>NC_140583.1:731923136-734323136 GCF_964204655.1 Triturus cristatus | reverse complement strand
CTCTCCTTTTCACCGCTAACACCACTGTGGGGCCTTCTACAGAGTGACTGAGGCCTCCTTCCTTCCCCCACTCTGGACGGCCTGCGGCCTGCCTCCCCTCTGGGCACCAACCCTTTGACCCAGGTCAGCCTGGACTTGGGCCCGAGGCCGCCGCCGGCTCTGTCACCACTGGAGAACACCTGACTCTGGCCAGAAGGTGCATGAGGACCTCGCCGGGAGTGGGTATCGGCCGTCGGACCGGACAGCGGGGGTCGGGTGGACTGCCCTTTTCCCCCTCTCTGTCTCCTGCCCTCCTGTGGACCGTCGGGGAGGGCCTTTGGCCGGGGGGCTTCGTGGTGGACCTGCTGCCGTGCTTCAGGTGGACACTCCAGCTTCTGGTGGGGCGCTGAGGGACCTGAGACTGCTTGCCACCGTGACGGCTCTGCTTGGCCCCCTTCACGACCGCTTGGCCCCCCTGCACTTCCTGGTGGAGGTCATGCCCCCAGCGGCAGACCTGCATGGTGACCCGAGCTGCGAGGAGCCCTAGACCATCAGCGATCTGTGTGACCCTGGGACACTGTGCTTCCTCTGGCCGGCTGGACAATGGGTGAGGAGCCCTGTGACCACTGACCTGACCATCTCCTCTCCTCCTGCCTTGGGGTGACCAGTGGTTGCTGACTGCACGTCAATTGCATCTGCTGGGCGGTGACCATGGGGAGAGACCAGGCATCGAAAACCCCCACCACACAAACTAAAATTGACCAATATATGACCACCGAACCCGGCGCGGCAGGAGGCTCTGCGGGAAGCGAGGCCCCTACCACCACAGACCTGACCACTATCCTTCAAGCCATCTGCACCTCCCAATTCTCGATGGAAGGCAAGATCGAAGAAGTCCGGGTCAACATGACTCTTATCCGTCAAGACCTCTGCAACGCCACGGCCCGCATCAAGGAAACCGAATCCCACATCTCCATGGTGGAGGACGAAGTCCAGCAGCTCAAAACCCAGGTCGTCCGCCTTCAGACTCATTCCCCGGAGCTACATAGACGGGCTGAGGTTGCAGAGAACAGGTCACGGCGCAATAACCTTCGCCTGGTCGGATTTCCGGAAGGCTTAGAGCAGGGCCGCACAGCTGACTTCATTGAACGCTGGCTGCGCTCGTGGATGCCCGAGGGCTCCCTCTCCCCATGGTTTGTCATCGAACGGGCCCACTGCTCTCCTGCCCCTAGGCCGCCGCCAGGTGCGCCCCATCGCCCTATCATAGTGCGAAGCTTTAACTTCAGGGACCGAGACTCCGTTCTGGCTGAAGCACGCAAGAAGCAACACCTTAAATATCAAAGCCAGACAATTTTGATTTTCCCTGAGTATACTTGGGAGGTTCAGGGCCAACGTCGCTCTTATGGAGAAGTCAAACAAAAGCTGCGTGCCCTCAACATCCAATACAGGCTTCTTTTCCCAGCCCGCCTCCGGGCGGTGTTCCAAAACACCCTTTTCTTCTAATCCCCTGAGGAATCCTGGACATGGCTAACTGAAGAGCGCCCTTTGCGACTCGGCGCCCGGGGCCCCTCCTCGAGGCCCGCACCGGAGGTACTCACCCGGTCCTGCCTGGCTTGCGCCCACAACGCAACAGCTCACAAAGGAGGCGAGGCCCGAGACGGGCTAGATCGGACTCGCCATTGGGTCCCTCCAGACTCCCCATGTCCGGAGCACCCCCGAGTGATCTCCCTGCGGTGCGCCGCTCAGGCTACTCCAGCCACTCAGATCCAGGGGGCGTCTCACCCCGACCACCTCTGCCGAACCTAGCGGATACAGACCAGTCCCGGAGCCCAGCTCTTCTCATGGGTCCACCTTGAGCCCACACTAGCACACCGAGGCAGTAAGCCCTGCGGCTCATGGTTCTGTCATTAACTTGACCATCAATTCTCTCCCTCGATGTACTTTACAACAGAACATCCTACTATGAGGAGGGGTCCTCCACGCTTCCTCAGTCCCAAGTGTTTTAGTTTGGTTCTCTCTAGTTTTCAGCTGTTAGGGTCGGCAGATGCTTCAGTTCCCGAAGTATAGGGAGGGGGGAGGGGGTGGGGAAGGGGGCCGTTGTTCCTGGTTTTGTTGTTTCATTTGTTTATTGCACCAGCATTCCTCTCCAGCAGCAAGATGAGCGCGCACACGACCAGCACTATAGAGTTATACCCATCACTTCATGTAGGTGCAGCACTTCACCCGCACCTGCCACCCACACTGGGTGTCCTATCCTCCAATCACACCCCCCATGTCAGGTAACCGCACCGAGACGGCATCGCTCCATATAATGTCCTGGAATGTTAATGGCCTGTTAGAGAGGGTCAAGTGCACAGCAGTCCTGCAATATGCACAACGTCACATTATAGACATATTGCTGCTCCGAGAAACCCTCCTGGTAGGCAATAACTACCCCTTCCTGGCGAGATACAGCTATGGTGAAGTCTGGCACTCCAGTTTCAATCAGGGATCGAGAGGGGTGGCTGTCCTGGTGCGCCGTGCCCTCCCATTCGTGTTGCGAAGGGTGACTCATGGCCCTCAGGGCTGCTTTGTCGCCTTGGAAGGGAGCATAGGGGACCGGACCCTGAGCCTGCTCTCCGTATGCTCCTCACCTTCCCTGATTACCCCCACACTTCAGCGAGTTGCCACACTGGTTGCTGCCCTGCCCCCGGGAATGACCATCATTGGGGGAGACTTCAACGCAGTTATGAACCCCAACCTTGACATCGCCAGGGCCCCCTCAGCCTCTAGGATCACAAACTCCAATCTCTTATCGAATTGGGCCGCCCCCCTGGGGCTCGAGACGCTTGGAGACTGTGGCATCCGACCACCCGACATTACACCCACACATCGGCATCCCACCACACACATGCACAACTTGACTATGCTTTCATGCTGGCCCTGGATTGTCGGGTATATAAAGATATCACTATCCTCCCCAGAGGTGTATCTGACCACTCCCCTGTGGCGATGGGGGTGGGTAATCTCCCTGAATCTTCGCGCCCGATCTAGCGTTTAAACGCCTGGTTTCTCCAGGATAAGGAATTCAGGGCCTCAGTGGGCGATGAGCTCCGCCGCTACTTTATCACCAACCAGGGATCGGTTCCCTACCCTGCCACCCTGTGGGAGGCTGGTAAGGCCACCATTAGTGGCTTCGTCAAGGGCCAACTCAAACTTAAACGAACGGCGCAGGACTCCCGACTTACGCTCTTAGAAGCCCAAGCTGTCCTAATCAAAGGTCAACCCCCGGAAGATAGAACTGGAACCCAGGATAGGAGACTAGAGTTTTTGAGGGACGAGATTAAGCAGGCCTCCCTGGAGGCCGCCAAGCTGGTGTGGAGGTCCTCTGTAGCATGAGTATATGGGCGGGGAGATAAAAATGGGAAGCTCCTTCACCGACTAGCCACTTACCCAATGGCCAACCGTATCATCCCTGAGGTGATCACCCCGGATGGAGCGGTCCAACGATCCCTAGTGGCAGTGGCCCAATGCTTCGCCGCATACTACGCCACCCTTTACTCTGCGCAGTCCCCCAATCTCTTACTCTCTGAACTACTCTAGAGCAAACGGATCTCTCTTCCACGACTCAGCGAACCTGAGGCGGAGGCGCTGGACCTCCCCATCACCCCGGAGGAGGTCAACGATTCCATAGTACGCATGGCCTCTGGTGAGACACTGGGGCCAGATGGACTCCCGCAGGAGTTTTACGTGACCTACCGCGACACGCTGGTTCCCCACCTTCTGGAGACGTATCAAGAGGCGACTGATAAAGGCTTGTTCCGCTCCGAAACTGACATGGGCACCATCGTGGTGATCCTCAAGTCTCAGCCTCCCTCGCAGCACTGCGCCGACTACCGCCCCATCTCTCTCCTTAATTTAGAGCTCAAAGTATTTGCCTCTGTCCTAGCCAACCGCATGTGACCGGACCTGGCCAAACTGGTCCACCTCGACCAGTGCGGTTTCATGCCCTCACTGGGAACCAGACACTGCCTTAGACGTCTCCACCTTGCTCTGACAAACAGCCAACAGCTGACCCCATTCTTGTCCCTTCTTCTCGTTGATTTCGAAAAAGCGTTTGATTCAGTCGACTGGGAGTACCTGGAAGCGGTGTTGACAGAAATAGGATTGGAACTACGCACCCTGGGTTAGTATAACATCCAGGGGATGCTGTATGGGAACGTCATTCACCAAACCCTGCCCGAGGTCACACGTGGGGTGCTTTTGGCCTGGCGGGCTTCTCTGTGCCACACCCGCTGGTCAGACAAACTGACTCAATACACCCTCCTTTGGCGGGGTGCTTGGCCCTGGGAGGTCACCAACCTCTCTGGCTTTAGAGCATGGGACCTCATTGAGATTTCACAATTGGGAAACGTCTGGGGTGAGGACCACATACGCACCTTTCAAGACCTGCAAAACCGGTACTCCCTCCACACTTCCCAGCTTTATTGTTACCTGCAGTTGCACCACGCCCTTCACTCTCATATCTCAGAGGGCACCTCCTTACCCCAATACAGCCCGTCCGAAGCCCAGATCATGACTGGCAAATTGTGGAAGGGGGGGATCTCCTGCATCTATCGCTCCCTTACAAACAACACCCCCAACACACTATCCCAGCTCAGGGGCAGATGGGAGGGATGGCTTGGGTCCATAGAGGATGATGACTGGAGGGATGCACTAATGCCCCCCAAAACAATCACAGCGTCCGGCAAGGCTCCGCTTAGTCCAAGTATACTACCTCCATGCTGCCTACCTCACACCGCTGCGCCTTCACCGCGCTGGGCTCCGAACCGATGCATCCTATCCTCGCTGCAATCACCCACAAGCTGATTTTTACCATATGGGATGGCTTTGCTCCGCAGTCACGCGCTACTGGGAATCAGTGATAGGGGAGTTTACTGAGGGCCTGGGCTGGGAGGTCCCTCTCAACCCAATGAATGTGCTTCTGGGAATCACCGAGGGGATGGATGGCTCCAGAGCTGAAAAACTCTTCCTAAACACGGCCCTGATGGTGGCCAAAAGGGACATTGCGGCAAACTGGCTGAATTTGACTGCTCCCACCTTGACATGTAGGCGCAGGGGGGTGGATTGGTGCGCTGTGCAAGAACGGCCCTTGTACGAGGCCAGAGGATGCCCAAAGAAGTTCAGCAGAATATGGGGCAAATGGGTTGGGGTGATAGAAGATTGACACTTTTGTTGAGCAACCGAGGGCTGGAGTGGGTGCTACTCTCTTTCCCCTGCATGTCAGGGTCATGTACGCTGGTGTAATGTCATCATATTTCTGCTTCGCGCTGATATTTGTACAAATTGCTGGTCTATTGTTCTCTTTTATTGGTCTCTCATAAAATCAAAAATCAATAAAATTGGTTATCAAAAAATTATGTGGGTGGAATAGTGTTGTCATTTTGTGGTTCTAATGGCTCTTCTAAAGGCTGTTATACTCATGTAGAATGAGTTTGCCTTTTTTATCTGCTGATTTTCTCCACTTGTGTTGCCGGGTTTTCAGATCTATTTGGTTTTCTTTTTGTCGTTAACCCTGCATTTGGGATTTTTTGGTATCTGGTTGTGCAATGTAGCGGAGCAACAGTTGCAGAAAATGTGCATGTAAGGTCACATATTTCTTTGGGTTCTTTCAAAGACTGGTGTTTTATGAGGTCAGTTTTTTTTAATTACCTTTATATACATTTGTTGTTGGTTGTTTCTGTCCTTGAAAAATTGTTGTTGATAGATGTGTTAATTGTGTTATGGTTGCTCCAGATTTCTGGGAAGTTGTCTGTCACTGTCAACTGTCCTGGGAGGGGTGGGGTGGGGGAGATATGATGTCTATAGTGTGTTCAGAGGAGTGAGCCTGGCCAAAAACATCTTGTTGGAGGTTGAAGGCCTCAAAGTTGGTGGTGATAGTTGTGGTTGTAGTTAAATTATTTTCATTCAATCATAAGTTGAGGTCTCCTAGAATGTATAGGTTAGGGTGGGTCAGATGAGTCTTGGTCACTGTATCTAGCATGATATCTTTTAATTTTGCATTGCTGGATGGTGGTCTGTATATAAGATGCAGGAATAAGGGAGAGTTAAGTGGGGAGATATCTTACCAGCAAGGAGCCGCAGTTGCTAATGGTGAATGTTTTGATGTTTGTTATTTTCAGTGATTTTCTATGGATAGCTGATAAGCCTCACTAAGTGGTGTCAGTATAAATGTTAGCGATGATGCTAGATTCAGCTGTTACGTCTTTATAGCATGTGGTTAAATCTCAGCTGAGCCATGCTTAGAAATGTCAGGCCACAAAAGGAGGATAGGAAATGCCATTAAAACGGAGGGGAACATATGAATGGTAAAATGACTCCTAATAAGGCTGGGAATATATAGTCATTAACATGCAAGAAGAAAATTAATATTGACGTACTGATGATTTAATCCAGCCCTAGGAATGCCTGAAATTCGGCGACATGAGAGATGCAGCAGAATTGCAGCTACCTTTAAAGTTTCGGCTCTTTGATAAATAGAATGCCATACACCTAGGCAGCATGGTGTGGACAGTACTTGATGAATTTGTGTATGCTGCTAGCTAAATAAACAAGCATTGGCAAGGCCAAAAGTTCTCACCCTTACAATGCGAGCACCAAGCTACTGGCTTTTCCAATGTTTACCAGTAAAGTTTTGTTTAATATGTAAAAGGAAAAAGTACTGGAGGAAAAGCAAACTCACAATAGCTCTAACCTGTGCATTGAACTCAATGCTTTCAATCTTTTTAAATGTCATGGTTTATTTTTCAAATACTTTTCACTCATGAAACTCTGAATAGAAAGTAAAAGGTAACACTTGCCAAGTCCCAATGTACTTTCCACAGTAGGCAGCCATTTGGTCCTTTGTAGTAGCCCAGTGAGCAGAGTTGTGAACCCTCAGGAAAAAGTGTCCTGCTTTGTCAGTGCAGAGGATGGCCCTTCACCCAGCACCATAAAAGCATGTGTGTGCAAAGGTTTGTGCTTCCATGCTGTGTATGGAATGAAAAAGATTAGAATAGCAATCCTTAAAGTCTGCTCTTTAGCCTCACCTCCGAAACAAATATCCCTGTTTCTGTGTTTTACAGACAGGCTGGGTAGGGTGGGAAGCAACACGGTGGGTTAGCAGTATTTGAGATGGAAGCAGCACAAGATGAAAAAAGCTAGAAAACACATCATGGAGTGCTGAGTGGAAAAGAAAAAATAGTTCTAAACCAACCTGCCTTCCTTAAGTAACTCCCAACTCTAACATCCCACCCCAAACAATGTTGAACTGCACACTACCTCTGAAATTCCATGAGTCCTTGTAGTCCTTGTAGTGAAACCCGCATTACCCATCTGGTTGAGACTTCCCACTCTTGAACCAGGCCCTTATCAGTGCCCCAAATCGTTGCTCTATTGTTCTTTGCTCCTTGTTACACCTCCCAATATACCTCCAATCATCTGAAACTTCCTCTGCCACCAGAAAGAGTCTCCCCTGAGTTGGCATTTCTGTCCCTCCCCGTCCAACTCTGAACTGATTATGATCTTTCAACTACTTTTATAGTGACTTTCTCAACCCTTCTAAATAAAGGTTATTGCCCTTTTAAGCAAGTGCACCTCATCATGCCTGAACAAATAGGGGGACTCAAAAAGAATGCTGTGATGCGCTATCACTTGCACCACTCTCACTTTGCAGAAAACAGTCATCTCTGTATTCTGTTGCTTCCTGGCCCTATTTTTTGCAGTCAGCCAGCTGCGTGCCGCTAAATAACCCTCCTATGCAGCAGCAAGCATCTGTCCCAGCTGACCTTCAGCAATTACCAAGTCCCACTTCATGGAGTTCAGCAAATCTGAACCAGTAGATTGCTCCATAACATTCTCCCCTAGATGAATGACCAAAACATCTGGTTTGCCCCACTAAGCCAGCACCAGTTGCCCCAACGCATATCACCAAGGCCAACCGATGCACCTTGGCACTGTTTTATCAATCCCATCTGGTTGCTTCCAAATTGCCTCTCAACCTGCACCCCGGCCCAGGCCACTATCCAAGGAGTGCTCACAGACCCACATATCCCACCTGTGAAACTCCACATAAGGAGCACTTGCCAGTAAAGCAAACAGCCTGTTAATTTCTTGGTGGACTTACCTCCACACACAACTGCTCTACCATCTACGCAAACCGAACCTGGAACTGTCCTGGTGAAACTTGCTGAGGCACCTATAACACGCCCTCCCCTGTTAAAAATTTAGCAGGCCCCCGACGGGGGCTGCCTGCCTGCCCCACCCCCAGCCCCGCTCACTGTGAGGTGACTCGGAAAGGGCTGGCAAGGAAAAGGCAGCTCACTCTCAGCATGTGCCGTTTGCACATTTTCCGTAGGTGTTATGTACTATGGCCAAAGCTCCTGCTTGATACCCCCACCCCATGATTTTGTTGTTGGCTTGGTGCTCTTCCATGCCCAGCTCTGCTTGCCATATCTTAACCAGGCTACGACCCCAAAACTGATGTCATCTGACCTAATGACATCCATGCACTTCCCTAAGGCCACATTCTGCTAAAAAATAGTGAAAACTGTTGTCCAGGTACCAATGTTAGTAGGTACCTTGGGGCTTTGACCTAGCTTCCTTTCCTTGACCTTCGAGCCCTCTTTGCACACCATCTCCCTATTCAGAATTTTAAGCAAATCGATATACTTATTAGCTCAAATCTTATCCTTGGCCATCTGCATCAAATGCCACCCCCCCTCCCCCACAATATCAAGGCATCCCTTATTCCCATATATGTCACTACCTCATAATTTCCCTTCGTAGTGGTTTCAACCTCTGCTGAGTTGCCCACCGGGGCATTCTCTGCCGTATTATTATTCCCCTTTTGCCTCACCCGTGTCGTGACAGAGCCGTAACCCCCTGCTGCACCAACTGCTGCCGCCCACTCAAACCTGCCATTGAGCTCTGCCCCCCACTGCCTTGGTTTCCCACTTCCCTTTTTGATTGTGCCACCAAAACCTGTTCCCATGATTCCCACTATACTTTCTTCCTGGCCTCTATCTGCGGGCTGCTTGCCACCTTTTCAGTGAAGATCCGATCCACGCCATTCCCAATCGTGTTTCTTGCCCTGATGGCCACCTCTCCCTCCCAGGCTACCCTCTCCACTGTCAGAAGACTCACCCTCCACCTGTTCCCCTTCTGGAGTATGGCCGCCGTTTTCTTTGGCTCCTCCCAGCCAGTGTCAGACCCTTATTCCCCTGAAGAGGAGGCCCCATCTCCCTGTCTGTCACTGTTGTCCTAACCAGGCAGATGCCCATCTATCGCCAAAGCAACTGGGGCCTCATGCCACACCCACCGTCATACCCTTTAGTAGGCACTGCCGGCTCAGTGATCTTTACCACTACCAACCTGGGAGCAGTCCTGTGCTCCACTGCCTGTACAGATGTATTTGTCTCCCGCTCCTCACCTTTCAGGGCCGTGCGCACCACTTATAGCCCATCCCGCTCCTCATGCTGCCTCAGACCCTGCTTGTACTCCACATTTTCGTTCAAGAACCCAAGAACACCCCTCCTGGGAGTGAGCTTGCAGCAGGGCCCCTGCCCCGCATCAAAGAATTCCTTGGCCTATACATTTCTCTGGGGGGGCCTCAAGCTCCTCTGGGGGCCCCGCCCTGATGCCGTCCCACACAGGTTGGCCTTAGCTGCCCGCACCCTCCCTGTGGTCTGCGCTTCCCACTTGCAGAGGACCTGGACTCCTGCTTGGACCCTCTCATTGATGCTCCGATCTTGCTTGCTGCCGCAGGCCCATCCGCCCCGGGGGAGGTGGGTACCCATTATGGCCTCACACCAGACTTACTATGTGACGTCACTGAATTCTAGCCCCTGCCACGAGCTTCACCAGAGCCAATCTGGTCCGCTTATCCTCCTCCTTTTGACTGGACCCTGGCTCCTCCAGAACTCCTCATCCTATGCCTGTCTGCCCTAGCAGTCCCCTCCCACAATCCTGCTCAGTGGCTCCCACACATCACGCCTCTCTCACGACTGGGTGGGAATCCACATGCAAAAATATTTGCAGAAACCCCTGCAAACAGCTTGGGTACCTCTCGGAACGATTGATCAATGCCAGGGGAAGCCCCCCCGCTGCTTCCAAAAGCACAAATGCGCGTCGAATTTCAAGTGCTGGGAGGAAGGGGCGACTGAAGCCATCAATGTGCCCTTAAATCCATAAATGACTGCTTATACAGGCGTAATTAATGCAGTGTTGCGCCCAAATTGAGAAAAATGCTATTTCCAGTGAAAAAACGAAGATCCATACCCTGTGATTCTGGGCAAATCACTTAATCTCCCTGTGCCTTCCAAAAAAGTCCTTGTGTAACATAACTGGTGCTCATGTAAAGCGCTCCAATACCTTCGGGCCAAATTTGCGCTATATAAATCTGCAAAAAATATATTAAAAATGTCAATGACTGTGTCACAAAACAGAAGCTATCGAAAATTCCCTTAAGCTCGGCGGAGGGTGCAAAGGAAGGTGGACCCACCACAGTACGTGCCCACATCACCACATCTTTCCCCTTCCGCCCAACCTCCCCGAGCACAGAGCGCGCTGTGCTGCACGCGCTTGGGGCCCTGGATGTGTTTGTGTGTGCGTGTCTGCACATGGCTAGTTCTTCAGCATGGGGAAGTTAAAAATCTGCCTGTGCCAATACCTGAAGGGGCTGTCCTTTCACTTTTAATGATACCAAAAAAGGTACCCTGCCCCACTGGCGTAGTAAGGTTGCAAACTGATATATCTTCTATTGTGGTAAAATGCATCAACCCTTTTGGTGCATGTGCTCTTGCCAGTCTATGACCATATGTGTCCAGTTGGAATCCTTGCCCAAGAAGGCGAAGCCAGACCCGGTGGGGCCCCGAGCAAACCCCGCCTAGGGCAGGAAACCTGCCCCCTCCCCTGTAAGAAGCCTGCGAAAAGGGGGGACCAGGATTGGTCGCCCCTGGGCAAGTTAGGTCGCCCTCAATCAGGGGAGAGGTTACTAGTGGCCGGGGGGGGTTAAAAGAAGGGCACAGGGCCCAACTAAATCACTCATTCCCCCCCCCAACCGGACAGAGAAGAATTGAATCCCACCCACCCACACCAAAGAGGAACCGGGCGTGGCAGCCACAGGGAAGGAGGTGAGGCAGAAGAATCTTAGCAAAATTAGAAAAAGGAGAGATAAAAATGTTAGAGGTAGATGGAAGGCTCACACAGTGTCCTTGGGATGCCTCACGGCAGGGGCACTGAGGGTGCTAAGGACGGCGCAAAGCCGATGGCAGAGTAGATGTGATGCTCCGCTAGGGCCCTTGGGATGTCTCACGGCAGGGGACTGAGGGAGCGAAATGTCAGTGTGCAGCTCCGGTAGAATAGATGAAAGGCTCACATGGGGTCCTTGGGATGCCATCTGGCAGGGCCCCCTATAGGAGCAGAGAGGACCAGTACAGGGTCCAGGGCAAAGCGAAACGGCACTTGCAGCCCGGGCAGGTCCTGACGGACACCCACCCATGTGGTAGCAAGTTGAAGCCTGGAAGTCGCAAACAAAGGGGCCCATGAAGCTTAGGCCCCTCCCACCAATAGACTGTCTGGGAGCGCACAGCGATAATGAATGGGCATTCTTAAAATTGCAAAGAGAATAAAGTATGATTTATCATGGATATTGTGACTAACCAATGAATTCCAAATGTATAACCATGATCTGTTTTAATAAACTGCGACCTTTTAAGGCACCAAAGCACGTTGTTGATCGGTGTAATTTAAGTGAAAGGGGACGCAGTAAAAGGTGAGGGGAGGGTGTGCTGGACTTGCCTCTGGCAGGCGTTTATTTATTTGTGTTGTATGCCCTTAAAAATGAATGTGCAAGAATTTTCAGTGTACAATCTGGGGGGTTTCTTTACAAGCAATTGAACTCGGGAGTTTTGTTCTCTGGCGGATTCCTTCTTAATAGGCTCACATTTTTGCTACTTGCCCAATTCATTAAGATTTTACTTTACTAAACTGTGTTAAGATGCATCATACATACTGTCTCTGGAGTAGATGTGGCAGAATGAGAAAAAAAAGTTGAAATCCTTGAGAGATTTGTTACTTTGAGAACTAAATATGATGCAGTAGTAGATGTATTTTTCACACAGCCTCAGTTTTTATCAAGCCAGTGTTAAGAGCTGCAGTTCTTGTTAAGATAACCTCCGAGGCCCACAGGTCTAGGTGCCAATGGCGGCCTGTCATGGGTGGCTGGGATGCACTGTAATCAGCATGCCAAGTACTTAATAACAAGGTGACCCAGGAGCACCGGTGCAGGTCGCTCAGCCGAAAGCAAGCACTGCCACGTCGAATCAGTGCTGAAGAATGAGGTGGGATTGACAGCTCGAGACATGAAACACCTTGATTTGCACGTTCGGCAGTCGCAGCTCAAGCGCTGTCAGTCAATGTCTGCCACAGCAGTCTGCGGTTACCAATCCCCCGGGAAGGCTGTGAATAGGTGGTTGGTGTCCATTCGTGTCACTCCTGTTCAATGACGCGGTTTCAGGTCAAATTCTGACAGCTGATGATAGAAATACTAATTACACGTTTATACAACAGACTCCGTAAGAGCGACCTTATAGTTATGGTCATGTTTCACTTCTTGCCGAAAAGTTATTTTTCTACTCTAATAACGTTGGTGCCTTTTGACTAAGCTGTGTGAAATTTGGAACACAGCTCAACCACTCAAGTTTCAATGTGTCACGTTTCGTGCAAATTCGTCCAGAGGGAGACCAATGACGATGTGTTTTCCATGTTAGCTTACTTGGGGATCCTTGTTCTATGTTACAGCAAAATCTGGGGAACTTCATTACACCAAACCTGGCATGAAACTAGCTCTGGAGGGTGATCCATTTGTGATCTCCTCAGTTTAATAGCTGTCGCACTGATGTTCACCAGTAGATGAATGCAAGTGTGCTTCTGTCTTTGTGTGCATGTATTTGTAGGGACTGGTATAGCGTGGACCTAGCTACAAAGCACCACAGCGATGAACAGTGAAGGCAGAGACACAGATAAAGGGTGTAAACAGGTGGGGAAAACCTAGAAGGAAATGGGATAGGAAGAGCAAGGAAATGGGTGAAAGGAGGTGGAAATTATCAAGTGATCATAGCAGAGGATTTGCGTGTGGTGGTGCAAAAGGGCAGCGTGGAGTATGTGAGCAGAGGGTAGGTAAAAATTGAGGGAGATAGAGTATAGGGCCTGGGACAATGGAGGGGAAAGGGCATAGGGTAAGTGTTCTCTTTTGAGGACTATGAAACCACATGCTTCCAAGATTCATTTTCTAAAATGGAGCAATGAAGGGGCCTGATAGATTTGGATGAAATTCCACATCCACGACTGTCACTAGAGGAAGCCTGGCATTAATGTGTTTTGCTTTCTGTTCTTTATTCTTGCAGTGCTGCTGCCTGCAGATCTTGTGGCTCTTTCTTGGACGCCAGGTACTTTTCTGACTGTGGTGTGGGAGGCGCTGCTGCTGGTTTTGAGGGGCTTTTGCATTTCAGAGATGGCAGATTCTTTGGTCCTGTAAGATCTGGGCTAAATGCATTATTGACCAGGTCACATGTAGTGCTGTAGACGACAGAAATGGCTCAGACCATTTCTGTCTTTTGCATTTTTGGTTGTACCAAATAATAGGGACGCAAGAAGGTCACGCCCCTGGCTCTTTGCACCGCACCTTCACATACTTATAATAGAATACCAGCCTGACTGGTGCAGGTTTCTAGTGCCCTGACCTTTTGTTCTTTTTGTATTGCATATCCAGTGCTGTGCTTGCATAGTATCAGCCATGCGACCAGGCCAATTCTTCACAGGGTGCTGGCTTCACCAATCCATTATATAGCAAAGATGCTAATTGCAAGGGATCCCAGAGCTCTTGCCATATTAGTCTACGTGATACAGGATTCTTTCTGCTAATCTTTGCGATCTGCTGAAATTTCCAAAATTAAAGTCAGCAAATAATTGTGATCCTCCAGCTACGCCTTCACATTCTCACATTGTATTGTATTTGTAAAGTCCCACCCCTAAGGAATCAGTTGTGGCCCTGATGATGACCTCACAAAAATAAGTATGCCCTGTGTTCCATGAGGTCGAAACGCGTTATCAAACTTGACATGAGGAATGCTCTTGAATGGCCCTTTGTGAACATCTTTCAAAGAAGAAAGTGATTATCCCTTATTACATATTGGCGTGGAAATATCATAGAAGAGTCCAATCAAAAGGACTTTTTTTGCACTCCTCAATGCATTATGGGCAATTGATAAACTTTATCAAGCTATTTTAACGATCATTCCTATTGGTAGCTTATTTTGATTGAATAGGTAAAGGACTCTGAAAATTGCTTAATTATTTGTGCATATGTTTATGTACATTGGTGTATATTGTAATATGTATGGAATTACATTTCTTGTGTATGTGTTGTATAACTTCATGTTGTTTTTCCGCTTTTTGAATAAGTGAAATGCGGTGATAGTCTGGAAAAAGACAATGGTAATGATATCAAAATGAAATAGAAAATATATTGATTTACATATAGGATAAATGTACTGTGGTGTATAAATAGATGAATCCATAGCCAGCGGGGGGGTTGTCTCGTTTTGGTTCACGTTCTCAAAGAGCATGCACTGCAGCACCTGCCCCTAAAAAGGAAGGCGATTGCACTGTGGTACATTTCGAAATGGACAAGGCGGGGATCATGCAGCACTTCAGGACACCCCTGCCTGCTTCCCCCAGTGCCACAGCTGGGAATGGAAGTGAAAGCTGTCAATCACCAGAGCTTCCATTATGCGAATTGTCTTGGACTGACATGGGTAATCGTTTTACTGTTTTTGAGCACCGACGAGGTTGTGAGCCACCAATATATTTTCTCACAAAACGCAAGAAGGGGACTTGGGAGTCAACTTCTTGTGGCTCTCTTTCTTTTGCTGTTTGCAGTGAAACACAATTTTGACATTGTAGGTTGCAAGGACATTTTCTACTTGCAGTCTCATTTTAATGCATTGGCGTTTGTTTCTTCACGCTGGCAAAGCTTTGCATGGAGGAAAAACTTGAAATATATCGAGCAAACTGAAATGTCACTTTGATTACTTTCCTCCAAAAAATATGCTCACCTCTTCTTGCCTTTTGCATCGTGCAGTCCATTAGAATGTTTTGCCTGATTTACTCTTCGGAGGCAGGCTCTTGGCTGTCCCTGTTCTCGTTTGCTCATTAAACTATGCCAATGCACGCCTGTAGACTTTCAAACTGAGCTGTAGCTAATTCCAAATGCTGCTGCAAGAACAGTACTGAGTATGAGGAAATACGACCTACTCTAATCTCAACGACCTTTCTCAGCGAGCTGCATTCATACCGCCGAGTTACATTCAAGGTGGTTTCTGGTGTGCACAAGCTGTTGTGCGCTACCACGCCGGCTTGCATTAAGAGTAAGCTTCAGCCTTATGCTCTCTGCGCTTAAAGAGGAGGGCCTGCTTGCCATTCCCAGGCGTGGTGGAAAGGACTTCTCCATTGTAGCTTCCAGAGTGTTCAACCATACTTGTGCCTGGACTTTGCTATCTTGCTCTCAGACGAAAATTGAAGGCCTAGCTCTTTGTCCATCACAGTGAGTTCTGTTCGCTTACTATCTAGTGCCTGGGAACCACGGGGGTTCAGATACTTCAAGGAAATCTGCTGTACCACAGTTCTCTTCCGAGAGTCCAAGATGGCGAATAGGCATCCTGTTACTGTGACCCATCATTATCAGAGAGCTGATGTTTGGCAGGACTTTTGGTTGAGTTCTTAAGAGGGATGTTGGGGGTTAGGAAGATTCAGCATTACAATGGCATTATGAGAGGAGAGAGGGATACCTGTCTTTACTACTGTGCTGGGAGGAGAAGAACAGTGCTAGATTTGAGGTCCTGATGGTGGGTACCTGTTAGCTCATTTGACATATCTACCTGTACTGAGAAGAAAGCGAGAAACAGGCAGTCTAATTTTGTGTTTGTAATAGTTCCCTCTACAGGGCTAGTGTTACAGTAAGGCCCATGCAGAGTGGTGCCTTTTACCATCACCACAAGTGACCAAACAAAGGTGACGGATTGCCACAAATGTATTCAAAAAGGTCTGCTTACTAGGGGGAGTGATCAACCAGGCGAATGTCTGTGGTTTGGAAAAATCTCTTCACCCCAAGTATCCATATGTGCAGTGCTTTAAATGGGCCGGTCCTGTCCGGTACGGAGTACCGGCACTTTTTGATTTTGAGGAGGGGAGTACCGGCACTTCTCAAGAGAAATGCAATACCTTTATTTGGAGAGTACGGCACTTCTCAGAAACAAGCAGGTACTCTGCTACAGAGTACCTGCACTTTTATTTTTCCATTTCAAGCACTGCATATGTGCATGGCTTTTTTCTGTTGTATTACCATGTTGCATACTACTTGGTTATATTCCGTGGTAAATCAAACCACCCACGTTAAAAGGCTCTGAAAGGATGTAACCATTGTCGAGTTCTTCCATTGTGAATTCTGCACTTGTCAAGGCATGCAACCGGGAGTGAAGTCTTTCCTTCCGTGATCATCTGTTGCTGTTCCACACACGATGAGGCTGAACACAATACATTTTTTAGGTCTCGCCTAAGACAGAACATGCACTGCCACTTGTGAGGATGTATTGCTCTATGAAACAAGTATTTGCAATGCAATAGGTCTCGCAATTGCGAGATTTTGAGCTATTGGCATTGTAAATGACAATGCCTTTAATGTATTTAAAAAACCTGCAATAGTGAACGGTATTGTCATTTACAAAACCAATAGGTCGAAGTTTCTAAAATGCGAGACCTAGTGCGTTGTAAATGCTTGTTGTTTACAAGCGCCCCATGCTTTGCTTTCACAGTGATAGAGGGCACGCCCCTTTCTTTAGCCGTGCCGTGTCTAAAGAAAGGTCCGCGGCCGCTATTAAAGCAAAAGCGTGTATGGGGCGCTTTTACCCAAAAAAGCATTTGTTTGTCAAGTTTACAAAGTGCCCCGTGAAAGCACACATGGCGCGTTGAATGTTGCAGAAAAGCATGTCGTGCCCACAGTAGGAGAAACTCATTAAAGAAAATAGTGCTTACAGACTAAATAAGATGTAACATGTAACAACCGAAGTAAAAGGGCCAGTCCTCATGTGAAGTTACAAATGAAGACAAGGCGTTACTAAGGAAGGACTAACAAGCCTATTAAAAAATTAGAAGCCAGCATTTACGAAGGACAATGACACAAGCCAATGACACATATGGGTGGAGAGTGGGTGGGGCTTCAAGTCCATACTCCAATACAGCGTGCCTTGCAGAGCAGCGCATGCGCTGCCCAAGCTCAACCTAAAAAAAAAAAAAGAGCTTACTATTGGTTGGCTTTAACTTCACTATCATTTCCTTGCTTCTTATTGGTCAGTGGCAACTGGTTTAATTTTGCCAATCTCGCTACAGACGTTTGCACCCCAAAGCACTGCAGGGAATCAGCGGTCTGCACTTTACAACTCCCATTCCTTGTTAGCTAAATAAGCAGAGCTGACACAACTCTCCTTTCTGTATTGCATGTAAGCTTGTCAGTCTGTGTGCAGCATTGGACTAGCATTTGTTGCTCCCTCACAGGGAAGCGTTCGGAAGGCCCATCATCCTTGGCAATATTAATGCAGTAAAAATAAGGTGTTGACAACAAGACGTCTCACTGACAATGTAGAAAACATAACCTAGCTCGTAGAACCCCCTCTGCTGTGATCTGCAGCCCTAGTAAAACCCTCTTAGCCTGTCTTCCTTCTGAGGTCTGTTTACTGATTTCCATTGCCCTGGATTATGGTGGCAACTGTGACTCGTAGACATTAGTCTGTCCTCTACATAAAAATAGGTTGTTACCATAGCGGTGTTTTGTTCATAATTAGTGGATTCAGCTTTGACATATATACTACTTTTAATGTTTTAAACAATGATCAAACAGCCTTCAATTTCTGGAGCACTTTCTGTCCGGTTTACTATTCCAAAGCGCTGCAGGTAACGGATTATTTATTTTGTCATTTTCTGTACACATTTTTTCACATTTTATGGTAAAGACTTTGTCTTCCCAACCACTGTGTGCCCGACTGATGTGAAAAGTAAGGCATTTTATTTCCGTGAATAATGCCGTAATACATTTCCAGTATCTTTGTTCTTTTTCCAAATATTATGTGTAAAACGTCTCCAGATCCTATGCATATTTCCTGCATACATTAACGTTTGTGTTACTGACTTTGAGCAAACTTTTTAAAAATGGTATTTAAGTACATACTGGACTATTTCGGCTTTGATAAAATTCGAAATAGCATTCACTTCATTTGAGAGGAAACTGGAATTCACGTGCTCTCACTCGGGTTAAATTCCCCAGATGAAAACGTGCACCTTGTGTTTTTTTCTAGTTTTTTTTCTAATGCGCATGGTAAGTGATAGTTCGTTTGTGTTTTGAAATTCTTGGCCGGCAACAAAAAATTATCTGAGACGTTGAAATGATGAATGTACGAAAACGTAGACAAAGCGTTAGATATGTTGTGAGGGCTAGAAAAGGCTCGAAACATCTAGAAGGTGTCAAGTCCAAGGCTGGGTAAGCACTCCATGACAGAACTGATGAGTCACGCCGGGCTGAGCTCCCTGTACTTCTCAGCTGGAAAAATAAAATAGAGAGAGTCTGCTGGAAACCAGAATCGATGAATCAGGAGGTGGGCACACAACCATAAACATGATTTTTTTTTTAACACACATGTGAGGGACTTTGCTGCAGGTCTCCGCCCAGTGCAGCGAGAGCAGAGAGGTGGTTTGAATTTGACACTCGGGTATGCAACCAACCAAAACAGTGATGCACACAACAAACGGACCTCACAATTTACTAATGTCCATATAAATCACTTCCCGCGAAGCTGCGGCCATTTTAGTCACACACCAACCAGCGTTTCGAACAGAGCTTTATTTTAAATTACCAACATTTTATAAAACTGTTTGAAATTGAATGTCCCTTTGCAGCGCACAGTGCTCCCTAACCCACAGTTGTTTTTCTCTGACATAATTGGCAATATTTTGAAGCTACCGTTATCTATGAAAGTTGATTGAAATTGCATTGCGCCTTAAAGCACCCAAAGATCAAGTTTGTTCGTTCTTCATACGTCTTTGATACCGTATGCACTGGACCCATAGCTGATCTCTTTATCTTAGCATTCAAACTCCCTGACGTATCTGAAGTAGTGTATGACCAATGCTTGTTTAACCAATTTTAGCCAAAAGGGCCACTCGCGGTCATCACCAATTTGTGCATCTGTTTTTTCCTGTCTCATATCTAAGCAACAGCGCCATGTGTAATTTTTGGAAGAGGGCGCTGAAGACGCAGGCCGGCAGATGGCTCCTGTTTGAGAGTCTGCGCCACCTTGGAGAAGTGCGCGCGCGCTCCCAGCGTCCCTTGCCTTCTTCGACCGCGCTCTCGCGCCTCAGTACATAATAATGCATAAAACATGAGATGATTGATTAGATCAGCTGTTCTGGGAATACCGAGTCAGAATCTACGGGCCCTCGCTGGAAGCGCGATTTTCACCTCTATGCGCCTCCTTGTGAAGATTGAAATCCATGCTCGTTACCGCGCGGCGGCCGCAACGCTATCAGCAAAGTTGGGAGTCCTGCTTCGAAATGAAAAATGTTTGTCGATCCAAAAATAGATTCGATATATTTTTCTTTTTTAAAGGGAAATTGCAGTCACTAATGTCATGTGCATCTGCAGACAATGGACAAATTACCCTTTTCTGTAGGACTATTTAGTTGAAAAGTACCTATTTTTGTCAGTCTTAATGCAAGTTTGAGGATCTCAGACGCAAACCTTTTTTTACAGACTCCAGTATATTATTACGAATCAATAGCCAATTACCTAACTGGGGCTCAATAAGAGTCCCAAGATCAAACCGTGCACTACACTGAGAAGGCCGAGTTTGCCTTATCTACATGCTTTTCAAGTCAGGACCCTTAGGACTTCATCACAAAAGGCATATCTAAGTTGTTTAGAAGATTGGGAGGAGGTGCTTTTTAGGTCAAACCTGTTGTTTACAATAAAAAGCTTGGAGTCCGGCCGTTGCTTACCATTTGTTGGCTTCAATGTCACTCTTTGCTGTCGCCTAGTTGGACAGCGAAGGCCAAACGTCACCTCCGTTCCTTTTTGTGGAGCATGGACCAAGCACCGATTAACTTAAATTAATTTGATCCCTCACGCTGTGATTGAGTTACTATTTTTTTTTCTCCTCCTACTCCACCTGCCTCGTCTAGTTCTCCCTCTCTTCGCCACAAAACTGCATCTGACACAGAGAGATGCCATAATGTCCCATGGCTAGAATACATTTCTCCTGGTTCCCATACCAGAGTACCAATCTCTGGACTGCGTGCCCACCAAGGTTATCAAGGTTGTCATGATGGGGCAGTGGAGTTTACAGAACAAGTGAGCTCGCTTTAGGATAGTCTTCCCCCAACGTTTTAGCTGCTTCCCTACTTTTTCGGACCTTGTTTTTGCTTGTTTTTAGGACTCTGTAAATTGCTCTGTAAGGGTCAGGGAACAGTCCAAGACTGTGAAGATCCTGCTCCTCACACTCTCCTAGTATTCCGTATCTCGGGGCACTCTCATTATTATGAAATCTGTTTATTAGCATTTTGTTAATATAGACACAGCATAAATCATAAATGTAACATCTCACAGGCAATGAGTCTGGTACTCGGAGGAGTCTCCGCCAATTGTGAATGCGGTGAACCACAGGATCTATCGCCGCTACGATGCGTGGAGTAATGCAAACTGATAAGTGTCAGGGCCACCGCCCGCATTTAAACAGATTCATGGAACAACAAAAAGGGGGAAAAAACAGGTTAAACAACAGAAGCCCAACAGAACAACAGCAGCAGGTTCGATCTTTGACCACACGACCCTCAAGATACCTCCACCCAGTCCGCCCCCCCCCCGCCCCCCATCCCCCGTAATATATCGTTCCATTAAGGGCAATTGTCATTGTCCGCACATCCGCCCGGTTCGGCTAAGGCCTCCCCGCCAATCCCCAGAGTGGGTCTCCCAGTCTCGCCTCTGTTCCCCTCCCCTCCAGGAAGTGGCTCCGCAGTATGTGTCCAACAGAGTCCCAGGGCATCCCCATCCAGCTGCATCAGGGCCTGCAAGTGTACGTCCCATTGGTTCGCTATGGGTGTGCGTCTGAGGCCTAACGTTTCCTCCCGCAAGAGAGCCGTACCCTCCGCCCCCGCCCACACTAGCAGGGAACTCCGCCACGCCTGCGCCCGGGGGGGCTCAGCCGCCTTCCAGCGCTTAGTAATTAACCGCTTCGCCACAATCAGGCCCAGGTCGAGGAAACGACAGGCAACCTTCGTGGGGGGAGTTCTACGAAACAAGTGTAACAGACAGGCCGGCCAGTCCCGCCGCGCCAGCGGACCGGCGCAAGTACGTAACGCTCCATGCACCGTCCGCCAGTATGAGTCGAGCGCTGGACAGCTCCATAACATGTGCACCAGTTCAGCATCCAGAGCCCTGCAGCGTGGGCATTCGGCGTCCGCCCGGTGGAAATAGCGATTGATGGAGTCGGGAGTGAGATGTGCTCTGTGCAGTATGAAGTACTGGATTTGGCGAAACCGCAGGTTCCTGGGGACCCGTGTGGGCCCCCGTAGCGTATCCCTCCATTCCTTGTCGGTCATGGGGAGGTCCAGATCCACTTCCCATTTACCCCACAACGGAGACAGGTCCGTCGCCACCTGCGTGCGCAAGGAGGCCGCGAACCAGCGAATCATGTGACTGCCCCGTCCCATGACGTGGAGGTACTGCATCATAAGGTGTTGTGCCGGTTCCTCCTGAAGAGCACCCCACCGACTCGTCAGCGTCGCGATTAGCGAGCGGTGACGGAGGAACTGGCCGGCCGCTAACCCCGTCTCCACCGCCAGTTGAGCGAACGGTATAAGCGCACCATCGTGGTAGAGGTCCCCCAGCGTACAGATGTCCGCCGCGTGCCAGTCCGCAAGCTCCGTCGAGCGCAATATCCCTCGACCGCTAGGTGAACCCTCAATCGGTATGGCAGGGGCGTATGGGGTATGCGACCAAGTCAAGTAGAGGGCACGCCGATAGCACTTACAGGCCACTGCCACTAGAAGGGGCCCCGGCTTGACCACTCTGGCCGTCAGGTGGAACAACGCGATAATATCCGTCAGGGGGAGTGGTGGCTCCATGGATGCCGTGTCATCCCTCTCCCGGTCGGCCAACCACCTGGCCACCCATTGCAGCTGTGCTGCGAGGTAATAGTGTGCAAAGCAGGGCATCGCGAGTCCCCATCTCGGGGCAATCTCATAAGGGATAAATTAGTGTTCCGTGCTGCACATAACCCCTGAGACATCGTCCATTGCCAACCTTATCCATTTTGTGTAGCCTGGTTCTTTTGTAGTGTGAACTGTGGAATAGTTTGAGCTGTACCAGCCAAAATCCCGCCCGGATAGCTACCTCCCTGGGATATCTGTTGACACCCCCCCCTCCCCCACCCCAAGTGCCATCCTCTAATTTCCCAAGTCGATCTCCCATTTACTTTGCAGGACACCCAGAGCAGGCAGGCTATGCATGAGCAATGATGCATACATTTTTGAGATTGCATGGGTGCTCTAGTGGGGCCCCAGTTTGCAAAATTCCAGGAGTGTTTTCTCCTCGACTTCCTGGAAGAGGTCTCCTTACCCCAGCAGGATGTGTTTAACCTTTTGATATCTAAGATATTGACTCCCATTTTACTCAAATTGTGCCTGCAATTTGGGAAATGAGATCATTGAACTATTCCCTTGAAACGTCCCTCACCTTTGAAATCCTGAGCCGGTCCCACTCTAGATGACCCTCCACCCATATCAGTCTTGACAGCAGCGGCGAGACCTACGAGTGGGGTCTCAAACGTAACCCGGCCCTTCCACCCCAATAGTATTGTCACCTTCCGCAATATCTTCTGCACGAATGCGGTGGGCCCCAGCAATCGATTCTCCTTGTTCCCCCATACTGCGAACAAGGATATCCCTCGACTCCTACTGCGTTGAAAATACCCAATAATTAATCACCTACAGCTGAGCCGCCCAATACTACAGTTTCTATTTTGGCAGGGTCACTCCCTCCAGTTTACTCACCAGGGTAGAGGGGATGATCCTTTGCGTACCTTCATCCCAGATCAGTGATCTGGTCACTACGTCCAGGTCCCGAAAATACTTGTCTGGAACTGGGTACAGGATGTTCTGTAAAATATATAGGAACTTTGGGAGATAGACCGTCTTGTATAGGGCCTCCCGACCCAGTTCTGAGACTGCGAGCTTCATTCAATGGGCAGCTGCCGCTCTGTACTCATCTAGAACCCGTTCCAGGTTCTCCTGAAAGAATGTTTCCTGACACGTAGTGATCTAAACCCAACAGGCACAGTCTCCCAACTCCAGGGGGCAGCCAGACCGCCAGACAAGGGTCCATTCTATAAGAGGGAGTGCTATGGATTTGGTCCAGGTAATCCACATCCTGGCACATATTCTGAATATCTTGAGGACGTGCAGGTCATGTGGATTCGAACCCTCTGGGTCGGCCAAGTATAATAGAACGTCATCCACATACAATGAGATGATATCTTCCCACTGTGGCTCCCATCTCAGACCTCAAAGCAGTGCATCTCCCCACACCCATGTTGCCATAGGCTCCACGACAAACAGGAGCGCGAGAAGGGGCATCCCTGCCTAGTGCCCCTATGAAGGCTGAACTCCCTTGAATGTTCCCCCTTGACCTGTACAGAGCCAGAGGCTCCTTATACAGCAAAGCCACCCATTTAAGTAACACCAGTCCGAATCCCATCTTCCGCAGGATTGCCATCAGGTAGGGCAACTCCACTGAATCAAAGGCCTTTTTGGCATCAAGCGATAGTAGCACTGCCTGCTTTTCAATCTGTTCCCTGAGGGTTAGACAGCCATACAGTTTTCTCGGGTTGTGTGGTCAATATGTAGGGTATAAACCCCAACAGGTTAGGGGCTACTACTGTATCTAATGCTCTCATGAGCCTATTCGCTACTACCTATGCAAAGATTTTGGTTTTTGTGTTCAGTAGAGCACGTCCTTTATGCGGTATAGTCTTTCCTCAGTTTCCACACCTTATGTATGAGCATAATGTCTGTCTGCCTAAGGTTTCTGAGCAGAATACCTACATTCTGCGCCTCCTTGAACATGCCCATCAACAGGGCTGCTACTCTGGAATTCACCACCTTTAAGATTTGCAGCGGAAACCCATTTGGGCCTGGGGCTTTCTAGTTCTTGAGCTGAGATATAGTTGCTGAGATCTCATTATCTGCAAGCTTTGCCTCAAAGGCACTGCTCGGCCTCCCCGCCGTCCCCCCACCCCCCACTGAGAAAGAGGAAGGTCTCGGTAAAGCTCAGTTAGCTGAATAGGTCATCCCCCAATCTTGAACCGTACCCAACTCCCAGGTGGTCCGCAAAGGCTTGGGCTATTGCTGCTGGGGTCTCCCCAGCCATCCCCTCCAGGGAATCCATCGAATCCATCTCTGGCCATCCTCTTTCATAGCTAGCCAGGCTTTGTTTCCCGTTTCGCACATCCTACTCGGTTTGTTTCTATAACACAACCACGCCTCCTGGTGTACCACACTCTTGTACTCCTCCTTTAACAATTCCAGTCCCTCGGCCTACTCCCAAATGGGGTGTCGCATGTATATAGCCTCTCCTTGCGTTCTCTTACCCTCCAATACTCAGCACTGCGTTTCTTGCTCCTTTTTTTACCCACCACATGAGAGTTCAGGATCCCCCTCAATATCGTATGCCTCCCATAGTTGCATTGGAGTTCAGCGTTCTCCTTGAAGTAGTGTTCTGCGGCTTGCGATATCATACCCCGTATTGGTCCCTGTTGGTCAATTCCAATGGTCATAATCTCCACCCCCTATCTAGTAGGGTAGCCTTGTCCAGATTGTTGTCACTCGCGGGTGTATATGATATCCCCCTTTTCAAGTAGACTGCATCCCCGAAGTCCTCCAACTGGGGGTGTAGCACCAACAAGTAGTCCAGTCTGGACATTGACTGCATGGAGTTCGCTGCGTACGAGTACTGCTGTGTCTGGGGGTTCTGAACCCACCAAAGAACAACTAATCTGGTTCCGTTCAGGAAATCCTCTAGGTGTGTGTCTGCTCTCAAGAAGGACATCCCCGGGATGGTCAACCTGTCGAGCACCCTGTGCAGTGTTAAATAATGCCCCCCCCCCCTACCAGCATCAGGGCCTTGGGGGTATTTGTGATCCAGCTGCCCAGTTTTGCTAGTCCCTCACTCTGTAGGCCCGCAGGCCGGTACCAGGAGGCCATTGTCAGTCTTGTGCCATTCCAACTACGACACACTGCCACGTATCAGCCCTGTGGGTCTGTCAATGAGTGGGTCATCTGCAATTGAAGGGATTTACGGAGAGGTGTGGTGCAGCAGCCAGAGAGGCTGACTCTGGAGTGTGGGGCTCACGGTTCGATCCTCAGCACTGGTGGCAGCTCAGCTCAGCACCATGTGACCTTGGGCAATAGCCCACTTAATCTCCCCGACGGCCCCCAGTGCCTTGAAACCTTAAGGGGTGATATGTATGTGCTTAAAAAAAAAAACACCCTCCGCCGTGACACCCTGGAGAAGCATGCGTGGGCCAAAAGCCGGTAACTCCCCCGGGTGAGGAAGCCATAGGTGTTTCTTGTAGCTGGAGTACATCAGGCTCATGCCTTTGCAGGTAACTGGTTATTATCCCCCTTTTTAACTCACTCCTCCAGGCCACTGACGTGCTGATATTTTGGGACCAATTGGGGTTGGATTTCGCCAGAGTTGGATTTATATTAAAATGTCAAGAGGTGAGCAGAGGGCTTCAGAAAGTAGCAAAATACATATTGGATTGATGGGTCAATCAGGTTTAATTCTGATTTAATCAGGTAAGTGACAGAAGCAGGGCACTTCGGAGATGCCCGCCCCCTCATGTCCAGAACTACAAACATAAAGAAGTAACCTGCCTGCCTTTGATATGCAGAAGCCTGGTTGTTTGGTTTGTAAGCCTCCACTTTCTGGGACAAGAGGTGAAAGAACATAATCCAGGATGGAGGGTAGCAGCTTAGAAGGATATTGACTGACCAGACCTAAAGACTGTTTGTGCCATATAGTAGTCTAGGAAGAGAAGCGGGCTGCCCAGAATGAGATTAAATTGAGAGGCAACGGGAGGCTGGGCTTTTTTGTTGAGAGGCATAACCTGGCCTTTTGAGAGCTGACTGGTCAGCGTAAATAGAGACACCACTGGTAAAAATGGAAGATAAGTCTTCACATGTTGACCAATGTTCTGTTGAATCTTTCCACTTGGCTTCCTCCCACCTTCTCCGCTCGAATTTACTCTTTTTGCATCAGCTGTAATATTTGCTTGATGAGTTTTTACTTAAAATCTTCTGTGTCTGAACTGAGTCTGACTGGGCAACGGTAGTTAGTGGATTATATATATATATATATATATATATATATATATATTCACTGGAAAAAACCATAGGTTTCACACAAGTTATAGTTAGCTGTAAAAAACCAATGAAATTCCACGTTATAGTTAGTGCAGGCAACTATAACTCACGCGACCGCAATCCTCTGCTGATGCTAATACTGTATTTAGACACGTATTTGCCCATGTCTTCTTCCATTAAATTTTAGCTATACATATATTACAAATATTTTTTTTTCATAAAGACACATATGTCATCAGCAGAGGATTGCGGTCGCGTGAGTTATAGTTGCCTGCACTAACTATAACGTGGAATTTCATTGGTTTTTTACGAGTGAAATGTACAGCTAACTATAACTTGTGTGAAACCTATGGTTTTTTCAGTGAATTTGCAAGGTTTTTTAAATGCTAATTCCTAACTATAACGTGTGTGAAACCTATGGTTTTTTCAGTGAATTTGTACGTTTTTTTAAATGCTAAGTTACTTTACGCCGTTCGTGCCGTGCGCGCCCACTTCACACAGTTCGTTCCGTGCGCGCACGGTGCGCTTCGCGCTCCGTGAGCGCACAGTGAGCACGCGGTGCGCTTCGCGCACCGCGCGCCCACTTTACGCAGTTAGTGCCGTGCACGCACGGTGGGCCATGTACGCACGATGCACTTCGCGCACCGTCCACACACGGAGGACATATTATGCGCATCGATGTGAAAGGTTAGCTATTACATGTTCTTCCAGATAGAATATGCCATGCACAAAAGGTGCCCTGCGGGCACTTTTTGAACACAGGGGGGGGACATATGTGGAATTTGGTTTTTTTTAATTTATTTTTTACCGTACGCGTACGGTGAGCGTATTCGGCGTTTTTAAAAAAAAAATAAAAAATTAATTTTTGGCCTTGGGGGTCCTTCTGGGACACCCTGACCAAGGCTAGGGGGTCAGGAGCTGTCTAGTCTGCCCCTTTTCGTTGTTATCCAAATTAGTTTTTCCTCCCCACCCTCAGAGTGCGAGAGAGAAAATGGCAGCCGACACTTCCTGGTTTCGACCGATTCGAATGTTTACTAAGATCTAACAGCCAATCAGAATCGCGCTCGCGCACGGCACCGTACGCGTACGGTAAGCTTACGGTGCGCGCTCGGAGCGCGCTTACAGATATATATATTGATTTAAATGCTATTTTCTCAGGAAATACTGAACAGATTTACACCAGACCTACAAAAGGCACTTCCTTGACCTGAGGACTACCTCTCTGCCAAATTTCAAGTAATTCTGTTCAGCCGTTCGGGCTGTAGCTGTGTCTAAAGGTCCTATGGAAAAATGCATGGGGAAAACGCGTTTTGGGACCCCCCTATTTTCTCAGCCCCTGCTTGACGATTCCCCCGAGACTTTCAGGGTAGGAGCGGAGCGGAGCGCCCCATTAGTTTTGAAAATTTCGCGAGGATTCGTCGACCGGCGCCAAAGTTATTCCAAATAGAATGTTGCGGTTTTCCTATGGAAACAGGGTCCTAACTATAACTACCTACTGGCGACCGCCAGTAGGTAATATATATATCTCCACACTTCCGCTCCGTTTCAAGGGGCCCCTGGCGCTTCTCTATCCGGTGCAATGCTGCGGCCGAGCTGTGCCGTCATAACATCCTCCGACGGTTCCCTGGTAGGAAACCAAATAGCACGCACTCACGGTTTGTTTAGTTTTAATCCCAATTCTTTATTCGTCTTAATAGATATCCAGTCTTAAGACAAAGGTTTGTCTTAAGACTGGATATCTATTAAGACGAATAAAGAATTGGGATTAAAACTAAACAAACCGTGAGTGCGTGCTATTTGGTTTCCTACCAGGGAACCGTCGGAGGATATATATATATATATACACATATATATAGATATATATATACACATATACATAAACATTTATATATATATATATATATATCTATGTGAATCACTGACACAATATCGAAAGACTAAAAATCGACCTACAAATATATCGATACAAAATAATCGATCACATTATTATCGACATCATATACTTATTTAAAACATTACAAAAATATCGAACACACAATTTCGAACTACAGAAATATAGGTACACAAAATATCGGCAACACAAATATCGAAATCCTAAAATATCGATGCTCAGTAACATACATATACTTCATACCAAAATATCGTAAACTAAAATATCGACCACTAAAATATCTCCATTTTAATAATATCGACTATATAACATTTAATTAAAACCTAAAATCAAACAACATAAACACCAAATAATGTCTTTTAACTCTACACAAAATTATTATTAAACAATTATATATTTACTACATTTAAAAATGGATTTAAATAATTAACTCTTTACTAAAACATTATTAACAACCTTCCTACATTAAACAACTATATTATTAAATTATACTTTGTCAATTCATGCATCCAATACATAATATAATGTTTTGAAAAATACATATAGAATAATACACCACAAAACCACTAATTAGCGTTTTCCTTATTAGGAAACTAACTACCAGAAAAAAAAGAAAAAAAATTTCGAACTAACCAATAAAAACACTCCGAATTCAAACTAACCAATAAAACACATATTACAACATCCAAAGCACTATAAAAAGAAGTTCAACTTCATTCACAGTCCAGAACCAAAAAAACGAAATTGAATGAAGAGGAAAATCTACTGGATTGCAACTGCAGATATAAGAAAATCAACATAGAGGAAATATTTAAAACTATCAAAAGTAAGTTAACTATATTATTCTCATTAAGAGTCAAATCGAATAAATTGTAATTACAATATACATACACTATAAATAAATTAATGTCTTCTTTCTAATTCATGTTTTCAGTACAGGAAACTCAAAAAGAAACTAAGAAAATACAGAACAGCACCAAAAAAGATACAACTAAAAAGTAAGTATTTCACAACCAAAAATCAACTAATAGATTAAAATACCACCCTAATTAAATCCCAATTGCAAATCCCCTAACCATTCCCTATAAAAATATAGAAACAATTATTACAACAAATTTCCTTTTCTTTTCCAGACAAAGAAAATACTAGAAGAAAATTCCACAAATAAAGAATCAAGAGCATTCTACTCAAACACATCAAAACCAACTTTGTAAGTATATAGTAACTAAATCTAGTTTTTTTCTACTGAAAATTAATATAACATCATATATAATAACTATAATATATATTTTTCATAGATAAAGCTACATCAAAATGACTGAAGGAGCTGAATTCATAACAAGCCAGAAGGGAAAAATGTTACTATGCTATATGGGATACACTTACACACAGGAAAAAGTGTATGGTTTAAAGGTTAACTGGAAATGCACTAAATACTACTCTAATAAGTGCTATGGGCGTGCTACAACACGACAAACAACAGTACTATATACTAGAGAACATAACCACCCACTAAACATTACTGAAATCGAAGTCAGATCTGCTTTAGAAACTATAAAGGAAGCTAGCACAAGTTCTCAAAAACCTACTAGTGTAATTTTAAAAGAGCAGCTTCCCAAAATTCCTAAAACTGCTACTACACAAATGCCATCTGTAACTTCACTCAAAAGAACTATAGCACGTACTAAAAAAAACACTACTACTTCAACCCCAATTCCTCACACATATAGTGAAGTTATTCTAAGTCCAGAACAAAGTATAACTTTAAACAAAGAACCATTTGTCATTTTTGATAATAAAAACAATGACAAAAGAATAATAATATTTGGAACAGCTAATAATCTCTGTAAACTACAAGAATCACAGAACTGGATGATGGATGGGACTTTTACCATATGTCCCAAACCCTTTTTCCAACTATATACAATACATGTCCTATATCACAATTGCAATATACCATTAATTTACACTTTATTACCAAACAAACATAACTCCACATACACTGAACTATTAAATATAATAAAACAAAAAACAAATAACTTTTCCCCACAAAAAATAATCCTAGATTTTGAACATGCAATGATTAATACTATATTAAAAACACACCCCCATACCTCCATACAAGGCTGTTACTATCATTTTAATCAATGCCTATGGAGACACATGCAAAAATCAGCCCTAAGCATTGAATATGCAACTAATTCATCTTTTGCATATCAAATAAAAAAACTCATAGCACTAGCTTATGTACCTGACATAGACGTAACAGAACATTACAACATTTTAATAGACAGCGCCTTCTACAAAAAAAATGAAGAAAAACTAAGTTCACTACTGGACTATTTCGAAGATACATGGGTCGGCAGACTACATAGATCTGGCCACAGAAGAAACCCTAAATTCTTAATTCCCTGGTGGAACGTATACAGAAGCACATTAAATGGAGAATCCAAAACTAATAACGCAGTTGAAGGATGGCATAACGCCTTCCTACAATCAACAGGCAGAACAAAACCAACACTAGAAACATTTATATCATGCCTACAAAAAGAACAGAGTTATCAAGAGTTCCGAATGGAACAATCCATAACTCAGCTAACTCCAAAAACCTCAAAACAAACTAAACAAATGTATAAATATCTAGAGCAACAAGTAAAATTGTACCCTACTACCAAAGGCCTAGAATACCTAAACATCATAGCTAAAACACTTCTTTAAAGTACAAATACAAATAAATGACTAATTACCCATTTTCAATAATATCAAACACATAAAATATATTTATCTTATTACAAAAATAATTACTGTGTGTAACATATTTATACATATTGTAAAAAATACATTAACACACATTAATAATATTTGTAATAAAATAAAAATAAACAATAATATTAAACAATACCCACCCACAAGAAATAATAATAAATTAACTTACCAAGTTTATTCCAAAGTCTGAAAAACTCAATTTCCTGCTTACACAATCCAAACATAAAAAAAAAGGTTCCCAAAAAAAATGCAAAAATACAACTGCCGATTAAATCCATAATCCATTCACCAAATATCCTTCGAAAAACCATGAAAAACCCGAAAATAGCTAAAAATATTAAAAAACGATCCATGAAAACCGAAACATTTAAAGAAGTGTAAAAAACATATTGTTCAATAAAACGAACACACACTTCTTTAAAAAAAAAAACGAGTCCATCCGAAACGAATAACCTAGAAAATAAATTGTAAAAACAAAGCAACATACATTCCCACCCACATAAAACACATAAACACTTACTAACAATAATACTAGATTTAAAACAGTTCTAAATATACATTAAACACCTTAAACCTAACTCTCGAAACATGCCTACACATCGTTAAAAACACGTAAAAACACAACACGCAACTCTAACACATAACATTTCCAAATATAACTAATATATGTACAGCTACACTAAACATTATCTAACTAGGCTCAAAATAAAGTTTAAAACCATCTAAAACATATAAAACAAACCTTACCTTTCACGACGCGAAGTAACTCCCAACCGCGAGCTTCCCTTCAAACCAAATGACCCAAAACAACATTACCGGGTTACAAAATAGAGTGCCCAAAACATAATAAAACATTTAACTATACTAAAAATCCCTAATTAAATCAGGTAAAACAGTAAATTCACACACAAATATTTTATATTATTTAGCAAAAATAGACCTATTTTTTTCATTTACCTACAAATTGTCAACAAATGTTCCTAATGATTAAAATTATATAAATAAATATAAAAAAATGTAAAATATTTTTTATTATAATTTCTAAAAAGATAATACTACAGAACAATGTATGAAAAATTGTTACAAATTTTTTGCACGAATGCTAAAATTTTATTTATGTTACAAATATGTTTATTTTGAAAACATTGTAAAAATAATTAATATTAATATTTTACATATTAATATTAATAAAAAAGGCATAACATGTTTGTACTACAAATATTAAAATGTTTATATATGAAAATATTTGCCAAAAGTTTTGTATAAAGATTTACAAAACCTATTGCTATGTTAAATTTAATTTAAAACACTACATTGTACAACATTATTAATAATATTTTTAATTTACTAAAAAATGTTAGAAAATATACTAAATGTACATAAAATTTGTTCTCACCTATATTCAATCTGTTTGAATTTAATTACAATGTAAATAATGCTATTTCTGAATGATCTTACTCAAATGAATAAACAATAACAAATTTAAAAAACTACAATAAAAACCATGTTCTTGTCTTATTAATTGTGTTTCTCTGATTAATAATATTGATCTTCTATTATGAATATTTAACATATTGAATATTTATTTTATAAAAAAATAAAAATCAATAAATATTATAAAATTACAGAATGCCATTACCCATTATTCCAATACAAAATATTCATATATTTTTCCTAATAATAATATTAAATATTCCAAACATATCACATTAAAACTTTACATGTATTTATTATCCTAAACTTTAAATATTGAATTAATTAGTACAAATCCAATATATAATAATAAAATACAAATAATATTCACTTAAAAATATTTATATTATTGCTATATTAATGTAATTTAATTTCATTAAATACCATACAGATTAGAGTAGTTGCTGGACAGTGACCATAAATAATTTACTATTCCCACTCCAGTCTAGAATAAATTAAAGTAGATGCTTGACACTGACCATAAATAATTTACTATTCCCACTCCAGTCTATAATAAATTAGAGTAGGTGCTGGACACTGACCATAAATAATTTACTATTCCCACTCCAGTCTATAATAAATTAGAGTAGGTGCTGGACAGTGACCATAAATAATTTACTATTCCCACTCCAGTCTATAATAAATTAGAGTAGGTGCTGGACAGTGACCATAAATAATTTACTATTCCCACTCCAGTCTATAAAAAATTAGAGTAGGTGCTGGACAGTGACCATAAATAATTTACTATTACCACTCCAGTCTATAATAAATTAGAGTAGGTGCTGGACACTGACCATAAATAATTTACTATTCCCACTCCAGTCTATAAAAAATTAGAGTAGGTGCTGGACAGTGACCATAAATAATTTACTATTCCCACTCCAGTCTATAATACATTAGAGTAGGTGCTGGACACTAACCATAAATAATTTACTATTCCCACTCCAGTCTATAATAAATTAGAGTAGGTGCTGGACACTGACCATAAATAATTTACTATTCCCACTCCAGTCTATAAAAAATTAGAGTAGGTGCTGGACAGTGACCATAAATAATTTACTATTACCACTCCAGTCTATAATAAATTAGAATAGGTGCTGGACACTGACCATAAATAATTTACTATTCCCACTCCAGTCTATAATAAATTAGAGTAGGTGCTGGACACTAACCATAAATAATTTACTATTCCCACTCCAGTCTATAATAAATTAAAGTAGGTGCTGGACACTGACCATAAATAATTTAGTATTCCCACTCCAGTCTATAAAAAATTAGAGTAGGTGCTGGACAGTAACCATAAATAATTTACTATTCCCACTCCAGTCTATAATAAATTAGAGTAGGTGCTGGACACTAACCATAAATAATTTACTATTCCCACTCCAGTCTATAATAAATTAAAGTAGGTGCTGGACACTGACCATAAATAATTTACTATTCCCACTCCAGTCTATAAAAAATTAGAGTAGGTGCTGGACAGTGACCATAAATAATTTACTATTCCCACTCCAGTCTATAATAAATTAAAGTAGGTGCTGGACACTGACCATAAATAATTTACTATTCCCACTCCAGTCTATAAAAAATTAGAGTAGGTGCTGGACAGTGACCATAAATAATTTACTATTACCACTCCAGTCTACAATAAATTAGAGTAGGTGCTGGACACTGACCATAAATAATTTACTATTCCCACTCCAGTCTATGAAAAATTAAAGTACATGCTGGACACTGACCATAACTAATTTACTATTCCCACTCCAGTCTATAAAAAATTAGAGTAGGTGCTGGACAGTGACCATAAATAATTTACTATTCCCACTCCAGTCTATAATAAAATAGAGTAGGTGCTGGACACTAACCATAAATAATTTACTATTCCCACTCCAGTCTATAATAAATTAGAGTAGGTGCTGGACACTGACCATAAATAATTTACTATTCCCACTCCAGTCTATAAACAATTAGAGTAGGTGCTGGACAGTGACCATAAATAATTTACTATTCCCACTCCAGTCTATAATAAATTAGAGTAGGTGCTGGACACTAACCATAAATAATTTACTATTCCCACTCCAGTCTCTAATAAATTAGAGTAGGTGCTGGACACTGACCATAAATAATTTACTATTCCCACTCCAGTCTATAATAAATTAAAGTACATGCTGGACACTGACCAAAAATAATTTACTATTCCCACTCCAGTCTATAATAAATTAAAGTAGATGCTTGACACTGACCATAAATAATTTACTATTCCCACTCCAGTCTATAAGAAATCAAAGTAGGTGCTGCACACTGACCATAAATAATGTACTATTCCCACTCCAATCTATATTGAATTAGGGTTACTATATATTTTAGATTTTTAAAAACAATTACTAATTTGTAAACACTACCCACCCTTATCCCCTATAAATCCTACATCACTCTTATTAAATGAATTATCTTCTTAAAATTGTTAAATGTTAATTCAAAGAACATTTCTAAATGTAAATAATTTTTTATTAATATTAAAATTTTTATATATTTCTAAAACGCTCCCCACCCTTATGTCCTATAACCCCAAAATACCACTTATGACATTTATTCTATTATTAAAATGATTAAAATTAACTTTTATTACCAAATTATAAATTTCCATTATTTTTTTCAAATATAAAATATTACATATATTTGGAAAGCACTCCCCACCCTTATACCCTATAACCCCCAATTCCCACTTATTACATTTATTTTATTAGTATTTTTTTAAATTTCAAATTTTAATACCAAAATTAAATTTTCTATATTTTTTTATAAAATATTAAATATTTTTCAAAAACACTCCCCACCCTTATCCCCTATAACCCAAAATCCCACTTATTAAATGTATTTTATTAGTAAAATGTTTAATTGTAAATTTTAATACCAAAATTTTAATGTAATATTTTTGTAATTCAATATTAAATAATAAATATATATCTAAAACACTCCCCACCCTTATCCCCTATAACCCCAAAATCCCACTTATTACATTTTTTTTATTATTAGAATTTTCACATTTAAATTTTCAAAACTTATTTGAATTTTTTTTATTTGTAAATATAATATTTCAAAAATAATATCATAAATTATTAAATTTTATTAGTAAAATTTTTAATTGTAATTTTTCATACCAAAATTGAAATTTCCTTTTTTTAAATTCAATATTAAATATTAAATATATATCTAAAACACTCCCCACCCTTATCCCCTATAACCCCAAAATCCCACTTATTACATTTATTTTATTATTACAATTTTCACATTGAAATTTTAAAAACAAATTAAAATTTTTTTTTTTTTTAAATATATTTCAAAAATTATATCATAAAATATTAAATTTAATATTTATTTCCAAAACCCTCCCCACCCTTAACCCCTATATACACAAGATCCCACTAAAAATTTTTTTTTTCATAATTACAATTTAAATATTACAATTTTTTACAAATTTTAAATTCAAATTCTACAAAAATGTATTAAAATATTTTATTTCAAATATATATTTTTAAAACACTCCCCACCCTTATCCCCTATAAACCCAACATCCCGCTCCTAAAATTATATATCAAAAGTAAAAAAATTTTATTCATAATATTTCAAAAATGATATCCTAAAATTTTAAATTTAATATTTATTTACAAAACACTCCCCACCCTTAACCCCTATATACACAACATCCCACTAAAAATTTTTTTTTTCATAATTAAAATTTAAATATTACAATTTTGTTCAAAATTTAAATTCAAATTCTACAAAAATGTATTAAAATATTTTATTTCAAATATATATTTTTAAAACACTCCCCACCCTTATCCCCTATAAACCCAACATCCCGCTCCTAAAATTATATATCAAAATTAAAAAAATTATATTAATTGAAACAAAATTTATATTTTTAATACACTTAAATAAACATTTGCTAACACTTCTATACAATAATTTTTAACAAATCACAAAATGACTTAATACTATCCTTTTTCGATATTTTTACTACACGATATTATGTCTTTCGATATACTATACCTCGATATTTTACTACACATAACAATCTCGACATTTTTTACATCGATTTTAATGACAGAGATATATTGTTCCATCGATATTTTGACTTCGATATTTCTGTATATCGATATTACATTTTCGATATTTTGTCTACTCACCATATATATATATATATATATTTTGGCTACTGTGAACAGCTTGTTGTCTTTGGTTGGAAAAGCTTGTGCTTAGTGATTATAGTGTTTGAGATGATTCAAACGTTTTGCATACTTTTCTGGTCCATAAGGGTAGTACGTTCAAGATGTTATGTGAACTGCTGACCTAAGAAAGCTTTGCATGCAATGCATCAAGGATTCCAGCTCCCATGCAAGACAAAGCCAGTGGGATGTTTGTCTTAAAATCTTGAGGTTTTTGTCAGCACCCAAATGCCCATGTGGTTCACGGACTGTATACAGTATTTGTTTTTTGTAGTTTAAGGTTAGCCCCATCCTTATGCTTTTCTGTCATTGCATTGACTAACTCTGTTTACAGTCAGCTCGTTCCAATCTCTCAGTAGGATTTTAACTTCTGGGCAGCCATATTGAACCTGGTTGTTTTGCCATCTCACCTCGATGGCATTCCATACTTGAGCGATTCAGAGGCCAGATATTTGCGACAGTCTCGGGTCTTCATTGCCTTGTCTGCTCAATCCGCTCACCATGAGGTTTACCACATTGCATTACGCTTCTGGAACAGCAGAGATTATAACCTGACAGTTTATGGCTGTCAAGGAGTTTGAAGCACTATTAGGGGTTCTTCACCACTGGGCTTATATACTTCTTTCACTTGTGCTTCATTTACTTCGTACTAGCCTTCTTCAGATGGGGATGGCTGGGTTCTTCGTGATAAAGTGTCTAAATCAGTGCCAGTCTCTTGAGTCTGTTACTGGCTATGGACATTTTATATGGACAGTGCATGAAGCTATCTGAGTTTGGTGACATCATGCTCAGCTTTCTTGAAATCATGCTTCATGCAATGGCGTCCCATCCCCAATGGCGGAGAAACGTTGCCCCACTAGCTAGGAATCAAGGGTACAAGGCCAATACAATGCAGTCAAATGTCTTGGTTAATCATGATACACATATCAGTACACAGCATGATCAATTGGTTACGGGTGATTTGTGCATTTACTATGTTGGTTCCTCTTGAGCTGGTAACAGTGGTGGGCTACATATAGTCCCTCTATATTCATTCCATTCGTTCCAAATGCGGACCCATTTCATAGGACATCCCCTGGCCACATAAACATACTTTTCCCAAAACATGCACCAGTCCATGTCTTTCTTCCAGGCACTTACCGCTGGAGCCTGCGACGCCCCCCATTTCTGGGCTATGTTACGTTTCGCTATCATCAGCCCCAATGTGACCCAGGCCATCTGTGTGTTGTGTAAGTCTGTGGGTTCCAATGCATTCAATAGGCATCTCTTAGCTTCCAGCGGGAGAGCCTGATGTAACACCTCTCCCATAACCTCGTGTATTTTTTTCCAGTACCTCTGGACCAAGGGGCCTTCCCATAGTATGTTCAGGAAGGTGCCTACGTGTCCACAGCCCCTTCTACACCCTCCATCTGTCGCTTTGCCCTTTCGTACCATCCGGGTCCTGTGATATAGATCCGGTGTAAAATTTTAAGTTGCACCAGCCTCAATTTTGCTGACATGGCCACTTCCCGCGGTGAAGACACGGCTGCCACCCAATCTTCCTCGTCTAGGATTATACCATCCCCTTCCCACTTCTCTCGCAGTTTCATTAGGGGATCTGCAGAATGGTTAACTAACTTTTTATATGTAAGCGAGATGGCCTTTGTTGGAAGATAGCCATCCAGGAGTCTGTCCTCGAGGGGGGTGGCTTCAGGGGGGGTCTCCCCCTTTGAGAGACAAGAGTATAAGGCGTGACGGACTTGAAGGTATCGAAAGTGTTCTGTAGAGGCAAGCTCGAACTCTTGCTGCAGAGTGGGAAATGACTTGACCTCCCACTTTGCCCATAGGTCGCCCACTTTTGGGATGCCTATGAGGTCCCATTTGTCAAAGCCTTTAGTGGACCAGAGGTGCCCGAGCTGTTCCGAGGCCCATAGTGGCGTCGCCAGGGTTATCTTGCGGTCCCATCCCGTGCTCCTGGTGGCTGCCCTCCAGACCTGTACTGATTGTTTGGTTGGTCCGGTTAGTTGGCGTTCCCCAGCGTTTGAGTAAAGCACTCGGTCATAGTTCCCACCTGGCAGTAGCCACCGATCCATTGCGTATCCCGGATCACCCGCTTGTCTATAGGTGCCATGGTTGATGGCAGCCAAGTATGTTGCCCAATAGTATTTTTTTAGGTCCGGGAGGGCGATCCCCCCGTCGTACCAGGAGAGGTTCAGTTTGGGCAATGCAATACGCGTTTTCCCGTTCCATAGAAGGCGGCGTTGTAGGGTCTCAATCTCTTTGAAGTAGCTAGCGGGGACCAGGTCCAGCGAGTTTTGCAGGACATAAAGGAACCTGGGCAGGGACATCATCTTAAACAAGGAGGCTCTGCCCAGTAGCAAGAGCGGGAGACCCATCCAGCGCTCGGAATCTTTTTTCAGTCTCCGCAAAGTGGGCAACAGATTTTGGGCGAACCTGTCAGCAGAGTTAGTGGTTATATAAATGCCGAGGTATTTAAAGCCCTGTGTGGTGATCTGTATCGTGCAGCCCACAGGGAGGCCTGTAAGCGGTCCCCTAAGGACATACAACACTGATTTGAGCCAATTTATGGTGTATCCCGAGTATCTACCAAAGATATCCAACACTACCGTTAGCGAGGCCTTCGGAGAAGCTAGGAACAGCAGAATGTCGTCCGCATATAGTGAGATGCGGTCCTCCCAGGAGTCAGCCCACTTAAGACCACGGATCGTTGGATCCCTCCTTATCCATGATGCCAGAGGTTCCAGGGCCAAGGCGAACAGGAGAGGGGAGAGCGGACACCCCTGCTTCGTACCCCTACCCAGCTCAAACACTTCAGACTTTTTGTTATTGACCACTATCTGGGCTAGTGGTTTCGAGTAGAGGAGGCGCACCCATCGGGTGAATTGGGGCCCGAAGCCCATTTTCTCCAGGACTGCAAATAGGTATTGCCATTCCAGCCTGTCAAATGCCATGGAAGCGTCCAGGGACACCAAGACCGCCTCTTCCTGTATTGTGTGTGCCCTCCCTATCACTCCGTGGTGTCTACGCAGGTTTAGCGCTGTGTTCCGCTGAGGCATGAATTCGGATTGAGCCGGATGTACGAGGTTATTAATGACGTTGATTAGTCGATTTGCGTATAATTTGGCAAGGATTTTTGGTTTGGCATTCAATAGGGAGATTGGTCTGTATGAGGCGCACTCCGTTTGACTTTTACCCTCTTTGTGAATCACCACCAAGGTCGCAATTCTTTGGTCCCGGGGTAGTTCCCCGATGTCCCAACTCTCCTTGAACATATTACATAGGTGGGGGGCGAGGATATCTGTCCCTAGTTTATAGAGTTCTATCGGTAGACCGTTGGGTCCCGATGCCTTCTCCGAGTTGAGTCCCCTAATCGCCAGTGCCACCTCGTCTGGCGTGAGGGCCCCCTCCAGGTACGCGAATTCCGAGTCTGAAAGCTTGGGCAGCGTTATGTCCCTGAGAAGGTCGATAGACTCCTGTGTCGTGTAGGGGTTTTGGGAAGCACAGACCTGCTGAAAATGTTGGGAAAATATGTTTGCGATGTCTTGAGGGTCTGTGACTATGTGCACGCCATTATCTAATAGTTCCGGCACTAATCTACTTGCTAGTTTTTGCTTGTCCAGCCATGCGATTAACTTCCCCGCCTTATCCCCTTGGTCGTAGATTTTGCCCAGCGTCTCCCTACCGAGTTCCTTGTCCCTGTCCGTCACGAGAGCCTTATAGTTGTCTTGTTTCAGTAGTAAATTATGTAGGGTTTCTGGGTGGGGTTGTTGTGCCATCTCCTTTTGTAAACGGAGGATATCGAGCTCTAACGCCTCCTTCTCCTTGACCTTTTCTTTTTTAACCCCCGCTATCTGCGAGAGGGCTTGGCCTCTTACCACTGTTTTAAAGGCTTCCCATAATGTTTGATGCGAGCTCACCGAGCCCTCATTTTCCAAGAAAAAGTGTTCCATGGAGGCACGGACTGCTTTGTGTACCACTGGGTTGCGAAGGTACCAAGGGTTGATGGGGGCTACCCTTCCAACTCTATGAAGGCCCACCGCTACGTGCATCCACAACGGGGAATGATCTGATATCCCTCTCGCCATATGTTTGATCTCTTTCACGTGTTGCACTTGGTCCGGGGGGAGTAATATGTAATCTATTCTGGATTGGGTGTTGTGGGCACCCGAGTGGAAGGTATCCTGCAAGGTGTCTGGGTGTAGTGAACGCCAGGCATCCTGCAACCCCAAGGCCCCCAAAAAGTTTGGCAACCAACTGTTGGATGGGCGAAGTTGTCGTGATGGGTTTCTATCGCGTGTCCCATTGACTACCGCATTCAGATCTCCTCTCACTATTAAGAGTCCCTCCGGGACGGTCATAAGAATGGAGCCTAGGTCCTTAAAGGCTAAGTCCTGGAGGGCTGGCGGTACATAAACTGACATGAGGGTCAGCAGTCTCCCCTCCCATTGGCCCGACACGCCTACATACCCCCCCCCGGCATCCACCCACGTAGCGTTGACTGTGAGGGGAAAGGAGTTTTTCAGTAGTATTCCTGTCCCTCTCGATCCCGAGGTGAAGCCAGAGTGCGCCACCAGACTGTATCCCCATCGTTTGAGAGCTTTACAAGAATTCCCCACCAGATGCGTCTCCTGTAGGAGTATCACTTCAGGGGAATGTCTTTTAATGTACTGTAGCACCACTGTCCTCTTGACTTTGTCCCCTAGCCCATTGACATTCCTGCTCATCAACTTGAACCTTTTGTCCCATTGCATCTTGATAGACATTCACGTATCACCTATGTATCTGCGTCTCCGGATGTTGATGCCTTGCTGATTCCCAATAAACATAGAACAAAACTTCAACCCCTCCCAACTACCCCCCTCCCTGCTCCCCTGCACTCTGGGCTCAGAACAGCCCATGATTACAACTATGCAGAGTGCCTGTCGCCCACTAAATATAGACTAAATGAAGAAAAGTGGGGGTATACTCTCCTCCAACTCACCCCTCCCTCCCATTAATATTGTATCGAAGCCCCCCAGCGGCCTCTAATTACCCCACAGTACCGCAAGTCTCGTATCTCGAATGGGACGTAGTTGTGAAGCGCCCCAAGCCTCAACCGGTCTCCAGAAGATCCCAAAGTTCGTTGTTCGAGTCGCCGTGTTATTCTCGTTGTGAGCCTTGTTCCACTGGGCCTCTCCATCCGTCCAGCCACTCAGAGGCCTACTCCGGAGTCTCAAAGAACCTGGTCTTTCCCCCAGTCTCCACCCTGAGCTGAGCTGGGAATAACATGGCGTATTTGAGGCCTTTGTCTCTCAGGCGTCAGGAACGATCTGCGGTGTATTTGAACCACTTGGGTGAAATCTGGAAAGAAGCTGATTTCCGAGTTTTCCATTCGCATGGGTGGAGCTACTCTGGCCGTTTGCAGTATTAGGTCCCTGTCTCTATAGTTCAAGAGTCTAGCCAGTATGGGGCGGGGCGGGGCCCCCGGCTTCGGTCGTCCTCCCGGTATTCGATGGGCTCTCTCCACGACGAAGATATTAGACAGGCCTTTGGGCTGGAGGTATTTGGTAATTAGGTTTTCCACAAAGAGGTCTGCTGATGGTCCCTCCGCCCGTTCCGGAACGCCAATAATGCTCACGTTGTTGCGCCTACATCGGCCTTCATAATCATCCAGCTTTCCTTCTGCGAATTTCCTGAATGCTTGGAGGTCCCGTATCTCCATCTGGAGTTGGTTAGTGTCGCCCACGAGGCTTGCAGTTGTAATTACCAGTTGTTGGACTTTCTCCCTGTTGGTGGCTAGGTCCGCTCTGATTAGCATGACTTCCAAGGAAAGCGCGTCTATTCTTTTCTCCAGTGATGTGCGGATCCCTCCTATGGCGTTTCCGCATCCGGGACCTCTCCCACCTTTGGCGGTTGATGCGTGGCCATGGCGGACCTGGGACAGGTATATTTGTCCAGTTTATTACTCTGGGTGGACTTCTGGCCCCTCGAACCCGACATGGCCACCAGCCGGGTCACTGTTCCATGGCGTAGGAGGCGGTGTATTCCGCAGCCCCGGCGGTGAAGGATCCGCCCGTACGTTTCTCTCAGGACTGTTCATGAGGGATATGTGGCCGCAGACAACACCACTCCGCCAGGGGGTCCCAGCCGCCTCCCACGCAGGAAATCGCAGGGTATGTCTACCCCTTGCGGGGGGGGGGGGGGGGGGGGGGGTCTTCGTGTCAAGGCCCGATTAGTAGTCCAGGTTCACGCCAGTTCCCGGCTGCTCCTCTGACTCCTGGACCGGCCTCTACTTTCCCTCTACTTTCCCTGGTGGGCCTAGACCAGTGGTCCCTGCGTGAAATCGCTGGGGGGCCCACCGGGGGTCGCGCTCCCTCCAATTGCGCCTCAACACCCGCCGGAGTGTAGACGCCTCACCGCAGCCAGTCGTCCCCGGGGCCCCAGACTCAAAACCGTCACCTCCACCTCCTGCAATGCGAGCATAGGCAAAGCTGATTCCTCTTGTCTCCCCCAAGGCTTCTGGATTTGCCGCCACAGTGAGGCCTGGGGGTCGGATGTTCGGACCGCCACCAGGAGAGGGCCCAATCCCGCCTCAGGAAGTGCCCCGGAGCTGCCGCTGGCCGAGATCCGTCCCACGAGACGTCCGCCCAGTGGATCCGCCCACTTCAGGTCCCGGCTTGCCTCGCGTCTCAGGCCGCCGCTTTGCGTACCTGCAGCTTCAGTTTCCCCGCTCCGATTCCGGCGGGGAAGGGCTCACTGAGCTACGCCGAGCCTCTGGTGGCCGATGCTGGCCTCAAATCGCGGATTCGTGGAACGGATTATTACGGGAGAGAGGGTGAGCGGGATGGAGCACCTACTACGCGGCCATCTTACTTCGCCACCAGGCCACGCCCCCGCTTCTTGTCAATCTTAGCATATATCCGGACATCTCGTTCAGCTCCTCCTTGGTAGATTAAGAACAAATAAAGTATTTATGTTTCAGATGTGCTGATTTCATTATCCAACATCCCCTCAATCCATTGGCAGAGACTTCAGGCCTAGTTCGACAGTTTGTGCTGCACATCTTTCCAGGTTTTTAATCAGTCTCTTCTGCTGTTTTTGTTTTAGGGCCTTCCAATTGGATACAACCCGAGCAGCCATATCATGCCATGTCTCCCTGTCATCCTCTGTGTGTGGGGTTTGGAGGATATCGCTCGGCAATGGCCTCATATTCTGTAGGGATCCTCGTGTTCTTTGTCTGTACTTTCTGCCAGGCTGCAGCTAGAATGGTGTCATCATTGTTGGCTGGTGGACATTTCCAGGAGTTCTTCCAGGGGGATACTTAAGGCGACAGGGTCTGGCAGAGCCATAACTGCATCCACTGACCAGAATACTCATCCTAGAGTGATTGCCCATACTGCCCAGCTGCCTAGAAATACTCTTAGTACTAAAGTCCTTATCCACACTGCACAATCATTGGATGTCATCAGTTCAGCGCATTACTCTATGGTCCTGAGACTCTCAATGTCTTTTTCCAGTGTTTGGAGGATGGAGCTGGGCCCATCGGGTGCTCAGTATGCAATCAGTTTCCCTGGTCCTCTGACTCCTGGGCTTCTTCTAACTCTTTATGGTCCTTGACAACCATTTTGGGCCCAGAAGCAGTCATACACCCTCTCTTTTTCTGGGAAGCAGCGGATAGCAATCTGTGCGGTCCCTCGTCCCATTGGGGCCATTCTACTTGCCCTTATCCTGAATCATACAAAAGAAGTGGTAATGGCCTATGGTCATCTCTCAAAGTGTTCTTAAGCTGAGGTGCCTCCACCATACCCTGTGTTGCTGCAGGGTGAGTCAACAGGATGACACACTGCGCCATACCGGTAAATCTCATGAGTCGGGGCACATAAACAACAACCAATTGCTAGTGCGATATAATCAATCCTGCATTTAAGACATAAACAGTGAAGCTCAAATCAACACAATGAACAGGCACCAGACAACTTCAGAGGAAGCCTGCAAAATGTATTCAGTACTCAAACCCTTGGATTTAGCAAGAATGAAATAAATGATGACAGCTGATATTAGGTTGAAGTGCCATAAAACAGAACAAGGTGTAATTGAATGATAAAAACCCATTTTTAATGGGAGTGCAATCCTTGGATTGTGACGGAAAAACAAACGTTATCATGAAACACAGATCTGGACTATTGGAACAAACTAACTTTATCGGTCAATGAATAAGTGCACATATTGTGGTAGATTAACACTTTAGCCTCCAAGCTCTTCCAGGATGAGATCAACTTTTAGGTCCTTCGAATAGGCTTGAGCGAAACGTCAAAACGCTGGGTGTTAAATATACGGGGCAGATATAGAGGCTACAGAGTATCAGAAAATGTGGACAATATTAGGTCTGAGTGTGGCGAAAAGAAATATTGTCAAAGCATGGAGTGCAGGGAGTCTGCCGGACGTAAAACGATGCAAAAGACATATATGGATTGTTGCATGCCGCTGAGAAAGTAATTTCCCAAGAAATGGGAGAAAATCTGGCACCGATAAGGCGCACTCCATGGTATGGACACAGAAAGCAACGAATCATCAGATGCCACTGAATCCCTTGTACGTCCACAGGAAACAGGCTACCGAAGGGGAAGGGCAAAACCAGGAGGTTATGGGCAGGGCTGCTGGAATTATGCGATTATGCCGCCACTGCGTATTTCGCATATTTGTCGATTTGCCACATAATCCATCATTTGCTGCACAATCTTCAGATTATAACTAAAAAAAATGTTTGTTTCTAGCTCAAACGGTTCAAATTTTACTAATAGAGCAGCAACGTCTTTTTGCGGAGTGGAAGGCCCTTTGCAAGAATTGACTGGTCACCTTTCTGTTGCTTATTGCTATAAATTGATGTTAAACTGAGACTAATGAGTATAAACAAGTATGCAAATTACAAATGAATGAAGTAATACTATCACAGAGAGTGCCTCATTACGCCGCATAATTTACCTTTTGCTGCTACACAATGTACTAAATCCTGCTGCATAAACTTGCCCTTCCCTGACGCATACTTCCAGCACCCCTGGATAAGCGCTAGTGGGACAGACACATCCAGGTACTGAAAATGCATTTGTTGTGAGAGACAGGGAACAGTTGTGTACATTATCGCTTTTTCTTAAGTAAAAATATTTGTAAGCTATTTTTTAGGGCCTTTAGCCTCTGTATTGGTGGCACACGTGGCTACTCCCAATTTTGAAGTGCCTCAACCCTGCTAAAATGCACATGTCTGGAAAAGGCGTATCACTCCGCCTCACGCTTGAGAAGGCAACGTCCCACAATCTTCGTTCTCTGGATTCTCGACTCTGTATTGGCCTGCTGTCAGCCCCAGACTGTGCTTTCTGATAGCCACACTCAAAATCTTCTTCCCTCCAGTGCTGTAATTAGCATGAACGCCAGCTTCATATAGACTCCTCCATCAAAGATCCTTTTCTTCACACTGCACGGATGTGGCCAGCTCAGAGAAATTAAGACATCACCTCTGAAGACTTCAGAGCTTACTGGTAAAGCCTCAACCGAAGACAGTCTCATAAATGCGCATTATGTTAATGAAACAGACATTTGGAAAACTGAAGTTGTAAAAGTTCTGATCTATGTGGAAATAAACTCAACACTGGCCCCAGAAAAACTCACTTATCTAGTAACTCTAAACCTCGAGAAACTAGACTTTTTTAAAGATGTTCTTGCAAAAGCACATGGCATGCAGTGGTATAATATTCAATATTTGAGCACCAGATTTCAGCAGGTTCTGTTCATTGTGAAAACAACTATTAATTATAAGAGCTAAAGTGTTTTGTTGTGGGTCAGAGAAGACCAGAGAGTCTTCAAGGATGAACAATGAGGAAAGTGGAACTAATAGTTTGCACAATGTCCGTAAATGTAGGAAAAAAAGAAAAGAAACCTAAATCAAAGTGAAACCCAGTAGAATTAGGTGAATGTAGATCTGAAGCTGTGTAGTTATTCTGTAAAAAAAACAATAAAGTCATATGAGAAAAAAATGTAGATCTAAAGCCCACTTCCGTACAGAAACACATAATTATTAAGTAAATAACATTCAGTCCCTGTTGTCACGAAGAAAAGTTCTTCCTCCGCCAAGTGAAAGTTATTGTTGCTGGTGGAAACAAACACATACGAAGATGAACCATACATGTTCTGCTGTTTATTATGAGCGGTATTTTTGGAAAAAGCACATGGGCTAGTAATCAGTGACGGCATGAGTGGACCTTAAAGAATTATGTCATGTCTAAGTGGCGGTTCACCAACTTAGGGACTACCCCTTGGAAAAGTGCCTTGTTTTCAGGTAGAAAGTACATAAAGAACACACAAGGCTTTAGTTCAACGACTTGCTGCATTGATGTATACAACATACAAAATTAATTCATTTCATTATTTGACGTTGATGTACCTTGTCTATATCAGGCACACAAAAGGTGATGGGACAAATGCTTGAAATGTGTCTCACCACTGTCAATTACTCGGAGTAGTATTCCAATCCATCGTTCTTTTGTTCATCATACTCACTGTGCCCTAGGATCCAACAAGGCTTAAGTGGGCCGAAAACCGTTTGGGTTTACTTGTGGCCCCTTCTGGAGGGGACCTCACCTGACCGTTTGGGATGGACTGTTCCCATGAGCAGCTGAGTCAGTACTGATTTGCATAAGGCAGGTCTTTGTCTGAATTCGCACAGGGGGCAACAATGATGGGCTGTAATGCTATCCTGAGTGATTACCTGTGGTTAGACTAATTGTAGATTTACTTTCATCTCCTTTTGTGTCTATTATGTAACACCTTCTCTATGTAACAAAATTAAAAAAGAAAGATTGTAGTAGTTCGACATCTGAAGGTTTACCTGGTACAAAAAAGTCTCTGGGGACTTGAGCTGTAGTGACTGATGAATGTCCTGTTAACGTTAAACGCCCTTTAAGTATGTTTGTTGGTATCGTAACTGTGTGAGGCTAGGGTTTAGCCTAAATAAATAAAAATATTGCATGTACTGACTAGAGTTGGCGCTTAAATTGTATGACAGAAATAAGTACATCCCCAAAAAATATTAATCAAGGTCCCATTATCTTTGCTGATAAACTCAGAATTATGGAGTGGATCCATTATATAGATGCAGTACTTTCAAAACATCGTGTTTCTACTTAATGCTATAATATACTTTGAAAAAGGGGCAACCCCTGTTGTTGGGATGAGCACACTAATTAGTTTGTGGCTCAGTTTTCCAACCATCTTGCCAACCTTCTTTGGGAGGAAATGAAAAACTAGTGTTAGATGTGACTCCTGAAAAAAGCTTAAATATATGGCCAACACAGCCCAATTTCTGTATTTCTCAAACGACGTTGCAGGCAGCATTCCAGCAAGGATTTTTCTGCGCTTTTAGTGAATTTGGCATTTCAACACTTTATAAGAACTGAATGTTACTTACAAGTACCATGTATTTCAGCACCCTGATTATGAAATGAAATGAAAATGGCACTTATAAAGCGCATGGCTACTCTAAGGCCTCCCAGCGCTAAGAACCGAGCCTACTCAGTGAGCGGCTTTAGAAGGCCGGGGACAAGAACGTCTTTTGCTGTCTGCGAAAAGATAGATGATCTTCTTCCAAACGAATGTAGTCTGGAAGAGCGTTCCAACTCTTGGAGGCAATGTAGGGGATTCGTCAGCCCCCACTTCTGGCCCTATATATTCTAGGTACTCTAGCCATCCGTTTATTTTCTGAGCGTAGGGCTCTGCTGGGATGGTATGGAGAAACGATGGACTGTGAGATTGGCGGGCCTTTGGAAGCAATGATCTTGTGGGTAATGCAAAGGGATTTGAACTGGATCCTCTCCACAATTGGCAGCCAATGTAAAGAGTCTATAGATGCTTGCCCAGATTCTCTGTGGGGGTGTGTAGAAGCAGTCGAGCTGCACAATTCTGCACCGTCTGGAGCTTCTTTATTGTAGATTGCGGAGAGCCCAGATAAAGGGCATTTGCATAGTCCAAGCGAGATAGAATGAAGGCTTGGACCAGTAGTTTCTTTGCACTGAAGGGCAGTAGGGGTAGGACTTTCCTAACCATCTTAAGTAGTCCGTAGCAACATCCAGCTACCTTCTGGGCTTGCCCCTTCATGTCTAGCTTATGATCTAGCTTACGATCCCTTGTTGACTCATTCGACAAGGGATTGACTCATGATGCAAAGATGCACGTTTTTTGACTTGATAACATTGTTCCTAAGCCTTTTAGCACAGTAATTCCTCAGCCTTTTAGCACAGTAATTCCTCTTCCAAGTTTCTCTTCCCAGGTTAAAGGTCATTGAATTCTAGTTGTTCAAGTGCCTTTGTTACTCCTAGTCCTGTGCTAAATTACCGCCTGCCTAACTTTTTTAATTTCGGTTAAGCTTGTTTTGCGAAATTACCAAAATTAGACCATGTGGTGTAATTGCGGCATGTTGGCAGCAACATTTTAGTGAAGGGACAGAAGAACAAAGCAAACGACCGGAACACAAGTGGCTGGTCGTGTATTTTCTGATCTGTGCAAATGCACCAGGACACTATGCGGAGTAGCCATACGCAATATGTCACATTCATCATCACCTGTGTCTTTGCTCTATTATTTTATGTTCAAAATGTTTTATTGACATTTTAAAAAAAGAACTAAGTACAGTACAAGATGCATAGGCCTTGCGTAATACAGGATGTATAGTATAGTACAAAATAATAAATTGTATAGCAGTACATAGAATTAAATGTGCTCTATTATTTGAGAACAAAACTGTGTCCTCGAGATCAAAATAGATGTGAGGACACATAGCACGCTAAAATGTAGCTCTAAAAACTAGTTTTGCATTTCGCATAACTTCGAGGAACCTTTACAGAATTTCACACAGTTACAGAAAAGCAAATTAGATGACTTTCACACACACCTCTAATGCAGAAGCTCTCCTCTTGATAAGTTTAGCTTGTAGTTCCTCTCACTGTTTGACCCCATTATGCTGCTTGACTGCCAGAATCTGTGCATACAGGTGATTTTAATCTTGTTGTAAAACATCAAATTCACTAGGATTCCATTATTAAAACATTATTTTTGGGATTCAGTAGGGTTGTGTGCAATGGCATGACCTACCTGGGAAAAATGGATAATCATTGTTTTTTTACCTCCTGTCACCAACATTTCACTGATGTGTTCCTACAGGTTTGGGGTACATTTAGTAACAATTTCGAGATTCCATGAACATTGGGATTCAGTGTAACCGAAATGGGGTCAAGAATTCTCTAGTTGAGGAACAGGAGATAAACTCTAGTTATTTAGCCAAGTAGGGTGCTAACATGACCACCATATAGCTGGGAAAGCTCTAGTTGGCGAGGTGTTTGCAAAGTATGGGGCAGAATCACTGATTGAGGAAACCTCACCTTTTCTTATATTATTGTCAAAGTTCTCTTGTGCAGCTGGATCTGTTCCTCCACCGTTACTTGTGCCTCCCACAGGCAGCATCCATAGTCACTAGGGCACATAAGGCAGACACTCCTAGACTCTGGCACCCATCTCCAGGATGCTCTACAGCAGATACAGTCCAGCACTTAGCCCAGCTCGGTCCTGGCTCGATTTGGTGGCCATGTTAAAGTCTGTTTCATGTCTGGTGGTACACCAGCACACACATTCCATATGACAAGTAGAGGTTGAGAGCTTCCTGATATAATGGGCACAAGAATCCAATATTTGGGGGTTTTGGAGATTTTTTGGGGGGGAATCCATCTCCAAACAGTTCTGGTTTTAGATGGTGCCATGGAAACTGGTTAGTGCTGGACGTGGATTGGCTTAGAGCATTATGTAATCATTGTGTACCTCAGTTTTTTTAGCTAAATAGTTGCGCATTCGCTGGTGGTGTCAGGATGTGGGGATTATAATATAAGGGCAAAGGGTTCAGGGAAAAAAGAGCTGAGGGTGGCAGTTTGAGACTCACAGCTGAGAAGCATATGGGGCGGGTGGCCTTGTACTTGGTTAATCACACCTTTGGTACACATTCATGAAGCTAAGATTCTCAGGCATCCTTACAGATTGAGGAGGAAAACATTTCCAGTACAGGGGCAACTTGGGGAAGGAGGGGACAGAGTCAGTAGCCCTTATGCTTAGGTATGTTAGAAAATGGCTTTACTCCATCATTTCCAGTTGTGCTGCCACCCCCACTACTGTCCCTTTGAACCTTGGACAGGCAGAGAATAGCTGGTGGCACCTGAGAAACTGGCACCAGGCTTCTCTCCAGATGATAAGAATCACAATCATTGACCCTGAAATGGGACAAGTCAAAATGGTACAGATGAGGCAGTCGGTGCTGGAGTTTTGTCCTTCCAAGAGTTTTTGCACCAGGCATGATTTTATTCTGCACCATTTTAAAATTAATAGAGATTACTTAACAAACTACCTCTCAAACAAACCTTGACACATGGCAGTCTTTTAACAAAATTATATGCAAAGAATTACTTGCACACAAGTTTTAGGAGTCCTTCCCTCTATTTAGGTTGAGCCTAGAGGCAGCGCGCATGCGCTGCTCTGCGAGGCATGCTGTATTGGATTATGCACTTGAAGTCCCGCCCACTCTCTGCCCATATTTGTCATTGGCTTGCGTCATTGTCCTTCGTAAATGCTAGCTTCTGATTTGTAAATAGGCTCGTTAGTCCCTCTTTAGTACCGCCTTGTCTTCATTTGTAGCCTCCGATGGCGACTGGCCCCTTTACTTCGGTTGTTACACAGTACGTGTTTAGTCTGTAAGCACTATTTTCTTTGTTGAGTTTCTTCTACTGCAGGCAGGATATGCGCTGCTTTAGCTGGAACCCCTTGTGTGTTTTTTAAGCAGCACGGCCGCACTTTATCCTATTGTATGTGTGTTTAAATTAACAACACGGGTGCCCACTTTCAATAACATGGATGCCTGCTTTCACTTTAACCTGGGCGCCTGGCATTATCTCAGTCCGCCACCCACCCCATTGCTGCTTAATCTTGCTCCATCGCCCTCGTGTCTGTTTCTCCCCCCTCCCACCAACCAGACCTAAAGTCCTGCCTCCTCCACGTGACCGTCTACGTTGCCTCTATCATTGCTTGTTCTGTTTGTCCTATCCTTTCAGTCTACACCGGTTTTATAACCACATGACCTCTAAGAAAGTCTGGATGCCGGCTCTGAGAGCAGGACGCTGGATTCTGCTTGTGAGAGCCTGGGTGTTGTGTTCCAGCTGTGCTGTCGTGCAGAGCCCACACTGTACTGCACTCCTGGCCACATCCCGGCTGAAGGCTTGTGTTTACAAGTCCCTGTTGCCATGGCGGGAGAGTGCGAGTCATCCGCCCCTGCAGACGGCACAGGTCAGCAGGGACAATCCTGCATTGCCTGGATCAGATTACATGTCTTTCTATGAGTTTATTAATAGGTGACACTTCATTCTACAGAACTGCCCAGATTGTGTCCCTGTTTCCCGGGTTCTTATCGTTTGCGTTTGATCTCTCTCAGCCCATTCATACTTGCAAAGAAATGAGGAAGTAGCATAAGTGTGTCGAGAGGCTGGTTCGTTGAAGCAGACTACGGTCTTCTCTGTGTCCTGTGTCAACTTTATGGCTGTGAAGGTTCCCTCATGGCTTTGGCAGAGCCTGTCTGGCAGTGTAATCTGTCTCCGTGGCCGACGCGTAAATTATTAACGGGACACAACCTTGTACAGGGCTCAGATGACAGCGTTGTTACTGGCCCTAGGTCCTTCACTGGTGACTTCTTCCAATATTGTATTTATGCGTGCGTAGTGCGGGCCAGGCCGGTGTCTTAGCGCTGGGCTGCTGACATGTGCCCGCTCATCACCAGCCTCTGTCGTGCACTGGAGTGATACTGACAGGAAACACTGCTGTCTTGATTAAACTTCCACTAGAAGCGGGACTCTGGAAGGAAGAGGCCACCTGGGTTGGCACAGACCTGAAGCAGGTTTTGACTGCTTAATATTGAATGAGACGAGCTTTGTAAGAGGGGACTAGACACTAAGAAACTACAACCATCCTCACAGGAGGTATTGATACGCTAGCATGAGGCAGAGGAAGGTCTCTAGTTTTCGGGATTGCATTATTTCTTCCATTGAGTGATTTTACTCCTAATTCATTCTTCCACGGGGTTCCAGTTTTGATTCACATATTGACTATTGACTCAATCCAAATCAAGCTGTTCACCTCTATCTACCGTCTTTAAATCCCACCTTGAGTGGTGATTGCCGTGAGTACTCTCTGTAAGATTGGGGCCTCTGGCAAGTTTCTAGTGGATGTACTGAACATGTTTGTCCATCACTGCATCGCTAAATGTACAAAACAACCAGCAGCAATTTGGCACAGCCTAAAAATACGTTTACTTGTGGCCCACTGGAGAAGCTACGGATACTACGAATGATGGAACCAATTAACCATTATTCTTGCTCCTGAATACCACTTTTTTTCACTTGTAATGAATTTCTTTCAATCTTGGTTGTTTACCGACGGTAGGGCATTATGTTTCAGGGCCCTTGCAATTGCCAGATGAAATGTGGAATACATGTGCATGATACCATTATGTGGCAGTGAAACTAATTGTTTCTACTATTCATTTCCTAGATCCACTCAAGTTTGCACACAAAACCCCCCCCCCACAGTATTTCCATATTCATTTTAAACCATTATAGTTACTAGACTATTATCAGTGGTCCTGTTTTCGCACCGAGCAGGATTCCAAAGATTTGCTCTGACCCATTTTGCATCAAGCTTCTTACCCCCAACTTAAGTGGTGCCTTTAGTGATCTTGCCCCATCCTTTGGTAAAGTGAACAGGATTGCTTTGTGGTGGGAGATGAAAGGCTGGGTGTTGGCTCCTCTCCTCATAAGACTCATTCAGTTATTTATTCTACAGTTCGGATAGTGATTGGATTGTCCAGAGATGGGTCGAGAACATACATGGTAGGCTGTTTGTTTGTTAAAGCTGGGATTTGCTCTTGACTCAATGCTTTTTATTAGGTCGTGCCTGGGCAGCACATGCGCTGCACTGCGAGGCATGCTGAATTCAAGTATACACTTGAAGCTCCGCCCACTCTCCAACCATATTTTTCATTGGCTTGTGCTATTGTCCTTCGGAAACTGTGGCTTTTCATTGGTCAATAACCTTAGTAGTCCCTCCTTAGTACCGCCTTGTCTCATTTTGTAACCTCCATCAGGACACCCCCTGTTACATGTGGTGTTACTCTGTAGGCTATAATTAAAGACTCCAAGCACTGTTTGGTAAAAAAAAAATTCAGCAGGCAAGACACGTTCTTCACTCAACGCTTACATTTTTTATCATAATTGTGCTGTTGCATTCCCGAAAGTGGCTGCATGTTTTTTTCTTTCTATTTTTTCACTTTTTTGTTTACAAGTGACCCATACGGTGCTTTCACTTTAATGTCGGCCACTTCCCTTTCTTTAGATGAGCTGTGTCTAAAGAAAGGGGTACGGCTGCCATTAAAGGGAAACCGTGGCATGGGGCACTTTTACTAACACCCCAAAAAAAACATTTGTATGTCAACTTGACGAACAGATTTTTTTTGGTAAAGGCGCCCCATGGCGCGCTTTCACTTTAATGGCAGCCGTGCCCCTTTCTTTAGACATGGTTGGTCTAAAGAAAGGGGCGTGGCCAACTTTAATGTGAAAGCGCGGCATGGGGTGCTGTTCCTAAAATTGCATTTGCACTGCAAAAGGTCACGCATTTGCAAGAGTTTAAGCGTTTGGCATTGTCATTTACAATACCACTAGCTCAAACTCTCGTAAACGCGAGACCTATTGCATTGCAGATGCTTGTTTTGTTATAGTTTCCTTTCATATGTCAATTTGATGTCAGTATTCCCAAACTGTTTAAAAAAGTGAAGATACCGTGTGAGGAAGATTTTATTGTTGTGCATTAATTCTTTTTTTTTTTCATCAAAAGAAATTCCAACTCTTGAAAATGAAAGTCTGTGTGTGTCGATAATGCTTCTGTTATAACGTTTAGCTCCGTATTTGTATGACCCCCATACAAAAACACAACACACATGAAGAACCATTCTGAAATGGCCGCATTGTAAGAGAGCATCAGTTACTGCCTGTGACATCATCAGCACTGGAGACATGCAGACTGCATGACAGTCACAACAAGCATTTGCAATGCAATAGGTCTCGCATTTGCTAGAGTTTGAGCTATTGGCATTGTAGATTACAGTGCTTTTTATTTATGTGTGGGTTTTGAAAACAAATAAATAAAAGGCATTGTCATTACAATGCCAAAAGCTTAGGCTCTGGCAAATGCGAGACCTATTGCATTGCAAATGCTTGTTTGAGAATATCTTTGCCCAATCAGCTGCATAGCCTTGTCGCCTGTGTGCGCCCCTGGGTGGCAGTCTCGTTCAATGGTGGTGTTGGTTAGTTTTAGGGTCTACACCTTTGTCTGGCCATCTTCGCTCCTTCCTCACTCAGTCACATTAAAATACCTTTTCTTGGAATAGCAGTTCCTTAAAGTTATTATTTTTGACTTATAATAATGTATTGAAGTTAAACGTACTGATGCATTGATACACTTAAAGGTCATGATTTACTAAGGAATTGAAATAAGACAGCTACAATTTTTTGGCATCTGAAAAATAGTACATGAAATGTGGATATTGGCGTTCAACAAAAATCAATCTTGTGCTGTATGCTGCTATCAGAAATGCGTACACGCAACTCAGAAGGATTCTAATGCAGCAGTAATTGATTCTCGTCTCCATTAAACGCCATAAAGATTTTCCTGATCTGCTCAAAATAATTAACCCTTCCATAATGTATCAGGTGTAAGGGGAGAGAGAGATAGAAGGGGTGAGCAATGCAGAGCTCTCAAGTTTACAAGGTTCATTTATGAGTATCTTTTCTAGTCCAGTAGTTTTCTTTGCATTTTGCTATGGTGCTACTGAATTTATAAGTGGGTAGACAAGACTAAAAGTATCAGGAGGCAAAGAAAAAAACTGGAACGGATATACTGACTGTTTTTGCATGTACCTGGGAACCCTGAAAGTAGTGCCCCTGCCTGAACTTCACACTGAAAAGCATTTAATAGGAAAAAATGTCTTGGAGGGTCTCAGCAAAAAAGTGCCAACTCTTTGGAAATGACCACCAAATGAGTGTAAGCTGGAAACTAGTGAGTGCAGAGTGCGCATAATTTTTGCTGGTGGTTGGTGCGCAACAGCACTCAAGTTTTACAGACTGGGACTTACTTTTCTTCATTGTACTTTCACCCAGAGAGAGAGAGGGAGAAAGAAGGAGGACGAGAAAGGACGAAAAAGCTAGAAAAACAGAGCTCCAAAGTCTTCTGTGAAATGTGAGACAAAGAGAGTGGAAGTGTAGGATGGTGGAAGAAAGAGACAGCCTCCCTATCCATCAACCCAGCATTCAATAGCGCCAGCAGTGTCAGCCTAAGAAAGCTTTTGCCACCTGCAATTATTAATTTTTTTCATCAAATTAATGTGTGTGGGGCGGGGGTGTTATTTTTTATTACCATTGTTGCACATGCAGTTAAGACACAATTTGAACGACCGGGAAAGGGGGCCCCCTTCCCTCAACAATTTTACTAGGTAGCATGTTACATTCAGCAGTTCTGCATGGATGGGTCATGGCATGCTGTGGGCTTATTTGCAATAGAGAAGAACACACATATAGATATATATATCTCTATGGTACACCCATATCCCTTCTATATCTCTCCAGACTACAAGGGGTTAGAAGGAAGGATGCGGTAGCTAGATTCGTCGAGCTCTGTGAGTAGGGCCGAGTGTGTGGCATGCACTGCTCCTAGAATGGAATTTGTGAGACAATAAGCATTGTTTTCGCGAGGCCGTTTCAAGGAACTTGACAATTTGACATTTGCCCTGTGCTAATAAAGAAGTGAAAGTGTATACATGAATGTGCTTGTTGCAAACAGCTTGTTATTTAGCTGCATTTATTTATTTTCACTAGCTTGGCGTAAATGTGTCTGTATTCGACACATCAAATCTCCGGGCTCCGTCCCTAGTTTAACAAGCAGGAAGTGGGATAAGGGAGGGGGTGGCAAATGGTGAGCACTTTCGCGTCCGCTTTGATGTGCTCACTGAGAACATCAAAGCGGCCGCGAAAGTGATCAGGCAGGCTGACAAATGGTGCGCGCGCCCGGCGCACATGCACTGTATTTGGAGGCCTGAAAAGCACTAGTCTGCAATTCCAAATCCCCATTTACTAAAGCTCTCGCCAGAGCAGCGCTAAAGCGCTGGCTCAGGCGAGACCTAAAAAGTAGCTGCCTTTTCCCTTCTTTCACGTCTACACGAATGAGGGAAGGGGCTCGCTGTTGTGTGAAAGTGGCAATTCAAACGGCACCTCTTTAGCGTGCCATATCCCCGTGGAATCTGACACTGCTGGCGTTTTGACGCCTCGAACGCTGCTTGAGCAACAATTGAAGAGCACTTTGGCATAAAGTGCTGCCTACTTGTCATGAGAGGACGTGCTTAGCTCTTCCTTTTCGCATCTGCAGTGTGAGATATGTGGCTAGGAGTGCGCTCACTTAGTGCCTCCTCCTTGGCATCAGTTTGTAAAACGCCACTTGGATGTGGGGGACTTAAAAGCCTCTCTCCTAAAACCAGCATTCGCGCCTTTTCCGCAGGTCCTCAATCAGGAGGTATAGAACGGCGTGGAGGCGGACGGGGCACTGGGCTCTGCGGACAGAATGCACTGTTGCCCAGTGGCAGCTGGCATGTTACCAGGGGGGTGAGGCGGGTGGGGAGAAAAATAAATATAATAAATAAACACATACCTTCCTGCAACAAGGTGAAGTCTTCCATTGTCTTCTTTCCTCGAGGCAGGCTCCCCAGCCAATCCTGGCGTTGCTCTGAGAGCAGCGCCATAGTCGGAGGGAGCGACCTCTGTCGGCGAACCCGAGAGCACTGGATGCCTGCACTTTCTCTCAGCCCAGCTGTTTAAGGCAGCTGGGTTGAGAGGTTTAAAGTGCACGTGTGGCTGGCCGTCGCAAGATGGCTCGCCAAAGAGACATGCACACTTTAAACAAGTGCAAAAGACAGCCCACCCTGCAGCTGCCATTCAGCAGCAGCCACATCCCGGCCTGACAACCTCCGTCTCGTCACTTCATTCGGGATGGGGCAACGAAAAATAAAGTGCCAATGTCCTAGCTTCCTTACCATTTTATTTTTCGGCTCTGGGACATTTCACTGGGGCAATACTCCTCCGCTATAACAGGGGAGCCGCCCCACAACACGGAAAATATGTTTACGAAACGTGTCTAAAATCTGAAAAGCCTTTTCCCAAAAAGCATGTTTCAGTCATCAAAAGCATGTTTCAGTCAGCAGAGCTGGTCAAGGGAAGGGGGGTGAAGTGAAAACCTCCTTTGGCAGACAACTATTACAATAGGAGGGCAAGCAAGGTGGACCCATCTACATATTACCTGTCCTGTTCCTCCCTTGTCTGCTTAATTTTACTGTATGTTATTTAAACTGGAGAATGTAGATCTCAAACCACCATGTTTTCTCATCAGTAAAGTGCTCACGGAACGGCCATGTTGGTTGCAAGTTATCCAACAGGCCCTGAACTGACCGTGAATCTGCTTAAACATGGATAGCTTTTTTCCTCATATGTACATTGATATTGATGATGATGAGTCATCTAGCCTGCCCAGTGCCTTTTTATGAGCGAAATCAGTTTATTATATGGTATGGTAGTGCAACCTCACAGTCTAATAAACTATCAATCCCTTCTTGGTTCCAGTCAGGCTAGTTTGCAAAACCTCAGCTCAACCCTGAGTAGCTGTGGCTTTAAGCAGTCAGGCATTGTCAAAGGAACAATGCAAGGCACTTAGAGGTACCAAAACAGAAACTCAACACAAAGAAAACACGACCCCAATTTATAAAAATAGCTCGTATTTTAATGAATTTTTAGACACCAAAATCCATAAAAGGGTTCTGGAGATTTAAATTATTAAGCAAAAAATAAATTACTGCTTTTCATTCTAATCGTAAACAAACATTGGCAACTACAACAGTTACCGGTTACTTTGTAAGACTTGGTAAAGTTGTGTTTGGTTACTCTGGCCTGCTTAGGGTGACAACGTCTGTCAGGGAGCAAGTGACAGGGGCCAAATAGGTGTGGCAGGACAGTACCTTGCAGCTTGCAGTAAGAGCAGTCTCCAATCCAGTTCCAGGCTCTATGTTCAAACCGAAGAAAACACAATAGTAGGCCCATGGGCCTAGTTAGATGTTTAGGTGTTGGAGTATCCCTTTCTAAGGACGATTCCCCTCATCCACCTTTGGGTGGCATGCTTCATCATAGGGGATCTCCTCGCACAACAAACCTAGTTGTAGTACGGGCTACAACCCTCTTACTGAGAGGGAAGAGCTCAGGGATGTTTTAGTGGAGATGGTGAGGTATACTAAACCTCTCGATGAGTGGGGTGTGAGGAGGGGGTAAGTGAAACAGGAATGTGAGTGACTAAAACTAACTCTATGGTATGCTGAACAATTTTAATATTGCATTCATTGGTTAGGATTAAAAAGTAAAACTAAGACAGAGGAAGATTCAATCTGTCAAATAATTGAAAAGGTCAACATGTTTCAGCCTAACACTCCTTGTAGTGATGTAGCGGCTTTCATCAGGACCAGAGTGTGTGTAAGAAGTGACGTGCAATAACCACTTAAATTGCCTTGTATCAGTGAAAAAGTGTTTATACACAACCAGTAGGTGGAGTGGAGAATCACTCAGGCGTGGATTGTAATGGTCAGCAAGCTCCATGGAAAGAGAAACAAATAGGTACATTTATCAAAGTCAAAAACACCAAATGTACAAAACTCTAATTAGAGTATATAGTATGATCTGGATCAGCATTAAAGTAATGTAGAGCACCTACCCGAATTGTCGGGTGAGCACAAAGATACCTGAAACCTCGGCATAACATACTCAGGGAGAGGTAATCGCATCTCTAAAGGCAGCATCCAATACCTATGGGAATACATATAGGTGGTGATGAAACATGACTATAGCTCGTAGTCATAAAATCACACACAGTGTATACAGTTGACTTTACAAGTGACATGAAAAGGAAAAAAGTCACTAGTCAGCAATGTAAGAGAAAACTTTACTACAATGTTCTTTGGGGGACAGATAGACTTGTAAGGATCCAGTGCTTCCCATTAACAAGATGTCATGTTATGTTTCATGGGGTACCCCAATATAGGCCTGAATAGTGTCCTGACCTTTTACCTACATTTACTGTACCATTACACTACATAACAGGTTTTGGTATTGACCTTTTACCTAGTTAAAACTGCATACGATGTGTGTTTCCCCCCGGAAACTGGCCTCATTAATTATGCATGAAGATTCTCAGAATCACAGCAGGATTACCATCCTCTGCATAATAACTATGTATAATGTTTATCCCTTCCATCATCCTCAGCTGACATGACACCGCAAAGTAGAATCCCTGAGGGTACCTTTTGGATATATATATATACACACCCTATCTTCGCCAAGGCAGGCAGAAGAGAAAGACTTCCGGGCTGACACACTGACACGAGAAGCTGAGGTTCCTGCATGCAGACACTCCAACTCACAGTGGTCTGACATCCCTCGTGGGGTGTCCATCTCGAGACCAAGACGGTTTCAAGCAGTCTCTCACTTCAGGTAATGGGCTTGGCTTCAGCCTAAGGGCATTCTTGTCTCTACACCTACATACATGCTAGATACATTTAGGTACATCTACTTAGGGTTCCATGATAGAAGTACGCATTGTTATGGTCATGTATTTATATGCTTGCATATACTCATTGTTTTTAGCACTATGGTAGAAATCTACCATTCATTTATTCTGTTGGTCTTATAGTCATTTATATCTGTTTCTGTCTAAAGATTGTTTCAGGACACCTATTTTACACTAGAATGACGTTTTTTCAATAAATACTTATTGAAAATGTCCCCACCGTTTATTTCTGTGTATCTCTCTGAGTCAAATGAGACAAAATGATCACGAGTGACTGAGCGAAAAGTACTGTACTGTTTCCACTATCCCTGATGGGACAGAGTTGTCCTGTTCGATAGTTGCCAAAAACTAATCTCTCCTTGGTAAGAGGAGTTTACAGTGGCACTGTGAGCTAGCTAGTATACAGGCGAACATACCTTTTGGGGGTGTCTGGAATCAGTTTACACACCAATCCCATAGTCTATGTTGTCTAAACGCGCAGATCCTATATAGGTTTATAGGAACTACATGACAGACACAGATGTAAAAAGAGTTCTAAAAGCAACCATAGTGGCTCGAGCAACAGGAAAGTGCCACTTAGAATAAGTGCACTACCGTTCGCTAATAGAATGCCCAAAAAGGGGATAGCAGAGGGGAAAACTCCAAATGGCTTAGGCTAGAAACTTGTTTAAACAGTGAAAGACACATATTGTTTAGAGTAAGGAAAAGCATATAAGGCACAATTGTACTAAAAGAAAGACTGTGTAAATGTCAGCAGAGCCATCTGCAAGACAACCCAGTGCAGTTACGAGGACTCACCCATAGCGACAGACTTAAATCGAAGAATTATCGTATTACACCCGACTGGGGAAAACCCATAAACGTACCTTTAAGGCAAAAGACGCAGCATAAATGGTGCCCTGTGCCCGGTAGTTACTGAAAGCAATATGCCTCATTTATACTTCCTGTTCGAACGTGAGGACCGCCCTCCAGCTGAGGACACGGGGCGCACCGTGTCTTGGAGGGTGGATCCTCTTCTCTCTGTGGAAGCAGAAAAAGGCATTTTGAGTTGTAGTGCAGGCTCCGAGTCTGTGAGTAAGAGAAGGACGATAGCTGCCAGAATTATCTGAGGCAAAACTATTTATTATTTGTGTGTTATCTCAAATATCCCTTACTGGCTGTAATGCTGACTGCAAGTCTGTAAATGAAAGGAGGCCAATAACTGCCAAAGTTGAGTGAGACCAAACAGTTTATTGTGCGTGTGATATCGCAAATATCCCTTTCTGGCACCGCTAGCTGTAGGTTTGGGAGCATGATCTAAAAGCCCAACTGCAACTTGAAATTGCATAGCGATGTACCTTGTTAGAAAAACTATTGCTAGGAGTGCAATATACTAATCATAACCGCATTGTTGCATATAGTATTTGGTACATATACTAATATGAATAGGACGGAATAAAATGTGGAAATAGGATGGCAACAGATAGTATCTTCAAAGGAAAAAGAAGGAAACAAGGAAAAAGGAGACCGAGCCAGCATAATGTTTCCCATGTTGATTTTATGGGAAAGACAGAGAAAACCAAAGAATGTCATCATTAAGGCTGTTGCTCTTAAGTCTGTATACCCAATGTTGCTCCTTTCTAAACAGGAATTGTCTCATTTGCAATTGGTTGGGTAATGACTGGTTTATCTAATACTGTCCATGTAAGATTATTGGGTCCATGCTTCATATCATGAAAATGTGTGGTCAGTTTGGTAGTCGTTTTGTTGCATCGAATTGTGCTTTTATGTTCTGAGATACAGATCTTAACTTTCCTGGTGGTCATTCCCACATACCTAAGGCCACAAGGGCATGTAATTAGATAAATCAGATTTTCAGAATTACAATTTGTATATTGTTGTAGCAGCCAAGGTCGTTCTGTGCCTATGTCAATATGTATTGTATGTGCAGTCTGAGCACAAACGCTACAGGAACCACAAGGAAAATGTCATCTGACAGGTTGGAGGTCCCAAAGGGTATTTTGATGTATTGTGGGCTTGGTACCAGGCCTGGTGTGCACCAGTTTATCTCTCCGATTCATGCTTCGTTTGAAGGTGAACATGGGTTCAAACTGTGAGCGTGAACCTTCATACAAGATCTTCCAGTTCTCAATGATAGATTTTTGGATCAGACTGGACCTGTTGCTAAATGTGCTCAGGCATATCCTCCGATTTGTGGGTTCTTTTTGACGGATCTCTTAATCAAGGTCCTTGGGCATTGAAGGTCCAGGAGTTGAAATTCTAGGTTTTGTGCATGGTTCTTACATTTTTCGACATCTGTACAGTTCCGTCTCTGACGTAAAAACTGGCTGGTTGGTAAGTTTTCTCTCAATGATTTGAGAGAAAACATAGCTTGTGTACGAATGTTTTGCCATTGGCTTTTTATAAAGCTCTGTTTGTAGTCCACCCTGTGTGGTGTAGATCAGCAGTTCAAGAAGGAATAACTTGTTTTGACTAAATGCACAGGGGAACTTCAAGTAGTCATCATAGTTATTAAGCCACAGATGGAAGCTGGTTATTACCTCTGACGTGCCGTGCCAGATGACCAGAACATAATCTATATAACGCCTCCAAAGGCAGATGTTGGATCGGAACGGGTTGTGAGAAGTCAAAATCAACTATGTCTCAAAAGAATGGACATACAGATTCACCAGGCTTGGGGCGAATTACTGCCCATCGAAGTTCCGGATATCTGGAGAAACAAGTTATCTTCAAATTGAAAGAAATGTTCTTTCATGGTAAGAGTTACACAGTACATGATAAACAAAATGGGTGTTATTGAATCCAATCCTTGTGTTCTTAGAAGGGATTTTATTGTGATTAATGTTTGATCTTGGGGAGTGCAAGTATACAGTGATTTTACATTAAAAGATACAAGAAAATATGCATCTTTATCAAAATCCAAGTCCTGAAGGACATTGAGGACAGCTTTGATGTACTGTAGGTTTTTAGGCATAGCCAGAACTAGTGGATGCAACAAAAAATCAACAAATATGGGAGAGAGGCTGTAACAGGGATCCTGTTCCGGAAATGATCGGGTGTCCAGGAGGGGGCCTCTGATCTTTATGAATTTTAGGAAGAACATAGAAATAGGGAGTAATAGGCTCTGTATTGAACAAGAATTATGCTTCTTTATTGGTGATCCATCCTTGTTCTTTTGCTTCAGCTACTGCTGTGGTGATGGTTTTGAGAAGTCTTTTGGAGGGATCGGTTTTCAGAGGACCCTACGCACTGCTCATTGAAAGCTGTCTTGGACATTCGTCTCTATAAGAGGTGGTGTCTATGATGACGATGGCGCCGCCTTTAACAGCTGGCTTTATCATGATAGATGTATCAATACAAGATTAAGGAGTGGTTCTTGTTAGGCCTGGGCGAAGCACTACGCTACGCTCGCGTAGTTTGCGAAGTTCGCGCTACTTCGCACTACGCGAACTGCACGTAGCACAGTGCGAACACGCGTAGCGTAGTGTTGCGTAGTGCTGCGGTCATTTTTTGCTTGCTCGCGGTCCTCAACGTCAAGTTGGCGACCGCGAGCAAGCAAAATGACATCCTGGCGAGACTTTTTCCTTGTTCGCGATCGCGAGCATGGAAAATAAACCTCCCGGCGAGATTCCCAACGCGAGAAGGTCAGGTTTCTCATTGCGAGGGGTCGCGTATGCTCGCGACCGCTCGCGATGAGAAACTACCAGTTCGCGTTGAGAAAGCTGCAGCTCGAGGAAAAATCTACTCGAGCAGCAGAAAACTACAGCTCGCACTGTGCAAGATGCCATTTTCAATGATTGCACAGTGCCGGTTGCTTGTCCGCACTGTGCAATCATTGAAAACAACATCTTGCACAGTGCGAACATGTTACTTCGCAGTTCGCGAAGTGCTACGCGTAGCTCGCGTAGTGCGAACTTCACTTTGCGTAGCTTCGCGAAGTGCTACTTCGCGAACTACGCCCACCCTTAGTTCTTGTAGTTCCTTGGACAAGCTCTGATATGAGGGTTGATTAACAGTAAGACCCAGGTTGACATCATGCATGATAGCCTTCTCAAAAGTAATCACCTCCGAAGGTATGGAGTGTAGAGGCGGCATGAATGTAGATTTCTTACACAAAGTAGTATTAGACGGTTGGTCTGATAATGTAATGCTCTCTATGTGCAAACTACTAAAGACATTAATGGACTAGTCCTGATGCAAGGGATACAGGATGCGGAAGATGCTTATTCTGTTGATGAGGCTCTTCCTGAGGCCACCCCTCGGTCAACTGATACGTTGGGGTGACTTAGGTCACAGTGGTTGATGTCCTTCGAAGTCTGGTTGAAATCCAGCCAAAATCCAATATCCGCTGGTCTACTGGTCTCTGGTTACAGCAAAACCAGCGGTTCCATTTAACTGAGGTTAGTGTGCATCTTGGACAACAAACCGCACTCTGTCAACTCTACTGGTTCCAGCAGACTCTGGTACAACTTTTGAGGAACAAGAGACTCTCTCCTAGGCTGCACTTTAGCAGTCAGTGGGGATCAAGCGATCGTGGCTACCAACTTGCCATGACCGACTTTTTCAGCTTTCCGGTCCTGGAGCTATAAGAGGAAGTCAGCCAACTGACTCTTGGAGTCACTTCTTCTGTCTGGGTCTTGGGTATGAATTTTCATGAGCAGGCACAGTCCTCTCTTTCTAGCTCAAGGATCAACAGGTACAGTCCAAACTTTAGTGCAGCCTCTCTTTTCTGAGTCTAGGGAACAGCAGGGCAGCCTTTCTTCTCTTCTCTCTCTAGTGCAAAAGCAATGTGAGGTCTGGGGGCCAATTTTATGCCCACAATTTGTCCTCTGGTGATGCACTGGCTAAAATCCAGTAGGCTACCAGGTCCCTTCCTAAGTTCCTGCAAAGTGTAGCATCTAGCTATCCCATAGTGCAATATTCTGCCTACTTCCAATATGGCAAAACCCCTTTCTCAGTGTGGAGCTTGGGAGCCCACTGTAGGGTGCATCTACCTCAGGGCTACACACCTACTGGAAAATTGGTTTTTCAAGTCTTTCCCTTTATCTGTCTCCAATGCCAGCCTGTCTACCAGCACAAGAGAGCAGCCCCTCTTGTGTATGTGACCACCATTTGCCCTTCAAAGGTGGCTTTCCTTTTGAAGATTGCCTTTTGAGCTCACACCCTGTTTTACCGACAGGCCCTTTGTGCCCCTTCCTGGGATGACAAAGAAAAAGGGAACAAATGATGGACGGAATGCTGAACAATGCAAACATTCTCCCTCAGTCACAGGGATCTGGGTTTAATCCATCATTCTTTTGCTCACCACACCACCCCAGCTTGGACTCAGCCATATGCAAATGAGTCTTGACCCTGTTCCTCATGGGAACAGTCCAGCCCGAACTGCCAAGCCAGGTCCTCCCTGGACCGGAAACAATCATCCTGGGACCAATTTTGGGGCATCACCCAGCATCAGCCAGGCTAGCTTGAATCCAGTGGTGCAGTGAGCACGGGACCCACATCTGGGCATACCCTTCCCACTTAGGGCGACAAAGGGAACAAATGATGGATGAAATGCTGATCAATGCAAACATTCACCCCCAGTCACAAGGATCTGGGTTATGCCCAGATGTGGGTACCGTGCTCTCCATGCCACTGGATTCAAGCTAGCCAGGCTGATGAGGGGTGAAACCCCGAAACAGGTCCTAGGATGCTTGTTTCCAGTCCAGAGGACCTGGCTTGCCAGTTTGGGCAGGACTGTTCCGCAGGGGCCGGAAGAGCAGTTTTCCAGTTTCAGTTTCAGTTGCCAGTCCTGCCATGATTTCCTTCCACTCCTGTAATACTTAGACTCCACTCATGGCAGCGCCTATCAACTAGCACCTTCTCACTTTCCTCATCACCCTTTCTACTGCACCAGATTTCTTCTGATTAAGTGGTCTGGCAGCGGATCCCCCGAAGGAATGTAGATGTAAGGTCAAAGTGTATTTTTCTGGCAAGTTATGTAAACAAAATAAACAATACAGTCTAAGTAGCAACACCAAAAACACAATACACCATGTAGATTCACGATAATAAACAAACCCTCTATTGATTGCACAGCATCAAATTGTAGGCCCAACCAGGACCCCGGACTCTAAAGTCAAATACTTAGGAATGTTATTGGGCAAAGCAAAGACCTCCTCTACGTGATCTGATCTCTGTCCTCCAATTTTCTTACCCAAACTTCCTAAGCAGCATTTTTGTATTTGTGTCCTGCATCCTCTGCTGTGTGGATTACTGCTGACAAAAGCACAATAATATGATACACTTGGTACAAATGTTTGCAGCACAAATGCACTGTGGTCCCTACCGGTCTGATCACATCTGCACATAACCGCAGCCCTTCTCCCAAGACGCCGAACTGGCCTTAGGGTGGACACAAGAGAAAACCCAAGATAGGTAGGCAGATATTTTGACTATTTTGGAGCTTGATGGTCAGTGTGGGCATGTCCATTAGATAAGGCAAGGCAATCGCCTTCCGAGAAAGCAAAGAACGACATATTGCGGCTTTGAATACTGCCAGTACTGCCCTTTTTGAGGTGGATAGAAGCAAAAGGGGTGTCTACAGAGCCAAATGCAGAAACTTCTTTTGTACCGATTATCCTTGCACCATTCTCGGGGCAGTGCGCATATTTCATGTGGGCCGTGCATGATGATGTGTTACTCTGGATAAATAATGCTCCTGGTCACTGGGCCACATCCTGGCTTTTTTCTCGAGTTTGTCTTCAACACTCCATTAAAGCTTGTCAGTCTGCCCACACTATGCTCCCTTGCACATATTCTGACCACTCCCCGATTATTTTACATTTGATGCTCCCACGACCGGAAGGGTATGAGAGACAATGACGTTTCCCGAGTAAAGCCCTCCAAGACGACTTGTTCAAGGCTGAAGTTCGGGAGGCAATAGAGGACTATTTTGAACTCAACACAGGCTCGGTAGATACCATGGCGGTACTTTGGAAGGGCTTCAAGGCCGTTGTTCGAGGGGTATGCATCTCCAAGCAGGCAAGGGTACTCAGAGACCTCCGACAGACGATGACCCACATCGAACAAGAACTAGCCACATTGGACTCCCAACTCGCAGCCCTCCCTGGCCCAGCGGCTCAGGCTGAGAGACTCGCCCTATTGGCTGAATATAGGGACACGGCCGAACGCGAGATATTATATCTGGAAAGAATCACATGGCACGAATATACGGTGAAGGCGAGCGGACTGGAAGGGTACTGGCGCACATGTTAAGGCCACCTTACAGTAAAAATTACATCGCTGAACTACACTCAGCTACCGGTACCACTCTTACCTCCACAGCGGCTATCCAGGACGAGTTCCTAGACTATTATGCCACACTGTACTCGTCCAGGGCAGAACCCTATGGCACGGCCCAGACTGCATACCTAGATGAAGTCGCAATGGTGTTTTTGGAAAAATACATGCTAGACTTTATGGCGGAACCAATATCTGTTGCCGATGTCACACTAGCCATAGACACCCTATGCCCCGGGGTTGGATGGCTTCACCGAGGACTTTTATAAAGAGTTTAATGACATTTTGGCCCCCCAGTTAATTGAGGTCTATGCGGAAGCGTTAGAGAAGCAATGTCTCCCCCCCACAATGCGTGAAGCCGTGATAATACTTCTCCCGAAACCAGGCAAGGATCACAAGCAATGCGGCTTGTATCGGCCGCTGTCCCTATTGAATCTGGACTATAAAATTTTGGCAAAAGTGCTCGCAAACAAGCTTTCACAGCTGATGGAGTACATCATTTCCCCAGTGCAATCAGGCTTCGTCCCCAGACGCTCGACATCCCTAAATCTCCGAACGCTGTTTGCTGTGCTACACAGAATACAGCCTGAAGTACCGGCAGAGAAAGCGTTTGATTCTTTGGAGTGTCCCTTCCTCATAGAAGTGATGCAGCATATGGGACTGCCTTATAGCTTCATTGCCACAGTCTCCTTGTTATACAGTAGCCCCTCGGCACAAGTCCACCTGAACGGTATTCTTTCCAGACCATTTCGACTATATTGGGGGACTAGACAGGGTTACCCCCTGTCCCCGCTATTATTAATTCTAACTATGGACTCTCTAATCAGACATTTTCAAGAGCGCCACCTACATAGGGGGCTGCAGTTTCGCACGGGCCCTCTCCTAGGTTCCCTATAAACGGACGACACCATCCTGTATGTCCGGGAACCACACCTCAACCTGTCGCCACTTATCCGGGAAATCATCCGTTTCGGTATATTCTTGGGCCTTGGTATCAATTGGCATAAATCCATCATATTCCCGCTAACAGAGAGCACAGTCAAATGGGACTGCAAATACCCTCTTGAATGGTGCCAAGATTCGGTGAAATATCTTGGTATACATATTCACCTGGACACCACTCAAATTATACGCTTAAATTATGGGCAGACTTTCCAAAAAATAGAAGAGCAGGTTGACAGATGGCTGAGGTTGCCCTTGTCGCTAGCGGGCAGGGTGGCCATATTGAAAATGGTGGTCCTTCCCAAATTTCTATATATAATATTCCAATACCCCTATCGGACGGCTTCTTTCGCACTCTGCAAACACTCATGACCCGCCTGGTCTGGGGCGGAAAACGGCCACGCGTTTGCTGGTCCATATTGACCCTGCCGTATGACAGAGGCAGTTTCTACGTCCCGGACTTCCAACTGTACTATTTGGTAGCGCAATGCCACTACGTGTACGCCTGGTTTCACCCAGACGCACGCATCCCATTCCTACGGGTAGAGGTGGACCTGGTTCTCCCGGATAGGTTGAGCGAGGTACTACCAGGGGGTTTCCCACGGGACAGACATGACATCCAGACTGTATCCACAGCCGCCTGGGCGTGGGGCAAGTTGAGGAAGCGTACAGGTGCTGCACTTCTATACTCCTCCGCCCTGCCAGTACCCAACACCAGATGGTTCCCAATCACTGGGGAAGGGATAGTACAGCATACATTGTCTTCATTAGACATCGTGAAGATGGGCGATCTCTTCCCAGGGGGGTCACATTTTTTCCATAGACGAGGACGCCAGGTTCACTGACTGCAGCTTCATGACCCGCTTCCTAATGAGCAGAGTGAAATCCGCGCTACACGTGGCGCTCCCCACTTACCCGGTTGAACCAGACTCGTTTCCCCCACTCACTTTGGTGTTAGAGAACCCAAGTGGCGCACGCCTTATTTCTAAAATGTACAAAGCCTGCACCCGAATGCTCCCAGTGGACGACTCAAAACTCAGACAGGCCTGGGAGGCGGACACGGGAGGGTCTATATCAGATGAACAATGGGTAAAATGTTGTGAGGCCACTAAGGACATATCACTCAACAGCTGCCATAAGCTGCTGCATTTTAAATTCCTCCACCGTGCTTACTTTACACCAGCCATGGCGCATAAGATAGATGCCACTAGACCCCACACTTGTTTAAAGTGCGCTTCCCCACACGCTGACTTTCTGCATCTGGCGTGGACCTGTCCCCGCTTGCAGACCTACTGGACAGCGGTACACGTGACACTAGAGAAGCTTATTGGGCTTCCACTTGCTCCTGTTCCCGAAATTGCACTTTTAGGATACACAGTTCAGATACCCAAAAAAGTAAGAAGACTAGCGTCACTGGGGCTACTGCTGGCTAAAAGGGAAGTTGCCATCCACTGGGGCAGGAAAACTGCCCACAAACTACAAGATTGGCTGGGAAGTCTGGTGTACTGCAATACCAACGCAGAGATATATGCCAGTCTTATGCCACCAACATCACGTCCCAAAGACATATGGGGACCGCTGTGGGCACATTTGGACGCCGCCTAGCAGGCTTCAATGGCTTCAATGGCATAGTGTCGGAGGGAGTGGGCTGATGGGAAATTCTGATGACATGGTCGCTCTGTACAGTACAGCAAGACCCTGGGGAAATGCAGTTGTTCGGCTCTACTAGCAATGCATTGTTAGCCTTAACGTATTACACCTTGGATTGGGACTGTGGGAGGGGGCGGGGGGGACGTATCGGGGGCAGGTTGACATTTAATAAGTTACCACTGTAAAGGCTGGCATCATAGCCACTATCGTACTGAACATGTCAGGCACAAATTGCTTTGATGGAAAAGTACTATATGCAATGCAATGTGATTTATCTCCTTTATTTGAAAAATAAAGTGTTTAAAAAAAAAAAAAAAGCTTGTCAGTCTGAATATTTGGGAAACTATGTTATAAAATGAGTTTTCTGTACAAAGTCCTTGACACAGACAAGGTTTCCGGTTCATGCTGCCATACTTAATGATGACCCCCTCCAAGGGCCGGCTCCTGCCACTTATGACACCCTTCTGCATGACTTCTGGCTTCCAGGTGATGCCACTTTGCACAACTTTAAGAGACCGCTTAAAACCTACTCCTTCTAGCAAGTGTTCATCTAATGCCATCACCTGCTTTCACTCTGTTCATTGAGATCTCAGGCTGCTTCTCACGGGGGTAGGTACCACAAACCCCCTCCTCTTCCACTCTGGTGCACTAACGGGGCTTTCACTTCCATAGTGTTGTATTCGCAGTTCAGTATAACCTCGTCTCCAGCTTTGTTTTTGCCTAATGGCTGCTCCCTTTGCCTGTCATGTTTGTTATGTGTTGACTGATAAATGAAATGCCCCTTTTCTCGGGCTTATCAGAAATTTCACAGCGGGTGTTTGGCGACCCCATTTTCCGCCATTTGTATCCCTTTGTGGGCTTTATTTGAGAAATATAAGAACCGCAGAACAAGAAAACACGCGCAGCACTCCCTCATGGTTTGTACACAGCAGCTATTTATTTAACAAAAAGCTCGTATTAGGCTGCAGGGACTAGTCGTTTCAAAGCATCTGGCGTCAGCGCGCGCTACGCCTTCCTCAGGGGAATGCACATAGTTATTGCCTATGTATATTTTGCTAGTTTGCATTTCTATGGTTTTGCGCCGCCAGCCTGGAAATAAAGTTATTTATGAACTCAGCTGCCCGTGTTTGGCGGTGAATAGCGAGTGCATTTCGAAAATGCTTCCGCGCGTGCTCCCTTCACAGGAAGTTATCGCCCCTCCGCGCGCGCCGAATGGAGCTCCGTGACGGCGCGCGATGTGATCTAGCTGTGCGGGGAAATAAATCCATCCTTTACCACTTTTTATCTGCCCGAGAGACATCCCCGCTCTCATTGGCACACGCTGCGCATATTTGTTTCTATGATTTTTGTCGTTGCTTCGTGAAGGAGGCGGTTTGTCATCTCTGTGCACTGGCATGCGGATGTGTTTATTGGATGGATAGCTTGCAGTGCTGCAGTTCTGTGAAGTCCTCCCCATCAGTGCGTTGAAGTCCGATGTAGACCTCGGGCATCGAGGCTCAGATGGAATAACAAGTATGGGGTTGGCTTCCTCGTAGACGCGCCATTAGATCAGCTTGCCCATGTCCCTTTGTGTAGCTGGGGGTGGCAGAACGTTTAAATATATTGTATTTGTAATTTAATTTATATAGCGCTTACTTCCCCAGGCGATGCTCTGAAGCACTTTATCGGCAAGTAGCACACTACTCCGGAACCTAAAAAGGGTAAGTGGTGAATTAGTATAGGGAAATCTGAAATTAATTTGTGCTGTAGATATGCTAGTCTGTTATTTGTATTGAAAGGATAGTGGAGGGATAGAAGAAGGAATTGTAATTGCATCTATATAGTGCTTGCTACCCCTGATGTACGGAGCCAGATGTTCAAAAAGACTGGACGCAAAGACATTGCAAATTGTGCACCAAACTTTTGAGCCCAGTCTTAAGTTTTTCAATGCAACTTATGTACTAATAGGTCACACTGCAAAACATTCAGTCGCACTTGGTTGCGGAATGACTTTTCTGATGAATCTTTGATATTTGGTACCCTCGGCCAGTGGCTAAACACACTGGGATGGTGGCCTGCAAGCAACAGCAGACCGCCATTTCTGTGTTTACTCTCCCAAATTGGTAAACTTTTTCAAAAGCAACCTATGTACTTTAAACTGTCCAACAGGGACAGCATCACCATTTCAAATCCATTGCCATCTCTTTGAGGAGTTGGTAACCTTTCAACGAGTTGCCATCACAGTTGTGGTTGCAGACCGTTGATTTCTTTCCAAATCGAAATCAGGAAGCGATGCTCATTTTACACCCGTTCCTAATGACAGTAAACCCATTTTGGGAAACGGAAATGGTTTTATGACTGGTAAAATTGTTCTAATTCATAGCAAAAACTCATTTTGTGGTGACAAACCATGTTGCGCCGATTAGCAACGTTAGCAACTACTTAAAGGCTCTGGCCCCCTATTCCCACGCCCAAAAGGAAACATCTAACTGTTTAAGTATTACTTAGCTCAGATCCTTATGTTCCTTCAAGCATCATCACACAAATATTCACCATAAAATAATGGAAAGTTCTCTGCATACCTATCGAAAACAAACTGAACACATTAGATCAAGCAATACACAAGCATCCAACACAGCTGAAAGGCACCGGGTAGTTGCAACAGTACGCCACTCTTCACTGACCGAATACAAATGAACAACACAACACCAACGCCCACCTGACACACCACATTTAATGTGATTAAAGAGATACCTTGGACCCTTCAAGTCTCTATGTTATCAATTACCTCTGATACATTCTTCAAGCTTTGAAATGCACAAACCATTTTTTTTCCAAAGAGCATGTTGGCATATCCACGAATAGTTAAAAAAAATAAAAAAATAAACACTGCCTACCCATAACAAACACTGCTAACCAACATAAAACAAGTGTAACCAAATGTACATGTGAAAGCAGCGAGTTCACACTCGTGTCACTGATCATTCAACTCAAAACAATATGTAATGAGTCTACGATCTGTGTCTGAATCTTCGAGACTAGGGCAGAATTTACCACATTCCTAGCCTTAGTTATAGTTGTTTAAAGTTCGTAACTGTTAGGACTGACAAGGCCTTCTTATGGACCTCAATTCACCAATCTACCAGGGTTAGCGGCAGTGAGATCACATGCAGTTTGACCCAGTGGCATCACAGGAAGTGACATCAGTTGACCTTTGACATGTGGACTAGATGTCCCAAACCGGCACACTTTAATGCAGTCTGGCTGTACAGCACCTGTATATCACATATTAAATGCAGTCTGACAAAAATATTGTTCTAAATACCATTTACAAAAATGCCCTCCTATTGAAGTTGATTACATAGAATCTACACCTAATGGGATGATATTTTAGTAAACAATATTCAGGAGACAATATGACAGCTTTTATTTTTGTCAATGAATTTTGGCCAACTGTAAAGGTTGCATAATATCACTTGCACACAGCATTCTCACTCAGGTTACCCTTAGTGGGGAGGCATAGCCATCATTCTTCCCACATTCAGTATCAGAATGGCTCTCATTATTGCTAGCCAGTTATAGAACTACACATTGTAACACACCAAATACTTGACATCTATGTATTTATGTATGCCCGTCATAAAACTTGCACAACACAAGGATTCATCTTAATGCAAATACTTTGGGGGCTTATATCGGGCCTAATAAGTAGCTACACCGATCAAATATATGACATTTTTACCAATGAAGAAAAGTACAATAGGTCACCTTCAACAGAAGATAATGCCTGGTTAAAAGGCAAGAATGGTGCAATGACTATGACATCTGCTGCCTTATGCCTTAAAACCCTTTTGAAAGACATACACAGTACAGTGGCCCATCCACACACACCATGCTGCACTTTTAAAATAATTGCACAGTTACATTTCCATGTACTTTCCACTCAAGTACATGAATGACCCTCATTTGAAGAGGCTGACCCTTATTTTAGCAATGTTTAAACATATTTGATAGTCCTGAGTAACCCACTGTTTTAAAACTAGAATAATGCAATGCACCAAGCACATTTTTAGTATTGGGCAGCAGGCCCTAAAGCACCAAGTTTGATGTCCCAAACACAATTTATATCGTTAATTTTTCTTCTAGAAATCTATTCTCTGAAAAAGTATTAGGCAGATAACAAAATATACTTTCTCTGCAGGAGCTGGGACAATACTGTCCCTGCGTTCACACAGCAGCTGCAGAGTCTGAGTAGAAACAAGCATCAGAAAGCATCATAGCTTTTAAAGCGCCTAGTTCGTTTTTTGTCCCAGCCAGTGCGAAAGTCCAAAAAAGTGTGAAAAAAAACCACAAGAACTTTTCCATCTATGCACCTAGGATCTAAAACAACATTGTCGTATCCATCAGGACTGCCTCAATGCAGCTCCAATTTGGGAAAGAGTTCAAGACTCACCTCTTTAAAGAACACTGCTTCTCAATGCATTAACCATCTACAACCAACCTTCTTCTCCTCTTACTCGTTGAATTTATGCTTGTTTCGACTACTTACAGTTTTCCGCTGCCTTTTGGCAGTTGTGTAGAAATACCATACACATGCGTACATGTGGTAGGCCTTCACCAGCAAGGTAACTCCTCCAAAGCAGTAAGTCACAACACCTATTGTGCTGTATTGGTACTTGTGCAGTGTGTTGCTCCAACTGGTGTAGCACTGGGCTTGCACTTGCCTTGTCTATTTTAGGGCAAGACCATCAGGTCTTTCACTTGACCCCTTGAGCGCTGCCAACCCAAGTGGCCCGGGAGAACTCTGCTTTTCTTTCGTGAATACAAAAGGTTCACCGTTTTACCCATTCCCATGAATCTCCGATTCACAGCTTTTCACAAATCTTGCTGATTATGGACCATACCCATATATTTCTCCAGCCGAAGCTTTCTTTCCCTTTACCATTTATCCATATCACTTCTTTTCTTCTCGCCACTCACGTCAGTTTTCCCTTTCTACCGTTTTCTCCCGCCATCTTCTTTTTAGCTGCCTGTCTTTTTCTCTCACTACCGTCTTTTTGCCTTCTTTCTTTTTCGGTCATTCACCCTCCTTGGCCTTCTAAGCTCCCTTCCTGCTGATTTCTTTGCAAAGACCGTGCTTAAGTCACTGTATCAGTTCTGTGACAGTGACTTTCAGTTATGCATGAATACCCCCCCCCCTTCTTCCTGCATGTGTTACATCTATCGGTACTGCTTGTGTTGCATATCTAACACAGTATGTATCTGTCAGTTTCTTGGCTTACTCTCATTTGTAAATATCGATCCACCTATCTCTCTCTCTCTCTCACTCACTGTGCACTTCTGTCTCAGCTGTCCTTTTCTACCTCGTTGTTATTTATTCCTTTCTCCTCTAAGTTATTTCTCTTTGCTGACTCCTCTGCCTTTTCTATCCCTCTTTCCCATGGTTTCCTCTGTGTTCTGTTCGACTGTTTCCAAGTTCCTACCCTTTGCATTGAACAAGTACATATATATATAAAAAAGATAGTTCGCTTGGTTAATGGACCTGCTGCAGAGATACTTGTGTAATTTGTAGGTCACCGTTCCAAATCGTGGCGAGGCTGATTCAGCCTTCCCTTCCCTTCGAGTATCTTTGAGCTCGATGATTGGTTGTGAGGGTCGACCTACTCGGCGAGGACGCTCTCTGTTGCCAAAGTGCCAGGCTCTGGCCTAGGTCACAACTCTATTATGATTAAAATGGTTTGTGGAGCAGGGTTTTAGGATCCCAGGAGCCCCTCAACAAACACGATAGGCATTCACGGAGACCGTCCTTTTGCCTGTTGACACTGGCTGTATTTTCCACCACTAAACTCCACTGGTGAGGAATACTCTTATCATTTAAAGCAACATCTCTAACAACAGCTCTAGTTTAATCTCAGAAGAAGAGCTTGCCGTGCCTGTTTTTCAGCATACCCCTGTCTCAGAGTCCCGTCTAGTGGAGCTTTTACTGTGGCCTGCACACGCCCTTCTGGCGCCCTTCCTCGCTTTCCATGACCTGTCACAGCCTCTGTTGACTCTTCGGTTTGAAATGATTTGCTTTGGAAATAATTTAAATTGTGGTTAAAAGTCCAGGGTTACTTGGCTACTCAGGGGGTGTGTGGGTGTGTGTGTGTGTGTGTGTGTGTGTGTGTTTGTTAGTCCCTCCTTGTTACCGCCCTGTCGCCATTTGTTACCTCCCATGAGTACTGGATCTTTTACTTGTGGCGTTAGACCATCTCCTTCATAAGTTGGTAAGACTATTTTTTTTATTTGCAGTGCGGTCCGCTTTCACTTTAGCTGCCTCACTTGTTTATTTAATTAATTTGCTGCGCGGGCCGAAAGGGAGCGTTTCTACTCACTAATCTAACAAGCATGTGCAATGCAATAGGTCTCGCATTTACGCGAGTTGGAGCTAATCACATTGCAAATAACAATGCCTTTTGTTTTGTTTTCATTTTTAAAACATAAATAAAAGGCATTATCATTTACAATGCCAATAGCCTAAACTTGCGTGAAGGCAAGACCTATTGCATTGCAAATGCTTGTTCCAATTTACTGCTGGTCGCTGCACTTGGTGGTAGCACGCCAGAGCAGTGCAGCGGCTGTGCTTCCAGTGCAGCACAGGGAACAATTAGCACCATTTTGAGAGCACACGGGCATGCGAGGCCGAAGCAGCTGTTCGTTCCACGGATGCAGAGATGTTAAGAATCAATTTTCTAACAATGCGAAGATCACCCCCAAGAGAGGACATCGGCGCAGATAGTGTTCATCTCCGGGGTAGTAATTACAAGACTGTTACAGGCCCTTTTCGAACCTGATTCATATCATTCTTGTATTTAGGGATCCACATAATGAATTATAGATTCCAAGGTGAGTTTATAAAAAATAAGCTTCTTATGTATGTTCCACAGCAGGCACACTCCACTGGGGGCTTCCCTTGCAGAAAGCAGGAACTCCTTTCATTAACACTGAGAGGTTTCTTGAAGGCGTTTCAGGCTCTGTCCTCGGAGCCTTCTTAGATGAGTGTTTAAGCAGCATCATCTGATGCATGCACTGTGCGCTTGCAGCACTCCAGTCAAGGGCTTTCCCTTAGCAACATGCACACACCGCCTTTGAGCCGGTCCCCGTTGAAGATATTAAGCTGAATTACTGTCAGCAAAGCAACGTAAGCTTTTCAGATCTTTGCTGAGGATCTTGCCTCACTCATTTCTTCTCCTGCCTTCCAGAAATAGGTTTGGGAGATATAATTGTCATATGCACTTAGCTTCTCTCTCTCGTGCACTCCATTTGAATCTCTGAACCTCATTTGTCTACCTCAATTAAACGCCACATTACTCGGAATATTTTCTTCGGTTGGCTCCCCATCTTCCCTAAAAAACTCAATTGATAGTTAAAAAGTGGCCTGCTTCTTCTTGAGCCCCCATCGCAAGCTATCGTTCCCGGTTTCAAATCAATTCCTTTGTCAACTCCATCTTCCCCTTCCACTCTAATTCCCTTGACATCTCACCACTTGCATACTAATCAGTCTCTGCACCCGCTGTATATCCATCCATCATGATGCCCTCCCTTCCCCTATAAGCCCTTTTATAAGCTACCTTAATCTCTACACAAACATATTTGCTTGACTCCAATGTGTAGCTACATCGGGTTCACCAATGACTGCCTGCCCTCCCAACCTTTTCTGCTTTAATCTTCTCCAAGTTCTTCAACTCAGATAAATAAATGGAAGATAAAGGCTTCAGCACCTCTTACTGTATGTACCCTTTTACCTTTTACCCCGGTCCTGGATTACGCCAACCACCACAAAACAAACTAAAGTAAACGTTTTTGCCCAGAATCAACGAAACTAGCTGCCCTGTTCTACTCATCATATTCAAATGCTCTCTCTACCCCGTCTTTACCACTGGGCTAGCTAAACTCCCGATAATGATCTCTTCATCAGCCATCTGTGTCTGCTACCACCTGCTCAACACATTCAAAATGTTCCTTCCTCACCATCCACCTTACAAGTACCATCATAAATGGACTAGTGTCACCAAGCGTTACTAATCTCATACCCTCCGCCTCATACTCCCCGTTAATTCAGCTTCTTGAAATAGTTTTTAAGTTTGCCAGTTACATTATGTTCAGCCTTCCAGTATAAATATCTACCATCCCCTACAAATAATATATAACTTCCACCCCCTACATCCATCATGAAACTTCCACCACCCCTACATACGTCATGTAAATTGGCTCAGAGGACAACACGCCCATTTACAATTTCGTCAACCTCCTCACTATCCATTTAAACAAGGTCTCTACCCATGATCAGTACAGAGTTTATGGCCATTTTGGTTATTGTCGGCTTGTGAGGAGAGGATAAATGCAGCAATGTCTTGGCGGTATTTTTTGGGAGTTTGCCAGTCGCATTCAACACTTGCAACACCCCGTACCTCTCCCTCCCACCCACCCCCGCCCTCCCGCCCTCCCCTCCAGAGCTTGGAAGAACACTGGTTTAATGTTACTCCATACATTTGGAAACATTTTTCCTAATCCAAAGACAACAAATGGTGGCATTAGCCCATTTGGATCATCTACAAAAAATGTTACATATGGGAGCCTACACGAGTAAGTATTCTTATAACTTCTTTTGAATCATTATATTCAACGTTGGTTGACTTTATTGCCCAGTTGAGATTTTACATGTGTTTGATTGATATTCAGATCCTCTTAAATGTAAAGGCTACCAACTGTAGAAGCTCCTTGAACATAGCGTCACATTTATTTGGTGCCCTGGCGGATGTTGACCAACTTTCTAAATCCCATCGATCCCGAGATGCTGCTCACTCTTCGCTGTACCATACTCTGGAAAGCACAGTTAGGATCGTTCAGATAACTCTGCTCATAAATCTACGTTTTTTGGTTCAAAACGGACTCACTTTGGAGTTCCAAATATGTATGTGGTGGTGATCAGTTGCTATTGCCAACTCTGCAGCTTATTCTTCACTTTCTGTGGTTCTTTCACAAGCTCACTGTGGTAAACACTTTGGTTCAGTTGTGGTAATGATATATACCGCTGTCTTAGATAGCAAGACTCTGCCTCTCCGCAGCAAATTCAAAGTGCTTTTTGTAATTAGTACTTTGATACTTGGTTGCAGAAATATGGTCTTGTATCCCCAGCCATATACATCTTTGCACTGGCGCCCAGTGGTAAAACATAGCAAATTTAAAGTGGTCTGAATTCCTCATTAAGCACCACACAGGAAAGTTCTCTCAACCCTACCATGATCTCCCTAGCAGTGGCTTAAGAAGGGGGGCACGGTGGTTACGGGCCACCCCGGGTGTCATCACTGAGGGGGGAGACAAAACGGCAAAAATATGTTTTAAACACACATATTTTTGCCATTTTGTCAAGCCGGGGATGATGAGAAATTTTCCACACCGGGTACCACCTGACCTTGCTACACCACTGCTCCCCAGGCTAGTGGTGCCTAAATTCAAGCTGATCTACACTGGTAGCTGGTGTTTTAGACGTAATGCTGCCATTTTCAATATGTAGCCAGAAAATGTGATATCAGACCGGGACCATATTATGTTCGGATACTCAATTAACTCCTGGTAATTTCCTCGTTTAATAGTTTTTGGGCTCTCTCCCCTTTCTTAGCTCCAAGAAAACGATGCTTCAAATTTCACTTTATAAATACCTATGCTTCCGTGTCTCTTGCTCAGGTCAATTCCAAGCATAGCCCCCTTTTTACCTGACAAACACAACAGATGATGATGGACAGAGTGCTTAAACCTTTCAAAAACTCACTACCAGTCAAGAGATCAGGGTTAAATCAAATGTTTTTTTGCTCACCATGCCATCCTAGTTTGGACCCAGTCATATGCAAAACAGTCTTGACCCTGCTCCCTATTGGAAAAGCCCAGCTTGAATTGCCAGGCAAGGTCCTATTTGGAACAGAAACAAGCATCCTGGGACTGGTTTCAGAGTATTATGCCTCATCAGCCAGGCAAGTTCGAATCCAGTGGCACAGCGAGCAAGGGACCCACGTTTGGGCATTTCCTTGGCCACTTAGGATGAACATAGCAAACACAACAAGGTGATGGACGGAATGCTGAAGCCTTTCAAACACTCACCCCCCAGTCAAGAGATCTGGGATAAATTCATAATTATTTTGCTCACCATGCCACCCCATTCTTGACCCTGCTCCCTATGGGAACAATCCAGCCTGACCTGCTAGGCCAGGTCCTCCTTGGACTGGAAAAAAGCATCCTGGGACCATTTTCGGGATACCTTTTTACCTGACCATATCCCTAAGCCCTACCTACACACTTGCTGTCTCTTGCTGTGGCGTGCTGTGCGCTTACCCATCATCCCAGCATATGTAAGATATTCATACTGAAGGGTGAACATGGGATTCCCTCTGATTCAGCACAGTGCATGAAGATACCCAAGAACACTTTAGAATATTGGAGCGCGCCTAATTTCCCTGCATCCCTTTCACTTCTAAAGTCTTCTGATGAATCCATCAGCAGTGATCTGATAGAGACTTCTAGCCGCAGATTCCTTGCCTTTGAATTTCCCAGACGTCAGACTGGATCTGGAAGATTTTTTGAGCAGTACCCCAGCGCGCCGGTAGGTGGTATTGATCGGCTGTGACTTCGTGGTACCTATATAGGTGCTAACAAGGTGCACTGACATCAGTTTTTTGTTTGGGGTTTCCTCCTGGTGTGTCCAGGATGTCATCACGTAGGACAGGTTTTAAGCCCCGTGGAGCCTGTTTCTCAATCCAATGTATTCTGTTTCTCCTAAATTACTTTAGTGGATACTTTTAGGTAACTGTACTGTCTTATTTGTGGGAACCATGATTTGGAGGAATACTTCTAACCACAGATTCCTCATCTCATAATACTTTCCAGATTCACGGCTGGATCCGCAAAATGTTTCTTTAGCAATGCTCCCTTTTTATTTATTTATTTATTTAAACAGTTTTATATAGCGTTGGCTAGACCCAAGGGTATCAGAGCGCTTTACAGGGGATGGAAGTGGAAACACAATGCAGTATTACATTCGTACAAAAAGGAAAAGCAAAATATATGAGCAAAATGTAAAGAGCAATAAATACCTGGACAAGGAAATAAGAAGTAACATTTAGTCCATAACCAGGATATTGGATAGCTGTGCAAGCCTGGTTGGCCAGGGGAAGTGGGGGGGAGGTATGGGCGTAGGGTGTAGCCGGGGCGGGAGAAGGGAGAGGAGATAGCATGTAGGAGTATGCAGTGAATATATGAGAACTGGTAGAAGGAGAATGGAGGTATGTGTGAGGGAGAGGGGCGGGGTTAGAAGGTCAGGTATAATGTGGTGAGAAACATAGCACCATAATGGGCAGGTTGTGAGACACCTGTAAGGTGACAAGATTAAGGACCCCAGTATTGGAGGAGAAGGTGTCGCCTGAGCCCTTTTTGAAGCTGAAATATGAGGGGTTGCAACGTAGATCTTTGGGGAGTGCACTCCAGATGGTAAGCGCATTACCGGAGAAAGAGCGTGACTGGGTAGATTTCTTGTTTACCAAGGGCAGTACCAGTATGAGAGTATTGGTGCTCCTCATTTCTCTTGAGCAGCCCGCTTTGTGAAGTTTATGCCATGTGCCTGTAGGTGGCACGGTGTGTCTCAGTGTTGACTCCATACCACCACGTAAGTGATGTGCCCCCACTGCTCTGACGCCAGTGCCTTTCTTTATGTGCGTTCTGATTCGGATCTCGAGCTCCACTTCAAATTTCATCAGCCTTCCAGAGACTCCTGAATAACAAACAAAATTGTAGGAAACAAATGTCAGTCATGGACCCTAAAAGCTGTGCCTCTGGTGCTTGAGTTGGAGACAAAATTCAAAGTTGCGCAACAAATGTGTCCTGTGCGATAGAATTTGATATTCCACTGGGCCCAGAATGAAGGAACCGTGTAGGATACCATTCACATTTTGAAGGAGATTGCACATAGTCTGAAGTGGTGACTATGCAACCACATTTTTTGCTTGTGACTAGTGGCAGGCCCCTCTCCCTTCCCCACCCAGAGCTGACAGACTCGCAACTGCTGGGGCCGGGAGCTCCTCTGGAGGAGGTCGAGATCAGAGGATTCAGGTCTCCAGTGGAAGCCCAACTCCATATCAACTTGCTGGAGTTACACGCCATTTGCTTGGCGTTGAAGATCTTTCTACCTTCCATGAATGGGAGGCTGGTGGAGGTTCTTGTGGACAACACACTGCCCTGTGGTATTGCAACAAAAAGGCCATAGTGGGGTCCTGGACCCTGTGCTGGGAGGCTTTGGGTCCCTGAAGTTGGTTGGAGCATCCGGGCATCTTTCTGATTGCTAAACACCTGGCCGGGTCTTTGAATGCCAGGGCAGATTAGCTCAGCTAATGGAACATGATGTTCCATGAAGGGCAACTAGATCAGAGGTGGAGCATGGAATCTTCCGGCAGAGAGCCCTGGGTAAATCTTTTTGCTACCATTGAGAACTCACAGTGTACAACTATTTTGGCATGTTTGAGGTTCTGCAAAAACTCTCACTAGGAGATGAGTTCCAGCTGGAATGGAACTTGGGACTCCTGTGCACCTTCCCACCTCTGCCTCTTCTTGCCCAAGTTCTGCAACAGATCTGGATCGACAGGGCTCAATACATTCTAGTGGCTCTGGAATGCATCAGAAGAGTGTTGTACCTGGAGCTTTTGGATGTGAGCACTTGTCCTCCGATCAAGTTTCCACTTCAAGAGAGCCTTCTGTCTCATCAACAGGGAAGGGTCCACTACCCTAATGTATGCAATCCACACCTCGTTGCGTGGAGGCTGAGCTGTGGCAGTTGACTGCATTTGATCTACTGGTGGAAGTGGTGGATGCTATCCTTGTCACCAGACACCGTTCCACAAAGTCATTTTATGCTGGGCAATAGGACAAATCTGTGGCTAGGTATTGCAACAGTATGAATAATCCTTTGCAATCCATGCTGTCGAATGTTCTTTTTTTTTTTAAGCAAGTTTCATTAATCTTTTCTTTTTTTCTGCATTTGCAAAGACACAGTGTGTAGACAAAACTCGGGGTGAGAGAGATTGTTTCCGCACATAGTTGGTGAAACAGGTTACACCAGGTTCAACAGTGAATAACATAAATAAAAGTGGTACAGGATTTTGTGTGGTCACAGCTTCAATCCGCATGATATGATAGAAGTAGGAAACTTATAAAATGAAATAAGTAAAGGTAACTACAGCACGCTTTGTCCTGTTGTGATAGAACTTGAATAAGGGCTTCTCACAGTGTGTGGTTGGTGAAAGCTTATGATGGTTTGTTCACCCTGAGGCAGGGCAGTAAGCTGGGTGCCTATGGGAGGTTGGTAGATGCATTCATCTGGAGGCCATTGACATGAGGTTGGGCATAAGGGGTTTGTGTTTACGTAAGGGTGAGTTTGAATAAGGTGGCCTCGTGTCATCTTTGATACATTCTCTGAAGAAGAAAGTTACCTCAACCCGCAATAATGCAATGGGGCGCTGACGGAGACCGCTTGCTACAAATTCCACTTTGGCCTAGCAGAGCATCTCAGCAGGCTATTGTATCAGTCCAGTCAGTGTTTATTCCTTCCATCGTATTGTGATTGACTGTTGAGAAATGAGGAAAGACAAATCTAGGAATTTAGTCACCACCTTTCTGAGTTTAGGAGGCCTGTAGTGTCTCAGAAGGAACCATTCAAGTTTCTTCAACTCATGCCAGCTAGTGGCAGTCAAGAGTGTGGTGCCAACTGTGTCCCAGAAAGTATGAGGACTGGGGCAGTACCAAAACATATGTCTAGTATCTCCATGTGAAATAGAACACTGTGGGCAATTACAGGTGGGCACATTATTCCATTAAGAATCGAAGGATAACAAGACCCCATCATGGAATAGGTCTCCCGTGCAGATAATTCCAGCATTTTCCCATGTCCGCCCCCAGCTTCCACCTTTGTGGCTTGAATGAAACTTTGAATGCTCCCCAGGAATTTCTGACACATACGGTACCATGTATGGAGTAACTTTTAGAGCCCTAGTATAGCTCTTGTAAGCAATGTGCACCAATTTGTTGGAGGTGGCGGGTTACACCGATTTGGGGGAAAAAGAGTTTGTGGACGAAGTCACGAGTTGCCCCTCTGCCAATATGGCCCACTTCATGGAGGCAGCAGCGGCCAGCTAGCCAGCGGACAGGCCATTGGAGTTGCACCACTAAGTAAGAGTATTTAATGTCTGGGGCACATATGCCGCCTTCCTCTGTGGGAGTTTTAATTTGCAACTCTATGCATTCTACTGTTCCAGATAAGATTCCCCTAGCATGGCGTCCAAGCTCCTGAAAAGGCACTTTGGATGGGGTATTGGCAAGTTGCAGAAAATATAAAGTAATCTAGGTAACGTCACCATTTTGGACAATGCAACATGACCTTGCACTGTCAGAGTGAGAGAACGCCAGAACAGGGGCTGCGCTGGAAGAAAGGTTACATCCCTCGCCAGGTTCCTGTTCATCATGTCCTTATTAGAGTGACATATGTTGATACCAAAGTAGAGAAAGGTAGATGCTCTCCACGCTACTGGGTGTCTGTCAGCCTTGATGTTATGCATGGGGCATGTGGGCTCAAGGGCAACAGGTACGATGTTGTTCAGTTGATCCAAGTTTAAAGGCATGCAAAATGTGTGCTGCTGTATCAAACACTGTATCAACCCCCGTGCGGGTAACCTTAACATAGATCAGAACACCATCCGCATAAAGTGACACTATGTATGTCTCGTCACCAGTCAGTATGCCCTATTTCCCCCTTCTTCAGTATAGGTGAACAGCTAGATGATCGATCAACAACGCAAAAAGCAGAGGCAATAGTGGGCACCCTGGTAGGTGCTCTTTGTTTTCGGGAGAGTCAGAAGTAAGTTTGTCAATTCGGACTCTGGCTGTTGGCTCCAAGTGCAGCAGTTTAATCAGTCGAGGCACCTTTCAGCCCATCCCTGCGTTGTAATCTCAATCAATCTTGTTGAAAGCTTTCTCTAAGTCCAGTACTAAACAGGCAGAATGTAGACGTTGAGGGTGTCTTGCTTAATTAGCCAGGCGAATAGCCTTCCAGATTTGTCCCCTTCTGTGTGTGTTTTTACCAGATGCGCTTTATAGTCAACAGCGTAGGGATTCGATTCATTGTGCATGTCTTTCCTAGCAGCAAGGAGCTCTTGCTTGGCTGTACTGTCTATTAACATAGCTCGTTCCAACCCAGCGAGGCAGACTTCCAGTGTTCCCAACTCCCATTCCACTGCATTATGAGCTCCAACCACAGAGTGTATGCATTGTCCCTTGCTACTGTCTCAAAGGCGTCCTATTCAATAAGGCAGGTGGATGCAGTGCCGCTGTTTTCAGCAAAGTATAGTACTATGGTGTCTAGGATAGTCTTGTGAAAGGCTTGGCCATCCAGTTTAGAGGGCTGGAGCCTCCAACTCGGAACCAGACAGGTGTGCTTCCCTTAGGTGACTTTTAGCAATTAGGAGTTATGGTCTGCGATGGTCTTTCCAAGGTATTCTGTGTTGTGCATAATGAGTTGGATGGGCTGCGACCAAAATACACTATCTAGCCAGAATTGGAGATCATGTTGGGGGGGAGGGTAAAAAGAGAGCTCCCTCGCATTGGGGTGGAGGGCTCTCTAGATGTCGTTCAGGGCCCAGTGTGAAAGCCATTGCATGAAGTAGGTGGTAGTGCTGGTCGTGGGTGTGCGCCATAGTGGAGGATGCGATCTGTCTAGAAGGACATTTAGTACATAGTTGAATCCCCCCACCATGATCCAGGGAAGTTGGGACCATCAGGCAAGCTGTAGTGACAGATTCGCAAGGAACTGTGACTGTCTTGTGTTGGGAAGTAAATGCTGCCTAACAGAATCGCAGTGATGTCCAAGGTGCATTCTACTAAGACATATCACCCGTCGATGTCTGCCCCCGTAGGTCTACATTTAAAGGGGACCATAGGCCTAATCCATAGAAGCACCCCCCAGCATACCTTTGAGAAACCAGTGCAATGGCACTAGCCTCTCCAGTTAAAAAAAGGTTTAGGCCCCCTTGTTTCTAGCAAGGTGAATCACCTGTTAAAAAGTAATATGTATGCCAAGAAGGTGTGGATATCCAGTTATTTCTTGGTGGAGCTCATACCACGGATGTTCCATGTCACTAATGCTAGTCTGACCATGTCGCAAGTAGAATAAGGCAGACACTACACAAGCCCTCAGAATTATATAGTGGGAGATATTCCAAGACTTTCCTTGTAATAAATCTTGGATGCGTCATGTACAGGTGGGTGCGGACCAGGCCTGGCTATGTAAACTTCTCAACTCCCTGCCCCAGGGCTGCAGATCAGTGTCTGGCCGCCCAAAAATTAAACTTGTAGTAGCATTAAAATTACACTTGTAATAGAATGTTGATGGGTTCGTGAAGGGGTGGTAGCGGTGGTGAAACTGATGGGCCGCAGGTGGTCCCGACAGGGCCCATCCAGAGGATACATGATAGGTGAGTGATGCAGATTAGTCTCCTCCTAGGCAGGGTTAGCCAGGATCAGTTGGAAACACAGTTAAGCATCCTCTCCAGCTAGGTAATGGGGCCCCATGGGAGAAGTAGGTGATCTAGATATTGAGCAACATGGTTCATCGATACATCACATGGTGGAGAAATTAGCATGAATGAGCCTGGTGATGTAACAGTGCCATGTATAGTCTATTGACTGTATATGGGCAGAGGAATGGATCAGGCATGAATATAGGATATGACCTGTAACCAGCAAAACCACACTCCTCCCGGAAGGGGGCAGAAGGGTGGGGGGGGGGCATGCTGCCCAGTCCGTGACAGTTTGGGGAGTGATAGACGATGGTATCACTGAGCGGAGCTTGATTACAGGCAATTTTATTTCTTGTCTATAGTAGCAGTGTTGGAGTCATCAGTAGCTATAATGCAATCAGAGTTGTGTAGCTAAGATGCATTGGATAAGGCTGTGACTCTCTCTAACTGCAATTGTGCTGGCGATGGGGCATTTGTGACAGACCGGCCAGAGGGAGGTCTGCCTCAGGCACGGGGCTCCTCGCGAGTTGGATGTCTCAGAAGAGGAGTGATGTCACTGCTACTCTCAGGTTTGTTTTAGCATTGGTCCTCCCAGTCCCAAGCATCAGTTGGCTCTGTGAGGAGGTATGTGTGCTTATTTGTCATGATGTTTAGTTATGCAGGAAACAGCATAAAGTTCCTCTTAGCAGTTTTACGCCAAGGAAGGAAGCAGATGCAAAAGAAAAATCGATGGACGGAATGCTGGACAATGTCAAACATTCACCCACCCCCTTCTTACAAAGATCTGGGCCTAAATTCATACTTATTTTGCTCACCATGTAATTCTAGTTTGGACCCAGCCATATGCATATTAGTCCTGACCCTGCTCCTCAAGGGAACAGTCCAGCCCGAGCTGCCAGAGCAGGTTCTCCCTGGACTGGAAATGAGCATCCTGGGACCGGTTTTGAGGTGTCACCCCCTCATCAGCCAGGCTAGCTTGATTAAAGTGGAATGGCGAGCACTGGACCCATTTCTGGGCATAACCGTCCCACTTAGGGTGACAAACGCAAAAAGAACAATTGATGGACGGAATGCTGAGAAATATCAAACATTCACTCCCTGTACAGAGATCTGGGCATAAATCCATTGGGCAGAGCAATACTGCACTGCATTTGTGTAGTCTGGAAAAATCTTAATGCGGTCGTTCTCATAGGGGATGGTTGGCCTGCTTGCTTGGCAACTTACACTATCACATCTTTATCTTTAAAATTTAGAATCTTGGCAACCACTGGTCTAGGGAGGCCCCCAGCAGAGGCCGCCAGGCAGGCAGTTGGTGGGCGCACTCAACAGTGAAGCAGGGGTAGAGGCCTGTGGGTGCAATGTGGGTAGGTAGCCAGTCCTATTTGAATGTCATAGGGTCAGTGCCCTCTGAACTCTCAGGCAGCCCGATGAAGCGGACGTTATTCTTCTGTGAGCACCCCCTCTAAGTCCTCCACCTTACCCCCCAAGAAGACCATTCGGCCTGTGAGATCCTACATCTGTTTCTTGAGTTGTCTATAACTGAAGCTCCCAGAGGGTCATTTCTTTCCTTCTCACTTGCTTGGATAAGAGTTTCCGCTGGTCATCACTCAACGTTGTAACATCGCAATTCCGTGGTTATTGTGTCGACTGTGCCCTCCAGGACTAAGCACATTTCTAAAAATGCTTGAAGTCCAGCTTCATCATCGGAGGACTACATCCTCGCTGGTCCTCCACTGCTGATGTTCCTGACTTTCCAACTGTTTATTTAGGGTGGTCTTCCATTGTGGTGGGGGAAGTGGGCGAGCGAGGTTCTGTGTCTCCCCAGCTGTGCCTTCTGCATGGTGCCTGAGAAGTCTGGGTAGTTCTGTACACCACTGAGATGAGGCCACGGTGCTGAACTGTGGGGATCCGTCAGGTGCAGCTCTATTTTCGGTGGTCCTGCACTGCAAGTCCAGGAGTGGAGACCCATCTTAACCCTACTTTTGAAGAAGCGTTGGGACTCTATGACAGGGGAGGCACAAGCAGTCCCCCTCTCCCTTGAGAGGGGCTAGCATGTGGAGTGCTACCTGTGTTTTGGCAGGTTACTCCCTGGTTTCAGGACCTCAAGAGGCACCCAGGGCCCAGCTGCCTCCTCCAGCATTGGTCCCCCGCTGCACCACTCTTGCAGACTATTCACTCAGTGCACATTTGGGGGGCATAGGAACAGAACTCTGCGGTGGGAGCAGGCCCAATAGGCCGGGTAGGCGGGTAAGAAGATATTCACCCTTCTTCAGCAGGAAACGGGCCTGCACTCAGCTGAACTTAGAGCACTGGTTGGGTACCTGCGCCTGCTGCCCGAATGGCAAGCTGGCATGAAGAGTAAAGTTGCCGCCGGGTCCCCATGGGCGCATGTCTCGTCAATCTGAGGTGAGTCACTTGACCAATGGAGCTCCCAGCATTCAACTCCTACGGTAGGCCCCGGGGCCGCGGAGGAGTGGCTTGATGTGATGGAGCCTCCGGTGACAGTTCCGTGCTCCCTCCCCCAGTCCCCGCCACACCTAAAGAGCTCAGTAGTCCATCCTGCAGCCATGTGGCGAGTGGTGGTTCTGATTCTCGGTCCAGCCCTGGTGTCTAATGTTGTACGGGGCCAGCCGGGAACTCGTTTAGAAAACAGCCCCCAACTTGTGGTACCAAGCTGTCAGATGTTCTTTTGTTTATTTTGTCTTTAGCCCACGAGGCCTTGCAATGGGCAGAATTAAAGGTAATTTCTCCTGAACCATTTGTGGGAGCTAATGCATAGCTGCTTGTTGCAACTCTTGACTGGCAAGATTGTTTTCCTCATTGTGATTACTTCAGCTTGTTGCATGAGTGAGCGTTAGGCACTGTCGGAAATTTATCACTCAGCCTACATTCTTTGACCGTCCTCCCCCCTCGAAAGAGGAGGAGAGGCTTCATCAGCTGGACCCCAAAAGGACTTTTAGCTTTTATATTGATTGTACTAAGGAAACCACTTAGATTCAGATTTTTCATGTGCTCTCTGGCAAAGAAAAGGAAAGCTGAGCAGAAGATGACCCTGTCGAGGTGGATAGTCCTTCACATTAGGATCGGCTATGCAGTGGCCTAGAAGAGGCCATCAAGAAATCTCAGAGCCCATTTCATTGGGGCCAAGGTTGCAATCACTGTGCTGACTTGCAGAGTACCTGTCCTTAACATCTGCCAGGCTGCGACATGGGCGTCAGTGTATTCATTCACTAAGCAGTGCTGCCTAGGCAGCCAGTTCCAGCAGGAAGGACATTTTATCCGCTCGTTCCTGCTAGACTTTGAGATCTGAGTCCAATGCACAGTCCCTCCACCTCGGGGGGCACTGCTTTGGTATCTAGTCTACGGTAAGGAATCTGTGTTTAGAAGTATGCATCAGAAAAACAAGTTTCTTTCCTTATGTAACGCTCTTTCTGGTGGATACTCTTATCTAAACATAGATTCTTCATTGCCCTCCCACTTGCTTTTTCTGTGGAGTTGTCTCTTTTTACCATCTAAAAAGGACCCAAAATTAGGCATCTGCACGATGGTACTAATGTTCACATTCCGCGTCTGAGGGCACGGAAACATACAAGCACGAAACTGACGTCAGCCTGGCACCAATATGCAGCTCTGCTCGGTCACTTCTGGATCAGTGCGGAGTCATAACAGAGCTGCATGTTACCGCCTTGTTGCTGGCTGGAGCATTGCTAGAAAAATGTTTTCTGGATCCAGTCTGGTACCTGTGTAACAAAGGAAAAATTATTAGAAGTTCCTCATAGGTAAGTGGTAAAAATGAGATACACTGCTTACAGAGATGTCGAACTATAATCGTTAGCACTAATCACTATATTGAAGGCGTGTGGCAGAGTCACAATGTAATAAATTAACTTTCCCAGTGTATATCCCAGATGCGTTAGAGAGGGTGGCGAAATATTGTCTGTAGCTGGCGGGCTTGAAAATAAGTAGCCTCTCGAGAGGCCCCAGATATCTTTGGGGCGGGCTGACAGAGGTTATAGTTCAGCATTCATGTTTTTATTATTATGGATTTATGCAGACCCAAATAAAACTGATGGATAAAATATCTGACAGTTAGCCGTCAGGAAATTCTGGGCAGCTTGGCGGATGTCCTCTTTATGGACAATTTGGAGGTTTTTGTTTCCTTGGTTTGTCTTAACCATATGGCACTTTATTATCAACAAATATATTATAGTGGATTTATTCTACACATTTTTTACTGTGATCTGCATTCACCTTGTCTAACAAAATTATTTTGGGTACATTTATGGTTCGTCTGAGCCGAATAAAGATGATTGACTGACTCACATTATATAGTGGCAAGACATATTGTCTGTAGCTGGCAGGCTAGAAAATAAGCTGTCTCAAGAGGCTCCCAGATATCTTTGGGGCGGGCCGACAGATGTTGTAGTTCAGCATACATTTCGGGCTGTTTGTTACAACAGATAATGTCTTGTAACCAAGATTTATTTGAAGAAGTCCAATTTCGCACCCACTGCTTAGCAACCAACCTGTTCACCAGCAGCAAAGGTAAGGTGACACATTTCTTATTAGTCTTGGGCAATGATTTTATCTTCCCAAGAGCGCTGCTCTAGGTTCTAAGTTATTACTGGTTTTGATCATCATGGAGAGGGTTGCTGCTACCTTCCACTAATATTGTTTTATTTTGCAGCATGCCATGGGTAAGTGCAAAAATTCTGCCTCTGGCGAGCCGCAACTTGACAATTATAGTTCTCTCTGAGACCACACTTCCACAAACTCCTGATAGACACTATGAAGAACTCGGAAGTGTATCATATGTCCTGCACACAACAAAACTTCCCGCCTCCATCCGATAGTTGTGATGCTGCTTGTGTTCTTTTTGTATTTAGAATTAGATGTACCTAGTGGTTTGAAGCTGGGAGGTTCCTGAGGGAAGTCAGGAGTGAGTGAGTGATGAAGAAAAACATCTAAGGTTGTATGAGTTGTAGCATTTATTGCCATTTCCTCAATAAAAAAAATGTACTTGACCCTAGTGCACGGATGATACGCAAGAACATGAAGCGTTCCATATTTAAGAAAGAAAGAATAGAAAAGTTGTTAAAGTTGTGAACAGTAGTTCTCTGTAATTATGCCGGTTGTATTGAGGCTAATTCATACCACTAAATATCTCACTGAATTCTCGCACCACACCAGAGAGAAGTCGGATACAAGCGTCCATGTGTTGGAGGTCTGGGATGAAGGACCGGTTACTCTAGTTAATTGTAATGCCCGAATGACTATTGAGTGCCATAAATCTCTAAGAATTTGATTTATAGTAGCCTGTGGATCTCCTATGTACAGCATCATGTCATCAGCGTAAAGTGAAATAAGAATGTTGCATGATGCAAATCCTAGGGCGGATGTTGAGTGATGTTGCCGCAGCTTTGTGTTGAGCGGTTCCAAATCTAATGCAAAGAGTATACGAGATAATTGGCACACTTGTCTGCTGCCTGCGGAAATATCTGTGGTGAGATGAGACCTTTGATTCTTAGTCACGTTGCTGGGCAAAGGGAAGCGGCATACCCATGCATTGTACTTTAGTGAATAGATAAATCTTCTCCAATGAATGGACGGCCTTTATCGCCCCTAACACCGCATCTGCATCTAGGTCAAGGTCTGTCTGATGCAGGAGGGCGAATAGCGTTCTCAGGTTGTGCGCAGTAGATCGTCCTGGTGTAAATCATGCCTGGTCCAGCAGGGCTACGTTCGGGAGGAGTGGAAGCAACCTGTTTGTAATGATTTAGAGTCGCATTTGATTAAAGAAAGTGGTCTATGTAAGTCATATTTATTGTGCGGCTTGTCTGGCTTGGCCAGAGCAATAACCAATGCTTCTTTGATTGAGGGGAGGAGGATTTTCTTGGAGGCTGATTCTGCCAATAGGACAAATAAATGTGGAGCTGGTAAGTTGACTAACTCTTTAAAGGATTAGTGTGGGAGCCGACAGCCCCAGGCGCCTTCCCAGCTGGTAGTTTCATGATTGCTGCCTTGATCTCACCCATGTTGAATGGTTGGCTCAAGAATTGTCTATATGCATCTCCCAACCAAGCTATGGCTGTATCATACAAATATTCATTAATGTATGGCAATGCACTCTGAATGTTAGTGCAGTATAGATCAAAGTAAATGTTCATAAACCCTTTTAAAATGTTCTCTGCATCTCAAACAGGATTTCTGTTATCGTCAGTGATCTAGACAATGTTACTGATTGCCAATGGCTGTTTGAGTCAATTAGTTAGTGATTTTCTGGTGTGGTCCCCCTCTCCGTATCTCCAGGCAGTAGCATACTTGCCCAGAACTCTGATTCTACCTGTGAGGCTTCTAGTGCCCTAATCTCATGTTCAAGTTTAGCCGTGTAATCTCTGAGGAATGTTAGTACTTTTCTGCTTGGCTGCCAACCACCACTTTGAAAGTCCCCCAGATGGGACCTGCTGGCAATCGTAGACCCAAACCCAGTGGCCAGCCATTTACTACTTTGATAGCTAGCCTTCATTGGGCTTGAGCCATGGGGTGCATTGTAACTAATCCAGCAAAAGAGTGCAGAGCATCCATTTAGTGTAACCTATGGTGCTAGTATGTGTCTTAACACTGGGTTATGAAAAGCAAGGATAATAACATTTCAGCTAATTGAGTGGGTTAGGTCATGAAACACAGAACAATGGTAATCTAGCTGCATAACGTGTCAGTCAGAGTCACTGTGGTTAGATGTCAAGGCTGTTACCCCGTCTGTCTTGCTCTGACGCTGGCTCGGAAGTTGCAGGTTCATCGGGAAGACTTGCTGGAGACCACTGAATATGTCCCTGGGCAATATGTCCATTGTGAACAGTTTTCAATCATGGTGGGTAAAGCATTGCCTATTTTATTTCTTATTACTGAAGTTTCTGCTTCACCAGCAAATATTCTCTTTGTGCCACCTGCAGTGTCACTGTGAAATCTGAGTAAATTGCTATAGTGTTGCATTTGTAGTTGAGATCTTTTTCTTCTCTGGCCATGTGAAGCACTGCGTCTCGTTCATGAACCTCTCGCTTACTCAATGCGTTGGTGCACCTGGGCGACTTTGGAGCAAGAGTGTTGTGCTCTCTCCACTACAAAAAATCATGCTATGTTTCACCACCAAACACCGACGACAGCAGGTTCTCAACATAGTCCTTTAGTTTGACTGTGTCTGTGCACTCGGGCATGCCGTAGAAGCATAGGTTGTTGCATCTAGACCTCGCTTGGAGGTCCTCATTCTTAGCTTTTATCAAGGGCAGGACTTTATCCGTGTCGTGCAGTTTGACATGTTGTGTTTTCAGGTTATCCTCAGTTACTGAAATGTGCTGTTCCCCTGTGAATAGCCACAACTCTTGCTTGCCTGTTTTCGTGTCCATACTGTCCATCCTGTGATTTAAAGGCTCCCTCTTGTTGATGGAGAGCAAAGCTTGGTGCATGATTTAGAGGCCCTCCATGCTGTGTTTTGGATTATGCTTCATGAGGGGCATTGTTCAGGTGCTGTATCCTCTTTGTTACTTGTGCGCTTTATTTCAAAAGGTAGCTTTGCTGGTCTGTTCTCCTTCTCGCCTCTGGACATGAATCCTTGTTCTGGCGACTCGCTCCTTAGCTTCACTGCTGTGCTCCACAGTACCACCAAGGCCCCAGTGTTCAGTGCTAAGCCACTGACAGTGTTAATGCCATTTTTGTGGTCGCAATCCTGAGAAGGCTATAACCTTGGAGGCCCCCCATTGTGCAGATGCACCAGGTGCCAGTCGACTCGCCATGACCAACCATCCCGCTGAAGCAATTCTGATGCGGGCAAAGTGGTCCTGCTAATCACCCAACCCTGTGGGGCCACAAGCAGACCATAGTGGCAGTGCCCTGTGTGTAGCTTGCGAGGTCCAATTTAGTGTTGTCACATGGTATGCCGACTTGTCTACTGTACCGCCCCCCAACTGGTTGTAGGTTTATTGTGGGGAATGCATGGGAATCATGGAAATATGAAAGGGAGAATAATTTATATGAACTGTATCTAGAAGTGAACAAATGAGATCTCTGTGGCTCTTTTCTTTCTCTTACTTTTTTGATTCAGTTAACAGAGACATATTAAGTGAATTGTCAACGAGCATCATGAATTTAAGTGGCTCCACATGGAATGCATCTGCACAAAAAAGATGTCTTGAGGTTGTGGAGCGCGAAACACGTGTTGGTAAAACCAATGAGAGCTGTACTGTGTACTGACATAATCAGTCTCATTGTTATTTAGAGGTTAAGAAATGCAACGATGAAATACGAAACTTTTTAAGATAACAAAATCAAGATTGGATAATGTCATTATGTGAGAAATAAGACACATGGGAACATTTATTAATAGTGTTTGTCAAAGCTTAAAGATTGAAAAAGAAATTTCTTTGGGCATAGAGCTGAAAACACTTGGAGCACTACAGGAAGTGCTGGTACTATAGAACAAGGAGCCCATAAAAATGCACCACACGTAGCATATGCTCTGTCGAGTCCACTTAAGAGCAGCTCTTGATCAACCAATTGGAATGGGCATTCTTAGCTATGCTGTATGGTCTGAGGGGTCGGCCCAGTGGTGTCAGAGCAGAAATCTAGAGGAAGGAGGAACATGCACCATCAGTCAGTCCATGAGTAGCCAAGGAGCAGTTTAGGGAATCTACAGACACCGTGAGCACATGGGTCCAGCCAGGAGCAGTGATGGCGTGACCCATCTATGACGGCAGCGCTCTCAGGAACTGAAGAGAGAGGGGGTCTATCAGTGATTCTGTGAGAGAAATGCATTTAGGTTATGGAACAAGAGAGGATGTGTGGTGCAAGGATTGTTTAAGGGGTAAGATAACCGGGTTATGACCAGCCACAGACGGTGCAGGTAAGAGCGGTAGGGTCGGGTGAGGGGGAATTCGACGGCCGATGACGAGGGAAAATTAAATAAATAAATAATGTTCCCATGTCATCGTCCATCAAAATCCCCCCTCACCCTGCCCACCGCTCCTACCTGCACGGGCCGCGGCTGGGTATGACCCCGACCCTTCCTGGCCCAAACAGGGAAGGCGCCACAGGAAGACATTGCCTGGGTGCCCAGGCTTGACACCCTAGAGCGATTAAATGAAAAGGGAAGAGGGAGGGGCATCATGGTGATAGACAGTTAGGAAAGGAAATAGGACTGCACCAGAGGAAGACTGTGTGTAGCTTGGATGGAATGAGAAGGCTGGGAGGGAATCAGGACGGCAAGTATCGCAGTTGGGCAGCCTCCAATGGACACAACGGGCACCATACACTTACCTGTGGGTGTGGACCGTCGGGCAAAGTGCACAACAAGGCATTAAAAAAATTAGGTGAAGGCGTTGCCTCATTAAATTGCATTAAAGAATAAACAAAAAATGCTTTCAAACTAAAAACGTAAAGTTCTTTCAAATAACAGAGTACTTTTGAAGATTAAACACAAAATATTTCTAGAGAATTAAAACACATTGTGAATTAAAACTTATGCACAGCATGCTCTTTCAGTAACTTTACCAGCATGTTCGAGCAAAGCATGGCTACACCTCTTTAATTGAAATACTATGGTGGATTCTTCTCACAGACTTGACTCAGGTCAGATGCAGAGACCTAGGGAGGTAGTGAAGGCTTGGAAGGAGCTGCGGCTAGAGGAGTGGGAGGCAGTTTGGAATGGCAGCTGGACTAAAATGGACAACAGACTTCATTGAGATCAGAGAGAGCAGGGGATAAGAAAGCGAGATAGGAAACGCGGGAAAGCGGGCCAAGGAGTGGTCTCGGTGAGACAGGTTAAGTGCATCTCTTATCAGTGTGTTGCACATTTCTGTGGTTGCTCTCAACCACTATCCACACAGTAAAATCATCCTTCGCTTTCTCTCAGTCCCATCTATATCTCCTCTGTCAAGGTCAGAAAAGGGAAATAGCTCAGTTAAAACAATGCAGCAGAACATGGAATCCTGCTGGTCTGCCAGGGAACCCTAGGGTCCACCTCTCAACTTGTAGAACTCATACTGAGAAAAGGAGAGAGGGAGGTGCACTGAAGCACAAGATTTATGGTTTTAGATAATGCGGGGTCTCTCTCAGGATAGCCTGGGAAAAGCCTCGGGCAGTATTCTGAAAAATAACAAGTGCTCAGGGGCTTTGATACGAATGCATCTTCAAGGTCACTGGCATCCACACTGAAGCTTCTGGCTTCACCCCCTTCTTACTTAGAACTGCTACTCCAAGCATGTTGTGTAGTGTTTTAAGTAGTTTGCATATTGTGCCCTTTGGGCCACCATACTTTGGAATGGATATCGTTCTGCTCTTATGCTCTACCAGTAGTTCTAAGAACCTTGAGGGCAGCCTGGACTGAGATAAATTTGCTTTTAACTATTTGTGGACTTTTTTTCTACAAAACCTTTCTTCCTTTCTCATGTTAAGTCGTGTGTGTTCTACCTTTGCCAACTCTCATGACGCACAAGTGCATGTTCAAGGTCCCCCAAGAAGCCGCTGTCAGATTGACAGTGCGCCACATGTGACAGCACAAACGACGCTGTCCCCAATTAACCAAGGTGAGTCCTGCTGCAGCTGCCTCCTTTTCATCATTCCTCATTAGGCACCCCGCTTCCGCTGTAGGAAACTCTTTTACTGACAGCCAATTAAAGCGCCTTTCTGCAAGACTCCCTCCCCAACACTCCCAGGCATAAGTGGCGTTATGGACAGCTTTCTTCCTCCTCCTCCTCAAGAGAACAGTTTTTTTGCACAAATTATGAGCTATCTTTTTTTGTTTAATTTCAATTCATGAACTTCATCTGTGGTCGCGATTACCGCGCAGTCAAGATGATAAACAAGCATTGGCCGAACCAATAGTTATGGCATAAGCTGCCATCGCTTTTCTGTGTCAAAGCTTGTTTGTTTTGTATAGCTTTATTTACGAGGCAGCTGCCGGCCCCTCCAATATAAAAAATGGTCATCCTTATTTTTTTTTAAATGCCCAAAGCAAAAATATTTTTGGGTCTCAAAAAGCACACACTGCCAAAGTTGTCAATTAGCACTTAAGTGAACTACATTGTGTGTGGATGTGCATCTTGTGAAAAAGGAACATGTCACTCGCAGTGAAATTATCTAGTGGCTAAAGTGGGTATCCCAATCCGCCATTCTATATGCTATAGTGGGAGAAATAAAAATGTGAATTTCATAACAACAGACCAATAGATGAAGACAGCTGGCTGAAAACCCAAGAATTATATTATAATTCTAGTTCTAGTAGAACTGGCAGTTGCCAGACAAAAATTATGAATGAGTGCTTTGCCAGATCCAGCTTAATGACAACACTGTGAAAACTCAATCTTTCTTTCAGAACACAGGTGTAAAACTGTATGTCGGTAGTAGCACCCTGCCTTTTTCTTACGATATCCTCTCTCACATGAATGTTTTGTTTGTTTTTCACCCTGCGGTCTCTGAACCCCAGATCTTGCCAGAGAGGTAATGTTGCTATGCCCCTGCAGAGCTGGGGCTGCGGCAGGCTCGAGGGAGAAACATAAGCTCCTTGTCTTTGAGGAAGTAACCTTCCTCAACTCATAATGAGGGGACTACCTGGTTGGTGGTGCTCTATTTTAATATTGGGCGTGCAAGATATCGCTGTAATGTAAAAATGAATTATATTTGCCATGTTTTACTATGCATGCAGCCACTTGTGAGCTCTTGTCCTACCACCATGAGTGTGTGGCAATTTCCTGATAACTTGCGAGTGAGATTCCTGATTGGGGGATGTATGCCCAAGCAACAAATATAGGAAAAATTGTAGAGTTCCAGGGCCCCTGCTGTGACCAACAGGGTTCATAAAAGGATTGTTTTTCCCAATCCGGAAGAGATGCCTTGAACACACAAAACCTACCTGCAAGCGAAGTCTCTCATGTTTGCTAGTGAAGCAACATAAGAAAGTGCCCACTATCCTTGACTGACATGAGATTTCCAAAGACTAAAGTGGCCATTCCTGATTGGCGCCGACTCCTTTTAATCTCTAGAATAATTTGACCCAAACATTAACGCTAACATAGGCAGAAACAAGCAGGAAGTGGAAGAAAAAAGTGTAACTCAAGGGCAAAATCTTCTTTCCCCTTCGCCCCAGCTGTTAGTTTCCACCCTGATTCAGGGGCGTAGTTTCAGGGGGGGACGTTTGCGGTGTGACACCTCCCCAATAAATGCATTTCTGGCCTGGCAGTTGGGTCACGATGCCCTGAGTTGGGCCTCCTATGTCTGAGTTCAAAAATAGAAGACAAAACATTGACACCTCTGCTGTAAAATAGGAAGAAGAGAGAGAGAGACAGAGATATACATCTGGCGGATGAATTTCAAAATGTGAAACCAGATAACCTGGAATCAATACTTGCTTGTCCCAATTGTGTGCTCCTAAGCAAACATTTTTAATTCAAAGTCTCCTTTTACTTTATTATCACATATGAACGTTCTTTTAAATAGTTGAGTTCCAGATGTGCACTCTACAAGCACCTCTTAGGAGTGATATCATAGACTATAATGTTGGTCCATCTAACATAAGAATCTAGGCCATGCTTAGTGTTTACATGACTACTTTAGGGTTTACATGACAACATACTACCAAATGTAGTTTGTGAATAACCCTCAGGCTTTTGTGAATAGGCAATAAGAAGTACATGTACTCAAAGATGTAAATCACTCAAAAGTGCAAGATACCATTGTGAATCAGGCCTATATAGTGACTGGTTTACCAAAGAAATAGTAAATCTGCACTCATAGAAGTACTTCTTGAATGAGTGCAAATGTACTTTTTGTAACTCACAAATATTGGCAATAGTAGACTTGGAAAGCTGCACTAGTCTCAGGTTTCAATTTGCTCTACTGGCAATCAAACATCCAAAAGGTGATCGGATGAATACTTGCAAATAGTCTAGCCAGGGGCAATCGCTCGGGGTAACATTCCAACCCATCGCTCTTCACCCATATGCCAATTTAGACAGCGGCTCTTCAAATGAAAATCAGTAGTGACCCAGTTTCTCATGGAAAGAGTCCATCGCAAATCTTGGTCATGTCACTCTTCCACACTACAGCCCACTTCTGTATTTTAGTTGGGAAATTTGAGATTCACATCCCACGAATCTCACTGACTAAGGTATGCCCATGGTCAGGAAATTGGAGACACCATACAATTCTTATTAAAAAAAAACTTATATACGTGTGTTTTCTTATTTTTCAACTAAAAGGTTTTTACAGTATCGCACGGTGGTTGAAAAAAAACACAAGCTCTCAGGAGGCAGTTTTTCACAACCCACATACTTCACATAAAAGCCAATAATAAGCATAAAGAATTTCAGCACCTTGGACAGTGCTAAAGCGGTCAGTGGTTTTGAAAATCGATACTATAATATTGGCCGAACGAATAACATTGTACCTTCCTTTCGAGGCACAAACCTGCCTGAGCAGATTGCATGTACTACCAGTGGAGTAACATTGTCCCTTAAGATAACATTGTGCCATTACTTTCTGTGTACACACCTGAATTGAGAAATCGCAAACTGACCACCGACTATAGGAATCGCATTCTCCAATTTGATGACATTGGCAAATACATTTTTATGACGTACTAGCCCCACTTTTGTATCAAAATTGAATGGGATCGCATCTTTGCAGCTATTGGGCTAGATCCTTTTAGTGTTCTTTGCAATGTTTTGTTTTCCCGACACTCTTAAACTAATCTGTATTAAAAGAGATGTTTAGTTGTAAAAGTTAAACAATATCTACAATCACATTAATTAACTTTGGTGACATTTGTATTGGACTTACTACCAGCCTTCACATCACTTCCCATAGGTTAGGCATTCACTGCTCAACCACTACAACCAATAGCGGCCGGTGTATTGATACCATGATACAGTGGCGGGGGGGGAAGGGGTGGGGAAGAAAAAAGGGGAGGAGTGCAGACGGACAAGACAAAAAATAAATAAAAAAACACTTACCAGCTTCTCACCCCCTCTTATGCAGGCGCAGGCTCCCAGAGTGCACTGCGGCCAATCCTAACGCTGCTTTTCTGCTGCTGAAAGCAACTTCAGGATTGGCCTTAGGGCTGAGGGATTGCGCTCCCTGTTAGACTGTGAGCCTGTGCGTGCTCTCTCCAACCCATCATGCAGCTCGGGTTGAAAAGCGCTTCAGTGCGCATGATGAATTGGCCGGCCTGAGACAGCCGACCAGTCTTGCACACTGATAATAATGTCCACCACTCCCCCTCAGTGCCTGTCATCCCCTGGTCTTGCCCTCAAGACTCCACGGTTGGAGAGAAATAAAACAATGATAAACATGGTTTATTATTGTTATATTTTTCAAGTTTTGCAGCTGCTGCGGGGGGGCGACTCTCCTCCACTATAACGGAGGATGCACCGCTGACTGCAACCATGGAAGATGCAGACCGTCTATAGACTGAAGTCCAACCTTTGCAGGCAATTAAGGAGATCCTGCCGTACTAGCTTTCAAACTGCTTCATGCTCTCTGCACCTTCCAGGATAGAGGAAAGTCCAATATTGCAGATAGAAGCAAGTCCACTCATCTATCAATGGATGTTTGCTTCTTTGAATAGTACAGGATATTTTTCTATTCCTAGCACTTCCTAATGCCTTAACATGGCTATAACTCTTCCTCCCCAAGTGGTCCGTCTAGTTTGTGGTACATGTAGAAAGGTCGCACGAGCCCTACGGAGAGATATGCTTAGCAGGGCACTGCACTCAGCCCCATGCGACTTGGAGTAGGAATCGAGAGATGCAAAGGATCCACGAGCAGTGTGTCATACTGTTTATGGGCACATGGACAGACAGGATGAAGCGGCTGGAACACATGGACTGACCATGGTTGAGGCACATGGGCTGGCACCGTGAAGTGGTTGCGACACATGGACCGAAAGTGTGCAGTTGCAGGAGCCCATGGATGGACACTGTGAGGCAGATGGGACACATGGGCAGATAATCACGGACACACGATGATAATCAGTGAGTGGCATTTGAAAATCAATGATACGTGATGCTTTGATGTACTCAGCGTGGTTTGATGGCCATATTAGAATTACAGATACTTGTTTACAGCATGGCGACTTGCTGCTGCAGTCCCATAAATAGTCAACATATAGTAGGTCTTGCTTAGCTGGTTAAAGGGTATGTGTGTGTATATATGTGTGTATGTCATGACACCGCCGTCTGGAGGAAGTGTCCATCCACTCTTGTTACCTTCTTCTGTGGAACATGGGTCTTCTTACGAGCTTTGTGTACAAACCTTGAGGTGCTTGACCATCTCTTGACATTGCCTACTGTTTCCTCATCAGCGTTTATGGACCCTGTGTCTTGCCATTCTTACTCAGACACCTTTAGATAGTTTCTAGCAAAGTTAAAGATAAAGAACATCATCTCATCATTGAGATGCAGCAGCAGTATTGCATGGATAATTTTTGCAGTTATCAGACTCTGAAACTGACATGGGGGCGTGCCTCCTGCTACAAAAATAATTGAACAATCATAAGTGGCACAATGTCTCAAACTATGGGCAGCCTAATGGTGTACAGTTACATCTTGGAGGGTCACGAAGCAACCAGGCTTCCAGATAAATGCTGGATTGTTCAGAGGATAGTTACTGCTGCATGCGGGCCAGCAGCCCTAACCGTAACCAGACCAAAATGGTGGAAATTATGAATGGTCAAGTGACTAGTCTGAGTCTCAACATGGACCCAGTGTGCACCTTGCACAACTGCAGTGTGGATAATCATTTCCTATGGTAAGGTGGAAAGCCAGGGCCAAAACAAACCACTGTAGTTTATCTGTTACAATTATGGCGTATCTTACCTCGTATACCCCACCTAAAGCCATTGACTCCATGGCATCATGTAGGAACATTGAGGCATAGCTCCACGCGACTTGCCATCTTGCACCCCTGACACTGACCTTGTGATTCTGGTGTCAGGAATCATTAAGGCTGTGACAAGACAGAAAAGCAAAAGGGGTTCTTTTAGACCTACTTGCTATTTGGAGTTTCCACAACTTGCCATACTGAGAGTACCAGAGTGGTAAATGGGGGGAAGGATTGGAACAAGGTTTTAATCCAAATATGTAATCAGTTAGTCAAAGGTTTTATAATACCAGTTCCTCTTTCCCTGCTATTTTGGAGAGTTGACGTCCAGAGAGGACTCCACTCTGCCCAGATGGCAGAAAACGGTATCAAGATCATTTTTGGCCAGCACGCATAAAGTAACCACAAGGCACGGTTGCATTCACAACCTTGCCCTCTTACCAGAGCTGTTTGCTTCCAGATTCCCAGCCCCTCACTTTGCTCAGTCATTTGGCAGAAAACATTTTGCTCAAATCTGTACCACTTTTTTTTTTTTATTCTTGTTATAACTTTCGTACTGATGGCAGTTCCTAAATTTTAGGTCTGCCGTTAGCCAAGAACGTTTGCTTTTATTAAAATGATATGTATAACACACTTACCTATGAGGGCTTTCTGCCAGCTCCCTTCATCGATTGCTCTGTTGTCATTCACATTGTTCATCCGCCCCATAATACACAGTATGGGCAATGGATCAGCCACTTCAACCGGTTGCTAACTTCACTGTGAGTGATGGCATTCTGCCCTTTCACAGGTTTTTTTTTTAAATAATGGATGGACAAGGGCCCAACAGCTTCCACAATAATAAAGCTTTACAAAAATTATGACAAAGCGAAACAAGCATTGATAAAATAAAAAAACTGCCTCATAACTCCAAACCTATTGACTTTGCCAGTGCTTGTTAACTCTTAATGTGAACGTCTTTCTTACCGTGTGTGATGCTTTGCATGTCTTCAATTGACTTTTGGGTCTGGGGTAATCAGTTCTTCTGACGCTAGGATTTCCCAGATGCCTTTGCAGGGTGTCTCTTGTGTCAAAGGGGTGCTCCAGATTCCAACATTAAGCTTCACTGTCTAAGGCTGTGTTCTTAGTCTGTGATAAAGTGTTGCCAGCAGCGTTCATAAATGTAGAGACAGTGCTGTTTGTCCTTAATGGAGAATGGGCATCCTATGCACAGTATTGAGACTGCCCCACCTGTACTGAATGCACAATTGCAATGCCAGCTCTAATACGCAGTATGTGCTTGCTATCTTTAAGACACAGGCTCTGCTATCTAGACTTATCCACAGACGGTGCCCTTGTGCTTAATGCAGAAAGTGCAGTGTATATCCTTAGTACACATGTTCTGCTGCCTGTTCTCATCACACCAGTCTGAGTTAGCCACGTAACATTTGAATAGACTGTCCTACCTGTTGCTACTGCACGGACGCTGCCCCCTCTTATAAACCCCTCTGATAAAGGACAGTCACAATGCGTAGAGCCATGGGTATTTTATAGGCTTGTCATGTGTATGATAGGCCTGGGCAGTGAACTTCACTCGGTTTGCAGAGTTTTCTGCACTCCGCACTCCGCAGAGCTCGTGGAGTGCAGAAAACTCCGCTTTGTGATGTGCAGCAGAGTTTTTCCCCGCTCGCGAACGGTAAGTTCGCGAACGGTAAGTTTGCAAGCGCGAGCTGCCGCTCGCTAGGAATTCCTACCCGAGCGGCAGGAATACCAGCACAAACTGCAGTTCGCACTGCACTCCGCTACTCGCGTAACTTCGCAGAGTTTTTTTGTAACTTCGCGGAGTTCTGCGTAGCGAAACTTCGCGAACTACGCCCGGGCCTAGTGTATAACCTTTTTTTCTTTACCCATCTCTCCTTTCTTCTAATGATAACCTTTGCGTACTCAGCGGCCTCTCATCTTATTCTTGAACAGTTCTAAGTCCTCCTTCTACAAGATCCAGCCAACCTGCGGGTGCTGAATCTGGCCTTCAAGCATGCCATGCACTCCGACTGCCTGTCCATAACCCCCCCATGATTTAAGATACATAGCCTGGCTGTTCAGGAGCTCTGCACAGTGCCTCTCTTCGAAGAGTCCACGTGACTCAGAGGCAGAAGGGCACGGCCTTTGCCCATGTTCAATGAAAACTGGACACAGGATGTTGTACATCCAACACCATTCTCCGTACCCCAGGTCCTGTGTTTCTTTAGATGCTGATGCAAGGCATTCTACTACATCTCCCAACCATGGATCCCTCTGAGGTATGAGTGCAGGTTAATGCCTCCAACCCATAACTGCGCCACTACCACCTCCTGCTGAATCGGGCTCATGGCTGTAGGTCCAGAACTTGGCCTTCGCCTCCTTACCCTGCAGCTATTTACCTGCAACTTTCGTTTTTCTTTTACTGAACTGTCAGGGAGCGTCCACTTATTCTGTTCCTGGCTTCCGAGTTAAATATGATTAATCAAAAAGAGAGAAAGGGTTTTGAAATCAGGGAACACTCCCAGTCCCCTTGGAATAAATCAGTAAACAAAAGAGGGAGTGTGCCCCACAGCACGAAAGTGATGTAGGGAGACACACAAATAGAAAAAAAGGAAAACCGTTTTCCTTTTTAAAAGACCCCTCATTCACCACTAGTTGGTGACATGCTTCATCATAGGGGTCCCACCCGAATGTCACTTGGGTGTGCTTCAACGCCTGGATTACAGCGGAGCGGGATGGTGTTGTAAACGCAGTGGAAGTGAGTGAAATAGTGCAGGTTAAAATCGTCTTTATTGTTCTAGTAGCTTTAATGTGGAGCAATAAGACAAAGTAAAAACACTGTTGGATGCTTCAAAAGGTTAAATTGGCCTAAAGCATCTGTGTGATAAGTGGAAGATCATGGTCTACATGTTTCAGCCTCTTATTGTCACTGCCAGGCTTTCTTCAGGACCACATGGTGTAACCCGATAGGTGTGCACACCCTAAGGCGCACCCTTCTCTGAGATACTTTTGAAACATACAGCTACTTACAATATATTTTTCTTTCCGCTTTGTGTGAACAGGGGAATGGCTCTGAAAAGAAAAAGCAGAAATAAACACATTTGATTGTTTTATAAAATGCGATGTGTCCAGATTCTTCATTCATTCGTGTCTCCAGATAATGGCTTGCAGCGTGTGCGTGATCAATTTGTGCACGCATACCATGCCATGAAGATGAATCGTGCTGTGAATTTTCACAACCAAAAACGGAGAAAGAAATCTTATTGTTCTCCGTCGTATTACATACCCACTAGATACATTTATCGTAGGTGTCAATGTGCTCGATTATTTACGAGCGTGGTGTTCCTAATGGTGCTCCTGGGTTAATACAGCCAGCACTAATCGGACCACAGTATAAGTGCTAGTGTAAAATAATCTGGCAAACAATGAAAAGAAACCAAGGTCAATGCTTACTTGAGCTTAAATTCAGAAATGCCCAATGGAAGCCGTAGTGGGGGGGGCAGGTTGTAGTCACACACTAAGGCAGAAGGTATAAAGGAGCACAGTGCATTTAGGGGCACGTACCTCCAGTCCGTTGTTAGCTTAAAACAAATGGTGGCCGCTCGTAGTCCTCAAGTACTTACTTCGTCAAACCTTACCGCCCGTGTGCCTACCTATGGACTGCCCGCACGGAAACCCGAGGATGTGGAAAAAGTTTTCCTTTTTTTCTGTTTGTGTGTCTCCCGACCCTTCATCACTTTCGTGCTGTGGGGCACACTCCCTCGTTTGTTTACTTTCGAGTCAAATATCCTGGCTGTGAATGAGATTTGGTCACCTTCATTCAGAAGTGCTGAATGAAAAATGGGCCTATAGGTTGTCAAATCTGCAGGACATTTTCCAGAGAAGTATTGGAGGATTTTTTTTCCACTCTGCATCAAAACCTGCTGGATCTATTTACAGTAAAACTGGCATTGAGATGAGAGCTTGGAACACAATAGATCCTTTTGTGGATTCGTTTAAGTGTATTCAGTAGTTTTTGAGAATTTCGAAGACTACTAAATGGCTCCAGCAGATTTTGAAGGGTTACTTATTGATGGATTATTTTTGAAGTCACTAGTAAAATATGATTGGCTAAATTCATATTTTTCGTCACTGAAAGCACTAGTGGTTCACGAAACAGTTGTATCATATTATCTCACAATACAGGAAGTCTTTCTTTTCTGGCCTTTGTCTGGCATTTATATTGTTTTAAAGTGATTTGTTGGTGCATCCCATAGGACATCGTAGCTAGCTAGACCCCACAACTTCACCATTACATAATATGTAGACCCCCTCCTCGCCCATTCTACTGCCTACCTGAGTAGAGAGAAATTAGTTAATTTAGTTCCTAATCTCCTGGGTATTTACAGTATGGGAAAATGGATGCTTTAGGAACATATCTGTTTTTTTACTTTTAAAGGTGGGCATTTCAAGGTTGGACAAATGTAGTGAAATAAGGCCCAGCTATCAGGTTGTCGTAGAATGGCATAGGTCACACAAATGCCTTACTTTTCTTCGAATAGAGTTCACGTATTTCCTGATGTCACTGAAGAGTCTCAGAAACTCTGGAATGCAAGTAACATTGTGCCCACTATAGAAACATATTTGAGATGATGTAAATATTGCACACCCTGCATAGCTAAAGGCATTTGCTACATGTCCTTCAGGATATTGGAAGCTCAGATAGTTTACTTAGAGTTGTTTCTATGTAGGCCGTCTTCCTCGCGCCCTTTTTGTCACTTTGGGCGCGTGCCTGGCAGTGCTTGAGCGCGTTCTCTGTTCGCGCTAGCTGCCATCAGTTTGGGTTTGAGATTGAACTGTTGACATTTGGAAGACCTCCATGTTTTTTTGCAATTGGTGTCCTTCCTACTTTGAGTGTATGCATGTGTGAATAATTTCAAATGCTGTCAGCCGGGAAGGAGAACCTAGGAAAATAAAATTCCTTTTCTCTGCCATCAGTTGCGCACTTCGGTCTTCGAGACCAGAGATGAGCAAGGCTGGTCTGTGATTGGACGCCCCTGAACATCGCGCGCTATGCAAATTAGCGCTAGAGCTATTAATGAACAGATTAGATTTATAGGCACTGCAAAGAGGTGCAGACGGCAGACACCCTTTGGCAGGCTCAATTTGTGCGGCCGAAGCATTGATCTCGGCTTCATTATCTGTCTCTTCAAACATTTAGAGACGAGGCATAAATCCGTGCTCCGATAAATTCAATGCGGATTGAATCAGCCGGTAATCACTTGACGGTGCTGAAACCTCATGTTCATTCAGCAGTTCACGCCGCCGAGCTCGCCCCCTCCCACCCCCGCCCCCCGAGCCCTGCCGCCCTCTGGGGGTGTCTGGCTTGGTCTGTACTTCCTACCGAGCTTCGCAGCGCCTCTAAAGGTACCTCAGGTGCCCAGGCTTAGTACGTCCTTTGCAAGGGGAGGATGTGGGTGGGGTGGCTGATGATTGTCGCAAACAGCTTCTGTCTCATCTCGCCTGAGCACAGAGTTTCGATGCAAATGTTAGGCATGCCAAAAGAGAGACATGCCCAAATAAACTCCAGGTTGGCACCCGACACTGCAGTCCATGGGCCAGTCTTCTGTTGTATTGCAAGGCACCGTCAAAGAAAGCATTATCACATGGAAACCCGAACTTTGGAACACTTACGGTGATCACGGAGACTATCCCTTAGAGTTACTAGGTGTATCACTACGACCTCTGACGCATCAGATTGTTCACCCTTGCAGCTCTGCCTCGCGGGCGAGACATCACACCACCTCAGTGCAGGTTCAGGGGAGAGGTCCTGCCTCACTTCAAATCCTTACTCGACCTTGCACCCGAGAGGCATTGTATGCAGGCCCGGCTCCAGGAATTTTTATTTGGGTGGGCCAAGGGTGCATTTGGGTGGGCCACTGCGGGCTCGATTTGTGGCATATATGTCTAGGCAGGCCTGCTTCAGGGCCCTCCTTTATCTCTTCTTAGTCTTACAAGGCCCAGTAAATCGCACTCTTTTCCAAATCTCTTTCTAAATATTATCACTCTCAAAAACAGTTTTTTCTATGTAATTTTCCTTTGATGGAAGAGGAGGTTTCTGAGGTGGGAGTATCAGGCAAGTGACACTACTTGGGCTCCCTCTGTTCGAGCCTTCATGGAGGATCCCTCTTCATTACTACCTCCACCTGACCCCAGACTCCGCAACACACTCCCTTGCAGGCTCGATTATCCACTACTCCTCTCCAGTGCACCTTATCTCACAGCTGACCTTGGGCCCCAGTCCCATATCAGGCACCATCGGGCTCCACTTTCATTTTTCCCGGTAAAAACATTAGTAAAATCACCTTCAAACTTAAAACATTGAATATAGCAGTAAATATAATTAGCACACACTTTAAAGTATGTTCCACAGTAGCCCTTATGACCCGACTGCTAATTAAATAAACAAAAACAGAAAGGCCATGACAGGGCCGGCTTTAGCGCTGATGCGAAAGTCTTTTTTGGCGCCGCACCAATAATCACTGCCATATGCCACAAGTGCCCCTCATCTCCCCATAGCCCCTCCCCCTCATGACTTCCTCCTCGGATTCCCTCACTGCCACCCTCCACCAGTGCCCCTCATTTCTCTGTAGCCCATCCCCCTCATGACCTTCTCCTCAGAATCCCTCAATACTATCCTCCAGCAGTGCCCCTCATCTCTCCCTAGCTCCCCACTCCCCCCTCCACCCCATGACCTCTTCCTCGGATTCCCTCACTGCCACCCTCCAACAGTGCCCCTCATCGCTTCATAGCCCCTCCCACTACCTCCTCCACTGATTCTCTCACTGCCACCCTCCAACAGTGCCCCTCAGCTTTACGTAGCCCCTCTCTCATATGCATTTCATTTGTTGTGTAGCGCTACTCATATCAGTGTAGTGTGTGTCAGTACTTTCCACCACGCACACATTATACAGAGACAACGAATCATACAAGTATGTAAATCAGCCTACAGGGAATGTCACATAAGCCAATGAGGATTACAAGGTGTATGAATCACGTCATCCATACTGGTGGGCAGTTATTTTAAGAGGGTTTGTTCTGGAGAAGCACAAACTCAGGATTTAATGAGTACTCCAGTGGTTAAGGGTTGGCTTTACTGATAAAAATGTATATCCGCCCAAAGATACTCATTTTAGCAACATTAGAATAACGAAAGACTGGGGAAGTTCTAACTATATCATAGAACAAAAAACGTGAAGTTCTAACTATACCATTCATGTTTGTATGCAGCTCTTTGATGACAGTTCATTGGTCACTGTCCTATGTTAGGATTGTACCTTCTGAACTGCAAGTAACAAAAGGATCACTGTCACAATGACAGTAACCCACTGAGCTTCCACATAAAATACAGTTCATCTGCACTTAACTACTAACAGAGAAATCTCCAGCAGGATCATTAATCACCAGCGTTATTGGGGCATTTTTTATTGTCCTATTGTTGTCCTGCATCGGCCATGATAATGATAAAAACTGATTAAATGAAGCACTCACGAAGTATGTGTCCTGCTGGGCCTGTGCAGATTTTAAAAAGAAAAACAAATAGTGACACATTCTCCTACCTACTCCATTAGTCAAACTTAGTGTCGCAGCCTGATGTGATAAGCAGCTGCAGGGGTCAGGAAAGGTGAATCAAAATAAACTTCTTTTCTCCTGCGCTGCATAGAAAAAGAATATCCACGCAGCAGGACAGCAGACAAAGGTTACTGGTGCCAAAGAAAGGATTTGTCGCCTTTCGCCATGCCCCTAGTGGAGATGAAGGGGTGACACAATAAACAAAGCCTCGTTAACATGTAAATGGTCTTTTAAAGACGTGTGAAGTACTCGGGTGCGGCTGCGATTATCTCAAAAACTGTCTGTGTGTGCGCGCCTGGGCGAACACACACGACGGGGGAGGTGGGGGGGGAGGCTTTGAAGCACTTTAAGCCCCATGGCGTTGCGCCCCTCCCTTCAAGCCCTCACTGCAAGGGCCAAGGCTCCAGTTTGGGTGGGCCAGGCTTATGTTTGGGTGGGCCTGGCCCACCCGCTAGAACCGGGCCTGATTGTATGTGTTTCCATTTCAACTCTACCTCCCAGCAGAGGCAAGATACCTCCCATCGTTCCAATGCTGCCTCTCAGCAGAGGCAAAATACCTCCCATCGTTCCAATGCTGCCTCCCAGCAGAGGCAAGATACCTCCCATCATTCCAATGCTGCCTCCCAGCAGAGGCAAATCATCACTGTGCCTTCTGACTCTGCCCCCTGTAGATACAAGGCTGCATCTCTCAACAAGGAGGCTTCACGACCCCCACCTTTTGTAACTCTGCATCAGGCGTGCAACTCCCATTGGGGTCAAAGGGCTCCAGCCCGCCCTGCCCCCTGCTGTGTGTGGCAGCCCGGGCTGAGACAGCTTCCCGGGCACACACACAGTCGCACCCAAGTACTTCGCAGGTCTTTAACCCCTTGGCTGCGGCAGGAATTCCGCCGCAGCGCTGGGGGGGGTTTGGGGGCAGTGCGGTGGCGCTGTGCTCATGACGGAGCCACTCCGTCATGAGTCACGGTTGAGCTGTGCTCATGACGGAGTGATTCCGTCATGACTCCGCCCACTGCGCTAATCGCCCGCACAGGCGGGGAATTAGCGCCGCGTGGGCGGAGCGGCCGCCAGCGGCCGCAGCATGACGGAACCATTCTGTCATGAGCACACGGCGCCCGTGGCTCATGACGGCGTGGTTCCGTCATGAGCACGGAACGGGTTAAAAGACCATTTACTTGCTAACGCGGCTTTGTTGTGTTTTTGCTGCTTCTTAGAGCCCCTGCATCTGCACTCTGCATATTGCTGGGAGAGTCAGCCCCCCCCCCCCCCCCCCCGAAATGTGGCTCTAGTTGCGCCTCTGCTCTGCATCCTACTAGATGCTGATTACCAACACAAACAGATGTTTCTGGATAAGGAAAATTCACCCACTATTTAGGGTATGATTTATTTCTTTATAACCAAGAACCACTTACAGAGAACTCCATCGATCAGAGATCAAGTCTGTCCTGGTATTATTATCTTAACAGGGTAGGGTAAAGCTACCACAACGAAGCATGCCACAAATAAGTGGGTGAAGTTTCCATATCCAGAAACATCTGATTCTGTTGGTAATCAGCCATGTGCTTTCCACTGGTAGTTGCCGCATTCTTTCTGGTTTACTGTACGAGAAGGGAGGTCATGCAATGATTTCTCCTTTTTTCTCTCCCTCTCTATTTCACTTCTGACTTAAAAACTCACAGCAGACACTTCCAAATTGCTACCTTCTTGGTGAAGACATGTTTGGAGAACACCACTATTGTCTTTACGAAGGGCGTCCGTTACTGTAACCATGGTTAAAGGATGCCCCTCCTGGCTTGTTGTTTTCACCAGTCAAAAGGAGTGCATTCGGAACAGAAAGGAAAGATGGCTTCAACAGGTCTGTTTACTTTCTGCAGCTTCATTCCTTACCCCTATTCAAATAGGAGGATGTTGGGGAGCAGTGGGTCTACCCGGTGATGCTACTGGCCGTCAAATGTAGTGTGGTCTCACTTAGACTGCCCCTAGAGTTTTGATGATTCAGTGTCTTTGATATTTTATTTAATTTAATGTCCATGTTCTTTCGCTCATTGTTTGGCTCAGAATAAGGTGGCTTTCAACATCAGTGACTACAAAATAACAAGCATTTGCAATGCAATAGGTCTCGCATTTACGAGAGTTTGAGCTATTGGCAATGCTACAGCTTAAACTCTCTCAAATGCAAGACCTATTGCATTGCAAATATTTGTTTGTTTACTAGCGCTCATGCGGCGCTTTCACATTCATGGAGGTCCCGCCCCTTTCTTTAGAGAAGCTGGGGCGCTTTGACAAAAAAGTAATTGTTTGTCAAGTTGACAAACTGATGTTTTTGTTGTTGCAGCTTGTCTGAAGAAAGGAGTGCGGCCTCCATGAATGTGATAGCGCTGCATCGGCGTGAGTAAAGAAACAAACCAAAAAAAAGTCAGCGTGCCTGCTATACTTAAAGCGGACTACGCTGCTAAAATAAAGAAAGAAATGCGGCCGATATAGTTGAAAATCAAAGTGGGCAGCGTGCTGCGAGGTAGTGGGTGGAATAGGGGCAAATCATCAAACTAAATAGTGCTCACAGCCAAGATAAAGCAGACCATGTAATAAGACAAGTTAAAGGCCAAGTCGTTATGGGAGGTAACAAATGCAGACAAGGCGGTACCAAGGAGGGGCAGTTACGAAAGACAATGACACAAGCCAATTAAAAATATGGGCGGAGAGTGGGAGGGGCTTCAAAGCCATACTCCAATACTGCATGCCTCACAGCAGCGCATGCGCTGCCCAGGCTCGGCCCAAAAACATGTGAAGCCTACATTTAGAACAAATACCTAGATTTGGCAGTAGCAGTGTGTGGCTCTGTAAAGTGGTCTCCCTGGGGCAAACTGCCCTGACTGTCTCCCTACCGCACTGTGTAACAGCCCTGATATTTCTGTTAGAGATTAACAAAAACGTGGCCCACCTACAAGTAGTGCAAAAATTAACAGCAAGATTTCTGGCTGCATTGGATCATGTATCAAACACTCTTAGTACACTACACTTGTTGACAAAAAACACAAGCATTAGTAAAGTCTGTAAGTCTGGCATTCTTGGCTGCCAACTTTTGGCTTTGCCAATGTTTGTGAATTTTTTTGTAAAATTGTTTCTATTCAATACTTATTGTGTGTAGGTGCACATTGTGCAAGAAAAGAATGTCGTCACTCAGAGAGGTAAGCTGGCGACTGAAGTGGGCTGATCTGGTTTCCCATGCTGTATGCATGTGGCTGGAACAAAAATGTCAATGACACACTGACAGACAAATGGATGAAGAGAGCTGACCGACGGCACCTATTGCTAAGTAGATGATCCATATAAGTGTATTGAAATCTAAAGGTCTTGGCTAACGCTAGACCTAAAACGAATATTCATAACCCTTAACCGTAGCACACAAGCCCATCTTTTAATCAATCAATCAATCAATCAGTGACACTTGTAAAGCGCGCTACATACCCGTAGGGTCTCAAGGCGCTGGGGGGGGGGGGGGTGCCGCTACTGCTCGAACAGCCAGGTCTTCAGCTTCTTCCTGAAGGAGAGGTGGTCTTGGGTCAGGCGCAGGTCGGACGGGAGGGAGTTCCAGGTCTTGGCGGCCAGGTAGGAGAAGGACCTTCCTCCTGTAGTTGCTCTGCGGATGCGGGGGACGGCGGCGAGGGCGTGGTTGGCTGATCGGAGGTGGCGTTTGGGAGCGTAGAAGTTGACTCGGTTGTTGAGGTAGCTCGGGCCTTGGTCGTGTAGGGCTTTGTGTGCGTGGGTGAGGAGGCGGAAGGTGATTCTCTTGTTGATGGGGAGCCAGTGAAGGTCTCTCAGATGTCCGGAGATGTGGCTGGATCGTGGGATGTCGAGGATGAGTCTGGCTGAGGCGTTTTGGATCCGCTGGAGTCTCTTCTGGAGCTTGGCGGTGGTCCCGGCGTAGAGGGCGTTGCCGTAGTCCAGTCGGCTGGTGACGAGGGCCTGGGTGACGGTCTTCCTGGTCTCTGTGGGGATCCACCAGAAGATCTTCCGTAGCATGCGTAGGATGTTGAAGCACGCCGAGGAGACGCTGTTGACTTGCCTGGTCATGGAGAGGGAGGAGTCCAGGATGAAGCCCAGGTTACGTGCATGGTCTGTCGGTTTGGGTGCGGTGCCCAGGGCGGGAGGCCACCAGGAGTCGTCCCAGGCGGAGGGAGAGGAGCCCAGGATGAGGACCTCCGTCTTGTCCGAGTTCAGTTTCAGGCGGCTGGTCGTCATCCATTCGGCTACCTCTTTCATCCCTTCGTGTAGGTTGGCTCTGGCGGCGGCGGGGTTGTTGGTCAGGGAGAGGATCAGCTGGGTGTCGTCGGCGTAGGAGATGATGCTGAGGTGGTGTTTGCGTACGATGGCCGCGAGGGGGCTCATGTAGACGTTGAAGAGGGTGGGGCTCAGGGATGATCCTTGGGGGACGCCGCAGATGACTTCGGAGGCCTCTGACTTGTAAGGTGGTAGGCGGACTCGCTGTGTTCTTCCGTCGAGGAAGGAGATGATCCATTCCAGCGCCTTGTCCTGGATTCCGATGTTGCTGAGGCGCCGTATTAGGGTGCGGTGGCAGACCGTGTCGAATGCCGCGGAGAGGTCTAGGAGGATGAGGGCCGCTGTTTCTCCATTGTCCATCAGGGCTCGGATGTCATCGGTGGCGGCGATGAGGGCGGTCTCGGTGCTGTGTTTGGCTCGGAAGCCGGACTGTGAGGGGTCGAGGGATCCGTTCGTCTCGAGGAAGGCGGCCATCTGCTTGTTGACGGTCTTCTCGATGACTTTGGCTGGAAACGGGAGAAGCGAGATGGGGCGGTAGTTCTTGAGGTCGGTGGGGTCCGCTGTTGGTTTCTTGAGTAGAGCGCTGAGTTCGGCGTGTTTCCAGCTCTCGGGGAAGATGGCGGTGTCGAAGGATGTGTTGATGATGTCTCGTAGGTGGGGTGCGATGACAGCGTCGGCCTTGTTGAAGATGTGGTGGGGGCAGGGGTCGGTTGGTGATCCGGAGTGGATGGAGTTCATCGTGCGGATGGTGTCTTCTGTGCTGATCGGGGTCCAGGCGTGGAGGGTGGTGGTGGGGGGGGCTGGCTGGTCGGTCGTGGTGTGCGTTGGTTGGTTGTTGAAACTGCTGTGTATGTCCGCGATCTTGTTGTGGAAGTATGAAGCCAGGGAGTTGCAGAGGTCTTGCGAAGGGGTGATGTCGTTGTTTCCCGCGTTGGGGTTGGAAAGCTCTTTCACGATGTTGAAGAGTTCCTTGCTGTTGTGTGCGTTGTTGTCCAACCGGTCCTTGAATGCTGTTCTCTTGGCGGCGCGGATCAGCTGGTGGTGTTTCCGGGTGGCAAGTTTGTAGGAGGTCCTGTTGTCCGGTGTCGGATCCCTTTTCCAGACTTTCTCGAGGGCTCGGCAGTTCTTCTTGGAGCTCTTGAGTTCGTCGGTGAACCATGGGGCCTTCTTGCTGCCGGGTCTGCTAGGCGGGGTCCTCAGCGGGGCGAGTTCGTCCGCGCAGTTGCTGATCCACTTCGTGATGTTATCGGCGGCCTGGCTGGGGTTCGCTGAGCTGGCAGGAGGGTGTTGGCTCAGGGAGGTGGCGAGCTGGTCTGCTGTGATCTTGTTCCAGCTTCTGTGGGCGGTGTGTTGCTGGTGTTGGTGGGTCGTTGTTCTCTTGAAGGTGAAGTGGACGCAGCTGTGGTCCGTCCATTGAAGCTCTGTGGCGTGGCTGAAGTCGATGTCTGTGCTGGATGAGAAGACGGCGTCGAGTGTGTGTCCGGCGAGGTGGGTGGGGGTGGACACCAGTTGCTTGAGTCCCAGGTTGGCGAGGTTGTCGAGCAGGGTGCTGGTGTTGTGGTCGTTGTTGTTCTCCAGATGGAAGTTGAGGTCTCCCAGGAGGATGTAGTCAGCGGAGGGGAGGGCGTGCGGGCTGACGAAGTCGGCGATGTCGTCGCTGAATTGCGTGCGTGGTCCAGGGGGTCGGTAGATCAGGGTGCCTCTGAGGGTGGTGTTCAGGTTGGTGTGGATCTGGAAATGCAGGTGTTCGGCGCTGGTCAGGGTGTTGTCGGTGCTGGTCGTGAGGCGGATGGTGTTCCTGTGGATGATGGCGATGCCTCCTCCCATCTGGTTGGCGTTTCGGTCCCTCCGGACGACCTTGTAGCCCTCTGGGATAGCGATGGCGATGTCGGGAGCTGAAGAGGCGTTCATCCAGGTCTCCGTGAGGAAGGCAACGTCTGGGGCTGTGGTGTCGAGGAGGTTCCAGAGTTCGATGGCGTGTCTGTGGACGGAGCGGGTGTTGAGGAGGATGCACTTGAGGTGGGTGCTGCTGGAGTTCGACTTGGCGGGTGCTGGTGCGGGGCTGGTCCGGCTGCAGGAGAACTTGCAGGCGTGGCAGCTGAATGGTCCGTGGGTGCGTCTTGGAGTGGCTTGGTGGCATTCTGGGTGTCGGCCGGTGTTGAGAGCGGTGAGGGTGGCGGCTGAGTACGTCAGGCGGGTCGGTCGGGCTCTACGGGGGCCAGGGGTCCTGGCACTGAGCGCGGTCCAGGCGCGGACGGGCGCAGACGGGCTTACCTTTGGCGCGCCTTCGGCGCACAATCGGCGCGCCCGCTGCGCGTGACCGCTGCGCGTTCGCACGGTCGCCATTTAAGGCGAAGTGCGCGGGTGGGCGGGGCAGCTGGGAGGCGGGAGCGGGGAGGGTTACAGAAGAAAAAGGGGCGGGGACAAGCGGCGGTGGCGGGAAGGGAGGGCGGGGGGCGGAGCGGTAGGCGGACAACCAGGAAGGAGGGTACACACGATACAATACTGAACAGGCACAAAATAGCAACAAAAACGGGGAAAAGCAGAGAAACCAACAGATCAGTGAGACAAGCACAAATACCTGACAAAACAACCAAAACAAGGGGAAAAAGTGCTCGCAGCGGCGGCAGCCGGCGAACGAGGCAAAAACGAGGCAGCAGCGAGGCAAGGGGCACACGCAGCAGCTGGTGGCCGTGCGGCGCGGGGGTGTCCCCCAAGTGGGTCACACTCACCTGCGTCGCACGGTCGCCATTTAAGGCCAAGTGCGCGGGTGGGCGGGGCAGCTGGGAGGCGGGAGCGGGGAGGGTTACAGAAGAAAAAGGGGCGGGGACAAGCGGCGGTGGCGGGAAGGGAGGGCGGGGGGCGGAGCGGTAGGCGGACAACTTTTAGAACTCACGTTTTGTTTTTGGTAAAATAAAGATTATTTCACACTCGTTTAGATCTTGACATCAGGGTCTTCTCATTTTTCCCCTCCATCAAATACGATTAGGTATGTGAAAGATATGATATGGAATCATGTGGTAGAAGGAGAACACTTAGGACAAGATTCAAGTTACCACAAAGAACTCGATTACAAGTGGGCCAGAGGGGCTTCAGGCATTTCCCTCCCCAATAAAATATTGATATCGAAGAGTGTGGTATTTACCCGGTATGATATGTACCTGCTATTCAAACTTTTCCTCTGAACAATAAAGTATTAAATGCAGAATTTGGTGCTGAGGCATGCATCAAATCCCGCTAAGTGTTTTTCACCCAGTAAAACTTTGGCATTGGCAGGCAGTTTCTACATAAATACACCAGCAGAAAACTGTGGTGTGGCCATGAGACAAGAAATTCTGGATCACAGATTGGAATTAGGGCCTAGAGATGGATGTGAATAATAAAGTACCTAAAGTTAATATTATCTGGAGGTGTCCCTCCAATAATAACCGCAATAGATGAACACTTGGCCTGTTAGATGCCTGAAAGAGGAGGATAAAAATCAGGATGAACCACCATGGTGACTATCCCCTCACAATAACAAGGAGGGATGGCTGAGGTAATAAATCCAGTTGGCGTGGCATGGTGCACAACGGCTGCTAATGTTTGCTGCCTCGAGAAACAAGATACTTTCACGCTCTGAGCAAAACCAAGCGAAGCCTCCATGCTGCTCTGACGTGAAACAGTGCAAAGCCTCTAGCGGTCTCCTTTCCGGGCCCCTGCTACGGTTTCTGCTCCTGCTCTCCATCACTCTAGAGGCCCTAGCCCTTCATTTAGAATAACTGGGACGGGCGAAACTCTAAAGACAGCAACAGCTGGCAAGCACACATCGACAGTGGCGTTCACAGCACACTAGGTCACAGCAGTGCAGAGTGCAGAAAAGCAAGGCATGTGCAAAGTGAAAGCATTCATTGCGCTGCCTTTTTAAATGTGAAAGTGTTCATTGCACTTCAAGACATGACAGTGATACACAGCTTGCATATTCAAACGCTATGTTTGTAAGATAGAAGTTGTCCCCAAAGGAAAAAATTAATAGCTACAGCGTAAGGAAACTGTAGTTGACTGATGCTCCTGGGTAAAAAACGGAAATGATGTATCGGAAGTGCTAACTAATGAAGAGGCAGAAAATAAAAGTGACCCACAAGTGAACCAATGGCAAGCAACAGGTGGGATTACACTCAGTAGGTGTGATTACAGCAGGTCTTACAGACGGCGCATGCACTGAAGCTCGACCTAAAAAAGGGCATATTAGCGGAAAAAAGGAAATCTGTTTGCAAGGCATCATGGTCATTGGAAATGCATTCTTTGTCCAGTATTGGCGAGGACTTAGCTTGTGCGGACTGGAACTCAACTGCTGAGACTCTGAAACAGTGTTTCCCAAACTGTGGTCCGCGGACCCCCATGGGTCCGTAACACATTCCCAGGGGGTCCTCAGGCAGCAGTTTTAAAAGAAATGCAAAGTTCCATGTTTAATTAGAAGTTTTCGAGCAACAATAAAAGTGTCAAGATAACTGCGGTGATTAATGTACCTGCTGGAGAGAGATGAGAGTTTTGTCTAATGGCAGCTTTGACACATCTAATGTAGCACACAGGGTTAATAGGCCTACTGCAAAGAACGTGTACCATGCATTTTAAAAACAGTATTTTATGTGCATAGGTCAGTGCTTTTGTCACAGAGATTCTTTTGTTGCTGTGCAGTTCACAAGTGACAATCGTAATTTAGCACTGTGACCCATAAACTGTCATCAACGAGCTGCTTGCAAACTGCATGGTACATGTTAGTAACTTCTGTGGTTTCACTATCCTGATGCTGCTAAAAAGGTTTATTTGGGTGGAAATACATTTTTATTGTTAAAGTCAATGCTAACCACTGTGTTATGTTCTGAAACCTGAGTTTATGCTTCTCCAGACCAAGCACTCTACAATTTCCTACCAGTATGAATGACGTGAATCCTACACCTTATAGTCCCCTTTGCCTTGTGTAACATTTTCTATACACTGATTTACATGTATATTTCATTGTCTCTATATGTGTGTGATGTAAAGTGGTCTGACATCCTACAATGGTATGAGAGATGCTATAAAACAAATGAAATACATGTGACAGAGAGGTTATGGAGAGACGAGAGACACTGTTGGAGGGTGATAATAAGGGAATCATTGAAGAACCCCAACAAATATTGTTGTATCCTGGTGCATAGTAAGGTCATAATTTACTTTTCTTTAAAAGCGAATACAATTCAATATATGATGTTAAATGTGTTGTAGAATGCACCATTATTTCCAAAATTTTCTTGGTGGGAGAGCTTCCCAAAGCTCCCTTTGTAGTGGTCAGACTCACTCACTGCACTTGGTATGCACCGTATGGGGCCTGGTTGGAAAACATTTGCAATGGCTGCTTTGGGTTTCCAGTCTGGCCCTGGCAGGAGCAGGAGCCTCGTACTGCGAAATAAAACCTACCATTTGAAAGTTAGTCATGGAGATGCAGCACCAAACTTCCCATTACAAAATTTCTTTTTTTGCTAATTATTTCAATATCAAATACTAATCTTTAGTAAATTGAGTATTTGTTTTGTGTGCGCAGATGTTTATTTTTTTCAAATAACATGCCCTGCTTCTCCATTTTGGTACTTCAAACTATTAATTTTTGGACCATTCTCAAGGGCCTGCAGCCCACTTTTCCCCAAATTATTTGCGAATATCAGTTAGTGACAGGCCTGAGTCATGCACTGAGCCTTAAGGGTATTTAGTCGGATTTCGTTCTACTTTCCCCCTTCTCACCAGCTAAATCTTTAATGACGTTCGCTGCTGTGATATGTTCAAGCTGGCGAAGACTAGATTGTTCAGTGAGGCACAACATTAAGACACCTTCTAGCAGGTTAGGACTTACATTGTGATCTCCTGTGACAAAGTGATGCCCTGCTGCTGAGAGCTGGAGAGATTACCTCCCATGTGCAGCGTGCCTTAGTCGCCAGTGTGCCCTCACGTGCCAGTGTGCCGCGTGCTGCCAGTCACGAAAGTGCACGGTGCCCTCATCTGCCAGTTTGCAGTGTGAAGCCATTCTCCAGTGTGCATCGTACCAACAGTTGCGAACGTGCACACTGCCCTCATCTGCCAGTGTGCAGCTTGCTAATGTGCATCTTACTTCCAGAGAGGCTGTGCCCAGTATGTAAGGCTGCCCGGAGATGAGTTGCCTATGCCCCCGACGTGAATTTCTCCTGAATGCTCATATAGGTTTCTTCAACGAGGGCTGTGTCGAGTGTTGTCTCCTTTAAACCGCTGACATTCTCGTGGTTGTGTCCTTCTGATTAACGGGCGTCTAATGTGTCTTCGGCCGCTCCGCAGTAATTGCTTTCTGTCTCGTTTATCGTGGGGAGGGGCCAGCTGAGGCGACTTTGGGGAAGTAAGAACCCGCGAACCGAAGTCTGCGGGGTCCGGCCGAACCATGCGTCGCCTCCAGCATGACCGAAAGGGCTCTCTTGCCAGAAAATGGCGTCCGTGCTTGAGTTATGATCCTCTCTGTCCCGACCTCTGTGCTCTTGAAAAACGGCCGGTGTCCTGCTCTTCATTTCCCCGGGCCCAAGCGGTGCAATTAGCCCCGATCCGCAAGCACAAGGTGATTACGCCGGATTATTGCTTAATTAATCCTCTCTTTATCTCTTCGCGCAGCTTTAACGGCCGCACCTCGCGCGGTTTATGGCCTTCTCTTTTTATAAGGTGCTTGGCGCGCGCAGCGTTGGCTCATCTTCGCCATTGGACACAAAAGATATGATGGGTCTTGAAGGTAAGGATGACATCACCATGATTAACTCCCCTAGTATACAGAGGGTCTGCTTATCTCATCTGCCCCGGACATGCAGTGCGTCATGGCCGCGCCCTCCGTACAGCTCTGCAGCAGCAGTGTAATGCTGGCCGCTCTGTGTGTGAGGAGCGCCAGCAAAGTGTAGCGCAGCGGGGCCTCGTGGAAGGTAGGCCGCGACAGCGCTCAAATAAAGGTACGTCACTCAGCAATTACTCTGTTGGCCGGAAGACCTTGAGCGGTCTCTGGCAGTTTATTTTTGCCCTCGGGTCGAGCCCGCCCCGAGGGGTGTAGGAATGCTTGTCTTAGGGATACATTGTGTGGAAGAGCCCGGGTGGCTCTCTACATCCCTCCTTTCTTTTAGTACTTGACCATCAGGACCTTCAGATTCATGGAGAGGTGTACATAAAGTCTTTCAGTCTTTGACTTGGTGCAGGGTTAGTCCGGAGACCATACTTCTGGCTCCGGGAGCTGGAATTGCCCGATGGAGTGTTAGGGAGTGTCCCAGTCACTTCGTCCTGATGGAGTCGACCAGCCCCGGGGGCAGCATTGTCGATCGCCACTTGCGAGCTCCCGGGTGAGCCAGGTGGGGAGAAACTTGGAGTGCTCTCTGGAAAATCATACTCTTTTTGGCTAGGACCTTGATCGCAGATCTTCTTGAAACTAGACACATTCCTGGTGACGGACTGTTGCCCACGTTGGGCAGTGACCATGGTCCCTTGAATGCCGATCACGATCCACCCTTCAGGCTCATAGGGTGTCCTAAACTTCCAGCCGGGATGCCTGTCCTTGACTACCACTCGATCCCCTACTTTTAGCTGTGGCTCTTGTGCCCGGCGGGCATCACTGGCATTGAGGTTGGTCATCGCCCTTCTGGCTTGAACTGCTTTGTTGTCCCGTTCCGGGGGCTCCCACGTTGGGTCTGATGGGATACTGTCCCGCGGGGGCCGCTTGAAGAGTAGGTGGGACGGGGCGCATTTGGTGGTGCTGTGGGGTGTCTGTCGATAGGCGTCAAGAAATTTGTCCAGTGCCGCTTCTGCATCTTCTCCTTGGTCTACCGCAATGCACAGTGCTCGGTTGAGCGTTCTCATCAGGCGCTCCACAACGGGGTGACAACGGAGTGATCTTCCGGTGGTGGATCGCTTTGTTTTCTAGGTATTCTTGGAATTCCCGGCCCTGGAACGGGGGTCCATTGTCTGACCTGATTTCCTCGGGCAGACCCATCAGTGCGAATGGTTTGTCCAAAATCCTCTTTACATGTGTGAATGCCGTCGATGCCACCACTTCCACGACAGAGAACTTCAAGAAGGAGTCGACCATTACCAGCATGTGGCATCCATCGGGAAAGCTCTCGAGTTAAGGCTGACTTTGGCCCAGGGGTCTCACTGGGTTCTTCAGTGATCACTGGCGCCAGCGCCGAATCTCCCCCGGTGATTGTGCAGGCATGGCACTGTCTCACCATTTCCTCTACCATGGAATCTATTGCCGGGAACCAGACTTTGTTTCGCAGCCTGGCCTTCGTCTTAGCCATCCCCTCGTGTCCAACATGCGCCAGCAGGAGTATCTGTCTCTGCAGCCTTTCTGGAATTACGATCAGATGTCCTTTCAGAATGACTCCCTGCTCGCCCACACTGAGTTTGTGGCGCACTTGCCAGAGATGTTGCCGAGCGTGGCTGACTTCTGTCTTGAGAGTGCGGGTTCCATCCATGAAATGGGCCCAGTTATTATTCGCCAGCACGGTTTTCACCCGGGACAGGGTCTCATCTTCGGTAGTGGCATGGCCGATTTCCTCAAGTGTCATGGCCGTGGGGCATGCTCCTTGCAAGACCATCTTTACAAATGCCTCTGAGTGGCATGCATCCGCTAAGGATCCTGGAGGTGACATAGACTCAGGGTGGCGTGATAGGTAGTCGGCCAGGTTGTGGGCCCCGGGACGAAAGATGACCTTGAAATTGTATGACTGCAGCTGCACCGCCCATCGCTGTATCCTTGGGGGCACCAGCCTGGACGATCCTGCGAAAAGCGGGAGTAGGGGCTTGTGGTCGGTCACAACGGTGAACTCTTGGCCGCACAGATATAAGTGAAAATGTTGACACGCCCATTTTGTCGCCAGGGCCTCCCTCTCGGTCTGGGCATACCTTGATTCAGTGTCTGTGAGGGCCTTGCTGGCGTAGGCTACCGGCCTCCAGACTTCTGGGCTGTGCTCCTGAAGAAGGACCGCTCCAAGGCCAACTGGGCTGGTGTCAACAATCAGTTCAGTGCGCCGCCCCGGATGGAAGTAAGCCATCACCATTTTGTCCAGCAGCTCTGCCTTGATGTCATTGAATGCCATATTGGCGGCCACAGTCCACTCCCACTTGTGGTCTTTGCGTGTGAGAGCATGGAGCGGTTCTGACAGGGCAGCGAGGTTCGGAATGAATCTTCCACAGTATGTGGCCATGCCGAGAAAGCTTCTTACTTCCGTGGGGTTCTTCGAGGTGCTGGTGGCTCGGATGGCTGCGGCCTTCTTGGATTCCACTAGGAGTCTCTCTCTGGTGAAAGTGTACCCAAAGAAATCGACAGATTCCTGGTAGAACGAGCAATTTGACTTGTGAAGGGTTAGCCCGCAGTCTTCTAGTCTCTTCAGGGTGGCTCGGAGGTGCGTGTGGTGATCTTCCAAGGTGTCTGAAAACACCAGAATGTCATCACTGAGGTTAATCACGCCCTGCAGACCCGACAGTGCCACCTTGATGGCGTTTTGGAAGACTTCAGCTGCCGATGACACCCCAAAGCTGAGTCTCTTGTATCTCCGGAGGCCAACGTGCGTCGAATGTGGTGATGTACCTACTCTCGGGTTCAAGTTTCAGCTGGTGGTATCCCGCATTTAGATCCAGTTTTGAGAACCACTTGGCTCTGTTCAGGTCCGCCACTATGTCGTCCATGGTGGGTGTAATGTGGCGTTCTCTCCTGACTGCCGTGTTGGGTAGCCTCATGTCCACACAGAGCCGGATGGCTCCGGGCTGCTTGGGTTTGGGAGCCACGCCCAGCGCGGGCTCCCAAACCCAGCGGGCCAGAGACCTTCTCAATCACGTCGAGATCCTCAAGCTTCTTCAGCTCCTCCTCCACCTGAGGACGGAGATTGAACGGCACTCTCTGGTGCCTTAGGGCGACTGGCCTCACTGTGGGGTCGATGTGGAGTTTGAACTTCTTCCCCTTGAGTTTCCCTAGTCCAGTGAATAATGCTGGAAACTCCTTCAGAATGGCTTCGGTGTGGGAGTCATGAATCTGGTTAGCAAAGAAGACGAGCCCCAGGTCTTCAGCTGTATGGCAGCCGAGCAGTGTCCCCTTCCTTCCTTCCGTGATGTGGAACCTGGTCTCCGTGGTGTACTTTCCGCTGGCGACTTTGGCATGGATGACTCCTCGGAGAGGAAGTGGGTCTGTCCCTTCATATGTGTAAATCCGGGCCCTGGAGGGCGTGAGCGGGGGCCGTGGCGACAGGCGGTCATATTGCTCTGAGTCCATCACATTGACAGAGTCACCAGTGTCGAAGAGGGCCTGAACAGCCATCCCTTCCGCCGAGACGGAGCACATTGGTGGTGTCCTTCGGCGATTGTTGGTTCTGCTGACATACGACACGACAAACACTTCGTCGTCTTCATCCTCAAGAGTATGGCAGCGTTCCTGCTGCTGGACCTCCCTTGTAGATGACGACTCGTCGAAGGAGACCTGGCGGAGGCGTTGCGACATGCCTCGCGGCTTCGAAGGAGTCTGCCTGGACCGACCGCTGCGGCATACCTTGGCGACGTGGTTGATCTTGCCGCAAAGGGAGCATTGTCCTCCGGGCTGCGTTGTCGGTGCTTGGCGAGTTGTGTTGGGGCGTCGTTGGATTGCCGCGATCTTCGCCTCCGTGATGGGCACGTGCCTGGATGTGTGCGGTGCAGCTACGGGCATGTGTAGGACGGCTTCCATCTCGTCAGCCCGAACCACCAACAGCTCGTGTAAACGGGCCAAGACAAGGATCTTGTCCAGCGAGATCTCAGGTTGACGAAGGATCAGCTTCCACAGGAGTTTCGAACGGCAACCTAGGATGATCTCTTCCCTATGATCCGGGAAGGTGCACGTGCTGGCCAGCCGGCGCAGCCGCACGTAAAACATGTCGACCGACTCCGTGTCCAACTGCGACGCCCGTCTGAACTTGAACCTCTCGAAGTCGGGGTTAAGTTGGGGGTCAAAGTGCCTGTTGAGCGCAGAGACAACAGCTTAGTAGTCGTCGTCATCACCTGTGTTGGGGAACGTTTCGAAAAGGTCATAGATTTCCGAGCCTCCATAGTAGAGGAGTAGCGACCTCTTCACAGTGCCATTGGTCTCCCTGGTGTCCTTGAAGTAGTGGTTGAGCCTACCGACCCACGCTTTCCATCGTGGCGCCGCCATGGCAGTGGTGCGACAGCTGTGTGACCATGCCTTAGGGGTGGTGCGTTGGCACCCCTGTCCTGAGTGCTTCCCCCAACTTGCTGGCCGGCAGCGCCAGTCGGGGCTGTGTTGCTCATGGTGTCCACACGTCTGTGAGCAGGCGCGGAGTCGCAGCCCTGGCATTAGGACTCTGTGGGTGAGTGTGCAAGCCGGCGCGTGACTACGCGTGGCTGGCTGATCTGGGGTCTTGATGGCGCGGATGAGGCGGCTTTACTCCCAGGTGCAGGTTGAGGTGAATGGCGTCTTCCTGGCGCGCTTGTCAGAGGCAGACCAGGCGCCACGCCCTGTGTGAGTGCTGGTGGGCCTAGACGTGTTCCCAGTGTGCCTCTCCCTCCGTTGCTGTATGAGCCTTCTTTAATTGTATATTTACTCTTTTCTTGCCCTCTCATGCAGGTGCAGGCAGGATACTGGGCAGCAGCGAGAGTTGGGGCCTGAGACTTGTCACGTGGTGAGGCAGCGCAGAGGAACAGGCCTTTCAGCTGGCCTGGGCACTGGCACGCGGAGGTGGGCCGAAAGCTGGAGCAAGGCGTCGTGCTCCGGTGCAGCTTGAAGCAGGAGGCAGGGGTAGCGCCTGCAGTTCCGCGATCCGACACCGCGGGGAAAGCCCTCTCAGAGCAGGCACTCACGGCAGAGGAACTCCAGCCGCCGCGTGCGCCGCCAGCTGAACACGCTCCCGCAGCAGTGGGAAGACGCGTGGGCGCGTGCAGGACACAGCGGCGGAGGGCCTGGAATCGGTCCACGTGGGTCGCTGTGGGAGCACCAGCAGGGGCGGACAGCGCAGGCCTCCGTCGCCGATAGTGACACACAGATGCCACGGGCAGAACTTCCTCCGCAGGCAGGAGCGGAGCGATGCGGGTGGACTCCGCAAGCTCCCAGCAGGACGCCGAGTAGGAGGCGGTGCACGCTTGGGGCGCGACACGCCTCGTTGCCAATGTAGTGCGGCGGGACCTCGTGGAAGGTAGGCCCGACAGCGCTCAAATAAAGGTACGTCACTCAGCAATTACTCTGTTGACCGGAAGACACTGAGCGGTCTCTGGCTGTTTATTTATGCCCTCGGGTCGAGCCCGCCCCAAGGGGTGTAGGAATGCGTGCCTTAGGGATACATTGTGTGGAAAAGCCTGGGTGGCTCTCTACACAGAGGACTGAGAAGGGTGAGCACTAGACCTGTCCAGGTGGCGAGTAAAGAACACACATGGTACACACACTGGTGTAGTGTGATCGGCTCTGGCGCTCTCCCTGACCCCGATTTTTTTTTATTCACTGGGAACCGCACCGACACTCCTGCATCGGGGGTGCAGCCTCCAATTGTCAAGGCGGACAATCGGGCATCAGACGATGGGCCTCTGGTTGAGGCCAGTTGGTGGGGCGTTTTTTTGTCTACTAAGAACTTCACCCGTAGTGCACAGCGTGAAAGGCTGTTACAGCCTTGACAGACATGACCCATGCACTGAAGTCAGGCCAGCGAGACAGAATGACAATGGGATGGGCTGCTCCGCTCCAACTGTCACAGCATGAGTCGTGTCTGCCTCCCTCCAGGTGTGTCAGAGTCTGCAAGGAGCTTCTGATGGGAATCCATTAGTACTTACTTTTCAGGGGACTGCAGCCGGGGCGAGGACTGGTTCATCAGGTGGTGGGGGTTGGTAAGGGACAGCGAGGGAGCTCCTCAGTTTATTTTTGTTCTCCTCCACTCCATGCAGGCAGGGGAGCTAAATCAGTCTCTGCTATTCTCCTTTGTCTGCCAGAGATCAATTACTGCAGTCAACAAGGACAGATTGTGTCCTTAGTTGACTTTGAAGCTGGGAAACCAGGTTCAAGTCCCAGCATCAGTTCCACATCCTGTGATTCTGGGCCAATCACTTGATCTACATCAACCTAAAAAAACAGAATATGATCCTCTGTAATGTTATCTGGTGCTTACGTAAAGTGCTCCAATGCCTCTGGGCCTAGTCCATGCTATATAAAACTCCATGTATTTGAGGAGACACTATTTTTTGTTTATTTTTGTTTTTACACACTAGCATCATTCCCTTTCTCGGGACGTACACATGATGCTAGCCGCAAGTAAAACAAAAAACACAGATGCAACTTTCACCAGTCTCTCTGAACATTTAATTACTGCAAAAAATCTAATGAATATCATAAAAAAGTGAGTGTAAAAGGCAGTTTAGGTCTGTGCCATATCATGTTTCCCAGTGGACATTAGTCAAAAGATCCACCTCAAACATATGGATACAAAAACATAATTAAAAGTGAGTTCCTAGTATTTTTGGTAATTCTGTTCTTCTAAAATTTATTTTTTTCATTCCATTGTTAATTTCCTATATAAGCACTGGCCCTATAAGCTTTAAAATACTTTCATTACCGCAAATGTTTGACATCAGTTAGCTCCATTATCCTAACTAAGCAGTGCATTACGAAAAGTTGCTATCTGCGAATGTGGGCCACTTTTTTTGGTTGCCCCAGCCCAACCCTGCGCGGGTGATAGATACTTTGAAGCCTCCCTCTTTCCAGATCAGCTCATGGTTTTACTTGTAGAGAATACATATGGCTGCACCATGGCCTACATTTTCCTCAGTGAGGAAATCTAATTGCACGTACAGTGCCGTCTGTGCTCAGGAAGGGCGGCTATGCCCATGCATAGCTTCTTGTGTGCTCTACGTGGCAGCTAGTTCTGTGCCCAACGCTCTGTGTTCTGCAAGGGTGGTGGTCATAAATCTTGAATAGGTTAAATCTAGGAGATGATGTGGGATATATTTTCTGGAGACAAAGAGTCTCAGGAAATGAAAAAGTGCACACGCTGACATGCACTCATGTTTTTTATCCTCAGTTTAAAATGTAGGCCCCTGTACCTGTCAATGGCTTTAGGAGAGAGAGAAGTTCTCCCTGCCAGCTGTCTTGGTGTCCAAAAATAAGTTCTGCTGGCTCCTGAAGCATCCATCTCCAAATAGTTCTGAACACTGAAGCCCACGAAAGATTCAGATACATAGTTTGGTAAACCAAAGTTTTTAGGTCTTGCCTAGGCAGCCCATGCGCGGTCTCTTCAAAACCTTTTGTTTTCTGGCAATGGGCTTAGAGGCTGCCCATTGCTTACTATCGGTTGGCCTCATTGGCACTCACATTTGCTTGCTACTTGTTGGTCGTCTGCCGTAGGCTTCCTTCTTCTGTGTGTTTGTTCCTTCCCTGGAGCCTGGACACATTACTTGTGACTTTTCACTGCTTGTTTTTTTAGGCGCCACTCTTTTCTTTTTGTTTAAGCACTGTATCACAGTATGTGGTTTTCAGCTGGCTCCCTCATGTGCTTTTCCCCACCAGATGTTCCTCCCTCCCTCATCTGTTTTGCTTGCGCTCATCGCTCATCCATGTTCCTTGCCCTCCCTCCCTCTGTTGTACGTGTTGTTGCTTAACCCCTCCCGACGTCCCTCCTTCCATTGTTGGGCATGTTGTTGCTTGCCCCTAACCGCACCCCCCCCCTCTGCTGTCCGTGTTGTTGCTTGCTCCAACCTGCCCTCCCTCCTTCTATTGTCTGTTGTTGCTTGCCCCATCTGTTGATGTCCGTGTTCTTCCTTGCATCCCTCCTTCTGTGTTGTCTGTTATTGCTTACACCCACCTACCTTCCCTCCTACCATTGTTTTCTGTGTTGTTGCCTGCCCCATACCTGCCCCCGGTTGTCCATGTTTCACCTGTTTCTCCCTCCCTCTCTCCGTCCCTCCCTATTGCTTTCAGCCCACCGCCCATTGTGTTGCCTCCTACCATGCCATAAAGAAAAAAAAGCGCGATGGTGCGGGCAACATTGTCCACATCATAACACTTTTTCCCACACCCTCAGTTGTCCGTGTAGCCGCCCCTCCACACATCCTCCATCCATGTAGTCTGTCTTCCTGCCAACAATAAATTTAAAAACCACTATAACGTGGCTAGCACTGGCCGGCGTTCGGGTTATTTGTTTGCTTTCAGCTATGCTACTTTACAACATGGCTAAAAGACATTGACAAAGCCAATAGCTCCTTCATAGGCAAGACTTATTGACTTTGCCAATGCTTGTTAATACCCATCAATGTCATGCAAATGATATTCCTTCCTAGGTGACCAGATCTTGAGAACCAAAAACTGGGACATTTTGCAAGAATAGTCAACCCTCTCTAAAACTGGAACATGTGCTCAGTGCCGGACTGGGAACCACAACCGGCCCTGGCAAAGTGCTCGGCCGGCCCCCTCGGGTGCTGCCGAGCTCTGTGCCAGGGCCGGTTTTCGGCCGATTTTGTTACAGGGCCGATTTTGCAGCTATGCTGCAAGAACGGCCATGTAACAAAAACGGCCCCCGGGGGCCCAAAACTGGCCCCCACCTGTGCGGCGAACCGGGGGATTGCCCGGTGCCCACTACGGCCAGTCCGACCCTGCATGTGCTGAATTTGGTGAAATCTGCCAAGACTACAGGTGAAAAACCAGGACTATTAAGGAAAATCCGGGACACATGGTCACACTATTCAACAAGAACAAACAGTAGGCTGACCTGAAGGGGCAGAGATGGCTCCTCTGGGCTCAAATTAATATTCAGAATGTGGTCTGTGGGCATACTGTGACACCACACTGTCAAATCTTGCTTGATAGGTCTTTTTAGCCACATGTAACTCTTGGAGAGAACAGAAAGCAAGACAATTCTTGTGGATCCTTTGTCTGGTTGCTAAAGGACTCTTTGTATGTCCTAATAGCCTTTCCTCTCTCTTGGGGCCATATGTAGGTAGCTAAATACCGATCGGTAACGGACGAAAATCGGTAATGTTCCCGACCGGTATTTAGCCCTTTCTAATGTAGGAGGCAGATTTTAAGGATTCGGTAATTTACAGATTCCTTATTTTAAGGAATCGGTAAAATACCGAATCCTTAAAAGCTATGTAGGAGGCACTCAAGTGAGTGCATTTTTGCATTCAGGATTCGTTATTTACCACCAACTACAGGTTGGTGGTACATACCGAATACCTTTTAAAAAGCAATTTTGTGCTTTTTTAAAAGTGCCATGTGGCAGACATACATGCCCATAGGGCATGTATGTGCGCCACATGTGCACACATGCACGATTCAGGGGTGCAACAGGGTGTCAATGTGACACCTTGTCACCCTTGAATATGCTCCCCCTATTACCGAATCGGTATTTACCGAATCGGTAATAGTGAACGGCTTCCCATTCGTTCCTATGGGCCTCCCGGCCCATAGCAATGAATGGGAAGGTATTCCTTATTACCGATTCGGTAAATATCGAATCGGTAATAACAAATATTACCAAATCGGTAAAATGTACTGATTTTTTTTAAATCTACATTCTATTTACCGATTCTTAAATCCCGAATCGGTAAAATTCGATATTTAGGAATCGGTAAATAGAAATTACCTACATATGGCCCTTGATCTTCTGTAGGTACAATAACTGCTACAAACTGGATTTTAGTGTTGAATGTGGGAGGACAGGAATATTACCCAAGTACACTCTCCATTGGTACCCCTTGCACTCAGAGCACAAGTTTAGTGTAACCAAAGACTTTTGCCGTGGGGAAATTGCCCCAACATGGTATTTTGTGCTTGTTTGCAGTAAAGCTTAAATGTGGCACCTCCAGGCACCCACTTCATAACACTTTCTGGACCTGCGGAAAATCAGAGGACTGGACCAGCTATCTGTGACCTGAGAGGAGCCTTGAAGGGCTGGACCTGCTCTATCTTGTACCCAGCACAAAGAAGTAGCCTCCAGGGGCAAGTTAGCTAACCTCCCAAGTGGCCGCAGGGAGACAGCAAGCTGCAAGACACCTTTTCCTGGAAGTACTCAGCTGAACAGTGGCAACTGCACTGGAATTTCTGTTGGTCTTTGCCTGACAACCTGCGAGTCTCTAAGTGCCTCCTCTGAGGTCCCGGGGGCCTTTAGTAGTGTACTCCTGTGGTTGATTGGGACTTAAATGTCTAAGCCAGAAGATAAAATCTTTGATTGGGATGAAACTGTTTGGCTGTCTGTCCCCAGCTCTATTGCGGTCAGCCTTAAATTGTGCCTAGGTCCCAGTCTACCACAAGCATAGACTATCAATGGTACTTTCTACTTTGTAGCGCTGTTTCCACTTAAAACTTTTAGAACTAATATCTCTGCTTTCCCATATGAGATTTTTGCCATTTTGGTGCCAATTTATGTATTAAAGTGTACCCTACTTTTCTAATTCTGTTTGGGATTTTATTGTTTTACATTTTGACTCTATTACTATTTTGGTACTGCATAAATACTTTATGCTTTGCCCTATGTTAAGCCTCTCTGCTCTATGCCATAGTTGCCAGTAGGTTGAGCGCAAGTTAGCTTGGTGACTTTAAGGGCTCATTCTCCCAAGAGTTGTGATTACTCTTTGAGGTGGTCAGTCACCCACTCCAAATCCTGTAGTTTATAGGCACCAATTTCATCTTAGATTATTTTCTTCCAACATAGGGTTCAGATGTACACTCAGACGGCACTTAGTTAGTCCCGTCATAAACACTTTTTTTAGGGCCGCGCAATTAGATTTTAATACCTTCACGCCTGGAGAACTAGTCTGTGTTCCGACAACATTCTTTCACTGCTTTTACCTAGACACTTCCAAAGGTACTAGCATGTGACAGCTCTGCGCACCATTCGAGGACCGCAAGTCCTTCTTTGGCCCTCGGCACAGCAAAACATCATGAGGACTGCAAATTGTGCCTCTCCCTCCGACCAAGACAGCACCTCCTTTGAGTCCTTTCTTGCCATCGAAGAAAACCCAAAGGTATCAACTGGAAAGGCTTTGGACCCATTGCAAGAGGCACCAGCAGGTATCATACGAGACTCAAGACATCTTTGGGTGAAATGATCCCTTCTGCACTGAGAAGGGTGAAGAAGTCAGTCCATTAGAGAATCCCAGCAGCACAGGCAACATCAAGCCTGGAAACAGTTTCCTCAAGTACTTCAGACTATAAGGAGGAAGAGGATGATGCACTGGCATTGAAGACCAGCAACCCTCCTATGAAGCCAATGCCGGGTCGTAAGTACGACATTGGGCCCCGAGACCCATGCCACCAAGCCAGAGTCACACAAACAATCCCACTCTGTGGTAGAACACTGCTCCCACAGTCTGAAATCAAGTCCTAAGCAGTGACGCAAAAGACTGCCTGCAGGCTCTGGTCGGCACCGGGGCAATGCTTTGGAGTTGACCAAAGATCCACCTAAGGTCATCAATTATTGGTTCTCGAGCCTTACCCAGGCAAAATGTGGTGAGCATCCCCAATCACACCAGAAGCAGATGGCAAAGAACATTTTGATGGCCAAACCCCCTGTAGCAGCTGGATCCGAGGAATTTTCCTACACTTACAAGAAGACGACCTCAACACCAGGTAGCAACATCTCTTCATTCACCCAGTTGCCGGTAAGGTTTTGGGTAAGCCACCTCTGCCAAAGTCATTAGAGACACTTTATCATAAAAGGAGACTCTCCTTCGAAGGGGAACCTTCTTTGAACCCTCCCTTCTCTAAGCTGGCACCGGCGAGACTCCGAGACAAGGGCAAAAGCCCACTTCCCTTTGTTCCATTTCCACACCTGTCTCCATTACCATCGACACCTCTTCCAACTCCCTCACTCTCCTGCATTCCACCTCCTCTGCCTCCACTAGGGTCACCTGGAGATCTCCCACACTTTCTTTCCCACAGGCAGTTCATAAAGTCCCATCGACCCATATGACCAGCCTCTGAAGTCAGTGCCCACCCTGGGATGATTATAACATCGATAACCTGGCGATTCTGATTTTAACTACTACATGGTCTAAGCATCCCTGCCAGGCGACACCACAACCTACCATGAGGTCATACATAGGAAGGCTGCATTCTGTAAAGGGGGGATATGCATGTCATCCAGGAGGAAGCCAACTTCCTTGTGAAGATGCTCACTAATTTTGGGCAATTCTTGCTCATGCTCAAGAGGATGCTTAAATCTGCCCTGACAATTTTATGGAGCCAGGCAAGGCAAAAGTGGTTCCACCTAGGCTTGAGAAAAAATATAAACCCTCACCTAGTGATCATGTTTATATCAAAACTCAAGTTCTCCTTCACTCCTTAGTGGTTCACACTGCCTGCAAATAAGCCTCCACCCAGGTGGCAGGTGATCCCCACCACTCGATAAAGAGGAATAAGATGAAAAGAGTAAGTGAGTAACTATTCAGGCAGTCAAGCATTGGTAGATATGTAATTCTGTTGACTTCTCTCCACATATTACATATCCCAATGGGAGGAAATGCAGGAAATTGTCAAACATCTCCCAGAGACATATAGGAAGAGGGAAAGGAAATCTTTTCCAAGGGGTAGGGCATCTCTAACTCCAGCATTTGATGTGTGCTCTAAGCCGCAGACGAAGACCTCATCCTCAAAGTCTGTCCCAGGGGCCGCATGCGGCCCCCTGATTTTTACATGAAGACCACTGGTCAGCAGCAGCACTGGGCTGCTGTTTACTTGACTCGGCACCAACATTAAAAAGGTGTTAAATAAGTAGGCAGGTATTTATTTAAAGGGTAATTAAAGTAACTAGGGTGTCCTGACCACTTAACTTTAGGAACACCTTCATTTTAAAGACATCTTGCAGCAAAAGTGTAAAAATATGAATAAGTCTCTTCAAAATTCAAAAAGTATTTTATCAACATGCAGAACGTTTCATCCCAGTACATCAGATCATATCAGTGCATTGAGAAGTATGTTTTTTAAAGTGATAGTTTTCAAACATAAATTTAGAAACATTCATTATTATACATGAACAACCTTATAGTTTATTATATCAAATAAAGGAGAAGGTTTTGTACAGCGCACATCTCAAGGTCATATATTTTGAAGTCCTCTTCTTTGTGATAACAAAGAAAAAGGATTGAAAGTGAAATAAAACTATTGCCTACTATCACACAATTTGGTTAAGTGGGAAGCTGGGATTAAGACCTGGTTTTCAAGTTTCACATTGTGTATTTCAGCTGCTAGATGTATATGTGTTGCTTCCCCTACAACCACCTACACCTAGTTGGGTCTAGGTACATAGGCAAAACAGATATGTGTTTGCGAGGTCAGTAATCCCAGTTTCATTCCTAAACGAATGAAGCTACTGGACCAGACAAACCAAGGATTAGACATTTATTTGTAGACTTGAGAAAGTCTTCGCACTTTCAGAGATTGTATTGACACAAGCTAGAGTGTTTTGAGGCATCACCTTGTATTTACTTTTTGAAGAAGTGGCCTCTTTTGAGAAGCATGAAGCATTGTCACTTCAAGTAGAAGTCCTGGGGTAAGGATGTGACAGTCCATATTACCAAATAGTCTGCCACATCTTTCTGCTCGAGCTGCAGATGTTTTACCTGTTTCGTGCACAAGATGGAGGTTGTGTTGCTGTGTTCCTGGATATATTTGAAACAGAAGCTTCCACCCCAGCAAATCGAGGGGTGGTGCCAGGTTAAGATATATATATCTCTATCTCTCTCTATATATATTATCTACTGGCGGTCGCCAGTAGATACTTATAGTTAGGACTGTGTTTCCATAGGAAATCTGAAAATTCCAGTTTGAATAACTTTGGCGCCGGTTGACGAATCTTCGCGAAATTTTCAAAACTAATGGGGCACTCCGCTCAGCTCCTACCCTGAAAGTCTCGGGGGGATTCGTCAAGCGGGGGCTGAGAAAAAAGGGGGGGTCCCAAAACACGTTTTCCCCATGCATTTTCCCATAGGACCTTTAGTCGAAGGTACAGCCCTACGGCTGAACAGAATTACTTGAAATTTGGCAAAGAGGTAGTCCTCAGGTCAGGGAAGTGCCTTTTGCATATATGGAGTCAATCTGTTCAGTAGTTCCTGAGAAAATTGCAGTTAAAAGCACATAAATATCTATAGCCGCGCACCGTGCACGCACCCTAACGTGCGCGAGCGTAATTCTGATTTGTGGTTACATGTCAGTCAACGTTCGAATCGGTCGAAATCAGGAAGTGTCGGCCGCCATTTTGTTTGTTTTGAGTGCGAGAGTGAAAAAGGAAGGTGCCGAACGTGAAAAGGGGGCAGGGTAGAGAGTTCCTGACCCCCTAGCCTTTGTCAGGGGGTCCCTGAAGGACCCCGAAGGCACAAAAAAACATTTTAATTTTTTTTAACAAATCGCGCGGAGTGTGCGCACGGTGCGCGCACGGTGAAAAACCATTAAAAAAAGTCTTTTTTAAGACGTTGTTTATTGTAAAATAAATAAATAAAAAATATAATAATAAATACATAACTTAGCATTTAAAAAACCGTACAAATTCACTGAAAAAACCATAGGTTTCACACACGTTATAGTTAGGAATTAGCATTTAAAAAACCTTGCAAATTCACTTATAACACCATAGGTTTCACACATGTTATAGTTAGGTGGACATTTCACTCGTAAAAAAACGATGAAATCCCCCCGTTATAGTTAGTTGAGATAACTATAACTCACGCGACCGCTACTCTATCACAAGGATGATGTCATCAGTGATGTCATGAGTGATGCCACTGACCATGTCATGAGTGATGTAATATGTGACGTCATGAGCAGAGGATTGCGGGCGCGCGAGTTATAGTTATCTCAACTAACTATAACGGGGGAATTTCATTGGTTTTTTACGAGTGAAATGTCCACCTAACTATAACATGTGTGAAACCTATGGTTTTTTCACTGAATTTGCAAGGTTTTTTAAATGCTAATTCCTAACTATAACGTGTGTGAAACCTATGGTTTTTTCAGTGAATATAGATATATCTATATAGAAATAGTTGTGCGGGGTTCTTCTGTCTAGGAGGAGTCCTGCTGCTTCTACCCAGGCCATACTTCTACTGGTGTGCAGTGTATTCAGCCATACACACAAGATGATGGACGGAATGTTGCACATAGGCAATACATTCACCCCCAGTCACAGATCTGGTTTTAATCCATCGTTATTTTGCTCACCACGCCACCCCAGTTCAGACATGGCCATATGCAAATCAGTCTTGACCCTGTGCCTCATGGGAACAGTTCAACCCGAACTGCCAAGCCATGTCTTCCCTGGACCGGAATCAAGCCTCCTAGGACCGGTTTCGGGGTTTCACCCCTCTTCAGCCAGGATAGCTTGACTCCAATGGCGTAGTGAGCACGGGACCCACGTCTGGGCATACCCTTCCCACATAGGTCGAACAGCAAAACACACAAGATGATGGACGGAATGTTGCACATAGGCAAAACATTCACCCCCAGTCACAGATCTGGGTTTAATCCATCGTTATTTTGCTCACCACGCCACCCCAGTTCAGACCTGTTTTGTCAGTTCGGGCTGGACTGTTCCCATGAGGCACAGGGTCAAGACTGATTTGCATATGGCTGGGTTTAAACTGGAATGGCATGGTGAGCAAAAACCCGATGGATTTAGGCCCAGATCTCTGTACTGGGGTGAATGTATGACATTGTTCTGCATTCTGTCCATCCATCCACTGTTGTTTTTGCATTTGTCACCCCGAGTGGGACAGGTATGCTCAGACGTGAGTCCCGTGCTCTCCATGCCATTGGAATCAAGCTATCCTGGCTGAAGAGGGGTGAAAACCTGAAACCGGTCCTAGGATGCTTTTTTCCAGTCCAGGGAGGACCTGGCTTGGCAGTTCGGGCTGGACTGTTCCCATGAGGCACAGGGTCAAGACTGATTTGCATATGGCTGGGTTCAAACTGGAATGGCATGGTGAGCAAAAAAAGATGGATTTAGGCCCAGATCTCTCTACTGGGGTGAATGTAGGAGATTGTTCTGCATTCTGTCCATCAACTGTTGTTTTTGCATTTGTCACCCCAAGTGAGACGGGTATGCTCAGATGTGAGTCCCGTGCTCTCCATGCCACTGGAATCAAGCTATCTTGGCTGAAGAGGGGTGAAACCCTGAAACCGGTCATATGATGCTTTTTTCCAGTCCAGGGAGGACCTGGCTTGGCAGTTCGGGCTGGACTGTTCCCATGAGGTACAGGGTTAAGACTGATTTGCATATGGCTGGGTTCAAACTGGAATGGCATGTTGAGGAAAAAAACGATGAATTTAGACCCAGATCTCTGTACTGGGGTGAATGTATGACATTGTTCTGCATTCTGTCCATCAACTGTTGTTTTTGCACGCGGTCTCTCTGTAAGGGAAGCCTCCTCTGGTACCTCGTTGTATCAGTTTTTTTGCAGATTTATATAACATGAACTCGACCCGAAGGTATTGGAGCACTTTACATGAGCACCAGTTACGTTAAACAAGGACACATTCAATTTAAAAAAAAATAAAAAAAATGCAGTATGCACGGGTAGATTAAGTGATTTGCCTAGAATCACAGGATGTGGAGTCGACCCGAGGCTCGAACCTTGGTTTCCCCGCTCCACAGTCGGCAGCTCTAGCCGTGAGCCCACATCCCCTCATCCTCTGTTCTGTATTTAAGAGAGTGTGCACAGTTCGGGCTATACTTTATCTGTTAAGTGAAGTGAGCAATGCTTGTGACGACCTTTCCACTGCACATATTCCAAAACTATTTGCTTTGATAGTGTTTGTTATTTCGGTTGAATCATTTTTCTGGAATTGAAGTATTTGGGGCATTTGTTGGTCTCCAGAAGAAGCAAAGAAAGTGTGGTTTTGTGCGGAATGGTGTGGAAGCTGAATTTGTATGCAACTAAGCCATGTTAGTAAGGGGAAATGGCCTTTAAAACGTTGGCGGAGCCACGCTTGCCTAAACCACACTTCTGCCATAATCACGCATATACGTAGTTAAGGCAGTCAGCGGTCTAGATGGGCAGGGAGAGGAACAGGAAGGACCGGGACACGACACGGCCTGGTAAGTGGAGCTGGGGCCAAGTTTGGGGAGCGGGGGTAGTTTTTAGAGGTGGGGCCAGGTTTTAGGGCTCAGGGTGGGAGAGAAGGGCCGTTTTAAGGGGTGGGAGGCAGTTTTAGGGCTCAGGGCAGGGGGGCTGGGGTCGGAATCCTCTTTTGCCAGGGGAGAGGGTTTTATGCCTCAGGGCAGGGGGGACGGAAAGGGTCAGTTTTCAGGGCTGGGAGTCAGTTTTAAGGCTCAGGGTGTGGGTGTTGGGGTCGGAGTAGTTTTTTGGGCAGGGGTCGAGTGTTATGGCTGAGGTGAGGAGTAAGGGTAGTTTGAAGGGCTGGGGAGGGGTGGATTGCAGGGCTGGGGCATCGGTTGTTAGGGCACAGGGCGGGGGGCTGGGATGTGTAATTTAGCACACATATCCCTAGCAATCATGCCTTTACAATGACACTCGTTGTAAAGACATGCATGGTAAAGACGCTGTCGTGGTTCAGACTGCGTTGTTTGGGCATGCATGGTTTAGGCATGCGTTGTTGTATTATACAACCGTTAGTATGTTTTATAAAGGGACGGTGCTTCTTTTATTTACGTTACTTGCACTTTGTAATTTTACAAATAATTTGATGACTAGGCAATATTGGAACGAACAGGAATGCATTTTTTTGACAATTTAGAAAAAGTTGCTTTTGGCAATGTTGGACATGATGGAGTTGCTGTGGTCTTTTTCTTGATAAATTAAGTATATACAATTTTGCGTTTTTTTCTGTAAATTAAGTAAGAAAAAAAAGTGTGAGTAAGAGTTCTCTTGTAGAGCTTTTACGTTGCTTATGGCCATATGTATGAACACATTTTTCCATAGACACAGAATGGGTGAAACCCTTTGATACATCTGGCCCTTAGAGAAGAAATAGGCAGGCAACGGTCTCATTTAGACTGCTTCTGTAAATACCGTGGGGCAGTAATATTGTTTCAGTAATCAAGAGTCGCTCTTTACTCCCGGATTTAAAATCTACTCAGAATTTGAGGATGGGGCAAAAATGAGCGTCATTAGTGGTGCTACACATTTTCTCCCACAGGTAGCATCACTGAGGCTTTCGCCCATTGATAGGACTGGTGGTCCTGCTTGTTAGTTTCACGCTTCTCTATTTGTCCATGGGCCTGCTAAAGCTTCCAAAGACAATGCATAGAGGGTATTGAATATATGTTAAATCTCAGCCGACTCCGTCTAAAGTACACTGTGCTTTACCCCCTACCCAGCTCCGTAGCCTAATTCTTCGTTTTCACATTTCACCACTTGTGAAATAGAAACGAAAACCATCAGGCGTAATCCGCTCAGATGGCGAGGCAATCCTCGCATGCGCGCCCTCCATCTGCTGGCGGGAATTCCAGGTGGGTGTTGAGGGAGTTTGCAGGAACAGCAGCAGCCGGAGAGGGAAAGATCGGGCCGGGCAGGGCCGGGCCCCCCTCGGCCTGATTCAAGGTTGGTAATAGCGAGCATACCCTATCGTTTTAGGAGTTTAATTCAACATCGAATACATTAATTGATTTAATTACTGTGTTGGGGAAAGTGCAAGTATAATTTCTTTATTTCCGATTTCTCCTCGTTTCTCATCCCCTTTTTTAAAAAAAAACGCGCATAGAGGTTGTTGTAAAGTGGAGGCCTGTACCTCGAGGCTCGTGCTTGTGCTGGGTCTGGTTCAGGTGTGTGTGTTCTGGACACTTAGTGCCGCTGATATTATGGCTTATGTATTCGTGTAATAGTATTCTTCTGGGACTTGCTCCGTGCGGGTAAAGTGCAGTCCGATGATGTGCTGCTGCTTCGATCGTTCACGATTATTCTCTGTAGATAGAAGTATTTTACAAAGGAAGTTCACAAGTGACTTTACGTTTTGGCTGTGGGGGCCCCGTGCTTGGTCTATCCTCTGTGTGGTTGTATTGTGCTTTAATAAAGTTTCCATTCCTTTGAAACTCTGACATCTTCAGTGGTGTGGAAACAACTACTCGAGCAGTGATTGGTTATGGCCTATGGACCTCTATGGACACTGGTATGTTAAGGCGCAGGTTTGTGCGTGCGCAGCGATTCTCGGAAAACCTTGGGTCTGATTGGCAGTTGCTCTTATATAGCGCCGATGAGGTGACAGCGCTTTTCGTGGATGAGTAGCACTTTACTCGGTAGTTCTCAAACAACAAGAGCTCAGTGGGATGAACGAGGTCTGTGAATCTGTGCCCAGGGCGGATAAAAAAATGAGGCACCTGACTTTTGCGTACGTTTCTCAATGGCCCTGCATGCAAGCAGCACGGCGCAGTGGGTTTGGTCATAAGCAGGTGGTTCTTGTAGTGTAGTGTCTTAAGACAGAGCACCAGGGCCCCGAAGTTCTGGGAGGACTCAATGAAAGAATTACTTAACCATTTGGGGAGGTGTTCAGGTGTCATTAACAGTTTTAGGAGATAACGAGAAGTTCAGTTGAATGTTGATGGATGAAGACGTCATTTACGAGCTCTGTGTGTGTGGCGTGTTCATTTACATGCTCCCAGGCTGTGGATCATACTACAGTTCCCAAATTCATAGAGGCTGCCAACTGGCTAGCATCTGCAGTAGTTTCTCTGGGGTGCCAGATATTTATCCGTACCATGTGAATGGCAACATAAGGTCAGTACTTAACCCCTTCGCTGCGGCGCGAATTCCGCCGCAGCGCTGGGGGTGTTTTAAGTGTGCGCGGCGCCGCCATGCTCATGACGGAACCACGCCGTCATGAGTCACGGGTGAGCTGTGCTCATGACGGAGTGGTTCCGTCACGGCGCCGCCCACTTACGTTAGACGCCCGCACAGGCGGGGAAAAGGCGCCGCGTGGGCGGAGCGACAGCCAACGGCCGCGGCATGACGGAACCACTCTGTCATGAGCACAGCGCGACCGTGGCTCATGACGGAGTGGTTCCGTCATGAGCAGGGAAGGGTTAAAGCACTTATGGAACACACTGGACTCACCAAGTTTCATCATTAACTGGGGAACTGGAACCCCTTTGAAAGTCCAGTTACATTTTACACTGTGATAACTCTAAAACCCAAGATAATAGGACCATGAAAAGAGGTTCTTCGAAGCATTTGGGAGTTACGACAGTCAGCTTCTGACCATTAAGTCCTAAACTGAAAAGGCAAAAAAAAAACATGTGTAACTCTAAGGGCTGGACATGGAGTGCATGCATGTGAACATTTTCAAGCTGCAAAGAGAAAGAGAAAGTCCCCTTTTGCTTACATGGAAGCAGGGGCAATTTTACATAGCAGACAGCCAAAATAAAGCCGTTTTGGGCTTAAAAAATCCAGAACCTCTCGCCTGATTCAGGTCTGTTGGCATGTATGGGGTTGATATAGGCTGCCATTGACGTTAGCATATCAGGGTGCGTCAGGGTAAAGCATGCTCACTGAGCTCACACTTACACCCACTCTCCTGCAGGAATGTACCCTGTAAGTGCTTGAATCACCTGCAAAGATGATATCTCCAGTTCACGTCTGGCTACCTGGGCTGCAAGGCCATCATGACACAGGACGCTCTCTTTGTGACGTTTCTACGTAATATTCAGTTTTGTTGGTTTTAATCCATGTCCTTGAAGGCAGCTCCACTCCACAAATAGAGCAGTACATCTTCTTCGTTGAGGCCACGTCGGAGCTGCAGTTCCTCCTCCCGAGTCCTAGGTGTGTTCCCAGCAAACATTAATGTAAGAAATTGGATTATTATTTGCAGTGGGTGACTACCCACCTCAAGGAATAATCACAGCCTTTGTCTAGGCAGCTTTGGCACAGAGAAGACAGGGTGAGGTGTAAAGTATTTATTCAGTACAAAAACATTAATAAAGGCAAAATGAAAAACATTACAAGTCTCAAAACCATTAGAAAAAGAGAGTAAAATGTAATATACAAAATTACACTAAAATGACAAAAATCCCTAAAGGGGAACCAGGGATATGGATTTTTAACTTTTTAAATAGTAATAGCACCAATAAGCACAAAGTGTCAATGATAGTCAATGGTCACAGTAGGCTAGGACCTAGGCACAATTTAAGGCTGACTTATTCCTTTAGGTTCAATTCCACCTCAAGATTACTCTTCTAAAGCCCTCCAGGACCTTAGGGAAGGCACTTAGAGACTCACAGTGTGTCAGGTAGAAACCATCAGCAGGGTCCAGTCAAGGTACGGTTGCCACTGGTCAGCTGAGCACTTTCAGGAAAAGGCCACTTGCAGCTTACTCTCTCTCGGTAGCCACACAGGAGGTCAGCCAAGTGACCTGTGGAGTCCACTTCTTTGTCTTGGCTACAAGAGTGAGCAGATCCAGCCCGTCAGGGCACCCCACAGGCAGTAGGTTCGGTCCTCTTCTGATTTGCCAGAAATCCAGAAAGTGTTCTGAAGTGGGTCCCCAGAGGTGCTACATGTATTCCTGGTGCTAGCTGGCGGGTGGTATGACACCAGGGCACACTATAATCAATAGAGTAAAAGTTCCCTTGGTCAACCCTGCCCACTTCGGGCATCTTTAGGATGACACAAGTCTTCAGCCACACTAAACATGGGCTGGTTGTGTGCTTGTGGGGAGTTTCCTAGAGTCCTCCTACATCTAACACTAAATCCAGGTTGAGGCAGCCCCTGTACAATAAACCCAGGGAAAGAAGTTTGGTAGGACAAAGACAGAGTCTTTCAACAACCAGACAGTGGATCTACAAGAATTGTCTTGGCTTCCTATTCTCTCCCCTTTCATGTGTGCCCCAAGGAATACATGTAAACCCAGAGAGAGACGATTGGTAGGACAAAAGCTACTTCCTTTCTGGATGTGGGCCCGCAGTGAGGGACCATTCCTGAGGGGTGGGAGGGCTTTCAGGACTGTGCGTTGTTGTAATGGTCCTCACTTTACTATTCTCATATGTATTATGCAAAGTGATATTGCCCCACATGTCATGCTAACAACTAATGTATTAATTAATAATGGTGACCATTTCTACTCGATGTGTTTTAAACTTAATAAAAATATTTTAAAAAATTAAATTTTTTTAAAAAAGCTACATCCTTCAAGCAGCCAGACAGTGGATCCACAAGAATTGTCTTTGAATTCTGTTCTCTCCCATTTCAAGTGTGCCCCAGGTTTTATATGTGAACCCAGCAGACATGGCAAGCAAGATTTGAAACAAAAGCAAGATTTGACACCGTTGTGTCAAAAAGGATGCCTACAGCCCCCACCCCACATATTCTTTTGAATTCAGAGGAGTCATCTCTGCCCATTCAGGTCAGACTGTTTGTTTGTTCCTCTGAGGCATTTCACACGTATTCACGGCTAATTGCTGGCTCGGAGAAGCTGTAGAGCCATTGCAAATTAGCCTCCAGGAACTTCAAGCTGGGAAAAAGTAACTTTCTTAAAGTCACGTTTCCTTAATCTTGATTAAAAACCTGACTTTCAATTGGATTTTAGTAACTAATAAAAATAGTTGTTTAATTATTTTTCTAGCTGGCCCCATTCCAAAGATACAGTTGTAGCATTTTAATCTGTTGTCTGTTTCTCTAATTTGGACAACTATATCTGCTGCAGTTAAAACAGCTTTTGGGTACTGCCACTGTAAGGACATGTTAATATTAAATGTCTATTTGTGCTACTTTTAAATATGCACCCAGTCTTGTGGGCTACAAGGCCTACATAAGGGTGACATAATACTATTTAAAAGACAGGTGTTTATCTTTCTAACGGGTTTATTTTGAGAGGTCGAAGTGCAGTTTTTACTCTGCTACAGTCAGATTACAAATGTAGGTCTGAAGTCATGTTTGCACTGTCACTGTAGTGGATGGCACAATAAGTGAAGCACTCCCCTAGTGGCATTTAACTTCCAGGCCCTGGGTACACTTTGTACCACACACTAGGGACATCTAAGCAAGTTAAATATGCCCATTAGGAGTATACCAATTCAACTATGTTTAAAGGAGGAGCACAGACATTTTAATACTGGTTAGCAGCAGTAAAGTGCACAGAGCTGTAAAGCCAGAAACATATAGGGTCCAGCAAAAGATGAAAAATCCAGGGCAACCACTCGGAAAAGGTGGATTTCTTACAATTAACTTATATTCTTGATAATAACCTCGCTTAAAACCCTTTTAAACTGCAAGACAGTTGCCTTCCAAGCCTAGATATTGGCCAATATCTTCTTTTTGGTTGTACAGGGGGGTAGATCTCTGGAAAATCTAATGGGGACCTGATTGTCATCACCTTCTGATTGCAGGGGTAGCTGAGTGCTTATAAAGAGGGCAACATGAATTCAGAGATATATATTGAAAAAGGTCATGGAGAGGGGAATCCCTGGACTGCACTTTAAGTGGTAAAGGAACCAAGGCTAACGTCCTGCTACATGGTGCCCAAGAAGGAATTAAACCACCTAACTATAGGTGAAACCCTTGACTCACTAGCAGCAGGATGCAGTGTACCCTCGTGTCAAAGGCCTTAGAGAAATTTAAAAAACTAAGCAGTGAGGCTACACATTCATTCATGAATTTTAAGATCTTACCCGTGAGCCCAATAGTGGTGTTCCTGTCCCATAACAAGGTCTAAAACCAAATTGTGAATGGAAAAAACCTGTTGTGAGCAGACTGTGATGTTTTTTATTTATTTATTTGCACAAGTCACTTTTTATCATAAACGTTAACCTATCTAGTGCTTATGATTGTCACTGTAAGCGATCACACTAAGGAATTTCGTTATCCAGTGAATCTTGAACTTTGGCTGGAAAGAGAAATGACAAATCCAGTAGAAATGGACATGTCCTACCGTACCCTTGAGGAGCCCCTGAATCTCCCTCATTCCCAACTCACGATGGTGCAGCTTGGCCACGTGTGGCTGCCGATATGCTAGCTCCCATGCGGGAAGTCAAGGCGAGGAGGTATTCTCTCTCTGCTCTCTGGTTAAATGAGAGGCTGACGGCTCTTAGACAGGCTTGTCGTCGTTAAGAGCAAGCGTGGAGGAAGAAGTACGAGGTGCAAGGAAAAGAAGCCTACAAGATCAAGGAATATAAATTAGCACCAAAAGAAGAAAAATCCCTATATTGCAACAACAAAATGTAATCAGCTAAATCCTCTAAAGAGCTCTTCAAGGTGGTGCAGCAGCTCTCTTTGCTCCCGCAGAACTTGAAGACTTGCAAGAATTTTGTAATCACCTAGCTGATTTTTTCCAACTCAAAATCATTAACATCTATAATGAGCTTGGAGTATCAAAAATAAAAAACAATATGCTACGATCTTTAAGCAGTGAGGTTAACTTGCTCACGGTTTTCCCTCCCCTTACCCATGATAGTGTTGAACAGCATCTGCTTAATACCAAGTTGGGTTCGACCCTTGAACCGTGAAGTCTTGCAACACTGCACATGGTGCCTGGTATTGTTGCACCCCCCTTGCATTCTTGCTGAATAAAGCTATCCGTGGCTATGGGAGGAGGCGGTGGTGAGGCTACTGCTTAAGAAGCCCAACCTCTATATTGAAGATCTTAAAAACTATCGTCCGATCTCACTACTGTTGTTACCTCTAAGATCTTGGAGAGACATCTTAATGGTCACCTGATGGAGTTTGTGGAAGAACAAGGATGGCTAGATACCTCACAGTTTGTTTCCAGAAACGTCATAGAGCTGAAACTGGACTGGTGTTGGCCACGGACTATATTAGGCAGCTAGTGGATGAAGGGCAAGGCGCAGCCCTGATCCTGTTGGATCTGCCCACGGCCTTTGATACCATCTCCCCCTCTCTGCTGATTGAACGCCTACGGGTAATGGACATCACAGACAGGTCTTTGGCATTACTCTCTTCCATCCCTAAGCATCGCTCTCAGAGAGTGATGCTGAACCGGTACCATTCAGATGTGTTTTCATTTCCATGTGGAGTACCGCAGGGCTAATTTTTTAGCCCTACGCAGTTCAATCTCTGTTTCTCCAAATGCTAGCATCATCCGCTCCTATGGGTTAGAAGCGGTATCGTATGCCGACGATACCCAGATCATTGTGTCGATCCCTAAGGACACATTTCTTACATTGTACGTCAGCTGTAGCAGGATGGATGGAAAGGAATTCCCTGAAACTCAATAGGGAGAAAACAGATGTGTTGCTCTTTGGGATGCAAGCCTCAATTTGGAACAACAACTGGTGGCAAGCTACTCTAGGCACCCTGCCAGCTCCAGCAGAGAAGGCCAAAATTCTTGGGATGATCCTGGATAGCTAGCTTTCACTGAATAGAAAGGCCAATTATACAGTTATGACTTGCTTCTTGTTTATAAGAAGATTGAAGAAAGTCTTCCAGTTTATTCCCTTCTCGGTGCGTAAGCAGATTGCCCTGGCCTTGATAATTTCTAGAATTCACCACTGCAGCACCCTCTACCTGAATACGAATAATTGCACCGTGGCAAAATTGCAGGTAGTGGTGAATGCTCTTGCCAGGGCCCTTCTCAACATACCCAAGTGTCAGTCTGCCTTTAAGGGGCTGTGCGAGCTGCACTGCCTACCTATTAAAAAGCGAGTCATGTTTAAGGCCCTCTGTATCGTACACAAGGCTTTCCATCAAGCGAGTCGAGCTGGGATAAGGGAGATGTTCCATCAGTACATCCAAGGTAGAAATCTCCTCTCAGCCCATCTGAATCTCGTCACTTTGCCCAGAATCCGAAAGAAGAGATGCGGTGGTACAGCGCTTTATAAATTCTGGTCAGGTCAAAGCAAAGACACAGACACGGAGCACGCAGACAAGAGTCTCATCTGGCTAATACTGCCAGAAATAAATCCCGTTCCACACTGAAACCCTGATGTTCATGGTTGACTGCTCTTCAGTTGTTTTTCCAATGGTAGACTCTCCATTCCCTTTTCTCTTGTTTGTTCCCTTGGTGTTGGGTCACTTCTCTAGATTTAAAAGGGGCCAGGCCCGTTATGCAGGCAGCCTTTACAACTCCGTTCACAGATTGTCGGGTGAGGCCATTGACCTAGGCCCTGTATTGCATACCTGTTTGTTTCTCTATTAAAGACTTTTGCAAACCCCACCCTCCGTGATCAGATGCCATGGCCCGTCACCTCTTCACGGACCTCCACATATGGTCTCTTAATGTCAATTGTATGAGCCACTTTATAAAGCGGAAAAAGATTCTAACGTCCCTCAGCTCTAAACATCCAGATATCACCCTGCTACAGGAGACCCACCATTCAGTGTTAGAATCTGCCAAACTGAAAAGAGATTGTGTGACCTCCGCTTCCGGAGTGGACAACCTCCTTGGAGCACATGCTGACCCTGCATGCACTCCTCGGAGAAACAAAGTGGCTATACTTATTCATAAGAAACTTCCGGTGAGGGTCCTAAAGACTTGGATTAATGTACATGGTCAGTATGTCTTTGCCCGTCTACATGTGTCAGACTACGCATTTGTGGTGGGCTCCATTTATGCTCCACTATGCACCATGCGCTTTGGTTCTCGCACCTGACCTACTGGCAGAATTTGGCTCTTATCCTGTTATTATCAGTAGCGACTGGGACATGGTCCTGGACCCTCTCATGGACAAGTTCTGTGGATTTGATCCCCGGTACTCACAGGATAGAGCCACCCTTGGCAACGTAAATGGCTGATTTTCTCTCTGCAACCCATGGCGATTGTTGCATCCTAGGGAAAGGGACTACAGCTACATTTCTCCAGTTCATGGTACAGAATCCAGATTAGACTTTTTCATGACGGCATTGAAAGTCTTATAAAAAATCCAGACATGCGATATCACAGTGAAGACTCTTTCGGATCATCCCCCAATTACTCACTCTCTGAACCTCTGCCTGGCGTCACCCGAATCCGATACATGGCGCATGGATGTCTCAAAATTTAGGATGCCTGAACATAAATAGAAGCTTCTTTCCTGGCTCACTTAGTACATTGAACTTAATGGACCAACTACTCCCTTGAAGCAGGTTTTGTGTGCGGTGGGCAAGTTATACCTCAGAGATATCTTCATGAGGGACTCCAATGCAGCACGGAAAGATGCTGGAAGTGGAAGTCACATCTTTACTGGTGACCTATAGGGAGAACCCCACGCCGAAACTCTTACGCACACTTCTCAACATAAAGTATGAACTGAAAATCACCTACACCAGACTTGCCGAGAAAACACTCAGAGTTAAATAGAGAAGTTAGGAGCACGTTGAATAAGCTGTCCGGCTTCTTGCTCTACAGCTTTGGCAAAGGGAGACAGTGGTTCTGGCTATCCACAAGTCCTCCGGCTCATTGTTGTCCTGCCCGTACCTCATTACACATGAATTTGCTGCTTTTTACTCTAATCTTTACTCTTCGGATTGTCCTGACGATACTATAAGAGAGGGCTCCTTTTTGTCCAGGCTTCACCTCCCAGACTGTCCATTCATATGTGGGAAGAGCTGGAAAAGGATATTGCAGAGAGGGAAGTTGGTGAGGCTATTAAGAGGATGGCGACTGGCAAGGCACCCGGTGAAGACAGATTCAGTAACCCCCCCTTACTGAAATGTTCCGAGAGGCCTTAACTTCCGGCTCCTTGTGGGAGGAATTTAATCGATCTCATATCGCATTTGTTCCTAAGCCAGATGGGACCCGCTTGTTTGTGCCAACTATAGTCTTATCTTCCTTTTAAACCGTGATATGAAAATCCTTGCCAGGGTCCTAGCCAGTAAACTCGGCGTAGTGATCCCTCTTCTCTTCCACGAAAACCAAGTGGGGTTTGTGCCAAGCTGTTCTTCCCGCAGCCATTAATACACCCTGATGCATGTCCTATGGCAAGTTAGAGCGGACTTGGATGCCAAATTGGAACTCTCTGTAGACGCCAAGAAGGCATTCAATCGAGTTGAACGGCCTTATCTTTTTCGTACTATGCAATGATTCAGCATCAGGTCGCATTTCCTGGCCATGGTGCACTTCCTCTATAGCTCCCCAAATGCCCAGGTCCTGTGCAATGGCTTCCTCTCTGATCATATAGACATTTGACGCAGCACGAGGCACGGCTGCCTTCTGTCGCCCCTGCTGTTTCTCCTGGCTTAAACCAATGGCAATTCCCACGCACTCGGCCTCCTCGATCTCCAGGGTACCCACTCCTGCGTTGTATCTCAAACTACCAGCTCTGTGTGGACGGTGTGCTCCCAATGCTGAATAACTCTGCAACTTCTGTGCCAGCATTTATGATGCTTAGTGACAATTTGTCAGCCTTCTCTGGGTACAAGATCAACTGGGTTAAAATGAAAGTGATGCCTATGACGCCCGCCACTACACGGTCATCACTTCAACAGCTGCAGGCGAGATGGCTCCCTGGGGGGCTGAAATATCTTGGGATACGGATTAGTATTGACTTCAATCAGGCGCGCAACACCCATTGGGCTCACCGGGCTTCAGCCCCCCCGTCGTGTGTGACAGCCCGGCTGAGACAGCCTCGCGGGCTGGCGTTCGTCTAATTGCAGCCGCACCAGAGTACTTCACGGGTCTTTAAAAGACCATTTACTCGTTAATGAGGCTTTTGTTGTGTTTTCACCCCTTCTTACAGCCATTCTGCCTATGGCTGGAAGACTTAGCCCCCCCCCGAAATCTTTTTCAGCCCCCCCCGAAATTTGGCTCTAGTTGCCTGCCTGACTTCAATACCATGGTTGAAGACCATGTTCTCTCACTTCTGGAGAAAACGAAAAACTGATTTTGTTATCTGGCGGACCCTACAGCTTTCCATATGGGACTGGGATTCAAACAATCAAGATGGTGGTTGTCTCTAGGTTTAACTATGTGTTTGACATGCTTCCTTGTCATATCCCAGCCAGCTATTTCAAGAAGTTTGATACGATCATTCAATGCTATGTATGGGAAACCACTTCACCAGGATTGGCAGCATCCAAGCTTCATGTGGCCACAAAATCTCCATGGGCCTTCACCTCCTGCACATCCTGTCAGACTAAAGCTCTCACCACCTTTCCCAGATGGCCTATCACCTGTACTCTCACATTGAACCCCCAGTTTGAGTCAAAATAGAACACAGACTTTACAAAGGCGGAGGAGCACATGTTACTTCTGTATCCTGACCCTAAATGTTCATCAGATCCTCATAACCCCATTATCTCAGAAATATATGGGTTCTGGAAAACAACACACAAACTCCTACTGGAGGGCGGGCTTGCACGCCTTAAGGACCAGCTGTGGCACAATGCTGCTATGTTCATAGACTCTTATGGCCAGATTGGCATCTCACAAGAATGATCAGATACTGACTGACGCAGTTGCTAAACCCTTCATGGATCTGTCAGACACATACGGGCTACCCAAATCTCATTTTTGGATATACCTGCAGTATTATTTCCATTCAAAGCTGAAGACACGTAAATGGCTCCACGCTCCGTCTTCGCTATGCACTTACCTTGTTCGATGGGGCCACTGCAAGAAAATGATCACAGGACTTTATGACCACCTAATCATTAGACAGTTCTCTGCTCTGATGGACCATATTCTTCTGCTCTGCAACACCAGCTTGCCACCTTGTACTCCCTGACGCAGTGGACGCGTCTCATTGCTGACCACGATAGAGAACTCAGGGAGGAATGGGCATATTTCAACTACTTTAAAATACTCCAGGATTGGCACTAGTTTCCAGAATGGCTCTACCAGGGGAAATTAGCACCCTCCTCCAACTGCTGGAGATGTGCAGCACCAAACAGTGACATTTTGCATATTCTATGGTCTTGTCAGATGCTCCAAACGTATTGGACTCAGGTGTGGCAGGTCTTCACTGACACGTTATGTTATTTATGCTTATAGAGCGCACGGTTAACCTAGGGTGTCCTGGCGCTAAGCACTGGTTACCTGAGGAGCATATGGCCAAGTGGTGAGAAAAGAACCATGTCTTCAAGCCCTTCCGGAAGGAAATGAGATCTGAGGCATTTCTTAGTTGGACGGGAGTTTTTTCCATGCCTTAGAGGCGCAATGATCAAAACTTCTACCTCCCCAGTTAGTTTTCTTAAAAGGGGGGGTTGTCACTCGTTTGGACCCGGTTGACCTTAATGTTCTGTTTGGATTATACCATGAAAATTTGGATTTAAGGAACTCAGGACCTGTCCCATTCACAACTTTAAAGACAACACAAAGTGCTTTAAAGCGTGATCTTAGTGGAACTGGAAGCCAATGCAAATTCTTAAATTCTTCCTTCACTGAGGCGAACCTGGGTGTTCCGGTCAGCAATCTAGCTGCCGCGTTCTGGACCACTTGCAGCCTGTTCAGATGTTGTTTTTGAACATTTAGATATAACCTGTTGCAATAGTCTAGACGCGACAGTATTGGTGCTGTAACCACAGTCCTCAGGCTTCTCTCAGAGAGGAAGAACCTCATTTTCTTGACTATTCTGAGGAACATGAAGCATGCTGAAGTCACCATGCTCACTTGGTCCCCCATGGTGAGTTTGTTATCCACCACGACACCAGGATTTTTGGCTTTTCTTGAGGGTACTGGACACAAGCCCAGATCCTCCGGCCACCACGCTGGTGTCCACACCCGTGGATTATTGCCAAATTTTAAAACCTCGGTCTTGGACGAATTTAGTTTTAGACAATTGGCGGACATCCAGGCTGAGATGGACCCCATACAGTCATGGAAGCGATCGCCTGCCACCTTTTCCGCTCCCTCCGTCAGCGACAACACGATTTGTGTGTCGTCAGCGTAGGAAGTGAGCTGGAATCCAAAGGACCTAATGATACCGGCCAGGGGTGCCACATAGATATAAAAAAGCGTGGGGCTAAGAGCCGAGCCCTGTGGCACCCCACACGGCAGTGAGAAAGGTTCTGAGATGTTACCGTCAAGGTCTACAATTTGTGACCTGTCCGACAGGAATGATTGTAACAGTTTCCAGGCCTAAACAGTTACACCTATTTCAGATAGCCGGTGCACTAGGCTTACCACCTTCAGCAGCACTTATAATGTTAAATTACTTCTGGACTGTCCTTTCAATCACCAAACATGAGAGTAGCTGGCCCTCTACCGCCTTGGCGACAGCGAAACTGTGTATTCTTCAGAATGTATCTAAAATGTATGCCCCCATGCTTCAGGACTGGATGGATAGTATGACGCAGACTGCAGCATATAAACACTTGATATACCAATTGAATGACCAATCACAACTTTTCTTAGACATTTGGGGCTGTTTTCTGAACATTACATGTTGACTTCTCTGACTTATTTCATGTCTCACCTGAGGGAGGCAACTTCTCCGTTGTTTACTTGCATTTCTTCAGGCATGTAGTTATGTATTTCTATACATCATTCTTTAATTGATGGGCACTTCTTGCCTTTGTCAGGCAACCGGTCTCATCTCTGTTGCGCTATATGCTTAGTACACAGCTAATGGTACTTGCAGACACTGATGGCAGGAGCGGCTCGTATTGGGTAAAAGAGGCGGGGCGGGGGCAAAAACGGGGGACAACAATGATTTTGTTAAACATTTACAAAAGAGGCGGTGGGGCAAGGGGGGACAACAAAGATAAAACAATACAAAATTAGACTTACCTGCTGCCACATCGCGCTCTTCCACTCCTTTCTGGCGCTACAGGCCGGCACAAGCTCCCAGCCTGCCCTGCGACCAATCCCGAAGCTGCTCTCACATGAGAGCAGCTGCAGGATTGGCCTGAGCGCCGATAATGTGCGCTCCAGGAAAGACTGGGAGTCTGTGCCTGCTCTCTCCAGCCGCAGCAATGCAGCTGGGGTTGGAGAGGGGTCTCTGCTCAAGTGGTTGTTGGCCGGCCTGAGACCGCCGGCCAAAAACCACATGCGCAGTGTAGGTAGAGTTCACCACTCCCCCTCCAGCCTATCATAACCTTAGTACCGTCCCTAAACCCTGGCACAAGCAAAATAGAACGATAAAAACGCGGCTTTTAAACCCATTTCATTATCGTTACATTTTTTTTAACTGCTGGCGGGGGGTGGGGGGAGCGACGCTCCTCCACCATAGCAGAAGAGCCGCCGCTGCTTAATGGGTCCAGGTATGCTGACTGGACAGCTTGCTGAGCTGTGGGGGTATGCCTGCAGTCGCTATTGGGTTCATTCTTTTACTTTTTATGTCTTTTCTATGCATAACCGATAAAAACGTATGTGATTATTGTATCGGTTCTTATACTCTGACCTCTGCATAAAAATGATTTAAACATAAAATTAAACTTATTAGTGGTTTACTGTTCGTAGTGTTTTGTGGTAGTTCGCCATTCACTTGGGTAGGATAGAAAACCCCAAAAGTCCACAAAAACTGTGGCGAATTCAGCCCGCAAAATTTCTTCCGTGGGGGGCATTTCATGTTTTTTGCATTTTGTTGAAATGTTTTGGCCTATGCTAGTTCGGAGTATAAAAAAGGACCTTGACTCACGGGTAATGTTTTTCCCAACTTTATTGCCAGAACTGGCAAGGTGGTCTTAGGGCGAAACTTAGGATCATCAGCTGGTGAAGCAATAGCTTTCTTTGTTAGATTGACAAAGTCTTCCTTCAGTGAAGAAAGATGCACTCATCTCTGGTGAGTGGTTTATTAGAGGAGAATAATAGGCCGTGAGTGCAAAGAACAACATGTAGTCTAAGTAGCCAACATGGGACAGAGTCCTTGTTTCTGTAGGTTTCAAATTGTTGATCAGATGGAAGATATCTTCGGGGATTTCAAGTGAAGTGAGGCGCATCTCTTTTCAACAAACGAATCTAATGTAAGTGGAGGACCAATCCCTACCCAATTACATTATTTTTCCTATGAAATGCTCACACCTGGTGGTGCAATGCAAGCTACCCGGAGATGATGTGATTAATTTAAATAATAATGCACACAACAGATAGTGCCTTGCAGAGGTTCTCTTGCTAGTAAGGTTTGTTGCCAATAACATGGCTTTTTTTTATTTTAATAAGGGGGGCGGGGGCATCACTAGGTTTTCGGGAGTCTTTGCACCTGGAATTATCAGGTCCCCAATTCTGGAATGGGTAATGCCATGCCCAGTGACACTAGACTTGCAGAGCTGCGGGGGCATGAGGGGAGAAACAAATCTGGCCCGATCTGTAACATAAGCTACTCTGCCCTCACGCCGCCCCCGAACCATGGCCCTAAAAATAGCCTTCGTACACATTTGCCACCTGCTTGGGTAAATACGGGAATATATGGGCATGTTATTTCTTCAGATGGGAGAAAACGTGCAGATGTGCACCTGATATTCCTGGGTCTCTGTGTTATTCCTCATTGCACAGGGGAAAAAACCCTATACATGGATGTGGGTGCTGGGATACCTACATAGAATGAGAGATTCCAGCCTTCTATTAGAACTGCGTCTAAATCCGGGGAACCCGTAATAAGGCCCTTGATTTCCATTCAGCAATTCAACTGCGTCGTGTGTGTTGGGGACACTTAGCTAACATTGTGTCTGGCTTGACAGTGACTGTTTATTGGCACTGTTAAAGATGAACCAACTTGGCTAAATCCACCTGAATGAATGGCTTCTTTCCCTTTATTGCGGTCCATTTCTGAAATGTATCGTAAACCTGAAGTTAATTTAAAAACTGGAATCGCAGGTGTGCCGAAGGCAGAAGTGACATCTAGGGCACGTATCTCACATCGTGAACCACGCTCTCGCGCCCTCGGTGCCGTCCTGTCGCCAGGCGCGTGCCATGGTCTGACAGGTGCAGCCGCCCTGAGAGTGTGTCGCATGTGTTTTTCCCGGACACGTAGCAGGGTCGTCTGTAACTCGCTCGACACCTTGCGGGTACTCTGGCCCAAGTCCCCCTTGACAACAGTCGCTGTCTCCAGTAAGAACATGTCCCCTGCCTGCTTTCTCTTTGTGCCAGAGATGAAGTGGAACTGAGCGTCATAATTCAGAGAGGCAGTGACACCGAATGTGACCCTCTTACCCAGAGGCTTTCATTACATGTAAAGTGGGCGCGCCTCGTTCTGCAGCTCGCGCCAGGACATGAGACGCATCAATAGGAGCGCCGGGGGAGGGACGCAAATGTGCCCGTCTTTCTTAGGCCACCAACAAAGTCATTGTGGCGCGCTCGCTGCCTCGGTGAGGTCAGGCACAAAGGAGAGGTCTCGAAAGTAGGTGATGCTAAGTGGGATAATGAAACCCGCGCTTCAGGGCGCAGCGTGTTAAGATATAAGGAGGCTTTGTGAAGACGTGGCTTGCTAAATGTGGAAGCGTGTCCCTTCGGAAGAGCGCTGCAAATCACAAGACACTCTTCCTTTTTGCCTTATGCCTATTTAGGGACATTTCAAATCGAGCTCGTTAATTAACAGAAGTTCGGTCCGGTGTATTGGTTTTATAATAGATCTGTGTTTTTGAGCACTCCCTAGAATGAAAATCAGAAAAAAGTGATGAGCTGATTTAATCTTATCCACTTATAATGATTTCAAAGGGCTGCATTCTAGTCTTATCGTTTTTTGCCTGTCGTGTCTCTACAAATAGGGGCCACCCACATGCAAATCAGTCTTGGCCCTGCAGCCCTGCTCCAATAGCAGCAGCCCATGCCAAAGTACAAGGCCACACCCCTCTCAGTGTGAAGCTAAGCAGTGTGCAAACCAGTCAGGTTTTCAGGTGATCCTTAACAAATATGTAGAAGAATAATTAGCAAATAGTGTATTTCAGTGGCCCTCACCAGCATATATATTTGATGCAACTATATTGCCAACTAGATTTATCTATTTAATGGATGAACAAATCCAACCTTGCTTTCTAGAGTGACCGCTGCTGACGCAGAGAGCTTTTTCCTGGTTGTAATATTCAGTTGGTAAGCTTTGTGGTAGAACGTGGGGTTTGGAATGTGTGTAGGTGATATGGAATGGTTATGGTGGAGAAGTGTGGCTCAATGGTTAGAGTGGCAGACCTCGATGCAGAGCACTGGTCCGGGACCAGGGTTCGATTCCCGTCACGGCAGGGTCTCGGGCTATTAATTCCGCGGACCGGATATTCTCGCCTCAGTGCCTATTCTAATCATGGGTCCCACGCTGCAACTCTGGGCAATAGCTTGCTTAATCTCCACAACGGCCCCAACAGCGCTGGGATGCCTGGCCTCACCATGGGGTTGCCCAGGAGTGGACACCTCACATGGAAAGCCAGGAAGGGTTCCACAGCGGTATGAGTAAAAGCGCCAGGATGCCCCCGTTGGGGGTGGCAGTGCGCTATACAAGTACAAACCCAGCACATGTGTTCCTTGACAGTTGCTGGTAGGTGTTGGCGCTAACAGGATGATAATGTGGTAGCTCCTCTTTTTCAATAAAATTACCTTTCTGCCACAACTTCTTGTGGTCCTTCACCACAACTTCTGTGTGGTGACAGGCAGGAGTTGTCACCATGCTTGAGTTTTCCGTGATAGACTAAGTTAGCACGGGAAGAAGGGGTCCTTTACACTTAAATCCAAGAGTGGATGATATATTGCACAGAACTTGCTGAGCATGATTTCTCGAAGCACTGACTAGAGAAACCAGTTCCAACATTTGTCACAGATTTTATTTTTTTATTTAGATGACTCCAATTTCTCCCAGTGTACTAGAAATTGCTGGGTGGTGATGGATGTACATTTGCACCCTTGATACACAGGATAAAACTAGCTAAGCATCAGCATTAAGCTGTATACTGCTATGAAATTTAAATCACAAAAAGAAGAGGGATAATAGTAATATTGCGTGACGGTGGGTGAGTTAAGTGGGAAAAGCACCAAACTTGTAAAACTGCCCTCACACACAGCAAGCTGTGTCATGCTTCATCATAGGGCTGCTAACACCCCCCCATGCCTATCCAACGCTGGAGTCCTGAGGAAAGCCGATGTATTAGTATTTGCCGGCTGAAACATGTCGACACTTATGCAGAGTGGAGGGGTTGGAGTCTCCTAGTCAGTGAATCTTTATTTCGATGGTTAAAAATCATCATAAAAATACATTTTATAAAATCATGTAATTTACATTTCTGAACTTCATTAGGATAAAAAGCAAACACCAAACAAAGCTGATACAATTCATGCAAAAGAGGTAGAATATTATGTACATCATTGCTTAATCTCTTGTGTTCCTTAACCTTACTGCTACTTTTAAAAAGCTTATTACAGAGCATAAAGTGCGCGTGTCATTTGCTCTTTGAAGAAACAGTAATGCGGATTTTGCATGACGAAATTTTCCCTCTCTTAAAATATCAACCAAGAACGTGCGCCGAGGGGTACGATAAAATGGACACAATAATACAAAATGAAGGGTGTCCTGCGGAGACCTATTGTCGCAGCCGCAGGCACCCTTCTGCTCAATAGTTATAGTAAATCCAGATGGATAAGATAAAATATTAGGTAACAAATTGAGCCTAAAACGGCACTTTAAAAACCTGTCCTGCTGATTATACGTCAGAAATAAATAGGGTTCCATGCCATCCCCATTCTTGACCAGGCAATAAGCCGCTACTGAGCGCTTTGATAATGCGGGAGCTGCTCTGACAGTTTCCAATTTTTCCAACAGCAGTTTTTTAATTTGTGGTTTCCGGGTCGTAGAAATTGTACACGGATTGCTAAAGAGGGTATGCTGGTCTATGGTCTCTAGTGTTGTTTTAACATATTTCAGCCAGGGGATTTGCAACCCCTTATCCCTTTGCAAACAGTCTGTAACAATTTCCCTACTCAGTTCCGCCTCAGGATTGGCCCAAATTCTGAGCCATGCCATAACCGGCCTAATCTTCACCTGGTCTGTGATGTACGGAATCCCAAGTTCCGCGTGTGCAATTTCCGCTGGGGTAGACTGTGGGATCTTTAGGATTCTACGGATAAATTTATCTTCCTCTTGCTGTAAGTGTTTAGCATCCCTAAAGCCCCACACCTCGGCTCCATACAGTGCCTTTGCAGTACTTATTGAGCTATATAGGCTCATTACTTGTTCTGGGGACCAGCGTCCCAACCTGCGAGCAAAATTTAATATTGCACCATTTGAGGAAACCAGTTTTGTACAGCGTTCCTCAATCAGCGAATTAAACTGGATCTCGCCATCAAATAAAAGGCCTAAATAGGGAAAAGTACTTGCAGTGTCCATCATGTGGGTCCCTATTTTAAACACACATTTCTTAATGGGCCTTTTGCCTGCAACCATCACAAATGATTTGCTCAGATTCACTGACAGATCTAAATTGTCCATGAACTTTACAAATCCATTGATGAGCGATTGTAGACTCCGTGGTGTTCGTGCAAGCAGGACCGCGTCATCCGCGTACAGGAGTACCGGAATTTGACGCTTCCCTACTTTGGGACAGTCTACAGTCTGGGCGATAAGGCTTGTCTCTAGATCATTGATATACAGTGAGAACAAAAAGGGAGCGAGAATACACCCTTGCCTTACTCCGCTTGTGCATGGAAATGGGTCAGTTCACCCCCCCTCCGCACTAAAGCGGACCCTAGCAGTGGTGTTCCAATGCAACTCTCTCAGAATATTTATAAGACCCGGGTCTATTCCCAAATTATTCATCATTGCCCACAATTTGTTCCTATTCACATTATCAAAGGCCGCAGCCAGATCCATAAATCCCATGTAAATGGTGCCATTGCTTGCTTTGGTGTACTTAGCAACTAGTAAGTATAGATTTAAACACAGATCACTAGTCGATTTTCCCGTTCTGAACCCATACTGTGTGTCAGCTATTGTGTGGTGCTCTTCTGTCCAGGTCATAAGACGGTTCAAAACCACCCGCCCAAGTATTTTGGCTGAGACGTCAATTAGCGATATCGGTCTATAGCATTGGGGATTGTCCCTATTCCCTTTCTTGAAGCTAGGGACGATTAGTGCAGTAGACCAAGATCGCGGGAGTCCTGATTTAATGGCCGCGTTTAACACCCTCGTCAAAATTGGCGCCCACAGGTCGATGTTACTTCGGTATAGATCTGGGGGTGTACCATCGGGCCCTGGAGCTTTGTTCGGTGTCAACCCTTGAATTGCCTTAATGAGCTCTGTTAGTGCGAGATCTATTTCCGGACTCCGTGTGCCATCCCAGCCCCCTTCTTGTTTTGTGTCTTTAGAGTGGTTGTAGAGACCCTCAAAATGAGTCACCCATTGTTGAGGGAGGATATTTGTGCTAATGACCGGGGCACTACTATCCTGGAAACAGGGCCTGTTAATGATCCTCCAGAATTCTGTGAAGTCCCTGTTTTCTCCTGCCTCTCTTAAATCAGCCCAGACTTCTGCTTGTAGGGTAGCCTTTCTTTCTTTTATCTTAATTTTATAAATTTGTCTACACTTGGCCACTTCAACCTTGTCCCTAGGGTTAGCTTTGAGGCTTGATTTTAGATTTCTTAATGCTCGAGAGCAATTAGTATCGAACCATCTTGGCTGTGTGCCTATCTTTCTAGGACCTTTTACTTCTAATAATTTATCGGCCAGTGTTGTCAGTTCCCCGAAGGACGCGACTAGATCAACTCCCCCTATCTTAGGGTCTAGGCAGTTTTCGACATACTTTTTGCCTTTTACAAGTAGTGTTGTGTAAAATTCCTGGGCGTTAATTTTCACCCACCTTAAACGCCTCCCCTGGTCTGTTGGCCTTAGACTGATATCCACTTGTTTATTCATCTCCAAGTGGCCATTGTAAAGTAATTGTAAAACTAAAGGATTATGGTCACTAAAGGAACTCCATTTAGTACTGGCCTATATAATCCAATGTTTTTGCAAAGGGGGATATCAACATGAAATCTATAATGGAGGAGCATCCACTTCCTTTAAAAGTTGGCACAAGGGTGCCCTCTGGACCCGGGACTATCAAATCAATAGTGTGTGCTAGCGTGTGGGTGCCAATTAATTTAGTTAGTGTTGTTCCCTCAGTGCTATGCTCGAAGTGTGGCCCCTTCGTGACCGGGCAAACGGCCCAGTCTACAGTTACCGGTAGCAGGTTTGGGCAGAGGTGGCAATTTAAGTCTCCCATCAGTAACACAATTGGTTCTCCCCCCCCCGGCCCCCCCCTTCCTTTGATCAGCTTCTTGGGTGAGTCTAGCGTCTAGTTCCTGCAGGACAGCGTTCCTACCATTTATAGGACCTGAATTGTAGATATTGAATAGCTGTACCCTCAACCCTTGCCCTTGGAATGTTGCTGCTGGAAGGGTGTGTGATGTCCAAGATGGTAATGTCCATCTTCCCTTAAGATTAATATCTCATTATCATTATAAGCTCCCCAACCTAGCATCCACATTTTTTCATTTTCATTTTAAATCTGGACAGAGTACCTAATATTAAAATTGTAAGAAGGATTCCCTGAGACCAGTTTTATATCACTTTTTCTGCACAATTTCTCACCTATGATCTGGCACTGTATGTTGTATTGTCTTCCCCTCTCTATTGCTCCACCTCCAGCGTTGGATAGGCACGGGGGTGTGTTAGCAGCCCTATGATGAAGCATGACACAGCTTGCTGTGTCTGAGGGCAGTTGTACAAGTTTGGTGCTTTTCCCAATTCACTCACCCACCGTCACGCAGTATCACTATTATCCCTCTTCTTTTTGTGATTTAAGTACTGAGCAGGAGGTCGAAGAGGGTCCTTTAACCTCTCACCCCTCTGTTTTTGTGTGTGTTTTTTACTGCTATGAAATAGCAGCACTAGAGGTGGGCAAGCCAGCAAATTCAAAGGGAGATCCGAGTCAGGGGTCTGGCTTGGCTCTAAGAGCCAAAGCACGAGCCGATCCATCAAAAGATTTGCCATGTAAATGACACCACAAATATTATGTAAAAATAGAATAAAGACTCTTTAGAATGCACATTTTTCTTCAATACTTGTTTCACCGTAGTATTAATTTAGTACAATAGATTCTATCCGTGCATTGAAATCTGTCAAAATGAAAGGGTTTTAAACCGGACGTTCCCCCATGCCTGAAATCGCTGCCAGGAAGTGAACTGATATGTTAATTTGCCACGAGGGCCGTATGTATGGCCAATATTGTCATATGTGGAGCACCGTTATTGCCTTGTAAACCATACACAAGTATTTTATAGTGTGCGCATCCTCAACTAAACTCCCTCAAGGTCTGAGAGCCGACGCTCGGCCAAGTGAGACACAGTGAAGTAAAGCGATTTGACTAGGTACACTTCCAAGTGTGGAAACTGCAATTTGCACCTATCTCTCCCTTTTACTATTAAATGACAGTGTTCTGCGTTTGTTTATTTAATTACCTAAATTAGTACACCATGCCCAAAAAATGCACGTTTCTCATATTCACTCTGACACAATGTATGTATAAAACGTCAAAAAAGAGTTTCTTGAATAAAATCGCAGTTAGTTGTAGAAGAGATTAGGAGACTATTTCTATGTTAATATCATCGCATTTCCATTACTAAACAAATAGTAAAGAGGGAAAGGATTAGCACCTCAGTGACAGCCATTATAATAATTATCAAAGCAAAGAGGACTCTGATCCCGCAGAGCTTGCTCTCGGTTACTGAGAAATATGCCTGCTGCAGCTCAGCTTCTGACACCGCAGGAGAGCCCTGTTTTAGATGTCATGTGCTTAGTTATCCTGCTCTTAGCATGTTTTGACTTTTAAAACTCCCTTAGGAAGGACAACGATTAATACCTTGGATACTTGTTTGGCTCTGTTTTGGCTTGCCAGTTCCCATGGACAAGGGCCAAGCGCGAGCAGTACATTTAGCCAAAGTATTGCTTCTTTTGTATTTGTGTATTTATAAAGCGCGACATTCATCCCAAGGGACATCACGGCACTAGCGAACAAAACACTAACTGGAAGTGAGAGGGGAGGGTAGAGCGCTCTGAAACAGATTAGTGGATTGGGAAAAAATATGTTTTTAATTTCTTTTTGAACAGTGAGTATCCTCAGTCAAACGTAGATGCAAAGGAAGCACATTCCAGTTTGTAGCTGCTACTTTAGAAAAAGATCTGTCACCCATCTTGGCTTTGGATGTACGCTTGACTGAGGCCAATGCCAAATGGCGTGATCGCAAATTACACAAAGGTGCATGGAATTTTAATCTGCCATGCAAAATTTGAGGGGCAGTTTTGTATAAAGTTTTAATGAGCAAAACACAAAAGATTAAAATTAGCTCTTTGACGTACAGGGAGCCAGTGTAGTTCCCTCATGCAGAGAGAGGCAGAACTGTATCTGCTTTTATTACATACCAGTTTGGCAGCAGCATTTTGGACTACTTGCAGTTTATTAAACAAAAAGTCAGCCATACCAACATATAATGCATTACCGTAATCCAAATTGCTCATCAGTAGTGCCTGGGTCACAGTTTTTCTATAGTTCAAGGGAATCCAAGGGAAAAGCCTTCTGAGGAGTTTTAATATAGCAAAGCTTTTTCCACATATCGACCGGACCTGGTTCTGCATGGACAGGGCATTGTCAAAAATAACGCCCAGATTCTTGGCGGCCTGTCTAGGTTCTGGAGCAGTTCCCAAAGCCTGGGGCCACCAGCTATTATCCCAAATTGTCTGGGCTCCTCCAAAGAGTAGAATCTCTGATTTTCCGGCATTAAGTTTTAAACAGTGTCCTGACATCCAGTTTGCTATTTCGGTAAGGCAATTGATTAGATTGTCCTTAGAATCCCCTTTATGCAGCTTATCAGACAAAGGGACTATCAATTGAGTATCGTCTGCATAGGAGCATAAATCAAAGCCCCATTTCTTACTGATAGTTGCCAGGGAAGATACATATAGATTAAAAAGGGTAGGGCTCAGGGTGGCACCCTGTGGTACTCCGTAATCAATATTCTTAGCCGTAGAGGAATAAGGACCCATTTGAATGATCTGAGTTCTGTTTTTTAGAAATGAAGCGAACCACGCTAACGCATTTCGACATATTCCTTTTTCGTGTAGGATTCGCAATAATTTATCATGAGATACGGTGTCAAATGCTGCTGTGAGGTCCAAAAGGATCAGTGCCACCGTTTTTCCCTGATCAACTAAGGATCTGATATTATCTGATACGGCTAACAAAGTGGTCTCAGTACTGTTATTAGCCCTGAATCCAGTTTGAGAGGGGTCAAGTAGATTGTTGGATTCGATAAAGGCCGTAAGTTGTCTATTGACCAACTTCTCCAAAACCTTAGATCGGTATGGTAATTGCGAAATCGGTCTATAATTGGCTGTGTCATAGATTTCAAGGCCGGGCTTTTTTGGGAGTGGGAAGACAACTGTCTTTTTCCAAATATCTGGAAAAGCAGCGTCTTTTAATGATTGATTGAGGACATTAGTAACATAAGGACAGAGTGTTAGCACCAGCCGTGAGAAGATAAAATGTGGGCAGGGGTCCAATGGTGAGCCTGCCTTAACTTCGGTCATAACTTTGGCCACTTGCTCCTCAGAGAAAGGGATCAGCCTATCAAGGTGACTGTTGGCTGCCGGATGAGGAGCTAATTTTCCCCAATCCTTGCCGTCATCCAAATCTGAGGATGCAAAAGTAGTGTAGATTTTTGTTACTTTGTTAATGAAATAATTTGTAAGAAGTTCGCAATTCTCAGGGGAGGGTGCCATGGCTTGTGAAAGCAGAGAAGGCTTACGGAGTTCTCGAATTATTTTATAAAGTTCCTTGGAAGAACCACCGGTTTCTTCAATTCTTTTAGAGGAATACTCAATTTTGGCCTTTTTTAGAGCTCCATAGTAAGTTTTTTGTTTGGCTATATAGATACATTTATCTGTACTAGATTTTGAAAGTCTCCATTTATGTTCTTTAGATCTACAGTCTCTTTTCATGAGTTTTAAGTTTGAAGTATACCATTTTTCGGATTTTTTTATGGCTGATGTCCGAGTCATTCTAGGAGCACACCGATCAAGTGCTTCTTCAATAGCAGAATGAAGCTGTGTAGCCGTTATGTTTGTAGAGATTTGTTGTAGGGGCTTTAGATAGCTAGGAAGAGAGGCATTAAATAATTCCTCCGTAATTTGGTTCCAGGCCCTAGACCTTAATTGACCCGACATCTCGGTTTGTGGATTATATTTAAATAAGCCAAAAGAGAAAGAGATTAGAGAATGATCCGTCCATGTCAAGGAACTAATTTCCTGGATACTTAATGATTCTATGTTAGAGAATAAAAGATCAAGTGTATGGGCGGCCACATGGGTTGGTTCAGAGATCATTTGAGACAATTGCAATATAGCCATATCGTTATTAAGGTGTCCAACACCTGGATTTGTAAGTCCTTTATAATGAAGATTGAAATCTCCTATGACTAGGAACTCATTATACTGCAGACAAAGAGGAAGTAGTTGTGAAAGTAAATTAGCACTAAAAGCAGCCTGATACCCTTGCGGGTTATAGATGACCGCCCCACCGAATGGTTTGTGGTCACTGGCGGACACTGAGAACGCTAGAATCTCATGTGTACCGGCTTTGGTGACTAAAATATCAGTACAGGTGAGGTGGTCTTTATATACGATTGCAATCCCCCCTCCTCTCTTGCCGCCCTTCCTGTTAAGCTGCAGAATTTTATATCCGAGTGGTAGGGCGGTGACAATGTCAGGAGTATTATTAGCGTCCAGCCAGGTCTCAGTAATAAAAACTATGTCTGGGCTTAGATCATCCAACAAATCCCAAATTTCAATACTGTGTTTGGGAAGTGATCTAGCATTAAAATAGATACAGTTAAGATTAATCCTATTGTGTTTGAGTGTACAAAGTGCCTGTGGGTAGGTAGATTGCTGCGTGTAGCTATCCCATTTACAGTGATTGCACGAGAAAGGACCTTCAAAAAGTTCAGGAGATGCTCTAACACAAGCGTTATCAGGGCCGAGAGAGTGTCCTATCTCTTCAAGCATCAGAGAGGTATAAATGAAGGGCTTAGAGTTGATAACTACATTTTGAACGTTATTTGTGGGCCCGGGGCTCGGTCGGACGCGGACGGGCGCAGACGAACTTGCCTTAGGCGTGCCTTCGGCGCGCCAGCTGCGCGCCCGCTGCGCGCGTCCGTCTTTGCATCCGTTTTAAGCTTGCCCCCACCGGAAGTCACGGACCACTAGAGAGGTAACGCTAACCTTCCTGTGCGAAAATGGCGCTCAGACTCCGATTTTAACTAAACTGGATTTGGATCAGCGAAAGTGCAAATGTGCAATTCAATGTGCAAAGAAGTTAGCAGCAAAATATCTCAAGGTACAACACTATTTAAAAACGATTTTTCGTTTAATTAAGTTAAAATGAATTTAGCAGCAGTAATACGAAATCAGGAGCGAGTTTGTTAGTTAAAATCAATACAGCATTAAAATAAATCTCAGCTTTCCCCACACACTTTTAGTCAGGTCTCCTGCCCACCTCTAGACAGCAGGGAAGCTGATGCAGCAGCTGACTCATACTGTGAATCTTGATTGGTTATATATTTAAATAAACTTGTAGTACTGTATAAGGATCATTCTGTATATGTGTGTGTAAATGTAGATTGTTTCTAAAAATATTTCCCACTGCCCATCAGCACAGGAAGTGATATCACTGGCTCCCATCATCCACCTGCACAGGAAGTGACATCACTGAATTTCCCATCATCCATCTAGACAGGAAGTAGCAATACCGGTTTTCCTGCCAAAACTGTCTTTAAATGAAGAAACCAAGCAAGAGGACTTTATTTCCCATCACCACAGGACATCATGGCACCCTGAACTCCTCCACCCCCTCCCAGGACCTACTTAATGACAGCTGCAACACAGATGCACAGTGGGCATGCCAAAAGCAAGCTCGTCAGCGCTTGGATCGTGCCCAGCACCGGGAACCCTGATCTGAACACCTCCCAGCGATAGTCTGCGGCACTCCTTAGGTCGATAGACCCTAGATGCCTTTCCCCCAAATGCTGCCGTACCACGCCTTACACCACAGTAGGAGCTCTCAAGTGTATCCACTGCCGTTTCTGAAGCAGTCACCCACCCACACAAATACTAGCAACACCCTCAACACCCCCTCCCAACTCACACACCACAAAAGCACCAATAACGCTTACACTCGCACCTTACACCACATCAAACCCGCGCATCAATACTCGCTCACATGGATGCTATTCAACCCACCATCCCTTAGCAAACACACAATCGAAATATGGGACATCTTAACCAGCCACAACACCACCAACAGAACCACCTACAAGGCTACACCCAGACACTATCGCTAGCGAATTAGAAATATCAAGAAAAAGCACTAGTGGACCACATCGAAGGAAGCTCCAACAGCTGCAAGGAGATCTTCTCAATCGTCGATGATTTTACCTCACCCTTAGGCACTGTCGACAGCATTGCTGTCTCCCAACAACTCTGCGACAACTTATCCAACTTCTTCCACAGCAGATTCACAAATATCTACAGCAACTTCGCACACCAACCCAACCCCAGAGAACTCATTGCTAACCTACCAAGATGGCTACCTGACCAAATGAACAACCCTCACCAGAAACGACACAGCAGCAATCATGCTGACTATCGACTCAGGGGCCACAACGGACTCATGCTCCCACTACATTTATAACCTGGGAACATCACCAATCAGCACCACCCTGACCCACATCATCAGCACCTCCATCATGTCCGACACTTTCCCAGATGAATGGAAACTTGCAGATATTAACGCCCTTCTAAGAATCCTACAGTGGACCCAAATCAACTAAGCAACGTCCGACCCATCCCTCTACTCCCCTATCCAGCCAAAGTGATATAGAAGGCCATTAACGAGCAACTCAAACCCGCCTCTAATGTAATCTTCTAGACAACACACAATCAGGATTAAGAAAGAACCACAGCACCAAAGCCGCACTCATCGTGGCCACAATTAGTTTCTAAACATCCTGGACTGAGAAGAAACAGAGACTCTTGTCCAGCTAAACCTCACGGTCTCTCACAACACCCTCATCAGAAGACTCCACAATACTGGCACACAAGGATCCGTTCTCAAATGGGTCTCTTCCTTCCTCACAGGAAGAAACCAAAAGGTTAGGCTGACCCCCTTCACGTCAGAGACCAAGAAACTGATATGTGGTGTCCCACAGGAATCGTCCCTCAGCCCCACACTTTTCAACATATACTTGACGCCGCTCACCAACATAATCTGATAGCAAGACATCACATCATCTCCTACACTGATACCACCCAACTCATCCTCTTCCTGACGGACAAGACAAACACCATCAGAACTAACTTCACCAACTGCATGACCATGATAGTAGACTGGATGCAAACCATATGCCTAAAGCTCAACTCTGACAAGACGAAAGTACTGGTCTTTGGCAACAAGACCTTGCCATGGTATTCCACCTGGTGGCTGTCGGAGCTAGGACCAACACCCAGGCCCACAGACCACGCAAGAAATCTAGGGATCATCCTAGATGACAAGCTCAACATGACTGCTCAAGTGGAGTGTGAACCTCCTGCTTCCACATCCTTCATATGCTGTGAAAGATCTTTAAATGGTTGCCTCATAACACCAGACGAACCGTCACGCAACACTCATCACCAGCAGGTTGGACTGCGCAACACTCTCTACATCGTAATCTCCAAACAACTCCTACACAGATTCCAGACCATCCAGAACGCAACCGCAAGACTCATACTCAACCTCTCACACTTCACCCACAGCACACTGCACTTCAGGCAGCTTCACTTGTTCTCCTTTCACAAGGGCAGGCAATTCAAACTTCTCACGCACACATACAAAGCTCTACACAGCACAAGACCAAAATACCTGAACAGTTGCATACACTTGCACCAACCCACCAGACACCTATGCTCTGCCTCACTCGCACACACTCCACACATGTACATAAGCAAAACCGAAGGTCGCTCATTCTCCTACATTGAACCCAAAACATGAAACGGCCTCCCTGAACACTATAGAGCCTTCTCCTCACTTATTGAGTTCCGCAAGAAGCCAAAGACCTGGCTCTTCATATAAACACCTTGGTACCACACATCTGCACACCTTGCCCAAGCGCCTGGATTCCCTCTCTGGTGATTAGTGTGCTATATGAATAAACATAACATAACATTTTGTATCTAATAATCCAAGCCTGCCAGCTGCTGCAACCATTTGCATAGGATTTGGATGGCTTGTTGAAGGAAACAGTTTTTTTCGGTGAAACTCGAGACAGGGTCTTTTTACTGTGTCTGATGCTCATGAAGGGCTCAAGTTAGACAGAGAGTAGGGAATTTCACACTTTAGTGTGAGGTATTTTCAACAAGCAATTTTCTATTATAAAGCAAGGTTCTGGAAAGAGAACTGACGGGACAAATGAAGTACTATGTTGGAACCCACACACTACTCACAACTGTCATTTGGTCTCCATTGGTCCCATCCGCCTTACTCTAGAGTAGATCTGTAGTAGAGCTCCTCCATTACCTTTTGGCATTCTACGATGCAGTAGGCCACAGCATCTGCGTGACCATATTTAGGATTGGACAGTGTTAACAGGCACAGCCATCAATGAGACACGCAGTGAGATCTACTGGGACAAATCATATCAATATACTTTTCTTTGCCTAGGATACCATTTTGAGGTCTTTTAAGGGTCTACTTTATCACAGCTGCATTGCTACAACTGCATGCACTCTCTGACTTCTAAAGATACGTGGACGGTGGTCTGATCCACCTCTTACTGAAACACACATCTTGGGTACCTACCTGGACGAGGCACTAACACTATCCTCGAGAGGAATAGTTACCATTGGATCGAGAAGTGCTGCAGTTGCAGAAATGGCTCCAAGTCACAGGCTCTAAAATCCTTCGATGTTGTGCATAACCCAGGAATCTGTATCCACTTTCCACCTTAGATGCAGTCATTATTTTTCTATTTCCAAAACATGTCTGACATGGACAAGACACAGTGGCAGATCCGTTCCAGTACAAGGCTGCTGCTTCCGGATTGCTTGTCAGTGCTCAAATCCACACCACCTCCAGGGTAGCCTTCAACGCAATTGTCTAAAAACCTTCTGAATCCCAATCACGCAGGTGGAAGGCTGCCTGTCCTATCCAGGGTCTGGACCCTTACACGAAAACCAGCCCTGTCCTAGTAATCTCAGATAATTCACTGAAACGTAGGTTGGCACAATAACATTTCCTACAACATCTCCACCATTGAGAGGTGACCACTGGTTTCTATACACAACAACCGATGTCCACTCATACTGATAGGACTTTTATAAGCGGCCCCTGGGCTGCAGTTATTTTATTCAAGTCACTGTAGGTGATGTGAAAGGGCTCGACAAACCATACTAATATAAACAACTGGCAAGCTTAAGATCTGCTAAGCAGAGTGTCATGGGCAGTAGCAGTGATTAAGCATACCAGACAGACCCATTTCACGAGCCTTCTAATGGTCGACTTAGGAAAGATTCCCCCTTCTTCTACTCTATTCCTGCATTACAAAGCAGGCCCCTGGCCCATTGGCAAATGATTATGTGGGAAACAATATAAAACCTGCTCTCTTCCACTCACAAGACATCTTTAATTTGAGCATTACTCAGTAATAAACTGAAAGATGCAATCTGGTAAACTACTGGGTGATTCGTTGACACAGTTATTTGCAATCACATTAAAAACACTCAAAACTAGTAGAATGCCCCTCGACTCAAAGCATATGAGTGAGAAAGATCTCTAGCCCTTGGGACTTCATGGCGGTGGCTCATGGTAATCACCTTTTAGGGATAGTTCAGAAAAGGGTGCATTGCAGGGTGTGCACAGGTAGTGTAAACAGAACCTTTCTCAGCTCCAATGGGAGGCAGTCTCTTTTCATGAATGTCTCTCCCACTCCTTGTGAATAGTCCTGCCCTGCTGGTGGACAATCCTGCCCATTACTTGCTTATCTCAACTAGGGCCGTGCTCCCTTTTTGGAGCAGTAAATTCACTTAGGAGCGACCCAGTAAGGCGGATTTTGATGGAGTGCCTTTTGGCACCACAGGGCACTTTGCCAGTGCCGGTTTTGGTTCCCAGTCCGGCCCTGCCTGCATTCCACTTTGGAACAACATTCAAACCATTTCTTAAATTTTCAGTTGATGAATGAAACTGCTCCTGCAGCTACAACATGTAGCATGATGTGGCATGATGTGGGGAACACTGAGTATGATGCATGAGTTACTGTGATATATGTATCAGTTAGTAGCGGCCGTCACTGATTGGGAGGGTGGGCGGGAGTCGGGAGGAAGGGGGTAAATAAAAAATAAAAAATCTGTTCTTCTTGTCCGTGTCCTGCGTTGTCCTCGTTGCATCTCTGCACTCCTTCCTCCAGCCAGAACAGGAAGGACACCAGAAACAACCTGGCTTCCCTGAGCAAATCACAACGCTGCAATGCAGCATTGTGATTGGTCTTAGTGCAGTGGTTTGGCGCTCATACGGGTTTGGGGGCCATTGGCATGTTCTCCACCCAGACTGTAATGCAGCCTGGGTGGAGAGCATGCAATGTGCGCATGAATGTTAGGCCGGCTGAGACGGCCGGCCAAAGATTCATGCTCACATATGGAGTGAAAACGACTCCTCCCTTCCCCTGCTCCTTCAGCAGAGCAGACCTGCCCCTCTCCACTTCCCAAAGCTGCCATGCCCGCACCAAGAAAATAAAAATGCTAATAACATTGTTCTTTTCATTTTATTTTTTCTTACACTGCTGAAAAGCAGTGGGGCGATGCTCCTCTGCCATAGCGGAAGAGCCGCCACTAGTATCAGTGAGATGCATATCTTACTTGTCAGCTCTCTCTTTTTAGGCCTTGCCTGAGACAGCACATGCTCTTTTCACTGTCAGATCACTTGTATAAAAAAAAAAAAACTTAGATCCCAACCATTACTTAGCATAAGTTGGCTTCGACATCACTCATTACCTTGCTTCTTATTGGGTAGCAACTCTCAGTTTCGCTTTATCTTCCTCTGTTCGGCCAATCTATGGCGCAAGGACCAAGTACTGATAAATTACTTTATAAATGTCATTCCACTGTTTGCTCTCGAATGGAGGTACTTTTACTTTGGTCGATTTCCCCAATGTCGCTGCTTGTTCCCCCGTTCCTTCTACTGATCCACTTTGTTGCTTATCATTGCTTGTCTATTGAATTTCCTTGCCCTCCCCAGACCCGGTTCCTCTCCGTTGTATGCCCGTTGGCATTGTTACTGCCCTTTCTTCGCTTTCAGGCTTCACTGACAGGCAGTAGTTAATTTGTAAACAAATAAGTGCCAGGGCTCTTGTCAGGAGGCCACTGTAGCTTATACCACATATTGCCCATGCCATGCTGCCAATGATAGTAACACCACAATTACTAACTATCCCATGTCTACAAGTGTGACAGTTCAGACTATTTCAGGCCCCCAAAGCTAAAAGAATGGCTTGAGCATTAGATAATAGTCAGTTTTCATGTATATTAAATTAATAATTAGCTGTTGTTGGGGTCATCTCTGAATTAGCCAGACAGTGCCATCTTCTGGCAGACTGTCACAAGTGCCGGTGATGACAATTAAGTGGTGGTGCTGAGCACCGGAAACTACCGGCTCAAATTAAGCACTGCTTACAGGATTTTTGCACCCGTCGTAGACATCATTGGGCAACGTGCCTCTCTCACGCTTCGCTCCTCATGAGGCAGCTTACAGGGTTACTGAACCCTTTGCCATGAACTGTGTACAATATGCAGATCAAGAGCTCCACTCCCCATGAGACAACTTATGAATTACTGTACCCACTGTAGAGATCTTTGTGCAATTTACAGATCACAAGCTGCTCCCCGTATTTGAGAGCTTATGTGGGTCACTGTGCTCGCTGCAGAGATCTCTGTGCAAAATACAGAGTAGAGGCTTCACTCCTTTTGATACAGCTTAATAGAGCTGGGCCAGCCTCTGAAAGCTCGAGCCTGAAGCCTGGCTCGGCTTAGCGAAAGGTCCTGTGGGAAACTCAAACCCATAACAAGCCGACCTTTCATGTGGCTTCTGCCTGTCAACCTCCCTCCATCCAGGATGTTGCGTTATGACCAGAGCTATGAACTGGGGAACCGGTTTCGATTCAGGTCATCTGCTCAACATCCTGTAATTCTAGGCAACTCACTTAATATTCCTGTGCATTTAAAATATAAATGTGACCTTGTATAATGTGATGTATTAATGTCCAAGCTGCCACATAAAAATACATAAGAATAAACAGTCTTTGCTGGGTGGGAGGCAACAATAAAGAGAGAGAGGTACCTTCTGGCCAACTGCACCGACCCTGGGGTGGGTCACTTCTGAGGTAAAAAGCAGATAACCTCGAAGCCTGGCAACTGGTACTAGGAGTTACCAATGAATTACAGAATTGATGGTAGGTGGTTTCTTCGAGGTACGCAGCACCTGCAGATGCTGCTTAATGGCAGCACTTCCTTGCTAATGAATAACCTTCAGATAAAATATTGTTTTCATGTTGAAGGGAATTTGTCAGACACAATCCTTTACTATTCCTGCTTATAATGACGGAGAATGAGAGAAAGATGAATGTAAAATGGTTTATAGACAGTAAAAGCTGATCAGTCAGCACATTATCAGCTGAAAGTATTAATGAGATATTTGCAGCAGCTGTTTCTGTCAACCGCGCCAGAGGCTTGCCTAGTTTATTATATTTCAACACTCAGCTGGGTTCCAGCATCTGAGAACCTATGGACAACAGTCTTATGTCTGTCCCCTAGGGAGGGTGTGTGGAGGGATGCTTTGGAATGGCAGTGGATGTAGAGGAAGAGGTATATGCTGACTTTAGGTCTTAATCGCACAAAAAAGTACGATAATTCCAAGATGCGGACAGTAGACCATCTCCCGATTATGGAGTACAGGTCAAAGTCCAAGAAGTGGACGTTACAGAATTCCTGTCAAGGCTCAAGGGAAGATCATTCTCATGGATGAGAAGGGTTCACACACATATTTGTGTCATGCTTCATCATCGGCAACCTCTCCCCACCCTGGCAGGACAATATCACCAGGGCGAACTCGACATCCTGACGGACTCTGACAGGAGGGAGTTCTTAAACATGAATACTGGACAAAGGCGGGATCCAGAATAATTAAAAATACCTTGAGTTTCCCCGGTATGTAACTTTTAATAGTGGGGATCTCCGGTACACCTAAAAAAATCGAGTTGAGATGGTATATTTGAATAAAAATGGCTCAACCTGTCTCTCTAAGCAATAATTTGTGATTAAGTATTGAACTAGGGAGGAAGTTCAGTGGCCAGACCTCCCCCTCTCCCTTTGTGTGTTGAAAGTGATATCATTAGGTTCCACTGCCTGGGAGATCATACTTTCTCTGATGCACCAATACCCTTCTATATAACACGATTCTGGTGAGGATTTGATCCCCCTCAAGACCAATATATGGGGAATCCACTGTGGCAGTCCTGATGTTACCACAGTATCCATATATGATGCCAAAGAGATAGAAATAGGAACCATTCTAGGATGTCTCTTGTAGACAAAATGCTTAGCAATCTTTTATATGGTTACAACCAAAGTAGTGTGTATCATGAGCATAGGGTGGTGACAGCACATGCCACAAACATTAAGATGTTTTAACGCTGCAGCCCAGTGCCATATGTATCCACCACTCAAACTACTTTCATATTTCACAATACTAATTCACCACTATTCCTTTATGGGTTCCAGAGTAGCTTGCTACTCACCGAAAAAAGCGTTCAAACACCCCATCAGGGGTAACAAGCGCTATATAAATGCAAACCTTTTTTCCTCTTCTATCCCTCCGCTATCCTTCTGAATCCAAATAACTGACTAACCTATCCACCACTCTAATTCAACACTAATCCTTTATGGGTTCGGGAGTAGCATGCTACTCGCCGAAAAAGGGCTTTGACGCCTTATCAGGGGTAGTAAGCGCTATATAAATGCAATTACAATATAATATGTGCTCTGCCCATTTTCCATTGTAAGAGCGCAGAGATGCATGGTCACTGAGCTTGACCCCAGTGCAGAAAGAGAGCTGTTGAAATATCCTTGTCTTGAAATCGCCCATGTCACCCAGTAGCGGCCTGTCCCCTGCCAAAGTGGTGTGGCGGGCCGGAGGAGGAAGGTGGGACAAAAAAATAAACTAATTTTAAAAAAAAGGAAATTACTTTGAACACCGCCGCCTCCATTGCTGCCCGCCGCATCTCCCTCTTCTTTCTTCTGGGCACAAGCTCCCAGACTGCACTGCGGCCAATCCTGACGCTGCATGAAAGCAGTGTCAGGATTGGCCTTAGCGCTGGCAGCTTTCGCTCCCAGGCAGACTGGTAGCCTGTGCCTGCTCTCTCCAGCCCCAGCAATGCAGCTGGGGCTGGAGAGAGCTGCAATGCACTTTAGGTTTTGGCCCGCCTGAACCCTGCCAGACCCTCATGCGCAGTGAAGGGAGTGCACTACCAGCAGTGTCTTCCACAGGACCCGCCCCCAAGACTCGTAAGAGTCCTGGGTGTGGGACCAGGAAGATTAAAATAAAAGGATAACATTATTATCGTTTTATTTGACAGTGGTGGCGGGGGGCGCACACCTCCGCCTTAATGGTGGGGCCGCCGCTGATGTCACCTTCACTTAGAACCCTAACCATTAAAACATAGCACCAAAGCCTGGCCTTTGGCATTGAGACCCGCTTGAAGCTTAAAGGGGATCCTGCTGCACCGCTTGTCACATTCTTTCTGTATCTCATGCAAAGGCAAGATGGTCAGTTTGCCTTGCTGGTTTGACACGCCGAATCCTGGGAAACTGTCTGATTCCTAATGCTCCTGACAGAGGTCTACACTCTCCTGGGCTGGTATTGAGGGTTATGACGGTTTGTGTCTTGTAGAACGTGGGGGGTTGCTCTCCACACTCCTAGGCTGTTGTTTCGTTGTTTTCTCTTCCATCGCTTATGGTATGATTCAGAATCGTTTTGAAAATCTTTGTTCAAGCTGCTATTCATAAAAATGTGTACCTTTTTGTCTGGTTGACATATTTTGTTTTTTTAATTGCCAATTTGCCCATTCCACGTGCAGCATTGGCTGTCTACATTATAAAATCAAAGCATGCCTAAACGTGTCTTAATAACTAACAATAAACTTATCTGGACTTTGCTAGAAACTATTCACTCTTGCCTCGATCCTCGGTCCTTAAACACTGACACATACTTGGCCACTGAAAGTGGCTGCAGACCTTAGACACCTGCTGGAAGAAGTCTCGACTTTAGTGTGTACCCACCCACCCACACCACAGTCTCCAAAATTACTTCCGGGAATGGCAGTAATATACACTCTGGTGGGAGCTGCACCTCAGTTTACTCTCCAAGCCAGTCTGCAGTACAGGCTGTGCCCAATGGGCAGCTTAGCTCGATTCCTGCCCTTATAGTGGTACAATCTATGCAAGTCATTTCAGACATCACTGGCAGGTACTGATAGTATTGTATCTGGGTGAGACAAGAGCAGGATGGGCATGGATAAAGCAGGGCAGCAGACGCCTGTATTAATGAGTTAGAACTGAATCATGCATGACGTGATCAGGATTAGGTGCTGAGTTCAAGCATAATCCTTTTTATTTGTAACACTGTATTTGATGGCATGGTGTTAAGTGCTTCACACCGCATGCCAAGGGTCTTAATTTGTACCAACTTTGGCACTCCAGGTGGACTGGTAAAGCCTCCTCAGCCACTTATTTTTGTAATTATTTGTGTTCAAATTTTAAACGTATATGATCATAATATTCAAAGGCATCTGAACAGCCAAAAACCATTACACGTACAGTAGCACAATTGCATAAACATAGCACAGCTGCATAAACATAGTACAGCTTGCAGTTCTCTGTAGCCAGACTGAATCCCCACATTCGATCCACAGCTCTGTTTGAACCCTCAGCCAATTTAAATGTGGCAGACAGAGGGGCGCCAACGTTATGAATGGTGGTCGTTCAGAGTGTGACCTTGAAAGGTACAGAAGTCTGAAGTTGCTGTCTCGGGCCTACTTATCACTGCCACACGTGACTCCGTTTAGGAAAAGGTAGAGTGACCTCCGAAGGATATCAACTGAAAGTGTCAAACCTTGGACTTTAACCTGTGCAACCCAATTCACTGGGTAACATCAGTCAAACAGAGGAGGTCAGTGGGTTCTTCAAGACCTAGAGTAGATTGCTCCGAGTAATGAGGGAACAGCAGAAAACAAAAACATGGTGTAGTTACTGTACACAAACATACAGCTAAAGTAATAGGAAAGACTTGAGAGCAGCAGAATTCTCTTGTCTGATTGTTCATTTGTGATAATAAGAATTGCAGTGATTGGTTGGTTGAGGGACAAGGTAGCAATGATGTTATAACTTGATGGACAATAAGGTTGTTGGAAGCCAGAATGCAAGATGGCTCAAAGATAGCTTGACTTCAGAATTCTCCTGTATGCTGGAATGTATGAGACATAGAGCTATAGTTTGTACCTGAGCAACAGATGGCCTCACATGTTACGGGTAACCCAAGTGTGGTTATCGAGTGACCATTGTCTAGTAGCTACACTTCCATTTATGCACCTCACAGAGCGCATTATTGGTGTGGTGGCGGAGAATGGTTGTTATTTGCATTAGTAGGGTGCTCTATCGCCATAGGCCTCTAGGCACATAGTTTAATACTGAAAAGAAATAGATCAGCTTAGTTCTGTATTGCATTTTTGATTGTTTGGTTTCAAATGCTTAGATGTTTCCAAAACTCCTAGAGGGAGGGTGCCGACCATAGTGACACAGGAAGGGAGTGCCATATAATTGGCCGCTGCTACTGACAAAGATTCACCACCCTGCCAATGTTTTTGAATCTGCAAACAGAAGCAAGTTCGTCAGGGATGATCTCAGTGTTGCAGAGGGAGGGATATCTTTTAATATGACTCCTAAAAATGTGTGGAGAAATGGGCTGTAAGGCCTTAAAGACAATGCTATATATACGTTGCCGAATTGGTAACCAACTCAGTTTCTGCAACAAAAGTTTGGCATTAGTGTTACATGTCCAACCAAAAATCAAACATGCAGTGGTGTTCTGTATAACCTGCAGTCAGTGGCGACTCCTCCACTATGGCATTTCCTGGTGCGTGGCGGGCCTCAACTTCCAGAGCAGGGGCCACGAGGAGGAGTGGTTGTGCATAACTGTTTGGCCCTCATTCCCCATCTGAGCGCCGGATTACGGCACTCAGACCAATCACAACGTCATAAGACTAGGTGCTTCCTAACTCTGGCTTCTGAGGAGTAGGAGGCGTCTGCGAATGGACTGGCCTAAAGGTAAGTGTTTTTTTGTTATTATTTTTTCAATTACTAGAGATACTATAAACTGCGTGTCATCCGCATACATATATGTTTTGATTTTGGTCTTTTTTAGCAACCTGGCTAGGGGTATCACCAGGGGCATAGCTTCAGGGGGGTTGTTTTGAGTGTTACACACCCCTAATGCATGTATTTTCTGGTAAACAGTTGGGTACAGAGCTACTTTCAGTCGGATGTGGTGCAGTGTCTGTTGAAATGCACCAGGAATTTCTACATACACGCAGACAAAACGCACACACTCTCTTCATCTCTCTGTTTTGAAAGTCTTAAAAAATGTTGGTGATTTTTTACGAAATATTATGTTTTCTCTCACTTAGTACTCCTACTGATCCGTGTACTTTTCAGTTTCCACGGCCCTTTTATCCCCCCCTCATGTGTCCTGCTTGTCGTGTAATGTATTTTATCATGATATGGCAATGTGATAGTTGGAAAATCTGACACTCAACCCCGTCCCCTACCCCCAATCTTACTGACCAGGTTTGTCCTCTGGGGAGCACATATGTACTGCATAAAAGTGGGGGAAGGGGTGATCCTTGAGGCTCTCCACTGGCTTAAGGCACTTGCTGTCTGGTAAAAGCACCTCGCTTGGCAGCCTTAGCTCTATTCGACAGGAGTGAACTAACCCAATTCACTGCTGATTCTCTAATTCCTACAGCGCAGAGCATGGCAAGGATCTCTGTGGTTAGATCGTTCGCGAAATCGGCGTTACTCCTTCCATTGGCATCGCTATATATCAGATCCAGAATATATTCAGCCTTTTGTAGGTTCCGGTGAAATGTCACGCTAGGTTCATTGACAGAGCTGTGAACCTCATTTCTGCATAACTGCTTTTCTGACCTTTGACCTATGCAGCTGGAATGCCCAAGAGGAAATGTTTTTAGGTCGAGCTTGGGCAGGAATTGGACTGCTCTTCAAGGTATTCTCTATTAAGGTATGGACATTAAGCTCCGCCTAGTTTTTTTGTTGGCTTGTGTCATTGTGCATTGTAAAGTATGGCTTTTTATTAGTAAATAGGCTTAGTAGTCCCTCCTTCATACCACCTTTTCCCATTTTGTAACCTCCCATGAGGACATCCACTGTTACGTGTGTTGTTGCTACGTAGGCTTTAATTACAGCCTCCGAGCACTATTTTCTCAAAGAGCTTTGTCCTGTCTGCTTTTCTGCTTTTGCCTGCAGGAAAAGGCGGGACGCATCTCTCCTAACGCATTTGCAATGCAATAGGTCTCGCATTAGCCAGAGTTCAAGCTATTAGCATTGTAAATGACAATGCCCTTTATTGATCTGTTTTCAAAAACACATTAATGGCATTGTCATTTACAATGCCAATAGCTCAAACTCTCGTAAATGCAAGACCTATTGCATTGCAAATGCTTATTTCATTGTTCACCACGGAACAGAAGGGACATTGTGATCTGCAGTACTAGACAGGGTACCAAAGAGTGATAAATGCAATCTCTCAATGCACCCTAAAGAAGCAATGAGGCAGTGCGATTGGGTCACTGCCGATAGATGCCACACAACGGTTGCTTTGTATCTGCTTCCAGGTCTAAACAAAAGAGGATCTATAAGACAAGAACTAGCGCCTGTGCTTGCAACACCATGAGCTCCGGAGCAGACATAACTTGAGCTGTTGGTTATGGCGCGCAACCCCAAGTGCCTAGCAAAGCCTCCTCCAATGGCTCGGGCTAAATAGTGCGAAGCTAATCTGCTGCTGCTTGTGATGGCAGCTGCTGGCCCATTATCCAGCAGCTGAAGTACACTTCATCATGGGGTAAATGACTGTGCCGCTACGCGTGCCATACTCCCCGCGCCCATCCATTATTGGCGGCTTGGGCCTTGTAATCCTCCTAATTAGAGAATAGTAACAAAGTAGGCACTTATTCTCCTGACGGCTGTCAGCCACGTAGAAGTACCCTCCTCCCAGGCAGCCCTGTGGATCCACACTGCCTCATGCCAAGGATACCTGCTCCACGCCCTTGCCACCCGCACAGACACATTTCCATGCCTGAGATCTTGAGGAAAGCAGAGTTTCCAATGATGGCCCCATTACAGTTCGAGTCTTTCCATCAGAATGGTATAGGTTTCAGAAGGCCAGGCCTAGGGCCTTCCGGCCTCTATCACTATACATAGTTTACTACCCAAAACAATGCCTGGTTAACCTCGTCACAGTGTGTCCAGGACACCCTGGCATGGACGAGAGTCTGACCAAAGCGATGGAGGTGCTGACCGTGTCGAGACTGGAGAGCTTTGGCTACTTCATCTCACAGCTGACCACCGTCTAGCTCGAGAGTTGGTATTTCTTCAACGGGAAAACTCTCACCAGGTTACTCATCAGCTGCAGGCAGATTGTTCCCAATTAATATTAGATTTTGATAGGTTCTACAAGGAAAGTTGAAAAGTATGGTTTATGACTCTTACATGACCAAATTTACAAAGCTATATCTGCAATAAGATGGCGCTGTTCTCACTTTCAAGTCTAAATCTGTTGTTTCCTCAGAACATTTTGTCCTCCAGATATTTTAAGAATCTGAACTCTAGACACAAAGAAAACATAACTTGTTCATTGAAAAAAGTCTACATCTGAAGGCAGCGTAATAAAATTTTGTACGCGAATGAAGTACTGAAGTGAGTGAGGACTGGCTCCTTGGTAATAACGTATGACTGTCTTTATTTGCTTCCAAGATATCTCAGTGAGTTGAATGCCCAATGCAGAGAGCTCGCAAATATTTTTATGTTTTGACTTTAAGATGTGCCTCGAAATTATGCAGAAGAAATACCTCTTAATCCCAATCCCGTCCTCTAGCTGGGAGTCTTGTCCACACTATGTTTACCAAGGGAGGACAGGTCGGTTAAGTACCCTAGGTGCACATTCTGGAAGGGCATATCTGATGAGTGGCCACAGGCACAAGAGGCAGAAAGAGCACAGGGCACCATATGTTGGAAGGGAAATGAGCCACTGGAAGGGTAGGTCATAGGAGCACACGTGATGCCACATCCTACAAGGGTGTACTGTAGAACGCCCACTGCAAAGGTGGATCAGAAAAGCACAGGAGATGCCACATGGGTGGACGGTGCACTGATGGAATGACCAAAGCGTGCGAAAGGAGCACCGGAGGCCACAGGGTATTGTTATCAAGTTTATATATCAAGCCGAGCTAGGGAGCAACAAATTATTGAACGCATTTACAGTGGTCAGAAAATGTTTGTGTGCACAGGTGATGGCAGGAGAGTGCGTTGGCAAGCTGAAGAGTAAGGTGGCGTCTTCTCAGTGTCCGGAATAGAGGATGCTCGGTTATTGTAACAGAGAAAGGGAAGACTGGACTTCAATGGAGAAGGTGACAAATGTCAAAGATAGGGTTCATTTGGCATAGTAGCAGTTCATTTAACTGACACAACACAGACTATCCCGAGCAGAAAACAGATGTATCTCTCGCGTGAGGTTGAGAATCTCTTCTTCATCTAGTCAGAGGGTTTACACCATCTGATGACACTTGGTCCACTATGAACTTCTTGAACTGAACTACAGCATCCTTGTTTATAGGGGCAATCACGGGGTGCACAGTAAGGGGCGGCTCCTCCATTAGGGCGGAAGAGCGTCGCCCACTGCTTTCTCGCAGTGCGAGAAGCAGAAACATAAAATTGTACAACTACCATTTGATGTTTCTGCTTCTCGCACTGCGAGAAAGCAGAGGGTTTGGTTGGGGGCGGGTGGTTGGTTCTGATCTAGGGCAGGGGAGGAGTCACTTGCCCACTGCTGAGGGCGCTGTCTGTCTGGTCGGCCCTCTTGGCCGACCAAACCAGTCATGTGCACTCTGCCTTTTCTCCATGCAATAGCAGTGTTGTGATTGGCTTAGGGGAGGGAGGCTACCTGCTTCCTGTTCTTGCCGGAGGCAGGACAGCAGGAAAATGCGGGACTCGGCGAAAGGTAGGTTTTTACCCCGCCTGACCCCACCCACTATTAATGCCGGCTGCAGAGTGAAGAAGTTTCCAGTTTGTGCAGACTGATAGACAAAATATGGAAAGATGGCTTTACAAAATGTGAAAACTAGAAATTATATTGAAATTTAAGTAGATAGGTGACCTAATCAACAACTGTTAGAATATATCTGGAACTATCTGACATCTACTGAGCTCCTTCTTTCGGCCATGAAACGTTATAATGCCAGAGAAAATAGATGGTCTAGCCGTGGGATTGCTATGAGTGGGCAGGCCTAGCAAGGCCGTTTTAGTTATACATTCATTGTTCCCTAGTAAAAGGTGACGAAGAGATTGAATTTACAACTAAAATACTATACTTAGACTAAAATTCCTTATAGAAATGACTTCCAAAGGGAAAAACCAGTGGTGCAAAGTGGAAAAGGAAGCCATTCCGAAGACGTAGCACACAGAAACTTTAGGTACCAAGTTTAATTAGGATTTTTTGTTTTTAATCATAGAATGAATAGCCCCGCAGGAAGCACAATAGCTCCCACGCTCAGCCTCAAACTGCTGCCAACAGATTGTCCTCACAGAAGCTTACACCCTCATTCCATGATGACACAGGCGGCTTTCTAAGCTTACTCCACAGTCAGGCAGAGAAGGCGCACCAATGATATGGGATGTATATGCAAGTCATAACACACAGGATTCCAGAAATGGTGGCCTGCCAATATGGCCGCCCTAGTGTCCCTGTATTTGCCAGCATGTTGTAGAGCGTTGCAGCGTTTGTGTGCAACTACCATCAGGTGCAGACCGTACCACACCCGTATGTTGATTCCAGCCTCTTATGAACTGCTGCAGGTTCTCTGATTATGACTGATTACACAGTTGTGAACTGGCAAGCAGGATGAAACTGTAAACCTTAGCCTGAACATTGAAAAGGGAAAGTAAAAGTCCAAAAGTGGTTGGTACTCTTGATGAAAACAAAAACACTAACACTAGTGGAAATTGACATAGGACATGGTGCAATTTCATAGCCCTACCTATCTGTTACATTATTTCAGCGAATCCAGTGGGTGTATCACAGGAGCGGAGCAGCAATAATCTGCCGTCTTGAGGTTGGCACTGAAGCAGTGTCAAGGTAAGGGAACAGAGCTTAATGTGACCAAACATGGCTAAAAGCATGGTGGAATTCCCATCCAGGGCCGAACCAGTAGCACACTGTCGCCACTCACCTGGCTAATAACCTTACCGGGGTGCCAGCATATTGGAGTTTGAAAAATAATGGGAGGCAGCTGCATGGAAATGATGCTGCTTTTCATATCGGAAAAACACATCCTCAGCCAGTGCGCGAACAGTCTTGACTGTCAGTGGGAATCATTTTTGCTATTAGTAGGTTCTCATGTGAGAGGTAAGCGCATATTGTTTTGTATTCTGGTGATGTGTCTCAGCTGTCATTCTCTCAGAACACTCTTCTCCATCTCTCGAGTACAGCCCCCCGCCATCCTGATTCTTGCAATCATTTCGGTCATGTTCAGTTCTTTGTTCCGTCTTCACAATGGCTTGCAATAAATTGTGTGCTTCTACTTCCAGCCATGATAGAATGAACCATGCTCGCCTTGTGTACAGCATTTCTTTCAAAGGCATAGCCGTGCCGTGTTAAATTAAATTAATATTGAGAACGCAGCCTTCTGGATATAAAAGACATGTTGTGGGATCCTGTGTAGAGCGGTATGTCGGTTGCCCTCAGATTGTGCGCCCCTTATCGGGAACTTCGAGCTCCTCCACTGTGCAAAGTCCTCTGCTTCCTACTTTTGAAGAGAGAACTTAAGGTTTTTGTTATATAGGTACCTCTCACCAGCAGCCTAAGTCAGTTTATTCGATAAAAACTGTGGTTCAGTTCCAATTTGAATTTCTTGCATGAATAATATAAATCATTACAACTGTAAAGCTAATAATTTGTGCATAGATTTTATACTAAACTGCAGAGCACCCCAGGAAGAGAAATCTATTGATAAAAAGAATAATATTATAGCATTGACTTTTACATATTTTCATCAATATGTACTTTATGTACAATATTTTTAAAAAGGTTATTGTGCAGTTGATGATAATTTAGAAGTTATCAACTAATTGAGAACGTACCTAAACAACTGTGCCTGGAACCTGCTAAAATACCATACAGAATCCAAAAAACAAGGTAATCACAGTACGTCAGGCTATTAAGTAAACACCTCAAAAATATGATGCCATAAAATGTAATGCGACACAATAAAATCCAAATGTTTCTATTGTACGGTTAGCGGTGTGCTTTGCCTGCTCTACTAGTTATAATAAACTGCTCTTTATTTAATATCCTTTTCCACTGGTTCTTTCGAATTTGTGTGGAGCTTCTAATGTTGGGTATGAGAAAAAGACAGGCGACATTACTAAATATTTTAACTAGGCCACTTATAAAAGAAAGCCATAGCTTCTTTCTTTCCCTTAGAATGCTTTTACAGCCTAAAAGAATATTTGTTAAAAATTCATAATCATTTATGTGGAATTTCTAGTTCCACTATGTGACAGAAAATGTTTCCAACTACACCTATATTCATAGATTGAGAAATTAATGAAACACATTTTCCAAATTTTCTGCTTGTTTGTCCATTTCGTTCCTTGTGATAAGGAGAGTTTATTTAGTGGTCTCATAAGATTGGGTGTGCCAGTGCGCATGTATTTTCAACGAGAATTCAACCTGGTCTAAGGCCCTCCAATTAAAATCTTACAATGCCACCCCTCATCCATCTGAAGATCCTTCATAGATGTTAACCATTGCGCCTAAGGGTTTATACTTGTGCCTTCTCTCCTCACACAGATTTCCAATAAAGCCATTTGAGTGAGATTTGCTCAGCATTCTGCCAGATTTGGCTGGTCCTGAGTTGGACTCTTTGGCAAGTTAAAGATTTTTCTATACGCAGAGCTCTGTATTGTGTCGAGGCATGGCAAGGCCCTGAAAGGAGAACTGCTTGATAAGAAGTCAATATAGAGAGTAATTAGCCCTGATTCATTTTATTATCTAATCCACTGATGAGCTGTCTAGCCTTGGGTACAACCTACCCAATGCAAATGTTGGGGGTTCACCTGTCTTTTTAATGAGGAAAGATGGATGTGAGGAGCCCTTGCGTCTGTTATCCATATGTGGGAGCTGAACCCCAATATCGAACAAACCCCAAATTTACCTTATACAGTTCAGCCCCACAGTCCTTTTCATTGATCTAGCAGAAAGAGTCTACCCTCCCCATTAATACCTCAAATTTAGCAGAGCAAATTCAATATTATAAACTGGGACCATTCCAAAAATGGAGTTCTAGATCAAAGATAGATTTTTTAAGTTTTAATGTAGTTATTAATAAAACATTACAAAGGAATGCATAGTTTGTCATGAAGACTCAAAATACAGAATCACAAATCATAGCAAAATCCTCGTTAGTTAATAAAAATCCCTCCGAACGTTAAACTTATGAAATGAAGAGTGCTGACACCATCTTAATGAAGAGAAAAATCTCAAACTAATTAGACAGTGTCTTGGGAGGAAAATTAGAAGTCACACTGATCCTTCAAACCCAGAGGTTTTTATACACTTTTTATGCATATTAATCATCAGAACTGCAAATTCTGCAAAGTATGATCATAGTCGGTTCACATTGGCAAATCAAAACAATTACATAGCTTTAAAAGATCTTTAAAACGAACCCATTTGTTAAGGAAAGAGAAATCTTCCACTTGCTTCCTCAGCAACTGCACTCTGGAGATGTAAAACCTAATATGCAACATTTTTAATAGCCCATAGCAATCATTTTCCTCTGCTTGATTACATCTGAACCTTCAGCAGAAATCCTTCAAAATGATGCATAGAGAAAATGACTGAAAGTTTAATTCACAGTACATGCTTTCTGTTACTTTAACCTACTGAGCTCACTGCTCTCAAGTGTTCTGCAAAAACTGTGAGGAGAAGAAGAGCCGCAGCAGGTCACTGATTGGGAGGGGGAATTAGCAGGAGTGAGATGAACAGAACATCAGAAACTGCACCCTTCTTTAATTAAGTGGCATCCTGTATTAAAATGTGGCATAACTATGCTACATTATTTACCATTCTTCTAAATTAGATGTATAGTTTCAAGTTGATCTGTCAGCAAGGTGCCATGACTGTCTTCAAGGTATAGCCAGTTGGATGGCTGCGAATTGCCTTAAACTTAATGCTGGAAAAACCGAGGTAATGATATTCGGAAATAATCCCAACATCTGGTCCCCAGCCATGTGGCCCGATGTATTGGGGAAGATACCAGTGCCCACACCCAAAGCTAGGAATCTGGGGGTGATTATGGACCAGAAACTGGACTTTGGAAGCCAGGTCAGTGGTGTAGTCTCATCCTGCTTTCACATCCTCAGGATACTGAGGAGAGTTAAAGCATTGCTTCCCACGGATGGCCTCCGGCTAGTAGTGTCGGCTCTCATTCTTTCGCGTCTTGACTACTGCAACAGTCTGTACCTTAACTTGCAAAAGAAACATCTGTACAGACTGCAGTTGGTGCAGAACGCGGCAGCGAGACTGTTGACAGGTACACCTAAACATGTCTCAATCCGAGAAGGAATGAGGAAACTTCATTGGCTACCAATTCACAAACGCTCCCAATTTAAGGCCTTGTGTACAGTCTTCAAGGCATTAAAAGGCACTGGCCCAGAGTTTCTGAAGGCCTGTTTTAAGCAGTATGTGCCGGGGAAGGCACTGCGCTCTATGGAGGGCAATCTAGTAGTGGTGCCTAGGATAAAAAAGGCCAGCTGGGGAGGAAAGCTGTTTTCATATGGTGCTGCCACAGCATGGAACTGTCTGCCAGCACATATGAGAAAAACGGAGGAACTTTTCTCTTTCAGAAAGGGCCTGAAGACTTGGTTGTTTAGGGATTAGACACTCGCTCTCCAGGGATGATCAGTTTCTTAGCGCCAGGACACCTTCGGGTATAAGTGCGCTTTATAAGCTCCTAATAATAATAATAATTTCTAACTGCCATATGCTTCATTAAAATTACTTATTTTTACAAATAATTTGTCACCCAAAATTGAACATCTGAAAAATCTTTAACTCCCAGACAGGTATCAGGTGAGGCATATGTTAAGAGTAGATCGCTCAGCCGATGTTTATTAGTCCCCACCCTCTATCAAAAGTCATTAGTATAATTGTATTTATATTTATCCTCAAACATATTGATAGATTGCTATATATAATTAATGTAGTGTTCATGTTTTCCCTTTCCATGCAGTACCTCTGGAGGATTCCTTAAAATGATGTGTTCTGGTGCCCTTTCTTCTGTTCGAAATGACCATGAACTTTCAGTTTTTTGTTTTTTTTTAAAATAATCTCCAAACAGTCATTTTGTGTGTATTACTTTGCCATTATTTTAATCTGTTAGTGTTGTTATGTTTTTTGGTAATAATACACCGCTGTACAGCACTTGGATCTCTATTGTTCTTCTGCCTTCAGGTTCGTGCTGTATGAAACTGAATGTGAAATAAAAATACGTCTGCACCTATTAGTGATAGACCTTGAAGTTGAGGAACCAGGTTCGAGCCTGGCGGGAGGCTCAGCATCCTGCGATTCTGGGCAAATGACTTGTCTCCCCTTTGCCTGATAAATGAATGTGTCCGCCTGTAATGCAAATGGTGCTCATGTAAAGCGCTCCGATACCTTCAGATCGAGTTTGCGCTATAAAAAACTGCACACGAAAAAAAACTGTTGCTTGCGGTGGAAATCGCTTGCTTCGCCCTTTGTTCCGGGAGGATCCTATTTCTCAAAGCTTTGGGAGAGCAACCTTCAAGGAACTGGTACAGCGATCTCATCTCATCATTGCCGGTTGCAAATAGTGATAATATAAAGTAGACAGCAGGTCACTTATAACCTGATTTGTTGCCCAAGCCCCAGACTAGCTTTGAGCCTATAAAAGATGCTTCTGCAATGGAGACAGTCTTGGTACTCCACTACTCTCGGGGGAGCAAATTAAGTTCTGCGAATCCTCTGGTTCGTGTGTTTGAGAGTGTTCCTAGCCGAGCAGGGTAGTATAAGTGTCTGTCACAGTGCTGGCATTGTGATCCCTAGACAGTATTCGCGACAGTCCTTCATCTTGCTGTCTAAGGTCTGACCTGCAGCAACATCCTAGGTAGGAGCGGCAGCATTAATATCACTGATATCATATCATCAGCTTCCTCTGCTAATCAAAGAAGATGGTGTCAGTCTTCACACTGAATATTCCCATCTTTAAATTGCTTCACCTTTTTCTTGCATTTTCTCTATTCCGCGGTTTGATTGTGGCTTGGTAAATGCTTTGCTCACTTCCTGTGTTTTGAGAGACCATATTTCCAAGTTTATCTGTCAGAATTAGAGGGATGCTGAGAGGTTTTACAACAGTATTGTGGGGACTAAGCCTCACATGGCTTCCCGTGGCGGTCTCCCCAAATAATGCACTCGTCATCTATGGCTTTGCCTTCTCCAATGCAGAACTTTTTTTCAAAGGTGACATTCTGGATCCAGAAATGTGCATTGGCCCCTCTGTGGTGCAGCAGTCCCAGTGGTCTCTGTGCCAAGTCACGGAGGAAGATCCTGAATCCACAATGTCATTCGAACAAACCACAACCACCCTGCCCCAAGGGTGTCATCCCTTCAAAATTCCATACTCTGCGTCTGGGATTTTCAGGCTTTGAACCCATCATACAGTGGTCCACGATCCACGTGATCATTTTCAGCATTAATACCGTGCATTTTTGACTTTTCATTGATTCATCTGCATCCACTCTGTGACTTCATCCACTCTGTGACTTCATCCCAGCCTTTGGCTCTCCCACTGGTGTCCTTATTTACAAATTTGACAATCTCTGCTCTCCAGAATAAAAGAATGAGCCGTCCGTTTTTCACTCGTCTGTAGGGGGAAGATGCATCTACATTTGTTTTTTTCTCCACCTCTGTGAGATGCTGGTCTGTGCTGTAATTTATTTTTTGGACGTAAACCTACGAGTTCCTCACTGCACAGAGTATTACCCAGAATGCTTGGAGTTTCCCTATTCATGATGTTTGGGGAGCTTGAAAAAGATGACCGCTCCAGCATTCAGAGTTACTTATTGTCTATTTTGTAGTTACTCTTCCTCTGTTATACGTTTTCATTTTGTCACCTGGCTGTTGACCTTACTCTACATATAACTGCTACCTCTCTTGCTACCTCACCCTAAGCGGACAACGTTGTCTGACTTGTTCAGTTGGTGTGAAGTACTCTGTTGGCTCTGACTCCCTCAAGTGGGTGTCCACCTCCAAAGCCTTGAAGACACCCAGAATAATCCCGATTTGTGCTCTGTTGAGCAGGCTACAGACACTGCAGAACTTTACTGTGAAACCTTGTGCTATTCATGGCCTCTTGGTCTGCTACTTTCCATGCAAATAACTGAAGTCTCCACGTGTAAAACTTTCCATATTTTAAATGTTTTGACTTCCTCGTGCTCCCCATACAGTAAACTCTGATTCCATCCATCCATGACGCCCTCTGTAGGGAAATCTCCTGGTTACAGCCTCCTCATGACACTAAAGTGTGTGCCCCATCCTCTGACCCTTAAATGTAGTACAGATACTACCAGTACCAAACCTTAGATAATATTTGCTTCCTACTCAATATCTATCAGCCTTACATACGTTTTAGAATAAGGGTTAGAGCCCAGAGTGAGCTAAGTGCATTTTTTTTCCAGCTTCATGTACATCTATGCCCACCTGTCTGAAGACTTCTTTCTTTAGTCCTAGAGCGCACTGCCTCTTTTTAGGTCTCACGCCTAGCGATGCAGTGCGTAGCCCTGCTCGCGCAGCGAGAATCCTTTTGTCCGAGGTTCTAAAACGGAGGCAGGAATCGCACATTCCTTTTGTGCCCCGTTATTGGCCTTTGTGTGCGTGTTTTTTCACAACAAAGCACGCAATAGGCCAAAGGCGGGCGCATTGCTCCGCCCCAGGCTTATTGGTGTCTATTACGCACACCAAAGGCCATGTGGTTTCAATTATCGTGCCCAGACATGGGCGCAATAATTGAAAACATATGGCTCGCTGCGGCGCGCCCGCGCGCACCACTCACGGGTGTGTTTTTTTTGTTTACAATAGCGTTTCACTGCCGCTTGTTTTTCATCCTTCAGTCTATCATTTTGTTACATTAAAGGCAGCTTTAGGAGTGTCAGGGAAACGCACCCAAAAGTCACGGATTCTCACGAACAGACGACTGAAGTCGCACACAACGGGCCGGTAACTGAGCGCGAGCTTCCTCGCCCTGTATTTGCTTTTTTGGACTAAAAAATGAGGGCCTTTGTTGGAAGGGGACGGTTAAGCAAGATGGAGGGGTCACTAAATGACCTACATTCATGATATTAACCTTTTAAATCAACGTATCACTCTGCACTTATGCTGCCTCTATGCGCTGTACACTGTAAATAACAAATGTCCTCATAACCGTGTCCAATGGGTCTCAGTTTACCGAACTCCGAAGGGGGGGAAGTTGGTGTATGTACAGACCAAACAGACTTATGTACTCACTTTGTCAGCCCTGGAAGGATGAAGAGCGGATGTTGCCTAAACCCTGTGAAATGGGCGTGCTTCCAACACCTCAGCAGCGTGGTCGGCACTTAGGGGGCTGCTTCTCTGTCTCAGAGGGTATCTGCCCAGAGCATGTCATTAGTACTGTCTTGGGAATTATGTGCCACAGTGGAAGTAGGACTTCGTAGCAGGAAGGCAAGGGGACTTTTATAGAACTTTTTTTACTTGTGGATGGATGTAAGATTTTTGGTCGTGCGGTAATGCACCGTGAGATGGAGAAAAAAAAATACGCGAAAAAAGCATGTCTCCAAAAGGGGTCATTTATCATAGAGCATGGAAGCAGGGCGGTACATGAAAAGGCAGAGGAGCCCTGGAAGCAGAAGCGTGTCATTAACATAGCCCATCTGAGGGTATGAAACGCCTGCATTTGTTACACATGAAATATTTGCTACATGGAACTGCCCTGTGGGGATTAAGGGTGCTTTGCTACTGCTAGCTCGTCCATTTTTTAAGAGGAGGGGGACACATTTGCATTCAATATTATTTCAAAAAGTATATGCAGCCCTGAAACTTTTCTCCAACCCCCTTTCCCACCCCCATTTTCAACACACTTGCGTACAATGAAGATCTATACCTGACATATAAAAAAAAATTCCAAAACATTTTTCAACCAAATTTTACGCTACTAAAAGCAACTATTCAACTAAAATAACACACTTAATAAAACTCCCAGCTTTAAGTGGGCGTGGCAAAAAATGTGTAATGCTGAAGCCACGATTAAGACAGGAGCACGTGCGCAGCTGAATTGAACAGTGTATTTTTCAGTTGGAAGTTGGAACGTAGTGGATCGCTTAAGCCACCCGCGCTTTAATTTAGAACTAGAATGCCAACTTTCTCATTTCATTATTGAAGGGTGAGAGCACTCTGGGCGACATGTTGCTATGCTATACGGAGAGAGGGCTTCATCACATTCTTATTGAACAAGCATCATCTGCAATGCAATTTACGCAAGCTTGAATTATTGGCATTATAAATGGCAATGCCTTTTATTTAGGTTGCGTTTTTTAAAACCTAAATAAAAGGCATTGTCATTTACAATGCTAATACCATAAACTATCGCAAATGCAAGACCCATTGCATTCCAAATGCTTGTACTTTTGGTCGGTGGCTGTATAACTTACAAGTTCACTTTCTTTTTGACAGCTTGTAAGTGAACGAGGTGCACGGTCTCATTGTACGTTTCTTGCAAACTACTACATTAGGACCACGCATTTTTGTGTGTTTTTAGCAGGTGTATAAAGTAGTGCTGCTTTTATATTTGTATGTTACGGCGTTGTGATCGGTTTCACGTTACTGCTGGTAGTGTCTTAAACAGAGAGCAGTTCAAAAAAGCATCTCTGTGTTTACCTGATAGCTTTTTACCATATTGAATCGCACTTGCACGTCTCTCAGTTATCCTCAAGGATCCCCGGTTGCTCGTATCATTTTCTTCCACTTCTCGTGATAAATGAGCCTCACCGGGGTCTCTAGATGGGAGAGGGAGCAGGTGTGGCTCATTTGCTTCACATTAAACAGCAGTAGTTGTTGACCCAAGCTCTGGCTTAGATCAACCACCACAGCTATTCAACGTGGCGACATAGAAAATAAATACACTGCAACCAAATACCTTTCACTGTTAAGCAGTGTTTATTTAAGATGTTTAAATCTGTGACGCAGTTACTCTAATATATATAAAATTACAAATGTAGCTTTAAGCATTTAACCATACGTTGTATGCAAAACGTAACGGTTTGGAAACCGAGATGGGCAGAGCTGAAAGCTACGACAACAGCATAAAACAAGCATTTGCATTGCAATAGGTCTCGCATTTACGCGAGTTTAAGCTATTGGCATTGTAAATGATAATGCCTTTTATTTGTTTTAACAATGAATACAGAAATAAAAGGCATTGTTATTTGCAATGTCAATAGCTCAAACTCGCGTAATACGAGACCTATTGTATTGCAAATGCTTGTTTGTTTTTCTGGTGGTGCCTGCTCAACTCAAATGCTTGAGCCCAAATGCATATGTTAGAATTTAAAGACTGTAATTCAAATACATTTTTTTACTGCATAGCTCAATTGTCACTAGGGACTAACACGGCTTTTGTATATGAGGATTCAAGCAAAAATGGTGTCTGTGAACATACGTATCTCTATTTCTGAGCTCATAGACCCCTCACCCAACCTACCGTGGAAGTCTGTAATCCAGTTCATAGTAGTAATTTCCATTTTCGGACCACACTTTCTTTTGTCAACTGTTTGGACATTCTTTCAAGGCCTCTAACAACATTGTCCACTCATGTGTTTTTGTAACTTCCCGTTCTTGCACTACATCACTACCTAGCAATGTATCTGCCTCTAACACTGGGGTTTCAGAGTCCTCTGGTGGATGGAGATTTGCTCACATTTCCATGCCGACCAGAGTATATTGCCTGCTCTTGAAGTACCCCTTCTTACAGCCTTTCCAGAGATTGATGTGCTGTGTACTAGCACCCATAATTATCACCAGGCCCGAGTTCCCGCCTACCAAGCCTGGGTCACTCTTTAGGCCCTATCCAGGGCTTTAAGTGGGATGAAAAAACTGGGGGTAGGAGGGGGATCTCTCAAATTGGTGTGGCCAATGTAATTGAAGGCGTGGCTTAAAAACACGTAAGCTATAAATCTGTACTTAGCATAGTGTGCCGCCCAACTTGTATTTTGCTTTTTTTCTCATTGCATCCAGATATATGATACAAGAAATAACATCATACCTACAACAAGTCAGGACTATTGGCTTTGTCAATGGTTGTTAGTTGCATAAGATAAATAAGCAGCAACTATGGCTTGTATACAAGAGGTTTCCACTTAAAGCTCTGGTGACACCACAACGATGTTGCTGCTCCTGAGTTTCATAAAGAGAAGGGAAATCCAGAGAGAAAATTACTCTTTAAAGGATTTACCTTCCCCTATAACACTCACCTGGGATGACGTTATGCCGTAACTTCTCGAGGAGTGATAAGTGAGCAGTGTGTGCACGCGCACATCGATGTGCCTGCTGTCACTGCAGTCCTGAAAAAACGGACCGCCTGTGCCAGGGCACAAAACAGAGCCCAATAGAGACCCGTTTCGAGACCCCCTTTAAAAAACTGCTGGTGCTCAACACTGGCAGGACCCGGTCCACTTAAAGCCCTGTATATCTACACTCATGCTGATTTCAGGCTCTATGCCCAGGCTTCAACGCTGCAGTCACGGGTGTCCCCCTTTACCAACTTAAAGTGAAATTCGGTGCCAATGTTTATGGGCGTCAGATTGCCCCCTTGTCACGCTGCAGACAGACACAGAGCGCATCGCCGGCCCCGGAGGCTTTCACACGCCGCAATAATTGAAGGATGTTATAATTCTCAATCGCAGCCGTGTAATTAATACCGAAAAAAATCCTGGAATGAGCCGTGCTGCGCGGTTTGTGGTGGCGGGCTCCCGCGCTAATTTTGGCGCCCGCCTCAGCCTCATTAGCCACGGCCCCACGCGCCGCATTACAGCCCCTCTGACAGCGCCGCGCGCGCGATTAGTTCCGAAGGTACAGAAGCCTCCTGATTTAGGAAGCTCTCTATCCATGCTAATTAGCACACGGAATGTGAAAACTGTTACGACATTTTAATTATCCAAATGCCAAGCGATGTTCTCATAATAATAATAATGTTAATAAAGAGGAAAAGGTTTCCATGTGAGGACGCCCCCGTCTACTGCCTCCTACCAGTTTGTCTGCAGAAATTAACCTGTTGCCTGCGTTTTGCTCTGAGAACAGTTATTGAGGGGCAAACACAGGATTTAGAAAAGAGACGGAGGTCTCTGGCTGAAGCCAGATATAGTCGTAGACCACCACAGTTGTAGTGATAGTGTCTTGGAGACCACTCTCTCAAAATGTTAAACCCGTCGATGGGTTAAAAAGGCGCGCTTGCTGTTGCTGCCACTAGTTAATTGCATATTAATTTCTGTTGCAGCCAGAACCGATGGCTTTATTTGTTTTAGGCTGTCCAGCTTGAGTTCCTCCCTTTCCTTACCCAAACTTTATTTGCAGTGTCCCTCTGAGTGCTCCCTTTCTGTAAACAGGCCTTTAAATCTTGTTCTTAGCTTGTCACATTTGCTGTGCATTCAAAGACAGAGGTCAAATGTCAGGTGTCTTCTGAGGTAGCCTGGTATTTGTTTTTCTTTCTCTGACCTCAAAGCAAGAGAATTTATGTGACAACCATGCTGGCTACCTGGGGAAATTCTGAAGTGTGGTGGAAACAAACATTTTAATACCATCAAAAGAAATCAATACAGTAGGTGATGACATTTACGCACATTATAGTTTGTGTGCTGTGTACTTTTATAAGTAAAACTGCATGTCTGTGCAAATGTAGTGGTCATTTCATTTGAAGATGTGTTGGTTGTAATGGCAGTGCGCTACCACGTCATGTGTACTCCACTTTACCCCACTCCGCTCTGCACCACTCCATGCCACTGCACTCTACACCACTCACACTGCACCACTCCACGCCACTGCACGCTGCGTCACTGCACTCTACTCTGCACCATTCAGCTCTACTCTACTTCCGTCTATGCCTCTCTACTCTACATCACTCTACGCCAATGTACTGTACCCCACTCTACTATGCACCACTGCAGTCAGCGTCACTCCACTAGACTCTACACCATTCCACTTCATGCCACTCCATTCTGCAACCCAGCACTCTAACCACTGCTCTCTATGGCAATACAATCTAATCTGTACCACTGCACTCTACGCAGGTGCACTCTATGCCATCCACTCTGTGGCATTCTAGTCTACTATGCACTCTACACCACTGCACTTTATGCCATTGCACTCAACTCTACCCCACTCCACACTACCATGCACCACTCCACTGTAAAACAATCTACTGTACACCACTCCACTCTATTCCACTGCAATCTATTCTGCACCACACTACACCCCTCTAATCTGTACCACTTTACTCTGCGTCATTGCACACCATGCCAGCTCACCTCTCTACGCTACTGCTCTATACACCACTCTATTCTGCACCACTCTACTCCCCTGCACTCTCTGCCACTCAACTCTACGCCACTCTTCTATTTGCCTCTGCCCTCTATGCCACTGCAGTCTACTCTGCACCACTCTTCTCTATTCCACTCTATGCCAATGTACTCTACACCACTCTACTCTATGCCACTGCGCCACTGCAGTCTACTCTTCCAGTGGCATAGCAAGGGGGGTGAAAGAGAGGATGGTACGAGTTTTGGCGGCCGCCAAGGGTGGCAAAAGTTCTAGCTATGCCACTGTACTCTGCATCTCTTTCTATGCCAATGCACTCTACGCTACTCTACTTCACTCCACTCTACGCCACTGTACTCTACCCTGCATTACTCCACTTGCACTGCTGCACTTTACACCAGTCCACTCTTTAGCCACTCTAATCTACTCTGCACCACTGCACTTTATGATACTGCACTCTACTATGTGCCACTGCACTCTATGCCACTTCACTCTGCTCTGAAACAATCTACTCTATGCCACTGCACTGTACACCACTGTATTCCAATCTGTACTATTCTACTTTACGCCACTGCACTAATATCTACCACTCAAATTACTTTCATATTCACTATACTAATTCACCACTAATCCTTTATAGGTTCTGGAGTAGCGTGCTACTCGCTGAAAAAAGCGCTTCAACACCACATCAGGGGTAACAAGCGCTATATAAATGCAAACCTTTTCCCCTCTTCTTTCTCTCTGCTATCCTTCTGAATCCAAATAACTGACTAACCTATCCACCACTCAAATTACTTTCATATTTCACTATACTAATTCCACACTAATCCTTTATGGGTTTCGGAGTAGCGTGCTACTCGCCGAAAAAGCGCTTCGACGCCTCATAAGGGGTAGCAAGTGCTATATAAATGTAATTACAATACAATACAATACACCACTTTACTCAAAACCAATCTATTCTACGCTACTGCACTCTACCCCACTTTATTCCAAACAAATACACTCTACGCCACTGCACGCTACACCACTTCACTCAAAACCAATAAACTCTACGCCACTGCACGCTACACCACTATACTCTAAACCAATACTGCACTTTAAGACTCTCTACTCTGCAAGACCGCACTCTCCACCATTGAATTCTATGCTACTTTGCACCACTGCACTCTATGCCACTACACTCTGTGACACTTCTTATCTAGGCAGCACCACTACACTCGGTGCCACTGCACTCTATGATACTCTGCTCTACACTCTATTCTGCACTACTACACTTTACTCTGAAACAATCTACTCTATGGTACTGCACTCTACACCACTCTCCTCCACCCTACTCTGTGCCACTCTACGCCAATGCACTCTGTGCTACTTTACTCAAAACCAATGCATAGCCGCTGTACTCTATTCCAATCTACTCTACACCACTGTACTTTATGCCACTTCACTCTAGGCCACTCTACTGTGACCCTCTACTCCATTAAACTCTATGACACTCTACTCCACCTTATGCCACTCCACTCTACAATACTCTACTCTATGCCACTCTACGACTGTACTCCACTCTACGCAACTCCCTCTATGCCACTTTACTATACTCTATTCTGCGGCACACTACTTTACTCCATTCCACTCTTTGCCACTTGACTCAGTGCCACTCTATGCCACTCCACTCTGAAACTCTTTGCCACTCCATGGCACTGTACTCCACTCAACTCTGTGCCATTCCATTCTACTAAACTACTCCACTCTATGCCAATATGACACTCTACTCGACTCTACACCACTGTAGCCCCTTCTGTGCAACACCCTCTAAGCCGCTCCACTCTGCTCTGCACCACTCCACAGTACTCTGTGCCACTCCACTCTACGCCCTTCCACTTTATGACACTCCGCTCCCTCCACTACACTCCACAACACTATGAGACTCCACTCTATGCCACTCCATAACACTCCACTTCACTCTACGCTACTCAACTCTGCACCACTCCACACCACTGCACGACTCTCTACGCCACTACATAATACCCCACAACACTCTACTTTATCACACTGTACTTTATCACACTCTACTCCACGCCATTCTCCTTTACGCCATTAACGTTTAGCCATGTTGAACAGCAGCCAAGCTGGTGTACAACATGGCTAAAACATATTGGCAAAACCAATAGCTCTTGCATAGGCGAGACATATTGGTAAAGCCAATGCTTGTTGAAAAAGTTCATATGTCATTTTGTTGCTCCATAGAATAGTAAATCTTTCCATTACTGAATTAAACAGTACATATGCTATTTCATTGCTGGTGCATGTTAGTGTGTGACATTTATGCCCACAGTGTGCCAAGAATTGTCACCATTATGCAGAGTCAAAATTATACTAGGAGTGGGCCTCTTCTTGCAGTGGGTGCTTGCAATATCCAAAAAACATTATAATGATATGGCCAGAAATGATACAGGAAGTGGGGTTAACATGGTGCTCAAGCTATGCCAGGAATTTTGATGAGGCACACACTTTGCCAGTGGTGGACAGAATAATCCCAGGGTCCCCCGCAATATGCTAGGAACTGCATTTATCATTCCAGCTCTATCATTACTTGGGAGTGGCACCATCATGCCGCAATATACCAAAGGTGTATGCATCAAATTAGCCCAGCACTCGTGCACAAACACATTCAATTACACACACAAGATGCGGTGTTTGAGACTTTTTTATATACATAATTACCATGGTGGACTATGATGCACCCGGCTCAGGCTACATCATAGCTACCTCGTGAACTCCCTCACTTTGCTTCTGGTCCAGTTCCTCGCATCCCACTAATAGTGTGATTGATAAACAGCTCCAGGCCAGTAATGCAGTTGACCACCAAGCAGCTTAAGCTGCGTGATGATTTAGTTGTGCTATCTGCCCTATACAGGGCATGCTAATGGTTCTGGAGCACTGATATACAACGCTCTTCTAGAAAGCTACGCTTAGAAAGCGATAAATCACACACCAAGTAGAATAACTTGTGCATGCTCATTTGTGTTTTTTTCTTTCCCTTGTCCTCCGAGTGACTGGAGCAATGCAGCATAGGGAGCACTACAAACATCAAATCTTTGGAGTGACATGTCAAAAAATAGATGGTGTGCTACCATTATGCGTGTTTCTTAACTTGAGTAAGCATCATCGCAGTATGGAGTCCGGCAATGTGGCAAAAACTGCCATTATGCATTAGCCAGAGATGCAAGATAGTTGGGATCATCATACTATTGCAACCTCCCTATGCCAATTTTTTTTTTCAATTCGTTTTTATTTCATTTGCAGCAAGAGAAACAGACAATCTCGGCCGCACTTGAGTTACATGGGTATCATCTTATCGTATTTAAGTACAATATGTGGAGCAGAATATTGGCAAAATACACTGAAGGATTTAAATGAGAAAATGGATGGCTACGGCAAAGAGACACAAGAACGCAAATTACGTAAATATAAACGTGATACAATTGATTATAAACTTAATGAGGTTTATACATGGGCAGAGGTGTATGCACAAAGGAGACCCCCACCAAAACATGTATCTTCATCTCAAGAAAGTGTGGTTTCAGATCAAGATTTATCATCAACAAGACAGCCAATCAATGTAGATTCGAATCAAACCTCACAACAGACAATTCCAGAAAAAAACAGCCACAGCAGGTACTTCAAATCGCCAACAACCTGTTTTTTTAGAAATGGGACCATCAACCGGAAGGCCAGCAGATACAAGCGGTTCAAAAAAATCCGTAGAGGTCAGAGAAACCATCAGCCAGAATCTCAGGAGTATAACCAGACCTTAGTCATTAATATTTCATCCAAAATGCTCAACACTCAACAGTTGCAAGTCCTCAACAAAGGGTCTTCTTTTGATCCCACATATCACAGCAATAAAATTGAAACGGAAATCTGTTTTTTCAAGTTTATGCGTAATTTAAGACTTCAAATTTTTTTTACTAACATTGTTCCTACCTTGCCTGACAGTAACCTTTCAGTTGAGAATGGGGATATACAAGAATACAAAGAATTTAAACCTCGCAGCACATTCATGGCCCCAAGTTCGCACAAGATTCTTGATGCTTTTGAAGGTCTTGTCAAGAAAGATTTGGAGAAATTGAATTTCAAGCCAAAAACCAAAACTAACCTTAACAAGCACAAACAACATATCATACAAGCAAGAATTGGCAAGAGACCAGTCTTTAACCTTCCAACTCGCTGATTAAGGTAGAGCATTGGTAGTCATGGACACCACTTACTACATAGCAAACGTACAAGAACACGTGGAAGATCAGACGACCTATTTGAAATTACCACAGGATCCGATTCACGACATTAAGAAGACTTTGCATGACATCCTCAAAAAGGCTTTGAAATGGAATGGATCAATAATAACACTCTCAAATATCTACCAACTAATCATTCCAGATGCCCCACGTTATACATGCTACCCAAAGTTCACAAAAATTTGACAAATCCACCATTTAGACCCATAGTCAGCGGATGTGAGTCTATATTTGAACCATTGGGCAAGGATATTGATAAATTTCTACAATCTTTTGTTCAACAATGGACATCATACATTCAGGACACCACACACTTTTTACAACTTTTGAAACAAATTGAGGGTCTAGATATCTTGAACTGGATACTATGTACGATCGATGTGACAGCTCTTTACACATCCATACCATTGGCTGAAGGCATTGATGCCTGTGAATGGACATTACTACAACAAACAAACATAGCAGCCAACAAAGTGTTCATCCTCGGGTTATTGCAATTTTGCCTACAGCATTCCTACTTCAAGTGGAACGAGAAATTCTATTTACAAATTAACAGAACTTAAATGGGCTTTTCTGGAGCTCCAGCGTATGCTAACACGTACATGGTCAAATTGGTCAAATTCGAAAATGTCTACATTCTCACCGATCCAGGTTGGCACAAGAATTTAATATTCTATAGATGCTTTATTGATGCTTTCTTGATATGGGCTAACACTGGATAGGAATGAACTAAGCAGATAACTGAGTTGAATCAAAAAAATTCTCGTATTCAATTCACTTACCAGATAGACAGAGATCAAATCTCATTTTTGGATGTGATAAATACTAACACACCAGGCAAGTTAATAACATCTGTATATCACAAACCTACTGATCGTAACAACTTTCTACTGTATACCAGTTTTCATCCACCGGCTCTTTTGCAGAATCGGCCCTATTTTGCAAATGTTAAGAACCAAACGTATATCATCAACCCCTCAAGCATTTGCCTGTGCCACGGTTCAACAAAAAAGGAAATTTGGTGCACGCGGATATCCGCCACAAGTAATTGCAGCAGCTGAATTAAGAGTCAAGAACATATCCAGAAACAAACAAGATTAAACAAGATCAGGACAGGATGGTCTTTGTTTCCAAATTTTCGACAAAATCAGATCGCATCAAAAAAATACTGAATCTTTGATGGGAATTGCTTCAATGTGAAGCTGAGTTTCAAGGTGTGTTTAACAAAAGACCTTTATTTGCGTACACCAGAAGCAGAAATATGAAGGAGCTTTTATCCAAAAGAATATTTCAGAGTACACCCACAGTAGCTGGTATGAGAAAATGCCACAATTGCGTGCATTGCAATAACATTATTCCTGGCCAAACTATTTCACATCCTCAAACTGGAAAGACCAATAAATTACGAGATTTTGCTGATTGCAACTCCATGTGCGTAGTCTATTGCATCAAATTTCCTTGCTAGAAAATGTATGTAGGAAAAACGGAAAGAAAAATTAAAACTCGAATTACTGAGCACAAGAGTCTCATACGCAATAAGAATCCGAAATCTAGTCTGGCAAAGCATTGGTCTGAGTTCAACCACAACGTACCACAATAGAGATTTTTGGTACTGGAGAAGATAAATTTAATTCCGGAGCGCGATAACACAAAATGGTTATCACAAAGAGAAATCTGGTGAATAAAACTCCTGAATACCATGAGGCCTGCTGGATTAAATGACAAACTAGACATGAGTTGTTACCTTTAATTTTGTTCTTATTAGAACTCTCTTCATAGTGACAATTAGTACAGACAATAGGGCTAATTTTTAATTTGCCGTCTTTACAGTGTTCATAAACTCACACAAACAGCCAGTTTAGTCAGTATAGCGCTGATCTAATTTCCTATTAAATAGCTATAGTTATGTATATTTTGGTAAAACCCTCAAATTCACTTGTATTATGTCACGTGATCAATCATTGTGATAATGATGTTGAACTGTATGTTGAACTGTTATGGGTATTCATAATAGTCCTTTGCATATTGTATTGAAGCACAGCATTAACATCATTTATACACACATCAGGCATACATTGGTGGTTTGTATATTCATATTTGTTTTTTTCACTTTTGCTTACACACTTTTTGTTACTTGAAGTGGTTTTTACCGTTGGTGCATTACGGTTGTCAGTTACGGTGTTGGGTTGTTGTAGACATGGCATAACAGTGACATGAGTTATGAGATACTATATGATTTAGCTTACATTGTCATAGTGCAGGCACGCGTGGTTATTTTAAGTACCATGGTGCTGAGCAGTCTCTGTGGCTTGTTCGCAAACAGATCTCAAGAGTGCTCATGTTTTGAGCTTGTATTACCGATTCCCCAGGCTTATTGTGGGGTAGTGTAAGTAACAAATCATGCGCTTGAAGTCTCTTGTTTATAATTCTAAGATTGTTGCCCTGGTAACTATACAGGGCTCGAAAGTTGTAACTTGACCGACGTCCCGGTTGATTGCTCGGCTTGGTTTTATTTGATTTTGAGTCTCCATGATGCACTACGTCTTGGTGCAGCAGATCTGGACTACGCGGTTATCATCGGTAAGATTTCCTGGTAAGACGCTAGCGCTTTCACGCTATGGGATACTTTCTGTTACAAGCGAGCGGGAGCCTCATGGATATACTTTGTTGTTCCAGTTTTCCGGCGCACGATATGTTTCACGCGTTGGACATTCCTAAATTGAATGCTCACTATATTTCCTAAGTTTAAGGTAATTTTTGTTTGTCAGCACCTTTAGGTTTTCTTTTTTCAGTGGGCGCTTTCATTATTTGTTGAACAGCATAGACGTCATGTGTTCACGTTTTTATTTTCACAGACGGTATTTAGGTTCATATCACCGTTCCTCAGCTGCAGAGCTTGTCGCTGTAGGAGTAAGTTTCAACACAGTTTGGTACTGAGTTGGTATAGGTTCATGGGAGCATGGAGTCTGGTTATACACTCTAGTTTTTCAACACGCTGGTGAAGGTCGGTTAGGGATGTTTACCACCATATATATGTGGACACTTTACCTGATATGTAAGCACACAAACAAGTCGTTACACGTTCACTTTGGTGGCAGTCTGGTCACACCCTAATGGTCACAGTTCTCAATTGAATGAGCAATAGTTCCTCCCCGTATGTCTAATATTGGCATTCATGTTTTATTTCAGTTCCCTTGACGAAGGGATAAGGTTATCCTGAAATGCATTGGGAAACGACAACAGAAACCACCTTTTTTTGTTAACAATTTGTACATGATGTATTCAGAGATCAAATGTTATGCTTTGTACACTTTGATCAGGAACTGAGATGAAAATGATCTGATGACAGAGTGATCTGAAATAAAATGATCAATGTTTTGAGACAGTGTGGTATATTGTACTACAAAATCTATGTATTGTAGGTAGTTAAAAATTGTTAAATTGAGCAAAAAGTTTTTTTGCACCTCCAGCAGTGCGGGCAGGTGCAAGTGCACGTTGAAACTTGCATTAGTGACTAATGTTATACCCGGGAGCCCTGGTTGGCTGAGGTAGGTACCTTAGGCCAAATAGGGACCTGCGTTCCAACGTCAGGGAAAGGAAGGTCACCTTCTTAGATAGCCGCGCTCACCCCCTCGGTAGCTTGGCACGAGCAGCTAGGCTTGTCTTCAAGACAAATGTGTAAAGTATTCACAACCACGCTCACAATAATCCAATGATGACACCACAAATAGACTCCACGCATGTTTTATAAAACGAGTATAAACTTTATGTAAAAAGATATACTATAAAACCAACATATGAGGTTGTGTAATATTTCTCCTGGCCGGTTGTTAGGCCAGCCAGCCCTTGTAAGTTCTGGCGATGTCAATGAGCACTTCTAAACATTCTCCTGTACTCCTAATATCTTGTCATACAGTTCGGAATGTTAGAATCAGGCACTTTTGCAATGTAAAAATACTGTAATGCGGAACATAGCAATCAGACACTCTGCAATGAAAAGAATGCAATGCGTAACGCAACAATCAGGCACTTTGCAAGGTAAAATAATGCAATGCGTAATACAACCACCAGATATGTCGTTCTGCAAAAATAGGGCAATGCGTATACACTAATCAAGTAATTCGTTATGCAGGAATAATGCAATGCGCAATACGCTAATCAGGTAGTTCGTTATGCAGAAACAAGGCAATGCGTCATACGACAATCAGGTAGTTCGTTTTGCAGGAATAATGCAATGCGTAATACTTTAATCAGGTACTCCGTTATGCAGAAATGATGCAGTGTGTAATACGACAGTCAGGTACTCCGTTCTGCAGAAATGGAATACTACGTAGTACACTCAGGCCCCGATCACAGGGCCTTAGGCGGTCTCTCCGCCTGTCCTTCTGACTTGCGGTCATCCTCTCACAGTTGCCCCCAACACAGTACGATGTAATCCCAAAGTGCAGCTTCGCACTCCGGCCCCTGTACCGCCACTCCCTTGGCAATACGGGCTGCGATACGAGCCAAAGCAGAGGCTCGCGCTGCCAACACGCGAGAGAGGCCGAGAGCGTCTCCCTCCGAGCCCACGCCCCGCCCCAGGAGTCGACACACGTTACCTGGGGGGTGCAAACTCACTCTCCTCTATTCGTCCAGCGGCTGGGCCTCCAATACAGCTTTGTGAAAGGGCAAGGGCAGGTCGGGCCGGCAACTCCGCTCCTCCAGGACTGCCAGTCCGGGCCGCTTCAGTTACGAAGATCTCAGGCTGTCACAAAGCACACTCACACAGCGTCGCTGAGTCTTCCTTCACTCCGACTGCACGATCACTGGGCACTCCACACACAAGTCTCCGGTTGCACGAAGATCACGCGCACAGTGTCGCTGAGACTCACTTTACTCCGGTGCACATGATAACAAGGCAAATCCTCACGAAGTTCTCCTGGTGCACAACGCATCCGCCCACGGCGGCGATGGGACTCACTTGGATTCCGGTGCACACAATAACAAGGCAAATCCTCACATAGGTCTCACAGTGCACAACGCACACGCACACAGCGTCGATGAGACTCACTTGGATTCAGGTGCATACGATAACAAGGCAAATCCTCACGAAGGTCTCTCGGTGCATAACGCCCCGGCACACAGCGGCGATGAGACTCACTTGGATTCCGGTGCACACGATCACTTGACAATCCTCACAAAGGGGTTCAGGCTGCACAAAGCACACGCACACCGCGTCGCTGATCCTTGTTTGGACTCCAGGTGCCCATGATCACAGGCTGATCCTCATGACTCAGGTTGCACAAAGCACACTCACCCAGCGTCGCTGAGACTCACTTGAACTCAAGGCACCTAAGATCACAGGGCAGTTCTTACGAGGGTCTCAGACTGCAACAGGCAGGCTCACACAGCGCCGCTGAGACTCTCCTGGAAACTTTGTGTTCCTGTATTTCCAAACAGTGAGCCAGCTCACCTCAGGCCCTTGGGAATAAGTTATTTCAGGACACAGCACACAGAAAAGTCCTTCAATCAGGGGGACACAGGACACAGCAAAGTCCCTTTAGCCTTTCCTTGGTTGGAACAGCAAACAGCAGGCCAGCCCCAGATCACACAGCAATGGTCAGTCCTATCCTTCAGTTTCTTCAGTTTCTTCCTTGGCAAAGGTCCTCTTGACCATGAAGTAGCTCCAGTCTTGTTCACACTTGATCAAGCCATTCTCTAAAGTTCAGGGGCTTCAGCTCTCATAGTTATACCCCTCAATGGCTTTGAAGTGTTTGTGTTTCAGGGGCACTGACCCCTGCTCAAACCAGTTCTGGGTGCCTCCCTGCCAGTGACACCTTTCTTCCTTTGATTAGTGGGGGTCTGGATTCTCAATCACTCAGCAGGAGATGAGCCAATTGTTTTATAGCAGCAACCCAGGCCTCTTCACCTCTAGGGGCTTCTCCTCCCCCCTACACTCCAGATGCAGGTCAGCCTGTTGCTGTCTCACCTCTTCCCCTGGGTCAAGACATTCTCCAGATCCTATTGCTTTCAAATCCAGACAGTCAATCCACAGCCAGGCAGATACACACAGAAATGTCAGAGCACAAAAACTCAGCCACTTCTAAAAGAGTGGCTTCTGAACACACAATGCAAAAACCAAACCACCTACATCAAAAGATGTGCTATTACACTGTGAGTTCAGGCATACTAAACTTCACCTTTCCATCCTATGCCTTTGGGAAGATAGGCTGGAAAACATATTATACAGCCTTCCCATTCAGTCCTATGGGCAAGATGGCCTTTCAACAGTGAAAAACAAAATGGAGATTATTTCACTGTCAGGACATGACACACACCTTAGTACATGTCCTACCTTTCACATGCGCTACACCCTGTCCAGGGGCTACCCTAGACCTACCATAGGGGTGTCTGATGTGCATAGAAAGGGAAGGGTAAGGTCTGGCAAGTGAGCGCACTTGACAGAACAACATGGCAGTTTAACAAACTTGCACGAGTTCCCTTTTTAAGGCTACTTGTGTGGGTGGCACAAATAGAGCTGCAGGCCCACTAGTAGCATTTGCATTACCAGCCCTGGCACACATAGTGCACTGTACTAGGGACTTTACTAGTAAGGCAAACATACCAATCATAGACAACCAATTACCAGTTCTTTATACAGGGAACATTTACACTTTGACACTGATCAGCAGTGGCAAAGTGTCCAAAGCATCTAAGTCAGTCAAAAAAATAGTGGAGGTAGAGGAAAAAAGTCAGGGGTAATCACGCCAAGAAGTGCCAGGTCTAACAACTATCATAACTGCGGTTGCCATTTTGTAGGCTATCCTTTTGAATCGGTCATAATTTATAGAAAATGTACATGGTCATAGCTGTTTTAATGTTTCATAACAGTCATGAAACGGACCAGAATTATGAACACAGCATAATTATTTTAATCTGTTTAGATGATAAGTTTAATTGTGACCAGGTACCATCATCTTCTGACGGGTCGTGCCAAGATTTATGTGACTCTTCATGTAGAATACGGCCGCCATGTTGTAGTATATATATATATTATTGAATCAGTTGTGATCTAAAAAGATATAAAAACTCATCATAATACTCCTTTTTTTGACAGTCAGGGAAGTAACAAAAAATATGAAAGTCAACTCAGTTCATGTGCAAGCAAGCAGCATGACACGTTTATTACATATTCCTCCTATCTGTGTATCCAACATATGAGGAAATACTTAAATCACACTACCAGATAATTCAAGGGAATAATTACTGAAGTGTATAGTCATGTGTGATGTAATAATTTGATGGTAATCTTTGTGGGTAAATTTATCTAACTGCGTATGCTCCCTCACCGTGAAGGTGATGCCATATGTCTATGATATAATAATTGGATACCTGGACTCCTGTCTGTGGTCATACATAGAAAGATGTTGTCATGGTTAATGTGTGTGCAAATAATGTTTCCCTGGTGGTTCTCTATTTCTGCAGCTCACTCCATGCTATCTCATCTAGAGTTCCATCCTAGATGTATCCAATTTAAACACCTATCGCTGTTACTTTAGTAAGTGTTGTGCTTTAGAGTTGTGGCATACTGGCACAGTTCATAATACAATCCACTTCATGGCATTCAGTGTATGTTGGAATTCCAGGAAATGTGCCTTTATTTTTATGGCAGGGCGTCTTTACCGGATCGTGTTTATTCTCACTCTGACGGGTCTAGTTTTCATTCTGACATACTGTAATGCACATGTGCTTCCATGATTTTTCTAGCCCCAAATTCACTTCTTTAGTTTCCCTTGTAAGGTGGCATATGTTGTAATATCCACAGGGAAAGTGGCCTTTTATCTATGGGAGGGCGCAACGCATCATCAGGGACTCTGCTTGTACCTTCTCTATGGGTCTAATGTGTATCAATCTATCTTTCAAAATTTGGCATCTTTAAAAGCAAGGAGAGGCTTTCCAAGGGATGACTTCCGGTGTTCTGAATATTGCAATTCTTCAGAAATGTCTTTTTTTTTATCTAATTGGATGCTGGAGTGATTTTAGAGACACAAGTCAGTCTTTCTATGTGCTCTCGGTTCGAGGGTTCCAGAAGGACTTCCCTGTTGTTTTTTCTGGCCGCCTTAGTTGCTCTGTTTATGATTTTGTCAGGGTATCTCTTTGCCTGGAGTTTTATCGTGAGATCTTGAACTTAATGTTCATAGTCTGCTATGTAGCTGTAATTTCTCCAGAGGCAGAGAAATCGCCTGTAAGGATGATTTTACTGTGGCGTTCCGGGATGGAAGCTGTCAAATTGTAGGTTGTTCTGATCTCTGGGTTTTTTATTTGTCTTTGTAATAACTTTTTCATCTTTTACTGTTATCACCAAATCGAGGAATGCAATATGCTCTTTGGCGGTTGTCCAATGTGAACTTGAAATAAGGGTCCACCTTATTCATCAATGTCACAAATTCCTGCTCTGCCTCCACGGGGCCTTGCCGCAGTATCAGTATATCATCAACGTGATATTTCCATACTGAAATATGTTCCATATATGGGTTGTGCTCAGGGTACATATATTTGGTCTTAATAAAATGCAATTAGAACCAGGGCAGACTGTAGACAAATGTGCTGCCCATTGACGTACCCTGTATTTGTTGGTAAAACATAGATGTTTTTATTGAATTCAGTGGGCTAAGCTCAATTCCTCAATGGCAACACAAGTACTGGGGCTTGTGCAAGCAGAGATTTTTGGAGGTATAGTGAAATTTGCTTGGCCACAACTTGGTGGGAAAGGTGAAGTGGGATGAGGCAGGGGAGGGAAAGTAAAGAGAACCTGTCCAGAGACCATTGGCAGGTGACTGAGAGTTGTAGAAAAGAGCCGAGAAGCAGAAGAAGAAGCACTGAGAAGGCAGCATGGAGAGAGCTGTGACTGCTTGGTTAGAGGGTTAGGAAACAATAGGGATAGAGATCTGAGAGGACATAGCAAATTACATAAAAGGATATGATTAGTGAGTTAGAGCAATGGGAAGAGGGCCTAACAGATACAGGATGTGAGTGAAAATGTGGGTTAGTACACAAAGAGACTGTACATGTGTGCATGTTTCACTGGATATGTGTGCTAGTGCATGTATCAACATGTACATCCTCGATCAGCTCGGTACTATAAGGTGGCTATGCCAGGCATTGTGATGTTGATTCCTGGCATTATAGTTGACCTGGTTTATTGGCAGTCATCATTGGACACCCATGGCAGTGTTTTTGCCGTTACCAGTGGGTTAATGGCAATGTCTGTCATAATGATGGCCATCCTTAACAAATTGATGGCCGTTCATGCAATTTGGGTCATCCCTAGAATAATGGTGGCTTTTGCAAAATGGTGGCTCCCTTCATATATGAAAGCCATCACCGCTTTCTGATGGGCATTCTTGGCATAAGATTGAAATCCCTGACATCTGCTGGCTACCTTCTTTATATGGTGATCATTCTCAACATTTGAAGAAGTTACTTGACCATATGAAGGAAAATATGTTAGTATGCGTATTAGTACATTTAGTGTTTCATGAAACTAACACATTGATAATTAGGAATACCCAGGCATTCACTGAAAATAATTTGCTGGTATTTTAGAGACAAAAGAGGTTATTTACAATGCAGATATTTGGGGACAAAATGTTTGCCTTTCAAATTTATATTACTATTTAAAGCTGATATGTTAGTTGTTTTTTTTAAATAGTTTTTTTTAAGTTCTCCTTTTATTACTGTGGCTTCTCTTAAGAGCTTAAGGACCATTGAGGAGGGTATGGTTTTTCTGGTCTGATGGCTTAGTAGTCTAATGCGTCCACTGTAGGGTCCTGTGTTAGACCTCCTGCTCACTGGTTCCAATCACGGTGGGTTCACTCAGCCATTTATCCTTCTGAGGTCGATAAAATGAGTAACATTGAGTTTGGTAACAATAAACATCTGTTATTCAGTGCCAAGATACCCCTCTGGGTGAACGGGTAATTTATAAATACACGTGATGTTATTTGGGGGGAATCACTAGTGTTTTGTATTTTTAGTTTGTGTTTATCTCAATTGGAGGCACCTACATTATTTCCCATGTGCCAGAGAAGGCTTACTGCAATGGCTATTATTTAGTGGCTTATGTAGATACAGCTTTTATGGCATTATCATCATTACTACTTTATCAATGCTGAGCTGTAAGATGTCTGCTGTCTAAGCCTGTGAGATCTATATAGCCTTAGTGTTATGCCTAGTATCCAAGTCTCTGTAATCTATCTATATAGCAGTAGTGCTATATCTAATTTATGAGTTTGTGAGATCTGTCTACAGGGCTGGACAAGCCTTGTATTCCACAGGCATTTCCCGGTGGGCTGTGGCCCATGGAGGGCGGCTTTGAAAGCCCAGGACCGCTCCTGGTGCCTCTCTCTTTCCCGGCTCCCCGAGGTTAACTGCAGCATGCACAGGGAGGCTTCAAGAGGGAGGAAGGTGGAGGAAAACTGTTCAGACAGGGAGTAAAAAGAGGTGGCAGGATGGATGGAAAGGGAGAGGTGCACGAGGAGCAGGAGAAAGTGGAGCTTGTTTGACCTGTCTGTCTAACATGAGATAACTTTGCAATCGGTGACGGAGGATGATGAGATCTGTATAACTTTTAGTTACCCCCTATCCCCGCCTCACCACTTTCAGTAAACCACTACAATTTCAGGAATCTTCTTGCAAGTGGCAGGACGGAAAAATAAAAGTTAATGGAAGCTAGAAACGAAGAAAGCTGCTATATACTTCTTGAAAGCTGCTATATACTTCTTGAAAGCGATCATGTCAAATTGCATTATCATTTGTACTGCCTGCAACACTGGAGACTTTTTACTTGATTACTGGTAAAATGGTGGTGAAAAATGAAATGTTGTTCTAATAGATTTTACATTTTTAAAAATTGTTCCCTTCTTAATATCCTGTAAAAACTTAAGATTCCTAAGCCAATATATTTTATATTGTAAATGAAAATACATAAAATACACATTTTCTCAAGCATGTCTTAGCGCAGAAAATGAGAGAAAGGGAGAGGAAGTCCCACTGGAAAAGGTCCGGCTCGCTCACTTAGTCCTGCTTGGAGAAGCTTTTTATCCACCTTCAAAGTTTACCAACCACCACTGGGCAGTGGAGTTAACAGTGACAGAGCTCGAAGTAGAAGGCAGATGGGTAGAAAACATGTAGCAGTTAAAATATCCGGGCTAGAACAGGGAGCAGGTGAGAGATCACAGGAATAGAAGAGAGCAGAGGAAAGTATCAAGGATACAGCTAGGAGCAAACAAAGAATTTGGGTCGGAGCATGGGGTTGTAGGTGGATTGAAGGGTTCGAGACAGAGCTGGCTGCAGGGCTAGGATCGGGGCAGAGGCTTCTGCATGGGAAGTATCTGGGACAGTGACAAGCAGAATGTAAATTACTCACGGAGCATGGAGTTAGGATACAGATGAGAGTTGGTAACTTAAGGAGCAGAAAACAAGTTGATTGAGGTAGGAGTATGGGAAGGATCTTGGTTAGAGATGGAAATGGAAGAATAATCTGGAGAGCACAGATCTGGGGATGGGAACAAGTTTGAAGCAGATTAGATCGTCTAGCAGGGGACAGAAATAGGAAAGTTGGCAGCAGAACAGGGGTAAGGAGCAAAGCGTGAATCAGTATGTGGCCTGAGGACAGATCAGTTAGCTGGAGATGCATCTGAAACTTACCTGGGAGGAATGAACTACAGAACAGGAGTATCAGGGACAGTCCTGGGAACAGTGAAATGGGAAAAATCGGGGACAGCAAATGGATCAAAAGCAGAAATAGGATCTGCAAACAACAGCTAGACTCTAAAGAGGGACACAAGCAGGGAGAAGTTGATGGAAGTGGGGATGGATGATGAGTGAATGAGAATTGAAAATATTGTGAAAATTATTATATGGGTGACACAACAATGGAACTTTACATTTTAAATACTACCTTAACAAAATGTTGCCACCAGGTTACTTAAGGATATTGGCACTATTTTAACAACTTTACAAATAAATACAGTAGTCAAAATTGTCTTGACCTCTAAAACGAGCGATATAAAGATATTTTGGAAATTTAGAACAAGCAAGCAAAGCATTAATTGGCTAATTATAGTACCTATTATTTACAGTGCATATAAATTGCGAAAGTGTGAATGAAAAGGTGTGTGGTAAAAAGGTTCTGAAGAACCTCTGTTCAGGAATAGTGTCTGACACACCATGTAAGCTCACCACTATCTCCAAAAGGACTCCTCCTTTAACTGCTACATGACGGAGGACAGAGCAAACCCTCAGCTCTTTAGCAGCAGCCGTTTCAAGCATCGTCGTGTTGTAGGCTAGTTCCCCGATCACCAGGAACTCCAGGCTTTGCCTGTAGGACAGCTTATTGTCCAGGTATATGGTATGAAAGGTAACAGCATTCTTTCTAGTGACTTAAAATGTAAAAGTTTGTTCTTGATGCTCCTTTAATATAATTGCTATTTCCAGCTCTGACCCTATTATGTCCATTTATGAGAAGCATGTAATGGATTCTTATGGGTGCACATCTTTTACAGCCTTTAGGGGATGGCGAGAGGCCCTTACTAATAATCCTCTCCTAATGCACTGACCTCACCAACCAGTGAGATAAATTGTTGTCAAGCACCATTAGCTGCAGTAACCACTGGTATCCATACGTTATAGCATTTATAGGTCCCTGCTGCATCAGCTGGACGCACAATTACAGTAAAATATATTTAGATGGCAGTGTTACTTCAGTAGCAAATAAATCAAGTTCACAAGGTGCTGCAGGGAGACTCGGTGAGGATTGCGTGTGTTAATGGGAGGCGGTCATCATAATCGCAAGAGCAATATCTATGTATCTACAGCTCTAGATTCTCTGCAGAGGTTAGAATGTCTGCTCAAACCAGACCTCTGAAAGCACCCGCCACTGATAAATGATGTAAATCGCCGCCTAACCCCTTATAGTTTTAGTACAGCATTTGTCTTTGTTGTTAGTAAGACCCAAGGATGTTATCCCTTTAGAAAACAACTTGTAGTGTTATTTGGGTACCTAAAACGTACACAAAGGTCTTTTCCACTTGATCATGATGCTCTAAATTAATTGGCCATTAGGGAGCTCCTTTCCTGTAAGATGTGGATGTTGTAATGTTAAAAGTTTATTTAACACACTAACAAATGTGTGCCATACCCAGCAGGTCCCAACTGACGCTTCACTAACATTTCACCACGGAATGCCCACGTATCACAGCGATAATAAATCTGGTTCTCTCCATAACACTATAAGAAACCGTTTATAACACATCCCCCTCCTTAGAACATTTACATACATAACATATAACAGTAGTAATTACAATAAGCTATGTCAAGATATATATATTCAAACATCAATTGCACTTAGTACATGGCAATAATAACCAAATACAAAAAAAATTAAATACAAAGGTAAGTATCATAATAATGGTACATGTCATAACAACAACAAACAGATAAATATAGAACTCTATGTACATACATAATCATCCAAATTTCCTGGTCTTCTCCTAACATGCGAACTAACCCTTTCAACTTTAACAGTATTTGTATGTACAGACCCATCTTCCCTTTGAGATACAACATCCTCCGTTGTTTCTCTCCTGGAAGCCACAATTGTATTCTCCAACATGAAGGACTCAGGCTCATCTTTTTTGTCACATCTCTGGTTTCAGTTCATTAGATTATGTAATCTTTCGTACATACCACCACTTTCCATCCTCCAACGCACACCATATTTCCTTTTGCAGCACACTCGTTTTGAAACAGACCAGCTTCATTCACCCTTTCTATTACTTACACCAATCCTTGTTCTTACCCAATCACCGGTATCCAATGTCAATTTTGTGTTCCTGACCTTGTCACTTTGCCTTTCCTCCTACTGACCTTGATACTTTTTTTGTTGCAGTTTTATATAGCGCGAACTTGACACGAATCCAATTGGGTATCAGAGCGCTTTACATAGCACCATTTACGTTACATGAGGACATGCATTCATTTGGTTTTTTTGTTAGGCACGGGGAGATTAAGTGATTTGCCCAGAATCACAGGATGTTTAGCGTCATTACCGAGACTCGAACCCAGTTCCCCAGGTCCGAGGTTGAGTGCCCTAGCTGTTAGGCCAACTCTTCTCCCTCATAACCTGATATTTCACCTTCTCATGAGATGTTTTCTCCATCCAAGCAGGAACAACAATGGTACATGTAGTACTCTCAGGCTATACCAAAAAGGAAGTTTTACTCGTTATGGAATGTGGCATATTCCTTTAACTCCACAACATGTTTTTCACCTCGCATTCCAATTTAACCCATTACTCATAGCTAGTTGTAAACAGTCACCTAACACACGATTGAACCTTTCTGCTAAACCATTCTCCCTAGGATGGTACACAGCAGTCTTGTAGTGTATGATTCCCTCCTTCTTAAGGAAATCCTCAAATTCCCCAGACACAAATTGGGGACCATCATCTGATACCAGAATGTCTGGATAGCCTTCCCTTCTGAAAATTTCCTCACAAAATCCAATAACATTACCTGTTTTAACTTCCCATAAAAAAGCTAATTGTGGCCACTTTAAAAAGTAATTAATTAACACAATGCAAAACTCCTCTCCTGACCCAAACACTCAAGCGGACCACTATTATCAATGTCCACTTTCTCCCATGCTCTTTCCGGGAAAGTGACTGACGTAATGTGCATTTCTGACAGAGAATGTGATTTGTTATTACTCGTAAAAGCACGCAATTGCAAACACATCATTCAATTTCCTTATCCATGCCTGCCTACCAAAAATCTACAGGCGCCTTTCTCTTCATGGCAGACATAGCTATATGTCCCTCATGCAAAAGAGATAATAGGTGTTGCTGCAAAAAGATTGGTACCACCAATTTATCCTTCCTTCGAACAATTCAATTTACTACTGTTAACTCTTCCCACACACAAATAAAATCAGCTAAACTTCTTGACTCACCACTCAGAGCAGCGTTTTTGATTCTTTTTTTTTATTACCAGCTGTAAGGCTTTATTCTCCAACTAAGCACCCTTTAATTCATTTTCCCAAATAGCACCCTTACAAGATTCCTTCACTTCAGCTACCATCCACTCTTCATCCTCCATCTCAGAATTACACTGTAACAGTAGCTGTGACAAGCAATCTGAATTGGTGTTTTTCATCCCGGGTACATATTTGATGGTAAACATGAATTCTTGCAAACAATATGTCCATTTAGGTATCGCTTTCCCTGCTCCTTTAGTGATGAAAACATCAATTAGGGGTTTATGGTCTGTACGTAAGTCAAAACGGTTACCTCACATGAATGTACGGAAGTGTTGGACTTCCCGCCAGCAAGCCAATGCTTCTTTTTTTCGATGGTGTGGTATGTAATCTCAGCTCCTTTCAATGTACAAAATGCAAATGCTACTCTCCTCTCACGGCCCCAACTCTCTTGCATGAGAACAGCTCACAGTCCATATGCACTAGCATCTGTCACTATAATGGTTCTGTCATTAGTATGAACAATGTTCAAAATCACTCTTCCGACCATTGATATTCTATATTTTGTTTCATGACGGCCCGCATAAGATGCACTTTGTCAGAGAAGTGTTAGACAAACATGGATTAATACTCCACCAAACCCAAGAAAGAGCGTAACTGTTGCCTGTCCCCTGGTGCTGGAGCCATCTCAATAGCTTCAACTCGCTTACTTTTTGGCTTTATAGCTCGGTTAGACAAAGTATGTCCTAAGTACTCAACCTCCTCCACACTGACATTTGTCTATTTCCACAGTCACACCTGCATTCTGCAATTTTTCCAAAACACTCTCCAAAATTGTGTCATGATGATCTTTATCAGTATTAATGAACGTTATAGGATGATGCCATCCATAGTGGTTGAAATAGCATTGCATTATTTTATTATGACATATTTCTGCTTTCAATAATGTAGTTATACTCTGACTTAGCTAGTAGGACTGCCTTTAGATAAATGTGTTCTATTTTACTGTGTCTAGTATATGAGGGAAGTATTGTGGTTTTAAGGTGCGGGCTTGCTAGGGTGTAAACTATTAAGAGGGTGTCATAATAGGTATTTCCATCTGCCGTCATGTAAATACTTGTAAATTAATGCATAGTATTTAGTAGTGTGTGCATAAGAATGTACTTCTATTTTTAATAAACTTAAGCACTGACTTGAAAAAAAAAATTGAAAAAAATGATGATCTTTATCAGTGCTCCAAACCAGTTTGTCATCTTAGAAAAATAAGACGTTCAACATTCCCGATAACACACTTTGCATCACTCTTTGAAATACTGCAGTTGCAGAGGCTAGTCCAAAAGGCATTCTTACAAATTGATAAGCCCCCTCCGGTATGATGAACGAGGTAAAGTGCCTTGAAACTGGATGTAAATGCATTCAAGTCTCTCAACTCTAAACACATTTGTATTTTGCCATGGGCTTTCTTGGCCAGTACCACAGGACTAAGCCAATGTGAGGCTTCAATAGGCTCTATAACCCACATCTCACACAATCGGTCTAATTTGTCCTTCAATTGACTCCTCAATGCTAATGGAACATTGCGTACCTTATGAACCTTGGGAATGGCCCCCTTTGTAAGAGTTATGCGATGTTCACATTTTTTCAAGCATCCTAACCTTTGGGCTAACAATGCTGGGAATTTAGCACTCCATTTGATTACTTCATTACATTTGGTCAGTAACACCTGATCAGGATGATAAGGATTTAACACAATTCCCAATGCTCGTTGTTCCTTCCAGCTTAACATTGTCCGCCCCCTTTCCACAATTTGGCAACACAGTATCCAATTACAGGCAATTTATTACCACAGTACCCTTCAGGTAGCACCCTCCAGGTAGTACATCCGGGAAAATAAGTCCACACTGGCCAAACCGCTGCCAAATTGACTTATCAATTAATGTGTATGGAGAACAAGAATCTGCCCACATATGTACCTCTTCACCATTTATCTTAAGTAAACACTTAGGTGGACAGTACGCTTCACAGGCACTGGTAAGTTGCTCAGTCATTTCTAACACCATCAGTCCCCCAACATCACTGTCTTCAGATTCCTTACAATCATCCACATCCTCACCCTGTTGCTTAATCCAATTCATCCCACGCTTCTCGTTGTCAGTTTCACCATCTTACATACACAAGAGAAAAGTCCTACCCTGTTACATTTAAAATAATTTGCCTTAATATCTGGATAGGTACTTGATTCAGCTAAATGTCTTCCACTACCACACCTATAGCAACACTTCCCTTTGAAACCACAGGGAATCTCAGTCAATTCCTTTCCCACAGTATTCTTTCCCTTCTTGTGCATGGAATTTTGCACCGTGTTTATATCTCTACCATCCTGTTCTGACATATCTCTAGAGCAGAGGTCTTCAAACTTTTGTATGTTGAGCCCCCCTAGCTGAATTGTTTTTAGATGTTGGGCCCCCCCCCACCACCTGAAAGAAATTTCTGGAATCGACCGCCACACGCATATTCCGGGCATATCCAGCAAATAATGTTCAATACAATAAGAGTGTTTAGTAAACTGCAGGTTTGTGAGTGGGTGTGGTGAAATGACAGAGGCTTATTACACAGCTCAAAACACCACTTTTCAAGATAAAATGTGCGCAGATTGTTTTTACTAGGATGCTTTGTTTTACACATGACATAGATTGATATTAACACCCTCAACATAAATGTGACAAGGTGTGCCTGTTTTTCAGAGACGATCAGTCTGTGGATGGATTTTTGCTACTGCCATCCTCAGATTGTGCTCCACATCCAGTCTTGAACGGTACTTAGTATTTAACACCGCAAGTGCTGAAAACCCAATCTCACATAAATAGGACGAGCTGAAAGGCAAGAGAGTTTTGATAGCAGTTTCTCCCAAAGCTGAATATTCTGCAGACATTTTCAGCCAAGACAGGGACTGTAAGGGAGACAGTGTTAGATTTTTCGAGCACTCCCTAGCTCAGAGCTCATACACAAGAAACAATTCTCCTCTAGAAATCATTAACAAACATTTTAGGCAGCATTATAATGGGATAATTGCCCACCAACCAGTTATGGATCCGAAGACAGTTGAAAGTCCACAGAGAGGGTGTTGAACGAACACCTAATTGAGAATTCCTAAGTAGTACGATAAGTTGCTTGCCTGAAGCAGTGGGAGTTTAGGACACGTCGGGCTTATGTTTAAAGAAAAATAGAACTAATAATAAATCAATGATGTTGTCTATTTTATTTCAGGGTAATGTTGTCTGACAGACTTTGTGATGGCATGGACATGTTAGTAATTTTGGGTGCCCTGGGCCAAAACTATTTTGGGGGCCCCTGTTCAGTACAGCTTTGAGTTTAAATGATTTACTTTCAACTCTGCCATACCCTATTTAGCCAGGCTACTAAAGGTGCACAGGCACTGTAGTCGAAATTCTAAAAGCGTTTACATCTAATATTCCGAGATAGTGATGTGTTTTCACTGTTGTAACAAAGCAGCAGCCCACTAATTTTACAGTGAATAATATCTGTGATATCCTCCAATTTCTCATATGTGAGGACTCGCTTGGAGCTAACTTTTTTGTGGTTAACGTTTTTATGGTTGTTGCATGAAACAAACCCATTTCTCTGCAAATAATAATAGACTCCCTCACATCAATCACATTAAAAAGAGATTACACAAAACGGTATTTGCAAGAATCTGTTTAGGAATTATTCCAGGCCATCAAGGCAAAAACAGAATTGTCTCTATCAAGGAGCCCCTGGAAGGCTGGATTGCAGTGCATTTAGATGTCTCCTTATGTATTTTAGGACGAAAACCTTGATGGAGCAGGACATGCCCATACTTGTGTACAGGGGAGAGTGAGGTGACCATATGAATTTGGGTGCGCATGTTGGTGCAGAGTGGGACAAATGAAGTTATGGTTAGTGGTGGGCTTATTTGAGTGAGATTGCAGATTGAACAGTGAGGGGGACAGTTGAGTGAAGTGTCACGAGTGCAGGTTGAGTCGTGGGCTCGTGTGACTGCAGGGTGAGGTACATGGTGAACAGCGCAAGTGCATTGTGAGTGCAGAGTGATCACTGTGAGTGGAGGGTAAGTGGGTGAATGGTGTGAGTGCATGGTGATCTGTGTGAGTGCAGGGTGAGCGGGTGAATGGTGTGAGTGCATGTGATCAGTGTGAGTGGAGGGTAAGTGGGTGAATGGTGTGAGTGTATCGATTAGTATGAGTGCAGGGTGAGGGTGAAAGTGAAGGGCGAGAATGAGGAGCGAGTTGTCTGAATGCAAGGTGCAATCCCAGACACTTGTAGTAACTCAGCATGTTATTGACTGCAGCGTAGGGTTTCAAATGTGTTAAACTATTGCTATTATGGCAGTAACCAGGGATCAGGGTGGAAGAAAAAATCAGTGTGCTGATCCCTCAACAAACTTCCAGTCTTATGATTAGGGTTGCGAGCTCATTATTTTGATGTCACAGATGGTATAAAAATAAGCAGTCACCTAAAGCCGTATTTTCAGCACTTGTCTGTGCATACTTTGAACAGCAAATATAAATAGAAAGAACTTTTCATTGTTTTCTAGAGCTGCCTGAATGATCCATGACTGATAATAAAAGGGAAAAAAACCAGAAAAGTCACATTACAAATGAATACTTACTACTTTATTTATAGCCATATTTAGTGTCAAGACAAGCAATTTTCAGGCTGTTTAAACACCACATGGCTGGCTGGCATTTTGCGCGCCTGCCTGTGTAATTTTAAAAGAAACTTTCAGGGATGTTTTAAGGATTTTGAGAGCCCTGGGCCAAATGTATTTTGGGGGCCCCTGTTCGGACCAGCTTTGATTTTATGATCCAGTCTCAGCTCTTTCATGCCTTCTTTGGTCAAATACTAAATGTGTGTACATATGCTATTCAGGGATAGTGATGTGTGTTTTCAGTATGTAACACAACAGCACTTCACTAATATTACTGCAAATAATCTCTGTCACACCCTCCCATTTCTCATATGCGAGGTCATGTATTGATCTAAAATAACTTTTTATTTGGATGTTACATGACGCATAAACAACTTTTGGCTGCAAAATGTCTGTAATAGACTCTTCTTACACATTAAAAATGAATGATAGAAAAACACTATTTACAACATTGTGTTTAAAAAAAATGTCAAGGTCATGAGGGCAAGACTCTGTAGAACAGAGCTGGCTCTTTCAGCACCCCCTCCCCCCCCCACCCGCTTTAAAAAGCTGGGGTCCTAGGCCAGAGCCCACCTTGCCCATGCCTTAAAAGATCCCTGGAAACTTTGTCTCCTTTCTGGGAAGAGCTATCTCTCACAGGAGGGGGTTAATTCATAGACCTGAAATTCTTCAGCTGCAGTGGGAGGCAACGGGTCTCCTCTGCAGTGATTTCGAACAGAAAGGAACAGGACTGTCTGTTCCTTTGCTTTCGGTTTTAGCAGAGGAGACATCCAGCCTCCCACTGCAGCTGAAGCGTTTCAGCTCTATGAATTAACCCGCCCCCCGGGAGAGTTAGCAAAACAAAAGCATGGGATCGTAAGGAAAGATTAGAGAGGAGTGCGCGCCCCCCTGAGATGGCGTCGCGCACCCCCAGCGGGGCGCACCCCACAGATTGAAGATCTCTGCTCTAGAGTGACCAATACTTATCCTTGATGTAATGGGAGCTGTTTTCTATACGTCTGGATACACTAATAGTTTTTCTAGGGGAGGATCCTTCAGTCCCAGTAATTTCTTTTGGATCCTCATATAATTCACTCTATTGATCATTTGATCTCTAATTATATCTTCCTGAAGATCTTTGAATTTACATGAAACTGCTAACGTTCTTAAAACAGCTACATACTTTTCTATGGTTCACAAAGGTAGTTGAGCTTGACAGAGAAACGTATGTCTCTCGACAACAATACTAGTTTTCTTACCAAAATTCTCCTCTAATGCCCTTACAGCACTTACATATTCATCCTCTTGTCGAACCTCCTCATCATATCCTTCTACTTCCTCACTGTCTACCCCAATCAACATAAAAATGGGCAATGTCTTTTACACCTTCCGACCATTTACTCCCAAGTTATTTTTCAGAACCACCAGTTTTCTCTTGCCTACATACACATCTCCTCCCACGGCCTCTAAAGAGGTCCCAAATGGCTCCCTCAATCCTCCCATGCCATAATGAGATTTCCAGGTTCCACATGGGTGGAGCTGCTACTGTATGCACAGATATTGTGCTAATAATATTCCTCACTTTCTGTAAAGCCACACAACAAAACAAAGTAACATAAATGTAGTCACCAGTTTTTGAGACTTGTCTCTTCATAGAAAATATATTCAGTCCCTTTTCTAATTGCCAAGTTAGTAAAGGAAGTTGTCGGGGAATATTAGTTGTCCTACTTCGATCACCGGAAAGAACCAGCAATGGCTCCCCCTCAGTTGGCAAGTAAGTTTTGTCCTGTTTCCAGTGCTCTAACCAGAAATGGCTTCACCTCTGATCCATCACACTCGTAGGGAAAGCCAGTGTGGATCCAACAAGTTCACAAGGTAAGCACCTTTGACAAAGATCCAACAATCAATAACCACTTGTGCTGGATTCGCCATCAGCATTCAAACCGAGGTATTTTTTTTTTCTACAGCCCGGGTCCCAGCCTTGCAATTTCCTTCTGCAGCGGCTTGTGCACCGTGATGGCAGCACTGTCCATGCAACTTAACCTTCAGCAAGCCTCATGACTCCTCATTGTCACTGGTTCTCATCCTGGCATTAACCTCATGCACACAGCGCTGGTCATACGTCTTGCTCCCATCGCTGATTCATGAGCTGACAGTATTGCTTGCGCACCCACACTATTACTTCTACTGAAAGTTATTTGCGGCTTGATATCCTTGGCTCCCTCCTCTACTGTCCCGCAATCTGGCTCGCCAAGCACACTTGCGGCGCACGGAGAAGCCCCTCTCCTGCCCATTGCCAGAATACAGAAACGTTAGACAAATTATAGGTATGGCATGCCTGTTGTCACCCCAAACCCGATCTTCACACTCGCATCCCATCCTGGTCGCCACTGTGAAGGTGTGGAGGATACGTTGCTTGTAATGAAAAAGGTTTATTTAAGACACCCACAAATGGTGCCATACACGGCAGGTTCCAACTGACACTTTGCTGACAATCCACCATGGAATGCCAACGTAACCCAGCAACAATAATTCTGACTTTCTCCATAACATTAGAGAAAACCATATACAGCACATTCCATTTAAACAAATTCAGCTGCACGTGGTGCGGTATTTAGAGCATCGCTGGAGCCATTTTTCTTAATGTCAGGAGCACGGTACACTTCTGCTTGCTGGTTTTCTAACTTCGAGAAGCTTCAGATGTATGACAGGCGGAGGCGATTCGTTTTTGATATTTCACTAGTATTGGCTTGTTTTTGTATACGTTTGTAATTTGTTCGGGTGGCTGTACTGGCTGATTGAGCACAGTGACAACACCTCTCAAGTTCTGGCTAGAAAACGAACATTAGACACCTGCTTGCAGTTTTGGTTAGAGCATTACTGATTTACATGTTTGAGCCCCCAACAATCCTGGGTGGAGTTTTTAGAACGAGGCAAATCAAAAGGCGATGCACTCTGTATAGGGTCCATGTGCTGATCGCAAAAGTGGCAGTTGATACAAGCACTCAAGGTGTCCTATGTCCTGATAAAATGTACAATGCAAAATGTACTGACATGCTGCAAATTATACATGCTCATGAATTTACACCATGTATGAAGCACATCATCTTCAAAATGCGAAAACAATTTTCAAACTCGTATCCAAATGGGAAGTGTCATGGAACCTTTTACTCGTTTGCCAAACATCCCAGCAAAAAAAGGAATGCTTAGCATCCGTCACTTTTTGAGGTACATGCCGGAATTGAGTGCACCTCTCAGAATATCTAACTTTAGAAACTTGACTCCCAGAAGGTCACCTTCCTAACTTTTATGTTGTTTTAAATTTAGTTAGAAAGAAATGTTCATGTTTCCTATTTTTTATAATTCAAATGGAGACTGAGGCTACTTTTAGCAAATTCTGGAACTATTGTTTTTAATGAACATTTTAGTATATATTTATAGTCCCTACTTAGACAATCAGACAGCACATGCTGGGCTTCCCGTGGCCTGGGGGTGGCGGAACAAGGGAAGGCATTCACTCATCATGACCCACAGCACAACTCCCTGGCACTGAGTACAGAGGTTGCACTTCTCTTAGCGATACCAGGTCTATAGATACCATGCCACACTGGATAGAGCAGGGGAGCTGTCCCTGCCCTCATCCCCTTCACCACCTCCTACCACCCGCAATTGAAGGCCAGACCGAGGAGGTGTCACCCATAGTTCTGAGAACACCTCAGCAACACTCTATAGGGGGCTCTGCAACACTGCCAGACTTGGACCGGCACACAAAGATAGAAAGTGGACCAAGCTAGATTATCAGAGGGGGCCATCTTGAAATAGGCTTTGCTTCCTATAAGCAACATTGGACTCTTGGGGGGAGATGCACCAGGAGCCCCCTTCTACATCTCCTCCACACACTCTCTTTTGCCCCTAAGGTGGTTCGACTTTCAAAGTGGCAAATGGCTCATGCTGGGACCCATTATCTGCCCCATCCTCACACAAAGGGCTGTTGCATTGAATTGGGAAAGCACCAGCCCCAAGATTACCATTTGCTACAAATGACGTATGCCACTATTTTATCCTGGGTCCCCACCACTGGCCTAAAGTCCTCAGTAACAGACTACTTACCTCTCTAACCTAACAGGACTGCCTGAGGTGGTACTACACTGTATTGGTCACCCAGGGTACCATCTTTACTGCCAAATTCGCTTCTTTGGGCAATGTCCACTTCATCTCAGTGACCCCACCCATGTCGAAGGTCAAACAAAGTTGCCAGTTACACTAAGATGGCGCCTCTTGCAGCTATAACAGACACCTCAGTCATCCAGGATAAGACAATAGCAACCATGCTGAAAGAAATGGGAGACATCAAGCTTTCCATAACCACTGCCAACGCAGCAGTGCTAGACAGCACAGCGGTGGCCATAGGCCTTACAAGGTGCATTACTAACTTTCAACAGAGATCATATCGGTGGAAGGCAGAATTGGTGAGATAGAACCTCGATGTGCAACCAGAATTAGGCCCTTTCCTACGGAGGCTGCACAAGAAAGTCATAGACTTAGAGGATCATAACAGGAGACACAATGTGCATATCCGAGAAATCCCAGAACAGGCTGAGAAGGATGATTTTTACGTAACCTGATCCCCACACTGTTGTACTACTATTGGAATTTCAGCGTGTACATTGGGTACATTCCTGCAACACTAAAGCCGGAACCCACCATGACACTTACTGCTTTGCAGTGTCCGGCATCAACGCTGCCCGTAAAACTATTATGGCAGCGAAAAAACATGACCCTCTACCAATTTGAGAAAACTCCAAAATACTACACTACATGTGCCCAAGCTGTCTGTGGCATCCCTCAATGTCAAGGGCATGACTTATTATGTTAAGCATAAAAAATTCCTCACTTTCCTGGGTCGACACCAACCAGGCACTGCATTTCTACAGGAGACACACACTGATGCCTAATGAAGGGGCAATAAAGAGTGGGTGGGGAAAATCCTTAAACGCTACTTTTACCCAGCACAGTTCCCCCGCCATAAACACCTGGAAGTCCCACTGGCAGAGACGCGTTGCAGTATTACTCCAAAAGCCTACCCCGGCCAAGGTGTTAAAGCCCTGTGTGGACCCTGAAGGATGTTTCATATTGGCCAAACGTGCATGATTGGAGGCTCCATCTACGCCCCAGTAGATGAAAAATCAGACTTCTTGTTGAAACTGAACAGATTACTCACATCCTTAAGAAAGACCAAAGTTCTAATAGGAGGGAATTGGAATGTCACCATCGATCGCGTCCTTGATAGGTCGGGGAGATCAGACCTCTGACATGATAAAGAGTGTGCCATCTTGCAGGACATAATCTCGGATAATTCCATGTGAACAATCTTCTACCTCCACAAAAGGGATCATACTTTTACTTTGCGCCCTCCTAATTTCCACACTCGGATTGACTACTTCCTTACAACTCCTAACCTAGCAATACACCTATGTTCAGCTTTTATACTCCCTAACAGGACCTCATTGACCTTCAATTAGATCTAGGGACAATCCCCGTCCAGTGGGCAATGCCAGGCGTACGAACATCTTCAAAGTTAGGGACTCCTACAACAATACTAGCTTCTGACAACATCTGTAGCAATTCCTCCTTGACAATCAGGGATTCGTTTCTTCCCTACTGACCGTATGGGGCGAAGGGAAGGTGTATATTCGGGGGCTTTAGTGAGAGATCTGGCACTGGCAAAATGACAGGCAAGCACTGATAGAATACGTCTTGAGTCTGAAACGTGAGCACTAACCCCCGCTTATTCTAAAACCCCAACCCTGATGTTACTGCGACAATTGCTTCAAGTTAAAAAAGATTTGAATGTGTGGCATAGAGCAGCAAAAAAATCAATGTTGCACTTATATCAATGCAAATACTATTTTTCATTTTAGCTTGGAAATCCCTGGCCAGTGCCATACGACATGGCGAACACAGTAAAGGGATACAGACGTCAGCTGGAGATCTAAAAGCATTTTAATACGCAGACAACATCTTGCTCACGTTGGTTCACCCTCTTGACTCTTCCACCACCCTGATGATTCTGATTGATCACTTCTCACGTTTTTCGGGGTACAAAAGGTTTTTCAACATGTGCGGCCCTACCACTTATCACATCCACCACAGTTGCTTTTGTTGGAAATATGAAAAGTTGAAATATTTAGGCATATTTAACAGAGGCCTGCAGAAGATAATCCCTGACAATATCCTCTCTTTGAGGACGAAATGAAGGAAGATTTCATAAGTGGTCTATGTTAAATCTTTCGCTAGAGGGACAGGGTGCAAGTCAATAAAATAAAAAGAGGCTCCCGCTGACCATCCCTTGCACAACACTTGGAGAACTTGATCCCTCGATTCATGTGGGGCAACACGAAACCCAGGTTAGAAAGCTCCAAACGAAATGCTGCCACAACTGAAACAGGGCTCCATCTACCACATAAGGATAGCTATTGGCTGGCCCATTGGCTGTCCCAGTCGGTCTACATGCTTAAGACTCATCCCGAAGTCCCATTCTGGGCATTTATGTAAAACCATTCCCTACTTATCAATGGGGGGCCTCGCTGCATACTATACATATCGGCCATGGGAGCTGGCATTCTTGAACCTCATAGTTTCTACCTCCCACTACTTGTGGAGGAAATTACACATACAACTGGAAGTCTCGGAATATCTCCATGCCAAAGCCCTTATATGGCGTAATGTGGCGATTGTTATAGACAACGAGGAACTAAGTTGGGCATCCTGGTAACGGGTTTGACTACTACATCTCGAAGGCATGATCATAGATGATCATCTAAATACTTTCCCAGAGCTACAAGAATATGACCTCCCACACTCACATCACTGGAGATGTGCACTACATAGTCACCGTGGCCTCTCCAATATTATATTGCCACAATCACCCATCGTCAATTATTTGGATCCATGGAATGCTTACAAGGGCACAGTAGCAGGTCTGTATTCCTTGTTGATTGACATCTGATTCTCCACTTCTATGTCTGATGAATTGCGTACTTAGTAGAAAGAGCGTTTACAGTTGAAATTACAGGACGGAAGCTTGGAAGGCAACTATAGCCGACTACAACAAAGGACTGCAAGATTTACACTTGAATTATGCTTCTCTCTCAGGAGATCTCCATTGATAATCATAAGCACTGAATAGTCCCGCCCATATGCAGGGATCCCAGAGCACTTCTTATAATATGTCTTCTTAAGTCTAGATGTTTGCCTTTCTTCACAAAGGCCTGGAGAAACACTTAAGATGTGAATATTTTGCAGTCTATAAAAAAACGCTACAATGGCCACATTTTCCTGATTGTGTTTAAAAAAGGGTAATAAAATTAAATGGATTATTGGGTATGTATTGATCCCACTGATCCTCCAGACATTCTTGTAGTGGTCTCTTGTGGAGACAGGTGTTCGGAGTCAGAAAAATGCACTCAACCATCGTGTCGAAGAGAGATTTCACTGTTCTCACTGTGGGACGAGAGACTTTCATGAGAGAGTGTGACACTTTTGATGTATTGATAATCTCTCCTCTGAAAGAAACATTCTTGCTTGTATGGTGTCGATGGTGTCACCTAGGTAATGCAGAGACTAGATTGGAGTAAATGTCGATTTGTTGTGATTGACATGCAGTCCAAATCGGTGGAGAAGATTGCTCGTCAACTGATCATGAAGTTGTGATTCTTTTGGTGTTGACGTCTTTTATCAGCCAGGCATCTAGCTATGGCTAGACAAATATTCTGAGTTTTCTGAGATGTGCAGTGACCACTGCCATACACTTCAAGAAAGTTCTGGGGGTTGATTTGATGCTAAATGGAAGCACTTCGTACTGGTAGTGATTATGACGTACTACAAACCTCAAGAATTAGCATGTGTTTTCTGGCTATTGGAACGTGAAAGTACTAATCCTGGAGGCCTAGCGAACATAGACAGTCCCCCTGGTGCATTTGGGTATAAATCTGGTGCAGTGCAAGCATTTAGAACCTTTCTCTTTGAACCCATTTTTTGGCTAGCTAAAGATCTAGAATGGGACTGAATTTGTTTTTTGGGGCCTTTTTTTTAAAATAAAAAATAATGGGAGTAAATCCCCGTGCCTCCCTGTTTGGGAGGAACGATCTACACCGCTTGCTTTTGCAGGAGGATGTTCAATTCTGAGCGCAGCATCCGCAGATATTGATTGGATGGTTTTAGTGGGATATTTGGCAGAGGGCTGGTAAACCTGAGACAATACCCATTCTGTACAATATTCAGAATTCAGCAGTCTTTCGTTATGAATTGCCATTCCATCAGAAAATAAGAGATACTTCCCCCAACCGGAATGGGTAATGGAAGAGGGAAGCGGAGATTAATTGCCTGGAGCCTGCTGGAGGCTTTCCTGCTTGAGCAGGCTGGTGGCTAGCTCTTCATCTGGAATGACAATGTTGATGTGGCTGAAAAAGTCTTTAGTGCTACTGTTGGTGGGGATCTTGGTACCTTTGAGGGGTCTGAACCTCTGTGGGTAGAAACGTCGTTGATAAGGCTTGTAGGTGAGTTTACACTGTTCCTTTTGTTTCTCTAGACCTACTGCCTTCAAGGTCTCCATCTCAGACTTCATCCAAGCCATCTCATCATCAGTATAACTGCTGAACAAGGTGGCACCCGAGAAAAGAAAATTAAAAATGTGTTATTGGGATTCTTGTTTTAGGACTGTAAGACGCAGCCAAGAGTGCCTTACAGTGAAGAGTCGGCAGCAGCGTAAAAAACCTGGTAGTAGTGGAATGCAGTTTCTTTGCCACAAGGATGACCTCAGAATCAGGGGGAGGGTCTGAGCAAAGAAACAGCGGGTCCTGCTCCGAAGGTCTATACTTTTTCTGTAGCCTTGACGGAGCTGATTTGGGTGAAGCTGGTGTAAGAAACAGCTCCAAAGCTGGTTCCTATAGACCCAGAACCAGTGGTAGGAGGGGTCTGGACACTGTCTGTTGGTGAAGCGTCTCAAAAATCACGGATGTTGATGGAGTGGGAGCAGACATTAGAATGTTCAATTTTCATGTGGCTTGCACCAGCACCTCTTGAAAGGTGTTAATGTCATCCACTGGAGAGACTCTTGGTTGGGAAAATGAGACAACATTGGCAAATATCTCCCAACGCTTGAGGAAAAACAGAATAAGTAAAACAACGTCTTGAACATGTTCTAAACCTGAACCTGGAGGCATGATGGCGATGTGTGCTTCGAGAAGATGGAAGTGACGAGGAACGTCGGTCCCATGGCGATGTCTGGAATTTCTTGAAGACTGACAAGATCTGAAATGTGATTTTTGAAGCGAAGGTAGTGGCCTCAGGCGGGGGGCTTCCACAGGCGAAGTGGGTAGAAGAGGCACCGGTGGTGGTGGCAGAGATGGAGAAGGCGTAGGAGAGTACAGAAGAAGTATAGGAGACTATGGAGAATATGCCCTGGAGTATTCAAAGTCAGAAGTGGATGGTAGACATCTTTATCTTGATTTTCTGACTTTTTCTACAGGTCTGGATTGTATTTTCCCCTATGTCTCAACGTTGACAGACTCCTTAACATCAAGCTTGTACTGCACCTCAACGTGGTATACTTTGACATCGACTTCCTAGGTCTCGACATCGACCCCACCCTCGATGGCGAACATGTGGGGACTGTACCTTGTCACGACATCAACGGCCTCGACCTCGAAAAAAGTTGTTTTTGACGTGGGCTTCTCTTTTGGATCTCCCACGCCTGGAGTCCTTATAGGTAGGTGGAAGAGCCCTGGTAGAGGACTGACCCTCTTCTAATCCCACCTTCTAATTGCATCCGATACCTGCGTCGCTCCTCTGTACCATGGAGCTGAATCTTCTCCAGAAGCCTCACGGTGAGCCTGGAAAACTTCCTGTAGTGAAAACACATGTCAGGAATGCGACTCTCAGGAAGGCAGATGATGCAGACACCATGAGGTTCTTCCTTGGCATTCTCTCTTCCACAGGCAGGACACTTGTCAAATAAAGATGGCATTTTATTTGACCAAGAAAGAAAAAATTCTGTCAGAAACAGACAGAAAAACACTGGAACTGATATAATCTGTCGAGTGAAACAGTTGTCAAACCTTTCCCAGTGAACGTTTTGAGGAAAAAAAGCCATAAGGGTGAGCTCAGTGCTCCAAGATCTTGTCCCCAGGAGCCAGAAGAAAGAACTGAGCCAACTGCCACCTGCTAGGCATGATGGGATACTGGTAGCCTCTGGGCTCTTAAAGGCGCAGACGCTCTTTCCACATTTACATAATGGCAGCCTATAAGGCTACACTGTCCTCTCTTCCTTCATCTTTCTCAAAAAGGGTTTGTGAAAGATTTACACATCCAAATAATTATTTTCCAGTTAATTTGCCTGAAAGTTATATCTGCATATATATTTATTACCCTTTTTTTAAACACAATCTGGAAAAATTGGCCATTGTACTCTTTTTTTATAGACTGGAAAATATTCATGTCTTAAATGTTTCTCCAGGCCTTCGCGAAGAAAGGCAAACATCTTTCTCTTTTTAGAAAAGGGTTTGTGAAAGAGATTTAAATTGCCAAATAATTATTTTCCAGGTAATTTGTCTGAAACTAATATATACATATATATTTATTACCCTTTTTAAACGTAATCTGACAAAATTGGCCATTGTAGACTTTCTTATAGGCTGCAAAATATTGATGTCTCAAGTGTTTCTCCAGGACTTCCTAAAGGAAGGCGAACATCTACACTTGGGAAGATATAATATAAGAAGGGCTCTGATATCCCCTCACATTGGCGGGACCATTCAGTGCTTATAGTCAATGTCGATTTTTCTGAGAGAACTGGCATTACATGCAAGAACCCATTCCTTATTAGAAATTACCGCACAGATGGCACTGGTCCTTCGCCAGACTCCATAGAGCCAATTCAAGCCCCGACTCTGCATGCTGGAGATGCAATACTCAGGACTGCAACATTGCACTTATCCTGTGGTCATATTCACATGCATACAGTTACAGAACTGCTGGTCCTACAGAACTTGACAGCAAAATGTGTTCTTCTCCGCACCCACTTTGCACCGTAGGTAGCTACTGCAATGAGGATTCTGAGATACTGGAAAAAGAGCCCTATCCTATTGTGACTGCTTAGAAGACATGTTTGAAATGGCGCCTTTTGAGAAACCAATGTATAAAACTAACAATAGACTTAGGCAATTTGAAAAGACCTGGGGGGAGATACCTCGACATTCAGAACCACTGAGGCAGGACAGGAAAAGTATACGGTGGTGCTGTGCCCCCCAATCTGCACATGGAGGGACCCCCTTTTGGTCCTTTGCCGAGGTGTTCTTACCGCTGCTTATAGACTGCCCTCTCCCCCACTGTAGAGATGTCATGAAAATTGTTAAGTTATTACCTATTTGTTGCTGTCTCACAATTGATGAGACCTCTGCTTCTTAATTAGCCATTGACTGTTAATGTTCAAATGCAACGCTCTTACATATCTTTCTAAGCTTTCGTTTGGATGCCTCCTGCTTTCTCTGATGGTGCCTCTTAAATATTCCCACATTGACCACGCACTGCATCAAGCGGTAGGCCTAATCGCGTTTGTTATACGTTGTTGTTTGGTGCCACTATGGCCCATTTGAGCATGATTTCCCTATGTGACTGTACCCTCTCCACAACAGCCCCACCCCCTACACAGTATAAACAGACTCTATGCTGTACATCATCATATGTATATTGTGTCCTGTTGTATAACAGTACAGCGCACTGTTTGGTATCTCTCTAACTCTCAACAATGAAAAAATGCAAAACAGAAAAAGAGTGTGCAGGGCCTAAAGAAATAAATGCAAGCATCCTTATGTTTATGTGATTGTGTTATGACAAGCGCTTAGCCTAGATCTGCCACCTTACAAACCAAGCACTTTGGATTAAGGTGCAATGCCAACGCAGCAATGTGCCTCGGAGGCAACAAAAATGTAATCAACTACAGTGATGGTTAATGAGTGCTGAATTTTCAGCTCACCTTGTTTCATGGTCTGGTACATATACATTTGCTGATCCTATAAGTGCAGCGCTGGACCTGCTGCTGCTGAATGTCACAAGAGCTTAAATGGCAGAGTCTAGTCCCCCAGCAGCAACCCAGGCTTCCCACACCTCCCTAGCATTGTAATAAATACTAAGACAAATCAAATGTCTATTTTTATGTTTAGCACAATTTCGTTGTTTTAGCAACAGTTGGTGCATATCAGAAAGCAATTAAAGGCCTCATTTGGAATTCGCCAGAGGAGCGGGAGCGTGCAGCACATTTGCAGTGTTCACACTCATGCAAACCCATAGAGTAAATAAGGGTCAGGGGAAGTGGCAGAATTATGCCGGCAGAGACTCAACTGACTTGTGTAGTGTAAGCCTTTAACCTTTGGTCTGTCAAGCGGCTGCCTCGTCTCACCCTAATGACAGTGGCGGCTGGCATATACTGAGGCGAGGGGGTCGGGCAAACAAAATAAAAAAAATAAAGAAAAACACTTACCGGATCGTGTCCGATGATGTCCTCCTCACTCTGACCTCTTCTGCTGGGACTGCAGTGCAGGCCCCATCAAACTCCCTCGACCAATCCTGGCCTGCTTATGTGCTGTGAACCAGCATGTGAGCAGCGCCCTGATTGTTGGGAGCGCTCCACAATACACTGAAGACCTGCACTTGCTCTCAACTCAGCTGTGTTAAGACAGCTGGGTTGAGAGGTTTAATGTGTGCATGTCTGTCTGGCCGTCTCAAGCTGGCCGGCCAAGCAGACATGCACACTTTAACCCCATCGCTGCTAGGCCATTCCGCCCCCCCACCCCCGTGCTAAGCCTTTTATGGCTATTTGGGGTAGTTCGCGCTTAGGCCTCTGTAACTTTTTGTCCACATAATGTATTTTGCCAAATTTCCGTACTTTTCCTCTAACATCCTGAGGATTCTAAAGGTACCCAGGGTTTATGGATTCCCCTTGAGCGGACTGAGAAATTAGCCAAATAACAGCTACATTTTGGATTTTGGGGTAAAAAAGGGGAAAGAGTGCTGTAGAAGAAAGTGTCTGTTTATTTCCGTGCAAATGGTATCAACAAAGGGTTTGCGGTGCTCAAATCAACATCTTCCCAGCTTTCAGGAACAGGCAGACGTTTGTCAGAAAAATAACATTTTCTACACAATTTTGGCATTTTACTGGGACATAGCCTATTTTTTCTATTTTTTGTGCTTTCAACCTCCTTCCAGTTAGTGGTAGAAATGGGTGTGAAAGCAATAATGGATCCCGGAAAGCTATTCATTTCCGAAAAGTAGACACAAGTCTCAATTCAGCAAGGGGTCATTTGTGTAGATCCTTCAAGGTTTTCCCATCGAAAATATTGCAATTGAATTGAAAAAAGCAGGCAATTGTGCCAACGCTTTCACCTGCAACTTCTTTTTAAAGCAAATATAAAGAGTGAAAAGTAGGTGTCAAGGAAACCTATGTTTTCCTAAATGGGAACAAAATATAGAGTTTAAAGCAGTGGTTATTTGCTCATCTCCGAACTAGCATGTGACTTAGAGGACATTTTTCAAAATGACTTATGGTTTACACATTGTCTTACATTTGGAATTCAGAACTGCATAGAAAGTCAATTGGTAATAAAACGTGTTCTACTGTTCTGTGTTCCCCAAGTCTCCTGATAAAAATGGTACCTCACTTGTGTGGGTAGGCCTAGTGCCTGAGAACATAAACAGCCCAAAACGCACCTTGAGAAACTTAGTACATCTGTACATTTTTTTAAACTAGACACCCGAGGGAATCCAGGATGGGGTGTAGTGTGTGGCTCTCACCAGGTTCTGTTAACCAGAATCACTTGCAAACCTCAACCTTTGTAAAAAAAAAAAATAATAATAATAAGATTTTGGAATCTGCGGGAAGCCACAAACTTCCACCCACCCAGCATTTCCCCAAGTCTCCCGATAAAAATGGTACCTCACTTGTGTGGGTTAGTCTAGTGCCCGCAACAGGAAACACCCCAAAACAAAACATGTGCACATCACATATTTCCAGTGAAAACTGACCTTTTTTTCGCAATGTGCCTAGCTGTGGATGTTGGACCCTCGCTCAGCCGGCACCTCGGGAACCCTAGCAAACCTGTACATTTCTAAACACTAGACACTCCGGGGAATCCAGGATGGGGTGACTTGTGTGGCCCTACCCAGGTTCTGTTACCCAGAATCCCTTGCAAACCTCAAACTTTGTCAACAAAACCACATTTTCTTCACTTTTCTGTGATGGAAAGTTCTGGAATCTGCGGGGAGCCACAAACTTCAAACCCCGAGCATTCCCCGAAGTCTACCGAAGAAAATGGTACCTCAATTGTGTGGGTAGGCCTAGTGCCCGTGACGGGAAACGGCCCAAAACGCAACTTGGGCACATCACATTTTCCAGTGAAACTGGACCCTTTTTTTGCAATGTGCCTAGCTGGGGATTTTGGACTCTCGCTCATCCGGCACCTAGGGAAATCTAGCACACCTGTAGAAAAATGTAAACTAGACACCCAGGGAAATCTAGGAGGATAGGGTGACTGGTGTGGCTCTCACCAGATTCTGTTACCCAGAATCCCTTGCAAGCCTCAAACTTTGTAAAAATAAAACTAAACTAATTTTCCTCACTTTTCTGTGATGGAAAGTTCTCTAATCTGCGGGAAAGCCACAGACTAACACACAACCAGTATTTCTCCAAGTCTCCCGATAAAAAAATGGTACCTCACTTGTGTGGGTAGGCCTCCTGCCCGCGATAGGAAACACCCCAAAACTTACTATGGAAACTTCAAAATTATTGATCGCATAACTGTCTGATTTTTTGAGGGAGTCGCCTGCATTTTTGGTCCCACGCTCAGCAGTCAGCTCGGTAAACCTACCAAACTGAAACATTTCTGAAAACTAGACACCTGGGGAGTTCAGAGAGGTGCAGCTTGTGTGGATCTCCCAACATCTTCCTACCCAAAATCTCCTGCAAACCTCAAATTTTGCTAAAAAAATCAAGTTTTCCTCTGTTTTGATGTGTGGGAAAATGGTAGGATCAGCAGGCTGCCACAAATTTCCTACCACCCAGCGTTCCCCAGTTCTCTCGATTACAAATGATACCTCATTTGTGTGGGTAGGCCTAGTGCCTGTGACAAGAAATGGCCTACAACGTACTGTGGAGACACCTGGGGTGTTCAGGGAGGTGCAACTTGGGTGGATCTCCCAACATCTTCCTACCCAAAATCCCCCGCAAACCTCACATTTAGCTAAAGTAATCATATTTTCCTCACATTTCTGTGTGGGAAGTTTGTAGGATGACCGTGCTGATACAAATTTCCTTCCACCCAGCGTTACCCTAGGTCTCACGATAAAAATGGTACCTTACTTGCCCAAAACGCATTGTTGAGACATATTCACGAAGAAACAAACACGCCGTTATTACAGCTGGGGAGCAGCCAACCCGCACACGGGTTGATGGCACACAGAAACCTCCAGAGTCTGTACATGGGGCAAAGGAGACGCCATATAGATGTTCGATATCAACATATCTCCTATTCACCTTTCTACAGTTGCTTGAAAGGATACTGACGGATTACAGCCCTGAGGAAGTCATGTGGTAACACACCCATTGATAAAACACGGGTTGGCTGGCAGAAGAAATCAAATAAAAGGAAAAAGGAGAATACAAAAAGCTGTGTTTATATGATTTTGCGTGTGCTAGGAGACTTATGTCCACTTGTGTGGATGTCCAGTGAAGAGCCGGCCTAAAACGTATATTAAAAAAATATAGCTCTTAGAGCTTGCTGTGCAATCCCCTCAATCTTTTTGTTTCTGGCCCTTCTCAGTCTCAGGCTCTTGGTCCACCCACACAAGTGAGGTACCATTTTACCCGGGAGATTGAGGGGAATGCTGAGTGGTAGGAAAGTTGTGCCAAAGCGGTAATCCCACACAGAAATGTGAGAAACATTTGATTTCTTTAGCCAATTTTGAGGTTTGCAAGGGATTCTGGGTAGGAAAATGTTGGGAGATCAAAACAAGCTGTACCTCTCTGGACTCCCCTGGGTGTCTAGTTTTCAGAGATGTCTGAGTTTGGTAGGTTTCCCTAGATGGCCGCTGAGCCCAGGATCAAAAACGTAGGTGACTCCCTTGCAAAACCAGATAGTTGTGCGATTGATAATTTTGAAGTCCCCACAGTACGTTTTGGGCCATTTCCTGTTGTGGGCACTAGGCCTACCCACACAAGTGAGGTACCATTTTTATCGGGAGACCTGGAGGAATGCTGGGTGGTAGGAAATTTGTGGTAGCATGGTGATCCTACAACTTTACCACATAGAAAAGTGACAAAAATGTGATTTTATTAGCCACATTTGAGGTTTGCAGGCGATTCTGAGCAGGGAAATGGGAGATCCACGCAAGCTGCACCTTCCTGGACTCTCCTAGGTGTCTAGTTTTCGCAAATGTCTGGGTTTGGTAGGTGGCGCTAAATGGCTTCTGAGCCTGGGACCAAAAACACAGGTGACACCCTTGAAAAACCAGGTCATTTTGTGAGAGAGATAGGTGGGCACGTGTGTTTTTGGTCCTGGGCTTGCAGACTTCTAGGGGAACCTAAAAAAGCCCGATATTTCTTACCATTAGACACACGTGGAAGTCCAGGGAGGTGTGGCTTGCGTTGATCCCCCTACATTTTCCTTCCCAGAATCCGCTGCAAACCTCAAATTTAGCTAAAAAGTCACATTTTCCACTAATGTCTGTGTGGTAATGTTGTGGGATCATGGCACGGCATGAATTTCCTACCACTCAGCTTTTCCCTCCATCTCCTGATAAAAATTATACCTTACTTGTGTGGATGGGCCAAGTACCTATGACTTGGAATGGTCAAAAACGTGTAGAGATTGAGGGGGGCCAAAGCGGGTCCAAAAGGGCAGTTTGTTGATATATTTTTTAGGCTGACGCTACTTTGGGCACCCACACAAGTGAAGTATCATTTTTCTCGGGAGACCAAGGGGAACGCTCGGTGGTAGGAAATTTGTGCCTGCGCAGTGATCCTACAACTTACCCACAGAATATGAGGAAAATGTGACTTTGTAAGTAAATTTGAGGTTTGTAGGGGATTTTGGGTAAGAAAATGCTAGGGGATCCATCTAAGCCCCACTGCCAGCCAAGCGTCGTCCATGCACATCGTCAGCCAAGCACCATCGATGCACACCGCCAGCCAAGCGCCATCCACGTTACTGACCGCCAAGCTCGATCTATGCAGTCAGCCAAGCACTGTCCAGGCACTCCGCCTGCCAAGCGCCAACCATGCACTCCACCCGCAAGCGCCATCCCCGCACATCACCAGCCAAGCAGCATCCATGCACACAGTCAGCCGAGTGCCAGTCCACGTACACCGCTAGCCAATTGCCACTCCACACAGACCACCAGGCAAGCGCCAAGAAATCTACACTCATCGTCATCAAGAGCGAGTCGACACACACCTTGCCAGCAAAATGCCAGCCAAAGGTCAGTACACGCAGACCGTCAGCCAAACTCCAGTTTATACACACACACACACAAACTCTCCCAGGTTTCTAGTGGTTTTCTGCCCCCACTTGGGGCATATAAAAATATTACTGAAAAAGCCAAAATGTGTGCCTAAAAAAAGGAAAGTAAGCCTTGCCAATGGGGCTTCTCCATGACATGCCCATAAACATATCCCTGGTGCCTAGTGAGCGTTCTGCCCCCCTAGGGGGGGCAGATAAGGGGCTATTGCCCCAACCTGCCTTTTGAGGGGGGGGGGGGGCAGAAAGATCATTTTGGGGTGGGGCATTGCATGCCCATTCTGTTAAGCACCGACCCCTACGTATATAAAAAGCAACATAATCCCTGGTGCCACCGGGGAAGGGGGGGCATATCAGGGGTTATTGCCCCCATATGCCTCCTGGAGGAGGCAGAAAGGCTGTGGCTAATGTTTTTGGAGGGTGGGGACATTGGCATGCCCATTCTGGGCAGCCACCACCCCTACGCATAATAAGAAAACATAATTCCTGTTGCCTAGTGTGCTTCGGGGGCTATTGCCATCATCTTTCTCCCAGGTAGGGCAGAAGGACTTAATTTTGGGGAATAATGGGGGTGAGCTAAAGCCCTTGCCCATGGGCTCTACCCTCAATGGTGCCTAGTGCTGCGGCGATCCCCAAGCAGGGATTCACTAGGGAGTGGTAGCAGTGGAAAGGGGAGATTCTCCCCTTTCCAATTATACCTCTCTCGTCTGGAGGCTGAGATAGCCCCCTGAGCACCGAGGCAGTGAAACTGAAATGAGCCAATTGCCTTATTTCAGCTTCTGTTCCTCTGAAATGAAGGCAATGCGACCTGCACCCTGATCATCATTACAGAGAAACAATCAGAACAGCCTCGGGAGCTGTGTATTGCCCATATCTTTTTTTTTTATTCAGGGAAGACAAATGCCCACACTCTTGGAAGCAGTTCCCTTTACAACAGAGAAATCCCTACCACACAGGATAGACTCTGTCGGGGTGTTGAAGGTCAGGCTCCCTGGCAGGCCAGCGGACCGGTCACCAGGGTCTAAATGAGGTCCTCAGTTGGGAAAATGAAAGTAGATGGATAATATAATCCCTGGTCGCAAGCCTATTATTAATCGCCCCAAAGGCCTTCCAAAATAGTCTTGATTCTTCAACCCAATGATTCAGTAGTTCATTTAAAAATCGGAATTTATTTAATTTCAAAGCGTTCCAACTCCTTATTTTCAAACTTCAAGCATATGCCTTTCTGTGTCTGTTGTATACAATCCATCCCCAATGCATTTCAGAATGATGGTCCTTCTTCAGGGGAAATAGAACTGATCTGGAAACAAACATACCCATATCATGTAACCCGTGAATCTCTGTTATCTGAACTGTGATGTGGTGCCTGTGAGCTTGATTCATAGATTCATCGCCAAACCGCGAAGCCATCATCACCTCCACGTGTGTCTCAAAGAGTGAAAAACATACTCTGTCGACCAACTTGAAGGCCTCCTCTTTTTAGAGGATAGTAACCAGAAAACTGGTGAAGGTTTGTGAGGATTCAAGATAATACAACATCTCGTCTATTAGGCCACGCTCGATTGTGCACGAAAGAGTCCAACGCCCCAAAACGGGTGTGCTTTCTCGCTGCTCAGTTCTGTGAACCCGTCTACCAAAATCATCACACCACAGTGAAATATACAGTACACCAAATAGTGTCTATCGAATTAAACACACATTACCTTTATTTTGGCAGGAAAATCCTCCAGCTTAGGTTTTTGCACGGATATCTTCGTTCAAAAATCTATTATGCTAAGTTTTTTACCTATGGTTTTTCTTTAACTTTTATGAAATTCCCGACGTTTGCCAAGTTTAAATATTAAAACTTTACTAGAATTTTGCAGGCAAAATCCGCCAACGATGCCAACCACGATGAGTACAACTTTCCAAAGCATTTTCTTTCATTTAGAAATTATTAAATATATTTTTTTTTAGTAAAAATGCATCTGTAAGCTGTATTATTGTTACAAACGAAGCGGTTATCGAGCTCTGGTTGCGGGTCACTTGCTGCTCACCTGTGCCACATGACGTAAAGGCTTTTGTGACCCCCCCACGGAGGTGTAGGTATGGTTGGGGATGCACATGTTTAGGAATTTTTCCAACTCAGGTGATTCTTTCCGACTCACACATTTTCCAAGGTATATTCACCTGTCTCTGCTGGGAAACCAGGGGGAAACGATAGTAGCAACACGCATGCCATGGAGATTAGAGTATGGAATATGTCTTTGAACCAGGGTTGGGACTTCTCTTCCCCACACCAATACTTGCGCAGTGATAAGGGGGAGGGGGGTTGTAGGGCAAACACAGCATCTTCTAGTCGTCAGTGCCCTAATCCAGAAGAGACAAAGCCAAAAGACTTACTTTCCCTCTTTAGGGCTCTGGAGATAGAACCTTCACGGATGCACAGAGGACCTGTCTCTGAACTTGTGCCTCCTTTTACCTTATAGGATCCTGCTTGAAATGAAAAGGATTCAGGCCTCAGAAGTACACATGCCCTTTAGAGGGAGGTATTATGAAAGAAATAGCAGCACTCTTAGGAAGAGACTTTATTAGATAAATTCACCAGCCTCCCACAGGGAAAGCCTGGAAGGTTATCTGTAAAATCAGAAAAGTGTATAAAGTATCGTAAATGCTTTGCTCACATTACAAAATGGTATACGCCAAAAATGCTGTAGTGATAGATTGCAGTGCAATCATACAGATGCTCAAATGTGATAGTAGTTTAGAGAATCTGCTGTATCACAACACAGCACCCCACCACAACAGACTGTAGAATGAATAAGTGTCTTATGGATCTGCAACTAAGACCAGGCCCGGTCATGGACCCACAGGGGGCCATGGTACTAGAGAAAGCATGGCCCATGCCATGGAACAGTAATGGGTTTGGACACTGTTTCCATCCATGACTCCCATTCACTTACTTGTTAATTCTAGCTGTCCCCTATTAATCACAGGTTCACCCCACATATCATTCATCTCCCTTTGAAATCAATCTTATTTAGAAATTCTTCTATTTCCTTTTCTGAGACTGCAACATAAGGATAGTCGATTGTTGGAAGGCGGACCTCGGGGGAGTCGGAGAGACCACCCAGGGGGGCCCCCACACTGTACGAAGTAGCCGACCGCTGCTGAGAAGCCTCCTAGGAGAGGTCCTTCTCCTATTCCGTACTAGCACAGTAACACCACCACACAGGACTCGAGGAGGTTTATCAAGACGAGCAATTCTTTATCAGCATTTAGGAAGTTACGGTTATCGATATATACAAGGGGGGATCGAGGGATCCGCAAGAGTCTCAAAGTCTTTGGTAGGGACGGGGTAGCGGGACAGTCTTTAGTAGCAGTTGGGTACGAGGGTACCTTAGGCCCAGTTCTTGAACCTCAAGCTGGAGGGACTCCGGGTCTCGGAGTGGTCGAGCCGCGACGGCGTCAGCAGGGCTCTGGCGATCAGTTTGTGGAGCTTGAGCCGCGACTAGGTCAGCAGGGCTCTTAAGGTGGTTCAGTTCAGCTCGAGCCGCGACGACGTCAGCAGGGCTCTGGTGGAGGGTTCAGCGAGGTTGGGCCGCGACAGCGTCAGCAGGGCTCCAATGTTCCGTGAGGTTCCTTGTCTCAATAAGGTGGAGCCGCGACGCAGTCAGCAGGGCTCGTGGTAGTGTCAGCAAGAGTTCTTCTCCGTAGGGTCAGACGCGATTCCATCAGCAGGGCTCTTGACTCCTGGATACAACTGCGGTCCCATTGCGGGGTTGCCCCAGATATAGGTCTGGAGCCCTTTGATGTCCGGACCCTTGCGCCCGGGGGGGCGGAGAGGCCGGGCTGGGAGAGGCCAGACGCCCAGCGGGAGAGGCGCGACGCCCAGCGGGAGAGGCGCCAGGCCCGGGGAGGCCGGAGGACGATCGCACCTAGGTGTTGAGGGACGGTGGGGGTCCCATCGAAACTCTCCTCCTCCGGGAGTGGTGAAGTGGTCATGCGGAGCCCCCTGGCCAGATCTTGGTGCCTCGATGTCGGGGCTTCGCTGGGGCCGAGGCCGGAGGAAGCCGGGCTGCGTGGGCTGGTGCGTGGAGCAAGCATGGGGGGGACCCCGAAGGGATGAGGGGTCCCTGTGCGGCCTGGAAAAGGGGGCCGCTGAGGCGGGTGTAGGAAAACGGGTACAATCCAAGGGGGACCTCGAAGGGAGGAGGGGTCCCTGGCGGCCTGAAATGGCGGCCCGTGTAGGCCGGTGCGGGGGACGAGCACAATCCAAGAGGGTTAGGACCACGCCACGGGGCCGGGTCCAACAGGCGTCCCCCCCAGCCGAAGGCAGGGAGAGTCCCCCATTTCCTTGGGGGTTCTCCTCGTCGAGGTGGAAGAAGCGGGACAGGCCGTCGGCGTTGGCGTGGTCATTGCCGGGCCGGTGTTCAACAGAGAAGTCCATCCCTTGCAGCGAGATGGACCATCGCAGCAGCTTGGGGTTCTCGCCCCTCATTTGCATTAACCACCTCAAGGGCCGGTGGTCGGTCTGGACCCGGAAGTGGGTGCCGAAGACATAGGGCCGGAGCTTTTTGAGGGTCCACACTACAGTGAAGGCCTGCCGCTCGATGGTGCTCCACCGCTGCTCCCGGGGCAGCAGCCGTCGGCTGATGAAGGCCATGGGTCTGTCGAGTCCCTCCGAATCTACCTGGGACAGGACGGCCCCAATTCCATATTCGGAGGCGTCCGTCTGCACCACGAACTCCTTGCTGTAGTCAGGGGCCTGTAGCACGGGGGCAGGGCACATCGCCGTTTTGAGAGTCTCGAAGGCCGTCTGGCAGCGGGGGGTCCAGTGTACCTTCTTGGGCTGCTTTTTTGACGTGAGCTCTGTGAGGGGGCCGACAATGCTCCCATAGTCTCTGATGAATCGCCGGTAGTACCCGGTGGGGCCCAGGAAGGCCCGGAACGCTGTCTGGGTGGTGGGGGGTTCCCACGCCTGGATGGCATCAATTTTCGGTTGGAGGGGAGCCACCTGACTGCTCCCTCCTTGATGGCCCAGATAGGTCACCGATCCTTGGACTATCTGGCATTTGCTGGCCTTGATCGTGAGCCCGGCCCCTTGGAGGGCGGCCAGGACTGCTTTGAGGTGCCCCAGGTGCTCAGCCCAGTGGCTGCTGTATATGGCAATGTCATCTAAATAAGTCGCGCTGAAGGCCTCTAGCCCAGCCAGGACCTTGTTCACTAGTCTCTGGAAGGTGGCCGGGGCGTTCTTCATGACGAAGGGCATCACCCGAAAGTGGTAGTGCCCATCAGGGGTGGAGAAGGCGGATCTCTCTTGGGCACCGGGGGTGAGCTGGATCTGCCAGTACCCGGCTGTGAGGTCAAAAGTGCTCAGGTAGCGGGCTGCCCCTAAGCGGTCGATGAGCTCGTCGGCCCGGGGAAGAGGATGGGCATCGGTCTTGGTAACATCGTTCAGGGCCCGGTAGTCCACACAAAATCGTAGCCCCGGGGGGGTGCCTGGTGCGGCGGCCTTTGGCACCAGGACGACGGGACTGGCCCACGGGCTGTCGGAGGGCTCGATGACCCCGAGGGCGAGCATCTTCGCCACCTCAGCCTGGATGCAGGCCCGCACCCGGTCGGGTACTCTGTAGGCTCTGTGTCGCATGGGGGGACTGTTCCCAGTGTCGACGTCGTGGGCACACCATGGAGTCACCCCCGGAGTGAGGGAGAAGAGGGCCGCAACGGGCTGCAACAGTTGCTGACAGTTGTGGTGCTGTTCCGGGGTCACGGAGGAGGCGAGTGGGACGCCTTCGAGGGTCCCGTCGTGGTCGTTGGTCCGCAGAAGGTCGGGTAGGGGCTCGGAGTCGCCTTCGCCCCCGTCGTCGGTCGCTAGCAGTAGGCTTAGTTCGGTCCGGGCAAAGTGGGGCTTGAGCCGGTTAGCATGTAGAACCCGGAGGGGGTTCCGGGGAGACTCCATGTCGATCAGGTAGGTGACAGGGCTCTTCTTTTCCCCCACCTTGAAGGGCCCGGTCCATTTGTCCTGGAGAGCGCAGGGGTCAACCGGTGACATGACCCAGACTTGCTGGCCCGGCTCGAACTCGATGGTAGAGGCGTTTTGATCGTACCATCTTTTCATGTCCTCTTGGCTGGCCTCGAGGTTGGCTTCGGCCAGGGCTCGGAACCTTCGTGTCTGGTTTCGTAGGGTCAGGGGGTATCTGTAGACGTCGGGAGGGGTATCTCGGGGCTTCGTCTCCCAGCTCTCCTTGACCAGGCTGAGGGGTCCTCGGACTGGATGCCCGTACAACAATTCGGAAGGGCTGAACCCCAGGGATTTCTGCGGGACCTCCCGATAGGCAAATAGGAGGTACGGCAGCCGGACATCCCATCTCCGCCGTAGGGGTTCTTCCAGGCCCTTGATCATGCCTTTCAAGGTTCCATTGGCCCCCAGTTCTGCAATCTTCGGCTCGCTGTACAGTAGTCCTTCGGCCCAATAGACCCAGTGGGTTCCGGTCTGGTCACCGTTGGCCTGCGAGGCCGCTTGCTGCCGGACTCCTTCAAGGGAGGGGCAGGTCTTCTGTTCCCGCAAGAACTGTTCTCTGGTGGGGCCCCCGTCGTGGCGCCATTGGGCAGGCTCCGGGAGTGTGCCGAGAGAGGCGATCTCGTCCGGGGGGGGCACCGCGGGTCTGGCATCGGTGTCCGCTTCTTCCTCGCTGGAGACAGGTGGGGGCACGGGCCCCTCGGGCTCGACGGTGTCGGCGGCCATGGCCGAACGGGGGGCCTGGGCGGCCATGGACCGGGTGGTGGCGCAGGCCCATTCGGGTAGTCCTAGCATTCGGAGATGCTCTCGCCGCACCACTTGAGCCCAGGGGGAACTCTCAAGGTCGTTCCCCAGGAGGCAGTCCACCGGAGCGTCGTCGCGGACGGTCACCTTCAGCATGCCCGTCACCCCCCCCATTCGAAGGGAATCTGGGCCATCTGGCACATGCTCTCGCCGTTGTCGGCCGTCCGGACGGGGCATAGCACATTCGGCAGGATCTGTTCGGGGGCCACCAGGTGACAGCGGACAGCGGTGACACTGGCTCCGTTGTCACGGAGGGCTTCGGCCCGTCGTCCATTGATGGTGACCCACTGTTGGTACTTCCGGGTGTTGCTCGGGATGGGTGTTCGGGGCACCATTTCTCGGCTGCCCAGGCAGGCCAGGGACATGGCCACCGGCTCCCACTCAGTGGACCCCCCGTCGAGGGGTTCTTCCTCTTCCCCCCTTCTCCCGGGGCGGCAGCCGCTAGTTGTCGGGGCAGGGACCCGCTGGTCCCACTTCGTCAGTTCATGGGGCAGGCAGGGTCGCTGGCATAGTGTCCTGTTTGTTGGCAGCCGTAGCAGGTTATCGTGGGCCGGGGTCCGGTTTTGGCTGGCGCCGTCCCTCTTCGGGCTAGGTTCGGGGAGGTGTGTTGCTGAGGCGGCCCCCGAGGCGGACTCCGGGGCGGCCCGGCTGGGATGTCCCGATTCCTGTTCGACCCTCCTCCCCCGCCGCGCTGGCGGGGGGGTCCGGTGGGGTTTCGCTGGTACTCCCCCATCGAGCTCCGGGGGACTCGGGTGTTGACCCAACGATCGGCCTCGGCGGCGAGCTTCCGCGGCTCGGTCAGCTTGCTGTCGAGGAGGTGTTGTCTTAGCTCCACGAAGCAGTTGTCGGAGAGGTGTTCCCAAATAATGAGGTCGACCAGCTGCCCATAGGTGGTGACCTTGCTCCCCTTGATCCAACTTTCTAGGGCCCTGCTGAAAAAGTCAACATACTCTACCCACGTGGTACCGGGGATTTTCTTGCAGTCTCTGAAACGCTGGCGGTACATTTCCGCGGTTAGTCCATAGCGGGTGAGCAGGGCCTCCTTCATATGGTCGTACGAGGTCATCACCTCGTCCGGGAGCTGGAGTAGGGTGTCTCGGCCCTCGCTAAGGAACCGACCCCATAGGCCAGCACCCCAATCCTTCCGGGGTACCCGATGGGAGGTCATGGCTACCTCGTACGCCTTAAACCACTGCTGGATGTCGTCGTTTTTATAGTACTCCTTGACGACATGTTTGGGAGTATGGACCTTGGCTTCGGTGGGCGGCAGAGCATCTCTATTGCTGGGGGTGCCGGTCTCCCCCTTCTGGGCCTTGAGCTCGAGTTCTTTGAGGCCCCGCTCGTGTTCGAGGGTCAGCCTTTTCTCCTCCAGCTCTCAATGCCGCTTCTTCTCCTCTATCTCCTCTTGTAGCCGTAGCTGTTCCATGGCCAATTTCTTTTCGGCCAGCAGGAGTTCGCCGTCCAGCCGAAGTCGTGCGAGCTCTAGCTCATGGGTCCGGACCTTCTCCCGCTCTCGTATTTCTTCCGCGGAGAGGCCGGTTTCCAGGCTGTTCCTCCCTCCGTTCGCTGGGGTCGGTGCTGGTGGCGTGGCTGCATTCAGGGGCAGGGGACCTTCACTCTGGGAGGGACCCGCTTCGGACTCTATCCAGGTTCTCAGGGCTTTCTGCATCTCTTCCTTGGTACCTAGGCAGGTGGTCGCAATGCCCTTGTCCTTGCAGAACTGTTTTAACTCTTTGTGCGTGTACTCTTCCAATCGTTCTGGTTGGAACTCCATAGTCGCGGTGTGTCAAGAATTCCTGTCATACAAGGGAAACACGCCCTTATGTAAACAGGAGAGCTGTTACATAACTCAAGGGAAACACGCCCTTATGTAAACAGGAGAGCTGTTACATAACTCAAGGGAAACACGCCCTTATGTAAACAGGAGAGCTGTTACATAACTCAAGGAAAACACGCCCTATAAAGGGAGGAACCGGGAGGTACAAGGCTGTCGGATATTGTGTTTACACCGACGTACCTGCTTTGTGAAGAGCAGTGTTCCGGAGTGGTGCTCCAGTAAGGCAAGAACGGAGGTAGGTCGAGTCGTTACTCCCTGGGCCGTGTCTTGCCCCATCGTCACCTGTGAAGGACCCGGAAGCTCTACCGGTCAACCATTGAGCTTCGCTTTTTGACTCGGCTGAGTCCAAGCGCAGTGGCGCTTTTGCTGGTTGGAGTCGTAACTCCCAGCCCGACCAGAGACACAGGGACTGCCAGCTGTAACGCACACCAGGAGGTGTTTGCCGCGTTACAGACTCGGAAGTCCACAGGATCGATCGAGCGGCTGCTCTCGGTTCAGTCTTCTTGCTTGTGATTGGGGTATCGGTGACGCATCACCAGGAGGTGACCCCGCGTCCCGGTGCAGTCTGAGGAAGAGGTTGAGCGGCTGCTCCCTTCAGGTAGAGACCCCGGCTGGGTGTTTCCCTGACTCCTCGATTCTCCCCAACACTCTTCGTGCCCCTCACAGCCTACCGATTGGCATTGTCGGCCATTTCATTTCTGCCCTCTGTTGGCATACGCCGGGATCGGCGTATATGCAGAGGACGGTTAGGACCATCCGTGCTGTGGGCTGGTAACGTACTTAGCCTGGAGGATTCCAGTGACTATAACTTTTGTTTGTTCTTTGTATTTTATTTGCCTTCATTAAAAGAACTAACCCTTCACAAGTGGTTGCGTCCTCATTGTCGTGTCTGTTAAACGATCCTGAGACGTTCAGGGCGTTACAAAATATCCGACCTTAATAACACTAACTGTCTCCCGGTCGATAACAGACATGGCAACACTTGATGATGTGCTGGCTGCTTTAGCGGCCATGCAAGTTGAAGTGGCTGCCTCTAGGCAAGAAACAGCCGATGTAAAAGCCAGACTGGATGCTATCCAATTGGACCCGCTCACGCCCAGCACCTCCCTCACGAACCAGACCCCTGCGGTAGTAGTGGAAATGCCGGTAGCCATCCCCTTGGCAACACCAGAGAGGTACAGTGGGGATCCTAACACAGTGCAGGTATTCCTCACACAAGTGGCGCTACATTTATCGTGCAAACCAAAGGCGTTCCCCACGAGTCAGGCTCGTGTGGCTTTCCTTATATCCTATTTGGCTGGAAACGCGGCACAATGGGCCGTACCTCTGGTGAGCAGGGACGACCCCCTCTTATGTGATTGGGGTGCTTTTCGCGAGGAATTCCTGAAGGTATTCGACAGAAGGGCTGACTCGTACACGGCGGACCGTGAAATGCTTGAGTTGAGACAGGGATCCAACGACCTGGTGCAGTATCTCAACGCGTTCCGAAGGCTGGTTGCGGAAACCAAGTGGCCTGTTGCTAAACAGACGGCGCTCTTCCATCAAGGGCTGTGCGATGAGCTCAAGGACGCCGTGGCTCATATTGACCCTCAACCCAAGACATGTGAGGGCCTTATCAACCTGGTATTACGGCTGGAACATAGGCTAAGTGAAAGAAAGGGGGATCATGGGAGAAAAGGAAAATCCCTTCCATCCTATGTGACGGTGGGAAGTCCTGAAACTTCCACCGCATCCAAGGGAGAACCCATGGACATCAGCGCAATACGAGCGAGCCTCACAGCCATGGAGAAAGAGTCACGCCGTAAACAAGGATTGTGCCTATATTGTGGCAAAAAAGGCCACTACGTACGTGAATGCCCTGCCAAACCGAAGACGTCACGTTATCGGGCCAACCGGTCGGTAACAGCCGTGGTGGACATACCGGCGGAAAACTAGAGGACTCCAAGACCAGAGAAGGGGCATCTCGGAGTCACTCATCCATCCCTTCACTTTCCAACTCGGTCACTAAGGGACAACGACACCTGTTTATCACGGTGCACGTGGGAGTGCATGACCAGTGGATACCCGTTGTGGCCATGGTGGATTCAGGGGCCACTGGCATGTTTATGGACCACAACGAGGCATGCAGGCTAGGGCTAGTGCTTCTTCCCAAAGCAGTACCCGAAGACGTCTATGCGGTAGACGGAAGGCGATTGGTTACGGGGCCCATCGGACAGCACACGGGGGTCCTTCCGATGAGATATGGGAGGAACCATTTGGAACAAATCGATTTTAACATCATCCGAGCGCCCCAATATGGCGTCATATTGGGATTGCCGTGGCTACAGAAACACAACCCCTTTGTGGATTGGCCAACACATCGCATCGAAATGACGTCACCGTATTGCATCCTGCATTGTGGAATAAGAACGGAATCCCTTGACGCAGATGAGAGCGGGAGTCAGACGGTGGCTACAGCGGCAGAAAAAGATGTGGCTCTCCCCCAGGCTTATCACAGTTTTGAGGATGTATTTGATGAGGTGAAGGCGGAAGTGCTACCACCACATAGACAGTTTGACTGCCAGATCGACCTGGTGCCAGGGGCCAGCGTTCCCAGCGGCAGGCTGTATGCCCTGACGGAGCCTGAAAACGTGCATCTCCGGGGGTACCTGGATAAACTCCTCAAGCTAGGATTCATCCGCCCGTCCAAGTCTCCGGCCGCCTCGCCACTCTTCTTCATCCCGAAGGCTAATGGGGAGCTGAGAGCCTGTGTGGACTTTAGGGCATTGAATGCGATAACCATAAAAAATCGGTACCCCTTGCCTCTCATCAGTGTACTTCTGGAACAGGTCAAGAAAGCTCGTATCTACACCAAGTTGGATTTGAAAGGGGCATACCATCTGGTGCGCATGAGGGACGGAGACGAGTGGAAGACCGCCTTTAAGACCAGGTTCGGCCTTTTTGAGTACCTCGTCATGCCGTTCGGTCTGTGCAACGCCCCGGCAGCCTTTCAGTACTTTTTGAATGAGGTATTCAGAGAGGAGTTGGATATCTACGTGGTCGTATATATCGACGACATCCTCATCTATTCGTCCAGTGTGGAGGAGCACGTACACCACGTCAAAGCTGTGCTCCAAAAGCTGAGGGAAAACATGCTGTTTTGTAAACTCAGCAAGTGTGACTTCCACGTCACATCCGTGGAATTCCTCGGAGTGATGCTGAGTCCAGAGGGACAGGAGATGGCAGAACGAAAGATCAAGGCGGTGAAAGAATGGCCGGTGCCCCAAAGCGTGAAGGACGTCCAAAGTTTCATTGGCTTCGCCAACTTTTACAGGCGGTTTATAGATGGATTTTCAGGAGTGGTGGCCCCAATCACACAGCTACTGAGGAAGTCCAAGGAGTTTGTCTGGTCCCCTGAAGCGAACAAAGCCTTTGAGGCCCTGAAAAGCGCCTTTGGTAAGGCGCCGGTGTTGGCTCACCCCGATCCGGATCTCCCCTACGTGGTGGAAGCGGACGCGTCGGATGTGGCGCTGGGGGCTATCTTGTCCCAACGCAACCACGACACAGGGGTGCTTCATCCCGTTGCGTACATGTCCCGCAAACTCAACGACGCCGAACGCAACTACCATATTGCGGAGAAGGAGCTTCTCGCAATCAAGGACGCCTTCACCGAATGGAGGCATTGGTTGATGGGGGCAAGACATGTGGTATCGGTGTACACGGACCATCGGAACCTACAGTTCATGACGGCCACTAGACACCTTTCTCCCAGGCAGCTGCGGTGGATGATCTTCTTTGCGGGGTTCAACTTCCGCATCACATATCGGCCGGGGACGGAAAACCGGAAGGCGGACGCCCTGTCCCGTCAATCTGCAGTTAAGGAACCATTGCCTGCAACCGAGCGTTCCATCATTTCCCCGAGGATGGTATTGGGGGTTATCCAACCGGATACTTTCCTGAGGGGAATAAAGAGAGGGATCAGGTCATTCGCATGGCGGAGGTGGCTCCTCAGTCACAGAGAATGGCAGCTGAAGGACGGGATACCCCTGAAGGGCAGGTGCCTATTGATACCCACGCCTAGGCTAAGGAAACAAGCATTCATCTGGTGCCATGACTCTCCATGCGCAGGTCATTTGGGCTTTGAAAAAACGGTGGCTAGCATGGGACGGCATTTCTGGTGGCCAACCATGAGAGTGGATGTCAGGAGGTGGGGACAGGAGTGTCCTACGTGTGCTACCATGAAGGCCGACCATGGCCGAACCCAAGGGCTCTTACATCCACTTCCGACCCCGGATAGACCATGGGATAGCATATCACTGGACTTCGTGGTGGGCCTACCGGTAGACCAGGGGATGACGGCAATACTGGTGGTGGTGGATTACTTGACGAAAATGGGGCACTTCATCCCCTGCAAGAGAGTCCCTACGGCCGGGGAATTGGCGTCACTACTCCTAAAGAATGTGGTACGACTGCATGGATTACCTGGGGTGATCGTGTCGGACCGGGGGTCGCAGTTTACTGCGCAATTCTGGAAGACTTGGTGCACTGCGCTGCATGTTAAGACCGCCCTGTCCACCAGCTACCACCCTCAAACGGACGGCCAAACCGAGCGCCTGAACCAAACGCTCAAACAGTATCTGCGATGTTTTGTGGACCAGGGCAGGGAAGAATGGGTCGACTTGCTATGGGTTGCAGAGATAGCCTATAACAACGCCACTCACAGCTCCACACAGTCATCTCCGTTCTATAGCAACTATGGCCAACATCCCAGGTTCTTGCCATTTCTACATCCGTTCAGAGAGGACAGGATTCCCGCCACAGCGGACAGGGTGGCACACATAAAAGACACGTTGATGCGCTCAAGGGCTGTCCTAATAGAGGCCAAGAGAAGATACAAGGCTGCGGCAGATAGGAAGAGAAGGCCCGGGCCACTGTACCGCACTGGAGACTACGTCTGGATATCCACAAGAAACATGAGGTTTCGAAAGAACAGTGTGTTCCATCCCAAGTACATGGGCCCCTATCGAATTACCAAGTGTATGGGTCCCGTGAACGTGAAGGTGTGCTTGCCCCAGTCATTGCGGATACACCCTGTCTTTCATGTATCATTGCTCAAACCAGCACCCTCCAAGCCGTCTGGGACACCTAGGCCGGTATGCGTGGAGTCGGAGGTGGAGTATGAAGTGTCGGGCATACGGGTGTCCAAATGGCGCAGGGGGAAGCTGTGGTACCTGGTTGCGTGGAAAGGCTATGGCCCGGAGGAGCATTCATGGGAACCGGCTGAAGGGGTTCATGCTCCGCGCTTGGTCTCCTTGTTCCATCGGCGTTTTCCTGCCAGCGCTGGACCCGTGGGGAGCCGCTGAGAGGGAGGATGTACTGTCAAGAATTCCTGTCATACAAGGGAAACACGCCCTTATGTAAACAGGAGAGCTGTTACATAACTCAAGGGAAACACGCCCTTATGTAAACAGGAGAGCTGTTACATAACTCAAGGGAAACACGCCCTTATGTAAACAGGAGAGCTGTTACATAACTCAAGGGAAACACGCCCTTATGTAAACAGGAGAGCTGTTACATAACTCAAGGAAAACACGCCCTATAAAGGGAGGAACCGGGAGGTACAAGGCTGTCGGATATTGTGTTTACACCGACGTACCTGCTTTGTGAAGAGCAGTGTTCCGGAGTGGTGCTCCAGTAAGGCAAGAACGGAGGTAGGTCGAGTCGTTACTCCCTGGGCCGTGTCTTGCCCCATCGTCACCTGTGAAGGACCCGGAAGCTCTACCGGTCAACCATTGAGCTTCGCTTTTTGACTCGGCTGAGTCCAAGCGCAGTGGCGCTTTTGCTGGTTGGAGTCGTAACTCCCAGCCCGACCAGAGACACAGGGACTGCCAGCTGTAACGCACACCAGGAGGTGTTTGCCGCGTTACAGACTCGGAAGTCCACAGGATCGATCGAGCGGCTGCTCTCGGTTCAGTCTTCTTGCTTGTGATTGGGGTATCGGTGACGCATCACCAGGAGGTGACCCCGCGTCCCGGTGCAGTCTGAGGAAGAGGTTGAGCGGCTGCTCCCTTCAGGTAGAGACCCCGGCTGGGTGTTTCCCTGACTCCTCGATTCTCCCCAACACTCTTCGTGCCCCTCACAGCCTACCGATTGGCATTGTCGGCCATTTCATTTCTGCCCTCTGTTGGCATACGCCGGGATCGGCGTATATGCAGAGGACGGTTAGGACCATCCGTGCTGTGGGCTGGTAACGTACTTAGCCTGGAGGATTCCAGTGACTATAACTTTTGTTTGTTCTTTGTATTTTATTTGCCTTCATTAAAAGAACTAACCCTTCACAAGTGGTTGCGTCCTCATTGTCGTGTCTGTTAAACGATCCTGAGACGTTCAGGGCGTTACACGGTGGTTTCCTGGTTGCTCATGGTCTCTGTTCGTCTGGATGGATAGCGAGTGGGTTACTTGCTTGTACGATCTGCGTTCGGCTCGGATCCCGTCGCTGGCCACCAAATGTTGGAAGGCGGACCTCGGGGGAGTCGGAGAGACCACCCAGGGGGGCCCCCACACTGTACGAAGTAGCCGAGCGCTGCTGAGAAGCCTCCTAGGAGAGGTCCTTCTCCTATTCCGTACTAGCACAGTAACACCACCACACAGGACTCGAGGAAGTTTATCAAGATGAGCAATTCTTTATCAGCATTTAGGAAGTTACGGTTATCGATATATACAAGGGGGGATCGAGGGATCCGCAAGAGTCTCAAAGTCTTTGGTAGGGACGGGGTAGCGGGACAGTCTTTAGTAGCAGTTGGGTACGAGGGTACCTTAGGCCCAGTTCTTGATCCTCAAGCTGGAGGGACTCCGGGTCTCGGAGTGGTCGAGCCGCGACGGCGTCAGCAGTGCTCTGGCGATCAGTTTGTGGAGCTTGAGCCGCGACTAGGTCAGCAGGGCTCTTAAGGTGGTTCAGTTCAGCTCGAGCCGCGACGACGTCAGCAGGGCTCTGGTGGAGGGTTCAGCGAGGTTGGGCCGCGACAGCGTCAGCAGGGCTCCGATGTTCCGTGAGGTTCCTTGTCTCAATAAGGTGGAGCCGCGACGCAGTCAGCAGGGCTCGTGGTAGTGTCAGCAAGAGTTCTTCTCCGTAGGGTCAGCCGCGATTCCATCAGCAGGGCTCTTGACTCCGGGATACAACTGCGGTCCCATTGCGGGGTTGCCCCAGATATAGGTCTGGAGCCCTTTGATGTCCGGACCCTTGCGCCCGGGGGGGGCGGAGAGGCCAGGCTGGGAGAGGCCAGACGCCCAGCGGGAGAGGCGCCAGGCCCGGGGAGGCCGGAGGACGATCGCACCTAGGTGTTGAGGGACGGTGGGGGTCCCATCGAAACTCTCCTCCTCCGGGAGTGGTGAAGTGGTCATGCGGAGCCCCCTGGCCAGATCTTGGTGCCTCGATGTCGGGGCTTCGCTGGGGCCGAGGCCGGAGGAAGCCGGGCTGCGTGGGCTGGTGCGTGGAGCAAGCATGGGGGGGGCCCCGAAGGGATGAGGGGTCCCTGTGCGGCCTGGAAAAGGGGGCCGCTGAGGCGGGTGTAGGAAAACGGGTACAATCCAAGGGGGACCTCGAAGGGAGGAGGGGTCCCTGGCGGCCTGAAATGGCGGCCCGTGTAGGCCGGTGCGGGGGACGAGCACAATCCAAGAGGGTTAGGCCCACGCCACGGGGCCGGGTCCAACATCGATAAATTCACAGGTTAGGCTGGGCCATTTGGCATCGTTCACAGTTGTGCACCTTTCTGTGCCTTTAGATAGGTTGTCCCTGGTGGTATCCATTGATCAAAAATGGCCTAAATTGGCCACTCTTTTTGGAACACAAGATTGAACATGTCAGTCTGGCCCTGTATATTGCTAAACCAAAGATTCTTGCTAGCATCCATCCTCTTTAGCTTTCATCTTGTTTCACTTGTTAACTTCTTTGGCAACAAGTCTCCCCTTATCCAATTGACCACCAATGATACCCAGATGTATATCAAATTCTCTAAAAACAAGGGCACTGTCGGTGATCTACAGCCTTTTCTTACCAGACTAAAGGAGTAACTTACCAACAAAAGTGTTCAGTGTAAAAACCTGAAAATGTTGTATATTCCCTTTTGGTGTAATAAGAAATAGAACTTGCCTCCCTCCCTATCGTCTTAATTTTTGTACATCGGTTTGAGGTTGATATAAAAGTCAAAACTGGGTTTTCGTTTTGATGATGACCTATCATTTCAACCCCAGATAAGGGCAGTAGTTAAAAATGGTTTTCACTCCAACCACAAAGAGAGTCTTTCTCCCCATACTATCTCAGCACAGAAAGTACGACCAAATAGGCCTTTCTCAAATTATTGTCCCTCTGTATGCGCAGGCTCCGTTGTTACCAGAACAGGCCGCGAAGAGGGCAGACTGTAGCAGTGCGACTCATTCACAGTTGCTTCATGAGAGATCAGGTCGCCTTTGTTAGATGTGGACTGCACTGGCTTCCTGTACAGGTATGGACCTTTTAAATTAGGGAGTTTCACCTATAGGTATTTGAACAATCCGGGCCCTAGATCTCTCAAAGATAAAATACATCACAATGCTACAATTAGTGACCTTGGCTTCTTGACCAACCACGCATACATGAAGAAGGGTTTTTCTTTGAAGCTTCCCTCTTTTAGAACTCTCTGAGATGCGGCGCTCAGCGCCTCTTCTAGTTTCCCAAAAAAGACTGAAAACGTCTGTTCCAAACTAGCAGTTTTAAAGGCCAGTGCCAAGTGACCCCTTTTTAGGTCTCACCTGAGACAGCTGTCACTTACCAGACATTTTGTTAGCTTAAAGGGGGCTTGGCGCCGGGCCACTGCTTACCATTTGTTTGCTTCATTGTCAATCTTTTGCTGGCTCCGGTTTGGTCAGTTCATGGTGGCTGTAATGTCCGGCGTGCGACCAGGCGTTCTAGCCTTCCGCGTTGCCGGAGTGCGCTAGCGCTGACGCGTGACTTCAGACGCTGGCGGTTATAAATAAAGAGGCGTGGCCTCGGCGAGTCAGTCGGAGCCACGTGTGAAGTCTAAATCACCGGCTCCTGTGGTTCTTTAGCGCGAGCGCGCTAACGCTAATATGTAAATTAGCATAAAACAAACGCTACACTGGCGATGAGGGCGTGTTTTGGACCCTGTTAAATGTGCCCATGTCCCTACAGGGCTGAGTGCCTGCACCATGCTGGTGGCCAGAGATCGGTGATCTCCCCCTGGAGGCCTGCAGAGGCGGCTGGTGCTGCGCGTGGGAGGAGAGGTGAGAGCCCCATCCATGTGCCCCGGGAGCATTGCCCAACGACCTCCTGGTGGCTGATAATGAACTTGGTGTTTGCCAGCACATGCCTGTACAGTGACCCGGAGCAGGCCCATGCCCTGTTGCAGCGTCAAGACTCCTAGGACCCTGCAGCTGGATCCATGAGTGACGTGCCCCAGCAGGGTGGAGGGGTAAGGGTGGACCACACCGGAAGCGCGTAGGGCGTCGCCCCCATTTGTGTCCGTCCAGGGGAAGTGAAGCAGACAGTCTCCGCAGCACGCTGTGCACGTGCCAAGATGGCGTCGATTCCCGCCCTGGAGCCATTCGTCGTTGATGGTGCCCCGTCGTCCCTTGCTCCGCGCTGGAGGGATTGGACAGACCGCCTACAAATATATTTTGAGGGGGCAGGCATCTCGAGGGAAAGACGCAGAGCTTTGCTACTCCACCTGGGAGGCAAAGACATCCACCGCATCTACAAGACCATCGCGGAGGCAACGCCGAAGACTTACCTCACGCTGCTGAATGCTCTAAACGCCCATTTCGAACCCATGGCGAACAGAGACTATGAAAGATTTATCTTTCGTCAAGCCAAGCAGGAGGCAGAAGAGTCCCTAGATGCGTTCCATGGCAGACTAAAGGAGCTAGCCAGCACGTGTGGGTTCCGAGATGAGCAGGAGGAGATCCGAGGACAGATCATACAAGGGTGTTACTCGTCCAAGCTCCGAGTCACCGTCCTCCAGGAAGACGGCAAGCCCCTGGCGGACATCCTCACACTAGGACGGTCAAAGGAGCTATCGCAGGCGGGGGGCCTCGCACATGGAAGCAGCCCTGCATCGCCCCGTGAAGACTGAACAAGTACAGGTGGCGGAAACGGTGAATGTGGTACGGCCCAAGGTGAGACCTGCCGGAGGGAAAAGACAACCGGACACGAAAAAGAAAGAATGCGGGTATTGCGGAGGCCAGCCCCACCGCATACAAGACTGTTCGGCAAGAGGGAAAAAATGCAGCGCATGCAGATGGATGAACCACTTCGCAGCGGTGTGCAGGTCCACCAGAGTCAAGAAAGAAGCTACACATGCGGTGCGAGAGGAGGCGGATAGCGAAGACATGGACGATGACACCGAGGAGTACCCAGTCCACTACGTGTTCGCGATTAACCAGCCACAAAGGAAGAAGCGCAGACTTCCAAAATGTCGCATCTTGATCCACCAACAGGAAATAAAAGCGACCATTGATACAGGGGCGTCCATTGAGCTGATGGCCGCCAACGTCTATCACCAGCTTCGCACCAAACCCCACCTACGAGAAGCAAAGATCCAAGTATTTGCATACGGCCAGAAGACGCCCATCCCTCTCATCGGGTGTTTCAAGACGGAACTGCAACACGGGAAGAGGAAAATAGGCACCACCATCTATGTCACAGAAGAAGGCAGCGGGATGCTGTTGAGCGGGCAATCGGCCGAAGAGCTGAGACTGATATCGTTTGCCATGGCGGTCCTAGAGGAGGAGCTGGATATCATCATGGAAGAGTTCGGAGAAGTTTTCAAAGGAATCGGGTGCCTGAAAGGGAAGGAAGTGTCCTTACATATTGATCCATCTGTCCAACCGGTGGCGCTGAGGCACAGGCGAATTGCGTTCCATCTGAGGCAAAAGGTAGAAGAGGAGCTGGAGACTCTGGAAAAACAAGGCATCATAGAGAAGGTCAGCAGGCCAACCCCATGGGTATCCCCGATCGTCATTGCCAGGAAGCCAAAACAGCCCGGACAAGTCCGTATCTGTGTGGATATGCGCCTCCCCAACGCCGCCGTAAAAAGGGAACGACACCTGACGCCCACCATTGATGACATCTTAGGGGAGTTGAATGGGGCCAGGTGGTCCTCGAAAATGGACCTCCGATCAGGCTACCACCAGCTGCCACTCCATCCGGACTCGAGGTACATAACCACCTTCTCCACACATGTGGGCCTCAGACGGTATCGGCGTCTAAACTTCGGCATCTCGAGTGGCGCCGAGGTATTCCAAAATACCATTAGAGAAGTCCTCAGCGGGCTCCCTGGAGTGCTAAATGTAAGCGATGATCTGCTGATCTATGCGTCAACCATAGAGGAACACCACCAGAGGTTGAGGGGAGTCCTCAAAAGGATCCAGGAGTCAGGCCTGACCCTGCACCGGGAGAAATGCCAATTCTTGCAGAACAAGATTAGTTTCTTCGGGTACACCTTCTCGGATCAAGGAGTGGCCCCAGACCCAGACAAGGTGAAGGACGTTCAGGAAGCCCCAGCCCCAACAAACATCTCAGAAGCCAGGAGTTTCCTGGGCATGGTAAATTTCTGCGGATGCTTCATCCCTGACCTCTCCAACCTCACCAAACCTCTCAGGGAATTGACAAAATCATCGACCACATGGCAATGGGGCCCCGAACAAGAGCAAGCTTTTCAAGCAACGAAAGCAGCCCTTTCAGCAAACACCACCTTATCGTACTTCGACCCTGCGAAGCCCTCCAACGTGGCGGTGGACGCAAGCCCCTATGGTCTGGGAGCGGTGTTGGCTCAACTTCAGAGCAATGGAGAGTGGGCCCCCATCGCCTACGCGAGCCGGTCCCTGACTGAGACAGAACAGCGCTACTCGCAGATTGAGCGAGAGGCCATTGCCATCCACTGGGCCTGTAGACATTTTCACGTATACGTGTATGGCCACCACTTCACGGTGGCGACTGATCATAAGCCCCTCATACCTCTCTTCCAAGGGTCAGCATCGAAAACACCACCCAGAATCGAAAAATGGATACTCCAATTACAAGGGTACGACTACCGGGTGGAGTACAAACGGGGGGCCACGAACCCGGCGGATTATCTGTCGAGGCACCAGCGGAAAGCCACCAAGGAAGAAAAGGAAGAGGCGGAGAACACAGAGGAATATGTCCGGCTTGTGACGGAGCGGTCACGACCCCTTCCGATGAGCCTAGCTGCCATCATCGAAGCGTCGAGAGGAGACGAATGTTTGCGAGCAGCGGCGGAGGCCGTCAAGTCAGGGGATTGGAAGGCAATCCAAGAATCGCTAAATCGGAGGACACCCCAAGCCAAACTGACACTGGAATCCATCCTGAGAATAAAGGGAGAACTGTCTATCGACGGCCAAGTATGTCTTCTACGAGGCCCCAGACTGGTCATGCCGGCCAGCCTCGCCCAGCAGGCAGTAGACCTAGCCCACAGAGGGCACCAAGGAATGGTGAAAACTAAGGGCAGGCTCAGAGCCAAGGTATGGTTCCCTGGCATGGACGCTATGGTAGAGCAGACTGTGAGAACCTGCAATTGGTGCCAAGCGGCAGGACAGCCGGACCGCCCTCACCCAGTGGTAACCGAAGCAAACCCCCAGAGGCCGTGGGAGTGTGTGAGTGCCGACTTCGGACACCTAGTCATCATCGATGATTTTACCAAATATCCAGAGGTCGAAATAGTGGGGAGCCAGACAGCCACCGAGGTGATAGCGAAGTTCGAGAAAACCATCGCCACTCATGACATATTTGAAGTGGTCAAGACTGACAACGGCCCCCCCTTCCAAGGGCAGGAGTTTGCAGAGTACCTCAGGAGTTGGGGGATCCATCATCGCAAGCTGACACCACGCTGGCCCCAAGCCAACGGAGAGGTGGAGAGATTTATGCGAACCCTCAATAAGACAATACGTATAGCCATGGCGGACGGATCTCCATTGGACAGGGCGATTTTAGTTTCCTGAGGGAATACCGGATGACCCCCCATGTCACAACAGAGGCAGCGCCGGGAACGGCCACCATGGGAAGACTAGTGAGTGACACGCTTCCCCACCACCCGACCTGGGTTCCGGTACAGGCCAGTAACGAGAAGACTCTGCCCAATCGGACTCGCTCGAATGATCAAGCCAGCAGACGGAGAGGAGCCAAGGAGTCAACGATCCAATGGCAAGATCAGGTGTATGTCAAGGACCGATACCCTGGAAGCAAATTCAGACTCCCTTTCGAACCACGACCATGGACCGTCACCCGCCGGACAGGCATGATGGTGACCGCCCAGAGAGGAGCTGAAACTGTTACCTGAGACGTGTCCTTCTTCAAGAAAGTCCATCCTGGGACGCCTTCACGTCCCGGGCTCAAGCCAGAGGGACGAAGCCCAAGCCAACTGAGCGGAGACCAGGAGGGGGAGGAAGGTCCGGATGAAGATGGTGATCCCAGAGATTGTGACTCCCAGTCCCTGCCAGCCACTCCTGGGGGTAACTTGCCCAGCTGCTCTCCGTCCCGGGAGGAGCACAACACCCCAAAGCGCAGGACCCCCGAGGTGGCCCTATCCAGAGGCGGCCAATCCCGCTATGGCCAGCGGAAGAATCCCGCACCATCGTCCCAGCTAGCTGACTATCTGGTGTAACCCGCAAGGACTGGCAGACTGGTAACAGATCCATCGTTCATTTGCATTTTGTGTTAATTAGTTGTTGTTTTGATAAAGTTTGGAAGGAGTGTAATGTCCGGCGCGCGACGAGGCGTTCTAGCCTTCCGCGCTGCCGGAGTGCGCTAGCGCTGACGCGTGACGTCAGACGCTGGCAGTTATAAATAAAGAGGCGTGGCCTCGGCGAGTCAGTCGGAGCCGCGTGTGAAGTCTAAATCACCGGCTCCTGTGGTTCTTTAGCGCGAGCGCGCTAATATGTAAATTGGCATAAAACAAACGCTACAGTGGCTTCACTTTCTCCCATCCATGGAGCACGGATCACGTATTGCTTCCTTTCTTTGGTAGTGTCCTAACGCTGCTTCCACTTTCTTTCTGTGCCTATTTTTATCTTCTATTTGCAGAGTGTATGTGTTTCTGGTTGTCTTGTTCCCGGCTTTGTTCTGTGCCATTGCTTTCGCCCTCTTGTTTCCCATGTTCGTTTTTATTCCCTTTTACATTTTGTCTTCTCCTCTCCTACTCTTTAGTGTAGCACCACCAGCAGCCCACATGTTGCTAGCATCGCTTTTAACAATGATTTCAAAATACATTAATGGTTTTTTGCTATCATTATTACGTAATCACATATTTAGGTTGTAATAAAGAGCTTTTTTGGTACGTGTTTCATGATTTATAGGATGTCTTGGGCGCATGATTAAAATGTTTTATGAAAAGAACGGTGTATTTTACATTGGTTTCTGCTTGCATGAGTATTGGTTGTATAGACTATTCTAGTGTCAAAATAGTGTAAATTGCTTTTTGCTTGTTTGGCTGCCTTTATTGTAGCTTAATGTGTGCATTGTAACAAAGATTGGAAGCTTTGCTTTGTCTCCATAATTTGAAAATATATACATGCATTTTGCCAGGGTGCCACTGATCTATGAACAAGAAATGTAGAGCCGCACAATAACCAGATTTTCACAATGCGTTTTTAGATTGTCTTGCTCCTGGTTCTGCTCTGCAGTGTTGCTTTCACCCACTCGTTTCCCTTGTTTGATATCTTTTACTTTTCTTCCTTTTCCCCTCCTACTAGCCCGCAGGTTGTTAGAACCATTTTTAATAATGATTTCAAAATACATTAATGGCTTTGTGCTATCTCTATCAAATAAAAACTTGTTTAGTTTGTAACAAAACGCTTTTTTGGAACGTGTTTCATGATTTATAGGATGTCCTGGGCATGATTAGAAGCTTTTACGAAAAAACAATAGGGTGTGTTTAAAATTGATTTATGTTTCCATGATTACAGGTTGCAAAAAAACATTCTAGTATGAGTGTGAAAATAACATTATATTGTGAAGTGCTTTCTTGCTTGTTTGGCCGCCATACTATACCATACCAAACAATGAAAGGCCATACCATACCAAAATATACTATACAATGACAGAGCATACCATTCTATACAATGACAGGCTAGACAATAATAGACCATACCATACCATACAATGACTAGTCATACTATATCAAACAATGATAGGCTGTATCGTACAATACAATGACAGGCCGTACCATAACCATACTATGCTGTACAATAACCGGTCATAGTATACCTACCATACTATTAAATGACAGGATATACCATACCATATTCTACAGGCACTTTTTTTTTTAACTTTCAGTCATGCTGTAAAGCAGCCGCGTTGTTGTACAACACGGCTACAAAAAACATTGAGAAAGGAAATAGGTTGTGCATAGGCGAGACCAATTCGCTTTGTCAATGCTTGTTTGAGGTCGCGTGCATGCTGAGAGTCGAAGCAGCAGCCAATACTGGCCAGAAATAAATCCTTTTTTTCAGTTTCACCCCTGACAAATCTTCACCACCCCTGTTCTCCCCTCCGCATCCCTTTACCCCCAACTAATGACAGTAGCCTTATCGATGGAGCGGGTGTAGGCGGACGACAGTACTAAAGAGTCAGCGGGCTTTAGCGGATGAAGCTGTGCTTGTGCCTTTGAAAGGCAGCCTGGTGAAGCAGCGAAATATGAGATAAGGCATTTTCAATGAAATGATTCTCAGGAAGTGATTGAAATACCCTTTATTCTCTTTATCTCCGCAGTGCACGGCTTCATTGTATTCACGCCTGGATCCCACTGTAAATTCTGGTGAATAAAAGACATCTCCAGTTTTTTCCATGTAGGGATGTTCTAAAAGATGCTATTTTTGGAGCAGTTGTAGCACTGTTTGTTTTATCATTTTGTCCACGCTCCTCAGTAACTCCATGCAGCACCTACACCCAACAAATGATTTATACCTGTCCATACTGAAAGGCAGAGTCCTTTGAAAGTGCGGAGGGATGACTGGAAACCCTGGCCCGAGAAGGTGTAGCCGGACCCAATGAGTGCCCGGGGCAAACGCCGCCCGGAGGCGGGAAGCCCTGCCCCCCCAACCCTGTCGCAGAAGCCCGCGAAAAGGGAGGCAACCGGGATTGGTCGCCCCAAGGTAGCCAACGGCCCCCCTCAATCAGGGGGCGAGGCGCCAAGAAGGTTTGGGGGTTTAAATAGGGGCACAAGGCCCAGAATTAGCACATACCCCCCCCCCCCCACCCCCCTCCGCAAGAGGACTAAAATCCATCAAACTCATAAAAAACTACTGAACTTAACAAATAGAGCAGCACCTATTCTGGGCTCCCACCTAGGCCCACGCCAATGTAAGCGGTTCTGTGCACCACACACAAATGCCTGCTTTCCAAGGTTCCACACTACTTCACCGGATTAAACAACCTATGCATCCCAAAGTAAGAACTCCAGCCACGGTATATCATAGCCGAAAGTTGCCCCTGTCGTTCAAGGAGTACATTGTTTCTCCGTGGCAGGTTATTGCTTTTAGGACAACCTGCCATTTAACCTCGGCACCTGTCATGTTTTTTCAAAGGTCTTGCCTGGCCAAAAAAACCTTACCCAGCTATAGCCATGATCCCCTTGTTTCCTGATCCAGCAGAAGAAAGTGATTGCACTATGTGAGGTACCAAGGTGATATCATGCATGTGTGCAGAGGTGATTCACTAGTTTTCTGTGTGCAAATCGCAAAAGGGGGAAGCCTGGTACACCCTGTCTGCAAAACCAAATGCATAGCTCCTCTTTCTTTACCGATGGGATAAATTAAATCAGAGGTGTGATGATTCCACCCATAAAACTCTTTGCCGACCCCCACACTAAAGCACCTGTTGTGTTGGAAGTCTTTGTTGATTTCTCTTCCTAATCTTCCTCAGTTGTTATAAATGGATGCGATATGATCACCTGGGCCTGAGAACACCTGAAATATACTTTTCTATTGTCTCAGGCATTGATTGAATTGGCCAAGGCTTCCATTTTCTAAAGCAGTGGCCCTGGAGTCTCAAAATGTGCTGACCTCCAACCACTAGGCACTGGTCATTGTGACCATTGTGACAAGTGCCACCTAGTCTTCTGTTTTAGGGAATGATTCCTAGAATTGCCAATGTTACAGCTTTATTGAGCTCTGGAGCTTTTTAGCTGCTTAGATGTTCCCCAGTCAGCACACAGGATGGAATGAATCATCGCCTTTGGTTGATGTGCTTGAGACAGGCAATCTTTCAGCGCCTCCTGACATGATTGAACTGTGTTTCTCTGTTGCCTGTGTGCTTTTTCTGGGATTTGGCAGACCATTACACAATGGATAAGATTGTTCCTAGAAGAGGGAACCTAGATATGCCTCTGGGTTACAATTAGTCTTCGAAAGGACCACCATCCTCTCGCCCTCTTCTACTTTTGGTAACTCCGACTTGTCAGTTTTTGTTTGATTTATACTTTCCTCAGTGTCATTGTATCAATATTCTGGGACAAGAAGAATACATTATATGTGCATCATTCACTCACTGGACAATCTTAAATTCCATTCTTTTTTCTGTCCCAGCTCCACAGCCACCTCGAGTTGACCACATAAAAACTCTCCAGATGTATTCTGAGACTGTGGAAACTCGAAACTGAAAATAATTTGTACTCTGCTCAGTTATTTCTAAGTTATTGTGCATAATGTTTTACTGGTAGACTTTACCAACCCCAAGCAATTCACCTGGACCCCAAGCACCCTGGGCAGTGATGACTTTCTTCAGAAATGTCACTATTCTGAGAAACTGTTCCATGAGGTCCCTGTACCCTGGGGGCAATAGGACATTCCAACCATTACTATCCAGGTGCATGTTATTAGGGCCTGAAAGTTTCACTATAGCCCAACCATCCGCAAGAGACCAGCCGCGAGTGGTGTTTGACTCGTACACAGGGCAAACCAGTGGAACGTGTTTTTGGGCCATCACTCTCCAGCCATGAAGGCTGCGCATCTCTGGTCTCAACATTGTAGTATTTGTAGTTTACTCTATGCGTCCTGAACTTAAAACACATATTCATTTCAAATGACATGACTGGACACTCATCTTTGCGTGTGGCGTATGTCTTAATCCATAGGTTCTAGAGTAAAACTCGAGTTCTTTTCCACAGCTACAATTTTTGTCAAGTAAACTAAGGGAGCCTTATTTCTCTTTCAAAGCAGCAGTATACAGTGCCCTAGGACAATGAGGTGAAATAACAATATCAACTCCTGATAACTACCCAGGACTCCAAAGGCAGACTATAAGTGAAGCCAACAGACTGACACATGTGGTGCCTCCTATTTAAAGACATGAAGTCATCTGATGTTTCCCTGGCCCAGGGTACTTTTCTCTCAGCCTTGGCACCTTTTATAGTGCTCTTGGCAAGTGCTGTGTTTAGAATAAAAGTCTATCCATTAATTCAGGATCCAGTTGCTGCATTCTGTGCCTATAGACAGTGAGGTGTGCAGCATGTTCTCAGAGTTCAGGACATTGTTTATGCCTTGGTATGTGCATTTTACTTCAATGCCTTATAACCACCAGTTGTCTGGGCAAGTGCCTACTGTAGCGGTCTATGGTCAGCCTAAAGGCCATAGGGCTGAATCATGCTAGGCCAACCTATTGGAACCACCAGCATGGATGGAATCTGCAAAGCATATGTTATGTTCATCCCAAGCAGAGTGGAGTTGTCAATGCACCCCCTAGCAGGAGGAGGTCTATTATTGGAGAAGAATGATTGATGATTTGGATTCTTGTTCATGGCTGCACTGAATTAAAAAAAGGCAAATGTTGCTTGGACATAAATTATAAAAGCAAAATTCAGTCAGTGTAAAATTATGGAGTATGGTTTGACCAAGACCTCTTTTGCACACGAGATTGCAGCAGTCAACAAAAACATTTATCATTATAGCAACGTCATTTACTTGGGACCTCACCAAGACTTTACAATCCAGAGGATGTAAAACCAGGTGGCAAGTGCACAATGTCCCAAAAAGAGGAGGTTTGAGCACATCATCCCAGCCCCCAACGAACTTCACAGGCTCTCTGCGGAAGAAGAATTTGCACTTTTTTTCAAAATAGGATAGAGTTCTTCCTGAAAACCTGCAAAACATGGCACCTTTCTAGAGGCCTAGTCATAACTTCCTAACGATCCAATCAAATCTTATTGCTGAAAATCCATTTACTCAAAAGACACACAAAGGCCGAACAGTCCGAATGCTAGGTGCCCAACTACGGAGCCCTCCAAATTCCAGCTGAGATATCAACCATATTTTCCTAATTTAAGACATTTGAAAATTAGAATTTTAAGATACCTGTGAGACACTGCATGGATACCGAGGGCCCTGTAGCTGATTTACTCATTGCCCCCTACAGCACTCACAATTTTCTCCTGTAGGGGAAGTAGAAATGAGAAGAGAAAAGTTCCAGATAAGGATCTTGAATTGGCTTGAGCTGATGTCTAGGCATCTAGCAGGCGTAACTGCCTGCACTGACTTGACAAGGTACGCCCAGTAGCGTAGTGGACACCACTCCTGTACCCTCTGTGACCATCGCATGCACCACCATGAGCTCCATGCACCTCTGTCTCTACTCCCCTCTTGAACTAACCTTGGCAGGCAGCTCTTTGCCTTGGCAGATTGTTCTGTACTCTTCCATGACATGCTGAGCAACGCTTGAGCATTAGGGGAGCAGTTACAGACTAAGAATGTGGTGGCAAAACCCTGGGTGGCCTTCTCTTTCAACGCCTGTCTTATATTTGACTATCATCACTTGTAGGAGGTCATCTGTGTCTTCAGGCGATGCATCACACACTCCAATGCACAATAAAGTTCCCAAACAGTGGCAGAAACTACAAGCAACTATAGAAGTTCCAACTTGCTGAGTAACCTGACAGTACTAGTGTTGGACGATCGAACTGCAATAGACATGACAACAGTGTGCTGGATTCGGTGTACACAACGTCTGATTAACATTGTGTACAGTGCACAATGTAGAGCAGAGTTTTCAAAGGTATGCATGTGTGTGGTTGTCCAATAAAAGTCCCGCTGTTGACCTTCGGTTGACCCTGTACATTGTGGGAGGTGCCTGGAAATGTGCAGATGTTGACAGGGGCATTTGTCACCTGTTGATGTGTTAGAAGTCTTCGTAGCAAGCAGCATCATGGACTTGGGTGGGATCATTATACTCAACCCCTGCCCAAGATTGCTGCCAGGATCCCGCAAGGGTTGCCGGATTCTTAACTGTGACGAGATGCTGGTGTCTCATGGTAAGTGCTGGTGGTCCCTTGGGAGGATGTGGGTGAGAATAATAGGCCCAAGTCAGGGCCAGAGGCTGTAGCTCGTGAGTTACGCGCGACACCATATCTTGTCATGTGCAGTACTTAATTTGTAATAAAAAAACATCTGTCAGGACTGTCATCAGGAAGTCTCTGAAGCTTGCACCACCCATTGCCCATGGCTGCCAGTAGCAGTACAAACACACCTACAAACATCACACTCCTTCAAATGTGGCACTTCAGACTATTCCAGGCCCCCAAAGCTACAAGAATGGCTTGGGTGGCCGGTATTGGTCATTTTAATGTATATATGCATGAATAGCCAACTGTGTTTTTTAGAGATGAGCACAACAACAAACAGCGCCACCATGTGGCAGACTGTCATAAGACCCGGTGTTGGCCGTTATGTGCTGGTGCTGAGCACCGGAAACCACCGGCTCAAATTAAGCACTGGTGATGTGGCATCAATAGGAACAGCTAGGACAGGTGGCTCTTTCCTTTGCCAGAGCTAGTCTGTTGCTTGATGCAGATGCCGGAGGTGCTGGAGTTTGAAGTTTTCTTCTAGGCACTGTTCTGCCTGCTACATGCCACAGGGGTCACCCTTGCCTCCTATTAGAGACAGAGTTTCCATGAAAGAAAATATACTGTCCTATTAAGACCAGCGTCAGATGCAGATCGGAGCAGCCCTGCGACCTTGACGATGGTTACCAAGTGATGAATCCTGGGTGAAGCCCTTCAAAGTGTTACATCTTGAGTTTTGAAGTACCGAGCACTGCTAACAGATCACAAATGATTGTTACCTGCTGTGCACAGATGTGCACATCCTCGCTTACTTCATTAACGTGACGAGTCTTCAAGCAACTGGAGAGATGGATGGGGCAAGGAGAGAGCTAAACAATAAAGAAAGGCAATTAAAATAGAGGAGGTGGCACAGGCGGAGGGGGAGAGGAAGGAAGCGCCGAAGGAGAGGGCAGGCCGGAAGAACGCCGGCAGGTATTCTAATCTCTGGTCTCATTGGTCCTGCCCTTCACCGCAGCGTTGTTCTTATGCATGGTGCATGCCTGCAGCATCCCTCCTGTGCACCGCCACTCTGGTCCTCTCACCCACGGGTGAACCGTTTTACTGAGTTGATAAGCACAGATTCACAGTGCTACAGACCGGCAGTGCTGTAGCAAGCGCTATAAATGAAACCAATTAATTTCAAGGTTTCAAAAATACTAATTAGCATGGTTCTAGTACCACGGGGAAGGGCACCATTGACACCTGGCCCATTAGTTTCCTCGTGATGTTATCTGTCTGCAGTAACACATAATGTCTCTAATTTGCGCTTAACGTCCCTCGGCGGACAGTGGTGCGGCGTCTCTTCTGACTTGCAGCCTGCACCAGTGTCCCACTAAGAGACAGCCCAAGAGCTGCTACTACGCTCCTTCCGCCATGCACTATTATCCCAGCCTTGAGACATCTGCAGAGCTCTAATATTGCACCCCTGTTCACGCATGGCACTTGTGCAACTAGGCCGACACCGAAACATCAATAGCTCACACCCCATTCATCAGACACTACTAAGCCAGAACTGATTCTTCACCGAAATCCCCTCCAGTGCACCAACTCTGATTGGCATCATGCACTGAGACATCAAAAGAATGTTTACACCCCACCTCTTCTTGGCACATGGTGTGAATCAGGACTAATAAGCATGTGATGAAAACGGGGTCATATGGGCTGGTCCCGGAAGTACTCCCACTAACCCTTCACTGTCCTATCTGAGGAGGGGCTCCAGCATACTCAGACCTGGCTCCAGGATTCACGCAGCCTCCGCTGTCCGGGCAGACATGTAGAGTTCCCGTTTTCACTCTCTTGACTTGAAAGTTCTTCTTGGCGATGTACTTTATCTCCCACACTTAGTGCCTTGCTGTACATTCGACAAGTCTAGGCTCTCAATGGCCACTCTTCATCAATGCCTATCTTTTGTTTTGATGGAAACTGTACAGAGGGACATTGTCCAGGAAAACTTAAAAAATCTATCAATGGATTGATTGAATCAGCCTGTGGAGGCCCATCCAGGCTTTGGGTCTCTCAGGGTCCTATCAGGACCTCTCCAAGCTGAAGACCTAGATCTCGTGCGGAAAGTGAGCGAAAACAGTAATGGACAACCCGCTTTTCTTCCTGTTCTTCGACACTGGATCTAGGGACACTTAGTAAACCTGGTAGAGAGAAGAATGTCAAAGCCCACGTTTTTGAAAGCAGAGACTATCAGTGTAGAGTAAAGTTGACTGCATCGCGGTCAGTTAAAAGGTTTGCAAACCTGCCGGATTCCATGGTATGATGTTAAGCTTGAAAGCTACTGAAGACCCTCTGTTTGCTTAATAAACCCGGGGGGTTCATCAAGCAGGTTGTAAGTACTCCTTTTTCTCAGAGACAATAATTGCACTATCCTGCTCCTATACCGACCTGCCCCTTTTCCAGCTACCCTAAAAGCTTTTTTGGTAGGAAGAGTTAGAAGAATACAGAGGCACCACTCCAGACAGTATCAGCCTTTACAGCGCGGGCATTACAACGCAATGCCTTGACCACGCATCCATTACCACACAATGCCTTTAACACACATTGCCTTTACAGCGCAAGCCTTTACCACAAATATGCCTTTACAAAACGCATGCCTTTACAGCACTAGGTAAATATATATAAGGTAAATGTATGTTTGTTTATGTGTGTGTGTGTGTGTGTGTGTATATGTATATATATATGTGTGTGTGTATATATATATATATGTGTGTGTATATATATATATATATATATATATATTATCTACTGGCGGTCGCCAGTAGATAGTTATAGTTAGGACCGAGTTCCCATAGGAAATCTGAAAATTCTATTTTGAATAATTTTGGCGCCGGTTGACTAATCTTCGTGAAATTTTCAAAACTAATGGGGCGCTCCGCTCAGCTCCTACCCTGAAAGTCTCGGGGTGATTCGTCAAGCGGGGGCTGAGAAAAAAGGGGGGTCCCAAAACGCGTTTTCCCCATGCATTTACCCCTAGGACCTTTAGTCGAAGGTACAGCCCGAACGGCTGAACAGAATTACTTGAAATTTGGCAAAGAGGTAGTCCTCAGGTCAGGCATGTGCCTTTTGCGTATATGGTGTCAATCTGTTCAGTAGTTCCTGAGAAAATTGCAGTTAAAAGTACATAAATATCTATATGCGCGCACCATGCGCGCACCATAACGTGCGCGAGCGTAATTCTGATTGGTGGTTACATGTCAGTCAACATTCGAATCGGTCGAAATCAGGAAGTGGCGGCCGCCATTTTGTGTGTGACAGTGAAAAAGAAAGGTGGAGAACGTGAAAAGGGGGCAGGGTAGAGAGTTCCTGACCCCCTAGCCTTTGTCAGGGGGTCCCTGAAGGACCCCGAAGGGTGAAAAAAACATTTTATTTTTTTTCAAAAAATCGCGGGGTGCGCGCACCGTGCGTGCACGGTGCGCACACTGTGAAAAAAAACTTTAAAAAAAAAACCATTTTAAACTGTTTATAAGTTTATAGAAGATATTAACTATGCTGTTCAACTTTACCCAAATTAAAAAAAAAAGAGCTGAGCCATTCCATATTACAGGATACAGTCAATCTATAGCTATATAGATAGGTAGTTTATTGTAAAATAAATATATAAAAAATATAATAATACATACATAAATTAGCATTTCAAAAACCTTACAAATTCACTTAATAAACCATAGGTTTCACACACGTTATAGTTAGGAATTAGCATTTAAAAAACCTTGCAAATTCACTTAAAAAACCATAGGTTTCACACATGTTATAGTTAGCTGGACATTTCACTCGTAAAAAACCATTGAAATTCCCCCGTTATAGTTAGTTCAGATAACTATAACTCGCGCGACCGCCACTCTATCACAAGCATGATGTCATCAGTGATGTCATGAGTGATGTCACTGACCATGTCATGAGTGATGTAATATGTGACGTCATCAGCAGTGGATTGCAGTCGCGCGAGTTATAGTTATCTGAACTAACTATAACGGGGGAATTTCAATGTTTTTTTACGAGTGAAATGTCCAGCTAACTATAACATGTGTGAAACCTATGGTTTTTTAAGTGAATATATATATATCTCCAAGTAACTGTCAGAAAGACAATGCCGGGCACTCTCGGGCTAGTAAATTACTGTATATTTATTTTATGCACCGGTGCAACTACAATAAACTGACACGCGTTTCGGCCTCCTGGCCTTTCTCAATGACATTGACAAAGGCCAGGAGGCCAGAACGTGTGTGTCAGTTTATTGTAGTTGCACCGGTGTATAAAATACATATACAGTAATTTACCAGCCCAAGAGTGCCCGGCATGGTTTTTCTGACGGTTCCTTGGATGTGTGGCACAGGACTACCACCGCGCACCGAGGCACCCGCTGCGCTGTGAGCGGCGTTCTGGGCGGAAAACGTGAGTAAAAAAAAAATATATATATATGTATTTAAGGATGGGTAAGGATATTGGGTGGTAAGTGTGTTTTTACAGTAAAGGGTGGGTAGGGGTAAAGGGTGGTAAGGATGTTTTAGGGTTTAAGGCTGGGTAGGTGTATTGGGTGGGAAGGCCGTTTGTAGGGTTTAAGTATAGGTAAGGGTATAGGGTGGTAAGACTGTTTTTAGGGTTGGATAAGGTTATAGGGTGGTACGGCTGTTTTAGGGTTTAAGGGCAGGGAGAGGTTTTAGGTGGTAAGTGTGTTTTTGGAGTTTAGGTCTGGATAACGGTATAGGGTGGTAAGGCTGTTTTTAGGGTTTAGTGGTGGGTAGAGGTATGTTTACGGGATTTATATGTTGATGTTTATGGGCTTTATAGAGCGCATAGCTACCCGCAGGCATCCCAGCGCTATAACAGGTACGACAGCTATCTGAAGTGGGAGTTAGAGAAACAGCCAGGTCTTAAGTTTCTTTTTAAAAGACTTTGTTTCCAATCAGTCGCAACTCTGGAACCAGACTGTTCCAGAGTTTGGGCACCAAATGAGAGAATGCTTTACCACCCCACCTTGATCTCTTAATTCTGGTAGTGCACATCGGAAAATTCGACCCTGAACTGAGACAGCAGCGGGGTGAATAGGGGAAGATCAAAGTTCGTAACATAACTGGGCCTCCGCCATACTTGGCTCTGTGTGCCAGGCAGAGTGACTTAAACTTGATCGTGGTCTGCACGGGGAGCCAGTGCAGCTCTCTCAAGGGCGCTCTGACTGACTGGTTCCTGGGTATTTTGAGAAGCAGTCTAGCTGCCGCATTCTGAACAACTTGTAGTCTATTGGTGACGTATTTAGGTGACCCAAGGTATAGTGAATTGCCATAATCGAGTCTCGAGACCACCAAGGCTTGTACCACGGCCTTTCTTGAATTCTCTGGGATCAGGCTCAGAATTTTCCTGATCATCCAGAGTATACCAAAACAAATACCCGCAAATACCCGCACCAATACATTTCGGAGTGGCGGGGGGGGGGAGGGGGACCCAGTTTGCTGGGCAGGGGATCTCTGACCGAGGGCTAAATTGCTGCCCAGGATCAGGAGCTCGGCTTTATCCCCGTCCAACTTGATATTCAAGTTGTTATTGGGTGGTAAGGGTATTTTTCTAATTTAGGGGTGGGTAGGGGTATTAAGGGGTAAGGATATTTTTAGGGTTTAGGGGTGGGTAAGGGTATAGGGTGGTGAGGGTGTGTTTAGGGTCTAGGGTGGGTAGGATGAGATGGTAAAGATAATTTAAGAAATGGGGGTGTTTTGGAGGGTTTTATCAATTAAAAAAATAAGTAAAATATATTTATATATGTGTGTGCATGTATATATATATTATATATATATATGTATCAAGAACACTCCGCTTGTATCCACTTGCCACCAATTTCAGTAACGGAGCATGGACCACGTTGTAGTGCAAATTTGAAGTTTATTCAACTCCACCAACACCAGCCATCATGACGCGTTTCGACCCCGGAAGGCCTTGATCCCATGACGCTCTCTCAAGTTACAGGTAGGTTTGAATACAGTTTTTTTTCGTTTTTTCCTAAAGTGACAATGTGCTGGGTGTTTTTACATGTTGACATAGAAGAAAGACTTGATGTTTCACAAAATTACAAGTTGCATGTAAACATTGGACTCAAACATATATAGATATAAATAAATATATATATGTAAAAAAATTATATATAGTCAAATAATGGTTAAAACCACTATTTTAAAAGCATAATAAATAAGCAATTAAGACAACTTGGTTATATTATGTCATCATTTTCATCTTCTATTGCTTTCGGTAGGACAGCCATATATAAATATCATGAGTTTAGTATCAAGTAAAATACTATTGGTCCTGGCAATGTAGAAGTGCTATGACAATTGCGGATTAATTCACATGTCTTATAATGAGTCAGCTGATTTGACCCGGGTTTTACAACATCTATCTATCGGATTGGTCTACAATGACAACTTTTCCCAATTTACTGCTTACTATAGTTTATAGTGGAAAACCAACCATTCTAAACACATGTGTTGTTCAGACCTACAACCCACCTAAAACCAGTACCCCTGAAAATAAATATAAATGCCCTCTTAAATATGTAGTTGTCAGTGCCTTAAGTGGCTAATTTTATAATTCCAATTTCATTCAGGCCACCCTGTTTAACGATCTTAAATTCCGTACCCCTTGAAGCTGAGGTCTTGCTGTACAGGGTGCACCCCAAAAAACAGAAAATATATCCCAGTGCACCATATAATGTGAACACCATACTCAAAGGATCATGAATCCGAGACCTGACATTAAGGAGGAGGCCACAGCCTGACGTCTCAGCAGGTAGTATTTGTAGTCTTTACCACGCCCCCTCAGCTGCCTGCAGTTGCCATTTGCAGTTAATGCTGCTAACTAATACAGGACCTCCTGGTCTTTACCCGTTTGTCTCCTCTGTTGACCCACAGAAACCCTTTGGCCTCTGGGTTCGCCTTTTTATGAGTATTTGTCCAGGACTCCTCCCACGCACCGCCAAGAACGTTCCCAACTCCTAGACATCTTGCCTCTTTTTAGAGGTCACCTGAGCAATTGAAGGGCACCATTTACCCACTTGCTAAGCAGTTTAGCATTTCTGAATCGATTTGCCAATTATTACTACCGTCTGAAATGCTTGTGTGTGTGCTTTTGTGACCCATCTCCATTTTGTCACAGGAGTATTCCTTAAGCAGCTTGCTCTGGTGTTTTTCAAAGACTGTCTGCAACATGTTTATCAGAGATTAACTTTACTGAAAGATTGTAAAAATGTAGCATTTGTTTGCATTTTATTCAACGTAACCATTTTTTGACGTTTTTTTGGATTATATGTGGAAGAAAAGGCTGTTTTGTAGTTTCAGCTTATGCAGACCCTGATCAGGATATGTCACCTGGCTGGGCTTTACAGCGGTCTTGGGTTTAGAATGTATTGTGCTTCAAGGGATCGCCCTATCTGCCTCTAGAATATTATATTTTGTGGAAAGACGGGATATCGCACTATCTGCCTCTAGAATATTATCTTTTGTGGAAAAACGGGATCCCTGGGCCTGTGCCACCATCAGAGGATATCACATGGCTATCACCACCCTGCCCATCAATTCATGTAATCAAGATTGAAACATTATGAAGATAGTGGAAAGTGTGATGACTTCACTTTGTTCGACCCTCCATCTTTAACAGGGTGGCCTTAGGTCGCTGTATGTTGGAGAAGGGTTAGGTAAAAAAAAAAAGTACTGAAGCGGCTGAAGGGTGAGTTGGGGAGGCGCACGAAGGAAACATTATACTGTTTGAATGGATGAAATAAACACAATGTTAATGAAACTGACAGACTCAGGAGCATCTGTTTAAACAGTGGGTTCAAATAGTTGAACAGGTGCAGTTCATTTTCTGTTAAACACACTGAAGGTGACGGGAGGAATTCTTGCAAATAATCTAAACACTGGCAATCGTTCTTTTAGTTTCAAAAAGTAAGCTTATTGAAGAAAAAACAGGTGATACAATACAATATAAGATGAGGGGAGCAAGGGAACAAAAAAGAAAGAAAGAAAAAGAGAAGAAAAAAAAGGGACAACAGAAAAGTTAAAAGGATCACGTAAGCATATCTAGGATGGAATGAAAAAGCAGAAAAGTATCATTGTGACTATACAAAAGTGCGTTGCATTTAAAAAGCCATAGAACAACATAGTATTAGGCGAAATATAACAACATATTATAAAATTTTAATATCTAAGATGTGGATTGTCATGGAGGTCGGGCAACTTCTTGTTGAGCAGGAGCTAAAGAAAAAGTGTTTAGCACTGGAATCAATAAATGATGTAACAGGTGACCAAATATTAAGGTGTTTCATGGCTAGATGGATTGGATGACTACATGCTGTATCTAATCGATGATGATAACACACCGCGTACCACCAAGCCTGGAAGGACAGGTACGTAAAATCATTCCAATTTTTAGTGATCTGATGAAAGGCAATTGCCAACAGTAAGTCGACAATCCTTGTGTTAGAAGTATGATCCTCCCAGATAGGAGATAAACTTCCCAAAAATATATGTGTGATAGAAAAAGGAAAGTTAGAGTTGAAAATAGAGTTAATTTGATTCCAAACAGATTTCCAGAAGTTATGTATGTATGGACAAGTAAAAAGCAAGTGTTTTAAGTCAGCTAACAGAGAGGAACAGGACCAACAGATGTCTGGTATTGTGGCATGTCGCTTATGGAGAACAACCGGGTGTAATAAGAGTCTGTTATATATAAAGAACAAGGTTTGAGTGATATTTGCGGCACAGGAAGTTTTCGTAATTTTGGACCATATTTTGTTCCACAGAGAAGATGGCTAATCAACCTCAAGATCCTCTTCTCAAGAAAGTTCAACTTTAGTCTTTGCCCTAACTAGCTGCGAGGATCGTATGTGAATATAAATATTAGACGTTTTAGGACAGGATAGTAGAAATGCACACAAACGTTTGATCGGGGGAGTTTTCGGGTGAATTAGGATTTGAGCATAAGCCTTCGAAAGAGCTTATGAAAGTAAATTTTATTTGGATTGGAATGAAGGAGGTAAGTGAAAAAGTTGACTGGCGTCAGAAAAAGACAAGATCTTGTTTTGAGAAAATAATTGGTGTATCCAAATTAATCCTTTAGTTAAAGAAGTAATCCAGATCCGTTGGAGATGGGGATGGAGAAAAACCCAGAAGTTTACAAGTGTATTTAAGAATAGGAGTAGAAAAAGATGGTGGTCTACGAGTGAATGAGAGAAATTCCTTAAAAGAAAAGGGGGAAAGAAAAGAACGTTCGAGTATCCCCCACAAAGAACAGTCCAATGAAAAGTCAGAGAGCCATCTGGAAGCTTGGCGAAGTAAGAAGGATCTATGATAAGTAGGGAAATCAGGACAGTTAACTCCACCTTCTACTTTAGGTATTATTAATCGCAGTAAGGACATACAAGGTGATTTTTTGTTCCATAGAAAGGATGATAATATAGAATTAAACTTTGAAAATAATTTTAAAGGAATGGGGACAGGAATGTTTGCAATGGTGAATAAAATTATTGGAGCTAGCATCATTTTAATTGTATCAAGACGACCCCACCATGAAAGATATAAAGGATGCCATTTCGTGGTCGGAGAGGTAATTTTATCTAAACATTTCTCCATGCAAAGAGATATAATTGTCAAAATCAACGGGGTAAAGTAAGGGCCTAAATATTTAATGTGGCGTGGGTTCCAAGCAAAATCATCTTTGAATGTATATTTGGTCTGGGGTAAGATTTCACACTTATCCCTATATAGTTTATAACCAGAGACCGAGGCAAACAATTGCACCACCTGTAAGAAGGCGGGGAGAGAAGATTGAGGATCGGAAAGAAATAATAAGATGTTGTCAGCATAAGTAATTTGCCAAACGTTTGCCAGCCTTATTTTGACCACCATAAAACTTTGCGCTTGATTTCAGCAAATATAATGAGGCATTATCTGTAGATTCCTTATTAAATTGAAATTTTGCCTTAAGAAGTTGAGAAAGGCAATCTTTGGATTTGGAGGAGAAGTATGATTGTTCTAGCTTCTTTATCTCAGCCAAAAGATCACTGGTAATTGTACGGGCATTTTTAGGCTTTTTGGAGGCAAAACCAATGATTAAGTCTCTGGCTGTTGCTTTGAATGCGTCCCAGATTATGGTAAAATAAAGACTATTGGTCTGGTTAATAGAAAAATATTCATTGAAAAAGGAAACCAATGAGGAGTGAAAATTTGGATCTAAAAGAAGTGAGTTATTAAATCGCCATTTTCTTAGTAAATTAGACTTTGGAACTATGTCCAATTAAATGGAAGTGGGAGCGTGATCTGAGATGAGAATGGAGCCAATTTCAGTGCCTCTTAGAGTTTGGGATAAGTTATGAGATATAAAAAAATAATCCAATCTGGATTGAGTTTGGTGGGCTGGGGAGAAAAACGTAAATTCTCTAGTAGTGGGATTACAAATTCTCCATGCATCTATGAGTTTATATTGCTGAATGGTTTGAACTAACATTTTATGAGCTTTATGTGGCTTAAAAGACACCAGTGAGCTTCAATCTATGAAGGGATCTATCACCTGGTTGCAATCGCCTGCGAGGATAAAATTATCGTCAATACGGGAGGAAATTTGCTGAGACAAAGAAGACCAAAACAAAGGGTCTCCGTTAGTGGGAGCATAAACATTCAACAAAGATAACGGAACACCACTAACTTGCAATTTAGTGTATAACCATCTGCCATCCTCATCAGACTCTTGAGAGAGCAAATTAATATTTACCGATGTATGACAAAGAGTAACAACCCCATTGCGTTTTCCCATCACCTGGAGAAAAAAAGACATTCCCAACCCAACATTTTCTCAACTTCAAAGATTCTGTAGCATTCAGGTGTGATTCCTGCAAACATACAATATCCGCTCTTAATTTGGATAAATGCGTTAAAACATGTTGTCTTTTGATGGGAGAGTTCAGACCTCTGGCATTGCAAGATATGATTTTCAAAGACATAGAAACAACAATAACTTAACAGAGAAAAGAAGGCCCACAATGACCTTTGAGTCATAAAAGGTAAGATCTGTAATATTCCAACCATAAATGCATAAAAAATAATGATAAAGAAAAATTTAGAGCAATAAATATAGAAGTGAGCTTAAGATAAGAAACCAAGAAGAATAGGGATAATAAACTTAGATAGAAAAGTGAAAAACAACATGAAGAGAAAGGAAAAAAGAAGTACGAGAAAAAAAGGAGAAAGATCAAGAAAGTAAGAAAAACAGTATAAAAGAAAAACTAAGGAAAGTAGATATACATGTAAGAACATAGTGAGAAACCTAGAGAGGGAGGAAAAGAGAGAAAAGAGAAGTGGAAAAAGAAAAGGAAGTAATGCAAAAACGGAAAACGAGAAGAAAAGAAGAGGGAGGGGGGAAAAAGACCGACAGTGAAAAAGATACAACATACCTAATTCAAAAGACATTACAAAGGAGTGGGGGGAGGTGAAGCCACGAGGAACGAATGGTGCGACCACACCCAACGAGACGAGGACAAAACCAAACCACAGCAACTCAAATAAGGTGAGGATACAATATGAGTGTGTACATCAAAGGACTTGTAAGGAAGAGGGGAAAACAGAAGACAACAATATTCATCATTACAGAGGAAGTAAACAAACATAAAATAAACATGCTAACATAACAAGAGCGAGCGAAACAAATGATCCAAAAAACAACCAATATTATAAATGAAAGTATTAGACACTAAAGTCTAAAAAAAAAAACTAAACGCATAGTAGATTTCATTATAATAAACAAGAGGACCAATTAAACATCCTTGGAGAAAAAAGCTCCACAAGAGTCTATAGAATCAGAACTGTTAAGGTTAATGAAACTTTGCATTTTAACAAAACCTTCGCAGGTCATCGTCATGCTGTTATGAGTGACCCGACAAAGGCAAGGGTGAAAGAGGTCAACTCTAACATCCATAGGCTTAGAACCGGTCACAAGAACATACCACAGCAAATCAATAAGATGAGGGTGTGAGGAAAATGCCCACACCAAAAGAGGGAAAAAAAGAAACCAGAAAAACCAATCAAACAGGTAGAGAAGATGAAGCTCCAGAAAAGTCCATAGAGTCAGTTTTGGAGACATTAACGAAACTTTTCAATTTGACAGGGTCGTCATAGATTGTTGTTTTGTTGTTATATGTAACCTTGAATAGGCAGGGGTGAAAAAGGCCGTATCTAGCACTCATTTCACGTAAGGCAGGCCTCACGTTCAAAAATTCCTTGCGCCTATTCACTGTGGACTTACCATAATCTTGAGCAAAAAATAATGTAGAACCAGACCATGACATACGTTGAATAGACCTGGCTGCTGAAAGCACCTTGAGAAGATCTGTATACTCTAGAAGATACATGATGACCCCTCTTGGTCTCCGTGAAGAGGATGTATCAGCGCATTGTTGACAAAGTTTATGAGCTGGCCGGATGTTGAGCGAAGTCTCTTCAGGTAGGTGCAATATTTTAGGAAGAAAGGATTTGAAAAAAGATATGGGATCTGGCTCTTCTGAACCTTCCGGCAGACCATAAATGCAAAGATTATTTCTTCTATTTCGGTTTTCCAATTCCTCGACCTGTTGCTGCAAAGATGAAACCTGAGACTGAAGCATAGTAACCTTCTCTTGAGTGTGGTTAAGTGAAGAGATATTTTGTTCTACTGTAGTGAGACGTTCATTTATCTGAGACCAGTTTTCCGTCGGGAATTGCAGTTTGGTAGTAGTGCCCGTATCTCTTCCAACAACATATCTAAAGATACAGGAGAAGAGGCTTTTGGCGGAGAAGGCGGGTCTTTTTTCAGTCTTTTGAAAGTAGCCTTACCAGCTGTAGAAGTGGCTGCAGTCAAAGGAGATACTGTCTTGGGACAGGCGCCAATGACTCCTCCAGCTTGGAAAATTCAGAGGAGATTCTAGAAATTCCTGAAATTTTGATAAACGTATGTGTAATGCATGGCATAGAGAATCCCAACTTTTTAAGTCTTCCCATATGAGAGATAGCAAGATGATGCACAAAAGTTTAATGGTACAATGATCTAATGAGGTCAAGACTAGCTCCAGATTAGGTATGGCTGACAGCTGCAAATTAAATACAGTTCGAGCTTCGCAATCACCAGAAAAAAGGCTAGGCAATGAGGATAGTCAAGAATACATATTGATATAACAGCACTCATATATAAAAGGTTGATGCACATATAATTCCTCTGATAATTATCAGCATTCAAGTATATACTTCAATTACATCCCTCTCCTTGCTGGTGGAGTGTGGAAGACAACTTGTATTGTACATTGGAAGCTTTGTTGATAATGACCTTGAGCTTTCGTGGGATCTGAAGACAGAGCAAACACAGCCCATTTCAGTAAAACAGTCATCAAGACTAGGGCTCTGTCAGACTCAATGGTGATATTGGAATGTCAAGAGCAGTTCCTAACAAACATGCATAATGAAAAATCTCATCTCCAATTTCAGAAAAACTATGGCGACTATGAGGTTGTCGGGCCTCCACAAGAGACGAGCTTCCATAACCAATCCTGGATAAAGCAGAGAGTCATAAGCAAGAACCCCATGTAGATAGAAATCCAGCAAGGGGCTCCATAGGCAGTAGACCACAGAATTCAAGGAATTGAATACTTAAATGAAGGAGAAGAAAAAAAATATCTTCATGTGCCTCAGCGCGCGCCATTTTCTCACTGGGATTTTTCCCCAGGGAGAGCGCTGCAAAAGCAAGATGGCGGCCGCGGTAACACAGCGTTGGGTGTAAAAGAAGTAATTCTTTGTGTTACGAAATTCTTTGTGTTACAGGTCCGGAAAAGTTTCGGGAAACGGAGTGTGCGTGTCAGCACATCTTCCGATGCCTGAAACTGCTCACCTCTTATGTGAGAGACACCGCAGAATGTGGCTGTCGCGGTCGGCCTCGCAGAGCGTTACAGGAACGCCGCCATTCGAGTCTGGCGCCAAGCCATGCCCCCCCATTTTTCTTTTATCCACCATGCCACCTCAGATTAGACCCAGCCATATGCAAATCAGCCTTGGTTCTGAGCCAATAGGAACAGTCCGATTGAAACTGCAGGCCCTCTGAAAATCCATACGCTGTTCTCATGCTGGTAATGCTATTATTATTATTTTTTTTTTAAACAAGGGGGGTTGGGCCTATATTAACGTCCAATCTAGGCCACCAATAAAGTGTTTAAACAAGAAAGAGTGATTGGACGTATAATTGACTAAATTTCATTTGAAAGACCCTTCTTCTGGACAAGTAAGCATGGTTTGCTGTTTTTATTTCACCTTTTTACTTTCACATAATTTTTGACATACAAAAGGACATTAAATTCATGCCATATAGAAGGAACAGACGTATCCATTCAACAATACATCAAAGAATAAACAAATACTTGACATTAAATAATTACATGACAAAAAACATTAATGATGACAATTAAACAAAAGTGACCAGTCCATAAGTTGGAAAAAGCAAGGATGTAATGGTGCAAACTGATTTACAATTTGAGTTACTAACACCTGCTACACACAGCTAGTCGATAAAGAGAATGCAACAGGCATACTGCTTTATTTGACCACTGTATCAATCAGTGCAATACTAATTATTTCGTCCAGCTGTGAAGGTCGACGCGTTTCGGAACCCTATTATGATTGGAGGGTTCTCATCAGGACCAGGACTCGGTCGGACTCTAAACTTTTTGTCTAAAAGGGGGAAGAATGCTCAAGCTGCTGGTGATTGCGTTCAGAATGTGTCTGACTATTCAAAAGATTTGTCTGTGTTCTTTTCACAACTGTTCACAGCGTGGTGCCATTTTGTACGAGTTGCGCGGTTTGGTAAATTCAGTACCTGGGCACATTTGTGTTTAATTTGTTTTTTAACACAATGATATTGATTTGCTATGTTATGGTATGTGGAATGTTGGGATAAATCTGAATATATTGATGTGGTAGTCATGTTTCGTGTGTCATGTATGTGCTGTGTATGAGTAATTTGAGTATATATTGAAAGGAATGCAAAGTGTGGTAACTTGTGATGATTTGTCTAAAAAAAAAGTACCAAATAAATGGTGATCACATCAATTTGGTTGTGTGACCACAGACTTAAATATCACTTGTGAGTACGAATCAGTAGTGGCAATTGTTTTGTTATTTACAGATAATGCTATTACAAGCATGTGAGCAGCGCCAGGATTGGTCTGAGCGTTCAAGTTGGGCACTCAGAGACTTGGCAGCCTGTATCACGTCTCCACCCAGCTGTACAACACAGCTCGGGTTGTAGAAAGGCTAAGTGCACATGTTGGTTTGGCCGGGCTGAGGCATCCAACCCAACCCACATGCGCACCCAGTCCTCACCATTCCTCCTCCCAGTTGCTGACTGTCTGTCAGGATGACCCAATCTCAAGACTCATCTTAGTGACAGCACAGAAAAATAAAATGATAATAAACTTGTTTTATTATCATTTTTTTTCTGTGTGCACTTCTGAAAGAGCAGGGGCGTGACGCTTCTCCGTCTAAACGGCAGAGCCGCCGGTGAACCTAAGATGGGTTTCAGACTATTTGGGCCTATTCAGTCAGGTGCATCTGCGTTCCAGTGGCGCAGTCAGCATGGAACTCCTGTCTGGGCATACCCATGGCCACTTAAGGTGTTACATCAAACACACAAAAGGTGCAAGAGATTGTCAGGTGTTAGAGTATTTGAAAACATTCTTCCCATCACCTTTTGTGTATTTGTTGAAGTTCAAGTTCTAGCCAGCATTCCCCCTTGCCAAATTCTTCAACTATTCAGTATCCCCCATATTTTGATCACTTGTTATGCCATATAATGGTGGTATGTGCAGGTGATCCACCTGGAGCTCAGAAATGTTTGATTGAAGCCACATACCCCGTAACATGGCCTGTAGAATAGAGCATAACAATTGCCATGGAAGGGGAGGGGTCTGAGAATAGATGGCTGAAGTAGTAGATTCTAGAATGTGATGCGTCTTTTCTTTGGGAGAGCATGGGATGCAATTTCCAGGTAGAAAGCCTGAATCCACTCCCAGATAAATCACAACTGAGTTCTCAAATTGTGATAGACAAGAAACTTTATATAATGCTTCATCCATACTCTCTGCTGTATGGGCAAGGTGACTCAGAGGCAGGTTTTAAATGAAGTGTAGTTTAGCGGGTGCCCTCAGTTTCCTCATATGTGCTAGAAAAGAGATGCATGGAAAAAAAGAAGTCTTGATCCACAAAATGTGGCTGGAGCAGCTCCGATTGATTCCTCCACCTGCCTGCCTGATATACAGATGGCTCTACTGCAGCAAACACTGAGCATACATTACCATAATCATGCTGCGTCTGTTCCGATGAGCACTGATTAGGAGCTGCAATGTGTGGACCTACATCTAGTTGTTTTGTGCTGCGCTCAATTTAATAGAGCCCACAATTAGGCAGAGAGGAGTACATTCTGATGCCAGTCAAGGGTCCAGAGCAAGGGGAGGCACCTCTTGAGGACCAGGGACCGACTCCAGCAGAGACCAGTAGCTGGGCTCAGGCAGGTCCATTTGCAGGTCTAGGGCAGCAGGCAGCTGAGCATTTGCAGTGAGGTGCTTGTTGTATCCCTGTAACTCACACAGGAGGTCAGCCAACTGACCCTTGGAGACCCTATGGCTCTCCTGGGATGAAGGCACACATGTCCAGTCTTCCTTCTCAGACAGAAAAGAAGTCCCTCTGCAGCAGGGCAGTCCTTCTTCTGTAACTTCCACAGGCCCATGATGTTCTGAAGAATGGTTCTTGGGGTCCAATATTTATACCTAGTTCCAGCCTTTGTGTGTGGGGGAACACCTTGTCCTATTCCCACCACTGGTTCTGGAAAGTTCTTCCCTTGCCTTGTTAAGGCTCCAAACTGTCTGAGATAACAAAAGGCTGGTATCAGTTCCTTTGAGTGTGCTAGAGTGTAAGTGGGCCAGGGTATACCTCCACTCCCAGCAATCCTGGCAAGTTGCCCCATCCTGCGCACAACTAGTCCATTCTGTGTTACATTTAGGAGTAATACACAAACCCCTGACAACAGAGCCATTTACAGTCATGTGACCCAAGACACTGGTAGAAGTCACAAGTGGTTAGGACAAGAAAACATCAACTTTCTAAAAGTGGCATTTTCAGAAAATCTGACTTAACCTTTGAAGAGGATTTAAAATTATAATTAATTTGAGTGTAAACAGTAGATCTCTATCTGCTCCCAATTCAAAGTTATCACTTATTAAATGTAATAAGGTAACCCAGTATTAGTAAATGGGAGAGACAAGCCTTACAACAGTGATCACGACTTTAGGAGTTTTTCTCTGCCAGGGCATGTAAAACTGAAATATACCTGTCCTATCTTTTAAATGCCATGCACCCTGCCACAGGAACCGTTAAGGCATACCTTAGGCCTGCTTTATGTATTAGAAACTGTTTAGCCCTAGCAAAAGATTTATTTTGCCAGGGCAAAATGGCAGTTTAAAACTGCACTGTCGGCTGCAACGCCAGGCCTGAGCCAAGTGCTACTTTAGTGAGTGGCACAATGAGTTCTGAGGCCCTTTAGTAGCATTTAATTTACAGGCCTGGAGTGCATGTAGTACCATATACATAGGACTTACAAGTAAGTTAAATGTGCCAATCAGGTGTAGGTCCATTTCACCATGTCTTAAGGAGAGAGCACAAGCACTTTAGCACTGGTTAGCAGTAGTAAAGTGCACAGATTCCCAAAGCCAACAAAAACAAATTCAGCAACCGAAGGCAAAATGTTTGTGGTTGACCGTTACGGTCACCTTTATGACTGAGCTAGATTGTGTGCAAGTATTTGCCTCCTCAACAACACATGTATCGTCTATCACCAACATATACATTAAACATCCAGAAAAATTTAACTTAAACTTACCGCTTGCACAAAGAACTGCATCAAAGCCACAAAATGAGAAATAATGTCCTGAATCATAATAGCCACCTGATGCCGACAGAAGGACAATAACCCCAGCTAAAAGAAACACTAGTCTGTAACTTTCTAAAGTCATTCATCAGTTAACGATGCACTTGTCTATTCTAATCTGATCAGCCATTATCCATTATGACACATGTTGGGAGGAAAAAAACCCTCTCATGGTAACAGACATGTACCCCTGCCCTGAGTGCCACCAACTGCAATGATGTCCCGATCCCTAGTGCTGATTTTTGTTGCCATGGGCGAACACAAATCTTGCGTGTGCATCATGACATAGGCCTGTCTTGCAGATTGTGGTCTTGTTGGAGTAGGAGGGGCTCCCAAAGTGCTACTCTCATAGTTGTGAAGGGCTACTTCCTTTGCCAGGAGTTAAGCAGCAGGAGTGCTGTGGTGGCAGTATACTGTGTAGTGTTCAATAGAAGTGAACAGGCCTTTTTACCTGTGTCACTGGAGTGAGGCCTGCAAGCTCACTCATGTAAAGTTTTGCTGGTCTTTACGTAAATCACCCTTGGTCTACATCAGGTTTGTGTGCAGTGCATGTGTCATATGGATGTACTGGGTGTATATGTGCCTGTGAATGGTGCAATACATAGAAGATTCTAGTTTCCATTTTTCGGAGGCTCAGGGCTGACAGGAGGAGCATGAGGAGGTAGAGGAATCCCCCCGGGCAGATTTGTGGATTGCTGCAATCCTGTGAGCTGGGGGAGGAGAAACCCACACTGGAGGAAGGGAGAGCCAGGCTGCCTTTTTCACTTCAAAGGTTGCTCTTTGATTCAGAGAGAGGTCACTGGAAGGGGGCCTGGGCACATCCCAGGAAGGAGACGAGGCTGATAAGAAGATCATGCAGAGTACTGGTGATGCCCTTAATTAACCTTTTGAGACACATATCACTGTGACTGACATCCAGGTTTAAACCTCTAGTCTCTTCCATGGCTTGTGTTGTGGGGCTACCAGATTTGGAGTTGCCCCCCTGCTGTGACCGAATGCTTTCTGGAGGCAGGGCAGAGGAGAGGGCACTTCAGAAGGAACCAGACTCCAACATGACCTTTAAAGATTCAGACTCTAAATCACCTGTGGTGCCTGGAAATGGACCGTAAGGGACGAGAGGCGGTGGGTGGGGAGAGGGGGGCTCAAGCCCCAAAAACTGTAAACTGTCGAGCAGCCAGTTGGGCTCTCTGAGGAGGAGAAGCTCTGCAAGACTTCTGCCTGTGATCAGAACTGGTAGTTGAGGCCTTCTAGTCTCCCAGCAGAGTGAATCCAAGATCACCTGCCCCTGCACCAGGTTCCGAAAACATTGAAACCCTGCGTTTTTTACTCTCTCATCTTAATTTCTGACTAGGCATGGCAACGCCAAGACACCTTTGGGCATACATTGCGCTTTAGAAATATAAAATCAAATCACCAGGGCCTGCCTGCTTGCCAAGACCAGTGTACCCTCTGAGTAAGAGGAGAGCACTGGAGTGAGCGGGGTCCAAGGGGTGAGCCTCACTATTGGATTTCTGAAGCGAGTTGTGAGGAGACAGCTTCTGCACTGATTGGGTCGTAGGCCATGTGCAGAGGGAAATCTGTGACCCATATTCCAGGAGGGACTGCTGCGAAGATCATTGGTGTGCTGATCAGGCTGTAGCCTTGTGTGGAGTGAAGGCCAGGTGGGACCGCCGTGAATATTACTGCTGTGCCGATCGAGCCGTAGCCGGTGTGCAGACTGAAGTCACCAGGCTGTATGCCAGAGGGGGCCACCATGAAAATTGCTGCCGTTCCAATTGGGCCGCAGCCCATGTGCAGAGTGAGGAAGTTGACCCCATATGCCATGTGGGGACACCAAGAAAAAGGCAAGGAGCGTGGTCTGTTGAAGACCGTCCTCGAAAGGAAGAGACCGCCGCCGTAACCCATGGAAGCCGAAGCCCTGACTGAGAATCTGCAATAGGAGCATCGAATTACCCGAAACCCCACCGGTGAGGAGGATGAAAGGAAACTTACCAGTATCGGAGGACCATCGAGTATGCCTGGCTGCTGTCTCTGCAGGACTGCGTTTGCTTCAGTCTTTGCACCCTCAAGATGGAGGGGGGCGTTCATGGAGACTCCATATAGTACTTTGGCGCTGAAACAATCTTGACTTTAATTGGAGTCGGAGTGGGACTCCTGAGACTCGGACTACTAGTGGGGTATAACCTGAATGTTGCTTATAATGAATGGGGAATAACCACTGTCGCTAGTGATTGGGGAGTGGGTCTCAGGCACAGCTTATTGAAACACTAGAGCTCTGACTTTGGGGGACTGGGTGTAGTGTTTGTGTATGCCGTATTTTACTTTCTATTGGTATATAAATAACCCTTTTTTCATAAAAGCAAGTATTTGACTGGACAATATTTTTTGCTGCTATTGAACGTATTTTCAGTTGTGAGCCTGTGTTCACCCCGTGTGTCTATCTCCCCCTAAGAAGCCTTGGACTACTCGCCGCATGCTACTACTGAGAGTCAAGTGCTGAAATGGTGCTTGGCCCAGTTGCTTAGGATCCATAGTAGGTCACGTTTGGGTCACCAGGAGCAAAAGGCCTCAACCCCCACTGTTGGGCTCACCTCTGGTGTAGGCAAACAGAATGCAGAGGTACAGAGAATTGAAATTTAGAATTTGTCAACAGAGAAGACAGGTGGCCTATCCACTCTATTTCCAAATGTCTCTTTACAAACAGCCTTTTCTACTGACTACTTATTGATTCCTGACATCTGTCTTGCTGAGACACACAGAGGTTCAATTGGACACTCTATAGACTCAGTTCAGTGACATATAAGAGACATGCAGACATATTAAGGAGGATTTTGGCCTTGCATCCTCTATTTGCTAGTGTAACACCGGGTGACTTGCAATATCCTTATAATGTGCATCAGGAGGTACTTTATCCCATCTGTAAGAGGCAACTGAATGCTTCACAATCAGTGTGCCTCCTGCAGGATTTTAAGTGGGTCGGGTCCTACCACGTCTCTAATGCGGCAGAAATTTAAAAACGTCTTTGAAATGGCTAACTAATGGTTCTAAATGAATGTTCTTTACAGACCAAAACTGCTCGAATTCCCGGATGTAGAAACCTAGAGTCACTCCCTGTTGAAATTATATTATAACTTCATCTTGCAATCTTTAAGAGTATTTGTTTTTTCATATATTGTGTTTCTGTAGTTTTTTCATGCAACATGTGACGCTTGTATTTGAACTGAGTCGTCTGTAGTGAGTTATGGTTGTGTGTGAGTGTTCATGAAGAGGCCTGAGTAAGAGATCTAGAGATGAGTCCAACTGAAGGTAGTGGCTGACAGTGTGTCATTAAGGTGTTCAGACTAAATGCATATGCAGTCCTTGGCCTCTCTGCAGATATGTGCCAATTGTAATTTTGTGCCAAAGTGTGTGAAAGAGGAACACATCTGTAAAAATATTGACCGTTCCATAAGGAAAATAAAATGGAGTGCTTGAAGCTGAGCTAAGGGGTTGTGTGTGGTTGATAGTGAATTGAGGATAAGTATGTGCTGAATGCGAGAGTGACAAGACGGCATTAAGAGGAAAATGAGGATGAGTGAGATATGCAGATGGTTTCAGAAAGATGTGTGGAAAAAAGTGAGTGTCCAGCAGAGTGGGAAACTAAAAGGGAACAGAGGTGATTGAGACACTCTGAAGACTGTAGGAGAGTAGGATCTGCTTCACATGGGTACCCCCACTTTTTGCTGTTTTTCAACCTTAGTCTGGCTATGGCCCTGCTAATCAGGACACCAGCCTAGCTGCTTCCTCTCTAAAATGGTTTCCATGTACATTAGTTAAATTTCTAATTGGATTCTGGAGTGCCTTATAAGCCCCTAGTATATGGTATACTATGTACCTAGGGCATAGGTACCTCAGAGGCCTACCTGGGGCTGAAGCATTTATTATGCCACCCCTGAGAAGCACTCCAAAATGAAACCACAGGTCTGCTATTGCAACCTGGGTAAGGAGTGCTTGCACCCCTTACTGTGGTATAGGCTACCTATATCACTACCATTGCACACACATATAAAACCTATAAGCCACTCTTATGGCAGACCTTGGCAATCCTGAAGGCAGAGTGCTTGGTGTTTATGTGAGAGGGTGCCAATGCATGAGCAGAGCCCCTCTGCAGCGTTCGGAGTACCTCCTCTGATGCTGTTTGTGGTGCAGCCAGACCATATACTCTTAAGTGCATTATAACCTCACAGTAAATGCTAACTTTGGACTGGCTGCACGGAAACATGTCGTGTTTGGTGTCAAACGCTTTGGAATACTATCCCCCCCCCCCCGCCAGTTCTGGTGGCGGGGGTAGCATTCCACCCTTCTAGAGGGAGAGACTTGTTCACACTGGTCTACCCGGTAAGGACTTTCTACAGCCCTGGCATCACAAAATGGATGTCACTGCCAAAGACACGGGTCTGGCCTCCTGCTGCTGACCGAAACTCCGACAGGGGAGGCCTGGAAAATAGGTTTCCTGTCCCAGGGAGGTGTAACCACCTCCCCAGACAGGCAGATGTGTAGTGGGGCTGGGCGGGAGCACTCTCTGGTGCTTTGAAGTCCTGCACTGGGGGCACACTTGGTGTCCCTGTGCCTAGTCCAGTTCAAACCGGTTGCAGGGGCTGCCTGCTCCTGCTCTGGCGCGAAACTGGACAAAGGAAATGAGTGTAACCAACCCTCTTTCCAAACCCTCCCATAGGTGGGTCCTTAGAGTATGTCCAACCCCCAAACTTAGTATAAGTATGGGAACCCAGTCCTTGTGACTTTAGATTACTCTGGACGAAATTCTGCAACATATATCCTGGGCCTTCGACGTTCTGCTTTGTCTAGAAGACTGAAGAAATCTCCCTTGGGGTCAAGGAGTGACTCCCCTGCTTAGCAGGCACCAAAGAAGCAACTGACCGGTCTGCATCGCTGAAGCTCCCGCCGGACGCCGAAGTCTTTGTATCACCAGAGGTGGATTTCCAGACTTCCCCGAGGCTACCCTGAGTCCACAGCAAAGCTGAGGCCCGTGGCTATCGTGGGTGACGTGGAACCGTGACCCCAGGACACCATGATCTTTTGCTGATCCATCATCTTCCTGGTCTTCCTCAAAGTTGTGCTTTGGGCTCCGAGTAGCCCCAGCCTAGAGAACCTCTTGCACCGAAGATTTCTGGCCTCCACTCCACGAGTGACCCGTGGGACAGTTTCCAGAGCGACCGCTCGAGGCTCCTTCTCGATCGCTAGCCCGTTGGCTAGTGGGTCCCCACGAAGGCAACTTCTCTTCTGATTGGGCTTTCCTGGTTGCTCCAGACGTGCCCCGACTTACCCTCGCTGGGTGAGTCCCCCAGACTTTGCTGGTCTGTACCGACGTCCTTTCTCTGATTCCAAGTGACTTACCGTTGCCAAGGATTGTTGGGTCCAATCTGGTCACCGACACCGCAGCACTCGACAGACTTCGTTGGACAGCTCAAATCCAGCTCCTGGTAATCATCAGCGCCTCCTGGACCTCGTGGCTGAAGACCCAAGACACCCGTCAACTCACCTCAAGCACCCGACATCTGTGGGCATTGGTCTATCGTGCCCGTGGTCACTGGTAAGTGACCCAGACTCTGTCCCCTCTGCTTTCAGGTTCCTTACATCCTTGATCCGGGCTTGGATCGCTTCGGACACTTCTCCTCTTCACGGCAGCAGCACTTCCTGAACAGCTTCCATTGAAAACAGCGGCGCGACCCAACACCATTTGACACCTATGCACCTGGCTTCCCTGGGTGAGGTAACTCGAGTACTCCGGTATTCCTGTGGGTGTTGGCCCTAGACACCTCTAAGTCCAAAAGGGTTCGCTCGTAGATATCCTCTGAGTGTCCTTAAACTCTAAATTTCCAACCGCGACTTTCCCCATCGAAGTAAACGGCGATTCGCGGCTGTATTCTCACACTGCACGCGTCCCCCGTGGGTCCCCTATGTCACTGCCTTGGGTGGTTCCTTGTGGTCAAAGCACTTCTACAGGCTCTAGGCCTTGTGTCTAGTTCAGTCGTGGTTCTTATACCACTTTATTTGTATATGGTTTGGTACGCCCCTAGGGCCCAAACGTGTTTTTGTGCTATTACTGTTGATTGCTGACTTGTAACTTAAGTACTGCGAACTCCAGTCTCATAAAGAGACTAGAGGGGTGTGTTTTATCTTAAATACATATTTTTCAAATATATACCTGGTGTGGTTGTCCTTTCATTTGGTCATTCAGGAGATTATAGACAAGCTGCTTTACATTCCTTCAAGACTTAGCCTGAAGACTGCTCTCCATAGCTACCACTAGGATAGCTTTCAATAAAGGTTGTCTTTAACCTTTCACCATAAGGGGTTGTTTGAACTGATACAGGTTGCCCACTATAACTAGTGGACAGCATATATCAGGCCAACTTCTCACATTGGTGTGCAGCGTGTGGGATTCCAGCTTGCTATTGTTTTACCAGATAATCTCAATTGAATTGATCAACTGAAAACCACTGAAGGTACTTTAGGTACATATAATATCAAGTTTAGTATACAGTAAGTTCTACTGAACTTGGAGTTGTGTGTTAAGGGCTAGCACACCCTTTCTACAACTCAAGAGAGTTTAGTAGGCCACACTAGTGTAGGTAGTGCAATACACCACACCACACTAGTAGTGTCTAATCAGCCAGGAACCAGTGGGTCCCTGCCAGAAGCCAGTGAGCTTCTCTTCTACAAATATGAGTATCTCTCCTTTGCACAGCTTAGGGCCTTATGTTCCATTAGGAAGCTGAAGACAGGCTAAAGCCCAACCACCAAGCATCTCTTAAAGATACTCAGGCTGGATGATCTCTCAGGGCCTAGTGGGCCTGAAGGGGTAGGCAGAGTGGGTGGGACAGCAGGTGAGGGAGGGCCTAGGGGTGGAAACTCCCCTGACCCCACCTCTACTGCTGACCAGACTGATGACAATGATCAGGATCTGGTGAACCCAGCTTCCCTGGATGAGGATGAGGAGGATGACAACAATGCTCCCCTCTTTGTTCCTCCAGGAAGAGTTGAAAATAGGGTTAGAAGGAATAGAATTCTCTCAAGGGAGTCTGTTCAGTCTTACCTCATCTATAGGGACCTCTGTCTCTTCTCACAGAGGGAGGAAAACCTCTCAGGAGAGGAGAGAGAGACTGCTGAAGTATGAGCAAGATAAGTTCAACCTCAGAAAGCAGCAGATGGCCCTAGATAGGGAAGCCCTAGAGCTCTACAGAGCTGGTAAAAAGGAGGGACTAGAGTCCCTTGGTGGCAGCAATTTCCCTAGAGATAGGGAGAGGTCTTATGACCATAGAAACCTAAGTAAGATTGTCCCTCCCTACCAGAGTAGGGATGACATCCACAAATGTATAACTACCTTGGAGAGGGCCTGTAAAGTACAGAAGGTCCCTCAAGGTCAGTGGGCAGCAATCTTACGGCTCTCCTTTGCAGGCAAAGGTAGAGATAAGCTCCTCACTGTAAAAGAAGAGGATGCTGATGATTACCAGGTCTTGAAAAGTGCACTGATAGATGGGTTTGGCCTAACCACTGAACAATACAGGTTAAAGTTCAGGGATACCCAAAAGGCACAAAATCAAGACTGGGTGGACTTTGTTGACTGTGCTGCTAAGGCTCTGGAAGGTTAGTTATTGGGCAGTAAAGTGTGTGACTTCATAGGATTGTACAATCTGATAATGAGGGAGCAGATTCTTAATACCTGTAAAATTCAGCTGTTGTACCAGTACCTGGTAGACTCTGATCTGGCCTCTCCCCAAGTATTGGGAAAGAAGGCAGACAAATGGGTCAGAACTAGGGTGAGGCAGAAAGTACAGAACCAAGGTGGTAACCCAAAGAAGCAAGATTCTAAGAACTCTGACAAGGGTGGAGACAAGGGTAAAGACCAGAAGTCTTCTCAAGGGCCCCAAAACTCTTCTTCAAATGGGGAGTCACAGTCTAACAAGGGAAAAGGCCAAAAGAAACCTTGGTGCAAAATCTGTAAACAGAAAACTCACTGGACCAGTGTCTGCACCAACTCCAAATAATCTACTCCAGCCAACATTGCCCCTAAGGCAACTGTTCCCACTAGTACAGCTACAATAGGTGGTGGCAATGTCCAGAATAAGGGTGTAGTAGGGTTGACCCTGGGTTCGGAGATGGACTCTGGCCTAGTCAGAGTTCCAACTCAGGCTGTGCTTGTCTGTGATGGGGGCATGGATATGTCCCCCTTTGTGAGTCCCAGTAATCTGGGCAAATACAGACAACAGCCTTTAATAAATGGAGTAGAGGCTTGGGCATTCAGGGACACAAGAGCAAGTGTCACAATGGTGACAAAAGATCTTGTGGATCCTGGGCAAATTATACTTGGTGAAATGTACCAAGTGACCAATGCTAGCAATGTCAGAACAGACCATTCTCTGACAGTTGTTAACTTCTCCTGGTGAGGGGTGACTGGCCTTAAGAAGGTTGTGGTAAGTGCAGACCTACCAGTACAGTGCTTGCTTGGCAATGATCTAGAGACTTCAGCTTGGGCGGAAGTGGAGATCAGGACATATGCAGAAATGTTAGGGATCCCTGCTCATGTCTTTGCTGTGACTAAGTCAGAGGCCAAAATGTCTAAAGCTGGACAGGCCCTGGATTCTGGAAACATGGATCAGGTGCCTCCCAAGAGGAGGAGCAGTAGTGTTAAGGCACAGCCTTCCCACTTGACTCAGAATGCTGATCAGTCTCCCCAGGGAGATGATCTTGAGCCAGAAGAAGGAACTGTCCCAGAGGAGCTTGAACCTGACCAGGTAGAGTTATTGGGGACAGGGGGCCCTTCCAGGTCTGACCTGAGCCAGGAGCAGAAAACCTGCCCCTCTCTTGAACCCCTCAGAAAGCAAGCTGCTGATGTGGCTGCTGGGAATGCTAGTGGCACCCATAATGTGTATTGGGATGATGGACTCCTTTACTCGGAGAGTAGAGACCCCAAGCCTGGTGCATCCAGGAGGTTGGTTATACCTCTGAAGTTTAGGGGCTTCCTATTGACACTAGCCCATGATATTCCCCTAGCAGGACACCTGGGCCAGAACAAGACCTGGGACAGAATTGTCCCCCACTTTCACTTACCCCACATGTCTGAAGACACTAAGGAGTTTTGTCGCTCCTGTGTGACCTGCCAAGCCAGTGGCAAGGCAGGTGGAACCACAAAGGCCCCCCTGATACCACTACCTGTGGTGGGGGTTCCCTTTGAGAGGGTGAGGATTGACATTGTTGGGCCCATGGATCCTAAAACAGCATCTGGGCACAGATTTATACTGGTGGTGGTGGATTATGCCACCAGGTACCCATGAGGCAATTCCCCTAAGGACCACCACAGCACCTGTGGTGGCAAGAGCTCTCTTGGGTGTATTCTCAAGAGTAGGCTTTCCTAAGGAGGTAGTATCTGACAGGGGTGCAAACTTCATGTCTAGTTACTTTACTGCTATGTGGAAGGAGTGTGGAGTGAACTACAAGTTCACCACACCCTATCCCCACAATGCAATGGTTTAGTTGAAAGGTTCAACAAAACGTTAAAGGGCACGATTAAAGGACTCCCAGAAAAGCTTAGGCGAAGATGGGACATACTCTTGCCCTGCCTTTTATCTGAATACAGGGAGGTGCCTCAAAAGGGGGTTGGTTACATCCCTTTTGAACTTTTGTTTGGCCATCCTGTTAGGGGTCCTTTGTGTCTGGTGAAGGAAGGATGGGAGCTACCTCTCAAGCCCCCCCAAACAGGACATAGTGGACTATGTACTTGGTCTCCGCTCCAGGATGGCTGAGTATATGAAAAAGGCAACCAAAAACCTTGAGGCTAGCCAGGAATTACTAAAAGCCTGGCATTACCAAAAGGCTGTACTGACTGTCTACCAGCCAGAACAGAAAGTGTGGGTGTTGGAGCCTGTGGCCCCAGCAGCCCTCCAGGACAAATGGAGTGGCCCCCATACAATTGTTGAACAGAAAGGGAAGGTTACCTACTTGGTAGACCTTGGAACCCCTAGGGGTCCCCACAGGGTACTTCATGTCAACAGATTTATACCATATGTTGACAGGGCAGACATGGGCTTGCTCATGGCTACTGATGAAGGACAGGAGGAAGAGAGTGACCCACACCCTGGCCTGCTTTCTCAGAACCCTGATGATGGGTCAGTTGATGGTGTAGCCTTGGCAGGCAGCCTCACTGCCCAGCAGCAACTGCAGAAAACTTCTCAGCCAGTTCAGACATATGTTTTCTCTGACTCCAAGTCAGACCACCTGGTGCACTCATGAAGTGGACACTGGGGACAGTCTGCCTGTGAAGAATAAGCTCTACAGGCAACCTGACCATGTCAGGGACTGTATAAGGACAGAGTCCAAAAGATGTTGGATTTGGGAGTGATTGAACCCCCAGTTAGCCTGATACCTAAACCTCACACCGCAGATGGCAAGAGAGAAATGAGGTTTTGTGTAGACTACAGGGGTCTCAATGCAGTCACTAGGACTGATGCCCATCCCATCCCCAGGGTAGATGAGGTAATGGATACTTTGGCCTCAGCCAAGTTTCTAAGCACATTTGACCTGACAGCTGGATAATGGCGGATCAGACTAGCTGATGATGCAAAGCCAAAGACAGCATTTTCTACCCCTAGTGGGCACAATCAATTTGTGGTAATGCCCTTTGGTTTGAAGAATGCACCTGCCACTTTCCAAAGGTTGGTGAACCAAGTCCTTACAGGCCTGGAAGACAATAGTGCAGCATATCTAGATGATATTGCTGTCTTTAGCTCCACCTGGGAGCATCACCTGGTCCACCTGAGAAAGGTTTTGGGGGCCCTGCAAAAGGCATGCCTCACTATGAAGGCCACCAAGTGCCAGATAGGGCAGAGTCAGGTTGTGTACCTGGGGCACCTTGTAGGTGGAGGCCAGGTTCAACCACTACAGAGCAAAATTCAGACCATCATGGACTGGGTTGCTCCAACTACAGTGAGAGCCTTCTTAGGCCTGACTGGGTACTATAGGAGATTTGTCAAGGGGTATGGATCAATAGTGACGCCCCTGAATGACTTAACTTCTAAGAAAATGCCCAAAAAGGTTCAGTGGACAGCTAGCTGTCAAAAGGCATTTGATGACCTGAAGCAGGCCATGTGCACTGCTCCCATTCTGCAGATTCCTGATAACTCCAAGGAGTTCATTGTCCAAACAGATGCATCTGAATTGGGGGTAGGGGCTGCACTGTCACAATTGAATGATGAAGGTCGGGATCAGCCAGTAGCTTTCATTAGCAGAAGGCTGACCCCTAAAGAGAAACGTTGGTCAGCCATTGAGAGGGAGGCCTTTGCTGTGGTTTTGGCTCTGAAGAAGTTGAGGCCATACTTGTTTGGTACTCACTTGCTAGTTCAGACAGACCCTAAGCCTCTCTTATGGCTAAAACAAATGAAGGGTGAAAATCCCAAACTGCTTAGGTGGTCCATTTCAGACCATATACTCTTAAGTGCATTATAACCTCACAGTAAATGCTAACTTTGGACTGGCTGCACGGAAACATGTCGTGTTTGGTGTCAAACGCTTTGGAATACTACCCACCCCCCCCCCCCCGCCAGTTCTGGTGGCGGGGGTAGCATTCCACCCTTCTAGAGGGAGAGACATGTTCACACTGGTCTACCCGGTAAGGACTTTCTACAGCCCTGGCATCACAAAATGGATGCCACTGCCACAGACACGGGCCTGGCCTCCTGCTGCTCACCGAAACTCCAGCAGGGGAGGCCTGGACAATAGGTTTCCTGTCCCAGGGAGGTGTAACCACCTCCCCAGACAGGCAGATGTGTAGTGGGGCTGGGCGGGAGCACTCTCTGGTGCTTTGAAGTCCTGCACTGGGGGCACACTTGGTGTCCCTGTGCATAGTCCAGTTCAAACTGGTTGCAGGGGCTACCTCCCCCTGCTCTGGCTCGAAACTGGACAAAGGAAATGGGTGTAACTACCCCTCTTTCCAAACCCTCCCATAGGTGGGTCCCTAGAGTATGTCCAACCCCCAAACTTAGTATAAGTATGGGAACCCAGTCCTTGCGACTTTAGATTACCCTGGACGAAACTCTGCAACATATATCCTGGACCTTCGACGTTCTACTTTGCCTAGAAGACTGAAGAAATCTCCCTTGGGGTCAAGGAGTGACTCCCCTGCTTGGCAGGCACCAAAGAAGCAATTGACCGGTCTGCATCGCTGAAGCTCCCGCCGGATGCCAAAGTCTTTGCTTCACCAGAGGTGGATTTCCAGACTTCCCCGAGGCTACCCTGAGTCCACAGCACAGCTGAGGCCCTTGGCTATCGTGGGTGACGTGGAACTTTGACCCCTGGACACCGTGAGCTTTTGCTGATCCATCATCTTCCTGGTTTTCCTCGAAGTTGTGCTTTGGGCTCCGAGTAGCCCCAGCACCTCCTGCACCGAAGATTTCTGGCCTCCACTCCACGAGTGACCCGTGGACCAGTTTCCAGTGTGACCGCTCGAGGCTCCTTCGTTGGCTAGTGGATCCCTACGAAGGCAACTCCTCTTCTGATTGGGCTTTCCTGGTTGCTCCAGACGTGCCCCGACTTACCCTCGCTGGGTGAGTCCCCCAGACCTTGCTGGTCTGCATTGACGTCCTTTCTCTGATTCCAAGTGATTTGCCGTTGCCAAGGCTTCTTGGGTCCAATCTGGTTGCCGACACCGCAGCACTCGACAGACTTCGTGGGACAGCTCGAATCCAGCTCCTGGTCGTCATCGGCGCCTCCTGGACCTCGTGGCTGAAGAGTCAAGACACCCGTCAACTCACCTGAAGCACCCGACATCTGTGGTCATTGGTGTATCGTGCCCTTGGTCACTGGTAAGTGACCCAGACTCTGTCCCCTCTGCTTTCAGGTTCCTTCCATCCTCGATCCGAGCTTGGATCGCTTCGGACACTTCTCCTCTTCACGGCAGCAGCACTTCCTGAGCAGCTTCCATTGAAAACAGCGACGCGACCCAACACCATTTGACACCTATGCACCCGGCTTGCCTGGGTGAGGTAACTCGAGTACTCTGATGGTCCTGTGGGTGTTGGCCCTAGACACCTCTAAGTCCAAAAGGGTTCGCTCTTAGATATCCTCTATGTGTCCTTAAACTCTAAATTTCCAACCGTGACTTTCCCCATAGAAGTAAACAGCGATTTGCGGCTGTGTTCTCACACTGCACGCGTCCCCCGTGGGTCCCCTGTGTCTTGGGTGGTTCCTTGTGGTCCAAGCACTTCTACAGGCTCTAGGCCTTGTGTCTAGTTCAGTCGTGGTTCTTATACCACTTTATTGGTATATGGTTTGGTACGCCCCTAGGGCCCAAACGTGTATTTGTGCTATTACTGTTGATTGCTGACTTGTAACTTAAGTACTTCGAACTCCAGTCTCATAAAGAGACTAAAGGGGTGTGTTTTATCTTAAATACATATATTTAAAATATATACCTGGTGTGGTTGTCCTTTCATTTGGTCATTCAGGAGATTATAGACTGGTAAAACAAGCTGCTTTACATTCCTTCAAAACTTAGCCTGAAGGCTGCTCTCCATAGCTACCACTAGGATAGCTTTCAATAAAGGTTGTCTTTAACCTATCACCATAAGGGGTTATTTGGACTGATACAGGGTGCTCACTTTAACTAGTGGACAGCATATATCAGGCCAACTTCTCACAAAGACCACCTCCCTTTCCACAGTTCCTCAGATTTTAGGAATGTTTAATGCAGCCTTAAATTTTCAAAATTGAAACATTTTCAATTCTAGTTATTTACAAAAAAAATCATTGTAGTTGCTCATGTATTTGATACTGCTAGCAAGCATTGGCAAATCCAATAGATCTGGCTTGTTTTTAGGCATAGTCTTATTATTTGTTACATGCCTGGATGCAGTAACAGACAATTCGAAGAGAGACACCCAAATACTGGCCAGGTGGCATGCTTTGTAAAGCACAGAATTTTCATTTTCATGCTTTTAACCACACCTTTAATTACGTAGGCCAAGCTTCTTGGAAAGCACCCCACTTAAAGCACTGACCACCTAGGATGATAACCACAGTGATCCGATTAACACACAGTATTGTAACGTCATAACCCCTCTCTGGCCTTACGTGGGGTGCTTGGAACCTTGTGACACAGTACTACTGCAGCTGAAGTTGGTTCTTAAATTATATGTTTCCCACTGCAGCATTGGTTTCCCTCTAGCTGAATCCATTGGTTCATATGAGAAGTATCAGACATAGGACCTGCATTCAGGTTATTTTATCTGGCGCTGCCGGGTCCTAATAAAATCAAGCTTTGTTCACTTTCACTAGGTGAGGTGAGATCTTCAAAGCACCCAACACTGCACCACTTACGTCCCTTAGGCTCTGTCTGAACTGTCTCCCATCAGTCTCTGCAGTGTGACAGTGGGTCATGGCCCCAGAGTTTGTGGTGGTTCCATATCTACTGGGAGAATAGCAGTGCAGAGAGGTACTTAGGTCAGTAGCAACCCAACGATTAGTTCTTATAGTGTAGTGTTATTCTGAAGGGCGTAAATATTCAATCTTCTGATCAATCGGGCACATGGTTAATCTAATTGATTACCTGTTCTGTGGCAGTAGGAAGTTTATACTGCTGCTGTAAAGTCAGGGAGAGAAGTTTCCACTGCCGTTCTTCCTGAAGGAGGGGAGCTTACACCTTTGCCCATGCTGTACCTGTCTCAAGAGGCATGGAAGCCTGCACTGCTGATGCCCAGCTGTACCTTTTGTGTGAAGGATGTTGTGGTGTACTTTCCTTTGAAGATGGGAAGCTAGCCAACTAGATCACATGATGTACCTCCACTGTAAGAGATGGAACCTTGAACTGATAATGCCTTTCCTGTGAGTAATGCTTGCACTGTTAATGGTGTGCTGTACCTATTCTATGAAGGGGGAAGCTTGTTCTTTCATGTTCCAGAAACATTAATCACATTCTCTGTTGTGTACGTGTCTGTTAATACCATAGGGGTACATCCATTTGTGATGATCCCCTGTATTCTTTTGACACCTTCAGGAAGGGTTACCACCTTCATCAGAGAAGAATTCTCAATCTGTGTATTCTGAGGTTTTGGAAGGACCAGGAGATAGTACTTAAATATCAGATTGTGTAAAACTCTGCATTCTTTGTCTTTTAATATAGCAATTCTGCCCCTGTTTGCATTAAGCATGTTTAGGAATAGTATAGAGAGCTAAAAACACTTTTGACATGTTTTCATCTTGTAGTTACTGCTTTATGTTTATACTTCATAAGGGAAAAATACTTTATTGTCATTAACGTAAGATTTTTATCTGACATGGAAACACTGATCTAACCAATGGTCACACTATCAGTCCTCTTAAAATACCTTGGTAGATTAACATACCTGCACCGGAGCATTACATTTAATGTTAGATCTTGCATTTGTGGTCCAATTAAGACAGCTTAATGAGTAAATGCTGCTTTTGTTACAGATATCCTTTAGTAACCTTCGCCACCACTTGCACCCTTTCTTTTGTGTCGACAAAAAGGCCCCTCATCTGCTGCCAAGGGAGTGGTGGTAGGGCTGCTGGTTTGTACTCAGTGTCTCCCATACTCTTCCTTTGTTAGCCTGGTCCATCTACCCTTCCTATCACTGTATCCCTTCAAGTCATTGAATCGTGGACGAGGGTACAACTCCTGGGTCAATCAATCAGCAACAAGCCATCCAGTTGGTTCAGTGTTTGATAAGTCAATAGTGCATCCAGCGCAATCCACAGTAACACATACAACAGCGTACACTAGATTCAATTCCTATGACCATAATATACACAATACAGTTCAAAGTCATACAATTGGCTTACTGTTTGCTACCTCATTGTTAGATCCGTTCAGGTTTAGGTGGCAAATTATATCCTATCACTAATCTGCATATCCGATGCGAAAAAGATAAACCTACTACATCAAAAAACACTTAGAACAACATCAACACCACATAATTAGGAAAGGCAGCTAAAAACTTAACAGCCACTTGAAGCCAAGCAATGGGCAATTGTACACTCCAGTAGAATGAAGCAAATTGCAATGCCCTTCAGCACTAAATATGCACACATACGCTTCCTATTGTTACAATTGTGATACCATTTCAATATTTTCTATTGTTTGGAATCACTGGTTCCTTGCTGTGTAGATCGCCGCAGTGTACAAGGGTTCTATTGTCAAGGTAGTTTCAAACTTTCATTTCCTGGAGTTTTATAAGCCTTGTGTCATTCCACACTACTAGGTATTCAGCAGCACTTTCTACTCTTTTGCAGTTTTCACCTAACCTGCTCTCCCTTATTCCAAGTGTGGTCTGCTGCTGGGCCTTGGCTATTAAAGGGCCTGGTCTTGCTGCTCATCTTAACCCCTTTGCCGCGGCGGGAATTCCGCCGCGGCGCTGGGGTGTGCGGGGGGGCAGTGCGGTGGCCCGTTGCTCATGACGGAGCCGCTCCGTCATGAGCCACAGTTGAGCTGTGCTCATGACGGAACGGTTCCGTCATGACTCCGCCCAGTTGCGTTGTCCCCCCGCACAGGCGGGGAAACAGCACCGCGTGGGCGGAGCGGCCGCCAACGGTCGTGTCATGACGGAACCGTTCCGTCATGAGCACACGGCAACCGTGGCTCATGACGGAGCGGTTCCGTCATGAGCAGGGAAGGGGTTAAGCCTGGTAGGCTAACCTGCTCTCCTGGGCCTCGATACCCTACATCGCTGTGAGGAGGAACTGGACTAGAGTGGACAACATAATCCAGACTATGTCACTGAAAACCTATGCTGATTGGCCTTACTTATTTCAAATAGCTGAAAGCCACTGCCCCTTGCCCTGTCCATTACCACTGTTCAGTGGCCTCAGCCCGTCCTGTTCTTTTTAGTAGGGCCCTTGTTACTTGTTAGGAAGTCTCAGACTAACACAGCAAAGCCTGCATTCTGGGGGTCCCGATTAATGACAAGCTTTCTCTCACTGAGCAAGCCAACGCGGTTTCTTCTAAGGTTTTCTATACTTTGAAGATGATGAAAAAGCTACTTCCTTTCAATTCGTCACATCTACAAAAAGCATTAGTCACCTCTCTTGCAATTTCCAAACTTGATTATTGCAACGTATTTCTAAATGCTGCAAAATGCCGCTGCCCGTCTCCTCAACATTCCAAAACATCTATCCGTGTCCAAACATTTGAAGAAGCTTCACTCGCTCCTGATCAGGCACGGCATTGTTTTCAAAGCTCTTTATATTGCCTACAAGGCTCTTCATGATCAAGGGCCTGTAATGCTGAAAAACAGTTTCAAATGGCACATTCCTAACAGGCCCTTAAGATCTTATGCAACCAAATCCGTGATTCTGCCCACATACAAATGTGCGTCGTGGGGAAGGCTGCAGCTTTGTGCTGGGTGCTGCCACTGCCTGCAACAAGCTTGCCCTTCACATCAAATTGTCCGCTAATCTGCTGGTCTTCAGAAAAGCTCTTAAAACCTGGTTATTCAATTCCGCATTGGGTTTTCAATTCTCTTTAGGTTTCTTCACATTACACAGTAGCCAGTGCCAAGACACCCATGGGTATTGGAGCGCTCAATACATTCATTTAACATAACACACCCCTAACATTATTGACAAAGCAATGCCTCTTGAAGATAGGATGCCCACTATATTGTCACACAACGCAGGCTATGGTGCCTTATGCTTCCAATCGTCCATTCTGCTTCCCACAGACTGATCCGGGCAGGTTACCTGTGTTCTCGGCTTCACCTGTGCTACACTCTGCTTAAGAGCTGTAGGTGATATCTTACCTGCGGTCTGCTTCTATGTCTGTCTGTTTTGTCATATGCACCCGGCAAGGACGTCTCCTCTGCCTCACTGTCTGCTGTACCTGGCTGCTGTGACTGGAGTCACTTTGAGTCTCTCCTTCCTAAAGCTAGAGCCCTTTAGGGTCACATTCAGTTCAGCCAAGGTAAGAGCCAGTGATGAGTGCTTGCCTGAAGGGAGCTGTGGATTCAGTTAGGGCTCCCCACAGGGACATAACAGTTCCAATCTTAATTGCTGATTAAAAATGTAAATAGTGCTAATGCCACAACGCCCTGTATTATGGGAGCCGGGAGCCTTGATCCATTCCCTTTTTGCCCATCATAGGAGAAGAGGTAATATTATTGGCCATGTTAAGGTTGGTTTAAGAATTGTGAGGTAGAGGGGAGCATCATTGGAAATGCTAGTCTTGGTAAAGTTTTTGTTTACATTACAGCACGTCCATTAAAAACATAGATTAGGTATGGAAATTAGGCACCTTCATGTTGTATTTATACTTTATACCATTGATAATTTGTTTTCTTAATTTATTTATTTAGTGTGTATATTTTGTATGTGTGTATTTTATATTCAAAGTAAGCAGTGCGGTGTGTTGCTCATGGCACAGCGGGTTAGGCCTCTGGTGTCTCGCTGTTGTTAAAGTCTGGTATCACAAGGGTTTTTGTGAAGAGAAAAGTTTTTCTATTTTAATAATAAAAGTATATTGTTTTCATGTTCCACATTTTTCATCCAAAATCTGTGGATGAATATTGATGGCCACCAAAGGCACTGTCTCATGCGATGGGTGAAGTGCTGTACAGTTCCTGAGCTGAGAGATGCACTTCTTACTGGATGCTCAGCTAAAGCTCAAGGCTTGGCCTCCAGAGACAGTGAGGAGGAGGAGGAGGAGGAGGAGTTTCTAAGAGTGTCCCACCCCGCAGGTCAAGGTCAAATGGTACAGCGCAAGTCTATGTGAAGGTTAGCTGATGAAGATGAAGGGGAGATAAACGTAATTACAGGAGAGGCAGGCACTGCCTGTGAGGAAGAAGCCCAGAGTAGCTGTGACCAGTGTAATCTTAAGGATTTTGGGGGCCCCAGATAACAAATATTGTGCATACATGTCAACATTTTAGAAGGGGAAAGTGGAAGATTTTAAAAAAAAATCTGGGGAGAAAGTATTTTTCACCTTTAACTTATATTGAAGTAGAGGCAATTTCAGACGGGAGACAGTCAAAATTAAGCCATTTATGGCTTGAAAAATCGCGAGTCTCCCGTCTGAATTGGTCTATTGGCATGTATAATTGTGAGAGCCTTGTTCCGAACAATTTTGAATTTTATTACCCATTTTTTGCTAATTCAAGCTCTATGTTGTCGAACAATATTGAATTATTTGTTTAAAGATTAAGATACAAAAATAATCAAAAGTTATCTAGAGAAAGTTCAATTTCCAGGGGGTCCCCTTGGAAGATAAATGCCCTTGGCAGTTGCCCACTTTGCCCATGCCTTAAAACGTATCTCTCTGTGAGGTATATTGTGTGACATGCACACCTGTGTGAGGCCCTACGGCAAAATAGCCCCTGCTGGTTATCCATGGCTTACTCCACATGCCCCACAAATGTATCTTTCCCCGAATCAAGGAAGACAGTCACCCACACTCTCATAACCAGCAGACTGGACTATGAAAACGCCCTCTACGCCGGGATCAAAAAGTCTCTGCTCCTCAAACTCCAGACCATACAGAACACCGCAGCCAGACTTGTACTCGGCATCCCTCGACACGAACACATCACCCAGCACCTGTGCGACCTCCACTGGCTCCCCATCGAGAAAAGAGTAACCTTCAAGATACTCACCCACGCCTGCAAATGTCTCCACAACACCAGGCCCCAATACCTCAACGACAGAATCTCCTTCCACGTGCCCAAGAGGAACCTCTAATCTGCCGACCTCGCCCTCGCCGAACCCCCGCGCATCCGTAGCGCAAGAACAGGTGGGAGAACCTTCCCCTACGTCGCAGCCAAGACCTGGAATGCGCTGCTGATCAGCTTCAGACGCGCACCCACCCTGCACACCTTCAGGAAGACCCTCAAGGCCTGGCTCTTCGACTGACCGGAGCTGCTCTCCATCAGCGCCTTGAGGTGCGCTTAACACTCCCTGATTGATTGATCTTCACACAAAGCATGAAATGTCCCCCATGTGATGTTAAAAATGTCATCAAAGCACATTGCTTTCAGCTAAATAGTTTAAGTGGCTTATGTGACCCGCTACAAAGATTTGGGTGTCAAAGTCCTGGTATGCAAAGCTGGACTGGCTGAAATGGGCATCGACATTTCCCTGGGAGGCTGGAAAGGTGGGCGGCCGGTTTTGTTACCTGGGTGGCCAGTTTTGCAGCAGTGCTGCAATATCAGCCCCAGTAACAAAATCAGCAGGCCAGCATAATCCACTCCTCATTCACATTCGTTTCCAGCCTCCATGTATTTTTGGAATATGTTATGGTTTTAAAAGCAGAGTTCCTTTTATATACAGGTTGTTTAGCAACATTTAAAGTGTCAAGATATCTCTGATTATTAATATTCCTGCTGGAGAGGGATTTGAGTTGTGTTTACAGACAGTTTAGACCAATCTACGTTAGCACATAGGGCTAACATGCCTGCTCCAAAACACACAGCTCACAGAACTAGATTTTATGTGCATAGCTCGGAGGATTACTGCTTTTGTCACAGAGATCCTTTTGGTATTGTGCAGTTAATAAGTTGCAATCGTAATCTAGCTCCATGAGCTATGAAGTGCCATCAAAGAGCTGCACGCAAACTGTATAGTACAGATCATAAACGTATGTTTTTCCCCAATCTTTCATTATCCTAATGTTTTTTTAAAAGGGTTTGTTTGGGTGGAAGTAAATTCTTATTAGTAAAGCAAACTCTAAATGTGGTGTTATATTTTGAATCCTGAGTTTGTGCTTTTCCATATCAAGCACTCTTAAAAATACCTACACCTTGTAGTCCCCTTTGTCTCTTGTAACATTTTCTCTAAGTGTGTGTGATGTAAAGTGCTGTGACACCCTACACTGGTATGAGAGGCGCTATAAAGCAAATGAAATACATGTGAGACAGGGGCTATGGAGAGATGAGGGACACTGTTGGAGGTTGATAGTGAGGAACTCATTGAAGAGCCCCAACAAAGATTGTTGCATCCTGGTGCATCCAGAGGTAATTATTTGCTATGCTTTAAGAGCTAATACATTTGAACGAAAACCGTGTTGTAGAATGCACTATTTTTGCCATTTGTCTCCATATTCTTTTGGAGTCCGAATCGACAAACTTCTCTTATAGTAGACAGGCTACCTCACTACGCAACATACAGAGGGTGGTCTAACAAAATTTGCCAGGGCTGCCTTGGGTTCCCAGTCCGGCCCTACTGGTATGTCCTCGCCACCTTTCTCTCTGAGGTAAATATGAGTTCCCTTGAGTTGGTTAACACCTGTTATTTTCAATAACAGCATAATCCAATCCATGCAAATTGTTATCCAAGAAATAAGATGCATTCTCTACCAAGGAGGCTTTGCTCAAAGTGATTGAGAGGTATTCTCAGCGAGTAACGCTGTGCTACAAAGCCAGACCTATTGGCGTTGCCAATGCTTGTTCTGGTGGTTACATAGATCTGGTGACAGCTGTTTATCAAATTTCCTCCCTAGAGTTCGTACCCAAAGGCTGATTACACATGCTAAATAGGGCAGGCGGGACCCAATTTGATGGCCTGCATCTTCGATACTGTAAATATTCGCCACACCCTCACCTCTCCCCTCCAAGTCTAGACTGGAGATTGTTCCTCAGGATCAGGGCACAAGCTGAGGGTACATGCCGGTATAGAGTGTCTACCCACTCTCTTCACAGGATGGATGCCATCTGCCCTGCCAAGAGTTTTGGCTCCACGGAAATATGCTGAACATATCCCAATGTAATTTCAGGCACTGGGACACATTCAGCAGCGCCTGCACTCTGTCTGCTTTTGCGGGGAAGGGTACAAACAGATTTTAGCTGGGCCCTTAACAAAGGTCGAAATTAAGGGGCCATCAGGCCTCCTTTTCTTGAAGTATCCTGGCTGGGAGCTATTGAGAGCCTCATACTTAAATGCAATGGAGGGGAAACAAAGGCAGACAGCTTATCACTTCACAGGTACTTAAGAGAGGCATGCTTTTGACTTTGGTCATTCCCTGTATGTAAGAGCTATGCACACACTGTAAGAATGTCAAATGTGTTGGTCTGCCCCAGTATTTACACAAATGGCAGTTTAAATACCACTATTTCATTTTATTTCTTTTATAGCACTGTAGCGTTACTCGTCCCAATACAAGGTGTGAGAGTGCTTAACATCACATGTACACATATACATTGACAATAAATCATATGTGTGCAGATCAATGTTCAGGGTGTGTTACGAAAGACAATGAAGCTTACAAGGTGTAGGAGTCACATGTCCTTAATAGCTCATTGTGATATATTAGAATGATTACAGTGCATGAGCTGCAAGTAACAAAAGGCTCTCTATGTTAAAAGCAGTAACTGGCTTAACTGTTTACATAAATTTTAAAAAATCATCTGCGTGTTACATTATGTGTTTTGCAGGAGACATATTAGACCTCTATGCGACTTTGATTCAAAACTGGGACTGGACAAAACACAGATCTCTCTCGCAAATGTGTTAACCTCCAGAGTAGTTATTATTATTCCCGGAGATATAGTTGGCACACAAAGATCACTGCAGTATTTTAAATGTAGACTTTGCAACCAATTACGCTGAACAGATTTGCTGTCACTGTTTCTCCTTGTTGCCAATTAGTTTGTGGCAGGGTTTTAAAAAATAAATGTATAAGTTGAACCCCAGATTTTGCATCCGGGTTGTGTCACTTATTTGACACTACCCTAATGCAACATCTCATTTGCTAAATATTGTAATGTGTTCATATGTTCTCATGATGGACCTGCTAAACATATTTGTAAGGTCTTAAGATCTATTGTCACTTCTCATGATGTCACTTCCTCTGAAGTCATGGGTTGTGATGCCACTACCTGTGATAGCATGTGCGATATCATGTGCTGTGATGTCACGCACTGTGATGTTACGTGCCATTTTGTCAGTTGCATACTGCCTAACTTGGTTAGTCCCCCCGCTTCTGTTTTTAGGTCTCGCCTAGGCAGTGCATGCGCTGTCTCTTCGATACATGCTGTTCCTAGAATATGGGCGTTAAGCACCGCTCATCTTTTCAATTGGCTCCCCTTACTGTCCTTTGTAAATGCTGGCTTTTGATTGGTGAATAGGCTTAGTAGTCCCTCCTTTTGGACTTTGTAACTTCCCTTAAGGACTGCCCCTTTTACATGTTAATAACTCTTTCTGTTATTTATGACTCTATATGCTCTCTTTTTTTCTTATTTGTACCAGCTCTTCACATATGTGAAGGCTTCCTCCCAATCCTCACACTGCTGCGGCAGCTCCTGCTGCGTGTTGTTTTTCTTCTCCCCACAGCCCGGTCTTTTTGTTGTGGCTGATCCCCCTCCCCTTGTTTATACTTGTAATTGTTAGGTGGCCATGAAACGAGCAAGCCTGCCTGTGAAGAAGGCATAAGAGAAAAGCCGCTTGTGCTCGTGTTTTTAGTCCTGTTTTGTGGATGGCTGCTAGTAATGCCCGATGCAATTGAAGCCTAAGTTCAGTATGCCCCTGCTCCCTCAACACTTCCCCCACTGTCGCAGGTGATGCCCCCTACCCCTTATGTTCGTCACAGCCTTGAGTGAATTAATTTATTGACAAAGCTAGTTTTCTCTTCCAGCGCATGCACAGCTACTGCCCACTTGAGACACAGGCTCATTGTCCGTTGGTCGCAAGAGCGAAAATCAGAAATTGAGACTTAAGGTCTGTCTGACACTCATGTTAGGTGTATGTAAACCTATTTCCTCCCTCTAGGAAGCTAAACTGTATGCATTCTTCACCGAACACATGCTAAGGCATTTCTGAGTAGTGCTAGGTGTCCTGTATCTTTGAGGCACTGCTGCAGGCTCCCGTTAGTTGCAAAATGGACTGCTTATTTTAACTTACACTTAAAACAGCAGGACGATGAAAGTACCAGTTTTAAAAAATGTCTTCAGCATCATGAAATAGATTTGCAAAGTGCAAATAAAATGACTAAAGACTGGTTCTTGATCATTGTTAACCATAACTTGATTTACAGATACATTGACTTTTAATTTCATTCAATTTACTTCTCCTCTAAGAGTACGTATGATTCTTTAGGTAGCACTTTGGCAGGGCACATCAGACGTTTTGCCATCCTCAGATGACTGCCAAGGGAAGGAAGAATAGACTGAGATCTCATTCATATGCCATAAAATTTCAATAAGTCTAACAAATTTACGATGTACTTCAACAATCTAATTTTTATCTAAATTACAATAATCCATCATTATTTCATAACCTCTGTTTCAGAAGAAGACACATACTGGTGCAACTGCGCTTCTGTATTAAAATAGTTGCCATTTATGTCCTTTGACCGGAAGCCCATCGTGCTGCTTTCGGTAACTCCCCGCTGGACGCATGCTCTTTGTGAAAATTCGGGCATAGACGAGAGGAGTGTGCACACCATTTCGTGTCTGTTACAGACTTAAAATAAGTCCATAAGGCTACATATACTGCCCCTATCAGTGTGTTGATTTGTCACAACTGTGTGTCTCCTTTTCAAGCCCACTTCAGTGGGTTATTCCAACACACACCAAGGGCGGGTGCTGGCCACCATTCTGCACCCTATTAGGCGAGGTTACGTTAGTGCCACAGGAAAGCTGACGAGTGATGCAGATACGAAAAGTCTTCAGGTGCTAGTCAGGAAATCAAAGCTCGCTTCCCAGTACAGCACCTCTGAAAATTCTTGTGGGACGTGTGCAGTGAGTTAAGGACACATACGTAAAACAAATCAAAATGCTTGCGTCTGACAGTGTTTTTGAATGGGGCAGAGCTGGAAATGTGGTTATTTCCCACAGTAAGATTAAAGTTTACTCCTCAGTATTGTGGTTGCATGCAAGTCATACAAGTTAGTATGGCATGTGTTCAATTTAGCATGCGTAACATGTTATTTTGCATACACAATATGAGTCCTGGAGTGCTTGAGCAAACGGAGGTCACTGGGCTGCAGTCATCATAAATTAATGTATCAATTGTGCCTTAGGGCCCTCAACACAATATGGCCACAGTGCTATAGTACTCTTAACTAGTTAACACTCCACCCTTAACTTAAACTTTGATACCTATGTCCCTGTTGAGGAGCTCAGACATGATGCCTGCTCTCCACTCCCTCCCGGTGAAATCAGATGTATTGCTCTAAATCCCTTTAATTGCCCTCTTGTTTCTGCTCAGTCACTGCCTCTACCACATTATAATTTGGGAAGCTCCCTCTGCGCCAGCTCCAGCCCCCGCTATGGCAGTATCCTGACTGCAAGAACAGCGTGCCCTATGTTCCAGCACCATGTATACTATATACTAGCATTAACCCTGACACCAGTTGCCCTTCATTCGCATGCTCACACCAACCAGGAAAACGCTGGGTCCTAGATCACAGACCCAATTTCCAAAAAGTACACCAAATGGTAACCAATCCCTATGTAGATCTACTAATCTGCATATGCAAGCCTCCTGAGTGGGTGTCCCTGACCAGCGGACTCAAGCCCTCAATACCGAGAGAGCATTATCCACTTAGAACCCACAGCACACAGCCGTCTGCAGTCCTGCCAAGTACCACGCATCAGGCATTAGACTAACACATTTTGGTGTGGTGGTCTGCATCACTGCTCCAAAATGCAAAGTCACACATTTATAGCGCCTCCTGAAGTTGCTGACAAATGGAGCCCGGAGCGCTGCTATTAGCGCTCATTGAACAATGTGTGACTGCGCGCTGCTCTGGCAGCCCATAGTGTGTTACAGACTGCACTACTAGTCGTGCAGTGCACTGCACTGCCCTGGTGTTTAATTATAATTTATATCTTCATCTGCCGTTCCGGTCGCGCCTGTCAGGCTGGCTCAGCTATGCTCTCAGTGGGTCTGCAGCACCATGGCAGCGTTTGCAACATTGTTCATTTGCTGCCCTAGACAGAAAATGAAGTTGAGCGGGTGGAAGTAATGTTTGTAAGTTTCGTTTTTGAAGCCCCCCCTGCTCGCACCGCCGCCTGTGCCTCTCATCATGATGCCCTGCTGTGACTGACCGGACGAAGCCGCTTGGAGGCTCCTCGTTGTGGCTGTGGGTCTCACTGGAGACCGAGGGTCTCCTGCCCCTGCACCCGCTGCAGCTGCTACTATTATGCTGCAAAGGCAAATAAAACTGACGGTTTTGAGGACACACACGCACAGCGCTGGTGAAATACGAAGGGCCAGTAACCACGCTGCCAGACAGTCAGCCACCCTTCAACGGGGTGTGCTCACAGCAGGATGCCAGCCACATCCACGTGGAATAGCTCGCACTGGAACAAAGCCTGGCCACAGAAGACTCTGGTCCATTGCGGTCAGGTGAGTTTAACTAATCTTCATGTCATTATATTATTGTATCTAGTGTGAACGCATGAGCCAAGCACTTCACAGCTCCTGCTGGTTTGTATCAACAAACTTGCTGCCTGTTCTATTTTTTTGTGATTGCTGAAGTGCTTCCATGTTCGTCTATTAACCCCTTCCATGCTTATGACGAGCCCAGCTCGTCATGAGTCACAGCGGAGCTGTGCTCATGACGAGCTGGGCTTGTCATAACGGCCGCGGTCCGCCCACGCGCGATTGATTCCCCGCCTGTGCAGCCGAATTAATCAGTCTGCGGAGTCGTGACGAGCCCAGCTCGTCATGAGCACAGCTCCACTGTGACTCATGACGAGCTAGGCTCGTCACGAACACCGTGGTGCCGCGATCCCCACCCTCCTCCCCCGCGCCATGGGGGAATTACCCCCACGGCGAAGGGGTTAAGCACTTCAGCAATCACAAGACAATAGAACAGGCCAGTAGGAGCCTTGAACTGCTTGGCGCGTGCGTGATCGGCGCAGCAGGCACGGCCACGTGCTGACCTCACTATGTTGACAGCACAGCACTGGATGCTGTCACTGCTAGGGGTGCATTCAATCCGGACACTCCTTCGCTTTTATTCCAGAGTTGAGTGAATAGGCTTCCATGTGCAGAATATTCTGCTGCCCTCCAAATCACCAGGCAGCAGCAGATTGAAAGCATGACAGAGCAATTATGATAATTTATTTGCAGGCATCTGAGATCATGCGCACCGGGGCATCTCACATCCTGTTTGGGACAGTCCGGCCTCACAGTGCCCTTCAATTTCTGGTACTATGCAGCAGTTTAAAGATGATTTTATAGTTTCTCCTTGCTCAAATATATGTTTACCTCCTCTTCATTGCTTGATTCTGCTCGCGCGAAAGTGTAACTCATTGCCTTTGAATGTCACTCATAATTGCATTGAAATTATGAAAATGTCACACATTAGCAATCTGAAAGCTTGCCAGCTATGCGTCTGCACACATGCAGGCTGAGGCGACCAACAGACCCAGCGCCACTCGACAGTAATTCATTTTCCCTCCAGTCCGCGTTCGCTTCCAGTTTGCATGTCGATAAAGCACTGAACAAAAGCCGAAGAAAATAAATAAATACGGCAGCCTATTTGACTCGTGGAAATTCATTTCCCCTCCGCGCAGGCTCGAGTGGCGGCGTCGGATTTAATGTTCTCGAGGAGTGAAGTGCTGTCTCTGCATTTCACACCCCCTCTCCGGCCCGGAGGGGGGAATCTGCGGCCCCCTCAGGAATCTTTCTTCTAAATAGACAGTCAGATAGATTCTGTGGGCTCGCGGGGTCAGGAGAATGCTTGATGGAAATCGGTTTAATGGCTTCCGAGCGGCTCTATTCGCTCGGGTGTCAGGAGGGTTTCATCTGCGGCGGAAAAAAATGTGGGATGAAGATAAAAAGCTTCTCATTTACATCTGCAAAATGTTCTTGCGGGCAGGACAATATGTCAACCCGTTCAAGAGGCTGCAAGAGGAAGGCCTTTATATCACCCGCCGCTGATGGGAACCAGGGCAGAGCGGGGCTCTGATGTTGTATCAGTGGCGTAACGAAACTAGAGCCCCCCCCCCCCCCAGCCCCCTGCAAAGCACATGGAGGGGCCCGCCTCGGGACTCACTCAGGAGCTCTCAGGCCAGGGGACTTTGCTGAGTGGCTCCCTGCAGGAGCTCGGGCCCCTTTCTTCCCCGGCACTGGGGGGGCCTTCGTGACGCCACTTGACATGTGTTTTTATTTTGCACTGCCATTTCTTGGCTCCCGAAGCTTGTGGGATAAACAGTTCCTGCATTAGTTATGGTGGTGCACATTTTACATAGTGCGTTGTGGGAGTTGTCTTTTTTGTACATTAAACACATCATAAATTGATCTTACGCTAACCCAGGTTGTGTTTACATCTTGCATCATCCCTGACTGTTGCGTGTTAACTGTTGCTGTTTTTCGTGTTCCGAATAAAGAGCTGCAAAACTCACACTAATAAACTGAGAGATGTTCCCAGAGACCTTTTCACTTTCTAGCTAACCAAGGACATTTCAACTGTCCCAGGCTATTGCCACACAATGTTTCAATTGGATTGCAAACTAACAGTGAGAATGTTCGCAAATTCAATGCAGTACCACCATGGAAGAATCTTTGAGTGTATTTTGTACTGAATTGTTTCTTATTGCTCGAATCCTATTGGTGCATTTCCTGGGAATCATGTGCCCATGAAGAATGTATGAATGTCTTTGTCTACGATCCAATAAAAGGATGTGAAGATTTCTATATGAGAGAGACCCTCCCCACTTTATAGGCGAATCTATACCGGATTTCGCTCAAAACTGTACTGCGTTCTACTTATGATGTGTACGCTTTGGCACTAAATGATTCTCTATAGTATACTCTACGTAATCTGCCTGTTAATTTTTATATTAAGCATTAAAATGACAACCCTTGCCTGTCCTTCATACAAGAATGTTATCACCTGCTACTTTATTAAATGGACTTAATTGAAGTGATGATTCCAGTTGGTGAGCACCAAAGTCTGTATCGGGACTACACTGCTTCCGGTCCTAGTCGTTGGCACCCACTATGAGTCGGATTTAAGGTAGTGTGGTCGGGGTTGACAGTTCTGGTCGCAGAAGTAATGGTTCCGATTAGAGCCAACTCAAATTGACAAACTAATTGACAGTAGAACCGAATGCCAAACCTTCATGGTCCAGATGGTTTGCCACAAGATCAAAACCTAGCCTGGTTCCAACTCGATCCTGGTTTCAGAAAGATGATGAGGCTGAAGAAGAGCAAAGACTTGAGTATCAATAGCAAATGTGTGCAAAATGCGAGAATTAAGTAGTTGCAGAGTAGTGCATGTTGGGAGTTGTAGGCATATAACAACGGAATTCAGTGGACGGATATTGAATACAATTATTAAGTGGCTCTGATTGTATGATTCGTGGGAACAATAATGGTGTTATTTTTGAACGTGTTCTTAGATTTTTGAAGAGCGATACCTCAAGTCAGAACAATGAACTGTTGAACTTGCCTGCTAGGTGAGGTGTACTGTGATGCGCTATCATACGCACCAAATTAGAGATGTAATCTTTACTTCTGTAGTAGGGGATCTCTGTGTATAGTCATAATCTAGTGAATAGTCCCGCCCATGTGCGTGGACCCCGGAGCAATAAAAATAATCTCTTAAATTGCGTTGGCCTCAGCTGTGGTTTTAATTTGTACATTCTTTTTCTGAAATTCTCTATCAGAGGGAGGTGGAAGGTACCACTGAATGGGAATCGAAGTCCTCCAACTTTTGATGTATATTTGTGTTATTGGTTAATCTACATGCATGTATGTAACTTTCTTCGCTGCTATTTTCCTGGCTGGATTGCCTTCGGGAGAGAACCAGTCCTCATTATTTACGTCTTTCTCTTTCTTCGACAAGGGATTCCCCATTACAGCAATGTCTCGTTCAACCCCCAATTTAACCTCTCATTCTGTCCACACTAAAGAGCACACAATCCATCCACCAATACCAGTGAGTCTCTGTCAAAGATCACCCTATCAAAGCGTGGCTACGGTATTTGCCAGCCGATCCCTGCGTGACGCCTTAGTGAGGCAACACTTTGATACCACCAGACTGCTTCTGAGCCACTTTTACAACGTTTTCATCATTTGCCTGTTTTAACTACACAAAGATTTCAATACCGATTATAATAAAGTTACCTACTTCAATACAATAGTGAGCCTTCGACTTGCGAAAGTCACTATACTTCCATCCCTATGCACTAGGGAACAAACTACCACCGAGCTTCATTAATACATAAGTGGAAGGAGTAGTTTCTTTTCTGTAACTACAGTTCTGTAGTAGGGGTATCTCTGTTATAGTCATAATCTAGTGAATAGTCCCGCCCATGTGCGTGGACCCTGGAGCAATAAAAATAATCTCTTAAATTGTCAAGCCATGCAGACCTGCATCTACACTTAAGAGAGGATTCAAAGACAGATAATGCAGCCTATATCCACAGGCTACACTCTCCAGTACTTCAACTAGAATATTCCACCAACATCCACCAACAGCACTGCCTGCCCAGCTTTTTCCACAGAGAAAAACCTGCCTCTAGCAGCCTCTGAAATGATAGCGAGGGAGGAATGGACAGACAAGCCCCATAGGCTGCCATTATGTGGCTCAGAACAGGATACTGTGCCTTTAAGAAAACTTTCCAGAACCTTTCCAGTATCCCAGAATGCACAGCAGGTCCCTTTTACTTTCAGTACTTTTTTCCGGCTCCTGCTAGCAGGACCCTGGAGCATTGACGGATGCGTCTCTCCACAGCTGGGGAGCGCATTCCAGAGACTTACAGATACAAGGAAAGTGGTCCCCATTGGAGTCGACGTACCACATCAATTTCCTGGAACTCAGAGCCGTTTACTTGACATTGAAGGCCTTCCATCCGTCCTTCCAGACCAACTCGCTGCTTGTACAGACGGACAATACAACCACGATGTATTACCTCAACAAGCAGGGGGGGTCGAGATCACGCACTCTGTCGCAGGAGGCGCAGTCGATCTGCCACTGGCTTCTGGCCCGAGGACTGACGATTACGGCCACGCATCTGCCAGGTGTGCAGAATGTTCAGGCGGACGCACTGAGCAGGCTGATTCAGGAAAACCCCGAATGGGTCATAAACGACGAAGTACTAGGGGACGTCATCGTAAGGTGGGGGACTCCAGACGTAGATCTGTTCGCCACCGCCGAAAACAGCAAATGCCGAGACTTCGCATCCAGGTACTACCAGCGGGGGACGCTGGGGAATGCGCTATGGATCGACTGGTCGAACAGCTTTCTGTATGCTTTTCCACCCATTTCCCTGATTCCGGCGGTGCTCATCAAGCTGTCCCAGTCCGGGGGCGCGGATGATCCTGATTGCCCCGAAATGGCCCAGACAGTGGTGGTTCACGGACCTGCTTCGCCGGTCTCTCCTTCCTCACATACGGCTGCCATGCAGGCCGGACCTTCTCACGAAGTTCGGGGGGCAGTTGGTGAACCCCAACCTCTCGTCTTTGAGTTTGGCGGCATGGCTCCTGAGATAGTGCAATATGGCAATTTGAATCTACCAGCAGATTGTATGGATATACTGAAGGAGGCTAAGCGCCCTTCCACTAGAACGTCCTATGCTTACAAGTGGAAGAGGTTCTGCATCTGGTGCAAGTCCAAGCACTTTGACCCGAAGATATGTAAGGAAGATGTCATCCTTCCGTACCTTTTGCATTTGGCGCAGTCTGGCCTTAATTTCCATTCCATTAAGGTTCATCTCGCTGCTCTGACTGCTTACAGGAAATGCCCTTCACAGACTTCCTTTTTTCAGATCCCTGTGATCAAGGATTTTTTGGAAGGCTTGAAGAAAGTGTTCCCTCCTGTCAGACTTCCTTCGCCTTCTTGTGAATTGAATGTGATGCTGTCCAGATTGATGAAGGAGCCTTTTGAACCTATTCACAAGGCTTCGTTGCAGCACCTGTCTTGGAAGGCGGCGTTCCTAGTGGCCATTACGTCGGCCCGCAGGGTGAGTGAACTTCAGGCGTTGTGTTGCCTAGAACCTTATACGGTATTTCATGCTGCTAAGGTTGTTATGCGTACTCACCCTAAATTTCTTCCTAAGGTTATATCTGATTTTCATGTCAACCAGACCATAACTTTACCTACGTTTTTTCAGAATCCTTCCTCTCCAGCGGAAAGGTCTCTACATTCCCTGGACGTTAGGAGGGTGTTGAAGTTTTATCTTGATAAGACCAAAGATATTCGTAGGTCAGACCAATTGTTTATCAATTATGGATCAGTCAGGACCGGTCTTGCTACCTCCAAACAGTCCATCTCTAGGTGGATTGTGTCCTGTATACAATTGTGTTACCAGAAGGCTAATAAGACCTTAGGGGGTAAACCTAAGGCTCATTCCACCAGGGGCAAAGCTGCCACGACTGCTTTGCTGCGTAATGTTCCGATTGCAGAAATCTGCAAGGCGGCCACTTGGAGGTCGGTCCATACCTTTGCTGCGCATTACTGTCTGGACACGGATGCCAGGGCAGATGCTCAGGTTGGGCAGGCTTCGCTGCGATATTTGTTCGCACAGTAGTGGTATTATTTTGTATTCTTCTCCACTGCCGTTTTGGTGTGGGAATGGGTTTGCCATTCTATTCACTAGATTATGACTATACACAGAGATCCCCTACTACAGAAGGAGTAGTTTCTTTTCTGTAACTTCAGTTCTGTAGTAGGGGTATCTCTGTTATAGTCATAAGCGCCCGCCCTCCTCCCCGGTGGAGAGATAAATGTTAATGTAAGGAATGCTACAGGTCTGGCGTGTTACGCCTTCAAAAAGAACTGAAAGTAAAAGGGACCTGCTGTGCATTCTGGGATACTGGAAAAGTTCTGGAAAGTTTTCTTAAAGGCACAGTATCCTGTTCTGAGCCAGATAATGGCAGCCTATGGGGCTTGTCTGTCCATTCCTCCCTCTCTATCATTTCAGAGGCTTTTGCTGGTAGAGGCAGGTTTTTCTCTGTGGAAAAAGCTGGGCAGGCAGTGCTGTTGGTGGATGTTGGTGGAATTTTCTAGTTGAAGTACTGGACAGTGTAGCCTGTGGATATAGGCTGCATTATCTGTCTTTGAATCCTCTCTTAAGTGTAGATGCAGGTCTGCATGGCTTGACAACTTAAGAGATTATTTTTATTGCTCCGGGTTCCACGCACATGGGTGGGACTATTCACTAGATTATGACTATAACAGAGATACCCCTACTGCAGAACTGGAGTTACAGAAAAGAAACTACTCCTTCCACTGATGTATTAATGAAGCTCGGTGGTAGTTTGTTCCCTAGTGCATAGGGATTGAAGTATAGTGACTTTCGCAAGTCGAAGGCTCACTATTGTATTGAAGTAGGTAACTTTATTATAATCGGTATTGAAATCTTTGTGTAGTTAAAACAGGCAAATGATGAAAACGTTGTAAAAGTGGCTCAGAAGCAGTCTGGTGGTATCAAAGTGTTGCCTCACTAAGGCGTCACGCAGGGATCGGCTGGCAAATACCGTAGCCACGCTTTGATAGGGTGATCTTTGACAGAGACTCACTGGTATTGGTGGATGGATTGTGTGCTCTTTAGTGTGGACAGAATGAGAGGTTAAATTGGGGGTTGAACGAGACATTGCTGTAATGGGGAATCCCTTGTCGAAGAAAGAGAAAGACGTAAATAATGAGGACAGGTTCTCTCCTGAAGGCACTCCAGCCAGGAAAATAGCCGCGAAGAAAGTTACATACATGCATATAGATTAACCAATAACACAAATATACATCAAAAGTTGGAGGACTTCGATTCCCATTCAGTGGTACCTTCCACCTCCCTCTGATAGAGAATTTCAGAAAAAGAATGTACAAATTAAAACCACAGCTGAGGCCAACGCAATTTGAGGCCTTAAACCTTTGGTAACGGATAGCAAGGGAAAAGTAAGAAGTTTGAACTAAAAATCTGCAGCAGGGCTCATTCCTAGATAAGCGTGCAGGATGAGAAAAGGTAGAAAAAGTGGAGAGAGGAAGTTATAGAGACCGTTCCTCTGCTAGAAAGTGAAGAGACGGCAAAGGTAGAACCAAAGAGGAAAATAAAAACAGTGATTGAAGAGGAAGATTCCTTCATAGATGACCTCCTTAGCATAAGACCACCCCGTATAACGTGGTAGCTGCTGCATCAAGTGCCACTGCCCCACTATCGACTGAGATGGGAAGGGTTGCGAGATCCCCTACAGAGGTCTGCACACCCCCAACTTATTGAAAAACAACTGTTCCATCCCCTGGTCAGACACCTGCACCCGTTGAAATGTGTACCATGTCTTTGTCAGGTGCCCTCATCAATCCCCCAGCTGAAACATCTGTTAGAACCATCCCAAGTCAAGCCATCCCATGTATACCTCAGGACTCCGCACTGAGGCCAGGAGGGGTGGCATTAGTTCCCCTTCAAGGAAGGAACTCAGTTGGTGGCGGATAGGGGGCCAAACTACTTGCACAGACGTTTCAGGTAAATCTCCAGATGCAGGGCCGACCACACAGCATATAAATCTTGCGCTGCTGAAAACTGAATTTGAAGAAATTGTAAAGGAAATTTGGGAATGGACTTCTAGGATACTTTGGGGAGGATGAGCTGCTTTACTTGACCAAGGAAGCTGCAAGTGTGTCAAGAGAGGCGCTGAAAGAAGTGACCTACATGGGGTTACCCGGGTCGCTAGTAGACCACCTCTCTGCCTTCCATACTGAATGAAGAGTCGGAGGGATAGTGTAGAATATACAACAATAACTGTTTATTAGTATACACTCATAGCGGAGCCCTGCCTGCACAGTCTCTAGGAGTGGTACAGAGGGAACTGAAGATCAGCAACCATAGAGATACTTTATGTACATTTCTTGATTAGTTAAAAACAAGCCCATAGTGGAATTTTCCAGGCAGATGCGTCTGGACAGTAAAATACTAAAAAAGGCTTCTGCTCTCGTAGTAACCTAGCACAGTCCAAGGCCGTTGCACCCGGTACTGCTATAAGGCTACCAGACAAGTGGGAGAGGGCCTCTATCTAGTGGGAAAGCTATGCGCTGGCATTAACAGTTCTTCTTTGCAGAAACAAAACTCAGCAAAGGGCATTTCTCGAACATAACAAAGATTAGTTTCGATTGTCTTTAAAATGACGCCTGACCATAAAATGGTGCTGCGAATGCTAACTTATGCAAGGCACTGCGTAAGCATTAACAGGCCTAATCTAACAGTGCATGCGAGGATTGAGAAGGTGGCTGATGAATGTGGAATTGATAGAACTAAGTGAAATAAGCTACAGAAGAATCCTTGGATGGCAATTGCTGAGAGAGCTGCAGGTGCTGAAGTTCAGAGGGTTGAGGATACATATGAGGGAACTGATCGAAAATATCCAGGAATGGAGCGATATTAAGAAATTTAGAGAATTATGGTCAATGAAAGAGAAGGTCAAGGTAAAACAAAAGGGAGAAGTGACAAAGCAATAAGAGGAAGGAAATGCAGGGAAATGACAAAGGAGTTTCCTGTGCGCAAAGTACAGGCAGGAGGCAATGTACATGTCCCATGGTCACAATCAGACCTTTTCCATTTTACGAACACTCTTTCAAAGCTTATAGAGAATCCTGATATATGGTACTTTTGGATTGAACAGTTTGTGACTATTTCAAAGGTTTTGTAAGAAGACTTGGACGTGGAGTGTAAAAGAGCAATCCATTGGCCTACACAAGAACTGCCTCGAGTGGCGGGGAAAAATGCCACTTCATCCATTGTTAAAACCAAGGAGGATGAGATCAAAAAGCACCTGAAGACAAAGGTTCCCCCAAAGGAGATGAATTGGCCTTACATTTTCCCAACCTCTCAAGAGTAAAGTAAATCAGTACATGCTTATTTCGAGAGAATGGTACAGGTGTACAGGAAAAACAGCAGGCTGAATGACCAGCTGGGAGACAACATGGGAGCGTTTCTGGCATCCTTTGTGCATGGACCAAGGCCAGAGACTAGCAATAAAATCACCCAGGGCGTCCTTTGTTGGCAAAGCTAGCCTGTTGATGAGATCTTGCAATACGCAAAATATTGCAATGACACATTAGAAGCAAAATGAAAAGAGTTTATGATAAACACAGTTAGCTCAGAATAGAGGGGTTAAGGGACTTAAGGTTCCGTTCCAGTGACCCGAGCTAGACCTCGGATTCAGAGCAGTGATTCAGGAGTCTACTCACACTACAGTGGGACTGTACGAGGAATGGGGAGAGGACAGGGGAATACAATAGGGACAAGCATAAGTGCCTTAAAGAAGATTACACAGTGTCACAGGAGCACTAGGGTATTGTGACCGATTCCCAGGGGATAAGTTTGGCAGATCAGGGACAGATTCCCCCTATACTCGAACCCACTATAGCTGCCCCAAAAGCTCTAAACTCTGAAGTTCTGCCAAATTCCTTCGACCCAATGCAGATGCAAGGAGGTATTTACCATCCTCACCCAAATCCCAGGGTACCCTTAAATAATGATCTCACAAGGAATCCTAGTTCCTATGATGTCCGAGACCTCCATGTATCTTAATCAGGGCCAATGATGGTGCCTGAGGGGGAAGGAGGAGTGAGTACTTGGCACAGTCCTGGAAGTGGACCATATATGGATGGAGAGCTCAACGGACATCCCAAATCTTTCCTAAAAGGCTCAGGAGCCACTTGTTTAATGGTTAGAACTGTTGAGGTCCCTAACCTACCCCTACTGGGAAAAGAAGTCCAAGGTGTAGGCATTAAAAACCAACAGTGCACCAATCCAATCACAGCCCCTGAAAAAATAGGAGTCATAAGAGAAGAGCATCAGTTTGTAATTTGTGACTCTAGTCCTATAAGTTTGTTAAGACAAGATCTTCTCTGTAAACTCAACTGTGTCATCTATTTCACACAGGATGAGGGTCGGAAATGAAAAAAGAGGCAGCTGAGTTTAAGTTGCAGTCTACGGAACCTGCATTACAACAGAGATTCGCAAGGGGATCTGAGAGAAACAGTTAAGGAGGAAGCCTGGGATTTTACGGGAAAAGAAATTGGGTTAATTAATGGTGCCAAGTCACTTAAAATCACCATCCATCCTAATGCTGCTTTCCCACAGACAGGCTGTTAGAAATGGGGGTCTCTAGTTGGCAAGGGTTTGCACCTTTGTCCAAGTAGGGACCCTTCCTTCTAGTCACGATAAGGGAGTTACGCTCCTAAAATAACCCCTGCTCACCCCCTTGGTAGCTTGGCATGAGCAGTCAGGCTTATCTTATAGGCAGTGTGTAAAGCATTTGTACTAACCAACAGTAATACAGAGTAAGCACTACAAAAGGACACCACACCAGTTTAGAAATATATCCAATATTTTTATATACTCAAAACAAGACCTAAAATGATAAAAATCCACAATACAGTACTTAGAAATCTTCAGTTACCAAAATAACCTTGAAATACAGCTCCTTGATGTTAATAGCTCAGTCCGGGGCTATCACAGCATTGTGAACAAACAAATCCAAACAGTTCTGGCTGACCGTGGCGTCGCGGGCCAGCTACGGTGTCGGGGAGACCCTCAAAACAGTACCTTTAGAAATAAAAGACGTCGGCAATCTCTCGTTGAGCTTCTGAAAGCACAGCGTCCGCAGGCGTCGGTTCCGGAGGTCGATGCAGGAGTCATCGGGCCCTCAAAGTCACACGCGTTGCAGATCGAACCCCACGCGATTGAAGTCAGGAGTGCTGGCATCGTCGGGTGCTGCAGTGCGAAGTGCAGCAGTGCAGTGTGCAATGCCCTCAGGTCGCGGTGCGAGCAGCGGCTCGATGGCGGCGTCGGTGAGACCAGGGTCGCGGTGCCATGTGATGCGGTGCTGACAGATCACGGTGCAAGCAGCAGCATCGTCGTTGCTGAAGCGATGTCATCGGTTGATAAACTGGAGTCGATGGCACCAGCGTCTGTGGTCAGCGGTGCAAGCAGCAGTGTCGATATCGACGTGAAGCGGCGGTGTCGGGGATACCAAGGCGGCATCATGAAGCGAGGCAGTGCTGAGTGCGATACCCACAGGTCGCAGTGCGAGCAGCGGCTTGGTGGTGGCATCAGATGACGTAATCGGTGAGACCAGGGTCATGGTGCGGCATTGTGGTGGTGCCCTCTGTGGTGCCTTCAGGACACTGAGTCGGCAGCGGCTTTTGTAGACGGCGTTGGGTTGCTTTTTCTTCTGTTGCAGCACAAAACACACAGTCCCCAGTGCTGAGGACAGAAGAACTTTGCTGTTTCTGAGACTTCTTGAACAGGGGGCAAGCTCTACCTCAAGCCATTGGAGATACACAAAGAAAGAAGTTGTAGAAAGTTCAGTCCAGTCCTTTCGCTGCTCAAGACAGAAGCAGCCACTGCAGGCCAACACAGCAAAGCACTCAGCAAAGTGGTAGTTCCTCCTTACAGCTTCTCCAGCTCTTCCTATTGGCAGTCTTCTTGGTCCAAAAGAGTTCTAAAGTTCAGGGGTTTGGGCCCCACTTGTTATAGCCCAAAATCCTTTGTCCTCTCAGGCAGAGAGTGTCTGTGCCCAGACAGAACCAGTTCTGCCCTCCCTGGTGTGGCTTCCTGGCAGAAGGCGGAGACGGGATTGTCAGAGGCAGACCAAGCCCACTCAGGTGAAAGGAAATCTCCTCTCCCTGCTCTAAATGCAGCCCAGGTCTATTCAGCCCTTGCCTGACCCACCTAGACTATCTGGAGCCACTGCTCCTCCCCAGCCCCTGTCATCCAAAACCCAGAGAGTCAATCCACAACCCCAGCAGAGGCCTACTGGATGGTGGAGCAAGAAAATACCTACTTTCTAAAAGTGGTATTTTCAAACACGGAATGTGAAAATCACCTTCACTAAAAGATGCATCTTTAGATTGAGTTCAGGCATACTAGAATTTATTTTTCTACCTAGTTCCTAGGGGCAGTTATGTTTATAAGATTTTATAAACAAACTCCCCATTCTGTCCTATGGGAACAGGTAGCCTTGCAATAGTAAAAAAACGAAACTGGCAGTAATTCACTATCAGGACGTGCCACACACACCAGGGCATGTCCTACCTTTCACATACACTGCACCCTGCCCACAGTGGTACCTTCGGCCTACCTTAGGGCTGACTGACATGTAAGAAAAGGGAAGGAGGGGGCCTGGCAAGTGGGTACACTTGCCAAGTCGACATGGCAGTTCCAATCTGCACACAGGCTCTGCAATGGCAGGCCAGAGTTACATTTACAGTCTGTTTGCGTGGGTGTCACAATCCAGTGCTGCAACCCATCAACAGAATTTGATTTATAGGCCCTGGCACACTCAGTGCACTTTACTAGGGACTGCCAATCATGGAAACACCAATCCATACCAGTTTACAACAGGAGCACTTGTACTTTAACACTGATCAGCAGTGATAAAGTGCGCACCAAGACACTAAGCAGCAAAAACAGAGTCAAAACTGGGAGGTCAGAAAGCAAAAACTCAGGAAACATGCCAAAAGATGCCAAGTCGAACACTGTCCCTTATAAAATGACCCCAGAGGCCATTGCAGAGATCACCCCCGTTATTGAGAGCATTGATAGAACAAGGCATTTCGAAGGAAGTTATTGGGAGTCCCCAATCCCCAACCTTGGCCTTACAGAAAGCAAATAAAAAGTGGAAGATTGTATAAGACCGCTGAAATATTAACCAAATTGTCGTTCCATGCTATCCTGAGGTAACAAATCTTGCTGTGATCCTGTTCCAAATTCCCCAGAGGGCAAGTGGTTCACAGTCATGTCCCTTTGTCAAGCCTTCTTCTTGGACCCGTTACAAGAAGAGAGACCGGTTTTATGTATGCTCCGGTTCCAAGGAAGATCCTTGTGTGGTGTTGCGCCCCCATAAGTGTATATTAAAAGTCCATCCTATTTCAATCAGATACTTAAAAAGAACTTGAATTATCTGCAATTACCATGCAGTTCAGCATTAATTTAGTATATCATCGATCTCCTTGTCGCTCCGATGACCAAAGAAGCTTGCAAGCAAGACACAATTGCACTATTCGGCCATTTGGCTGAAAATGGACATAAGGTCTGACCTGAGAAATTACAATACTGCCCGAGAGAAGTCATGTACTTGGGACATCAGCTAGAGAAGGGAGTGAGAAGAGTTTTCCATGAGCGCAAAGAGACAATCCTTAAGATGAAGTTCACAACCACCCAGTAGGAGGTGAGGATGTTTCTGGGCATGATTGGTTACTGCCGACAATGAATCCCAAACTTTTTCTTTTGACGAAGCCTTTGATGAGGCTGACACACACTGATGTCAATGACCTGGTACCAAAGAATGATTAAAGCATGGAAGCCTTTCATGAGCTCAAAAATCTGTGTTTGTAGTGCACCCGCTCTTGGAATGCCAGAATATACAAAATAATGTGTGCTCTTTTGTCACTAAAGAGATGGGTGTGCATTGTCTGTACTAACAGAAGCCTGTGGTGGGTCTAAGCTCCCCAGTGGCTATTTCTCAGCTACACTTGATCCAGTGGCTGCAGCATTGCCTGGTTGTCTCAAAGTGGTTGCAGAGCCAGCACACTGAAGGGATAGTGATGGGTTACCCCTTTAATTGTAATGGTGTCCCATTCCATGAAGAGATCCTCATGACACGTACCAGAACTCAGCATTTAACAACATGGGCGGCTGGCACAGACCGAGGGCCGGGGGAGTTGGGGGTAAAGAAAAAAATATAAACGTAACGCCTCGTCTCTCCCGGTACAGAGCACCCAGGCTCCGCTAAGGCAATCACAATGCTGCAATGCAGCATTGTGATTGGTCTGGGTGCTGTGGTTCGGCACTCAGGCGGGGACCGGTGGCCAAACATTCATGCACACTTACATATTGCCTACCACTCCTTCCCCTTTTCTGAGAGCAGAGCAACCTCTCCCGCCCCACAAAGCTGCCACAGCAGGAAAAAATAAAATGATAATAACTCGTTATTATCATTTTATTTTTCCTTTATTCACACTGCTGAAAAGCAGTGGGGCGACGCTCCTCCACCTTAGTGGAGGAGCCGCCACTGTTTGACAAACAGCCGCCTAACTCATTATGAGAGAATCATTTAAGCATCAGAAAATGTTTCTCTCCGGCAATGGAGCATAATAAACCGTGCTTCTCTGTTGCCAACCCCAGAGGAAGATGATGAGGGGGATTTCGACCACAACTGTGTCAGCATCACCAAGTTGTGCACAAAGCCAAGATCCTATATACTGGATGTTCCTCTTCCTGAGACCAATCATAGCCTCTTTGTTGGTGTGTCTTACCTGAGGGATCGAGGCGAGTTTCAAGAGTCGCTTATGGTGTGTATTACCTAAGAGGAGTCGTAGAAGCATCCTACTTGTGCCATGTAACGTCCACATAAGAGGCTGAACTGATTGTACTTACCCAAGTCTGCAATACCTCTGAGTGCTTGCAGGTCACTATTTATACTGTCAGCATGTATGGGTTAGGAGTTGTGCATGACTTCGCCCAGTTGTGGTCAGAAACGGGCTGTATGTTTCAAACTTGTTAGAAGCTCTGCAAATGCCAAGGGTGATTGATGTGGTGACGTGAGCTGGACACAAGCTGTAATGTTTTTGTCCCCATAGGCAGCCGTTATGCAGATGAGATTGCCCGATACTGCGCTCTTTAGTCCAGTACCTTACATTTGGACAGACCATGTAATGTGGAAGGAGAGACTGTATCCAATATGTTGCTGAATATTGTGCATACCGTTAATGAGCTTAAAACATACTGCCCCTGAGTTACATAAGGCCAAATGGGAAAAGATGGGATGTGTAAGGGACACCTGTAACATTTGGGTATCTGTAGAGGGAATACCTGTTCTCCCTGATTCCTTCTTCCCTGCGATGGTGTGACACATGATTGGTCCAGCTCATTTGGGGAGAGATGGGATGGTGTTCACCTTCCGATCTTATTGGTACAATCCTCATTTCAGATCAATGCAGATCAATGGCAAACAGTTTTTGGCAGCATTGTATCATATGTCAGAAACAGAATGTGGGCAAAATCTTTGCTGTGGCAATGAGTCATATTGGAAAGTCTGATCGCTCTTTCAATCATTTCCAAATCAACTTTGTGGAGATGCCTAGATGTGACCAATTAAGGTATATCCTTGTCATTGTATGCCTGTTTTCACGATGGGTTGAGTCATATCCCTATGGCATATGTGACAACCTAACATTCACAGAATTATTGCTGCTGGAATTGATACTACGCATTGGGATGGCATTTCTTCTTGAATCTGATCAAGGAGCGTACTTTAGGGCGTGATAATCCATTTATTTTGTATTGCCTAAGGAATTTACCAGAGATTTCACTGTAGTTACAGACCCGAGGTGTCCTGTGTTGTCGATGGATTGAACAGAATGAACAAAGCTAAATTGGCCAAAGGTTGTACCTCGATGTCACTGATATAGCTTGACGCTCTTCCTTTGGTGCTCATGAGTCTCCGTGGTACCTCCAGTAAAAAAAACTGGATTGTCACTGCATGAGATGGTGATAGCGAGAACCATGGGAATACCCTCTGTCCCGGCAGCTGCCTTTGTGAATATCACAGTTGACCTGGTCCTAGAGTACTGCAAGGGATTGTCTGACGTGGTGCGTTCTGTCACTAATCAGGTCAGTGCTGCTACTCCAGCTGTTTGTGGGTCCCCTGGGCATGACCTGAACCCTGGTGATTGGATCCACATTAAGAAGCATGTGCGAAAGTCTCGTTTGGGGGAGCGCTGGCGAGAACCCTACCAGATGATCCTGGTTACTGACATCGCCATCAAGTGCACTGGTCTGCTGAACTGGATTCATGTCTGCCATACTAAAATGGTAAGGCACGAAGAGGAAGAAGAGGAGTCAACATCCACTAATTCCTTGAGGCGACCCAGGTTTGGGGTTTCTGAGATGTCGGAAGAAGAGGAAGTCCAGGCTGAGGTTCCACGATCTACATTGGGCAAACATCACACAGAGCAAGGGGGCGATGAGTGTTTTCGTCCCAATGGCCACTGTGATACCGACCACTGGATAGAGAATTCTCATTCATCGTGCCGGTGGAAATTCGTGAAAGGCTTAAACTAACCTGCCGCAGCAAAGCTCACAAGGAGTAGAGTCTGGGCAGGGAAGCTTCACCTCAGAGAGTGAGTCTGCCTCATCAGAGCTAGAGATTTCAAGCACCTCTAACGGTTGAGGCCCAGCTGAAGACAGCTGGCCAAAAACTGCAGCTCCCAGAAAGAGAATGTTGACACCTAAGAAGAGACCAGAGATGATTAGGGAAGACTGTGAGTTTGACGAATACAAACAAGTTGACCAGATTGACATTGTGGATTAAAGCCTCTACTTGACCAAGCGACCGAAATGCGAAAGAAAGATCAATTGGAAGTGTTCAGGTCCAGACTGGATGCACCTTGCCAAAATCAAGTTTGACTGGTGACTGTCCGATGGACGTTTACGAGCCTTCCTGAGACGAAAAGATACCACGACAGGAGTCTATTGACGCTTACTATTTACAAGAGATTGGGTAACAGTCAGAGGACAATAGCTCCGTTTAGGCCTCTGTTTGACACAGTATACAAATCCCAGTAGCTTTCGAGATAGGGTAGAGACAATAGCATTATAAGTAGAGAACTAACAGCGGCACTAAATACTTCCTTGAACTGATTTAGGTTAACATTGTGCAGCAACATTGCAATAGTTTGCTTCTCAGTTTGCCAGTTGCCACTTCCATGTTTCCATGCTTGGGTGGCTGTTGGATTATCTATTTGTTGGGAGGGGATATCCCTCATGCCAATGCACTCTACCTTTGAACCTATAGTTAGATATTCCCCTCTGAGTAACGTGTCTCACCTTACCCAGCATGAGAGTGTGCATAGTTATAATGTATATTATCAAATGCCAGCAGAATATGTGAAGGTCACGGAGGTGGAGGTTGTTATGTCTGTTTGTATCTCCTGGCCTCTGTAGCCAAGGGTGCACGATACGTCCACTTAACCCTGTCCTATTTTTCCTGTTCAGTCTTCTTAAAACTTTTCTATTGTCTGGACTAGACTGTTTTATTCTGATTTTGATGATCCACTAGAGGAGGTACAAATCGGCCATGGTGAAAATTTGTATTTGTGAACTACAAACATATTTCTTGCTCTTATCTAAATTATAAGTCAAGGTATCAGACTGTTTATACCATTAAATTATTTTCCCCATTGATTTAACGTGAGTACTACCAACCAGAGCATGCATAATGTAAACTGCAAGATTAACCAGGATGAGTGGGTATTCATAGATGAGCTGACTGAGAGGATACTGATAGATGAAGAAAGTGAAGGAAAGACTAGTGCTGAATATGTCATTGGGAAAGGCAAAGCGACACTAAAGGAACCCCCTCCTATATTGAATGTTGAGGTTACCAACAAGGGATCTTTATGCATCCTGCGACAGCCAAAGGGAAACAAAACTGTTGAAAACCTAGTATGAGCAAATGCAAACATAACTATTTGGTGAAAGAAAAGACCTTCTTAAATGTAGATACAAGTATAAAGGGGATCTATTATGTATGTGGTAAGTCAGCTTATTTTCAGCTACCACATAACTGGACAGATAGTTGTTATACAGCCTTAGTTTTCCCCAGAACATATTGAACTAACTAGTTAGACTTTCCTCTTGAACGATAGATAAGGAGAGGTAAGCGTAGCTTTAAACAGATCCTTAAAGACTACTTTGGAGCACTCATCCCATCTATAGGAGACTCGCGAAATGATGTAAAGATTAGAAAATGATCTACTTTAGTTGACCCGCATGCCATTGATACAGCGGAAGCTTTGGCAGTAATAAACAAGCATTTGCAATGCAAAATATCTTGCATTTGCTAGAGTTTGCGCCATTGGCATTGTAAAAGACTATGGCTTTCTTTTTTTTTTATATATATTTTTATTGAGCAGAAAGTAACATAAATACATTGCGCAGTAGTCTAAAGTGAGATAAAAATAAAGAAAAGAGAACCTATTCCAATTCATTTCAATCTGATCCAAATCGATTAACCATGATAAAAATTCTCCCTATTGGATTAGGACAGTACAAAGTGCAATTGTGTTCAAAGTACAAAGTGCTATATTATCGGTAGAACCTGGTTAGGAACAAGTGTTCTACTCCAGAAACAAATACTATTACAATCCTTAGAAAAACATGTGCAATTAGCAATTTAAATACAAACATATTTCTCAAAAATAGCGATTACGAAACATGCTTACTCAAAGTGCAAAGTGTGATATTAAGGTAAAACCAGGTTTGAAACCTCGGTTCTGTTCCATAAGTATACACTATTAGATCTTTAGAAAAACATGTGTAAATAGCAATTTAAGTGCAAACGTGCTGCTCCAAAATACCGACTAAGCATGTTAACCTTACATTATTTTTCCTTTCCTTCCCTTCCATTCCTTCCTTTCTTTCCCCTTCTTTGTCCTCCTCTTCACTCCTTATTCCCTTCTTGTCATACTACACAGCATATTTTGGATTAACAAGTATTTTCTTCATAAATAACATTAATTCTTGACAATACGTGCTTTATGAATAAAGTGCTTTAGCATACAGAAACTACATATGGAGTGCAGAACTAAGATATGATAATAACGATTAGTGCCTTGTGAATAAAGTGCATTAGTGTACAGAAACTGCGCAATGGAGTGCAGACCTAAGATAGAACCGGATTCGGAATTCTTGAATATAGTGCTACCCACTAATTCTCAAGCCTCTTATCGAATACTTTTCCCATTAGTGTTTAAACTAGGAGCCACATTTGCCATGTTAATGAGGGGAGCCATATAGCATTTTAACCCAAATCGGGATCTCCCCACACTCTTTGCATATGCTTCCTCAAATTTCATAGTATGACACATTTTATCCTTCCAGTTCTGGATTCTCGGGACCTTAGCAGTCCTCCAATACTGGAGGATAAAAGAATGTGCAATCGTCAAAGCTATTGAAATAAAATATTGTTGGCCTTTTACTAATTGACGGCTCCTTGTTTGAAGCGCCAAATAGTGCGAGGGTGGGCTCTAGTACTATTGTTGTCTCAGTAGCCTGGCTGATTGCCTCAAACAATTTCTGCCAGAAATCAACAAGATGAGGGCAAGAATAAAACGTATGGAGCCAACCTCCTTCCCCTTGTTGTTTACAGCGAAAGCAATTATTAGAGACCGCTAGATACATTTTATGTAAAATTTCCGTGGCATCATATGCCATCCATCTAGACAGGAATGGCATTCTTTTAAAATGTGATGCCCGAAGAGAATTGTATCTCCTATCTCAGCAATAGCATGCCAATCTCTCTCTGATAGATAACATTGAGTTCTCTCGTCTACCCTGGAAAAAACTAATTAAATCAAACGGTAAGGAGAGATCTAACAGCACTCAGTACCAATTACCTACACCAAGCAATCTGCTCTTCACCAGAGCTCTGCTGATTGCATGGAGGTCGTAGATTTCACTTGTTATTGTAACCTGCAAAAAGTGTTAAATCTGGTGAGAACTTAAAAAATGTGGTGTGAATTGCTGATTGCTCCTCATTATTAATTCTTCCCGAGAGATATATTTGCCACAAGCTAAAAAAATCGGCATATGTCTTAAAACCTCTGTGAGAGCTTGAGTTATTTATGTGTTTTGAGAACCTGCAAGCGGTGGGTAAACGCGCCAGGTTTTCTTACCACATAAATGAAAGCCATCGTCTTGGTTTTAAGACAATGGCTTTAATTTATGTGTTAAGAAAACCTGCCTGTTTACACGCCGCTTACAGGTTTTCAAAACACATAAATAACTCAAACTCTTACAAATGCATTGCAAATGCGTGTTTTTTTGCAGTTTTTATATAGCGCGAACTTGACCAGAAGGTATTGGAGCCTTAAATAAGGACACACTCATTTTTTGGGAGGCATGGAGAGATTGAGTGATTTTCCCAGAATCACAGGCTGTTGAGCCCAGGCGTAGACTCGAACCTGGTTCCTCAGCTCCAAAATCGGCAGTTCTGACATTAAGGCCACAATCTCTCCCCATTCTTGTATCATACATAATGTTTTACTAAAAGAACCGCCGATTTTGTTTGTATAAAAGCAAGCCACCTTTCTGCAAAAAAAAAAAATATAGAACACTGGCGTAATTAAATGTCACCTAGATCTATTAAATGAAGAGCTCTGCCACTAACAAAACTGGAGCCGGCTATAAAAAAAATGTATAGAATCTTACAAATTCATCGTGAGAGCAACACCCACATCGTTTTATTAAAGTCAAACTACTGGTTTTGTCAGTCCGTGTTTTTTGTAGCTCTGTCACAGGTTTTGCGGTTTTAAATTACTGAATATAACATGCTTTGGTATTTAACAAACTCGTCGGCATTTAAACATGCTCGACTGCGCCTCATAGTCCCTCTGTGACCCGAAAGCGAAACAGATTCCAGCAATGAACTGTTCTGCGGTGCAATGTGGACCTTTTCGTTAAAGGGCGCTAATGGCGGTTGTTGAGATGCCATGATCACGAGGGTTAAGGATTCAGCCCACTGATCATTGAAATGTTAAACAAGGATATCCCAAAAGTTTCTTTCAATATATAAGTGATACCCCCACAATGTTTAAAGTTCCTGTTGATGTGCTTTAACCAGTAACCCAGGGGGACTACCAACGAGATCCTGGAGCAGAGTTGAATTTAGGCTACTGTCCACAATAAACAGATCATCAGAATTTCAGTATTTCATTAAGTCATTCATTTCCAAGCAAAGTTTGACAAGAGAACAGGCAGTTTATAAGAGCACAGTTCATTTTTTTCATACAGTCTGAAGAAAAGTCATTGGAACTTTAGGGGTGTGTATTGACTTGTTGAACTTCGAGGCATGGCATGTCTGGATACTGAGAAAAGTTTTAGTGAGGTCTGGGTGGGGTATGAGACCAGGGAGGGCATTGCTGTAAGATAGTGAATAGTATCTACCGACCTTGGATAGGAAACCAACAGGGTCCCTGGCCCTGGGCGCGGTCCAGGCATGGATGGTCACAGACCGGTGTGCCGTTTGGGGTGCCCACTGTGCGGATGCTCTGCGAGTGTGCTTTTATTCCTGATGACAGCCATAAGGCTAGAAAGAAACGAGACAGAAGCATTCCTGCTAGCCACCAGATGGCCCAGCAGCCGAGTAGCCCCTGACAAGACTTGGTAAAAAAGAAACCTGACCGGCCTTGTAAAGTGCCAGAGTGCAAGATGCTCAGTAAAAAATAGTGCAAAGAAAGTCAAACATGTTTAAGAACCCACAATGCAATATGAAAAGATAACCAATATCAAATCCAAACTCATACAAAGCTCCCGCTCACACGTCGCTAAAGTGGAAATAGATTTCTAGAAAGAGCCTACGATTCTGTTAGCAGGGTCTGACCATGTCCTGTCTTTATACAGGCTATTGACTCAACTAAAGGACAATAAATCCTCAATGGCAGCCATTGAGAAATCAATGGTTTATACCAATAAAAATAGTAAACTTATACAAATGGAATTGACCAACATGAATATAAAAATGAAGCAAACAAATGCACGTTTGAACGATCTAGAATACTGATGGCAAGTGTCAACCTAAATGGAGTAAGGTATATGGAACTTGCAGTGTAAGGGGACTGACCTCGAAGAACACAATAAGTGGGATACCATACACATCTGTGGCCTTCAGGAAAAAAGGCGACAATATGATATTCTTCCTGATATCTTTCCTTCCAACTCCACTACACATTGACTTCCAACGGTCACTTGAATTTAATCATGCACATAAACTGCGTGTCCGGCAGTCCAGTGCTCCGATACCTATGGTCGTCTGTCTATTAACTTAAATACAAGAGTGTGCAGTTCCTTCGACAAAGTTAGGAGAAAGGACGAATTAAAAAAAGAGTAGGTTTTCAGGTCAGTGGAATAAGTTCCAATAGTGGCAAGTGCCCTCACACACCCCGAAAGGTGTCATGTTTCATCATCTGGTCATGCTCCTCGTTAGGCCGGCGCTGCAATGCCCGCAAAGGGGCTTTTTGCCAGAGATCTTTTAATTTTGCCGTATGATGAGGTGTGGGTGTGTGGGTCGTGAAGAATGTGTAGTGTGGTAGAAGGAGGTGATTTAAAATAGGTCTAGTGATGCGATTTGTGGAAGAAGTTCCTTGCTCTAAGACCCATCCTGAAAAAATGGTACATTAAGTTTGGCCTCCTTGAACTAGCTACAGTGATTATCACCATATATGAGCGCACCCAAGAGTATGACAATTCTGAGGAGTTGGAGGGCTTCTTGTTTACTTTAAAGGTGTCGTCAGTAGATACTAGACCTGTGCTATTTGCATCAGATACATCAGTATGAGGTGACCAAATTATTGAGGTGGAACCTTTACTTCATGAAAAGCTTCGCTCTCATACTAACACTTCCATTGTTTTTAGAAAGTACTCCTACACGCTCCCCAAGAATAATGACCGAGTAACCGAAAGAATAGCATGTGATAGATCTAGCTCCTCCTCAAAGAAGTGCTAGATACTTATGCACCAATGGTAGGGCAATGCTATACCTGATATGTAGAAAGAGAATGTGTTTGCCGACCATTACATGGCACACGTGTATATATCGGCGAAGACTTCAATGCTAAGGGTTTTTGCTCGCCTAGCTAAAGTTTAGAGATCCAGTTGGAGTACATCATTCTTTTATTCATTTCCTTAACTGTTTTCCCATACTGACAACCACTAAGACTGTTTTGTGGCTCCCTCATACCATGTCTACGATGACTGATATACAAATCTTCCCGAAATGTGAATGGTACTACCTTCAACAAACGGGAGAATGTCCTTACTTGTATGGCTTGAAAAAAACACTCCTTGGTCCATTACAAAAGACCCATTTTTCACCCCGACTGGCTGGTAAACTAAGAAGAGACTGGGTGGGTAAAGTTATTGCAGCAATTGAGCCCACTTATAGAAAAGGTGAAGTAGCCTTACTTATTCACCAAACTTACCTCTGTGGGTTCTGAACACCTGGGATGACAAAACTGGCCACTTAGCATTTGCCAAACTATCCCTACAAGTCTCTCACTTTGTGATTGTATCTGTATATGCTCCTAACACGGGCAGATCTAGATTCTGTGTAGTAAGCAGAACCCTGACTGAGATTGACTATTCCAATTTATTGGTCAGAGGTATCTGGAACGTCACACCTAATTCAGCTTTGGACAGATATGGTCCCTGAAACAAAACATGCAAATCAGACAAAGTGCTCCTCAAAGATCTGATGGTAGACTATGCCCTAGTGTAACCTTCGCGAATCGTTCACCCCACCAACAGGCAATATACTATTCTGATGTGTGTGCATGACACAGAAACAAGGATTGACTATTTCTTACTCACTGCTCTTCTGTTATGAGCCGCATCTCACGATTCAATTATTTATATTGGAATTTAAGATCACTTCTTAATTAAGCTTGACCTTGATGTGAAAATACAAGCACCAACATGACAATGATGGAGAATGCCGGCCTTGAAATATAGCAAACACAACAAGATGATGGACGGAGTGCTCAAACTTTTCAACCACTCGCTTCCAGTCACAGAATTGGGAGCAATCCATCGTTCTTTTGCTCACCATGCCACCCCAGTTTGGACACAGTCATATGCAAACCATTCTTGACCCTGCTCCACATGGGAGCAGTTCAGCCCGAACTACCAGGCCAGGTCCTCCCTGGATCGGAAACAAGCATCCTGGTACTGGTTTCACTGTTTCACACCTCATCAGCCAGGCTAGCTTGAATCTAGGGGAACAGCAAACAAGGGACCCACGTCTGGGCATACCCATGACCACTTAGGGTGAACATAGCAAACACAACAAGTGGACAGGGTGCTGAAACTTTTCAATCCACTCAACCCCAGTCAAAGATCTGGGTTTAATCCATTGGTCTTTTGCTCATTATGCCACCCCAGTTTGGACCCAGCCATATGCAAATCAGTCTTGACCATGCTCCTCTTGGGAACAGTCCAGCCCAAACTGCCAGGCCAGATCCTCCCAGGATGCTTGTTTCTGGTCCAGGGAGGACCCGGCTTGGCAGTTCGGCTGGACTGTTCCCATGAGGAGCAGGATCCAGACTGATTTGTATATGGCTGGGTCCAAACTTGGGTGGGGTAGTGAGCAAAAGAACAATGTATTTAACCCACATCTCTTGACTGGGGGTGAATGTTTGATTCATTCAGACTTCCGTCCATTATTTGTTCTCTGCTGGCATTGAAATATAGGAATCATGCCAATAATGAACAAATGCACACTTACCTCAAAGATTTAACTGCTATTGGCAGCCGGAAAATCCTACGTCCAAGGCCAAATAGTCAAAGATATGGCTATAGTGAAATGCCAAACCTTACAGAAACAGCACTCATTGGAAACGGCAATGACTTCCTTCCTTGTTGAAGCAGTAATGCAGATGACGACATCCGACTTACCAAACAGAATAATAAAGGCAAAATTTGAGCTCAACTTTGTTTATATATCGAAAGTGAAAAGGACCTGGACAAGACTTAAGCACAAGACCTATGAACAAGGGAAGAAGGCATGTCAATTATTAGTGTTTCTAATCAGACACGACATGGATTCCAGAGTAATCCCGACAGTATGAACCTACTCAGGGTCATTTGCTGAACATCCTCAAGCCATTGCGATGGTGTTCGATGACTACTGCTCCTTCCTCTATTCGTTAGACACTAGAGACACATAATCAAAAGAGACTACCTTTTTAGAGACACTTTAGTTGCCCAGAGTAAACCAATGAGTGGCAGCAAATTTGGAGACAGACATCACGTAGGGAGAAATTTGTGAGTCCATCAAGGCAAGAGCCACAAATAAAGCTCCTGGAAAGATGGCCTTCCTCTTGAGTTTTGTAAAACTACTGCCACTATAATGATACATATTACACAAGGTCTATGGCGAGGTAATCTCTTTTCAAGACCTGCACCCTGAAGTCAGTAAAGTGTTTAGTTCCTTAATACTGAAACCAAATAAAGATCCATAATTATACTCTAGCTATGTACCCTTTTCACTTCTTAGTATGGATATGAAAGTATAGGCGAAGGACTTGACCAGCTGCTGTGGTGATGTTTGTCCTTTGCAACATTTTCTATTTTTTGGGGTCTTTTCTGTAGCTTGTGGACACTTAATGTATTATTGTATATTTAATATAATTCCAGATCTGTATTAGCTTCAGTGTTGATCTCGCCACTTGTCCATTAGTCCTATCTATGGCCCTTCGACAGGGATTGTCTTCTTGGCTGAACTTTCTTATATTATGCGATCAACCTTAAAAAGCACTGATTGTGAGTCAATCTCTCCTCCTACATCCTTTGGCATTGCATTACAGGGTGCTTGTTTGTCTGGTCCAAAGAAGTCACAAACAACTAACAGTAATTGGCACACACACATCTTGGGCACATAGCTGAACCATATGAAAAACGTCTATTTATTCCTCATTCACTAGCTACCAAGTTCTCCTTCACTACTACTTTAGATGGATGGAGGCGGTGCAGTCGACTTAGACTTTTAAAAATCCTCGGGCTGACTTCCCACTCACAGTCTTCTATATTAAGGCAACACGTTTCGGGTGAAATTGATGTGGTGTGTTTGACACAGTGAAATAACACATCAGCCTTTCAATAAGTATTCCTGATACATGAGGGAGGACATCCTTGCACACCATGTCTGGCTACCCCTTCTCTTTCTCAAGTTTACTATTACACCACTCCTTGCTCTCTGTTCCACCCTAGCATTGAAACCACCACCCATCATGTCTACTTATACCACCCTCTCAATTGTTTCCTTCCAGTCTCGCTACCATTTCTGGAACCCTCCATACCCTGCTGCTCTTCTCTGAATCCTCTACCTTCTGGTCTCTAAATGAGATGAAGGATCTGGTGAAAGACTGCCTAGGGGATGTCTCGTCATAGAGATACAACAGAAGAAGCACAACAATGTTAATGTGGTTGTTGATTTGCCTGGTGGTAGTCTCTTGAGAGAATATAGGTCTTCATACGTCTCTAAATTTGATTCTTGAATGTATGGGGAGCAAGCAAAGCCCTGGGCTTTCGTGCGCAGGGCAACCTGGCCCCTGCCTGTGTCTGCTTGAAGGCTACACACTCGTCTGTGTGGTAGTCGTGAAAGCTGGATGACCGTGCTCAACACACAGTGCGTCTTTAGCCTCACCAAAGGTTGACACTTCAGCTCCTTTCTCCTACCTAAACTTGGCAGAGATTTACCTTTTGCCTAATTTTGAGCACTTCCACTCCAGGCCCTGATGGTCCAGATGAACTCCTAGTGTATCTTTTGTCAGCCTAAACCCAGCCTCTGAACATAGCCATGTGTTGATTCTCTGACTTGACTGTGTTACGGGTGGAAAAGCATCTAGAGATTATTTAACTTGTAGACGGTGCTACATAAATTGCCATCTGTCATGCAGCAAGCATTCAGAGCTGGCTCTGGAGCAGTTTTTCTGCACAATGTAGCATTGTTTTATTTCTTATCCTCAGGTGGGTATATGTCTGTGACATCCCTGTGGGTAGGGCAAAAGGTGTTTGTAGTGCTGAAATGAGAATGATGTGCATCGCAATAACCACGGCGGGATTTAGAGCTGTTGGCGGTCGGTGTGAAAATCATTCTTGGCGCCCCCCCCCAAATTACCTCCACCTCAGATTCCCCCATGATCATCGGCTAAAAGTGGCCTTCATCACTCCATAGGCCCCTCTTACATACATTTTGTTTTACTGCACTGGTAAAGGCTGACTTTACTAATAAGAATGTATAATCTACACAAACAAACCCTTTTCAGCAACATTAGGAATAGATCATGAAAGACTGGGGGGAAGAAACATAACGTCCTAACCTATTTTATGCAGTTTGCATGCAGCTCTTTGATGACAATTCTTAACAGTCACTGTTCTATATTAGGGTTGTAACTTATGAGCTGTGGTGGCAAAAGGATATCTGTCACAAAAGCAGTAATCCACTCAGCTATCCACATAAAATTCAGATCTATGATCTGCACGGTACCCTTCACAGATACGCACAAGTCGCACTGCCCTAAAGGTGGCTTTGGCAACAACAGCAGCACCTGATACTTCCCACTTGGGACTTCCCACTTGAGAAAGTTCACCAGGTCTATACTTGCTGACTCCCTCTGCAGCTCGCGAGCAGTTCCTCCCTATTGCCAGTGCGGATCCCGTCTTCACTCCTGTTCTGTAGTATCCTGTTCATGTTAATGTTCTGCCATTTTCACCACCTGCCCAGCCATTGTGAATGTGCTGTGTGCTGCATGGAATGTTGGAGTGATGATGCATTTTGGAACAGTGGTGTAACAAAAGTTGAGGGGGCCCCCCTGCAAGGTACCGGGAGGGGCCCCACTCCGGATTTAAACCGGAGCTCTCAGGCCTCAGTATCTTGCTGAGGCCCCCCCCGCACCACAGGGGCTGTGGGGGCCTGTGTTACGCATCTGTTTTGGAATGTTGGGTACCTGTGAGGTGAAGTTGACAGATGAGAATGGGCTGAGCAGAAGGCAGGCTGCTCCTGGTGGGGTGCTTGACTACAACACCTCTGCATGTAACTTACTACAATAAATCTACATATACTACATCCTACCTGCGTGGACTTTGTTACTACATGTTCGTTGAAGCCTACAGTAATGTGTGTCTCCTATCAATCACCAACTCAGAGATACCTTGTGGCCCCCATGCAGTTGGAGTGTACTCAGTGGGGAGTGTATCGGAGCGATGGAAGTCAGCAGTTACTGGTGCTTTGTTCTACCGTTGTATCGTTGCTCACCAGTCTGGGCATTGATGTTTGGATGTTGGTCTCTTATTCCAAATTCTGGAGTGACCCAGAGAAAACAAGATTGGATAAGAAAGGTCACAGTTACTTCTGCTTCTAGACTGCTGTGCCTGCCTCTTGTGTATTGTCTGCTCAGACTCTCCCCACAGGGACTCCAGCTAGGTACAGCCTGTTAACTTTAAGCATTCACATCTCCAAGATACACAAACACCTGGACGTGGGAAGCCAATTTTATAATTAGCGGTTTGTTTACTTTTTCCCCAGGTACATCGAGATCCTAACGGAGCAGAAGCCGAAGATTGTGTGGGAGGAGCAGATTGCTGAGCATTATTTTGAGTACAAAAAGTAAGTTTTCTTTTCCACTCCTCGCCTCTTCTTTGCCTCCGCACTTTAGTCATGCTGCGTGTGGCCTTTCTTAACTGCCGGGGGGGGGGGGGGGGGGGGGTTATTGAGAGAGGTCTATGCACAGGAGCCTTTAACAACTCTTCTTCCCCAGACAAACACGGCCTCCATCTTCTCGTCTCTTCGTACCCAGGCTTCTTCAGTCCCCCCCTTCCCAGTCTTCTTCTCAGGGTCCTCTTTACTGAATGTGCCGCCACCCCTCTACGCCTCTTTCACTGTCACCCTTATCTCATTCTACTGCTTCCAAATGTGTGTTCCTCTGCAGGCACCAGATAGGTCCACTCAACCTACCCCTTTCCTCCTGTCACCCCGCACCCCCTCTGCAGATTTTGTTCCGTTTTCCTCCCCCAGCCTTCTCCTTCTCGCATTTCCGAGCTCTAGATTGGTTATACTGACCAAACTTGTCTTCCCCCAAACAGTCTTGTCCTGTACCTTCTCCAGGGGTTCGATTTAAATGCCGCCCCATTATCGCAGCCTCGCCACTAATGCAGGTCCGGCCTCCCATCCATTACTTTTCCCCCTCGGCTCCCATCTCGCCCCTATCCGTGGTTTCAGCTTTCTCTCCCTTCACCCCTCTCTTCTCTCAGGTTTTATTTCCCCTCCTCCCTCTGTCCCCTCCTCCCCACCTTAGCTCTTGCATCTTTCCTGCTCTTTAGCTGCCTCGTTTTTTGATGGTTTTCTTTCACCCAGGATTCTTCATTTCTTCTTCTCTCGACGTTTAATATTCTTGTTCTTGACTAGGCTTCCTCCTTCTGCCCTAGATTTTCTCTTTACATTCCCGGGTGGGGTTCTCATATTTTCTCCAGTTTGCACTCCTTAGCATCAAAAGACGTATGCTTTTCCACTAGGCGCTAACCACTCTGCCGCTCCACTTACCTACGCGCTCTTCTTATTGCCTCTCAAAGCCCCTACACCGCCCGCCATCTTACTCCGCACTCCGCAGGACATTGTTCCCCTGCTACAAGTACTTGAACACGAGAAGCCGCATCGATGAAGGAAAAACACGTGTATTGTGCAGTGGAGAACCCCCTGCCACCCAAAGATAACCTGCACACATCCAGTCAGGACATTTTTTTCTGCGCCATGCAGCGCGTGCCCGGCTTTTGGGGGTTTGTGGATCGTAACGTTGGATGTCCTCCCAGGGCCGCGCGCGCGCCCGTGAAACCTCGAATTACCTGCAGTCCCCTGGCGGCGTCTCCGCGGCTGAGCACGCTGAACTCGTGCATTCGCCAAGGCAGCACTCCTGGGCGCGCAGACCCAGAACAAATCAGATGAAAGCATTTTAAAATAGCTCCGGCCTATGAACTTCCTCCTGCGGCAGCACATCAGTGGTCAGAAGGCTTGGTGAGGATGTGCTGAAGCCCGCTGCTCAAGCAGATGCACGCCGCGCGCACATTAACCCACGGCAAGCCAGCGACCTAGCTTGTGAACATCTGCACAGCACCGACGGGAGAGTTTGTGTCCTCTTCTTTCAGTGAGTTAGGGTGACCAACTGGCATTGGTGCAAATTCAGGACGGTGATTGTAAAAATTCAGGACAGGAGGTCAAAATTCAGGACAAAACTTCAGGACAATAGGTAAGTTTTACAGACGCATCAGAGGAGGTCGCGCAATAGTATATAAGTAAGCCCAGTCATATCCAAACATATTCAACCATTTGCAAACCTATCCATCATGTATCCTTCCATCTATCATTTCACTCATCCATCCTTTCACTCATCTATCCATTATCCATCCATCCACCCTTTCACCCTATCCATCTGTACACTCATCCATCCACTCTTCTACCCATCCATCCAGCCATTTACCCTTTCACCCATCCAGCCATCCTTTCACTTACTCATCCATCCCTCCACCCAGTACCTCATCCTTCCACCCATCCACCCTTTCAGTCATCCATCCATCCTCCCTTTCTCTCTCCATCGACCCTTTCACTTAGCCATCCTTCCTTCCATCCATCCACTCACCCATCCATCTACTCATCCACTCATGAATCCATCCAATTACCCTATCACTCATCCATCCTTTCTCTCATCCATTTATCATTTCACTCCTTCATTCATCTATTCATTCTTTTGTCCATCTACCCTCCCTTTCACTCACTCATCCATCCTTACATCCACCCTTGCACTTATCAATTCATCAATCCATCCATCCTTTCACTCATCCATCCACCCTTTTACCCATCCATCCACCCTTTTACCCATCCAGCTACCCTTCCACCCATACATCCAGCTATTTACCTTTTCTCTCATCCATCCTTCCACTCACTCATCAATCCATCCAGCCTCTCTCATTATCCATCTATTCAATCTTTCATTTAATTTTGAGCTGAGCCTTTTTGAGAAGAGGCCCATCAAGCACTTCACCCTCGCTGCAGGAGCTATTCCAGGACTGGGACAGAAGCCACCCAGGGCGGAGACAGGATCCACCACAGGAGGGACAGGAGCCATCACAGGCGGGGGGGACAGGAGCCATCACAGGAGGGGGAACAGGATCCACCAGGGTGGGCACAGGGGTGGGCATACAGTATTCTAGTATCATCTTGGTCTCTTCCAGGGTGGGGTAGGGCTCACCTCTCCTGCCCCGTCACCTCTCCTGCCCCGTCACCTCTCCTGCCCCGTCACCTCTCCTGCCCCGTCACCTCTCCTGCCCCGTCACCTCTCCTGCCCCGTCACCTCTCCCGTCCGGTCACTTCTCTCGCCGGTCACCTCTATCGCCTGGTCACCTCTCCTGCCCCATCACCTCTCCTGTCCCGTCACTGCTCCTGTCCCGCCCCTGTCCCTGCTCCTGCCCCGTCACTTCTCCTGCCCCGTCATTTCTCCTGCCCCGTTCACTGCTCCTGTCCATTCATCGCTCCTGTCCGTTCATCGCTTCTGCCCGGTCACCGCTCCTGCCCCGTCAATTCTCCTGCCCCGTCACCTCTCCTGCCTCGTCACCTCTCTTGCCCTATCACCTCTCCTGCCTCGTCACCTCTCCTGCCCCATCACTTCTCCTGCCCGGTCACCTCACTTCTCCTGTCCCGTCACTGCTCCTGTCCCGTCACTCTCCGTGAAAAAACATTGGCAAATTACACAAGGCCACAAGTCCCCCACAGTACTCTGTTTGGGGAAAGCTCCTCTTTAATCACTAACTTCGATCTACTGGCTCCAAGTGAGTTACTGGCCTCCAAGGCACTCACTTCCACATGATATGCTAAAGGCAGACGGCGCACTGTCATTCGAAAGGGGATAATCAGCCTCAGTCAGAATGACAATGGGCCTGTCCACAGTCTGTGCGAGCTCAGGGAGGGGCTGCTGCAGCCTCTGGAGTTTAACGGAGAAGCGTGAGCTGGCCCCTGAGAACTTTTAATCTCTTGGGGCTTCTCACAGGGGAACAGCACAGCTCACTGTAATTAATCCCCAAAATTACGGACTGTTGCAGGGATTTTGCACATACACAGAACTATGCGCAGGAAACCAGGACCTCAGTGTGTAGTGGTGTACCAAAAAACCCACCTCAGTACCCAGAGCACCAATCCGACTAGCTATAGTGTCTCATTCGTTCTTCGTGCTACAGCGAAGCTACAAATGATTAGACATCCTAGAACATGTTACTCTGTTCCTCTCAGGATACGTGGGAACAAAAACACTCTTTCATTCAAACTCTCGTACCTGTCCACAACATGAGTAACTAGAGTCAAGGAATAGTTTAAAATGTTTATTTTAACTAACGTGCTCTATAATTCAATACACTAGCCAATACTAGCAGCAATATGCATAAGATCAAACAAATCAGCATTGTTACAATTCCATATAGAACAAAAGGGGAAATCATATTATAATGATAGTGGATACAGGATTATAGCGCCTTGTCACCCTCCCCGTGCTCAAAGCTAGTTTATTATTTATAGAAGACCTCCAGGCATTGTCAGGGGGACCCCATACCTCCGAGTTCAGATGCAGGAATTTACATCTCCGGACAAGCACAGCTCTAACAGAGCTCATTGTTTTTCGACCTTGAACACACTGTACAGATGAGGAGCAGAGTGTTCAACTAAATATGTGAAATGCAGACAGTTCTCATGTGAAAGCGAGCAGGCAAAGTGTTTACGAGAAATGTGGTATGTAGTAACGTGAGCAAAAGCGGCAAATTGGCGGCCAAGCATATCTAACTTATGCTAATTTAGCAATGTCCGCAGGTGTGTCCATATCCTCACTACAGGACAAAAGGCGTCCATAAAAGGAATGATTACGGACAACGGACAAGACACCAAAATGACGGATGGTCCGTGAAATTTACGGACGGTTGGTTGCCCTATGGGTATGTGGGTGTACCTGCTGTTGAAATCTATGCAGTGACGTAACAAACCTCAGGGGCCCCCCATTACCCATTCTTTAGCGGCTTTACTGCTTCTCTGCATTTTATTTGGTAGCAGCTGGCCTGGCCAAGTGGCCCCCTTTGAGGTGAAGGGTGTGCCCCCCTGCACTGGGAGGGAGGGGGCACAGGGGTGCCTGCGGGGTCTCCTCAGGAGTGCTGTTCCCATTAAACTGTCTTCACATTTCCTTTGCTTATATGCAGTCCAGTTGTTAGGGGAGTCCTGCTTTTCCGACTAATCTTTTGTCACTGATGAATACAAAAAATGTTGGATGGAATGCTTATACTGATCTCAGCCACTGGTAATTACTTGGGACCGCATCCCCGTTTCTTTTTTTGGTGCCCACCATGCCATCTCTGACTAGATCATTCCATATGCAAATCCCCTTTGATTCTGCTCCAGTAGGAACAGTCGATCCCGACTGACTAGCCAGACCCCCCTCTCCAAACCGGAATACAAGAAGCCCAAGACTGGTTTTATCGTATATGGGCATCGTCAGTCAGGTGCAGCTTGGTTCCAGTGGCACAGTGAGAACGGTGCCCATATCTTACCATACACATCCCACTTAGAGCGTCACAATGAAGAATGGAAAAAAGTGATGGATGGAATTCTTGAATTAATCTCAGACACTGATAATTGCTCAGGCCGCATGCCAGTTCATCTATTCTGTGCCCACTATTGTGCCTCAGATTAAACCCAGCCATATGCAAATCAGCCTTGATCCTGTCCTAGGAGGAACAGTTCTACCTGAACTGCCAAGCCTAATTTTCTCCGAACCGGAACACAATCAACCCAAGACTGGTTTAAGCCTATTTGGGCCTCTTCAGTTCAGCAGGATAGTGATCACGCAGCCCATATCTGGGCATACTTGTTGCGTCACAATAAGAATACAAAATAATGATGGATGGAATGCTTGATATAATCTTAATCACTGTTTATTACTCTGTGCTACATCCACGTGCATCTGTTTTTTGCTCTCTCAGATTAGACCCAACCAAATGCAAATCAGCCCTGATCCTGTTCCACTAGGAACAGTCCAGTCGGAACTGCCAAGGCAGGTCTTCTCCGAACCACAAGCATCCCAAGAATGGTTTTAACGTATTTGGGCCTCTTCAGTGGGTTTAGCTTGCTTCCAACAACGGTGTGAGCATGGGATCCACGTCCAGGCATTCCCTCTGTACTTAGGGTTGACAGTGAAGAATACAAAAAGGAGATGGATGGAATGCTTGAATTATTCTCAGCCACTGGCAGTTACTCGGCCCTGTATGCCTGACTATCCTTTTTTTTTTTTGCCCACCATGCCACCTCAGATTAGGCCCTACCTTATGCGAATCAGCTTTAATCCTGCTCCAGTAGTGACACTCCAGCCCGAACTGCCAGGCCCTCTCCGAACTGGAACACAAGCAACTAGGACTGGTTTCAGCCTATATGGGCTCTTCAGTCAGGTGCAGCTTGGTTCCAGTGGCACAGTGAGCACAGAACCCAGATCTGCTCATACATGTTACACTGGGGGTGCCACAGTGAAGAATACAAACAAAACGTAATCTCAGCTGTTGGTAATTACTTGGGCCAATATCTCACTCCATCGGTTTTTTTTTTTTTTGCCATCCATGCCACCTCAGACTAGACCCAGCCATCATCAAATCAGCATTGATCCTGCTCCTAGAGGGCCTGTTTTACTGTTGCATAACTCCTCCACTTCCTACCTTCTTTCACTGACTAACTGGTGATAACTATTCCGGCTGCTGACATTGCCAGGCCCTCTGCTTCCCCCTCTATACTAGCCCCATGTCTACCCAGAATTTCATTCGAACTAAGTGTTGTCCTCCAGCCATCAAAGCTAGGAGAAGCAACTTTGTTGTTGTTGTAATACTTTATTCGACATTTTAAAAAAATATCATAAAAGTATTGTACAGCATATTTTTAAAACAAGTTAAGAAAGACATACTACAACAGACGGTTTCAATCCATATGAGATTAAAATTAAAAAAAAGGATAAAAAAGAGATAAAACTACATATATATACACATATCATAATCAAATATCCCCTATGATTAGTAATGTAAACAATAATGGGCTGTCGAATCAAGGATGGGGGTGATTTACTTATGGATGTTGCGCCTTGATTAGCCTGCGTCTTAACCTCCAAGCCCAACCCAAATATTTAGCAGTCCCGCAGGTTACACTTGGAACAGATGTATCAAAGGTCAGAATACGCAGTGCCTCCCTGGCAGACCATATACCCAAATTTTTACAGACAGGTTTTAGCCACCTTAATCTGAGTTGCCTGTAGGCCTGACAGGCAAACATGAAGTGGCCAATAGACTCTGTAGGCGAGGCACAGCCTGGGCAGCCCTTTAAGGACGTAATTGCCTTGCTCCAACTGGTTTGAAAATCGTGGAGTGGAAGTGTGCCATATCGCAATTTGAGATGTAATGATCTGTCTTCAGGCAATTCGATAAAGTCCAGGAAGGGCTCCAGACTAGGAGCCGGTTTCGTATCCAGGAAGTTCACACTAAGCACACCCTCCTGTTTTCTTAGGGTTTCAGCCATGACCCAATCCCAATAGATTTTTTTTATCATCAAAGCTAGGAGAAGCAACTTATGAACCTGCTGACCTTCCCAGTACACTGACTGCCTGCCTTTTGACCATGAGAGTCACTTATGCATCCACATGGCTGACCCGCAGCAGAACCTTCTTGAAGCACCTTATTTCTAAGCTGCAATTCATTTGTTTACCGACAGCAACTGGCCTAGGACTCCAATCAAAATTGTTGTAACACATTCAGTTTTTGCAGAATTGTTAGCAAAAGCGTTACATTGTAATTAACAATGCATTATAATTGGCAGACACCTCAGTTCAAGGTTGCAGATGTGTGAATATTGCTTTCTTGTGTATTTTAGGAATAAGAGCGGGAAGCATGCTGTGTTCTACCCAACATTAAAGGTAAGGCCTGATTGTGCTTGTTGCCCACCATTTATCAGCTGTAAAAAGAAACAGGAACCTTTACGTGTCGATTGTCTGTTTTTTTCTGCTTGGGGAGACAGCAGTGTTCCATCTATTCCCATGCAACAGCCCCACTAGCTATAGCCATCCTATCCGGTACCGTCAGGGTTGGACTGGCCTGTGGGGCAACCAGGCAGTTCCCAGTAGCTGGACTGACCGATCAGTGTGTCGTCTGTTTTGGATTCTTTTTGGGTCTGTTTTATGGTCCCGTGGGCCTCTTTTTACTGTTGATTTACCTGATATTAAAACACACATTGCCTGCATTAAGTTCAAATCATTGCAGTTTTCTATACTTGCAAAACACTTATACAACGTATCTTTCCAAGTTCAAAACCTCCCCCAATTTGCAAACGTGGGTCACTTTGTAGCTACTTAATTGAAAACACGTTTATTTTGGTTCCTGGGCCTATTTTGAGTCCCAGTCCATTCATGGGTACCGCTGGAGACCAGAGCACGCCTGAAAGCCTAGATTCAGGCGTGTGCACAACTTTGTCCATGTCCTGTCCCAGCCCTTCCAGTGCAACCAAGAGTTTCTCTTAGGGCCCTCCCTTTTCTCAGTTCAGTTAATGAACGCTACTGCAGTAATGGTGAGCTTGTGTACCAATCCCCCCCCCCCAAGTCACGTGCAGAAAACCATTAGATTCTTGAGTACCGTGGAGCAGGGGGATGAAAATCTGGGGGGGGCTCTCAAATGGGCGTGGCCCATGTAATTAGTGCGTGGCTTCCAAAGTAAGCTAAACATCTACGCTTAGTATAGTGTACCTCTCGAGAGGTAATTTGCTGCTTCTGTCACTGCATCCAGTTATATGATTGTACTGGCTTGTTGTAGGTGTAATGTTACTTGTTCTGTTGGTTTTGTAAATGGTTGTTAGTTGCATAACATGAATAAGCAACAACCATGGCTTCGTAGTATAGCATATTGAACATGCTTCAGTTCTGAAATGATGAGACTAGGAGTCTCTTCGAAGTTTCGTCAAAGGCAGTGAAGGGTGGTACTGCTGCAGAATTGAGTGTTTTTCATCCTGAGTGTGAGGGCCAAATGGAAAGCCTGATAGGGACCCATCTCAGCACCTGCTATTCAGAACTGCCAGTGCTGAGCACCGGCAGGACCCGGCCCACTTAAAGCCCTGCCGTGGAGATAGTTTGGATTTCACTCAATCGCGCACAAAAATACCTATCTCTTCTCCCTGCCAAATCAGAACAATGTCATCTATGACCTGGGACCGTAAGGGATAAAGCTCGTGTATCCTTAAATATAACGTTTCTTTATGGCTGAGAGCCTTAATGGTTATAAGAGATTCTCTTGACTGCTGTGGTAGTAGGACTAATGACCAGATCATTTATGACATGTGATGACAGTGGTCTGTTTACCACTTTACTAATGCTCTGTGAAGTAATTATTGGAATTAATTCCGTGAAGATAATGCTTGGATATGCATGCAGCATATATATTTGATTCGAGCACAGGCAGTTGAATGAGCTTCTCCAGGCTAAATCAAAACACTGAAGTGGTGTTTCAGCCTGTAACAATAAAACAATAGCCAAATAACTCCTTCAGAATACAAACAAGCATTTGCAATGCAATAGGTCTCGCATTTTCGTAACTTTGACCTATTGGTATTGTAAATGACAATGCTTTTTATTATTGCAGGTTTTTTAAACAGTTAAATAAAAGGAATTGTCATTTACAATGTAAAAAGCCAAAATCTCGCAAATACGAGACCTATTGCATTGCAAATGCTTGTTTTAGAAGGAATAGGGTAACTGTTCCTGGTAAAGACAGAGCTCGGTGCATGATTTAATGTGCCATTTTTATGGAGGGAAATCCTATGTGCCATGCACCGATCAGTCTAGAGGTAATGTAAACTGCAGAGATAGCACCGCGTGCAATTATCTTCCAGAACTACCATGTACCCTGCGCTAACGGAGCTGGCATCCTTCATTGCAAATAAAGAATGTACCTACTCCATCGATGCAAGCTGTTTCCAGCTGCATGAGTGTGCAGAGACAGAGTAGGCGAGGGTAAGCACTCTGCACAGCTGGTGTCTGCCTCCCCCTCCTTACCCACCTCTGTAGATTGACAGCCAAGGAGCTGGCAGAGGACACACTCCCTGATTGACATCTCAACGGCGACATCAACGCTGGTTGTGGTCACCATGGCGACGTCTTGGCAGTGAACTGTGAAAGTTGCAGGCTCGGCCTCTCTTCTTCCCGGTGCCCTGACGTCAATTGACGTCACTGAGTGGTGGTGCAGGGCGCAAGCCCCGCCCCCGGCCGAGCTCTGCCACTGGAGCCTGAGCTGTTCGCGCCGCTTCCTCGGGCTCCCGCACCCCGGTGCCGCCTCCGCTGCTCCCCGGCTACAGCATGGTCATGGCCGAGCCCCTTGGGCACCCCCAGCGCGGCCCGGTGCGGGTGGGTTTCTACTTTCTACGACATTGACCACACGCTGGGGAAGGGCAACTTCGCTGTTGTGAAGCTAGCGAGGCACCACATCTCCAAGAGCGAGGTGAGTGCCTATGAGGACCTATAGAGGAAGTCCTATAGATGATGCACATTCACCCATAGCTACAGATACATGCAAGCCGGGCCCTGGATCACCAAGAGGGAGGTGAGTACATGTGGGGAGCCAAAAAAACAAGGAAACAGTAAGCGGGAGCCACCACAGCTAAGTGAAACAAAAGAAAAACAGAAAGGAGGCGTATTACAACAGCGCACTGTTGAAGCTAGCCTGCATTTCTCCTGTGTTTGTTAATTAAGGAAGCCCACATGGCGCCAGTGAGACGCCGCCTATTTCCTCTCCAGGGAGTTGTTGCACAACAAAGCAGGGGGCTCAATAACGTGGCGCCAGGCGCCAGCTGTACACGTACAGATCTTCTGCACTGAAAGTTAACTAACGCCTCACGGTGTAAGCTGGCGCGTGTTCACAGGCGCGTTCACAATTGCAGTCCGTCCTGCGCGTGCACATATCCTGTCTCCCTTCCAAAGCAAGTCAGTAACAATAGATCTCGCTAGCGACAGCCCTTTCGTGCTGCGTCGCTAGGCGAGACCTAAAAAATGAATAGATCACCGCAAAGCAAATGTCGTGTATCGAATCAGGAGTAGGCAGGGCTGTACCCTAACTCAGTAGGCCTTTGAAAACAAGCATTGGCCTCACCTTTTTCAGCAAGTGCCAAACTGTTGGCATTGCCTTTGTACGTCTGTAAAGCATTGTTAAAAAAAAATAGATTAAAAAACAAAATTCTAGAGGATAAGCAACACATATCTTATGATTTCTCACAACTGTAGATTGGATTCAATGTTTCAATCTCTATAGAATGGCATGGTTCATTTTTCATATGCTTTTCATTCAGGAAACTCTGAACAGGACTTAAAGAAATAAGGAATTGTGAGAATGTAAAGGGAATAAAGAAGTATTAGCTTGCAAAGGCCTAATTTACTTTCCACAGGATTCAGCCATTTTCTTCTCTGCAGTAACAGGGGGAACAGATTTATGGGCCTTCAGTAGAAGCGTCATGTTAAGTACAATTTCTGTCTCAGGGGGCCAGCTGAGTGAGTGTAACAGACAACTTTTTCACCAGTGCCCTAAAAGCTTTTGTATGCCAAATCCTAGTGCTTTCATGCAATATGTGGAATGAAAGAAAAATAACCCTTAAACTCTGGTCTTTAGCTACACCCCAGCAAAAACATCCCTGATTCTACAGAGAATCTCAGATGAGTGAGGAGCAACACAGCGCGGGGATGAGAGGGTATCTGAGCTGTGAAGTAGCACACAAGGGATTGAGTCAGAAAATATGTGCACTCTCATGAAGTGCTGAATGCAAAAGAAACAAGCATTGGCATAGCCAATAGGTCTCGCCTTTGGGACCTTGTAAGTGTTTAGCCAGAGATATTGACTTTGCCTATGTCTTTAAGCTGTGCTGTACAGAATTCTGCAGCATGCTGAAAAGGCATACTAAAGAAGTATCAGAAGCATTTTTGTTACCGTATATATGACCAAGAAAGCATTATGTACAACTGAACGACCATATTAAAAAGGTATTAACAATAAATAATGTCTCGAGTTTTTTGTCCTTTCAATGCTGGCAACTTCTATCTGCCTGTGCCAATGGTTGCTTTTTATGGGGTTTTTTGCTATGGGGGTATAAATAACAGGAGGTTGGAGGTTGGGAAATAGTACCTGTATAACAGTCAGTGAGAGAGTCAGTCAGTCAGTGAGAGAGAGAGAGAGTTAGAGAGTCAGTCAGAGTCAGTGAGAGAGTCAGTCAGTCGGACAGTGGGAGAGTGAGAGAGTCAGTCAGTGAAAGAGAGAGTGAGAGAGTCAGTCAGAGAGAGAGTCAGACAGTGAGAGAGAGTTAGTCAGTGAGAGAGAGAGAGTGAGAGTCAGTCAGTGAGAGAGTCAGTCAGTAAGAGTCAATCAGTGAGAGAGAGCCAGTCAGTTAGTGAGAGAGTCAGTTAGTGAGTCAGTCAGCCAGTGAGAGAGTCAGTCAGTCAGTCAGAGAGAGAGTCAGTCAGTGAGTCAGTCAGTCAGTGAGAGAGTCAGTCAGTGAGAGAGTCAGTCAGTCAGTGAGAGAGAGAGAGTGAGTCAGTGAGAGTCAGTCAGTCAGTGAGAGAGTGAGTCAGTCAGTTAGTGAGAGAGAGAGATTGAGAGAGTCAGTGAGAGAGAGAGTGAGAGTCAGTCAGTCAGTGAGAGAGGCAGTCAGAGAGAGAGTCATTCAGTCATTCAGTCCGTGAGAGTCAGTCAGTCAGAGAGAGACAGTCAGAGAGAGAGTCAGTCAGTGAGATTCAATCAGTAAGTCAGAGTCAGTCAGTCAGAGAGAGAATCAGTCAGAGAGAGTCAGTTAGTCAGAGTCAGTCAGTCAGAGAGAGAGTCAGTCAGTCAGAGAGAGAGTCAGTCAGTCAGGGAGAGTCAGTCAGTCAGAGAGAGTAAGTCAGAGAGTGTCATTCAGAGAGAGTCAGCCAGTTAGTCAGAGAGAGTCAGTCAGAGAGAGTCAGTTAGAGAGAGTCAGTCAGAGAGAGTCAGTCAGTTAGTCAGCCATAGAGAGTCAGTCAGAAAGAGAGTCAGTCAGTTAGTCAGAGAGAGTCAGTCAGTCAGAGAGAGTCAGTCAGAGAGAGTCAGTCAGAGAGAGTCAGTCAGAGAGAGAGTCAGCCAGTGAGTCAGTCAGAGAGAGAGAGAGTCAGTCAGTCAGAGAGAAGCAGTCTGTCAGGGAGAGTCAGTCAGTCAGTCAGAGAGAGAGTCAGTCGGAGAGAGAGTCAGTCAGTCAGAGAGAGCCAGTCAGTCAGAGAGAGTCAGTCAGTCAGAGAGAGAGAGAGAGTCCGTCAGAGAGAGTCAGCCGGAGAGAGAGAGTCAGTCAATCCGAGAGACAGTCAGTCAGAGAGAGTCAGTCAGAGAGAGAGTCAGTCAGAGAGAGTCAGTCAGTCAGTGAGTGAGTCAGTCAGAGAGAGAGAGAGTCAGTCAGAGAGAGAGAGTCAGTCAGAGAGAGAGTCAGTCAGTCAGTTAGTCAGTCAGTCAGAGAAAATCAGTCAGAAAGAGAGTCAGTCAGTCAGAGAGAGAACCCGTCAGAGAGAGTCAGTCAGTCAGTCAGAGAGAGTCAGTCAGTCAGAGAGAGAGATTCAGTCAGAGAGAGGGATTCAGTCAGTCAGAGAGAGTCAGTCAGAGAGAGGGTCAGTCAGTCAGTGAGAGTCAGTCAGTCACTCAGTGAGAGTCAGTCAGAGAAAGTCAGTCAAAGAGTGAGTCAGTCAGTCAGAGAGAGTCAGTCAGTCAGAGAGAGTCAGTCAGTCAGAGAGAGAGTCAGTCAGAGAGAGAGTCAGTCAGAGAGGGAGAGAGAGTCAGTCAGTGAGAGTCAATCAGTCAGAGAGAGTCAGTGAGTCAGAGAGAGTCAGTTAGTCAGAGTCAGAGAGAGAGAGTCAGTCAGAGAGAGAGAGTCAGTCAGTCAGAGAGAGAGAGAGAGAGTCAGTGAAAGTCAGTCAGAGAGAGTCAGCCAGTGAGTCAGTCAGTCAGAGAGTCAGTCAGTCAGTGAGAGTCAGTCAGCCAGTGAGAGTCAGTCAGTCAGAGAGAGTCAGTCAAAAAGAGAGTCAGTCAGAGAGAGAGTCAGCCAGTGAGTCAGTCAGAGAGAGAGTCAGTCAGTCAGAGAGAGAGAGTCACTCGGAGAGAGTCAGTCAGTCAGAGAGAGAGTCAGTCAGAGAGAGAGAGTCAGCCAGTGAGTCAGTCAGAGAGAGAGTCAGTCAGTCAGAGAGAGAGAGTCACTCAGAGAGAGTCACTCAGAGAGTCAGTCAGTCAGAGAGAGAGTCAGTCAGAGAGAGCCAGTCAGTCAGAGAGAGAGAGAGAGTGTCCGCCAGAGAGAGTCAGCCAGTCAGTGAGTCAGTCAGTCAGAGAGAGAGAGAGAGAGAGAGAGTCAGTCAGAGAGAGAGAGAGAGAGTCAGTCAGTCAGAGAGAGAGAGTCAGTCAGTCAGAGAGAGAGTCAGTCAGTCAGAGAGAGTCAGTCAGTCAGAGAGTGTCAGTCAGCGAGCCAGTCAGTGAGAGAGAGAGAGAGAGAGAGTCTGACAGTGAGAGAGTCTGACAGTGAGAGAGTCAGTCAGTGAGAGAGTGTGAGAAGTTGGCCTGGCATATGCTGGTCACTAGTTATAGTGGCCACCTTGCACCAGTCCAATTCGACTCTTATGGAAGACAGGTTTAAGACAACCTTTTAAAGAAAGCTATCCTAGTGGAAGCTGTGGAGAGCAGCCTTCAGGCTAAGTCTCAGAGGAATGTAAAGCAGCTTGTTTTACCTTAAACTCTCTTGAATTACCAAATGAAAGGACACCTCACAGGTATATATATCAAATATATATGTATTTATTTCTAGACACACTCTACTAATCTCTTTATGAGATTAGAAGCCAGGAACACATTCAAATATCAACGTTTCACAATAAGTTAAGCACAAATATGGCTGGGGCCCTAGGGGCGTACCAGACAATATACTAAAAAAGAGGTTTAGGAAAGTCGACTTGCAAGGGGACAAGGCCTAGGGCCTGTACAATCGCTGGGGCTTCACTAATCCACCCAAGGTAGGTAAGTAAGAGACCCACGGGAGACGCGTGCAGTGTGAGAACACAGCCACGGGTTCTGAAGAACCGGGATTTAAACCCGGCGGCGCAGGGGACACGCCCGAAGTCTTCGGGTTCACCTGTCTTAGAGTACAGAGACACGGGATTCTTCTCGGTGACATCAAAGGTCAAATTTATTAGCTGCAGCCAGTAACAGAGATCCTAGAAGTACAACACGGTGTATGTTCTCAGGAGACTGCTCAACATAATAGAGCGGAGCATCGTCTTTTATGCTAAAAACCAAGTCCCTGGCTCGCATCAATTACTCACAAAGTTGACCAATCAGAGGATGGTATTTACAGAGGCATCACATAACGACAAACCCACTTTCAGTTATCTAACCCATCGCCAATGACAAGGCATAAATCCAGCATTCTTGCTGGAACAGGCCGGACGGGCCCACCATAAAAGACCTCAACCCAAATCAATAATTAGGCCATAAGGCCATAAAAGGAAGGAGCAGAAACAGATGAGAAGCAAGATAGAGGGGTGTGTGCGTGTGCCATAGAATCAATAATGTCCTGCTCTTTGATCTCTATCTGACCAGCTGCTTAACAAGGTACTGGCTCAACAAGTTTAGCCTCGGGCAACAGGGTCAGTTGACTCAGGTCAAACAGGAGTCAACACGAATTCAAGCTAAGGTGTATGCGTCCCTAGAGGCTCGCTTGGCCACAGTCATCCTGTAGTCATTAGCCTATGTAAGGGCAACCACAAAATGGCGGTTATGCACAAAATGGAACCCAAGGGTGCAAACTAGATCGTCAACTACACAGTGAATCCATCAGTGTAGCATGACGAAAACGCTTACGCATACCGCACTTGTCAGTCGCGGTTCGCCGATACCAAAACCATCACGATACGACAACCTTCATTAAATGGGTTCAGAATTCACGGAACCACAGACCCTCCTTTTGCCCTTACATAGGCAATAACCTAAACTCACGTCAATCTGAATCCAGGTCTATGTTCATCAGATCATTGAGATGTTGCTGTAGCATCATCCTGGTACTTAGTAACTCTCTCTGGACAGGTCTCCTCGAACACGAGGTAGCAAAAAGGCCACATAGAGCAGGAGCACACTGTATACAAAGACAGGACAGGAAAAGGATAGCTAATACCATCCCAATGACCATCAGAATCTTCCATCCCCAGGTGGATAACAATCCCCAGAACCATCCCATTAACGACCAATCTCCTTCGTCCACATGTACGGACTCGGAGAGCTTATGTAGCTTGGAGATGGCTTGGAAAACTGTCGGAGCGTTGTCTGGGATGAAAACACAACAGCTTGATTGGATCAATTTACAGACCCCTCCTCTATCTGCAAGTATGACATCTAACGCAACTCTGTTCTGAAGAGTCATAAGGCGATCCGACTGGAGCTCAGCAGTCAAATTACTAAGGGCGCCGGCAGTCTCGACTATGGTGGACTCAACTACTCTTGTCAATTGCCGTATGTTCCTGCTGTTAACCATAGGTCCCCAAAACGGCAGAAAACCCTTCAAGAAATCTCCCAATTCTTGTCCTGCGGTATCTTCCTTTCTGAAGACACCTCTAACGACTCTCATCTTGTGGTAATCTGCCGCAGCTGTAAATGTAGGAGGTAACAAGAACGAGACAAAACATGTGCCCGAGAAATCAGGGGGCAGCCATGTATACGCTCTGTCATGGCAAATGAAGTAGGTACCCTTAGCTGCTAGAAACGGTGGGGAAGTCTCGGATGCAAAAATGTATGTCTCAATGCAAACACTCTTCCCTAGCTGAGCTCTAGGATTCTTGCCATTACCTTGCAGACAGTAATGACCCTGATGGGGTACTATCCAAATCGGATAGGATCTCTTCGCTCGCTGGTTCCCACTCAGACTAGCTCCATATCCAGTAACGTTCCATCCAATATACGCTAGCGTCTCATCTCTCGGGATAGTCTCATAAGAACCTATTCCTCTAATCATGTCGACTATTCCCTTGACCAGAGGACTAGTCTTCTGATTATCCTTCACAGAACGTAGGGGGTTGACTTCACGGGCATAAATTAACATTGTTCTGTATGCCCACACAGAACCATTGTAGCTAAATGGCAGGACTAGGTAAGGAATACCTTTATCGGTAGTATGGGCCATAAGGCCACACACCCAACAATTAGTTGTGTTCACTACTAGCTGGTGTTGGTGCAGAAGCTGAACAAAGGAATTATTAGCGAATTCCATTCTCCTAATGGACTCATGTTCGGGCAGAGGGTGAAAAGAATGCGAAGAAACAGTATGAGGAGGCATGGGTTGTGCAGTGGGCATGAATGTTACTTGAATAGAGAATGTCACATATCCAATTAAAAACATCATTAAACTAAACAGTATAAACAGACATAATATAAAAAAAAACGTTTTCTACTTATTATTATACACATTTCGTTCTTGAAGCTCATTCTTTTAGTAGGTCTCTCCATCCCGAAAAACTCCATCCTTTAACCGTGCTGCTCGCGGCGGATGGGTGTTCCGTGCTAAGGAATGCGCCTGTCGGTCCAGGGAACGCCCTTAGACCAACCAGAACCGTCGACCTAACGTCTTCGGCTTGCACTCCAAGGACTTGGCACCGCGACCCTACAGCTGAACCCGGATGGTGGTTCGAAAAACAAAAATCAAAATAGTTTCTCGGAGGGGAGCTATCCTTAAAAAAACAAAGAAGGAACTTAATTTGTTATTTGTCCCGTGACTCGTGGTCGCAAATTATAACGCTCTTTGCCAGGCAATGTCTGTTCTCTGAAAAGTAGCTCAGGTTTAACAGTGTTCAAACGGTTCGATGGAGGCACAGCTTCTTGAAGAAGATTATCGCTTTCTGGCTCAGTGTTTGTTCCAATCAAACGGGCATCGCTGAAAGGCAGAAAACGAGGCACGGTCTCAGTCTCAGAATCAGGAAGTCCTTTTTGGACCCACTGGTCGTACGGCAGAGGCAAAGGGGCCCTCTTACAATGTACGCCGTGAATCCAGTTCTTTTTACCGTGCACTTGTACCGCAGAACGGGTGGACAATAACACTAGGTAAGGTCCTGTCCAGCGGGGCTGCTCATTCTTGGTTCGCTGAAAATTCTTCACGAGCACCCACGCGCCAGGTTCAATGGTGTGCCCTGGATCTTCAGAAACCTGTGGCAAAGTATCATGAACCTGTTGATGCAGAATATGCAATTTAGCCGTCAATTCGTACAGGTAGTCAAGCAATACAGGGTGTTCTATCTCACTAAATTTTGTCGGCCGCGGCACTCCCCAAATATTTGCCGGGCGACCAAACACAACCTCATAAGGACTCAGACCCATTCGCGAATGCACAGTCATTCTTGTGGACAGAAGGGCTAACGGCAAAGCATCAGGCCATTGTAGACCAGAGCTCGCTTGAATTTTGGCCAATTTCAATTTTAACGTGCCATTGTAGCACTCAACTAGACCAGCTGACTGGGAATGATTGGCCGCGTGGAACTTCTGCCAGATTCCTAACCCATCACACACTCTCTTCATCGCTTGACCCACAAATTCACTCCCATTGTCACTCCAGACCATTCTCGGCAACCCATACCTAGGGAAACATTCCTTAATAAGGGCTTTAGCTGTGGACAAGGCAGTATTGTCCTTCAAAGGGTAGGCTTCCACCCATCTAGAAAAAGAGCAAACAACCACTAAGACATACTTCAGGTTGTTGCACCTCTCCATGTGGATGAAATCTAGCTGCAAAGCCTCAAACGGATATGTGGGAGGAGCAAAATGACCAGCTGGAGTTGGAGTTCCATTACCAGGATTGTACCTCAAACAAACCATACAGTTCTTGTCCAAATTCTCTGCACACTAAGGAATTCCAGCATTTTGCCATACTGGGGCCAACAACTTACAAATCCCTTTCACACTGATATGGGCCATTCCATGTGCCATTGTAACCACTGGAAGTACATACGCATCAGGCAACAACCATCGCTGATGCTCTGACAACTCAACCCAACAACCATTCGAGTCCAATTTACCCTTGCTTTCTCTCCATTCATTCAACTCTTTCTCTGTAGCTTCAGCTTGGATGGATTTCACACTCTCAATTGTATCTTCACACATACTTCTATCTGGAATCCATCTTGCTGAAAACGCAACACACATTCGACTCATCACATCTCTCGCAGTCTCTTTCGCGACTTCATCTGCAAACGCATTACCACGACCAACATCATCCGTGACTTTCTTATGCGCACTGCATTTCACGATCGCAACTTGCAACGGTAGAGTAAGAGATTCAAAAAGTTCATTCCTCCAATTGACCATGTTGGATCTTGGTCCCATGCGAAGTCAGAAACCCACGTTCTCTCCACAATCGTCCAAAGCTAAGAGCAACACTGAACGCATACTGGCTGTCAGTGTACACAGTCACTCTTTTCCCTTTCGACAACACACACGCTCTTGTCAATGCAATCAACTCTGCCACTTGTGCTGAATTATGTGGGATACGAGCAGCTTCAACAATCGTATGCAAAGTCGTAACCGCATATGCCGCAGTCGTATCACCATTCGGAAGCTTGAAGCACGAACCATCAACCCATAAAGTACCATCACATTCCGCAAGAGGAGTGTCCCTAAGGTCTATTCTCCCTTTCGTTTCTTCCTCAGTCCTAAGAAAACAATCATGCTGTTTGGTATCATCTGTCTCAGTTGAGATCGGCAACAACGTGGCTGGGTTCAACGTGTTGCATCTCTTTATATGTACATGACTTGCTAACAAGGTCAATTCGTAACCTGACAACCGAGCACTAGTTAAGTGCTGTGTCTTGGTACGGTTCAACAAGGTATCCACTGCATGTGGAACCATCACAGTCAGTGTATTGTACATCACCAAACCAGCAGACTGTCGGATTGAAACAGCCGCTGCCGCTGTAGCTCTCAAACAACTCGGCAACGCTCTGGCTACCGGATCCAAAGTTGACGAAAAATAAGCACATGGGCGTTGCTTATCGCCAAACTGTTGAGTCAAAACTGACAATGCACATCCCTCTCTCTCGTGGACATATAATGTGAAAGGTTTACTGTAATCGGGGTACCCAACACAGGAGCCGAACACAGCGCATCACGCAATTCTGAAAAACTCTTCTGACATTCGTCAATCCAAGGAATAGGATTCGGAGTATCCTTAACAGTAAGAGCTATCAAAGGTTTTGCAAGCAATGAAAAATTAGCAATCCACTGTCTACAGTACGATGTAATACCTAGAAACGCACGCACTTCTCTCTGTGTCGTAGGCACACTCATTTTCGCAATCGCTTGAATTCTTTCTGGGGTCAACCTTCTTCCCTCCTTCGATAAGAGGTGACCTAAGTAGGTAACTTCTTGTCGGCAATACTGCAACTTTGAAAGAGAAACCTTATGATGGAAATCAGACAAGTGACGTAACAACGACAGAGTAGCCTCTCTACAAGTCTCTTCATTGTCAGCAGCGACTAAAAGATCATCAACATACTGAATAAGGGCAGCACCATCAGGTAAAACCAACAAATCAAGTTGCTCCTTCAAGGCTTGACTATAGATCGATGGACTCTCACAATAGCCTTGAGGAGCGCGTTTAAACCGGAAACTTCGGCCTCCTAAAGAGAAGCCAAAAATATCTCTACTCTCCACGGCAATTGGGATGCTGAAGAAAGCATTCTTCAGATCAATCGCCGAAAACCACGTGGCCGTAGCCGGAATCAAAGTCAGTAAAGCGGTGATATCAGGTACGACAGGGAATTGCGGAACAACGATCTTATTCACCTCGCGAAGATCGATCACAAACCTATATACAGGAGGCTGAGAAGAATCGGTTCTCTTCAGAACAGGCAAAACCGGACTATTGCACACATTACCTCTCGTTTCCTCAATCACACCTTTCTCAATCAGATCAGAGATGATCGCCAAGAGTGCTCTTTCACAATCACTTGAGATACGATACTGTGGAATGCGTGGCAATCTAGCATTCACCTTCAATGTCACAACATATGGCTGAATGTCCAAAAGACCCACATCATTAGGACCAGTAGCCCAGAGAGAATCAGGAAGAGAAGACAATTCAGCTGGAAGTTGGTCTTTAGCCAAATACATCGGAGACATCACTCTCTTTCCCAATGTAAGCTGTACCCCTGAAGGAGAACAATAAAGCGTCGCATACAATCTCTTCAACAAGTCCAATCCCAACAAGTTCTCACCACAACGTGTCGTCAGAATGAGGGGTGCTTTGAATTCACAAGCTCCGACAGAAAGAGACAAAGGACCAGAAATCGGATTTCTAACCGGGGCGCCAGAAAAACCTACTGAAACATTCGTTAAGCCAGACAAAGGTGCGCCAGGGAGTTTAGAGTGCATGATAGAACTCTTCGCAGCACCAGTATCCAACAGAAAAGGCTCTGACACACCTGATGCAATCACTTCAACATAAGGTCCACTCTGATCTACTGGAACTGAAACAACTCCCTCTCTTTGTCTGTGGCTGTCCTAGCAATCATTACCTTCCATATTCTCACCTTCAACGTAATAATCGTCCGCATAATACTGAGCCATCCTACCAGATGCGCCATTCTGTTGATCAAAACAATTCATCGAATTCTGCGGAGGCAAGGAACGCGCAATCTGGGACATACCACATCCTCGACCTCACGGAGCTTGTTGAACACCTCGACCTCTCATACCAGAAACACCATTCGTGCGCTGTAATAAAATCGGGCAACTATTCTTGAAGTGACCCTCTTCTTTGCAATACGCACACTGATTAGGGCCTACAGAAAAATGCTGTTGAGAAGACTCGAACCTTTGCGAGTTTCTCTGATATTGTTGGGGTTGCTGATAATCACGCTGGGTATTTCGAGGCGGGTATGCTTGCAGCAAAAGAACCTTAGTCTTCAGTTCTTTAGTCTTTTTATCCGCTTTCTCTATCTCATCCTTATTTCTATTCTCATAGTACTGGGCAGTAGCCAATATCTGTGCTGACGAAGAAACAGCCCAGGCACTTTCAGAATCCTTCAACCTATTGCACAACTCGGGAAGCAAATTATACACAAACTTGTCAACGAACAACCTTTGACCACCTTCTGTACTCATGTCTTGACCACTGTGGTCTGCAAATGTCTCTTCAAATCGAGTGAAAAAGTCGGACACAGTTTCGTCTTTCTTCTGCTTGCATGCAGACAACTTGTCACAATTGACACGCATAGCAGGCATCAAAGTCTTCATATAATCAATAATTCTACCAGGGAGATCAGCAATCACATTCTCGGGTTTAGCACCACCTATTTGTCTTTCATCTGCAGTTCTAAGATTATTCCATGTATCACCTAATTCCTGCGCATGATCTGTATGACGAATAAAGGTTGTGGAACAACATTCCCAAATAACATATCTATATCAGCCAAATTCATAATACATGAACCCGCTGTGAGAAGTTGGCCTGGTATATGATGTTCACTAGTTAAAGTGACCACCTTGTACCATGCCAAGCAACCCTTATGGTGTGGTTGTAAGTCAACCTTTTCGGACTAGCTGCCCTAGTGGTAGCGTAGGCTAAGCAGTCTTTGAGGCTAAACTCGTGAAGCGTGTTAAGCCAGCTGTTTTACCAAATGCAACCCCCTTTTATACCAATGAAAGGACACCACACAGATATATATTCAAAATATATATGTATTTATTTCTCAAAGTAACCCCTAGTCTCTTTATGAGTACAGGAGCACAAATCGTCAAACAAGATTACAGTAGAATACACAGAAGTTGCACTTTATATGGATAGGCCCTGGTGGCCGCTCAAACCATATACTAAAATAGTGGTATAAGTACCACGAACAGAAAAGGGAAAAGGCCTAGGGCCTCTAGAATCGCTGGGCCTACAAGGAGCTAACTTCAGTTAGTGACCAGGAGGTCCACGGGTTGCGTGTGCAGAGCAAATAGTCACACGCGTGCTCCCATAGGTTTCAATGGGTGCGTAAAAAGTACAAAGTTACTGCAAAGAGGATCTTCCGGATGGTCTAGGAACTCAAGATTTGGAACACAGGAACTAGAGATGTAATACTACACTTGGGCACAGGAGTGCCAGCTTTACCTCACCCACAGGAAGCGGGTGCATAGGCCTCGAAGTGCGTCGGGTTTCTTCTATCTGTTCCGTGGAGCCTGAAGACAAAGATGCTGCAGGCGGTCGGTCCAGGAGAGATGCAGTGGATCCAAGGGTGGATCGGAGATGTTGAAGACCTGTAAGCAGAGGGGACAGTGTTCACAGTCACTAGCCAGTGACCAGCGTGGCACCAGGTGGGTACCAGGCAATGTCGGGTGCAAACAGGAAGAAAGGTGTAGCTTGTCTCTGCAGCCACGTGGTCCCTGGAGGTCGACGACGTCCAGGAGTCGGTTCACGAGCTGTCCCACGCAGGCTCTCGCTGTCGGCGGTGTCGGCGACTTGATCGAAGCAAACAAGCCTTGGCAAAAGCAATTGTTGTAGGAGATGAAATAAGCTGATGGCTCTGACCAGCAAGGTCAGAAGGACTGCTCCTTTGGAGGGGAGCAAGGGCCAGTCTGGAGCAACCAGACCAGTGGTGTATTTCGTGAAGTTCGTCGCCAAGATGGCCACTAGCCAGCGGGCCAGCAACCGGTTAGGCGCGTCGAGTGGCAAAATGCAGAAGGGCCCCACGCAGATCGTGGAGATGCTGGAGGGCTCACCTTTGGGGCAGATGCTGCTCGAGGGTTGGGCTTCTCAGATCCCAAAGCACAACTTGGAGGGAGCCTCGGTTGTTGCGCTTGCAGCTTGTCGTGGTCGTTCCAAGATGGCTGGCTCCACGTGTCTCGTTGCCTCCACGGGTCTCCTCTTTTCAGGGACTGTGGATCGGGCGGTGAGCGGTCTGGAGGTCCAGGTCTTGTCAGTCTCTGGGCTCGGGCTCCGGCGGGAGGCGGCGGCAAAGCAGACGTTGACTCGCTGGATGGTGCTTGCGTTAGCAAGGTGGTCACTCCCTGACCACAGGGGAGATTTCCTTCAGTCTTCTGTGCAGCAGAATGTCGAAGTTCCCGTCTTCTTCTTAGTTTCAAGTTGATTCCAGGATGTCTGAAGTCTTAGGACACAGCTCCTACCTTTAAGCGGATTCTAGGGGCCGGACTACCTGCTAGGTCCCTCCCTAAGGGTGGGACCAGGAAGGGGGGTGGTTACACCCCCAATCCTTTGTCCAGCTCGCCCCAGGCCCGGGACTGGTGTGCCCCAGGACCGGTTTGAACTGGCATATGCACCGAGGCTCCTTGTGAGCCACAGGCATGTCTGGTTTCTATTCAGCCCTACCTGACCAATACACAAAATCCTGTCTGGGGTGGTGCACGCACCTCCCCTGGCAGGAAACCCTTTGTCCACACCTCCCAAGCTGGAAGGACTCCCAGCAGCAGGAGGGCAGACTTGTGTCTGTGGTGGCAGCATCCATTTTGTGGAGCTGAGGCTATGTCTGATTTTACCCGGGTTTCAGGTACTGTACATGTCGTGTCCCTCTAGAAGGGTGGAATGCTAACCCCGTCGCCAGAATTGGCGAGGGGTTAGTATTCCAATTCGTATGACACCTTACTCGACATGTTTTGATAAAGCCAAACCAAAGATAGCATTTAACCGCGAGGTTCATAATGCACTTAAGAGTATATGGTATGACGATATCTGGAAACAGTAGAAGGAAGTTGTTCCGACCACTGCAGACAGGCTCAGCTCATGCCAGAGCACCATCTCACATGGAACCAAGCACTCTGCCTTCAGGATTGTTAAGGCCTGCCATAGGAGTGACTTATAGGTTATCATGTGTCCCATTTAAGGTTAGGTATAGGTATACTACACCTAAGTAAGAGGTGGTTACACCAACTTACCCCAGCTGAGTGATCAGCCAGTTGTGTCAAATTGTTAGGCCAAGCCTGGGGTGGCATAATACATGCTTCAGCCCCTGGCAGGCCTTAGATACACCAATGCCCTGGGTACCTAGTGTACACTGGTACAGGGGCTCACAGAGTGATCCAACCAATTGGGTATGTACCTAGGGTACATGGAGTCCATTTTAAAGAGAGAACAGCCAGGCTGAGATCCTGAATGGCAGGATCTCAGGCCAACTAAGTCGAAAAACCAGCTAGACACTAGGCAAAAAGTTGGGGGTAACCATAGTCAGATATCCACCTTCCTACACAACCCCCCCCCCCAAACGAAGGGAGATAAGGCTGACCTTGACCAGGTAAGCCTATATTGCCCAAGTGGCCATATAAGGAGGAACCAGCACTGGCATGGTTACCCCCTGTCTCATGGTCCACTAAGCAATCCCTCACCCTAAGGGTATCAGAGGGTCTCCACCATAGGGAATCTCTACCTTTGGTGTGTCTTGGCAAAGTAAAAGGCTGGTGTTGAGATGGAGTACTGAAGTGAGTGTCCTCAAAGTGAGGCCTCAGCTTCCTCCAATCATCCTCCACCATGGATGCCTTTCTTTCCTTAACTGAGTTGCACTGTGCTCTCAGGGTCAGCCTCTGGCTACCTAAAGCTGGAGGCTGGGTCCCTTTTGTGGGCTTACTGGAGGGACAGGTCAGGTTTGGGGCCCTAAGGTCCCATGTTTGCCTTTGCCCAACAGAATCCCTCTGGGGGAGGTCCCTAACTACCTGTAAAGGAGATCCCTCAGGAATGTTTTTACCCATCACCTGACTAGGGCTACTAGCCAGGCAATCCTCATTCTTTTGATGGGGGGGTTCTTGTGGACAGGGGCCCTCTGGGGGTCCACTGGCCTCCCTGACCTCTGCAGCCCTGGGCTGACTGAGGCAGGGTAGAGAGAGGCAGGCTACCTGCACCAGACTGGGTCCCACCTTGGAAGGGGCCACTGACATCAGAGGCTCTGCCAGGCCAGGCCTGGCTACCTCTGGGGCAGTTCCTTCACAAGGGGTGAGGTCAGATCCCTGAGGATGCTGACCTTTTCCTAATGTCTGGGGAGAGGGAGACTTTTCTTCCTCCCCACTACTCTCTGTTTGTGTGGAGTGATCCATAGTTTCAGGCTTCACTACACCTATGTCAGTCTGAGTATAGGCTGAGACCATTACAGCCTTGCCAACCTTTTCAGGGGGGCACTCAGTTTGTGTTTGAGCTGTGACTGTCACAGCTCTGCCAATCTCTACAGGGAAGTCTGTCTGTGCCTGGGCTGTGGCTACCACTGCCCTTACAACCTTTCCAGGGAGGAAATCTATTTGGACAGGGGTTGTGAATGGCACAACCCCACTACCCTTTTGTGAAAGGCCTACCATTTTAGAATGGGTGTCTTGTTCAACTCCAGCCCAAGCTGAGAGTTCTAAGTCATTCCCCAGTAAGCAGTCTACAGGCAAGGTTGGGGACACTGCCACCCTTTTAGGGCCAGTGACCCCTCCCCAGCTGAGACATACCTCTGCCATGGGATGACTGTTCTGTTTGCCATCAATGTTAGTCACCTGGTAGGAGAAACCAGGCAAAAGCTGCTCAGAGGGAACTAGCCAATGGGCCACCATAGTGATGCTAGCTCCAGTGTCTCTGTAGGCCTCAGCTTTTGTACCATTGATGTAGGGCTCCTGTCTGTACCTACCCAAAGTGTTGGGACAGGCAGTGAAGTTGGCAAACCCCATGCCACCATCACAGACAAGACTATCTGCTGTAGGGGAATTGGCTAAGCCAGGGTCCCCCTGTGTTCCCCAAGTGAACCCACCCAGATTTCTGGGGGCACTCCCACCACCTGGGGGATTACTGCTGACAGTAATAGGTGGTGTGACAGGAGTAATTGGAGGAAAAGTTTTGTATTTAGCCCTTGGGCAACTGCTGTCAGTTTTCCAATGCCCAGGAGTTTTACACTCATGGCAGTAAGGCTTTTTACCTGTGGTAGAGGAGGGAGCTTGGGATCCACCACCCTGTGTGGAGTTTTGGGGCCCTGAGGAAGATTTCTCTTTTGCCTTATCCCCACACTTCTCTTGAGGTTTGGTGGTATCTTTCTTTTGGTCACCACCCTGATTCTTAGGCCTGATCCTGGTCCTGACCCATTTATCTGCCCTCTTTCCCAATTCTTGGGGAGAGGTCAAATCTGAGTCTACCAGGTGTTGATGGAGGAGCTGGTTTTGACAGTTACTTAAAATCTGTTCTCTCATCATCAAATTGTACAATCCTGTATAATCAGATACCTTACTTCCCAGCAACCAACCCTCCAAAGCCTTAGTGGCACATTCAATGTATTCAGACCAGTCCTGAGTCTGTGTCTTTTGGGTGTCTCTGAACATTAACCTGTACTGTTCAGTGGTTAAGCCTAACCCATCAACCAGAACACTCTTCAGGACTCTGTAATTTCTGACATCCTCTTCTCTAACAGTGAGGAGTCTGTCTCTGCCTCTTCCTTCAAAGGAGAGCCAGAGGATTGCTGCCCACTGGTCTTCAGGAACCTGCTGTACTTTGCAGGCTCTCTCAAGAGCAGTTATCCACTTGTGGATGTCATCCCCACTTTTGTAGGGGGGCACAACCTTAGACAGGTTCCTATTATCAAAGACCCTATCTTTGTCCTTAGGGACAATGCTGCCACCAGTGGGTATAGACCCACTCTCTTTAGGTTGCCTAGCCTTGTTCAGTTTCTCTTCCATCAGGGCTACTTCTAGCATCTGCTTCCTGATCCTCAGCTGGGCTTCCTGCATTCTGGCCTCATGTTCCGTCCTCTGAGGGGTGGTCATCCTTCTCCTGGAGTGACCTTGAGAGCCTCTAGAGGCATGAGATGCATTAGAGTCACCTGAGCGATTCCTTTGCCTCCCAAGCCCCTGGTTAAGTCCACTGGGGAGATCTAGTGGGTTGAACCCACTATCAGTCCCCAATAGCCTTAGTTTAGCTGGGCCAAGTATAACACTTGGCACTGGGCTAGTTCTCCCTTCATCCTCACTACTTTCTGTATCCTCACCACTTTCCTCCTCTGTAGTATGATTCTCATCTAAGGGATGGCTATTGGAAAGGGGTACTTCTGTAGCATCTTCAGAAGGGGGGCCTCCTGTTCCTGTCCCTAAGGGGCCTAACTGGGAAGCTTTCTTGAGCTCTCTTTGATTTTCATCATTTTGCAAGAGTTCTCTGAGCTCAGCAGAGGTAGGGTTCTTGGGCTGTTTAAGGCCTCTAAGAGTTGCCAAATGCCTGAGCTCATTCTGGTTAAGGGTAGCAAAGATGGATGGTGCCCTCTGGGGGTCACTCTCAACAGAGATGGGTACAGTGGACCCCTCTGCCCCAGCCATTGCTCTTAAGTGTGGGTGGATGTGTTGCAATCTACCTACACTTGGGTTTACCTACTAAACCTATCTAGTAGTTGTAGTCAGGGTGTGCTACTCCCTTTGCTCTACAACACTAAGTTCAGTAGAACTTAAGTATATCTAATCTTGTTTTATATGTACCTACAGGTACCTATGTGATCTTTCAATTGGTAACCAAGAGATTACAATGGTAAAACACAGCAAGCTCAAATCCAACCGCTGCTCACCAATGTGAGAAGTTGGCCTGGTATATGATGTTCACTAGTTAAAGTGACCACCTTGTACCATGCCAAGCAACCCTTATGGTGTGGTTGTAAGTCAACCTTTTCGGACTAGCTGCCCTAGTGGTAGCGTAGGCTAAGCAGTCTTTGAGGCTAAACTCGTGAAGCGTGTTAAGCCAGCTGTTTTACCAAATGCAACCCCCTTTTATACCAATGAAAGGACACCACACAGATATATATTCAAAATATATATGTATTTATTTCTCAAAGTAACCCCTAGTCTCTTTATGAGTACAGGAGCACAAATCGTCAAACAAGATTACAGTAGAATACACAGAAGTTGCACTTTATATGGATAGGCCCTGGTGGCCGCTCAAACCATATACTAAAATAGTGGTATAAGTACCACGAACAGAAAAGGGAAAAGGCCTAGGGCCTCTAGAATCGCTGGGCCTACAAGGAGCTAACTTCAGTTAGTGACCAGGAGGTCCACGGGTTGCGTGTGCAGAGCAAATAGCCACACGCGTGCTCCCATAGGTTTCAGTGGGTGCGTAAAAAGTACAAAGTTACTGCAAAGAGGATCTTCCGGATGGTCTAGGAACTCAAGATTTGGAACACAGGCACTAGAGATGTAATACTACACTTGGGCACAGGAGTGCCAGCTTTACCTCACCCACAGGAAGCGGGTGCATAGGCCTCGAAGTGCGTCGGGTTTCTTCTATCTGTTCCGTGGAGCCTGAAGACAAAGATGCTGCAGGCGGTCGGTCCGGGAGAGATGCAGTGGATCCAAGGGTGGATCAGAGATGTTGAAGACCTGTAAGCAGAGGGGACAGTGTTCACAGTCACTAGCCAGTGACCAGCGTGGCACCAGGTGGGTACCAGGCAATGTCGGGTGCAAACAGGAAGAAAGGTGTAGCTTGTCTCTGCAGCCACGTGGTCCCTGGAGGTCGACGACGTCCAGGAGTCGGTTCACGAGCTGTCCCACGCAGGCTCTCGCTGTCGGCGGTGTCGGCGACTTGATCGAAGCAAACAAGCCTTGGCAAAAGCAATTGTTGTAGGAGATTAAATAAGCTGATGGCTCTGACCAGCAAGGTCAGAAGGACTGCTCCTTTGGAGGGGAGCAAGGGCCAGTCTGGAGCAACCAGACCAGCGGTGTATTTCGTGAAGTTCGTCGCCAAGATGGCCACTAGCCAGCGGGCCAGCAACCGGTTAGGCGCGTCGAGTGGCAAAATGCATAAGGGCCCCACGCAGATCGTGGAGATGCTGGAGGGCTCACCTTTGGGGCAGATGCTGCTCGAGGGTTGGGCTTCTCAGATCCCAAAGCACAACTTGGAGGGAGCCTCGGTTGTTGCGCTTGCAGCTTGTCGTGGTCGTTCCAAGATGGCTGGCTCCACGTGTCTTGTTGCCTCCACGGGTCTCCTCTTTTCAGGGACTGTGGATCGGGCGGTGAGAGGTCTGGAGGTCCAGGTCTTGTCAGTCTCTGGGCTCGGGCTCCGGCGGGAGGCGGCGGCAAAGCAGACGTTGACTCGCTGGATGGTGCTTGCGTTAGCAAGGTGGTCACTCCCTGACCACAGGGGAGATTTCCTTCAGTCTTCTGTGCAGCAGAATGTCGAAGTTCCCGTCTTCTTCTTAGTTTCAAGTTGATTCCAGGATGTCTGAAGTCTTAGGACACAGCTCCTACCTTTAAGCGGATTCTAGGGGCCGGACTACCTGCTAGGTCCCTCCCTAAGGGTGGGACCAGGAAGGGGGGTGGTTACACCCCCAATCCTTTGTCCAGCTCGCCCCAGGCCCGGGACTGGTGTGCCCCAGGACCGGTTTGAACTGGCATATGCACCGAGGCTCCTTGTGAGCCACAGGCATGTCTGGTTTCTATTCAGCCCTACCTGACCAATACACAAAATCCTGTCTGGGGTGGTGCACGCACCTCCCCTGGCAGGAAACCCTTTGTCCACACCTCCCAAGCTGGAAGGACTCCCAGCAGCAGGAGGGCAGACTTGTGTCTGTGGTGGCAGCATCCATTTTGTGGAGCTGAGGCTATGTCTGATTTTACCCGGGTTTCAGGTACTGTACATGTCGTGTCCCTCTAGAAGGGTGGAATGCTAACCCCGTCGCCAGAATTGGTGAGGGGTTAGTATTCCAATTCGTATGACACCTTACTCGACATGTTTTGATAAAGCCAAACCAAAGATAGCATTTAACCGCGAGGTTCATAATGCATTTAAGAGTATATGGTATGACGATATCTGGAAACAGTAGAAGGAAGTTGTTCCGACCACTGCAGACAGGCTCAGCTCATGCCAGAGCACCATCTCACATGGAACCAAGCACTCTGCCTTCAGGATTGTTAAGGCCTGCCATAGGAGTGACTTATAGGTTATCATGTGTCCCATTTAAGGTTAGGTATAGGTATACTACACCTAAGTAAGAGGTGGTTACACCAACTTACCCCAGCTGAGTGATCAGCCAGTTGTGTCAAATTGTTAGGCCAAGCCTGGGGTGGCATGATACATGCTTCAGCCCCTGGCAGGCCTTAGATACACCAATGCCCTGGGTACCTAGTGTACACTGGTACAGGGGCTCACAGGGTGATCCAACCAATTGGGTATGTACCTAGGGTACATGGAGTCCATTTTAAAGAGAGAACAGCCAGGCTGAGATCCTGAATGGCAGGATCTCAGGCCAACTAAGTCGAAAAACCAGCTAGACACTAGGCAAAAATTTGGGGGTAACCATAGTCAGATATCCACCTTCCTACACCCGCAGTTTGAGATAGCTCCTTATAAAACCCCGCAGGATTTTTACGTGGATCAGGCAGAGTCTGCTTTAGAGCTAGGACTTCGGCACGCTTCCATGGAACATGTACCCAAACGCGCTGGAAATGTGCCAGAACAGGTGGATTAGCATTCGCATCGCCAGGTCTCCAAACTTGAGGAACCTCACGCATCGGATATTGACGTGCCTTTCTCCTAACTGAAGAATCAGGCTCAAATAATGACTTAGAAGGGAACTCACTCCTAAACGACAACAATGTCGCGAGTGCTCTTTCAACATCAAGACCCACTATAGTTCCTTTCGCAAACTCGGACCGCACACGGAACAACTCATGCGGAGTCTGCCCTACCTCACTATCTTCCCACTGTTCACGAAGGAAAGAACACATCATATCAAATACGTATCTCTGTTTCGATGCTTCCCATTGATGGAAAACATCCATAACACCCTCAAGATCATAGTGCGAAGGAAAGGTAACCCATTTACGCGCCAAGTGATCTAACACTGTCCGTTCATCAGGACCAGGCAATTGACTACGCAATTGCTTACGCTCTACAACAGGAGACATACCCAATGAACCCATTAGAGGCGAAAAAAGACTAGCAACCGCATCAGTCATTCTCCGTCGAGCAGAAGGAGAAGGTGACAAAAGAACAGGAGACAAAGCAGAATGAGAAGGAACCGAAGTCGGAACAGTAACAGAAGGAAAAGACAACACAGGTATAGGAGTAGCAGACGAAGGAGGTAGCAAAGACGGCGGCCCTTGAGAAGGCTGCGCCGAGGCAGTAGTAGCCAGTAGAGGGAGAGCTGGCTGTTGAGGAACCACTGCAGGTAAAACAACCGGGGGTTGCGCAACTACATGTGGCGGAGGTGCGGTAGCACTCTGAGTATAAGGGGGTGGTGAACTTAATAGATGTGACATTAAAGGATCTTTCGCAAGATCTTTCTTTTCTTCTTGCTGTTGAGGCGGCAAAGCTGGATAACATTTGTCTACCGCTAATTGACGTTGCCTAAACATCTGTTCGCTTTCTTGCTCTTCCTCATTATCCTTAAACTGTATAGCAGCCTGCACCATCGACATACCTCGTGCACGCTTATTTCGTTTCGCTAACTTAATTTCCTTCTGTTTGGCTTCTTTTTCGCCAAAGGCGGAAAGAGTCAAACATTGTCGGCCGGGCTTTCTTTTTGAAGAGTCTAACTTCTAAATTATCTAAAATCTCCGTGCCATAACTACCATATTGGGGCCATTTTAGGACACCATCCTTCCTAGTATACCTAACCCATACATCATTATACGTGATGGGGCCCACACCGTGTTTTAAATAGAGCTCATAGGTCGGAGTTCCAATCGGAGGCACCGGACACGAGTCCTCCAATCGGGAATCCCTATTACAACCATAACAAAATATCTTTCCAAGTCTGCTAAGACCGGGCATCTTCGCTCACTAGTCTAGCTTCAAACTTCAAGGGAATATCAAAACGATAGCCTCGTGAATACACGAGTCCCTCGGCTTTGGGGCCTGCAGGTACCAAATCAAAGCGATCCCGAAGGATACCAAAACAAACTAAGGACTGGGAGACGCTCCACTCATACTTAACTGAAATATCGATGACGTTGCCAGAAGACCCGTCTATCGTCTCGCTTTACAAGTCATCAAAGGGCTCCAAGACAGGGCGACAGTCAGGGCAGCAGTCCTTCGTAGCCGTCGGAATGCGGGGAACTTCGCAGCAAAGACTTTCGGACCACAACGACATACAGGGGTCGATGAAGTGGTAGGCCTCCCTCCAGAATTTTCACACGAAGCTCCTCACGATCTTCAGGCTTGGACCGGTACCGCTGAAGTTGGCCCACGTTGGGCGCCAACTGAAGAACCGGGATTTAAACCCAGCGGCGCAGGGGACACGCCCGAAGTCTTCGGGTTCACCTGTCTTAGAGTACAGAGACACGGGATTCTTCACGGTGACATCAAAGATCAAATTTATTAGCTGCAGCCAGTAACAGAGATCCTAGAAGTACAACACGGTGTATGTTCTCAGGAGACTGCTCAACATAATAGAGCGGAGCATCGTCTTTTATGCTAAAAACCAAGTTCCTGGCTAGCATCAATTACTCACAAATTTGACCAATCAGAGGATGGTATTTACAGAGGCATCACATAACGACAAACCCACTTTCAGTTATCCAACCCATCGCCAATGACAAGGCATAAATCCAGCATTCTTGCTCGAACAGGCCGGACGGGCCCACCATAAAAGACCTCAACCCAAATCAATAATTAGGCCATAAGGCCATAAAAGGAAGGAGCAGAAACAGATGAGAAGCAAGATAGAGGGGTGTGGGCATGTGCCATAGAATCAATAATGTCCTGCTCTTTGATCTCTATCTGACCAGCTGCTTAACAAGGTACTGGCTCAACAAGTTTAGCCTCGGGCAACAGGGTCAGTTGACTCAGGTCAAACAGGAGTCAACACGAATTCAAGCTAAGGTGTATGCGTCCCTAGAGGCTCGCTTGGCCACAGTCATCCTGTAGTCATTAGCCTATTTGAGGGCAACCACAAAATGGCGGTTATGCACAAAATGGAACCCAAGGGTGCAAACTAGATCGTCAACTACACAGTGAATCCATCAGTGTAGCATGACGAAAACGCTTTCGCATACCGCACTTGTCAGTCGCGGTTCGCCGATACCAAAACCATCACGATACGACAACCTTCATTAAATGGGTTCAGAATTCACGGAACCACAGTTCCCTATTGATTTCAATGGAGCAAGTCGCGGTTAGATTTTTAAAGTTTAAGGGTACTTCGAGGTAGTCTACAAGCAAGCCACTTACAGGTAAGTAATTCGAGGGCCAACACACACTAGGGCACCGGAGTGCACGAGTTACCTCACCCATGGAAGCCGGGTGCATAGGTGTCTTTTGGTGTCAGGTCGCGTCGCTGTTTTCTATGAAAGCCAAAGAAGATTTGCTGCTTGTGGAGATTGAAGAAGTGTCCGGTGGAATCCAAGGCTGGATTCAAGATGAAGGAGACCTGAAAGCAGAAGGGACAGTGTTCACAGTCACTTGCCAGTGACCCGGGGCCAGGAAGATGGATGCCCACGGATGTCGGGTGATTTCAGGTGATCAAGAGTGTTTTGACTCTTCCGCCACGAGGTCCAGGAGGCGTCGAGGATGACCAGGGGCTGGATTCGGAGTGTCCCACGAAGTCTGCAGCTTACTGAGGTGTCGGCAACCGGATTGGAGCCCACAAGCCTTGGCAACAGCAAGTCTCGTGGAAATTAAAGAAAGTCAGCGGTGCTTTACAGGAGCCCACGGTCACTCGGGACGGGATAGGCCTTTTATTTTTGGTGCACAACCTGCTGGAGGCTTGGGCCACAAATGGTCCAATGCACAAGTTCATAGAACGTCGTGAAGGGGTTGCACTCGTCAATAGTGCATGGTACCCGGGTATTGCTGTTCCTCGTCACTCGTGGGGTCCACTCACCTCAGCTCTGCTGGGGACTCACAATGGCCATCGAGAAGTCAGGAAATCCACTTTCGGGCTGCAGGGACTTCGGACTCCAGTGGGAGCAGAAAAGTTTGCGACCGTTGATTCAAGTTTTTGGTGCCTGCCAAGCAGGGGAGTCACTCCTTGACTCCAAGGGAGATTCTTCAGTCTTCCAAAGGTAGTGGAATGTCGAAGGGCCAGGATTCTTCTTGTAAAGCGTTGTCCAGGGTTATCCAACTTGCAATGGCAAGGGTTCCCTAACTTATACCAAAGTAAAGGGAGGGACTAGCTCTATGACCACTCCTCTGGGAGGGTCAGGGGAGTGGGTGGTTACACCCACTTCCCTTTGTCCAGTTTCGCGCCAGAGCAGGGGCAGGTAGCCCCTGAACCGGTTTGAGCTGGCATATGCACAGAGGAGCCTACTGCTCCCCCAGTGCAGGACTTCAAAGCACTCTAGGAGTGCACCCACCCAGCCCCAATACACTAAATCCTGTCTGGAAGGTGGTGACACCTCCCTGTGACAGGATGGCTATTGTTGGGCCTCCTCCACTGCGAGTTTCAGTCAGCAGCAGGAGGGCAGACCCGGGGTCTGTGCTGGTGGCATCCAATTTGTGATGCCAGAGCTCTTTCAGATTTCTACTGTGTTTCCACAGTAGGTACATGTCGTCCCCTCTAGAAGGGTGGGTGGGATCATACTCCCACACCAGTTACTGGTGTGGGGGTATGATTCCAAGTTGTTTGACACCAAACACGACATGTTTTGATGCAGTCATTCCAAAGTTAGCATTTACCGGGAGGTTATAATGCACTTAAGAGTATATGGTTTAACCGCATCCACAAACAGCCACAGAGAAAAGGCTCTGCCAGCTGCAGAGGGGCCCTGCTCAGGCAGAGGCACCCCCTCACATTGTAAACCAAGCACCCTGCCCTCAGGATTGATAGGGCCTTCCTTAGGGGTGACTGATAGGTTTATATGTGTGTGTAAGGTGAGATATAGGAACCTATACCTCAGTGAGGAGTGCTAACACTACCTCACCCAGGCTGCAGTAGCAGGCCTGTGGTGTCAGATTTAGTCTGCTTCCCAGGGGTGGCATAATACATGCTTCAGCCCCTGGTAGGCCTGTGAAGTACCTATGTCCTTGGTGCCTTAGGTACCATATACTAGGGGCTCATAAGGTACCACAGTATCCAATCACTAGTGCATCTAGTATGCACACCATGTCATTTAAGGGAGTAAGCAGATAGGCTGGGGTCCTGGATAGCAGGATCTCAGCCAGACTAGTCAAAAACCATTCAAACACCAGGAAAAAAGTGGAGGCAACCATGCAGTCAGATTCCACCTTCTTACAGAGAGAGAGAGAGTGAGAGAGTGAGAGTGAGTCAGTGAGAGAGTCAGTCAGTCAGTGAGAGAGAGAGAGTCAGTCAGTCAGTGAGAGAGAGTGAGAGAGTCAGTCAGTGAGAGAGAGAGAGTCAGTTAGTGAGAGAGAGTCAGAGAGTGTCAGTGAGAGAGTCAGCGAGTCAGTCAGAGAGAGAGAGGGTCAGACAGTGAGAGAGCCAGTCGGTGAGAGAGAGAGTGAGAGTCAGTCAGTGAGAGAGTCAGTCCGTAAGAGTCAATCAGTGAGAGAGAGTCAGTCAGTTAGTGAGTCAGTTAGTTAGTGAGGCAGTCAGCCAGTGAGAGAGTCAGTCAGTCAATCAATCAGTGAGAGAGTCAGTCAGTCAGTGAGAGAGTCAGTCAGTAAGAGAGTTAGTCAGTTAGTGAGTCAATCAGTGAGAGAGAGTGAGATAGTCAGTCAGTGAGAGAGTGAGTCAGTCAGTTAGTGAGAGAGAGATTGAGAGAGTCAGTCAGTGAGAGAGAGTGAGAGAGTCAGTCAGTCAGTGAGAGAGAGAGTCATTCAGTCAGTGAGAGTCAGTCAGTCAGAGAGAGTCAGTCAGTTAGAGAGTCAGCCAGAGAGAGTCAGTCAGTCAGAGAGAGAGAGTCACTCAGTCAGAGAGAGAGTCAGTCAGTCAGTCAGAAAGAGTCCGTCAGAGAGAGTCAGTCAGTCAGAGAGAGTCAGTCAGTCAGAGAGAGAGAGAGTCAGTCAGTCAGAGAGAGTCAGCCAGTGAGTCAGTCAGAGAGAGAGCCAGTCAGTCAGAGAGAGCCAGTCAGTCAGAGAGAGAGAGAGAGTCTGTCAGAGGGAGTCAGTCAGTGAGTGAGTGAGTCAGTCAGAGAGAGAGAGAGAGAGAGAGAGTGAGTCAGTCAGAGAGAGAGAGAGAGAGAGTCAGTCAGTCAGAGACAGTCAGAAAGAGAGTCGGTCAGAGAGAGAGTCAGTCATAGAGAGTCAGTCAGAGAGAGAGAGAGTCAGTCAGTCAGAGAGAGCCAGTCAGTCAGAGAGAGTCAGTCAGAGAGACAGTCCGTCAGAGAGAGAGAGAGAGAGTGTCAGTCAGTCAGAGAGAGTCAGTCAGTCAGAGAGAGAGAGTCAGTCAGTCAGAGTCAGTCAGAGAGAGAGTCAGTCAGAGAGAGAGTCAGTCAGAGAGAGAGTCAGCCAGAGAGAGAGAGTCAGTCAGCCAGAGAGAGTCAGTCAGCCAGAGAGAGTCAGTCAGCCAGAGAGAGTCAGTCAGCCAGAGAGAGTCAGTCAGCCAGAGAGAGTCAGTCAGAGAGAGCCAGTCAGAGAGAGTCAGTCAGTGAGTGAGAGAGAGAGAGAGAGTCAGTCAGTCAGAGAGAGAGAGTCAGTCAGAGAGAGAGTCAGTCAGTTAGTCAGTCAGAAAGAGAGTAAGTCAGTCAGAGAGAGTCCGTCAGAGAGAGTCCATCAGAGAGAGAGAGTCCGTCAGAGAGAGAGATTCAGTCAGAGAGAGAGAGTCTGTCAGTCAGAGAGAGTCAGTCAGTCAGAGAGAGAGATTCAGTCAGTCAGAGAGAGGGATTCAGTCAGTCAGTGAGAGTCAGTCAGTCACTCAGTGAGAGTCAGTCCGATAAAGTCAGTCAAAGAGAGAGTCAGTCAGTCAAAGAGAGTCAGTCAGTCAGAGAGAGAGATTCAGTTAGTCAGAGAGAGAGATTCAGTCAGTCAGAGAGAGGGATTCAGTCAGTCAGTGAGAGTCAGTCACTCAGTGAGAGTCAGTCAAAGAGAGAGTCAGTCAGTCAGAGAGAGTCAGTCAGTCAGAGAGAGTCAGTCAGTCAGAGAGAGTCAGTTAGTCAGAGAGAGAGTCAGTCAGAGAGAGAGTCAGTCAGAGAGAGAGTCAGTCAGAGAGGGAGAGAGAGTCAGTCAGTCAGTGAGAGTCAGTCAGTCAGAGAGAGTCAGTCAGTCAGAGAGAGTCAGTTAGTCAAAGAGTCAGTCAGAGAGAGAGAGTCAGTCAGTCAGAGAGAGTCAGTCAGAGAGAGAGAGAGTCAGTCAGTCAGAGAGAGAGTCAGTCAGTCAGAGAGAGAGTCAGTCAGAGAGAGAGTCAGTCAGAGAGAGAGTCAGTCAGAGAGAGAGTCAGTCAGAGAGAGTCAGTCAGAGAGAGTCATTCAGTCAGAGAGAGAGAGTCAGTCAGAGAGAGAGTCAGACAGTGAGTCAGTCAGAGAGAGAGAGTCAGTCAGTCAGAGAGTCAGTCAGAGAGAGAGTCAGTCAGTCAGAGAAAGTCAGTCAGAGAGAGAGAGAGAGTCAGTCTGTCAGAGAGAGTCAGTCTGTCAGAGAGAGTCAGTCAGTCAGTCAGTCAGTGACAGTCAGTATTAAAAAGTAGCCTTTACTATGGAGTAAGGGGCTCCTGTCACTCCTGGGCCCCGGGGCCAGTTTTCTGGCTGCACCAATGATTCCTGATTGCCTATGTATTGGTAGAGCAGAGAAGGTAGCGCGAGGACGTCAGTGACAGCAGAGGAAAGAGCATCGAGGTGCGTGGGGAGGAGAGAGAGAAAAGAAAGTCTGTTAGGCGAACCGCAGAGAAGAGTATGGGTTGTGTGAGGGGAAGGACGGAGGGTAGTGTGAGGGCAAGGATGGAAGATAGTGTGGGAAATGTGGTAAGAAGAAATAGCCAGGATACAGGAATAGCCAAACATGCAATGAAAGCTACAGCTGGGCCGGAAAGGCAATAAATTGCTTTAGCAGATAACAAGCGAAAGCATGTGATCGAGGGGAAATGCATCTGCCAGCCTGCTCGCTCCCGAGACCCATAGGCCATGGGAGTAAACATTTTAAGAAGAGGTGGGACATGCACCCGCCTTTGGCCAATTGCGTGCTTTCATTTCTTGAAAGCCACACGCAAAGGCCCATTGATGTGACAACCACATGCACGAGCTTTCTGAAAGCTTTCTGAATGTCTGGAGTGATTCCAAGAGGCCCTCTCCTAGAGCAGCGCATTCGCGCTGCCCTCTAGGCAAGACTTAAAAAGTTTTTCCGTAAATGTCAGCAGTGGATTGATACAAGAAAGCCAATCAAAATAATAATAGAGGCTATGCTCCAGGGAAGGGTCAAACACAAAAGAAGACAGGCATTCCATTTAATAAGAAGAAAATTAGAGTGACAAAGGGCGCCTATTGTAAACAATGGGCTGGCAGTAAACCCACTGTAAGCTCACAGTAGGTCTTTTGCAACCAGACCGCTTATGTTGTCTGGTAGGATTAACCTAAAGAATTGCTGTTGCTAAACTTCTTATTAAATGCTGACCCCACAGTATCCTTCCACTCCCCACATTCCATCAAACCTCCTGGTCAAAAATCCTGGGAATTTGTTGTAATTGAATGTACTCTCGTCGTAAGCAGTAGAGGGTGGATGCATAGTATTTGTCCCTGGTCCTGTTAGAGTATGCCGTAGAGGGTGAGTTTGAGGGGGGGGGTGGAGTAGATGTATTTATTTTACTAGTCCTATTACTAACTTGCTGGCAGTAAAGGTAGGTGTAGAACACATGCCTGGTCCTGCAAGTGAGTGCTTTAGTAGGTATGTGGATTACATGTGTGTCACTGGGGGTGTATGTTGTCAACGAATGTTGGTGAGTGACTGAAGGACAGACAGAGAGTGGTCTGAGCAGAGAGGATGCTACTCCTGGTGGAGCACTTTACTATGTAACCTGTCAACTCTTCACTAAACCTACAACTTGCTTATGAAGAGACTACATTCAGATTACAATACTGGCAAAGACCGGAAAGTAAATCTACATGTGAGAGAGACGATGAGAAACTAAAACGAGAAGGTAGATTGAAGACAAGAGAAACTGATGTAAACAAAGAGAAAAAGAGACTGAAAACATTAGAAGAGAAAAACGTATTGAAGACATAAAAAGAGAAAAAGAAACGTCTGTACCCCACCAGTGTCTTTTCCAACAGACAGCATGTGTATAACAAACCCAAAGACTGACAGCTGAAGGGTGTATGCAAGGCTAAAATCTGAATGTACGCAGATTGATGGTGACAGATGATCGTGCAACCAATGAAAACATTGAGTGAGTTGCCTTCGCTGCAGCATTTTGTCACTTGTGTTGGACATGCTGGGGGTGAGTGAACCGGCAGCAAGTGAAGACTTGCCGTGGTGAGTGAGCCAGCAGTGCATGAGATGCAGGCGCTTAACTGTTACTGTAAAGCCTTAAAAGGCTGTGTTAGTGTTAACAGGCCGTGGACTGTTGTTGTTGGCCATACCCCATTGTGCATGCAGTTGGGAGCGCGAGTTATTGTAGCGGCATTTGAAAAGGCGAGTGTTATATGTGATAACCTGCTTTTCCTTTGTTTATCTCGTGCTTGCATGCACGAGATCATATGCATGTTATTTTATAAACCCGTTGGTTCATGGCATGATCACAGTGTTCTAGAACAGAACATGTGATCGGTCCCATGAACCAAGAGGCGACAGTTGTTGGAGGTCTGCTGGAGCTGGAAGCTGTGTAACCAGCGGTGCTTCCTTTTCTTTATTTATGGATTAAATCTCGTTTTGAATTATAATACGACTATTTGATTTACTCAACAAAACTGGCGACGAGGATGGGATCCGATGGAACCTACAATGTAAGCATCGATCTTTTAGACGTGCGGAGCATTTGTGGCTAGCATCTGTGTATTTGTTATGTTTTAAAATATAACCAACGCTCCACTCACCGAATTCACCCCAGGAGCTCCATCGTCGTTCTTCCGTGCAGACTTCTTTCTTCTTCCAGCGCTGACTACGTAACTATGGTGATGGCGTGTGCGTCTTGAGTCACGTGCTACGCTACACGTAGATCGGCAGGATTTCAACAGCCTACGGACTTCTTCATGCTGACTGCCTGATTCAGTATTGTTCGTTTGTTTTTTGTAAAAAATCGATTACCATCATTAAGGAGACGGATTTTAACCTTCTTTTCATCCTTGCGAAAGAATTACCATCGAAGACTCTTTTAATTCATTCTGTTCCGGTTTGGTTCTAAATGGCCAGTGGTCAAAATTGTGGATAAAGTGGACACTGATTCTGTTTTATTGTTTTTGGATGAAATCTTCACTGAGGAGGGGTTACCAGTGCAGCTAATTACAGATAATGGTGTTCAATTTCTGTCTAACAAAGCTAAAGCGTATTTCAATAGAGTAGGCATCATTCATTGTACCACTTCTCTGTACAACCCAAGTGGTAATGGTGTCATTGAAAGGTTTAATAGAGTTCTCAAAAGTGCAATCCAAGTTACGGGAATTGGAAATGATAAATGGGAACTACAAATTTTTAAAACTGTATGGATGTACAGAACCTCCATTAATGCTATGACGGGTTACTCCCCGTTTGAAATAATGAGGGGTAGACTTCCAAGAACCAAATGCAATCCTGCGTGGTTAGCCCCGTCTACCATGTCTAGTTTGGATTTTCAGATTGTTAAGGAAAATCTCATCAAAAATCATGATGTTAATAAAGAACGGTATGATAAGAAAAGAGGGTCTGTACATGATCCTATTGTTAATGTAGGGATGCTTGTTAAAGTAAAAAAACCCTGGAAGGTCAAAAAAGGGGAAAGCCAATTTATGGGACCTTTTGAAATAAAAGAGGTACTTAAGAACTCTGTCAAACTTACCAATAATAAAGTTTGGAATTTGAGTAGAATTGCTGTTCTCAAAGGGGACAAAAGTATTTATTCCAATTCTGTGGATGAAACAAGGTCAGTTGACAATTTTGAAGATGAAGACCTCGTCAATTGTCCTATCAGCAATGCCGAATTTGTAAATGTTTCCAATGATGAGGAATGTGATGCAGATTCTGGAAAACGACAGCGGAAAAAACCAGGGTGGATGGCTGATCTTGTTTCATTTATCAGAAACAGATTTGTGTATTAAATGTTTTAATTTTTGTTTATTTTACTTTAGGGGGGAAGATGTGTTATATGTGATAACCTGCTTTTCCTTTGTTTATCTCGTGCTTGCATGCACGAGATCATATGCATGTTATTTTATAAACCCTTTGGTTCATGGCACGATCACAGTGTTCTAGAATAGAACATGTGATCGGTCCCATGAACCAAGAGGCGACAGTTGTTGGAGGTCTGCTGGAGCTGGAAGCTGTGTAACCAGCGGTGCTTCCTTTTCTTTATTTATGGATTAAATCTCGTTTTGAATTATAATACGACTATTGGATTTACTCAACAGCGAGGCTCGCGTGCGCTGCATCTAGGAATACAGTGTACCAGGAATTCCGGGTATGACGTCTTCCGACACATCTGCAGAACGCATCCCATAGCGCAGGTGAGACACAAGCATGCTAAGGACTGCCCCGTGCTGAATGGTTCAAGGCGTGTCATAAAAAAAAGACCGGATTGTGATCGGTGTCTCCAGAATGATTTTGAAAGTGATCCACGAGCATAACGCGCACTGTGGGCAACAATCGCCGCGTGTCATCTATGTAAAAAAAAAAAAGAAAAGGATTGGAAGTGTGCAGCTTCAAAAGAAATAGCCACGTGTATTTCATGCAACATGTCTGCAGCATTTGTTTCAGCAGTAGCCTTGTCGACAAAGCAGGAATTCGAACCTTATGGATGCGGCCGTAAAAAGGGAGAATCAGAGCAGCGTGACATGACACACATGAGAGTGGCGCATCTGTTTGTATTTTATTATTTTCTATCTTATGTTTTCTATTCGAATTTTATTATTTCTAATGGAAGGAGATGTGTTATAATCTGCTAAGCATGTAATGCATTCTGTGCACACTTCCATTGTTCTCTGCTCTGCTTAGCCAGTGTGTGATGTCATGGAATGTTGGTGTGGGACTGGAGGTGGGTTGACAGATAGATAGAGAAGGGCTGAGAAAAGAGGATGCTGCTCCTCGTGGGTTACCTTACTATGTAACATGTAGGGAGGCAGTGTTGGGACTTGTGCATATTAAATTGAATAGAAAGAAATCAAAATGATTGCTTCCCTTATTTATCTGCACCATACCAGTTCACTTTGCTGAGGTAAAGTTGTGTTTCCTAGGTCATTTGGTGTAAAGGGTTTTGCAGAATCTGGAGATCCAGTCCATCGCACAAACCAGCTGGAAGTGCAGTCGTCTAGGTGACTTGGAAACAACCAGAACGCTTCGCGCCTCACCGCATTCATCCTTTGTGCACATCTCTAGACAGAGAATTGTCAAGTGCTAAGCCCCTGTCTTCCACCTTGAAGAGTTGGGCAACAATAGCAGAATCTGCCAGGCCAGTTTCTCTGTTTAGATTAGGGCGTGGATGCTTCTGCCTTTCTATAGCTGCTAAATGGTCCAAGATGCGAGGAGATCTGCATCTGGAAGTCTGTTGATGCAAGCAGTTTATAATTTCAAGCAGGTCTGTGTTTTGAGATGTGGAGATGAGATCAGATCTAGAGTCAGAATTGAAGATTAATGACAGCTTTTTTCATAGTTTTAGAGCAATGGAACCCCCTGAGAGAATGTACTAATTTATTGATTAGACCTGAAAAATAAACTTCAATTTTATAACTACAGTGATTAACTCTGTTACCTGTAATGTCAACCTGCATTGTGCTTAGGACCGGATTCTGTTTACATTTCAAGGACACATGTTTGGTCTTCAATATTTGGTGGTGGCTGGTTTGAGTTGTACTTTGTGACCATTTTGCTGAGATGAGCCTGCACTTAAAACTATTGCGGAAGCCTAAATCACAAGACAATTCCACAGAAGTCCATACTCTCATATCTGCCTAAAGCAACATAAAACCATTGCATATTGGTAAAGAAACAATAGCTCGAGTGCAATTCAGTCAGTGAGGTTTTCACGGCATAGCACCGAGTAATGGGCAACGTGAGCAAAAGCTATACAGATGCAATCCTGACGGGATACACAGCCAGAAGTCTGGAATTGTGGACTACGGTATCACATTGGCCAATGAGGTTGGACGAAAATCAGTGAGCAAATCAAAAACAAAAAAAATCACATTTGGATTTTGAACAGATGGCATTTTTGTGGTTAACGTGGCGCTTCTACTGTAGGCAGGCATTGTTCAGAAATATGACTAACTGGAGAGTTACCTAGTGCTCAAGGTTAAATGTTATTTTTTAAAAAATCTGAAAATTCGAACATAAATGGAAATGTTATCACCATAGTTATTATCACAGTGCCATATTAATGTATAGTACCAGGAGCACAAATCGGGGGTGGTGCGGGGCTGAGGTGGGGTTGGGGTGGGCAAAAGGTGGAGTAAGAAAACGTTCCCCCTCGCACTGCCTCTACTCAGTACTTCTATTTGTCGTCCCTCCCGGCCGGTGTTCCAGGAACAGGAAGTATCCAGGCTGAGGCTCCCCTATGCCAATCACAATGCTGCAATGCAGTGTTGAGATTGGTCTGACTGCCGTAGTTCGGCACCCAGCCAGGGAATGGGAGCCTGGGCATGCTCTCCACCCAGGCTTTTATACAGCCTGGGTGGAGAACATGCAAACTGTGCATGACTGTTTGGCCGGCCCGAGATGGCCGGCCAAACATTCATGCGCACTTAGGGAGTGCAAACCACTCCTCCCCTGCTCTGTCAGCAGAGCAGCCCCGCCCAGCCAAGCTGCCACAGCAGGGAGAAAATTAAAAGGAAAAAATAAAATGATGATAACCTAGAGTTATTATCAGTTTATTTTTCCTTTATTTCACTGCTGCAAAGCAGTGAGGCGACACTCCTCTGTAGTGAAGGTGCCGCCACTTGCACCAATAACCCGGACGGTATCCAGGCGCTCATATGCATTTCTTGTTAGACTATCCAATAGCCACGTCTTGGCATTCTTTTTAAAAACAATTGCATTTTCTAGATGCCAAATTTCTTCTGATAACACATTTGGCAGTTTTGCCATTTCAACGTGAAGCATTTTGCCACCAATTGTGGTCGTTTTGACCGAGCTGCTTTCCGCTGACTAGCGTCCCTAGACATCAAAGCGCTGCCAAGCAGGTATTCAGCAGTGTTGGCTTTCCCTGCTGGGGCCCTACCACCACACCGTCCTTAAAACGTAAGCAAGTTATAAGATCTAATTACCCACATATATATTTGAGCTTCTATTGGAGTCCATACGAAAGTGATATGTAGTGCTCTATACAGTCAAGTGCTTCAGGATTAATGTTTAGGTTTCTTTCTCAATTCAAAAAGATGAAATGCATTCTAGAAATTATTCCCACTAATGGAATGGAAGCTTGATAACACGTCCCCTAATCAAAAATGTAATAATTGCATCATCAATTCTATAAATCAGTATAGAAGACCAATTTAGTGTAGAATAAATCTGAGCTTGTATTAAAGACAGGGTGGCAGATATCGTCTGTATTTCCAGAGTTTCTGGCTCCTTCTTTTTCTGGGCTTTTTTCATCCTTTTCTTTGTGGTGGCCATCCTGGGTTGCATTGCCTAGACAACCAGTGACAGCTGATTATCTCTGCAACGCCACTCTTTATCGTTGCCTCTTGCAGGCGTACCAGTGTCATTGCTTTGTCTCAGTGGCTCATTACTTATAAAATGAGTGGAATGTAAGGTTTGTATTCTTAATTCCAGGTGTCCTTTTATCGAGTATTAGATAGTTTATTGGTGTTACCCGACTGTGGTAGCAGGCGCTCTAGTGCTCCCTTCTATTGCTCAAGATAAGTGGTTAATTTGTAAAACAAAATAAGTGCTGGGGCTCTCGTCAAGAGGCAGCTTGCACCAGCCCATTTCACCTGTTAGCGCCGCCTAAACCTCAACCAACTCCTAAACGCGAAAGTGGGGAGAGGATGTGGCGTAACGGCCAGAGTTGCCAACTCCAGCGCTGGGGAACCAGGTTCGAGTCTCGGCATTGGCTCAACAGCCTGTGATTTTGGACAAATCACCTAATCTCCCCAAAAATGAACGTGTCCATCACTGGTGCTTATGAAAAGTGCCAACTTTGGTGATTAAGTGCCGGTGCTGAGCACCGGAAACCACCGGCTCAAATTAAGCACTGCTCAAGATACAGTATATAAAAATATAGTTCCTTCACGGTATGAGTATTTCTATAGCACTTACTATCAATGACAGCTGCTGAAGGATTTTACAACCACCAAAAATTCCAAAAAATACCAAAATACAACCACCCTATGTATCAAAATAGAATTTAATGCTAGAAGATTAGGCTGGGGTACGAATATATAAATAATCACTTAATCAAAAGTACAATAATTCCACCATTAATTCTATAAATGAATATTGAAAATGTCCTTTATTTATACCAGATGATACAGTTCAATATTACTGTTCAGACCTAATTCCTTGCTACGTATTGATAGGCGTCACATCAACCTTTACTATGGGGCTGATCCCTAGAGGCCTGGGAACAAGGTGCAATAATATCGCACCTGGTATTACGGTACTAGGACTCGGGTGGGATTTGACAACCGGAATGAAAACAGAGTTAATGCACTGCTTTCTGCATGTTTTTCTAAATGACAGCCTTTTCCCCAGGCTTGTTCCCACCGGCTGTTAGCAGGTGACCAAGTATCTGAAAATACCAGGAAACGTGTAATCCTGTTTTGGCTGAAAACGGGAGTTTTTAGCTATAAAGGCTGGAATAGGCCCCTATGTATGCAAATCAAGACACTTCCTGTGAGATGTAATCAAGGATTTTCTGCAGTCACAGTTTATTTCATCATCTTAGTCTAATATGTAATTAGATTAGTTAACCAAATAGAATGTATTTCCTATCAAAATCTCATTCCGGAAAATCTCTCTACCAAATGAAAACTCCAAGATGCTCTGGAAGCGACGTATACACTCCGTGTTCGCTGCTTTTTGTGTGTGCGTGTTTATAATGCTATATTTGCTGGATGCACACAATTAAAAACACCATTGTAATTCCTAACCTCCTTCCACAGAAGAAGCTCTGAGATGAATGAGTTCAGGGTTTAGGGAGAGCAAGGCCACTGCATTATTGTCTGGGCAGGAGTGGCCTGTTTCTGCTGTCAAATAAGGCCCTTCAGTTTTTCCTGATTACATGAGCTGGAGGACACCAACTAGTGAACCAGGAATGCGCTCCCATAAAACAGGCCAATCTCTGAACCTTAGTCACTGTAAATATATCCTCAGCATTGGGGAGGTGTAGAGGTAAGAACATTTGGGTATTTGATCACTACAAGACCGAATGCATTACACAGCTAAGCAGAATAAACTGTAAGAACGAGCATTGGCAAATTCAGTGTGTCTTCTAATACGTGCACATTAAAGCCAGACAAGAAATGAATGTCGTTCAGTATTGATTTGTTTCTATTTCAGACAAAGTAGGCTATGATGGATACATCCAAACAGCCAGTAGCATTTAGATGACAGATGAATACTTCTCGGAGCCAAGACGTGATTGACAAAGTTTTAAGCCAATGGCAAATAGAGGCTGGTCAAACGAAGCCAAGGCGTTAAAGAGGTAGACCCAAATCCCATTCTATGTATATTGAAAACTGCACTGTCAACCCAGTCCTAAAAAGATAAAACTGACAGCGAGTGGAAGGGTATCACATGATGCAGAAGGGAATCGCACAAAATCAGAGGTACAGTGTAAGTGCTCACACCAGGCCACCCTCGTCCACCTCCTATTTGCTATTTTTTTTTCTTCGTTTTTTCCAGTATAGGTTATAATTAACGCTATCCCAAAGGAATAGGGCCAGATTTACGACCATTGGAAATCGTGACTCTCAATTTCCAATGTATAACAGTGTCTGAGACACTGTTTGCGATTCCCAATGGGGTCGCAAATTGCATGCCTCATTAATATTCATGAGGCTGTCGCAATTTGCGACCCCATTGTGAATGGCGGGCATTCCCAGGTATGGTGGCCTGTTGGGGTCACTGCTTTTAAATAAAGGAGTTTTTTTAAATGCCGCCCGTTTTCCTTAAAGAAAAACGGGATGCATTAAAAAAATGTGTAACTTTTCATTTTCATTTTTTAAGGGCAGGCAGTGGTCCCTGGGACCACTAACTGCCCTTAAAAAATGTTTGCGCATGCATTCCCAAAGGGGAAGGGGTCCCCTGGGGACCCCTTCCCGTTTGCGAGTACTTTACCACCCTTCTGAAAAGGGGTGGTAAACTGCGAGTGTTTTGCGACCGCAATTGCGGTCGCAAAACATTCTTACATAACTGTTGGGTTCGCTATTAGGAAGTGAACGCCCCTTCCTAATAGCGAGTTGCTAAACACTATTTTGCAACTTGCAAATTATTTGCGACTTGCAAAATAGGGTGAATTCATGGCCCACAGGATTTTTGCATGTGCAAACGGGTCTTCAACCCGTTTGCGCATGCAAAAATCCGTTGAATATCTGGCCCCAAATGCTTTATGTCTGACAAATTAGGTTATGAGTTGAATTGCACTGACCTGGAAATATTTGTAAACTCAAGACTGTCAGTTTTTGCACTGTAGTCCTCCCCAAACGTATGACTTAGAAGAATCCCTACGGACTTATTTCTCTGGGAAGATTGAAAAGTACCACTAAGAGACCTCTGTTGTGATTAAGAAGTTATCGCTCCGGATGCAATGCCAGTCCTTGCAGTTAGCTGCATTGTCTTTTTAGGTCTCGCCTGGCGTAGGCTGCGCTCATGCGCAGTCTCGCTGGCGAGATTTAATGAGATGTGGGTGTTTTCTGTAAGGGGCATTAAGCCACGCCCCTCTTTTCCATTGGCTGGCGTCACCGTTTATGCTAAACAGTGGCCAGCCATTGGAAACGAGGTGTCCGTGACGTATTTGCTTGGCTTTCTGAGCCATCCCATTCGGACGGCCTCGCCTGCTTTGCGTTCGTCGCAAATCATTTCTTATCTTTATGGGGCTAAACCCATGGCCCCATAAAGACAAGAAACCATTTGGCAGGCGAGGCCGGCAGAAAAAGCCGAGCAAATACGTCATGGCGTCCGCTTGGCTTCTAGGCGTGGTGTTTACTGGGTTTTGGAGTCCCCTCTGGCAGCGGGAGGAAGCTGGCGGCAGAATGAAGCAAGTTCCGGGTTCCAATAAGTACATAAATCACATCAACAAAGAGCTGTTCGTTGTACTGGGGGCCAGGGATACAATCCCTTTCATGGATTACTTAAGCGAGGCAGGTTTTGAGGGCTGGATTACTGGGGTACAATCTTTATCCTGAGTCTCGCAGAGCACATCTACCCAGATCTCCTGACAGGTATCGTAAGAGCCACTAAACAATCAGATCGTGTCTTGTCCGAGTTCAGACTCCAATATCCATGGTCTCCACAGAATCACTCCCCAGTGAAATCTCAACAATGGTGTCACTATTTAAAGCAAGCCCCAAGGCGATGTCACCGGTAGAGGTTTGCCCCCGTGATCTTTTTACTGCAGGAGTATGTGAAACGGCCCCCTCTGCTGTTGTCAGGGAGTAGAGAAACAAAGTGTGCTCCCGTAATCTCGGACCAGGTGCGGTTAGTACTAGAAAACTCCTTCCCGGTTACTGCAAGACGGTAATAGGGCTTCGGGGCGTGTTGAAACTCCGCCACCGCCTCTGCTGTTCGTGTCTCTCTCGGGCACCTCCACGCTCCGGGCCCCCCCCCCCCTCCCCGCGGGAGCCAACACCACTCCCACTGTCGACATGAAAAAGGAGGGCCGTTCCACCCCCCAACCTCCGGCTTCTGCTTCGCAGCTACCAGGGCCTCGGACGCCTCCTTGGTAGTAACAGGACTCCCGGTCCAGGGGAAAACACCGCTTCCCAGTTCCCTCTGGCGGCACTGTGTGTGGGAAGGCGCAGTTCCTCAGGGAAGGGGAGAGCACTCCTCACTCACCCGCGGCTGACGACCTGCTGGGTGAAATTTTAAAGTCGTTTACACCAAGCAGTAAATCGAAGCGGCAAGTCTGTGTGCCCCAGAGTACAGGGGGAGATTAATAGCTGAGATGCGGCGAAACGTCTTTTTAGCAGGAAATATTTTTCGCACTATATTAATCAGACTGATTTATGCATTCTTTTCTCAGCTTCTTATGCGGGGCCCATGTGAATGTCGAGGTTGCCAACACAAAGCACAATACAAAAACGTTAGTTATTGCATTTACGAAATGTAGGTTTCTGAGCTAACATTGAAAAAAGGTTTAGAGGCAATAAGAGAACTAAAGTAGCACCCGCTCACACCAGGTACCATCCTGGGCTGGTTCTGGGAAAGGGGAAATTGGCTTTTCCTCGCCTAAAAATAAACAAGCATTACGGTGGCCAGCCATTGGAAAAGAAGTGTCCGTGACGTATTTGCTTGGCTTTCTGAGCCGTCCCATTCGGACCGCCTCGCCTGCTTTGCGTTCGTCGCAAAACGTTTCTTATCTTTTGGGGCCAAACACATTGCCCCATAAAGACAAGAAACAATTTGGCAGGCGAGGCTGGCAGAAAAAGCCGAGCAAATACATCATGGCGTAATGGCGTCCGCTTGGCTTCTAGGCGTGGGGTTTACTGGGGGCTGGAGTCCCCTTTGGCAGCGGGAGGCAGCTGGCGGCAGAATGAAGCAAGATGCGGGCTCCAATAAGTACATAAATCACATCAACAAAGAGCTGTTCCTTTTACTGGGGGCCAGGGATCCAATCCCTTTCATGGATTACTTAAGCGAGGCAGGTTTTGAGGGCTGGATTACTGGGGTACAATCTTTATCCTGAGTCTCGCAGGGCACATCTACCCTGATCTCCTGACAGGTATCGTAAGAGCCACTAAACAATCAGATTGTGTCTTGTCCAAGTTCAGACTCCAATATCCATGGTCTCCACAGAATCACCCCCCGTGTAATCTCCACAATGGTGTCACTATTTAAAGCAAGCCCCAAGGCGATGTCACCGGTAGAGGATTGCCCCGTGATCTTTTTACTGCAGGAGTATGTGAAACGGCCCCCTCTGCTGTTGTCAGGGAGTAGAGAAACAAAGTGTGCCCCCGTAATGTCACAGGTGCCCCGGCCGCCACCAATCTCAGACCAGGTGCGGTTACTACTAGAAAACCCCTTCCCGGTTACTACAAGACGGTAATAGGGCTTTGGGACAGGTTGAAACTCCGCCACCGCCTCTGCTGTTCGTGTCTCTCTCGGGCACCTCAACGCTCCGAGTCTCTACCCCCCCCCTTCCCCGCGGGAGCCAACACCACTCCCACCGTCGATGTGAAAAAGGAGGGCCGTTCCACCCCCCCAACCTCCGGCTTCTGCTTCGCAGCTACCAGGGCCTCGGACGCCTCCTTGGTAGTAACAGGGCTCCCGGTCCAGGGGAAAATACCGCTTCGCAGTTCCCTCTGGCGGCACTGTGTGGGGGAAGGCGCAGTTCCTCAGGGAAGGGGAGAGCACTCCTCACTCTCCCGCTGCTGACGACCTGCTGGGCGAAATTTTAAAGTCGTTTACACCAAGCAGTTAATCGAAGCGGCAAGTCTGTGTGCCCCAGAGTACAGGGGGAGATTAATAGCTGAGATGCGGCGAAACGTCTTTTTAGCAGGAAATATTTTTCGCACTATATTAATCAGACTGACTTATGCATTTTTTTCTCAGCTTCTTATGCGGGGCCCATGTGAATGTCGAGGTTGCCAACACAAAGCACAATACAAAAACGTTAGTTATTGCATTTACGAAATGTAGGTTTCTGAGCTAACATTGAAAAAAGGTTTAGAGGAAATTAGAGGACTAAAGTAGCATCCGCTCACACCAGGTACCATCCTGTGCTGGTTCTGGGAAAGGGGAAATTTGCTTTAACTCTCTTAAAAATAAACAAGCATTTGCAATGCAATAGGTCTCGCATTTACGCGAGTTTGAACTATTGACATTGCAAATGACAATGCCTTTCATTTCTCTTTTAAAAACAAAAATAAAAGGCATTGCCATTTGCAATGTTAATAGCTCAAACTCTTGTAAATGCGAGACCTATTGCATTGCAAATGCTTGTTCTTCTTGCTCTTACCATCTTTCTGTCTTGTATGAATTTACAATAATCATCGTTTTATCTAGCTAAATTCTCATAATACAATCTGTATTTTTTCCTTCCAGTCCATCCAACTCCGATTGGAACTTGCAGTGGAGCTTGGGACGGGAATATCGATCTGGGAGCTAGGACAAGGCCTGGATTACTTCTACGACCTGCTGTGAAGTGACAGAACAACCGGATCTCATAATAAAGGACTGTCCTGGCACATTGTTCAGGTTGAGTCATGGGACCTTAAGGGTGGTCTCTGTGATTGTCAGGAGAGGATTGTTATTTGTATTGCAGTCTTTTTGTATCTGAGGCCTTACTTAGTAAAATCCACCTCTTCTGCCCACTTCTGTCTCAAGAGTTCCTTTAAAAAACAAATGCAGATGCATGAAATGGCTGAAATAATGTGGGATGGCTTTCCTTTAATTGAGATACGCGTAAAATGCTCCGTTTACTGCTGAAGAATCCGCAACCCACTAATATCACATACACCAGATGTATATATATCACAACTTGAGCACGTTATTCAAGCATTTATAGTCTAAATCAGAATTTCTTCAGGTAAGAGTTTGACAACCCGCATCCAGGATAAGGGATCCACAGCTTCTTAGGTAGGTAAGCCCTCAGACCATGATAGCATAGTGCGCAGGTGAGCAGCAGTGGGTCGCTCACCTGCATTACAAAAGGGAAGCCTGGCGCTGACGCGCAGCGGACAGGCAGCCCTAAGGCACCACACTCTGGGTACTTACATTGGCCTTACCTTGAATGTTTCTTTTAACCTTTTAGTATTTTCTAGTTTGCCACTGCGACAAAAACACTGTCAGCATTTGGTAACAGACTGGGGGATTAACGGGGGGAATACGCAGCAATACCAAGTATTTTTTGATCTGTGATTTTAAAAGTAACACAACCTTCACTCAACGCATTTTAATTTCAGGCTCACCTACTAGTACTTTGCCCTTTTCCTCCCAGCTCCTCGGTCTGCCACGGGTTTCCCAATTGAGCAGAGGGTCCTGGGACGCATCACTCTGTTTACTTCGACTGTGCCCTGACGGTTGCCATCTTAGACAGCTTGTGCGCAGCCGAGCAGTGCTGGGACACTCACCTGAGTTACAAAAGGGCAGCCTGGCTCCGATTCGCAGCGGCTGTCCCCTGTGGGTGTGTCAAAGGCAAGCCCGTCTGCGCCCATCCGCGTCCCGCCAGATCCAGGACCCCTGCCCCTTCCATGACTCCCAGAAATATTTCCAGCATCAGCTTATAGCACTCGCCCAAGGTGTGCGGAAGTATGCTGCTTGTCGCTCCATCCCTCAGTTTACAACGCTAGCTGTAAATACTGTGGCTTTTCCTGTAATTCCAAAAACTCCACCATAATCTCTGACAACAGACCCAATGTCTGTTTTTTGGTGGCTAAGGGTAGGAATGCCTCGGAAAGCGATGTCCTTAATAGAAACAGTATCTGTTTCTGCAGCATAAATTGTCGCTCTTGGAACTGTCACCAACAGCACTTGGACGACTTTCTGGTAACTAATGCCCCAGATGCCATGTTCCTGACAGAAACATGGTTGCATGAAGCATCTATGCCAGATGTCTTTGCTGCTCTACCTCATAGTTATTGTATTGTGAGAAGAAACTGCAGGTATAAGATAAGTGGCGGTATTGCCATTGTCTACGACGTCTTTCAGTGTAAAACTTAGGTCCTTACCTCATCAGCTTGTGCAGCTCTTCTCTTCTCAGTCTTACGCCCAAACTCACTTTCTCTGGCATCTTAATTTATTGGTCTCCTGGCCACGCCGGGCACTGGTGCTTTACAATACCCGACTTAATTTTTCCATACCCCTTTGTTCCTTATTCTCCCCTGCAGTGGTCTAAAGTTATGGCCAGAAATTGGGCCAGACTCCACATCAGTGCCCTCAACATGAATTTATCAGATACCCTTCCTCAATTAGTACATCAAGTCACCCTAGATCTCCCTGTGATCGACAACTGGCTTTGAAGCTCTTTTGACTCAACGTTGCCAGCTAAACCTCAAATCTCTGTCTGGGCAACATCCCGTTGCCCCTGTTTAACAACAACTCACAGGAAGAAAAGAAACTCTGTTAGAGACTCAAAAGAGTCTCGAGGAAGCATTATAATCAATCAATCAAATCATTTGTAGAGCGCACTACTTACCCGTGAGGGTCTCAAGGTGCTGAGGGGGTGCTGCTACTGCTCGAACAGCCAGGTCTTGAGGAGTCTCCTGAAGGCCAGCAGGTCTTGGGTCTGTTGTAGGCGGATGGGGAGGGTGTTCCCGGTTTTTGCGGTGAGGTGGGAGAACGATCTGCTGCCGGCGGTTGCTCGACTGTGGGGGACTGTGGCGAGGGCGAGGTCAGCGGAGCGAAGCTGGTGGCTCGGGTGTAGAAGGTGAGGCGTTCATTGAGGTACGCTTGTCCGGTGTTGTGGAGTGCTTTGTGAGCGTGGGTGAGGAGTTTGCAGGTGATCCTCTTGTTGACAGGGAGCCAGTGCAGGTCTTTCAGGTGGGCTGTGATGTGGCTGTGGTGGGGTATGTCGAGGATGAGGCGTGCAGAGGCGTTCTGTATACGTTGTAGTCAGTTCTGGAGTTTGGCTGAGGTTCCTACGTAGAGAGCGTTGCCGAAGTCCAGTCGGCTGCTGACGAGGGCCTGGGTGACCGGCCTTCTGGTTCCAGTGGGGATCCATCTGTAAATCTTGCGGAGCATGCGGAGGGTGTTGAAGCAGGAGGAGGAGACGGCGTTTACTTGCTGGTTCATTGGTTCATTGACAACACGGAGTCCAGGATGACTCCCAGGTTGCGTGCGTGGTCGGTGGGCGTTGGTGCAGCTCCCAGTGCGGCTGGCCACCATGAGTTGTCCCAGGCGGAGGGGGTGGATCCGATGATGAGGACTTCTGTCTTGTCCGAGGTCAGTTTCAGGCGGCTGTTCATCAATGGCCTTCATTTCTTTCTGGAGGTGGGATTTGGCGGTGGTGGGGGCCTTGGTGAGGGAGTGGATCAGCTGGGTCTCGTCGGTGTATGAGATAATGTTGAGGTCGTGCGATCGAACGATGTTGGTGAGCGGTGCCATGTAGACGTTGAAGAGTGTCGGGCTGAGGGGCGATCCTTGGGGTACGCCACAGATGATCTTGGTGTCTTTAGAGCGGAATGGTGGGAGGCGGACACTCTGGGTTCTGCTGGTGAGGAAGGAGGTGGTCTAGTCTAGTGCTTTGTCATGGATCCCTGTGTTGTGGAGGCGTGTGCGGAGGATGTGGTGGCAGACGGTGTCGAAGGCGGCCGAGAGGTCCAGGAGGATGAGAGCCGCGGTTTCTCCATTGGCCAGCATGGCCCTCATGTCGTCGGTGGCGGAACCCAGATTGGGACGTGTCCAGGATGTTGTTCTTTTCGAGGAAGGGGATCAGTTGCCTGTTGAAAATCTTCTCGATGACTTTCACCGGGAACGGGAGGAGGGAGACGGGCCGGAAGTTCTTGAGGTCCTTGGGGTCTGCCTTGGGTTTCTTGAGTAAGGCGTTGATCTCGGCGTGCTTCCAGCTCTCCGGGAAGGTGGCGGGCTCGAAGGAGCTGTTGATGATCTTGCGGAGATTGGGTGCGATGGTGGAGCTTGCTTTGTTGAAAATGTGGTGCGGGCAAGGGTCAGATGGTGAGCCGGAGTGGATGGTGTTCATGATTTAAAGTAAAAATATAGGACAGCTCTGAATATTTATCACACACTATAGAAACTCTAGAGCCGTCTTCTACTCAGAAAAACATATCAAAAGCACAAAACTGTCGCAAAACCCTGTTCAAAGTGGTTCTAGACTTGTCTGACCCTAGCAATATAACTCCCTCTCCCTCACTCTCACAGGCTCACTGTGAAGAGCTGGCAGATATTCTTGTCGACAAAGTGCCAAACATCCACCTCAAATTAGCTATAGCAGCGACTGGTACTACCCAGTCTGGAAACGCCAGCTCACATTTTAACCCTATCTCCACTCCTCCCAAGGAAGCAATTTACTTGAACATGACTCGGTCCAACTACAATCCTTTCTTCCCTTAGATTCCGCTTGTCTTTTGGACATACTGCGGTCTATTAAATCAGGTTCCTCCAACCAAGCTCAGCACCCCAGGACCACATGTCTTGCCCTTACTAGTGGATCTCTTGAACTACTCTCTAAGTGAAGGTCACCTAGTCAAAGCCTGGAAGCATGCCATGGTGCTTCCCTTGCTGTAATAAACCCACGTGGACCTTTCCAACTGGGCCAACTATAGACTCATTTCTTTCTTTGTTGCATAATCTCTCCAAGATTTTAGAAAAGCATGTTAGCACTCAACTTACAACCTATGTGGAAGCCCATAATGCCCTTGACCCCTCCTAGTCAGGATTCAGAGCTGAGCACAGCACAGGTGCTGCACTTCTATGAGTCAAGGAACATCTATGCCGGCTCCTAGACAGGGGTGGCACAACAGCGCTGATCCTATTCGATCTAAGCGCGGCTTTTGATACTGTGTCTTACGACATTCTTGTCGAGATACTAGCTCAACTAGGCCTCCAAAACACAGCTTTTGCCTGGTAAAACTCTTTTTTGATGGACCGTACCTTCCAGGTCTTTTTCACTAAAACAGTGTCAAGTCCCCACTCACTCATCAGAGGAGTTCTGCAGGGATCTACCCACAGCCCCATGCTTTTCAATATTTTTGTCTGCCCTTTTGAGCACCTAGTGGATAGCTGCAACCTGATCTTATTCTCATACGCCGATGACACCCAGATCATTTTCTCTTTGTTGTCTGATCCATTTGGATGAGTACCACTTTCCTAAAATTAAATGGAGACAAGATTGAGGTTCTGATACTGGGTAGGAACCCCCAGCTCTGGCAACCCCAACATTGGCCTGCCACTCTGGGAATGCTCCCCGAACCTCTCAACAAGGTAAAGAACCTGGGCTTCTAGCTGGACTCCACCTTGTTAATGAAGCCACAAGTAGCGAAGGTTGCATATTCTTGCTTTGCAATTATGAAATCGCTTAAAAAGATTTTATGGATACTTCCCTTCTCTGCTCAGATAACTGTTATCCTGGCCATGATATTATCCAGGCTAGATTATGCTAATATCTTATGCCTGGGGGCTGATAAGACCGTGATTAGCCGTCTTCAGACAGTTCAAAACACTGCCGCTAGGCTCCTATTTCGGCTTCCCAGATATTCCTCCATTTCTGGTCTTTTCCATGACCTCCACTGCCTTACAATGGACAAGCGCATCAACTCAAGGCACTCTGCTTCATGTACAAAATCAAGCTACACTCAGGACCGTAATTCCTACAAAATCTGGTCAGGCCCTACCGCCCTCTACGCTTGCTGTCCTCAAGTAACCAGTCCCTCTCATAGTGCCCAAAGTTAGACGCTTCCGGATGGGTGGCTGCTCCTTTTCCTTTCTGAGCCCCAAGATGTGGAACGCCCTGCCCTCCCTGAGTCCCTTTGATGCTGCACTTCCCTATCCTCTTTCCCCAAGAAGCTAAAAGCCAGGCTCTTTTAGGTTGGTTGCATTCCTAGGCTGCTGATATCTGTCTTCAAGGGCTGGGAAACCCTGCGGGAGGCTAGGCGCTATGTAAGAACTCAATACTAATGGTAATGATAATAATAGCATTCTAGGTGTGCTTCAGTGATGAATGTGGGATGAAGACTTCTCATGTCGCTCACTGTACTCTGTTCTTGTTCAATGACTTTTGCCATTGTTCTTAATTCAGTCCTGGATCTGAATAGCCATTAGTAGCTGATTGTTCGTAATCCTCTTCTGGTGAATTGAGCCCCGAGTTCTACTCCATTAAAAGGGGCTGACACTTCTGTACCTTCAATTCCAGCCCTGCTGAGATATCATTTACCTGGTTGTCCATTGGTAGGGGACTTAGAAGAACACCACTTAAGGATCACTTCTGTGTTGGCCCAGGGAACTGCGCCTAGGTCTTTCACCTCGTTATTTGTCTTTACCATGCATTATTTATTTTGCAGTATTCTTATGTATTGCATACATGCAGTTGCTTTTGAGGCTTATCGCCACCCTTGTGATGTTAAGAAATGAATGTTATGAGTATGACCACCTCCCTCTAGGTCATTACAGACACTGTTTCCAGTCCTGAACTTTTGTATGATAGCCTAATGCATTCTAGGTTTTGTAGCCTTGTTTTGCTTCAGTTGAACTAATTTAAACCATGTCCATATGACCTGGAATGTGGTGGCCACAAATGATTAAATTATGCCTGAAATAATTGTAAGACTGCTTCATATGAAACTGTGATTGCAGTTGCTTTCTACAGTGTAGTTCTTGTCATATCACAGATGTGAAATTATGCTTGAGGAATGGGGTCTGTTGTTCCCTTAGATATCTGTTCTAGGTGGAAATTATTAGTGCTTCAAATGTCTCTATCCCTTCCTGCAAGCTTGAGTTTGCTTAGTGCTTCAAATGTCTCTATCCCTTCCTGCAAGCTTGAGTTTGCTCTTCAAATAGTTGGGCATGTTGAGTCTTGGGTTTTTGACATTAACTCATGCAGACCTGAAAGTACCGCAAGCATTAAAATAGTGTCATTCTAGTTGTTATTTCAGGAAGTGATGTGGCCACACTTCCTGATACTCATGATTATTCTGACTGAAGCATGATAGCCCATTTCTAAAAAGGGCTGTTTGGATCGCAGGGAGACCAGTGAGAATGGATATCCCTTATTGTAAGTGGGAAAGGATTTCTGCCATGACAACTTACTTAAGGTTCTCACAAGAGATGCTTTTTTGATGGATTTATATAGTCTTAGTTGGTATTTAGCAGTCCTTATTATGCATTTGATGTGAGAAACTAAGTTAAGTTTATTGACCGGAATGAAACAGTGGCTCGGTGCCGTTCAATATCTCTGTGCTTAAGACATTGCTACAATACTTTCGAAGTTGGAGCTAATGACGAATAATTATGATCCTTATGTACTTACACTTTTTCCCATTGACACAGAATGGGTTAAACCAGGGGTTTCCATCCTTTTCACAAATGAGCTACTTTTGTTCAACAAAAATGATCCAGAGCTACCAAAATTATCAGTGCGGTACACAGCAAACAAAAGTACATTAGTGTCCACCCTATGCAAGATTACCTGCTGTTATTAGCTCACTGCAGGATTGCTAGCAATAATGTAAAAAAGGCTTAGTTTGGAATACCTCTACAAGAGTAATACATAACAGCAACAGCTGTAATGACCCCTAGCAGAAAGGGAATGTTAGTAATATGTCTCCCAAAGCTGCATACCTTATCATTAAAATACCAGCTTTGAATAAATATATTTTTGAAATTATGGGTTTTGAAAATACACCCATTTCACCTCAAATACACACTTATATTTTTGTATACATATTAATTCAACCAAGCAAAAGCTTCTAATTCTAGTATGCTGGGCTGCACACAGTGGAGCTACTCACAGGTAGCTGGAGCGCTACCAGTAGCTCACGAGCTGCTCATGCCTTGAAGGAAGGCAGCAGTTCCAACGTCATCAGAGAGTGGGATGGGGTCAGTGAGACTGCTGACCCCACCCCACTCTGTGATGAAGTGCCACTGACTGGCACTCAACCCTGGGTGCTTCTGAGCTTAAAACTGAAGCGCCCAGGTGCGAGGCAATCAGTGACGCTACCCCTCGTCACTGAGGGGAGGGCCTCAAGGGCCTTTGCTGAGCTGAGGAGGTCAGGCCCACAGCAGCTGTGACTTCCTCAGCCCAGTAAAGATCAGCTCAGGCAGCCAGGAGCCTGCGCAGTTAGCACATGTCTGACTGGCTGCCAGACCTGAAAATGAACAGTGTCTGTCAGGCTGACCTTTGTTCAGCCTGACAGACCCTGATCATGAGGGGCAAAAGGTGAATGGGTGTGGCCCCTCAGCCCCAATGGACCGGCCGCGGCTGCCCCATTCTTTATCACATTTTCAATTTCTTCCACTCTCAGCTCTTTCTTTAATTTCCAGAAAACACTGTCTGCTGCCAATCACAATGACAGGTTGGGTAAAAAAGTTAATTATCTTATCTTAAACAGTAGGAATACTGACTTGAACATTTTTTTTTTTAATTGAACGAGCCAGACTAGGGGAATGGATCTCGTCACAGGCATGGTCAGATTTTCTAATTTTGCAAACCAGTTAAGCAGCATCCCTCATAACTGACGGTCTGACAGTGTTTCATCCAAACCAAGATAGATGTCTTACTTTTGTCCATCTTAGATCTCGGGAGAATGCAAAGGTGACAGGTGGCTGTTTAAATCATGTATTCATCTCTTGTAGTCAATGGTGCTGGAACAATTTTCAGAGAGGATGCTGCTTATCCAACGGAAGCGTTATAATAGTTTACATTTTATCTCTTACTTCTGCTATCTACTCATTTATCCCTCTAACCGTTTTGGCCCCTCTACAGTTACACGGATCACAGCATTACCCTTACCACAGGGGTAAATGGTCCTCTGATGGATCTTTCTCCGCCAATAGGAGGGGTGGGAATTAGGGTGCCCAAAACACAATGTTAGTTACCCGGTGAGGACCATTAATTGGTCACTATCTCACAAGTTCGAGATCTTGTCCAAATACACCCCTCTCTGGACCATGCTATAGTAATAAAGTATCGCAATAGGAAAACCCAACCTCCTAAAGAAGTTAAGTCTGACTAGAATTATGCACTCTAGGAGCTCTGCTACAGATACACAGAATAAAAGCAAAAGAACTTGATAGTCTGAAAAGATTCGCAGATTCTCCCTGCAAGGCATTTAAAATTAAATGGAAAATAGTACAGCTCAATGAAAGAACACCAGGACACAATAACAGTCTCAGACAATTTAGATAGTTTGGTTATTGTACTAATGATCCGAAATCAATACAGATAAGCAATCTCTTAAGCATTTCAGTCAGGAATATTACAGCACGTAGTACAAGACTACACATTAAGTCAAAGAGGGTTTATTTATTAATGATCCAAAATAAATACAGTTAACCAATCTCTCAAGAATTTCAGTCAGGAATATTACAGCATGTAGTACAAGGCTACACATTTAGCCAAAGATGCAAATCCAAAGAGGATGCTTTAAAGCAGTCATCAAATACAAGGTTACAGATGGCTACCACCATTAAAGGCAGAAGGAAGGTGCGTTTTTCTAACAGCATCCAAAGGTTCTAAAGCAAAAAGGAATCAAATTAAGGTCCTCTAAGGGTGAGTCCATAACCATGGGCAAAAAGAGGAAATAAGGCAAAATCAGTAGTTCAGCAAAGAATGATTTCAGCTCTTCTGCTTTAAGCAGCAGAATTCTTAGCAAAAGGCAGTCTAAAATAAGAGATCAAGGGTAGTTTTTAAAATCATAAGAAAGCGTTCAGTCCTCTTGCATTGAAAAAATATATAATATGTAGCTCTTGCAAATGGAAGAAAAAGCATGGCATAGAGTACGTCTTTCAAGGACAATATTGGTGTTGTCTCGCAAAGATAAAGTATGGCCTTGCGCCTCCTATTAGGTCTCTACTTTTATAGTCTTTCTGATGCTTTAGTGATATGGTATCAGTCCATTGCGTTATTAGTTTAAGTATGAAATCACTAAATACAATTTAGCTATTCCAGCAAATGGAAGAAAGAACTGGCTTTCCTGGCCTCACAGGTTTGTCAATGGTAAGAAGTTTAAATTGTGTTAATACGTGACATTGAGTTATGGTTGACTTTCCCACCGGACTATTTCACAGTGAAATCAAAAAGAATGTCCTTTAAACATAAGAAGATATATGTATAGAATAAATATGACAACATTTGCAGAGATGCCAAGGGACCGTTGTACTTGACTAAGGGGAGAAAATGCTGCTTAGAAAAGAACACGTTTAAATGATCTTAAAATGCATATGTCGGAGGGAGGAGCCTAGCGCGCAACCAAGATGGCCGCATAGGCTTAAGGCTCTCGAGGGCCTCCGCAACCTCCCACGTCTATCCTGACTAAATCCTGGTAAATTTGACGGGCTTTTGCTGATGCATTCGCGCTGAGGTGCCACCCGTTTTCCGAATTCTGATCGGACGCCGGGAACCCGAATGGTTGCCCTCCGAAGTTTGCGGCCTGCTGGTGCCTAGGTCCCGGTCTCGAGTTGGTGAGGTGCCCGGGTACGAAGTGAACAACAGCGGCATGCAGGGCTTGACCTGCCCCGTACCCCGCACTTTCACTTTCGTTTTCAAGTCTGCTGTTTGAGATCGGCTGAGGGACCCTGGTGTTTCAGAGGAGCGCGGACAACGGAGTGTCTGGCCCGATCTTCGGACTATCCACGGACGTCCTGCCTGCGATCGCAGTGTCCGCTTAACTTAGCCAACGGGTCCCTGTCCCTGGCGGGTGCCAACCTTGGTGGCCTCCGGACGATGGCGGCGAGACTCGAAGGGGACAAGTCGAAATCTAAGTCAACCCGGAGGGGATCCTATGCTCAGGCCAACAACATGGACCGTTACGCGCAGCTAAAGGGATACCCCGCTGGCCTGCATAAATCGCCTGAGCGGTCTAAAGAGCTGGCGGGCCCGGCGTCGGAGCTTACCCTGCAGGACGTTATGGGCGCCATTGAGGAGATGAAGGCTGCTGTGGGTCAGCGATTTGATACCCTGGCACATAAGTTGGACGCGGTACTGATCGATGTGAATTTGGTCAGGGCAGATCTGTCCAAAACCAACGAGCGGGTCGACTCCTTGTCACAAGCGGCGTCGAGCCTAACTGTGGACGTGGCCGCCCTGCAGACGGAGGTCCGTCGGTTGCGGCTAGCCAGTGACCAGACTGATCGTCGACTTGAGGATTCGGAAAGCAGGGCTAGACGGAACAATGTCCGTATCATCGGAGTGCCGGAAAGATCGGAGGAATCTGCTGCTGATCTTTTTGTGGAGGATCTGGTGATCAACCGTCTCGCGCCCAAGGGATTGAGCAAGTTCTTTGCGGTGGAGCGGGCCCACAGGATTCCGGGTGGTGCGCCCAAAGTGGGTGCTCCCCCGCGGCCTATAATCGCTCGACTTTTTAACTTTCGGGATAGAGATGCTATCCTCCAGGCGTCGCGGGTGGCTGGGCCGCTGAAGTTTGAAAACTCCAATGTCAGCTTTTATCCGGACTTCACGCAAGCGGTCCAGAAACAGCGGCTGGGATTTTTGGGTGTCAAGCGGCGCCTGAGGGACATGGAGCTGAAATCCGCGATGTTATTCCCTGCGAGGTTGCGGGTTGAGTTCCAGGGTCGTTCCCACTTTTTTGACCGACCGGAGGCGGTTGGTGACTGGTTGGATGCCCTACCGCGGGGACAGGATCGAGACGATCGGGCGGAGGAGAGCAGACGGGATGTGGTGGAGCAGGACTAGAACTTGGTTCCTGGCGATGGACTAGATTGACTATTCATTGCACCTTGGCTCAATTACACTCTAATCCGGCACATCATGCCCTTCAAATGTCTGGGGGTTGCGGGGAGCTTTTTGGGGTCCTTTCCTCCTTCTGGGGTTCTTTTGTGGTAAATGTTAGGGCGACAGGCACACTGCAAGTTGGGGGGGCTGTTTGGGCTCAAGCAGGGGTGCAGGGAGTGGGGAGTTGTGGTTTTGGGTCTGTGGGGGAGGGGGGTTGTTGGGGATGGTTGTTGTTTTTTCGTTTTGCATGGCAATGTGAAGTTGTTTGCTGATTTCTCCGGGTTGTGCTCTCCGGGATGTGGGATTCATGTGCGGGAGTGGGATGGGGGATAGGGGATTGCGAATCCTTTCGTGGAATGTGAATGGTCTGGGGGACAGGATCAAGCGCGGGGTGGTGTTACAGTTCTTGAAGCGGCTCTCGCCCGACATCGTTTTCCTGCAGGAGACACATTTGGTTGGGAACTGCTTCCAGGCCCTAAATAGGAGGGGCTATCGCCTGGCCGCTCACTCTGGCTTCACTTCTGGCTCAAGGGGAGTGGGCATCTTAGTTAGGACCTCCCTCCCACTGGCAGTGGACGAGGTGCTTCACGATGATAGGGGGCGATATGTGGCACTGGTGGGAAGATGGGAGGGTAGAACCATCTCACTGGTGGCTGTGTATGTGCCCCCGGGGTTGCAGACGACTACATTTGCTGACTTGGGGCGTTTGGTTCTGGGGCTTCCTGGGGGGGTTTTGGTGTTGGGTGGAGACTTTAATGCCGTGGTCTCTGGATTGGAGGACCGTCACCCCCCCAGGGATCTCCCTAGGGCTCAGGCCTGGTTGGGGAGTTTTTTGGACACTTTGGGACTGGTAGATTGCTGGAGAATGATGCACCCGGGACAAGCGCAGTATACCTTTCACTCGGGGGCCCATGGGAGTCTCTCGAGACTCGACTATATGCTCATGCCGGCGACCCAAGCGGGGATGATTGGGGAGGTGCGTCATGTAGCCAGAGGTATTTCTGACCATTCCCCTATATGGTTGCAACTGAGGGTTGACCCTGGCACAGAGGGAAGAGTGGCACCTATTGGCCCCTGGTATCTTCGTAACCCTAAGATCCGCGCGGAGTTGGTCAAGTCCACTGATCACTACTTCACTGATAATGTGGGGTCGGTGTCGTCGGCCGTCTCCCTATGGGAGGCTTATAAGGTGGTGGTCAGGGGGCAGGCTTTGTCTCTTATCTCCCATACTAAGAGGTGCGAGAGAGCTGAGGTGGTTCGCCTGGAGACTGAAATAGCTGAAATGGAGGAGGACTTGGAGCGTGGAGTTACTGATGAGAAATTGCATGTTCTCAGCCTCAAACAGTCAGATTATAGAGCGCTAGTCACGGAAGCTGCTAAAGGGATGTATAGAGAACAGCAGGGCGTCTGTATGACGTGGGGGATAAGGCCGGGAAGTTGATTGCTTGGTTGGATAAGAAGGAGAGAGCGAGCAGGGTGGTGCCCGTTGTGGAGAGAATGGATGGAGTTCGTGTGACTGACCCTGTTGAGATTGTTGACTGCTTCGCGGATCACTTCCGCTGGGTATACTCTCCGGTTTCCGTGCGTTCGGAGGAGGATTCTCATCTGTTGCTCCGAGACATCGCACTGCCAACCTTATCGGAGGCGGATGCAACATTGATGGAGGCGAAGTTGTCGTCAGATGAGATTGCTTTGGCCATTCGCTCGATCGCGTCTGGTAAGGCGGGTGGTCCTAATGGTCTTCCCATTGAACTATATAAGTTACGTCCTGATAAGATAGCGCCGTATCTTTGTGACATGTTTTCGGCGGCACGTGCGGCGGGCTTACTTCCCCCTGACCAACGCCTCGCCACCATAGTGGTGATACACAAAGATGGGAAGCCGCGAGACCGCTGCGCCTCCTATAGGCCCATTTCGCTGTTGAACGCAGAACCCAAAATTCTGGCTAAGGTGTTGGCTAACCGACTGGTTCGAGTCGCGGGCGACTTGATTCATCAGGATCAGTCCGGTTTTATACCCCATCGGAATACCGCCCTAAATTTGAGGCGGTTACACGGTGTGCTGGCTAGAGCCGAGTTTATACGGGAGCCGGCCATCTTGGCATCTCTAGATGCTACTATGGCGTTCGACACTTTGGAGTGGCCATATATTTGGGCCGTTTTGGCGAAATTTGGATTCGGCCCTGAGTTTATTGGTTGGGTAAAATTGTTATACGCTGACCCACTGGCTCAGGTGGTGGTGAATGGTAGGGTGGCGGCTCCCTTCGCACTGGGGAGGGGTACGCGACAGGGATGTCCACTATCACCCCTTCTCTTTGCGCTTTCTTTGGAGCCTCTCGCCGCCTGGCTACGTTGGGAGCCGTCGTTGTGAGGCATTAGATGGACGCCCGAATTCGAAGACCGTGTCTCCCTTTACGCGGACGACATCCTTCTATATCTCACTTCCCCCCGACAGTCACTAATGGCATTGGTGGACGTGTTGACTTCCTTTGGCCGCAACTCCGGCCTGGTTATCAACTGGGCCAAATCGTGCGTCTACGTCCTCTCCGGGGAAGCCCCCCTCCTGCCGCAAGACTGCCCTGTTCAGGTTGCTACCCTGGGGTTCAAATATTTGGGAATCTTTATCTCACTGGATCCCGCGGTCCGCTATGAGCGAAACCCTCTCCCTCCCCTCCAGCGGCTGAAGGCCGACGTCGCAAGATGGCGACGACTTCCGCTTTCACCGCTTGGACGGGCGGCATTGTTCAAAATGATGTCGCTGCCTCGCTTCTTGTACGCCTTGCAAAATACTCTGGATGTCGTACCGGCCCGCTATTTCCGGGAGGTTGAGGGTCTTCAGCGTCAACTGTTTTGGGACGGGCGGCCGCGGATTGCTCTCGCCAAGTTAATGCTTCCTTGGTACGATGGGGGGGTTGCACTCCCTGATATCAAACGATACTATTGGGCGTCTCAGTTGGCGGCTGTGAACCACGGGATATATGGTCCTGCCTTAAACCCGGCGTTCGAGATGGATAAATTCCTGCTTCCAGGTGGGGATTATAATAGGGCGCTGTACTCGGTGACCCCGGACACGCGGCTGACGGGACCCACGCGGGTGGCGGTGCGTGTGTGGCACGCGGCGAATGCTGCGATGGGGTGGAGGGATCGCTTGACTCGGGCGACGCCGCTTTATGCCTCTGGGCGGTTGGGCTGTTTGTGGAGATCGAAAGGCTTTGAGAAATGGGACATGATTGGTATATGTAAGGTGGGTGATCTTTGGGTGAAGGGAGCTTTCAAAACGTTTGAAATGCTTAAAAAGGAATATAAATTGAACGATAAAGAGTATTTCCGATATGCTCAAGTCCACCATGCGCTGTGTTCGGTTTTTCCGGACGCTGCTGCCATCCCCGAGTATTCTCCACTGGAGGATAGAGTGTTGGATGGCTATGTGCCCGACAGCACTATTTCTTTGATTTACAAGAAACTCATCAACGATCGCGCGGACTTGCTGCTCCGTCTGAGAGAGGCATGGACAGGCGATGGCTTAGAGCTGGATGATGAGGACTGGGTGTCGGCGGTGGCCTCCCCGAAGGAGGTGGCGATCCCGGCCCGCCTCCGGTTTGTACAGCTGAAGATCCTCCATAGAGTGTATGTCACAGGGCCCGGTTTGCTGCGTATGGGTTATTCGATGAATGGATTGTGTAAGCGTGGATGTGGCCTGCCGGGCACGTTCCTTCATATATTGTGGGAATGTCCGGAGATTGTGCGATTCTGGAACGGTCTCCATACTGTACTGGAGGGGGTCACGCACGTGGCCCTGTTGCCAGAGGCTAAGAGGTGTTTGTTGAATGTCTGGGAACCGAATGATTGCAATGCGGCACAGACGCAGTGGGTGACCTTGGGGTATATGGTGGCTAAGCGTAACATTGCACAGCTATGGGGCTCCCCGAGGCCGCCCACGGTTGATGTATGGAAGGAGAATATGGACTGGTGTATGTTTAGGGAAAAGACGGTGTATGTGGCGAGAGGTAAGCCAGGGAAATGGAGTAGGGTATGGGGTCCGTGGAATTTATATCGAGGCCGTATCTGCGCCCCGCCTTTGCCATTAGAGGTCGATATTGCTTTGACCCCCTAGCTGCGCATTCTGCGGGAGTGTGTAATGTGTGTTCCATGCTTTGTTTTCCCATTGCCCCCCTTCACCGCTTCTGGACCAGAATCGTTTTGGACACTGTATGTTGTTCCCCGTCCTGGGAAGAGCACGCTGCTATCTCGGACTCTCATTGCCTTGAGTGTGTGTTATGTTTAATAAAAAATGAAACCGTTGTCTTAAACCGCTCCTGGCCTATGGCCATGGTCTGTTATAGGTGCTTACGGACTGCCGGGTACTTTGCCGCTGGTTCATTTGAATGTATGGCGTTACACTGCGGGCCCTCGTGCTCTATAGCGGCCGGCCCTGGTGGTTGTAGGCCCTTGTATGTCTTTTATTGTGTGCTAACGGTTTCTAATAAAATAAAAATACAAAAAAAAAAAAATGCATATGTCCTCTTCAAATGAATTTAACTCAATTAGTATCAAGTAAATGCATTAAATCAAACACTTCATAATAACTGAAAAATAGTAATGCTTCACCAATGTATTATTACATGAAATTGATTAACATTAACTATGCCCTGCTGCCACAATTTGCAACATCCATATATGTAAATGATTCTAAAAAACTATTTTTCTAAAATATTTTTATGATAATTATGGTCTCTACGATCACATTTGTAAATGTCAGCTTCCTAGCATAATTGCACCACAGTCTATTCATGATGTATTTCAATTTAAGGGAAGAGAAATGCTAAGCCACACCATTAGAACCATTAGTTTAATCAGTAAAGGAATAATAACACATCATCATCGTAAGTAATCTTGTTATGTAAACCTATTAATAAGCATTATAATCAGTTAGCAATTCATTTCTCTTTTTTAACACTTTCAAATATGCTTTCATGTTGCTATTACTTCCCTTGTCTCAACTGCTGTCACTTCATTTAAAACGTGTAATGTGCACGTTCAGGTTTGTATGTCTAAAATCGTTAATGTGTTGTGTAATGTGTGTTTTAAAAAAAAATATTTTGTGCCATCGGTCCCCCCTTCGATGGCTAATCAAGGCATCACAATATCTTGTTGTCTTCTTCAACCTCTTTCTTCTAAACTCTTCTAAAATTTTCATTTTGTCAAAATATTCACATTGTTTATCCTCAGTTTCAAGATCAGTTCTTGTTCTTTCCACTCCTAGTTTGCCCTTTCCACTCCTAGTTTGTCCTTTTTGAATCTGCAGAACTTGCTAGATAATATCATCAGCATTCCGCACAAAGAGATCGCCACCAAAGGTCTTGAGATGGAAATCACTAGTCCATTTCCCTAAGTGTCCTAACCATTTACTAACAGTTGACAATATTTTACCTATCGTCTCCCAGGCACCATCTTCTTCCAAATCTTTTCAGTCATTATTTAAGTCAGTAATGTTTTTGATGTAACTCTCCAAGTCTCTTCTCTTGCCTAGTATGTAGGTGAAACAATGTTGGACCTTAAATAACCGACATACTTCACCCTCCTTCGCAAGAAGGATATCAAGGGCAAGTCGATTTTGAATCACCATCAATCTTATTGTAATCATTTCTACGACTATACCAGAAAGTCCCCCAACTGTACTGGTGGATAATTTATCAACTATATAGAAAGTTGTTCAATTTTATGTGGGTTTAATGCTACTCCTACAGAATGTATTAAAACTCCAAAAATATCACCTACAATTTCACTTGCAATCACACCTCGCTTCAGTCTCTCGTTCTCATCTTTCTCTTCTGAAAACTTTAACATGATGCATTTTTTTTAAAAACTATTCCCGCATTTCAACTTCATTCCAGCCTTTCGGTAATTTATAATAAGCATTCTTTCCACAAATATAATGCACTATATAATACACTTCAGGAAAGCTGGGATCAATACCCTCTAAGAATCTTCCCCAGTTCATATTCATTTCAAAAGTATGTTCGCATTCACTCGAACCGACAAAATTTGTGTTGATAATTGATCTTTTTCTATATAGACAAAGTGTACCTTTGTGTTGCCAGTCTAAAGCTATTGAAGCCATTCCTTCTAATATTTTATTTTCTTGTTGTAGTTTCCAAGGAGTTATTTTAAGCAATGCATTAGTATTTATTGTCATAATATTTAGTCTACTTTCCTCTAAATTTATAATATTTTTCTTCAGCTCTGACTAATTTACATGTTAGGTTATTTTCTAAGTGCATAAGCCATATCTGAAGATTGAGTTGGTCTAAATACATAGCCCATAGTTCCTGCATTTGAAGCTTCAGAATGTGGATTTAAGCGTTTTGACACAGGAAGTTCAGAAAACATCTGATCTTGATTTGAATAGTAATACTGTAATTGATCAGTACAATAGAGTAAGCTTGTTATTACACTGCATGAAATTCCTTATGTTAAAGGCCCCCTCAGCAGCTAATGAAGTTATTTGCATACATACGTAGCATTTACCAACATCCATGATATTAAAGTATTCACTCAGTAATCAAGTATATACATTTGTTGACAACCAAGTTATTGTAACATCATGATTTAAAGTTTTAACATTCAAAATAATAGAATCAGTGTCAATAATCTTTAAAGTTTCAGAAGAAATTGCAAGTTTAGAATCTTTTGTAGGACCATAGAGTGGTAAATTGAAAGGTATAAGCAAAGCAAGTAATATCAAAGAAATAATAGAGAAGATTTCAGTATATACACATTTGCATTTAGGAGAGATTTCAATGTTGGACTCCATGGCTCCTCAACATTCAGATGGTTAATTTAGATAAATTAAAAAATAGCAACAGTGATTTGAGCAATTTTGGCAAAGTTCCACACAAAAATATCAAGGCACAGTTCAACAGTTTCTTTTAATACGGAAAATTTCTCAGATCATCTCCGTTGATGAGTAAATTCAAGAAACATTGCGTCAGTCCTTCAATTGGTACACCAGTGTTTAAATTCGCATCTATAACAAAGTTTGTTTCAAGGGAGTTCAGGTGGACTCGTTTTGTTAAAACAAATGTTGATGAACTTACGTTCCACTTCATTTACTGCCAGATAGGTCCATTCAGGAGATGAGTATTTTTGGTTGGGTACTCCTGCTCTTTTCAATCTCCTCACAGTGGTTTGCTCATCATCAGTGCATTCTTGCTGCACTGGGCCCTTCTTTTTTTTTTAAACATAATTTATTACTGTTTTTTTTAGGTTGGTGCTGGTACAATAGTAACAGATACGTGCTGTCATGTACAATTTCTGGTAGTACAGACAAAGTAGGTATACAGAAAAGAAAATGAGCAATGTAGGCATTGCAATGAAACAGCCACCATAATCATACAATAAAAATAATAAAAAAGGAAATATGAAATAATCCACAGAACTCCCTAAACCACACCCCAGAACAAGTTTGTGGGGTCCTAGTGTTGGCGGAGTTATCATCATTAGGGGGTTTAGGGGCCCTATATGTCTCGGCAGGCGGCAGAATGTCTAAGTTTGTGTCTCCTAGGAAACATGAGTGGAAACTTCACGTCACCCATCATATCTCAGATATTTGTTTGCGAAACTGTTCAAGTAGCACGGCCCAATCCAACAAGATTGGGTTTTTGCAAAGGCCCCTATACTCCTCCTACCACAGTGCCTCCTCTTCAGCGGAGCCCCAACGCAGCACCTCCTCCCCTCAAGACCCCATTCTAGGATACTTCCAGCGCTGCTGCACTGGGCCCTTCGTTAGGATCAGTACCTCTTGAAGTCAACTTTGTTTGCTTAGACCATTCAATACTTATAGATGACTCTCTTGGATCCCACTCAGGCCAAACGAGTGCTGTCCCAGCAGCCTGCTGGTCCCCAACAGCTTGACTGACCTGATCCCTCTGTCTCACTGTAACCACCGGTACTGTTGTATCGTCAAGGAGACATGGGACTCTGCGAGTGTGACTGACATGTGCTCAATTCGGGAGACCTCCGTACTTCACAGCAGTGTTGGTGACTAAGATCACCTGGAAAAGCACTCTCCAGCATGGTTACAAACACGTTGTGTGCATGTGTTTCTTCACCATTACCCAGTCACCTGCACTGAGGTTATGGCACTGCTGCTGTTGAACTGCAAAATCAGCCTCGCCAACCAGGAGAGAGACCGAACGTACCACATCAGCTAGACCAGAGGTCTTCAATCTATGTGGTGTGATCCCCAAGGGGGGTGGGAGTCCTGGGAAGGGGGGTGTACATTCCCCAGCCTCACTTATGTCATTAATACAAACCATTCGCTCTTGTTTTGGAAAAAGACAACTGTCCCAGGACGGCTAATTTCGATCAAATGCTTCTGCTGAAGGTTCATTAATTGAGTCTTTTGTGCTGTGAGAAATCTTTGTGCCAGGGTGCCTGCTTGCCTGAATGAAATGCAAATGTGCGCTGTTAGTTAAGCTACAAGTGTAAAGGGTGCTTGGGAGCTTGTGCTGGCTTTAATTGCTTGAATCACTTCAAACTTTGTGATGACATAGATTTTGTTTTTTTGAGTGGTAGTGCAAAGAGTTAACAACTGGGCTGTGAAGTGCGTGCTTTTAATTGTAATGGCTTACGTATTCACAGTGCTTTCTGTCAAAGGCTGTGATCTAATAGCACTACAAACACACAATTTACTATTCTGCACTGCACCAACCAAGATTTAATTCTCTGGAGACACCCAGACCTCTGCAGTGCTTTAATTAATAGAGGTTTCATAATGTACCACAGTGCATTTCCTACTGAGTAAAAACTTTTTCAAATGTATTTTTCATTTAAGCTGCCCATTATTTTATATGTAGCTACCTGATGGTGAAAGACATTGGGTCCCTTGCTCCCATTGCCACTGGATTGAAGCTAGCCTGGCTGATGAAGGGTGTTACCCAGAAACCGGTCGCAGGATGCATGTTTCTGGTTCAGGGAAGACCTGGCTTGGCAGTTCGGGCTGGACTGTTCCCATGAGGCACAGGATCAAAACTGATTTGCATATAGCTGGGTCTGAACTGAGGTGGCGAAGTGTGCTAAAGAATGATGATGGACTTAACCCAGATCTGTGACTGGGGGTGAGTGTCTGAAAAGTTTCAGCGCTCCGTCCATCATCTCCTTGTGTTTGCTTGGTGAAAGACCTAAACAACTGACAGAATATTTAGGGGCTTATTTAGGAGAGGCTTGCTACGCCAGAGCATCACTTTTTGTACGCCCCAGCAGTGCAAGTGTCTCAATCATACCTATGAGGCGGGCGCAAAGTCACCCTGCATGGCTTTGCATGGCCTCATAGATATGGAGTGAAACAAAGCAGCTCAAATCACTACGTTGCCTTACTATGCGTCAAGGAGTCGTTCCATGGATTTTAATGCTGACCCAGATTTACAAAATCATGTAAACCTGGGGCAGTGCTTAAACCTTACGCCTCCGCATCGTGAGGTGTAACGAGGAGAAAGTTTTCTTTTCTTCTCGGTTTTTCTTCTTTGTAAGTGTGCCGCATTCTGCAGCTCACATAGGAAGAGGAAAACGCCTCTCAGGATTGTTTTTATGAAGGGAAATACCCTTTCCTGCACAAAAATCATTCCTGCCTATGTTGGTGCTAGGCAGCAATTTGTGCGCAATGGGAAAGGACAGGAATGCGCCTTTCTTCACATTGGCACAGGGCAGCGTAGCGCAGCAAGAAGACTTACATCGCTGCTCTACGCCAATTCCTCATAAATTAGGCCCTTTGTTTTTACAACACTTTTGACCACACCCCCACACTCACTGATCTTTGGCATGCTAAACACCATTTAATATTATTTCCCCACCATAAAAAATGATGTGCTGTGAGAATTTGTGGCGTTTATAGTTGTCGATCATGAGGAGTACTTGGTTCCAGAAATTTTTGTCAGGATCGGGTCCTTGCGCCTAAAAACAGGGGGGTCTCAGCATCAAAATGTTTGAAGACCTCTGTGCTAGACCCTTGCAGTAGTCCAATATAAGGTTGTCTGTTATATTTACAAAAGCATTAGCAGAAACAGCTGGCAGTCTCATCACTCGGCCCATAATAACATCGTGTGCCAACAATCCGGTTCTCCTGTCTGGTGAACTTCTCAAACTCATCAACACAAGAGGCAATGCATCAGGCCACTTCAAAGATGTTGAAGTGCACACTCGCCAATCTGGATTTCAATGTGTCATTCACCTGCTCCACCAATCCAGAAGCCTCTCGACGGAAACTGCAATGGAGCTTCTGCTCAACCTGAAGTTCTCCACATAACATTTTCAGTACCTCATTATTATAATGAGTTACTTGATCTGACTCAAGAAAAGTCGGATACCCAAAATGTGGAATCAACTCTCTTAACAATAATTTTGTCACAGTCAAGCTTTCATTCCTGCATGTTGGGAAAGCTTCAATGCATTTTGAGAAAATGCATACAATGACCAAAACATACCTCAGACTATTGCAAGGGGCATCCCAATGAAGTCCATTTGCCTTCAGTTGAAAGGACCTGCGTATTTACCATTGTGACTCACGACAACCTGCGTTTTTCTTCTAGGGTTCTGCTGTTGATACACCACAAATCAAAGGCACATTGTCTCTGCTTTCACTCTAAACCTGGGATTGAACCACACCTGTTGGAAGAGGCGCATCATTGCATCTCTTCCTATATGTGCAGGACCATGAGAGTGTCTCGCCATATGTGACAATAAGCTATCAGGTAAAACAGATCTGTCATCAGTGTAAACCCAAACATCATCCTCTCTTTTGTTACATCCTGCTCGCACCCAACCTTGCTTCTCAGCTTCTGTCACTTCCTTCCGTAACTTACTCACCTCGTCCCAGGCATCTACTTTTGACAGCAATAAATAGCAATCTGTGATGTCTGATATTTTTTTCAGTATTTCCCCATTAAAAGTATGCACATTTAATGAACAATACCTTACCATTTAATCGGCATATCGATTAACAACTGTTACATATTCAGTGCCCTGCCTATGAGCCACACACTTCACAACTGCAGTTTGGGCAGTAAATTGTAGGGACAACAAACGTTTTTTCACACACTCCCCATTTCGTATTGGCATACCAGAGAATGTCATGAACCCATGCGGTGACCACAATTGCCCAAAGTTATGCATGACTCCGAAGCCATACCACCTTTCAGTGTAAATTGTAACTCTGAGTCGCTCTGAAATGTTGAAAGATCTTGTTAAAACAACAAACTTGGCGACTTGTGCAGAGTACACTCCTTGCAATCATGATGCTTCTACATCACCTCCAACTTTACACTAAGCATATGCAACTTTCAGATGTCCTTCATTTTCTCTCAAGGAGGATCGATCAACAAACAAAACATGATCGGATTCAGGCAACGGTTCATCCAGTCAGAACGTGGCTTTGTACATAATTCAGTCACATCCAAACAATCATGTTCAACTTCATCAGTCACATTCTCATTTCCAGGCAATGGCATCAAAGTAGCCGGGTTTAAAATCATGCATCTTTTAAGCGTCACATTTTCTGCACCAAGCAGAATCTGTTCATACTTAGTCAAACGACTAGCAGATACTGTGTACAAGTACATGTCAACAGTATCTCCACTGAATGAGGTACAAATACAGTCGATGGATGACCCATAACTATATTTTCACACTGCTCAAGGCTCACACATGCAGATGCAACTGCTTTCAGACATCAAGGTAAAGCAGTTGTAACGAGGTCAAGAATCGCCGAAATGTAGGCAATCTGTCTGCAATTGCTACCATGCTTCTGTGTCCGCACTGAAAGAGGTCAGCCTTCTCTTTCACTAAAAAAACAAAACAAAGCATTTATTGTAATAAGGCATTCCCAGTGCTGGTGCCCTGGATGGGGTTCTTGCAGCAAAGTGAAGGCTGTCATACAATTGCCATCCCAAGATATCGCATTAGACACATCTTTGTGTGTCAACCTCTGAAGAGATTTGGCTGTCATTGAACATTTGGAATCCATTGCCTACAGTAGCCCACCATTCCTAAGAACGTGCAGACTTCCTTTTGGGGTGATGTTAAGAATCGCTGAGATTCTTTCCTATGACATTTTCCTCACTCTTTTCTCAATGTGATATCCTAAGTACAGGGCTTCTGTTTTGGAAAACTATAACTTATGTGGGGATACTTTATGTCCATTCTGTGCTAAGTGTTTCAGCAGTACTATAGTATCAATTCTGCAAAATTCTTTCATATTTGACACCACCAATTTACTGTACTAACACTGAATGATTTGGCATCTCCAGAGGCTCGCGATTCTTTTTAAGTATCTGGTTAAAAATGGAGACGCTCTCCATATATCCTTGTGGGACTCGACACCATGCAAAAACATGGCTGCCAAAACGGAAAGGAAAAAGGTATTGGCTATCCTCATGCAATGGTATTCAGAAAAAGACCTGACAATAATTGATAAGAGAAAGCCATTCAGCTTCACACGGAATTTGAAACAATATCACAGCTGGAGTCTGTACCCCAGACAACATGGAACAACAATTGACTTTACCTTGCATAAATCCTGCACAATACGATAGTTGCCATTCGGCTTCTGTAAGTCCATAATGGGAGAGTTACATGGACTTCCCATTATCTCTTTAAGGTCACTTGTTCAATCATTGAGTCAATCACAGTAGTAATTCCGGCAGTAATATCTTGAGTCAAATTGTATTGTGGGATTCTTGGAAATTCTGCATTTGGTCTAAAAGTGATTCGGACTGGTTCAGCACCTTTGATTAGTCCCATATCTTTACCTGTAAAGTCCCAGATTTTAGGTAACACAGTGTCTCTCAGTTCAATGGGCAAATCCTCACTATTCAGGAAAGGATACAGTCCCATATCAGATTTCTGTTGGGGCAAGTTTAAAAACGATGTTCTCATCATTTGTGTGAAACTCGATACAGCTTGGTGTGCAGTAAATTGAGCAATTTAACTTACAGAATAAGTCAAGTCCAAGCAGATTTACTGTACTTGTATCACACTCAACAAATCTCTGTTGAGCCTCAAAGTACCCTATTTCAACGTGACAGGTTCTAAAATTGGGGTACCCAACTTTTTGTTCATCACTCCAACAATTTCAAAACTTTCTCCAGATGAGAGGTAGGCTAGGAACCTTTTTTTAAAAAAATAGATTTATTTGTAATTTTAACATATTACATGACAGCGTATAGCAATACAATGTCCAGTGAGTCATAATGTAACCCCAAGGTTCTCTACAGTCAGGTACCATATTTGTAGCAGATGCAATAGAGCCAGTCTTTTCATCATTTAGTACAAACAGAAGGCATATATAACACATAAAAATGTAACATTCTGTGTGGACAAGGAGGGATTTACCAGCCATGAAACAACCAGAGGCAGGCAGCTCTACCCCCCGGCGACAATGTTCAATATGCATGCAACTTCCAGCATCGACAGTACCAGCGAGCTGAAATCATCACTAACGAGATATCCTACAAAACACCCCCTAACAGTCTTTATGCAGTTGTATGTGGAGCAGAAATTCCATCTGCAGAGTTGTGTAAGAGTAAGTATCCCTGCAGAGGTTTCCATATGTCTCTGGGCCTGGAGGTAGTTGGTACCGTCTCAGCATAGATAGTAGTCTGTTCTTGGCAATATGTTAAGTCTGTCAACCATTCTTTGAATTTCGGGGCTCGGCCCCTTCCCCATCTACATGCCACTCTCCGTTTGGCTAGTAACAGTGATGTAGCAAGAAATTTCCTATGAGCGCTAGGTACCTGTGCCGTGTACCCTAAAAGTGCCATCAGAGGATCTCTCTCGATGTCTCTACCTGTCATCTTCTCTAGTGCCACTAACACCTGTTCCCAGTACTCTTGTATTTTCGGGCACTCCCACGCCAAGTGTAGGAACCCGGCTCCTGGTTGGTGACATCGCTCACACCTGTCAGTTGTGGCTAGTTTAAATTTGTATTTCTTAAGTGGTGTATAGTAAAGGCAGTGCAAGTATTTATAATGTATCACTCGCAGCCTACAGCTCGCTGAAATCTGTGCCGTCTGTAGGCAGCAATACTTCCACTGTTTGTCAGTGAGTTCCCGCCCGAGATCCTCCCCCCACTGCACTCGCGCCGGGCAATGAGCTCCTTCCCTGTTGGATCGTATGGTAGTGTATAAGGCTGATACTAGATGTTTTCCATCTTTGGAGCCAAGCATATTGTGCAGCGGGACTAAACTTAAGGGTTCCCGCGGGAAATCCGGAATAATTGAACGCATTCCATGTCTTAGGCGTACATAAAGGAATACATCCAATGGTGTATGTTGCATATCCTGTAAAAATTGCTCTAGTGTGCAAAACTTCCCAGCATTAAACAGGTCCCCCCACGTGGAAACTTTTGTTTGCTGGCATAACTCCAAGAATCCCTTCTCCTGCAGCAAGGACAGCTTAGGATGATATGTCAGCGGTAGTCTAGGGGAGTAAAGGACTGGCGCAGCCAACAAAGCCATTATCCTATTCCACGCGTCCACCGTGCCTCTGATAGTAGTGGGTGGCGTCGCACGTGAGCGCGTAGCCCCATGTATCACACCGCTTAGTGGTACCGGGTCTGCCAGCCAGTCCTCCACAGCCATTTGCGGCAGGTATCTGGGGGGATGTATCCAATAGTAGGCGTAATGCGCCTGTGCGCTTAGAAAATAAAGTTCAAAATCAGGAATATCAAATCCCCCCTGATCATATGGTCGTATTAGAGTCGACCATTTAAGTCTTGGTTGCTTCCCTCCCCAAAATAGTCTGATCAATTCAGAGCGCAATATCTGAAAGAAATGCTGTCCAGGATGGTATGGTATGTTGAGAAACAAATAGAGGAATTGCGGTAGTATAATCATCTTTATGAGGGAAGCCCTCCCTGCCAACGAGAGCGGCAACGAGATCCAACGTGTAATGTTGGCTGTAAGTCGTGTGATAGCCGTACCATAATTTGCCCGTATTGTTTCTTCTTTATCTCTGGTGATCTGTATGCCAAGATATCGAAAATCACTATCACAGCAGTCCAATGGAAAGTCCAGTGGAAATCTAGGTACTGCTGGCGTAAGAGGGAAAATCTGCGACTTCCCCCAGTTAATATTAATGCCCGATAAGCTACCAAACCGAATGAACTCTTGTAATATAGGATTGATATTCTGCATGGAGTCCCTGATGTATAGCGTCATATCGTCAGCATACAATGAGATTAGTATCTGACGCATGCAGCAGCGAAATGCTTTATCTTTGTGGATTTGGCGTAATCTGGAAGCTAAAGGTTCCACAGATATGGCAAACAATAGTGGGGATAGGGGGCACCCCTGTCGAGTGCCCCTCGAGATCGCTATCGGCTGGGACAGTTGCCCATTAATTAATATCTTGGCAGTAGGGTGATGATATAGTAACTTGATCCAGGATAAATATATATGCGGGAAGCCCATTCTCTTTAGCACCCCAAATAAGTAGTCCCACTCCATGGAATCAAATGCCTTAGTGGCATCTAAAAAAAACTGCGGCGAGTGGAAACTCTGGGTCTACTGTTTGAATTAAGGAGAGTAAGGTCCTGAGGTTGTGAGATGTATTTCTACCCGGTACAAACTCTCATTGGTCCGGAAGTATTAGCTTATCCATTAGTAAGACCAACCGGTTAGCCAGCGTTTTTGCTAAAATTTTGGTGTCACAATTTAACAATGATAGCGGACGGTATGAGTCACAGGACTCAGGGGGTTTACCGGGTTTCAGCAGAGAAGTAACTATCGCTTCCCTCATCGAGGGGGGGAGTATACCCACCTCCAGGGATTCTTCATATACCTCCTTTAACACTGGCGCCATGGTGTCAATGTAGTTTTTATAAAATTCTGCCGGTAGGCCATCAGAACCTGGAGCTTTCCCGTTCTGCAGTTGCATGATGGCCTCCCTAATTTCATCAACCTCCAAGGGGTGCATGAAAAAATCTATTTGTGCATCACTAAGCCATGCAAGCGCTATGTCCCCCATAAAGTCATCTAATTCTGGAGTCACTTGCCTCTGAGAGGTGTACAGAGTTCCGTAATGTGCGTGTCTAAAATGGCCTGTGTGTCGCGCTGCAACAATTCCCCAGGCCCCTGTATCTCTAAGATGTATGCATTAAAACGTGGGCTCCTTGTCACCTCGGCTAGCGCCCTGCCCGGCCTCTCCCCTTCCCCGTATTTATGGGCTGTCCAGTACTTGCCTCTAAATTTTGACTCTCTGAGTGCCGTGTGTTCATAGTCAGTTAATTTTTCCCGAAACTGCGTTTGCACTTGTCCCATTTCTCCTCTCCCCATCCGCCTCTCCAGCTCTTGTAATTCTCGTTCTAATTTACGCAAGGTATTCTGTAAGTCCCTCAACACCCCAAAGCTTTTGGACATGCAGAAACCCCTGATCGTTACTTTGAAAGCTTCCCATATCACTTCAACGCTATCCACTGTCCCTTTATTCCTGATAAAGAAATCCTTAATCTCCTCTCCCAATTCTGCCTGAAATACCATATCCAACAACGCTGTGTGTTGCAATCTCCAGCTCGGCCTAGATCTATCATACCCCGGGGGAATGAGCACCAGTTTCACCGGACAGTGATCTGAAAACGTCCTAGCTAAATGTGATACACTACATATGGACGGCACCAATCCCTTGGACAGCAGACAGTAATCTATCCTCGCCCACGTCCCTCTATGGGACGTGAAGTGTGTGCCTTCCTGTCCCTGCGGATGTGTATACCTCCAACTGTCTATTAGCTCGCCTTCTGCGATGATCCCACTCAGCGCCTCCTGTGCACTAGTATAATGATGTGTGGTCACATTAGATCTGTCACGTAGCGGGTTCAAAGCCACATTAAAATCTCCGCCCCAAATGATATGAGTGGAACCAACGTTTAGTATTTTGCCCCATAGTATAGTGGAGAATTCAGGGCTGTCCGTGTTAGGTCCATAACAATTCGCAATTGTGACCGACTCCCTACCTAGCCTCCCCCATGTGATGACAAACCGGCCCTGCGGATTCACCGCCGCTCACGCCATTTCGAAAGGAGTTTGTTTTTTAAACAGAATGGCAGTGCCACGAGCATATGAGGAGTATGATGAAAATAATCGGCAGCCTGCCCATTTACTGGCGAAGGTGTTAGCCGCTTTTGGATTAATATGTGATTCTTGCAGCAAGGCTATTTGTATTTGCTGCCGATCCAGGTAGGCTAGAACTTGCCTCCGCTTCCTTGGGTTTCCTAGGCCCCTGACATTCCACGACATCACATTCAGTACGGCTCTATCCTCCTGTGTCATTGCACCCGTGCATTACCACCTGACCTATGCATTGAATATACTTGTACATTAGCAATCCTACATATGGATAGAGAATTTTACCACCATGTGATCGCACCTCTGCCTCACTGCAAATGTTAAGTTCCCCCTCCCAGCCCTCCCCCGCCCACTGAAACATCCCAATCATGTCAGCCATAGTTACCCCACCCCCCTCCCCTACACCCCTTTGCTCCTGTATCATAACCTCAAAACCTGTGGTTTCCCACTGAGAACTTAAAATGCAAGTTAGAAGAAGCAAAAACCATACAAAAAACAACAAGGGGGATCTCCCAATTTGGGGATGCATCTGGGTGACCCACGAAAACCTCTTCTCAGTCCAAATGGGACAAAGTGGCCAGCTTGTCCCTGGGTAGAGTTCGAGGGTGTCCGGCTTCAAAGTAGGTTGGCATTTCCTGCGGCGTGCGCAACTTCACTCAGATATCCCTACTTCGGCATTGTCTCTTTAGTGACATGCTCGTGCCGCATTAACCTCCTATCGAAACTATGGTTATCCTCCATGAGACGAGTCTAGGCAGTGGCGGTCCGCAAGCAACGGCATCAATTAATGTACTGACTGCAAGGAAGATCAGGGGGAGTCCTCCTGCGTCCCTGTCTGCCGTCTTGACCTCTGGAGTCGCTTCAGAAACTCTTCGACCTGCTGAGGCTTCGTGAAAAAAGTTTGGGTTCCCTGATGCGTAATGCGCAGGCGAGCTGGGTATAATAAGGCGTAGTCAATCTGGGCTTGCTTCAGCTTCTGTTTCACAGCCATGAACTTGCGGCGTTCCTCCTGCACATGCAACGTGAAGTCTGGGTACATAGTAAATGACACTCCATCATAGGTCAGTTGTTGCTTCACCCTGGCCACCCTCAATGCCGTATCCCTGTCCCTGTAGTTCAGCAAGCGAGCAATTATGGGCATGGGTGGATTGCCAGGGGGCGGCCGCGGACCAAGCGACCGATGAGCCCTTTCCACTATGAAATGAGGAGATAGGAGTTCAGGCCCTACCACTGCCACCAGTAGTTTCTCAATATATTCTTCCATCTTACCCGTATTCGTACTCTCTGGTATACCTAAAACGCGTATGTTATTCCGCCTACTACGCGCTTCGATGTCCTCCTTCTTAGCCGCTATAACTTTGAGCAGTTTATCTAGTTGCGCCGTCATTTTTTGTACCTGAGTCGCGGTGTCCTCTACATCGGAGATGCGGTGCTCCGCGTCCTTGAGGCGTGTTTCGTGCCCCACTATCGTACGTGCTAACGTGTCCATGCGGGTGCTTATCGTGTCCATTTTATCCGCGATGGTCGCAAATCCCTGGTGCATTTCCAGTAGAATTGAGTTTAGGTCTGCCCCCGATTTCGGCTGGGGATCCATCTGTGAGGCCTCCGCCGCCACCTCCTGTTCCGGTGAGTGCTGTTTCGTGGACTTCCTGCCTTCGAATTGTAGTCGGGACTGGCGGGCATCCGTTTTCCCCATCTTGGCTCTGCCCCCCACGCCGCCTATCACCTCCAATTCGGGCACTGCGTCCAACCCAAAAGAGAAGTAGGCAACAAGTAGCACCACCTCCTCCCCCTTTCCACACTGCTGCGTAGGTCCATCTTGCGCTATTCCACAGCCGCGAGTCTCAGGCCCACTTGCACAGCACGCTTATTGAATGTAACTGTCCTCAGGGGGAGGTAAGGATATCAGTGGTGGACACAATGATCCTTAAGCCACAGTAAGGTGTCTCCCAATGCTGTCGCCCCTCAGTCCGTGTGCCATGAGACGCATCACATCAGCCAACAACCAAGGAGCAGCATCCAGCAGCAAGTCCATCAATCGCACCACTCAGTACTCACGGTCATCAGTTGTATCCATTTGCACTGCAGAGTCCTCCAATGTTGGCAGACCCAGTGAGTGTGGCCTCCTTCACCCAGCCATGCCCCGTTTTGCACCGCAGTTCCAGCACACCAGCCCCGGAGCATATACTGACAATGCCAAGCTTCCACCACCCAGCAGGGGCTTCTCTACGTTCCAGGCCCTTCCGCAGAATCCCAGGCAGTCAGCGTGCATTCCTCCCCGGCAGCACAGACGATCTGTACCCCATTCTGCCAGTAATCAGTAGTGGGCGCTTGAACACTGAGCTGATGCATACGCTGAGGCCCTGTTTCCGCTTCCAGACGCGGGCCGCAGAGCCCCGCAAGATGCGTGCACCTCGGCGCCCAAAATTTTGCCTTTTACCGCACGGTTCCCTCTCAGCAAGTCTCCGTTTCTTGGCGGTTGGCGGTGGGAGCTGTTATCCGCACCTGTGCTCACCGCGTGAATCCTTAAGCCGGCGCTTTCCACCATTGAGCGGCCCACTCATCCTGCAGAAGCCTCGGCCCTCGAGTACTATGCCCTGCCTCTCAGCCGCTCCAGACGTCATGGCCACCGCTGCCGGCAACTCCGCCGCGCCTCAATCGCCAGTGCCAGCAAGCTTCTCCGTCGCTGCACTCCACACCACCAAGTGCCCGCTCAAGTACGGGATACATGGCCTGTATTTGGTGAAGTTTCTCCCCCTCGGAGACAGGATAAATAGCGGATCACGGAGCCGGACTGTGGGAGCCTCACAATGTGGCGGCCATACCGCGCGTGCGCCACCTAGCGCCCCGAGGTAGGCTAGGATCTTCTACTATTCTCACAGTAGAGCGGGTAGCACCAGTGTTGAAAAGGAATGAGACATGATTCCCATCCACATAGAGGCCACTCTGGTCTTCCTTTTGGCTACGCCAAGTTTGCAGTCCTCCTCCCCTTCCAGGCACTGTCAGACTGACGGGTCCTGGCCAAAATCGTGTAACAGAATCAAATCCTGTTGCAATACATTTTGGTTCTGGAAAGAGTTTAATTTAAGTGCTGATTCTGGTTTACATTGGACCTTTGCATCTGAACATTCTGTTGAGGCATCAGAGCTTGGGGAATTTGCATTGACTGAGACCCATTTAGATTTTGCATTCTTTAACATTGTGCCTGCTGAGTCTGTACCATGTTATTTCCTTGAGATTTTGCATATTCTACATTCTGCATATGATTCCCTGCATTATTCATAATTGACTTACAATTGCGTTTCCAATGCCCACATTTTCCGCAAGCATGACATGGATTCATTTTTTTCAAAAGTGGCACACCAACACCAGTTCTTGAATCTACTGGATTACCACAACCTCTACCTTGTGACTGAAAATTCAGTTGCTGCGAACCATTTACACCCTGCATCGTCCGAGCTTGATTATATGCTCCCTGTACCGCAGTTGTGCTTTCAAAACACATCTGATTTTTTTTGCATCGCTCTTATCTGGGAAACCATCAATTTCTCCTTAAGCTTCTTCTGCTGCATTTCAGTCTCATCCCCACAATATTTAGCATTACTTAAAATCTCATCTATGGTTTGCTTTGCCAACAAACCAATTCTGTCAAATGATAAAAGAAATCTCAGATCTCAAACTAAACAAATCTGTAAACAAAATGTCCCATATCTTTATTAGCAATATTATCCAATCCACTGTATTGTTTGAAAGCCTGTAACAATCACTCATTATAGGATTGCACTGTCTCATTTAGTTCCTGGGTTGTTCTGTCACTCTGTACCCAATCAATCTCTTTTGGGGAAATCTTAGTCTTCAGGTGAATGATTTCCTGCTGGTATTCCTTCAATACCACTGGAGATGGTGCTTCTGTTCTAGGATCCCTTGCTGGTTCTGTCTCAGGCCAATACACAGTAACTTTACATTCAGCCCATAAATCTCCCGAAACCACAATGTCAAACAGAGTATTCAAATCAATCCACAAAGCTTTAGAAATCTTCACAAATCTTTTTTAATCTGTCTGTACAATTCCACTGGATTTTCTCTCAATTTCGGGAAATCATTTGTAAATGACAAAATATCAGGTCTTGTCCACGGCACATGGACATAACCTTCACCAGGTACTTCTCTCATCTGGAGCATCTGTATTTCTCCTACACTTCCATTCAAGACATCAGGTGATGACTGCACCCTGCAAACACAACAACATGATAGATGAGTACTGAAACTTTTCAACCACTCACCCCCCAGTCACAGATCTAGGTTTAATCCATCATTCTTTTGCTCACTATGCCACTCCAGTTTGGACCCAGCCATATGCAAATCAGTCTTGACCCTGCTCCTCATGGAAACAGTCCAGGCCGAACTACCAGGCCAGGTCCTCCTTGGACCGGAAACAAGCATCCTGGGACCAGTTTCGGGGTTTCACCCCTCATCAGACAGGCTAGCTTGAATCCAGTAGCACAACGAGCAAGGGACCCATATCTGGGCATACCCTTGGCCACTTAGGGCGAACATAGCAAACACTACAAGATGATGGACGGAGTGCTGAAACTTTTCAACCACTCATGCCCAGTCACAGATCTGGGATTAATCCATAGTTATTTTGCTCACTATGCCACCTCAGTTAGACCTAGCCATATGTAAATCAGTCTTGACCCTGCTCCTCATGGGAACAGTCCAGCCTGAACTGCCAGGCCAAGTCTTCCCAGGACCGGAACAAGCATCCTGGGACCATTTTTGGGGTTTCACCCCTCATCAGCCAGGCTAGCTTGAATCCAATGGCACAGCAAGTTAGGGACCCACCCTTGGCCACATAGGGCAAACATAGAAGACACAAGATGATGGACGGTTTGCTGAAACTTTTCAACCACTCACCCCCAGTCACAGATCTGGGATTACTTAATCGTTCTTTTGCTCACTATGCCACCCCAGTTTGGACCCAGTAATATGCAAATCAGTCTTGACCCTGCTCCTCATTGTCTGGTCCAGGTAGGACCCAGTTTGGGAGTTCAGGCTGGATTGTTCCCGGGAGGAGCAGGGTCAAGACTGATTTGCATATGGCTGGGTCCAAACTGGGGTGGCGTGGTGAGCAAAAGAACGATGGATTAAACTCAGATTTTTGTAACTGGGTATAAATGTTTGCATTATTCAGCATTCCGTCCTTCATTGGTTCCTTTAGCTTTTGTCTCCCTAAGTGGTAAGGATATGCCCAGATGTGGATCCTGTGCTTACTGCACCCCACTGGATTTAAGCTGGCCTGGCTTGTGACTGAACCCTAACTCTTTTTACCTCCTTTTTTGGCCATCTACCTTCCTATTTCTCTCTCACACCATTTCTCAATCAATGTTATCAGTTCTATAATTTTCATTTTCATTCCAGGACCCCTCAAATTCACAATATCTTTGTCACTAAAGTCTAAACTGTATGGCCTTTGTAAAACCTTTGATTTTTGAATATCTATATCATTTTTTTAGCCAATTCTGTAAATATTTCATGTGTAAATCTTGCTCGTCGAGTAATGCCTTTACAGAGAAACTGTAATTCCTCCTTCTGGTATGCATCTAGTCATGAAGGGCTAATTGTTCTCAAAATCATTTTATCCAACTCCACTTTTAGCCTAATCACATCAATCTGCTTTTTTTTTCCTGAACTGAATTTTGAATCAAACTTGAGTTTGGAACTGCAATCGAAGCTGGAGCCGAAAAAGAAACTGGAGCTTGTACTGGAACGGGATCTAAATTTGGGACTGGAGCTGAAACTGAAACGTTTTCAGCATTCTTATTAATCGGAGTACTATATCCTTCAAGTTCTTCTTAAAATTCTAGAGGAGTAAATCCTGATTGCTCTCTTGGATTATTTAAATGAAATCCTCCATTGCTAAACTTTTCATTTGTTCCAGGTTGCATATTTAATGCAGATGTATCTAGAACTGCATTTGCCATTTGCACGGACATGTCACAAGCATCGTATGTTATTTCAGGAGGTCCATTCTGTCTGGGTCAATAAAAAGATGGACACCCCTGCAACATTCTACTTGTTGGGTCAACTTGAGTCTTATTTGGAATGTAACCTACTATTCCAGCATCTGTAGCAATATTGCTTGAAATCGGAACCATAGACATCTGACGCAGTTATCTCGTTGACAATTCTAATGAATTACTGTGAGAGGTTGGCCTGGTATATGATGTCCACTAATGTAAGTGGGCACCCTGCAGCAGTCCAGACAACCCTTATGGTGATTTACGAGGTCTTAGACAACCTTCAAAAGCTCTCTAAGTGGCAGTTGTAGAGAGCGGCTTTCAGGCTACGTCCAGGAGTGTAAAGCAGCGTGTTTTACCAGAATGCAATCTTATATGTATAGATTAAGTGAAATAGAACCACAAAAGTTATTTATAAAAATGTGTATTTATTATATAATGCTCTCTAGCACATACACATATCTCATACACGGAGATATGCACAATGCACACAATACTTTGCATAGAAATCACCTAAATAGCACAAAATACACAGTGGACCAAACCATATACTAAGAAAGTGGTATAAGAACCACGACTTATGTTAAGACAATGTCCAGAGGACGTAGAAGTGCTGGGGACCCAAGGAACCACCCACGGTGAGAGACTAGGCAACCCACGGACATTGTGTGCAGTGTGGGAACACAACCGCATTCTCCGTACAGATCAACGTGCAAGTTGCAGTTGCAACTTTAAAGATTAAGGACCCATCCCAGTGGACCCTGAAAAACCCTGTGGTAGACAGAAGGTTGGAGAGCCTCCCCACCTATGGATACCCTAGGACCCACGTTACCTACACCAGGGAAGCCGGTTGCATAGCTGTGAAATAGTGTGGGAAACCGCCTTCGAACCCAATGGAGGACTTCAGTAAAGTGCCGCTGCTAGAGGAGGAGGAAGTGTCTGGTGGAACCTGAAGGGGGATTCAGGATGAGAAGTACCTTCAAGCAAAAGGGACAGAGTTCATAGCACTCAGGAGTGACCCGGAGACCTGGAAGACGAATGCCCACAATGTCAGGAGTTGTAGGAGAGTTGACGGTGACCTTGACTCTGCAGCTGTGAGGACCAGGCAATGCTGAGAAAGACCAGGAGCCGTGCACAAGCTGTCCCATGTCAGATGTCGAGAGTTGAGGGGTCGGTGTCCGTTGGGAGCACCAACAAGCCTTGCCAGCTGCAAACAACGTAGAAGTCGAAGAAGGTGAAATGTTGGGACCAGCAAGGTCCAGGGGACTCACCACAAGGAGGGGAGTCAGGGAAGGCCCCGAGCAATCAGGGGAGCCCAAAAGAAACAAAGATGACCCTCAACAGGACACACAGGCCGGAGGCACTGGAGTCTCAAGAGGGCCTCGAGCAGCTCACCAAAAGATGCAGACCATTGTGCAAACGATGCAATGTGGCTGAAGACTTTGGTCACTGGAGATGCTTGAGGTTAGGGCGACTTGGAGCCCGAAGCTCTTGGTGGAAGGAAGCCAACAAGCCTTTGCAACGGCAAGTTGACACGGTGCACAGGGGTAGGTTCCTACTGCTGCCACAAGGGATACTGGCCTCAAACTTGGTGAGAGGGCAAGGCAGGCCTCGAGAGCTGTGGGGAACCACCACCTGTGTTGTTGAACCTTCACTCCTAGACTCCATCACGTCAAGGGAGATTCCTTCAGGTGACTGGGATGCCCACAGGCCTTGGAAGGTTCCCATATGGTGCACAGGCACAGATGATGTCGAGGGGGACGAAGTGGAGCCCAAACAAAGTCCAGCGAAGTCAAGAGTGCCTAGACGATAGAAGTTGAAGTGGTGTCTGAATTGAACCACGTCTCACGATGAATCTAGGGACCGACAACCAGGTAAGCCCTAAAGAAAGAGTTGGGGCGATTCAGGGGAACCTCCTAGGGGAGAGTTTGGACAGGGGGGAGGCTACTTCCATGTCCTTTGTCCAATTTTGCGCCAGAGCGGGAGCTAACGGCTCCCAGAGCTGGTTTGAACTGCACTATGCAAGAAGGCATCAAATGTGCCCCTCATGCAGACTGAGTGGTGCTGGCAAGCGCACCCACCTGGCCCCAATTCACTAAATCCTGTCTGGGAAGTTGTCACACCTCTCTGTGACAGGATACCTATTGTTCTGCCTTCCCCTGTACGAGCTTGGTTCAGCAGCGGGAGGGCAGGATCGTATCTCTGGTCGGCAGCAGCCATGTTGTGCTGTCCGAGTCTAGAAGACTGGTACCGGGAGCACTGAGAGCTTAACAGAGGGCTCTTACTGTGCTTGGAATCATACCTTCCACACCGTGTACGGTGTGAAGGTAGGATTCCAACATGTTTGATACCAAACATAATAGGATTTGTTGCAGCCAATTTTGAGATGGTCATCGCGTAATTACGTGGTGCCCCCTCTATATGGTATATGGCTGCTTCACTTACAACCCGGGCAAATGGACTCCATAGACTGCACCGGTGTCCTGGTCATGCAGGGGCACCCTCAAACTTAGAAACAAGCACCCTGCCTTCAGGATTGATAAGGCCTGCATTGGGGTGACTTATAGGTTTTAAGTGCAGTGACCTTAGATATAGGAAGCCTATATCTTTCATAAGTAGTGCTAGCAGCAGCTAACACAAGCTGCAATGGCAGACCTGTATTTGCATTTTGAATGGCCTCCCATGGGTGACATAATGCATGCTTCGGCCCAAGGGGGACCTCTGGGGTACTTATGTCCTGGGTACATTTGTACCATATACTAGGGATTGATAAGGGAACCCCAGTATCCCACAACTGACCACAACAATTTAAGGGAGAAAGCAGAGAGACTGGGGTCCTGATTAGCAGGATTCCAGTTAGACTACTCGAAAACAGCTTAGCACCAGGCAAAAAGTGGGGTTAACCATAAAAGTAGATCCTACTTTCCTACATACCCCCCCCCCCCCAAACGTAAGGAGATGAGACTAACCTTGCCCAGTTGAGCCTTCATTTTCTAATTCGAAGTATCTGGAGAGTTCATCTGCATGGGCATGGTTACTTCCAGGTCTATGTTTCACTGTATAGTCCATCCCCTGTAGGGAAATGGACCACCTCAAAAGTTTAGGGTTTCACCCGCCATCTATTTAAGCCATAAGAGGGGCTTATTAACAATGAAGTGGGTGCCAAAAAAGTATGGCCTTAACTTCTTCAGGGCCCAGACCACAATAAAGGCCTCCCTCTCAATAGCTGACCAATGTTTCTCTCTGGGGGTCAACCTTCTGCTGATAAAAGCTACTGGTTGATCCTGGCCCTCTGCGTTCAGTTGTGAAAACACTGCCCCTACCCCTAACTCAGATGCATCGGTCTGAACAATGGAAGTTTTAGAGTATTCAGGACCTTGCAGAATGGGAGCGGTGCACATGGCCTGGTTAAGGTCATCAAATGCCTTTTGTCAGTTTACTGTTCACTGAACTTTCTTGGACATTTTCTTTGATGTCAGATCATTCAGGGGAGTCACTATGGACCCATATGCCTTCACAAATTTTCGGTAATACCCAGTCAGGCCCAAGAAAGCTCTGACCTGAGTCTGGGTAGTTGGAGCAACCCATTCCATTATGGTCTGGATTTTCCTCTGAAGTGGTTGAACCTGGCCTCCACCTACCAGGTGTCCCAAGTACACAACCTTGCTCTGCCCTATCTGGCACTTAGTGGTCTTGATAGTGAGGCCTGCTTTCTGCAGAGCCTCCAAAACATTCTTGAGGTGGACCAGATGATCCTCCCAGGTGGAGTTAAAGACACCTATTTCATCTAGATAGGCTGCACTATAGGCTTCCAGACCTGTTAGAACTTTGTTCATCAACCATCAGAATGTGGTAGGTGCATTCTTCAAACCAAAGGGCATCACAATAAATTGATAATGCCCACTAGGGGTTGGGAATGCTGTGTTTGGCTTGGCATCCTCAGATAGTCTGTTTTGCCAGTAGCCAGCAGTCCGGTCAAATGTGCTCAGAAACTTGTCTGAGGCCAAAGAATCGATAAGTTCATCTGCCCTGGGAATTGGATATAGGTAAAGCTACAGTGGTTCTGTCGGGGAGAAAACAATTACTTTACAAATGACAATGAATCTTGTTACCAATATTTTATATGACTCACTGCTTAAGCAATATGCCAGAGAGTAAAAAGTAAAAGTGGGCTAAATCACAGCACGCAACAAGGTGAATATAATGGAACACAACGGTACAACAAAAAACTCCAAATTTGTTTGCAAAAATTATTATTATTTGATATTTTTTAGTTTTTCACAAAACATATTGAAAATATATTTTTCAAGTGCTGTCAAGGCATAATTGTAAAGTGACAAGTGTTTCAAAATGACAATGGGTGCCCGGTGCCGATGGTGCAGGGCATATATACAAGAGTGAAGCTATATACAAATATGTACAAGTTGAAGTATGGTCAGAACAACAACAAAGCCAATATCTCTGGTTATGGCGGAACCGCTCATTAGTGTACACCAAGAGATTTGTTAAGGACTGCTGAATGAGAAGCCTTCACATCCACGGACTTTATGCCTGGATTTACTTCAAATTATCTTCCGTTTTCCTGACTCATTTCCTACTCACCATAGGGCACAACTTTGCTGTGTTATTTCAAAGGGAGTTTTTCACTTTACCTCATCTCAGAGATTCCACTTACCTGGGCCTTCCTGACAAGTGCAGATTTTTTTGGCAGCCTTAACTCAGTGAGGGACGCCTAGGGATACTTCCCACTTGCTGGGCTGACCTTTGTCCTGAAGAAGACCCGGTTTGACAACATAATAATGCATTATCAGGGTCGAAACGTCGACGATAATACATGGCTCAGTCTTAACAAATCTCTTGGTGCACACTAATGAGCGGTCCCGCCATAACCAGAGATATTGGCTTTGTTGCAAACAAATTTGGAGTTTTTTGTTGTACCGTTGTGTTCCATTATATTCACCTTGTTGCGTGCTGTGATTTAGCCCACTTTTAATTTTTACTCTCTGGCATGTTGCTTAAGCAGTGAGTCATATAAAATATTGGTAACAAGATTCATTGTCATTTGTAAAGTAATTGTTTTCTCCCCGACAGAACCACTGTAGCTTTACCTATATACTTACCCAGGTTCTGAGGGACACTGGGATCTCCCATTGTATCTATACTGGGAATTGGATAAGCATCAGTCCTAGTGACTGCATTGAGACCTCTGCAATCTACACAAAACCTAATTTTTCATTTACCACCCTTGGTGTAAGGTTTAGGTACTAGGACTACTGGGCTAGCCCAATGGCTATCTGAGGGTTCAATTACTCTCAACTCCAGCATCTTCTGGACCTCTGTCCTGATGCAATCTCTGACATGGTCAGGCTGCCTGTAGATTTTATTCGCAACAGGTTGACTCTCAACTGTGGCCACTTCATGGGTACACCAGGTGGTTTGACTGGGTGTCAGGAAAAACATATGCCTGAACTGATTGAGGATTTTTCTGCAATCAACCTGCTGTTGACCAGTGAAGCTGCCTGCCAAGGTCACTCCAGCTAGGGATCCATCACAAGGGTTCTGAGAGAGGAGATCAGGGAGAGGGTCACTCTCTTCCTCCTGTCCTCATCATTGCTATGAGCAAGCTCATGTCAGCTCTGCAAACAAAAGGTTTCAGCCTGTTCACAGGAAGTCCCCCATAGGGACTCCTGGGAGTGCCTGGGTCCACCAAGTAGGTGACCTCACCTTTCTTCTCAAGTATAGTGTGGGGTCCACTCTACTTGTCTTGGTGAGCTGCTGGGGCTGCAGGCTCCAACACCCACACATTCAGACCTGGCTGGTAAACAGTCAGTACAGCCTTTTGGTCATGCCAAGCTTTTTGGAGTTCTTGGCTGGCCTCCACGTTTTTGCTGGCCTTCTTCATATACTCTGTCATGCGAGAATGCAGGCAAAGTACATAGTCCACTATGTCCTGTTTAGGAGGTTTGAGAGGTAACTCGCATCCCTCCTTCACCAGACACAAGGGACCCCTAACTGGATGTCCAAACAGAAGTTCAAAAGGGCTGTAGCCAACCCCCTTCTGGTAAACCTATCTGTAGGCGAAGAGAAGACAGGGTGGTAGGACATCCCGTTTTCGCCTACGCTTTTCTGGCAGACCCATGATCATACCCTTCAGGGTCTTGTTGAACCTTTCAACAAGCCCATTGCGTTGAGGATGGTAGGGCGTGGTGAATTTGTAATTCACTCCACACTCTTTCCATATTACAGTGTTGTAACTTGACATGAAGTTTTTACCTCTCTCAGTCAAGACCTCCTTAGGGAAGCTCACTCTGGAAAACATTAACAAGAGGGCCCTTGCCACTACAGGAGCTGTTGTGGTTCTAAGAGAAATAGCCTCTGGGTACCTAGCGCAAGCCCGAGGACTCGGACCCATTACGTATTACCGCAGGGCAGGACCCTTGATGGTGGTTTGACTAAAGGGCTACCCCTCAGATCCTGGAGTCCTCAGTGATGTACATACTCTCCCAAAGAGGGATGGAGTAAAGAAATTACTAAAGACAAAATAGTTGTTATATCTTTTTAAGGAGCAGCTTTCTGCCCTTAAGATATAAAAGTTAAATAGGGACTCTCCTTTTCATTTTAACCAGGGAGGATATCCCTCGTTTGCCCTGATGAAAGTCCAGGACCTCTTTGGCCAATCAAGAACTGAAATATGTTGGCACTAGGGTCATAGGACCATAAAATTCCCATTGACCCCCCTTGTTTAGAATTTTAATATCCCTGACAGGTCCACGAATAAAGGGATACTGGGATCTGTCTGAGGAATTTTAATCTTTAACTCCCCCTGGCTATATTTCATCAAGAGCTCCCTGGAATACGGTTGAGCACACCCTGACTTGTAGGGGTCAGGGTGACCCGATGATGAAGCATGACACCACTAGGGTGTGTGAGGGTAATATAAATAAAAGGAAGTGTTTCCTTCCCCACTCTCTAGTGGGTAACAACTAAATTGCTTCATGTAGGATCTTCCCATATCTAACTTTCCAGGGTTAATTGCAGGAACTTGTGAACAGCGTTCACAAGACCGTGGGATACTTTTTGTGGAACACTACCTAGTGGCATGGTCTACCACCACTAGAATATAACTGTGCCTAGATGCTGTTGGAGGGTCATGGGAACAATAATGTCAATCTCAACCCTCTCAAGGGGAACCCCAACCACTGGAAGTAGAATTAAGGGGGCCTTTGTTATTCCACCTGACTTACCACTGGCTTGGCAAGTGGCACAGGAGCGACAAAACTCCTTAGTGTCTTCAGACATACGGGGCCAGTGAAAGTGAGGGACAAGCCCAAGTCTTGCTTTGCCCTAAGTGTCCTGCCAGAGGAATAGCATGTGCAAGGGTGATCAGGAAACCTCTAAACGTCTAGGGTATAACCAACCTCCTGGTGGCACCAGGCTTGGGGTCTCTAACCTAAAGAAGTCCTTCATCCCAGTAGATCCTATGGGACCCACTGATATCCCCTGTGGCCTCAGCAGCAGCTTGCTGTCTGAGGGGTTCAAGAGAGGGGCAGGCCTGCTGCTCCAAACTCATATCTGCCCTGGAAGGGCCCCCTGCCCCCAAGAACTCAGCCTGATAAGGCCAAAGTTCCTCTAAGGCAGTACCTTCACATGGGCTAAGATCATCTCCCTCAAGAGACTGATCTTCACTCTGAGTCTGTGAGGAGGGCAAAGCCTTACTCTTCCTTCTCCTTCTCTTGGCCAACAAACAATCTACAGGTAGGTCTGAAGATACCACAACCTTCTTAGGTCCAGTTACGCCTCCCCAGCTGAGATTCACAACTGCCAATGAGTGGTCAGTCCTGACAGTGCTAGCATTGGTCACTTGGTACACTTGTCCAAGTATGATCTGGTCAGGAGACACAGGTTTCTCTGTCACCATAGTGACACTGGTCCCTGTAGGCCATGGCCTCTTTCCCATTTATTAAAGGCTGTTGCCAGTACTTGCCCAGGTTAGTGGGACTTGCCAGTAAGGTGGCAACATCTATGCCACCAAAACAGCCTGAGCTGGAGTGCTGACTAAGTCAGAACCCAAGGTTAACCCTACTAATACCGTGGGGGCTGTACTACCACTTGTACTGGAGCTAGGGGGTACAGTTGCCTTAGGGGCAGCGGTAGTAGAAGTGTCCTTGGCCTTTGGGCAATCAGCATCCTTTTTCCAATGGGTCTTTACCTTACAGACATTGCACCAAGGTTTCTTCTTGCCTTTCTTATTTATTTATTTATGTATTTAAAGGTTTTGTATTGCACGAACATGACCCAAGTGGGTATCAGAGTGCTTTACATACGGTTGATGAAGACATAGGAAAGCAGCTAAAGGAGAAAAATCAAGGTAAAAGTAGGCCAATAAGCAACAAGAGCAAAAAGGACATTATGATGTACATAGGAAGAAGGCTGGGTGAGAAAGAAAAGTAGGGCAATATACATCAAGAACACAAATTACATTATGGCAGGCGACAATGGGTCACAACAAATGACATTTAATAGTTAAAACAGCTAAACAGGCTCGTGGCAAGAGGAGAAAAGCTTCTAGTTCATCGCATTGTACATTAGTAGAGCTTTAACTTCCTTTTTGAAGGCAAATCTAGAGGGAATCAGTTTTGTTTCCACTGGAAAGGAGTTCCAGATTCTCGGCGCAATGCCAGAGAATGTATGATTGTAGGTTTTAAGCTTATTAAATTTCTGTGGCTTGAGCAGCAGTGTACCAAGGCTCCTTGTGGGCCGGGAGCCACCAGATAGTTCCAGCTTATTAGTCAGGTAGAGTGGGCTGTTGAAGTGTAGAGCTCTATGGGTCATACAAGCAATATTTAGTTGGATCCTTGCCTCAGAAGGAAGCCAGTTGAGCGATTTCAGGTCCGGCAAAATGTGGTTGGTCTTCTTGGAATCCGTGATGAGTCTAGTAGCAGCATTTAGAGATGCTCTGATGGGGGCTAAACTGAGTTTAGCCCCCATGGATGTTTGTGACTCCCCCCCCCCAGAATCTTGCTTCTTCTCATCACCACCACCCCCTCCCCCCCCATATGCAGGTTTTTTGGGCCCTTGGGAAGACGCTTTCTTATCTTTGCCCTTGTCCCCACCCTTTTCTTGAGTTTTAGAAGAATCTTGCTTCTTCTCATCACCACCATTACCCTGGTTTTTCTGCTTCACCCTGGTGCGAACCAATTTGTCTGTCTTCTTACCCAATTCTTGGGGAGAGGTCAGCTCAGACTCCACCAGGTACTGGTGCAAAAGCTGGTTCTGACAAATATTAAGGATCTGATCTGCTCCCTCATAATCAAATCGTACAGTCCTTGATAGTCATGCACTTTGCTTCCATGTAGCCAGCCTTCCAGAGCCTTAATGGTACTATGCACAAAATCTACCCAGTCCTGGGTTTGTACTTTCTGGGTGTCTCTGAACTTAATCCTATACTGTTCAGTGGTTAAGCCAAACCCATCTATGAGAGCACTCTTTAACACTGAGTAATTATCACGGAGCTTATCTCTACGTTTGTCAGCAAAGGAGAGCCACAAGATAGCTGCCCACTGCTCTTGGGGGACCCTCTGAACTTTACAGGCCCTTTCTAGAGCAGTTATCCATTTGTGGATATCATTCACAACATGGTATGGAGGGACTATTTTGTTCAGGTTCCTAAGAGGAAAATAGGTTTCTCTTTAACTCAAGGGATGCTGTTGCTGCCTCCATCGGCTCTAGTCCCAATTTCTTCCTTCCTCTCTGGACTTCTAGGGACTCTTTGTCAAGGGCCAACTGCTCTTGCCTGAGCCTATACTTTGCTTTCTCAAGTTCAAGCATTTGGTATTCCCTATCCAAATAGTTTTCCCTCTTACTATATATGGATATCCCTATTGACAGTCCTGAAGCATTGGATTCTCTAGAGGAGGATCTAGACCTCCTTGGTCTATGCTGCACTCTTTCAGGAGGAACAAAGTAGGCACCATTTGGGCTACCTGAAGTATCCTCTGGGAGAACTGAGTTTTCCAGGTGGGAGTCATTAGGCTCCTCCTGGTCATGGTTTTTTTTTTTTGCAGAGTTTTATATAACGTGAACTTGACCCGAATCCAATCGGGTATCAGAGCGCTTTACATAGCACCAGTTACGTTACATTAGGACACACATTCATTCTTTGTTAGGCACGGGGAGATTAAGTGATTTGCCCAGAATCACTTAATCTCCCCGTGCCCAGATTCAAGGTCTTAGAGGGGTTCCCCTCCTGGCCTATCTTTAGTCAGCTCACCACCCACTCTTTCCTGTTCATCTGACCCACTTGTTTTCTGAAGGTCATCTAACAGTAACACCTCTAGGACGTGTTGCGTGTTGGCTCCTTTCCCTGTCTTCAGCTTCCTAGATGCACACAGTGCTTTCAGTTCTTGGAACGAAGGTTCACTGTATCTAGCAGTCAGACAGCCACCGGTATCTCCTTTTGATGACATATTAAGTGTGGTGTTGCACCTACCTAACCTAGTGGGAACTAAACTCTCTGAGGTTGGAGAAAGGCTGTGCTAGACCTGTGGCTTACCCAACCCTGAGTTCAGTAGAACTTACTATTCTAAGCTTGTATTACATGTGCTTAGTATTAGTGATGGTTTTTCAATTAATCAACACAAAGATGTATCTGGTAAAACAATGCAGGCTTGAATCCCAACCGCTGCACACCAGTGTGAGAGGCTGTCCTGGTATATTATGTCCAGTAATGTAAGTGAGCACCCTGCACCAGTCCAGATAATTCTATGGTGATTTAAGAGGTCTTAGGCAACCTTAGAAAGCTCTCTAAGTGGTAGCTATGGAGAGCAGACTTCAGGCTTAGTCCAGAAGGTGTAAAGCAGCTTGTTTTGCCAGAATGCAATTTTATATGCATAGATTAAGTTAAAAAGAACCACACAAGGTATTTATAAAAATATGTATTTATTATATATTAGTCTCTAACACATACAAATATCTTCTACCCGGAGATTTGCACAATGCACACAATACTTTGCATAGAAATCACATAAATAGCACAAAATACACTGTAGACCCCGGGGTGGGGGACCAAACCATATACTAAGAAAGTGGTATTAGAACCACGACTCGGGTCAAGATAAAGTCCAGAGGACGTAGAAGTGCTGGGGACCCCAGGAACCACCCAAGGTGAAAGACTAGGAGACCCACGGAGACCATGTGCAGTGTGGGAACACGACGCGTTCTCCAAACAAATCAACTTGTAAGTCGCGTTGCAATTTTAAAGATTAAGAATCCGTCCCAGTGGACCCTGAAGAAACCTCGTGGAAGAAAGAAGGTTGGAGAGCCACCCCACCCGTGGATACCCTAGTACCCACGTTACCTACAACAGGGTAGCCGGGTGCATAGGTGTGAAGCAGTGTCAGAAACCGCCGTCGAACCCAATGGAGAACTTCTGCTGGAGAAGGAGAAAGTGTCCGGTGGAATCCGAAGGTGGATTCAGGATAAGAAGTACCTGCAAGCAGAGGGGACGGAGTCTATGTCAGGAGTGACCCGGAGACCTGGAAGACAAATTCCCACCGATGTCGGGAGTTGCAGGAGAGTTGACGGTGATCTTGACTCTGCAGCTGTGAGGACCAGGTGATGCAGAGGAAGACCAGGAGCCGTGCACGAGCTGTCCCATGTTGGATGTCGAGAGTTGAGGGGTCAGTGGCTGTCGGGAGCACCAACAAGCCTTGGCAACAGCAAACAACATAGAAGTCGAAGCTAGGTCCAGGGGACTCACCACAAGCTATCAGGGAGCCCAAAAGAAACAAAGATGACCCTCAAAAGGACCCACAGGCCGGAGGCACTGGAGTTGCAAGAGGACCTCGAGCAGATCACCAAAAGATGCAGGCCACGGTGCAAACGATGTGATGTGGGCGAAGACTTTGGTCACTGGAAATGCTTGAGGTTGGAGCTAATTGGAGGAAGGAAGTCAACAAGCCTTTGCAACGGCAAGTTGACGAGGTGCACAGGGGTTCGGTTCCTGGAGCTCCCACGAGTGATACTGGGCTCAAACTTGGTGAGAGGGCAGGGCAGGCCTCAAGAGCTGTGGCGAACCACCACCTGTGGTGTTGAACCTTTCGGAGTCCGTAGGAGCTCAGGATCAGCAGACCGGTCAGCTTAGTTGCGGTGCCTGCAGATGCAGGAAAGTGACTCCTTCACTTCAAGGGAGATTCCTTCAGGTGTCTTTGATGCCCACAGGCTTGGAAGGTTCCTGTATGGTGCACAGGCAAAGACGATGCAGCAGACTGAAAGGGGGATTAAGTCGAGCCCAAACGAAGTCTAGCGAAGTCCAGAGTGCCCAGGCGATAGAAGTTGAAGTGGTGTGTGAATTTAATCATGTCCCATGACAAATCTAGGGACCTACACCCAGGTAAGTCCTTAAGTACCCTGAAGAAAGGGTTGGGACGATTCAGGGGACCCTCCCAGGGGAGGGTTTGGACAGGTGAGGTTATTCCCATGTCCTTTGTCCAGTTTTGCACCAGAGCGGCAGCCAATGGCTCCCAGAGCTGATTTTAACTGGATTATGCAAGGAGTCGCCAAATGTGCCCCTCATGCAGACTGAGTGGTACTGGCAAGCGCACCCACCCGGCCTCAATACACTAAATCCTGTCTGGGATGTGGTCACACCTCCCTGTGACAGGATACCTTTTGTTCGGCCTTCCCGTGCTTGAGCTTCGCTCAGCAGCAGGAGGGCAGAATTGTGTCTCTGGTCGGCAGCAGCCATGTTGTGCTGTCCGGGTCTAGAAGACTGGTACCGGGAGCACTGAGAGCTCAACGCAGGGCTCTTCCAGTGCTTGAAATGATAACTCCCACACTGTTTACGGTGTGGAGGTATGATTGCAACATTTTTTGATACCAAACATGATAGGATTTGTTGCAACCAGTTTTGAGATGGTCATCGCGTAATAATGTGGTGCCCCTCTATATGGTTTATGGCTGCTTCACTTACAACCCAAGAGAATGGACTCTGTAGGCTGTAGCGGTACCCTGATCATGCGGAGGCACCCTCACACTTAGAACCAAGCACCCTGCCTTCAGGTTGATAAGGCCTGCTATAGGGGTGACGTATATGTTTTAGGTGCAGTGACCCTAGTTCTAGGAAACCTATATCCTTTGTAAGTGGTGCTAGCACCAGGCTACATGGCAGGCCTGTAGCTGCATGTTGAGTGGTCTGCTATGGGTGGCATAATACATGCTTCAACCCATGGGGGACTTCTGGGGGACCTATGCCCTGGGTCCCTTAGTACCATATAGTAGGGACTGATAAGGGTACCCCAGTATCCAATCTGGGATGTATCTAAGTACTGACCACAACAATTTTGAGGGAGAAAGCAGAGAGACTGGGGTCCTGCTTAGCCAGATCCCAGTTAGACTACTCAAAAACAGCTTAGCACCAGGCAAAAAGTCGGAGTAACCATAAAAGCAGATCCTACGTTCGTACAATCACCTTGTGCTGTGTTTATTCCAGTAGGTACAGCCAAATTGTGTACAGTATTTACCTGCAACCCTGATTTGTACAGAGGTACAACAGGCCCAATAGTAACAGGAACAGTTAAAGCATCTGGAGCATTCAAATCAATCAGAATCATTGGAGCAGTTATTTCTGTCTTCCCTTTCACAGGAGTAACAAGTGTATGCTCTTTGGGTATGTCATGTATTAAAGGGGCACTCGGAACCTCAGCCGTATCAGTGTTTGTCTCATGGCATGCGGAGACAGAACAAGCAACCAAGAAGACTTCTCAATGTAGAAGTGCGATCACTCCGCACGTCCTCCGAGGGAGACAATTAAGTCTCAGATGAGTTATAGGTATCATTGTTCCGTAACCATCTAGCGTACTAATTGACACACTGAGAAGAAGGGTAAGTGTAAAGCTTCCCCTCGCATGTCACACAACTGTGACTTGCAATTCTGGTCCGGAAGAAACCCCCCGACCCTATCGGGCACGCAAGGGGCTGAAACATGTCGACCACACGACCATTCACGTTTTTGATACAGGTGCTATAGAACAGTAGCCCTTCTATTTTCACGCACCGCATTCTGTTTTAAACCTTGTCCCATCCCTAACAGAATAATATTGCATCAGCGGAATGGAGGCAATTTTAAACTCAGCGACTTTCACCCTCACCATTTCTGATCACTACTGTGAATAACCAGTTGGCCCCCTCCTGGTGGAGGAAAGCATGACTAAGACCCAATGATGATGCTGTTCACGTAATAGATTAAGGGAGGCAACCAAGATATCCCGCCTATACGACGACCATGTGAATGAGTGTTTTTTTTAGATGGCCAGAACCCCAGACCCAGTTGTGAACATGACAAGTGATCCATTCCTCTCTGATTATTCGCTTGAAATATTTAGCATCATCACTGCCATTAATGTTATATCACAAAAGTCATAAGGATTTTCAAAAATCCAAGACGTACCCAGAAAACAACTGTAGCAATTGTGCCATGCCCATACAGTAGGAGGCTGGTAAAGGTTTGGAATGTAGCCAGTCGTGGATTTTGGAGCACTACTGAGATAGCACACACGATGTTTTTACAGACAGTACGTTTTCAGTTGAAATGGCCTCTAAATGTGCACAGACATGGAGTTTTATAGGTAAAACTTTATAGTGCACAAATGATCATTTTGGAAATTGTGTTTAAGAAAATATTTAATAATTGCACATCACAAAGTAATGTGTCTTGATCGACTTTGTTTAATCACACTCCAGAATTACAAAACAAAATTGCTTCATTTGTTCTTTAATGGATGCTGATATAGTTTGAAATATGTGTATAATTAATTTACAGGTATTTAAATGTTGTTTGTTAGAAAAAACTGACATCCTACAGCCTTTACTTTCAATGCCTGTACCCCAGTAAGATTAACAACTTGGTCACTGTTAACAACCTCTCACTTTGCACTCAGAGAAATAAAAGTAAACATCACTTTCCAAATTAGCAGCAATTTGTCAGAAGACATAGCCTGGCACTTGACCTTTGTCTTTGTACACCCAGCAAATGTGCCAAGATAAACACAAAATGTAAGGGTATCTTTATTGCTCGTTCCCCTTTTGAAGTCCAGCATGGATATTTTTGGCTTCCAGCGCCTATGCTTTTAGTAGACTTAAACCTGGCAAATAAAATGATGGGAAACGTTTTGCCAGGTGAACAAGTTTTTGATACCCAAATGTTTTCAGGTGTATAAACTTTACAAGCCTCCATGACATTAAGCCATTTATATTACTGCAGAAATGCAGCATCGTATATGTGGACTTATGTAACAACTATTTTGTTTCACCTGCTTTTTGTATGTTTTGCTCTATTGCCACATGATTCAGAAATGATATGTTTGTCCTACCAGTTCTAAGCAACCAATTTTCCTGAAGCCTCTGCAGCATGTGCTATCTTCCCATCTCAGTGCTGTTTGGTTAGAGCCACCCACCGACCCACTCCTCAGACCATAAGTCAACTGTATTTATTGCAATAAGATGGACACACTCGATGGAATGGTTTTTGAGTGATGCGTAGCGGTCAGGTTCTGGGCATGAGAAACAACAGCTCGCACTGGGGAGCCACTAGAGTTCTGTAAAGAAGTATCTTTTTTTGTGCAAGGTTTACCATTACTTCCTGCAACTGCTTGTCGTCCTAACTGTGAAGGAGGAATACCTGATTAAAGAATTCTGAGACCAAGGAGAAAATATTTTTCCTTGTAATACCATGTACTTTTTCCTCGTAATACCATGTACTTTTTCCTTGTGATACCATGTACTATACTGTAAATCCTTAAGAGGATCAACAAGTTTGTGAAAAAAGCTATAAGCATTGTTAATATTGATAGATGGGCAGACTCGCTTGCGTTATGTATTACAGAGGTTGCACGAGCAACTCTATAGTTAGGGTTATGTTTTCCTTGCCAATGAATAGGCTGTTTTGCTTTTCTAATAGCTGTGGCACTACATTAAGACTCATAGCATAATTTGGAGCACAATTAGCAAGTCAGCTAAGTGGTGGTATGTCACGTTTCACATATATCTATCCAAGAGGATTTTTCTTTTTCTTTTTTTTTTTAAAGTGGGTGAGGGTGTAAAAAAGTGTTTTCCATTTTTGGTCCCTAGTAGTTTGGCCTCTATGCTATGAACCGAATTAAACAAAAACTATCACTACTAAAACTTTTCCAAAGATAAATTCGAATTTTGATTTGGTGTTAGAAAATGTGTTAGTTGGGCTTACAGGCGTTGATCAGCTCTATATATTGACAGTTTATCCCCTCTCTAATTGTGAATGGATACAGATCCAAGTAAGATGAAAATTAAATAAAAAATGAATTTATAGAGCGCAGCACTTGCTCAGAAAAGACCTTCAAGATCGAAGCATGGAAGGCAAATTAAATAAATCTGGTTGGACAATAAGGATTTTTTTCTGCTTTGCCCAATGTGGGATCCTTGAAGAAACTGCAGATACTTAGAAATTATTGGTAAGCTGCGACTGAAAATATTTGTTTCACCATCACCATTGTGTAATGGGAGGGAACCTAATATGCCCATGTATTTGGCATTGCAGGAAAATATGTGAATTAGAAATCGGCAGCAGTAGCGTTCCCTGATCCCTGAGAAGATGTTGTAAGGGTAGACACTATCCCCCAAAAGTGAAAAAAGTGAACCGCTGTGGACTCGCAGATCTGAGTACAAGTTTGCCAATCCTTGTTGCCGCCATTTTGTATGTATGCACTTTGTGCGTCTGACTCTGAATTGAGGCGTATAAGTGCCTTTTTTGATGTGCAGTTCTGTGTCCAAAAACCCGAGAACAAAAGCTTAATCTAGGAGGTGGTTTAAGGTGGCAGGAAGAGCATTCCTTGAACCTAGCGAGGATATTCATGGTCCCAGAGTGATAGATATTGCTCCCAAAAAATGAAAATGTACACTGTTTTTCTTGCAGGAGTCGCACATGTCCATTTTAGCGAATCCCCAGAGCCAGTATTATGTGTGTATGCGCTGCAAATCTGCCTCAGATTGGCAGAACACGAGACTATGGTTGGATTTTCATATCCCCTGTACCTTTTTGGATCCATTGACCTAGATCTGGATCCACAGGTTTTGGAACATTTTCTTTTCTGTTTTTTTAAAAGACATCCCACAGAGCATATGTGCATGGCCAAAGTCCATCATCAAGTGAGCTTTATGGATAAGTGAGCTGGGTGCAGTGTCTGGACATAGGCTAGGCTCTGTGCCCAAGCCCATCTGTCCACTGCCTTTGGTGGTGCACAGTGCATAATGGCCACCGAGGGTTTCCCTAGAGGTTCTGTCCTTTGACCAGGGCCTTCACTCATTCCCCACTGTGGTGTAGCTTATCTCCATGTGGGGGCTGGGCACAGGCCATCTCCTCAGTAAGTGCTTTACACAGCTAAAGGTTGTGTGCTGCTGGTGATGTTCATACACTGGCTCAGCGCTTTGTTTGTGCTGTGTGTAGCCGTACTCAATGCACCTTGAGCTATATACACAGGGGTTCTGGTCTTAGGTCCATTCCCCTGCTGCCACTCTCCTCTGTGCACAGTGGTTATTTACTTTATGAATGTGTAATGTATTTCATTTCAAAACGCCAGGTTTATGTAGAATCCAGATTTTGTCTGCAAGTGTGTAAGGATTGAAATTATAATAAATGCAATTTATGAGAATAGCTGAGCAAATGTACATCATGGGTAAAATTAGGATACATGCTGTGAAAACAAACTTTAAATCTGTCTATCATGTTCATAAACTCCTATGTAAAGCAGTGTTAGTAACTGCATATATAGTCCTGAATATATAAACTATTTAATCAAATACGGATGCCGTTTTATAGTAGCTTGAAGCTTCTGGGGACTCTAAATATATTTGCAAACTTCAATGGTTCTTGCAGGCCCATAAACCACAGTGCTAAGGGTTGTACCTTGCACATTTCATAGCAGCATAACCTTGTTTTCAAACCTGGTAAGGGAAGCATGACAGATATGTACATGAATGATATCTCCTTCTCAAAGCCATTTTGCGCTTTCTTGAGGTGAATAAATATCCTGCCCCCTGCACATATGTTTTCACTGAGAGTAACAGGTTTCTAGCATATGATTGATATTAATTGACTTGTATTGAGAGAAAACCTATATATATTGGTTTCGTTTTTCATGTTTTTAAATTTTGGACATAGACTGACCTATTCTAGTAGCCCTGGTCAGTTGAAATGACAATTGCCTTTGATTTTTTGCTGTGCTATTTGCTATTTTGCATAATACACTACTCTAGGCTACCCGACATGGTGTGTTTTAAGGCTTAGGGACCTTGCAGTCATGTCAACATATCATGAAGACAACACTAAAACACTTCTTATCAGGGCACAAGTCAGGGGTACACGCAGGTGGACGGCGTCCACCCACTATTTTCACAGAGTGGACGCGGTCCACCCTGCCAAGAAGCTGGACCCCCCTCAAAAATGTGCTGAACTTGTCCCGGTGTCATTTTCAAACTCTGGGACACATTCTGCAGCGCCTGCACGTTGCTGTCTACTTTCGATCCACACTACCGTGTAGGCGGGGAGGGGACTTTCTTAGCTCAGACTCCTGCTGGGCCCATAACAAAGGCCTCCTTTGTTTGAGTCTCTTGGCTGGTAGCAGTCAGGAGCCTCACACCTGAAGCAAATGCAGGAAAGGGAAACAAAGGTTCAGACCTTGTTAGCACTTCACACATACTTAAGAGAGGCAGCTTTCCACTTTGATCAGTCCCTGTTTACAAGATGCACTGTAAGAATGTCAGATGTGTTGGTCTTTCCCAGTATTTACACAAAATAAATAGCATTTATATAGTTCTTACTACCCCTGAGGAGGCGTTGTAATAATTTAAATATCACTATTTTTTCTTGTAAAGCACTATAGGTAGAGGAAGTTTACGCTAACAAAAGGCAACATTGTTTTATGTGTAGCTTACAAAAGTGTGAATCTTCAGGGGGGTTTCACTGTATCCCGGAAATGTGCTCCAATGTACTCATGATAGACATGTTAAACATATATGTGAGGGCTTAAGATCTGATGTCACTTCTTATGATGCCACTTCCTGTGATGTCACGTGCTGTGATGTCACTTGCATACTGATTAACTAGGTTGGTCCCCTCACTTATGTTTTTTAGGCCTTGTGCCCTGCTTCTTATTCTGTGGGATCAGCCGTAGAGACCTGGAGGTTCATGCCTTTGTGAATACACCCCATGAATACTCTGTGTCACGCCAAGCTGCCCCTATGGTAAGAAAGAAGCCACTGACAAACTTTTGCCAACCGACACTCGAAGCCATAAGGAGAAAGTCAAAAGTCGTACCCCCACATAGATGCTTGCAGTCGTGGACCATCTATGTGTCCGGAGCGTTCAGTATGTTTGCAAGATCATTCCCTGCCTGAATTCGATCTAAAAGCGATTTTATTGTTGTTCTTGTTTATCTGTGACCTGAAAGATGCGCCTCAGTGTAAAGTGCGAGTCGGAATGATGAAGGAGACGTTTCAGGTAAACTTGTATAAGCTTTAATCCAAATTGTCAGCACCAACAGTGGAGTACAGCTATCCACACTGCAGCGCAACTGTTAAATGGCTAATTCAACAGTTGAAGCTTGACAGTGGAAAAGAACTTCAATGATGCAACTTTGAAAGTAAATATGTACAAAGCTACGCATGCTGAAGTCATGACAAAGAATGTAGAACACAATAAAAGTAAATAGACATGGAAGATATCCATAAACTAAACAATGAGCAATGTCACGTTTGAAAGTAAATATAATACTTTACATTATCTCCTTTTTTATAAACAATTGAGAAGAGACCTGTAAAAGAAAATTAGGTTAAGACATATAATAATCCTTAAACCTGACAGGAATAGAACAATTGCGAACTGACCTAATTGAGCCTGGAGGGGAAGGTAAAGCAATCGAGGTAGTGGTTTGAGATGTGGAAATAGGATGGTCAGTGATAGAAGTTGTCAGATGTTGTACCTAGAGGAAATTGTGAACAAACATAAACATCTACAAACAAGTGCTTAGAGGAGAGAATTCTGTTAGCTTGTTCAGGTAATAATTTGACTACAGCTCGCTTGTTCCATCACCCCTTTTTATCTCAAAAGAGAGATCCTTTAGAGGTTTTAAGGACCTGAGTGGGAGCAGAAAATTTAGAGGCACCTTTTTTGACTTTGTTGGGATTCTTAATCAAAACCCAATCCCCAATTTGAAAATCATGAAACGTAGAAGAGTAAAAAGAATCAAAATGCTTTTTCTGTACATTCTGTTGTTTCAAAACATTTCTTTTTAAAATGAGTTTGTCCTGGCAGGCTAAACAGGAATCATCATTGTTCTTCTTAAGGAGCCTGAACCAATTGGGACAAATGTTTTTATTGGGATCCGTTTTTTTGAGTAATATGAATGGTGAAATCCCTGTTGTGAAATGCAGAGTGACTAGGTAGGACCAGATTTTGTTTCTAAGAAAAAGTTCAACATCAATATTACAGGCCAGGGCGGATTGTATGCCTTAATAAATCTGTTCATCCTTTCGATAAGGCCATTTGAAGAAGATGAATATAGGGCAACCTTGAGGTGTTTGATGTCATGAATGGCTAAAAATTCTTGCATTAATGTTGAACAAAAATAAGAGGCATTATCAGAAACAATTTCTCTGGGTGATCCTTCTGATAAAAACACTCTGCTTAGGAAATTGATGACTGAGCGAGTATTAGGTGTCTCACAAAAGTCAAAATCTACCCACTTTGAATGATAATCAATGAGAGCAATAATGTAACGTTTATCATGTAATAAGTCGAAAGGATCTGCAAAGTCAATTGCAAGTTTAAACCATGCTTCCTCAGGAACGGGTACAGAATGTAAGGGAATTTTGGTGGTCTTCCAGTGTTTATCTGAAAGTAAACAGGTATCACAGTTGTCAATCCAATGAGTGATATCCTTATGTAGAGCAGGCCACCAAAAATGCTCTTTTAGTTTCCTTGAGGTTGCACCCATACCTAAATGTCCTTCATGTGCCCTTTGAAAAAGCTTGGAGCGAAGGGACATGGGAGGTACACATTGATCGCCACGCATAACGACATTGTTGACAAAAGAAATTTAATCAGAAACCTGTGCATATGATTTCAGGGGAGCAGAAAGAGAACGCTTTTTGGGCCAGCCAGAAATTATCATATTCTTGACAGCTTGAAGTGTGTGGTCATTAACAAATGCCTGAATCCAATCAGAATGTGGGAGTGTGTTAGAGAAATCTTCAATGGAAGCAACAACACATTATACATCATCGTATTTTGAGTCAGAGGAATCATCCAGCAAAGGTAATCAAGAACGGCAATCTGCCCTGACACTGTGTCCACCAGAAATATGCTGAATGCTAAAATTATATTCATGCAATCTTGAAAGAATGCGAACTAGTCTTGCGGATGCTTTGCCAGTGCCGTTGCCATTGAGTAAGTTTAGGAGTGGTTTATGATCTGTCAAGAAATAAAATGGGAATCCCCAAATGAAACTTTTAAGCGTTTCTCTCTCTGTAGTGCTGTAATTCATTTCAGCAGTAGAGAGGGCTCTGGAGGTAAAACCTATGGTATGCTCTTTAGCATCAATCCGCTGGCAAAGTACCGCGCTTAATCCATGTTAACTGGCATCAACAGAGATGGACCATTTAACACCTGGGGTGAAAGAAGACAATGCAGGTGCTTCGATGATAACCTTTTTGATAAGATTGAAAGCAATATCAACTTCTAGTGACCAAATAAATTGAATTTTTTTAAGAGGACACGCAAAGGTTGAACAATTTGAGAGTAGCCTTGTACACATCTCGAGTAATATTCAGTCATACCCAAAAAGGATTTCAAGGAATCTTTGTTTTTGGGAACTGCAACACTAGAAATAGGTTGTGTTAGGGAAAAGTTTGGTTTGATACCATTAGCAGAAATTGAGTGTCTTAAATAATCAACTTCTGCATTTTTCTTTGCCCAAAGTAACAACAGCATCTTTGAAGCGAGACAGAACCTCTTTTAAAGTACAAATATCTTCTTCCTTGTTCTTTGAGAAAATAAGAACATTGTCTTGGTAAGCTTGCACAAAGTCAATGTTTTTCAATAAACAATCCATAAATTCTTTTTAAACACTGGCCGCAGAGGCCAGGCCGAATGGTAACCTCAAATATTTAAATGCACCGAAGGGAGTAATGAAAGTGGTTAAATCTGAGGAATTGGGTGATGTGCACTGCGGAGATCAAGCACAGTGAAGTCAGTTGAACCACTGATGCCAGTTAATAAATCTTGGATTCTGTGGAGGGGATGGCAATCAATAATTATATTTTGATTAAGGGAGCAGAGATCAGCACACAGGCAGATACTAGAATCTTTTTTTCTCACAACAATGGGACTGACACATTGGGATGAATTAGTTGGTTCAATAATACCTTCTAAAACCATTTTGTCTAGTAGTTTCTTCAGATCCTCTCTCACACTTAGAGGAATGGATCTAAGTTTGTGTGTGATAGGTATTGCACCAGGCTTGAGTTTAATCAAGTGCTCAACATTTTTGATGTTACCTATGCAAGAGTTGACAATTTCTGGAAATTCTGATGTTATTTCATCAATGAGTGGTTTCAAATCTTCAGAGACTTGAGAAATAGAAACATCGTTGAGTTGACCTGGGTTTTCTGACCCCGGCATCAGCTTCAAACCCATTTTAGCGAGATCTCTCCAACCAATAATAGTCTTACCTTTAATAGCAACGTACATTTTTGTGTTGATGTGTTTACCCAAGCAAGTTAGGTAAGCAACAAAGAAACCCTGCATATCTATATCTTAATCACCATATGCTTTAGGAATTATGTTTAAAGGTTGTAACTGAACATTCGTAGACCAGTGAATATCAAAAAGAGAGTCAGAGATGATGGTCACAGGTGCGCCAGAATCTACCATCATGTTGATGGACTTATTATCAATAGTGACTTCACAAGTGGGATCTTTAATGTGTACAGAGTTAGAGATATCTTCACTAAATTATCTTTTGGGGATGCTTCTGAGAAATTAAATCCACGGTATTGATGTCAAGACTCTGTAAGGGTGAATCAAGAGAAGAGACATTAATATCGGGATGTTCAATTGAAGAGGCTGAACTAACACAAACCATTTGTTTGCTCCTGCAAACAGTGTAAAAATACCCCATTTTGTGACAGTTGGTACACCTCTTACCGAGTGCGGCACAAATGGGACTATTGCCCAGATATGTCTTTGAACGACACCTGTAACAAATAATGTTAGTTTTCTTTTGAAAAGGTTTAGCATATTTGTTTTTAACAGCTATAGCATTAATCACGGAATCATTTTGTACTAAATTGACAGGAGAAACACCATCATTAGAGATACATTTCGAAGATATGATGGCCCTCTCAATACTTTTAGCTATGTCTATAACTTCTGATAGAGTTGGGTCTCTACAACTTAGGATATGTTCCTGTATCTTTTTGTGAAAACAACTATACACAAACTGGTCTCTAATGTACATGTCGAGTGATGCACCTAAATTGCAGTCTGCAACCAAATTTCTAAGTACTGAGATAAATTCTTCAACTGTCTCATTTGGGTCTTGTTTGCGTTTCATAAAGTTACATCGTTCCAGCATTACGTTGGGCTGTTCCAAAAACTTTTTATCAAGACTCTGAACCGCCTCTGTGTAGACGTTCCACCCATCGCCCTTTCCAGGAGGAGGAATGGAATGGAGGCTGGAAGATTGTCAAATATGTGTCGACCGGCGCTTCCCTAATGATTATACAATATGGCTACTTTGCGTTTTGGTAAGTATTCTTCAGCATCAATTGCAACTAAGTAACTTTCAAAACTGCGAAACCATGTTTTCCATGATTCTTTCGGTTTACCTGAGACCGGAAGAAAATGGTTTAGTTGTACAACTTGATGGTTTGATGCCATATTAAAGTATAGAGGCGAGAAATTATTCGTAAGACCAGTGAAGTGTGAAGAAATGAAAACAAAATCCTTCAACTTGAATCAACGTAAAGTCAATATTGTTAAAATGTTATTTGTGAGACCAGTGAAGAAAGCATAAATCCTCCAACTTGAATGAAAATAAAACTCAATATTCTTAAAATGTCAATTAAATACCTTGTACTTCCCTTCTTGAAGTTGGTGAAAATTGTGATGTGAAACAATCACATAGAAAACCACTTGCCGATCGTGTGAGGAAAACGATTGTGCAGCGAAGGAACAGCTGATGCCTCAGATAAGCAGTAAATTGTTGCTCGTTTAATTTTTAAATAAAGATGTCTGCCAAGTGATAACGTGGATACGTCACAGAAAGAATGAAGAGAGAATACAGAACTCAGGTGCATCCAAGATGGCGGCACGTTGCATTATTACGTCATCACGTTCGCTTGAGCGTGTGACGTGTTGAAGGAGACGTCACAGTAGTCGACGTTGAGTCCCTCGAAAATGACCAAAACATTCAAAATTAAGTAAGAAGTGAAGCAGAGGTCACATCGGGTTCAAAGAAAGGGACTGAGTGACTGCGGAGGGTGCTTGATCCGGTGGAAGGCAGAGAGGACACCAAGTCAGGGTGAAACATGGAATGCGAAAATCTGTACAAAATTAGTGCAGATGCTGCCCCGCTCATCGCTAAATGTAAAGTGTGGGTCGGAATGACGAAGGAGACGTTTCAGATAAACTTGTATAAGCTTTAATCCAAATTGTCAGCATCAACACAGGAGTACAGCTGTCCACACCGAAGCGCAGCTGTTGAATGGCTAACTCAACAGTTGAAAAGAACTTCAACGATGCAACTTTGAAAGTAAATATGTACAAAGCGGCGCATGCTGAAGTCATGACAAAGAATGTAGAACACAATAAAAGGAAATAGACATGAAGTAATCCATAAGCTAAACAATGAGCAATGTCACGTTTGAAAGTAAATATAACACTTTACACTCAGGTGGTACATTGTACCTGACTTGCAGGTTCTTCAGTCCCTTAATTTGTGTCTCCCATCCTAGACTGCTGCGACACTCCGTCTGTCTTCTCATCCGTCGCTCCAGGCTGCATCAAGCTGCTGTGATGGAGGTACAGGACCTAGTAACCTTGTCGAATTGTAATGGGCATCTTACTCAGACATTTGTACGGGGCGAGTCCACAGGCCTTTGCGCGCGGGTAACCCCCGCCTTCTTGTGTTCTCTCTAAGCCCCAGTGTGCCCTGCATCATAATTCCGCCTCTTCCAATCCGACATTATGTATGGCAGCCGTTACTATTCAGGGACATCCACGACCTGAATTTACAGTAGTCATGACAAATGCGCGGCCGACATCTCCTCCTAGTCCAACCTGCCATGTTCCTCTAGGGGCCCATTTTACATCACACGACCGCCATGTTTTCCACCCACATGAAAACTATTCACTCCTGTAACGCACCAACTGCCCAGGAAGGAGAAGGCGGTGACGTAACTGCTCCAGGAGGCTGTTGCGCGTGACCAGACTGCTGAGGGGAAGAGCAATCCATCGAGCTCGCACACTGTAAGAGTCTGAGCCTCTGGCCTTTGATTTTACGCCTTTGGACTGGGCAGAGAATCAAACTAACAGCACGAAAGGCAAGTAGATTCCCTTTAGCTCTCACAAATAATAGGTCTGACTGAACTCAGTGAAGAAGAGATCTGCGGCTGCCTAGACTTGGGCTTGCAAGGGCCCATTTAGTAAGATGTTATGAATGCCAAGATAACCGGGATCGAATCCTCTTTGTCTTTATGAAATGGTACATAGTCCATATTGCATTGTTATAAATTAATGTTGACATTTAAGGCAGTAGGTTTGCTGAGGGGGCCCGCTAAGCAGGAGTCCTGTCCAGTGGCTAGATTCCTGATGACACTGGTGCCAAACCCGTGTCATTCATATAATGAAAATCCCAGGGGTGTAGCTTGGGAGTAAGATTGAGGGGGGGGTGAGTTTCAGATTTCCCAAGAATCAGGTTGACATATAATGTTAAAATATATTATACCACAATCAGGGTGCATGAGAGGGGCCTGTGGGGCAGTGGAAAGGGAGAGGAATGCAGATTGGTAGAAGCACTTGGAGAGAAAACACTATTTTCTAAAATAACCAATATTTTTGAGGACTTTCAAAACAGAGAGTCCATGTCTCTGTGCTTTTGTCTGTGTGTATGTAAATATTCCTGGTGAAATCCGACTGACATCTCACAATACCTGACTGAAAGCTCCTCTACCCAAATATTTATCAGAAAATACATTTATCAGGCGGGTGTAACATCCCAAAAACCCCTCCTGAAGCTACGCCCCTGGGAAAGCCAGAGGTTAAGAATTAACCGCTTCAAGATGGCAGTAAATACCACCTGAGCACAGTTACATGTTTCGGCTGAGTGAGCCAAAGAAGGGGTCTTAGACGGGTCCCGTAGTGGCAGACAAGTGTATATTGAATAACAGAGTGCAGCATAGCTTTGAGACGTATGCTCCATTTAGTAAGGCCTTATTTAGTTTTTCACCATAGACCGACATATTTTAACAATATGCGGTCCGCTAAAAACGTATCATGTTTCCTGTCACTGCACAAATTTAATTTCACTGAGTGTAAGGCATGCGATCAAATACCATAATTAAAGAATCATAATGAAGAGTCAGGTAGTCCTTCGAGAGCAGTAGTGCTAATGCTACAGCATAATCCTCACCCACATCTGGGACTATTTGGAAACTTCATAGAACAGGAACATCAACTATATTTAAAGCTGCATTTTACCCTATACGTTTCAATTACAGTTTGCCACCTTCTTATATGGCGAATGGAAAGCAGTGTTTCTAACTTGTGTGAAATAAATTAGGAATTGATGCCAGGTTTTCTTGGATCATGACCATAACCTATTTTGCATCTATCACTTGTCGCAACAGAAAAAGTCTCATATCAGCTGCCTTATCTACCTGTAGAGTTAGTTTCTTGCTCTTTAATAACCCAACCTAACTAATGACACTGATGGGTAGGCCTTCCTCTTTGTCTCCTCATCTTCCCACCACCTATTTTCTGCTTTCAACCATACTTATGTGTCTGTCAGTAGTGCGAAGGTCAGAAGGGGGCATGGGAGGGGGGGAGAGGCTCCGTTCCGTCAAGTCCAAGGGTTACTCCATCACTTCTTACAGAGGTTTTGGAGCACGGTAACATGGAATAGAGTGCCATTTTAATGTTAATGTCCAATCTTTTCTCTATACATGGTTTTGTGAATTAAACGCTCATTGCTGACATCTACTGTAGACTGAGTTTGAACCCAGTGAACTAAATCTTAAGGACATAAAGTGTTTTACCCAGCCGCCGTACTCTCTACCTCACTCGGGCCCGGACTCCTTATGCCCCGGCCATACCGATAGAGGGTTCTCCTAGCGGGCAGAGGGTGCTTGGTGCCTCGGAACTTGCGGACTGGTGCGCGGCAGACATACAAACGCTGGGGGATCTTTACCGGGAAGGTGCCCTCCTCTCGTTCGCCTCTCTAGCGGAGGAGACGGGGCTATCGCCCGGCCACTTTCTTCGTCACCGGTCTCTGATAGCGACGCTAACGAGCCGATGGGGAGATCTCAGGGAGGAACCGGAACAACATCTTACGATGCAATACCTCCATGTAATGAGACGAGGGAGGCACATGATTCGGTGGTTTGCGGCCTCCCTGCGTGCACATGCAGCGATTAGTCTGGCCCCGCTGAGTCGTAAATGGGAGGTGGATTTGGACCTGCCCATGACCGACAGGGAGTGGGACAGAGTGCTGCAGGGCCCGACGAAGATTCCCCGGAATATGCGCTTCCGCCAAATACAATTCTTTATTCTACACAGAGCGTACCTTACGCCCGACTCCATCATCAGATACTTCCATTGTGCGGATGCGGGCTGCCCTCGCTGTGCGGAGCTAGATGCCGGACTGATCCATATGTTGTGGAGCTGTCCCGCACTGTGTTCGTACTGGCGAGTGGTGCAAGAGGCACTCCACGCATGCATAGGTCGTCATATCCCGTTCGAATGGCCGGTCTATCTGTTACACCTCTTCCACAGAACTCCCTCTACGAAAGTCACCTCTCGGTTTATCGACCTGGGGCTAGTGGTGACAAAGCGGCTGCTCACCAAACGCTGGAAGGCAGCTGATTTGCCCCATACACGGGCATGGCGGGATTCATTTCTGGTGTGGGCCAAGGCGGAGGGCACGGCCCTCTTGAGGGAAGAAACACTAGGCCTCAGGAAGACGCCCATGGTGAATCAGTGGGAGGCACTTTTGCAGGCTATGACGCGACAAGACGGGGATCATGCAGGGATCTGTCAGGAGCGCGACGTGGGCGCTCCCCTAGGGGGCCAGACACTAGCCAGCTCAGAGGTGAAGCATGAAGTATTGTAACGAGGGTCCAGCTGTCCAGGTGGGGCGCAAAGTAAATGTGACAATGTCAATAAAACAGTCTGTACAAGGGGCATCGGGATGGGGGGGTCGGACCAGGGGGCAGAATCAGGTGTTGCTAGGCCACAAGCCGGACTTTGCTGTTGTTGTTGTTCTGATTGGGCATTTAATGTTCTGCCCCATTATTCCATGGTTTGCTAACTGTTTATGGAAACACACTTGGGGAGAGTGAATGGAGTGCTAGCACTTTTCCATGGGGGGGTCTCTCAGTGGCATGATATCGACGGGGACTGTATGGTCACAGTTGAGAGGCCTCCAATGCCAATATGAGATACGGCGATATACCCACGCCCATTAATTAATGGTCACCTGCCTAGGTACATTCCAACGATTCTATTACTAATGTAAGTTGCTCTGGCTTCAAAGTGTACTGTAAACCTTGTTAAATACCAATAAACAGAATTTTTATATAAAGTGTTTTACCCAGGATTATGCACTGTAGGTAAGTGTGGAAGTTGAAATTAGATATCAGGTTTGGTTTAGCAGTTATCAGTGAAGCTGCTAGACCATAACTCCTAGTTGCAGACTCCCTCGACTTCAGTCCCCTAATGGCTGGGCCTGCCCCTGGGACGCAGGCAATAGAGAGATAAACTCTTTGCATGTGTCCGACTACCAGCTCGAGCCGCCGCCATGTGTGGTGAAAATGGCGGAAGTGGCAGCTTGGCCCTTGCCATCCGCGCCAATGACCGACTTGTGAAAATATCAAAAGCGGAGTACGCCCTGCTTCGTTAATAATAATAATTCTATCATTGCAGCGGGAACCTGATTATACGTCGCAGAGCTGCAGTAATAAACAAATTGCAGGGTCCATATGTAGCTGTCAGAATAAAGAGCAGTGATTGCTTTCTGTTGTGTGCAGGCGCGCGCTCGCCTCGCGGCTGCTGTGTGATATTCTGGGAGGTGATTGCCGGACTGCGGTGCTTGCCTTCTCATTAGCGGCTCTGCTGTTGACCTCCGGAGATGGACTGGGCACCATCTAGCTTGGGATAACTGCCCAGTTTGCCATCTACCTCTCGGATATGTTTCGTGTTTAAAAGGCCTGTCTTGCTTAATTATTTCAAATTAAAGTGTGCTGATTTTTGATTGCTTGCCCCCTTACTGTTCTTTTAATGATATCCCATGCAGCTTCTTTTTTAGTACATTTCAACATATGGTTAGAGTTTTTATAAGAGTTTTCTCGAGGCCCTGGGTTCATGAAGATCCCTGGCAGTGTCAATGCTTGGGAGGGTGGTTTCTTCCTGGTATCTCAGGGTCCTGGATACTGTTCCCTCTGAAGGTTGCTCAGGACTCCTTGTGTCCTCGGATCTCTTGTGGTAACTGAGGTGGAGAGCTCCAGGTGTTTGGGCGCATAGATAGACTGTTGTTATTGCTCTTAATGCAGATGGACGCCTAGCCACAGCTATTTCACTGAAAAGGAATATATCTGCAAGAGAGCAGACAAAGTGGAACGCGGCGGTGAACACCTGAGGTCCTAGCACTAACCGTTGGTGGGAAATGACCCTAAATGTAACCCTGTTATTCTGTAGTCCCAACGTTCACTGAGCATTTGGCAGATCTGCCGGGCCCTTGGGACTACTACTGCGTTTGTGTTTTGTCAGCCATTGGGGGATATTGAGTTGCAGAAGCTGGTAGGCTAACATAGTACAACAGCGCATGTAGGATATTTTAGCAGATTTGACTGACATCAGTGAGCTCAGTAAAGAGTCCAAGTAACCCTCAGTTAACATTTACCAAGGAGGTACTGGGGCCCCTGATTTACCAAAGATCTACTCGGGCCCTCATTTACCAAAGATCTACTGGGGCCCCTCATTTACCAAAGATCTACTCCGGCCCTAATTTACCAAAGATCTACTGGGGCCCATGATTCACCACAGATGTACTGGGGCCCCTGATTTACCAAAGATCTACTCGGGCCCTCATTTACCAAAGATCTACTGGGGCCCCTCATTTACCAAAGATCTACTCGGGCCCTAATTTACCAAAGATCTACTGGGGCCCATGATTTACCACAGATGTACTGGGGCCCCTGATTTACCAAAGATCTACTCGGGCCCTCATTTACCAAAGATCTACTGGGGCCCCTCATTTACCAAAGATCTACTCGGGCCCTAATTTACCACAGATGTACTGGGGCCCCTGATTTACCACAGATGTACTGGGGCCCCTGATTTACCACAGATGTACTGGGGCCCCTGATTTACCAAAGATCTACTCGGGCCCTAATTTACCAAAGATCTACTGGGGCCCCTGATTTACCACAGATGTACTGGGGCCCCTGATTTACCAAAGATCTACTGGGGCCCCTGATTTACCAAGGACCTACTGGGGTCCCCAATCTTCCCCTGGGTCATTGGTTAGGGCCTGCTGAATGGCATTAGTATCTTGCGCTTGGCCTTCAGGTGTAGCATTTTGGGTGCCCTCGCGGTAGGACAGTGCTCTTCGTGTTCCTTCTTGTATCTGAGGGTGGAGTCTGGGCGTTGTCCTGTACTTTGAGCGAAGGAACAACCAGACAATTAAAGAAGACATAAGTAAACTCTTTCAGCCCCTCCTTGTCAGGGCTCCCACTGAAATGGCATGATTAGCAAAAAGAGCGGCATGGCCCTGTCCCGCCTCAATTGACAGCAGTCGATGCAATCCACTCTTACGTCCGCATTATCGCCAAACCATTTACTCTTTAAAGGACAGATGAAACATTACGCTTACCCACTAGGTACAGCCCTTTATTTGTGCCAACTAAGTGTACCTTATCTTTGTTTTAGAATTCTGTAATTCTGAAGAAATATTAAGCCCATTCACTCATTTCTGCAAATAGACGATGCGTGTGATTTACAATAGGTAAAATACATGCCATTGTGCTTTTCACATTAGAATGTGTGACTATATACAGTTTATTTGTTACTTTTGTAGAATGCTCAATCAGTAAGGATTCTGCTTCAGAACACTAATAAACACGATTCCAGCCCCACACTAAACCCCTAGATGTAAAAATCCACTCATGCCACGTGACATATTTGCTTTAATGTACCATGCAATGAATACATCATAACTGTTATTTGTTGTGTTATAAAAACATAGGGTAAACAGCACAGAAGCTCTAACCTCCTTAAAGCAATCTTTGCATTCCTTGGGGCCAATCTACAAATGTAAATATATGTGCGGAGATTTCTGAGCATATAGAGTTAAATCTTCATCTGGCTGTCAGTCTCTGTCCAGGTATAATTCTCTAATAGCTGGCAGAGATTTGTGCCTAGAACTAGGAGTAGGTGTTCCCTCCTCCTTTTAAGAGGGTTTAGGGCTTCATATGAGTCACAATACGGCCATAAAGTTACTACTGCTATAACAAGCAACTTTGCAGCTGTATTTTAGGCATAAACCTGCTAAACGTAGTTCTACCTAGAGTTGCAGGTCTCCATCTACAGTGTGTAGAACTAAGAGCTGAAAAGAATAAGGAAAAAGGCAGCACCTTAGAAAAATATCACACACCTAAAAAACATTAGATGTGGAATCACAAATGAGTCCTAGTCCTTGGGCCCCGTCCACTTCCCATTGTGCAGCAAGACGTGGAGCCAGACCCCTCCTACATCCCCGTGGTTCAGAATATCCTACTCAAGCGGGAGATGAACTTCACTGATAAGGAAACTGATATTGAGGTTAACTGGATAGAAGATCTACAGGAACATCCATGGTCTGCCTCCATACATCCTCCGAGGAGCAGAGAAGGTGGCCATATGGCAAGAAGTAACAACTTGGGGGTGTGGTGGAAGGACGCACTGTGGGGCAGCAAGACGAAATGTGTGGAGGAGAGGCGAAAGCTGAAGGACAAGGTTGCCAGGATAGAGATGGTAAAGGCTATTTCTGGGCGACAAGTATCCTGCCTTCGAAATTCAAACATCATGTCAGGTTAGATCAACACGCCTCTTATCTAGAGGACTGTTCACAAAGGGTTTTTTGCCTCCTTTTACATCCGCAGCTAAGCCACTCGATTGCGTGGTACCTCAGGGCTCAGACCTGAGATCAACGCTTTTTAACATCTACCTTTCCCCTTTGGCTAGGTTAGTGGAGGCCTTGAACATAAGCATCATCTCTTATGCAGATGATACACAGCTGCTGCTTTCATTCCAGGAGAACGAGGTGGGGGCATTGGGGGCGTTTAAGGGATATCTGAGGGTTGTAGGCGAATGGATGAATGTAAGTTGCTTCAAGTTAAACTGATAAAACTGAGATTCTCCTTTTTGGCACTAACAATCAGCCTGACGCCCTTAACTGGTGGCCCCCAGAGCTTGGCACCCTGCCCTCCTCTGCAGCGGTGGTAAGAAACCTGGTGGTCCAATATGATTTTTAACTTTTCGTTTGAACCTCAGGCCAGATCTGTGTCTGACTGCTGTTTTCTGATGTTAAAATCAGTTAGGAAAATGATTAATTTGATCCTGGGGGAGGGACGCAAATGTATTATCCACGCATTGGTGACATCAAACCTTGACTATGCAAACAGCCTGTATCTGGGTTTACCCGCTTACCTGCTCCACCGCTTACAGATCATCCAGAATGTGGCAGCCCGGTTGATCCTGAAGTTACCTGCCCGTGCCTCTGTCACAGCCTCCTTATGCAACCTTCATTGTCTGCCCATTGCTAGCCTCATAAAAGTTAAAGTCTTAACACTGACCTATAGAGCATATGAGCATAAAGGCCCTGGCTATCTGAGGAAAAGATTAATTCCCTATCGTCAGACGAGAGCACTCCGGTCCAGCGAGCAAAAACGTTTGTGTCTCGAAGATCAACAAGACAAGGAAAGATGGACGCCACTTTTTCATACCTGACTGCCAAACTCTGGAATTCCTTACCGCCTACCCTTCGTTTCACACCCTCTGAACTTACCTTCCATAAATTGCTGAAAACATAGCTATTTGATAAGTAGACTTCCTGTTATGGGTGAACAAATCCCTCTGCACATCTCAGTACCTCTAGCGCCGGGGCGCCTCTTAGGAGGCAATTGTACGCTTTATACATTTTATTGTATTGTATCTAGGTTTTGATTCTCCGCTAATGTCATCATATACAGAAACAGCAGACATCTCACCCTTCACACTTACCTATTCAGTCCACACATGCCAGTGACATGCAGCCTGCCCCACACATGTAAACGTAAGAATAACAATGCTAATGTTGATGCTTTCTACCTTGACTTTCACCATATGATTGGTATTTGTATGTCTTCTGTCACCCACTGTAGGCAGTCAAAGAACGTCTTGTCACTGTACCTAGCACTGTCACACGTCCTGCGAATGTGTGCTTCAACCTGTCCACGTTGTCCCAATTACTGTCACCCAGGACACAGCTCTGTGGATGTTCAATGACTGCATAACACTGACATGTTCCCACACCAACATACTATTTCTGTTGTGACATTTGAATAGCAATGTGTCTCTCTCTCCCCAGCTTCAGTATCCCAACATCCCCTGATAACCATACTATGACCCATCCATTAGCCACATCCGTGGATATACTGCAGGCAGAAGTAAGGCCCTCTAATGTTGATTGCTTCGGTAAGTCTGTGGCTCATCCCATCTACTGCAATATACATCCATCTGCATCTCGTTGACTCGCTTTGTCATGTGGCGATTTTATTTCCTATCTGTCCATGTCAAAGGGTAATGTGTGTCTTTAACTTACATAAAATGTCTTGCTGTGTTAAATAGTATGCTTCTCCACCCTCACAACAATAACATTTCCGACCAACATTTCCATTCCATTGCAGCACCTCACAACGAGCATGACAGTGGTACTCACCCACTCATGAGGGGAGGATGGAATGCAATCCCGTAAGAAACCCCCCTGCTCCTGGAGGCTCTCATCGGTGGATGAGATTGTTGGCCCATTGTAGGATGACCACTCAGAGGCCACCTCTGCTGGTCAGCAGTCTTCTGCACTGAACATTCTTCAGGCAGCAGAACCAGGGCCATGCATGATAGTGTTAGCTACTCAGAACTCACTTTCACTCATTGTGCAGGTACCCGAGTTGTGTCCTAAGTTACACCCTCCCAACAGATGCAGCTTCTGTCTTCTTGGATGAGGTGGTCTTACCCACGTAATGTGGCATGCTTCATCATTGGCCACCTCATCACACCCTGGTAAGATGGTACTACCAGGGGGGAATTAACCCCAGTCATTGGGGGATGTTCACAATAAAAACATATTCACGTTGACTTTTAAAAAAAAAAAACATATCATTATGTGTAGGTGTGGATAATTGTTTATTATCTTCTTGTATGTGCATGACAGAGCCTTCTCCAGAATGGGGTCTAGTAGTAACCTGTCCTCCTACTCCGACTATATTCGGGGATCTGATCCCCTTCTTTGAGGTGTCTGCCCAGCGCATGCTTCAGTTGCAGGTATCTGTAGTGTTCTGTGGGTGCCAATTTATATTCTTTCTGTAGCTCTGAAAACGAAAGCACGGCCTGCCTTTTCCACACATCTCCTAGGCGTACAATATCTATTAATTTCCATTTCAAGAAGCCCTGCAGTCTACCTACTTCCCGGAGTATTTCACTGCTCCACAGATGAGTCTGTTCCGTTAGCTGGTTGATCCAACCCAAAAACCTATTGGTCTTTGACCACACTGTCAATACAAGCTGAGTATGTGGGGGCAGGTTTCCCTTTCTCGCTCGGCCATATAGTGCCCCCAAATAGCCAGTGGTCCCCATAGCCCAGTGATCCACCCTATATGCCGGGTCATTCCTATCTGCAATTATCCAATCATTAATGACCATTAGTTGCGAGGCCCAGTAGTACTTTTGAAGATCTGGGGTAGCCAGACCTCCCTCATACACCCCCTTCTGTAATTTGGCCAATGCAATCCGTGCTCCCCCAACATCCCACTGTAGCGTTCTCAGCTCACAATCCACATCTTTAAAGAATGTGTCCGGTATTGGGCAGGGGGTATTTTGTATGATGTACAATAACCGCAGAAGGGACATCATTTTGAAGAGGACTGCTCTACCCATAAGGGATATTGGTAACGTCCTCCAGTGGGCTACATCTCTCTTCAAATGTTCCAGCTGTGGCTTTAGGTTCCCTGCCAAAAACTCTGAGTCTGTTTTCCCTATCTGTATGCCCAGGTATTTAAAACTATCTTTAATCTGTAGCTTGGAGTCTGCTCCCAGTAGAGGGGGTGGCCCATTCGATAACATATATGAGTTATTTATCCCAGTTGATCTGGTATCCAGAGTATCCTTCGAAAAGCTTAAAAATCTGAAGGAGCTGGTTAATTGTAAACCGTGGCCTTGTTGCATATAAGAGAATGTCATCCGCGTATAAAGATATTCTCTCTTCCCACTGGTCTCCCCTGTATATGCTCAATATCACCAGGTCCCTCAGGACCCAGGCCGCAAGTGGTTCGAGCGCCAGTGCAAATAAGATCAGTGATAAAAGGCACCCTTGTCTTGTACCCTTCCGGAGAGCAAAAGGATGGGACACCGAGCCATTAACTCGAACTCTGGCCAGAGGCTGCGTATACAGCAGCTTGATCCATGATTGAAATTGAGGGCCGAAACTAAACCGCTTCAAGACTTCGAATAAATAGTGCCATTCTATACTATCAAATGCCATACGGGCGTCCAGCGACAGCAGCGCTGCTTCCACCCCTGGGTTGGTCTTTACCAGATGCATCACCGTGTACAACCGACGAAGATTGACTCTGGTACTTCGGTGGGGCATGAAGCCCAATTGGTCTGGGCATATCAGGCTCGTGATTGGCACAGACGAAGATTGATTCTGGTACTTCGGTGGGGCATGAAGCCCGATTGGTCTGGGCGTATCAGGGTCGTGATTGGCACCAGAAGTCTGTTCTCTAGGACCTTGGCCAATATTTTACCCTCTAAGTTTAACAGAGATATCGGCCGGTACGAACGACACCGGTCTGCTGGTTTGCCCGCTTTAGGGATTACTACAATAGTTGCCGTCTGCTGGTCAAGCGGCAGACATCCTCGATCTCTCGCCTCCTTGAACATAGCGAAGAGATGTGGGGCCATGGTGTTAGCTGTCCATTTGAAAAGCTTCACCGGTAGACCGTTAGGTCCCGGTGCCTTTCCTGCCTGTAGATCCTGTATGGCACCCACTATTTCTTCCGTCGTTCTATCCCGCTCAATATTATCTCTGTCTTCCTCTGTCAACGCCGGCAGTCGCATTTCCGCCAGCAGCTCGCAGCTGTCCTCAGCTGACTGGCCGGGGTTTGTTTCATATAATTCTTCATAATAGTCAGCAAAGACTTGTGCCTCCCCAGCGGAGTGTGCATTCCCACTTTTATCCCGTATTTCCGCCACCGAACTCCACTCTCTGTCCCGCTTTTCCAACCAGGCGATCATTTTGTTAGCTTTATGTCCCAGATCGCATACTCTTTTCTGTGTTGCCAGCACCGCCACCCTGGCAGCGTTATTTGCCAATTCCTGCAGCTCGCATTTCGGAAGGTCTAACTGATGGGCAAGGTCCTTGTCCTGCCTCCCACCCTCTAGGTACTCCTCTACCGACCCCTTGTTTTCTTGGAAATAAAGCTGAGCTCTTTCCCTGACCGTCTGTGCACTTTCTTTGTTCTTAAAGAACCATACAGGATCTGGGTGCCAGAGTATATTGACGAATCAGACCCCTCACCATTACTTCCACAGGGAAGTGATCCAAGACACCCTGTGGACCTATCCGTGCATTCGAAAACCAAGCCCCCCCTCCTCTATTGGTCAATATGTGGTCTAGCTGTGAGTAACTGCCATGGGCAGCTGACTAGAAGGTATATTGACGAGTACCTGGATTATGCAACCGCCAGAGATTAATCAAACCCATTGCCTCAGTTAAAGCGTGGAGCGGCTCCACCCCTCTTTCCCTCGTTGTCACCGTGTCCCTGTCCAGCCCCGGGTCCATAGTAGAGTTCATGTCCCCTCCCTGCACCAACAAGCCTGGTGGGAGGTCAACCAACAATACTCCCAGCGCCGTGTATGCCTCGGAGGGTGCCATTAGTGGAATATAGCCGGAGACCAGGTTAACAGCTTGTCCCTCCCAGTTGCTTATCGGAGCGTGCAAAATGTTCTCTCACTAGGGGGAGACCCGACTTAACCAAAATCCCAACACCACGGGAGCCAGATGTATAACCAGCATGCGCCAGCAGTTTATAAACATACCTATCTAGTTCTCTGTATCTCTGGCCTTGGAGATGCATTTCCTGGAGCAGCACAATACCCGGGGAGTGCTGATGTAGATACTGTAACACTATACTCTGCTTAATACGATTTTCCAGGCCATTTACATTCCAGGACAGAATGCGTAGACCAGTATCCCCGTGTTGTCCCGCCCGTAGCCCTCCTAGTGGTATCTGTCCTATTCTCTGTCTTGCTACCCCTTCATGTGTTGCCATCCCTGCACGAAGTACCCCATCCTATGTCCACCCGGTTGTATCAACCCATTGCCCTGACTGAATGTTGTGTAGAAGCTGACACTAAAACTAGAAAAACATACCAAACATAACATTCCCTGTAAAATTCTTACCCCCCCCCGCTACCCTGCTGGTGGGTATAACAAACCCCACCACCCCAACTTGCAGAGTGCCTGTCGCACGTAATAAACAATCAAAAATGGGGTTGGTCAATGCCGAGCTCCGAAAGCCCCCACCCCGGGCCCCCATCCCCACTTCCCGTAGTAACATGGGTGTTCCAGTCCAAAAGCAACCTTAATGTCATTTTCTAATACTGAGGACCTCTTAAGCAGTGAGTCCATGTACTCATATATGATTCACAGCCCCATTCATTGTCCATACCATACAACCTTATTTCCACAGATCCTGGTTCGACGTGTCACTTCGATCCCGCTGTCTGAACCTTCCATCAGTCCCCGGTTGAGCAGACTCATCAATCCGATTCTTCTCCCACCGTCCTACGTCGCTCTCGCCATTTACCTCTTTGAGAGTTGGGGCCGACACTGCGCCGTCCCTCCAACCACTCCTTGGCTTCCTCTGGGGTGCCAAAGAACCACGCTTTTCCTTCGGCCTCAACTCTCAGTTTGGCAGGATACATCATAGAGTATTTAAGTTCTTTAGCCCGCAGCTCTTTTTTCACAGTTTCAAAGGCACGTCTTTGCCGCTGCACATTGAGCGTAAAATCCGGGAAAAATCTGATCACCGCATTCTCATGTGACAGGTCGCCATGTTGCCGTGCTGCTTGTAAAATTGCATCCCTATCACGGAAATTAAGAATCCTGGCGATGATTGTCCACGGTAGTGCTCCAGGTTTAGGCCTAGGAATGGGAGCTCTGTGTGCCCGCTCAATAGTGAAATGGACAGAGAGACGTTTCGGCTTAAGGTGATTCAGGATCAAGTCCTCTAAGAAGAGGTTGACACTGGGTCCCGCCATGCCTTCTGGCAATCCTACCACCGGTATGTTGTTCCTTCTTGCCTGTCCTGTCTGATATTCTAGCTTGGCTGCCATAAGTTCCTGCTGTTTCTTGAGAAACGGGACCCTCTCTTCCAGACTCTTCATACTGGTTTGCAGATGAGTCACTTGACTTTCGGTGGCGGCGACTTTGTCAGACATTTTCCTGAAGTCTGCTCTCAGGAGACTGACATCCAATGTCACTGCATCGATTTTCGGGTCGATCGTCCCCTTAAGGTCTGCAATGGCTGCCATGATTGCGCTCAGCGAGGGCTCTGCCTGGTCTTCTGGTGACGTGGTCTGTGACGCCGCCACTTGGAGCGGCACTGCTTACTTTTCCATCTTGCTTGTTTGCACCCCCGCTTGACCCTTGGGCTTTATTCGGTTGGGCACCCTGATTCCTCGACGATTGTGTAGGCGGGAATCGGTGGAGCTTGCACCCCTGTTAGGCGTTTCCTTTGATCATGGTGCGATCCAAGTGGGATGGGTATGGACGCTTCCCACTTCCGAATGTGTCCTCTTGCGCTCAACCGGGTCCTATGCGTGTTGCTTCTGGAGTGAGCCAGACCCTGTCGGAGAACCCACCCTCTTCGCCTTCTTCCCCAAGCTTCTAGGTAATTCTTACCAGCGGGGCCATTCACCTGTGCTCAGTCGTTTGCTCCCTGTCGCCCGGGTCACGGGCCTGCTCCGGCAGTCCCCAACAGGGGTGTCTATAGTCGGTCTCTGTTATCGCTTGATAACTTCTGGCTTCTTCCAGCCACGTCTTGCATTATGAGACGATCCCAAACACCAACCATCTGTGTGTGGGCACTGGTGCACCCTGCGTCCAAAACCAGATTCCTGCCCCGCCTGCTCTCTATAGTGTCCCGGCCTTCACCAATTGCACCCCAATGGCTGTCGCATGGATAATCGCGCACTATACGCGGACCATCTGCTGCCCCCTCCATGTGCCGCTGGCCTCCAGTATTCACCACTGCCAGGGATCATATGTTCTCAGGCCTTCTCCTTGACGGATTTAGTGTGATGCACTGCGCTCCTTCGAGGATTCCCAGCCTTTCCCCCTCTCACTTCCTTGAGGGGTTCAAGGCCTACGACTCGCCTGCACAGCGGCCTTTCGGATGGCCGAGCCTCTGGAGCCTCCGGGTCATAATCGAGCCCACCAGGCCTTCTCTGTGTCTTGCCCCACTGCTGCACCCCACCTTCTAAGGAACGGTTCCCTTGAAGCCTTGGGGTCGCCAGACTGCTCCCCCCGCTGTCACTGGAAACAGGAAGGCTCGGGGGAGGAGTTCATCTCAGTCGATTGCGGAAGGCCTCGACAGCTTGTCACTTTCTCCCCCGGGGCCTCTCTCGATAGCGTGCCCACTGCACCCATGGTCGACGCCCTCTTCTCTGCCGTAGCCCAAGAACCACCATGCCATGGGCAGATCAGCACCTGCCGCCGCTCGTCACGTACCAGATCACAGCTCGTCTCCGGAGGCCTCAGACAACTTGGCTGGTGTTGTTGCGTCCCTCAGGCCGACGGCCCACAGGTGCTCGTAAACTTTATTTTTCTTTGAGCGGTGCGTGCCCTCGGTAGTTTGCTTACCAGTGCTACTACTTAGTTTGCTATTTGGTGGCTGGATGTGCGGATATGTCGGGCTTTAGGGACACGAGCAACGGAGCTCTCTCAGGACGCCGCCATTTCCCTCGGATCCGAAGCCATGCCCCCATTCCTGTTGACTTTTGATGCCAAAACAAATCTACATTAAATGTAGTCATTTAAGGGCAATGGGGGCCGTCTATAAGTGGTAGTGGTAAAACTTATCTTGAGGAGGGAAGCAGCAAATATAGTTTCCGAGTATAGAGAAGGAGATTGAACTTGGAGGTTGACAGTACAAGAAGTTACAAGTAGGGATGTTGGGAAAAGTCCATATACATGCAAAGGGCAACAAAATTAAAATAGAAGTCAGCTGCCCAAATGAAAAGTCCAAAATAAAATCCAAACATCCCAAATCAATGTCCAAGTTTACATGAATTCCAAAATTGGCAAATTCAAAAGTTATTCTGCCAACCCAGGCACAGTCTCCTTCTCATTGTGCTTGGATGGGGTCAGGAGCTCCTGGCCATCCTGGCAACCTACTAGTGGTGATAGATTAAGGGAGCTGAAAATGACAGTGTGTAAGGGAGAGTGGTTGGGCCCCAGGGTGGAAGTTGTGGAGGACAACAAACATGTTAGTTTGAGGTGCTGGGCTGATAATGGAAGACATCCTTAACAACGACTCCGGAACAACAAGTTCCGGAGTTACGCAAGCCGAACATCGACTTGCACAAGCATTGAACCACGCATGGTCTAGTGTTCGGTATGGATAGTCCCGAGGAGCGTCGGAGCAACAGGAGAGGTAAGAGGGGTTTGGGGGTGGGAAGTTGTATGTTAGTTTTTAGGAGGTGGGAGGGGTTTGGGGTAGATTTTAAGGGGTGGGGGATTAATATTCATTTTTAGGGGTGGTGGGGGTTCGTATTATTTAAAGGGGTTAGGGGGTCGTGATCGATTTTAGGGGGTGGGAGGGGTTCAAGTTTGTTTTAAGGGTGTGGGGGTTCGTATTAGTTTTTAGGGAGTGGAAGGGTTCATGATAGTTTTTAAGGAGTGGGAGGGGTTCGAGTTAGATTTTAGGGGGTGGGAGGGGTTAGTGTTAGTTTTTAGGGGGTGGGAGGGATTTTTGTAAGTTTTTAGCGAGTGGAGGTCGGGGGGTACGAGGCAGATTTTGGGCAGTGGGAGGTGTTGGAAATAGATTTTAGGGGGTGGGTTTACCCTGCCGTCCTTTATCACGAAAATTAGTGGTAAAAGAATGCATGGTGAAAAAATTGTTGTTGAGACGCAGTCGTAGTATAGATCGCGTGGTTTAGGAAGGCGTTGTTGAGGAACTCGTTGTTCCAACATACAGCCGCTGATAATGCATCTTGTAGGGTCTTAAGCACGGCAAACATTTTTCAACTGCACATTAATGACCCTGCAAAGGGGCCTACTACCCAGCATCCACCAGCTTCGTCTTCTCCTGGAATTCCTCAAGTACATATATGGGATTGGATAAGTGGGACAAGTAAATGCCCGGAGGTGTCGAGGGTGACATGCATCCTCAGCTGCTGTTGCCTGGGGAAGGCACTATTTGGGAGAACGAGTGAAGAAATTGACAGTCTCAGGGCCCATTTTTGATCCTGCTCTGTATTTCTGGGAGGTTGCCTCAGTCCAAGTGGTGATGGGGCCTTTTCTTCAGACACCACAGATTGTTCCACGCCAGGAGGAGCCTTACCATCAGACTCCTCCTAGCATGTGGGGCCCAGTTGTTGGGTTGAAGGGTCTGCGGGGGGAGCACATGGGGGAGTAATAATAAATAAATGCAACTTACCTGATGCCGCCAGGCGCCTTAGTGCTCCTCTACTTCCTACTCCCAGCAGTCCCTGGGACCGCATCAGAGACTCCCTATCGAATCCCCACACTGCTGTCATGCTATTTAACCAAGCAAGAGGGCAGGGTTTGGCGTGAGCGGGCTGGTTTAACGTTTGCCCAGGCACAGGGAGTCTGTGTTGTTTCTCCAACTGTGCAATACAGCTTGGTTGGAGAAACTGAACTGCCAGCCATGGCCCGTGCAGGCTAGAGCGATGGGGCAGTGGAGCTGGGTTGGGGGGATTCGACAGACTACCACGAGGGGAAATTAAATAAATAATTAATTTCCCCTCATCGTCTGTCTCAATCCACCCGGCCCATCCGTCCCCACCACTCTTAGCTGCACGGGCCATGGCTCCTAACTGCGCATGTCTGTTTGGCCGGCCTAACACGGCCTGCCAAACAGACATGAGCACTTGGCACTGCACATCATTCCACCCCATCTGCCATGGCACCGCCCCTCCCTGCACATGCTGGCTCAGCCAGCAGCTGAAAAATAAAACGATAATAAAATAGCGTTTTATTGTTCAGCTGCTGGCTCTGAGCCAGTGGGGCGACGCTCCTCCGCCATTGCGGAGGAGCCGCCGCTGGAGCCATCCCCATCTGCCCTGTGGTCATATTCTCGCGTGTCCGCCTTGCAGCAGTGGTCATTCTTTTCTGCTCTGCAAACTGTTGCTCCCCACCTTGCTCTTGGCTGCCAGCTTCAGAGGAATAGATTCACAAGGGTATTTTTTCTGTACATCAAAGATCCTGCTGTCCAATTCAACTTAATTCCTATGAGATAGACAGTTGGTGCATTCTACACTCCCCTGCCTGCTGCAGTGATGGATTTCTCACATGCGTCATCATCCAGTGAGTGCCTCTGGACAACAAAGAAGCCGTCAAAGCACAACATTAACCCTTCCTGCACACCCGTGTACAAAACCTGCCAAGTTTCACAAGTCCTGTTTGCGAATGATATGGGTCTTATTCCAGCCACAGTAACTTGCCGTTATAATGGCACATAGGATTGTAGGCCTCGCTCAGAGGTCCCTCCGATGCAATAGGTGTTAGTGACATGCCAGACACTTTGCTTTACATGCAGCAGCAGGTGTGCACGTTTTGCGTGAGAAGGTTGCATGGCCTCGTAAACGGCCGTTACAGCAGTTCCGCTCTGTAAATTGCTTTGTTTTTCGCGGTTTGTGTGAAACTCTGCACATGTTATGTATATCTTCATAGTGCAGACGTAAGTAATTGCAGAATTGGGAGGGCGCAGGCATCATGAATGGCACCTTAATAGTGCCAATCATCAATAATCGGTGTCATGTCGCATTTTGAAATGGTTTTCTATTGCAAGTGAGTTCACGTGTGTGCAGTATAAATTCCATGAACATAAATAACGGGATGGCTGTGCATGCAGACAGAATATTTTTTTTTACTGTTATTGTGTCTATTGTTTTTCCATATGCTTTGTCGATAAAAGAACGTTAATTTAATTTGTTTTGTGTGTCCTTGTATTTGTGTTTTGGCACATCTAATGTGTCATCAGGTAGCTGTATTTGTGTGTGTTTATTAAGCTGTGATTGACGTCAGATGTATCATTTTTACTATTCTAATTTATTAAAATGTTCATTTGTCTATTTTCTATCTAGGTGCGTCTTTCATTTATACATTTTTTGAGTCTGCCTAAATTGGTGTTTGCAATCTGTAAAGATATTACACATTTTTGTAATTAGTAGTTTTAATCTGAGCGTCTGTAATATGTAAAATTATCTTACATTTTTTCATATTTCCGAGTTTTTTTCTGTGGTTGGCTTTTGTCATAAGTTTATTCATCCCTTCCTCCGTTGGCTTAGGTGTAATTCCCTTGCTGTATCTGGGGGTGGCCATTTGAGTTATGTGACTTACTCCAAGGATTGTTAGGAGTATATTTGCCCCTGTTTGACCTTTCACGCACTTTTCCTCTTCCATCTCCAGTGGATCTGATGTCCCACCAGGCCCGGTTCCAGGAATTTTTATCTTGGTGGGCCAAGGATGCGTTTGGGTGAATTTATAACAATTCTGAAGGTAGACTACAAGCCCTAGAGTAACACATGGACATGGATTCACAAAAATGTCAGGGGTAGTGGAAATGACATCACACATACTTGACCTTAAAGACATCACAAGAAGTGACTTCATATGACCTTTGACCCTCAATCTTTCTACGAAGTTATGTCACATGACCATAACCCTTATAACATCACAATAATTGACATTGCTGAAGTCATAATAAAAGCCATAATAAAACATGACTAATACAATAACAGAGGGATGAAAAATGTCTGTTTTAGATACCACTTGTATTAGGGTGCTGACGTCATATGAAAGGAATCATTAATTGTTTTTCTTAGTTTTCCATGAAAAATGATGTGTTCATCTGAAAAGGATAATTTCACATATATTCTTAGATAATGGTCGGACATTTATGATTCCCTTGTGGCTGCTTATGCAATGAGGCATGCACTGTCACTATGGGAATATTATAATGTATGCCACATCCTACAGTATATTACTGTGCGCATCATACACAGACTAAAATACATAAACACCTTCAGAATCCACACACAGAAACAGCCGGGTCTGGTGGACTAATGCATCCACTATAGGGGCTCCTCACCTCATGGTCACAAGTTCAAGTCCCGGAGGGCCCACTCAGCCTTTAATCCTTCTGAAGTCAATAAAATGAGTACCATTGAGTTGGGTAACAATAAACCTGTTATACAGTGCCAAGATACCCTTGGGAGAGCGTGAATTTTACAAACACACATGTTATGTTAGATAATTGAGGTGCAAAAGGACGCTCACAGGTCTGGGCTCCAGTGCCACTGCACCTGCTGCATCCTTGGCAGGTAACACCCTGTCCCCACTCCCTCATACACACCACCTAACTGCAGCTTGCCTCCAACATGAGGTATGGTTGCCACATTGAATATTTTAATGTCTCAGCCAGTGTAAACATCGAGAAAATCATCCAAATTCAGCATTTTCCCCTTTACAGTGCATACATAGAACAGTATTTATAAAAACAATGCACTTTAAAATGTGTTCTAGAGGTTCCTTAATGACACCTGACTAGGTTGCCAATTGGCCGATTTTTTTACTGACTCCACTGATATTTTAATGTCCCAGCTGGTACAAAAATTAGCAAAACCACATAAAGCAAGAATTGTTACCCCTTATGTGTACCTCATTCAAATAGCAAATATAAATGGAAAACACTTTTAAATGGATTCTAGAGCTGCAAAGATTCCTGACTATTAAATATAGTAAAAACAGTCGTAAAAGTCATGGTACAAATGTATTACATACAATTTCTTTCACAGTTCTATGTCCATGCCTGTGCACACTCTTAAAACTACAACAAATAGCCGTTATTTCTTTTGGAAAGGGGACAATGTTACCCCAGATTGATAATTAATGTAAACACAGTGAAAAAGCATCACAATGTTTGGCTGTCCCTCATGGCCTCTTCTGCTGACTGAGAGGGCAAAGGTCATGTTTGGGTGGGCGTGGTCCGCCTGGCCCACCCGCTAGAACCGGGCCTGCGTTCCACTCAGTTGAGCTGAGGTGAGTGAAGCAGAGCTCCCGGCTCCCAGCAGCTTTCTACGGAGCCACCAGTGAGCGAGCGCGGTGGCTGTAGTCAGCTGCCACAGAGAGCGTGCCCCAAGATGCCTGTGGAGGCGGCCCGGTCAAACCCGGGTGCCACTTGCAGGCAGGCCTGGTGTGCCCCACTCGCAATCATCACGGTCACCAGCCACCAGGCATTCCGACTCCGAACCTTCAGAAAGACCTGGAGTAGCAATTCCAGAGGCAGAAGCAAATAGGGAAAGGAGGGTGAGTGGGGCGGGGGGCAGAGTGGGTGGGTGCGCATCAACCGACTGGCATTCAGTGTGCCAGGACAGCGCGTCTGCCCTATTCCTGGAAGTGAAAGCCCAAGGGAAGTGCTAAAGGAGTGCTGTGTGTGGAGGAGCCAGGTGCTATAGCTCAGCACAGCCTGTAGCTTATGCTTGTATGCATTACCCTCTGTGCACCCTATACTCCTCAACACTCCTCCATCCTGCCTTCCCCCCGACCGCTCTGACTATGGGAGATTTTTGGCCAGCAGCAGTTGAGGTATGACACCTTGCTGAAACTAGGTGCAGGATCCAGCGCAGCAGCAACGTAACAACTTGTGGTCCGCCCTCAATCAGCAACAAGAAGCCGACCACATTGAGTGCTATTCAATCACAAATGGCAGTTACACTCGAAGGTGGCACAGCATCTTCCAACAATGGGGATAATTCTGGCTCAATCTATTTGCAACCTCCGAGAACATGCATTTTCCAAGCTTTTGCACGTTGAGTGCCTAAGGCGGTGCTCCCTGAGAGACATAGTTCACCTGGACTGGAGCTCCTGTGCGCCTTTACGCCTCTACCTCCCCCGCCAAGAGCTCTGAATAAGATTATAAAAGATTGGGCCCAAGTTATCCTAGTGGCTCCACACTAGACAAGGAGAAAATTATTTATAGAACTTCTGGCCAATAGCATACGTTCTTTGATTCAGCTGCCTCATCTGGAGCTCTTGTCGCAGCAGCAGGGCTGGATGTTGAACCGAAGCCTGCACAACCTACTCCTCCACGTGTGGGGATTGATCGTCGACAGTTGGCGGCCCCCATCATTTTCCCGCAGCAGTTGGTGTCAACCTGGCAGCCGGACGTCCATCACTTAACACTGTATATGCTGGACCCTGGCAAAGTTTACTGGTGTTTCTCCTGTGACATTCCATCTTTACAGGCAAAATTTCCTGGCATTTTCTTTTCCCATCTCTTTCTCTCACACAGTATGGCCTTGTTGTGGCAATCATTAAGAGTTATCTTTCAGCCTTTCTAAGCTTGCCCAATCAGCCATTCCTTTTCAATTCACCTGTCGTGATGCGGTTTTTAAAGGGGCTGAAGCACATGTTCCTGCCAGCACCTTTTGAAATGCCGCAGTAGGACCTTAATTTGGTTCACACCTACTTCTTGATGTGCACTCCTTTTGAACTGATGCACGGCTGCTCTCTATGCCTGCTATTCATAAAAACTGTGTTCCTCATCACAGTTACCTCTGCTCAGCGAGAGAGTGAACTCCAGGTCTTGTCCGTTCAACAGCCATACACATCCTTCTTCCCGGACAGACTGGTCCTTCGGAAATCCACTTTCTTGCCAAACTTAGTCAAGCCCTTCCACATACGGCAGTCCATCCCTTTGCCTTTTTTAAAGCTCTATCTCATCCCTCCAAGGAAGAGGAGTGCTTCCACCATCTTGATCCTAAGAGGACGCTCAGTTTTTATTTCGATCGGCCCACCGATCATTGTGTGAAAGATCAACTTTATGTGTGTTTCAGTGGAGTCAAAAAGAAAAAGCAGTTCAAAAGAGACTCATCTCCTGTCTCATGCATAAAGATCTGCTATGGGCTAACTAAGAAGCAGACCCCGAAGACTTGTGCACTCATTCCACCAGAGCAAAGGCTGCTAACACTATGCTAGCCCACGGAGTGCAAGTCTTGGACCTCTGCCAGGCTGCTACGTGGATGTCCCTCCACACGTTAACGAAGCATTATTACCTGGACAGCCAGGTCCAGCGGGATGGACACTTCGCCTGATCTGTATTGCGTCATTTCATAGACACACCTCCTGGGGAGGTACTGCTTTGGTATCTATTCACAATGTGAGGATTCTGTCTTTGGAAGTCTAAGTCTCTATCAGAAGATTAAGTTGCTTACCTTTGGTAAGGCCTTTTCTGGTATCGACTCTATCTAACAACAAATTCCTCACCAACCTGCCCTACTCCCCGTTCTATGGGAAGGAGTCATACAGTCCATTAATACGGCTCCAATCTAGACATCTGTACACTAACATATTCTATGAGCTCCACATCCGACCGCGCCGATGCAGATCAGAAGGAAACTGACATCAGTGGACGGAGGTGGCACAGATATAGTGGCCCTGGCATCACATTCAGGAGTGGGATGGACAAAGCTTGGAGCAGCACAACACCACCTACCAGTGAGCGAGGTTGTTGCTATGAAAATCTTTCAGATCTAATCTGGCCCTAGAGGAAATTCGCATGATGAGAAATTTCCGGTTCGATAGAATCTGTATCACAGAATGCGTTACCAGAGGTAAGTAACTTGTTTTTCTAGCCTCTACTCACTCTTGTCACTCTTGAGATCTTTTATGTAGATAACACTCAGCTGTGTCTGAAAATTTCCTGTGTTGAATTCATGGCTGAAGTACTTGAGGACGTACAAGCCTGGATCATTCAACTACCGAAACTCAACCAAGTTAGGGATGGGGGAAATTACTGGGTGAATTTCCGAAAAAAGTCCAAATTCACCAATTTATTTTTTTTCACTTGCAGAGCTGAATTATGCAAGGGAGAAAAACCTAACCCACAGCACAATACAGTTGCTTTTAGGATCACTTTCAGAGGCACAGCAATGTAATTGCCTTGCTGGTTACTGCTTACTGGCATCACGTTAATTGGATTTTCTGGATCCCTGCGTGCCCAGCAGGGAAGCCTGTTTGAGGTGCCTGCCTATAGGGTCCTCGTGGCACTCTCAGGCAGACCTTACATGCAGCATCCCCTGCTGGGGAACTTTAAAGCACTTGCAGGGTCTAGACAGTGTAATTACCTTAATGCAGTTACCAATAATCTAATTACATTGCTGAACCCCAGGTAGTGCTGTACTGCACACGGTTTCCTTTTCCTCACATTCCCTGCTGCAGGTCTTTCTGCCTGTTTGTTAATCCGGAGAGAGCAGATGCAATGTTTTCTATCAGCTTACTGTATATTTTTGTGAGATCACCCACCGCTTCTTAAAACAAAATTCCTCCTGTTATTTCCACCTAACCGCCTATCCCAATTCAAACATGGCGTAACTTACTTATGGTATTAAACTGTAGCCCCTTAATTGTGCAATGCGATCCGCTCATTGGCTTCTTGGTCAAAAACCTGAACCTTCAAGCATGCACAATGTAAAGTCTGTAAGGGTACAATTTTTAGGAACCCCTAAACTGCATCTAGCTCCCCTAAAAGCTGCTGTAAGAGCAGCTGCTGCACTGTCCATGGGATCAAGAAATTGTTTCTACATCACAGCCATTCTGCACTCTATAGAGTGGTTCAATCTAGAATCTAAAAGTATTATTAAATTAGCTAGCATCGCACACATAGCCATGTTTTTGGGCATCCCTGAGCTATCTTGCCCAGAAACTCAACATTTGTGGTAGAGAACACCGTTTTCGGAGTAAAGACGTTGTTTTTCTTTAACACGCCCCCAGCCAAAGTCAGCGCCTATTGCGGTCACACCAGTCGCACCGCCCTAGAGCCAGCCATTTTCAAGGGTCGTGTGACCTCCGTGACAGAGTCACTGTTGCTGTAGGGTGTGCTGCTTCAAAGACCTGCCCAAAGACTGAAGGTGAACTTTAGTATGGATTGGGGTGGACAGGCCTTCAAGGTTAACCCACACTTGCTTTCAGTATGGATTGTGGTGGACAGGCCTTCAAGGTTAACCCACACTTGATATCGCTAGGGTACACCTACGGCTTCTAAAGTCTTGCGAGGCCTTCTAAGGTCTAGCAAGGGAATGTGCTCCCTCAGGAGAGTAGTCTGGGGGACTGGTCATGAAGGCTGAACTTGGTTCCCCAGTTCCAAATTTGGCAGCTACGACCTTAGTGGCACATCCTCTCCCCCACTGAACACCGTACTGCCCCACTGAGAGAAACTTGCACTGCCTTCAACTGCAACCCACTTGTGCCCTGTTATAAATACCTGGATGCAACTCAATTCAAATTGTGCATTAGACAAGAGCAATATGCTGCCTGAAACAAAAAGTAATAACATCCTGGAAAAAGCAAACAGTCATAGGTAATGAAAGATTAAGTAAAGCACGTTAAATGTAAGCAGGAACAACATGGTTACCTTAACGCTTTTACACTCACTACTCAGAAATCAGTGAGTGCTTTTGCCTGAAAAGTTAAGGACATGACCACAGGGCCCGGAAGGGACCCATTTCAATGTCCTTTGCTTATATCCTTACAAAATGTAAGCAGTATGTTTAAAAAGACCACATCCGTGAACACAGCCGCGGTACACATTTTGTTTTCCAATCCACCTGTCAATCAGGCATTGCAGTACCTCCAGGATTAGTGCAGATCCCACACCCGGGGAAAACAATGCTGGTTAAAAAAAAGGCAAGAAAACAAAAGTAGTGCTTTATTGGCAAACTCTGTAAAGTGACGCTAATTTGGCCACTTTGCAACAACTCTGTCGTGCTTTATTTAGTTATTTCTTTATTTTGGATATTTTGAACCTTTTATTCAAGAGGCTGCACTTTGAAAAAGAAAACAGTCAGGAAAAGACGACATTTCCAGCAAAAGTGTTTTTTTTTTGGAACCATTTCACAAGGGAACAAATTAACGAAAGGAGGAAAGAGAGGGTGAGAACCGTTTCTTGATGTCATGGTTTTCAGTAAGTGAGAAGTTGCTGCTAGGGCTAGACAGAAAGAGAGGGGATAAGAGGAAGAAAGAGAGAGGGGCAGGGCCGGACTGGCCATAGCGGGCCTCGGGCAATCCCCCGGTGTGCCGCATGGGTGGGGCCGGTTTTGAGCCCCTGGGGGCCGTTTTTGTTACAGGGCCGTTTTTGCAGCATAGCTGCAAAATCGGCCCTGTAACAAAATTGGCCAAAAACCGGCCCTGCCAAAGAGCTCAGCCCCCCCCCAGTACTTTGCCAGGGCCGGTTTTGGTTCCCAGTCCGGCCCCGGAGAGGGGGGGGGCAGCTGCCAGCGCAGAGCAGAACTGCACACTGTCCATGCAAGAAGGAAAAGACAGAGTCCTTTTCGTTCTCTGCCCACCATGCCCATCCCCAAACAGCCACTAATGCGAAGCCTTACCTGTAGGCCTTGGCTATTTCTGCCATCCTGGGACACATGTTTAAAAATTAGGGGAACGGAATCAATTGATTTAAATAAGTAGGGACACGCCGTGCCCTGCCAATCCCGCCCACTGCGACCACCGACGCTCTGTAAAACTAATAAATAGACAAGTAGTAAATATACTTGAAAAGATAAACAGGTACAACAAAAGAGAACCCCCCAACAACATTGAGATCAATAGCATTTACTATACACGGATCAGATGCTCAACTGAAAGAGAACTGCTCTATCTTCGTAATAACATCCTGGATCCTTGGATCAGGATTACTTCCGATCCTTGATCTTTTCTAGCCCATCACTTGCTTTCAACATGCTGGTCAATGCAGTTTTAACTGCATTAGAAGATTAGAAGAAGGACCTTAGCAAACACCATGTTGGACCAGACTAGAGGCTGGTTCTACTTAGTCCTAGTAAAGCATTAACCAACATACCAAATTAGATCAGCATGTATGAATTACAACTTAAAAGTAAACCATCTGTGCTGATCATAAACATGTAAGGGTCTCAAAAGAGAAATCCAACTTATCAGCAGATCCAGATTGTGTCGCAACCCTAGAAAGTAAGTCCAAGGCATCTTTCTGAAAATAACACCCAAAAAACCCAGGAATTTCAACCAAGCGTCCTTTTTCAGAGCAAACATTTCTTTACTTGACTAATACCCTCCTCTTTACCAGTTTTCTACAAAGCCTTCCTCTTAAAAGATCACATAGATTAACTAAATTCTGCTGCTTCTGGCTGCTGGTCACCCATAAAATCTTGTGTTTATAGCTGCTACAGACAGGAAACACTGCACATAATTATAATAGGTCATTTTTAGGTCTCGCGCCTACCGTTGCAGTGCGTAGCACTGCTCGCGCAGCGAGAGACCTCTTGTAGGGGGTTTGAAAACTGAGCCAGGAATCGCACACGCTCGTGCGTGTGCTTTTCCTTTTGGCTTCCGCTATTGGGCTTTGAATGCGTGTTTTTTACAAACAGAGCACGCAGTAGGCCAAAGGCGGGCGCATTGCTCCGCCCATGGCCTATTGGTGTCTGTTACGCGCACCGATGCCATGTGGTTTCAATTATCGTGCCCAGACACGGGCGGGACAATGGAAACCAGATGGCTCTCTGTGGCGCGCGCGCGCACCACTCACAAGCTTGTTTACTTTATGGATTAGCGTACGTGAGGTAACACCAGTCCATCCTCACAGCATTGCCCTAATGAATATAACCGCGGTCAGATTTGGCGTTCACTTTCACGCTAACACAGCGTTAGCCGTTGCATGCCAACTCACGAAAGCACGGAATTCTTCCTAAAGTAAGTGACACCGGCGTATGTGCTGTATCTTTTGTATTATTGAATCTTGCCTCACACGGACTTCGTTAACGCGTTCAGTATCTACTTGTTGGGAGAGAAGGGGTGCGTTAAGTTTCCTCACCTCCTCCCCTTCCAAGTTTAATGCACTTCAAAGCTCTTCAAAGCTCTCTGTGGCTTTGTGGCGAGCAGGGCCGCACAATGAGCGGCGGAATGTTTTCCCGGCTTGTTGAACATCTATTGAAGCCCGCCGTGTGCCGTGCGGGCCGGGCAGGTGCTTGAAGGGAACCACCAGAAGATGGCCCCTCTCTACCAGGGTACCAAGGCGCTCCCAGAGCCCTCACTGAGCCCCACCAACCGAGGGTGCATCACCTCAGACGCACGCATTGACTCACATACAGGAAACATGTGTGCTTTTAGTGCCATTTCATACTTGCAGGTATCGCATTGTGCACTTGTGAGCACCAAATCAGAGGGCAGATTACGTTCACCCCGGGTGGACAGCTCCCGCGTCTGGATGATACCCTTGGTGTATTCGCGTGTGAGACGCGCTCCTTTAACCATGTATATTTATTTATTATTACTTTATTTATTTAGAAGTTATGTAAAGCACTAGGTGTTATCTCCCGATTACTTCAGAGCGCTTATTATAAGTATCACCAATAGAACTAAGAGCGTTTTTTTCTGAACTAATGTTACGTTTGATACACCATTATTTTCGCAAAACACCAATGCTTGTAAATAATGCACTGTTTTTCCAATTTTACACGCAGGTAGTCTAAGGGTGCCACCACTGATTATTGACTGTATGTCTGATGCTTTAGGTTTTTATAAAACGTAGTGAAATACACCTTTTGCCTGATTTACTGAGCTCTCAAAATGAGGGCACGAGGGAAGCAGTTCCTGTGGTAAGCACTGAGGCGGGAGAAATGTCATGAGCAACGCAGGGTGTCCTAGGCACACAGACATGTTCTCAACCTTTAAAACCCACATTTAAGCATTTTGCATAATTATTCACTACTCAATACCACATAAATACACTACACATAATACCAGTCACATAGCAACGATCCACACACTTACTCCAAACTATCCCACATAATTCCAATCAGCATAATTCCACCCACCACAGTTTCACACCACACAATTCAACTCCACACATTTCCATTCCACACCACATAATTCAACATCAAACCACACCATTCAACTCAACAGCACAATTACAAAACACACCACAATCATCTAATCCATACCAGAGAATTCCACATCATTCTACATAATTACACTCCGCGGTGCATAGTCCTACTCCACATAATTTCGTTACACTCAATACCACATAATTCCACTGCACACCATGCCACATAATTCCACTATAAAAATCCACTCCACACAATTCCACAACTAACAATACCAATCCAACCCACATAATTCCACTCCACACCACATACATCCACTCAACTCCACTTGGGTAAAAAACATTGTCATTGACAACGCCAATAGCTCTAACTCTCACAAATGCGAGACCTATTGCATTGCAAATGCTTTTTACTACTGCAGGTCTCTCAGCCTTAACCTCCCACAAGCAGCCACATCCAATGAATTGACAACAGAGTAGCTCTTTCAGCAGTCAAACTACCACTTTGGACCACGTGTTCACCACATTTGAATTACTGGCTGCCAAAGGATCACACATCCAGGTGCTCTAAATTGTGCCTAAAAGCATATTCTGCTCAGAACCCTTTTACCTGGCAATAAAAATCAGACCTTGCCTGCCCACTGACAAACGTTGTCACTCTTTTCTACTGCCAGATCAAAAACAGCTTCAAGAGCAAGCGTCAGGTCACCCAAAGTATTTGATCTTCACAACTGTGGGCTTCAATATTTGCACTACTGCTATGCAATAGAGAAAAAAATTACTTTGTGGGCTTCATCAGAGTATAGTCAAGATAAGCCCCAATAGATTATTCAATTTTCATTGTGAACTATGCTGTAAGCAAGAATGGTGCCATTCTTGGCCACAGATAAGCCAGCAGTTATTGCCACCAGTTATGCTAAAAGACTTTGCTGTTGTTCGTGTCAAATAGTATTAAGGCATCACATTTGTGAGCATTTTATATCAGTGCCTGCAGATGGGCAGTGGCCTTAAGTAAATATCAGACCAGATTCAAAGCTCTAAAGGGCATAGGGGGTCTGATTCAGACAGCTTTTTGTTGGCACAAGTGAGACTTTCTGGAAAAAGTCTTAGCTCTGCATGCAGAACTAATTCATAACGGCAGAATCTTCTAAGTTTTGCATTTAGAGATACCCTATATATTGTAGAAGTTCATTGAGGAATGGTAGTGGTAGTCCCAAGGTGAGAGTCAGAGGAGTGGGCTCACAAATGCAGCGCAGATGAGGTGAGCGGCCACATGGTGAACCCTTTTTGTGTTTTCACCATCAAAGTACTGTTCTTAAACATATCAGCTGTTTTAACCTTAAAATTTAAGGCTACAGGTCTAAGTGGAGCTGAAAGCGTGGTTAAGAGTGAAGAAAGCGACATGGAAATCCCAAATTTTCTCGGGATGGGGAAACTGAAGATTTTATACCGTAATTTGTTAATATAAAAAAAGGAAAAACAATATTTTCTCTGTAACAGTTTTTTTTAACCTACAGATTACCCCCAGTGAGGTGACTCCACACTCGTAGGGTGAGTAAAAACAATAGTGCAATTTACAGAGAATTTATAGATGCCACTGTTGTTTTTTAGGACTTGCGCCTAGCGATGCAGTGCGTAGCACTGCTCGCGCAGCGAGAGTCCTCTTGTCCGGGGTTCCAAAACGGACCCTGGAATTGTACACGCTCGTGCTCGTGTTTTTACTTTTGTGGCCTGCTATTGGCCTTTGCCTACGTGTTTTTTTTAAAGATAGCACACAATAGGCCAAAGGCGGGCGCATTGCTCTGCCCATGGCCTATTGGTGTCTATTACGCGCATTCCTGCCATATGGTTTCAATTATCGTGGCCAGACACGGGCGCGATAATTGAAACGTCATGACTTGCTGTGCCGTGCGCGCGCACACCACTCACGGGCTTCTTTGTTTTTGAAGCGAAAGTGAAAGCAATCGCTTTCCCTGCCGTTTGTTAATTTTCTTCTGAAGCTAAGGAGAACTTGTTCCTGTCTCAAGGTCTCAAGTGTGTTTATAATAACAGACCTGTTTTTCGAGTTTCACGCTCTTGGCTTCAGTTCTAGCGACTACATTCATGGAATATTGCAGGATCAGTAGTCATACCTCTAGGTTTTACGTAAACTGGAGAGACTTTGAAATCCCATTAATGGGCGATGATGTTCTTTGGATGAACCCTCCGGCGCTAATTCTGACAAGAATCGGTGGCAGTGAGCCAGAGTGCGAACTTTTTTTTTCGTAGCCTGAATACATCGTGTTTGCAAGACTTAACGGTTGCTTGGAATTAAAGTCCCTGGGGTGGAATGAGGTGGTACTTTCTTCGTGGATACAGAGAGCATGGCGTTAATTAAACAGCCGGGTTCACGTACCAGCGAAATGGTGCATCGATGCAGCAGCATCATGGCGCCTAGCAACCAGGCAGAGTGAGTACCAGAGCACAGCTCTGCAGAGAGCGTCGAGTGTGGGCGCCAGAGCGATGCAGAGACCGGTCTGCACTCGGTGTGCTGTGTTGTGCTCTGTCTGTGCTGTGCTCTGTCTGGTAACAAGAGTGGCAGCATCCCTGGGGTAGGAGAGGCACCGTCTCTGGTGCCAGCACGCGGCCACCACCCCTGCTTCACGTGCTAGGACTGTGACAGTGACGTGTCTGAAGCAGGTCTGTGGTAGGTGGCTGTGGGCTCTCCACAGCCAGAAGCAGTGTTTCTCTCCTGTCACGAGGGCATCTGTGATGCCCCGCTCCCCTCACAGGAGCTGTCAGTGACGCTGTGCTCGTTCACCTCAGAAGTGTGATGCAGCCACGTCGTACACCGTTCTCGTGGTAGGCCGACAGCGTCTGTCACCCAGTTTTGGGTGATGGGACGGATGTAGAATTGTCTGGGCGTTTGTCAATTATTGTGCGTTTTGCTTGTGTTTATCTTTTTATTGTCGAAAGTTTGAAGGGGAATTGATTTTGTTTTGCTCAAGTAATTTTTTATTATTTTCAATAAACAAAGAGACTATAAGTAAAAAAAAAATTAAAAAAAGAGAAAGTGGTATATAGATTGTACATATATTTGGTTAATAAGTGTAATCTGCTTCAGCATAATAATTTTTAGGAGAACAATGCTGCATTGTTGATAATGTGCATTAACAGTGTCTCCTATTTGCAAATGCTTGAGGTAATAGACTTTGAGTCATAATATTGGGAACCATGCATATCATATAACAGAAAAAAACAAAAGCTAATCGAGTAATAACACGCTTAAAAGATGAGAAAATATGTTGGAGATGAAGAATAGGGTTACAGCCTAGCTGATACACTAATCAATGAGGTGAGGTCTTTTGAGGATTGGATATACATAGGAGAGAACACGATTTTAACTTGATTATCAGTGAGAAGTAAAAATTCTCATCTGTTTAGTATGATCTAATTTACACCATGACTCTTTGGTGTTACTTGACTGGATCCTGTGTTTGAGATGGTGTTGTCCAGTGAGCTGTCTGCCAGCAGGTTGGTGGTAAATGGTCCTTAAATCAGATTTTGTAGAGTTGTGATGTATGTGCAGAAAAGGGTTGATGGGTGTAAAGGGAAACTGGCAGAATTGTCCATAGTGAGAACATGCCTGTCTTAAGTGGAATTGTGTACATCAAATGTTGTATTTTTTCCATTTTTGTTTTGATTCCAAGGCCACTCACATTTAAACCTTCCAACAAAGATCTTTCTCGCAAGATGTCTACTTCGGAAGGCAATGTAGACATCTGATGGCAATGGTTAACTTAACAAATGTCAAATGGGACAGACAAATAGGAAATAGCTATGTTATAAAGTCTGTGGATAGAAGCGAGAAGGTATTTCTGTTAACCCATTTGATCAAGTATACGCATGCAGATTTCTAATGGTATGTAAAGCTGTTTCACAACCCCCACTTGGCACACAGACTCACAAAGTCTCCAGCTTTCCCCTTTCTTCTGTTGGGCTTCGGTTCTTCCTCTGTCCATTCCAGGCTGCTTTTTCCAATTGGTGGCTGTCTTTGTCTCTTCCACTTCTAAGGGCAAATTCTGCGTATTAAAAAATAAGCATCGTTTGTAAGGGTGGTGCGGCTGGAGAGAAAAGTTTGTGTTGACTCCAGGGCAGTCCTTTGTTAAGTGGGGAAGCAGCCATGTTGTCGGACGGGAACGCAGCCCAATTGTGGGTTGGAGAAGCAACCCTGTTGTAATGGCTGGGTCAGCAAAATATAGATGTCTTGATGCTGGGACAGGGAAATTGTTCAGACGCTCATTGCAGGTGAGGCTTGCTTTGGCCGAGAGGTGGTCATTTTGGGTGCTGGTTGGGTGTAAGGCAATTTGTGATTCTCAAGAGGAGGACTTCTCACTATGGCAGGGACTTGTTCCTATGATATTGTCTGATGGGGCATTTGTTGCTGTTTAAAGGTGGAGCGAGATTGTTGTAAAATCACAAACAACACTAAGTCTTGATACATTAGCAGCCTCGTTGCGATGTGAGAATCACTGTGCTGCACAGTCATTTTTAGGTCTCGCGCCTAGCGATACAGTGCGCAGCACTGCTCGCGCAGCGAGAGTCCTTTTGTGGAGGGTTCCAAAACAGGGCCTGGAATCGCACACGCACGATTCCTTTTGGTCCACGGTATTGGCGTTTGCGGTCTTCTTTTTCAGAAAGACAGCACGCAATAGGCCAAAGGCGGTCGTGTTGCTCCGCGCATGGCCTATTGGTGTCTGTTACCCGCACGGCCGACATCTGTTTGCAATTATCGTGCCCAGACACGGGTGCAATAATTGAAAACAGATCGTTCGCTGTGACGCGTGCGCGCGCGCACGCACCACTCACGGGCTTGTTTTTAGGAGGAGGAGGACATTCCCTGGTAGATCGTCGCAGAGCTGTATAGGTTGGAAAACGTCTGTGTAACTATCGCTGAAATACTTGTGACAGTTTATTTTTAAAGACGGTATGGGTGGAATAACTTGCTAGAAAGACACATTTTTGATAATTCTCCAAGAGAAAACGTACTGTATATTGCAGCCGTGACACATTCACTTGTCGGTTACTCTTCTCCTCTTTCCTTCCTCGTTGATCTTTCACATTCCTTTTGCCATCTTTTTCATTCGACTTTGCAAACTTCATCGCCTTTTTTCTTTCCTCTACGTTTTCTCTGTCCTCGTCTGTCTGTCATGCTTCCCTAAAGTAATTAGCCAGAGAGGGCTATTTATTACGCTCCCGACCCGGCACTTGTATAATCGGGATCGAGGTGCCTGTAGGTTGTCAATACACAGACAGGTACTCACACCCACAGCTTTAAGTCTGTGCATGATTCCCGCTGATGCAAAAACCAAAGGAAATGACGGACGGAGTGTTGAACATTGCAAACACTCACCCCCAGTCAACTGATCTGGGTTTAATCCATCACTGTTCTTTAGCCCACTCTGCCACCCCAGTACAGACATGGCCATATGCAAATCAGTCTGACCCTGTGCCTCATGGGAACAGTCCAGCCCGAACTGCCAAGCCATGTCTTCCCTGGACCGGAAACAAGCCTCCTAGGACCGGTTTCTGGCATTTCAGCCGTCTTCAGCCAGGCACACTGGGGGTGAGTGTTTGCAATGTTCAACACTCCGTCCGTCATTTCCTTTGGTTTTTGCTTTGTTCGCCATGGGTTGGCAGGGTATGCTCAGACGTGAGTCCCTTGCTCACTTTGCCACTGGATTCAAGCAAGCCTGGCTGAAGACGGCTGAAATGCCAGAAACCGGTCCTAGGAAGCTTGTTTCCGGTCCAGGGAAGACATGGCTTGGCAGTTCGGGCTGGACTGTTCCCATGAGGCACAGGGTCAGACTGATTTGCATATTGCCATGTCTGAACTGGGGTGGCAGAGTGGGCTAAAGAACGGTGGTGGATTAAACCCAGATCAGTTGACTGGGGGTGAGTGCTTGCAATGTTCAACACTCCGTCCATCATTTCCTTTGGTATTGCTAAGTGTGATTTAACCATTTCTGGAAGTTCAAGAGTTGGACACACCTACGTATACATGATGTCATAAAATTCTTTGTGGATTGAGTACCCAAGATTTACAAATGTCTATGTGCATCAATCCTGCGCCCTGGTTACCATTCAAATTTTGTAAGTTGCCCCAAGAAAAGTCACCTTTATTCTTTGCCCTGGCTGAACAAACAAGGCTGCCCACAAGATGGGTGTGCAACAAAATAGAGAATACAATGTACACCATGTTGTTTAAGTGAGTAAATCAAATGTTGAATAACAGCACAGCTCCGTTGGAAAGCGAGGACCAGTTAAAGAAAGAAGAGAGGGCGCACGTGGTAGGAAAATAATTTTCAAAATGGTTAATTTGGTCGTTTAACAATGTTTTAATTTGGGTTTTTCTTTTATAACGATGCAGATTGTAGTGACTTAAAAATGTTGCGTCTATGATGAAGTGCACATAATGATGAAAATGATGAACATCTGATGAAAAGCCGTCCAAATACTTCTTTGTGAAAGTCCTTTGAAAAGTTGCTGGGGAAATTACAAAGTTATGCAGTTTCTTAAATGTACAAGGGGCTATAATTGGCCCGATTTTCTGAGTTGCAGATTTGCCAACCAGGCGGCAGGAAGGCGCTCAGTCTTAGTATAAAGCAATGCACGATCAAATTATGCAGTAGAGTTTAATTAATTATGCAGCAAGCCAAGGCAAATTCTGCAGCACTGAATGATTTCTTCTTGCATGAACACCATTTAATTAGCAGTGTGCTGTCTAGCTCACATAATACAAATGTTTTTGTACAACATATGCAATGCTGCTCATAGCTGAATATAGACCTACATACACAGACTTCTTATATTAAAAGACGCGCCTTGGTTATGTTTTGAATATGTCTCCTGGAGTTCTGTGTTTGTGTTCACACAGTGGGACATTCAGGGGCGGCTCCTCCGTTAAGGCGGTGGAGCGTTGTCCTACTGCTCTCATAAGCAGTGGAAAAGGGAAAAATGAAATGATAATAACAAAGTTATTATCATTTTATTTTGCATTTCTGCGGGGCTGGGTTATGGTGGGGCGGGCTGGTGGCTCAGGGAGGAGGAGTAGACTGTGCACACTAAGTGTGCAAGACTTCTTGGCCGGCCGTCTTGGGCCGGCCAAATAGTCCTGCACACTTTGCATGTTCCCCACCCAGACTGCCTTACAGCCTGGGTGAGGAATATGCACAGGCTCCCTGTCCCAGTCTGTGCACCGAACTAAGGCCCTCAGACCAATCCCAACATTGCATTGCAGCGTAGTGATTAGCTCAGGGAAGTCTGTGTACTTCCGGACTCTTCAGCAATGAGGGAGAAGAGACAGAGGTGGCTGCGGCATGAGTAAGTAAGTGTCTTTTTTTGTTTTTAAATATTTGTCCCCCCGGCCCCCGTTCCCTGCAAGCCGCCACTGGGGACATCTGGAAGCATCCTTTTCAAACAGCGCTTCAGAACATTAGTATTCATTAGGCATACATTTAGATTCAATCTCACCTGTTACAACTATGCAGATGACACAAATCCATCTAACATAAATTGGGAAAACCAATAAGTTGCGACTATGAAAGATCTATTGACTTTGCCAATTTCTTTTACCATGTTGCAGAGCAGAATGGCTGCTGTACAACATGGCTAAAAGTTAGATAAAAATGTTGCATGAAACGGCCAGCCCTCCCGCATCATAGCGCCTTTTTTTATGGCAGGTGGAAGGGTGCAATACAGACAACGGAAGGGTGGGGGGAGGGAGGAAAGAAGCAAGATACAATGGAAGGGCGGGCAGACAAGGGTGCAGTTGGGAGGGGAAGAATCAACACAGACAAGGGGAAGTAAGAGAGGAAGAAACAACATGGACAAGCAAGGGGTGAACATTCGAGGGTCGGAGGGGAAGAAGCAACACAGAGATTGGGGGATGGGAGGGGAAGAAGCAACACGGACAAGAACGACAGGGGAAGAAGAAAATAGTACCTCAATCACAGCACAAGCAGACGAAGCACAAATCATGATGAAGCAATCAGTACTTAGTCCATATTTCACACAAAAGAGAATGAAGTGAAGACTTCAGCAGTGGCCAGTTAGGAGGCAGCTAATAAGATTGGCAATAAAGCCAACAAATGGTATGCAGTGGGCGGGCTCCAAGCCCCTTGTTGTATACAGTATCTCTCACAAGCGACAGCGCATACTTGCTGTCGTAGGCAAAACTTAAAAATATGACTCAGAAGACCTCTAAAACTCAAACCTTTGCAACTGCGTTCATGCCCTAAGCAGATAGATGTTGAAGAACCACTTAAAGCTCAACCCTGCAGAGACATAAATCATGATCTATGGGCAATGGCAGAAATACCAGCCTACCGTCATTTGGCCCATACAACTCTAGGCCCCTTCAACAGCATCATTGAAATACGAAACCTAGAGGTAACCGTGGATTCAGACCTATCCTTGATATCACATCTCAGCAACATCAAAAAGAGAACCTTCTACACAATGAAAACACTGTGTCACATTATTATTATGTGTGATTTGTAGAGTGCATGGCTACCTAAAGAAGGTTTCCCATTGCTGGGCTTATCATGAAAACATAGGTTTGAGCCAGATATTCCTAAATGTCCCATCAAATCATCAAGATTTAGGGTGGTAGAAACAGCCAGGTTTAAAGCGTTTTAACAAAAACCTTGAGTGAGTTAGTCTCTGAGCTGCTGAGGCATGGTATTCTAGAGCTTAGGGCCCATATACTTGAACTCATGACAGGATTTTTTAGCTCTTGGAACCACTGCCAGATTAAGATTATTTGTTTACATACCAAGCCACCAAAGATCTTGGGTACAAAGGCCCAGTGTTGGAAAGAAATGTATATTGCATAGAGCTTTGAATTTGATGCAATGTTCTTCTGGAAGCCAATGTAGTTTGTGAAGCAAGCTGGCTGAAGAAGTGAATTTAGGAAGGTGGTGTAGAAGGCGCATAGCAGTGTTTTGTAATGTCTGGAGGCGTTTCCAGGGCTGGACTGAGAAGCGAAACCGGCCCTGGCAAACTGCTGGGCTGGCCCCCCTGGAGGGGAGGGGGGGGTAGTGCGGCTGAGCTGTTTGTTAGGGCTGGTTTCGGACGATTTTGTTACCGGGGGCCAAAATTGCCACCCCAGTAACAAAAACAGCCCTCAGGGGTACAAAAGCAGCACCCGCCATGGTGGCCCACCAGGGAAACGCCCGGTCCCCGCAGTGGCCAGTCCGGCCCTGGGCGTTTCAGCCGAGCTTTCGAAGCACCCAGGCAAAGAACATTGCCATAGTTCAGCCTGGAAATCACCAGGGCCTGGACTACAGTCCTCTGTGCAGAGACCGGAAGACAGCCAAATATTTTCCTGCACCATTTAAGAATGCTAAAGCAGGTGGCATCAACTTTGTTCATCTGATGGCTCATAGAAAGCTTGTCGTCAAGCCAGACACCTAGATTTTTTACAACAGGTATTTGGGCGGGAGTGTTACTTATGCACATGCCCCATAGATTAGGGAGCTTGCCCACCAGCAGGACACCGTATTGTCTCCATTTAGTTTTAGTGAATTGGCATTCATCCAGGATGAAACTTGGACATGACCGGTGTTAAGGATTCTGTATTTTGACTTTCCTTTATTGATAGGGATACTATAAATTGGGTATCATCTGTGTATGAAAAAAGGCTAAGCCCACAAGATTCTACAATCTCAGCTAAAGTTATAACATAAAGGTTAAAAAGAAGAGGACTGAGAATAGAAGCTTGAGGCACCCCAGAAGCTAGACGGTGAGATTTAGACCTATGTTGGTACGTATGGACTTGAACGTTGAGGTTGTGCAAACAAAATCCCATTGCTCTTAATATTCAGAGCACAGTGGCATGGTTTACTGTGTCGAATGTGACTAGGAGGATCAGTGCATCTGTACCCCCAGTATCGAGTTGGTGTCTCAGGTATTCAGTGACACCGAGGAGGGCTGACTCGGTGCTATGGCCAGCTCTAAAACCTGATTGTGAAGAGTGCAGAAGGCCCTGTTGTATAGTGTATTTATGTAAGCTGCAGTTTTACATATTTTTTAAATAATTTGGCCAGAGTGGGCAGGAGAGGTATGGGTCTGTAATTCGACCATATCTGAGGATCTAGATATTTTGCTTTTAGCAAGGGTGTGACCAGGGAAAGCTTCCAGAGGTTAGGAACAATGCCCTCTGTCAAACAAGCATTCAAACTTTGGGTAAGTCGCTTCATTGTTGAAAGGATAAGCTTGCTGAGTACCCAGGGGGGAACAAGGGTCAAGAGGAAAGCCTGAGTTTTTGGCCACGAGCGGTGAGGTGAAAGATGGCAAGTCATCATATAGAACACACTCAAGATACAGGACACGCTAGGATGGACTGAATGTGTGCTAGAGTCAAGTGTGTCTGAGAAAGCGGCCTGGATGTCTGCAACTTTTTAAAAGAAATGATCAGACAGCTCATCACACTGAAGTTGTGAGGGGGGTAGTTGAGGCAGTGTTGGCATGGTCAGAAAGCATTTTGAGTATCTGAAAAAGAGTTTTAGGGCAGTTTTGGACTGCAATTATTTTATCCGAATAAAATTTAGCTCAGGCAACACAACAGCATGGTTACTTCAACTGAAGTGCCCCAGCGTTTTGTGGTGCTTCCTGCTTGAAATCGGGACTAAGGCATCAAATGAGGATCTGAGCCATGCATCAATGGTGTGAGCATCTGATTCTACTAGCACCAGCACAGGACGGTTAGATTCACGCAAAGGGTTTAGAGCAGGGACGTTGAGTTTTGACCAACTCCTGCTGGTGGTGGAAAGTGGTCCGAGCCCCTGATTGAATAGATAGTGAAGAAAGGGACTGCTGAATGATCTGATCATGACAGAGTTATAGGCTGATCAGTCTGTAAGCACCTACGATTGGAAAATACATGTTCCAGCAAATGCCCAGCAACGTGGGTTGGAAATTTATTGATGAACTGGATATTCAGAGCCGCAAAACCCTCTATCAGGGATGAGGCAATTCTGCAATCCATGCTATCAAACTGGATATTAAAATCACCCCAAATAGTGCAACTGGCGAATTTAAGGCTGTACGAGGAAAGGACATCCGAATTACCAGAGCTCCAATTGCCCGCAAATCCCGGTGGGTGATCAATTAGGGCACCAGACATGCTAAAGTTCTTGGCTAAGTGAGTGAAAAAAAGAAGAGCTTCAAAGTCGGGGATTGCAAGCTTTCTTATTTTACACATAAAATGTTCTTTAAAAATTATTGCTATACCATCTCCTTTCTTGCATGAGAGATCAACTCTGAGAATCCAGAAGTCTGGGGGAAAATCTGTAATAATATCTAGTGCTGAAGCGTCATTAAGCCATGTTTCAGTTAGAAAGATAGCATTGGGACCTTTCTCAGTTAGAAAATTAAAGATGTCCCATTCGGGCTTATCTTGCGAGTGGCAGTTTAAGTTAAAGAACTTAGAACTGTCAGAACTAGGTTCATGAGCAGGATTAACCCTAGGATACAAGAGATGGTTGTCTATCTGGGCTATGGACTCTAGATGAAGAATGCTGGTTGTAAAGTTACAGTGGGGAATGAAAACAGGAGAGACCGGGTGCAGTAGTATAGAGGCGGAGGGCAAGCAATTGGGAGGAAGAGTAACAAAGCCTGCCTGTAGAGACAGCATTTCTGGACCCATTCAGGTGCGGACGGGGCAGACTGGCTTGCCTTTAGTGTGCCCGCTGCACAGGCCTGCTGAGGTCTCTGCATACGTAGGTATATGTTTAGTAGTAAATGAGGGAGGGTTAAGCTGGAGTGGTGAGAAAATTAGAAATAATTGCTACAAAATGGATAGGGTTTGGGGAAATTAAAGGAGTGGTTTGGGGAAGGACACGCCAGAAGCAAAAATACATTAAAAAAATGAGTAAGACAATTGTGATTCGCAAAATATACACCTGCATTTAATTTTATAATACCATTGATGAAACAGGCTTAAATATATCCCTGCCCAGCCTCTTAGTACATCAAGTACCATACATGGCCAACCACTGATATACATGTAGATTTTCACATGAGATCATCTCTGTTAGAAATTAGGTTTCTGGTTGGCAGAGGTATGTACCCCATCCAAGCAGGAACCATAATCCTAGTCAGGGTAAGTGTAGTACACACTAAAGGTTTACCTGTGCTCTCCTTCTGGTAGCTTGGCACAGAGCAGTCAGGCTAAATGAGAGAGGATATGTGTAAAGTATTTCTGCACACACACACACACACACACACACACACAGTAACACAGTGAAAACACCACAAACGTACTCCACAGCAGTTTGAACAAAATAACAAATATGTATCCGAGTGAAACGAGAAAAAAATGACAACAATCCAATATAGACATGTCAAGATATGAATTTTGCAAGTTAAATCAAAATGCAGTGCTTAGAAATCAATAGCTCCAACTGGGGCCATCTGGTTGCGCACGACCGTGGCAAATCCAAAAGTTCAATACGACCGCGGTGGAGCGCGGGCCGGATACAGGAGTCACTCAGACCTGCTGACAGTACTTTGGATCCGTCGATGCTCTGGGATATATGCTTTTATCTCCTGTGGGCCGGTGGTAGGGCTGTGTGTTTTATCCCTCTTAGATCATTGCAATGCCCTTGACATGGGCCATTTCTAAGCTGCAAGGCCTGCAGGATAAGGCCATGAATTTGTTGAGGGTCTCAGAAAATTTGCCCATGTCTCCCAGACAAGGGAAAACCTGCATTGGCTCTGTTAAAAAAAAAAAGATCCATCTTAAAGTACTGTCTTACTCATAGAGCATTCCCTGAGACCGACCCAATTTTTCATGTCTTTTCTCGGGACTCCCTACTAGCACCCTCTGGTTTCTGCCTTTCAAAGCAGCCTTGATGCTCTGCATGCCCCACTTTAAACAGACTCGTTGTTGTATTACAATCTTCCACACACCTATTTCCAAGCTTTACAATGACGACCCTCATGAGATACTGAATATCTCAGACTTTGCATATTCCAAGTTTGCAGTGAAAACCTTTCTACTTGCACTTCTCACTCTCATTTTAACATTTTAAATTAATTTTGTTTTTACTGTTCTAATTTTTGCTTTGTCTTTGTTATTTTAATTTGAGTTTTCTTTTCCAGTAAGTGCGGCATCTAGAGGGTTTCTGGGTTCCAGTCATTTTATTTTAGTCCCCATCGTTTCTTGGGGAACAACGCATGCAGCGCTGGCTGTTAATCTCTGGTCATGTCACTGCCATCTTAATAAGGGTCAGCTGATTAAAGGCACAGGCAATACAGAAGCTACATTTTAGGTTGCAGCCTACTAGACAGCAAAGCTGTCTGGTTTGCTAAAGACATCTTGGGGACTTTCAAGAAGTTGACTTAGGAATGAATTTTGCCGATTGATTGCCATTGGCTTCTATTTGCTGGCTTCATTTGCTTTAGTCTCTCTACGTTAAGTTAGTCACTCCCGTTGCCTACACCGTGTTTACTCTATTCTTCCACAAACTCTCTATCTGTAATCCGGGCTTTAAATCTAGTTCTTTTCTTGTCACATTTGCTGTCCGTTCAAAGACAGAAGTCAAATGTCAAGCTGTGTCCTCAAGGAAGCTTGGTGTTTGCTTTTGGGTTACTTCAAAGTGAGAGCATTTATAGGAAATCACTCTCCCCATGGAGTAGGGGTGTCACTGTACTTTCAATGGGATAATAACACGTGGGCCTGGGCAAATCGCTTTTTTCCGTCATCTGGCTGTCACCTATAATTCTGCTAGGTTATGCTTGCATATCTAAGTTGCTTAGAAGCACACTGGGACAACTATCGGGCACTTGCACTCATGCTCCCCTCCCCTTGTGCATAGCTTGATTGGAAGGTCCCTCCTTTCTGAAGCTCTGGATTGTGATTGTGTTGTGATAAAATGAGGGTTTTCCCCTGTGTTTCATGTTGTTTTTCTTTCTGTAATTTTCTTTTCTGCAGAGTCGTGGTTACGGGCGGGGTTTAAAGCCCTTTTCTGTTTTTTGGGGGGGATGGTAGTGATACAGATTCACTCTGTTCAACTGGTCTTGGCGCAGCAGTAGCGGTGCCACGTTTAATAGCTTTCTTTCTATTTTTTGCTCCTTTCTGATGGATCGTCTCAGGTGCTTAATGTGAGCCGTTGGTTTCCTGTTCTTGGCACTGGCACTTAATTGTTGACACCAGTGCTTGTGACAGTCTGCCACAAGGTGGCCCTGTCAGGCTAATTTAGAGATGATCACAATTAATTATTAATTCAATGTCCTTTAAAAATTACTATTACTTTCCACCCAAGCTATTCTTATAGATTTGGTGGCCAGGAATAGTCCGAATTATCATAATTGTAGGAGTGTGATGGTTAGCAGTTGTTTTACTATCATTGGCAGCATGGCAGGGGCAATGTATTTTGCAAGCTGCAGTGGCCTCCTAACGAGAGCCCTGGCACTTATTCTTTTACAAATTAGGCACCCATTGTCTCACATGCCACTTAACTCCTAACTGGCAGCTTGATTCTTATCTTACATGACACCTGCAGCCAAATAAATCAACTGAATATTACACTAATGATACATGTATTTTGACTGTAAACATTGTCTGCCTGGGCTCACGGGTCCCAGCATGTAATGCAGCACGAGTTAAAGAGCCAGTCCAGGCTGAAGTTGTCCCAGTGTGGGGCTCCATTGAATTTATGTTTGTTTTTTTTACCAATGCTTGTTTGTTGTTTTCATTCCGATCCTGACAGGAGCTAGGGAAGCACCTTAGTTGAGGATGGAAGTTGTCTAGAACCATGGGGGCGTGTGTGTTCACCATGCTGGACTGGGCTTTTAGTTGGGGGATTGTGTGAGGGCGGGGGTGTTGAACTGCATATTCCAGCCTCATTGTTTATTTGCTTAATGTGGAAGGATTTTATTACATTTTAAAAGAGGAACACATGGAATACAGTTCTCCTGCTTAATTTGAAACGGAGAGCACCGGGGCTTGTGGGCATGGCGCCAGTGGGGTAGTACTGGCACTTCTCAGCATGGTTGCATTACATATAATGTGAGAGCACAGACACGTCTCAGCACGATTGCAGTACTTTCAGTCGGAGAGTACTGCCACTTCTAAGTAGGATTGCAGTGCTTGTAATGAGGGGGTAACACAACTTCTCCATACATAGAACAGCACCGCCACTTCTCGTACAGTTTCAGTGCTTGTAATGGGAGGGTACCACCACTACTTTGCACATTTGCAGTGCTTGTAATGGGAGGGTACCACCACTACTCTGCACATTTGCAGTGCTTGTAATGGATGGTACCACCCCTACTCTGCACATTTCCAGTGCTTGTAATGGAGGGTACCACCACTACTCTGCACATTTGCAGTGCTTGTAATGGGAGGGTACCACCACTCCCTGTACAGTTAACTGCTTGTAATGGGAGAGCACCACCAGGGTACCACCACTACTCTGCACATTTGCAGTGCTTGTAATGGAGGGTACCACCACTTCTCTGCACATTTGCAGTGCTTGTAATGGGAGGGTACCACCACTCCCTGTACAGTTAACTGCTTGTAATGGGAGAGCACCACCAGGGTACCACCACTACTCTGCACATTTGCAGTGCTTGTAATGGAGGGTACCACCACTTCTCTGCACATTTGCAGTGCTTGTAATGGAGGGTACCACCACTTCTCTGCACGTTTGCAGTGCTTGTAATGGGAGGGTACCACCACTCCCTGTACAGTTGCAGTGCTTGTAAAGGGAGGGTACCACCACTTCTCTGCACATTTGCAGTGCTTGTAATGGGAGGGTACCACCACTCGCCGTACAGTTAACTGCTTGTAATGGGAGAGCACCACCAGGGTACCACCACTACTCTGCACATTTGCAGTGCTTGTAATGGAGGGTACCACCACTACTCTGCACATTTGCAGTGCTTGTAATGGGAGGGTACCACCACTCCCTGTACAGTTAACTGCTTGTAATGGGAGAGCACCACCAGGGTACCACCACTACTCTGCACATTTGCAGTGCTTGTAATGGAGGGTACCACCACTTCTCTGCACATTTGCAGTGCTTGTAATGGAGGGTACCACCACTTCTCTGCACATTTGCAGTGCTTGTAATGGAGGGTACCACCACTTCTCTGCACGTTTGCAGTGCTTGTAATGGGAGGGTACCACCACTCCCTGTACAGTTGCAGTGCTTGTAAAGGGAGGGTACCACCACTTCTCTGCACATTTGCAGTGCTTGTAGTGGGAGGGTACCACCACTCCCCGTACAGTTAACTGCTTGTAATGGGAGAGCACCACCAGGGTACCACCACTACTCTGCACATTTGCAGTGCTTGTAATGGGAGGGTACCACCACTTCTCCGTACAGTTGCAGTGCTTGTAAAGGGAGGGTACCACCACTTCTCTGCATATTTGCAGTGCTTGTAATGGGAGGGTACCACCACTTCTCCGTACAGTTGCAGTGCTTGTAAAGGGAGGGTACCACCACTTCTCAACATGGTTGTAATACTTGTAATAGTAACAGTTCTTCTGAGTAGTCAACAAGTACCCTGTGACAGTGAGTAACAAGCAGCCCTTTTCGGTTTCCAGCACTTCTGACATTGTTGGAAATGTGCTCCAAGAGATCGATGCGCCTAAATGCGTCATTTCTGACATTTGATGATAGGAGTTTTAGAATTGGGCCCTTAGATACGATCTAGTGGGTGAAAAAACCTATCAACTGACACTATCTGGCGCCGTTGTGAGATGTGACTGAAATGTTGCTATAGCAGTTCAGCACATGCGTGTAAATGTCAATTCTGCAGCTGGTTGCAGCGGGCTCCATCCATTCCCAGACAGGGACATCACACAGAGCTGTGAGGCGGGAACGTTGCCATCTTGGGATCTTGTATATGTTTGCCCTCTGTATGAGAGGTTTCGGCTCTAGCATATAATAAAAGCCTACTTCTCTCTGAGGCAGGCTGTGGCGGGGCTCCTGCTGTTACGGAAGTAGTGCCATCTGCCTCTTGAAGTGAGGGGCACTGCTGTAGCCTGATACTGGGATGCAGAGGTCATGGAAGATGGCAGAGGTCAGCCATTAAGTCAAAAGAGCCCATTACAGAGCACTGGGTTGAGCTGTTTGTTTTAGGTCTGAATATAGACAACTTTAACTGGTGTACCGAGACAGTGCGGTTACGTTTCTTTTTCATGGCTTGCCATTGGCTGGGTGGGCTATCTGTCAAGCCTGTTGCATTTCATGGATGGTTGCATTGTCACTTTTGTGCTCCATTAGGTGATGGGGAATCAAGCTGTTATTTTGTTAAGCTAAAACCACACTGTGTTTTAATGTATTGATGTCACTGACACAACATAATTTTAATTGCTGGTTTGTGATTTTGTATTGGAAATGCCTGATGTTTGATTGGCTTAGCCTTTCAAAAAAGACGGAGTGCTACTTAATAATTGTCTGTGTACATTCCTTTGTTTTACTTTGCTGTCATGATAACGTTGTTGGATTTACTGTTTTTTTTCACAAAGTAAAGATACACATGGGCTTTCCTAATAATGCCACACAACACAAGTCTGCTGTCAAAAGTATCTTCTGTGCTATAGTTTGCTGTGCCTGCCGTTTAAGTTGCTCCATTCCATGCCACTTTACTCCACTCTATTCTATGACGCACTACTCCACTCTATGCCACCCCACTCTATGACAATCTACTCCACTGCACGCCAATCTACTCTACAATATTCTACTCTACTCAACACCCTCTACACCACTCCACTCTGCTCTACACCACTCCACGGCACTCTATGCCACTCCAATCTATGGCATTCTACTCAACTCTGACTCTGTGCTCCACTCTACGCCACTCAACTCTACGCCCTTCAAGTCTATGACGCTCTCCTCCCTCCATCACACTCCACAACACTGTATGCTACTCTGACACTCCACTTCACTCCCCCCTCCACGCCACTCAACTCTACTGTACGCCACTCCACACCACTCCATAACACTCCACTTTGACACTCCACTCCACTCTCCTTTACCCTACTAACAGCCATGCTGAACAGCAGCCACTCTGGTGTACAACATTGCTAAAACATATTGGCAGTTCCAATAACTCATGCATCTGCAATACATATTGTCTTTGCCAATGCTTGTTGAAAGGAAGCTGGTCTTTAGGAATACACATAGAGAACACACGTCTGCATTTATTTTTTGGATTAGCAAAGTGCCTGGCTTGTGCTCTTGTTTTTTAATTAATTACATATTTTACAATTCTCATTGCACTGTGTCTTCTTTATTTTATCTTGAGTTTCCTTTCCCAGTAGGGGCAGCACCTAGCGGACTAGAAGCCAACACCTGGAGATTCTGGCTCTGGTAGTTTTACTGTAACCCTCACAGTTGAGCATTGCTGACAACCTGTGGCCACGCCCCCACCATCTTAATAATAGTTATTCAAAGCTATAGCCAGGGGGCACTATGTAGGGTGACCAGATTTTTTTAATCAAAAACAGGGATAGCCAAAGACAGAGAGATGGGACTATGTTGTATTGGTGAACAAGCATGCTGGGCAGGCGAAACGTGTCCTTCCAAGCTGTCCCAATAAAATATTTGGCCAGAACACAGCGTCGTCAATCTTTACCGTTGTGTGAAAGAAAGAACAAATATTACGGACCCTGCCTGGGTGGTCCTTCGCGACGACGCACCCGTTGGTTTGGTGAGCGGCGGCTGTACCGAGGAGAAGAGAAGTGAATATATATATATATTCTAAAAAACAACGGTTACAGCGATGGTATAGTTAGGCTCAGATTTCACTTGTACAAAGCAAGTGAAATTTAGTAGTTATAGTTATCTGAGCTAACTATAACTTATGCCCCCGCAATGTACTGCTTATGACCTCACATATTACATCACTTATGACATGGTCAGTGACATCACCGATGACATCTCAAATGACACTTCTGATGACATCTCAAATGAAATCCAGTGATTGTGTTTTCTAAACATTTTTATGAGTTAAACATATATACTAAGGTACCACAAAAGTTAAATTAGTATACTTTTTGTACTACTAATGAGTGATTCAGTTTTTAACATGGTTTATGTGAGTCACTGGGTGGCTGTGTGTATCCATGTATTAGTGGGTGTCTGAGTGACTCTACAGGTGTGTGAGTGGATGTATGAGTAGCTGTATGAATGTATAAGTGGGTGACTGAGTGGCTGTGTGGGTAACTTAGTGGCTGTGTGAGTGGCTGTTTCAGTAGCTGTATTGGAGGATGAGTGAGTGACTGTGTGAGTGGCTGTATGGGTGGGTGAATGGGTGTGTTAGTGACTGTATGGGTGAGTGCATGGGTGTCTGAATGCCTGTATGAGTGACTGGGTGTGCAAGTGGTTGTATGGGTGAGTGAGGGATTGTTTGAGTGAGTGTTTGGTTAAGTGAATTGGTGTGTGAGTGGCTGTATGGAAGAGTGAGTGTCTGTGGGATTGGCTGTATGGGTGAGTGAATGGCTGTGTGAGGAGTTGTATGGATGTGTGATTGGGTATGTGAGTAGCTGTGTGAGTGAGTATGTGAGCAGTTGTATAGGTGAATGAGTGGCTATGTTAAGAGGCTGTATGGATGAGTGAGTGGGTGTGTGAGTGGCTGTATAGGTGAATAAATAGGTCTGTCATTAGCTGTATGAGTGAGTGTGTGGCTGTGTGAGTGGCTGCATGGGTGAGTGACTGGTTGTATGATCAGGCTCTATGAGTGAGTGAGTGGGTGTGTAAGTGGCTCTATGGATAAGTGAGGGGCTGTGTAAGTACTTGAATGGGTCTGTGAAAGGGTGTGTGAGTGGGCATAGGATAGGTTATATGGGGGTATGAGTAATACTGTAGATGATGTAATCAGTGATGTCATTTGAGATGTTGTCAGTGATGTCACTGACCATGTCATGAGTAATGTAATATGTGAGGTCATAAGGAGTGCATTGTAGCGGCGTAAGTTATAGTTAGCTCAGGTAACTATAACTGCTGATTTTTACTGGTTTTGTACGAGCAAAATCTGAGCCTAACTCGTTATAGGCTCCAGAAGGAGGGGCCGCGTTGCCCCCCTCCTTTGATCTGCAAGGGCCGGCTCCAGGTAAGTGGTGGTCCCCGGGGTTGTATGTGCCCAGGAGGGGGGCATGTGACCCACTCCCAGCTTTTTAAATCATATGGCCCCGGGGAGGTGGTGGCCCCCAGGGGCCGAGGAGGGTCTTTGTGGCCACCCATTCCTTGCAATAAGCCCAGGAGTGGATTCCTCGTGGATCCCCCTATAAATATAATGAAAGACCAGGGGAGGTGGTGGTGCCTGGGGTTCCGAGGAAGCCCCCTCCATCATGTAAATAAAGCCTTGGGTAGGTGGTGGTCCCCGTGGCTCTAAGAACCTTAGGAGGGTGGCCTTGTGTGCCTCCTTTCTTTTTTATAAGAACAAAATGCCCCTGGGACCTACCCCACCTGGGGGCTCATTTCATAACAAGCGCTGGAGACGGCACTTGTTTTTTTTCTTCCAATTTTACCACAGATCCATGGCTCCACCTGTGATTTTGAGGCAAAATTGAAGAAACACAATTTTTTTTCAACCCCGGCGGGGTCCCTCTAGGTACTTACCACCACATATAGGGGGTCAGGCTATCATTCCCCTTTTGTCTATTTTTAACATTTTTTGGGGACAAGCCGAGTCCCAAGATGGCTGCCAACACTTCCTGGTTGAAGTGTTGGCAACCAATCAGATTACAGCATGGGGTCTGTCAAATTCATGGAGCATCTGCACCCCCAGATATACAAATTTGGACTTTGGTTAATATCTCTAAAACTACTGAATGGATTTACAACCAACTATGACAATTCTCTACTCTGGACCAAGATCTACCTTTCCGCCAAATTTAGTGTAATTCCGTCCAGCGGTTCGGGCTAGAGTCGCGTCTAAAGTCCCTATGGGAATAGACATGGGTAAAATACGTTTTGAGACCCCCCCCCTTTTTACTCAGCCCCACTTCATGGATCACCCTGAAACTTTTCAGACAGCAGCTGAAGTGAGTGTTAAATTAGTTTAGAGAATTTTGTGAAGATTAGTGAAACAGCGCCAAAGTTATTGGCAAAACAAAACCGCTCTTCTATGGAAACTAAATCTTAACTATAACTACCTATTATGTCCATGTAACCTTTGTTTTTTTCAGTGTATATATATATGTATATATATGTCAGTTCAGACATTTCATTTCAGCCCCGGGCATTGTCCTGATGAATAAATTGGTGGCCGCAACTTTCTCCTCCGCTTGCGGCTAGCCAATCACAGCATTTCTATTGGCAGGCACTTTTGTGATTTGTCGCGAATTTTCCGCGATCACATATATAAAAATGTAATTGTACTTAAATTTCAAAAAGCAGAATCTGCGGACCATCAGTCAAATTTGGTGTGATTCTGTCCAGTGGTTCAGGCTGCAGCCGTGTCTAAAGAGTCTATGGGATTTAACATGGAAAATGCACTTTTTTGTTGGCCCCCGTTTGACGGATCACCCCGAACCTTTCCATGCTCAACAAGACTCACTATGACACTTTTTGGGGGAAATTTTGTGAAGATTCAAAATATATTTATATATATATATATATATTCACTGAAAAAAACAAAGGTTACACGGACGCTGTAGTTAGGCTCAGATTCCACTTGTACAAAACCAAGAAATTCAGCAGTTATAGTTACCTGAGCTAACTATAGCTTAAGCCCCTACAACGCACTGCTTATGACCTCACATATTACATCTCTCATGACATGATCGGTAGCATCACTGATGACATCACTGGGTCTGTGAGTGGGTGGTTGAGTCTCTGAGTGGGTGTGTGAGTGAGTGGCCTCTGTTTTGCCCTCTTCCGCTCTGTTTTGCCTTTTCTGCTTGTTTTTATGTCTGCCGTTTTGCCTTTCCTGCTTGTTTTTCTGCTCTCTGTTTTGCCTTCAACTTTTCCAGACATTGTTAGCCCAAAAGATAATGGGAATTACTTTTTTCAACCTTTTTTGTTAATATTTCAAAGCATAAACAAAAAGGAAAGGAACAGCTAAAAGACATTGATTGCCCAATATCAAACAGACAAACAGAGCTTAATATTATACTATACTATAGCCTGCTTCTCAACATCACAAATGCAGACATCTTAAGCAGGAGTGCGTACTATTACTTAAAGACAATTTAAAAGGACCTTGACTAATCAACAGGCAACATTTTACATTTGAATAAATTAAAACGTGCATAAACAAAATGGCTTTTCAATGTGCATGGAAGAGACAGCTTCCAGTGCCGTTGCGTAGGATGCATTTTTGCATCACCAGGAGACACACTTATCTGCTATAGGACGATAAACCCAGGACTGACTGTCTAATTATACACCCACAAAATATCTAGCACATTGATCTAATGTGAAAGTAGGCCCTTGGCCATATATGCAAATACTTTAGTTTATATATGAAAAACATTTTGAAATAATTCATAAAAAGGGCAAAGAAGAAGAAAGCCAAGCGACTTTATGATGTTGAAAATTATAAAAATGCATGAATACTCCTTGAATAATTTTTTATTAAAATGTAAACTTCCCTAACTCCCATGGAGGGAAGGGTCGAACACGATGCATATTTTGATGTGTGTAATTGTATTAAAAAAAAATTAAAAAATTTTTTTTTTAAATACAATTGGTAGCATATTTGTACTGTTTGTGGAGAAAATAGAAGCATTTCAGCTACAGCTATTTGAATTTCCGCTACTAAAACAGCAGTTCTGTGAACCTCCCGCCCCCTCCCTCATCAACATTTTCCCAAAAAGTAACTTTTTTTGTTACTGTTTGAGTCATTCGCAAACCTTTCCTCCTTCGTTTTTCCTATGCCAGTTGAAAGAAGCTGGTTTAGGAGTATGGCATTTACAAATAAAACATGCTTTTGCTTGTTTTCCAAAACCTAAACTGGCCTATTTTACACGTGACCTAAATGCTAATCTTTAGTTTCATGAATTGTTTTTATTTTAACTGTCAATTTTTTCTCCATGTAAACTGTTTTCTCTCACTATTTCATCTTCCTACACCTTTCGGTGAAAGCGTAGGTAATCGATGCACTTTCCCACACGTCCAGTATTACATTTAGATTGATCTTTCAGGTTAAATAATATGTTTAATAACATATATAATAGGTTTAAATAACAAATGAGGAATGCATTTGCACTTGTTTGAGACATTTCATTAATTTACTCTGACTGGTTGTTTACAACATTTTCATAGGATTTCCTCTTCCTCTGAGAATCATGTTCTAGTTATTGGAGGGTATGCTACCTTCCAGTATGATGTGTTGATCTTCACTAAAGATCTTCAGGAACATGACTTGATTTTGAAGAATGTGGAGTGGTAGTAAAAAAAAAAGTGTGAATTACAGAAGAAGGAAGTTGAGTGTCTGGGATATGTTTTAGCTGAGAATGGCATCAAACCTAACCCTAGGTTGATCAAGGCAGTGATGGGATGTTCTCCTCCTATGGAGAAAATAAACTTAGACCCCTTGTTGGGCTATGTGAGTTTTATTTTAAGTGTATATTGTACTATGCTATGAAAATTGAATATTTGTCTAACATGTTAAAGAAGTGTGTGCCATTTGTGTGGGGCGAGCAAAGTCAATGAGTGACGTCTGAAATAACCATTGCCAGAGCTCTCAAATCACAGGAATCTAGCTTACTGTATGTCACAGCAGTAGATGCAAGCAAGTGTAGCTTAGGGGCCATACTTACTTAGAAGCCAGAGTACGATGAGGTAATGGTTAATTTTGCTTCTAGAGTCCTGAACATCATTATTCAGTAATTGAAAAAGAATTATTAGCATGGTTTTGGGCAGTACAGAAGTTTTGTTCTTCTCTGTAGTGGTAGGAAATTCACACTTCAAACTGGCCACAAACAATCATTGTATATTTTTATATGTGAAAATGTCAAGAATTCCACCCCGCATGCTTCTAGTCCTGCTACCAAAATGTTGCAGTATAACTGCGATGTATGTCTTATTCCTGGAAGCGACAATTGTAGGGCAGAATTATTGTCCCATTTACCTACAACTGAGGATGCAGTGATGGCTGAGGATGAAGATGTTAAGAACTGCTTTGTTGCAGCATTGGATGGCAAACAAGCTAATGTTTGTTCTAAAAGGAGTGGAAGAAGGCAACCTCCTGAGATGAAATCTTGAAAGAAGTAGACAGGTGTGTACAAAATATGTGGCTAGAGGACAAAATGTACATGCTGTTATACAACCTTTTGTTAAGATTGCTTGGGAACTCTCAGTTGCATATGGAATCCTAATGCGGTGTGACAGGTTACTGCCTCCATTTGGAGTACGGAAACATGTTAATCAAGTGTGCACATGAAAAACATTTAGGCACTACCATGAAAAAGAAAAGAGTACATGCGGTGTTTTGTTTCCCAGCCATGGATAAAGATATTGAGGGTAATTAAGGAATGGGTGGTATGTAGGTGTTCAGAGCGCTGCATGCTATATAATTCCCTTCTACGCCTTGGAATAAGGTTGGCATTAATATGGTGGGCCATTTCCATTCACTTTCTTCACAAATTCGTTTTGCTTTTGTTCTGATGGACTATTATAACAAATGGCCCAAGGTTAGTTTTATGCCTGAGCCTATTTCTAGAAAGGCTACAGAATTTTGGAAAGTTTGAAAAATGTATTCGTTATAGAAGGTTATCCAGAATTTCTTATTTCAAATAGTAGGGTGCAATTTGTAGGCTCTGATAAGGAAAATTTTCTTGAGTGGGCAACATTTTGATGATTTGTTTGCAAATAAACCTACCTGTTTCATCTCAGTCGAGTTCCCCTTCAGTGAGAATGTGACCCTCCGTTCCCACAGGAATAGGTTATCGCTCTCACCTTTCATTCTCATTATTTGAAATGCTGGGTGGAACCAGTGCCATTTGAACTACCAAAAATTGACTAGAAGGGCCTGGTTTAAACTTTCTCAGGAAGCTTTTTCAAAAGCCTTGCCTACACTGGGGTCTAGTTCTGCAGTTGACAAGGATGCTGAAAACATTAATAAGTTGGTAACTACAGCTCCTGACTTAGTATTGCCACCTACGACTTCTATCGCCCATCACTGTGGGCCCTTAGCTCCATGGTATGATTAGAACTTAAGAAATGAGAAGCCCCAAAATAAAAGATTCAGAAACTGGAGAGCTAATTATTCTGAAACAACTAAAATAGTGTATAAAGACTCATTACACATGTAGGAAAGTCTTGTTAGAAAGATGGAAGTTACAGACTCCAAGATCTTAAATGCACGCGGTTCTGGTAGACAATTTTGTGGAATCTTCAACTCTCTGCACTCTCCCGATTGTACTTCTATTATGTCTAAACGTTTCCAAGCTCTCTGTTTCAAAGTATTTGATATTTTCAAGGATAGCCTCTAATCTCCTTGCCTTGGTAAGTGTGGGTCTCTAACTCTCTGCTGGTGTTACATACCAACTATTCTAGCTCGGCAAATCTATCAGAATTGGAGCTTTTACCATTATCTGAACTCACATAACTCCTCACAGTGGTTTCGTCTGAGTCACGATGGGACCCATGTCCTCCTAATATTTTCAGAGTAGCCTTCCATTGGTCACACACGCTTTGCTAAATTTATGTAGTCCGCTGATGCTCCGCTACTGTGCATCTGGTATGGAAAAAGGCACTAGTAATGCCTTTGCTGAAAAGTTATCAGCCGATCCATGAGCAATTACTATCCCATATCCCTACTTCTATATTAGAAAACGCAATTTTCATGTTACCTAGAGTCCAATCAACTTTTAGCTGCTTCTTAATCTGGATTTCGTCCAGGATACAGCAGTGCTAGATGATCTGAGAATGCTGGTGGACCAAGGCAAGTCATCAGCATTGGTCCTGTTAGACCTGTCCACCGTATTTGATATGGTCTCTAATTGCATATTACCAGGGCCACTGGAATTATGCGACTGTGCTGCTACTGTGATTTTCGCATAATTGTGGATTTTTCTGCATTTGACACATAATCCATCATCTGCTGCGTAATCTGCAGATTTTAAGAAATGAAAAACTTTGTTTCTAGCTCAAGCGGCTCAAAAGTTAGTTAAAACACAGCAACGTGTTGCCGTGCAGTGGAAGGCCCTTTGCAAAGGTTGACTGGTTACCTTTCTATTGCTTATTGCTACCTTTGGGTGTTAAACTGGTACTAATGAGGTACAACTAATGCTCAGACAATGTTAACAAGCTTAAACATGACAAAATAATGAAGTAATACTATCAAAAAATTTGCCACATAATTTGCCTTTTCTTGCCACATAATTTACTCATTCCTGCCACATAATTTAACCCTTGCCTGCTGCGTGATTCAAGTAGCCCTGCATATTACTATCTCATCTGGCAAAAGATAGACTCCAGCACAAGGTTCTTGCATGGATTGAGTCTTCTATGTCTTAACCATGTCCAAGCAGTATATTTATATCCATTCTGCTCTAGTTTCAAATCTCTCAAACATGGAGTTCCAAATGGCTGTTGACTTAGCCCTACCTTCGTTGTTAGACCACTGGCTCTCCGCATAAGATCCTAGGGGCTACAGTTCATATGTTATGCAAACGATACACAAATACTTATATCCTTTGACAAACATGTGTAACAGTTACATTCCACATGACTTCTCCAGTGTGCAGGAACAGACAAGGAAAGCTCCTGTGTAATACACACAAGTGGCTACTGGAGGCTTCTTCCCTCTCCAGTAGCACAGCAGGACTTCCCAGCTTCAGTCTGAATTTCGCCTTCAAAGAGGCGGGAGGGACTGGATCAGAGACAGTCACTTTGTTCAGGCAGGAACAGTTCACGTCTTCCAAACTGCACAGAGTCTGAGCTGCTACTCACCTGCCAGTTAAGTTCTTGGCGTTAATAACAGAATCCTCACCTTCCGCTGGAGAGTCTTCTTTTCAGTACCAGCTCCCGCTCGCAGTGAGTGTAAATTGGTTTTGTAAAAAACAAGCTTCACTAGACCAAGTGGTCACCTGCTCTTCACAAAGAGGGCCTGTTTGGTGTCCTATTGTGTCACTAGGGGCTAACCATGAGATCAGTGAAGCTTGATCCTTTCGCAGCCAAAATCACACAGTTCATATTTGGAGTGCTCCTACTGTCACTCAAACCTCAGCATTCTCTCATCTGCTTCCAAGACTTGGGCCACATGTTTGGGATTTGCCTGTCCTCTCTGTGTGTGCAGACTGTCACTGGGTTCTGCCTCTTGGAAAACCATCATGGTTGGGCTCTGTAGACCTCTAGCTGCTTCCTTCCGGCCGCAGGTCATATACCCAGCCTTGCAGCTGACAGGAAGCAGAGGTAGGCCTGTGTACAATCTGGCACCGCGATCTGAAACACCTTCAGATACAGCAGCTAGCAGTAGCGGTCGGGAACTCCTTTGTTCTGACTTTGCACCTCCATCCACTCCCTGAGTGGTTTAGTTTGAGGACCTATGATCCTAAGCCCGCCTTAAAAAAAGGTCAAAACCATATTTCTTCCCATTCAAGTATCCCATGTTGACTTTTCCTTTGAATTTTCACTGAAGCAGTGGGCCTTCCTTATCACCGCTCTGTGACTACCAGGGAGGTGTTGTCAGCACCTCCTCCAGCTTCACATTTTACGACCCTTTCTGCCAAAGGAATCGGGCTCAACCTTTCTGCAGCTCCTTTATGCAAAGAATAGGCAGGTTGCACGTCTGCGGCTGAGAAACTAAATACAGTGCCTTTACATGCAGTAACTAGCACCCATATAATGAGTCTCACACTTTATCTTCATGTTTTAAAAGGAACACATGCACTGAGAAACCAGTTTGTGGTTTCTTGGTGTGCAAAGTTGAGATGCTAACAGTATCTAGCAAAGAAAATGGAGGGAAACAATTGAAACTAGAGTTTTTTTCTACCCTCCTCCCTTCTGTTCTGATGCAGAGAAGTCTAACCTGCCTCTTTGTAGATTTCTCTGCAAAGACTATAGCAGAAGGACAATCACCTGGACCCCACCCATGAGGAGGACAATCCTAGCCCACTCATACATGCATCCCAGGCAGCACCATCGCCAAACAGGTTAGATGGCCTACTTTGCTTCCTATGTCTAGGTCAAGCCCTCCTACAGTGGCCATTCCTGACAAGAGAGCACAAACTAAATCAAAGCCCAGTGCTCGTGCATCTGAGCTGCTATTGACAGCTGTCATTTAGCCTACCCAGACCACTGACCCAGAATGGTACAAGTCTAGTTTCTGCAATAAGCTTCACGTCCAGTCTGTGAATTACCGAGGATTTGCCTACTGGTTCCGTTAGACTAGCTGGACATATCCAGTCTCTTCTAGTTCACAAATTCGTGGGGGATCCAGACATCCCAGTACTATGTGTGTCTGGCCAAAGTCAGTCGCTGGGCCTAAGAATTCTTCCTTGTCTGCCCCTAACTAGGCCCACACAAGGGTCCTGGAGGATTGCGAATTTCGAGCATATTTGCCCTCAGGTAGGAAGATCTTTTCACCTTCCAACTTACCTTGGGGGTTATTGTACCTTAACAGCACACATCAGGCCAGATACTGAGTAATCAGATCCTGCACCAAAACCCCAGACTAGCTTGCTGCACTGTAATTGTATATTCAGGAGTGGTAACAGCTCCTGAGTTCACCCCCTTGGACAGCCACCCAGGGCACACCATCTTGCCTCTCATATGAGATGTCAGGATCTAGTGCACCTTCCCTAGAGCTACCCAGTGCCTTGGGTCTGGTAAAGCCTTTCTAAAGGTCAACATGGGCAATTCTTGACTTCCCTCACTTTAGGAATCATCTGAGGGCCCGATTTATAAAAGGGTTTTACCCATTCTGTGTATATGGGGAAATGTGTTCATACATATGGCCCTAACATTCCTAAGTGACTCCTCTGTGGGCTCACAGGTCTCCTGGTGCTCACAGAGTGAGGGCTGATTGCTTCAAGTTGCAAACACCCTCCTTCCACTTGCATCCCTCCTACGTCTGCGGTGACACCCTAAGACTGAGCTCATTGTCATTACCCTGAGGCTGAACACCTAGCAGTCCAGGGCTTAAAGGGTGGATACACAGTCCAGCTTGGAGTAGGTGCACTTCGTTAGTACCATGCAGGGGTCTGTCTGGTCCAAGGCTTTTGTTGATGGTCAAATAGGCAGCACCCTCAGAGAAAAAGTGTCCCCACCACTGGCTGTCTCAGGGTCCTCTCCTGTTGGAGCCAGTAACCCTTGAACCACTGGCCTCACCACTACAGGTTGAAGCCATCCTCTTTGCCTTCTTCTCTTGGGTCCATGATTCATAACCTCAGGGCCAGAACCCTCAGTTGGACAATCTTGGTACTCACATTCTCCGGGACCCTACATTCCTGTCACAACTCACAACCTAGGATGCAGACTCCAGGAAGCTTGGACACACAGCTACCTTCCTCTGGGCAACACCTCTCTCCAGTCCAGGATGACTAGTGCCATAGGGTAATCACAGTTCCAGTTCCAGCTCGAGTACTGCCTGGGGTACCGACGGACAGAGCGGTGCCCCTTCCCTGAGCTGCCGCCAGGTTGAGGTGAGGCTTCTTATCCGTACACTACGGGTACAACTGGTAAATTAGCCACACAATCAGTAGGATTACTGGTGTTGTATTTAACTTTATTATTTTTATCACTTATCACGTGCTATTTTGCAGTAGCATTTCGAGGTCCTGACGAAAGCCGTGACACCATCCTGGGTCTTCAAGGCTGAAACATGTAGACCTGTTTTTCGTCTGACACGTGCAGTTATAAATTCATACTGTAGGTGCACTGTTTTTAATCCTGGCACTAAGAACGCGTCAATAAAGTTAGCTTTGCCGTTCTCGATAGCTAGTTTTAACATCACTATGCACACTTTTTGATGCGCTGTGCTCTCGACCCAACGAGTTTTCGTCTGCAGGATTTAGTATATCCTAACAGTGTAGGAATAAAACATCCCTGAGCTCCTTCCTCTCAGAGCGGGAGTCGTAGCCCTTGGTGGGGCCAGGTTTTACCGCCAAGAGGAGAATCCCAGATGATGAAGCATGCCACCTATGGTGGGTGAGGGATTTCATCCTAAAAGAGATTCTCCCACAAGCTCCTTGAGATAATCTCTAGTGTATCTTCCCTGTTTGTCCTGGTATTCAGACCCAGGGATTCCTTTGTTGTTTATCAATCACAGTTCCCCACCATGAACATTCCTTACCCTTCTGTTTTGATCCTCCAACTACTGCTCTGAGGGACACTAATCTTTCTATTAGAATGGTCTGACTGGCACAGGTATTCCGCTTTCACCTCGTTCACGGAGGCCTTGTAAGAGACACTAAGGCATACTCTGCACTTCCCTCTTGCTAGCTTCCTTCCTCCAGGGCTACTTTAGCTCTCCAGTCAGACTGCCCAGTAGTGCAGGACTTCCTGAGGCATGACGAGTTTCCTCTCTTGTGCTCTGACTGATGGAAGGCAAAGCTTTGCCATTATAATAGGAGTGTGTCTCCCTGCACTGATCTGTAATTTGGAGGCCTTCAGGATCATCGTTTTTCCTGCTATTCTGAGGGCTGACCCACCCCACCAGTGTCTTCTTAGACACTCTGGTGTTGGCCCATTCATAGGCCTCCCTCTCAAGATTCCAGGGCTTACTGAACTCTGTCGATTAGAAAATGGTGCACCCATGCCGAACACATTCCAAAATATGTTCCTTCATGATCAAATCAAAAAGCTCATCATATCTCGCAACCCCTCTGCCTTTCACCCACCCCAATAGTGACTGTAACGAGGGCTCAACAAGGATGCTCAGCAGGACTGCTGAGGATCCTTTTTAGTGCCCCTATGGTTTTCACAGTACTGCTTTGGAGTTAACCCAAAATTGTTCATCGGTTTCCCCTATATGTCAGTGTACTGTTTGCATTCTGTCTAATCTAAGCTAAGGACTGCATTCGTACCCAAATTAAGAGATGTTCTCTTAAGCACCAGAGACCCAGCGATTCTGCTGTAAAGCACCCATCTGAAGTGTCAGCTCTATGGAAATAAACCATCTGTGGATGCCATCTGCACCTCCTATTAGGTACTAAATCTTTAGTGTACTGGGGTTTAAAATGCCCTACACTGGGCACTTCATGCCCTGCTTCATTACTACTGCTGATGCCACCATCACTGGTCCCAGAAGCCTGCTGAACTCCAAGCCCATACATCTGAATTTAGCCTCATGCACTAAGAGGGATTTATGTCATTCCAGTGCACGGGTGGCCTTAGACTTCTTGAGAGCACAGCTAGTCTCTTCTCTACAATGCCCAACTCCTTCTCCAAAAGATTGAAGTGATGCGCCTCCAGTTCTGAAGGCGCCAAACCTTGAGTGGACCACCCGCTCTCTGCTTGGGACAGTATCAGTGAGGGGTCTTACTCTTGGCAGGCTTCCTCCCCTGCTCTCAATGCCTTTTTCCAATGCAGTTTTAATAAACCTGTTGCTAACCTAAATCGTCTGTTCTTGGCATCCAAACCACATCTCTATTTTGGCAAACCAAGGCAAAGTTGCCAGATTTGCCCTCCATTTAAAGAAAAAACAAGGTACAAAACTTCAAAACAGAAACAAAGAAGATTAAAGTAAGAAAAAAAATGTGTACGATTTTTGAAGCGAAAAATCTGATGTGGCTTTTAGTTCTTGACCCCAGGTTGTAAGATACTCCTGGACCAAGGCGGGATCCCAGTACTGAACACCAATAGATCTGGTTTCCTCTGTGGGGCAAATCCTACCACCAACACAATATACTAGCTCTTAGTCAGTGAAACACTATTTCTTCAAGACAATGTTGTCTGTTCCTTAGTAGCAAAAAACTTGCAGTACTAACACAACACCTGAACCAAAATAAATACTCAGTAAAGCTCTCAGACCAATTTAACAAAATCAAAAAATATTTTATGATGAAGATTAGACCAAAATGACAACATTTGGATCAAACATGCAAAGTTATAGTGCTTCAAAGCAACAATTCCTTTCCACATGGCTTCTCCATTCTGCATCAGCAGCCAGGTAAGGATAGTTTTTGTGCAGTATTCACAAGTGGTCAATGGAGACTTTTTTCCACTCCAGTACAACTCCCAGCTGTAGGCTGCCTCTTGCCTTAAGTCAGGCCAGAGGGGCTGGAAAAGAGTCAGTCTCCTTGTAACGCCATGCACAGTTCGCGGTTACGAAACTTCAAAGAGTTCCTGTGGGGTGTCTATGACTTGCGTCCTCACAGCAGACAGAATCTCTTCTGGTAGTCCTGAGTCTGAATATGCCGGTAGATTGTACCTGCTCCTCAGATGCCAGTTCAATCGTTGTTGTTTAAACCAAACTCCCTGCCTTCCACTGAACAGTCCTCTTTCCATATACAAGCTCAAAGTAAGTGTACATTGACTTTGTCACTCACTTACCAGCTGCAACAAAGAATCTCCACCAAGTCCCATCAGGCCCGGCTCCAGGAATATTTATTTGGGTGGGCCAATGGTGCATTTGGGTGGGCCACTGCAGGCCGATTTGTCGCTCATATGTCTAGCCAGGCCTGCTTCTGGGCCTTCCTTTATCTCTTCTTAGTCTTACAAGGCCTAGTAAAACGCACTCTTTTCCAAATCTCTTTCCAAATGTTATCACTCTCAAAAAGTGTTTTTTCCATGTAATGTCCCTTTGATGGGAAGAGGAGGTTTCTGAGGTGGGAGTATCATGCAAGTGACACTACTCGGGCTCCCTCTGTGCGAGCCTTCGGGGAGAATCCCTCTTCATTACTACCTCTACCTGACCCCGGACTCTGCAACGCACTCCCTTCCAGGCTTGATTATCCACTTTTCTACCACCCCTTTCCAGTGCATCTGATCTCACAGCTGACCTTGGGCCCCAGCCCCATAACAGCCACCATCAGGTTCCACTTTCATTATTCCTGGTAAAAAACATTAGTAAAATCACCTCCAAACTTGAAACATTGAATATAGCAGTAAATATAATTAGCACACACTTTAAAGTATGTTCTACAGTTGCCCTAATGACCCGGCTGCTAATTAAATAAACACGCATTTGCAATGCAATAGCTCTCACATTTGCAAGAGTTTAAGCTATTGGCATTGTAAATGACAATGCCTTTTATTTATGTTTTAAAAACCAACAGGAGAGGGCCTACCAAACAGTCATTGTGCACATAGGAGCGGGCAAACCACTCCTCGCCTGCCCTGAGAGCAGCACCCCCCCCCCCCACCCACAAAGCAGCACAAACATAAAATGATAATAACTGAGAGTTATTTTAATTTTATGTTTCTACTTCTCTCACTGCTTGAAAGCAGTGGGGCGACGCTTCTCCGCCATAGCGGAGGAACCGCCACTGGAAATAGGGGAGGGATATGCACAAGATGGACAAGCTGTAACAAAGAAAGCCATCTAATGAGAAGCAAGCAGATGAGAATGACAATAAAGCCAACCAGTGTTAAGCAATGGGAGGGCTGTATGTCTCTTTAAGCAAGATTCTTCCAGCTCAACAAGACTCTCAGCCAGCATCTAGACCTGGGTGCAATCCTGTTTGCAAGCAATGCCAGACATTACATGCAACAAGTTATTTTCTAAATGCATGGAGAAATGTTGAGACAACACCATGATAATGAAACCCATTCCCAGCTGCTATTCGGAACCTGGAAGTAAAGAATATACACAGGACCACATCAGTGCAGATCATCTGCAGGGAGTTCAGGGGCTGCAGACAGGGGCGGACTGCGGAACTTGTTCAAGTTTTGAAGAGTGTTGAAGCCACCCTACATGGGCAGCTGGTTACAATGGAAGGTTAGCACAGGAACGAGAATGCAGTGTTTTCTGGCCAAAATCCCCTCTTAACAAATGCTGGACAACTGGCCATGTCGATGCATAGGAGAGAATTGAACATCGTGCTAGCGCAGACTCAGTACTTCCCAGGAACAGGCCAGACCATGGCATTCTGTGAACAGGCTTGTCACCCCTATGCAAAGCATGGCTCAGTCGATATTCATCGTATTTATGTGTTTTTATATAGCGCATACTTTACCCAGAAGTGCCAGAGTGCTTTACAATAGTGCTAAGTACATTACATCAGAAAATTCAGAGTAACAATGGTAGTAGGTGACAGTATGTAAATCTACTACTGTTACTCATGGTGAGTTTTACATATTTACAAATTGCATAAACACTAGCGATTACATATTAAGGATAGTTGTAACAATTAGCGTGCATCGCTTTGCATGAATATATAATACAAACAGAGTTGAGGCAGAATGTTGTACTACCTCTCTCATGAGGGTCCGAGTCAAGCCATAGGATGTGAGGACAAGTGCCTGGTTCGGAGCTAGGCGAGGAGAATTGATAAAAGTGTCTTTGAAAGAGAAGGGTATATGGTCCGTTTTGAAGATCCGGAAAGAGGTGGTGGTGGGATGGTTTGGAGGTAGTGAGTTCCATATTCTGGTCGTATTACCTGAGAAAGATTGTGCCATCATGTCTGGACTGACAAACAGCAGACAGATGGCTTGGCACCGACAGGACACCACTCAATGCTGACATTCTTGGCGTTGCTACTAGGGAAACCGTGGCATTGTGTTGTGTAAGGGACAGTGCATCACATATACCAGCACCATCTGTTCTTTCTGGGTTTGCATGTCTGCCAGCCACCCTCATGCAGAGGAGACATTCTGCTGGAACGATGCATCACTCCTAGTGGTGCCAAGCACGCACCACAAGGGCCTGGAAGAGGCAGCATCACCCCTGCTTTTTAAATAGTTTTCTATCAATCTACCCCATGTGCGACTGCATGACGTCTCTTACTGTGAATGGCATCTTCTGCGTACATGGAACTGTATATATATATATGGGCACTGTATAGTAAGGTATACATCTGTTGCTATTTTAATTACTGTAATGTCCTATTTTGATCTTCCTGTGGTGTAAAATTTCTAAATTCTAGGGGGTTCCTCTTAACTTCATGCCCTAATCGTACCTCCGTGATGTGTGTGCCAACCTGTCCATTTTGCCAGCACAGTTAATATACACATGCACTACAAGAAATCATAGGCGACTGGCCTCTACGGGGAGGAGGTGGCGGACGCTTGTGCAAATATTAACATTAAATAACGTACCTAAATCTCCGTCCTCCGCTCTGGAACTCTTCACTGGATGCAATGCGGGCACCAATACTGGCACTGCCCTCATGCTGTGAGAGCAGTGCCCCGATTGGAGGGAGCGGCCTCAATCACCACTGCTAAGTGTTGCAGTTAGCGCTCTAGCGTTAGACGCTAGAGCGCAAGAGGATACTATGCAATGCGTACGCCACGAACGTGGCGTACTCCGATGTATAAAATAAAGGGGCGCGGCCTGAGGAGTCAGTCCGCGCTGAGACCAAGACACGTAGTGTGGCGTCCTTCTTTGCGGCTGCGAGCGTGCGCAGCGAGGGCCTCCAACAGCGCCAGCGGCCCTACAACACTGGCGACGAAGTACGGGATAATCGACCCCGTGTGCCTCAGCTGCAACCCGCGCCCCGCGGCAGTCCCGCGCGCGCGCACGTGGACCTGACGGCCCGACTGGAACCGGCTCCTCTCCCCCGGCAGTGAAGCTGGGCCCCACGTGTTTGGTACGACCACCGGTGAGTGCACGTGTGCACCAAATCACGTCCATTTCGGCAGATGAACATTCCTGCCTCCTGCCTGAGTGATTATGTTTGGCAGCTGTGCCCTGGCTGGGCCCTGAAGCTCTCTAGCCATCCCGGGTGTGGGGATCTTTTGACTCTGCGGCCTCCTCTGTCTACTCCCGCTGTGCTGTGTCCCAGGGAGCCATGGGTGATGATGAGCGCCCCGCCCAGGCGGTGCCACTGCACCCCGCGTCCGGCGTCCTGCCGCCCTTCAGTGAGACTGCTGACCCTGCCACTGCCACCCCACGCTGGCAAACGTGGATTGGCCGGCTCAATAATTATTTCGCTGGCACCAGAGAGACCGACGGAACCGTGAAGAGGTCCCTACTGCTCCACTATGCAGGGGAGGAAGTATATCTCCTATTCAAGCATCTTCCCAACACCGGGAACACAGACGACTATGATGCGGCCGTGACGGCCCTCAATGCACATTTCGACCCCCAGTTGAACCCGGATTTTGAACACTTCAAGCTACGCCAAGCGAGGCAAAGGGAAGGGGAGTCGGTGGATGCATTCCACGCTCGACTGAGGGTGCTAGCGGACACGCACCTCGTCGGTGATAGAGCCAAGGAGGAGATCAGAGCACAGATAATCTGCGGCATACGAAGCAAAAAGTTACGAACACTCATCCTCCGCCAACCAAACATCCCGATGGCGGACATCCTGGTGCTGGCACGGTCCCATGATCTGTCCGACGCCCGCGCGGAGGAGATGGAGATGGCGCTCACACGAGGGGCCGGGTCAGGAGTGACAGTCAAAACGGAGCGGGCCGACGCAGTACAGACACGTGAAGCGCCCCGCCGACCGGCGGCCAAGAAGCCTGCGGCCTCGTGTGGGTACTGCGGGTATGACGAGCACGCGGGCAGGACGTGCCCCGCAAAAGGAAAACCGTGTGACAACTGCGGCGTGATGAACCATTTTGCGTCTGTTTGCCGCAAACGATCCACGCAACGAGACCGAAGGGGAAAGAGGCCAGAGAAGACCATGGTGAGACAGCTGTCCCAGCTGTCCTTGTCTTCCCACACCAACTCAGGACGCAAGCAAGCGCAGGCCCTGCGGGAAGAGGTAATGGAGTCCGATGATGACGAGGGGGAAACATACCTGGTTTCATTCACTAGAGCCCTCAAGAGCTCGAGAAGACCACAGCCGAGGTGCGACGTCCTAGTCGCTGGATCCCGGATAAACGCCGTGATCGACACGGGGGCGTCAGTCACCGTGATGGGAGTGCAACAGTACAATCGCCTCCGACCCAAGCCCGAGCTCCGACGGTCGAAAGCCCAGATTTATGCCTACGGAAGTGACACACCGCTGCCCCTGGCAGGAAAGATGACAGTGCCTGTGAAGTCGGATGACGCAGAGATAACAATTGACATACATGTGATCAATCAGGAGCCAGATACCCTCCTAAGCGGGCATGCAGCCGAAGACCTAGGGCTGATCGCATTCCTCCGGAAGGTACAAGAATCCCAAATGACCACCCTGCTGGACCAGTTCCCGGAGCTGTTCACTGGCCTGGGGAACATCCGACGACCGCCGGTCAAGCTCCACATTGACCGCTCAGTCACACCCACAGCGTTAAAGCACAGGAGGATTCCCTTCCACCTACGCCCGCTAGTAGAAGAGGAGCTGAGGAGGCTGGAGGAGCAAGGCGTCATCGAGACAGTAACAGGACCCACCCCCTGGGTATCACCCATGGTGATAGCAGAAAAGCCCCGCCAACCAGGCAAGATTCGGGTGTGCATCGATATGAGGCTTCCCAACAAGGCCATCAAAAGGGAGAGACACATCACGCCCACGATGGATGACATAATCGCAGACCTCAACGGAGCCCGGTGGTTCTCCAAACTGGACCTTAATGCGGGGTACCACCAACTAACGTTGGCCGAAGAGAGCAGATATATAACCACTTTCAGCACGCACCTGAGGCTGCGAAGGTACCGACGCCTTAACTTTGGCATCTCCTCGGCAGCTGATATATTTCAGAACACTATCAGAGACATCTTGCAGGGACTACCGGGGGTACTGAACGTCAGTGATGACATACTGATACACGCCACAACGGTGGATGAGCACTACCGGCGGGTCCGGTCTACACTGACGAGGCTGAGGGAGTTTGGGGTCACGTTACACAAAGAAAAGTGCCAGTTCTTTCAGCAAAGCATCGAGTTCTTCGGATACACGTTTACCAATCATGGCATTCAAGTGGACCCGAGGAAATCCCAGGCTATCAAAAACGCCCCAGCACCGACTTCCGCGTCAGAAGTCCGCAGTTTTCTCGGGATGGCCACGTACTGTGGGCGGTTCATCCCAAATTTGGCTACCACGTCTGAACCTCTCAGACGCCTCACAAAGACAGACACCCTGTGGCGCTGGGGGCAAGAGGAAGAGGAAGCATTCCACGCTATCAAGACCACACTTCTGGACCAAGCTACTCTGGTCTACTTTGATCTGACCAGGAAGACCGAACTGCTCGTCGACGCCAGTCCGGTGGGGCTGGGCGCAGTCCTCACACAAGAGCAGGAACCGGGGAGATGGGCCACCCTGGCCTACGCCAGCAAGGCACTTACTGCAACTGAACAGAGGTACTCTCAGATTGAACGTGAAGCACTAGCCATCCGATGGGGCTGCCGGCACTTCCACCTGTACGTCTGCGGGCACCCTTTCACAGTAGTGACTGACCACCAACCATTGGTGCCCCTGTTCAAGGGGACAGCGCCCCACCCCCCCCCGAGGATCGAAAGGTGGGCCATCGGGCTACAACAATACCAGATGGAGGTGACATATCGGCCAGGTGCGAAAAACCCGGCGGACTTTCTGTCGCGACACCCGGAAAGTGATGTGACGTCCCCGATCGGGAAGGAAGAGGAAGATGAAACCGAAGCACACATCGACCTTCTGGCCGCTCTGACCTGCCCTCGGGTACTAACAATCCAGGAGATCCTACAAGCCGGGGAGCACGACGCCGTGTTGGCAAGGACACGGGGAGCTCTTCAGAAAGGGTCATGGGCTGATTTCCTACACACCGCCAATTCGTGGGCAGACGAGGAGAAGAAGGATTTGCAGCAGATTTGGCGAGTGCGGAATGAACTAAGTATGACCCGCGATGGCGTCGTCCTGCGGGGATCCAAGATCGTCATGCCGGCCGCACTGCGCCATCAAGCCACGCTCATTGCTCACAACGGCCATCAAGGGATGGAGAAGATGAAGACCAGAATGAGGGCGAAGATATGGTTCCCGGGGCTGGATGGCATGGTGGACGATGTGGTAAGAAGCTGCTCCGCGTGCCAGGTGACGAGCGGCCCTGAGCCTCCGGCCCCCATCGTGACAGAAGAACCGGGAAGGCACCCATGGGACAAGATTAGTATAGATTTTGGAAGCCTCCCAAACGGAAAAGTGTCGCTGGTGGTTATTGACAGCTTCTCGAAATATCCCGTGGTGGAAGTTCTACCGTCCACAGCCTTCATGTTTGTGGGACCAGCGCTGGAAAAAATATTCACCATGTTTGGGCGTCCCTCGGAGCTGAAGAGCGACAACGGGCCACCCTTCCACGGTCACGAATTCAGGGAGTTCCTCCAGCACCAGGGAATACAACACCGGCGAATCACCCCTCAGTGGCCACAAGCCAACGGAGAGGTGGAACGGTTCATGAGGACCCTGAATAAAGTGATTCGAATAGCCGGCGTGGAGCAACTAGACCCCGAAAGGGAGATTCAGCGATTCCTGGGAGAGTACCGGAGCACGCCCCACTGCTCCACCAAACAAGCCCCGTGGTCTCTCATGCTCAAAGGCATCCGCCGCGATGGGCTACCCACAGCCCCTGGGTGGGCGCCCCCACTGTTCGAAGCGGAGCAAGCCTTTCAACGACGGGCACACCGAGACCGGCAGGTGAGCCGGGCCAGAGGCAGTCGAGACCGCGACATCAGACCAGGGGACAGCGTCCTCGTGAAGGATCGAAGGCCGGGAGGAAAATTCAAACCCCGATATGAACCAGGTAGTTGGACAGTGGCACAGAGGCAGGGTACCATGATCACAGCGGAAAGAGGGGTGGAGTCGACCACCCGGAACATCTCGTGGTTCAAACGCATTCCGGAGGCCACTGACCGCGGCCGGGGGGGGCTGAACGGAGGGGAGGAAGAGATCTCAACCCCAGAGCTGGAACCTGGACTGACGCCCAGCGGAGCCAGCAGCGCCCCAGAGCAGAGCCATCAGGCCCCGGCGGAAGGTGAAGCCCCGAACAGCCACCCAACCAGCTCCGGCACTCGTGCCACCGCAAGGTATGGTCTGAGAGAGAACCCCACGCCAAGCAGCCGCCTTAAAGACTTTGCCTGCCAAGCAAGTGAGTGACTGTTATGGACTTCCGTTTATTTTGTTATCCAAGTTGGGGAGGGATGTTGCAGTTAGCGCTCTAGCGTTAGACGCTAGAGCGCAAGAGGATACTACGCAATGCGTACGCCACGAACGTGGCGTACGCCGATGTATAAAATAAAGGGGCGCGGCCTGAGGAGTCAGTCCGCGCTGAGACCAAGACACGTAGTGTGGCGTCCTTCTTTGCGGCTGCGAGCGTGCGCAGCGAGGGCCTCCAACAGCGCCAGCGGCCCTACAACACTAAGGACACTGGAGCCCTGCACTTACTCCGACCCAGCTGGGTTTGAGGTTTCAAAGTGACCATGTGTGGCTGGCCGTCGCATGACGACTGGCCAAAGGGACATGCGCACTTTGAAAAGTGCAGACTCAACCCACACTCCTGCTCGCTGCGGTCATTCAGCAGCGGCCCGCCCCGTCCTGACGCTCCATTCAGGACAGGGGGGATGACAAATAGAATGGTAATGAATTCACATTTTATTTTTCATCTTTGGGGGTAATTTAAGTGGGGCGACGCTCCTCCTCTCCAACGGAGGAGCCGCCCCGGATTCTGAGTTTGTTCGAGACATCGATGTTGGTGGCTCGTCCATTGCCATCATCCCGATTTCTGTGTGGTGCTGCCCACTTCTCGTGAAATAGACATTACCATCTGGACTGGGTGCATGAGGCCCCACTGCTAGTTTGTGTTGTCATGTACGATGCAACATAAACATTAAGTAACCTTACAAATGCGGAATGGAGAACACCCCTCCCCAGGCAAGCATACAAGCAGGGAAGGGGTTCGGCTTTTGTGTTGTGTAGGTTTTGGAACACTGGATCATAATAACAGGGCGTATGAGCGTACCTCTCGAAACGTGCCAAGGCAGGCATGACTCCACAGATCCGTGACAGTTTAAGACACAACACTCAGTAAACCTGGTGCTTCCTCCCCAGGTAATTAATCTCGGTGGGGGCCGAGCGGGGAGCGAGGGTTATTGTTCTCTAGTCTCGAGCAAATAAATCCCGCTGTAATCTCGCGTTGATTAAAGGCCTATTGATCTCCCACCCGTCCTCGGGTCCGCTGCCGTGGAAACTCCTGAAAGCGCAAGGTTTGCTGATGGGTTTTTTGCTAATCAGGTCTTGGTTGTGTTTGTTTTTCGCCTCGCACCTGCTGAGGCTGTGGAAGTGATTTGCGATGGGAGTTCTCCTGTTCAATTAACCTCTGCTTTCTGCTTCAGTCAAACGCAATTTAAAGTCACGCCGGCAGGAGCCGGTTCAGCGGGGCAGGGAATTCATTTCACCGGTCTCTGCCCCTTCCAGGGCTGCCGCGACCCTGCGACCAGAGCGGAGGATGCTGGTAAACATAAATATAAAAAATAATCAGTAAATAAAAAAATGTTTTAGTGCCGATGAAGAAGTGTAATTACTTCGCCTTGTTTATTATCTTACGAATGGCTGTTTAGCAAGTGGTTAAAACCAATGCTTATCTCTGTATCCCAAATTTACTAAGCCTTTGCATCGTCCTAGCGTTGCACACGGCGCCGCAAGGCAACTCAAAGGCTTAAGACGTACAAAGCCACACAAGGGGTGATTTGCACCACCTTGTGTAGCTTTGTAAAGAAATGTAACCCAACACAGTGGCGTTAAGTTACATTTTGTAGCAGTAGGCGTTCCACGGATAGAGCATAGGGTTCCGGTGCATCCACCCATGGAATTAGAATCAATCCCAGATTTACTAAAATCAGTAAACCTGGGATTGCGTAACAATGGTATGCCACCCAGACTGTGGGGTAATGTGGAGAAATATGTTTATTTCTCCTTGTTATTTCCTCTTCCTGTGAGTGATGCATTCTGTACAAAAACAATGCTGGCCATGAGGCAGACATCTTTGCACCATGGTGGAAGGGTGCCTAGGTTGGCACAAGGCAGCCTCAAGTGAGCTAGTGCAGGTAGAGAGCTGACAAGCGTCTTATCTTAGTATATTTGGTGAAGTTGAGTTCTCTTCCATTCATGCAATGCAGGGTAGCATCTTCGCTTGCTTCTCTGCATTGCGTGAACTTTTAGTAAATATGTTCCTGTGGTTTTGTTATAATGCGCCTTCTCCTTCTAACACAGGGACTTGTGTCCTTGCCTGGCAAGAGAACTACAGGGAGGATGAGCAGTGACGGCCCGTGTAGGGCGTTTTACCGGGGCGGTGACGTGGCGCAGAGGAGGGGCAGGGTGGGGGTTGCAAAATGCGGCAAATGGCCGATTTCAGCGATGCAGCGCGCGCAACAAAATTCGTTTTATTGATTTTTTTCGTAACTTACCTGAAATCGGCCGTTTGCCGCATTTTGCAACCCCCCACCCTGCCCCTCCTTTGCGCCACGTCACCGCCCCGGTAAAACGCCCTACACGGGCCGTCACTGAGGATGAGTACTTGTGAACATCCCTCTTCTGGAGCCTACATTCAAAGGTTACATATTTACTAGCCCTAGGACTTCTTTAGATCTTTCTTGAGACAGCACATGCCCTGTTGCTTTCAAACATTTTGTCAGCTTAAAGGGGGTTTAGAGACGGCCCAATTCTTACCATTGGTTGACTTTATCATCACTCTAATTTGCCTGCTTCTCTTAATCTTTGTGTGTTTCTGCCTCCGCTGGAGTGTGGCCCTAGTACTGTGTCATTTGTTTGTAAGTGTCCTTCCATTGTTCAAGTTTTTTGGCCTGGGCTACTTTTTTTCTTCTATTTGCAGAACACACTAAGCGTACATGTGTTTCCAAGCCATCTTCCTCCTGGTCCTGTCCATGCTGTTGCTTTCAACCTCTCTCTTGCCCTGCTTGTTCCAACTGCTTTTCCATCCTCTCCCTTTTTTCTCTCCATTTTGTCCATTGTTTGCTTGCTCTGCTTTGTGTTTTTAGCCCGCTTCGCTATGACACGCCTTCTACTGTTGCTTTCCCCCCACTCCTTTTCCTCCCATTGCCCACTGTGGTGCCCCTTGGTACCACCTTCCCTCCAGTTGTCTTCTGTGTTGCCCCTTGATATCCACCCATCCCCACGTTGTCCGCTGTGTTGCCCCACTCCCTCCTGTTGTCTGCCGTGTTGCCCTCCACTCTCTCGTCTGCCGTATTGCCCCACTCCTCAGGAATTGCCCCTACTCCCACTCGTTGTTCGCTAAAACAAGCAACTTTTTTTGTTGTTTTTTTACTTCTAGTCATGCTGCACAGCATCCACACTGATGTACAATAGGGCAAAAAACCTTAACAAAGCCAAATAGCTTTACTATTTGGCTTTGTCAATGTGTTTATCAGAAATGCTCTAGAGCAGTGTGGCTGCTGAGCAGCATGGTTGAAAGTAAGAAAGAATGGCACTATGACAAGGCCAGGGTTTACCACGTCATAGTGCTTTTTTTTTACCTTCTGCCGTGCTGCACAGTAGCCCTGCTACTGTACAACATGGCTGAAACAAAACTGACACAGGCAAAAGCTATAGCAAAGGCAAGACCTATTGGCTTTGCTAATGCTTATTATCGTTGGTCTCTTCCGAGCATCAGGTGTAGATCAACACTTTGAGCACTGGTATGGGTAGAACAGAGACGCAACCACTGGGAAGACAATGGGATGGTGTAACTGATAGCCAGTCTAAGAGATCAATCAGAGTGTGGCACTGGCATTCTTTCCAAAGAAGGTTTGCAAGCTGCCTTTTGGCCACAGTAGGCCGCTGTGGTAGAGCCTGCTGTACGAGGGCAAAGGTGGAAAGACGTGAGACACCTGCTTTTGCAGCAGACAGGCAGAGGAATGTTGGGGCAGGTAAAGCGACTGAAATTGGATTCCATGCCCAGTGTAAACTTAGAGGGTACCTTGGACAACTGTTCAGCACAGGGTCTTGCTGCATAGTGTCAGCATAGAGGGCTCCTTAGGACCTATGAGCATTTCCAACCAGCCAAAATCTTTTGGCTCTAAAAATTATTCTGTTTTAAAGGACACATTATAATATATAGACAGTTCCAGCGCAGATGGAGAATTCCAGATTAAAAATCTCCTTGAGGAATATAGAAATTGTAAGATCAGAGTAAATTTCAGGGACACTCCCAGCTCAGAGTGCACTTTGGCCACTGTGAAATACCACCTTTGAGATCACCTTGGCTGCCGTCTGATGGTGTAAAGTGACTACTTTTGTCAGTTTCACTTTAGAGGGAACTAAGCTCCTCATTTACAGTTTTGCAGACGGGGAGCACTGCAGTACATCAACGGTGCTCCTGCCACACCAAACTTGTGGTTCCATTGGATAAAGAGTTGTGTTTACACCAGCAGAGCCTCCGCTTGTCCAGCCAATGTAAACCCTTACCTGGCGACCCATCTGTCAAGGACCTCGCAGCACAGAGATCCATGCCAGGAAAGAGGAGATCTCCAAATAGGATGGGTGAACTTCTGCCAGAGGGCACAGGCCATGGCCTGCCCCATCTTGGCTGACCTGCAAACCATCTTGGCAAGGTGTAAATGACCTTCTATGTAAAGTTCTACCTAAGAAGGCACTGTTTGCTGTTTGTCTTCCACGGCCTTCTGTTGGAACATATGTGCATGGCCGGTGTCACAGGCGGCACATGAGAGTGGATCAAGCATTTCTTGCAGAATAGACCCTTCCTGGTCCTACAGTGTCCTTTTAAGTCCGAGGTGTGTCAGCTGTCTCAAGGGGTACCACAGGGCTCGGCCCTCATCCCAACTTTATTTAATGTGTACATGCGCCCTCTGACAGACATTGTGCTGAAACATGGGGTGAAACTGGTGTCCTATGCTGATGACACTCAGTTGATTGTAACACTGGAGCAAAAGGATGCAGAAGCTGCACCTAATTTCAAAGCCTGCCTGAGTGATCTTGCGAACTGGATGAAGTTCAGCTGCTTGCAACTAAATGCAGGAAAGACGGAGGTGATGGTGGTTGGCAAACAGCCCTCCATATAGTCACACTTGTGGTGGCCGGAGGAATTGGGTCCAACATCGACTCCCAAAGTTAAGGTTAAAAATCTGGGAGTCTGGTTTGACAACACCCTATCGTTTGCAGAGCAGATATCAGCTGTGGCTAGAGCATGCTTTGGCACTCTAAGATTGTTGCGCACAATCTTAGATATACTGGCATTAGATGCTAAAAAGATAATTGTGCAAACCCTTGTCACGTCCTGTTTGGACTACTGCAACGTACTCTATCTGGAGGGTCACAAAAAGTAATTTGAAAATCTTACAGAAGGCCAAAAATTCAGCTGCCCGGGTGATATTGAATATCCAGAGGCGGGTGTCGGTGGGGGCAGCCTTGAGGGAACTACACTGGCTTCCGGTACAGGCCAGAATCACCTTTAACGCTTTGTGTTTCTGCCACAGGATTGTCAACGAGAAAGAGCCGAGGTACATTCACCCACTGCTCACTGCGTATAGACCCACCCGGAACCTTAGGTCTATGAGCACTGCTAAGTTGGTAGTACCTAAGGTCCGTAAGGCACGATCAGGCGGTAGATCCTTTGGTTTTCTTGCTGCTAAGACCTGGTGTGAGAAGTTGGCCTGGCATATGCTGGTCACTAGTTATAGTGGCCACCTTGCACCAGTCCAATTCGACTCTTATGGTAGATAGTTTTAAGACAACCTTTTAAAGAAAGCTATCCTAGTGGTAGCTGTGGAGAGCAGCCTTCAGGCTAAGTCTCTGAAGGAGTGTTAAGCTTATTGTTTTACCATAGATAACCTCTTGAATGACCAAATGAAAGATTAGCCCACACAGATATATATATAAAATATATGTATTTATTCTAAACAGAATCCCACAAGTCTCTTTATGAGGCTGACTCAAAGTTACAATTCAAACAAGCATTGATAGATACAATAAATAGCACTGGAATCATAGGGCCCCAGGGGGGGGGACCAAACCATATATTAAAAAAGTGGTATAAGAACCACGACAATTCTACAGACAATGCCTAGGGGGCATTTAGGATCGCTGGCCCCTTAAGAATCCACCCCAGGTTATGAGGAAGGGGACCCACGGGAGGCGCGTGCAGTGGAAATAGCTGCTATCGGGGTCTCTATTAAAGCCTATGGAGAATGTCGCGGTTTGATTTAAACAGATTAAAGTCACTTCTAGCAGGAGTTCAAAGTTAAAACTTTAGAGTTAAGCTTTTGAGGAGGCCACTACCACGAGAGTACCGAGGTACCACTGTTACCTGCCCCAGGGAAGCCTGGTGCATAGGTCGTTTTCGATATCGGGTCGCGGGCTGATTTTCAATGGGAAAATGTACAAAACTGCTGCTAGCCAAAAGCGTTGATGATGCCGTGAAGATTGAAGTTGTAGATCTTGCAGAGAAGAACCTGAAAGCAGAGAGGACAGAGTCTGGGTCAAGGCACAGTGACCAGGGAGCTCAAAGGAAAGAGCCCTTCAATGTCGGGTGCTTCAAGTGGAAAGAGGTGTAGCTTGGATCTGCAGCCACGGGCTCCGGGAGGCTTCAAGGAAGGCCAGCTTCGGGAGGGCAACTGTCCCACGCCGGATGAGGGTCGCTGCGGTGTTAGTGTCCGGATTGGATCCACTAAGCCTTGGCAACTGCAACTCACGCAAGATGAACAAATCAGCTACTGGTGCAGACCCACGAGGTCTGTGAGAGGTCTCCTTTGGAGAGACTGTAGAGCAGGCCTGGAGCAACCAGGGGAACTCTTAAATGTCGAGATTGTCCTCCGCTCGGACCCACAAGTCGAGAGACAAGGGACTGCGGAAGGCAGCAAAAGGGAGTGTGTAAAAGGAAGCCCACGAGCCACCGGAGGGGGCTAGGGCACTGATCTTTGGCACAAATGTTGCTTGGTGGTTGGCTCAAAAATGGGCCAAAGCACAACTTCCCCACTGGTCAGGGTCGTGTGCTATGCAAGAGGTGGCCGGTGTCCTGGGGTATTGGGAATCTCGGCACCCACGCGGTCCACGGTGCTCAGACTTGCTGTGCACACTCACTGGCCTCTGGGACGCTCAGGAAACCCACCTCGAGGTTGCTGGAAGTCAACAAAGTCCGCAGGAGCAGCAAAGTTCCAACCGGGTCACTTGCAGTGTTTCAGGTGCCTGCCAAGCAGGGGGGTAACTCCTTTACCCCAAGGGAGATTACTTCAGTCAGCTGGGCAGCAGCTCGTCGAAGGTCAAGTCTGTGAAGTCCAAGATTAATCTGAGGCTCTGGGGCCACGTTATTCACCTTTATCCCCAAGATTAGGGGAGTGTTCAGAGTAGTGTCCACCAATGAGAGGTGAGGCGGGAAAGGGTGGCTACACCCTCTCCCCTTTGTGTGTTTCCCGCCTGGGCGATTGGCAGAATGCCCCTGAACTGGTTCCAGGCAGTGTATGCAGAATGTAGGCGCTGTAGCTGCCTACGTGCAACTCTGAAAGGCAACATATGGTGCACCCACCCAGTTCCAATCCACATATCCTGTCTGGGGAGATGCTAGCACCTCCCTGCCACAGGAGCCCTATTGTCCAGCTGGCGAGGCTGGGATTTTTCCCAGCAACAGCCAGCCAGGGTCGTGTGGGTGGCGGGTAGTAGCCATTTTGTACTACGTGTGCACTTTTAAATTGGTGTCTAAATTCTGTCGCTTTTCCCATATCGCCCCTCTAGCAGGGGGAATCGTGCCCTCATGCCCATGGCTGGACTGGGGGTAGGATTCCTACATGTTTGACACCAAACACGATATGGTTCTGTGTAGCCATTCTCAAGTTATCACGCTATCGCGATAGACTTATAATGCGGTTAAGAGTATATGGTATGGCTACACTACAAACAACCCAGCAATAATTTTACGAAGGTTGCAGAGAGGCCCTACTCAGGTAGGGGTCGCCCCTCACACATACCTCAGCACCCTGCCTTGTAGGGCCTCTCTGCAACCTTTGTAAAATCAGGGGTGACCTATGAGAGTATATGTGTTGTAATGGGGTGGGATATAGGGTACATATATCCCTGTAAGGGGTGCTAGCACCACCTTACCCAGAGTACAGTAGTGGTCTGGTGGTGTCAGTTTGTATGGCTGTCCCAGGGTGGCACAATAAGTGCTGCAGCCCTGGTAGGCCTACTGAGGGACCCATGCCCTGGGTACCTAGGGTGCCATCTACAAGGGACTGTCAGGGCATCCTCAGTATCCAATTGGTTTGTACCTATGGTACTCACATCAGTTTTAAGGAGAAAGCAGATACGCTGGGGTCCTGGATAGCAGGATCCCAGCCAGACTAGTCAAAAACCACTCAAATACCAGGCAAAAAGTTGGGGGCAACCATTAGTCAGATTCCACCTTCCTACACCTGGAATAACCTACCTATTGAATTGAGGATCCACCCATCTGAAACAATATTACGTAAAAAAATGAAATGAAAACCTGGTCCTTTCAAGCACCCCCTTGGGACTGGTGTTAGTATTTGGGCTACAGGGCTTCTCGCATTTCAGGATCGGTGGGCCATGGGGGGGGGCTCAGTGGCAATTGTCTGTGATGTCCTAGCGAAGGGAAACTCCGTTGGAGTAACCAGGGGATTTATAAGCTTAATATTATTAATAATAATTAAGTACCATTCAGCCTTTGAAACAAAAAAACTTTAAGGCTTAGGGTCCTCAATACGAGTGGCAGTGCCCCAACCCGGATCGTTAACTACTCGGCCAGTGCAAGTATTCCGATTTCTCCGGACCCAAAAATTCCAGGTCCCGAGACACCAACAACGGCTTCATCCACTGTGGCTGTGTACCCAATGAAACTGATGTATGGACTGTGGGCAGTAGCACAGCTCGACCCCTGCCTGACCCCAGCAGCACCAGGGGAAGCAGAGTGCACCTCCAGCCTAGCCCTCTCCTCCCCTGATCCCAAGCACTGAAGGTGAGAGATATTGTACAATATAGTTTGGTTCAGTGTACCTCGGATAAAAATGTAATGCTAGCCGAGACTGCTTTGCAATGTGCAGCTGATGAATAGAACAGAAATTAGGGAATGGATTCATCAAAGTGTTGACATATAAATGGAGGATAAGTGTCAAACGCAATGGTGGGAGTGTCATGGAGAGATAGGCTGCAGGGAGACTGGTGCCTTGTTCGAGTCACTTTAGTTTGGGCATGAGCTTGTCAGGAGGACCTAACGCATTTCTTAGCAAGGGAAAGAGACGAGGAAATAGTCTTAAGTGTGTCTCTCTGGTAGAGGAGTGACCGAGAACTCTACCCCTCTCTACAAGGCAAACAAGCGACAGAGAGAACAAGCATTGGCATAGCCAATAGGTCTCGCCTTTGGGACGTTATAAGTGTTTAGCCATGCAACATTTGCATAACTAAATACTTATAAGGTCCCAAAAGCGAGACCTATTGGCTATGCAAAGCGGCCGTGTGGCCTTGAAAGTGAAAGTGATCGCGATTACGATCAAACATCAAAGCGGCCGGCCGTGAAAGTGAAAGTAATCACAGTAAAGCGCGGTGCGCGCGCCCGCGCACATGCACTGTAGCTCTAGGCTGGCCTAGTAGCACTTTTTGGAGCCCTCTCAATAAGTCTCGCCAGACCAGCGCATGCGCTGGGTCAGGCGAGACCTAAAAAGGCGCCAAGTGAGCAGCATAGAGAAAGTGGTGGGTTAGATACAGACCTGCATTGCTGAACAGACTTGTCAGAACTTGGACTTCATAGAGCTTTGGGTTTTATCCCTGTGTATCCAGTAAATAGACAGGGATTTGCCAGGCCCGCACGGTTCAGCTGTAGCACTGCGCCTTTGCAGGCGCCGTACCACAGATCCACAACACTGGCGTGGCTCAGCCGAGGTCTCGGTAGACAGGCAGCATGGGCACCCCAGGGCCCATGTAAGGTCAGTGTGACGTCTGCATGCCAGTCTGTGGTAATGTGACCTCCAAGGTGCACTGCAAAAGTAGCACATTTAACTCACTCTACTAGACTTTTGTCACCTCTCGATCTAGCCACGCCTGTCACCTGTCACGACTGACCAGACAAACAGAGTTCCTTCCTCCAGACCATTTTGCATAAAGAGATTTGCACAATGCAAACAGGGGAGCTACTGCTGTCAATGCGTTGTGAACAACATAAGATGCATACACTTCCTAAGGGAGGTTGATAGGAGATTTTACAAGAAGCCTAGACTGAAGATACTGAATGGGATATGGGGGACTTGGAAAGCAGTCCAAAAGCTATTGGAAATCCCCAAGTATAACATGTACCTCCTTCTTTGGAACTCTAGCCTATTTCCGTTTTTGGGCAAGAATATGATTAATCCTCTCTGGAGTGAAAGTGGAATTAGATCTGTAGGCGATTTTTTTGAGGGGGAGGATTTTTTAAGTTTTGGAGCATTCCAGTCTAAATTTGGGATTTCTACCAATTATTGGTTTCTGTATGGACAGGTAGTAGAGACTTTGAAGGCATTTAGACCGAGAATTCAGATATCTACAAGGCTTCCTGTGATAGACTATGTAGGGAATGGGGGTAATAAAATAAAAATTATATATAGTTATCTGCTGGAGGGAATACAGGATGATTTGGAGAAAGTAGAGTCTTCACTAGCAGTTAAAACAGATGATCCTGATGTGGACTTAGATCTTGCTTTATTGTTAAATAAGAAATTACTCCGCTCATCTAATTTGAGGGACCAGCATTATAAAACCCTTTTTAATCTATACTTTACGCCGGCAAAGCTTGCGGCTTGGGGTTTGGTGCCGAAGGATAATTGTCCTAGATGTGATAAAAGCCCAGCGGATCTAATACACATGTTTTATCAGTGTGAAAAGCTGTCCATTATTTTGAAAGAAATTTCAGTCTTTTTGGAGGGGCTCTTAAAATGCAGAATTGATTTCTCTTCTACACTGATGTTAACGGGAGTCGATAGGAACATGAAATTAGGTAGCACCGCGGAAGCTTTGGTTTTATTTGTACAGCTGTACTTCGCATCATTATATCCGCAGGCTGGAAGGAGCCTTCTCCTCCCACATTCCAAATGTGGCTGGCACGGTTGCTTGGGATACATAATATAGAATCATGTTTATTTGAATCAAAAAGTATCAAAGTAAGGGATAAGGGGAGAGCTATTTGGGCTCCAGTAACTAGCTGGAGAGATCTTTAGCAGAAAAATATTGGATTATGTTTCTCTTTCTTTTTCTATTTTTCTCTCCTTTCTGTAAAAGGTTCTTTAAGGCATGTGAGGGACAAATAAGTTTTTACTGTTTGTGGATTTCCTTTGTATAACATCTGTAAACTCAAAAAAAAAAAAAAAAGATGCATACACTTCCTAATAATTAGTTTTTGTTTTAAGAAAGAAATGCAGGCTATGAATAACTTATTAAATGGGTGGAGCAGAATAATTTCCCCCTATTGTGCTTATGTCATAGAAATTGAAAAAAATGGTTTTGACTCGTATGTATTTGCTTCATTTCATATTATGTAAATGCAGGGGGCATCTCTTTGTTCTATTTTGCCGTGGTGCATTTTTGTCCTCTTGGGCTGATAGCATCTGTGCTTGCTCTTACAGTGCTACATGCCAGGCTGTTCATTATTTCTCTTAGATGGCACACCAGAGTCACTTGGCCACGTTCCTTCAGTTTGCTTCGGTGGATTTCTAGAGAGAAATCCATTTGCATGGATCCCTTCAGAGCTTCGCAGAGACACTCACTCATAGTCATGGATGCGTCAGTGTTGTCCCGAGTGCCGCTCCTAGATCATACGTCATTGAGGGGGGAAGTCACCTCAAAAAGAACTTCTTGGAACTGCTGGAAGTTCTGAGGGCTCTGCAATCCCTTCTTTCTGTGATAAAGAACAGGAATGTGGTTTTCTTCTGGAGCCCTGTGGCAGCGATGCCCTACCTGAGTCAGAGGGGAGTTGTGGCACGTCTTTGCTTCTTCTGGGAGTCCGGGTCACGTATTTATTGGCAATTCCAAAAATCAAGGCTTCCAACCTAGAAAGTGGTCTTGATCTCAAGGCAGATTCAGTGCAATCTCCGAGGGCAAGATTTTGCACATGCGAAAGCTAAAAAAATGTAGGGTGACCCCTTGACAGGTTCGATTCCGACAACCATTGACGTTTTAAGGCATAGGCAAAGTGGGCCCTGGTCTTGGGCCCCAGCCTAACAGGGGCCCCTCTGATAGAGCCAGCTCGGGTCTGCAGAAACAATGAAGAATTCTTAAACAGATTGTTTTAAATGCACTTTTCCTTTAATTAATTTAATATGAGGAGTGTGTATGGGAGTCTATTAGATCAAAAGAGGACTTCACATATGAGAAATGGGAGGGGTCTCAAGGATTATTGCGATAATGTTAGCGAGCTGCTGCTGAATTATAATATTGAAAGCGCATGTCACTATCTCTGAATATTAGATGTAATCACATTTAGAATTGGGACAGTGACTTGGCCAATGATGGCATTAAACAGCTGAACTTGGAACATGAATTCAAAGTTGTTCTGAACAGGGGCCCCCAAAATACACTTTGGTAAGGCCCCCGAAATCCTTCAGTTGTCCCTGCCGACAGAGGCCATTCAAAAGAGCTATTGGTTATGCTGCAGAGGGTTTCTAAGGCAAGACTCCCTCGTGCGGAAATTCAGTTTTGCTTCTAGCCTCCCTCGTGTTCCAAGCTTTCCTTCTGTCTTCTAGAAGGTAAGATTGCTCCAGATGAAGAACCGGGGTTTAACCCAGCGGCGTCAGGGGCACGCCTAAGATCTTCGAGTTCACCTGTCTTGATATACAGAGACACGGAATACTTCTGGATGGCATCAGAGACCAAGTTTATTAGCTGCAGCTAGTAACAGTGATCCTAGAAATACATCACGGTGTAAATTCTCAGGAGACTGCTCATTTTACTAAGGCGAGACGTCTCCTTTTATACCCAATATTCACATTATAAATGTACACCCACTGCACAAAATTCTAGCCAATAAGGTACATTTTCAAACAAAGTGTCACATAACAAAAACTCAATTTACAGTATCCCAACCCAAAAGTTAATTATTAGGAATGTCCCAAATTCAATCTGCACAAGCCGGACAAACCTATAATTGAAAGCATAACCCATGTAATGAAGAAACATAAAAAAAGAAACGGTTACAGATGCTGAACAAGATAAGGCATGTGCAAGGAAACTAAAAGTTAACGATGTCCTGAACATTGATTGGCAATCTCAGACAAAGACCGATCAGGGAAATTGGCTTTGCGGGGTCAGTTTCAGGTGCAGAGGTCAGTTTCTTACAGTTCATTTCAGAGTCGAAAAGAAACCTAGTTAATGTATACATGAACTAAGAAGGCCAGGCCATTTTATTCGCCAGGCTACCTTCACAGGCCTACGTGAGGGCAACACAAAATGGTGGCACAGAACAAAATGGAGTCAGACTCGAGAATTACAGAACCTCAGAGCCTCCTTTTGCCATTACGTAGGCAATAACCTAAGACTCATGTTAATCTGAATCTAGGTCTATGTCGATATTCATTAGGTCATCAAGGTGTTGCTGTAGCATCATCTTATTATTCTCTACTTCTCTCGGGACAGGTCTCCGAACACACATAGTAGCACAAAGACTACAAATGGCGGGACCACACTGGATGCAAAGACAACAAGAGAAAAGGATGGTTAAAACCATACCAAGGAATGTCAAAATCTTCAATCCCCATTTGGACAGCAGTCCCCAAAACCATCCCATCAATGACCAGTCTCCTTCGTCTACATGGATAGACTCAGAGATTTTATACAACCTAGAGATGGCTTGGTACACTGTAGGGGCATTATCTGGTATGTAAACACAGCAACTGGATCCAATCAATTTACATACTCCTCCTCGATCTGCAAGTATGATATCTAATACCGTACGGTTCTGCAAAGTCATAAGGCGGTCCGCTTGAAGCTCAGCTGTAACATTACTAAGCGCACCTGCTGTCTCATTAATAGTAGCTTCAACAACGCGGACAAGCTGTCGAATATGCCTACTATTGATCATAGGACCCCAAAAGGGCAAGAAGCCCTTGAAGAATTCTCCTACTTCGTGTGCTGCGGTATCTTCCTTATTGAAGACACCTCTACCATATCTGGTTCTATGATAGTCTGAAGCAGAAGTGTATGTAGGGGGAAGTAGAAACGCCACATAACATGTTCCTGAAAAAATCAGGTGGCAACCATGTATAGGCTCTGTCATGACAAACAAAATATGTGCCTTTAGCTGGCACAAACGGTGGAGAAGTCCGAGATGAATAGACATAGGTTTGAGCACACACACTCTTACCTAGCTGACCTTTCGGATTCAGACCATTACCTTGAAAACAAAAGTGGCCTTGGTGGGGTACAATCCAAATAGGGGGAGACCTTTTTCGTCTCTCCTTCAAACTGGTACTATATCCAGTCACGTTCCAACCAACGTAAGCCTGCACCTCATCCTTAGGGATAGCATTATATGCATCAATATCTCGGATCATAGCTACTATTCCCCTTATTAAGGCACTATTGCTCGAGTTATCTTTATGGGAACGTAAGGGGCGTACCTCATTTGCATAGATAAACATGGTCTGAAAAGCCCACACAGACCCATTAAAAGAAAAAGGCAAAACCAAATATGGCATGCCTTTATCTGTCGTATGAGGCATAAGACCACAAACCCAACAATTAGTGGTATTTACTACTAACTGATGCTGATGCTGATGAAACAACTGTATAAACGAGTTGTTGACAAATTCTAATCTCCTTGTCTGTTCATGTTCAGGCAACGTATAAAACTGGTGCAAAGAAACAGTAGTGAAAGAAAGCATAGGTTGGGAGGTGGGTGCAGATGTCTGTTGTGTAGCATTGACAGTCTAACCCACACAAGCTAATGTGATACTTAAAAACATTAAAAAGCACAATATTATAAAACATTTGCTATGTATCAATGTACAAAATCTTGTCTTAAGATCTATTCTCTCAACATCTCTTTTAGTTACAACAGACTCCATCCTCTAACGTGCTGCTCGCGGCAATTTTCCTTCTTCACTCAAGTGTGCGTCCAGGCGTCCTAGACGTCCCTAGAACCGCAGACCTTTCGTCAATACGCGGGCCACCCCTTATGTTCTTATACCGCGACCCTGCAGCTGAACCCGGATGGTGGTTCGAAAAAGAAAAAGAAAAATAGTCTCTTGTCTGAAAGAGTGTAATTTACACAAAAATTCAAATTTTATTTGTCCTTTTTAGACCTTAAGTTGTAGCGTTCTTTACCAGGCACAGTTTGATACTGAAAGAGTGTCTCTGGGTGTGTAGTATCAAGTCTCAAACACGGCGGCACAGCTTCTTGCAAGACTTTATCATCCGCACGTTCTGACTGAGTCCATTCCAGATGTGCATCGCTAAAAGGTACAAATCTCTGAACCCTTTCACTCTCGGAATCGGCAACACCTTCCCGGACCCACTTATTGTACGGTAAGGGCAAATGTATCTTCTTACAATGGGTACCATGTACCCAGTTTTTCTTGCCGAACACCTTAATAGCAGTCCGAGTTGATAACAGGACTTGGTATGGACCGGTCCATCTTGGTTCCAAGTTCTTTGACCTCTGGAAATTCTTGGTTAGAACCCAGTCGCCAGGTTGAATCGTGTGACCTGCGTCTACAGAAACTGAAGGCAAAGTGTCATGGATCTGTTGGTGAAGAACACGCAATTTAGCAGTCAAATCATGTAAGTAGTCAACCAACATAGGGTACTCGATATCACTGTACTTCTTAGGCCTCGGCACACCCCAGACATTCACCGGGCGTCCAAAAACTATCTCGTATGGGCTAAGTCCCACGCGAGAATGTACTGTCGTTCTCGTGGACAAAAGTGCCAATGGTAAGGCATCGGGCCATGTAAGACCAGAGCTCGCTTGCACCTTGGCCAACTTCAGCTTCAGAGTGCCATTATAGCACTCGACCAGGCCTGCTGACTGGGGGTGATTTGCAGCGTGAAATTTCTGGTTAATACCCAGACCCGCACATACTTTCTTCATAATCTGACCCACGAATTCACTTCCATTATCACTCCATACCATCCTCGGCAAGCCATATCTGGGAAAGAATTCTGTGAGCAAAACCTTGGCTGTAGACAGGGCAGTATTATCCTTTAGGGTGTAGGCCTCTATCCATCTGGAAAAGTCACAAACAACCACAAGGACATACTTCAAGTTATTGCATCTTTCCATATGAATATAGTCTATCTGCAACACCTCGAACGGATACGTTGGAGGAGCAAAATGACCCGCTGGAGTTGGGGTTCCCTTTCCAGGATTATGCATCAAGCAAATCATGCAGTGTTTAACCAAATTCTCAGCACACTTAGGAATTCCACCATTCTGCCATACCGGAGCCAACAACTTACATATCCCTTTTGAACTAATATGAGCCAACCCATGAGCCATAGTAGCCCCCGGAAGCACATATGCATCCGGCAACAGCCATTGCTGGTGCTCTGACAACTCAACCCAACAGCCTGTTGAATCCAACATTCCCGTACTCTCTCTCCACATACTCAATTCTTTCTCAGTAGCTTCTGCCTGAATCATCTTCACACTTTCTGTTGTATCTTCACACATTCCTCCTTCCACAACCCATCTGGCAGGACCTGCAACATACATCCGACTCGTCACATCTTTCGCCGTTTCTCTCGCTACTTCATCTGCAAACGCATTCCCTTGACCCACATCATCCGTAACCTTCTTATGCGCACTACACTTCACTATCGCAATTTGGGTCGGCAAAGTAAGTGATTCAAGAAGTTCACTCACTAATTGTCCATGCTGAATTTTCGTACCATGGGAAGTAAGAAATCCTCTCTCTTTCCACAAGTGACCAAAACTGTGAGCCACGCCAAATGCGTATTGGCTATCAGTATAAACATTCACTCTCTTTCCTTTTGACAACACACACACTCTAGTCAATGCTATCAACTCCGCTGCTTGCGCTGAATTCTGTGCAATACGTGCTGTTTCAACAATCGTGTGCAAAGTTGTGACAGCATATGCTGCAGTCGTCTCTCCATTCGGAAGCGTAAAGCACGAACCATCTACCCATAGGGTACCATCAGGATTCGAAAGAGGAGTATCTTTCAGATCAACTCTACCCTTCGTTTCCTCCTCTGTCCGGAGAAAACATGCTGTTCCTGAGCATCTGTCTCTACAAAAATCGGCAACAATGTAGCTGGATTCAATGTGTTGCACCGCTTGATGTGCACATGGCTAGCCAAAAGCGTGAACTCATAACCTGACAAACGCGCACTGGTAAGATGTTGAGTCTTCGTTCTATTCAATAGGGTATCCACTGCATGTGGGACCATCACAATCAATGTATTATCCAATACCAAACCAGCAGACTGTCGGATAGAAACAGCCGCTGCCGCTGTAGCTCTTAGACAACTAGGCAACGCCCTAGCTACCGGATCTAAAGTAGCTGAAAAATACGCACATGGGCGCTGCTTGTCTCCAAATTGTTGTGCCAACACTGACAACGCACAACCTTCTCTCTCATGCACATAGAGTGTAAAAGGCTTACTATAGTCAGGAGTACCTAACACAGGAGCAGAAAACAGTGCAGTTCGTAAATCCATAAAACTCTTCTGACATTCCTCTGTCCAGGGAAGAGGGTGTGGTGTATCCTTAAGAATAAGTGCCAACAGAGGTTTCGCTAACAGTGAAAAATTTGGAATCCACTGTCTACAATACGATGTAATGCCTAAAAATACACGCACCTCTCTCTGTGTACGTGGTACAGACATTTGAGCAATTGCTTGAATACGTTCTGGGGTCAATCGTCTTCCCTCCTTCAACAAGAGATGACCTAAGTAGGTCACCTCTTGGCGGCAATACTGCAACTTAGAAGGTGAAACCTTGTGATGAAGGTCAGACAAATGGCGTAACAAAGAAAGAGTAACTTCTTTACAAATGTCCTCAGAGTCAGCAGCAACCAAAAGATCATCAACATACTGGATAATAGTAGCACCAGGAGGCAGAGGAAAGGTATCAAGCTCTGTTTTCAAAGCCTGACTATAGATAGAAGGACTTTCACAATAACCTTGAGGAGCTCGTTTAAACCGGAAGCTTCGGCCTCCTAAAGAGAAGCCAAAAATATCCCTACTCTCTTCAGCAATAGGAATGCTGAAAAAGGCATTCTTCAGATCAATAACAGAAAACCAAGCAGCTGAGGCAGGGATCATAGTCAATAAAGCAGTAATGTCCGGGACAACAGGACACTGTGCACAACGATGATCTTATTGACCTCTCGAAGGTCGATCACAAACTGATACACAGGTGGCTGAGAAGAGTCAGTACGCTTAAGGACAGGCAGAACAGGACTGTTACACACATTACCTCTCGTTTCTTCAACCACACCTTTCTCAACCAAATCATAGATAATCGCTAAAAGAGCTCTTTCGCCATCACTGGAAATTTTGTACTGGGGAATGCGAGTTAATTTAGCATTCAACTTAAGGGTAACAACGTAGGGTGGAATCTGCAAGAGACCAACATCATTGGGACCTGTAGCCCAAAGTGTATCAGGGAGAGAACGCAGTTCCAGTGGAAGGCGATCCTTAGACAGATACATCGGGGAAATCACTGTCTTACACACCGTAAGATGTACTCCCGAAGGAGAACAATATAATGTCGCATGCAATCTTTTCAACAAGTCCAAACCCAACAGATTCTTGCCACAGCCCGTCGTTAGAATAAGGGGAGCCTCCAATTCACAGGGACAAATAGAAAGGGGCAAAGGACAAGAAAACGGAATACGAACTGGGGCGCCAGAAAATCCTACTGAAACATTGGTCAAGCCAGACAAAGGTGCGCCGGGGAGTTTAGAGTGCATGATAGAACTCTTTGCTGCACCAGTATCCAAAAGAAAAGGTTCTGCCACACCTGATGTAATCACTTCAACATAAGGTCTACTCTGGTCTACTGGAACTGACACTACTCCCTCCCTTTGTCCATGGCTGTCCTAACTATCATTAAAACCAGCACTCTCACTTCCAACATAATAATCATCAGTGTAGTACTGAGCGGACTGGACGGTCGGAACATTCTGTTGGTCAAAATAATTCATAGAATTCTGAGGGGAAAAGGAACGTTCATTCTGGGGAAACGTACCACGTCCCCTACCCCTAGGTACTTGTTGGAAACCACCACGACCTCTCAGACCAGACATACCATTCGCACGCTGTAGCAAGATCGGGCAACTATTCTTGAAGTGACCTTCTTCTTTACAATAAGCACACTGATTAGGGCCTAGCGGGAGTCGCGAAGCAAAAGACTCAGGCTTCTGCAACAGTTTCTGAAACTGTGGGGGTTGCTGAAACTGGGAAGGTTGCTGAAACTGACGTTGATTAGGGCAAGGCGGATAAGCCTGCTGCAGAAGAACTTTCGTTTTTAATTCTCTAGTCTTCTTCTCTACTTTATCCTTCTCATCTTTATCTGTATTCTCATAGTATTGTGCAGTAGCCAATATCTGAGCCGAAGAAGAAACAGCCCATGAACTCTCAGAGTCCATTAACTTATTAGAAAGTTCAGGAAGTAAATTAAAAACAAACTTCTCTACAAACAACCTCTGACCACCTTCTGTACTCATATCCTGACCACTATGATCAATGAATGTTTCCTCAAACCTAGTGAAGAAATCAGACACACTCTCGTCTTTCTTTTGTTTGCATGCTGCTAACTTGTCCCAATTCACCCGCAGAGGAGGCATCATAGTTTTCATTAAATTAATAATCCTACCTGGTAGTTCAGCAACTAAGGGTTCAGGTTTGGCACCACCTACCTGCCGACCATCTGCAGCAGTAATATTAACCCATGTATCTCCTAACTCTGGCGCGTGATTCTCGTGACGGATCTTCGCCCACAAGGGTTGAGGAACTACATTACCCATCAACATATCTATGTCAGCTAAATTCATAACACACGCATCAACTGTCTGAGACAACTCCTTATAATAACCAGCAGGATTTTTACGGGGGTCAGGCAAAGTCTGTTTAAGAGCCAGGACCTCAGCTCTCTTCCAAGGGACATGCACCCACACTCGCTGAAAATGAGCCGGTGCAGCCGCAATACCATGAGCGGCATCAGCCACAACTGCCTCTCTCCATACAGGGGGAACCTCTCTCATAGGATACTGCTTCACTTTCTCCTAATAGAAGGGTCAGGTTCGAACAATGACTGAGGTGGAAGTCTAGACCTAAAAGAGAGTAGTGTCTCTACCGCTTCCTCAACATCGGAACCCACTATCGTCCCTTTAGCAAATTCAGACTGAACATTAAGCAATTCCAGTGGAATTGAACCCAACTCATTATTTTCCCACTCCTGACGAAGGAAGGTACACATGACATCAAAAACATACCTTTGTTTTGGTGCCTCCCACTGTAGGAAGATATCCATAACCACTTGTAGACTGTACTTGGAGGTATTCGAAACCCATCTACGAGCAAGGAGATCTAACACTGCCCGCTCTTCGGGACCAGGGAGCTGACTACGTCTCTGCTTACGTTCAGAAACAGGGGTCATATTTAGTGACCCAAAGAAAGGAGACAAAAGACTAGTGACAGTCTCAGTCATTCGTTGCCGAGCAGAAGGAGAAGAAGTTGACATGAGGACAGGAGACAAAGTGTTTTGAGGTGATAGAGACGTAGGGACAGAAAGAAGAGAAGTCGAAGATAAAGGAGTGTAAGGCAAAGGAGTTTGAGGCAAGGCTGGTGGCAATGCCGGCGGCCCTGGAGGGGGCTGCACCGGGGGAGGAAGAACCACCTGTGAAGCAACGGGTGGCTGAACAACAACAGGGGGTTGAACGACAACAAGGGGTGCAACAACTGGAGGTAACGGAGGTGCAGTAGCACCCTGCACATAAGGGGGTGGTAATCTCAGTAAATATGACATCAAAGGATCCTTTTCAGGGTCTACAGTCACATTTGAAAGGGGAGGTGGCAAAGCCGGGTAACATTTGTCAATGGCCATGCAATGTTGTCTACCTGACACTTCAATCACACGATCTTCTTCATCTTCCTTAAACTGCCTAGCAGCTTGCATTACCGATATATTCCTTTCCTTCCTATCTCTCTTAGCTTGCTTAATTTCTCGCTGTTTGGCTTCATTACGCCAAAGGCGGAAAGAGTCAAACATCACCGGCCGGGCTTTCTTCTTAAATAGCGCAACTTCTAGGTTATCTAAAACATCTGATTCAAAACTACCATGTTGGGGCCATCGTAAAACACCATCTTTCCTTGTATAACGGACCCACACTGCATTAAAGGTAATGGGACCTACACCATGCTTTGAATAGAGCAAATAAGTTGGAGTTCCAACCGAGGTATCGGACACGAGTCCTCCAATCGGGAATCCCTATTACAACTACCACAAAACCATTTCCTAAATTTGCTAAAACCAGGCATCTTTTAGCTCACTAGTCTTGCTTCAAACTTCAAGGGGTTATCAAAAATGATACACTCGCAAATATACGAACCCCCTGGCTTCGACTATGGCAATGGCCGAATCAAAACCAAGAAACAAAACAAAGTCGTGGGAGTGACCCACTTATGCTTAACCAAAATGTCTGTCACGCCACCAGAAGACCGTCTAACGTCTCGCTTTACAAATCATCACAAGAGGGTCCAAGACAGGGCGACAGTCAGGGCAGCATTCCTTCGCAGCCGGCGGAAAGGGGAAGCCTCGCAGAAAAAAACCTTCGGTCCACGTCGACATGCAGGGGTCGATGAAGTGGCGGCCGTCCTCCAGAATTTCCTCAAGGGGCTCCTGTTCTGCTTGGGTTTTCGGATCAGATAGAACCCGCTCAACAGAGCCTCTCTAACCCAAACCAGAACGTTACCCCCTCCCTAGGGCCTATTTACACCTAAATAACCACATATATGTACCACCTAAGGACAGGGAATTCCTACTATATATACCAAGACCTACAAGTCACAGCCTCGCGGTCCCAAACGGACCCAGGACTTCCTGCCCAGACGGCAGCCACAACCTCGCGGTCCCAAACGGACCCAGGACTTCCTGCCCAGACGGCAGTCACAGCCTCACGGTCCCAAACGGACCCAGGACTTCCTGCCCAGACGGCAGCCACAGCCTCACGGTCCCAAACGGACCCAGGACTTCCTGCCCAGACGGCAGTCACAGCCTCGCGGTCCCAAACGGACCCAGGACTTCCTGCCCAGACGGCAGTCACAGCCTCGCGGTCCCAAACGGACCCAGGACTTCCTGCCCAGACGGCAGCCACAGCCTCGCGGTCCCAAACGGACCCAGGACTTCCTGCCCAGACGGCAGTCACAGCCTCGCGGTCCCAAACGGACCCAGGACTTCCTGCCCAGACGGCAGCCACAGCCTCGCGGTCCCAAACGGACCCAGGACTTCCTGCCCAGACGGCAGCCTTAGCACGAGTTCATCCTATTATTACCACGACATACAACAAGGGAATTAACAACAAGGGAATCAGTGTTACTATGTATCAGATCACACAAAGACGGCTAGTTGAGCACAACCTGTTCCCCAGTTCGAGGGGCTCCTTTCTCCCTTATTCAGTTACCACCTACCTGATCAGGATTAACATCTGTTCATGTCAAGTCACAGCTGACTAGAAGAATAGGTTACCCTCTTACACAAGAACACGTAGAACATATTGCTTTACTACAAACTGAATACTTTATTTAGTTATTACATGCACACTCACGGAACATAATACATATCACATAACCTGCAAAGAAAAGTGAAAGATTAAGTTGTACACTCTAATAGTAAGGGGTTGACATCACCTTGGTCGTATGTAGCCTGCACTCAATGGTCATCTAGGTTCCCTTCTCGTCTGCGCCTCGGCTTCGCCTGGAAGTCACACCTCCGCAATCACTGGTTTACTCCCGTCTCCCTCTCCGAGTCACTGGGACCTCTTCCTCATCGGCTACTCTCTTCTCTTTGAAATATCTATTCCTCGGTTTTTCTCCACCTCCAAGTTTGTCATCTGTCTTCCCTGGAATAAGTAGCAGCTTTACTGCTAACGGCCAGGTGCCGCCTATGGACTAAAAGCAAGTGCCAGTATCTGCCTCAAACTTTTACTAATATAGATGTGCATTTCCTCATGGAAAATTCCAGCCAGTAACCTGCCGCCCACCAAATTCTTGTACCTCCCCGTGCCAAGGACACGTTCCCAGCCGGCCGGCCTGATGTAGTGTCTTCGGCATGAAGAAAAATACAATCCTTCGATAAGGGCCGGCCTGAACCGGTTCTCTCCAAGCGAATAACACCTCCTAACTAAAACACTGCCTATGACCTAGAAACATCCCAAGCTGTCAGAGCAGGAGGAAAGATGGAGTCTCTCCCGTTTAAGGCCTACCAGGCCTGAGTTCAGCACGGCTCCATGAAATACCCTCACTACAGAACAGATTACCCCTAATGCTAACGAATCTATCCCCTAGGATATGTATGCAAACCCTGATCTATGGGGAAGAACACAGGATCATGTCGGAGTGCCTAATAAATAGGCTCTATACACTACTCTAACCCTTAGACTTGAATGGAAAGAGACTGAAGTCACCTAAATCACCCTTCAACACAATAAGGCCGGAAAAATCGAGCAGTACATTTCACCCTTGACTTCAGTCTATTATACATTCATTAAATGGAGCTAACATCTGTGGAAGAATAATATGAAACAAAGCTAACTGATCTATGTCTAGTACCAAGTGTGCAGAATTGAAGTAATGAAGGAATACACTGAATAAAGCAACAGATAGAAATCAAAACAGCAACAGCAATCAAAATACCACCTAATATTTGGCGTAGCATGTGTATATCAGGTAACCAATTAAAGAGCCAGTCAAACCAGCCCTGGTCAATGTGTTTTCTAACTTCTTCCGTTAAGTCACGCAACTTGTCGATGTGAGCACGAATGGATTGTGTATGGTCAGACAAGTTAAAACAACAGAGACCTTCGAAGTCCGAGCAATCATGTCCATGTTTAAGCAAAAGATAATCAATGGCTGCTCTATTTTGCAAAATGGCCCTACGTTCACCCTGGGCATCTAATAACATGTCAGACAAAATTGTAGAAGTATGATTAATAGATTTCACCATCCAGCAGGCCATTTTCCCAATAGATTTGGCATTATAAACCGCCAAAGCAGGAACACCAATAATTGAAACAGCTAAGCTAAGGTATTCAGACTTGGAATATAAATGCAAAGATGGGTCACAATCCTCCTGTAACATTACAGTATCTCGAAGCACACAAGAGTTGGCATTCGGATGTGATGCGAACATCAACAAACTGAGTCTCGTAATGGCACAAGGGCCTCCGGAAATGTTTGCAGGGACAAATGGCCAGGAAGTATTACCACATGAGAAAAGCCATCCGGCAGGTAGTAACATCGTGCGATAGTGACTGGGGGTAACTACCAAACTATTACAAGTCATATTGTTCTGAACTGAAACACATGTGGTCGGTGTCCTTTGAAAGCACAAAGTCCGTTCGTGAGCTGTAAACGAAGTGGCGCCTTTTAGTTTTAGGCGCAGACATTCAGAGATCGCACTAGGATTACACGTAAGAAAGAAGCACAAATCACCTTGTGTGATATTATAAGTAAGTATTTGGGACTGGATGGGGGTTTGCTCGTTCGGCAATTCAATACATAGGGGGCAATATACATGGGTAGCAAAATCACCCAGGAGAATATTGGGACGGGCCTTCGAGACATTAAAAATATGAATTAAAGTTTCCAATGAGGCGGGGACAGCAACCAGGCAGGTCGCCAGAATGTCATGTACAGATCTCATCGGTGTCAAACAGAAGTGAGGGGCGTCAGTCACCCTCTTAGCTAGTGCGGTCCAAAAGTTCGATGATGAATCCCATGCAGCGAAGGAACGCAACACTCGGGTTCCCGGTTCATCCCGGGTTGATAGGATCCCTCCTTTCTCGTCGTACCAGTCCGAAAACAGTCCGGCTCCGACACATCCTGCAGCAACAATCCAAAGAATGATCTGAAAGAGAACCAAATACAGGCATTAATCATTCTCGTAAATAACATTTATCAGCCGGGACCGCTTCCCAGCTATCTTTCCCTGGTCTCATAACCAAAATGGTATTGTCCTGACCGGTGGCAATGACCTCTGCTTGTTCAGGGGGATTCTTAGGCGACTGCACCCAAACTCTGGCCCCAGGATTATCCGTGGAGCCAAAACCTTTCTGGCCACGTACAGTTAGCAACGTTGGAGCAGTGCCTTTCATTAGTACACCACTGAAAACAGGCATTATTAACAATTGAGCCACTCGGTCAGTTTGATGTATCAGTAAGTCAACCTCACTGCTATTCAGCAGGAGCACCTTAATCTCTCCCTGATAATCACTGTCGATAATTCCTCCAAGCACCTGAATGCCTTTTACAGCCAGCCCCGATCTAGGGGCGATCAATCCGAAATTTCCAGGTGGTATCTGAACACCAACACCTGTCTCTATGATGACTCGATCTCTACTTTTTATAACAATGTCATCCATAGCATGCAGGTCTAAACCTGCCGACCCTGGGGTCGCTCTACATGGAGCCAAAGCTCCGGGAGTAATTTCCCAATACATCACAGTTTCTCTGATTTCATTAGGCATAGCCTCAACATTCGGGGGAAACAAACGCATAAGTGGAGATTTAGCATTTAAAAAAGGACGATTATTCAAAATCAATAATGCTTGGGGCAAAAAGTCTCGCCAATTTTTATACTTGTCATCCGTTAACTTACGCAGCTGGTCCTTTAGCAGGCCATTCAATCTCTCCACCAGGCCCGAGGCCTGTGGGTAGTAGGGTATATGGAATATCCATTCAATATTGTTTTCCGCACAGAATTCCTGTACCAATCTTCCACGAAAATGGGATGCATTATCAGATTGAATTTGGAATGGCACACCATAGTACATCATAATCAATTCTAATGTTTTAATGGTATTCAATTGGGTAGCTTGCTTACAGGGAAGGGCTACCAGCAGGCCACTGTATGTATCAACAATAGTGCAAACATATTGACAATTCCTACTCATGGGAAGTGGACCAATGTAATCAATCTGCCAAATTTGAGCGGGCAGTTTGCCGCGATGTAAATGACCTTTAACAATTTGGGGCACCTTACGCCGTCTGATATGCTGACAAACGGGGCAGTGTAAAATAACATTTTTGATTAAATCTAAGGGAATATAAATTCCTCGATCAGCAGCCCACCTGCTAGTGGCCTTCTCTCCAAAATGTCCTGCCTTCTGGTGTGCCCATTTCGCCAATCCCGCAATATCAGAATCTTGCCTGTCCACCACTGCCTCAACAATTTTAGACTTCTCATCTGCAATGTTATGAAACAATTTGTCAAGAGAATCTATCGGGGTGTGAGCGTCCACATGGAAGATTGTAACAGTAATCTGTGGGAGCATCTCCCAAATTTCTTGCCATAACTCTTTTCCCCATAATTCTTTGGAATGTAACTTCCAATTATGGGAATGCCAGGTTGGCAACCAAACAGCCAGTCCATTGGCAGTAGACCAAGAATCAGTGAAAATATGACATGTACCAGGTAACTCTTGTTTCAAAACTTGGTAAACAGCGTAAAGCTCGGCAAATTGGCTGCTTTTACCTTCACCAGTTGTGCTCAACAATTTCTGTGTGATCGGATTATAGGACACCGCCTTCCAGTGCCGTGTCATCCCTATAAACCTCGCTGAACCATCAGTGAACCAAACATGGTTTCTTTCCGCTGCGGTCAAATCATCAAAAGGCTTACCCCACTTGACAGGAGACTCCTGTGCTAAAGGTACGGAACATTCACTCTCAGTCTCCGTCGATGGCGCTCGCGCCACCTGCTCATGTAAAGAAGCAACTCCTTTCGGGCCCACACGTGCCCTGTCTTGTATGTACCATTTCCATTTAATCACACTCGCCTCTTGAGCGTGTCCAATTCGGTGAGTTTTCGGCGAACTCAGAACCCACTGCATGATAGGAATTTCCGGACGCAGAACTATATCATGTTCCAAAGTCAATTGCTCGGTATCCACCAGAGCCCAATAACAAGCAAGTAACTGTTTCTCAAAGGGTGTGTAACGCTCACCAGCATCAGGTAACTTCTTGGTCCAAAAACCTAACGGTACTTTACTCCTGCCTTGTTTCTGCCACAAACTCCAATTTGCATAAAGGCCCTGTACAGACACATTCAAATCCACGTCACCATCACGTACAGGCCATAAATCCAGAGCATGTTGAATTGCCTCTTTTGCCAGACTAAACGCATCTTGCTGTGGTTTATCCCATTCAAATGCATTCTTTTTACGCGTGACCCGGTACAAGGGGGCCAATATTTGACTCAAATGAGGAATATGCTGGCGCCAAAAGCCAAACAGACCAATGAAGCTCTGGGCTTCTTTCCTATTTCTAGGAACTGCAAAATCAAGAATCTTCTGTTTAACCTGAGGGATCACTTCACGGTGCCCTTCATGCCAATTAATACCCAAAAATTTTACAGCCTGGGACGGACCTTGCAATTTATCTGGGTTGATTTCCCAACCTTTCTCACGCAGGCACTCAATGACTCTGTCTAATTGGGTCTGAACTTCCTCTTGTGTTTCGCCTTGGATCAAAACATCATCAATATAATGACATATCTGGATTTGGGGATGAACCGGTACCTCAGCCAAATGCTCTGCCACCAGCCGGTGACATATCGTAGGACTATGCACATAGCCCTGGGGAAGACTTCTAAACGTCATCTGACGCCCGTTCCACGTAAAACTGAATTGTTCCTGACACTCTGGGGCAATCGGAATTGAAAAGAAAGCATTAGCAATATCAATGGACGCATACCATGTACCTGGATGCTTCTGGATTCTCTCAATTAGTGTAATAACATCCGGTACTGCAACAGTCAAAGAGGGTGTGCGCCTGTTCAATTCTCGATAATCAACGGTCATGCGCCAAGAGTTATCACTCTTACGCACCGGCCAAACAGGATTATTCCAAGCAGAAGTAACTGGGGTTATGACTCCTGCATCCACCAACTCCTGAATAGTGGTACTAATCTCCTCATGACCACCTGGAATACGATACTGCTTCTGACAAACCACTTTTGTCGCATGGGGAACTTGTATGGGGGGCATTCTTAAACGACCAACCCGTATAGGTCTGGACGATATATAATGCGTTGTTCCAAATTGGTAACATCCGTCATCTAGATGCAAAGTCATTCCTCTCAAAATATCAATCCCAATTATGAATTCTAGAAGTGGCACTACTAGTACAGAATACTCTTTTCTAGGAATTCTACCTATTCTCATTTCAAGCAAAGTTTGAACTGCAGGGGTTTCTTTTCCACCTAATCCGGTAATAGTAAAAGGCTGACCTGTAAACTTCTTCGATTTTCCATGAATAAGAGTGGCCTCCGCTCCTGTATCTACCAATGCTCGGGCCCTTTGGATATTACGATGTCTCCAATAAATGTCAATATCTACATAGGGTCTATTATCTCTGTGAGCCCATCTGTGTACCGGAGCTTGACCTATTTCCTAATCATTCTTACTGCATTCTGTGTACCAGGACAAATCAGGATAAAGACTCTCACGCTTCTTAGGTATCGGTACCTCCTGTTCATATCCATTCCCAGTACGGAACGGATTCGTATCTTCTGCATTGTACTGCGGGTTACGATCGACCAAACTGTGACGATCCTCTCTCCTCCTCAACTCAGGGGATTGATCCCTATCATCTCTACGTCTGCTGTAAACATAATCAGTTCTCCCCCTTTCTCTTTCCCCCTCTCTCTCCCTGTCTCTCTCTCGACGGGGGGACACATCACGTGCAGAACGTCGATCATCACGACGAATAGAGCGCCCACGGCGGTCGTCATCACCGCTATCGTCAGAACCACCACGATCACACTCAGTGGTCCGAACACGCCGGGCACCCTCCTTTCGATCCAAGCCACGTTTGCGAAACAACTCCCACAAACGAGCGGTAGTCTCACCATCAATGTCCTCCCTCCGCACACCATCAGCCAGAAGACCAGAACAAATATCACGTCTAGTAAGTTTATTTTCACCAGGAGTACGAGTGTCAGGCCGGGACTGACGTTCAGGTTTAAACCACTCACCCAACTCACCGAGTTGGCGCACCGATTCCAAAACCGTAGATAACACGTTACCAGTCTGATTAATCAATAAAGTCATCATGACCTGCTTATAGGCAACAGGGGAAGATCGAATGATACGGTTCCGCACAGAAGATGTCAACAAACCATCAAGCAATCTGTCAGCAGTACCCAGAAAAATTGCCGTTTTCATCACCTCCTCTTTGAGACGTTGAGCAGCATCACGCAAAGTATACCACGGCTTGTCATTCACAGGCCAGTCAGATTCAGTAGGATATTTTTGATTACAACCCTCAGTCGCCAATTGGAGTAAAGAAATCTGACCACCACCATTATAGTTACGAAAATGATCCTGCACAGTAGAATCCAAACTCAAAGAACAGAACTTTAAACAATCGCCAGTATCCAACATAATACCAGCAGCGCCTAGTTCATAAAGGCGCACCATCCATGTGAGCAAGGACTCACCAGCTCGCTTCCGAAATCGCTGTAAAATATCACTAATTTCCTGTTGAGTAAAGTCTTCTAAACAGTCCAAAGAAATACCCTGCGGAGCATTGGGGGACTGCTGCAACTTCCGACGGAAAACTGGATGCGCAGAAACCGCGGGACGAGCATCACAAGGAGCCCGATCAGTACTCGTAGAGGGACAATCAGTGTAAGAGGCATTGATCCCACTCGAAGAGCGAGCGTAATCACGGGGTGCACCATCAAAGGTGCGAGAAGCAGACTTACAATCATGGCGGGAGCGAGAAGACTCGCGTTTGGCAGACTCCTCACCCGAGGAACAAGAATCAGTCGAGTTCCAGATATTTCCATCCCATTCATCAGGATTCCAATCCAGCCCGGCTTTCGCCACGACCAGACGCACCTTTCGCGTCGAAACCCGACCGCGCCTGTTCTTGTATTTATAACGAGCAATTCGCACAGCCGCCCGTTCGGCAATAGTTTGGTAAGTCTCAAGTTTATCAGCAAGCAACTTATTTTGACACCGCAACAAAGTATGAGAATTCTGAATCTCAACAAAGTGCACTTCCACATCTTTAAGAGATATCTGTAACTTCAACAATCTCTCATGCAGAATCCTGTATGCAGACAAAAGAATCCAACCTCTGCGCCCCAAAATGGGAATCTCCTCACCCTTCGATACGGGTGCCTTCTGCAAACAAGCAATCACATTAGCCGGCTCTGCCAGCTCCAAAGAAGAATTCCAATTCTCACTCCAACCAGTAGAATCAGCCCACTCACGGGCCAAGGCTTCATAAGGCGTTGAATCCCATCCGGGAATATCAACGGGCAACTTAAAAGTAGATTTAGACCTTCTAGAAAACATTGTGAAAAAGGAAAAAGAAGAAAAGAAGAAGAGAGAAAGAGAAAGGAGAAGAAAAGAAAGAGAAAAAAAAAAAACTATACACACAATTATACAAAAATAAAATGCAAACAAAACCACGCACGCGCCGAAAGCAAACACAGTACAACACAACGCACACAGGTTTCGTAAACGGTTCGTGACGCCAAATGTTCTGCTTGGGTTTTCGGATCAGATAGAACCCGCTCAACAGAGCCTCTCTAACCCAAACCAGAACGTTACCCCCTCCCTAGGGCCTATTTACACCTAAATAACCACATATATGTACCACCTAAGGACAGGGAATTCCTACTATATATACCAAGACCTACAAGTCACAGCCTCGCGGTCCCAAACGGACCCAGGACTTCCTGCCCAGACGGCAGTCACAGCCTCGCGGTCCCAAACGGACCCAGGACTTCCTGCCCAGACGGCAGCCACAGCCTCACGGTCCCAAACGGACCCAGGACTTCCTGCCCAGACGGCAGTCACAGCCTCGCGGTCCCAAACGGACCCAGGACTTCCTGCCCAGACGGCAGTCACAGCCTCGCGGTCCCAAACGGACCCAGGACTTCCTGCCCAGACGGCAGCCACAGCCTCGCGGTCCCAAACGGACCCAGGACTTCCTGCCCAGACGGCAGTCACAGCCTCGCGGTCCCAAACGGACCCAGGACTTCCTGCCCAGACGGCAGCCACAGCCTCGCGGTCCCAAACGGACCCAGGACTTCCTGCCCAGACGGCAGCCTTAGCACGAGTTCATCCTATTATTACCACGACATACAACAAGGGAATTAACAACAAGGGAATCAGTGTTACTATGTATCAGATCACACAAAGACGGCTAGTTGAGCACAACCTGTTCCCCAGTTCGAGGGGCTCCTTTCTCCCTTATTCAGTTACCACCTACCTGATCAGGATTAACATCTGTTCATGTCAAGTCACAGCTGACTAGAAGAATAGGTTACCCTCTTACACAAGAACACGTAGCACATATTGCTTTACTACAAACTGAATACTTTATTTAGTTATTACATGCACACTCACGGAACACAATACATATCACATAACCTGCAAAGAAAAGTGAAAGATTAAGTTGTACACTCTAATAGTAAGGGGTTGACATCACCTTGGTCGTATGTAGCCTGCACTCAATGGTCATCTAGGTTCCCTTCTCGTCTGCGCCTCGGCTTCGCCTGGAAGTCACACCTCCGCAATCACGGGTTTACTCCCGTCTCCCTCTCCGAGTCACTGGGACCTCTTCCTCATCGGCTACTCTCTTCTCTTTGGAATATCTATTCCTCGGTTTTTCTCCACCTCCAAGTTTGTCATCTGTCTTCCCTGGAATAAGTAGCAGCTTTACTGCTAACGGCCAGGTGCCGCCTATGGACTAAAAGCAAGTGCCAGTATCTGCCTCAAACTTTTACTAATATAGATGTGCATTTCCTCATGGAAAATTCCAGCCAGTAACCTGCCGCCCACCAAATTCTTGTACCTCCCCGTGCCAAGGACACGTTCCCAGCTGGCCGGCCTGATGTAGTGTCTTCGGCATGAAGAAAAATACGAAAAATTCGATAAGGGCCGGCCTGAACCGGTTCTCTCCAAGCGAATAACACCTCCTAACTAAAACACTGCCTATGACCTAGAAACATCCCAAGCTGTCAGAGCAGGAGGAAAGATGGAGTCTCTCCCGTTTAAGGCCTACCAGGCCTGAGTTCAGCACGGCTCCATGAAATACCCTCACTACAGAACAGATTACCCCTAATGCTAACGAATCTATCCCCTAGGATATGTATGCAAACCCTGATCTATGGGGAAGAACACAGGATCATGTCGGAGTGCCTAATAAATAGGCTCTATACACTACTCTAACCCTTAGACTTGAATGGAAAGAGACTGAAGTCACCTAAATCACCCTTCAACACAATAAGGCCGGAAAAATCGAGCAGTACAGCTCCTCACAATCTTCGGGCTTGGACCAGTACCGCAGAAGTCGCCCCACGTTGGGCGCCAGTTGAAGAACCGGGGTTTAACCCAGCGGCGTCAGGGGCACGCCTAAGATCTTCGAGTTCACCTGTCTTGGTATACAGAGACACGGAATACTTCTGGATGGCATCAGAGACCAAGTTTATTAGCTGCAGCTAGTAACAGTGATCCTAGAAATACATCACGGTGTAAATTCTCAGGAGACTGCTTATTTTACTAAGGCGAGACTTCTCCTTTTATACCCAATATTCACATTATAAATGTACACCCACTGCACAAAATTCTAGCCAATAAGGTACATTTTCAAACAAAGTGTCACATAACAAAATCTCAATTTACAGTATCCCAACCCAAAAGTTAATTATTAGGAATGTCCCAAATTCAATCTCCACAAGCCGGACAAACCTATAATTGAAAGCATAACCCATGTAATGAAGAAACATAAAAAAAGAAACGGTAACAGATGCTGAACAAGATAAGGCATGTGCAAGGAAACTAAAAGTTAACGATGTCCTGAACATTGATTGGCAATCTCAGACAAAGATCGATCAGGGAAATTGGCTTTGCGGGGTCAGTTTCAGGTGCAGAGGTCAGTTTCTTACAGTTCATTTCAGAGTCGAAAAGAAACCTAGTTAATGTATACATGAACTAAGAAGGCCAGGCCACTTTATTCGCTGGGCTACCTTCACAGGCCTACGTGAGGGCAACACAAAATGGTGGCACAGAACAAAATGGAGTCAGACTCGAGAATTACAGAACCTCACAGACCTCATTGCCCCAAAATTGGCAACCAGAAGCCGGTTCACACATCTGCTCCTGCATCTCCTGAGCCAGCTCCCAGAGAAGCAGCTGCAGTCCTGGCCGGAAGCGTTGAGAGAGGGGCGCACATCCGGAGAATGAGATCAGATCATGGCCTCGAGCAGAGCAAGCCGTGGATGATCCTTCTGCACGTGCTTGTTGCACAGAGACGAAGTCCTGTAGCAAGGCCTGTCAGATCAACCAATGAATGCAGCTGACACAAAGGCCGCACGCCAGCCTCTGTCAACAAACACAGGGGCCACGACCCCTAAGCAGGGTCATACTGTTGTTACAATAAATGGCACCTTGCTGGCACGCCTCTCTTTAATGATGATGATTTTATACTGAGCGCTGCCGTGATTAAATCACCGCATCCACACGCACACCCTCTCTGTTGATATACATGTTCAGTCTGGGCTGTTTACACAATGACGTACACCGTGATCAAAAATCCTTTTGAATGATAGTAACGATAGGAAAGAGTAGTGAGCGTCTACTAACCCTAGCCACAACAGTTCAAGAAAGATTGGGCCGAGAGGGGTGCAGCACAGACCACATACTAGCTTGTTGGTGTGGAAAAGGCCGCTTTATTGAAAACAGGTGCACTTCACATCAAGTATTCCTTGGCCCGCACCGTACAAAACTAAGCCTCGCTAAATATTATCCTCCTACCTTTCCTCCCTCCCCAAAAATGTTCCCCCCTCCAAACATTTATAAACCCCCAAACTTGCGAGTTTTAAACCTGTCTTCACCTAACTAACTAAGTACACTCCCTATGCTCTTTCCCCTTCCTACATGCTCCCAGAGTGACCTTCCCAACCAATAAACAGTAACTGCAAACCGTTGTACCCACCATTACCCAGGAAAAAACCACCCCCAAAAACCTTCTGCGCCGCACCTGCACCTGCTTCCAGCGACAACCAATTTACATATCCCTCCCCCCCCCCCCAGTGCACCTGACCCCAACAAAACTACCCCGGGATGAAAAACCTCAGAAAACACGCCTGACCCAAAAAACCCTCCGGCAAGTCAACAACCGAAAGAAAAAAAACCCTGTCCTAGAGAGGGAGGGTGGGAAAATTCGCCCGCTATGCCCCCAGTCCGGCTGTCGTGTCACCAGCACTAAAATTGTGGCCGGTGACACGACATGGCCAGTTATATGGCCTCCAGCCCAAAAGTAGCCCAACCACCAGCCCAACCAGCCCAAAAATAGACCGGGGCAGCCAAACAAGCCCAACTGGGCTCCGGCTGCCCCCCACGCCCGGCCCAAAACCTCCTGGGAGATGCAGGCCTCCCGATGGTCGGCCACCCCCCCCAAAGCCCTAATGGGCCGAGAGGGGTGCAACACAGGCCACAGACTAGCTTGTTGGTGTGGAAAAGGCCGCTTTATTGAAAACAGGTGCACTTCACATCAAGTATTCCTTGGCCTGCGCCGTACAAAACTAAGCCGCGCTAAATATTATCCTCCTACCTTTCCTCCCTCCCCCTCCCCTAAAAATGTTCCCCCTCCAAACATTTATAAACCCCCAAACTTGCAACTTTTAAACCTGTCTTCACCTAACTAACTAAGTACTCTGTCCCAGGCCTGAACGTATCCTCGGAGTCGGATCGATGCTCTAAGGGGTCCCCCTCCCAACCTCCCCAAGTCTGGATATCAAGGTAACGCAGACTAACGGGTGGTTAAGCGGGGGAAGGAAAGGATGGGGACAGCAGGGAGGGAGACCTGTAGAAGACACAAGAGAAACACGGGTTAGTACCAGGAACACCCTTCCTACACTCCTGCAGTCCCACTCTCCCTTTTCCCGTCTCCTTGCCCTCACTAACCTGTAAAGGAAAAGAAGGATGATTCAACGCTCAGGGGTGTAGCGTAGACCTCTTGGAGCCCAAGATTTGTGAAGGAAACCTCGTACTGCTAAGCACCCCCTGGGGAAGAGGAAAGAATAGCCCATATGCAGATGGGAATCATCGAAGGTATAATCAGCAGTTATCTAGAACACCCACACGTCCAGGTCACAGCTTGCACACACACCGAATGCACTGTAATTCAGGAAAATCCACGGTAATCACCGTCTATAGTTTTGAGAAACTTTCAGTGGAGGTAGCGCATGAAGGAGCGCGTTAAATCAAATGCAGTACTGGGTGTCTCCGCATTAATCACCAAGAGTAGAGTTACGTCACTCTTACTTCAAAGCACACAAGTTAAACACCGAGGGCGTCCCCTCTAGTCCTGACAATGTAGTGGCCTTTCCCTCGCATGAACTCGGAATAGGAATCAGGGGAAGAGTTCACCAACGAAGGGAAAGTCGCCACCCTCTGCTAACCCGGGAAGCTGATTGTCAAGAACAGGTATTCGGGTTAGAAACACCCTGGCAATACACGCGTCAATCCTAGCGTGATGCCGAATCCAAAGTCAAAACACGATGCCCCAATCACAGAAACAACTGAAGGTTTGGTGTCACGGACACCCTTACCCAACCTCTAGATGCAGCAACGAAACGCCGTGAGCCAGTAATCCCAAGAATAATCGGCAGTGTCTTCCGCCGACTGCCGCGTCTTAAGCGGCCGCTTCCGCATCACGTGGGACGCGCGTTGGAGACGTCCCACGTCTCCTTGAGCGTCAGGCTGCCGGGAATTGTAGTTTGTCAGTGCCTGACAGCGCGACTGGAGCCGCGGTGTCCCGTGACAGGACATTCCCCTCTCGGAGAGCACTGGCAGGCGCAAGGTTTGCCAGGATGTCGTCTATAGAAAGCGGCCACCAGCCTGGGGGCATGCACCACTGACTCGGGCTCCCAGGAGTTTTCCTCTGCGCCATAACCTTTCCAGGCGATGAGGAACCATAGCTTGTGGCGGCGAATCTTTGAGTCAAGAAATCTCTCTACCTCGTATTCATCGGATTGATCTATCCCCACAGGTGCCGGTTTGGCTGGCCCCCGCCCATGTGCGGGTTTCAATAATGAGACGTGGAATACAGGGTGGAGTCTTATGTGTGAGGGGAGTGCGATCTTTACTGCGACTGGGTTGACGTGTCTAACAACTCGGTAGGGGCCTATGTATCTAGGGTTAAACACACTGTAACGTTTGAAACGAATGTTACGTGTGGACAGCCACACAAGGTCGCCTTTCTGATATTCTGGCCCTGGTTTGCGATGTTTGTCTGCATGCCGCTTATACAATGTTTTAGCCCTTATTAGTTGTTTTTTGGTGTGTACCAGTGTTGTTTGTATATGCCGTATTCTTTCCTGTACTGAGGGAATAGCATCGCTCCTACCAGGTGCGCTGAACGGGAGAAAGCAGGGATGGAAACCGTATGTGCTGTAAAACGGCGTGTGTTTCGTGGAACTATGTAGGGCGTTGTTGTATGCTATCTCTGCCAACCATAGCCATTCCAACCAGGAATCGGTGTTTGCGTTCACATAACTCCGCAAATACTGTTTCAAAGTACGATTGAGTCTCTCTGTCTGTCCGTCCGTTTGTGGATGGAAGCTGGTGGACAGGGCGGACGAGATATGTAAGGCGGCACACCACGCTTTCCAAAATTTGGCAGTGAATTGAGCCTCACGGTCCGACACGATGACCTTGGGCAATCCGTGTAGTCTCACAACGTGTTCCATTAACAGCTTGGCGAGTTGTCCAGCAGTGGGAAGTGTCTTACAGGCCACGAAATGTCCCATTTTGGTTAAGAAGTCTACTACGACTAGTATAACTGTATGGCCCTTGTCTGCCGGAAGTCCCACGATGAAATCTAAGGAACATCTTTCCCACGGGACTTCCGGGGTGGGAAAAGGCTGCAGCAATCCTTGGGGTTTCCCTGGTGGAGTCTTGGTTTGTGCGCACACCACACATAACCGGATCCATTTAGGGACATCCTCTCTGAGCGCCGGCCACCAACACTGCCGCAGGATCTTTTCACATGTTTTCTCGTTCCCGTGATGACCCGCACTAGGGTCCGTGTGACACCAATGGAATACCTGTTGCTGTAATTCCACCGTCGGGATGAGCATCTGCGACCCTCTCATCATCACCCTATGTTTGTTTTTCCATTCAGGATGGTGTAGCAGCCAGTCCTTCCATTTCCTCATCTGCACCCCCCTCTTGACCTTACGGAGGAATTGGTCCACTTGTATTACCCCGATGACCCTCTGTGGATTAAGGATCGATCTCTCAGGTTGAAGACCGGGGGTAACCGTGGAGTCCTGTCGGGTTAATGCATCTGCTTTTTTATTCTGACACCCCGGGCGGAAGGTTACAATGAAGTCGTATTCCTCGAAAAACGTCATCCACCAAAGCAATCTTGGGGTGAGTTGGCGAGCTGTTTTTAGAAACTGGAGATTTCTATGGTCTGTATATACTGTAACCGTATGACGTGCCCCCATCAGACAATGCCTCCACTCCTTAAACGCTTCCTTGATAGCCAGCAGTTCTTTTTCGGTGATTGTGTAGTTCTGCTCGGCCCCGTTCAATTTTTTAGACATGAAGGCCACAGGATGCATTTGACCGTTGGAACTATTTCGCTGTGACAAGACGGCTCCAATCGCCACGTCGGAGGCGTCCGCCTCTACGATAAATGGCACTTCGGGATCAGCATGGGTTAGCACTGGGGCAGTTACAAATGCATTCTTCAACGTATCAAAGGCTGACTGTGCTTCTTGTGTCCACTGGAATTTCACGTTCTTTTTTGTTAGACACGTGAGCGGCGCCGCCTTGTTGGAGAACTGGGTGATAAAACGTCAATAAAAGTTCGCAAATCCCATAAAGCATTGTATGTCTCTGACTGTCGTGGGAGGTGGCCATTCTGTGATGGCTGTCACTTTCCGTTCTGCCATTTCCTGGCCTTTTGGAGTAAGCATTACCCCCAGAAATTCAACTATGGACACATGGAATTCACACTTACTGATCTTGCAAAATAACTTGTTGTCGCGTAAAACCTGAAGTATGAGATTGACATGTTGTGTGTGTTCTTCTTTGCGTGTGGAGTAAACCAAAATGTCGTCGATATAGACAACCACAATCTTGTCCAAATACTGTCTGAGAATGTCATTGAGGAAGAATTTTTTTTTTTTTTTTTTTTTTTTTTTTAAAACCTTTATTTGTGCATATGAAAAGGACAAATACGGGCCTACAACCATCAGGCCGGCCACAAAACGGTTAAGCACTGAGACACACATTACAACCCCTGTGCGTCAATGGTCAAGATTAGCAACGATTCAGGAGTTATACACTGGAGAGATCCTTGACACCCGGGGAAGGAGAAGTAAAGGTTAATTTTAAGGTTTTCAAAATAATTTTATCGAGGAAAAAGTCAGTAGAGGATAGAACCAAGGAGATTCGAGTCCGCAAGATGGCTTCATCACACGGGAGAGCAGCAGCATCAGTAAAACGGCCATAGAAAATCTCAGACAGTGAGGCGATGCAGTTATATAACAGGATAGTCACATGAGTAAATACGCACCCCTCCAAAGCCGCCCCCACTAAATCCACCCCACACCCGGACCCCGAATCGGAAACAAGTATAGCGCAGAGACATAGAAGAAAGAGGCCCATAGAACTAAAAAGAAAAGGTACATTACCCCCCCACCCTACACCAATGCGGAGGCTACGGCCTACCCCCCCCCCGGCATAGTGCCTGTCGCCCAATGAACCCGAAATATAGACAAGAGAGAAAGTAGGAATAGAGTAAAGAAAATAAGAAAACAAAGAAGAAAGCGGGGAGGAGCCCACGTAACCTCAGAGCGCCCGAAACCACCGGCCAACTACGTCTCCACACACTGTGAACCCACTACACCCAAAGGCGGTCGTGTGAAGATACGTGTCACAACAATATAAATGAAGGCAGACAAATCGCGACGAGTGCGCACAACATATGCAGACAGTTCCAGTCCCAGTCCAGCCCATCCGTGACACCATGGTGATAGAAATCAATCTAGCCCTGGCCCGATCGCGGGCGTAAGATTAGACTAGCCCCCACATGAAGGCCCCGCAGCCCGTGCAGACAAAGACAATATGGCCGCTTGGGAGAAGATGGAGAAGTAGAGTCACAAAATGGCCGCCGATCATCAATTGAGGTCCCCTTGTGCACCATATAAAATCCAGACCTGGCCTGTAAAGTACAGGAGTTCCACATAAAAGAAGCCGTAGGCCACCGTGAACGGTTCCTCGAGGACGTCAGGTGTCGCTCAGCTGAATACTCTTGCGGACGCGGTGAGGCAGGTAACAACAAAGCAGGCAGCAATGAACGGGGAAACAAAGTGTCCACAATTGAGCAGGAGATCGATTGATCCTGGGTGCCGGGAAGGCCAGATGCAGACACCAGTGTAGCACGGTTATACACATTCGTTGCGTCCCCACAAGAGGACAGAAGCACTGGCAGACCCACGTCTTGGTGAGAACAAACGGGGCGCTCACGACCCGCAGCCGACAGTATGGAGTCGAACCGCTCACTCAGCGTTTGCAAGCCAACACACAATTGCAGACGAAGGTCCCGCAGGGCAGCCAGAACGGAGCCGCATGTCAGCGGAAGCTGCGCCCCCACATCGGCAGCAATCCGGGACGGCACTGTGGAGCTGGAGTCTGGTAGAGGGAGGGCGAAGCAGGCAGCGGGCGAGACCGGAGCATCGCCCCCCAGCAGCGAGCAGGCAATCAACGCCATGTTTTACCGCTGAACGGTACAGTGGCCAGGGGGGGGGTCCGTAACAAGGAGGCAATTCCACGCAGGTCTGGCCGCAACAGGTGAAAGCCAACAGTCGCTTCCCCTCCCTCGGACTCTCTTTGCAGCCGACTAGGCAATAGAGGAAGGGGGTCCGCAGCCTTCCACAGCGCGGGCCACAGAGCGAAGCAGGAGACCCGCCACACCAGGGCTTACCCTATAGCTCCAGCCCGTAAGGTGAAAGGTGAAGGAGGTGTCCGGGCGTCTCTCCCCCGGCTCATCTGGCGACAATCCGTGGTGTGAGGCGGGATCGGGGCCTCGGGGCTCAGATTTGCGCCGGGGGTCCAGTGACTGCGGAGCTTCCAGGGGGCCGGCCAAGGCCACAATAGAGCAGGGGTCCAGCGCGGAGAACAAAGGCACCAAGAACTCCGGCATCCGGGCGGGCTCAGACTCCGGGAAAGCGGCGGCGCGGTCAGCTCGTCGTCGCGCACGTTGCACCTCGAAAATCGGCGAGGATAGGAATCAGGATGATAGTCCGAGGCCAAGGGCCGGCGGAGCCGGGCGCTCAAGCGTCTGCTCCGGTCGCCATCTTGGCTCCTCCCCCATTGAGGAAGAATTGAAAGGCTGCCGGGGTGTTACAGAGCCCGAACGGCATCACTAGGTATTCATATAACCCATACCGCGTCTTAAAGGCAGTCTTCCACTCGTCTCCTTGGCGCATTCGTACCAAATGGTACGCCCCGCGCAGGTCCAATTTAGTGTAAATCACCGCTCCCCTCACCTGTTCTAGGAGTACTGGGATCAACGGGAGCGGGTATTGGTTGCGTATGGTGATGGAATTCAATGCGCAGAAGTCGATGCAAGTCCTTAATTCCCCATTGGCTTTGGGTATAAAGAATAAGGGGGAAGCAGCGGGAGAACATGATGGCCGGATAAATCCCAAAGCCAGATACTTATCCAAGTAGAGACGTAAGTGTCGATTCTCTGGCTCGGTGAGTGCATAGACCCTACCACAGGGGACCAGAGCTCCTGGCTTTAGGTCGATCCTACAATCGTAGGGTCGGTGTGGGGGCAGCTCTTCCGCCCGTTGGTCATCAAAAACATCCTGAAAAGGTTGGTGACATTGTGGCAGCTTCGTCTCTTTTTCAGCAGCAGTGGCAATGTGAAGACATTTATTGGTGATGGGAGCGGGTACCTTCCAGCAGTGGGTTTTGCAAAAGTCGGAATCCAATGTTATGGTTCCTAGGCTCCAATCTATACCTGGGTTGTGTTTGGAGAGCCAGGGCAATCTCAAAATCATTCCGTACGAAGGAGCGTGTATGATTTGAAACGCTAATAGTTCCTGATGTCCGGGTAAACATTCTACCATACAGGGTTCCGTAGTTTGACTGATGGGGCTGGAATCCAGGGGTTTTCCATCCACTGCCAACACCACTTCTGGTGACGTCTTAAGAACCAAGGGGAGCCCTAACCGTAGGGCTGTAGTTCTATCCATGAAACACCCTGTGGCTCCGGAATTCACAATAGCTCGAGTGATACAGGGTTTTTTGTTCACCTGCAGGATCACTGAAATAAAGAAGTGGTCCTTTTTTGCCTCGGGCCCATCCTTGATAGAAGGGATGCAGAATACGCTCGACGTCTCCCCTTCAACCGGCGTTGAGCTCTTCAGTTTTCCGTCGTTGTCCTTGAGGTGTTCCATGAAGACGTCCCTGGCCGCGGGCGGCTGCTCTTGGGTTTTACCGGACATTCCTTCAGAAAATGGCCCTTCATACCACAATAGAGACATAGACCGTCCTTTCTCCGATGTTCTCTCTCCTCCGAGGTCAATGGTGCTCTCATAGTGCCAATTTCCATAGGTTCCTGAGACGCTGTTCCTGGCTCAAAGGACTTCGGTCGATCAAAGCGAACCGGATATCGGTCTTTCCTCTTATGTTCTCCTCTGCGTTCCCTTAGGCGGTGATCCAATCGATGCGTTAAATTGATCAAGGCTTCACAGGACTGGGGTTGTGGATCCACTTGGGCGATCGCATCTTTGAGCTCGTCTCTCAAGCCTTGGTAGAAGATCGCTGATCGTTTCCCTTCCGGCCACTGGGTTTCGGCTATCAACCGTCTGAAGGCGTTAAGGTAACCCAAGAGATCCTTACTCCCTTGTTTCAGCTCTAGTAGTTCTCGATCTGCAGTAAAGGTGTCGTTGCGCCGGTCGAAGGTTTTTTCGAATTCCTCTTTGAAAGCGTCCCAATCATAGATCTTCGGGTCGTCTTGTTGGACCAACGGAACTGCCCATTGAGCGGCATCCCCCGCTAAGTAGGAGATCAAGAACGACACGCGAACCTGGTTGGTTGAAAAAAGCTTTGGTTTGCAGTTAAAGTGTAAAAGGACCTGCGTTAGAAACACTTGCACTTTATGTATGTCCCCTGTGAAACGTTCCGGAGGGGCCAGCGGGATAGGGGTAGGAATTTCCACCACCATAGAACTAGGTGGGGGTTGAGGAGGACCATAATCAAAGGGGTTGCGCTGCAATCTATCTACTCTCGCTTGCAACGCAGCGGTTTCATTTCGTGAAGCCGTGAGTTCCACCTGTACCGTAGCTAGGGCCGCCATGATATCGTCCAAGGTGACCATGGTAGAATCGACTCGACCGGGAGGATAAATCTATTCGTGGGCTGATTATTCTGTCCCAGGCCTGAACATATCCTCGGAGTCGGATCGATGCTCTAAGGGGTCCCCCTCCCAACCTCCCCAAGTCTGGATATCAAGGTAACGCAGACTAAAGGGTGGTTAAGCGGGGGAAGGAAAGGATGAGGACAGCAGGGAGGGAGACCTGTAGAAGACACAAGAGAAACACGGGTTAGTACCAGGACCACCCTTCCTACACTCCTGCAGTCCCACTCTCCCTTTTCCCATCTCCTTGCCCTCACTAACCTGTAAAGGAAAAGAAGGATGAGTCAACCCTCAGGGGTGTAGCGTAGACCTCTTGGAGCCCAAGATTTGTGAAGGAAACCTCGTACTGCTAAGCACCCCCTGGGGAAGAGGAAAGAATAGCCCATGGTATAATCAGCAGTTATCTAGAACACCCACACGTCCAGGTCACAGCTTGCACACACACCGAATGCACTGTAATGCAGGAAAATCCACGGTAATCACCGTCTATAGTTTTGAGAAACTTTCAGCGGAGGTAGCGCATGAAGGAGCGCATTAAATCAAATGCTGTACTGGGTGTCTCCGCATTAATCACCAAGAGTAGAGTTACGTCACTCTTACTTCAAAGCACACAAGTTAAACACCGAGGGCGTCCCCTCTAGACCTGACAATGCAGTGGCCTTTCCCTCGCATGAACTCGGAATAGGAATCAGGGGAAGAGTTCACCAACGAAGGGAAAGTCGCCACCCTCTGCTAACCCGGGAAGCTGATTGTCAAGAACAGGTATTCGGGTTAGAAACACCCTGGCAATACACGCGTCAATCCTAGTGTGATGCTGAATCCAAAGTCAAAACACAATGCCCCAATCACAGAAACAACTGAAGGTTTGGTGTCACGGACACCCTTACCCAACCTCTAGATGCAGCTACGAAACGCTGTGAGCCAGTAATCCCAAGAATAATCGGCAGCGTCTTCCGCCGACTGCCGCGTCTTAAGCGGCCGCTTCCGCATCACATGGGACGCGCGTTGGAGACGTCCCACGTCTCCTTGAGCGTCAGGCTGCCGGGAATTGTAGTTTGTCAGCGCCTGACAGCGCGACTGGAGCCGCGGTGTCCCGTGACATACACTCCCTATGCTCTTTCCCCTTCCTAAATGCTCCCAGAGTGACCTTCCCAACCAATAAACAGTAACTGCAAACCGTTGTACCCACCATTACCCAGGAAAAAACCGCCCTCCTTGCTGCAAAAACTTCTCATATCTCTGTTAATTTGCCTCCGTGCCCTATCTATGGCCGCAGGTCGCTCCGCCCCCCTCCAATACCTCCTGGGAATAAACTCGGACCACACTACATGGCAACCCGCCCACTGCTGCCGAATTTCCAACAGGTCCCTCTTCATTTGCTTCAGCAAAGCTAGACCCTTACATGTCACCAGGTCGTTCTCCCCCAAGTGAATAACCAAAACATCCGGGCAAATCCCACCTCTAATCGATCTGCTCAATGGCGGCAACAACTCGTGCCATCTCATGCCCACTTTTCCCTGCCAATGACACCGAAACAAACTGGGATTCAACTCCAAATTCAAACTGTGATTCTTGTCCCATTCATAACGCTCCGCTCTTTTCACAAATGAATGCCTGATGATGAGAATGGACAAAGCCTCCGATGCCGGCCCCGCTACCGCACCTGAAAAGACACATATGTGAAAACGAGGAAGGAACATCAAGCCTGTCCCCCCGGCGCCCCGCATCCTGATGTATGTCCTATAACAGTCTGATTTCCATCGCCCCAGGAGCATCAACTCTTCCATCCCCCACCCCTGTTTTGCTGCGTCCGTTGCCGCACCTATGCGGAACGAATGGGTCCCAAACTGCCTGGGGTCCTCGCCGAGCCCTTGTAGGGCCCGCCTCAAGACCCAGATGAGTTGCGCTGCCGTAACCTTGCCCCCCCCCCTCCCTGCGAGAAACCTTCCCGGCCAACTGGCCCCCCCCCCCGGCAGCCAAAAACCTACCTCAGGCTGCAGGGCATACCTCCCGGTCCCCTACCAGCCCCATCACCACCCATATCCCTGCTCCCGTTGGTCTGTCTTTGAACGCCCCAGGCGAACTGCCACCTCTCTGGACTGCAACTCCACCTCCGCCCACTGAAGCCCTCGCGCCCCCCGTGCACCCAAAAACTCCGAAACCCGCAAAGCCCCGAAATACATCCACAACATCAACGTGGAAAAGAGCACCGTTTCCTGACGGTTGCGGCATACCTGTGGCAGGAGCCGTGTACAGCGGATGAGCAATCCCAAAGTGACGGGCCTCTGCAGCCAGGATCCGCTACCCCTTTCCCGTGCCCAGCCTTCCATTAAACATGTGCCCAGCTCGCCGGCGGATGGTGCGTACCCCCACCACAATTTTCCCATGAAGGCTATGGCCGACAGCTTGCCTGTCATCGTCACTTTGGACATGCCCCTGTCCATCATTGCCAGAAGGAATTGTACCACCTGTTCACCCCTTCCCCAGGAGCTGGCCTGCCACGTCGCAACACTCACCAAGAACTCCCTCCACGCCTGCTCGTACGCCCTTCATGTTGACGCGGCCACCGACGCTCTTACCAGTTGCACGACCCTTTCTCTCCTACCGACCACATCCATGCTGGCACCGGTGTCTTGTATTCGTCCGCCTCCGTGGCTAGACCATGGAACCTCTGCCACTGTGAACGAGACAAAGCGTCTGCAATGTCATTGTCCACCCCCGGAACATGTCTAGCTTGAAACAGGATATCATGCTCCAAACAGCGAAGCACAAACACCCGCAACAACTTGAGAACCTGTGTGTCCCTGGCTGATTGCCTGTTCACGACCTGCACCACCGACAAATTGTCCACCTTGAAAATCACCCTCTTGTGGGCCAATGCCCGCGCCCACACCACCACTGCCACCACCAACGGGAAAAGTTCCAGAAACGCTATGCTCCTCCCCCCGTTCTTCCAGTGTGACGGCCATTCCTCGGTGCACCACTTCCCTTGCCAGTACAGCCCAAAACCGCCCGCCCCCGCCGCATCCGAAGATATGGTAACGTCCCAGTCCCAGTCTTCCGCGGGGGCCATTGGAATACCATTAAAGTGTTCCACACATGTTCTCCACATGCGCAAATCCGCCTTTGTACCTGCCGATAAGCGCATATGGTGATGCGGCAGCGACAACCCCGCAAATGACATGCCGAGCCGCCTGCAGAATGTCCGCCCTGCCCGCACCACCCTGCACGCGAAATTCAAATGCCCCAGTAGGACCTGTATCTCCCGTAGCGTCACCTTCTTTTTTGCCAGCAATGCGTCGATCAACCGCAGCATACGCCCTTTTTTGTCTGCAGGCAAACGGGCTTTCATGGCCACCGAATCTAATTCGATACCCAGAAATGACAGCACCGTGCTGGGTCCCTGCATTTTCTCTGGCGCCAGGGGCACATGCAGGTAGCCCATGAGCTCTGTAAAACTGTCCAGCTGCTGCTGGCAGTCCGCTGAACCGGGCAGTCCCACCAAGAAAAAGTCATCCAGGTAGTGCGTCACCGTCTCTTTGCCCGTATGCCACGAAAAAACCCACTGCAGGAAGGTACTGAAACGCTCAAACAGGGCACAGGGAATGGAACACCCCATGGGCAATGCTTTATCCACGAAAATGTATCCACCAAACTGTATCCCCAACAAGGGATAATCCTCCGGGTGTACCGGGAGCAACCGAGAAGCTGACTTGATGTCGCATTTTGCCATGAGGGCCCCCGTCCCCATCGTCGCGACCAGCCGCCGTGCCACGTTTACGGACGAGTAAGACACGGAGGAAAGCTCGGTTGCAATAAAATCATTCACTGACGCTCCCTCCGGCCAGGACAAATGCTGTATCAACCGGTATTGGCCAGGCTCCTTCTTCGGAACCACCCCGATGGGAGAGACGATCAGGTCCCGCATAGGTATGCCCCGAAAGGAGCCGCCATACGCCCTTCCCGTTCCTCTTTGTCCAGTTTCTCCCGCACCACTGTGCCATGGGTCTGGGCGGATTTAAAATTCTCGGCCCATCTGGCAGCCCGTGAACCCCCGTACTCCAGGCAGAAACCCTCCCGAAAACCCCGCTGCAGCAGTCCCGCGTCCTACGTCCAGGGTAAACTGCCAACAGCGTGTCGAGCCGATCCAGCCTAATTGGAGTAAGAGCCTTTGCCCAAATGTCCCTGTCCCCCCCTGCCCCCTTTACTCCCTGGCTGCTGTCCCCCCTGTGCGGACTGCTGTCTGTGCCCGCCGCTTCCAGCCCCCCCAGCATTGCACCACAGGATGGTTCCCTGTGCATTTTGAGCATTCGTGCCGGAACTTGCAATATTGGCAGGCGCAGGTACCTTTGTTAAAATCCCAGCATGCGCCCACTGACCCCCCTGCCGTGGCTCCTGCCTGTCCCACCCCCCCATGGGTGGGGCGGTTTGGAAAGGGGCGTGGTGCTAGCGGAAGGCTGCTCGCCGTGTAAATTGTCTTCCTGAATTTGACCCCCCCCCATGGTCTGCTGGTAGAGGTCTGCGTCAATGTCCCCCCACTTCGCCTCCGGATCCCAGGCCAGCCGTGCCCTGAACTCCTCATCGTAATGGGACCAGGTGTTTCCCCTGTATGTCACCTGCGCCCACCTGATCACGTCCATGTACTTGAACAATGCGACGGACCTGTCTGGATATTTTTCGCAGTACACACTAGCGAAAATCAAAAACCCCGCTGACCAATTCTCGATATTCATCGGCACTCTCGGCCTCTTGGCCAGCTCCATATCCACGTACTCGCCCTTCCAGATCTTCTCTTTAGTCGCCAGCGTCAAATGGGCCCCCAATGGTTTCGTGATGCCCAAATATGGCAACTTCTTTACGGGAATGTCATGGCTCTCCTTGCCTTGTTTGGGCGTCACCCCTTCCTCTTTCCCACCCCCCCTGAACCCCCAGCCTCCCCCGCGGACCCTGCCCCCGGCGTCGCCCGACTCGCGTCGTCCATACTCCCCGGCTCCGGCCCCACTCTGTGTCCTTCACGTATGCCCCTTTGCGCAGCCGCACTTCCCCCTCCTCCTCCCACCCCCTTGCATCACCGAGACCCTGGCCTGCGGGACACCACCGCCTTCACCCCTGAGTGCGCCTTACCTGGCGTCAAGGTCGGCGTCCGCACCGGATCCCGCCGCCTAACCAGGCGTGTAGGTGAGGCCATCACGCTCTCTCCTTTTTTCAACCGAACCACACCGCTCTGGAAAACACTGGGTACATTGTTAGTCGCAGCCCCCCCCAGGCTGCCCTTGCTCTACAATTTCCCCCTCTTCTACGCTCTCTTCATCATAGTCCAGCATTAACGGGCCGTCCTCCTCGGACTCCAGCCCTGCCACTCCTGCATGGCCCCTATCTAACCGGCTTGGCCATGGGCCGCCCTACGCGGGCTCCAGCCTGTCAAGCCTGCCCGCTCCCTACATGTGCGTAGCAAGTCCCCCAAATCTACACTCACTCTCTGCTGCCCTGCGCACTGCTCCCCTTGTCCTGTGCCTTGTAGTCGGACCCGTGGCCCCGTCCCCCAGCGGCCGCATCGACCCATCGGGGTGAAGCCACCGGGACCCAGTCTCCTCTCTTCCTGGATGCCACTACCGACAGGTCCCCCGTGGGAGCGCGGCCGCCCGCATCAGGCAGAGCCGGCCCATCCTCTCGGTGGGTTGGAGCCGCATGAAACTCTCCCGAGCGCCTCGCCACACTGTCCTGCCAAAACAAAGTGGAGTCCGACATGCCGGGGTTAATCCTACGCCCCGCACTGCCGCTCCCCGAACCCCCCCCGTGGAAACCCCCACCCCCGGCCCGTCCCCGCCGCACTGGATGAATGCCCCCCTCCGCGATGGCGTGGCCTGCCCGCTCCCGGCCCCGCTGCCCCTCGGGCCCCCTTCCCCCCTCCCCCTCGCTCCACTCCAAAGACTCCCGTACCCGCCGCACCTCTCCACCAACCCGTGCCCCTCCCCCCGGCCCCCTCGCCCCTCTCCCCACTCACCGCCCCCCAAGGCTGCCCCCAACCCACGCCGTCCGACCACTGAGCGCGCAGGCCCTCCGGCGCCCTATCTAGCCAACCCCCTGCCTCTAGTAGATGCTTCGGCCCCCCACGCGCCCCCTCCGTGACCGATCTCTCTGCCCCCTCCTCTCCCAACCCCCCTTGGATCATCCAGGAGAGCCCCTTGCCCCCGCACCGTCCCCCTTGTCTCTCACCCCCACCTCAGCCCCCCCACCCCCACTCACATCTCCCCTAGCAGACTGTACGAGGGACCCCACGCCCCCCACCTTCCTCCCTTGAAACTCTGGCCCGCCGTTAGACCCCCCCGCCTCTTCCTCTTCCTGGTCACTCTCTATCAATACTGGGGAGGCCCACCCGCTGTCAACCCTCGCGGTGGTGGGTCCCCTGCTGCCCAGTGCTCTACACTGTGCCCCACCAGTTTTGGCCCCGGGGCGGCCCGACCGCCTGCAGGCACCTTCAGCGCCCCCCACCCCCTCCCGGAACCTCAGAGCCGGCCGCGACACCAGGCCCCGCCCCCGCCCGAACACACTTCCCCGGCGCGGCCACGTGGGCATTGCGGCCGCGCCCCCTGCCTCTGCACTTATCCGTTTCCACACACGCGGTGGCTCACAAGCCAGAACCGCCGCCGCGACGCCGCTCGCCACCCTCCTCGGGGGCCGCACTTTGACGTCGGGCCGCAGCATGTCCATGCGGCCCGCGTCCTCCAACAACCGCAGTGCCTCCACTACCCGGGGATCCTGTACACCCGCCATTACAGCCCGCAATCTACCGCGACGACACCCTGTGCGCTCTGCACCACAACCGCACCGCGCTCCAATTCAAATTCGCCGAAATCAATTCCAAAATTCGGCCGCTATGCCCCCAGTCCAGCTGTCCTGTCACCACCACTAAAATGGTGGCCGGTGACGCGACATGGCCGGTTATATGGCCTCCAGCCCAAAAGTAGCCCAACCAGCAGCCCAACCAGCCCAAAAATAGCCCAGGGCAGCCCAACAAGCCCAACTCCCCCTCCCCCCCCCCCCCCCCAGCCCAAAACCTCCCGGGAGGTGCAGGCCTCCCGATGGTCGGCCGCCCCCCCCAAAGCCCTATTGTGAACGATAGCTTTCTGTTAGGATGGGTGTGCCCTTGCATGGGAGTCCATTGCCAGCTGCCCCTCTTTTCTCATAGCGGGGGGAGGGGGGTGTTTCCACTGTGAGGGGCTTGTGTCATCCTCTCTGGACCTGCGCTCTACATGCTTTTGGTGTTGCTCAGTGATCCCTGCAAGGATCATTTGGACGGTAGGAGTGCACACAGTGATGCGTTTGTATCACGGTTAATGCATAGAAACCCTTTCCACGTCTGTCTGGGATCCTGTCAGGAGAGAGCCCTGGGATATGTGGAGAGAGTGTAGACGCTGTTGGGGTGCACCAGCAAACAGCACAATTCAGGGGCCCTCGGTCCTCTCCTCACCTGGTGTCACCGATAGTCTGTGGATTTCTTTTGTTTGACGCTGATCTTCTGTTAAAGGGCCATCACACCTTTCCCTCTTGTGGTCCATGAGGGCCTGTGAGCCTCTGCATTTGCATCCATCCCACCAGTTCTCTATTGAGGTTCTGCTCATCCTGTGTTTGAGGGCACATTAGTGTTACTACCTTCTGAAAGCCAAATCCTTTGCTGGAGGGCCAGGCCCCCCTTAGATTTAGGAGGTACACACACAGGTTCAAGCTTCTGTAATTTCAGACACTGGTGTGATAGCCTCCTAGCCTGACCTGTCTGCAGCCACTGGGGAGTTCCTTTTGTGGTGGTGGGAGTTAGAATCCCCCCCACAGTTTCCTGAAGTTGATTTATTAATACTGATCGAGATGGTTCAGAGATACAATTGGAGCTTGTGGTCCCACTGTCAACGTTGGGATCTGGGGTGCAAATGGCAGGCGATTCCTGTATTGCCATGCGCAAATGCAGGGTTGGTAGAGTAAGCCCCATGACGTGATAGACCACCCACAGGCGATCGGGCTCTTCTCAGCGCCACATTGCAGACACTCTCTGCGGCTGCAGGATCACCATCGGGGTCCTCCAACAATGCATCTTGTATGTTGCGGCATGGGAGCGCGCTCACCAGGTGAGTTCACTGATATGCGCCTGGTTTGTTGGTTCATGGGTCCTGCAGGTGTCTTCTGCGGCTCACTGCAGCAGCAGTGACAATGATTCATGTAAGGCAGCTCTTTGGTGGTCCCCTTTCACTTATGGGGTGTCCGTCTATTCAGACGAAGCTCAGTGGTACGCCGGAAGATCACAAGTGTGCTAAAGGTAAAATAAATACGGTGTAGGGCAGTGTAATGAACATCTATGCTATCCTGTCCCACATCCCTTTTCCCCAAATTTGGTCACATCCTTTTTTACCTCAAAGATCTTGAACATTACATCTTACATTGTTTTTTGTTCTATTTAATAGAGGGGGCACTGTGCATATTCCAGCTCCTGCAGCTGTTCATGCCCCAGGGCTGGGCTCCTGATCAGCCCCATGGAATCTTCACAGCTGTGTGTCCCAGGACATGTTTAGGGAAACCCGGATCCATGCGGCCGCAGCCCACGTGTGGATACAAGGACACACAGCGCACTGTCACTTGACAGGTTTCCAAGAAACAGAGCGGCTTTTAATTTGTTTTTGACTTTCACAGGATATATTCATATTTAATGTATACATGATAATTAAGTACAGTAATGTCATTTTTGAGAGTTTGTGAAGAACTGACTCAAAATACCTCATTAGAGATATAGAACAGAGAACAAAAAGAACAAAACTGGAAATGGCATGACATTGAAAGGTTGGCTCAACCAAGCCTGCCTTTATCTTCATACTGCGCCCTGCTTTAAACACGGCAATTAAAAATAAAAGCAATGGAGGGGTAGGCCTTCATCTGCTGGAGCTTCAGCACAGCTCTGTCTTTGGATCTGCTTTGAGCCAGGAGGAAGTGGGAGTAGGGAGGAGTTCGGTGTCCCCCTCTAGCAGTGCCAGTACATTCAAGGATGCTTTGAAGGTTCGGGAGGGCCTGTTAGGATGCGTCTCAGTGGCCTTGCTAGGTTTGATGCACTGAGTGAAACGAGGAGTTATTAGGGAGTCTGGCTGTACCCCTGGCAGGAACCTAATGCTGGGGATGTTTTTTGTGACATAGGTGCTATTGGCACTGAGGAGTGGGTGACTTGACCACTGGGGGTTGGTACAATGCGCTGGATGGTCCACACAGTGAAGACCCCCTGTTCCCGCTGGGTTACCAAAGAATTTCCCGTTGGGCAGAATATCAGTGATATTATTACCCCCTAAAGATCTGGAACGATGAAAGGTGAATGGATTGGTTGATTTTTAAGCTCTGCGTTCCCCGACCTGAGGAGTAACCAGAAAGGATGAATGTGGGAAAATGCCTCTTTTTGCTTGATCACCCCCAGTGCTTTTGGACATATGCTGCTGTACTAGTGCCTCTGTACACTGGGACTCTACTAACCAGGCCCCAGTGCGTGTGCTCGGACCTATAAAACATGTCAAAATTGGATATATTACTTATTGGCATATTTAAATTATCTATAGTATATGGTGCAAAGAAGACCCAGGGCCTGTAAGTTAAATGTCAATAGTGGACTGCAGCATTCATTGTAGCACTCCCTACAGTGACAGTGCAAACCTGACTGCAGGCCGACCACTGTAGCCTGCCTGTACAGTTTTAAAACTTCAAATTTGACCTGACAAAATAAACAGTTTTTGAAAGGTCTAAAACCTTTATTTAAATACTTATAAATCACCCCTAAGTAGACCTTACTGTCCATAAGGCAGCGTGCATAATATTTAAAAGTAGGACATACGAAAGCTTAATGTTAAATATTTCCCTACAATGAAAAGAACCCAAATGCTATTTTCACTGTAGCAGGGTTAACTTGTTCCTTAGGAAAGAGTTGGGGTACAATATCCTATATAATAATGTAATCTCCGGCTAGATAATAGCTACAACATTTATTTTGGGACTTTTTCAAGTATTTATTAAGCCCAATTCAGTGGTAAAGTCAAATTTGTAATAAATATTTTGGAAACTGTACTTTTAGAAAGTTATTTTCTCCCTGCCTAATGTCTCTAGAAACCATTAACACACGCTCCAACTATCACCCAGGAGCTGAATAGCCCCCTTGATGACATGTGTACTTGCTCCAAGAGCTGAGACACAGGTCTTGGTTGTGGGGAGGTTATCTGTTCCCTGGTAGGATGACCACCTGGGCTGTGTCCAGGAAGTTGATTAATTTCAAAGAGGCCTACCCTGTCACAGGCAAATGTTACCTGGCACCTAGGCAGGGCCCTCTTTTGTCCACATACTCAGGCAGGCTGCAATCACAGTGAGAGAAGCTGCCCCCAGAACTGGTTTAAAGTGACCACAGGGGAAGGGTTTTGAATTTCCCTGGCCTAACCTCTGTGGTGGGCACATGAGCTCTGCACAGGAGAAGAAAGGTTCTGCCATCTTCGTTTTAGGTAGGGAGGGACACTGTTGGAGTGTATGCATTAAGGCACACAGGAACTGCAGCAAAGGTGGGTATGTTTTTTCTTGTAAATTATTTTTTATTCAATCCAACACTGACATTGCCAAATAACAATAAGCAGAGTGGCGTGGGTGAGGTGCAGGGAAATAGACTCAGCTAGGGTACATTAAAGTCCACCTTGTTGGTTGGTTCGCCTCTTTACTCTGTGTTATAAAATCAAGTATACATTGTTAAGTTAAATCAGGATAACCAAAGGGGAATCCGCCATTATTCCTCGGGGCCATATCTCCATCAAGTCGTATACATATGTAAAATAACCTTAACCAGAACAAGAGGAACAAAAGAAAAGGAGAAAGAAATGATCTCTACGTGTAACTGCAAGTGTTATTGTCTCTGACGATCTGATATATCAGTGGGCGACATACGTTAAACTGTAGGGGTGTGGCGAATCGCTATTAGTAAATGTGCAGCAAAGGTGGGTATGGTTACCCTGGAAACTTTTTCCTTATTGGTTATTGAGGGGGCAGGAGCTACACCCACCAACAGGCTAGTGCCAGGCATAAATGTGGCACCCGTGGGCACGCTCTTGAGAACTCTACAGGATCTATAGACAGAAGGAAGACAGTGCCTGGGTGATTTGCCGTGCTTTATAAGTCCCAGTTGATTGATTTATTGACCTGCCGTTGAGACCTGTCAGGAGACCAGAAAGGCTGGATCTGCTTCCACTTGTACCCAAGACAAAGAAGTGGACTCCAAGGGCCAGTTGGCTCACATCCTTTAAGCTACTAGGACATAAGCTGTCATAGCCTTTTTTCATGAAGATCCCAGCTGACCAGTTCCAACTGGACCTCGGCTGGATATTGCTGGTGTCTTTTGCTGGAGTGAGACTTGACCCCAAATGTTTTCTCTGAGGCCCTGGTACCCTTGGCTTTGCCAAAGTATATTTCTCCTAAAATTCTGAAAAACCAGGGACGTCAAAACGTTTTGGGGTTCCAAAGGCCTCTAGAAGATCAGGACAAATCTGCCAAGTCAATCCGACAAGGGTGCTGGGCTAAAGGTTCACGGAGCTCCTGCTGGGAGCTTTTCAATAGCAGCAAATGAGTTTCAGCTGGACATTGTGGAGAGGGTATGCGGCCTTGCTAAGCCCTCTTCGGCTTCAGCTTGCAAAACAGCCACTCAGTTTCGTACTGACCCATAGCCATACCCAGAGCATTTTATATGATGTTCCAAAAGGACAGGAATATTTTACAGCTCCAGTGTGCAAAAACTCACCCTCTGTTGCATTGAAATTGAGACAATTAGGATCAGCACTTTTGTTAATCCACCAGATCAAAAGCAGCGTCGGATATATGCACAGTGCAAGTTATATTGAGTCAGGCTGAATCTCACCAAGATCACAGATCCCCAGGGGCTCACCAAGTCCATTGCACACTAAAAGTCACAAAGTTGTCTCAGTTCACATTCCCATTTGTCCTATATGGCAGGAAAGGATCCTGGAGTGTTATTGACTGATGTCTTGTATATGGTCGACACCTCACCTCGCTTAGGGACGCGGGACACAGCCAATTTAGCCTCCTGTGCATTGGACTTTGGGAAATCAACTGTTGCAGGCAGATATGCTTTGAGTGCGTAACTCATTTGTAGATACCTGTAGAACTTCACCATTCTAATCCAAATTTGCCTTGCAGCTCTGCAAATGTCTTTAAGCCATTGCTATAAATAGCAAGGGATGGTGTGCCGAAGGAGTCCCAACCCTGGAGTTACTAGAGGGCAGTGACCTGAGGTACCGCATGCCAGATCATTTAGGTGCCTCGCCAGGGAGCCTACCCTCCCAACTGCGACACGCAAGTTTTCAAAGCTCTCAATGTTTCCCTGGGTGGGGGTGGCAGAGGTTTCGCCCGCAGATTTCATATATTTCTTACCCATTATAGAACACTCATGTATATATGCTGGGTAATCCACCATGCCAGGTATCCAATCACTTTTTATTAAATAAAAGAAGAAAAGAAGAATAAAGGAGGTGTGATGATTTATAGTATGATGCTGAGTCCACCATAGCTATCCACATTTGTATGGTGACTTACAATGTTTAGCAAACTCAACTCGGTGGGGCGACCATCACATGTAAATGTGTGTAAGGGCAGAAGTGAAAAAGGCAAGATTGCCCCCGGAAATAATTCTGCATTATGTATAGGATTTTCAGGAGGGTAGTCATTTTGATCAGTGCAACATGCCCTAGTAGATATTGACGCAATGTGGACCAATGCTGCCTATCAGCTCATACAGTGTTGCGCCGAGATATAATGTTGGACGCTTTAGCCTGTGTAGCTGCCTTTGAAACAGTCAAGCATCCCAACCTCATACGCAAGTTGCAAATATGTACCAGCAATGTCCTACACTGGTTCTCCACCTACCTTTCCAACCAATACCAGTTAGGTCACATGAACACATCCAGGTCACAAAGATCCTGATCATGTGTGTAGTCCCCCAAGGTTCCACACTGTCTCCTGTCATCTTCAACCTTTACAGGGAGCTGCTTGGTGCTCTTTTCACAGATAACAGCATAAATATTCACCAATATGCTGATGATACACAGCTCTTCTTGAATGTCTCTTCTGCTTCCGACATCCAACATCTCAAACACTGCTTGCACATCATCAAGACCTGGATGTCCAGGACCTACAGGAAGTTCAATCCAACCAAGACGGAATCCTTATAATTTTTCAAGAACGACAAACAAAATACTGTGCAAACCTAGCTTAGTGACATGAACGTTGATGATTTTGAACCCCAAACACTCACCAAATTCCAAATTACTTGGATTCACCGTGGACTGGTGTCTCACTCAAGGAACAAATTGCCAAAAGAGACAAGGACTGCTTGGTAGCAGCTATCCCTTCTAAAGAAAGTGAAACTGTTGAAAGCGATTTCAGAAGTGCTGTTCAAGAACTTGTACTCTTGCATCTGGATAGTGTTAATGCCCTATTCTATGACCTTCCAGACTTTACACTGGCACCTTTAGGGCCATCCGACATGCTGCAGCACATCTCATCCATGGCCTGAAGAAATATGATCAAATCACCTCCCTCCTGATGGAACTCCATTGGTTCCCCTTGCCAGCCCTCGCCATCTTCAAAACTAGATGCATCATGTGCAAAGCACTCACAACCAGCACCCGCGCTTATCTTGCAGACAAACTGACCATCTCTGGTGGTTTAGGCACACCTGCAGCCAGGACACGATCAGATTGCAGACTAAGAAGTGTAAAAAACACTGCAACAGCCCTTTTCTATTTGCCAAGGATCCGGAACTACAACCCTGTGTCCATTGGAAACCCCCCGAGTGCTGCTCCAATTCAGGTAAGAGTTGAAGACTCACTTTTTTAAAGACTACTACATCACAATGCATTAGCCGTCCACAACTCCTTTTCCTCTTCTATTACTAGCCTACTTTAAGCTTGCCTTTGACCATGTAACAGTGCTCTACTGTACGCACTGGCGTAACAAGACTTAAGGGGGCTCCCCTGCAAGGTACATGAAGGGGCCCCCTCCGGACTCAATCGGGAGCTCACCGGCCTGAGTACAGTGCTGAGGGGGCCACCTGGAGCTGGGGGGGTGGGGGGGCACACTGCAGGGGCAGTTGGGGCCTGTGTTACGCCAGTAACTGTACGTTTGGATAGGTTTGCGCTATAGAAAGTTTATATACATACATAGGTATACACTGTTGCATATTTGAATTTCTATATATTGGAACAGCATGCTTCTCACTGTCAGCCCATCCAAAAGTGCGGTTGACTGATCAGGGTTGTCAACAGTGAACAATTTGGTCTCGTGCCAATTAACCTTAGGACCTGTGTGCTTTCCACAGTTGTCTATATTGTCCAAGATTATTGGTCCGGAGATATCCGGTCTACCCAGGTATAACAAAAAGACATCTGCATATAAGGAGACTCTGTTTTCATAAGTTTTGGACCTTCTGGATCTCCTTTGTGAGGTTATCTGTCCAGAGTAAGTGTTCCAGGAGCTCAGCTGCCAATGCAAAAAGTAAAAGCAACACCCCTGTCTGTTGTTGCTCCTGAGGTCGAAAAGTGTGTTTTGTTTTTGACATTTTATTAAGTTAGTGCTCGGCTAATGTCAGGTTGTACAGTTTATGGCATATTGCCTGTTTTTAAAAATGTCCTGAGGTTCAGAACAAGTTTGATATCTCAGCATTGTAGGTTAATTTCATTACTGTATATTCACTGTAGCCATTACTTGTACTGCTATAAAATTAAGCATAGCAGGTACTGCAAATTGATTGTAAAAAAAAACCTTGACGCAGGATAAATATTTTGAGTTGAATAAATATTTTCAGTTGTCGAAGCTCAAATAGTTAAGTAGATAAGTTCTTTAATAGTACACTTCTTCTAAATCTTTCTCTACCTGTTTGATTTGGAGTGTATATGAGAGTTGTGAAAATCAATGCTGACCAACAAAAAATCAAATGTGCCAGCCATTGTTGAATTTCTCTTCCAACAATGTTGGGCACTAGGTTAATATATTCATGGAGAAGATAGAATGTTCAAAGTCAAATAAGTTAATGTGTTATTATTATTATTAACAATAATAATAATAATAATAATAATATATACGATAAACAAGGAGTGAGAGACAGAGCATATCAGTGAAAGTTGAGCAAGATGATGTTAACAATGATGCTTACAACAAATGCCGGGTATGCTCGTGTATGTTTATAATTATACTAATTGTGTGTGTATATATAGATATGTATATCTATATATATATATGTATATCTATATATATATATATATATATATATATATATATATATCAATAGAAACTGAATCTTTTGGCACTTAATCTCTCTTAGTATCCAGCTGAACCCATTTACCAACCTCAGACTAATGAAAGATTGAGATAATACCTGCAAAGTTTCATACCTATGCTTTCCAGGTTACATGGAGCTGTTTGGAGCAGATGAATTACTCATTGAGCTGTTTTACCCAGATTGCAACTTTTGGCCTGCAGGGGACTTAGGTATCTCTGCAGCAAAGGCATTAACTAACTTAACCCTTTTCCCTAAAATACAAATCTGTGATTTAACATGTTACACTACATACTGTGAATCGAGCCCAACAACCTACAACCAGAGGTTTCAAAAAGACTCCTAACCATTAACCACTGGAGTTATCTTAACCAGTGGCGGCTGGCAGGGAACAGGGGCAGCGGGTGGGCTTGGAAAATGGGGTTGAAAAAAACAATCTCTTTTTTTTTTTTAAAACACTTACCTTTTCACGGCCGCTGGATCTCCTCCTTCAATGCTTCTCTTCCTGGTGAGTCCAGCACACAGGCCCCACTAAGCAAATCACAACATGCTGTCAGCAGCGTTGTGATTGATCTGAGCGCCATGTTTCAGCGCCTATGAGGGGGACTGGGAGACTGTGCATGTTCTCCACCCAGGCAGTGTATTACAGCCCATTGGAGAACATGCTAAGTGCGCATGACTGTTTGCCTGGCCCATGGCGGCCAGCCAAACAGTCATGTGCACCTATTATGCACAAACCACTCCTTCCTGTGACACCAGCCCCTCCCCACCCTAACCCAGCCCAATAGCTACAAAAAATAAAATGACAATAACAATGTTATTATTATTTTATTTTAATTTTTTCCACTTCACTGAGAGCAGTGGGGCGACGCTCCTCCGCCTTAGCGGAGAAGCCGCCACTGATCTGAACAGTTCTATACCATAAAGTATGCTTTTAATAGACCCCTAGAGACGCGCTGCAGGTGCCTTAACCACTCATGCTGGCTTACAATTTAGCTTATGACTACTAGGTTAGTCAGGACAGCTTACTGGTCAAATTGTTTTCTATTTTCAATTTTTGGGATAGAATTTCTAAAAGATAATGCATAGGCTGACTGAAATTCATTCACTGTGCTCCTCATGATGCTGCCCCTTATAACGCTGCCTTCTAGACACCTCCCTTTTTAGTGCTATTGCCACCCCTTCAACTCCATTATATGACCCGGCAGATTAAGTTTTCTGTTTCCATTGATTCAGTGCTCTATTCTGAGTCCTACCTGTGGTCTGCAGGCATAGGTGCCAGATTATGGAGGGCCACGAAGTCTCGCCTCACTAACAATTCATAAATGAGACTTATCAAATATGACCTGCCCTGCCAAAAGGGGAGGGGCAATGGTATGGTGTTACTTTCTAATGTGTGCCAATGAAAACCGATACATGACTAATATGAAAAGCAAAGGAAAATCGGTGCGGAGCTCTCCATTGTAGTGAATATAGAGAAAAGTAAAATAGTTTATGAAACTTGGAAAATGTTGGTAAAAATATTTGTATGTTGAATAATATTGTAAATGCGTTTTATAAATTTAAAATGCAGAACAAAAGGAAAATTAAACAAGACAATTAATTTATTTTGAATAAAATATTTAATTTAAATATATTAAAATAAAGATATTTCTCAGAAGTAGAATTTTTTTTTTTAATCATACCAAAAGCATTTTTTGTGCATTAATAATTATTAAAAGTGATGTATAGAATTAATTGAATGTAATTAGGGCTCGATTTAAATGAATATGTATACTCAATTACAATGGAGCATACATACCATCAACATGAAGGTCCTACCCACCCGATTTAATTGAGGGCGGATCAACAGTTTGGCTACAGCTGTGACTACTCTGTCACTACTCTGTCACCGTCACAGCTAAACCTCTCCAACTGCCCGGCTGAGTAAAGGCCATTGGAGAAATGGCTTCATGTCCGCCCACCCAATCAGATTGGGTGGATGTAAGAAGAGCTGTCAGCAGCCTCTGCTGGGTGTTAGCCTTCATGGCAGCCCTATTCTTGGCATGGTGGCCTAACCCCCTGCCAAATAGCAAGCTAGGCCCCCTGACCTTATTGGTCATGGTGGGGTTGCTCAAGCTGTGGGTAACCTCGTGGGTAAGCTGGGCCTAGCCCTGGCTAAGTTAGAATTTGCAGAGGTATGCACCTCTGAACCCAAAATAAAAAGATGGGGCAAGGAAACTTAAGGACAAGGAGAGGAGCTTTGGGAGTTAGGTCCTGAAACTGATAAGGTAGGCCAGCTCCCCAAAGGGACTGATCTGGACAGAAGGATATAAGGCAGAGTAGGCCCTGCAACTTTCAAACCACTTCCCCAACTCTTCCTCGCCTGAAAGACTAGGAAGACTCTCCCAGCATTGGCAGAAGTCTCCTGGCCTTTGGGCCGGGGGGGGGGGGGCTTGTGCAAGAAAGTGTGTTTCTGTTGCAGTAACCCTCCCCTTTTTTGCCTGATAACTGATGCACTTTTCCTTGTAGTGCCCTGGGCTCCTGCCAATCAGGTGCCCGGGGCCTGTGTTCCTTCCCTAAAAACTGCCTAACAGCCAAAACCCAATTGGCATCTCTGGTCACCTGTCAGCCCCTGGTAAATGGTACCCTAGGTGCCCAGGGCCTGGTGACCAGAGAAGGCCCCTAAGGGCAGCAGCACTTATTGTGCCACCCTTAGAGGCCCTGTACCCTGACACACACACACTGCCTTTGCAGGCTGAGTGTCTGGGTGCAGAACAAAACAGAGTCAACATGGCACACATCCCTATGTGCCATGCCCACAACACACACTGCCCTGGCATACCTCAGTCACCCCTCTAGCTGGGTGCCCTATGCCAGAGGTGTGGGCACGGGTGCATGAGCCCTGTGCCCCTACAGTACCCAGGTCCATTCCTGGGAACTGTAAGTGCAGTGCTGCCATTAAGAGTATATAGTGCTCGGAGGTCGTCAACAGTAAACCCACACTGATGCCAGTGTGGGATTTACTTAAAGATGCACGACAGAGGGCATCTTAGAGATGCCCCCTAAACCCAACCTACATTCCACATCTTGTCTGAGGGGCTGCCTAGGCTGCCACATAACAGACAGGTTGCTGGATCCCGGGTAGAGAGCCATCTGCTCTCCTGGGCCTGCAACAATGCACATCCTGGGTGAGGTGCGAAGTCTCCTCCCCCAGGATGGGCAGGGGAAGCTTCAAAGGCATTACACCTTTGTGAGCTTCTCCAGGCCACTTGCTGTACCCAGCAACTGGCCCCTACCGGTTCTCAACCCCCTCTCTGGCGGGAAGACTGTCCGGAAACCCCAAGTAAGGACAGGGGGTGTGCCAGCCTCTGCCAACCCCACCCCTCAGGTGGGGGAGGCGAGGTGAAGCACGTCCCCGGGCTCTCACCATCTTGAAGATGGGGAGCCCTGTCCAATCACGACTAGGCTACTGCCCCCCCCCCCCCACAGGAGAGTGGCAGGATAGGGGGTGTACCCACCCCAGGGCAGGGACCCAGTGGTCCCTGCCCCTTACCTACCTATAGCGCCCATACATTTAGTATTTAGGGGCACCCTGAACCTTCCTTCCTCAGATCCCGATTCAACAACAAGCAAGAAGATCAAGAAACCAGAAGACCCCCCGCGCAGCTGCTAACAAAAGGACAACATCAACTGACTTGGCCCCAGCCCTACCGGCCTGTTGACCCTTGAACCTGCTCCTGTGGAACTCCGGCACATTCAGTGGTCAGCAACCTCAAAAACCCCGGAGGACCTGACCACCTTGAGACTCTACCAAGACTGGGACCCCCACGAGCAGTGGCTCTACTCAAAGCAAATTGCTAACCCCTGGCATCAGCCCGGAACCGCGAACCTTGTACACTCTGCACCCGCCAAGCCTGGCCTGTGCCGGAGTGAACAAAGACCCCCGAGGACGTCCCCCCGACGACTGTGACCCCGAATCCGGCACCCAAGGACTCGCATCAGAGCTCCTGGCGACGCCTGCAGCCTCGGAACCAGGTACCCCCCCCCAACCGCGATCAACAGAGAGTAAGATTTCCCGACACCAAAAGGCACCCCTGCACCTGGCACCCTGCGGCCCCCTGTGCCCACCTCCTGGGTACCTACCTATCCTCCAACTACCCAACTTACCTCTCGAAGTGGTGGTGGCACCTGAAGTATCTTCGTCCCCGAGCTTGCAGCCTTTTTTCAACCAGGAGCTTTCCCATTGAAATCCATTGAGCGCCCGAAGGCTCAAAAGCACCCTACACCAGGCCGCCCGAGTGGCCCTGGCAGTGTAACCTCTACACCTATCTATTTCCCCATTTGCCCTGAGAAAGTGACCAGGAGCCCAGCTCCCACAGCCGCGTGGCCTGCTAGTCAGCAGCTACCAACCAAGGCCCCCCTGCCTCCCATAGGATATCATTGGGCCTAACTCACTCTGCACCCGGCTGCCCCTGTGCCGCTGAGGGTGTAACAACTGTACCTACCCGACCCTGGGAGACCCCTGAGTCTGTGCCCAGAACCTTAACTCTGCCAGTCGAGTACTTACCCATAGGGTAACATTGACTGGTTTCTTCTGAAATTTCTTCTAAGTGTGGAGTTTCTAAAACTTAAACTATTCACCAAAAATCAACCGAGTAACGAAAATGAAAATACTCACCTGCTACTAGGAGAGATCCCAGTGCTGGATCTTGGTGCCCAGCACTGACCCTGAAAAATATTCACAACCGTACTTACCAGTAACCCAATGTTCTTCCATAGGAAATCATTGACTGTTTTTCTGTGAAATTTCTTGTGTCGATTTTTGCAAACTTCAAATATTCTTTAAAAATCGTACCAACTGTAAAAACGCAATTACTTACCTGTTTTAGATAGAGGTCCCAGTACTGAGTTTAGGAGCCCATTCCTGGATTACAAAAGTAACAAGAACCTACTTTACCTGCAAGGGACTCATTGACTGTTTTTCTATGAAATTTCTTCTAAGTGTCAACTTTTAAAATAGCAAAATATTGCCTATAAATCACAACAGTAACTAAGTCGACTTTAATCACTTGTTTCTAAGAACTGTCCCAGGACTGAATCTAGGATCCAGTCCTGCAGTTACAAAAGTAATCCTGAAAGTAATATATTGCAAATAACTTAAAACTTCCATTGAGCTCAATGCATTAATGTGTTTGAAATTGTGTTGCCTATTGCAACAATCTGTAACTATCTACAAAAGTCAATTGCATATTGCAAAAGTATTTACCTAAAGCATCTCATTCTGAGAAAGTATATTTTAATACCTTTTGTTGGTTCTAAAATAAACCAAGCATATATATTTTTTTATAAACCATTGGCCTAGAGTTCAGTTATTGAGTGTGTGAGACCATTTGCTGACTGAGTGTGTACAACAAATGCTTTACACTGTCCTCTGATACTGCCTTACTGCTCGACCATGCTACCACTTTAGAGAGTACGGTTATATCTAACTTTAGCCTCTGCCAAACCTCTGGGGACTGTGGACTCTGTACACACTGTACCTATTTGGGAACAGTATATACAGAGCCACTTTCTGACAGTTGACATGTAGCCATTTTTTACTGCCGTCACCGCCAGGCAAATCCTGGTGGTGAGGAACAGTAAAAAGCAAATAATGCTCCCTGCGATAGGAGTTGACTCCCGTGGTCAGGGGAGCTTTACTTTGTATTAATAAAAAGAATCCTGTTTTGGATTTTTTTTTTTTTAAATAAAAAAAAGAAAACTGTTTGGTGCATGGTTTGCTGCACCAAACACCGAAATACATTGACTGAATGGTGGTTCCTGACACTGCTTTAGAGGCCATCTGCTAAAACATACATCAGGCCCTTAATTATATTTCATTAAAATGTATTGTTACATTCATTTTTATATTGAAAAATATTAAAATGATATCATTACATTATAAATCTGTTTTATTTATATATTTTGTAAGATAAAAATATATTTATTTATATTTGTAACTATTTTAAATGATTTAAATTAATGTAATATTATTTCATATGGGGTTTTACTTTAAGTCCATGTCTCAATCATTTTCTATCAGAGGGTATTGCAGTATCAGTGGCTTGACATGTGTGGTCCTGGACTTACTACAGTTTTTTTTTACTATAGTAATTTACACGTGCAAGTCTACACTTTTAAGTAACGTTACACACAGATTTTGTGAATAATCGAAGGTAGTATATTACTCAAAAGTGTAACTTCCCTCAATGAATTGTCCTGATAATGGCTATCTAGTAAATAGTATACCTCTGCTTTGACTAGAAAATGACTTCTCTTTCTGTGACTAAAATATATAATTGCTCATTGCACTCCGTCCCCTCCCTGTTTTTTGGGCCCTATGATTTCAGGCGTGTTCCCTGTGGGCCAGCTTAGTTGCCTTACTCTAGTTGCTTAGTGACACAAAAAATCCATGAAATAGTGATATATTATGTTTATTGTATTTGTATAGAGCACAACTCATCTGGAAGGGTATCCTGGTGCTAAAGCACGAGCTGTACGGACCAAGCCGGGGTCAGTGCTAGGTGAAGAGACAGGTCTTTCTTTCTTGCGGAATTCAAGAACTAATGAGGAGGCTCCGAAGTGCAGGACCATCTCATTCAAGACTTTAGGAGCAATGTAAGAGAAAGCACAACTGCTGGATTTGGTTCTGCATACTGGGGTGTGTGTGCCAGTAGGAGTCCAGCTGAACGGAGGTGTCTGGTAGGTTTGTGGATATGAATGTGGTTGTTGAGGTACATGGGGCCAGTGCTGTGTAAAGCTTGGTATGTGTGCGTGAGGACTTTGAAGGGTGCTTGTTTGTGGTTGGGAGCCAGTGGAGCTCTTTTATATGCAGAGTGATGTGAGTGCAGGGCGGGAGGTTCAGGGTAAGCCTGCCCACCCATAAGTATTGATTTCAGCCAAGAGTATGTTGCTGTTGTCCAGCTTGCTGGTGATGTGGGCTTTGGTGACAGTCGGGTAAGTGTTGGTGGGGAGCCATTTGAAGATGTCTGGAGTATCTTGAGTGTGTGATTGGAGGATACTGAGACGGCATTCGCCTGGCCAGTAATGATGAGTTGGTTCCAAGGTTCTTTGCGTGGGTTGCTGAGAGGGGTGAGTGTCTGAGTTCGGAAGACCATCAGGTGGAATCCCAGAGCAAGGTGTCTTTGCTGAAGATCCCTAATTCTGGTTTGTGTGTTGAGCTTGAGGCACTTGGTTTTCATCAATCTGGCAACTTTGGCCATGCAGGCAAAGAAATTGGTTGGGATGTTTGGCGTTTCATTGGGTAGAGACAGTATTAGGTGGGAGTCGCTACTATAGGAATGATGTTGATTCTAAGGCGGGGATGATGATGGCATGTGAACTTGTGTAGGCATTGAATAGAGTTGGTGTGAGTGACAATCCTTGTGGAATCCCGTAGATGAGGTTAAAGGCATTCGAAGTTAAGGGGGCCAGGCTGACCAACCGGATGCGGCCTGTCAGTAAGAAGCACATCCAGTGAAGTGTGGGACCTTTGATGCCAGCTTTGTACAGTGATTGGAAAAGGATGGGGTGGGAAATAGTGTTGAAGGCTGTGGAAAATTCCAGTGAGATGAGGACCGCGGTGTCATCGCTGTCCATCATTATCTAGCTGTCATCCATTGCGGCAATGAGAGTGGTCACTGTAGTGTGGTTGGGCCTGAATCCAGATTGAATGGTGTCGCAGAGGTGGTTGTCAGTGAGGTGGGTGGTTAGGCGTTTATCATCTTTTGCATTACTTTTTCCAGGTAGGGTAGCTGGGAGATAGGCCAAAGGTTGGCTCAAGTCTTTGAGTCTGCTGAGGGTATCTTGATGAGAGGGGAGTACTGTGGCATGTTTTCAGGCATTCAGGTAGGTGGCTGTGATGATTGGGACATTTAGGGTCGGGATGAGAGCTGCACTGACTGGGTTCAGTCCTTTGAAGAAGATATAGGGAGAGCAGGGGTCCAAGGGTGCTCCGTATGGTATGGAGTGCATAGTAATTGCAGTTTCTTGAGTGATGATGCTGTGCCAGGTGGTCAGAGTGGTCATCTGGGTGTTGGTAGAGATAGGCAAATTTTCGTAGATGCTGGTGATCTTGTTGCTGAAGTATAGGGGCTCCTGGATGCAGAGGTCCTGAGAGCTGGCTTACGCTTTTACAGCCTACTGCTGGAGAGGTGAAATCCTTCACAATGTCAAAGATTTTCTTGGAGCTGTTGGTGCTGCTTTTATTGCAGTCATTGAGCAGAGTATATGGTGGCTCTGATTTGCTCATGGAAGCGTCTGAAGACGGATTTGTAGGGACTCTTGTTGGTGTTGTTTTGTCTTTGTCTCTATCTGCCTTCAATTTGCTTACAGTGCCATTTGATGAGCCTAATCTTTTTTGTGTACCAGATTGCATTGCTTGTAGTTTGGTTTTCATGATTTTGTTGGCTTTGAGAGAAGGTAGGGTATCTGCACAGGCAGTGATCGAGGTGCTGAAGATGGATTCAGAGAGTTTGGTGTTGTGTCGAGGCCAGCGGTGGTGTAGGATTTCAGAAGACCACAATGCTTCTGAGATCTTGTTCCAGTCCTGTTGTGAAGATTTGGTGATTGTGTTTCTACAGTGGTACTGGATCAGAATGCTGAAGTTAATGAGAGTGTGGTCAGACCAGGTGATTGGTTTGGGCTTGTCTTCTGTGATGTTCCTGAAACTGGTGAAGATGGTGTTCATTAGGTGTACACTGGATCTGTGTGTAGGGCCTTCCAGTTGCTGGGGCAGTCTGAGGTTGGTCATGTCCTTGAGAAGGTTGGTTGTATTGGGCTCATCAAGGTCCTCTAGGTGGTAGTTGTGGTCACAGAGGAGGTGAACCCATTGGAGTCGAGTGTCAGTGGAGTGATAAAGTCTGAGTTGGTGGTGCCGAAGTTGGAGTGTGGTCCAGGAGGGCGGACAACGAGGCACCCTCTCAGGGTGTAGTTGGCGATGATGAGGAGTTTGAAGAGCTAGGGCCATATGTACGTAGCTTCACATTTACCGACTCATAAATACCGAATTTTACCGATTCGGTATTTATGAATCGGTAAATGAGATGTAGATAATAATTCGGTAAAATTTACCGATTCGGAAAATGTCGGTAATTTTGAATCGGTATTTACCGATTCGGTAATGAGGCATACCTTCCCATTGATTCCTATGGGCCAGGAGGCCCATAGGAATGAATGGGAAGCCAGTTACCATTACCGATTCGGTAAATACCGAATCGGTAATGGGGGAGGCAGTATCATGGGTGGCAGGGTATCACATTGACACCCTGTTGCACCCCTGATTCGTCCATGTGTGCACATGTGGCGCACATACATACCCTAAGGGCATGTATGTCTGCCACATGGCACTTGTACATCAGCAAAATATCACGTTTTGCAATGTATTCGGTATTTATCACCAACCTATATTTGGTGGTAAATACCGAATCCTAATTCCTACTCATCACTCATTAGAGTGTTTCCTACATATCATTTCAGGATTCGGTATTTACCGAATCGGTAATTTTACCGATTCGGTAAATTACCGAATCCTGAAATATGCCCCCTACATCTCAATTAGCTAAATACCGGTCAGTAACGGGATATTTACCGAATTTCGGCCGTTACCGACAGGTATTTAGCTACCTACATATGGCATGTAGGAAGCCAAATACCGGTCGGTAACGGCCGAAATTCGGTAAATATCCCGTTACCGACCGGTATTCAGGCATTTGCTATGTAGGGGGCTGATTTCTGGATTCGGTATTTACTGAATCGGAAATTAAGAAATCGGTAAAATACCGATTCGGTAAATACCGAATCCAGAAATCAGATGTAGGGAGCACTCTAAAGAGTGAAAATTAGTATTAGAAATTCGTTATTTACCACCAAATACAGGTTGGTGATAAATAACGAATACCTTGCAAAAAGCAATATTTTGCAGATTTAAGAGTGCCATGTGGCAGACATACATGCCCTTAGGGCATGTATGTGCGCCACATGTGCACACATGCAAGATTCAGGGGTGCAAGTTTTCCTGAGGCGGAAAGCCGGGAAAGTGTGTGTTGTGCAACTTTTTTAAAAAAAACAACTTTGAGAGTCACGTATTTTCTGTGCTCATCCTCACATCCCCCCACCTCCTGGCACTTTGATCCTGGGCATTAGGCTCACCTGGTCAGGCTGTGCAGAGGAGTCGAGCGCCGACGCCATTCCGGCGTGCAGCGAGGCCACGCCCCTTTCTGGAGGCGACGCCCCTGTCTAGGCCACGCCCACCACCTAACATACTTAAGGTACCGATCCACAAGCGCCGGTTGATGGTTGCGAGTTTTCCTGAGGCGGAAAGCCGGGAAAGTGTGTGTTGTGCAACTTTTTTAAAAAAAAACAACTTTGAGAGTCACGTATTTTCTGTGCTCATCCTCACATCCCCCCCCCTCCTGGCACTTTGATCCTGGGCATTAGGCTCACCTGGTCAGGCTGTGCAGAGGAGTCGAGCGCCGACGCCATTCCGGCGTGCAGTGAGGCCACGCCCTCTTCCTCCTACATCCGTAATTACAAATCATGTGCCTCTTCCGGCAGCGCAGCGGACGAGCGCAGCGGGCGCGCCGGTGGCGCTCCGGAGGTGCGCCAGAGGTAAGCCCGTCTGCGCCCGTCCGCGCCAGACCGAGCCAGGAGCAAGGCACTGGCGAGAATTCAAGGCTTACATACTCCAGAGACCACCTTCATCATCTCTACCAGCCTCTTATACACACAGGTTTACACTTAATGAGAGCAGATTCCCACTGTACTAACTGCCCCCAGTGTCCCTTTAACTTTACCCCCTCAATAAACGAGAACAACACTCAGACGACTATAAATATGGCCCTGCTGAATTGCAGATCTCTCCCCAAACATGGCCACGAAATACATCTGCTTATTGAAGAACATCATCTAGAGATTCTGTTTCTCACTGAAACATGGCTCGCCCCCGATTCAGATGCGGATATCGTGCAGGCACTGCCCCAAGGTTTTTCCATACAACATCTGAACCGCCCGAAGGGCAGGGGAGGGGGAATAGCCGTCATTTTTAAAGACCTCTTCTCGTGCAGATTTCTCGATAGCCCAATGATGGATTGTGAAAACATCCATTTCACTATTCAAATTTCCCCTTGCAACTCCCTTTCAGGAGTCCTCATTTATCGTCCACCAGGATCCATCGGACAGTTCCATAATTCTCTCTTGGAATGCTCCGTGGCCCTGGCTAGCACTCGACCCAATTTCCTAATTTTAGGGGACCTTAATGTTCAGTTTGATAACACCAAGGATGCCACGGCAGCTGACTTGATTTCAGACCTTGCTGCCCATCAATTTCATCTATTAAACCATCTACATCTTCCCACGCATAATCTGGGACACCTGCTGGATCCTATTTTCTGCAATTTCCCTGATCTTAGGGTGGGAATACCGATACCAGTGCCCTGGACCGATCATCGACTTATTCCTTTTAGCCTGCAGATTAAGACCTTTTCTCCGCCCAATCAAGCACCGGGCAGACTCTCTCGCCCCTGGCCGAAACTTGACCGGGATAAATGGGTGAATGTACTAGAACGCACCAAGCCAAGGCCCGATAGTAATCCGCACTCTGCGGACGTACAGTTTAGGTCCTGGATTGGAAATTCTCTCGACGCCGTTTTGCCTAAAAAATCGTATTTAAAACCTAGGAAAAAAGCCTCCTCTCCGTGGTTCTCCCATGAGATCCGCCTCCTGAAAAAAACCTGCAAGAGAGCAGAAAGAATATGGAGGAAAGACTTTGATCCTAACAGTAAAAGGGAATACAAAGTAGCTATTCTTATCTACAAAAAAGCCCTCAAAAACGCGCAAACTGTCTTTTTCACTGATAAAATTAGCAAGGCATCCTGTTCGTCTAGAGAAACCTTTCAAATAATGAAAAAACTTTTAAAAATTCCAGAGCCACCTCTAACATTCAATTTCCCGGATAACCACTGCAACGAGTTAGCTTCGTTCTTTGACCAAAAGATTCAAAACATCCTCCTTCAGCTTCCCCCACTTCCGCCCAACGATCCGGCATCCACTCATTCAGAGCAGACTGAGAACTCACACATAGAACTTGATATGTTCCTTCCCATCTGTGAGGAAACCTTGCGGCCCATCTTCCAATCCCTGAAAAGCGGCTCCCCGCTTGATCCAGCACCTGTCAGACATCTTAAATAAGTCACCCCCACCATTCTGGCGCCCATGGTGAGTTTGATAAACGCATCCATTGAAAGCGGCTGTGTCCCACCAAGCTGGAAGAAAGCGATTGTCAAGGCCTTACTAAAAAAGCCTAATCTTGACCCGAATAATTTTGCCAACTTCAGACCTATTTCCCTGCTCCCATGCGTGAGTAAGATAGCTGAAAAGTTCATCAACAGTCAGCTATCAAATTTCCTGGAAAGCAACAAATTGCTAAAATCCACACAGACAGGTTTCCGCCCCGGCCAGGGTACGGAAACAGCGATGGTGGCGGTTGTCGAAGAGGCAAGGAAAATCATCGACACAGGAGGATCAGTGGCAGTGATCCTTCTGGACCTCAGTGCGGCCTTCGACACCGTCAACCACAGTATCCTGGCCCAGAGACTCCATGATCTTGGTATCTCTGGCTCGGCCCTGATGTGGCTAAAGTCATTTCTTGCCAATCGATCTTTCCAGGTGGCGGAGGGTGATTTCCTCTCCAGGGAGACACCTATACACTGCGGAGTACCTCAGGGCTCATCGTTAAGCCCTACGCTCTTTAACGTGTATATGTCGCCATTAGAAGGTATTGTCGTCCCGTATGGTATTAAACTTCTGACCTACGCGGATGACACCCAGCTGGTTGTCTCCCTCAGTCGACAGGATAACCCCGAATGAGATCTGCACTCCTGCCTGAGGGACATAGTCAGCTGGATGAACCTATCCCACCTAAAACTCAATGGCGACAAAACGGAGATTATGGTGATAGGCAACCAATCCCACTTCCGGCCGGAGTCTCTGTGGCCTCCATGCATGGGCGCACCTCCAATCCCCAAAGCTGAAATTAAAAGCTTGGGGATCTGGCTTGATCAAAACCTCACCCTAAGCACCCAGGCAAGAAAAACGGCTGGAACATGCCTTGGTCTCCTACGCACCACCCGTAAGATTCTTCCCTTGCTTCCATCTGAATCAAGGAAACTCCTCCTTCAGGGTCTTATCCTTTCAAGATTGGATTATGGTAATGCTCTTTACCTCGGGGCTCCAAAAAAAGTGATTGCCAGGCTACAGGTGGTGCAAAACGCCGCTGCCCGGATTCTCACAAACACTAAGACCCGCTGCTCTGCCAAACCAGCAATTAGAGCCTTGCACTGGTTGCCTGTTGAGCAAAGGATACATTTTAAGGCTATGTGCCTAACCCACAAAATCGTCCAGGGAAAAGCGCCGTCCATATTAAAGGACCTTGTGGTTCCATATACCACTACCAGAATCCTCCGATCCTCGCACGCCCATCTGATTCAAATTCCCAAGATAAGGAAAGCTCGTTCAGGAGGTCGACGTTTTTCCTTTCATGCGTCCAAGCTTTGGAATTCCCTTCCGCCTGACCTCCGGGCCCAACACAATCTGCTTCCGTTTCGAAAGTCACTAAAGACATGGCTGTTCCCATAACCATCTGCTTCGCGCTCGGTTGAACTCGCTGTCGCATCTTCTAGCGCTGGGACGCTCAAGGGCAGCCATGCGCTCTAGAAATCTCCTTACATTTACATTTACATTACAACAGGGTGTCAATGTGACACCCTGCCACCCTTGAATATGCTCCCCCCATTACCGAATCGGTATTTACCGAATCGGTAATGAGGCATACCTTCCCATTGATTCCTATGGGCCTCCAGGCCCATAGGAATCAATGGGAAGGTATGCCTCATTACCGAATCGGTAAATACCGTTTCATAATTACCGAATTTTTCCGATTCGGTAAACTTTACCGAAACATTACCTACATCACATTTACCGATTCATAAATACCGAATCGGTAAAATTCGGTATTTATGAATCGGTAAATGTGAGGCTACCTACATATGGCCCATAGTCTTTTACATTTTTTGTAGTGTAGGAGTGGTCATTGTGGTCTTTCAGTCCACCATTATGTGTTGTTTGCTCCTGTGGCCGCCCAGGTGATTGGTTCTGCAAATCTGTTTATCCTTAAATGATGGCCGCGGATAATGGCATTCTGTGCCCGTGCAAGATACCTGGCCTCAATGTAGCGCATATCAGGTGGCCGAGACCCCACCTTTAATTCGCTAAGCCCGGTGGCCAGTCCTGCAGGCTGCACACCTACTTCCGCTGCAAATGCATTGACCTACGAAGCTTTTTTAGGAGGAATAGAAAAAGGCGTTCCGAGGAATACAGATGGAGATGGATTCCTTCAGCTCGGCATTGCTTGAACATAAGTCTCCGTGGCTGCGTGTGACTGGGCTGGGAGAGAGGCAGAGCCCTTGGAGACCACGCGCGGTGAGCGCGTCCCTCGCGCATGCATCATCGCGGCCCACTGAATCCGGCTTCGTGTTGCCATTAATCCAGGGCGCTGGCGGGCTCACCGGTGCGCGCGGGCGCTCGTCTGTCTGCAACAATGTGCAGCTTATTAAATATTAAAGCATTAAGTACTTCTATGGTGTTACCAATATAGATCCTCGGCAGAGCAGAGGCGCTGGGCGCTTTCTTCTTATTAATGTGCCTCAGAAGCACGGCATTTTTTATTATCATTCTTGTCAAGCTGGCAACTGTTGTCACAATGTGGCGCGCGCGCAATGTGGAATACATCCGTTTATAGCAGGCGTCTGTCGTCTTCTCGTGTTCGTGATGTGTTCTGCGCTCTCTGTTGTTGTGGCTCTCACTTTCGAGACGTCTCGCGTGTCTTCTTGACCTTGGGAGGAGTTGACGAGCTCCGAGGAAGGCAGACAAGGCGTTCGCTGCTTCCACGTGCACTGGTGTAGCAGCGCCCTCCCCAGCCCGGGTCTCTCCTTACTTCCTGTACCTCCCCATCCTTCTATTTGCTCATCCCTGTATCTTTCCATTCACCCCTCTTTATGTATGCTCTACTCCTGTGTTTCCTACACCGTGGGACACTGCTAGTTAGCCAACCGATTTTGGGTAAATCGCGACAATCCATGCAATAAATTAAAGATGCCTTTAAATTCTGTGTTAAGCTTTCACATTTGGTTCTTCAATACAGTGGTCAAATGACAGGCTGCATGTGTTGTGACAAACAGCTGCCTATGAAATTTGTGTTTACTTTTTTTCTCACACTGCAAAGTGACAGGAGATTTTTTTTAATAACAACACTATATTGTTTTTGTAGGCACATAGTAAAAGCACACATTACAAATCTTTGCAGATGTCCCCATTCAATCCACCTCGCCCCTTGAGTTACACACAGTTGTATAGACTATAGTACGCACACTATTTCCCCCATAACTTCCGGTGTTGCAGCCTCGGGCTAAATAAATCGGTTCCTCCAATTTTGCGGTGCAGTCCATGTCCGCCCTCCATTCCTATTTCCTTCATGGTCGGGGCTTCTGGTGACCCCCAGTATTTAGAGAAGGATTGAATCGCCTGCTGCTGTGGTAACTACACTGAGCAGTCAGAATGCAGTATGCAGCAGTGGATGTGAAATAGGATTACTTTTTTAACATTTGTAGTTGTATGATTTAATCCAACACCATTGACATTAGCGAGTCGGAGTACAACTCGGGTGAACGATCCACTGAGGTTTAATGAGATGCACTTTATGAGACTTTATGAGACTGCTATTATGACTTCATAAAGTTGTCATTTTTAATAATTCATGCTATTTATATGTTTCTTTAGACATTGTACTTTCTGATTCTTTTGTGAGAATTATATTATCCATTTTGTCCTGAAGGAAGGTGGCTACACACTGTCAATCCCACCAAATGCTTTGACGTATTTTGTATTCAGAATCTGCTTAAAATTGGGATACCGTAGATGAAAGAGTGTTTGGTTAATCAGGACTCTTTATTGATGATCTTAGATCAGCAACATCTAGACATACTTGTACTGTCTTATTCTCTTCTCCCTCTTTCTGGTTTAAACCTTTCTGTTAATTTTGTGGATTTTAATTTGCACCATATGGGGGTGGTTTTCTTAATGAGATTGTTTGATAATTTGTGATGCCCCAAAAATATTTTAATGTGATATGCTTTACACAACAAATGCTTCCAGACATTGTATGTTGATGCATGTCTATGGACATTGCGTTTAATACACGCCATTAGAGCTTTTTGCATTTTCATATCCTTGTGGCACTCGTTCCGGTGAGAGATAACAATTTTAATGTAGTCTGATGTTGCATGACTGGTTTAACTTGATTTGCTGATTTATGTACAGTGTGACACATAGGTTCCCCAAGGGAGATTTTTTATCTCACCGACCTTCAGTATTAAGCTACATCTCTCTTCGCTAACAGTATGCCAAATGCCACCAGGATGTGTTCCTCTCTTGGGCCTCTCATGTTGTCCCCCAGTCCCATCAGCACAATATTTGGTGATGCCTCAAGGCCCTGGCCCAGGACCACTGACAATGCTGTAAATATAGATAGGCAGTACCACTGGATGATGGAATACACCCAAACCATTTGGTAAAAGTTGCCTATGTCGCCCCCCCCACATCAAGTGCAGGCGGGGTCAGGAAGTTTGTGGGCTCTCCACAAACACTTGGATATGTAATAGGTGTAGTTGAGGTAATTCAATTGGATAAGACGCAGCTGGGCTAAAATGGCCAAGGTCCGTGGTGTCATGCATGGCTCCCTCCACTGTTCCTTGTCCAGCCACTCCTCCCATTGCTTCCTCAAGTGCCCATGTGTCCAAGGGGAATTTACCAGGGCTCTGTAGATCTGGTAGATGCCTCCCTTGGCAAGTGGGTCCACGAGTAGTTGGACCTCCAAAGGGTTATATTACAGGAGCCTGTAACCGGAGAGCGCGTGACAGTGTTGGAGGTATCGGAAGAATAGCGATTTATGGAGGGAAAGCTCTGGAGGTCCTGGAAGGACTTCACGTCGTCACCCAACCAGACGTTGCCCAGTCGGGAAATGCCGATATTGTCCTATCCCTTAAACCCTTCGAGTCATGCCACTTGTCCAGCCACCCACCCACCTATAGGGGAGTCTCCAGTGTCATCCACCAATCCCCACCTGTCCATCTCAGGGCAGCTCACCATGTCAGGAAAACTGCTTTGGTGACCTCATGGAGTGAGTGAGGGATTGGCATGCAGTAAAGCATACCCATAAGTGGTAAACAACGTTCACTGCAAAACTTTGTCCCCGCAGGGAATCACAACGCGGTCTTTACAACGACCGCGTTGTGATTCCGCATACCATTACTCCGCAAGTCGGAACAGTGACTTGCAGAGGGGGGGGGGAAGGAAGGTGTTGGATTTAAAATCCAACACCTTCCCTAGTGTCCGCACAGACTGGAGTTGGAATAGTAAATTATACTATTCCAACATCCAGCGCCCCCCTCCGCAAGTCGTTGTTCCGACTTGCGGAGTAATGGTATGCGGAATCGCCACGCGGTTGTTGTAACGACCGCGTTGTGATTCCCTGCGGGGTAAAAGAATGCGGGATGAGGAGATAGATTCTCCATAAGATTACCAAAGCCGATCAGTGAACTCTCTGCACTAAAGGTGAGGTCTGCCAACCCTCCCGGGATGACGACATCCCCTTCAGCAAAGACGGCACCTTTAAGGGCAATCCTTGCATCGACAACCCCGCCGAAAAAACTGATGTCACTCCCCCGAGGCTAATCTCCGAACCACAGAGACGAGGGAGTGGACGTCAAGAAGGAGAGCAAGAGGCGCGCTACTGGTACGCCACGGAGAGGTCGGCGGAGATGACAGAAGAGGACTCCCTACAACGGCACCGAAACCCAGAGGGAACCAGGAGGACTGGTGAGCCAGGAGGCCAACAACAAGACGCTACGTCCAGCCACTCTCCCGAAGGAGCGTGGCTCTCCCATGTACAGTAGCAGTTTGCGGGTTGGGTCAGGAAGAGGGAGAGAACCGGTCGTTAGAGTGTCCGCCTCTCTTTTTTACAACCTCTCCCTTTTCTACACGAGCACACGTCTATAGATGTCGGAACGAGTACTGGTGGTCTCTCACTCCTTTCCCCTTTCCCCACTTTTCAGGGAAAAGCATTCACCCTAATATATGCCCCTCTTCTCTGCTTTTGTTTTGAGAGTGTCTGCCGAACAAAAGGAAGATTGAGAAGAAGTCGGGAACTACCATATCGGAACCAGAAGAGGATAATAGGAATTATCCTCCCATATTGTGTTGTATTACCCTGAACTCTGGCAATTTGAAAGATATGGGTCCATGATTTACATAAACCACTCCGAAGACGAGAAAGCGTATATCTTATCTTTCTCCTTACCACAAAGCGAGCCATACCAGTACCCCGCTTGCTACAAATGGTGGTTAAATGCTGGCAATGCCCATTAGTATTCTTAAATGGACGCCCTAATACAACATTTGGTGAAAGGCCAAGAGAGGTTGGAACGGGCCATGGAGCGCTAAATTACGTCGGCACAGGCCGACCGGGACATTTTCAAAAGCTCCATATCAGCACAATTGACACGCAATTGGTGATTGGTTTTAATAGAGAGGAAAGCTCCCCTCCCTGCCTGCGCTCTTGCTTGGATGAGCGACTCCTTTCTTAAATTGAATGGGGAAAAGAGTGAAATCATGATCTTGGGTAATCGCTCTCCCCTTGACCTAAAGGAAATAGATATGGGTCCATGATTTACAGTAAACCACTCTGAAGACAAGAAAGCGTGTATCTTATCTTTCTCCCTACCGCAAAGCGAGCCATACCAGTACCCCGCTTGCCACAGTGTGTTTCTAGAACACTTCAAAATTACATGCTTTTCCTAACTGCTATGAATAAGTTCATTTATAAGTATCTACATGTTGTTGTGTGTTGAGAAAAAATGACATCACACTTTCCTGTACTCCAGCCAGATTGTCACATAATTCACATTAAAAACTGCTGTCACTGTACGCTGGGCCACAAGTGCAGGTGTGGGTGAACGGTGTGGTTTTCCCCAGATTCCCGATTTGTCGGGGTACTAGATAGGGAGGCCCTCCATTTCCCCTTCTTTTTAACCTGGCCATAGAGCCCCAGGCTTTGTGGATGCATTGTGATGCCTAGGTTTGGGGGTTTGACTGGGGGATAGCATTGGAAGATAGAATAGCCCTCTATGCTGATATCCTCTTGTTTATGGCTCACCCAGCTGTGACTGGACCCAGCCTCATTTACATACTTGACGCATTCGGGGGGCATTGGGACTGACAGTGAATTGGTCCAAATCACTACTGATCCCTCTTAGAGGAGGCAGGGCTAACGAAACCTGGCACCCTGCCCTGTGGATCCGACACCTTAGCTTCAGTTACCTAGGGATCCAGATGACGTGGGAGCCGGACCAAGCCTGTAGTCTCAATCTTCGCCCCCTACCCACACCATCATAACGGATCTTGACAGGTGGACTAAATTGGCACTCAATGTGTTCGGCAGAGTGGCCCTGTACAAAAAGATGGTCCTCCCATGGCTCCGTTATGCACTTCAGAATTTCCCCTTCCCCATCCCCAATCGATGGTTCACAGCCATAACCTCCTGAGCACGGAAATTACTCTGGGCCAATAAACTTCCCCGAATTTCCTTTGACAAGTGTGTCCAATCGACCTACGATGGGGGTCTTGCAATGGCCGATATCCACCTTTACCAAGGGGTGACACTCAAGTTGCCCGTCTGCAAAGAAAGGAGAGGGTCTTGTTCAGAGGGCACAGTCCACCAGTCCGTGTTGGGCGTCTTCTCCACGCTTCCCTTTTGGTAGTTCTGCGGGGTTGCGGATATGTGACCTCCCCCCCTAGGATTCTCCCGTTCGGGGAGATGCAATATTTGGCACAGAAAGTCTGCGTTCCCATTGTCAGATCCTGTCCGATGTATCACCTTGAAGGAGAAAGGTTGGAGGGTCAGGAACCACCGTAGGACCCTTGGATTATGGCCCATGTTGCAGCTCATCCATTGGAGAGGTGCATGGTCAGTGTATAGTATAAGGTGGTTTCCCTCAAGATAATAACGTAATTTATCAATAGCCCACTTCACCGCAAGGCATACCTTCTCTATAGTAGGGTACTTCATTTACCGAGGAAACAGTTTTCTACTTAGAAAAAGGATGGGATGATCCATACCATCGGGGGAGAGTTGTGATAGCACAGCTCCTAACTCATAGTTTGAGGCATCCGTATGGAGGATAAAAGGTCTGGTGAAGTCGGGAGAGGACAGGACATGGCTAGTGGCTATAGCTCTCTTTAAGCGAGAGAATGCCTCTTTCACTGTGTCAGAGGGGTGTAGGAATGCCTGTCTTCGTACGTCTTTGCGTAGTAGGTCAGGCTATCTCCGAGCACTGGGGCATGAACCGCCTATAATATCCCAGCAAGCCTAGGAATGCCCTTACGCCTCTTTTGGATGTTGGAAATGGGGTCTCTATAATAGCCTTTATCTTCTCTTTCTGTGGGGCAATCACCCCATGACCCAACACGTATCCTAGGTACTTGACTTTCTGGAACCCCACCCAGGATTTTTTTTGAGTTGATGTGTAAGCCGGCATTTTTTAGGGCCTGTAGGATTTGGCTTAGATGTCCAGAATGGTCCTCCCAGGTGGAGCTGAATACCACTATATCGTCGAGGTAGGCTGATGAAAAGGATTGGTGTTCCCAGAGCACAGCGTTCATCAGGCGTTGGAAAGTTGCCGGTGTCCCGTGAAGCCCGAACGGGAGGACATTACATTCAAAGAGGCTATTAGGGGTGGAAAAGGCGTTTTTCTCCCTGTCTGTCTCTTTTAGGGGGACCTGCCAGTATCCTTTTGTGAGATCTAGCATTATATATTGTGCCTCTCCTAACTTCTCAATCAGCTCGTATATCCTAGGGATAGGATAGTAGTCAAATTTTGAGATGGAGTTAAGAGCTCGGAAATCCATGCAAAACCTGGTGGATCCATCCGGCTTCGGTACCATTACTATAGGGGACGAACACTCGCTCCAGGAGGAGCGAAGGACCCCCATCCTCAGCATGTTTTGGACTTCGTCCTGTACCGCCTGTCTTCTGGCTGCGGGAATTCTGTAGAGGCGTTGTTTTATGATTTGGCCAGGTGTGGTCTCTATTGTGTGTTCTATCAATCGTGTTTCCCCTGGTGTATCGGAAAACATATAGGAAAAGGGTCTCAACACATCATCTAATGAACGCCTCTCTGGTTCTATAAGAGCATTGTTGATCACTAGTTGGTCTAGGGTGCAGGTGGGGTTTCTCCTGTTGGCAGGATCTGATGGGCAGCGGTTGGCAGAGGTCCTAACCATTTTTTTAGTATATTAATGTGGTAGGTTTGTACGCGGGAGGGTCTTATTTGTACCTTATAGCTGGTTTTCCCTATAGTGCCTACTATTTTGTAGGGGCCTAGCCATTCAGACCTAAGCTTACTTGTGGAGGAGGGTAGTAGTACCAAGACCCAATCATTAACATTCAGTCTCCTCCATTTGTTTCCTTTGTCATAGAGATACCTCTGTCTCTCCTGGGCTCTCTCGAGGTGGGAATAGGCAAGATCTCGTAGTTTCCCTGTACGGGATTTAAGGTTCTGGGTGTATTCCAGAAAGCCCCGTGCCTCGTCTGCTTCCTCCTTCTCCCAGGCCTCTCTAGTCATCTCCAGTAGGGACCTCAGCTGTCTTCCGTATAACATCTCAAACGACGAACAACCGAGGCTACTCTGGACCTGACTACAGATTACATACAGGGCCAGCGGAAGAAGCTGGTCCCACTCCTTTTCTTCATTGTTTAACATTTTCTTAAGTATTAGTTTGATTGTACCATTGTACCTCTCCACCAAGCCATCGGTCTGGGGGTGATACACAGACGTCTTGATGCGAGTAAGATTAAGAGTCTTACACACCTCATTCATTAACCAAGAGACAAAAGGGGTACCCTGATCTGTTAGGATCTCCCGTGGGAACCCCACTCGGGAGAAGAGCTCAATAAGACGGTCAGATATGTTCTGGGTGGTGGATGCTTTGAGAGGAAAGGCCTCAGGTTAACGGGTCCCATAATCAACGACCACCAGAGCGTATTGAAACCCTTTCCTGGTTTTGGGCAGGGGCCCGTTAATGTACATACCCACCCTTTTAAACGGGGTGCCTATCATGGGTAATGGCTGCAAGGGCACTGGAGGGGGGTGATACGGATTCCTCTTCTGGCATGTCTCGCACTCCTGACAGTATTTTTTTACGTCTCCATATACCCCTGGCCAGTAAAAATATCTCAGGACGTTCTGAGTGTTTTTTTCCGACCCTATGTCACCCGCGGTGAGGTGTGAGTGGGAAAAGAAAAGGATCTGGTTTCTGAATGCCACTGGAGCTAGTAGTTGCGGTGTCTTATTCTTGGTGTTTATCCTATACAGCAATCGGTTATTGATGGTAAAATGGATAAAAACAGAAGGAGCACTGGTGTCTTGTTCTCTGGCACTCTCCCATGCGTGCTGTATGGTAGGGTCGTTAGCTTGGGCAAATTGTAAATTTCTGTCAAGGAGCCACGGTTCTGGGGTAAGTAGGGTTGTTAGGGGTTTTTCTCTAGGAGGAACCCTCCCCTCTCCCTCTTGTTGGCTATGAACGGTTGAAAGGAACAGTCCTAAGAAACCGGGATTGTCGGTCCCTATGATTAGTTCCTCAGGGAGTGTGGTCATAAACCCCACCCGCACAGCATAGGAGGCCCCCTGGATATATGTGATTTCGATGTTGGCTACTGGATAAGGCTTTACATCCCCGTGAACGCATCAGATGTGTACCAAAGCCTCAGGGATGACCTGGCAGGGGTGCACTAGGTTTCCCTGAATAAATGATTGCCTACATCCTGATTTAAGTAGAGCCCTGACTGATTGCCCGTTTACCTTAACACTCACATAATAAGCACCTCCCAGTTCTGCCGAGTACAATATCAATCTGGGTATGTAGACAACCTCCATAGGTTTCTCTGTGGACTTCTTCTGGGGACATGCCCGGGCTATGTGTCCCCAGCCTCTGAAATCGAAACACTGTGGCCCTTTGGTTGGAACGACCTCCATTCTTTGGGGTCGTGCTCTGGGAATGTCTGGTGTGGGTTTGCCGCCCCGCCTCTCGTTTTTCCCTGGGAACAGTCGAAGTGGACGTTCGGGCTCCCATATAGCTGTACGGGGTTGGGCCCGGGAACAAGTGGAGGCCATTTCTACTGCTGCTCTTATCTTGAGGTGAGTGTGTTGCCGAAGCCATCTTTGGGTATTATAGGGTAGGGCCTCTAAGAACTGTTCAAGATAGATCCTGTCCATGATCTCTTCTTTCGTACCGTTCAGTAGTTTTAGCCATTTGTCGGCTGCAGACTTAAGGCGGAAGAAAAGGGTTTTAGGGTTCTCCCCTGGATGTCCCTTCTCCTTATGGAAACGCACCCTATATGTCTCAGCGTCTAAACCCAAATGGTCCAATATGATAGTTTTGATTACGGCATAAGGGGTATGGCCTGTGGGGTTTGCTACTTGATAAGCAGCCTGTGTATCTCCGGTTAGTAAAGGTGCCAAAAAGAAGGGCCAATTCTCCACTGGCCAGTTACAGGCCCTTGCTGCCCTTTCAAAATTGAGTAAGAAGACATTGGGGTCCTCTCCTTTCACGTGCTTCTGCAGGGATACTCCTGGCATTCCCTGGGTACTGACTCTGCATTCTCTTATCCCCATAGATTTTTGCTCCGCAGCTAATGTCTGTAGGCCCTCCAATTGAATTGAATTGAATTGAATAGCATTTGTATAGCGCATGGCTACCCGGAGGCATCCCAGCGCTAGCAGTAGCAGCAGTGAGGTGTTCAGCCAGTTAGGGAAGAAGTAATGTTTTTAGGGATCTTCGAAAGGAGTGGTGATTGGGTTCTACTCGCCAGTGGAGGGGAAGAGAATTCCAGAGTCTGGCAGCATTAAACGAAAATTGCCGGCCTCCACGTCTGGCCTTCCTGATCCTAGGGACGATGGCCAAGTTCATCGTTTTGGAGCAAAGGCTTCTGTTAGGCTCATAAGGCTGGATGATAGTATGAAGGATGGAGGGACCTGTTTTGAATAGAGATTTGTGGACAATACACAGGGACTTGAACTTAACTCTCTCCTGGACTGGTAGCCAATGGAGTGATTTCAGGGCAGGTTTGACCGAATTATGTTTAGGGATGCCCAGTAAGAGTCTTGCGGCCCAGTTTTGGATAGTCTGTAGTTTGGAAAGGGTGGCAGCAGGGGCACCCAGGTAGAGAGCATTCGCATAGTCCAGCTGGGATAAGATGAGGGCCTGGACCACAATTTTCCTTGCCTGAAAAGGCAGGAGAGGAAGAACCTTCTGAATCATTTAAGGACACCATAGCATGAGGCGGCCGTCTTCCGTGCCTGAGTTTTAAATGTAAGTTCTTGGTCGATCCATACACCCAGACTCTTTAGCTGGGTCTTGGGAATGGGGGCTGAGCCTAGGGGGGTAGGCCATATTTCCTTTAGGTCAAGGGGAGAGCGATTGCCCAAGATCATGATTTCACTCTTTTCCCCATTCAATTTAAGAAAGGAGTCGCTCATCCAAGCAAGAGCGCAGGTAGGGAGGGGAGCTTTCCGCTCTATTAAAACCAATCACCAATTGCGTGTCAATTGTGCTGATATGGAGCTTTTGAAAATGTCTCGGTCAGCCTGTGCCAACGTCATTTGGCGCTCCACGGCCCGTTCCAACCTCTCTTGGCCTTTCACTAAATGTTGTATTAGGGCATCCATTATATAATTCTAATGGGCGTTGCCAGCATTTAACCACCATTTGTAGCAAGCAGGGTACTGGTATGGCTCGCTTTGTGGTAAGGAGAAAGATCAGATACACGCTTTCTCGTCTTCAGAGTGGTTTATTGTAAATCATGGACCCATATCTTTTAAATTGCCAGAGTTCAGGGTAATGCAACACAATGATGGGAGGATAATTCCTCTTATCCTCTTATGGTTCCGATATGGTAGTTCCCGACTTCTTCTCAATCTTCCTTTTGTTCGGCAGACACTCTCAAAACAAAAGCAGAAAAGAGGGGCATATATTAGGGTGAATGCTTTTCTCTAAAAAGTGGGGAAAGGAGTAAGGGACCACCAGTGATCGTTCCGACGTCTATAGACGTGTGCTCGTGTAGAAAAGGGAGAAAATAAATAATTTATCGGGAGGTTATAAAAAAAAAAAGAGAGAGCCGGGCACTCTAATGACTGGTTCTCTCCAGACCCAACCCGCAAACCGCTCCCGTACCTGAGAGAGCCACGCTCCTCCGGGAGCGTGGCAGGACGTAGCGTCTTGTCGTTGGTCTCCTGGCTCGCCAGTCCTCCTGGTTCCCTCTGGGTTTCGGTGCTGTTGTAGGGAGTTCTCTTCGGGCGTCTCCATCGACCTCTCCGTGGCGTACCAGCAGCGCGCCTCCTGCTCTCTTCTTCCGGGTTCTTGACGTCCGCTCCCTTGTCTCTGTAGTTCAGAGATTGGCCTCGGTGGAGTGACGTCAGTCTTTTGGAAGGGGTTGTCGATGTAAGGATTCCCCTTAAAGATGCCGTCTTCGCTGAAGGGGATGTCGTTATCCCGGGAGGTATCCGACTTGCAAATCCAGTCGCCCGTCTGCAAAGAAAGGAGAGGGTCTAGTTCAGAGGGAACAGTCAACAAGTCCGTGTTGGGCATCTTCCCCACGCTTCCCTGTTGGTAGTCCTGCAGGGTTGCGGATTTGCGACACACACATTTTAATAGGAACAAAACAAATCAAGACACTTGGTGATGCACAAATGATAAATATTCGCCAAACCCGATTTCCACACATTATCATTTGTGCGCTATATAGCTTTAACAGTATGTCTGTGCGATGCGAACTTAGTGGCCATTTCAATAGAAAATGTACTATTTGTAAATGACAGTGGTTTACCACACCATGCTTTAGTTACAATCAAAAATTGCCCCTCTTCATGTCCATTAAGGTTAGGTGGGTCATGAAAGTTTGTCATTCTAAAAATTGGACGTTGTTCAAATAAGTTTGGGACCACTGCTCTACTCTATTAACTTCTCTCATGTATCTCTGCAACCTACAAAGATTCACTCTCGACTCTACCTTGTATTTCTATTCTTCCTGTATTCCTCTATTCTTCCCATGTATATCTATATTTTGTCCATTCTCGTTTATATCTGTCCACCCGTCTTTTCTTTTATCCACTGCATCTCTCTTCCCCTTCATTATGTGTCCCCTGCTGCTCTGCATCTCTCCACTCAGCCCAATATTTCTTCGTTCTCTCCTCAATATTTTCTGCTCCTTCATTTCATTCACCTGTGTCTCTCTATACCAGTTTCTTCACTCTTATGTTATGTTATTGGGTTTTATATAGTGCTCGAATGCCTGAAGGTGTCTTGGTGTTGCCTTGAAAAAGGAGCGAGTAACAGAGGAGACAAAGGACCACTATATAGCCGTGTTTTTATTGCTTTCCTGAAAGGTTTTGGGTGTTTTTCAGATTAAAGGATAGAGAGTTCCATAATTTTGCAATACATTCTACTGAGCTTCTTCCACCCCAGCGGGCCTTTCTAAATTTGGGAATAATAATGTTTTTCATGACAGAGAAGTGTAAAGGTTTAGAATTGATTTACCAATGATATTGCTGAATGAGGAAGGCAGGTCCAATATTGTGTAATGCCTTGAAGGTGAAGCATAGGGCTTTAAAAGCATTTCTTTTTTTTCATGGGCAACCAATTAAGTTGGCCTAGTGCCATGGATGCAGAGTGGTATTTGGGAAGACTAAGGATGAGGCATGCTGCGGCATTTTATAAATTTTGTATTTTAGCTAACATTTTTTGTTGTATCCAATGTACAAGCCATTACAGCAGAGGTCTTCAAACGTTTTTACTCTGAGCCCCCCCTAAGCAAAATGTTTTGAGGTCAGGCACCCCTCCAAAACTTAATGATAAGGATTGGGGGAGCGGGAGGGACATGGCTGCGTGCAGGGAGCGGGGCTTATGAGATGATTTCAGGAATACTTTTTCTATAGCTTATGAACTGAACCAAATATGAGACTTATAAAACAACAAATGCATCAAACAAAAACAGATATCCCAAACAAACTGCTCCCCATAATTGGGGTGTTGTGAGCCCCTCACACTCTTTGACCCCAACGCAACTATACCTGCTGCACTAATGATAACTGCAGTCCTGAGTAGCAGGCTATCTCCTTTGCCTTTTTTACCTCTTCCCCTCCATGATGTATTGTCACCTCTGTCCAATTACTTGAAAGGACAATAAGCTCTGATGCCCCTTTTTTTAAAGGCAGACAGTCATAATTGTGATGCAGTGGGCCCCCCAAATCCCTGGGCCCCAGTCCTGCTGCATCCGCTCCTTTATGATAATCAGCAGTGGCCACGTACACACTTGGCAGCAGTACCAGCTTCACTAATGAATGTCCCTTTAAAAAAAACAAAAAACACTTATATTGTCCCCTTCTTTTGGGTATCTCGCTGAAGAAGCAGTCTCTGGCCATTTGTAAACATAAAAATGAGTCTGCATACAGTGCTCCCTATTCTGGGCCTTCTCTTTGACAATATCTATGAATCTCGCTCCTTTCTTCTGTCTCCTAGACCATTACTGTGAGGCCCCCAGGGATTGAGAGGATTAGGGCTCTGCATCTGAATGCAACCCTGCTGGCCTTCTACCTGCTACCCCATGGACTCGGCTTTCACAAAACAACTGCCCCTGAATGGTTAATAATGACCTTGAGATGCCTCTGCCTGAAATTGAAGTGTAGGTGGTAGTGTAGAAAGTTTAAAAAGAAACCCTGTAATTATGAGTTTCTGCAGCAGCGTTTTCCACATAATTATCAGTGTACTACTGTATCTGCTACATAATCTGCAGGTTTCAACAAAAAAAACTTGATTCTAGCTCAAACAAAAAGTTACTTAAAGCGTGACAAAGTGTTCCTGAGCGGTGGAAGGCCCTTTGCAAAGATTGACTGGTAATCTTGTAGTTGCTTACTGCTGTATTTGGGTGCTACACTGGTACTAATGAGGTGAAATATTTGACAGTGTTACCGTGTGCTAAAATGACAAAATAATGAAGTAATGATAACCACAAAATGTGGTGCATTGTGCCGCATAATTTACCTTTTCTTGCTGCATAATTTAGTCAAACCTTCCGCATAATGTTGTCCTCTTCTGCTGAATAATTCCAGTGGATCTGCTTAAAGCTTTATGGTAGCAAAGATCTATTCTTTTTAAGATGTAATGTAAAGGAGTTATCAGCTGGGATCTGGACTAGTGGAGACACTTACAAAAATGTCTGCATTTGATACAATTTGATTACTTATTACTAAAAAAATATGTTTTGTAAGAACTTGTTTTATCTCAATCACTGCATCATGTTGCAGCAGCCTAGCTTAGAGTATGTAAATACTGTTTTAAAATAATGACTTACATATTCACAGTGCTTCCTGCCACAAGCTGGGACCTCATAGCACTATAAACAGGGCCATTAGAATTATGCGGCAGTAGAAGACCAAATTATGCAGCATGGTTGACTAAATTCTGCAGCAAGCAAAGGCAAATTATGCTGCATGTTTTGTGATAGCATTACTGCACTATTTTGCTATTTTTACACTTGTTAACATTGTCCTGGCCTTTATTGCCACTCATAAGTACCACATTAACACCCACATATAGCAATAAGCAACAGAAAGGTGACCAGTCAATCTTTAGAAAGGGCCTTCCACTGTGAGGTAACATGTGTTGCTGCATTTTTCAATCTGCAAATTATACAGCAGACAATGGATTTTGTGGCAAAAGCGGGAAAACCATAGCTATGCGCTGTGAGTGCAGGGTGAGTGTGAAAGTGAAGGGTGAGAATGAGGAGTGAGTTGTCTGAATGCAGGGTGAATTCCCAGACACTTGAAGTTAATCAGCATGTTATTGACGGGCGTAGGGTTTCAGATATAAGTTAAACTATTGCTACTATGGAATTAAATCAGGGAATCGAGGGTGAAGGAAATAAATAATGTGCTGATCCTGCAAAAAACTTCCAGTCTTATGATTAGGGTTGCCAGCTCATTATTTTGATGTTGCAGACAGTACAAAAATAAACAGTCACCTAAAGCCCTATTTTCAGCACCAATCTGTGCGTACTTCGAAAAGCAAATATAAAGCACTTTTAAATGTGTTCCAGGGCTGCCTGAATGTTTCATGACTGAAAATAAAAGGAACAGACAGAGTCAAATTACAAATGAATACATACTGTTTTACTTAAGACCCTATTTAGTGTGAAAGCAAAGTCTTTGCAGGCTCTTTAAACATACATGGCTGGCATATTTTCTATTGGAAACCATTTTTTATATTCCTTTTCATGAAATGCATTTTCACACTACAGCAGTATATTTAAAATACAAATGTAAGGAGGAATAGGCAGAGTCGGGGTCCAGGGGGTACTGGAAAAAGAAAAAAAACAGCCTTCATAACCAGTTTCCAAAGGTATGCAAATAGTCTTTAAAGACCTGTGAAAAACAGGGGCATGCTGGAGTCTTAATAAGACTCCAGACACTACCCAGCCGAGCCCCAAGCAGCACACCCACTGGTCTTTGGCCCCACAGCACTCTTGAGGGCTTCTGAGTAAATGAAGACAGCCTGGAAATGCAGCAAATAAACATCGCTGCACTTCCTGGCGTCTTCATTTACATGTGCTTGCAGAGGTCTTTGCGCCCCCCTGGGAACCCATCCACGCCCCCCCAGGGGGGCGTGCCCCACAGTTTGAAGACCTGTGCATTACAGTATATGAGTTTGGACAGAATTAATGCCGACATATTCGATTTTTGAAGATTCGTGGGAATGTAGAAGCTAATTTTCCTCAAGATATTCAGAAAATAGAAAACCAAAGGAGCCATGTGGTTAACCTGATTTTCAAATGAAAGTAGTTTATCAAAAATGGCACCAAGATTTCTAACCATTTTCACTGGGGACAGGACTGGGCCCATATCATGCGCCCACCAGTCAGAAGATGGTATTGTTACCGAAGAGTAAAATGTTAGTCTTACCTGAGTTCAGCCTCAGGCAGTTCTCTTTAATCCAGGACCTAATATTCTCTATTTAGAGTTGAAATTGGGAGGCTGAGTAGGCAGGATTGCCTGTGACGGACACCACAATTTGTGTGTCGTCCTCGTAACATACAACTGAGAAGCCAAACATTTTTATAAGTTAGACCAGGGGGCTAATGTACAAGTTAAACAGAGTGGGGATTAATGATGCCCGCTGAGGAACACCACAGGGAAGTTTTGGTAACAAAGGGGTATATTTACAAGAAAATGTCGCAGCGCCGAGCTGCGCCAAAAGTGACAGCGTCGCGTTCCGACTTTTTTAATGATGGCTTATTGAGGTGTGATGATTAACGGTGTTGAACACCGCCAAGAGATCCAAAAGGATCAAGGCAGCATTGTCTCCATTGTCTAGGAGCGTTCTTATACTCGGCGGCCATTTAAGTGCAGTTTCGGTACCATGCTGGTTTCAAAAGCCAAACTGAGAGGGATTTAACAAGCTATTCTTGAAAGAAGATAATTGCTGAATAAGAGCTTTATCTAGAATTTTAGCTGGCAGGGGTAAATGGGATATGGGGCGATAATTAGTAGGGTCAGAAGCAGGAAGCATGGCCTTTTTTATCATGGGCAGGATGGATGCTTTCTTCCAGGCTTTAGGAAAGGTGCCTGTATGAATAATTTCATTAAAGATGGGCGTGAGATATGCCATAATGACACCAATTACAGTGTGCAGGATTTTAGGGGGGCAGGGATCTTCAGGGGAACTAGATTTAGCAAAGGAAAGCAAGTTACTAACTTGGTCATGAGAAAGAGGAGAGAAATTAGAGAAAGAACATTTGATGTCAGCTACCGAGTGGTGACTGGGGTTGTTGGGAGGATTTGAGGAGTCAGCGGAAAAGATGGAGAAAACAATATGGTCCTTATTTACAAGAAAGTGATGCAGCACGGCACCACAAGCCCTTTGGCTGTGCCATGCATTTCCAGGTTTACGAATTCTCGTAAATCTGGAAATGCGGCAGAAGCCAAGGGTGTTGCATGGGAACACTGACAGCAAGACCCATGTCAACCCCCTTTCACGCCAAGTGTTGCATGAGAAGGGGCTATATTTACAAGGACACGAAAAGCCACGCAGGGTGGCTTTACGTGTACTTGTAAATATGAGGCAGCAGGTTGCGCCGCTGATGCATCCCAAAAAGTGGTGCACCGGTGGCACAAGGGGCTTGTAAATAAGCCCCTAAGAACTTTGGAAGGAAAAAGGTTGTGGCCAGAGCATCGCAAAAGGGTATACTGGCATTGATAATCTTACTCTGGGCTGTATTACACAGGAGTTTGACGGTTTTAAATAGTTCTTTCGTAGAGTTTTTAGCAGTATCTATTTTTGCACAGAAATATGAAGATTTTTCTTCGAAAAGCCTGGTTTTATAAACCTGGAGAGCTTTCTTATATGTAACTTTATCACCGTCGTTATAATGAAGTCTCCACTTCTGCCCTAAGGTGCGGCAAACTTTTTTCTGTTCCTTTAATCTGGGCGAGGACCAAGGTTCTGATGGAGTTTTCGGTGGATGGAGGAACCGTTGCAGGGGCAAGAATGTTGGTGGCATTAACTAACCAGGAATGGTAGTTGGCTACCATCTTATTGGGATCATCACGGTACCCTGTATTTTCGACTCTGCATTGAAGTCTATTCACCCCTGTTTCTCTCCTTTCTTCCCTGTTTCTCTCCATTTCCTCTCATTTCTAATCTCCTCTTATTGATTGTTCATTCTGACACTGTGTCTCAGTCATTCAATTACACAATACATTTTTACAGGAGGACTTTTGGGGGCTTAATCTACAGCAGTGACGGCTCAAGTGTCAGGATTCATACATTGTTCAGTAGTAAAAGAGGCCCACCAAAGGACTTAGCTAAATTAGAAGCTATTTCTGAGTTCTTACGTTTTTCAGGTCCATGCATGACACAGATCACCCAGGTTTTTGCTTAACTGTCTAAGACTTGTAGCCCTCTTTATTCCATTATAAATTTGGGACTGCAAGTCCCAACATGCAAAGTAAAACACCTGGACTGGATGAGCTAGTAATGCATGGACCTGGGAAACTTGACAGGTCTGCAATTTCATATTTCTGTCAATAAGTGTCCCTTGCTGTCAAGAGCTCTGCAAATCCAGGCTCGTCACATAGTGCTATAACAAACTTTAATCTTTTTTTAATGATAGAAAACTCTGTGCTTCCTCACATGGCCTTTGCTGCATGCTTCCACTTACAACATCATCAGAACCTAGCCTCTCATTTGTTTTCTTCATAGTTACTTTTTCACTGAGTATCCCTTCTCTTAATATCAGGAGCCCAAGTTTCCAATCTACTCATGGTAATGACAGGGCCACGTTTCCCTTCTCCATGTCACTGGAGCCGGGGTACCCGATCATACGGTGATGCTGATACCTAGCTTCCCATCACCTCACAATAGTGCCATCACCAAAATTCCCTTCCGCTTACACCACAGCTGAGTTTCTCATCCCCTGAAAGTAACTCCACCACCGAGCTTCCTTTCTCCTCTCAATGCCAGCAACCTTTTTTGCAGCTTACTTTAGCTTGAACTCGACCCGAAGGTATCAGAGCGCTTTACATGAGCACCAGGTGCATTACAGGTGGACACATTCATTTCTAGGCACAGGGAGATTAAGTGATTTGCCCATAATCACAGGATGCTTGAGCCTCCCGCCAGGCTCGAACCTGGTTCCCCAGCTTTAAAGTCAGCCATTCAAGCCATTAGGCCACATCCACTCCCTGACAGAGATGTCAGTGGCGACCTGCCCGTCCCCTCAGAGTGACACCATCTCCAAGATTCCATTGTACTCACAGCAATAACTTAACCAATAAATCTGAACCAACTTCCTCACATTGTGTCATCAAACCAACATCCAGACTGCACAGCCCTATGGTGATGGGAGGAGGTGGCACTCCCCTCCCCGCCCCTTGCAGGGTCAGATAGGGACCGAAGGGCTCTCCCGACTCCACAGATGCTGGGCTAGATTGTGATTTAAGGCACTTAGAAGTGATTAAAGCTACCTCGATTGTGAGAAGCATGAGGCGCAGGGCAGGGAACGCAGTGCAGGAAGAGCAAGAAAGTGAGGCATAGAGGGTGAAGAGAAAGGCAGAGACATCTTCAATTTAACAGCGGTAAAACTGAGGTGGTATTTTGCTCACCATTTAGGATTCCCAAACATCTTCCTCCTGAATTCTGTCTCACACCTGAGGAAGGACCCCTTATACCAGTTAGGAAGGTCCGCAATCTTGGGGTAATCGTCGACGACGATCTGCAGATGGTTTCCCAAGCTAGTAAGACTGCTAACGTCTGCTTTGCCCTGCTGCGGCTGCTTCGGAGTATTCTACCTCTGCTCCCTAGGGAGTCTCGAGCTACAGTGGTGCGCAGCACGGTATTAAGCAGACTTGACTACTGCAACTCCCTGTATCTAGGGGCTCCGCAGTATGTCCACCAAGGATTGCAGAGGATTCAGTCAGCCGCAGCCAAATTGGTGCTCGAAAGGCAACGCCGCTCCTCGTCCACCAGAGCACTAAGGGACTTACATTGGCTCCCGGTGAGAGAAAGGATCCTCTTCAAGTCCTTGTGTCTAACTTTTAGAGCAGTGCACGGACTTGGTCCAGCCCCTCTACAGGACAGGTTTGCTCGCTACCTACCAAGTAGGCAATTACGTTCATCTACAGCTGGTCTACTGGTGGTCCCGAGATTCAAGCGCATGAGGGTAGGCGGAAGAGCCTTCAGCACGGTAGCTCCTGGCGAGTGGAACAAGCTCCCTGCGAACCTGCGACAGTGCAACTCCTTACTTGAATTCCGGAAGGGACTTAAGACCTGGTTATATCCTAAAGCTTAATCTAGGCATGCGCACTCGGCCTTCCTTCTGCCGTCTCTGATGCTGTTTTCTCAGTCTAAAGCGCCAAGATGCCCGTAGGGCGAAAGCTGCGCTATACAAGTTTCACAGTCAATCAATCAATCAACATGGCGAGAGTCATCAAGATGGGCAGACACAGAGAGGGGCAGAAAGAGGGACAGGGACATAGCAATAGAGAGGGTGATAGATAGATAGATAGATAGATAGATAGATAGATAGATAGATAGATAGATAGATAGATAGATAGATAGATAGATAGATAGATAGATAGATAGATAGATAGATAGAACAGACAGACAGACAGACAGAACAGACAGACAATCTAGGACTATCTGGTAACGTCTGCACTATATAAAAAACTATAAAAATGAGGCCTAAATGCATAACATAGATACATGCATAACTAGATAAATAAATTTAGTCGTTCAGCTCAATGCTAATAGCTATAGATAAATAAGTACATATAGATAAATCCATACATAAGAATAAATAGATATAGATGGCTGTAACAAAACAGTAGATCAAAAGTTACTGAAAAGGCAGAAACGTATCTTGCTGCACAATGGAGAGCCGTTCACAAATATATACTGGTCACTTTTAAATTGCTTATTACTGTGTTTGGGTGTTAATCTGAGTTGAAAACTTTGCCCAGACAGTGTTAACATTTCTACAGATGTCAGAATAATAATGTAAAACTGTCAAAAAAATGTGCCGCCTTATGCCATATAATTTTTGTTTTGTTGTCTCCTAATTTACACAACCAACCCTGCTGCATAATTTGGTCTTCCTTTGCCACATAATTCCAGTAGCCCTGCCTATGTGCTTGAAATTCTGCTCTTCAACTCCAAGAAGCTCTTTTGATCTACTTATAAGTATTGACTTTTTACCCCCAATGTTGCCGTGCACGTGTTATGAAATGTGTACATAGTTTTTAAAGTAAATTATTTATTGTTTTATTAGCATTTTTGTAGGAGTCAATACAAATCATGTATTTTGAAGTTTTTTCATTGTTTGTGTTAGTGAAGGCCCGTTTGACTGGGCGAATAGTTTTACACTTATACTAATGCCTCTGCCAATAAGAAAAAAACGCTACTGAGTTTTGGCCAGGTAATCATGTTGAAGAAAGTTTTTACAAATAAAAACGGATGAGAAACATTTTTATAACTTTCTTTGCTTCTCGCGTTATACAAAAAAGGAGAAATCAGGAAAAACTAAAAAGAAGTGATTGCACCGAGTCAAAGAACGGAGCGAATTGATTTTGCATTGTGTAGCAAATACATTTTTTGTCTTTTCAAACGTAATAACTAAGCGGGAGGCGACATCCATATATTAATTTCTTATTAAGTTAGCAGCAAGAAGTGAAAAATCATGTTTCGTTTGTGTTTTGTTACAATTTATTTGTAGCACTGGATTCCTATATTAATATCACTACTAAAACTGGATAATGGTTTATTTACAGCAGGTGCGTCAAATCGTTTTTGGAATGATTTTTCAATCTGATACCTCAATTGTATTTTTGGTTCATCCCAGCCCAAATCAACAGGTACTTCCTCCGCATAGATGCGGCTTGCCCCCGTTGCCGGCAATTAGAAGCCAACATGCTTCATATGCTTTGGGGTTGTTCGGTTCTGACTGACTATTGGAGCGCGGTGACGGTCACCCTCACAACTTGCACCTCACGCACCATTCTCCCGACTTGGGAGGCCCATGTACTGCATCTCTTCAGCAGAAACAAGAAATACTGAGCTGCCACACGATTTATAGACCTGGGTCTAATAACAGCCAAGCGCTTGATTACCAAACGGTGGAAATCTCCCCTGTCGCCCCACCCGCTTGCTTGGCGCCGATCCCTACTTAACTGAGCGAAAGCGGAGGGTGCGGCGCTACGCAGGGAGGACCTACTGGGCATTCAAATGTTTCCCCTGGCACCTCAATGGGATGCAATGGTCTCCAAACTCTTGGGGGTGGACACTGACGCAGGGACCCCGACTACAACACAAAGAGTTATCACTCAGGATATATCCCCCAATGGCGTGAATGTGGTCTAACGCCGACACCACACTGCTTCAACCCCTCTGTCTCAGAGCCCCACTGTCACTAAGCCTCCTCCTCCTGCTTCAACACCCTTTGCATGCTCCGCAAGATCTACAGGTGGATCCCAACAGATACAAGAACAGTCACCCAGGCCCTCGTCAGCAGCAGACTCGACTAGGGAAACGCCCTCTACGCAGGAGCCCCGACCAAGCTCATCAAACGACTGCAACGCATCCAAAACGCCTCGGCATGACTGATCCTTAACGTACCACGCCACATCACCCCACACCTGAGAAACCTGCACTGGTTGCCCGTCAACAAGAGGATATCCTTCAAGCACCTCATCCACGCACACAAGGCACTCCACAAGACCGGCCCAGCCTACCTCAACAAACGACTTTCCTTCTACATCCCCAACCGCCAGCTCCGCTCCGCCGACCTCGCACTCGCCACCGTCCCGCGCATCCGAAGAATAACCACCGGCGGGAGATCCTTCTCCCACCTCGCCACCAAGACCTGGAGCACCCTCCCACTGAGCCTACGACAGACCCAGGACCTGCTGACCTTCATGAGACTACTCAAGACCTGGTTGTTCAATCAGTAGCGCCCCCCTAGCCCTCAGCGCCTTGAGACCCTCACGGTATGTAATGCACTCTACAAATGTTTTGATTGATTGATTGATTGATTGTCACTAAGTCTTGGTGGTTTGTAACCCGCCAGCTACATTGGATGCGGCAGCAGGTCTTGAGCGACTCCCCCCTAACCTTCCTTCACTTTAGTTGTCCTCATTTGGTTGTGCCCTATGTCCCCGGTTGAGTTTGAACTGCACTGTACCTGCATTATTCGCATGCTACCTGGTGCCGTGATTTGTCAGCACTGCTCTGTTCTTTTTGAGATATTGCCACACAATTTGATGTACTCACCATACCCTGTATCTCCGCTTTCCTGTTGCTAATAGTTAGTGTGTACCGTGCTACTGGCAATCAATTTTCCTTCTTTTCCACCGATGACATGAGCACTGTTCTGAATGTATGCTTAATTGATAATGTGCAACACAAACAGAAAAGTAAAAACGATTTAAACAAAAAAAAAAAAAAAATTGGTTCATAAATTGTTATGCACAACACCACATAATATGCAATATGAAATAATATCTGTTTGGTTAATTCCATATTTCATGGTCCAGTACAGATTTGCTCAGTTTTATTTGTTTGCACCACTCCAAGACTCAAGTACTGTGGCTCGTTCGCTCCTTGGTTCAATATACTTCATTCAACCAAGAGTGATCATAAAAGTATACATGTATAAACACGCAAAAAACTAACAAGATTTAGCACCATTGGATAAAAACTGTTAAAATGTTAAAACAAGCAGATAAAAAACATCACAATTAAAAATATACTCGAAGATAATACATTTTAATGCAGAATAAGAAAAATGCAATTATTAACAATTTCAGGCTTCACTGATTGCAGGAGTCCCGAGGCCCTTCTGATTCTAAGAGCATGGCTGATAAAAGCAATAACTGCATGGCACATGGGCTTGGACGACAAACACTGGGGCAGCTTACGGCTCTGACGAGCTGACCTATAGTTAAAAGAACATGCAAGAGGTCGTAAAAATATAGCTTTGGGTACTGAAAATAGACTCCAGAGAAACATGAAAATGAATTGTGGATTGCTTGCTAAAATTATCACAACAACAAGAAGGAGGTAAAAACGAAAAACAGCTACCTTGAAGGGAGAAAGCGGCCAGGAAATGGACAGAGCACAGCATGAAACCTGAAGGGGAAATCTGTGTGTTTAGGATGGAATCCAGACTAAGTAAGGTTGAACCCGGGCTGATGATAAGATATCCACATGATAGGGGACAGTGTCCATAACTTGGCCTTTTATCTGCCTTATCAAATGATTATGCGAGTGAAATAGGGAGTGAACTTGTTACCTGGTATTCACAGTGATCATACTGGGGAAATGGAACAGGTGTGGATCTCCTAGTTCTGCAAAGGTTTTCCTGACATGACAACCAGATAATAATGTTACTGTTATCCAATTTAGTACAATCAGCAAATGCACTGTGTGAGAGCTTTTTATAGATGGAACTGTTTCTTTGATATAGGAGAGACCAGTAATAAAAGATGCAGTGCTATTTGGATCAGCCAGCAATTTTGTGAGGAATTTTTTCTCAGCTACTTGTAGATGGTCACACCCAGCATAGCTCCAGACCCCCGCCTGTAGGTGCCTACTGAAATGCATTTTGCTTTGTAAAGGGATAACAAATCCTTCACTGGTTTCTGCTTGAGTTTCCTGGAGAAACCATAAATAGCCTCAGCCCACAGTTTATTTTTTTGAGGGCGACTACAGCCAGAACTGCTAAACAGAATTACACCAAATTTGGCAGACAGCTAGATGTTGGTCCAGAAACCGTGCTTTTTTGTGATTAGGTGTTAATCTGTTCAGTAGTTTTTGAGATATCTATCTTTAAAAAAGATAGTTATCAGGGTACCTGAGTCCTTGCAGTGGACTTCCGAAAACTAATAAAATTTGATTGGCTGTCAACACTAATCAGGAAGTGTTGGCAGCCATCTTGGGAGTAGGCTTGAAGCAGAGTCCCAGAAAAAACGGTAACAAATAAAGATAAGGGGTCAGGGTAGGAATACCCCGACATCACCGATATGGAGGCGGACTCCCGGGCGTCTTTTTTCTATAACCCCTGGGTGGGTCATATCCCAGGGGCATATGATAAAAATAAAGGAGGGGGAACATGGGGCCCCCCTCCTCGGTCTATTGAAAGCCCCGAGGACTGCTACTTCCCTGGGGCATAAAGGTAGTAATAAAATAATGCGCGGGAGCCCTATTGCCTCGTTCGCAGCCCAGAGGATCGCCACCTCCCCGGGGCAGTGATTTAATTATATGAGGGGGAGCCTCCCAGTTACCCCACTGCCCCAGGGACTGCCACCTCCCCAGGGCACATACATTCATTATTATTTTTTTTAAACAATGCAGGGGAGGTCCTACAACTCCCCTGCAGCCCCCGGGGACCGCCACCTTCCTGGGGCTAAAATAGATAACTGTGTGGTGGGGGCTCCGGCCCCCTCATGCAGCCCCGGGGACCACCAACTGTAATGAAGTGGGTCTGTTGCGGACGCCCAGCTCTGGAGACCACCACCTCCCTGGAGCAGAATAGAATTTGGGAGGGTGGCCTCCCTCCAGAAGCCCTAGATGGCCCTGGGGACCGCCACTCCCCATGGCTGGCTCCAGCGCTGTGCCGGGGTGCTCAACCCCGGGACATTCCAGTTTGCTATGCCATGGCGGGAGTACCGCTCCCACTATGCCATAGCAAACAGTGTGCTCCACTTTGAGCAAGGCAGAACATTTTGCTCTTGCTTCCTCAAAGCAGAGCACACTTTGCTTTTTACACAGAGGAAACTTCATGTAGGCAGCTCCCTGCGTGTAAAAAGCAATGCCGGCTTGCACAGGAGGCGGGGAGCTGGCCGGGACCACAGGAGCATTCAGGTTCCCCCCGCGGTCCCCAACGGAGAGGCCTGGCCCCGGGGTAGCGATCTCTAGGGCTGAAAATGGCCCGGAGGGAAGCCGCTTGGCTCCTCTCCCTTTAAAGAAAAAAAGAAAAGGCCTGGCCCCATGCTTGGGTTCCCCATGGCAATATCACCCCGGGGAGGGGGGCCGTGTGGGCCCGTCCCCATTAAAAAAAATCAATTATGAAGGCCTGGCCCCAGGGTATGTGATCCCCGGGGCCGAAATTGGCCTCAGGAGGAGGGCCATGCGGCTCCCATCCCATGTAAAAAAAACAATAAAATAAATTAATGGCCAGATCCTGGGGTATGGTTTCCCCGGGGCCAAAATTGCCCAGGGAAGGGGGGCCAGGTAACTGTAATTGGCCTGGGGAGTGAGGCCCCTCCCTATTTCTTAAAAGACTGGCCCCAGGATGGGGTCCCCGAGGCCAAAAACGGCAAGTTGCCAGAGGCCACGCCCCCATCACAACCACTATGAAAACGCGCCTCCTGGCACAGAGGTGGTTGGGGAATGAAGTCCCCTTGAATGCTGATGGTCTTTGGGGGCCAGCAAGCCCTCTTGTTACCTCCAGTAGGTCCCAGACAGTGGGATTGCTGAGAGGACTTGGAGGCCATGCACCCTTTCTACACCACTCTGCAAACACTCCTCCAGGCACGCTTCTGGTTGGGGAATTAATTCCACTTTACTCGTGAGGGCCTCAGGACTAAAGGGGACTACTTTCCCCAACTAGTAGTGCACCAGGAGGTACATTTGCAGAGTGGTGGAGAAAGAGGGCTTGGCCTCGGACAACCTCTCAGCAATCCAGCTGTGTGGGTCTTACTGGAGGTGACAGGAGGGTAGCTGGCTATCTTCTCTCTTTCTCATCCTTAATTTCTGTGGAACTCAATCAAATGTTGAGAATGTAAAATAGTGAGAACATTAGTCTTCGCCCATACACTATTTTTCAGTATAAATGCCTTGTTGCTGACTCCTTTATATCGATAAGAAATCACTTGCTCATTTTTAAATTAAAGGAAGCAGAAAAGGGGCGCAAACTGTGAGGGGTGTAGGTTTATTGATGTAAGCAAGCACATGAATTACCAGCACACAAAGCACTTTTTTATAGCAGCTGTAGAAAACGTTTCTGGACTCACCACTAGGTGGCAGAGATACCCCAAAGCTGATAATAGCAAAGACCCTAGGGACTTAAAGTAACAGAGTGACCACAAAGATAATTTTATCCATCAGCCATATATTTGGTGGCTCACAGGGACATTGCTACTGGGAGGACTTTAGTTAGGCGTGTCCTGCCAGACCTCAAACCTGGCAGCAATTAAAAACTGACTTTTAAATGGGTATCTACAAGGCACTATATGTATGTCCTTAATGTTACAGTCTCAACAATGAGTGTAAAAACCCTCAAGGTAATCCAAATCAGAGAAGCACCCCATGTTTGCATTTCTAATGTTTTTTCTTCTTCATGCATTCCCTAAGAGTATTTGCTTTTTCCAGATGTTGTTTCTGCTTTTTTATGCAACAGAACTCTTGTGTAGTGCATACTGTGAATTGAGTCACCTCCAGGTGAGTTCAAGTTGTGCGTGGGTGTAAATGACAGGCCGTGAGTGAGAGACCAGGATTTGTGGTTGGAGGCAGTACACGGATCTTACAGTGCATGTTATGGGTCGTAATGGTGCTCAAGCTATGTGATCATCCACTCCTTAGCCCCTATACATTGTGCAGAGAGCGATGGTCACATGTATGCCATTTGCCATAACAATACTATTGGAAATGTCTGAAGGAGATAGACCCAGCTTTTGAAATATTGATATCGCCAAAGGAAAAAAAATATTGTGTTTGCAGGTGAGGCTAAAGTGTTAAGTGTGTGTGTTTGTCTTTGTTAGCGAGAGAGCGGGCAAAGTGAATGGGAGATGACTTAAGGAAGTATATGCAGAAGGAGAGAGTGAAAAAAACTGTGATGAAGAGGAAGGAAATGACGTGTGAAATATGCAAGGCTTTCAGGAAGGTATAGGGAGAAAGGGGACATTTCTAGTAGACTGCTGAGGAAAGTCCTGTGAAGCGGATAAAGGGAGTAATTGAGCTGCTCCAAAGCCCACTACCCATTCAACAGACCTTAACTTTTACTTCCCAATCTCATATATTCAGAATTGACACATTTTCCATTCTAATTATTCACAGGAAAGACATTGCTGTTACTCATTTATCTGATACGACTGAGTGAGTAAGCGTTGACAAAACCGATAGGAATAGTTTGATTTAGGCAAAAGTTAGTTAGTGTGATATGTTTAGATACAGTAACAGGAAACCTCGCTGCGAGGCACCCAAGTGCTGAACAGGTAGCACGTGCGAGATGCACAGGTTTGTAGTCCATATGTTTTAGGCCATGTTTTAGGTCACACATCTTGTACAGTAATCCTTGTAATGCTTCATTTGCCACGCCCCTTTTGAGTTCCCAACATCACCTTTTCCATCCCATTTAAAGCACTGCTTATGGTATTTTTCCTGTTTACAAAATACATTCAGGAGCTACCAGAAGTTTAACCAGGGGCGGTCGAGCAGGAACCCTGTGTCAGAAGAACCCAAGACTTTGGAGATGCAGGGGTTGGGTACTAATGAGCATAGCTATGTGTTGAGGCCCAATAACCACAAACCCTTAGACAATATGGAATCTGACTAGTACTCGCCTGCAGTAGATGGCCGCTGTGCAGGCCAATAATGCTTATTCTGCTGATTAATTTTTATGTAAACTTTCAGAAATGTTTAATTATTAAGAGACTGTCATCGACTCGCACTGTTGCTACTTTGCACTAATCTGATGCTTGTTGCTGCCACAGTGTGCTGCTCATATACACTATGCCACTGCATAGGAAAGACGCTACATAGCCCTTTCCCTGAGACTCATTACAAACGTCCATGCAGCTGTAGCTTTCGTAAAGCTGTGGGTACTTATGGTGGTTCATGGAAACAAGATGCCAACATGTTCCTTACAGTGGCCTCCGGCTAGAAAACCATCTTGCTTGATGTAAGATCTAATTTGTTGTGATCTGCCTCATTCGAGCTGTTAACCATATTAAGGCCCGATGCTGGCGTACACCATGTACACATGAGCTGCAGCTGCCACTGCCCGGGGCTGTGGGTATTACTCAGCGAGGCATTACCGCCTCCCTGGGGCTCGGGCACGGCTGTCGCAAGTCAGAGCGGACTGGCAGGCAAACTATGAGCAAGCAACTTTTTTGTTTCCCTTGCAGCTGTGGAATAGATTGTGAGCTACACTGCAGCTCACGACACACTACTGTTACACACTGACTGCTGCAATGCACACACTACTAATCAAAATCATTTATTTCCGATTTACTTTCAGGCGCGCTGGAAATAACGTGAAAGTAACGCAAAGCAGTTTGCATTACTTAGCACCAAGGGGGCATACCATGGGTGGAACATGGGCGTTACCAAGCAAACACCCAAGGTTTTTGATGCTAAACCCTATTTACTAAATAAAGTAGACAGGGTTTAGTGTAAAAAGACTGAGCCCTTTTGAAAAAGGCGCAAACAGGAGAAATGCTTTAATTTCTCCTTCCTTTTCCGACTTTATATGTGTGCTGAACTTTACAGTACACATAAGAGGGAAAGGGCTAAAGTTAGTCTAAGCATGGTATTTTGTACAGGAAGGGTACTCTTCCAGTACAAAACCTATGCTAGTCTCACGGAGACACCCTTGCACTATGGTGCAAAGGTGTCTCCGTGGTGCATGACAGCATCACTAGGGATAAGGGAGGATAGTGACATATTTTAGTAAATTTGGCACTCTCCTGCTCTCTCCTTGTCAAGCAGTGCAGCATTTGCAACTGCTGCACTGCGCTGCGTGAGTAAATGGTAAATCTGCCCCGCAGAGTCCATTCCTTCCAGAACAGCAGTGGTCAGAGTGATCCTATTGTTCTCAGACCCTAGACAACCCAAATAAAATAAAACAAAATTAGACTTGTGGGACAAGTGACACTCGAATAACTTACCTATCACTTTTACCAACTATTCCAAGCAGGATTGACTGTCTCGTTCCACATACTGGCCTGTGGTACATACACTACTCAAGTAATTTGATGATGCGGCTTGACCAGACCAACTACCTGGAAGGATATACAACCCCAAGCGTTTTATCTATTCTTGCTCCCTACTGTTCTTTCTCTTCCATTGCCTCATAAAGCGCAGAGGCCCACTACCCTTCATATCACCTCACTGGCCATAGCGTAAAATGAGTTCACAAAACACTTTGGGGGCGGTGGTGGGAGGTGTGCCTCAGCTTTTGTCCAACAGCCCTTGTCAGTAGAGTTTGAGTAAAGCACCGTGGGTAACCATGTGTTATTCGTTTTGTTCTACATGTGTCTTGTCACTTGTCATTCACTTTTTGTGCTTCTGTGATCCACTCTAGAAAGCAGACAACCTACCTGGGGAATGAATACTTGCCCCCAATTGTTCTGACAAAGAAAATTAGATTGAGCCTGCACGTCACAGTCATAACTGCCCGCTGTTCCGAGAAGGGAGCGCGCACAAGCCAGGTGGCTTCTGGGTAGGCTGGGTGATGAATGTTTGATGTCGGGGGACCCCGGGATCCTGCGCTTGTTCATGTATTATGGAAGCCCCATCACTGTGTTATTCCGCGTCTCGGAGAAGAGAAACTGGGGCCAGCACGGTGCGGCATTGTGAGCGTGCAGCTCTTGTACTACTTGCTGACTAAATGCACAACACCTATTGCTGCTGATCGTTCGAACACGAGGGTAGAAAGAACACGGCCTTGCATGAACCTATCTAAAATCACAGTTCCCGAGAGCTTGCCTTTCGCGCCTTGCTACGACATTACTTCAAGCGCCGGGGCCTCGTCGGAGGTTTTAACTGAGCTGCCCAATCGGCGAGGGCGTTCCATTTCTTGGAAGCACGCGAGGTTATTAAGTGCACTGCCACAAACAATGCCTCGGCGTGTTTGCAGGGTTGGCTTGCCGCTCTGTTGTTGCTGTGTACGTCTCGCCACGTCTGGTCGCGTTACCTGATTATGTTATGCTAATCAGCCCGCCGCTTTCATGGGCCCTGCCCGGAACGCTTTGTATTCATTAGGGGTGGTGCACTGCGGCTCCTCGTCGAAACTAGAGAAGTGCGTGCTGCAGATTATTAAGGATAAAATGCTGGTCACGCTTCTTGTTGAGGGAATTGGCACAAGTATTTTAATAAACATTGAGTTGGGCCAGTGAGAGCCATGTGCTTAACCCATAGCCTCAATATCCAGTGGCTATCACATTTATTTCATAGTTGACAACTTACTGCATGTCTGCATATATCTTTCGAGGATCCGATCAATTTACCAACAGCACTTCGAATTATTGAACTTTCACTTATCCTTTATAAATATCGGTCTACATACACTACAAGCCCTGTATGTATGTATATATATATATATATATATATATTACCTACTGGCGGTCGCCAGTAGGTAGTTATAGTTAGGACCCTGTTTCCATAGGAAATCCGCAACATTCTATTTGGAATAACTTTGGCGCCGGTCGACGAATCCTCGCGAAATTTTCAAAAGTAATGGGGCGCTACGCTCCGCTCCTACCCTGAAAGTCTCGGGGGGATTCGTCAAGCGGGGGCTGAGAAAAAAGGGGGGTCCCAAAACGCGTTTTCCCCATCCATTTTTCCATAGGACCTTTAGACACAGCTACAGCCCGAACGGCTGAACAGAATTACTTGTAATTTGGCAGAGAGGTAGTCCTCAGGTCAAGGAAGTGCCTTTTGTAGGTCTGGTGTAAATCTGTTCAGTAGTTCCTGAGAAAATAGCATTTAAATCAATATATATATCTGTAAGCGCGCTCCGAGCGCGCACCGTAAGTTTACCGTACGCGTACGGTGCCGTGCGCGTGTGCGATTCTGATTGGCTGTTAGATCTTAGTAAACATTCGAATCAGTCGAAACCAGGAAGTGTCGGCCGCCATTTTCTCTCTCGCACTCGGAGGGGTGGAGGAAAAACAAAGTTGGATATCATAAAAAGGGGGCAGGCTAGACAGCTCCTAACCACCTAGCCTTGGTTATGGTGTGCCAGAAGGCCATCCAAGGCCAAAAAATATTTTTTTATTTTTTTTGAAAAAACGCCGATTACGCTTACCGTACGCGTACGGTTAAAAATTAATTAAAAAAAAAACAAAATCCATATTTCCCCCCCCCCCCGTGTACAAAAGGTGCCCGCAGGGCACCATTTGAGCATGGCTTATCCATCAATCAGTGAACATTTAATAGAAAACCTTTCAGAACGAAGCGCATAATATGTCCTCCGTGTGCGGACGGTGCGCGAAGGGCATCGTGCGTACATGGCCCATCCAGCCTAACGTGGGCACGCTGTGCGCGTAGCGCACCGCGTGCCCACCGTGCGTGCACGGCACTAACTGCGTTAAGTGGGCGCGCGGTGCGCGAAGCGCACCGCGTGCTCACTGTGCGCGCACGGTGCGCGCACGGAACGAACTGCGTGAAGTGGGCGCGCACGGCACGAACGGCGTAAAGTAACTTAGCATTTAAAAAAACGTACAAATTCACTGAAAAAACCATAGGTTTCACACACGTTATAGTTAGGAATTAGCATTTAAAAAACCTTGCAAATTCACTGAAAAAACCATAGGTTTCACACAAGTTATAGTTAGCTGTACATTTCACTCGTAAAAAACCAATGAAATTCCACGTTATAGTTAGTGCAGGCAACTATAACTCACGCGACCGCAATCCTCTGCTAATGACATATGTGTCTTTATGAAAAAAAAATATTTGTAATATATGTATAGCTAAAATTTAATGGAAGAAGACATGAGCAAATAAGTGTCTAAATACAGTATTAGCATCAGCAGAGGATTGCGGTCGCGTGAGTTATAGTTGCCTGCACTAACTATAACGTGGAATTTCATTGGTTTTTTACGAGTGAAATGTACAGCTAACTATAACTTGTGTGAAACCTATGGTTTTTTCAGTGAATATATATTACCTACTGGCGGTCGCCAGTAGGTAGTTATAGTTAGGACCCTGTTTCCATAGGAAAACCGCAACATTCTATTTGGAATAACTTTGGCGCCGGTCAACGAATCCTCGCGAAATTTTCAAAATAGGTGGGGCGCTACGCTCCGCTCCTACCCTGAAAGTCTCGGGGGGATTCGTCAAGCGGGGGCTGAGAAAAAAGGGGGGTCCCAAAACGCGTTTTTCCCATGCATTTTTCCATAGGACCTTTAGACACAGCTACAGCCCGAACGGCTGAACAGAGTTACTTGAAATTTGGCAGAGAGGTAGTCCTCAGGTCAAGGAAGTGCCTTTTGTAGGTCTGGTGTAAATCTGTTCAGTAGTTCCTGAGAAAATAGCATTTAAATCAATATATATATCTGTGGTAGCTTACGGTGCGCTTACGGTAAGCTTACCGTACGCGTACGGTGCCGTGCGCGAGCGCGAATCTGATTGGCTGTTAGATCTTAGTAAACATTCGAATCGGTCGAAACCAGGAAGCGGCGGCCACCATTTTCTCTCTCGCACTCTGAGGGGGGGTTGAAAAACAAAGGCCAAAAACATGTAAAGGGGCTGTTTAGACAGCTCCTAAGCACATAGCCATGATGAAGGAGTCCCCAAAGATCCCCCAAGGCCAAAAAGGCAATTTTAATTTTTTTGAAAATTTCGCCGATTACGCTTACCGTACGCGTACGGTAAAAATTAAAAAAAAAAAAAAAATTATCCATACTCTCCCCACCCCGTGTGCAAATGTTCCCCTAAGGGCACCATTTGTGCATGGCATATAATGTAACAGAAAAAGTAAAAGATTACCTTTCACAACGAAGCGCATAATATGTCCTCCATGTGCGCACGGTGCGCGAAGCGCATCGTGCGTACATGGCCCATCTAGCGTAACGTGCCCACCGTGCGTGCACGGCACTAACTGCGTAAAGTGGGCGCGCGGTGCGCGAAGCGCACCGCGTGCTCACTGTGCGCGCACGATGCGCGAAGCGCACCGTGCGCGCACGGAACGAACTGCGTTAAGTGGGCGCGCACGCCACGAATGGCGTAAAGTAACTTAGCATTTAAAAAACCGTACAAATTCACTGAAAAAACCATAGGTTTCACACACGTTATAGTTAGGAATTAGCATTTAAAAAACCTTGCAAATTCAGTGAAAAAACCATAGGTTTCACACATGTTATAGTTAGCTGGACATTTTACTGATAAAAAACCATTGAAATTCCCCCGTTATAGTTAGTGCAGGCAACTATAACTCACGCGACCGCAATCCTCTGCTGATGACATATGTGTCTTTATGAAAAAAAAATATTTGTAATATATGTATAGCTAAAATTTAATGGAAGAAGACATGGGCAAATAAGTGTCTAAATACAGTATTAGCATCAGCAGAGGATTGCGGTCGCGTGAGTTATAGTTGCCTGCACTAACTATAACGGGGGAATTTCAATGGTTTTTTATCAGTAAAATGTCCAGCTAACTATAACATGTGTGAAACCTATGGTTTTTTCACTGAATATATATATATATATGTATATACAGTGCTTTAAATGGTCCGGTACTCCAGGTACTGAGTACCGGCACTTCTTATTTTTACCACTCTGAGTACCGGCACTTCTCTGCTTCCAAGGAGAGTACCAGTTCTTATAAACGGTAGGCGCCTTATCTGTTAGTGCTGGTTACCTGTCTGACAGTCAAGGCACTTCTGTAGCAGTCATCAACCCACAAAGTAGAAGAGACGAGGGACAGCACTGTCTCTGACTCCCTCAAACAGACTTAATCACACTTAACAGAGACAAAGAATAACAGAAAAAAGCAAATCTTGCAGTCAAGGATGCTAAAAAGTGGGAAAATCAATAGATTTTATAATACTGCCCTCACACACCCGAAAGTGTCATGCTTCATCATTGGGCTGCATCATACACCAAGGTGCAGACCAACACCTTTGGTGGAGCGCAATTTTTTTAGAGTGAATGATGAAAGATGGTGGTGGGGGTAGAGTATAAAGACAGAATAGTTAGAATAAACACAAATTTGTGCTTCTCAAGGAGAAAGACAACAGATAGTCTCTCAAAGTCAAGGGACCAAAAGAAAAGCAGAAAGAAATTTAAAACTGTCTAGGGGTTGACTCTCGCACTTTATTCATGTCAACCTCTGGCAGGGTTAAAATGAAAGGAATGGGGTATCCAGGGCAGGTAACGACCCTATAATCCCCCTGCTAAAACCAACATGTTTCTGCCAGCTATTCGTGTGCCCAGCCGGGTCACTCTGGCATTCATCAGGGTGTTGGTCCCTATGGTGTACCCCTTGTCGAGTACTTATTACCTTAGACGTTCGGGACAATATACCCGTCTCGCTCTTTTAGGAAATTCCAAGAGGAGGAACATATCTATAGGAGGAAGAGGAAAACAGTGGATAGTCATTCCCTCCAAACCTCTTATTCTAAAAAATGAAACATCATTCTATGTCCCACGCATCCTTCATATGTGAACCATGTTATCACACTGCAGCCCATTTCCCAGCACACCCAGTAGCCACACTGTGGGAAACACTCGTCATAACTGTGACACAGTTTTTGGTATTGTACAGAGCATGTTTTTATCAATAGCGTGGGGGTGTTATTCGGATCACTATCAGGACACATAAGCACAAAGGTGACTCGTTATACCCGCAAACCTGTTGCGGAAGGGTCTTGGTGCGAGTGTTTCCCACAGTGTGGCTACTGGGTGTGCTGGGAAATGGGCTGCAGTGTGATAACATGGTTCACATATGAAGGATGCGTGGGACATAGAATGATGTTTCATTTTTTAGAATAAGAGGTTTGGAGGGAATGACTATCCACTGTTTTCCTCTTCCTCCTATAGATATGTTCCTCCTCTTGGAATTTCCTAAAAGAGCGAGACGGGTATATTGTCCCGAACGTCTAAGGTAATAAGTACTCGACAAGGGGTACACCATAGGGACCAACACCCTGATGAATGCCAGAGTGACCCGGCTGGGCACACGAATAGCTGGCAGAAACATGTTGGTTTTAGCAGGGGGATTATAGGGTCGTTACCTGCCCTGGATACCCCATTCCTTTCATTTTAACCCTGCCAGAGGTTGACATGAATAAAGTGCGAGAGTCAACCCCTAGACAGTTTTAAATTTCTTTCTGCTTTTCTTTTGGTCCCTTGACTTTGAGAGACTGTCTGTTGTCTTTCTCCTTGAGAAGCACAAATTTGTGTTTATTCTAACTATTCTGTCTTTATACTCTACCCCCACCACCATCTTTCATCATTCACTCTAAAAAAATGCGCTCCACCAAAGGTGTTGGTCTGCACCTTGGTGTATGATGCGGCCCAATGATGAAGCATGACACTTTCGGGTGTGTGAGGGCAGTATTATAAAATCTATTGATTTTCCCACTTTTTAGCATCCTTGACTGCAAGATTTGCTTTTTTCTGTTATTCTTTGTCTCTGTTAAGTGTGATTACTTCTGTAGCAGTGACTGGTGAGCTGAGCCCCCGCTGAACTACTCAGCGGGGGCTCATTTGCATAACGTCTGGTGTTCACCATCCTGCTGTGTTGCAAACACAGGATTGAGGCAGCGCAATTAAGAAATCCAAAGAAGGTAACGAGGTTAAAAGGGCTTTCATCTTTCCTGATTCTTTTGCTTGAGTAACTGCATATGTTTGTCTGTTTGCCTGTGGGTGGTTTTGTGTGAGAGAAAGGGGGGGGGGGGAGATTCGAGACACTCTTGAGAGGCATATTAAAGGAAATGTGTGGAATGGTGTGTGTACGTCTGCTTGTTTCTGTGTGTGTGTGCGCGTGTGTGTGTGCATGTGTGTGTATGTGCGTGCACAGTCGAGAATATATAGTATTGTGCCAAGCAACACCAAATAACAGTATGGAAACTTCGAATATTATTAAACAAGAAATGTTAAAACATCACTGCGTTTGGCTTTTGTTAGGAGTTAACCTATTTTGTTCATAGAAACAAATTTCTCGTCTTTTTTGATACGTGCTGCAACTAATACTAAAGTCAATAAGTAACAGTATGTCTTTCTCTTAGTCCCGCCCCTAGCCCCGCCTACTCGCCCATTTAAATGAGTACCTGCACTATTTGTTTCCCATTTAAAGCATGCAAAGCTAACAAATTTAACAGGGACAGACTTGACTACACATATGGCCGAATTTACACCTTTGCCAGAAAATACGACACATTCAGAAATCGTGTAGTCATGGATAAATACAGAGGACAAGAAACTCCTGTGTCCGAAGAGAGCTCTGAATTAAGTTCAGCTGATGAGGATCAAGTCACCTCTAGTCTGGATTTTTCCGGGGAAATGCGCCTCATGCAGATGACAACGCGACAAAGAGGACGCGGCCAAGGACCATCACGGGGGAGAGGACGATCACAAACCCGAAACGGAGAACCAGGAGTGGCGGCCAGACCCAAAAGAGGAAGAGGAAGAGCAAAACAAAATTAAAACCACAAAATCTAAACTTGATTGTCAATCTCTCCAATAAAATTCTCAACAAAGCACAAATCTCATTGCTCAACAAGGGCTTATCTTTCTGTCCCAACAAAGACATGGACCTAGCCAATATACGCATCGATCTGTATAAATTTTGCCGTAAAATCAAGCTTAAGAAATACTTTGAAGAGAGACCCTCCCAACCATCCTCTACACCCTCACCAAGCCAAACCATTCAATCCTTGAGTATCAAAGACATTCCAGCTTTGAAAACAGCTACCTCATTACAAACTGAATCCCTTACACAAGTTGGTGCCAGTAACCTCTCTTCCATATCAGATCTACAATATTGTCAAGACACGGGCCTTGAAACCAATAGAGGAGGAAATAGTGGTTCTAAAAACCGATCAACTTTTTGTCCACAACTCCCTCCTGGCAATAAAATTGATCTCTTTCAGGAAATTATGGTGGAGGAGATCAACAAAATGTCCACCAACTGCCCTATGTCATCCAACAAAAAGCACAAAATAACAACAAAACACAAGAATAAGAGCAAGATATGGAACCTCACTCTTGAAGAACATAATGCATTGAAAGAATTACGTAATGATCAAAACATCATCATCAAAGCCTCGGATAAAGGCGGTAACATTGTCATTCAAAACTGTGAGGATTATATTAAGGAAGCTACTAGACAACTTAACAATAAGGAACATTATGAGAAATTAACAAAGAATCCAATCAAGAATTGGACAGAGGAATACCATATGAAACTCTTGGCTTGGAAAGAGAGAGAACTTATTGATCTGGAAGAATATCTATATCTAAAAACCAATCATCCTATCACGGCAACTATTTATTTCTTACCAAAGATCCATAAATCAACTATCAATCCGCCAGGTAGACCCATTGTTAGCTCCATTGGTTCTCTATTAGAATCCACATCTCGGTTTATTGACATCTTTCTAATGAATTATGTTACAGCCCTTCCATCATACTTGAGGGATACAATGGACTTTTTACAAAAAATTGATCAACTACAGTGGAAAGAAAATTACATTATGGCCTCCATTGATGTTTCTTCTCTCTACACTTCCATTCGCCACCCAGATGGAATAGCAGCAGTAAAAGAATTCCTCAACACCAGAGCAATTTGCTTTTTGGAACATTCTGAGATGTTGATTGAAATGCTGACATACTGTTTGACACATAACGTCTTCCTGTTTAGAGGAGAATTGTTCCTGCAAAAACAAGGGACCGCGATGGGAACATCCTTTGCCCCAACTTATGCCAACCTCCTCATGGCAACATGGGAAACTGAAGTCTTAAAGGACGATCGCGCAAAAAACATAAAATTCTGGTCAAGATATATCGATGACCTGTTCATCATCTGGGAAGGCGATATAGAGCTTTTTATGAACTTCCTCGATTCTCTCAACACTAACAAATACCAACTGACCTTTACATCTACCACTAGTACAACTAACATTGTATTTCTGGATGTCGAAGTATATATACTGAATGGCAAATTTTGCACTAAAATGCACAGAAAACCTACGGCCAGCAATAGCATACTTCATGCCAACAGTGGACATCCAGCAAAACTCAAATGGAGTATCCCCTACGGGAAAATGTTAAGAGCTAGAAGGAATTGCTCAGAAGTCTCAGATTTCAGCCAACAAATAGATGAAATGAGTCAACGTTTTTTACAACGAGGGTATCCTTTGGATGTAATTCTCACTGCAAAAAATAGAGTTAAAAATAAAAACAGAGATGAATTACTCCAACCTAACTCAGCAAGCCATAACAAAGAGGACATTGCTACAACAACGAGACTCATAGTTGATTTCAACAATCAAAGCAATGAATTCCAAAAAACAATATCAAAATACTGGGAAGTACTGCTGCTTGATGAAACCCTTAAGAAAATTTTGCCTCCCCGACCGAGAATCACTTATCGAAAAACTGCCTCTCTGGGAGACATTCTTACACACAGCCACTTTGAAATAAAATTGCCAACTACCACATCATGGTTAACCACACCGGGATTCTGGAAGTGTTCAAAATGTAAGGCGTGTGAACAGGGTAAAAACATTACTTCTTATCATCTACAGAATGGCCACAATGAAAAAATCAAAGACCACATCACATGTGAATCCAAATATGTAATTTATAGATTGGAATGTCCATGTCAAAAATATTTTATAGGCAGCACAATCAACAAACTCAAACTCCGCATCCTGCAACATCTGCGCGCAATCAAGAATAAGGACTTTACATATCCTGTGGCCAAACATTTTTTTGAATTCCACTCCAGTGACAGTAACCAACTTAAATACTCTGGCATTCAAATTGTCAAACAGAAAGAAAGGGATGGAAACCGAATTCTTGAGTTAAGAAGAGCAGAGTCGAGAATGATTTTACTAATGGGTACAGAAAACCCATTAGGACACAACCTGGATGCCGAATTACATGTGCATCTTTGAGATTTTTGAACTGACTATTCATGATGGGCCCCTTCCCGTCTCCCCCTGCTCTTGTACATAATTTCCACTGTTGATCTAAAACTGTAAATCGTCATTAGTCTTCACTGCATCTCCCTCCATCTCATCCTTCTTCTTTTTATCACTGCTGATATAGGACATGGAACTTTACTCTGTAATAGTTGGAATCTGTTTTCAGTTGATTTTTGGTTGATAGCATTATGAATTTTTGACAACTAATTAACCTTGCTAATTCATACCAATTCATACTTTATGAGAATCTTCACCTAGGAAGTCAAAAATGAGTGGTTAAAAATTATGATATAATCACTGACCCTGGGGATATTCATTGTCTAGCAGGATCTTATCATTAACAATTGTCAAAATGTTATTGATTTACTTATTGTCCAAAGGTACTTTACCGTTATTGTGACTGATCCTCAATTCCAATTGTTACATATTACTTGTAATAATTTTCTTAAAAAAATACCTAGATTATCAGCAGCCACCATGGAGGATAAATTATTGTAGTTCTTTTTTGATCTAAACTCACATTTATTTTGAAATGATATAATATGATCGTCGATGCAATTTACGTCCAGTATGTTTTCACTTTCTACCATTTTTTTGTAAATGTTCACTTTAAAAAGACACTCTGGACTTTAAGACTCTATGGTCCAGTTGAAGGCTGAGTGCCGAAACGCGTCGACCGTCTTTTTTGTGCGTGTTCCTGATGTGTACCTGCTAAATAAACACTAATTGAGTGTTCTCTGTGGTGCCGTGCTTTCCTTTGATGCGACGAACCCCAGGACTGAGGGTGAAGCGAGAGTAAAGTTTTGCTTATATATATATAATTTTTTTTTTCCACCAAAAGTGCCCATCGAGCAAGGACGCACTCACTTGCAGATGAAACCAACAGGTTTATTTAAAAAGAAAACCAGCATAGGCATCCCAAGTTCCTTTCAGCCTGACGCGTTTCGAGGTACAACCTCTTATTCATAGGCAATGCGACGCACAGAAGACTCCAATTACCTCATTTAAATACATGTCTCGCCCTTCGTGGGCCACGTCAATACGTTTAAATTACAATGCATGTCGGGCTTTGTAGTACCGAATTGGAGTATTGCTCTCCTTTTAGTAAGTTTCTGCGCAGTCATACACAATTAAAATCTATTATTTACCCTAAGTGGGCCCCAGTTTGCCTCCGGTTTTATATATATATATATATATATATATTCACCGACAAAACCATAGGTTTCAGGGGCGTTATAGTTGGCTGGACATTTCCCTCGTACAAAACCCTAGAAATTCCCCCGTTATAGTTAGTTCAGCTAACTATAACTCACGCCGCCGTAATGCACTGCTGATGACGTCACATATTACATCACTCATGACATGGTCAGTGACATCACTAATGACATCTCAAATGACATCACTGATGACATCACTGATGATGTCATCCAGTGAGTGTGTGTTTGTGTAAAGTTTAAATATGTTTAATATATATAGGGAAAGGCCTATGGAAGAATGAGTGGGTGTATAAGTGTGTGAATGGATGATTTAGTAGGTGCGTGACTGACTCTATAAGTGAGTCATTTAACGTATCTTACTGCAGACTAGTGACTAAACTGTGTGAATGTCTGTATCTGTCTGTTGGTGTATAAGTGGCTGCATGGTTTTGTGAGGACAATAAAATTCTTAGTCCTCTCCAGGCTGGCTTCAGGAAAAAAACGTCCACCATGGACCAGATCTTCCGCCTCGTTCTCCTCTATTGGAAAACTGTAACCATTGAGAGGGGAAGGCTGTACATGGTGTTCGTGGACCTGAGGTCAGCATTCGACCTGGTTCCCAGGAAAAAACTCTGGCAGACCCTAAAGGAGTTAGGTGTCCCGACCCACATTTTAAATGCCATTATCAGGCTCCATGAGAATAACTATGCACAGGTCAGGTATGGGAGGTCGGGAGCACTGTCATCAAAATTCCCGGTCCTTAGAGGGGTCAGACAGGGCTGTGTCCTTGCACCAACCCTGTTCTGTTTGTACGTTAACAGTGTCATAGCACATCTTGACACTGTTGTCGACAATGATGCCCCATGTTTGGGCAGCAGGAGGGTACCCGCCATAATGTTTGCGGATGATACCCTCCTGCTGTCGAAATCTCCGATGGGGATCCAACGGATCCTAGATGGATTTGGCCTTTTCTGTAAGCAACACGGTTTAGAAATTAACAAAGGGAAGACCAAGTTCATGATATTTAATCCATCATCTAAAACCAGACCTAATCCTTCTCTGAGCACTGAAAGATTGGAGAGGGTGAATACCTTTCAGTATCTGGGGGTAATCCTCCATGAGAATCTATCGTGGGAACCCCAGATGGCTAAAAGTCGGCTCAAGCTTTCTCAACTGTCAGGGGGAATTCAGAAAGTGGCAAATTCCTCTACATACAAACCTATTAGTCCGGCAGTTGAGATGTATAAAACGCAAGCAAAAGCCGCTGCATCTTATGGCGGAGAACTTTGGGGGCACAAAGCGGGTTCAGGAATTGTAAAAGTAGAGAACAATTTTATAAGGCGCCTTTTGGCCCTTCCTTGTGGTACACCCCTTCTCCCCCTAAGATTAGACTTGGGTTTACCCTCTATAAGAGAAGACCTGGAATTAATGCCACTGAGATTCTGGCACAGGCTTTGGTCCACTGCTGAGCTCGAGCATTACAGGCAAGAGCTCGCCCATGTCATGATTTATAATCACTGTAATAAAATTCCTTGGCTGGCCTTTATAAAGAAAGAATTTTATCGACTAGGTCTTCCTGAACTATGGGACTCCCCCGAACAAGGCTGCCTCAGGGTCCCACGCAAACGCCTTGTGGGTATTTACAGGGAAAAAAGTTTTGTCTCCCTTGTTTCCGCTCCTAATAAAGGTATTCTGACTGCTAGATTTTTGGATTTTAAGGACACATACCAATTCGAAGGGTTCATGGACATCATTTTCCCCATTCTAGCTAGAAAACTGTTTATTCAATGGAGGCTAGGGACTCTTCCCATCAAAATATTTACTCACAATTGGACAAAAAGGACGGATACAATCTGCCCAGGCTGCTGTATTCATGATGAGGAAGAATCCCATATTATGTTTTTCTGTCCTGCATATAATCGACCTAGAAAATTCTGGTTGGTTCCTCTATGCAGAAACTTGGGCTCAAGGAGCTATCTCCATTCTCCATTCGCTAAGAATATTGAAAACGAGCACAGCACCCCACATAGTCTTTGCAGTTGCTAAATTTTTAATGGCTACCTGGCAGCTAAGGTCAAAATATCTTAAAGACTGATCTTTTAGGCTATGAATTTTAACGTCTATTTGCAATCAGAAATTCTTTTTATATAATCATGGTTTTATGTATTTTACATGGTTTTATATTAATGTGGATGTATTTTGATGACATTGTTCTTGTATCTTTTATGGCCTAATCGGCCGAAATAAAGAATTTGATTGATTGATTGTTTTGTGAATAGCTATATGAGTGTCTATATGGGTTATTGATTGGTTGTCTGAGTATCTGTATGGGTGCCTGAGTGTTTGTGTGGGTGGGGTGTGTGTGACTGTATAGATGTGTGAGTGGGTTTTAAGAGTGCATCTGTGATGGACTGTATGGTTGGGTGAGTGTATGTATGGGTGTGTTAGTGAGTGAATGTATATCTAAGTGGTACATGTGTGAGTAACTACATATGTGAAAGGCAGTATATATGTGTGTAAGGGTATATAACTGGCTATATGTGAGAGTGTGTGATTGTGAGAGTGGCTGTATGGATGAGTGTGTGCTTGTATCAGTAATTGTATAAGAGCGTAAGACTGTGGTAGTATTTTTATGAGTAAGTGAACTTGTGTGTGTATAACTGTATAGGTGAGTAAATGGGAGTGTGATTAATTATATGCATGACTGACTAGGTGTGTGAGTACCTCTATGGATGATTGGCAGTGTGTGAGTGTCTATATAGGTGTATAAATGCATATGATAGTCCTGTACCAAGTGACTGTAAGTATGAGTGACTGTACAGGTGAGTGAGTGGATGTGTGTGTAGACCTAAGAGTCAATGAGTGGGTATGTAGTTATTGGTATTGGAGTATTTATGGTTTTGAGAATGGCCGTCTGAAATTTTGAGTGGGTGTATCAAAGGTTATATTTGGGTGTGAGAAGATGCACTAATTTACCACGTGGATGATGTCATCAGTGATGTCATTTGAGATGTCATCAGTGATGTCACTGACCAAGTCATGAGTGATGTAATATGTGACGTCATCAGCAATGCATTGCGGGGGCGCGAATTATAGTTAGCTGAACTAACTATAACGGGGGAATTTCTAGGGTTTTGTACGAGGGAAATGTCCAGCTAACTATAACGCCCCTGAAACCTATGGTTTTTTCAGTGAATTTCTAAGGTTTTTTAAATGCTAATTCCTATTTATAACTTATCTTTAAAGCTATGATGTTTAATGATTTTCATTGGATTTCTAAATTTTTCTATTTCAGTGTGTCAATTCCTTTAATTATGTTTTTTAAAATACTTTTTTATCACCATTTTTTAACTTATTTTTTCAATTAATTCTTTAAAAATAAAAAAATATTATTTGTTTTTAATGTTTTTTTAAAAAAAATGTAAATTTTTTGAAAATATATTTTTATATTTCTTAAAATATTTTTAAACTATATTTTCAATACTTTATTATTTTTTTCCATTTTTTAGGGGATTCGCGCACCCTATGCGCACCGTTCTCGATCCCTGCGCGAAAGCATCCGCGTACGGTATGCGTTGGGTTTTTCAGTTTTTTTTCCTTGCATCCGCGCACCCAACGCGTTAGGAACCGCGCACCCAACGCGAGAGAAACCGTGCACCCAACGCGTTAGGATGCGCGTTAGGATGCGCAACTCCTAATTTTCCAGTAAAAAAAAAAATAGCCCCTATCACTAATTTTTATTATGCCCGAGGACCCCATTCCCCGGGGTTTATTAAAAAACATTGGGGACCGTGGGGGGAGCCCCAGCGCCCCCACGGTCCCAGCATTGCTTTTCCACATGGGGAGCTGCTAGCATGCAGCTCCCTGTGTGGAAAAGCAATATCGTTTGGATTTTGAAAGAGTGAGCAGGTTTCCCTGCTCTCTCTTTCAAAATCCATACGAAGTTTGCTATGGGAGGGCGGGAGACTCCCGCCCTCTCATAACAAACAACAGTGTCCTTGGGGTGGGCACCCAGGACACTGTAGGAGCCGACCCTGGGGGTGGCGGTCCCCAGGGCCCTCAAGGGCTCCAGGAGGGGGGCCAGGCAGCCCCCCTCCCCCATTCATTTTAAAATATTTTGCCCCTGGGATTTGGCCCCCCTGGGGGCTAATTATTAACGAAGCGCGGAAGCCCGCACTTCGGGTTTTTTTTTTTCCCCGTCCAGATCCGCGCACCCTGCGCGCATTTTGCCGTTTTAAAGAAAAAAAAAGGGGGCCCCTAGGGGTCCTTCTGGGAACCCCTAAGCAACACTAGAGGGTCAGAGTATTTCTACCCTGCCCCCTTTACATCTTTCACACACTTATTTACCTTACTTAATCAACCTCGCTTCTACCGAGGCACAAAATGGCTGCCAACAGTTCCTGGTTTCGAATGTAGACAGACACTTGACAGCCAATTAGCATTCAGCGCATGATCGGGAGGGTGCGCTCTCGGTTCGCAGAGGGTGCGCTTAGGGTGCGCATAGGGTGCGCGGATCCTCAGAGGCCATAGATATATCTATCTTTTTTCCTCTAATTTTCTCAGGAACTACTGAATGGATTTACACCATCTATGCAAAAGGCACGAGTCTGAACTGAGGACTACCTCTTTGGCAAATTTGGTGTAATTCCGTTCAGCAGTTCGGGCTGTAGCTGCGTCAACAGGTCCTATGGGAAATTGCATGAGGAAAACGCGTTTTGGGACCCCCCTTTTTTCCCGGCCGCTGCTTGACGAATCACCACGAAACTTTCAGGATAGGAGCGGACCGGAGCTGGCCAAAAGTTTGGAAACTTTCGCGAAGATTCGTCAACCAGCGCCAACAGAATAGAATGTTGTGGATTTCCTATGGAAAATAGGTCCTAACTATAACTACCTACTGGCGACCACCAGTAGGTAATATATATATATATATATATATATATCTATATATCAGATTTATATTGCGCGAACTCAACCCGAAGGTATTGGAGCACTTCAGATGAGCACTAGTTACGTTACACAAAGACACATTCATCTTTGGTAGGCACGGGGAGATTAAGTGATTTTGGTAGGCACGGAGAGATTAAGTGATTTGCCAAGAATCACAGGATGTAGAGTCAACCCCGAGGCTCAAACCTTTGTTTTTCCCAGGTCAAAACTCGGCGTTTTTTGGTAAGTTGACAAATCTGTGCACAGGTGGGAAACTGCTGGACTGAGAGATCACAAAGAAAATGCTGCCTGATACTGTTTAGAAACAAGTTAATATTGCCAGTGCTTAACCCATGCCGTGCTCATGACGGAGCGGTTCCGTCATGAGCCATGGTCGGCGTGTGCTCATGACGGAACCTCTCCGTCATGGCACCCACCCATGGGGGAAGCGCTGGCGCTCCCCCCATGGGCAGCCGATCTAGCCCCCACAGAGGGGGGTCACAGCCACCCATGACTCCCTGGGCAATCCCATCACAGTGCGCACAGCGCGTGCCAACGTCATCAGGAAGCCCGGACGCGCTGGACACCATTTACTTCCAGGCATCCAGGGAGGAAGGGTGAGTTTTTGGGGCGGTGGGGGGGGGGGGGATTTCTGGTACATTGAGGCGTCAGGGGAGAGGAAAGAGTTTTTCTTCTCCCAAGATGTCTCAATGTAGGGCATTCCTGCTGCACGATCGCGCATAGCGTTGCGATTGTGCAGCAGGAATGCCCCCGCTAGACACCAGGGATGTCTTTTTTATGTAAAGAAAGCGACCCCTTGGGCAAGGGTTGCTTCCAGTGGGCATATTTTTTTAAATGTGTATTCTGCCCCCTCCTAAGGGCAGATCGGCCCATTATACCCCACTAGACACCAGGGAATTATTTATTTATTTAAAGGAAGCAACCCCTTGGGCATGGGTCACTTCCTTATGGGGCATAATATTTTTAAGACTTTTCTGCCCCTCCTCCCCCCCGGGACAGATCACCTGCGTTTTTTCTGTTTCTGGCCCCAAAGGGGGCAGAAAAGCCCGCTAGAGCCAGGGATATTTTAAAATATAATATGGAAGCGACCCCCTGGGCAAGGGTCGCTTCCGGAGGGGGGCATTTTGTTTTTTATATGTGTATTCTGCCACTCCTGGGTGCTCATCGGCCCGTTTTTTTGCCTTTCTGGCCGGGGGGGGGGGGGGGGTAAAAAACCCAACTAGACACCAGGGACTCATTTTTAAATTAAAATTAAAGTGACAAGGGTCGCTTCCACAGGGCATATTATTTTATATGTGTATTCTGCTCCCCCCTGGGGGCAGATCTGCCCGTTTGTTTGGCCTTTCTGCCCCTGGGGGGGGGGGGGGTGTAGAAAACCCCACTAGGCACCAGGGATTTTGTTTTGTGTTTAATGGAATCAACATGGTTGCTTTCAAAGGGGTAACATTTGCTTAATGTTTTTTCTGCCCCTTTTTTGCCTTTCTGCCCCAGGTGGGAGGGGGAGGTAGAAATCCCTACTAGGCACCAGGGATTTATTTATTTTGCAAGGGGGGCACATTTCTGTCTGCTGTTTTCTGCCCCACCTGGGGAACAGATCGGCCTGGCAGACAACCTCACCCGATCCCTTGGGCAAGATCACCCCCCATTTTCTCAGCCCTATTTGATGGCCCGTCTTGCAGATTGACTATTTGGGTAGTGACATAGGGTGTTATAATGTTAATTGTTTTATTTCTTGTGAATTGCAATTGTAATGCTTTATTTCTCCCTTTTTGTTCTAGTTCAATGCTTTTGCTCTTTAGACTGTTCCAGGTTGCGGTTTCGTTACCGGTGGTTTTGCTGTTTGTGTAGTGACATGTGTTTGGTAAGAGACTTTTTATGTACAATGTAAATGAGTTTCCTTTCTCTGCATGAATGTGTTTTTTGCAAATGGTGTAATAATAGCAGTATGTCTGGCTTCTGTTTTTTGAGTGTCATAAACTTTTTGCATTTGTGCTCGATGTGTATTTTGTTGTCTTGTGAGTAATTAGTTTTGTTTTTTTTTTCTAGTGGGATATCGTTGGTTTTTGCTGTCTCTCTGCAGAGTAGGTGCTGGTGAGTGTAGCTGTTTCTTCCAAGTGAATTGTAGAGTTTTTGACTATATAGCTCTTTGTGATAAAGGTACACATTTTTTTTACTTACTTATTTTTCACAGTGTTGGTTGTTATTGACTTGTTTGTGCAGTCTCCTTTCTTAGTAAGGATAATGGCTAGCCAAAGGATTACTGCTCAGCAGGTTGTTGGTATGCTTTTTGAGTCTTCCTCTGTCCATGGTTCAGAGACTGACTCTGCATCTGAGGCAGAGGAGGGAGGAAAAGATTCAGGCATGGAGTTTTCTCTCCACATGGAATCATCGGATGATGAAGCTACTCTTAGTGCGGATGAAGTGACTCTTAGTGTGGATGAAGTGCCTGTTTTAGAGGAGGACATTGATGTGCCGAAAGTGCAGCAAGAGGCATCTGGGCTGCAGCCTGGGACTGCAAGGCTTCCAGTTGGAAGTGATGACCTCTGGGTTGCCCAAGGCATGGTGTAGCCGGCATTGACAGACTTTACTGGTGTTCCAGGGTGTAGAGTGAATACAGAAAATGTTTTGCTGATACATTTTTATTAGTTGTTTATGGACGATATATTTTTGGCAGAGATTGTTGAGCAGACTAATTTGTATGCCGAACAGTTTTTGAAGGACAACAGTGCCAGCCTTATGCCCTATTATAGAGCTACCCGGTGGACTCCCACAAATCTGGAAGAGATGAAGAAGTTTTTGATGTCTAACTTTTTTGATGGGCCTGCTAAGGAATCCATCAATGTCTTCATATTGGTCTACTAGTCCCTTGATGGCAACGGCTATATTTCCGGCAGTCATGAGTCGTGATAGGTATTTGCTTCTGCTTGGGATGCTGCATTTTGTCGATAATGGTTTAGCGTTGCCACAAGTGTGACCGTCTTTTTAAGATTCGGCCTGTAATTGATCACTTTGTAGATCGATTTTCTGAGATCTATTCTCCAGGGAAAGAAATAGCAGTGGATGAGTCTTTGGTCTTGTTCAAGGGACGCTTGGTTTTTAGGCAATACATTCCTAGTAAGAGGGCACGCTATGGAATAAAGCTGTATATACTGTGTGACAGTAGGACTTGATATGTCTCTAATTTCAGGGTGTACACCGGTAAGGGATCCAGGATTAACCCCTCTGGTTGTCCGTCCATTTTTGGAGTGACTGAGAAAATTGTGTGGGAACTTGGTAGAGGACTTTTTTAACAAAGGTCACCATTTATATGTAGATAATTCTACACTGGTGTGCGGTTGTTCAGGGAGTTGGTCAAAGTGGACACTGTTGCTTGTGGCACAATCCGCTCTAACCATAAACGTCTCCCAATAGAACTAGTTTGTTAAAAGCTTGTGCGGGGACAGTGCAGTGCAGTGTGTTGCATTGCGAGGAACTTCTAGCCGTGAAGTTTTCAGACAGGAGAGATGTCTACATGCTGACTACCATCCATGATGAAAGCACTTCACCTGTGACTGTTTGGGGTCAGGTTGCTGAAGCGCGCAAACCTGTGTGCATTTTAGACTATAATAGGCACATGGGTGGTGTTGACAGAGTAGATCAGAGGTTGGAACCTTATGCTGCTTTTCGTAAGGCTTACATTTGGTATAAGAAGTTGGCTATCCATCTTGTCCACGTGGCAACCTTTAATGGTTTTGTTGTATTCAAGGATTCTTGTCCTGAGTTAAAGATGACTTTTGCTAGTTTTCAGGAGTCTGTAATAGGCAGCCTTGTTTTAGTGGAACAGGCACGTGTTCCTAGAGTTGGAGTGGTGGAGGGTGAGGCTTGATTGAAAGATCACCACTTTCCTGATCACATTCCTCCCACACACTCAAAAGACTTTCCCAGTAGGAGATGTAGAGTCTGTTGGCGAAGAGGTACGTGGAAGGAGACTCGTAATGTACTGCCCCGAGTGTCCTTCTAACCTTGGGCTCTGTGTACCTGCTTGTTTTAGAATGTACCACACGCAAAATAATTTTTGGGAGCATCCATGAGTGGTAAAGTGACAGTTCACTTTACCACTCATGGATGCTCCATTGTTTTATATCTTTTCTTCAGTTTCAAGGTTGGCATTTGTGCAATGTATTAAGTTTCAGATTTTGTGTTAGTAGATTTGTATCTATTTGCAATTTGTGTTTTCTTTTTTGTATAAAAAAATCCTAAATGTGATGGCAGTGTGTGTAGCCTGGCACTTGGCTGGTGGTGTGCGTGGACTGGCGCTTGGCTGGCGGTGTATTTGGACTGGCGCTTGGCTGGCGGTGTGCATAGGTACTTGGGTCTCCCACACGAGTGAGGCACCATTTCTATCGGGAGACCTGGGGGAACGCTGGGTGGTAGGAAATTTGGGTCAGACCGGTGATGTCACAACTTTCTCACACAAAAATGTGTGGAAAAAGTGATTTTTTCATCTAAATTTGAGGTTTGCTGGGGATGCTGGGTAAGAAAACATTGGGGGATCCACGCAAGCCATACCTCCCTAGAATCTCCTGGGTGTCTAGTTTTCGGAAATATGTGGGTTTGGTAGGTTTCCCTAGCTGGCCACCGAGCACGGGGCCAAAAGCCCAGGTGACCCCCCCTTGCAAAACCAGGTTGTTTTGTGATAGGCAATTTTGATGTTGCCTCAATACGTTTTGGGCCCTTGCCTGTCGCGGGTATTTGGGCCTCCCACATGAGTGAGGCACCATTTATATCGAGAGACCTGGGAGAACGTTGGGTGGTAGGAAATTTGTGTCAGCCCGGTGATGCCACAACTTTCCCACACAAAAATGTGTGGAAAAAGAGATTTTTTTTCAGCTAAATTTGAGGTTTGCAGGGGATTCTGGATAAGAAAACGTTGAGGGATCCACGCAAGCCATACCTCCCTAGCATCCCCCGTGTGTCTAGTTTTCAGAAATGTATAGGTTTGCTAGGTTTACCTAGGTGGCGGCAGAGCTAGGGTTAAAAAACTACAGCTAGGCACTTTGCAAAAAAAGGGTAATTTTTCACAGTGAAAATGTGGTGTGTCCGCCTTGCGTTTTGGGACGTTTCTTGTCTCGGGCACTAGGCCTACCCACACAAGTAAGGTACCATTCTTCTTGGAAGAATTTGGGGAATGCGGGGTGGGTGGAATTTTGTGGATCCATGCAGATTCCAGAACTTTCCACCACAGAAAAGTGAGGAAAATTTGTTTTTAAATATTGTTTTAGGTTTGCAAGGGATTCTGGGTAACAGAACCTGGTGAGAGCCAGTCAAGTCACACCATCCTGGATTCCCCTGGGTGTCTAGTTTTCAAAAATATATAGGTTTGCTAGGTTTCCCTAGGTGCTGGCAGAACTAGGGTTAGAAAAATACAGCTAGGCACGTTGCAGAAAAGGCGTCATTTTTCACTGTGAAAATGTGTATGTCCACCTTGCGTTTTGGGCCACTTCCTGTCGGTGGGCACTAGGCCTACCCACACAAGTGAGGTACCATTTTTCTTGGAAGGCTTTAGGGAATGCGGGGTGGGTGGAATTTTGTGGATCCACGCAGATTCCAGAACTTTCTACCACAGAAATGTGAGGAAAATGTGTTATTTTTTTACCATTATTTAGGTTTGCCAGGGATTCTGGGTAACAGAACCTGGTGAGAGCTAGTCAAGTCACTCCATCCTGGATTCCCATGGGTGTCTAGTTTTAAAAAATGTATAGGTTTGCTAGGTTTCCCTAGGTGCTGGCAGAGCTAGGGCTGAAAAACTACAGCTAGGCACTTTGCAAAAAAAGGGTAATTTTTCACTGTGAAAATGTGGTGTGTCCAGCTTGCGTTTGGGTCGTTTCATGTCACGGGCACTAGTCCTACCCTCACAAGTGAGGTACCATTTTTCTCAGAAGACTTTGGGAAAGGTGGGGTGGGTGGAATTTTGGGAATCCACGCAGATTCCACAAATTTCCACCACAGAAAAGCGAGGAAAATGTGTTTTTTTGGACAAAAATGTTTTAGGTTTGCAAGGGATTCCGGGTAACAGAACCTGGTGAGAGTCAGTCAAGTCACCCAATCCTGGATTCTCCTGAGTGTCTAGTTTTGAAAAATGTATAGGTTTGCTAGGTTTCCCTAGGTACCATCAGAGCTAGGGTTCAAAAACTACAGCTAGGCACTTTGCAAAAAAAGGGTCAATTTTCACTGTGAACATGTGGTGTGTCCACGTTGCGTTTTGGGCCGTTTCCTGTTGCGGGCACTGGGCCTACCCACACAAGTGAGGTACCATTTTTCTCGAAAGACTTTGGGGAACGCGGGGTGGGTGGAATCTAGTGGATCCACGCAGATTCCAGAACTTTCCACCACAGAAAAGCAAGGAAATGTGTTTTATTTGACAACTATTTAGGTTTGCAAGGGATTGTGGGTAACAGAACCTGGTGAGAGCCAGTCAAGTCAACCCATCCTGGATTCCCCTGGGTGTCTAGTTTTCAAAAATATATAGGTTTGCTAGGTTTCCCTAGGTGCCGGCAGAGCTAGGGTTAACAAAATACAGCTAGGCACGTTGTAGAAAAAGGGTCATTTTTCACTGTGAAAAAGGGGTGTGTCAACCTTGCATTTTGGGCCGTTTCCGGTCAGTGGGCTCTAGGCCTACCCACACAAGTGAGGTACCATTCAACTTGGAAGGCTTTAGCGAACGCGGGGTGGGTGGAATTTTGTGGATCCACACAGATTCCAGAACTTTCCACCACAGAAATGTGAGGAAAATGTTGTTTTTTAAAAAACATTTATTTAGGTTTGTAAGGGATTGTGGGTAACAGAACCTTGTGAGAGCCAGTCAAGTCACCCCATCCTGGATTCCCCTGGGTGTCTAGTTTTAACAAAATTTATAGGTTTGCTAGGTTTCCCTAGGTGCTGGCAGAGCTAGGGTTCAAAAACTACAGCTAGGCACTTTGCAAAAAAGGGTCATTTTTCACTGTGAAAATGTGGTGTGCCCACCTTGCGTTTAGGTCGTTTCTTGTCGCGGGCACTAGGCCTACCCACACAAGTGAGGTATCAGTTTGGGAAAGGCGGGGTGGGTGGAATTTTGGGGATCCACGCAGATTCCAGAAATTGCCACCACAGAAAAGCGAGGAAAATGTGTTTTTTTGGCCAAAAATGTTTTAGGTTTGCAAGGGATTCTGGGTAACAGAACCTGGTGAGAGCCAGTCAAGTCACCCCATCCTGGATTCCCCTGGGTGTCTAGTTTTAAAAAATGTATAGGTTTGCTAGGTTTACCTAGGTGCCGGCAGAGCTAGGGTTAAAAAACTACAGCTAGGCACTTTGCAAAAAAAGGGTAATTTTTCACAGTGAAAATGTGGTGTGTCCACCTTGCGTTTAGGTCGTTTCTTGTCGCGGGCACTAGGCCTACCCACACAAGTGAGGTACCAGTTTGGGAAAGGTGGGGTGGGTGGAATTTTGGGGATCCACGCAGATTCCAGAACTTTCCACCACAGAAAAGTGAGGAAAATGTGTTTTTTTGGACAATTTTGTAGGTTTGCAAGGGATTTTGGGTAACAGAACCTGGTGAGAGCCAGTCAAGTCACCCAATCCTGGATTCTCCTGGGTGTCTAGTTTTGAAAAATGTATAGGTTTACTAGGTTTCCCTAGGTACCGGCAGAGCTAGGGTTAAAAAACTACAGCTAAGCACTTTGCAAAAAAAGGGTCAATTTTCACTGTGAAAATGTGGTGTGTCCACGTTGTGTTTTGGGCCGTTTCCTGTTGCGGGCACTGGGCCTACCCACACAAGTGAGGTACCATTTTTCGCGAAAGACTTTGGAGAACGAGGGGTGGGTGGAATTTTGTGGATCCATGCAGATTCCAGAACTTTCTACCTTGGAAATGTGAGGACAATGTGGGTTTTTTTTGACAATTTTTTAGGTTTGCAAGGTTTCTTGGTAACGGAACCTGGTGAGAGCCAGTCAAGTCACCCCATCCTGGATTCCCCTGGGTGTCTAGTTTAAAAAAATGTATAGGTTTGCTAGGTTTTCCTAGGTGCTGGCAGAGCTAGGGTTCAAAAACTAAAGCTAGGCACTTTGCAAAAAAGGGTCATTTTTCACTGTGAAAATGTGGTGTGCCCACCTTGCGTTTAGGTCATTTCTTGTCGCGGGCACTAGGCCTACCCACACAAGTGAGGTACCAGTTTGGGAAAGGCGTGGTAGGTGGAATTTTGGGGATCCATGCAGCTTCCAGAACTTTCCACCACAGAAAAGTGAGGAAAATATGTTTTTTTGGACACTTTTGTAGGTTTGAAAGGGATTTTGGGTAACTGAACCTGGTGAGAGCCAGTCAAGTCACCCAATCCTGGATTCTCCTGGGTGTCTAGTTTTGAAAAATGTATAGGTTTACTAGGTTTCCCTAGGTACCGGCATAGCTAGGGTTAAAAAACTATAGCTAGACACTTTGCAAAAAAAGGGTCAATTTTCACTGTGAAAATGTGGTGTGTCCACGTTGCGTTTTGGGCCGTTTCCTGTTGCGGGCACTGGGCCTACCCACACAAGTGAGGTACCGTTTTTCGCGAAAGACTTTGGAGAACGAGGGGTGGGTGGAATTTTGTGGATCCATGCATATTGCAGAACTTTCTACCACGGAAATGTGAGGACAATGTGGGGTTTTTTGGACAATTTTTTAGGTTTGCAAGGTTTCTTGGTAACAGAACCTGGTGAGAGCCAGTCAAGTCACCCCATCCTGGATTCCCCTGGGTGTCTAATTTAAAAAAATGTATAGGTTTGCTAGGCTTCCCTAGGTGCCGGCAGAGCTAGGGCTGACAAACTACAGCTAGGCACTTTGCAGAAAAAGGGTCATTTTTCACTGTGAAAATGTGGTGTGTCTACCTTGCATTTTGTGCCATTTCCGGTCAGTGGGCACCAGGCTTACCGACACAAGTGAGGTACCATTTTTCTTGGAAGGCTTTAGGGAACGCGGGGTGGGTGGAATTTTGTGGATCCACACAGATTCCAGAACTTTCCACCACAGAAATGTGAGGAAAATGTTGTTTTTTAAAAAAAATATTTAGGTTTGTAAGGGATTGTGGGTAACAGAACCTGGTGAGAGCCAGTCAAGTCACCCCATCCTGGATTCCCCTGGGTGTATATGTTTGCTAGGTTTCCCTAGGTGCTGGCAGAGCTAGGGTTAAAAAACTACAGCTAGGCACTTTGCAAAAAAAGGGTCATTTTTCACTGTGAAAATGTGGTGTGCCCACCTTGCGTTTAGGTCGTTTCTTGTCGCGGGCACTAGGCCTACCCACACAAGTGAGGTACCAGTTTTCTCGGAAGGCTTTGGGAAAGGCAGGGTGGGTGGAATTTTGGGGATCCACGCAGATTCCAGAACTTTCCACCACAGAAAAGTGTGGAAAATGTGTTTTTTTGACAATTTTGTAGGTTTGCAAGGAATTGTGGGTAACAGAACCTGGTGAGAGCCAGTCAAGTCACCCAATCCTGGATTCTCCTGGGTGTCTAGTTTAGGGTTAAAAAACGACAGCTAGGCACTTTGCAAAAAAACAGTCAATTTTCACTGTGAAAATGTGGTGTGTCCACGTTGCGTTTTGGGCCGTTTCCTGTTGCGGGCACTGGGCCTACCCACACAAGTGAGGTACCATTTTTCACGAAAGACTTTGTAGAACAAGGGGTGGGTGGAATTTTGTGGATCCATGCAGATTCCAGAACTTTCTACCACAGAAATGTGAGGAAAATGTGGGGTTTTTTGGACAATTTTTTAGGTTTGCAAGGGATTCTGGGTAACAGAACCTGGTGAGAGCCAGTCAAGTGACCCCATCCTGGATTCCCCTGGGTGTCTAGTTTAAGAAAATGTATAGGTTTGCTTGGTTTCCCTAGGTGCAGGCAGAGCTAGGATTCAAAAACTATAGCTAGGCACTTTGCAAAAAAAGGGTCATTTTTCATTTTGAAAATGTGGTGTGCCCATGTTGCATTTTGAGCCGTTTCCTGTCGTGGGCACAAGGCCTACCCACACAAGTGAGGCACCATTTTTATCGGGAGACTTAGGGTAACACAGAATCGTAGAGCAACTGTTATTACCTATTGACTTTCGATGCATTTCTGCCTTCCAAATGAAAAACTATGCGTAAAAAATAAGTCATTTTGAAAAATGACCTATAATACTCATGCTATTATGGGTACTCCCAATTTTGGAAATGTGCAAATATCTACTGTTTCTAAACTCTACATTTTGTTTCCATTTCAGAAATACATAGGTGTCTTTCATACCGATTTTTCCATGTATACATTTTCCCAAAATAATTGCTATATACCCGGTACTGAATAAAAAAACCATTGCAAGGCGCTGCTCAGTTATTGGCTCTGGGTTCGTCAGGTTCTTGGTGAACCTACAAGTCCTATATATCCCCACAACCAGAAAAGTCCAGCATATGTAACGGTATATTGCTTTCGAATAGCTGTCATAATTAGAAGTTACAGGTGAAAACGTTGACACAAATGGCTGTTTATTTCAACTAATTTTCAAATTTTCCTATATTTAACTGTTAGTTTCTATGAAGAAACCGTGATGGATCTACACAAATGATCCCTTGCTGAATTCAGAATGTTGTCTCATTTTCTAAACTATATATCTTTTCAGGATCCATTATTGCTTTCATACCCATTTCTACCATTAACTGGAAGGAGGTTGAAAGCACAAAAAATAGCAAAAATAGGCTATGTCCCAGAAAAATGCCAAAACTTTGTAAAAAAGTTTGGTTTTCTGACAAAAGTCTGCTTGTCCCTGAAAGCTGGAAAGATGGTGATTTCAGCACCACAACCCCTTTTTTGATACCATTTGCAGGGGCAAAACAGACGCTTTCATCTGGAACCCTTTTTTCCCAAAGCTGTATTTTGGCTAAGTTCTGGGTCCCCTCTAGGGGAATCCACAAACCCTGGGTACCTTTTGAATCCCCATGATGTTGGAAAAAAAGGACGTAAATTTGGAGTGGATACCTTATGTGGTCAAAAAGTTACATGGGCCTAAGCGCGAACTACCCCAAATAGCCCAAAAATGGCTTAGCAGAGGGGGGTTGGGGGGGAGGGGAGGCCTAGCAGCGAAGAGGTTAATTTGTGTTGGGGGTCATTTTTTTGCATCAGACTGTGCCTGAGCGCAAGAGAGGGAAAAAAGGCAGTAAAGAAAGAAAGGAGGAGGACTAGGCAGATTACAGTGACAAAGGTAATGTTTAGGGATAAAAAAAGAACCAGCAACTGCAAGGTTAAGAAACAGGAAGTGTAGGGTGGTGAAAGAAAGAGGCATGAAGTGGAATCAAGACTAGTCTCCGTATTCAACCTCTCAATCCTTTTACAGCATAGGTTCGCAGTAAACTTGTTTGTCCTATTTTTTATTTATCCTTTTATTATTATATTTTTTTATTTTTACAAATTAAGCACGAATATTCTCACAATTGATTCAGAGACTTTTGATGGAATTTACTTTTTGAAGTCTTCTTGGGTCTCATGTTTAAATAATGAAAGGTCCCCTCGAAATATTTTCTGTTTATATTGAGTTGGTTTAAATGGTATAGAGTACCGCTACCCTCAGATGGTAAGTGTTAGAAATGGGGGCTTTAGTTGGCAGTGGTTTGCATTCTGTCCAAATAGGGACCCTCACGCTAGTCAGGGGAAGTAAGGTACATGCTAAGAATAATCCATGCTCACCCCGTTGGTAGCTTGTCAAGAGCATTCAGTCTTATCCCCAGAAGCAATGTGTAAAGAATTTGTACACGCACACAGAAACACAGTGAAAACGCCACTAAAGCACTCCACACCTGATTGGAAAAATAACCAATATTTATTGTGGTAAACGGCGACCAAAAAGACAAAAATAATCCAACATACACAAATCAAAATGTGAGTTTTCCAAGATTAGATTAAGTATGACTTTAAGAACACAATAGCTCCAACAGGACTATTTGATTGAGCTTGACATCTCCACAAAGTCAGTCCGGCCTCAGGGACCAAGGACAGGCGTTGGGGGTCATGCAGACGCCGGTACAGGCCCTTGTAGGTGCCGAATTTCAAAGACATTGTAAGATGCAGGAGAGGTGAGGTGTGTGTGTTGCACGAAGGAGGTGAGGCGTCATTGAGCAAGTGAAGATTTGGTTCCTGGCGGCGGTGCAGAGTCGTTGAGTCACTGACTGTGTGTGTTTTGATGTTTATAGGTGTAAAGGGTGGCAAGTCAATAATTTTTAATTGATGAATTAATAATTGGTTGTTAATTAATTTTAAATTAATTAATTTCTAATTAATTATGGTAATTGTGTAATTAATTTCAGGTGTGTGTTTTGGTGTTTATAAGTGTAAAGGGTGGGAAGTAATTTATTTTTAATTGATGAGTGAATAGTTGGTTGTTAATTCTAATTAATTAATTGGTAATTAATTATGGTAATTGTGTAATCCATTTTAGAGATGTGTTTTGGGGTTTATAGGGGTAAAGGGTGTTAAGTAGTTTATTTTTAATTAATAATTATGTTCGTTGATATTAAATTAATAAAAAATGTTTTAAGGTAATTATGTAATTAATTTTGGGGGGGTGTTGTGGTGTTTATAGGGGTAATGGATGGTATGTAATTTGTGTTTAATTAATATATAGTTGTTGATTAATGTTGAATATTTGAAATTTAATTTGAGTAATTCATTTTTGTGTGAGTTTTCACTTTTAAAGGGGTAAAGGGCGGGCATTAAATACATTTTAATGACTTTATAATTAGTTGTTAATAGTAATAGTTTTAATTTAAAAATAAGTTTTAAAAGTGTTTTATTATTTCATAGTTTCATTTAGGTGTAGTGTTAAAGTGTGTGTAGTTAATTAATGTTTATTAGTTATTTATTAATAATATTTTGTTAATTGATTATTAAATATGTTAATTATGGAAGTACATTTAATTTAATATGTTTAAGTGTGTTGTTACTGGTCTGGTGTTATAGGGTAGGAAATAAAAGAAATACATTGATGTATTAATTAATGTTATTGTTTGTTAATATTTTCCTAGTTTAAAATATTTGTTTTTATAAATGTATTTATTATTTTATTGCATATAATATTTGTAGGTATTTGTTATACGTAATTAATATGATAATATGTTCACTTTTTATACATTTAATGTATTTGATTTTTAATTTGTTTAATATTTTTTTATTTATTTTGATATCTTTTTTTAATTTTTAATATATATATATTTTTAGCTGTTGGAGTGTGAATAGTAATTTTTGCCTCTCCGCTATCCAACACTTTCCCTACTGTTGCACTCACTGGAGTAGGAATAGTCATTTGTACCCCTCCGCTATCAAACACTTTCCCTACTGATGCACTCACTGGAGTGGGAATAGTAAATTTGATCCCCCGCTATCCAACACTTATTCTTCTGTTGCACTCAGCAGATTGGGAATAGTAATTTTTACATCTCCACTATCCAACACTTTTCCTACTGTTGCACTCTTTGAAATGGGAATAGTAATTTTTACCCCTCCGCAATCCAACACTTTCCCTACTGTTGCACTCTTTGGAGTGGGAATAGCAATTTCTGCCCCTCTGCTATCCAACACTTTCCCTATTGTTGCACTTACTGGAGTTGGAATAGTAAATTTAATTACTCTGCTATCCAACACTTTCCCTACTGTTTCACTCTTTGGAGTGGGAATAGTAATTTCTGCCCCTCCACTATCCAACACTTTCCCTATTGTTGCACTTACTGGAGTTGGAATAGTAAATGTAATTACTCTGCTATCCAACACTTACCCTACTGTTGCTATCACTGGAGTGGGAATAGTTATTTTTGCCCCTCTGCTATCCAACACTTTCCCTACTGTTGCTCTCACTGGAGTGGGAATAGTAATTTTATCCCCTCTGCTATCCAACACTTTCCCTATTGTTGCACTCACTGGAGTTGGAATAGTAAATTTAATAACTCCACTATCCAACACTTTCCCTACTGTTGCACTGACTGTAATGTGAAATGTAAGTTTAAATATTTTTGAAAAGTTTAATGTTTTAATTTATTATATATTTTAGTTTTTTTTATATTTTAAATCATGGAAATACATATTTGTATTTTTTATATAATTTTAAACTTTTAACATAAATTAAAAACAAATGTTTATTAATTGTTTTAAAGTAAATATATATGTACAAATAAGTATGTTTGTGTGTTTATTTTTATTACGTTTATTTGTTATACTTTATTAAAATGTGCATTACATTTATTTTATTTTGATAAAATTAAAATAAATATTTAATATATATAATCAATATTTTTATACTTACCTGCTAAAGTATAGGAGTCGATATTTTTGTTGTCTATATTTTTTACTCAATATTTTTTACATTGATATTTACTCCATCGATGTTGTTTCAGTGAACCCACAGAAACAACCATTAGATAATGACGATTTGCTCTCGATCTTGCCTTTGGGACCATATAAGTATTTAGCGATGACTCATATTACTGCAACATAGCCTCGCTCATTACTGCAAAATTGCTAATCCTAGTCCCATACTTTTCCAATAAATATAGAGGATCCCAATTTCCATCAAGAAAATGCACTTCCGTTTGTTTTTGTGTGAGAAACTACTGGCAAAAGACATGTAAATAACCAGCTGCAGGATGACCCCCCAAACCAGAAATGCCCACAGTCCTATCCACAATTTCAAAGTCGCCTATGCAACAATTTGCCACAGTGGACACTCTTGTGGTTTTAGCAGGGTGCACTGGTTTTAATTCTGTGAAGAATCAGAACTCTAGAAACTAACCTAAAGTAAACAGCTGATATGTGTGATTACACCCCAGCTCAACCTACAATGGAAATTCCAGTTGACCACTCACATGTATGATACAGTACTGCATGAATTTTTAAACATTCTCTGTAAACCCAATTGTACTTGAATAAAAAATTCGCACCCAAAACAAGATGTAACAGTACAAACGGGAAGCTTAATTTACAGCCGGGGAAGCCAGCCTGTGGTTTACACAACCAATGGATATAACATTCCAAGTAAGCAACGGTAAACGCATTTTAGGAATGGAAAATCCATTTAACATTTGAGGCACTGCCAGTGTGCCTCTCCTGCCACAACGTATGTACTTTATTTGGAATTTCTGTTTTAACCCCTTGTGTGCTCATGACGAGCCCAGCTCGTCATGAGGCACAGAGGAGCTGTGCTCATGACGAGCTTGGCTCGTCATAACGGTCGCGTCACTCCCACGCGTAATTGATTCCCCGCCTGTGCGGGAGAATCAATAAGTGGGCGGAGTTGTGACGAGCCCAGCTCGTCATGAGCACAGCTCCACTGTGCCTCATGATGAGCTGGGCTCATCGCGAGCACAGCTCCGCCGTGGCCCCCGTGCCACGGGGGAATTACCCCCGCGGCGAAGGGGTTAAAGATCATAAACCAAATGCAAGGTGACTGATGGAGGAGGTTCACTACCCTCAGGACATGTATGCCAAAACATACACTGAAACCAGGGGCCGGAGGGGAGGGGGAGCGGGGATGTAACCGTGAGATGCTAACCTTAAAAACAAACCCTAATTGGAGATAGGGTCGGCCTGGGATATTGACAACACAAGAACCAAACAAAAAACACCCTCGGAGAGTATGTCAAAAAGTCAAAATCGACCCAACCAGCCAGGAGACATTAACTGCAGCCCATAGAGACGGTCAGAGCCATTGAACGTGCTCACATTGTTCCAGCCCTCACAAGGAGGGAAAACACACAAACCTCCCAAACATAAACTCCAGAAGCAGAAAACACGCCCAGCTAGTAGCCACCAGGAACAAGAGAACATATTGCACTTTGGGTCTCAGAAACGGTGAGAGCTCTGCACAAATATCAGGAAATACAGTCAGTAAGTGAAAGATACCAACAAAGGAATGCACTCTAAGCAGTGTGTATTTGGGGAGCTGGTGGTGCTTTCCAAGAGAAGGGATGACAGCAGCGGACATTTTGTCCGCTATATTGGTACCTAGCACCAGTTCCACGCCTCCAGGCGCTTCCTCTTTTAAAATGAACCACCAAGAGCGAGTATATCGTGTCACACGACAGAAACTCAGCACGTCACATTTGCTTCATGGAAAAAGCAAAAATGAAAAATATGAAAAACAATGAAGGTTGACAAGCTGTACCTAGGGGCAAACATCCTGATCCCCGCGAGCTGTCATCAGCTGAGATGAATCTGTCGCCAGAGGTGGGTCACCTGGGCTGGAGGACCCTACCCTCCCTCGCGCAAACCCGCCTCACACACAAACACACACTAAACACACAAAGGAGCACGTGAGAGAGGATGTGGCGGGCCCGTCTACGGCAGTCACAGAGGAGCCAGCTGACTGAAGCTTCCTCTGTCACCGGCTACGGGCTCATCAGCCATGCAAATTACAGGCCAGCACGCTGTCTGAAGGCCCCGGCTCGGAGAGAGCCTCCAGGAAGGGCGGGGCCTGAGCTCCATCCACCACAAGGGCCCAGCACCGGCTCTTCCCCCAGATTACTGTGTCCAGCTCTGGCGAAGACAAACAACTACCTCTGGTGGACAGGGATGAATGGAGAGTACGAGGCCACTGAACGTCTCAGCACTCCCCTCAGAAGCAGACAGACTGCCCATGGGTTTGTTAGGAGGTTAGTGGGTAATGAATCAAACAAACCCTGCCGAAAGTGAAGGGAGACATATTAAAAATATTTGCAATGCAATAGATCTCTGATTTAAATGCGAGACCTATGGCATTGCAAACAAGCGGCCACGATTGTTCGGCTGCTTAGAAAGTGAAAGCGTGCATGGCACGCTAAACATCAGCAAAGCACATCGGGCTTAAATTAGGAGAGACTCAATGCAGAAAATTGTGCTTACAAGAATAAACAAGCATTTGCAATGCAATAGGACTTGCATTTATGTGAGACCTATTGCATTGGAAACGGGAGTGCGGGCGGGCAAGAAGGCACGAACAAGAGTAGGGGGCCTGGGCGGGGGACGAGAAGTCACAGACTGCGGGAGGGGACGAGGGGGGGAGACAGGGAAGCAAATAGTGTTCGGAGTAAAGGGGCCAGTAGCCATGGAAGGATACAAATGGCGACATGGCCATCATGAGGAGGGGCTAACAAGCCTAAAACCAATCGGAAGGCAGCATTTAGGATCTAAGCCATTGAAAAATATGGGGGTAGAGTGGGCGGAGCTTCCACGCAATACTTAATACTGCATACCTCACAAAGCAAGCAGGGCATGCGCTGCAATGCTAGGCTCGACCTAAAAAGGTGTCAACATTTCATGCTGTTGTTCGAATGCTCAAACAATTTTTAAACTCAAACTGGTGTAATATTTACACAAGTGTTCATGGCGAAATGACACAAATAAATAGTTTTGATGCATATTTAATGTGAAAACACCACCGAAAACGTGTAATTATGCAAAAAAGAAAGACTCAAAAGAAAAACAGAATTTGGAGAGCTCAGACTTTGGAAGTTCTGCATGGCAGGTTTTCTGTTCGTGCTGCTTAAAGATCTGCAAGACTTCTGAGACAACAACACATCACACTTCAGCCTGTTGTTGGCCACTAATGGACCTAGCGTGGTAGTCATTCTCTCTCATATCCCTGTCTTACTTCTGCCATCAGGTGGACATGTTGATAGGGTTCTGAGGGAAAACTAATGCAAGCAACCTGGCAATGCCTAGAAGCCAACTCACGGCAGTGTCTGTCCCAGACATCCTTCGTATCCAAAGTCCAACCAAACTGGTTCTCATCAGTTTCTTACTTAAGTCATGTTACCAGTGGGTGAGGAACTATCTGCAGTTTTGTAATACACTCCCTCTCATGATATTAGTGGGAAATTATGTCTTTGACCTCGAGCCAAAAGGGGCTTAAATAGTCTGAAAGCCCAGTTTTATCATTGTAACCTATTGAAAGTGGAGCACAAATTACAGTCACTGCTGTGTTTACTTGGGCAAGTCTTACCTGGTGGTACTTTCCAGTGGAAACTCACGAGAGGGGTCCTAATGGGTGCATATACAGCCTGCACACAGGAGTCCATAATATTAGTCCCAATCTGCATTTTGTTGTGGGGCAGAACGCAAGCTGTCAAGATGGTGAACCTTCTGAGGTTCACCTATGTTTTGAGCATGCTCCTATTGCTCGTACCCCTCAAGCTCTTGCGGTCAGTGGATAAAGGCATCAAATCCTTCATTTGGGTGTTGGCAAGGCCTAGATTGGCTGACAGCAAGCTCATAGCCCAACGCTCATGCGGTGGTCTGGGCCTCCCCTCAGTTGAGCACTACGCCATGGCCTTATACCTGGCACAACTCGCCTACATTTATTTATTTCGTTTTTTTATAGTGCGAACAAGACCCAGATAGATATCAGAGCGCTTCACAATTTGGAATGTCAGAGATTCAAAAGGGGGAAAAAACAAATACCAAAAAAATAAAACGTCATTTGAGAATGCATGCAAGGATCAGTGTAGAGGTGGTATCAAATAACATCACATTTAGATTTCATTTAGATAATAAAAAAAGCGTGCTAGGAGAAGAACAAACATAACTTATGATAGTAGAACCGAACAACTCTGTGCATCACAAGTGATAGACTCATATAGTAGTTAATCCAAGGGCTATGAGTGAGGCAAATGAGCCATGGTCTTTTGAGGCAAGACCTTGTTCATAAGGATTATTTTCACTTCCTTTTTGAAAGAAGCTGTTGATGAGATTCTGCGGACTTCTGGTGGGAGAGAGTTCCAGATCTTCAGGGCGGAACCTGAGAAAGCTCTGTGCATCATTCTCTTTTTGTGGAAAATATGTGGTTTCAAAAGGAAAGAGTTTGCACTTCTTGATAGTCTTCCCCCTTCTGATAGTTCCAGCTTTTGCGCCAGGTAATGGGGGCATTGAGATGGAGGGCTTTGTGAGTCATGCAGGTAATCATTACTTGTATTCTTGCTTCAAATGGCAACAAATTTAGCGATTTTAGGGATGGGGAAATGTTAGCATTTCTCTTTGTACCCATAATCAGTCTGGCTGCAGCATTCAAGGAAGCCCTTAGTGGTGCCAAGGTATATTTGGGGAGGCGACAGAGCGTAGCACTGCCATAGTCTAGACTCGGCAAAACAAGCGCTTGAACCACCTGCTTGAGGTTATCTTGTGGAAGGAATGGTTTGAGATTCCTAAGTATCCTCATCTGGTGGTTAGCACCCTTGCGTACCTTACTGATATGATTCTTCATGTTCAGGTGCGTGTCTAGAGTGATTCCAAGAGATTTCGCTGTGTCAATAATATGAGGAGAGCAGTTGAAGGCGGTGAGGAGTTTCATCCAGGGGTCTGTCTTGGTGTGATTAGACGGAGATATGAGAAGGAATTCAGTTTTGGAGGTGTTGAGCAGGAGGTGGTTCTCAGTTAGACAGTTTTTGAGTATTCGTCTGCGTAGAATTGAGTGAAGTGAAATCTTCAGAGGAGGTGATTTTAAGGTAAAGTTGCTTGTCTTCCGCATACATGTGAAAAAGATAGGTATCCACAGGTCCCAGAACCCCCGTGTGACTCACCATAGAACGCTCCATCTTAGGTTGCACGTAAGAGCTGCTCCCACTCTATAAGTATGATACCTCCTTGCCTGAATCGGCTGGACTGTTCCCATGAGGCACAGGGTCAGACTGATTTGCATATGGCCATGTCTGAACTGGGGTGGCAGAGTGGGCTAAAGAACGGTGATGGATCAAACCCAGATCTGTTGACTGGGTGTGAGTGTTTGATTGGTTCTGATGCTCCGTCCATCACCACCCCCTTTTGTACCGCTTTGTTCGCCATAAGTTGGCAGGGTATGCTCAGACGTGAGTCCCTTGCTCACTTTGCCACTGGATTCAAGCAAGCCTGGCTGAAGACGGCTGAAATGCCAGAAACCGGTCCTAGGAAGCTTGTTTCCGGTCCAGGGAAGGCATGGCTTGGCAGTTCGGGCTGGACTGTTCCCATGAGGCACAGGGTCAGACTGATTTGCATATGGCCATGTCTGAACTGGGGTGGCAGAGTGGGCTAAAGAACGGTGATGGATCAAACCCAGATCTGTTGACTGGGTGTGAGTGTTTGATTGGTTCTGATGCTCCGTCCATCACCACCCCCTTTTGTACCGCCAGGCTATGGTCAAGTCATGGATGAGATCCCACCAGCTTCTTCCGGTGGATGCTCACTCGCATGACTAGATGCCCTTGTGGGCCAGTACCGGCCTCCGCATTGGTGATAAAGTGCTTAACTGGGGCTCTTGGTGTGATGTGGGGATCTTTACCCTCCACCATGTGCTTGCCCAAGGAGGCCTCCAGTCCTTTGAACTGGGAGGAGTTGGATCTCCCTTCCCACCAGCAATGGAGGTACCTGCAGCTACGACACTGCCTCGTTCGCCGCCTGGGTCCACAGCCCTGGCCTCTCCTGTCCTTTCCAGTGGTCTTGTCTCTTAAAGTGTGAGGTTGCTTCCTGGGGGTGATGTCGAGGTTTTACAGCCTTTTAACTCGCCATTTGCAATCCCTCCCACTGTTGGAGAGCCTGCAGATCAAGTGGCAGGCTTGGCTCTAGGTGGAGTATGAGCCGGAGGACTAGGCGGATTTGCTGGGAGCTGCAGGTCACGGGGCCCTGGAGGCCAGACTGATGTTTTGCCTCCTTGAGTCATTGCATGATTTGCATTGGACCCCGGCAAATCTTACGGTGGTGAGATTTCTAGTCCATTCCAACTGCTGGAGCTGTGATGGCACGCGCTTTCACCTGGTCCATATATTGTGTGATTGCCCCGCAATCTGTCTCTTCCTGGGGGGCTGTTTGTGCCACATTGAGCAAGATGCTAGCGAACTCGGTGCTGCTCACATGCCTCTTGATTCTGCTTCACGACTTCGCAGACATCCGCTCCTTGTCCCGCCATGACTGTCAGCTGTGCCACACGGCATCAAACTGTGTTCTCCGACACTGGCACTCTCCCCTCCCTTCCACTCTTGAGGAATGGCTCTTGGAAATGTATCAGAGGGACTTATAGGAAGGGGCTATTTATACCCTGCAGGACAAGGCGTAGACCTTCCTTCATACTTGTGCGCACTTTTTGCAAGGCGGCGGGGGCTGACAGCTGATTGAACGGTAGGCCGGCCTAATGGGTTTCCGTGGTCTCCTGAGCTTTAGTTCCAATTCCTCAGGCCACTCAGTGGGCTGTCACTGCCACTGGGCCACCATTGGTCCATTCTTCCTTTGTCCCCCTTCACCTTCGCTGTCCCTTTATCTCTTCCGCCCCTCTTCTTTCTCTCTTTTTTTATTTTATTTTTCTCTCTTTTCTCCTCTTCTCTCATCCTTTTCCTTCTATGTTCCCATTCCCCGCTCTCTCTGGAGCCTAGCCTCCCTGCGTCACCCCCCCCACGACCCCCACCTTCTTCCCTTTGTAATCCCTGTTAGCATGCTTGCCCAGGTATCACCAGGTTTCCGCAGGCCTCCAATGTACTATATGGTGAACACTGTTGAGTTGTTTTTTTTCTTTGTTGAACATGAATAAAGAAATGCAAAACAAAAAAAAGATTCACAAAACAGATACAACACAGCAGTAGCAAGGCAAGTTACTCTGACACACAGAGAAGAGACAGAGAATGTGCAGCTGCTGTGCTTATCGGATACAGAACGGCTAAAATGCAAACTGCGCCGTCATCTTCACAAAGATGGCGTCTGCCTCCATACCATAATGTATGATTTCTCATTTCTTCACTGTGTATTAGGTTACAAAAGATGAGCATCTGCTTAGAAACAGTACTCTGATTCTCATACCCTACATTAAATTACAAAACCCAATTGCTGCCAGTGTATGCCCTGTAGCTTATTTCAGGGGACTACTGAGATTACTTTACAATTAAGAGCACTACAAAATATTTTTTAGATTTGTTTAGCTTGCATTGATTTACAAAAAGTGATCATTCTAAATACTGTGCCCTTCGTCAGAGTCCTTTATCCTGCGTTGGGTTACCGAATAAGGATACTGTGGGTATTTTACCCTGCATTGATTGAAGTTGATTAGTATTCCCTACTTTCAACCACAGGGGATAATTGTTCTTCTTGCGTTACCCAGCATTGCACAAAGAAGCAGGATATTGTTGACATCTTTAACTTGCATCGGTTTTCTGGGTGTGATTATCTTGATTACATTGCCACGCATTTGACTGTAGAAAATGGTCAAATTACTTCATACTTCATCCTGTATCAGATTGCAGAGATTACTCCAATTCAGTTTCCCCCAAAAATACTTTACCCTGAATACATTTATTTCCTAAACAGCACCAAATGAAATACCAGATTAGTCACATTACTAGACTCAGCTTTGGATGGCAGAAAATGATCCTTCTCATTACTATACCTAACATTAGGCCAGACAATCACATTGCTCTGACTGCTTTTCCATACATTTAGTTTCAGGAAGGAGACTGCACCAATTACATTGCCTTCTACTGTATTAGAGAAGTAAATTACTTTGATTACTTTAATATGCATTACATTTAAGGACAAGATTACTCTAATTTATACTGATTTTGATTGGAGGTCATTCATCAGATTACTAGAGTACAGAAGGCAATAGATTTCTTTACATTGCCCTGCTTGGCCCTGTATTAGATTACAGTACGAGATTGCTCTAACTAACTTATATTGCAGAAGAAGGGTACTTCGATAGATTCACCCTACACTAGATAACAGAAACCGATCATTCTGATTACCCTGTATTAGATTGCAGGGACATTACTGTGATTTTTTTTTTTACAACGCAATAGATATTAGAAGGTGAGTACTTATTTTATTTATTCATTGTAAAGCAAGAACCTATTGTGCAGGTCACACTAGGAATAACAAAAGGTGATGCTCAGCAGAAAAAGAGTGTCTTCAAACCTCTTTGGAACTGTTCCATTATGAATTTTGCAGCTTGGAGGTTCTTCTTTCAGAGTTTGATGGCAAGTATAAAAAAAAAAAACATGCCCGCAGCAAGCCCCCTTCAAGCGGGGAATCCAGTGTACCTGATCTAAGTGCCCGTGATGACATTTGTGGGACCACAGGTTAGCCATATACTTGGCTCATTCTTGTGATAGGCTTTGTGGACTATACACAAGGACTTGAAAATAACTCATCACGTTACTGGCAACCGTGGAGCGTTCTTTGTGCTCCAGGGATTTGCCGATGCTTTCTCGGTTTAAACATTAGCCTGCCTGCCATGTTTGGATTCTTTGCAGGCTGTTGCTGGAGTGTACCTAAGTGTACATGAGGCCTCGATTCCCAGAGTCAATACATGAAAGGATACATGCCCCTGCAACCATACCTTACTCAGGGATTAATTAACCTTACATAAATTACAGCAAATTATCCGGAGTGTTTAATCTGTATGACAAGAACATTTGTCTGTTAACTGTAACCTTTACTCTATTACAGAAGGAAATTACATTAAATATAAATTGCTTTCCCCTTGGTCAGATTTCAGGTGGTGGTTAATCTCTTACTTTACAGGGCCTTGGATTAAAGCAGATGACAAAGCCAGTCACTTTGCCTCTTACTCGTTTACAGAGGAGATTTTCTTGACTGGTGATTGCTTTATCCTGTTTGATTACATTTGAAGACCACTTTGACTCATTTATTTTTGATCAGGTTTTAGGAAGGTATGCTAATTATATCATCTCGCACACAGCACGTGTGGAAGCAGTATCGGACCTCCCACACACAAATGCAATTCCTGGGCAGCATCAATGACAGTGCTTAGCTTGTGCTGGTAGTTGCAAGTAGTGGGTATCAGTATCAGTACTCACTTTTGAGGACCGAACACTTTGGGTCTGATTACGATGTCGGGCAGACTGCCACCGATAGGCTGTCAGTGGCGCTCCGTCGTAGTCCTGACAAGAAGTGGTGCTGAGGCAGGCACTGCCGTTGGCATTACGATGTCCCTTTCTGACAGCCTTTTCATGGTGGGAAGACCCATGTAGAGGCTGTCGGAAACAGAATTTGGGGGCCCCAAACAGGTCTCCCGTCCCTGTGGGCCACTGTAAAGCTTGTGCTGTAGTCCTTTTCCTGGGCCGCAGCACAAACCCTAGTGTAAATGAGCACTTTACATCTGCTAGCCAGGCAGTTGCATCGCAATAGGGCCTGTCGGAATGCCGACTGCTTGTCGGGCAGTGTCCAGACGGCCGCGATAGTGGTCGGCAGTCCGACCGCCCAATATCGTAATCAGGCCCTTACTTTTCATCAGCAGACTTTGACCCAGAGCAGAAGAGAGAAAAAAGGTAAAAACAGGAGGAATTAGGAAAAGATTGGTAGGAATTCAGGGATGAAAAAGCACTTGCACACCTTATATAGAGATAAAGAAATAGGAAGTTTAGGGTGGTGGAAGAAAGAGGCATATGGGGAATCAAAACTGCACCCATAGTATCCAGCAACCACAACAGCAGAAGCTTAACAAAACGTTTCGGCCCCTGAACGTATTAGTTTGTTTTGGGAAAAAAAAAAACTAACTAATCTATGGAATCACTCTTACAACCACCCCCAAATATCACCACCACTTACGCACACAACCGTAAACACACATGCATTGAAACTAAACTTGCACTATAATAACCTGCCATTTATGACTGAAAGTGCACTCTAGTTTACAGTGTCTTGCCATCTTGGCACGGTCATTGATAAGGGCTGCACTTTGCTGAGGTCTACTTAACATTAATCATTTAACATATAACCGTTTCGTTCTGATTTTGTTTATTTACTTTCTTTCTATTCCCGAATGTATGTTTATGCAACCTGGCCACATGTGGCAAAACATGTGTTGACTGTACACAAAAGGAGTACTTACTCGCTAAAAAAACGTGGACTTTTAACAACGTTAAAAAGAACAAAATCAACTTCAAAACGTAACACTGAAGAATAAAAGAACCAGCTCTTCTTTAAAATTGACGAAGAGTCGAAAATAAATATATAATTTATACCAGTACTAATCTTGTGTGTAAAACATACTTATGTTATATTATGTGGTGATATTTAACTAACAAATATTTATTGTTGTCTAGGCCCAAACCAGAAACTTTAACATTGAGTCAATATTATGAGGGTAGGGCGTGCCCCCTACCAAGGAATAGTGGACACACCCAAATATTTCTCTTCTGACCTACCTAAGGCATCGGGGGGTTTGGCAGGAAAACTGAGCCCTGACAAACTACTCATATGGGAGTAAATTAAAGAAAGTCACCTGGAGCCCGCTCTATAATCACAGACCCGATGATCATCAGGAGACCCTCTGATAGTTTATTTTGTATGCTATAGCTTCTTAGGTGTGACAGGTCAGAGGAACTGCCTCATTCTGCCAATATTCTCCGTTTTCATTTAAGAGGTGAAGAAATATTTCAGCATATAAGTTAGAAAATGTGTGCAGGACAACCAGGCATAGTAGGTATTTCTGAAGAGGTGCCATTGTCGTGTAGTTCCAATATTACCTATACAGGATCTGCTAGTTTTGGATAACATAAACTGCAGGACTGGTGGCGGACTGATTCCATGCACCCCCCACTGGGTACGTTAGCCTGTCTGTATCAGCTAGCTCACAGTGCCACTAGAATCTCCTCTTATCAGGGAGAGAATAGTTTCTGGCAACCTCAGAACATGACAACCCTGATCCCTCAGGATCGTGGAAACAATATAGTACTTTTCGCTCAGTCACTCAGCTCACTTAGTTTGTCTCAGAGATACACAGAATAAACAGTCTAGGCGTTTCAATAAATATTTATTGAACAGTTGTTATTCTAGTGTAGAATAGATGAACTGCAATAACCATTAGACAGTAGCAGAGATATATGATTAGCAATACTACAAAAGGGAGGGGATGGTATAGTTCTACCTAACCCTGGGCGTTAAAATCTGCTCCGCTCGCGGAGTTTAAGGATTTTTGGCAACTCCGCGTAGAACGCGATATTACAGAAAACTGCGCGATCTGCAGCAGAGTTTTTTCCTTGTTCGTGCTTTAAAAATGCGTTTTCGCGCGTGGTAGCGACTTACCGGGATCCCTGCGTTCGCTGATGAGATTGCCTATCCTTTCACGTGCGCCACGAGATTTTGGTGGCCGGTCGCCCGATCCCGTGAGAGTGTGCAATCGCGAACACGTCATTCGGACGCGCCATCGGACATCTGGCGGAAGTTCGGTGAAGCTCGCGATGCCGAACATGCAAAAATTGCAACCTAGTAAGAATATCTCTCGAGCAGCAGAAAACCTTCTCGAAAATTATGATTTGGATGAAAAAAAACTCCTCAGATTGACATTTAGCTGTACTTTTTTGTGCAAGGATTCCTTTTTCTTTTTTTATTTATTTTTGTAAGGGGAAGGAAGTGCCCCAGAGTCTCCAACTTCCTGTTCCTGTCCAGCAGGCTCCTCCCAGTGCTTTGTCCATGTCCTGTTCACTTTTCATTTGGAATTGGAGCTGGAAGGATCACTCTTTGTGTCTGCTGCATCAAATATCATGGAATTTGAGGACTTTTGAATTTGCGATTTTACAAGTAAGTTGGAGAATCGGTGTTGAATGTTTGATTGGGGCATTGCAAGTTGCAACTACAATTTCTTGTATTTTCATCAGTTTTTTAAAATGTTTTAGTGGGTAGCCAGTAGGCCCAGAGCTACTCATGGATGCATGACACAATTGTCTCTGTGGTGTCTGTTGAATTTAAACATCATTTAGGGCATGGATGGCATTGGATTGAAATGCAAAATGTGGTTTATGGGGTATTTCACTTTTTTGGTGTGTGTTAAATAAATGCCTTTGTTGGATGTGTCTGTGTGGTGTGGTTGTTGTGTAACTTGCAAACCTTGTTTAGCCCTGTGGATTTTCATTTTTGCATTAAAGTTGTGTTTTTCAGCATGCCCCCTTTGCCTGGCCATTATAGGCCTGGTTGAGTTAATTGTTTTACAGGCCTCCTGCTTGTTGTGACTGTGAATGACCATGTGGCTAGTGGCCATTTTGTGATGGTAGTTTATTAGTGTGCTGCTTTTGCCATATAGGCCTGCATGTCTTTCCTTTGTTCCTCTTGGCCTATGCTTCTTGTTGTTGTGGCCTGGCCATGTGGCTGGCGGCCATTTTGTGAAGCCAGGCAGTGTGCTTTTGCCATAGGCCTGCATTGTCTGTCTTCCCTTTCTTGTTGTTGTTGGTGGCCTGGCCATGTGGTTTGCGGCCATTTTGTGGAGCCAGCTAATGTACTTTTGCCATAGGCCTGCAAGCTTGTAGCCTATTCTGGTAATATATCCCTTTCAACCAGTAGGCCCAGAGCTACTCATGGGTCCATGAAACAACTGTCTCTGTGGTGTCTGTTGAATCTAAACATCATTTAGGTCATGGATGGCATTGGATTGAATTGCAAAATTTGTTTTTTGGGGGGTATTTCACTTTTTTGGTGTGTGTTAAATAAATGCCTTTGTTGGATGTGTTTGTGTGGTGTGGTTGTGTAACTTGCAAACCTTTTTTACCCTTATGGATTTTCGTTTTGCACTTTTGCATTAAAGCTGTGTTGTTTAGTATGCCTACTTTGCCTGGCCATATAGGCCTGCTTGAGTTCATTGTTTTCCAGGCCTCCTGCTTGTGGTGACTGTGAATGAACATGTAGCTGGTGGCCATTTTGTGGTGGTAGTTTAGTAGTGTCCTGCTTTTGTCATGTAGGCCTGCATTTCTTTCCTTTGTTCCTCTTGGCTTACTGCTTCCATCCCCTTTGCCAGCTGCAGCTCCCCGAATGACGTGATGCGAAAAATTAATGCCAAACAGGTTCCACTCCCATGACATTTGTATTTTTGTTTTTGTTCTTCTTTCCTATCCTTCCTGAGTGTACATAGTATACCATGAAAGCCCTTGTTGTCAAAGTCTCACAAATGGCTACACTGTTGTTTATTTCATAACTGAGTAAATAAAATGGTATATTACACCACAAACAAGTGTGACCACCACACACTAAGTTATTCACTATATTTGTTTGTTTGTACTAGTAGAAATTGAACTACAACAACAAATGCAACATTTCACTGATGTTCTTCTGGCTTCTTTTCTTTTAGGTGCACAAAAGACTGAGGAAGAGGTGTCACCATCACCCGTTGTACTGCCAGACAGAAGTCCTGCTGCGCACGACGTCACGTTACGTGTGACCACAGACATCTCTGCAACGTGTGCAATTGCATCCTGCTGACATCTGAAGAAGGTACCTGGTCCTCCAGTACCAAGAAAGTTGCCAGTGAGAAGAAGGAACAGAAGAAGGAAGTGGCACTTACCAAGACTGGTGTGCCGCCTAAGTTGTTTTTTGGGAAACAAAAAATTATGCCTGCAGCAGCGGTGTCTGGGCACCAAGCTGGGAGCAGCACCTCAGCATCAGTGGGCCCACCCCACCAACCTAGGCCCAAGTCCATGAGTGTCGCAGAGGCAGCAGTCTAATTGCGCAAACGCCAACGAGCAGTGATGATGAAATTGACTTATCGTTACCGCAAAGTAGTACCCAATCAACACAGGAGGAAACTCAGCCGATAAGTGGGCAACAACAGCCGCAACCACCGCCCACAATAGTAGTTGTTCCTCCCGAAGTAGGGGCAGTTCAGGAAATCGAGCTTCCTGCAGAGGAAGAAGAAGAGCAAGCCACTCTTTCAGAAGATCCATTTCCTTCCAGATCCCCAGCAAGAAAAAGGAGGGTTAGTCCATCAACTTCTTCTTCAAGGCCCCCTTCTGATGATCTAGATGCCACTTGGAAGCCACCAGTTCAGTCTGAAAGTGAGGCATGCCACGCGACAAGGCTAGGGAAAAGGAAGGTTCCAGAAAGCCTTAGTGTTATGGAGGTAGATGTAGAAGAGGAAGATGATGACGAGCCAGTCATCATGAACATCGCTCCCGCCCCAGAGGAGATGGAGGCCGACATTATTACCCCATCCCAAGTTGCTGTGAGGGATGTGGCATGGCTACCACCAACACAGGTAATTGTTAAATGGTAGCGGCAGTTGCAGTCGATAACCTTTCAAGGATTGCCCGGCGATAATCTCCTCTTATACCATTCGATGATTTAACCAACAAAAGAGGCAGGCGCCGGAGACTGGAAGGCAGGAAACAAAGTTTGATTCCATCGGAGTAGAACACATCAGATCAGACAGCAAGGTATCGTCACGAGGTGCTCTACCCACATCTCTGAGGCCTGGCCTCTTATACACAGGTTTATGACTTTATTGCAGGTTTATCATACATGGCACATTCTTGAGATCGCTTTGATACATGAAAGAACATCCTCGGAATCCCTACTTCAAGCTCGTTCCCACACATATCTACAGTGGAAGTCCCCACCCCACACACGGTAGGAGATGGCTATCACACAGCTGGACATTCCGCCAATTCCCGGGGGTGTGTGCGACTGGTCGGGTCTCAGGGGGTGGGGGGGGGCCTTGATCTACTGTAATCCCTTTGATGTGGGGTGTTTCCTTTACAGTAGGGGCAATAAAACTGCGTCCGCAGGGCTAGGTGATGGCCTGGGATCAGTCCGGACAATCGGGTGCAGAGGAAGGGGGTTATCAAAAGGATGAATGACCATGTACGGGATGAAAGGAGGTGTTGGTCAGGCCCGGGGTGCGATTCCATGGCAGGGTTGCGCAGAAGGAGAGGTTTTATGGCCCATGTATGAGAGAGCGGGGGTGGTATGAGAGAGCGGGGGTGGCCAGCGCGCGGGGGATGTTCGCGGCGCCTGAGGGACGCGCTGGTGATCGGCAATGAGCGGGGAGCGAGAGCGGGGTGCCTAAAATGGCTGCCGTGCGTTTTCTGTGCGTGGCGCTGGGGAGAGGCAAGATGGCGCAGATAATGTTCAGTTTGCAAGCTAAATTTCCACAGTCCTCCCTTTTAACATATCTCGCCAGCTTGTTTAGTTCGGATCTATCCCCATAATGCCACGCACCTCTATGTCGTACAGAGCTTTCATTCTCTCTGCTTCGAAGTTCAGAGTCTTAGGGCAGATGCAGTTTATGAAAAGTGAACATAAGGGTGGCAAACACTGAATCCCCAGGCAACATCCACATAGGATCACAATTGGTATTAGGATAAACGTAAACAACCTCCACCCCCAATTTTTAATAGTGTCCCAAAACCAACTCTCAAGCGACCATCCTTCTTGCTCCTGATGAACCTCTGCGGAAAGTCTGTGGAGGTGTTCAATCGCCTTGTAGACTGAGGGTGAGTTATCCGGTATGTAGGTACAACAGCTGGACCCAATGATGCGGCATGCTCCTCCACGGTAGGCCAGAACTACGTCTAGAACGAGGCGGTTCTGAAGAGCTAAAAGGCGGACGGCCTGAAGCTCAGCGGTGTTGTTGGTGAGGATGCCGGCTGTAATGTTCATTGTGGTTTCGACTGCCTGGGTCAAGTGGCGGATGGCACGGCTGTTTGCCATTGGGCCCCAAAGTGGAACAAGTCCTTTTACTGCGTCCATGAACTGTGCTCCGGTAGAGTCGGCTTGCACAATGTCTTTGGCACGTTTCTGTCGGTGATGGTTTGCTGGAGCCACATATGTCGGAGGAAGGACAAAAGCGATGTAGCAGGTGCCTCCCCAACCTTTCGGAAGCCAGGTGTAGGCCTTAGTACCACAGACGAAGTACATATTTGGGGAGGTAACAAAGGAGGGTGGATCAACTGAGTCCAATGTTCGGGTGATGTGGCAGGAGCTGTGGCCCACCAGCTGCGCCCCCAGGCCTTTGAAGCACACAAGTCCAGTGATGTTGATGACGGATAGGGCCACTGTTAGGGTGGCGGCCGTTCGTTTCCGGAGGTAAGAGAAGGTGGGTCTGGCTGGGTTGTTGAACACCTGCATTTCAACTCGTTCTTTGGCAGGGATGTCCATGTGAAAGGAAGTGTTTGATCTCAGAGGACAGAAGGGAGCAGAAGTTTTTCCAGTTTTGTTCAGCCAGAACCCATGGTAGAAGTGTGACACAGTTTTTCCGGAAGTGGCATTGTCCTTGTAGCTTTCTTGCAGGAGGATTAGCCAGGCGAGGCAGGAGCCATGGACAGAAAAAGGTGAAGGGATGAAAGGGATAGAGTGTCCAGTGGCATGTCGTAGCAATCCACAGATCCAGCAATTAGTGGCATTGGCGGCAAGATTGTGTTGGTGGAGCAACTGCACAAAGGAGTTATTCCAGAACTCCTTACGTCTTTCTCGGAGTTGGGGTGAAAGTGAGATCAGATGGTGTTCTTTCATGGTGGTAGGTTGAACGGTGGTCAGCAATGTCTTATGAGCGGGTGCGCTCTCCTCCATGATCCAGAAGGTGACCATGAGGAGAAGGCAAAAGAGAAGGGTAATAAAAAGTGCAATAGTCTTTGAGCTGTGCATTTTGTCAGTCTTTGGGTTTTTGTAGTGGATCTTCGGACGTCCGGTTGCTTCCATCATCTTCATGTCGGGTGCTTCCATCATCTTCAAAGGACTCGGTAGTGGACAGAACCACAGACTTTGTTTAATTTCTCTTCTGGAGGCCTTTGGGGTGATTAGGCTACCGTTTTTAGATTTCGACTTAGTTCGTGGTCTGCTTAGCCGAGGTTCCCTCCTTTCGTCGCAGGTTATACCCTTCCTTGGATGGCACAGTGGGATCGGGATATTTCATTAATTCAAGTGTCTCTGTATCCGGGTAGCAGCTCAGGGAAGGTCGGTCTTTGTCCAGGGGTTCTTCTTGGGCGGTGATGTTGTCGGTTGTCGTCAGGGTCGGTGATATCTTCTTACAATGGTGTGCGTGCAGCCAATTACGCTTCCCCTCCACTCGAAGAGCTGTTCGGGTGGTGATTAGGACTTGCAGGGGGCCCGTCCACCGGGGCTCCAGACTCTTGATGCGCTGGAAGTTACGCACTAAGACAAAGTCACCGGGTTGGATGTCGTGCCCGGGGCCCCTGGAAGCATCGGGAATGGCTTGCAGCACCTGCTGATGGATAACAGACAACGTTTTAGTTAGGTTGTACAAATAGTCAGACATGAGGACGTCCGGGACGTCGTGGATGGATGTCGGTTTCGTTGCAGTCCAAAGGTTCATGGGCCGCCCGAAGACGACCTCGTAGGGGGTTAAGTGGTGTTTGGTAGGAGTGGAACGCATTGATAGCAATGCTAGCGGGAGAGCGTCTGGCCATTTTAGTCCTGTGGTTGCAACTATCTTGGCCATTTTGAGTTTCAATGTGGCATTATGCCGTTCAACCAAGCCCGCAGATTGGGGGTGGAAGACCGCATGAAATTTCTGTTTTACACCCAACCCTTTTAAGATGAGTTGGATAACTTCGGCTACGAAGTGGGGGCCATTGTCGCTCCACAGAATTCGACAAAGGCCGTAACAGGGGAAGAATTCTTTCAGCAATACTTTTGCGGTAGTCATAGCAGTGTTGTCGCGGGTTGGGTAGACTTCCACCCACTTGCTGAAGGCACACACAACGACAAGTACGTACTTCAAATCTTGGCACCTTTCTAATTGGATGTAGTCCATTTGTAGGACTTCAAAGGGGTGATTAGGAACCCCAAACCCTCCCCGGGGTACAGCAGTTCCTTTTCCAGGGTTGTGTTGGAGGCATACCAGGCATTGTTGGACCAGACGTTTGGCTGAGTCTGGGATCTTGTCATTGTGCCAAACTTTTGAGATGAGTTCGATCATGGGGGCAGACCCTATGTGTGCAGGGGAGTGTGCCATGGTCAGCATGGGGATCAAGTATGAGTCAGGTAGCAACCATTTGTTCGAGTCTTTAGTTCGCCAGCAACCGTCATCGTCCTTCAATCCCACCCGTGCCCATTCAGTCAATTTGTGTGGTGAGCTGGCTAATTGGATGTGTCCCTAATCGTTTCTCTAGCTTCCTTCCACTTCTCAGTTTGTGACCTGGTCACATACATGCGGGTCGTGGACCTATTCTCGGCTGTGGTTCGGGCAGTAATGTCAGCCAGAGCATTTCCCTGTCCTATAATGTCTGTCACCTTCTTGTGTGCCTGGCATTTGATCACAGCTAGCCGTGTGGGGAGGAGGACTGCTTCGGTCAAAGCGGAGACTAGATCTCCATGTAAGATGGGTGTGCCATGTGAGGTCAGTAATCTCCTCTCTTTCCATAGGAGCCCAAAGTGGTGAACTACCCCGAAGGCGTACTGACTGTCTGTGTAAATGTTTGCGGTAGTCCCTGCTGCTAGGATGCATGCTCGTGTGAGAGCGATCAGTTCAGCGGCCTGCGCGGATCGCTGTGTGATGCGGGCTGTCTCTACAACTGTTCGGGCTGTGGTGACTGCATAGGCGGCTGAGGTGGTGCCATCGGGGAGCTTGATGCATGAGCCATCTACCCATAGTTCTCCGTCAGGGTCCGGGAAGGCAGTATCTCGGAGGTCAACCCTACTCTTGGTCTGTTAGTCGGTGAGGGTCACGCAGTCATGTATAGGGGACGCATTGGGGTCAGTGTCAGGGAGAGGTAGTAGAGTAGCTGGATTCAGAGTGGTGCATCGTTTCAATGTGATGTGGGGTGCAAGCAGAGTCAGTTCATAACCAGTCAGTCGTGCGCTAGTCAGGTGCTGAGTTTTGGTCTGGTTCAGGAGGGTGTCAACCGCATGGGGTACTAATACAGTGAGGGGGTTCGAGAGCACGATCCCCTCACTTTGTCGGATAGAGACAGCAGCGGCGGCTACTGCTCGAAGGCAGGCGGGCAAAGCTCTGGCTACAGGATCAAGGGTGGCAGGGAAGTAGGCACAAGGGCGTTGTTTAGGACCTATGGACTGGGTTAGAACAGACAACGCGCATCCCTCCCTTTCGTGGGTGAAGAGGGAGAAAGGTTTAGTGTAGTCTGGGGTTCCTAGGACTGGTGCTGAACAAAGGGCATCTCGCAATTCTTTGAAGGAGGACTGGCATTCGGGTGTCCAGGGGAGGGGGAAGGGGACGTCGTTAGCCAGCAGGGAAAGCAGAGGTTTTACAATGAGGCTGAAGTTTGGCAACCACTGTCGACAGAAGGAGGTGAGACCAACCAGGGACCGCACTTGCTTCTGCGTTTTGGGGACAGGGGTTTCTAGGATGGTCTGAATTCGGTCAGGTGTAAGTTTCCTCCCGTCTTTGGGTAGCAGGTGGCCTAGATATGTCACTTGGGGTTGGCAGAATTGCAACTTCTTCCTGGAGACCTTGTGACCGTTTTCCGCGAGGAAGTGGAGGAGGTGAATGGTGGCTGTGACGGCAAGTGGAGTGGTGTCGGCCGCCAAAAGAATGTCATCGACGTACTGTATTAACACCACTCCATCGGGTAGTTGGACTGCATCTAGTTGTCTCTTGAGGGCTTGGCTATAAATGCTGGGACTCTCAGTGTAGCCTTGGGGTGCCCTACAGAATCTGTACGAACGGGCTTTTAAAGTGAAGCCGAACAGGTAGCGGCTGTCTGGGTGGATGGGGATGGAAAAGAATGCGTTCTTGAGATCAATAACGGTAAAGGTAGTGGCAGTGGACGGAATCAGGGTGAGGATGGTGGTGATGTCTGAGACCACGGGGTACTGAGGTATGACTACTTTGTTAACTTCTCGTAAGTCAACAATGAAGCGGTATGCTTTCTCATCTCCCTCGCCTTGCTTCTTTACAATGGGTAGGATATGGCTGTTGCAAACATTACTGACTACTTCTTCTACCACTCCTGCATCGACTAGGGACTGGATGATTTCCACCAATGCCTTCTCGCCTTCGGGCGATATCCGATACTGTGGAAGCTTTGGGAGCACTGCGTCCGGTCGGACGGTTATGTGTACAGGGTCGATCACCATGCGCCCTACATCTGAGTCGGTTTTAGCCCATAGATGTGAGGGTAACGTGTCGAGTAGGGACAGGTCAGCATCGGTTATAGAGAACATACGTTGTGTGAGACAAGGCCTGAACAGATCTGGGTTATCGTGCAGGATGACTCGAACTCCGTCTGGGGAACATCTGATGGTAGCTCGGAAATGTTTTAGCAAATCGAGTCCCATAATAGCATCGGGGGTGTTGGAGGAGAGCAGAAATGTCGCATCAGTGATGTTATCTTCTAAGCCAAAGGAGATTGGTGCGGACAAGGGATTAGTGGAGGGCGTTCCATCAAAGCCTATTGAGGTTACGTGCGAGCCAGACAAGGGTGCCCTAGGAATCAGTCGTTTAGATAACGCTCTACGTGTCGCCCCAGTATCTATCAAAAATGGAGACTTTGTGCCCAAGACCTTAGCAGTGACGTAAGGACCTTGCTGGTCAACACGGAGTTCGACTGGATCCCTCCCTTGCCCCTGGCGGTCCTATTCAAAGTCATGGGTGTTCTCGTAGTCGGACTGCTGGCAGTGGTTCTGTCGGGGGCGGTCAAAGGTGTTTGGTATGCCTGGCCTGTCGTTTGCGGCGTCGTTCGTGTACCCTCGTCCCTGTCCTCTACTTCTGGGGTCATGTGCTATGTCTCTGGTGTCTCTATTTCTGTTCATTTCCAGAAGGACCGGGCACTGAGATTTCCAGTGTCCGAACCCTCTACAGAACGCACATTGGTTCCCATCTAAGTCTCTTCGTCCAGCGTAGGGTGCAGGTGTATGGTCTCTAGGGGGTAGCTTTCTAGGAGTGGTCGGTTGGTAATTTCCTTTGGGAGGCTCCCTTCCTATGGTCACCCCTTGTAACTGAGCTATCATTACTCTTTCCTTCAGTTCCTTTTTCTTTCTTTCGGATGCCCTATCGCTCTCATTCTTTTGGTGTTCGTAGTATTGGGCCATCTGAAGGATAGCTGCGGGTTTGGAGGCTGCCCAACTACTTTCGCTGGTCTGTAGCTTCTGGGAGACTTCTTGTGACAGACCCTTCACGTAATTCTGGACAAAGAGGTGATGTCCGGTTGCAGTGGTCATGTCCTGGCCACTATAATCGGAAAACACTGTCTCGAATCGAGAGAAGTATTCAGACACATCCTCCTGGGGTTTCTGGCGACAAGCCGTCACTATCGACCAGTCTACCTTTCTTTCTGGGATTAGAGTCTTCAATTTCTGTACAATCTTGTCTGGGAGCTCCAATATGGCTTTTGGGGGTTTTTGTCCCGGTTCTCGCTGTTTATCTATGGTATCGAGTTGTACCCAGGTATATCCGAACGGCTCAGCGTGGTCGACTTTCCGGATTTGCTTCCACACATCAACCGGCAGACATAACCCGAAGAACAAGTCGATGTCTGCTAAGGTCATTATTGTTGAACCTAAGGCTGTACCTAGTTCGGTGTAGAAGTCAGTCGGGTTCTTTCTTAAGTCGGGTAGGGTTTTTCTAAAGGTCAAAATGTCTTGTCGGTCCCATGGCTGGTAGACCCAGTTATATACAACCCTTCCCTTCGCATCTTGGTGGTTGATGTCGTCGTGTGTTCCCTGACCTCGTGGGGGGACCCAGTAGGGGGCGGCTTCTTTGATGGGCATCATGGTATCAGCCCTTCCTGCCTGGGGTTCAGTCGCTATGGGGGTCTCTGCTTTGGTTGTCTGTCTGTGTTCGTTAAGATGCCGGGAGACCTCGAGTGTACGAGTGAAGAGGTCCGTCACATCGCCCTCTCTTCCTTCCCCAATGTCTACCTTCCTATATAGGGTCGCTAAGCCTTCGGGACCTATCCTCATATGTATTCAGGGCGTGATAACAAAGTCGTACGACGAAGTGCCGTCTGTGGTTGTCGGCATACGAGTTATACATGTCTGTTATATACTCCTCGCTTTCCTTTCGCTCTACTAGTGTCCTTACTATCTTATCGATTCCGGCTCGTTCATCCTTTGTTAGTCGATTCACTCTGGCGGAATCTTTCTTTCTCATTTCAGGGTCATCTAACGTTATTGCTAACGTTGTGTTTAGTACAAGAGGCTCGGCCGGCGCAGAGGCCGTGAGGACCGAGGCCCTGGTACTGCTTTCGCTTGCGTTTGGGGGTTGTGGGTGCTGCACTACCGGTTGGGAGGGTGCGTATGGAGGGGGCATGTAGGTGATCGGGGGACCTAATAGCAATTCGTCATTCGTTCGTTGCTTGGAAGGTAACTCAGGGTAGAGCGTAGAGGGGGTCCTAACAGGGTACTGGCCTGATGTTTTAGACTCTTGTTTTAGTTTAGCTTCCTTTCTCTCCTTTATCTCTTCCTCTAACTTTCTAGCAGCAAGGTGAGCTGCCTTTCGTAATTCCTTTTCTGCTTTTACTTCTTCCCTCTTTTTCCGTAGCGTTGCTTCTTTGCGCCACATGCCGATACTGTCGAGCATAGTAGGCGTCGTTTTATTACTACGTAGAGCTATTTCTAACTTTTCCATTTTATGGTCATCGAAGGATCCCATCAGTGGCTACTGACTCTTGGGGTCCTTCTTTGTATACTTATGCCATAGCTTGCTATAAGCTACGGCGACTAGTCCGTATTTAGTGAACATGTCCTTATTAGGGGTGCCTTCCAGTGGAGCCGGATGGTTCACCTCTAATAAGCGGTCCGGGCAGAACCAACTACCAATCAGTGGGGAGAAGACAGGCATGACGGGTTACAACGGGGACAAAAGTCTGCACTACCTATCTTTTCACTGCTTGCAAAGACTAGACAGAATATCTCTGTTCCACGTTATTTGTAAGCAGAGAATACCTCCAAAGAACCAATATCGAACAACCAGTGTTCAGACAATCAATCAATCAATGGTGAGAAAGAGATAGGCACGACGGGTTACAATGGGGACAAAAGTCTGCGTTACCTACCCTTCACTATTTGCAAAGACTAGACAGAATATTTCTATTCTACGTTATTTGCAAACAGAGAATATCTCAAAGAGCACTATTCTTCAAAACAATCAATATTCGGACAATCAATCAGTGGGGAGATAAAAATAGGCACGACGGGTTACAATGGGGACAAAAGTCTGCGTTACCTACCCTTCACTATCTGCAAAGGAAGAGAGAGTATTTCTACTCTTCCCCGTTTGTAGACAGCGAATATCTCAAGGAGAACAATCAATAAGCAATACTAGTATTTTCAATCAATCAATCAATCGTTTCGCAATTTGTCGTGTTTCACGACCTTACCCGGACCGCATGGACAGTTTCTCGTCTTCCGCCTCCAGCGCCCGATCGTCCTCTACTCTTCGTATTTGCCGCGGCACTCCTGATGGTTCCCAGTCAGGACCGTAGATCACTCGAGAGAGAGGTCTGCTCGGAACCAGTGAAGTTCGGATGATCGGCTGCCAGACGAGGGTCTATCGGGCAGGAGCTCTCCCGATCGTTGCAGTCGTTCACTCTGTCGTCGGGACCTCTCCCACTGGATCCACGTGTCGCTGATGGGCCCCACGCTTGGGACGCCAATTGTTAAATGGTAGCGGCAGTTGCAGTCGATAACCTTTCAAGGATTGCCCGGCGATAATCGCCTCTTATACCATTCGATGATTTAACCAACAAAAGAGGCAGGCGCCGGAGACTGGAAGGCAGGAAACAAAGTTTTATTCCGTCGGAGTAGAACACATCAGATCAGACAGCAAGGTATCGTCACGAGGTGCTCTACCCACATCTCTGAGGCCTGGCCTCTTATACACAGGTTTATGACTTTATTGCAGGTTTATCATACATGGCACATTCTTGAGATCGCTTTGATACATGAAAGAACATCCTCGGAATCCCTACTTCAAGCTCGTTCCCACACATATCTACAGTGGAAGTCCCCACCCCACACACGGTAGGAGATGGCTATCACACAGCTGGACATTCCGCCAATTCCCGGGGGTGTGTGCGACTGGTCGGGTCTCAGGGGGTCGGGGGGGGCTTGATCTAATGTAATCCCTTTGATGTGGGGTGTTTCCTTTACAGTAGGGGCAATAAAACTGCGTCCGCAGGGCTAGGTGATGGCCTGGGATCAGTCCGGACAATCGGGTGCAGAGGAAGGGGGTTATCAAAAGGATGAATGACCATGTACGGGATGAAAGGAGGTGTTGGTAAGGCCCGGGGTGCGATTCCATGGCAGGGTTGCGCAGAAGGAGAGGTTTTATGGCCCATGTATGAGAGAGCGGGGGTGGCCAGTGCGCGGGGGATGTTCGCGGCGCCTGAGGGACGCGCTGGTGATCGGCAATGAGCGGGGAGAGAGAGCGGGGTGCCTAAAATGGCTGCCGTGCGTTTTCTGTGCGTGGCGCTGGGGAGAGGCAAGATGGCGCAGATAATGTTCAGTTTGCAAGCTAAATTTCCACAGTAACACCAACACGACCTCCAGCTTCCACATTTGCATTTGCAAAGATCTCGCAGGGGACCTACATTCAGCACAACCACCACCTCAGTAGATAGTGGTACTGGCACTGCACAGAGTCAAATTCCAGGCACACCCTCCAGTTCATCCGGCATTGCAAGTGGCACCTCCAGCAGTGCAAGAAAGTTCACCTCCCCAGTTTGGGACTTCTTTACGGCTAGCAGCAAGCAGCAGAATGTTGCTATATGCTCAATTTGTCGACATGGTGTTAGTCAGGGTAAGCTTGGTACAAACTATGGTACCGGAGGCCAAACAACCCATCGAAAAAACACCACTTGATTCAGTGGGAGGCGCTCCTTAGCGGTCAAAAAAGTAAAACTGCACCCATTGCTGTTGGTGGGGATAAAGAAGTAGAAGAAGATATGATAGCGGTGGAAGGTGAACACGAGGGGGACATTTGCTCTGATACACAAAGTAGCCCTGATCCCAGCAGTGCAGTGATACCACCCACATCCCCATCATCCTCGGCAACATCTCAGTGGCACCGTAGTAAGAGTCCGGCTGAGACACAAAGGCAACAGAGTACCGCAATGAAAAAAAGTGCGTCGTTGAGCCTAACTGGGTTCAAGAAGTTACCTGCATCAGCGGCACCAGAAAGGAAAAAAATCCAGCCTTCCATCCAGCCTTCCATTGTCAGCATCTTAAGGTCGGAGGAGCAGTACGAACGCAACCACCCAACGGCACGTATGTACAATGCGCACAACGTCACGTGACGTGTGACCACAGACATCTCTGCAACGTATGCAATTGCTTCCTGCTGACATCTGAAGAAGATGGCCACGAAGAAAGGTACCTGGTCCTCCAGCACCAAGAAAGTTGCCAGTGAGAAGAAGGAACAGAAGAAGGAAGTGGCACTTACCAAGATTGGTGTGCCGCCCAAGTTGTCTTTTGGGAAACAAAAAAAGATGCCTGCAGCAGCGGTGTCCGGGGACCAAGCTGGGAGCAGCACCTCAGCATCAGTGGGCCCACCCCACCACTCAGTCCAAAAAAATCTAAGCAAAGTGGAGGTTGGGTGGGTGCCGTAGACCTGCTCTTCCTGTTGTTGTTGTAGGTTATTGCTGGAAACATTAGTAGACATTATTTAGCCATGCCACCTGTGACAGTGTTCTTGTGTTGCACTCCTCTGTAATTTATGCATTTCTTTTCTCCTTGGTTTTTCAATATCCCTTTTGTTTTTCCATCTACACTTACAGGACGGCCTTTACCTTGTGCTATACTGGAAAAAACAACTCATTCTTACCTTACCAATCTGCATCCGCCAGGCAGGCAGTGGCACCCAAGATTGATGGACGGAGCGTCCATGGAAGGGAGGACCAAGTGGAATGCCGAAATGCAACTCTCCAATTTGACCAGGATAACAGTAACCTAGACAGTATCATTCTTCTTCTTTTAATCAATTTGATTCATTTTTTTTCTTCAATCATTGCGACTGCGTGTTGTTGTTTATATTATGTTTGCTCTTTGCTTATAATTGATCCCTACAGCTATTATTAAATTTTCTATGCTAGGTTTAAAAGGAAGCCCGGTACAACAGAACATAAACTGTATGTAATTTGGGTCTCTCTGAGGGCAGACAGGCAAGGCAATTGCATAATAATAATAATAATTAATAATATACTGCTGTCCTGTACAGTCTACTAGTCTAGTACTACTTATCATTAACCATCAAGTCATCATCATTCATGCATTTCCTTTTTCTCCCTTAACAGATTTATGAATATGATGGTCGTCTGCCAAGATTGTGTTTTCTTTTGTCCATGTGTAGTGTTTGTCTTGGTCAAACCTTTGCTTCACATACCCCTTCCCAACCATTCATCAAACCCTAACCCTCTTCCCCCGGACTGTGTGATTTATATTGAGGTGTGACTAAATTAAATTTACACCACTAATTGATCACACACTTGCAGAGGCGGATGTGGTGAAAGCAACACTAATTCAATTTCAATTAAGGCAGGGCGAGGGTCTTCTTCTGTTTGCCAATGCCCCCCATGCTCAAGATATTTGCAAGTCAATTTGTTTTCCAAAAGAACATAATCCATCATAATTAATTGTCGACATCAATTGGATTCATCATCCCCCTCCTAAGTTACAGCTCAGAAGTTTATGCTTGTGTCGAGTGACTCAAGTCAACTACAGTTTGTAACTTGTTGTACTAGGCTATCCCCGCCACCATTATGTTTTATTTTACTTTAGCATTGCTAATCATCATTATTAAGCTTTCCTGTTTGGCAGTCTTCTTGTGTACTGTACTTCGTTGTACTACTCCTTCGTTAGTCTCTCTCAGGCGACTGACTGTCTCATTTTCTTTTTTTGCAAATGCTACTGCCAGTGTACACTGTACTACCACCACCGCAACCATAGCATCTTGGGAAACCAAACTATCATCACCATGCAGCAATCGCTGTGCCTAAGTTTACTTTAAACATCAATCACAGGAAAGAGAAGAAGTTTGGGGAGGCATAATTAATAATGGAAATTAATTCTTAATTAATAATGGAAATTAATTCATTCATTCACACACCCACACCCTTATAGTTGCAGACTGCATAGACTAGGAGGAGAGACTGACAGAATTAGTAGGACCAGTAACTCAGTGGGGGTACCGCATCTATCTGATCGTGTGTTACAAAATTGGCAGATTATTTAAATCAAAAACTTGCTGCAGCCCTGCAGCAGCAAAGGAAGGAAACTGTGTGACGTAAAAGAGAATACCCCCCACAAAACATTTACATCGTATGTAAAGTTTAAGTATAAATAATGTAATCGCCTAACAAAATAAACTATTGTAAAAAATCCCACAACACCTGACCCACCCCTCTCCCTAACCGCAACCAATGTCCGAAAAGATAGAGTCCAAACAATGTCCGTGGCATTAAATAATATTCAAAAATAAAATTGTCCATAAATAATATAAACCCCAACTTTTCCCCAACGTAGCCCAATGCCCAGCCACCAAAAAAAGAATAAGAAAGGGGCAATCCAATGGGATCTCAGTCTATTGGCGGGCTCGCTGTCTCTTAAGGACCTCCTTTACCTGCTCCTATTCGGAGGAAATGCTCAGCAATTGCATCCACGGGGGGGCAGCAGTGCTGGATGAAGTGCGGTGGGTGGCTGCCAGACCGCGTCGCCGTACCACTCGAGGGGCCTGGCTGGGGCCCGGGGCATTGGAGGAGGCTACAGCTGCTGCCGCCTCCTCCTTCTCCTCCTCCGCCAGAGCCACCAGCCGCCCATATTCATTTCGGATGGCCTCAAGCTTCCGGCACTGGGCCATGGCTGCCAACTCCTTCCTGTCTGGTTTTGCTGCTTTTGGTTGGGAAGGAGTAGCTATATCAAAAAAGAAAAAAGACTATTGTAACCAATACTATTAGCAAAACTAAAAAATTAGTTCTACGCATAGTGGCACAGTAGCACTAGCAAGCAGATGACATAACATTTGTGGTATCTATGGACTTGAGTACACCAGTTTTCTTCTTCTCTCTTGTTTAGCTAAATTAAGTAACCTTGTTGCAGCCGGCATGCCAGGTCAGTCAGCTTGCGCCCAAGACAAACATACTCGTGACGCAGACTCACGTTATTTTTTATTTATTACTGTCTGCAGGTGGGGAAGCTGACTACACAATCATCTTATTTTGTCTATTATCGGTGGCACTGGCCATACTCTGTTACATCAAGGCCAGGGAAACTTCTCAATTTCACTTTCACCCTGCCCTGACTACTACTACAACAAGACAGATGATATCTTATCCAAATGATCATTGCTTATATATATGTATGGGACGACATGAGGTACTTTGTTTTGATTCATTGTGTAACCATGCAGCCGATAGGCCACCCATGGCAGGCTGAAATAGTCAAAAATGAATTAACATAGATAGTGAGTGGGTCTCGGAGTCGGAGGGAGGCGCTTGATAATATACAGCCACAAAATATATGCTGTGCTTGCAAACTACTGTGAGTCAAGGGAGTATTCTGAACATACAACTTCTATTCTCCTTGGCTTTGCTACTCTAGCACAGTTTATTTCCTTTTACATTCTCTTCAAAGACTCTTCATCCAGTGACAGTCTCCACCTATGCTATGATGAATACCATACAGCCATCAATCCATTCAAAGTAAACATGTCTATCATTCTTCTTAACCTCTCAACAAACCTTAGTTTGTTTGAGCAACATTTTTTCTTTTTTTTAAAACCACCACCCATGCGTCCTTCCTTCCTTGCTTGCCTTTGAGTTTGACCCATGAAAGACCCCGAAGGATTCTTGCTATCACCCATACAGTCTCATCCTCCCAGGCAGGCATCTTTTCTTTCACCTTCAACCACCCATGCATCTGATTCCTTCCTATCAGCCACCTATGCATGCATCCCACGTGGCACGTATCCTTCTCTGCCAGTCATATATATTACATCTCGCCCGTCCTTCCTCCTTCCATCCTTCTTTCCCTTTTCGTCCAACCCATCCATCAAGGTCATCTGACTCTTAGTCTTCTCCATTAAAATGTTCCCAGCTGAGTTGAAGTTAGATTGAAGAGGCCATTAGTTACTCAACTACTACTCCTACCGTTAATGCTATTGCTCTAATGCTAATTAAAGAGTATCTTTAACCATTTTTCACAACATCTTAGTCTCTCAGTCATACACTGTACACCCCTGCAGCGAGTATGTAACTATTGTCAATAAGTAAGGAATATAAGTATAACTTACCACCGCCCACTACTGCTGCTGCCTCACCCACCCCTGTGGCAGCTGCCGCATCCGCTGCTCCCTCCTGGCTGGCATCCCCTGCCCCGGCACTGCTGGTCGGTACGCCTAGAAAAATCATTACACATTTTTAGATGCCATATACGCCTCCCCCTATTTATTCTTTTTCACTAGCAAGATTGAAAAAATAGTTAGATATATTCCGCAAACATCACTAGTACAAATCGGGTACTAGAGTAGACACTAGTAGGAGTATGTCCTATCCTATCAAAAATAGTAAAATATCTGTTGAGCATTTTCTTGGTGGGAATTGTCAAAGCCTATCAAGATTAGGAAGACTAGAAGAGGACAACCCAAAGGACTGGACTCTGTGGCTAGAGCTATTGGTGAATGTAAGTTTTAAAACCTTTTAAATAAAAATAAAGAGTGGCCAACTGGGCAAGCTTAGCTACAGACAGACTAATATAGTAGTAGTACAGAGAGTCAGAGCAGAGTCAGTTAGAGGCAGGAATAACAAGAATTTAGAAACAGGTAGTCTAGATCGAAGAAGATTTGGTGAAATAGAATTAGGAAACAGAAATAATAGTTCGGAAAAAATAAGGTGCAGTAAAAGTTAGGGAAATATAAATATTAATATCAACAACAGGAGGAGAAGATTTACTGGGGCCAACAGCAAAGCCCTCGGTAGAGGAGCAGTCCTGGCCCTGGGAGGCGTCTTGTTGTCCAGCTCCCGTCGACTCCAAGCCCGTCTTCTTGCCCCTGTGTGCTGATCATGTAAAATATAATAAAGAAAGAGACAAACATTGATAATTGGTGTGAAACAAAAAATATTTTAGAAAATGCTCAAAGAAACATTTTTGGAAACAACAATTACAGTAAAATTTACCTATCTAATCTGATCGACTAGTAGTATTGCGGAATTCGCGGACCGTCTATTATTTATGAACACAAATCCAGTGTTCTATTCTGTTCTGATTTCAGAATCCTAAGCCTAAGTACCACCTGACCTAGCCCACCTATTCCAGACAGGCCAAATGTGTACTAAGTCTGCATTTCCATTTATTTTAGTCCTCAAAATGCATAGATGGAGGACGCATGCATACATTTTTGCATACACCAAATTGTTGGTTGCTGCTGACGCTCTGCTAACCCTATTACTCACTCACTAACAAACCACAAAAGGTTCTACTAAGGACTGGAGTTAGCAGTACTCAGCAGCACGTGATGTGACCGAGGATGCGTCACGCAGACCGCTTAAAAATTACCAACTAATACTAAGTAACTAAGTAACTAAATTACCCATCCACCACTATCTTAGTGACAGGAGAACAAAGAAACTAGAGTCTCTCTAGCATTACCTAACTTAAGTTCTCTAAAGTAAACTCTTACATAATCAGCCCAAGTGAGCGCAAAGTTGCAAACAACAAGTACAATTAGTAGCGCCGAGCACCTATGTCTAGAAGAATAGCAATCACAGAAGATTTTTAAACTTAATTTACCTGCAATGTGAGCAGCAGCATTCTTGCTATTTGGAAAAAAATTATATTCGCAATAACTAACACAGTCTAGAGAACACACAATACTACTAGTAGTAGCTATTTACCAAGCCCCACGACCTCAACACCTGGCAGGTCTAGCAGGTCCTGCTCCCGGTCCAAGATGTCTGACCACCGGTGGGTCAGCTGTTTATGGGTGCGTCAGACCCCAGAGCACCGAACACTGCCCGGCGCACCCTCGCCCACCGGCAGTGATGCTCCTGGGTAGCATACCCGGAGCCAGGCCTGCCACCTGCTTCCAAGGTCAAGGGGAGGTGGCGCTGCACAAAAAAAGAAGGGCGGCCACCTCCGCCTCGCTAAAAAGGGACAGGGCCTGCACCCCTGATCAGTGCAGTCTTCTGCAAGGCAGTCGGCGGCTCTTGGGCGCAAGCGCCTTGCCCTTGAAGCTGGTACCCTTTCCCTTAGCCATGGTTCTGAGGTGGGCGGAAAATAAAATTTAGCAGTTAAAAATAAAGTTAGGGGAATAAATAGGAGAGTAAAGAAGGATGTAATATAAAACAGTAGAAAAGTTTAAAAAATGCAGTAAAAGTAGAAATAAAATGCAAAATATACACTTAGGGACAGAGAGGGATAGATAATAAATTTAAAAAGATCTGGAAAACTGTGTAAAAATCAAAGGATTGAAAAGATGGGAGAGGGATTAAAAAACAGGCCCTAGAACCATGCAAAAGATGGGAAAACAAGATGACTGCGCCCATTGGCGACTGCGTGGTGAAGTCCGTGCGATATTTCCCCCGAAAATCTCATCCGTGTTGCCGAACGTCAAAAACATCTCGCGAGCATATGCTAGCACACGCGAGCATGCGGAAACAAGCAACTCCGCATGCTCGCGTAGTTCGCAAACTTCGCCCATGGTTAGTTCTACCATCTTGCAGTAATCATGAATATACACAAGCGCATAGAATACATGATAATAAGTGCGTACTCCTACAATCTCTCCCTAACTAGAAGTACCTGAATGTACCTAGCATCTGTGTAGGTATTATGCCAAGAATCCCTCTAGAATCTAGTCCACCCATTACCTGAGAATTAGCGAATGTGGTACCCTGTTCTGGCCCCGAGTTGGACACCCCGCAAGGGATGTTAGACCACGGTCTCCTCGGTCTCTCTAAGCAAGACATGATGTATATATACCCACAGGTCTCCCCAGGGGTCCTACCTTGCTGTGTTACTGTGTCGGCCTAAAGGATGACATCGGCTCTAAACTTTATACAGAGATATTATACAGGAGATGTCAGTCCTGCTGTTAGTCCTTCTGTGCTTCCAAGATGACTCACGCATAATGTATGAGATTCGAACTAGGGTAAAACCTGCGTTCTGAATGAAGTGTCGTATCTAGGTAAAAGGTCAGTGCCTAAGAACCGTTATGTATGGAATGTAGGGAAGAATATAGTTGAAAGATTGTGATGTTACCTGCACCTATATACGGTACCTTGCTCACCTTGCCACTGGATTCAATCTAGCCTGGCTGATGAATGGTGTTACCCAGAAACCGGTCCCAGGATGCTTGTTTCCGGTTCAGGAGAGACCTGGCTTGGCAGTTCGGGCTGGACTGTTCCCATGAGGCACAGAGTCAACACTGATTTGCATATAGCTGGGTCTGAACTGAGGTGGCGAAGTGAGCTAAAGAATGATGATAGATTCAACCCAGATCTGTGACTGGGGGTGAGTGTCTCAAACGTTTCAGCGCTCCGTCTATCATCTCCTTGTGATTGCTTTGTTTGCCCTAAGTTGGCAGGGTATGCTCAGACGTGAGTCCCTTGCTCACTTTGCCACTGGATTCAAGCTAGCCTGGCTGCTGAAGGGTGTTATCCAGAAACCGGCCCCAGGATGCTGGTTTCCGGTTCAGGGAAGACCTGACTTTGCAGTTCAGGGTGGACTGTTCCCATGAGGCACAGGGTCAAGACTGATTTACATATAGCTGGGTCTGAACTGAGGTGGTGAAGTGAGCTAAAGAATGATGATGGATTCAACCCAGATCTGTAACTGGGGGTGAGTGTCTGAAAAGTTTCAGTGCTCCGTCCATCATCATCTTGTGTTTACCTATATGGAATATAACACCCACTCCTCTTCCGACTGGACGACATATGTAACCTATAGCATACTACTAGTCTAACTAGATATAGGTATGCTCAAAGTTCATAAAACATTCATTTGCTAAAACTTCTAAAACTGTCTGGAAATGTTAAAAGAAAAATGTTGGCAAACTATAGCTCTAAAAGTGTCCGTAGTTATAGACCGAGCCACTATAAGCATTAGAAAGCCATTTATGCCCAATAATGAAAGGAATGTCAACGTCAATATCGTTTCTGAGTTCCAAATTGAGCCTGTTTAAAAAAGGGCAATTTTTTTCCCAGCAAGCGACAAGCCAAAATGAGTCAAATATTTATATGTCCTGGCTGGCAGACGCAACATTTTCATTGCTTGCTTCCGCAGTAGACGGCCCCTGTAGCAGCTCGCAAAGCATGTCAATTGAGCACAAATTATGTTATATGCTGTCCACAGCCGGTGCTGGGGCAGCCTGTGCGCCGTCCAAAGCCTGGGTGTCAGTGGAGGAGCCGGTGTCCATACCAACAGATGCAGTTACTACCTGCGGTGGCTCAAGGAATGCCGCCATCAACATTCGAATACGCTGGGGACATTGCAGAACATGGGCCGTTATTGGGTCCAGTAGAGCATTCACATCCGGTTGTGCACATGATGGGAGTGTCATACAAAGGTCTAACATGCATTCTTCTCCGCAAAACAGGCATCGGAGGATAGGTAAGATGTAGTCCATCCAAACTGGTCAAAATGACAGGAACCAAGATGCACTTAGTTCTCTTAGGCGAGACGTGCCTAGATGTTGTACCATGCGGTCATGGTATTTCCGCTCCAAGAGTGCTTTTTCAATCTCCTTGGTAACTGGGACATCCATTGCGTAGCAGATAGAAGACAATCAGGTGCCTGCTATTAGAAACATGTTCAGAGAAAGTCCTCCAAAGTTGCCTCCGAATACGGAGTGTATGAAGTTTGGTATAACTCCAAGTACCACCTGAAAGGTGCCTAGAAGTCCAGAACCTTTGGTCTTAAATAGGTGAACAATGCCAGTCGTATCAGACATGTTAAAGATACAAGTTACCATTTTTACAAAATGGAAGGGTAATTTGTATGAATAAGCGCTGAAGACCTTGCGATCTGGAGATCAAAGAGCCAAGGTTAAGGGCACAGACTTCTGTAAAAGCATGGATTTCATTCTGCTTAGAGTATCAAACCGTATTAAAGAAACATTCAGTAAAGGCCATAACGGCACCTCCCTGACTGTATGTGTCAGTGGAAACAATACTTGCATACAACAAGTAACCCTGGAGCTCACGGTTATCAGCTATGCTATACCCAGAAGCATTCTGCAGCAGCCTTGATCATTCAGCATCAAGTAGCTCCCATTTGAAAGTAGCCCAAATACTGGAGTAATCACTGCAGCTGGGGGAACCCCTCAGATGACAGGACAAGTTTGCTACAGAACCATTACAAGCCCCGTTCAGCAATTTATCCTGACATATGAGTGATCCACTTAAAGCATTCTTGCAGTTAGTACCACTTAGAAACGCTTCTCGATCCCCACTCCGACATCGAAATCTGTATGGTAATTCCCAAGATTCCTTAATGTATTCTTTACCCTTTTTTTCATATCTGCCTGCCCAATTTTGTTCAAGGCAATATTGAAACTGAAAAGTAGTGACCAGTAGAGTTATATGGCCATGGATTAGCCATTCCGTGGACGGTGATTCTGCCACTGTAAATGGTAATCTATCCAGTTTTTCTATAGGCAACATTGTATATTTTGCTCCCCTTTGTGCCATTTTGATCTGTTTATCTGTTAGATTATATTCAGAAAACAGAGACGTGCTGTTGATAAAACACCATGGCGCGTAGCCTGTACACAAAGATTGCAGCGTCCTGCTTAACAACATGATAGAACGTACTTGATATTGCCCTTGTAATATGGCCAAATCTTGTTCTAGGATGTCTATCGCAGAAGATACAATGTTGCCTAAGGAATATATCCTGGAGGCCAATGTAGTTAACCCATTGTCTACCCCTGCTAGAGATTTTTCTAGATCTAAACGGTCTATTTCTCGTAGTCTCTCGGCGGCCTCTTGTTGAGACATTTTCCATATTTTATTGTAGGCAACATAAATGCCAGCATATATGAAATGTTCTGACGTGGTTTTCTGGGACCTAGTAAAAAATCCCTAAGATCCATATCCTGTGTGAGTAAAGATAAGTGTTGTTTCACCTGTGTGAGTGTTGAGGTTTTTAGCTAATCGAGGCACAAATTCCCAACACTGTATGACGTCACTACCCCTGGATGTTGTCTCTGTACATAGTGCGGATCTGGCCTATGGATTGTGAACCCTTCGGTCTTACCAATGAATCTTTCCTGACAACCATTGGTGTTTGTGGGCCAAATCAACCATTTCTTCCAATTGGGGTCTGATCTGTTGTATTGTAAAATATCATCTATTATAATCCCTTCCTGTGATGTTTCGGTATTCTCTATGAGTGATGGTGTTGGAAGCCGAGGTGTATTCAAGTCTTTGTTCTTGACTAGTCCAAGGCAAGACATCTGTTGCACTGTCTCGTTCAAAAACATGAGTTGATGAGGGAAGAGGCATGCTCTAAATAAAGCTTCTATCCCCTGCACTTGCCAATCCCTAGTACCCCAGATTGATTTTAAGTCAATAGTGTCTTTCCATAAGTCGTAACCTTGTTCAGACAACTGGGCAATAAAGGATGCAGAGCAAATCTGTTTGGTGTGTAGGAGAGTAGGGTCTGCTTTCTATGTTCACCCCCACTTTTTGCTTTTGCTTTACTGGTTTTCGACTTAGATGTGGCTGTGGGCCTGCTAATCAGACCCACAGCCCTGCTGTTCTCTCTCTAAATTACTACTATGTACTTTAGGTGCATAACCCATTTGGATAGGATCACCTTATTGGGCCCTGTACAGTGTACCCTAGGTACCCAGGGCATAGGTGTACCCTAGGCCTACCAGGGGCTGCAGCATGTATTGTGCCACCCCTGGCCTGGCCTTCCATTTTGACACAACTGGCTGATCACTCAGCTGGGGCAAGGTCGTGTAATCACCCCTTGCTTAGGTGTAGTATTCCTATACCTAACTTACATATAGACACATGTGTACCTATCAGTCACTCCTATGGCAGGCCTTGACAATCCTGGAGGCAGAGTGCTTGGTAACATGTGAGATGGTGCTCTAGCATGAGCTGAGCCTGTCTGCAGCTTTCGGAACCAAGTCCTTATAGCTGTTCTATGATATAGCCTACCATATACTCTTAAAGTACCTTATAATCTTAGACGGTTATGGTAACTATGGTTTGGCTTTATCAAAACATGTCGTGTAAGGTGTCTAACACTCGGGAATAATACCCCCATGCCATTTCTGGACATGAGAATATTATTCCCCCCTTCTAGAGGGAAAGACATGTTAAAATCATACTTCAACTGTTAGCCTCTGACCAAAGCCTCAGCATCACAAAATGGATGCTGCTGCCCCGACACAAGTCTGACCTCCTGCAGCTGGGAGTGATCCCAGCCAGGGAGGCCTGGACAATAGGTTTCCTGCTTGGGGAGGTGCTAGCACCTCCCCAGACAGCCTTTAGTGTATTGGGGCAGGGTGGGCTGAAAGGAATGAGACATGCCTGGGGCACACAAGGTGTTCCTTGCATAGTCCAGTTCAAACCGGCGCTGGGGCACTCCAGCCCCAGCTCTGGCGCGAAACTGGACAAAGGGAAGTGGGTGTAACCACCCCCTCCCAGGTCCCACCCATAAGGCGTGACCTAGCAGGTATCCCAGCCCCCCAGATTAGTATAAGAGTGGGAGTTGGGCCTCAAGACTTTAGATTATCCTGAACCTGCAAAACTGAACAGAAACTCTGGACCTTCGACATTCGACGAAAGAAGAAGACTGAAGAATCTCCCTTGTAGCCAAGGAGTGGCTACCCTGTGCAAACAGGCACCATCAAGTGACTACCCTTTGCTTTGTGAAACGTTCGACGAGGAACCGATTGCAGAGCCCGACCAGAGCCTTGATTTCCAGACTTCTCCGACCCTCATCCACATCTGCAGCAGAGCTGAGATCCGTGGAGGCGACGAGCGACGTGGGACCGGCTACCTGGGAAAAGTGGCTAGTAACTTACAGCGCAGCTTCTGAGGTACCCTCGAAGTTGTGCACCGGGGATTGAGAAGCCCCAACCCCAAGCACCATCTGCACCGAAGACCAGCCCCCCACACTCCACGAGTCCTGCGTGGGGCCCTTCAGCATTTTCCTGCTTGCCGCGTCTGTCCGGTTGCTTGCCCGCTGGCTAGTGGCCTTTGTGACGACGCTCCCTGAAATCTTCTGCGCTGGTTTGGCTCCTCCAGACTGGCTCCCGCTTCTCTGCAAAGAAGAAGCACCCCAGACCTTCCTGGTCTGCATCAGAAGCAAGTCCTTTGTTCTTCGTGGGTTCCGCTTGCCAAGGCTTGGTGAGTCCTAGTCCAACTTCGACGCCGCCGACAGCAAGAGCCTTCGTGGGACAGCTCGCCTCCTGGTCCTGGTCGTCCTCGACGCTTCCTGGTCCTCCTGGCTGCAGCGACAAGCTTCACCTTCACCTGCAACTCTTCACGACATCGCCTGGTTCCTTCCTGGTTCCACGTGGTCACTGGCTAGTGACCTTGACTCTGTCCCCTCTGCTTGCAGGTTTCTTCTCTTCTTGATCCCAGGCTTGGGATCCACCGGACACTCTCCCCTGACTGCCTGTCAGCATCTTTCTTCAGGCATCCATAGGAGTCGACGACGAAAACGACGCATCTTCACCCCTATGCACCCGCAGCCTGTGGGCTAGGTAACTTGGGTACTCCGGTGCTCATCAGGATAGTGACTATCCTAGTGTCTAGTTTTCAAGTCTCAACTTCCTAGCTACTCCGGAAGTGTCCTAAATCTATCTATTTCTAAACTGTAACATTGCTATTGACTTTTACGCATTACGCGTGAGTGTTTCCACTCTGCACACGAATCCCGTGGGCCTCCCACTTCCTAACTAACGCTAGTGTAGTGTAGCCCCAGCGATTCCCTAGGCCTAGGCCTATTCTATTTCCGTGACAGTGGTTCTTATACCACTTCTTTAGTATATGGTTTGCGTGGCCCCTAGGGCCTAACTGTATTACTTACCTGTGTGACTTACTGTATGCATTAATAAGACTGTGTTGTACTTACCTCTAAACTCATAAAGAGTGCTGAGGGTTTGCTTAGAATAAATACACTTTATTTTATATATATATCTGTTGTGGTGTCCTTTCATTTGGTATTCAAGGGATTATATATGGTATCACAGCTGGCTTCACATGCCATTCAGAGTTTAGCCTAAGACTGCTCTTGTCCATGCTACCACTAGGATAGCTGGTCTATAAGGTTGACTTTACAACCAATCACCATAAGGGTATTTGGACTGATATAAGGTGTACACTATAACTAGTGACATCATACATCAGGCCAACTTCTCACATTGGTGAGCAGCGGTTGGGATCTGAGCTTGCTGTTGTAATACCATTGTAATCTTGAGATACTAAATTGAAAGATCACACAGATATTGTCTAGGTACATATAACATAGATTATTATACTTAAGTCCTACTGGACTTTGTAGTTGTAGGTTGAAGGGAATAACACACCCTGACTACAACTACTAGAAAGGTTTAGTAGATACAACTAGTGTAGGTAGGTGCACACACCACACCCTCACTAGATCATGCCTCTGGGAGGAGATCAAGTAGATGCTCTCTCAGGAGGGGCAGGTCTGCAGAAGACCCCCTCTAGGTATGATACCTTAACATTCCAGGAGATGAGACAATTGTGTACCTCCAGAGGAATAAAACAGGGTGCAAACCCTACCCTCCTTCAGTTAAGACAACTCCTAGAGGAGTATGATGCTCAGAGGGCATCTCAGGAAGGTGCCCTAGGCACAGAGGAGGGTCTACCCACCACAGAGGAGTCAGATGGGGCTTCAGATGGGGAGGTAGATAGCCAGAGCCAAGTAAGGAGACTTAGCCAGGCTAACTTAAGTTTACATGGGAGTTTGCATGGGGTCCCCCCATACAGACCCACAAGTAGACATTCACAGAGAAACAGGAAGGACAGATCCCCTTCAGGGGAATCCATCCACTCCCATGTCTCTAACATCTCTAATGCTTCCTCTCACAGGGGGATGACTTCACCTGAGAGAAAGGAGCATGCAGCCAGAATGAGGGAGGCTAATCTGAGGATTCAGAGGGAAGAACTTGCCCTTGCCAAAGAGAAGCTTGCTCTGGCTAGAGAACAAAAGTTAAGTGGGTTAGAACCCACTGGTGGCAGCAACATTCCTAGAGATAGAGACAGGCACTATGATAATAGAAACCTGAGCAAGATTGTCCCTCCCTGCTAGGGGAAACATGGCGGCCGTGAGTTAGCGGTCGCGGCACTCGATCTGTGATGCTTGGCGCTCGGCAGCACTGAGTTGACAATACGATGCCTATACCCCGACTACGAGCGTGAAGTGATTGGGCTTTCATTCTCCTTACCTTCGGCCCCCGGGGGGGGGGGGGGGTGCTGCCATCGTAGCCTCTGTCTGTCTCCGCTTGTCCGCTTCTGACCTCGCCATTGTTTTGCTCCCTGCACTTCATCAATGTGCGGTTCCTCTTCCGGGCTTGCGCTGCAGGATTCGACTCTCTCTGGCGTCCCGTTCTGGGTTCGGGCGTCACGGGAGCTTCAGAGAGTGAGGAGCGGACTGCGGAGCTCTGTCCGAGGCTGGACGTGGGATAGGGCGTTCAACTCGGCTCCTGCGAGAGGTTTCACCCTGGAGGGCGACACAGCAAGCTCTCTGAAGGTGGCTGAGCAGCTGCCGACCACTGAAGGAGTGTGTGAGGTGGTAAGTCCACTGGGGGGGACGGTAAATGTTAAGCAAGCCCAGACTGCCTGTACCACCCGAAGTTCCAAGCGCCAGGGCAGACAGGCAGCCGCCCAGGCAGTCGCCCAGGATAAACAAGATTCTAAAAACAGAAGGAAGGGGGCCAAAAGGAGTATAGCTAAACCCCGCAAAAATATCGTCACTGCTATTACTACTACAGCCATTGATGGGAGACCACAGCAGACGACGGGTTCAACGAGCAAATCGTCTGGTCAGACAGACACCCCAGTAGTTCTTCCAGGTGTCGCTTCTCTAACGGAAGCAGTCCCTTCTGTTTCTGCTGTATCCTTTGAGCCAGCAGCCACCCCAGTGGCAGGTAAAGCTTATACCTTAAAACAGAAACGAAAAAGCCAACTGGGGGGGGGCCTCAAGATCACACCTTCCTTGAGATCTTATTTTAAGGTGTTACCCCAGATTTTGGCGCTCCCCAAAAGCCCAACTTCTTATATTGGCTCAACGCAGGATTGCTTGAAGCTTCCTGTCATGAGCTCCTCGGAGCTATCAAGTAATCTTTCTCAGGATGACCTGGTCTTAGGGGGACCCTCGCAATCCCAACAGGAGGTTAAGTCTCAGTCTCAGTCCGGGGACGCTGTAGCGGTACTGTCTGTAACCACAGAATTGCAAGATGACACAATTGTCCCAATTGTCCCACTTCCTGGTGGAGAGCCTTCTCTATTTCCAATAGATGAGCAGGCAGAGTACTCCGTTGGGCAAATGCTGAGAGCATTGTCTCAGGACATCAAATTAGGTTTTCAGACCTCAACTGCCAACCAGTTGGAGATCAGGAGTTTCTGTGAGTCTCTGGAGACAAAAATTGACCTTCTAAATACCAGAACGGCAACGCTAGAAAGTAATGTTACAAATTTAACTTCGAGTCTTCGACAAGCTGAAGATAAAATAGAGCTCTTAAAAGCCAGTGAAGCTAACCAAGCGGAGAGAATGGAGGCCCTGGAAAACAACAGTAGAAGGAATAACCTCCGTCTTCTTAATGTTCCGGAGGAAAGAGAAGGGGGCGATATTAAGCAGTTTATTGTTTCCCTTCTAATAGAAGCTCTGGGTCCAGACTTATTGGAAGAGGAGTTATTGCGAGATATACAAAGGATCCATAGAGACCCATTTCGTAAACCCCCACAAAGACAGAAGCCCAGGAAGATTTTAGTCAACTTTATGACGTATACCCTTAAGGAGAAGATATTAACTTTAGCTCTCAAACAAAAATCACTTTCAGCTAAAGGTTTCTCTTTTCAGATTAGGTCAGATCTTTCAAAAATTACTCTTGAAAGACAGTGGGAGCTAGGTAACAGACTGGAAGATTTCCGCAAGCTGGGTGCTGTGGCCCAGCTGAAGTTTCCCGCTGCCTTGAGAGTAATGTACAATAACAAAATGTACAATCTTAGATCTGTGGAGGCAGCGGACGGGCTTCTTCAACAACTCAGGGGAAAATAATGCAAAAAAAAAAAAAAAAAAAAAAAGTTATTCCTTCAATTGCTTGGCTCGCGGGATGAGAGAATGGGATAATAAAAGAATAGTATAGGCATGAATTTAATTTAATTTAATTACTGCTGAGTGCTTCGCATTATGCATCGAAGGTGCTGTACTCTGGACTAGGTCCAGATTCTTGGGGCAAGGGTTTCCACGGGTGGGTTTCTAGGGGTGGTAGGGGTGGCAGGGTTGGGACGAGGGCACGGGGGGGTGAAAAGGGTGGGTGTTGCATTGGGAAAAAAGAAAAAAATAGTCCTCATTTTCCCTATTATAGTCCATTTTGTCTGTTATATGGGAGTTAGAAGCATGATAAGTGTGTGTGGATTTGTAGCCAAGAGGGTTTTTTTGAGGATGACTCAGAATCATGAATAGCTTAGGCATTCTCTCCTGGAATGTTAATGGCCTGCGCACTAATTCAAGGAGGCATCGGATTTTCCAATATTTACGGGATAGCAGTGCGCGGGTCATTATACTGCAGGAGACGCATTTAACTGAGTCAGAACTATCTACTTTAGTTAAGAGGTTGGGTTGGTTGGATTTTGTAGTTTGTACCACTCAATCTGTTAATACCAGGGGAGTAGCTATACTGGTTAAAAAATCAGCCCAAGCAACACTCCTTTCTAAAGTCGTGGATTCAGGGGGGAGATGGGCCATAGCAGAGTGTCAAGTAAAGGATGTAAGATTAACAATTGCTGGCTACTATGGTCCAAATCAGGACGACCCTCTTTCCTTCAATGGCATGGCATCTGCTTTAATAGCGTTTTCTAGCCCGGTTATTTTGGCAGGTGATTTTAACCTGATCTTGAACCCCCTGTTAGACAAGACCTCCCAGTACAGGCCACTTGCATCTCACAAAACTAGAACATGCCTAACCGACTTTATGAAACAATTGGGTTTCCTAGATATATGGAGGATAAAAGCAGGGTCTAAAAGAGAGTACTCTTTTTGCAACTACAAATACGGGCATAAGTCTAGGATTGACTTTATTTTAGTGAGTCAATCAATAAAAAGCTGGGTAGAGGATATTTTCTATCTTCCGTCTCACCTCTCTGACCACTCTGCGATCAGCCTAGTCATCAATAAACCGGCGCCCCCAGTGGAGAGGACATGGTCAATGGACCGCACTCTACTTATGCAGGAAGAGGTATTAGTGGGCCTCCAGTCGGAAACTAAATTATTTTTAGCTAGAAATGCCCTAACTGCTTCAGCCACTATTGTATGGGAAGCTTTTAAGGCCTATTTGAGGGGGCATATAACAAGTATCTCCTCCTATAGGTCAAAAAGGTATAAGGCAGACATCGCGGATATCGAAAATAAAATCAAAGCAACCCAAGCAGTCATTGATCTGGGCAATCGAGAGAGTATAGAGGGTGCACAAGAGACTCTACGGACCCTGAAGGGGGACCTGGAGTCTGTCCTTAATTCCAGATTATTACAAAGATGGGAAGCTAGCAAGATCGCCCATTTTGAGTATGGGGAGGGCGCCGGGAAACTTCTTGCCTGGAAAATTAGATCAGACCGGGCAAGGAATTATATTAGTTCAGTGTCTAAATCTGGGATATTGTATACCTCTGATGAGGACATCAAAACACAATTCTATTCTTTTTTTTCAGACTTATATAAGGAAGAGGGTCACCATGACTCCGCTAAAGTTCTGTCCTTGTTAAACAATATAAACCTTCCTGGGTTAAATCCAGATCAACAAACGAAAATAGATGCACCTATTACATATGATGAGGTATATAGGGCTGTGATGAGCTCAAAGAAAGGGAAAGCAGTTGGGCCGGATGGTTTACCCTCGGAAATATATATATGCTTGGCAAAAGAGATCACCCCTTTCCTAACTACCTTGTTTAATGAAATCTTACAAGAAGGCACTCCTCTTCCTCCCTCGTGGAATAAAGCGACAATATCACTAATATTGAAGCCTGGGAAATCAGCTTCAAATTGCGAATCTTACAGGCCAATCTCAATTTTGAACACCGACTACAAGATCTTTGTTTCCATCATGGCCAATAGATTGGGAGGAGTCGTAGGTGCTCTATTACATCTAGACCAAAAGGGTTTTGTCAAGGGCCGTCACCTGTCTGATTTAACCTATGATTTCATTGGAGCCATTGATATGGCTTCAGCATGGTCCCTTCCTTTGGCGGGAATGACATTGGACGCGGAGAAGGCCTTCGACAGGGTCAATTGGCTGTTCATGTCGGAGGTCTTGGCCAAATTTAAGCTAGGTGATAAATTTAGACGAGTTATCTCTCTTATATACTGCAATCCATCGGCGAATATCATGGTTAACGGCTCCCTCACAAAATCCCTTGCGATAACAAGGGGTACGCGTCAGGGATGCCCTCTTTCCCCTTTATTATTTAATTTATATATTGAACCTTTTGCACAGATGTTGCGAGATGACATTAGGGTGTCTCCATTCAAATGCGGGGAGTGGGAAAGGAAAGTGGCATTATATGCCGATGACATCCTTATTCTGACAGACAACCTGAATATGGCATTCCCAGCTGTTATCGAACTAGCCCAGAAATTTGGATCTGTCTCAGGCTATAAGATAAACACCTCGAAGACGGAAATTATGGCCTGGAATATGTATGTAGACTCTCATCTTCCTTCCTTAAAAACCGATATAAGATATCTAGGTGTCCATATCCTACATGAAATTGATAAGATCCCCTCTCACAATTTATCATTAATTACAAAAGAAATCAGAAAACTATTGAAAAATTGGGCCAACTTACCTCTGTCAATGTTGGGTCGGGTTAATTTGATCAAAATGTCAATTTTACCAAGGTTTACTTTTCTTTTTGATTGTATCCCCTTATTTTTTGAGAGTGCTTCGCTAGCAAAAATACAGAGTGAGCTTAACACCTTCATTTGGGCTTCTAGAGGGTCCAGGATCGCTTGGAAGAAAATAAGAAGACGTAGAGAGAAGGGCGGCCTGGCAGCCCCAGACCTGCAAATATATGCTTGGGCCTTCCAATTCACCCATTCACGGATGCTATTAAAGGTTCCAACAAGTAGTGGTATGGGTTTGATGTTCCTGTCCATGCTAAGAGTGAGTGGCTTTTCCGAAGATGGCTTCCTATTTAAATATGGAGATCCCAAGTTTTTTAAAAAAGTTAGATTAAAGGTTTTATGGGGTTTGTTAAAAACTTGGGTTAAAATGCGAGCTGCAATGAAGATGGGGTATTTTTCTAACCTAGCCCCAATCTGGGACTCGCCTGGGACACCTGAGTTCCTAAAGGATAGTTTGTCCTTACCACTGAGGGTAGCCGGTATAGCGAGGTGGGGTGAACTTTTCGTGGAGGGCTCACTGATCCCTTGGGAGGCCCTCCGAGAAAATACTGGCTTTTCTATCTCCAGATTCAAATTTCTCCAGCTTTCTAGCTGGGCCACCACAAATTATGCTATTAGAAGCAATTACACTCTAGGTAGGGTTACACAGTTGGAGACACAGGCTACACAGAAACCTCCATTTAGAAAAGAGGTTGGTTTTTGGTATCGCACTATTCTTGAAGAGATCGATGGTGACTTTAAACTCCCAACTTCATTGTGGAATAGCTGCATTCCACAGGTTGATCTTGAGCTGTTGTGGCTTAATTCGTGTAAGACTCTATGGGATATTGTAAAGCCTGCCTGGTTAAGAAGGAATCATATCTTCACGATTCATAGAGCCTATTTTTCACCACAGAGGCTAACTAAATTTGCAAAAGATCTTCCTGTGTGCTGTGCTAGATGCGGTGAAGAAGCGGCGTCTGATGCTCACATGTTCCTGACTTGCCCTCTCCTATCGAGCTTTTGGTACCAAGTGGGTAAGGCTCTGTCTACCTCTTTGGGGATACCTATTACCCTTGACTTTTCTCTGATTTTCTTTGGATTAATACCCAATTTGACTGGTTCACCCAAGCATCTGCTATTTTATGCCATCTTAATAGCAAGAAGAGAGATTTGTATTAAATGGAAAGATCCCAAGCCTCCGGAATTTTTAGACTGGCAGACTTCTCTCTTAAGGATATCCAAGATGGACCTTATAAGACCAGGAAGTAAGAAGAAGCAGGAATTTTGGAAACTTATGAAGTGGTGACGGGGTTTTTTTTTTTTTTTTTTTTTTTCCCCCCCTGTCCAATGATTTCATTGCCCTTCCTGCCTTGCTACTGCCTTCCGGGCCTAGCAATTGGGTCCCTAGTGTATGTCGCCGCTGGCTAGTGTTTGAGAAGGAGATACACCGGTAAGCTTGTCTGTTGATAAAGTTTACAAATCCAGTGCACTGAGGCGGTGTCACTCTTTTCTTCTCGCTCCAATGCCTGGGTGGCTTCAAATGGGCTGAATATGAGGACAAAAAAAAAAAAAAAAAAAAAAAAAAAAAAAAAAAAAGATTGTCCCTCCCTACAAGTGTGGGGATGACATCCACAAATGGATAACTGCTTTGGAGAGAGCTTGCAAAGTACAGCAGGTACCCCAAAGTCAGTGGGCAGCTATCTTGTGGCTCTCCTTCTCTGAGAAAGGAAGAGACAAGCTCCTCACAGTTAGTGATGAGGATGCAGATAATTACACTGTCCTGAAGAGTGCTCTGATTGATGGGTTTGGCCTAACCACTGAACAATACAGGTTGTTGTTCAGGGATACCCAGAAGACACAGACTCAGGACTGGACTGACTTTGTAGATTGTGCCACTAAGGCTCTGGAAGGCTGGCTATTGGGAAGTAAGGTTAAGGACTATACAGGATTGTATAATTTGATCATGAGAGAACAAATACTTAACAACTGTCAAAACCAGCTATTGCATCAACACCTGATTGATTCTGATCTGACTTCTCCCCAAGAATTGGGAAAGAAGGCAGATAGATGGGTCAGGACTAGAGTTAAGCAGAAAAACCAGAACCAGGGCGGTGATCAGAAAAAGGCAGACCAGAAGGGTAATGATCAGAAACAAAAAGACCAGAAGTCTTCACCAGGCCCCCAAAAGGCTCAGGGGGAGGGTGGTTCCAAAAAGGATAAGAAGAAAGAAGGCCAAAAGAAACCATGGTGCAACTATTGTAAGTCTACCTCACATTGGTTTAGTGAGTGCACCAAAAAGGATAAGCCCCCAGCCACCATTGCCCCTAAGGCAACTGTACCCCCTAGTTCAGCTGTAAGTGGTGGTTCCCAGCAAAAGGGTGTAGTAGGGTTAACCCTGGGAACTGAGGAGGATTCTGGCCTAGTCAGAGTACCTACTCAGGCTGTCCTGATCTGTGATGGGGACTTAGCTTTGTCCTCTACTGTAGGCCCCAGTAACCTGGGCAAGTACAGACAGACACCTTTTATCAACCAAAGAATGGCTCAGGCCTACAGGGACACTGGGGCTAGTGTCACAATGGTGACACCTGCTTTTGTGGACCCTGGACAGATCATACTAGGTGAGAATTACCTAGTGACCAACGCTAGCAATGCCACTACCTCCCATAGTGTGGCTATTGTTAACTTCTCCTGGGGAGGGGTAACTGGCCTCAAGAAAGTTGTTGTTAGTTCAGACCTTCCTGTAGAGTGTTTACTGGGCAATGATCTTGAAACTTCAGTTTGGTCTGAAGTGGAGTATAGGACCCATGCAGAAATGCTGGGGATAGATGCACATGTCCTTGCTGTGACCAGGTCACAGGCCAAAAAGTGCAACACTGAGCAAGTGCTGGATCCTGAAAATATGGACCAGTCACAATCCAAGAGAAAGAGCAGTAGGGTTAAGGCTGTGCCTTCCCCCCTGCCTCAGGTGGTGGATCAGCCCTCCCAGGAGGATGATTCTGAGAGCCCTGAAGGAACTGTCCTAGAAGAACTTGAACCTGATCAGGTTGAGTTTCTTGGGACAGGGGGACCTTCCAGGGCAGATCTGAGGCAGGCTCAATTAGACTGCCCCTCTCTTGAACCCCTCAGACAGCTGGCTGCTGCTGAGGCTGCAGGGAATGCTCAAGGTACCCATAGAGTGTATTGGGATGAAGGGCTACTGTACTCAGAGGCTAGAGACCCCAAGCCTGGCGCATCCAGGAGGTTGGTCATACCACTGAAGTTCAGAGGCTTCCTTCTAACCTTGGCCCATGATATTCCCCTTGCAGGACATTTAGGCCAGAACAAGACTTGGGACAGGCTTGTCCCTCACTTTCACTGGCCCCATATGTCAGAAGATACTAAGGAGTTTTGTCGCTCCTGTGTCACCTGCCAAGCCAGTGGCAAATCAGGTGGCACCACAAAGGCCCCCCTCATACCACTACCTGTGGTGGGGGTCCCCTTTGAAAGAGTGGGCATAGATATTGTAGGACCAATGGACCCACAAACAGCATCTGGGCACAGATTCATACTGGTGATAGTGGACCATGCCACCAGGTACCCAGAAGCAATTCCCCTGAGGACCACAACAGCTCCTGTTGTGGCAAGGGCCCTGCTTGGAGTATTCTCCAGAGTGGGCTTTCCAAAGGAGGTCATTTCTGACAGAGGTGCCAACTTTATGTCAGGATACTTGACTGCAATGTGGAAGGAGTGTGGTGTTAACTATAAGTTCACCACACCCTATCACCCACAGTGCAATGGGCTTGTTGAGAGATTCAACAAGACCCTAAAGGGAATGATAAAAGGATTACCAGACAAGCTTAGGCGAAGATGGGACATCCTTTTACCCTGCCTTCTGTTTGCTTACAGAGAGGTCCCACAAAAGGGGGTTGGCTACAGCCCTTTTGAGCTTTTGTTTGGGCATCCTGTAAGAGGACCCCTGTGTTTGGTGAAGGAAGGATGGGAGAGACCTCTCAGACAACCCAAACTAGACATAGTGGATTATGTACTTGGTCTCCGCTCCAGGATGGCAGAGTATATGAAGAAGGCTTCTAAAAACCTTGAGGCAAGCCAAGAACTCCAAAAAGCTTGGCATGACCAAAAGGCTGTACTGACTGTTTACCAGCCAGGACAGAAAGTGTGGGTGTTGGAGCCAGTGGCCCCAGCAGCACTCCAAGACAAATGGTCTGGACCCCACACTATTGTTGAGAAAAAGGGAGAAGTCACCTACTTGGTGGACCTTGGGACTCCCAGAAGCCCCCACAGGGTGCTTCATGTCAACAGATTGAAGGCATATGTTGACAGGGCAGACATGGGGCTACTCATGGCTACAGATGAGGGGCAGGAGGAAGAGAGTGACCCTCTCCCAGACCTGTTGACTCAGAACCCTGATGATGGCTCAGTTGATGGTGTGGTCTTTTCTGACAGCCTCACTGTCCATCAGCAACAGGACTGCAGACAAGTTCTGCAGGCCTACAGACATATGTTCTCTCTGACCCCAAGTCAGACAAACTGGTGCACCCATGAGGTGGACACTGGTGACAGTCTGCCTGTGAAGAGTAAAATCTACAGGCAACCTGACCATGTCAGGGACTGCATAAAAGTTGAGGTACAAAAGATGTTGGAGCTGGGAGTCATTGAACCTTCAGAGAGCCCTTGGGCTAGTCCTGTAGTCCTTGTGCCAAAACCTCACACCCAAGATGGTAAGAGAGAGATGAGGTTTTGCGTGGATTACAGAGGTCTCAATGCTGTCACTAGGACAGATGCCCACCCAATACCTAGGGCAGATGAGCTCATTGACAGACTGGCAGCTGCTAAGTTTTTGAGCACATTTGACCTAACAGCAGGCTACTGGCAAATCAGACTAGCTGAGAGTGCAAAGGCCAAAACTGCTTTCTCGACCCCAGGAGGACATTATCAATTTGTGGTAATGCCCTTTGGTTTGAAGAATGCACCTGCCACTTTCCAAAGGCTGGTGAATCAAGTCCTTACTGGGTTGGATGATTATTGTGCAGCTTATCTTGATGATAGTGCTGTCTTTAGCTCCACCTGGGAGGATCACCTGGTCCACCTGAGGAATGTTTTAGAGGCCCTGCAAAAGGCAGGCCTCACTATCAAGGCCACTAAGTGCCAGATAGGGCAGAGCAAGGTTGTATACCTGGGCCACCTAGTTGGTGGGGGTCAGGTTCAACCACTGGAGAGCAAGATCCAGACCATAAAGGACTGGGCTCCTCCAACTACCCAGACTCAGGTCAGAGCTTTCTTGGGCCTGTCTGGGTACTACAGAAAGTTTGTTAAGAACTATGGGTCCATAGTGACACCACTTAATGACTTGACCTCCAAGAAGATGCCAAAGAAAGTTCAGTGGACAGCAAGCTGTCAAAAAGCATTTGATGACCTGAAGCAGGCCATGTGCAGTGCACCTATTCTGAAAAGTCCAGACTACTCCAAAGAGTTCATTGTCCAGACAGATGCTTCTGAGTTAGGTGTGGGAGCTGTTCTTTCACAACTGAATGTAGATGGTCAAGACCAGCCAATTGCTTTTATAAGTAGAAGGCTGACCCCTAGAGAGAAACGTTGGTCAGCTATTGAGAGGGAGGCCTTTGCTGTGGTTTGGGCCCTGAAGAAGCTGAGGCCATACTTGTTTGGCACTCACTTCAAGATTCAGACAGACCATAAGCCCCTCTTGTGGCTAAATCAGATGAAGGGTGAAAATCCCAAACTTCTTAGGTGGTCCATTTCCCTACAGGGGATGGACTTCACAGTGGAACATAGACCTGGGACTGACCATGCCAATGCAGATGGACTCTCCAGATATTTCCACTTAGAACATGAAGACTCAACTGGTCAAGGTTAGTTTAATGTCCCTAAGTTTGGGGGGGGGGTTGTGTAGGAGAGTAGGGTCTGCTTTCTATGTTCACCCCCACTTTTTGCTTTTGCTTTACTGGTTTTCGACTTAGATGTGGCTGTGGGCCTGCTAATCAGACCCACAGCCCTGCTGTTCTCTCTCTAAATTACTACTATGTACTTTAGGTGCATAACCCATTTGGATAGGATCACCTTATTGGGCCCTGTACAGTGTACCCTAGGTACCCAGGGCATAGGTGTACCCTAGGCCTACCAGGGGCTGCAGCATGTATTGTGCCACCCCTGGCCTGGCCTTCCATTTTGACACAACTGGCTGATCACTCAGCTGGGGCAAGGTCGTGTAATCACCCCTTGCTTAGGTGTAGTATTCCTATACCTAACTTACATATAGACACATGTGTACCTATCAGTCACTCCTATGGCAGGCCTTGACAATCCTGGAGGCAGAGTGCTTGGTAACATGTGAGATGGTGCTCTAGCATGAGCTGAGCCTGTCTGCAGCTTTCGGAACCAAGTCCTTATAGCTGTTCTATGATATAGCCTACCATATACTCTTAAAGTACCTTATAATCTTAGACGGTTATGGTAACTATGGTTTGGCTTTATCAAAACATGTCGTGTAAGGTGTCTAACACTCGGGAATAATACCCCCATGCCATTTCTGGACATGAGAATATTATTCCCCCCTTCTAGAGGGAAAGACATGTTAAAATCATACTTCAACTGTTAGCCTCTGACCAAAGCCTCAGCATCACAAAATGGATGCTGCTGCCCCGACACAAGTCTGACCTCCTGCAGCTGGGAGTGATCCCAGCCAGGGAGGCCTGGACAATAGGTTTCCTGCTTGGGGAGGTGCTAGCACCTCCCCAGACAGCCTTTAGTGTATTGGGGCAGGGTGGGCTGAAAGGAATGAGACATGCCTGGGGCACACAAGGTGTTCCTTGCATAGTCCAGTTCAAACCGGCGCTGGGGCACTCCAGCCCCAGCTCTGGCGCGAAACTGGACAAAGGGAAGTGGGTGTAACCACCCCCTCCCAGGTCCCACCCATAAGGCGTGACCTAGCAGGTATCCCAGCCCCCCAGATTAGTATAAGAGTGGGAGTTGGGCCTCAAGACTTTAGATTATCCTGAACCTGCAAAACTGAACAGAAACTCTGGACCTTCGACATTCGACGAAAGAAGAAGACTGAAGAATCTCCCTTGTAGCCAAGGAGTGGCTACCCTGTGCAAACAGGCACCATCAAGTGACTACCCTTTGCTTTGTGAAACGTTCGACGAGGAACCGATTGCAGAGCCCGACCAGAGCCTTGATTTCCAGACTTCTCCGACCCTCATCCACATCTGCAGCAGAGCTGAGATCCGTGGAGGCGACGAGCGACGTGGGACCGGCTACCTGGGAAAAGTGGCTAGTAACTTACAGCGCAGCTTCTGAGGTACCCTCGAAGTTGTGCACCAGGGATTGAGAAGCCCCAACCCCAAGCACCATCTGCACCGAAGACCAGCCCCCCACACTCCACGAGTCCTGCGTGGGGCCCTTCAGCATTTTCCTGCTTGCCGCGTCTGTCCGGTTGCTTGCCCGCTGGCTAGTGGCCTTTGTGACGACGCTCCCTGAAATCTTCTGCGCTGGTTTGGCTCCTCCAGACTGGCTCCCGCTTCTCTGCAAAGAAGAAGCACCCCAGACCTTCCTGGTCTGCATCAGAAGCAAGTCCTTTGTTCTTCGTGGGTTCCGCTTGCCAAGGCTTGGTGAGTCCTAGTCCAACTTCGACGCCGCCGACAGCAAGAGCCTTCGTGGGACAGCTCGCCTCCTGGTCCTGGTCGTCCTCGACGCTAACTGGTCCTCCTGGCTGCAGCGACAAGCTTCACCTTCACCTGCAACTCTTCACGACATCGCCTGGTTCCTTCCTGGTTCCACGTGGTCACTGGCTAGTGACCTTGACTCTGTCCCCTCTGCTTGCAGGTTTCTTCTCTTCTTGATCCCAGGCTTGGGATCCACCGGACACTCTCCCCTGACTGCCTGTCAGCATCTTTCTTCAGGCATCCATAGGAGTCGACGACGAAAACGACGCATCTTCACCCCTATGCACCCGCAGCCTGTGGGCTAGGTAACTTGGGTACTCCGGTGCTCATCAGGATAGTGACTATCCTAGTGTCTAGTTTTCAAGTCTCAACTTCCTAGCTACTCCGGAAGTGTCCTAAATCTATCTATTTCTAAACTGTAACATTGCTATTGACTTTTACGCATTACGCGTGAGTGTTTCCACTCTGCACACGAATCCCGTGGGCCTCCCACTTCCTAACTAACGCTAGTGTAGTGTAGCCCCAGCGATTCCCTAGGCCTAGGCCTATTCTATTTCCGTGACAGTGGTTCTTATACCACTTCTTTAGTATATGGTTTGCGTGGCCCCTAGGGCCTAACTGTATTACTTACCTGTGTGACTTACTGTATGCATTAATAAGACTGTGTTGTACTTACCTCTAAACTCATAAAGAGTGCTGAGGGTTTGCTTAGAATAAATACACTTTATTTTATATATATATATCTGTTGTGGTGTCCTTTCATTTGGTATTCAAGGGATTATATATGGTATCACAGCTGGCTTCACATGCCATTCAGAGTTTAGCCTAAGACTGCTCTTGTCCATGCTACCACTAGGATAGCTGGTCTATAAGGTTGACTTTACAACCAATCACCATAAGGGTATTTGGACTGATATAAGGTGTACACTATAACTAGTGACATCATACATCAGGCCAACTTCTCACATGGTGTTTGTTAACATATTTGCTAAGCTGATGTTGGTGCAACCTTATAACAAAACGAGGCTGGGTCAGACATATTAAACCCTGAAAAAATATGGAAATTTCGATGCAAATGTTTTTGAACTGCCCTTTGGCGGTGTTGAACAATGTTCCCACTGGTGGAATGTGAACCCGTTTCTAGGAGTTGCAGATTTATGCAGAAAGTGATGACCATAATGTTGATAACAATACATTGATTCATAATCTGCTGAGCTCTCCAATGTTTCACTATTAGAAAATGCAGCCTATTTTTCGAAATCGGACATGTTATTTACAGTCTCAAAATCCCAATCATCGGAAAATGCACTTGAGGTAATGATATCACTTAATGATATTTTAAATAAATGTGGATTTTTTTTTAATTTCTGTCGGGCCAAATATTTTGAAATCAACCTTGTCCCAAACTATACCATCTGGTATAGGAACTGCTGTAATGTTCACTGATGACAAGTCTCTTTGTTCCCGATGAGATGATTGATGTGGTTTTAAAAGTAAATTCACATTTTGGGCTACAGAGCTTTGCCGAATATATTGTCCGTTAATAAGCATGCTAAAAACTATTACTAAGCCTAACCAGAAAAGAAGGAAAAGTACCCCGGTAATTATCAATACTTCTACCCACGGTGATACCAGGTAAGTCTTTTTAAGAAAGTTCAGGCAGTTTTTAACTTGCTGCTTGCATAATTTTTGGGCTGGCGTCGTTTCTGGTTCACCTGGATCTAATGAAAACGTATCAAAGTTTATGAAGTAGCCAGGAGCAGTTTGATCAATTGTTGGAATTGCATCAGGATTTGTTGAAATCATAGTTTGCTCTTGTCGAGGCATGTTGACATAAACATCAGTATTTGGTCTTATAGCAATTTATTTGTTTATTTTGTTGAATGTGATTTCGAAGTTGAACTTCAGGTTCAAGGGGAATGAGTTCCATAGCTTTGTTGCATAGTCCTTCATTCCTTACAGGAGGCTCTTCAAACGTGATGAGTCTTTCCTAATCAACTTCTTGAATTGTAGCGAGAGGAGGGTGTCTGCTACTTTGAAGTCCACAAGGCCTACTACTTAGTATCAGTCACATAGTGTGGTTTGATTAGGTCAATTGAGACAAATCTTTTCTCCTTTTTTCCGGGAAGAGACGGTAGGAGTACAATTCTTGTTCCTTCAATTGTGAGGACCGGTACAGGTTCCTATAAGATGGCCCAAATTCTTTTTTGTACGCTATTTTCTCTCTGACCAGATCCCTGACTTTTGGGATCCACACAGGTCCTGCCATGACTGATTTGACTTCCCCAGTGGCGGTCTGCTTCAGGTGGGCATTACTTTGTAGTGTCCTGGATGCATTCAGATCCTGTAAAACAGCCAAACGATCATGGATGTCAAATGTTTTTCATCCGCCACTGCGCCTTCACAATCAAGATCAGGTACCCACATTCTTGTCCCAAATAGGACCTCATATGAAGTGAACCCCCATAGAGAACTTCTTGGCATATTGTTAAGGGCCATCTGGACTCCATACAGACGTTTTACCCAGCTCTCACCCGTGCCTAATACTCTAGCTGTTAAAGACTGCTTTAAATCTCGGTTTTTCCCCTCCACTACCACATTTCCCTCTGGATGGTACGGAGAGGAGAAGAGTACCGCAATGGTACACCCAATTTTTGCATGGCCTCCTTGTAAGCCCTAGAGCTAAACGCAGGGCCCTGGTCAGAATGTTATATGCCAATTGCGTATGTCCCTATGAAGACTCGTGGATCTTTTATAACAGTTCGAGCATCAGCCGAGCGCTGGGGCCACACCCATAGGAATCTCAAGTCTGCTTTGTTAATCCAGGCCACCAATAGGGTTGTTTCAATAAGGATACTGTTGCCATTAACGCCTGCATGTGCAGAACCTATAACTTTGTGTACTGCTAGAATTAAACCTAACCTATGATCCATGTTTGGAATTACTCTATCCCCCACTCCAGGAATCTGAGCAAATGGAAAGTTATTTGCATCTAACTTGTAGGAGTACACCCAATTTTTGCATGGCCTCCTTGTAAGCCCTAGAGCTAAACGCAGGGCCCTGGTCAGAATGTAATGTGCCAATTGCGTATGTCCCTATGAAGACTCGCAGATCTTTTATAACAATTCGAGCATCAGCTGAGCGCTGGGGCCACACCCATAGGAATCTCAAGCAGGAATCCACTGTAACCATGATATATCTGTAAGCCCACTCTCTTTTTAAGGGGCCACAGTGATCTAGGTAAACACACGCTGGTGTCTGCGCAGGACGTGTTACGGTGGAACCTTTCATCTGCTGGCAGATGTCGCATTTCAAGACATAGTCCTTAGTCTGCTTTGTTAATCCAGGCCACCAATATCACGTGAGTCCTTGGTAGTTTCGATTTAAACTTCACTACCTATTCCGATAGCATTTTATGCTTATTAGTGTCACCTTTTGCTTCTTTGAACCGGCTTTGAACCCAGTATTGCAAGTATTCATTACATGACTGTACACAGTAAAAGGAATCACACACAATTAGTGGGGGAATTCTCGATCCGTATTTACAAGTGCCAGTATCAGTGCTTTTAGTTCTGCCAACTGTGCCGGGCAGTCTCCTAGAGATTGCGTTTTGGTGCAACTTGGATGGAACTTTCCATCCCGCATGTGACCTTTAACGATTGTACATGCTGCGCTATATTGTTGCGTACTCCCTATGGCCGGTTGAGCAGATCCGTCAGTGTAAATGATATATCATACTGATCCAGAGGCATTATTTCATTTGGTAGAGGATATTCTTCTCCGCATTGCAGGAATGCTTGTGTCTTTAAATTTGGGTTGTACCTGTATTCTACATCTGTTGCAGTGAGAGAATTAGCCCATTGTATCCATCTCGGATGTAAGGCTTTTGCGTTAGGTACGCTTGCCTTTGTCGCAGCCTCTAAGACTGGAACCGGAGTCACTACTATTATTCGTTTCCCCCTGAGCCAGTGCTCTTTCTCTTACTACAGCAGTCTGTTCTGCTGTCAGAATATTTTCAGTAGATGCAAAGCGCATCTCAGCATTAGTGTACAAATGTGATTTGTATACAATTGGTACTGTTTCACCTTCATTATATGTCAGATAGGTGTACCCAGATTGACCCGCAATTATACGAATCACCAGGATGCGTACGTTTACGCGTGTCTGCAAGTGTTTGGAAGCTATCATGTCAGCCTGTGTCCAATGTCTCACTGAAAAATCTGGTTTTATCAAGTAGTAGAAAGGTTTTACTCTTTCTGCGTAATCCAAAATGTATTTTCTACCAAAATTTAGAAATCTCAGTATGGATTGTAGATTTTTTAATGACTTGGAGGTTGGAGCAGTGCACATGTTTCTAAAAAATTGGCTGCCAAGCTTTTCCCTTCACTTCAAAGCTCATATCCTAAAAACAGGACACTGAGGTGGGCGATTTTTGATTTTTTAAAGTTACATTTGTAGCCCTCAGATGCAAATCCCCAAATGATGGTATTCACTCTGTTCAAGTGCTCCTCCTGGCCATCGTCCGTCAGATAAATATCATCCACATAGGACAATGCCTCTTCATCTCATTTTTGACGTAACTCGGTTACTCTGGCCAAAATCAACCCCGGGCTGTTCTAATACCCTTGGGGGAACTGACAAAATTGCTGGTGTGACCCTAGCACTGAGAATGCTGTTAAATACCTGCTTTCAGGCGCTATGTTATGGAAAAAAAATCAATTTGAGATATCAAGTGTTGTTTTGTATTTTTTCCGCACAACCTTATTTATTAATGCGGCACTGTGTGCATTTTGGACTGTAAATGTCTTAGTGCAAGTGTTTAAATGTCTGTAATCTAAAACTAGACGATATGTATTATCAGGTTTCATGACAGGAAACAAAGTATTGTTCATTTGAGAGGTGCATGTTTCAATCACCCCTTGGTATTCAAGTTGATCTAAGATCTCCCTGACTGTTTTTTTAGCTTCTTGCTTTGTTGGATACTGCCTCTGTGCAGTTGGAGTATTTTTTAAAGGAATAATGTGGTGGGTTGAATCCTCATCCCATCCAACATGGTTTTTGTATAATTCCGGAGCCTAGGCTACCGCCCACTCCTGCGCAAATGCATGTTGTAAGTGCCTTGGAATATGATCTGAGAAGTTTGGTAGAATTACCGTTTCTCCTTTAGGGCAATCCATGACGAATGCTGGCGGACAATCTTGTTCAGCTAACAAAATGTCATAGCCAAACGTAAGGTTCTCCCAAAAGAGATCACTCACTTTCCTACTTTTGTCCCCCTCCATTTGGAGTGTTATTTCATATACTTTATGTGGGACACTAACTCTAGTATCAGGTGTTTCCACCGTGATATAATCATTCAAGTCTGCTGTCACCAGAAATTCCATCAGGTTCTGGCGAGCTATTGTTACTTCTGCCGCACTGTCTAGCATCGTCAGAGCCCATTCCCCGTTCAGTAGTCGAGTCCTCAGAATTCTGGGAATGTCTGATCTTTAGACCTGCAACTTTCTTCTTCTTGAACTGTGGCTTTTGCTTTGACTTTTCTTCTTTTTTGGAAGTATAATCTTGAGCGTGCTGCTTGTCTCTGGACTTTGTACGCTCTTCTTGTCTTTCTGACCGTCCTTCCCTCTCGGAGTTTTTCGATGAACCCTGAAAGGAACGAGAGGAACGTGTATCAGTATCCTGATACCTGTCCGGTATCCTATAGTATCCCTATTCCTAAGGTTATACCTCTTTTCGGAGGGTTCCTATGGAGGAGATCTACCTCGGGATTGAGATCTGTTCTCTTTAAAGTTTTGTTGTTTTTTGTTATCCCACTTCTCTTTGAAAAAACAGGTGTCTGCCTTGAAGTGTCCTTTTCAGGACTGCCCATCAGTTGTGGTTTTAAAGTTTTCCCACCCAAACTGTCCCTGCCTAATTCTGCATACGCAGTTTCAATTATTAGCATTTTGCACATTTTTAAAGTAGACAATCCGAGCAAAACCTGTACATCATGAATAAATGCTTGCCAGTAGTACAGAAACAAGCTCTCAACAGGAGAGGGTGTAGCAGACGAACTGCATAACAATGACTACAGGAAGTCCAATGACTGCGCCTATCTAGAAGCACTTCAGGGCCAAAAAGGTCGTACCACTGATCGGCATGTAAATAAGTCAGACATGGTACAAATTGCAGCAACTGTGGACATAGGATGCAACAAAAGGAGGACAACATAAATCAAGAAAGGGGTAGGAGAGTCGCTTGAGACCTGCCGCCGTGTCTGGTGTAGCCGAGAGGGGAGGGGGGAAAGGGGAGGGTGGGGCCCAAGGTTCATCAGGACTCAGCAACAATGAGGGGGGAAAGGGGAGGGTGGGGCCCGGGTTCATCAGCACTCAGCAGCAATGAGGTTCTGTAGTCGATGGGTCAGAGTGTCTTGGAAGCTAGTGCTATTCACCGCCCGTAGAATCAGAGGGGGATCCGTGATTATCGGCCGGAGACGGCATGTGGAGGTCCCCTGTGTTAGTGACCATTTCCCAGAGCTTCAATACCATAGTGTCCCACTCAGGCGTAAGGGGAAATTTGCGGAGACCAAGGAGGTTTTCCCGTCGGAGGGCCACCCCTTCTGCTTTAGCCCAGTTAAGCTGAGACCGTCACCAGGCGAGTGTGTGAGGTGATAGGGGGGATTTCCGCTGCTTAATAATTAAGCGTTTGGCTGCTATAATACCCAGGGCTAGAAATTGATTGGTGGCTCTGTGCTTCATGTTCCTTCTAAATAACTGCAGTATGTAAAACTCCCATTGAAATGAAACGGTACGAGAGGTGCAGGTCGCCAGGTTAGTCGACACACTGCTCCAGTATTCACTTAAGACTGGGCAATGCCACAGCATGTGAAGAATGTCAGTATCCAACTGCCGGCAACAGGGGCAGATTGCATCGGTATGGAGGAAGTACATGTTGATTGAGGCGGGGTAAGTAGACACTATGGAGCACAAAGAATTAAAATCTGTTTGAATCGTTGATTGCGCAGTATATATGTGGGACTACCCCTGACTGTGGTCCATTCCCTATCTGTGAATACCCTGCCCAGAGCCCACTCCCAATGGTGTCTAAGTCAAGTGAGATCAACTACTGTGTGTTATTGGATGGAAGATGCAAACCAACGTGTCAAGTGTCCCCCTGTACCCATCACATGCAGATATTGCAAAGTGTAGTGCATGGGGGGTTCCTGTGTAAGAGTACCCCATTTAGATGTTAAGGAAGCCATAAGTGTGCGATGCAAAAAAAACTGCCCAGGACGTACGTTCCCCTCCACTATGAGTTCCTGATATGAGATGAGGGAGCCATCTTGGAAGAAGTCCCCTATATTTTGGATTCCTTCCGAGGTCCAGTGCTGCAGTTCTGCCACTGTAGTGTAAACGCACCCGTGGCGTTCCCAGCAGTGGGATGGCAGGGGCGTATGGGATGGTGGTTTTAGTAAGAAAGAGACACAGCCGAAAGCATCTATAGGCTATGTTGAGGAGGAGGAGGATGTCGGGAGGTCTGGGTTTGGAGCAAGGGTGAAAAATCTGTAAGAGGAAACCCTGCATCAGCGGGGGTTGTAATGAAGCTGTGTCAGATAAATGACGAGATGCCAGCCACCTAGAAGCCCATTGCAGCTGGGAGGCTAAGTAATAATGTTCGAAATTGGGTACCGCTAAACCACCCTGTCGGCGGCCAAATATAACTGCCCTAAGGAAACTATGGCGTGAGGTACCCCAGATAAAGTCTCTCACAGTCTTTTCCCACTGCTTAAAGAAGGGGGAGGAGATAATGAGTGGCAGGGTGGTAAAAAAGTAAAGAAGGCGGGGGAGAACCACCATTTTAATAAGGGCAACCCTCCCGGAGATTGCCAAAGGAAGGGTCTTCCAGAACCCCATCTGAGCTTGAATCGATGTGACAGCTTGGAGTATATTGCCGTCAAAGAGGTCAACCATGGATCGGTATATTCGAACCCCCAGATAGTGGAAAGGATCTACACACCAAGTTACCGGAGTACCCCCAGAACGTATCCCAGATCTGGCGCCTCCTCAATGAATGGAGAGAGTATAGATTTCTCAGCGTTAACCCGCAACCCCGAAGCTCGCGCAAAAAGACTCAAGGCCAGGTCGAGTGTGGGAGAAATGTTGTGTAGATCTCAGGCGTACAAAAGCAGGTCATCTGCGTAGAGCGAGATGGTGTGTGCACCGTCTCCCAACGTAATTCCCATGTCCACGTGGGCACGAATATGAGCCGCCAGCGGCTCAGCTGCCAATGCAAATAAAAGGGAGAAGAGCAGGCACCCCTGTCGGGTCCCCTGCCGCACCCGAATGGGATCAGAAACATAGGGCCGCATCCGAACCAGAACCGTGGGCTCGTGATAGAGCAACAGCACCATACCAAGAAAGTACGGCCCCAAACCAAAGTGGGCCAGAACAGCAAACAAAAAATTCCAGGTTAGTGATTTGGAGGCCTTCTTAATGTCCAACACTATGCACCCCGAGCGAGGCCAGTCGACAGGAGCGTAATCAGCTACCCGAAAATAGCACCGTATGTTCAAGGCAGTGTTGTGCTGTGGAACAAATCCGTTCTGGTCAGAGCGTACCAGGTCAGGGACAAGGGGAGTCAGCAGATCAGTTAAGACTTTTGCCAGAATTTTATAGTCCGTGTTCAGGATCGCAATTGGGCGATAAGAGCCAGGGGATGTAGGATCCTTGCCGGGCTTCAGCAGTGACAGCACGTTGGCTGTGCGCATAGTGGGGGGTAGAATCCCATCCTCGATAGCTGCAGTGAATAGGGAATACAGGTGTGGTAGTAAGTGGTCGGCGTACGTCTTAAAGAACTCAGCCGGGAGGCCATCAGGACTGGGTGTTTTCCCAGAGGACAAGGAACGCAGTGCATCTTTTATTTCGTCCTCCGTTAGAGGGGAGTCTAAGGCAAGAAATTGATCAATGGTACGGGTGGGCAGCTCCACTGAGTCTAAAAAGGATTCCACACTTGGGGTGTTTTCCACCAACTGGGATCCATACAGTGCAGCATAGTGTTTAGTCATCAGTGCATGAATGTCTCTCTGTGTGCGATGCTTGTGGCTCCGATCGTCAACCAGGAACTGTATTGGACGCTGGGGGTGTTCCTGGCAGATTAGGTAAGCCAACAACTTCCCAGCCTTCTCCGCCGTAGAGTGAGTACGGGCCGAGTGTGCCAAATAATTGTGGCACCTCAGTCTCTCCAGCAGCGCCATCCGTTCTATGTGAGCAGCATTCAATCTCTCCTGCTGGTCAGGGTAAATGACAACCCGTGTTTCGAGGCAGAGCAGTTGTCTCTCAATGGAGGAGAGGGAGGTGTCTAGCTGTCGACGGACATTCCAAGTCAGCCCCAAACAGTGACCCCTAATCATCATCTTGAAGGCTTCCCATTCGGTGAGAACTGAGTTTGTGAAATCCGTGTTAAGCGCAATGTAGGATGCCACTGCCGCCTCCTCGGAAGGCAGGATCTTCCAGGGATGCTGTCTGTAACTGCCAGGCCGGGATCGGGGGAGGTTGCGCCTCCCAGGTGAGGTGCATTAACAGCGGGTTGTGATCCGAGTGTGTCCGGCCTAAATAATCTATGGAGTGTATCAGGGGGAGTAGTGCTGTGGATGTGAGTATGCGATCAAGTCGTACATGCAGGTTATGAACCGGAGAATAAAAAGAGTAGTCTTTGGGATTGTGGATGGCGCTCTCGCCAGGTATCTGAAAGGGCCCAGTTATCTATCCAGGATTTCAGGAAGTTCGCATTGGAGGAAGCCGTAGTGGTATGAAGGGGGGGAAAGGAACGGTCAAGAGAAACATCCAGTACCGCATTGAAATCGCCACCCAACAGCCACCGGGTCTCTTTCCATAGGAGAAGTGTCAGTAAGAAAGGTATTCTGTGCAGTATTGGGCGCATAAATGGAGCCCAGCAAGATAGGCTGACCATTCAACCTGCCCTTTACCAAGACATAACGCCCCATTGGGTCAATCAGGACTTCTTCCTCCTCCCATGGGACCCCAGCTTTGACACATATCACCACCCCTCTGGCCATGGAGGAGTAGTTGGTACTGTATATTTGGCCCTTCCAGCGGCAGCGGAGACGAGAGGCTTCTAGACTCATGAGGTGAGTCTCCTGCAGGAGCGCCATCCTTGTCCCGCGACGCTGCAGGTAAACATAGATGGCATACCTTCTAGAGGGTGAGTGAATGCCCCTAACATTCCAAGTTACTATATTAAGATTAGTCATTGGCTGTATTAAAACCTGTGAGCCCAACCGATAGGTAGTGTCCCCCTTGGTGTGATGAACCACCCCGGGGAGGGTGTGTGTAGTGGCAGCAGGTCTGAAAGCATGGAGACTCTTGCAGGGGGGAAAAAATAAAAGTGTGAAAATGTTGAAGGTGTAGAAACAGTATCAGAGCGGGTCCCCAACATGGGAAACAGCCCAAACAAATGTGCCACATCATGGCAACTGGGTTAATGTTGTTGGACGACTTCGGGGAGAGAACCAATTGAAGAGAATAGGAAAGGGGGAGGCAGGTAGAGAGACTATCCCCCTTAGTTATCCCGAAAATAGCAGGAGATAGAGCATCGGAGAGGAAAGGGAGAGCAGCTTGGTTTAGCATTATATCATGCCCAATTAAGGGCCAGGCTCAAATAATTCCGTCCGCTGTCTGGGGGGTGATGGTCGGAAGCGGGGGGAAGTCTGCATCTAGGGACCACTCAGGTGTGGAGCCGGAGTCTCCAGATTTTGGCAGAGACTCAGCAGAGTCAGCCGGGGATGGAGGTCCGGTGGACTGGAGGGCCGCCACGGACTGCAGGGTCTCCAGATGCTTCAATCGGACCTGATCTGGATTCGGGACAACCACGAGTGATCGCTTGTCTCTGTTCCTTTTCCCGCATCCACCCCGGCGGGGATGCACATGGGGTCGGGATTCCTCTGTCAATTTGGGCGCCACTGCCTGTCCATGTTCTTCGAGCCAGTCCCAGGCCTCCGTGGGAGAGTCAAAGTATCGGGTATTGCCGTCCCTGATTACTTGCAGATGTGCGGGGAAAAGCATGGAGTAGCGGAGGTCTAGGTCCTGGAGCTGCTTCTTAACTGCACTAAAAGTGGCCCGTCTCCGCTGAACCTGGGCTGTATAATGTGGGAAGAGGGAGACGGTGAAGTTCTGTACCTCAGGGCCGGGGTGCTTGCCAAGTTCCCGTAGGATAATATCCCTGTCACTGAAGTTCATCACTCGGAACAGGAAGGGGCGAGGATGGGCCCCCGGGGGAGGCCTACGATCAGGCACTCTGTGGGCCCGTTCTATTAAGTACTGCGGGGATAGTGATCCAGGGGGCAGCAGCTCTCTCATCCAGGCCTCTGGGAAGGTCTCAGGATCTCGCCCCTCTGCTCCCTCCGGCAGACCAACCACACGAACATTATTGCAACGCGATCGCCCTTCAGTGTCGTCAACCTTCTCTTCCAGGGTGCACACACGGCCCAGTAGATCCTGAAGCGCGGAGGCGCAGCTCCGGGATCGAGGTTGTAGGTCTGCCAGTGCTGTCTCCGTCTCGTGGACCCTATCCAAGAGTTTGTGCTGGTCTGCTCGGAGGAGCGTGAGATCAGACATAATAGTATCCATCTGGCCCTCCAAAGAAGTGCGGGTCAAGTCCAATGCATTGCCAATCCGTTCCACAGCTGCTAGGACTGTGAGGTAAGGATTCAGAGTCCCCGCAGTATCCCCCTACCCCCCAGGCAGTGTCGCTCTGGGTTCGTTGGCCGCACCGGTGTCCAATGTTATATATGGTGACACTCCTCCAACAGGGAGATGACCCACTGTGTCCCAGGTAACCGTAGGGCCCCCCAAAGTTCCGCTCCACCCCCCCAGGGGCCACACGCCCTGCCGCCAGAGAAGATGTAACAGTTGGAACGGGAGAGACTTGCTGCCCTCACGGGTGTGCGGTACGGGTGCTTGTGCCCTGGTCTCAGAGGGTATTACCGGAGGCCGTTGGGGGTGGCCTCATCCAGGGAGTGTTTAGGTAGCGCTGCAGAAGGCGCGTACGTCCTCCGGGCAATGTCCCGGCCGATGGACTGGACAGGTGGGACACCTCACCCGCAAGAGCCCCAGGGCGGGGGTTCCCATGCGTGCAAGGCCCCTACCACGATGGTGACACAACCACCACCAAGTTGCGCCACCATACCTTTATTGAGTGCAAGCGGGGACCCGACCCCGTGGCCCCCACCGACAGAGCGAGCACCGCTGTCACACTGCACAGCTCCCCACAGTGGCAGGTTCCGCCCCAAAGGCAGATGGTTGAAAGTCCAGCAGGTCGGAGCCCCCACAGAAGCGGACTGGCAGAGAGCACGAATGGCACCTCAGAGCAGACCCCCTACGTAATTAGGCCCGGTAGTCACATGGGCCACCTACAGCTCGAAGTCCCACTAGCCGAGTGTGCTGTGTCCAGCACACGCCGATGTGTCCCTGGTGCAGGCCTCAAAGAAGAGCCACAGTGGAGAGTACCGCAGGTAGGCCGTGCGCTAAAGCATCCTAGGTGTTGGCGTGAAGTAAGCCGGCTTTTCCCGGGCTCAGGTGAGAGGCCCTAGGACCGATTGACCCCCGTGGCCCCCCACAGTAGCACACAAGCCACAGTCACCACCCACGTGCCCAATGCAGCAGCCAGTAAGTCTCAGTGGGTCTAGGTGGGGGCCCTGGGCCCGACTGACCCCCGTGGCCCCCCACCACAGGGCAGAAGCAGTTGTTGGAACTTGAGGACTCACCTCACCAGACACCCGGTATTTCCAGCAGTGAATGCCGGTGGAGGCCCTAGGCCCGATAGACCCTCGTGGCCCCCCACCGCAGGACGTCGCAGCACCAGTCCTAGAGCTCGCCCCAGCAGCTGCGCGGCCCTCACCTTGTTGCTGCCAGGCAGGGGTCCCTAGGCCCGACCAATCCCCGTGGCCCCCTGCCGTTGAATAGGTGCCACAGCATCAGTCCACAGGCCAACCTCTCACAGCAGGGCATCACCAGCTAGCATCAGGCAGTCAGCGGGAGCGACATCCGCATCAGCAACTTAGGCCCACATGGCAGGTGCCATTTGTAGAAACATTCGTACGCGACCTCCACCTCTCCTCCGGTCTCAATGCGGCAGCACGCCCCACTCTCTTCAGGGACCCGCCGATGCAGGAGGCAACAGTGTGTGGCAGTCCAAAAGTCTCCCCAGGGACCGCCATGGATATCTGAAGCCGCGGGGGTGCCGCGCCTGTCCCGCTCTCCACATCGGGGCCAGGCTCATGCAGAGATACAGGCCACACTGCGGGTGGGGGGGGGTGCTGCGGCGCATCGTCAGGCCTCGGAAGTTCCTCCTCGGTTGCAACTGCCTTATGCAGACTTAGGGTACATACATCAGGCAGGTAAAAACCACAGATTGCAAGAGATGCTCAGGATAAACAGGGGATTTGACTGCGGAGTGCTAGCAAGATGCCTTTAAACCAATATTAGTGTTCCTGGTACATGAGTGGAACCGCTATGTCCTCAAATGGACCATATTCAACTGGTGCATCTCCTTGTGTGTAAGAGTGAAATGTCTTTGTTCTTGCATTTGCTGTTAGGAATGTAACCCACGAATAAAATACCACAGTTTAGTTTGATTCGTGTGCCTCAGTCACGAAAACTACTAAGCCACCCCTAGCTGATAAACCATTTTCTAACAGTTTCATGGTGACTGTATGTCTGAATTTTTCTGCAATCGGAATTGCATCCGCATCTTCTTCTCCTGTTGAGAGGTGCAGATCCACTACTACGTTATCTCTGTCCTCAGTCATTTTGTAAAGAAGAAGTTTGTCCAAGGGAACTAAGATAAGGTTTTATACACAATTTTAGGAACACTGTATCCTTCAAGCCTGATTAACCAACAGCTAATAAATAGCATTTTTCGCCTACTCAGCTGTGGCGGAATTTGTGCCCACCCACTCCAGACGTCTCTGGTGTTTTGTGAGTAGGGGTCTCTGAGAATAGCACAACTGAACTACTCAGATTCTACTGTTAAATAAGTACCCAAATAACATTGGCGGCGCCATGTGGTGTAGTTCCTATATTATCTATACAGGATCTGTGCATTTTGGATAACATAAACTGTGCGACTGGTGGCGGACTGATTCTGTGCACCCCCACTGGATTCGTTAGCCTGTCTGTATCAGCTGGCTCACAGTGCCACTAGAATCTCCTCTTATCGGGGAGAGAATAGTTTCTGGCAACCTCAGAACATGACAACCCTGATCCCTCAGGATAGTGGAAACAATATACTACTTTTCACTCAGTCAATCGTGCTCACTTACGGGCCTATTACTATCCGCCCGCCACCGCAACGGCAAACGGGACAGCCCGCCAGAGGTGCGGCGGTCCCACCATGCCAATCAGGATGTGACCACCACACTGGCGGTCACATCCCGCATTTTTTACATTGCGGCGGGTGGTGCTGTAAGCAGCACCAGACGCAATGTAAAAAATGCATGTTGTGCATTGGCATGCACAACGTGACAGGCACCGCGTGGTGCCTGCCTGCCACCTTGTGCATGCCAATGTAGGGGGGTACCATAGGTACCCCCCAAGTGCAGGCACCCACCCCCCATACACCAGGGGCCCGCATCGGGCCCCCAAAGTTTTCCCTGCATGCCTTTCCATGGCAGAGTCTCCGCCATGGAAAGGCATCAAACCGCAGGCATACTAATATGGATGGCGGTCCATATTGTGTTCCTTTTCCACCCAGATGGCAATCCGACCGGCGGAAAAGCGGCGGATGGTCCTTCCGTCCGCCGCGGTGCCCCTCGCCATACTAATATGGGGGGGGTGAACCAGGGACATTTGGAGGGTGGATCGCCACCGCCGGCCCGGTGGTTGCGGTCCACCCGATATCATAACGGGCCCCTTCGTTTGTCTCAGAGATACACAGAATGAACAGTCTGGGCGTTTCAATAAGTATTTATTGAACAGTTGTTATTCTAGTGTAGAATAGATGAGCTGCAACAACCATTAGACAGTAGCAGAGATGTATGATTAGCAATACTACAAAAGTGAAGGGATGGTATAGCTCTACCATCTTGCAGTAATCATGAATATACACAAGTACATAGAATACATGATAATAAGTGCGTACTCCTACGATGTCTCCCTAACTAGATGTACCTGAATGTACCTAGCATCTGTGTAGGTGTTTTGCCAAGTAGCCCTCTAGGATCTAGTCCACCCCCATCACCTGAGAATTAGAGAATGTGGTACCCCGTCCTGGTCCAGAGTTGTACACCCGGCGAGGGATGTTAGACTACTGCTAGCTGGAGTGTCTACATGCAGGAACCTCAGCGTCTCTGTTCACTGTGCAAGCCGGGAAGTCACAGTCTCCTCTGTCTTTCTAAGCAAGACAGGATGTCCCCAGGGGTCCTACCTTACTATGTTACTGTGTTGGTCTAAAGGATGATGTCGGCCATGAACTTTATACAAAGATATTATACAGGAGATGTCAGTCCTGCTGTTAGTCCAGCTGTGCTTCCAAGAAGCCTCATGCAAAATGTCTGAGATTCGAACTAGGGAAAAACCCGTGTTCTGAATGCAGTGTATTATCTAGGTAAAAGGTCAGTGCCTAAGAACGTTACAGATGTAATGTAGGGAAGAATATAGGTGAAAGGTTGTGATGTTACCTGTGCCTATATATGCAATATAACACCATGTTCTGTCTTCAGTGCGGGCAACTAACATTGGACGTTCACTGAATGCGCAAAGCGTGCAATGCACTACAGTTAGAGATGAATAATTATGTGAAACACACCCAAGCATGGAGCATGCAAGAAAACGATGTTTTCTGTTGATTGTAAACCTATTTCAATGTTTTCTCAACGGAATTGTACACATTAAGGGCCAGATGTACGACCCTTTATTGCTGCTGCAAACAGGAGATCCTCCCGTTTGCGACCGCAAAAAAGGGTAAAGGCATGTACAAATGCTATTAAAATAGCATTTGCAACTTATGCTATGAGGAAGGGGCGTCCCTTCCTAATAGCGAGTCACCATGCCATGCACAATTGCGGACCCAAAACACTTGCAGTTTACCACCTACTTTAAGTAGGGGGTAAACCACTCACAAACGGGAAGGGGTCCCCAGGGGATCCCTTCCCCTTTGTGAGTATGTGAGAACATATTTTTAAGAACAGGCAGTGGTCCCAGGGACCACTGCCTGTCCTTAAAATTATGAAACTGAAGTTTGTTTTTGGTTTTTAAATGTATCCTGTTTTCCTGTAAGGAAAAAAGCTGCATTTGAAAAAAAAGACTGCTTTATTTAAAAGCAGTCCCAGACATGGTGGTCTGCTGACCCCAGCAGGCCACCATCCCGGGGAGTGCTAGCTATTCCCAATGGGGTCGCAAATTGCGCCTGCTTCATTAATATTCATGCGGCATGCAATTTCTGACCCCATTAGGAATCGCAAACTATGTCTGAGACAGTTATACATCCCAATGTGCAAATTGCAGATTGCGAGTCTCAAATGCGATGCAATTTGCGAGTCGCAAATTGGTGGGTCGTACAGCTGGCCCTATATTACTCTCGCAAGCATAAAACATTCAGTTTGTCCTACAAGAATTCAGTCTTGAACCCTGTGCATCACATGCAGGTCTTGAGATGGGCTTATTTATGAGCTCCTGCGTCACTTTTGCGCCGCCATTGTGTCACTTTTAGTGATGCAGCAGCAGCGTAAATTATGTGCCAGGTTGTGCCATATTTACGAAGTGATGCATCTAGGTAGATGCGTCACTTTGTAACCCCATGCACTACATTAGAGCTGCGTCAGGTATAATGTATGCAGGGTGGGCGTTCCCCCGCACGAAAGGGTCATAGGAGTGGCGCAGTGAAATCTATTGGATATTACTGCGCCACTTCTAGGACGCCAATGCGTCAAAACCTTACACCTACCTCATGACAAGCGTAAGGGTGACGCAGACCCTTTCACATGGGGTAAGCCCTATGTAAAAGGACACATTTCTGGAGTTGCGTCTGTTTTCAGACACACTGACGTATCTGTAACTCCTTGCGACATGATGTGCCATACTTTAAATATGGCACATCCTAGGTGTAGCAAGGAGGCCACATTGAGAAGTGTTGTATTGTTGTTTTCACGCAGCGATGCACCACTTCTCATAAATGAGGCCCAGTGTTCTTCAGCACATGCACACCAACCACCTGAGTTACATGGGTCTTACAATCTGTAAGATTCATGAAGATCTCTTGAGATGGTGTCTTAACTCCTCGAGCAATGCTCCCAGCTGACTCACTTGGACAGCGGATTTAGCCGCTAAGACAAATCAGCAAGTTAAGATCCCCATACTAGCAATGTGTGGTCAAGTTGAAGGGCCCAAGTTCTATTTCAATTGTGACATTCTCAGCTGTTTATCTTTCAAAAGTGAAATGAGTAAATATACTAACTATTTACAGTGCTGCTGAACCCTGTGTGTGTGTACGTGTAGTCGTACAGTGCTGTAAAGGGCTTTCACTTTTTCACATCAGCGGCACTTGTACTCCAGTCTTCACTTTACACAAGGTTGGTACCACTGCCAGCAGCCATCCCAGGGAACCAGCCCTACTTCACGGTGAGCTGAGCCATTGCCCCTGGATAATGAATGGGGTGGTGGACGAGGATGCTACTTAGCAGTAGTGTTGAGTGCCCACCAATTCAGTCGCCCTTCTTCATCCTCTCATCCATTAGGTACAAGCCAAACGCTAGTGACTGGTGCTGTGGTGATTGAGAAGTACCTTTTCAAATGCAAAGGATTGTGAGATGTTGATTGTCTCCGGGATGGCGCTAGACATGGGGTTTGTGGACAGGGGCCCAGGGCCCCACCTTTCATTGAAGACACTTTAGATTGGGCACTAGGCCTTCTAAGGAAGCAGGGTAAAGTGTTGTAAGCCTCGTAAACGGGTACATGTACATATAGTACTTGATAGACGGCTCTGTGAGCTCAGAATGTGGATGATTTGATTTGGGATCGTTTGGGTTTACTTTTGTATTATACTCGCAATGAAAAACAAGAAAAAAGTGCTATAGAGGGAGCAGCAGGCTACGAGAGTGGGGGTGGGAGAGTTAGAAATAGTACCTCAATCTCATCGGGAGCACTGATTAAGTTTAATCAATCCATGCTTGGTCTGTGCTACACAGCAAGCATCTGAAGTGACATTTCAGCTGGACTAGCCATTACGGACGCTGCAAAGCAGAGTGACTCTGGAGTGCACAAATGGTAAGCAATGGCAGGGTTCCAAGCCCTTTTTGTAAACAATAGTATCTTGCATGCGCGACCCATGAGCTTGCACATGCACTCGCAGACTCAACCCTAAAAAAGCAAATTTCCAATGCACAGAAGTGCGTTTTACCTTAGTACATGGGATTATTTCAATGCATTGATATGTGTTGGAATTGGCCCTTTTTGCAGGGTCATCCCTGAACTTTTTGCCTTCCTCCTGGTATTTTTTCTTGCCTGGTGTCAGTTGTTTTAGAACTCTGGGCACTTTGTCACTGCTGTCCAGTGTAAAGTGTGTGTGCTCTCTATGGTAAATGTGGTAAGATTGGTCCACACCTGTTTGGCTAATTTAATTTACCTATCAGTCCCCGATAATGTTCTATCTCATATACCCGGGGCAGTCAATTAAATGCTACTGGTGGGCTTGCAGCACTAATTGTGCCACCCACCAAAGTAGCCTTTCAAACCTGTCTCAGGCCTCTGCCATTGCAGGGCCTGCACGTGCAGTTTACTGCTGCTGTGACATGGCACACAAAGTGGTTGCCACGTCTATGACTCCCCTTTTACTACATATCAGTCACCCCTAAGGTAGGCCCTAGCTAGCCCTATGTGCAGGGTGCACTGTAGGTAAAAGGTAGGACATGTGCCTTAACTGTGTGGCATGTCCTGGTAGTGACAAACAGCCATTTTGGTTTCTCACTACTGTGAGGCTACCCTCTCATAGGAATGCATTGGGGATTCCCTGATAAGTGTATAATTGGTAATTTCTGACATGAGAGGAGCAGCGTGATCAAGTTTGGTATGTTTGGAATAGTGGTAATAAATACTGCGTGATGGTATTATCACTATTTTAGAAATGCCACTTTTAGAAGTTGGCATTTCTGTGTGCTATGTGTCTTTGCGTCTGCCTGTTGTGTATTGCATGTCTGGCTCTGGAGTGACAGAGACTGGGGAGGTGCAGTGGCTCCAGAGGGGCTGGGTGAGTCAGCGCTAGGCTGAATGGGCCTGACCTGCATTTGGAGTAGTGGGAGGAGTAGCCCCTGACCCTGAATAGGTCTGTGCCTACCTTGTGCAATGCTGGCTCTGCCCCCCTGTGGTGTGTCTGGGGCCAGAGCCTACACTAACAATGAGGGTGTTTGTGCACTGTAAAGAAATGTTTGAGTGCCCCCCAGAACTGGTTTGGACCGGGCACAGAGTCCTGTGTCAGGGGGACAACAAAGAAGACATGTAGTATAAATATTGGGGCTGTGACCCCAGGAAGGAGAGGAACTTTGGGTACCTGCGTAGAGCCGGAGGTCTGCTAGGTGAGGAGGAGCCGCCGTGGGACCAAGTTGCTGTCTCCTGGTGGTCCCTACGTGCTGGCCTGCCTGTGCCCGGCTCTGCCTCTCTTAAAGTGGAACTTAGCGCCTCGTAAGCACTTCATTCTTCTTTGTCCCCTAAAGCCCGAGAAGGGGGGCTCAGACTTTGCAGCTGGTGGGCGCCGTGGCACCGTGGCAGAAGAGCCACAGACCAGGAAGTCCAGTGGCTGTTGCCTGGTTGGGGGCGAGGCCCCATGTGGTGATGGTGAGAGCCCACCGGATTTCTCAGAGCCCCAGACAGAGGGCTCCCACTTTGGCAGTGAGGAAGTCGAGACGGGCACTCTGTGCCACTTTTCCCTGAGCCCGAGAAGAGGGCTCCTGCTCCGCTTGTTACGAGCATACAAAACCGGAAGGCAGGCAAAGAGAGCCTGACCTGGAGCGTGGCCAAGCGTGAAGAGCAGCGCCAGAGCAGGAAGTCAGGCAAGCTTGTGTCTGAGTGTGGGCGGGGCTCCCATGTGCCGAGGAGAGCCCCGCGTGTTGCCTAGAGGGCGACAGAGCCTTGCAGGCTCACCCGACACTGAGGAGGGACTGGAGCCTTGTGGGCTCCCTGCAGTGACGTCTCCTCGATTGGCCCTGCGGAAAAGAGAAGCCCCAGTGAGTGGGGCGTAGAAGGCACATTGTTGGTACCTGTCTGTGCTTGCAGCTACACCGCCAGATCGTGGTGAGTGGGGCTGGCCAGGCACACTGTTGGTGCCGGTTTCTCACAGCTGCGCCACCAGATTGCGGACAACTGTAATGACGGGGGCATTTCTTTTACCTAAGAGTGACCAGGGTGAGTTGCACGCTCGCCTCCATTAGAGTACGGGCCAGTAGAGGCCTCAGGATAGGAGAGCCCTGATTGTTGGACAAGGGCATTATGGGACATCCCAAGACGGGCCCCCGAGGAAGGCCAGTTGGCCTGAGGACCACCTGGTGTTCTGGTGGGGCGTAAAGCCCTCAGGTGATATGTGCACCTTACTAGTGTTATTGAGGTGCACTGCTAATTTAGGATGTATGCCTAATGTGATTTATGCATAATGTGTTTATGTTAAGTGCCTTGACCAGTAGTTACTGGTTGTGTTTATTTTTCACCTCTTATGTGATTCTAATGGTGATTACAGGGGCTCGATTGGCCCTGTAATGTATATAATCTCCTGTAAAGTAATACCTAGTGCCATGTGGCACAGTGTACATATGTGATTATGTTCTAATGTGTTTATGAGTAATACAAAGGCTATGTTTCATATAACCTTGTGTGGAGTTTCTTTTGTGGTGTGCCTAGTGTGTCGCTGCTGTGTGAGTGTGTTGCGCAAACACTTTACGCATTGCCTCTGGGATAAGCCTGACTGCTCGTGCTAAGCTACCAAGTGGATGAGCAGGGGTTATCTTCGGTGTGTAACTCCCTTGCCCTGACTTGAGTGGTGGGTTCTGCCTGGCGTAGGCGCTGTATTTAGTCAAAGTGCCCGCATGATAATGGTATTAGTGAACTAAGAATGGGGCCATTGAAATTATGTGGCATGACAAGGCAAAATTATGTGTGAAGGCTTACTAATTTATATGGCAAGAAAAGCAGATTATGTGGTATAATGCTGCACATTTTGTGATAATATTACCTCATTATTTTGTCATTCACCCAAATACAATAGCGGCCGTTAGATACACGAATGATTCCACATATACTAATAGTTTCATAATGGAGAAAGAGGTTCCTTAAAGGTGCATACTTGCCCCTTTATTATTTTCCCTGTATATAAATGGGCTTCAACACGTGCTAGTAGCAGCCAAGGTAGATTGCCCCCACACTGGCCCTTGTCCGCTGCCGGTACTTTTATATGCGGATGACGAGATACTGATGGCCAGGACAGCTAAGGGTCTGCAAAGCCTTTTGAATTTCTTTGATGTGTTTATGAGTAAGCTGGACCTGTCATTTAATTTTACTAAATCTTTTATCATGGTGGATGGTCCCAGCTCGACAAGATCTGAAACTTTCAATAAGAGTAAACATGTTCTTGCAAAGGTTAAGGCTCCAATATGAGTTGGAAACCCCTAATCACAGCAAAGAAAGAGGAGCTCATCAGGACCAATGCAGCTGTATTTAGCTTCACAACAAGATTGGGGAATAGACCGCGCAAGTCATTTGTCAAGATTTTCCAGTCCAAGTGCATCTCAAAGGTATGCTATGGGAGTGACGTCTGGGGTTATGTGGCCAATATCGAACTTCAGATAATAGAAACACATTTCTCAGATGCTTGTTGTGTCCCTCAGAGCACTTCGGCCTTTTGTGTGCATAAGGAGTTGGAAGACATGTATCTTAGGGACCAGATAGCCCTTCGCCCTTTGTTGGGATGGATGAGGGCATGGACCAAGGAGGAAATCAGTCTGAATCGATTAATAAAAAGGGATTGCTTGACACTTGACCATGCCTTCAAAATCCCGTGGCTTAAGTATACTAGGGACTTTCGCAACACAGAGGTTATACCTACAATGAACTATAAATAGGTGAAGAAACACTTTTTAGAATGGAACATATTGTTAAGAGAGGAGTCTGAAAATTTTGAAACTTTCCGTCCGAAAGTACATCGCTTTATCCACTGCTCAGGATACGGAGCCCTATTTAGCATTGGTGAAGAATAACAGGGAGATATTTTTTCCGTGTGGCTGTGACAGTAGGTCTCCACATGACACGCTACAAATTATGTTTTGTAAATTTTATATTGTGTCAAGAAGAACTTTTATTGTTTCATTACTTAAATGTAGAGGTTTCTTACAAGTTTATCCAGCTTTTATTACTCTTAGGAGCTCACAAGAAGATTAATCATGCTGCTAAATTTTTATGTACTCTTTTATGTCGCATTGTTTGTTGGATATTGTTTTTATGTTTCAGATGAATGCTTTCCTCGTTTTAAATGTAACCGAATAAAGATATTTTGATGCTGATGTTGTTGAACCAGTGTGTGCTGCTAAGATCGTTGAGCTTTCTGACGAAGTTTGCAATTCCCTTTCTCTTTATTTTTGTGTAAAAACTTAACAGAAAGCTGTCTTAGGTTTGAGATGCATGTTTCATCCTTCACAAAGGAATGTGATCTTGATCCATCCTCAATGTATCTGCAGAATTGCAGCCTGCTCTCTGTGTACTCTATTACTCCCCTTGACCTCTCTATTAAATCTCACTCCCAGTGGAACCCTTTCCTGCCCATGTCCTGACTAGAGATCTAGAGGTCATAGCTCCTGTCCTTGACTCCTTTTGCAATATCTTGCTTGCCTCGTCATACGTTTCTACCAATGTAAAAACAAAAAATGCTGTGGTTGTAACTCTGCTAAAAATCTTGAGCAGGCTTAAAATGTCTCTTCATCTTCTGACATCTCTTTGCTACCCCTATCTTGAATGTACCTCAATACCTTTCTGCAAAAAGAAAAAAAGCAGTATGAGACCTCTTCTTTGGGTCAAGGCAATAGGTGATTAATTGGCTGCGTCTGTGGAAGATACCGTTGCTGTTTCATAACAGACAATTTCATTTGTTTGAGTTATTCCTTTTAGAAACTTATCCCTTCAATGGTGGCAACAGTGAGCAGTCAAAGCTTACTCCCAGAGTAATAAAGGTATTGGAACTCAAATACAGTAGGTCACATTAATCATACCCGATACGTACCTAATCCAGCCAACATAGTTATGTCTTTTAAAAGCACTGATTTAGATCAGGTGGTAATGGAATGAAACAACAAAACATTTGTTCTGTGACTAACAGTCCCCAACATCCATCAAACGTCTTACAATAGCTCTGTGTGTGCAAAGTGTCCGGCAAAGTGATAATGGACAGTAGTCCACCCTGCAAGACTTAGTGCTATGAGGCCCAAACAAGGGGCCAGATTCAAGTAGGAAAGGCAGAGAATCCAGAGTTGACTGATGCACCTATGGCCGGGCTTCTTGTTGAGGTGATTTTTTTTATTACTGTGGATAAACTGGGCTCCTTGCCTGGGCTGGCTTGACTACTGGTACACAACCCAAAAGGATGCTACAGCCTTAGGGGTTGTTCACATAGAGTCAGGCTGACTGTGCTCACATGGCCAGCCTGCTCATTGTCATGTGCAGAATGACAATGGGTTGGTCTGGGCAAGCACATTATAAAGAGTGCCACCTCCCACAAAAGATAGTCCCAAATCTCTAGAAGTGACAGCGTGGCCTAAGGAAGTGGCTGCTTTTCAGAAGCACAGTTAGAATTGGCCTCCTGTGGGAGGTTAGAGAAAGAACGCAGTGTTCATGAGATGGGGGCTGTGGAGTGGAGGGCAGCTGAGAAGCGAGGGAGCATTCCATAAAGTACATCAATGCGCATTAAGTGATCTGCCAAACTCTGATCCTATGCGAGTTGGTAGCCAGTAGGTTCAGAGAGACAGATCTTGCATTGGAGGTCGTAGACCAAAAGTGTTTGGTTAGGACCTGGGGAGTGACTTGTGGATGATGGAAATGGTCTTGCAAGGGTCTTGCATTCAATTATCTCTTTGAACAAGATCCAATGGATTTACCTAAGGGCAGGCGAAATTTGGTTATTTCTTCTTAAGCCAAATATGAGTTGAGTGGCATGATTCTGGTCCCTTTGCAATGTGGCAAGTGTCTTCTCAGATATTAAAAGCATGTGACGTAATTGGTTTTAAACTGTAAATTTCTGGTATTACTTTAGTGTTATTTTACAAGTCACGTCCCACCTCCCCCAACCTATCTATTCCACATTGCTACAGTTCCTTTTGATATAGCTGTAAGCACCACAGATTATTCTATAGGAAGCCCATTTTGTTTTGTTGCTTAAATGTATCTCTTTAGTGACTGGCTCCTATCATAGCTTTAGCAGTCTTTTTTTCACTGGCCACAAACTGTTTTCCGTTTTAGCATTCCCTCTGCATATCTTTGTTAGTTCAGCTCTTAAAAATGGAGTTTGAGACTAATTGCTGTGTTTAGGTTCTCAATGTGTGGGCCAGCAGTTTATGCTTCTTCCTGCCAGCCACCCCACCTGTGTATGACATTTGTGCGGTCTCTGCTTCTTATTTTTTGGAATCGGTGTTTTTTGTTGTTTGCTGCAGCTCTTTCAGGTCACACACCTGATCAAGAATGTAACTTTTGTATACATAGAGAAAGAAAGCAGCCGGGTCAAAGGAGACTGTACCACCAGAATCAGTCACTAGCAATATGCGATATTGCCCACCTCAAACGTTCTGCTGCTTGTAGAACGTGAATAAATACTTAGAAATGGATTGAATGAGAGGCAATATAATAACACAGATGAGTCAGGTACAACACAGAACAGATCACATACAGATGTTTTATATCTTCCGTCTTTTATTATTCTTGTTGTGCTTCATAAAAACAGCCAGCCAACGCGTTTCGCCCAAACATGGGCTTCTTCAGGGCTGTAATGGCATACAATATAAGACCATTTTTAAAAACAGACAAGATAAGGGAGGAGAACAAAAAGTCATTCTATGAAAATAGTTATACATGAGTGATGAACTGAGAGGAAGAGGTGAAAAAAACAACTGTCTTGAACCTATGGTTATAAGAGCAAACCACTTTTCAAAAACATGTGTGATATCAGGAAAAGAACCTTGAACGAAAGTATCACACCCGTGAATAAGAAGAATACTTAAACAATGAATGACCCCAGATCAAAGCAATACAGAAATTGCGTGAGTGCACCCATGTGAGAACAAAACGAATATAAAAGAAAAATTAAAAAACAATCAAAAATAAATTAAAGAAAGGAGAGAGAAAAGAAAGAAAAAAATGTCTATAGCCTAAGGTAAGCATGGTTACGACACAAATACGATGGTTATTAAGGCTTACCAAATTTGTTATGAGTGTAGGATATATCTTTTGACGAAATGATTGTGTCTCCTCTCCTTTCACATATATCTTATTATGACTAGTTACTCTTTCTTTTCTTTGGGTGGTGAGTAGTTCGTGTTTTGCTTCTGTTTGATTGTATCATTTACAGCAAGACGCTTAGTGTGCTGCCAACACTTACTAAGGAATTAGGAATGTGTGAGCATGTGGTATCTCACCGTTTCATCCATATAGTATTAATTACTAACTCAACTATTTTTAAAAATCTCATGTCATTTGTATTTCAGATGACAGTTGTGTGTCGCTTTAATAAAGCTACATGTATTCAACACTTCGCACCTATTACCTGGCGTTTTCGAATCTATTGCTGATTGATAGATGGCGACCAACTTCTAATGCGGGCATGGAACCGTTTTGTGTCGTTGTAATAAAGTTTCATGTATTCAATACTTTGCACCTATTACCTGGCGTTTTCAAATTCATTGCTGATTGATAGATGGTGGCCAACTTTTAATGCGGGCATGGAACCGGAAGCTCTGTTAGCGACTTCGGCGCTTTTGAATTTATTGTAGATTAGTAGATTGTGACTAACTCTTAACACAGGCATGGAACCGGAAGTATGGTTCTGCTAGCGACTTTGTTTCTCGTTCTAGTTGTTTTTTCCCTATTTGTTCACGCCTTTGATCCCGGAAGTGCTTTGTTAAAATTACTTCCTGGTTGGCGATCCGGTGATTGTCGATGCTTTAAATAGCTCCTCTGCTGCAAAGTATTCTTTTCGCTGCTCACCAGTCTTGGTACGGGACGCCGCTTACGGAGACGGCTCCGGATAGCCTATTTTGGATGTGGCTAATACCATCATTCAGTAAGTAATAATTACGTAGTTTGTGCATATCGAGGATTTGTCTTTACAACCCTTCGGATTATTCCGAACGGGCTGCTGAGTTGTGTGCACTATGTGGTAATGACTGGCCGCTTTGATAGATATGTGGCTTTACTCGCAGTGATTGGATTTTATGGATCCCCCGTTACTTGTTAAGAATTGTTGTGTGGCATGGAAGCTAACACAATAGACGGGGGTCATCTGTTGGTCGCAGTTGGATGTTCTTTACACTTTGGTTGTGGTTCTTTTTAGTGTTCTTATATTGGTGTCTTATGTCCACCATTTGCTGCTACTTTAGCATTATATTTCTGTTTTTTCTTTTGGATGTGAATGTGTTGTTTCCATTATGGTTCATATATGTAAGAGTCATTACTTACGTTAGGTCGGACATTACTATAAATCTTACTTGACACCTACATTTATAGTGTGGATCTATGGAACAATTTGCTCTGGTAAACATATGGTTCATTAGTGATTTTATCGGCTTCTGTTTGCTAATAAGTTGTCCTCCTTAGCATCGTTCTTTGTGAAGTTCGGCCTCAGTGGCTGGCAGCTTTTTCTTTGTCTCCTCTTTTTCTTTGTTTCTTTCTGCTTTTAAATGATTTTTCGTGAAAATATGGGTTTAGGATATTCCAGCAGAGTGACTTGTACTCCATAGGACATTTTTTGAAACGTGAAGGGCGGAATGCTCTGTTTGTAGTTTTTTAATGTTTCCTGATTAGTTAGAGTACGCTTATTGATTTGAGACTGTTTTTCTTACAGATCAGACTTCACACAGACATTGATATATTACTCTTGGTTAATTGAGCCTCATTTTCATCATATTTTAGGTATGTTTATTTTGTTCATATTGGCTTTTTAGTCTGTGCCTTTCTTGGAATATTAGTTTTGATTATTTATTAAAGAAAGGCTTTTCTGTCCAATACAGTTTGACAGATCTGATGTCCTTTTGCTTGCTGATCATTTCGTCAAAAGATATATCCTACACTCATAACAAATTTGGTAAGCCTTAATAACCATCGTATTTGTGTCGTAGCCATGCTTACCTTAGGCTATAGACATTTTTTTCTTTCTTTTCTCTCTCCTTTCTTTTATTTATTTTTGATTGTTTTTTAATTTTTCTTTTATATTCGTTTTGTTCTCACATGGGTGCACTCACGCAATTTCTGTATTGCTTTGATCTGGGGTCATTCATTGTTTAAGTATTCTTCTTATTCACGGGTGTGATACTTTCGTTCAAGGTTCTTTTCCTGATATCACACATGTTTTTGAAAAGTGGTTTGCTCTTATAACCATAGGTTCAAGACAGTTGTTTTTTTCACCTCTTCCTCTCAGTTCATCACTCATGTATAACTATTTTCATAGAATGACTTTTTGTTCTCCTCCCTTATCTTGTCTGTTTTTAAAAATGGTCTTATATTGTATGCCATTACAGCCCTGAAGAAGCCCATGTTTGGGCGAAACGCGTTGGCTGGCTGTTTTTATGAAGCACAACAAGAATAATAAAAGACGGAAGATATAAAACATCTTTATGTGATCTGTTCTGTGTTGTACCTGACTCATCTGTGTTATTATATTGCCTCTCATTCAATCCATTTCTAAGAATGTAACTTTATTTTGATCCCCCGTGACTGCTGAAAACCAAATGTCCTATCTTGAACTTCACTAGCGTAAATGGAGGAGTGGGGAGTCACTTGAGGTCCCGCTGTATAATTCTGGGACAATCTGACTTGGAATTTTACTCACGTCTTAATCTGGAAACAGTTTGTGAACATTGTAGCAATCATATCTGTTTTGGAGAGATCTAGGTTAGCTTTTTCGGCCAGTTTGATTAATGTAATGTATTCCCACTTAATATAGTTATAGAATATATATATTTTTTAAATTAGGATTCTTATTTATATTCTTAGCTATTTTAGTGATATCCACATTAGGCAAGCAGTTTCTTGCAAAGCTTTTTCAACAATTCCAGAACATTAATGTTCAACTGATGTCCCTTCCTGTGATATTACTTTTGGTGATGCCACATCTTAGAGGGGCCTCGCATGTTCCTATTCTGTCCAGGGCCCCACAAACCCGAGGACTGGCCCTAGACGGTCTGACTACCATTTTACACTCATTTAAAGTAATGATTTGAAGGATCTGTGCTAGAAAACAATCCATCTGGTGTAAAATGTTAGGTCTTACTAACATTTAATGCTGATTTGTTAGGAAAAGCCCCTAGTCCAATAATTACATGCAATATTCCAGTACGAGTAGTTTTTCACTGATATTGCCCATATACCATGGATGGGCACGTATGTAAAGAATTACCTCACAAATTTCAGAGGCAGCATTTTATCATGGTTTGCTTTCCCCTAACCCATCGGCCCCAATATGTCATGACTGCCATCTCCAGGGCAAGGAATTGTCTCTAGTATGCTAGCACCAGCATTTTGCAACATATGTCCCTTTATGTCAAGTATAACTTATAATTATAATTATCTCCAATGTTCCAACGAAAGCTTTTTGCCACCTGGCTAAATATCTCCTCAAGTATGCAAGTGCCAGCATTTTTCCACAGGGCAATGTCAAGAATTACTTCTAGTACGTCAAGACCTGCATTTTGCCATTGGTGTCCTCTCCTATGGCAAGAATTATCACCAATATGCCAGCAGCAGCATATTACCTTGGGTGCCGCCATAAACCCAGAATTAAATTTAGTTTGCCATGGCCTGCGGCAGACTCTCAATCATAAACATACAAACAAACATACTCTTTCCGACTCACGCTCATACTTGATCCCTCTCGCAATCACTTGCTTCCGCTTTGTCATTGTAATTCACACTCTCTTATTCATGCTTACTCCCATTCACAGTTACTCACACACAAACGTATTCATACTCACTGGTTCTCATTCTCACTTACAAACACACACACCCCTTTGCACTCACTGACCCTGGGCCCTGGTGGAAGTGCACCTGCTGCACCATTGACAGCTACCCACCAACCACCCTTCCATGCCATCTCACAACCTTCAATCACTTGCTCCTTATATCTCATTCACACGCCTCAACCACTCTTTCACACTCACTGTCACTCAAATGATACTCTCAAACTCATTCACACGCACTCTAACTTAAACTCAGCAGTCAGTGTGAACAAAAAGTGTGCCACAACTTCCTAGAAACTATTTAGCAACCGGTCTGATTATCAGTATGGTTCACGAGGCTAAAATCCTGATATAAACAAAGATCTCCTTTGTGCTGTAAATTAAGTAATGCATTACATATCCCTATCACTTGTCTCCAGCTACTCACTTGTTCTGATGCACATCCTTTTATTTGAGGTTTGTCTCACAAATTAGAATTTGACTAATTCACTCAGGTGAAACGTGCTAAGCTAAAATGGCGTAGGGGTTAGTAAGTAGTCACTACCGCCCATGGTGCAGAGGTATTCTGTTCTACGGACGTATGTTCAGGGTTTAGGATTATTAACAAAAAGGTGAAGGTCTTCATTGACACTACTAGGAAAATAGCTGAAAATGTGAAATGCATTTATGATTGAGAAATGTATTAAGCAATTTATGTATTAAAAGGTTAAATGTATGGGGCGTGGCTTGGCAAGACGACATGGTGGACATGGGCTGAGAGCGCTCCGTCCAGCCCAACTCAATATCCTCTAATATCCTGCCTCTCCAAGGTCATCTTGCACTCTAAAGCCTCTCTGCTGCTGTGCTGTATTGGCGGCCCCTACCCGAGTGACTCTTGGCGTTGTGGCTGCCGTTGGAGACAACGGTGCGCAGGCAGTGAGTTGGTGAGGCCTGTGAGGGACGTGGCCTCATGTGAAGCCGGGGGCGTCGCCTAGATTTCCTGCCGAGTGGTGGTGAAGTCGTTTTGGCAGCAGAGCTGCTGTGCTGCGGGACCGAGGCGGCTTCGGAACTGGTGAATGCCCCCGGGTTGGGGAGTTCTCCGGGGGTGGGCAGACCATACCGGCGGCAGGTCCCGGAGGGGGCTACGCCACAGCTCGGCGGCAGCATCAGGCCGCAGTGGAAGCGGCGAGGACATGGCTGCCGCCATACTTGTACCAGAGTTCAGAGTCTCGATCGGGCAGTGGGGGCGGGGTCGCTTCCCTTTTTCCCTTCCCGGCAAAGAGGCGGGCCGAGGCACCCCACCACATCGGTGCCAACAGCGGGCGCTTGCCATATAGCCTGGATGCCCCGGAGCTTCTCCCCTCCTCCCCCCCTGCAAGCACATCTGGGGGATATCGGAGGACGGGTTGGACCGCGAGGGGGCGGGTAGTGGGGGCACGGTAGCGGTCTACAGACGGGGGGATTGGCGGGACACAAAGGGAACGCAGAAACACGCCCCCCTCCCCCCATTGTTCCTTGGTGGGGTGTGTGTCGGCGGCCGGTCGGGCCGAGCGGGGGGGATTCTTTTGGCATCGGAGTACCTTGGCTGATCCGCCCTTGGTGGGAAAGGGTACTGGAGAGTGTCCGGTTTGCCGCAGGGCCAGGGGAGCCCTAACATCGGCGGCAGGATCAGGCCGCGCAGGCACCTTCGGTGGAGACCAGCACCGGACACTGGGGTACGACCCACCAACTACGCCTGACGTTACAGCTGCTTTGGGCTCCCCCCCCTCTCTGTGGGGGGGGCCACAGGGCTGAGCCTCTTTGCGATGTTGGGCGGTGCATACGCCGATCGGGGGCCATCGGGGTTGGCCCTCGCTGTGGCCTGCTGTTCGGGATGTAACTGACCTGTTCTCCCGCTTCTGAGGGGCGTACGTCGGTGGCCTGTCAGGCCCTGCTAACTTTCCATGGGACTCCTGGCTGCGGCCCTGGCCCATAGTGTTTCACCCTGATCTTCATCCCTTGGTAGCGGGGCCGTGATAGGTGGCTGGTGTTGGACTGGGGTCCCCGGGTAGAGGTCGCTGAGCGCCCGCCTTCCCTCGCATTCCTACGCCTGCTATTGTCCACTCCCACTCGGCGGCTAAGTCGGGCCGCGGGAGTCCCGGGAACTCAGGGAGGGGGGGCCCTCCTCATGGTTGCCCCATATTCTATTCCCTCTGACCTACATTCGGACCTTCGGACATCGGCCCGACGGTGCTGAAAAACCCAGGGTGAGCAATGACAAGAGATAAGGGAGGTGGTGGATCGTTTAAACACCGAGACCGAGACTCGCATCTTGGGAGTGGAGGATGATGTCACCACACTGAAGAAACGGGTGGCGGCCATGGAGACCACCCAGCGGGGCCTTGCGTTGCGGGTGGAAGACGCGGAAGGACGGGCGAGACGCAACAACCTCCGCTTTGTTGGATTTCCGGAGGGCTGCGAAGGGGGTAACATGGAGCAGTTTCTCACGCGGTGGCTGGAGGGTTAGCTTCCACCAGAATCTTTGTCTCTCTGCTTTGTTGTTGAGCATGCCCATCGAGCGCTCATGCAGAAACCCCCGTCGGGGGCCCGCCCAAGGCCAGTCATCGCAAAGTTCTTGAACTATCATGATCAAGAAACTATCTTAAAGCAGGCATGGATTAAAGAACCCCTACAGTACGATAATGCTGGCATCCTAATGTTCCCAGACTACACAATGCTAGTTCAGCAGCAGTGGCAATCGTTCCTAGTGGCCAAGGCCCGCCTGAGAGATCTTAAGCTCCCCTAGGCACTATTACACCCAGCTCGCCTGCGAGTGGTTTACCGTTCCCGCACCCATTTCTTTGACTCGCCAGAACAGGTGTTTAAATGGACTGATAAAATTGTGCGGGTGCCGGCGCATACACCGCCTGGAAGAGAGTCTGATTCCTCCTCGTCGTAGGTAGTTTGGAAGGGGCCCTCGTTGAAGCCAAGGGGGGCCAGAAGATCACACTCCAGGCGCTGCTCTGTGTCCTGTGGCGCAGCGTCCCAGACTGGCTCGGGTCAGTGGCGCCCTGACTAGTCTGCCTGCGAGGGGCAGTGGCGGAGCAGTCTACATTCACCTGATCAGAGAGGCTCAATTATGGGCCGGGTCCGCTAGTGGACCTGTGCTGACAGAGAGTGTGTTCACGATAGATGGGTTGTGAGTTGGGGATCCATTGGTCGGGGCGGGCCGGGTCCTCCCGCTGGGGGACGCGGGTCGCTCCGGCCGCGACAGATACTTCATCGTTCTTGAGGTATAGGGTGGGGGGTTTGTTGGGAGGGGATTGTTAGGTTTGTTGATCGCACATTATCTCACTGACAGTAGGCTTGTACACACACAACGGGTTGGATTCCACATCCTCGCATATGCGGACTCGGTCCCACATGGCTGATATTTCCCATAGGGAGCAAATGTCCCCGGGTGCACGTCGTATAATCAGTTCAAATGTGAGGGGAGCCCTTGATAAGATTAAAAGTGGGGCAATACTCCAAGAGGCCAAGCGGGCAGAGGCGGATGTCCTCATGTTACAGGAGACACATCTTCTGGGGTCTAAGACCCTCTGCTTTCAACGTTATGGGTATCACCAGGTGTTTCACTCAGGTTTTGTGAGTTGTCATGAGGGGTGGCTATAATAATTAACCGCAGGGTCCCCAATATACACTTCAAGCAATGGACAGACACTCAGGGGCGCTACATATTCCTGCAGGGCAAGGTGGGGGAGGAATCCCTGGTATTGGCCAGCATGTACGCCCCTCCTCCGCTACAGCGGAATCTGGTGGAGCATCTCATGACTATCTGGGCGGATATGCCGGACGGGGTTTCGGTGGTTGGTGGGGACTGGAACGATGTGATGGGTATGACCATAGATCGCTGGAGGGAAAAGGGGGCTCATGAGGGAAGCGGCACCACAAAGCTATACTCCTTGGTGACTGGGCTGGATTGGGTGGATACATGGCATCATTTGCACCGGGACGGTCGGGAGTTCACGTATCACTCGGCGGTTCACGACTCTAATTCCAGAATTGACTACCTTTTTGTCTCCCGAGGGACTGTGGGCAGAGTGGAGGCGGTAGAGATTCTTCCAAGAGGTCTGTCAGACCACTCCCCAGTAGCCCTCACCTTACAGATGGGGCGGAGGGGACAACCGTTTCGGTGGCGCCTGTCGGAGTGGCACCTGCAGAAGGATGACTATAGAGTACACATGTGCGACGCTATAGATGAGTACCTGAGAGTAAATGTGGGGTCAGTTTACGGGGCCGATTCAGTGTGGCAGGCGCTGAAGCCTACCTTGAGGGGAACGGACATATCCTGGTGCGCAGCGGCTCGCAGAATATGCAAGGAGGCGCTACTGCAGGCAGAGGCGGGCATTGAAGATCTTGAGCGTCGGGGTAGAGAGGCCGGAGGCGGCCAGGCCTGGCGGCAATTGCTGCTTGCCCAACAAAATTATGCTGCACTACTGCTAGACGAGGCCCGGCAGGCCTGGCTGGCGATGCGCAGTAGAGTTTACCAGTAGGGGGACAAATCAAGCATGATGCTCCACCGACTCTGTCAGGGGGTGTATCACTCTCAGACTCTTCCAGGTATACTGGGCCCGGCAGGCGAGCTACTTACGGATCCACAGGCCCTGGCAGATAGTTTCGCTACATACTATGCAGACCTATACTCCCCTAAAAAATGTTTGCCAGCCGTCACTATCTATCGTTTCCTGGCAGATCTCCTGCCCAGGGCTCTAATGGATGCGGTGAGAGAGGACCTGGAGCTCCTGCTGACAGACGAGGAATTGGGAGCCGCGTTAGGGGAACTCAATTCCGGGAAGGCTCTGGGGCCCAATGGGTTTCCAAGTGAATTCTTCAAGCGTTTTTTTCTGCAGCTGGGTCCTCACTATCGAGCGGTGGTAGAGGAAGCGCGAGACCGTGGCTCTCTCCCCCTGGACTGGAGGCATGCGAAGGTAGTGGTCTTCCATAAACCAGGTAGGCTGCTGGATCAGCATGCATCGTACAGACCCATATCCCTCTTGAATGTGGAAGCCAAAATCTTGGCGAAGGCCCTGGCGAATCGCCTGCTGCCCCATATTGCGGCTTTGGTCCACCCCGACCAAGCTGGTTTTATGCCTCAAAGGGCGACTAGGCACAATATTAGGTGGGCACATATAGCAGTGGTGGCCATCCAGCGACTGGGTGCACTGGCGGCGCTGTTGTTGGCAGACATGGATAGGGCGTTCGACTCCCTGAGCTGGGTGTACCTCTTTGCCTTACTGCACAGGCTGAACTTCGGACCGAGATTTATATCCTATGTGACTCTTCTATACACCGACCTCACAGCGTCGTTGCGGGTAGCGGGCGCAGCCTCCTCCGTGTTCTCTATCGGCCGGGGAACGAGACAATGCTGCCCCCTGTCCCCATATTTATTTACACTTGCAATGGAGCCGCTGGCCGGGTGGGTGCGAATGGATGCACAGGTTCAAGGCTTTGAATGGGCTCAGGGGTTGTCAGATAGGATTACATTGTACGTGGATGACATCCTATTCTTCCTCAGGAATGTGGATAGAACGGGGCCACGGCTCCTGCGCATAATGCAGATCTTTGGGGAGACCTCTGGATTATACATGAATCCCTGCAAATCTACGTTGTGGATGCTCGGAGGCCGGGAGGGATTGGGCGTCTGGGCATCATCGATTCGGTTGGCAACGGGAGAACTGAAATATTTGGGTGTATTTATAATGACTGAGCCCGCGGTCTCCTGGGAGTGCAATCTGGTACCGGTGTGGGAGCGAGTACATGAGGATATTAAGACCTGGTCCCGTATGCCACTGACTATCTATGGCAGGTCGGCTATATTTAAGATGGTCGCGCTTCCCCGTCTTCTTTATCAATTGCAGAATCACCCATATCCGATCCCCCCCGTTGGTTCCAGAAAGTGAATGCGGCTCTTGGGCAGTTCTTGTGGGAGGGGTGCAAGGTGCGTGTGGCCCTGCGGACGTGCGTCTTATCTACCTATTGTGGGGGACTGGCATCGTTGGACATTCTGTCATATTATCAAGCCTCACACCGGCTCGTATTGAATGAATGGTGGTATGGCAATCGGGAGGATCCGGCTAATGCAGTAGAACGGCGGCATATGGGAGATCACTCGCTGCACAAGGTACTATCCTCGGTATCACTGCGGGGATCATTGCCCTCGGCAACAAGGTCGTGTTCCAGGTCTGGAGGCAGTCATTGCGTAGGATGGAGTGGTGGAACACATCAACGATGGCAATGAATAGCATATTACATTCTGTTTATCTGCATACATGGTTATCCATGCCATTTTTTCATGTTTTTTTAAGGTTATATAACTAAAACCAGAATTCAAGGGGTTACATTTGTGCAGTACAGTAAAAAAAATAACATTAAAACACCTTGTAACCTTTAGGATTTTTTTTTTTCGTGTGTTAAGGCCATTTTAATGTGTAAGGCAGTAACAAGCGTTTTTCTTATATCAATTACGTTCTACTATGGTAAATTGTAATTTGACCTTTTACTGTAGTAATAAATATGTGATTCTGTGTTTTTTAGTACATTTGCTCTAAATGACGTTACTGCGACATTTGGTTTCATTTCCATGGCATAAATATATTTATAAGTCTAATGAGTCACAGTCCTTCCCCACACTCAATAATAGAAACACATAGCATATCACACTCTGCGTATATGCTATGGATATTTAGTGGCACATATCAGAGGGAGGTAGCATGGCTATTAATACCATTCTGTACTCTAAAGGCTCACATAAAAATGTAGGTTCTCAGAGGTTGCACTGCATAAAGAATCATGATTTTATTAAAGACAAGGAGGCTAGCATTATGCAATAAACCTTTATTGCCACTTCCAGCAGCAAACCTTAAAAGTATTCCAAAAAGCACTTTACAAGCCAACAATAGAACACTCAGTCCAATAAAAGCTCCCCGTCAGCCATTAACTTCCTCTTTTGTTCTCACTTCTTCTTCCCTTTCTTATCCTTTGGAAAGAACTCCCAACTCGAATTTCTGAAAGAAATACATTTTCAACAAATCACTAATAATTTAATTATCTATCCATTTTAAGAAAATAATTAAAGACATTCTGTTCCTGCGAAAAGTATTATAATAATTTTCTAACAAAATTAATACATTCTCAAATGTGTCCCTAACACCAACTGGCATTCCTGCCTCCTCACCCGGACCAGAACTCTCTGTGTCATTGCAAATGGCCGAAAGGCATAACCCTTCCTTCACGACCAGTCCTGGCTGAAAGCATCCACTGCTATCGCACCTGGTTGCGGTCTCCAGCTGTAATAAGCTTACAGTTGATGTGTCAGTCTGGAAGCAAACAGATCTATGTCCAAAGGACCAATACATTATGGCATCACTTGAAACACTTCCTTGTTCAACATCAAATTGCTGAAATCTATCGAGTTCCTTGAATTCCAGTCTGCTATCCAATTTCTTTCCCTGGCAAATACTGTGCAACCAAACCAATCTTGTGCTCCAGACAAAATTCCCACATCTTCTTTGCTATTTCAGTTAATTTTTTTGATCTGCTTCCACATGAAACTTCAATCTTCCTCCCACATTTTTGTGGATGAAAACAATGACTTTCTTCGTACTCATCTGTACCTGACAAGAATGACTGATCTCTTCCACGAGATGCACTCGGTTGAGATGATCTTCCTGTTTGAGGGTAGAAGCTTCCAACACTTGCTCCCTGGGTTCCTTTAAATTAACCCCTTCCTGCAAATTGGGACTAATAGAAAGTACAGCAGAGAGATTGCCCTCTTCTCCCAGCCCTACCATATAAATTATTTTGGCCAGAAAAAACTCTCCTCATTGAGTAATGAGCCTTATCCAATGCTGTAAAAGTTTGAACATATTTACTCAAACTCTTTACCATCCCCTTTCCAAAAAGGAAAACTTTAGCTTCTTCGCTAGTTTCCTTTGTGGCTAAATCCGCCATATTTGGATTTATACGTTACAGAACTGCCTTCCTCCTCTCAAAAATCAATGCAGCATTTGCATTCCCCAGAAAACTTATTGCACGTTGGCACCATCCTCTCAATAAATAAATTCAGAAACCCAAGGATGTCTTATCTCATTAGGGTCAAAATATTTCTCAGCGAAAGGATCTGTCACATGACCTTTCGAAGTATCCCTGCCTTTAGAACTGCCTCCAAAGTTTTCATCAAACTAATCCTTATAATCAAGATATAAGATGTACTCATACGGGGCGTGGCTAGGCGCCCGAGGAAGATGGCGGCGTCGGCGTAGGGGCTCCGTCCGTACCAGAGCTCACCGGCGGTTCGCGCTCCTCAGGCGAACAATGGAGGGAAGCCTTCACTGTCGGAAGGTGTCGGGCGTGTCCTGAGCCCTCCTCCGATGCTGCGGCAGACTTGCTTTTGACTCTGCTGCCCGTTTTAATCCCGGTCGCGGCTCTGCATCGGCCGCGACCGCCATTTTGTTTGTTTCTGCCCGTAATTTCCTCAGCAGTGCGTTTCATCGCGCATTGTATTCCCGGTTGCTGCATCGAACCTGCAATGCTCCCAGCACTACTAGCAACATAGATGTCACAGACCTGCATCGCTAGGTGACTTCTTATTAATTGGTGTGGCTGTTTCATGGACTTAATTGATATTTTTTGCTCTCCTCAAATCCGGCGGCCATTTTGAAAACTCAATCTGCGTCTCCTGGCTCTTTGGTGTTCATGTTTCTCTGGCTTAGCATTTTTTCTCGTCAACTCTTCTTGCTTGCTCCTTTTTTAATCTCCACGTTCTTTGGATCCCGCAAAATACTTGTTTTTGTCTCCAGTCTGGCAGTGTGAACCTGCACTTCATAGGCGCGTTGATGGCCGACGGTTCCAGCAAGATCCAAAAGCGCAACTATATCAAAAACTCCAAGCTCTTCACGGAACTGGCTCATTTAGAAGCCTCTCAGTCTCCCCCTACTAGTGAGACGATGCCAAACATGGAAGCCTCTTCACAGTCTTCAGTAAAAATGATGCCTAAGAGGTTAAAAAAGGATCCACCTTCGCCTCCCAAGTCCTCTTCGACCATTTCGATGGAGTTGCTCCTCGAAGAGATACGGGCCTTGCGCCCTTTCATGGAGGAAACCAATGCTAAGTTGCAGGTTCTTACTGACAATTGGGCTCTGATGGATGAAAGAATGTCATCGGTGGAACGTGATGTCTCCTCTCTTCAGGATTCTGCAGCCAAGGTCACCCATATCATGCGCAGATCTCCTCTCTCCAGAAGCAGGTGGAGGACCTGGAAAATCGAAACAGACGCAATAATCTTCGCCTTTACGGCCTGGTGGAAGGCTGCGAGGGGAGTGATCCCATCACTTTTTTCAAGTCTTGTCTTCCTAAGCTTTTACACTTGCCTGAGGATACCCCACTCAATATCCAGCGTGCCCGCAGGCTTGGACGAGCTTCCTCCTCTCTCTCCACGTCAGTGAAGCCCAGAGGTGTAATAATGTATTTTTTGGAATACACAGATCTGCTGAAAGTTCTTTCAGCAGCCAGAGCCTCTCCTCGTCTCACATGGTCGGGTTCCACCTTGTTCTTTGCACAGGATTACGCCAGAGCCACTGCAAACCGTCGTAAGGCCTTCATGGACATGAGACCTGACCTTCGCTCCATTGGTGCTAGATACGGTCTTTTCCACCTTTGCTTATTCAAAGTCACCTACAATAATAAGACTACGACATCGGAGTTTCCTGAATTCCTGCGGCCAGGCTGATATGGAGCTTTCTGGCCCTTCCTCTTCTCTTCCACCATGACTTTTTCTGAAGTTTTATTATGATGTTCCAGTTTCTTATGTCTGCTGATTTTTCTAATTCAACTGTTCTTAAACATGCATGTTCTCTTGATGAGTTTATGCTTTCCATTGTAGTATTTGTTATTGACGTTGTGATTCCTTGGTTCGTCCTATTCATTGCTTGTCTTCTGCCCTTGTCGTCTGCCGTTGCCTAACCTTGTTACCTTTCTTCCTTCACAGATCAATGTTTCGCGTTCCGTCCTGTTTCTCTGGTTGGACGTCTCACTGACCCCGAGTGTCCTGCCTTCTCCAGTTGGCCCTACCTCCCTCCCTCCGCCTCCACGTACGTCCATGCTTGTCCCTGTTCCTGATCGTACCTTCCCTGAGTTACCCCTTGGAAGTATTCCTCATTCCTTTTTTCACATGTCTGTTCTTGTTTTGGTTCTCCTTACTTTGATCTTTCTCTTCATATTTTCAGGTTTATTGGTGTCAGTACCTTTTACGTGACCTTTTTCTTCTTCCCTCTTTGTCTCCTTCTTTATCCTCATCGCTTATTGGCTCCCTTGGTCATGCTTCTTTCTCTTTATATATTTCATCCCCCCGTTATTTCATTTCTCCTTTGACTCATATTTACGTTCTTTTCCCTTTGGCCTTCTTCTCTCTTGTCTTGCTTGTTCATTGGTCCTTTTGCGCATTTTCTTTTTTCTCTTTCATTTGACCTTACTTTTCAATACATCTGGACTTCATTTTATCTTTTCACCGATCTCAGCAACACCTTGGCTTTTTTCTATCTTTATGACATCTCTTTGTCCTCTTTTACTCTTCTTTCTCTTGTCCATTCCATTTCTTCTCTATTCTTATTTCTTTCTTTCTTTTTCCTACGTTCTTATTTTTCGCGAGGCTTTCTCTCGATGTTTTAATTTTTCTTTGCATTACTCTTTTAATAATCCTTAATGTCAGTACGTATTGTTTCTGGAACGTTAAAGGTCTTCATTCTCCTATTAAGAGGCAAAAAATTCTCTCTCATTTAGCTAAGTTAAATGTAGGCATTGCCTTCTTGCAAGAAACCCATTTGTCTGACATTGAAGCTGCTAAGCTTAAGAGGGGATGGGTAGGCGATGTGTTCTCTGCTCCTGGTGATGGTAAAAGAAATGGTGTGGTTGTGTTAATTCGCAAATCTCTTTCTCACTCGCTCTTGACTTCTGAGTCAGACCCTGAAGGTAGATGGTTGTATGTCAAACTTTCCTCGAAGGGTATCCCCATCTCCCTTCTCAACATTTACGCACCTACTGGCGGTGACCCTGCCTTTTGGCGCACAATGGCTTCTCGTATTTCTGAATACCCTCGATCCCTTTTTAGATAGACATTCCAAAGCATCTTATATCCCTAATAAGTCTCATAAACTGTATGTTCAAGCAATATCCCAGCACAAACTCATTGATGCCTGGCGTTTATGTAACCCTACTACTAAAGAGTTTACCTTTTACTCCCCATCTCACCAATCACAGTCCCGCATTGATTACATCTTCCTTTCCCATCATATCTCTCAGTCCCTCACTCATGCCGATATTGGCCCCATCTTGTTCTCCGATCACGCCCTTGTACTGGTTAACATTGATGTCTTACCCAAGTCCACTGGGCCAAAACGATGGCGCTTTAATAACACTCTACTGCTTGATCCCAAATTCACCACCTCCTTTGTTGAATTTACTAAAGAATTTTTTGCCATTAATGACACACCCACTTTGCCCAAGCATACTATTTGGGACGCTTATAAGGCTGCAGCCAGGGGTTTCATCATTGATCATGTGGCCAGAAAGCGTAAGACCGCTCGCAAGCGTGCGAGTGATCTTCTCCTCACGATTAAAAAATTGGAGCATTCTTTCTATACTTCTCATTTGCAGGAAAGTTTGACTACTCTTATTGAAGCTAAGGTGCAATTGAACAAACAATCCACTGATGATGCTTCGCTATATTTGTTGAAATCCAGTTCAAAATTTTACGGGGGTAAGAACAAAGCGGGGAAGGTTTTAGCCAATTATTTAAAAGTCAAGCAACATAAATTGAACATTGAGTCTGTTGTCAATTCTGTTTTAAAGCACACAGATGTTGATATTTTAGAGGAATTTTCCCGTTTTTACTCCACGCTTTACTCTTCTGAAACTCACCCTACTGCCCAATCCCTCGCTACCTTTTTCTCCAGCATTAAGGCACCTCCCAACTTTCCTGTTGACTTATCCATTCTTGAACTGCCCATCTCTAACTCCGAACTACACACTGCACTTCAGTCACTCAAGAAGGATAAAGCCCCGGGTCCGGACGGATTTACAGTTGAATTTTATCTGCACTTTTCTAAATTACTATTACCCAGATTGCATTCTCTCATTGATTCTTTTATACTTAGTGGCACTTCCTCTGGCACTTTCTCAGACGCCCATATATGCATTATACCCAAAGAAGGAAAAGACACCCAACATTGCAAGAACTATAGACCAATCTCCTTGGTTAACATTGATTACAAGATATATGCTAAATCTCTTGCCATAAGATTAGATCCCTTTCTTCCTGAACTGTTGGGCCCGGAACAATCTGGATTTGTTAAGGGTCGTTTCATCACAGATAATACTAGACTTCTGTTCACTGTCCTGTCCAAATCCTCAAGGTTCCAGGATTCGCTAGCGGCAATTGCTTTGGACGCAGAAAAAGCGTTTGACAGAGTAGAGTGGACTTTCCTTTTTTCTGCCCTCAGATGGTTTGGGTTTGGTCCTAATTTTATTTCCTTTGTTTCTTTTCTGTATTCCTGTCCCAGAGCGGCGGTTTGTGCTAATGGCCTAGTCTCTTCTTTTTTCAGTTTAGGTAGAGGAGTTTGTCAGGGCTGTCCCCTCTCCCCCTTCCTTTTTAACCTGGCCTTAGAACCCTTCCTTTCAAAACTCCACCAAAATCCTAATTTGCAGGGTTTCCAAATCTCCCAAACGAACATCAAACTTGCTGCTTATGCAGATGATATCCTACTCTTTATGTCCAATCCTGCCATTTCCATTCCCGCATTTCTAACTGAAGTTCATGAATACTCCCACATTTCTGGTTATAAGTTGAACAATGACAAATGTGAAATCTTACCCCTTACAAAATTTACCTTCAAACCTGATTTTGCTGCGTCCAATTTTACTTGGAGTCCCTCACATATTAAATACCTTGGTGTGTACATTACCCTTTCTCTCCCCGATACTGTCTCGTTGTGCCTTAATAAATGTACCCAGAAATTGTGCGACCTCACTTCCAGATGGCACCCGCTTTACCTTTACTGGTGGGGTCGTCTCGACACGATTAAAATGATGCTCTCCCCAATAGTTCTTTACACTATCTCCAATATTCCAGTGCCTAGTCCAGCTAAGTTTTTTAGTAAAATCAATACTGTTCTCTCTTCTTTCCTCTGGTTCGGCAAAAGAGCGCGTATGTCCTTGTGCAGACTACGACTTCCCAAGTCAGAGGGTGGGGTCAACTTGCCAGATTTTCCCACTTATCACAAAGCATTCCTTTTGCGACAAGCTTCCCTTTGGTTGCGGGATCCTGCTGAATCCTCCCCCTTATGGCTTGTTATTGAGCGTCTTTCTTTACCCCCCTTTACTTTCGCTGAGTATCTCTCGTTTTCTCGTAAGCCCCAGGTTATTTCCACTCCCATACATAAGTTCACTACCAAACTTCTTCTTTCCACTTCCCCAAGCCCCCCTTCCTCTGTAGCTGAATTTCTCAATACCACCATTTGGTATAATAATAGTATCCTCATTAATCACAAACCCTTTTATTGGAAATCTTGGAGACAAAAGGGTTTGATCTGGGTGTCCCATCTCTTTTCTGGTTCCGATTTCTTACCTTTCTCCGTTCTTAGCCAAAAGTTCAATCTCCCTCACTCCTTCACCCGTAAGTATCTCACACTTAAGAATGCAGTTATGTCCACCTACACCCAATTCTCTAACTCTCCCACCCAACCTGACCTTCCCAGTCCTACTCTGAACCTCCACTCCTTGCTATGTACTCATCCCACAGCCTCCTCAATCTACCACTCATTTCACAAGACTCTCACACCTAGGCCAAAATCCAAGGTAGAGGAACAATGGGAGTCTGACTTTGACATCTCTTGGCCTACCTCTCTTTGGGATAAAATGTGGACCAAGCTTCGCAAGTCGTCCAGGGCTGCTTCTCTCACACAAACCCTTTTATCTATAATAGATTTCTCTTCTCACCCCATATGTTGAATAAGAGGTTTTCTCTAATCCCTGACCTTTGTTGGTCCTGCTCGACACCTAAGGCTACTCTTTTTCACATGCTTTTTTCCTGTACTGCTACGCATAATTTTTGGAAACAAGTTTGGGCCCAAATTAATGCCATATTTCATACTGCATTTCCCTTCTCCTTTGTTAATATTTTTTTAGGAAGTCTCTCTCCCTGTTGGGCAGATATTGATTTTAATATGCAAATCGTTGACTTGTTGCTAGCTGTTGCATTCCAGCAAATTACTGTAAATTGGAAAAATGTTGCTAATATTTCTTTTAGAGCATGGTGGTACAATGTATGTCATAATCACAGGCTAGATACTGTCTTTATTTACCCCCTCAGTCTGGCCAAAAAGCGACATGATCTTTGGCTTCCTGTGACCCTGTACCTTGATATCTGTGCTAAGCGCTCGTCTCATTTGCCGCCCTTTCAGCAGGAGTTCTCTAAACCACCTTGATTGACCTTTTTGTTCCTTTGCATTTTTTATAATTCATTTTACTGCATATTATCTCCAGTACTGCTTTCTGTTATATAGCCTCAATTATTTGTTATCTCTCAATCTCATGTTTATTTCCACAGTCATGTTCTATTTCATCGCTCATATTGCTGTTATGCTATAGGTTTTCTTCTGTATCAACACCTTTATTTGTCTAATAAAAATCTTTTGAACTTAAAAGATGTACTCATACAAATCTTCATTATCGTTCGCAGGGTTAACCTGCCCATCCTGTATGTCGCTAAGGACACTCAATCTTTTTGAACTGCTTGGGGCTCCTCTTTGTTCATTTTGGCCTTCCAAGTTCTTTGTCTTCCTCATACATTTACCACCAGGATCTCTTAGCGGTCTCTCCTCGTCTTCCAAGATTGAATAATACTCCTCATCCTCATTTACCAAAGCTTTCCTTTTGCCTATTGCTGCCCTAACTGACTCTGGTACCAACTTTCTTAACTCCGTTGATAATAATTCTGAAACCTTTCCATCCTGACCAGCCTCTTGTAAAACCTGATCAGCCATATGTTATGTTATGTTATGTTTGTTATGTTATTATTTCTTATATAGCGCGCAGATGCCGCAGCCAAGAGGCGTCCCGGCGCTTTAGGAGATGGAACACACAACACAACAATAACGACCGGCATACTAAACTATACAGAAGAAAATAAGTGAGTTTTTAATAGTTTCCTGAACAGAAATAAATCGTGGATGGAGCGAAGTGAGGCAGGCAAAGAGTTCCATAGTGTCGCCGCCATTACCGAAAAGGAGCGTCCACCCATTCTGGATTTTTTTAAACGAGGGATAATGGCTAGATTGGACCCCGCAGACCGAAGAGCTCTTGAGGGGACATAGTGGAGAATAGTCTGGGCGAGAATAGGGGGGGAGGCCAAATTGAGAATTTTAAAAGTAAGGCACAAAGCCTTAAACTTAATTCTTTGGGCCACTGGAAGCCAATGGAGGTCATGGATAGTGCTGCGAGCAGAAACAAATTTAGGGAGACCAACCAGCATCCTGGCCGCAGCATTTTGTACCCGCTGAAGGCGGGCAAGCTCAGCTTGATTAACACCTAAAAATAAGGAACTGGCGTAATCTAATCTGGTCAGCACAAGAGCTTGGACTATGGTCTGCCTGGTGTCTGCATCAAAAAATTTAAAAATAGGCCGTAGGCATTGTAGAGCACCAAAACAAGTTCCCGCGACACGCTTGATGTGGGGAATAAAAGACAATAAATCGTCAAGCCATACGCCCAAGTTTCTGGCTTCGGCGACAGGAGTAGGGATAGGACCCAATTCAGGAGGCCACCATTGGTCTCCCCAGAGCGCGCTGTCTCTACCAAAAAGAATGACCTCCGTCTTGGTGGCGTTAAGTTGTAAGCGATTGTTCGCCAACCAACCGGCGACAGCTTTGAGGGCTGCCTGAAAGGTAGGGGCAGTCATGTTAGAATCGCCATTAAGTGAGACCGCCAGCTGGGTATCATCGGCGTATGACACTATTGTAAGACCAAAGCTGGCAGCTACCTGTGCCAACGGAGCAACATACAAATTAAAAAGAGTGGGGCTAAGAGCCGAACCTTGTGGTACTCCCTGCAGAATGGGGCGTGGGGCAGAAGTATAGGGAGGAGTAGAAACTTTAAAGGTTCGGCCCGTAAGAAATGATCGAAACCAATCAAGTGCTAGTTCTCCAACTCCTGCCTCCACAAGGCGGTGTAGAAGAATATGGTGGGAGACCGTGTCGAAAGCGGCACTTAGATCCAATAGGATCAGTGCCGCCGTCTGACCTTGGTCTAATATTGTCCTAATATGTTCCACGACCGCCAAGAGAGCGGTCTCAGTACTGTGACCTGCTCGAAACCCGTTCTGGGAGTTATCTAGAATGTTTGTTTCTTGCAAATAAAGGGATAAAACCCTGTTGGCGTGAGCTTCGGCTAATTTAGCCATCCATGGAAGGAGGGAAATAGGTCGGTAATGCTCTGATTTGGAAGGGTCCAGAGAGGGCTTTTTTAAGATTGGTATAATAGTGGCCTGCTTCCAAGCAGTGGGTACACTACCAGTTCTAAAAGAAAGATCAATTAAGTTCTGCATCGCCGGGTAGCAGCAATCGGCGAAATCACGGAATTGTATGGGTCTCATAGGATCATCCGGAGAACCAGATTTAACTTTGATCGTCAAATTTAGAAACTCCTCTTGGGTAGGACCTGGGATGACTAATAAAGATTTAGAGGTCAAAGGGGCACTGTTAATTTCACTGACAAAAGGCGTAGCGAACGACCTGTATATAGACTCCACTTTTTCAACGAAGAACAAGGCCAGATCTTCGCAGTGTGTCATAGAGGCAATGAACGTGGAGGCGGTTCTTTTGTTAGTGAGGTCCTTACACACCCTAAAGATGGTCTTGGTAGGGTTGGTACTATTTTTTATTTCTTGTGAATAAAAAGCAGCCCTGGCTAAACAAATGGCCCTATGATACTTCCTAATGCAAGATCTATAGGCTGCTTTAAGCTCAGTATCATAGTTTTTGCGCCAAGCGCGTTCTGCTTTTTTACAAGAAGCTTTCAGTACCCTAAGAGATTCGTCATACCAGGGACTGGGGGGGCCGGATTTAACCTTACACCACCTAGCTGGTATAAGGACATCTAGAGACTGGGCAAGCCATTTACAAAAATCGTCATAGCCACAGGAGACTTCCTGAGGGGGTTGAGGTTGGCGCTGCAGCAGCAGATTGTGAAAGTGCTCCAAGTTTAAATTTCTCCAAGGGCGCTTGAGGGTCTTAGGCAGGTTATTATTAGCTGGAGGGATGTTAGTAGCGATATGTATTTCGATCAAATAGTGATCAGTCCAGGCCATAGGCTTGGGCTGGAACACTTCAATATTAGAGGAGATGTTTGTTAAAAATGGATCCAGCAGGTGACCACCGATGTGAGTGAATTTAACCAGTTGGACCAATTGAAATGCCTCAAGATCAGAAAGCAAGCTTTGGACTGGATTGGAAAGCGGTGCTTCCATGTGAAGGTTCAGGTCACCAATGATCGTAAAATTATTAGTTTTCATAACTAAAGAAGAAACCACATCCGGAAGGCTAGCACGAAAAACTCCATCAGGGCCGGGAGGCCTATAGATTAAAAGCCCCGCGAATGTGAGATGGGGACTTACAGTAATGTTAAAGTGCGCACTCTCACATCCAGCTATAGTGGTGGGTAACCAGGCACACGCATAGCAGGTTTTTACCGCGACAGCAATGCCGCCACCTCTACCATTGCGATGGAATGAGTGCATGGTGTAGCCTGCTGGGAGGGCTAAATTAATCACAGCCATAGAGTTATCGTGAAGCCATGTTTCCGTGAAGAAAAAAATATCTGGGTTTTCATCAGTAATCAATGAAAAAATTTCTTGCGAATGGCAAGCCAATGACCTTACATTCAAATGAAATACTTTAAGAGCCGAACAGCTGTCAGACGCCCGTGTGGGACCAGTAGTGCGTGCTCTAGGGGGTTTAGATTGAAAGAGCAAGATGGGTTGTGGTGCCGGGAGGGTGAACGAACAAGTAGGGCACTGATAAGGACCACAAAGAGGATCCAAGGTACCATGGCGGCACCCACCTACCTCGCAGTGCAATGCGCGTATGTCCTCAGAGGATAACATCCTGTGGCGACGAAGAGCCCTGCCAGGCCCTGCCTAGCGCGGACGAGCGCAGACGGGCAAGACTCTGGCTGGACTCAGGCGCGATGAGGGCGCTCCGCTGCGCGTCACCGCTGCGCGGCCAACAGAAGGCTCAAATAGGCTCAGGAGGCCGAAATCTCGCGATAATACGCGAGAGTGGCAGCGCCCAATCCAAAATGGCGCTAAAATTCGTCCCCCGGGTACCCCGTGCTCCCGGACCCGCCAAAGGCAGTGGTGGTGGTCCCCAAGGGGGGTTTTAAGGTGCAGTATGAGGCCAGGGGGGTAGCAGCATTAAAAACAAGGTAAAGAACAAAATAGAAATAAAATACAAAAACGGGTAGTTTTAAAACTAATAAGCAAGTAAAAAAGCGCAATTAGCGCTAGCGAGGTCGGCATGAAGTGGTCACCTTCTCCAGGCTGACCTACCGTCTCTCGCTGCCTCAAGTAGGCTCAGGAGGCCGAAATCTCGCGATAATACGCGAGAGTGGCAGCGCCCAATCCAAAATGGCGCTAAAATTCGTCCCCCGGGTACCCCGTGCTCCCGGACCCGCCAAAGGCAGTGGTGGTGGTCCCCAAGGGAGGTTTTAAGGTGCAGTATGAGGCCAGGGGGGTAGCAGCATTAAAAACAAGGTAAAGAACAAAATAGAAATAAAATACAAAAACGGGTAGTTTTAAAACTAATAAGCAAGTAAAAAAGCGCAATTAGCGCTAGCGAGGTCGGCATGAAGTGGCCACCTTCTCCAGGCTGACCTACCGTCTCTCGCTGCCTCAAGTAGGCTCAGGAGGCCGAAATCTCGCGATAATACGCGAGAGTGGCAGCGCCCAATCCAAAATGGCGCTAAAATTCGTCCCCCGGGTACCCCGTGCTCCCGGACCCGCCAAAGGCAGTGGTGGTGGTCCCCAAGGGGGTTTTTTTTTTTTTAAAAAGAATTTTATTGTTTTGTAAAACAGTGAAAACAGTAGGACATTGAAATGGACCTTGTATACATATCCCTAGAAAAAGCACCACCCCATTGCACATTCCCTCAACCAACCCAAGTTCCAATGCAGTTCGAAAGCCTCTGGTTCCCCACCCCCTCACCGCCCCACAGGTCCCCTTAGCCATCCGAGTCAGAGGAATCCTCATCCGAAAGAGGCGGCGGCTCGCATATTTCACCCCTGTACTTGTTCCATGCCTCCCAGACCTTGTCCCACTTGCGGGGGCATCCCTGTCTAATGAATACAGAACGCTCTGCAAACATGGCTGCGTCCATTTCCTTGCGCCACGTGGACAGCAGCGGCACCTCCTCAGCACCCCATTTTTGGGCTATATTTCTTTTGGCCATGATGATGCCCAGCGTCACCCAACCCTGCGTCTGATGATTAAGGTCATTGGGCTCCCACACATTTACCAAGCAGCGTCTGGGTTCCGGCAGCAGCGATATCCCACACGCCTGTGACATTGTACGCAGCACTCGTTTCCAAAAGTCTTGAATGAGTGGGCAGTCCCAGATAGTGTGATAAAAGGTTCCCTCCTCCCCACAACCCCGCAAGCAGAAGGGATGTGGCGCCCTGCCCAGCCTGTGTAGTAAGCATCTGGTGTAGTAGGAGCGATGCAATATACGAAGTTGCACCAGTCGCAGCCTCGAGGGTATACCCGCCTCACGCCACTCTGGGTCATCAAGATCACCGAGCTCGTTAGCCCACCGCTCCCGCAGGGTCCCCATAGGGTCCGGTAGATTGTTGACCAGCTTGCGGTACGTGAAGGAAGTGGCCTTCTTTGGCATATATTCCGTCAGCAACCTGTCCTCCAGCGGGGACGCCTCCGGAACCTTCGCTCCAGGAGCCAGTTGTGTCATTAAGGCATGCCTCATCTGAAGGTATCGGAACCATTCCGAGGGGGCCAGCTCGTATTGCTGCTGCAAGCTCGCGAACCGGACAACCTCCCCCTTGTGCCACACATCGCCTATCGTTGATATTCCAATGGTATCCCAGGCGTCGAAGCCCTTGCTGTCTCTCAGACGTCCCAGCTTCTTGGCATCCCACAGAGGTGTTAGCTGAGTCAGGACTCCTCGCCATCCCAACTTGGCCTGAGCAGCATGCCAGATGGATATAGTCTGCCGCACAGGGCCGATCATCCTCGAGGCCAGTCGGGTATCATACAGTGGGGACAGCATACCCCTCTCTCCCAGCACGTCCCTATCCGCCTTGAATGCCGGGTCAGATTGAGGCGCGTGTAGCCACTGGTTAATCACCTTCAGTTGCGCCGCCCAGTAATAAAGCTGGATATCTGGGAGTGCAATTCCCCCATCATACCACCCGCAAACCAGCTTAGACTGCGCTATGCGCGCCGGCTTGTTGCCCCAGAGCAGGCTGGACACCTGTGCCGCTATCGCACGGAAGTAGGCCGGAGGCACCTGGAATGGGGTATTCTCCAGTACATAGAGAAACCTCGGCAGAGCCATCATCTTGAAGAGCGCCGCTCTTCCGATCAGGGTCAGGGGCAGCGCTCCCCAGTACTGCACGTCCCGCTTAAGGCGGTCTATCTGAGGGCTTAGATTGCGCTTGAAGAATTCCGTCTGATCCAGCGCGATGTGTATTCCCAGGTATTTGAAAGACCCCTCCGCCACCCGGAGTGGGCAACTCGGCGGTAGTCGCGGGAGTGGGCCCCTTAGTACCAGGAGGACCGACTTCGACCAGTTGATCGTGTACCCAGACGCCCGGCCAAAAATCTCGCAGATGTTCAATAGCGTCAAGATGGAACGCCTCGGGGAGGACAAATAGAGTAGTATGTCATCCGCGTAGAGGGAGACGCGGTCCTCCCAGTCGGCAGACCACCGGAGGCCCCGCATCATGGGCTCCCAGCGGATCCAAGCCGCCAACGGCTCAAGCACTAGGGCGAAAAGCAGAGGTGACAGAGGGCAGCCCTGTCTCGTGCCACGTGTCAATGGGAAGTCATCCGACATGTGTCCGTTGGCCGTGACATGGGCTAGAGGTTTAGTATAGAGGAGCTGGACCCAGGCACAAAATTTCGGTCCGAACCCCAGATGCTGGAGTACCGTGAAAAGAAAGGGCCACTCCACCATGTCGAACGCCATTCGTGCGTCAAGGGAGAGAATAACAGCCGGTTCCTGCAACCGCTCCACTCGGGCCAGCACCCCATGCAGCCGCCTCAGATTGTGAGACGTACTCCTGCCAGGCATAAAACCGGATTGATCCGGGTGCACAATGCCAGATAAGTGAGGTGTGAGCCGGGCGGCCAACACCTTCGCGAGGATTTTTGCCTCCGCGTTAATCAGTGAAATGGGACGGTATGAGGTGCATCGGTCCATCGGCTTACCCGGCTTCGGAATTACCACAATGGTGGCCGTCCGCTGGTCCTCAGGGAGTTCCCCCACCTCAAGGCTATGCGTGAACATATTCAGCAGGTGTGGCGTTAACGTCTCGGAGAGTCGCTGGTAAAGCTCGATCGGGATGCCGTTCGGTCCGAGCGCCTTACCAGGCTGCAGCGCGCCGATAGCCGCCTGGAGCTCCTCCACCGTGAGCTCAGCCTCGAGCGTCTCTCGAGCCTCAGGGGAGAGCTTGGGCATCTGCAGGTCTTTGACGTAAGTTAGTGCCATCTCCACCGTCATGGACGAGCTGGAGGAGTAGACTTCACGGAAGTGCTCCGCCAGAGTGCGCACTATTACTCGTGGGTCTGTTACTGTCAGTCCCTCATCAGTGCTCAGCTGCGCAATCCCCCTGGCGCCGTCATCGCGCCTGTCAAGCCACGCCAGTAACCTACCAGTTTTGTCCCCCACATCGTAAACTGTATGCCTCGAAGCCTCAAGGCGCTGCCGGACTCGCTCTGTGAGGTGCTCTTTGTATTTCGCCTGAGCCACATACAGGTCATGCGAGGTTGCACGGGAGGGAGCCGCGGCCTGGCGGGCCTCCGCCGCCCGGAGCTCGGTCTCAAGCGATTGTAGTTCAGCTACCTGTTCGCGCTTGTGTTCCGAAACGGCGGCCATCGCCCGGCCCCGCACCACCGTTTTGTACGCCTCCCAGAGAATCGCAGGGGAGTCGACCGAAGTTGCATTTTCTTGGAAGTAGAATTTCGTCGCTTGCACTACGGATTTACTGATCTTTGGCAGGCGAATGTAGTTAGGGCGTAGCGGATAAACGCGACGGCGCAGTAGGTGATAACTGGCGTATTGCAAGAGGATCGGGGAGTGATCAGAGATGCCTCTGGGTTGAATGTTTATACTGTCAACATTCTGGAGACAACCGGGGGAACCTAGAAAGTAGTCAATGCGGGTGAGACTGTCATGCACCCCGGAGTGATACGTGTAGTGCTGTGCCGTCGGATGATGCAGCCGCCATATGTCCGTTAATCCGATCGCCGTCGCGAAGCCCGCGAGGCGAGACACTCCCCCAATCTTTCCCCTGGGTGGAGACCGGTCAGTGAGGTCGTCCATCACCGCATTAAAGTCGCCACCCAATAATACCTCCCCCCCCCGGTAGTGAGAGCAGGAATTCGCTGAGTGCTGGGAGCGCCGAAGCATGCAGTCCGGGTGGGATATAGACAGACACTATGTTGATGGGCCGGCCCTCCCATTGTACGTGCGCTGCGGCGAAGCGCCCAGCCCCGTCCGTGTGTACACTAAGCACGATCAAGGGGGACCGACGCCGCAGCAGGATACCAAACCCCCGGGACCCAGAGGTGAATTCAGAGTGTGCCACCATCTTATACCCCCATCTGTCAAGCGCTTTAGTTGTGGAGCCAGTGAGGTGGGTCTCCTGGAGCAAGGCCACCGTCGGGGAACATCTTTTGAGACTATGCAGGACCAGGCCCCGCTTAATTTTATCTCCCAAGCCCCGTACATTCCATGTGAGTAAAGAGAGGGGTGGCGCCGGAGTCAGAGCGCCGGCAGGGGGTGGGTCACGCTGCATCTCAGACATTACGGTGGGTGGGCAAAGTGACGGAGCATGGTGCGGATAACGTGGCGTGATGCATGTGTCATGCAGTGAAAGTGCGATAAGTGTAGGTCAAAGGCCCGTGTCCTACAGAACCTCAACAGAAAAACAAAACTACAAAACATTCCCCACTCCCCCCCCCCCTCCCTGCCTCCCTGCCACACGGACTCAGAACTGCCCGCCACCCCAACTCAGCAGAGTGCTCCATTCCCAGAACCCCAACCAGTACTTGCGCTGTAAGGAGCATGGGGTCCGAGGAAGACCAAGACATCCCCTGTCCCCAGGTCCCATCGTTCACACCCTCTGGCAATAGGACGTAGGTCAGTCCAGCATCGGTGGGCACCAGATATGAGTCTCCTGCTTCACGCCGCCGCTGCGGCATCAGCCGTTGGGTTCCCCCTCAGTCTCCTCTGCGCGCCGGTCACGGCCCTCAGAGTCCTCCTCACTCCCCATGCGTCTCATCCTGCGGGCCGAGCGTCCACCACCCGCAGCCGGGCGCCAGCCCTCCAGCCAGTCGTGGGCCTCCTCCGGTGTGTTGAAAAATACAGTTTTGCCATCCGCCACTACCCGGAGTCGCGCCGGGAAGAGCATAGCGTAGGGAAGTTCCCGGGCCCTCAGCTTCTTTTTGATCTCCAGGAAACTTCGGCGCTGAGCCGCCACCGCCGCCGTATAGTCCGGGAAGAAGGACACCGTCGAGTTCAGGAGACGGATGGGCGGCGCCACCCGCGCCGCCTGAAGAATGGCATCCCTGTCGCGGAAATTGAACAGGCGGGCCAAGACGGGCCGCGGGGGTGCACCCACTCGCGGTCGGCCGCCGGGCACCCTGTGGGCGCGTTCCACCGAGAAGAAGGTAGACAGGCCCCTGGGTTGCAACTTGGACTTGATCAAGTCTTCAATGTAGAGGTCCATGGCTGGGTGCCCTTCGCTTTCAGGGATCCCTGTAATGCGCACGTTGTTGCGGCGAGAACGCCCCTCTTGATCGTCCAGCCTGGCCGCCATGCGCTTGTTGTCCGTCTCCAGCTGGGACACCTTTTGTAGGAGATAACTCGAGTCTTTTGCCAGGGTCTCTGTCACCTGCTCAACATCCGCAACCCTGGCGGACATTTTCTGGAAGTCTGCTCGGAGAAGAGACACGTCCGTGGAGATTGACCCCACCGTCGTCTGTACTTGTGTCAAGGCAGCCATGATGTCTTCCAGCGTTACTTTAGGCGTCTCTTTGTCCGTCGCCATCTTCTCGGTGCGCCCGCCACGGTCGGGCGTCGCGGAGGAGTCCTTGGTATAGGCGAATTTATCAAGTTTGCCCTGTGAATTCCCTTTGAGCCCCTTCCCGCTCATGGTCGCAGCCGGCTGCCCTCTCCCTCCCGCTCGCCACTGACGAGCCGGTGAAACGGACCTCTTTGACTGGGCAACTTCCAACTCAGGCAGCACTACGGAGCGCCTAGGTCTCGGCGAAGTCCGGCATCAGGCGGGCGCACAGCCCTTATTTCCCCCCTCCGATCACAGTAAAGAGCAGGCGTCTCGGGGTATCGCACAGGTGCCAGGCAGCCGCGCCAGGCGTCGCGCTGCAGGCAGCCAGGGCGAGCAGCACCTCCTCTCCGCTACACTTGTTGGGCCTCACCGCCGGGGGCGGACCAGGATCACCGGGCCCGATTAGCACCTCTCCGCAGGGCCACTCGTTGCGGTATAGCACTGTCTTCACCCCTCCAGTCAGGCAACGGTTGGTCCGTGGCTGCAGACACCCCGCCTCCGCCTCAGAGACGGCCGCTCTCCGTCTTGGGCACCTCGGTCACTCAAGGCCCCGGCTTTCAGCGCCGATGCAGGCCGCAGCTCACCGGGTCCCGTTGGGTACGCTCTGGGCGTCCAGGCAACTCCGGATCAAATCAGTCAGGGCTGCGTCGTCTTCGCCTGTGATAGCAGGGCAGCCCGAGTCTTCACCAGCGCCCAGAGGCGCGCTGCAGGCAGCCAGGAAGGGCAGCACCTCGGCTCCACTCCGCCAGCCCTTCCTCACAGCAGGGGCTGACCAGGGTCACTGTGCTCGATCGTGCCGCTTCCGCAGGGCCACCCTCCGCAATGTCGCTCAGGCCTCGCTCAGCCGCTCAGGCAACGGTCCGCCCGGGGCCGCAAACACGCCGCCTCCGCCCCCGAGACAGCCGTGCTCCGACCAGGGCACCTCCGTCACTCGAGGCCCCGGCTTTCGGTACTGGTGTAGGCCGCGGATCTCCGGGCCTCGCTGTTCGCGCCCTGGGTGCCTGAGAAACTTCGGGGTCGGATCATTCGGCGCCGCTTCGGTTCCGCCGTCGGTACGAGGACCTTGGAGCCGGATCGCTGCACGGAAGCTACACGGATGTCAGGGGAGTCGATCTCACCCTCGGAGCCCAACTAGGCTGCGGCCATCTTGCTCGGCTGCAAGCCACGCCCCTCCCCCAAGGGGGGTTTTAAGGTGCAGTATGAGGCCAGGGGGGTAGCAGCATTAAAAACAAGGTAAAGAACAAAATAGAAATAAAATACAAAAACGGGTAGTTTTAAAACTAATAAGCAAGTAAAAAAGCGCAATTAGCGCTAGCGAGGTGGGCATGAAGTGGTCACCTTCTCCAACCTAAGTCTCTACACTTACTAACTTAGATAATTAATAACAAATCTATACTTAAATTATTTAATATTTAAATGTTGTTTTTTTTTAAAACTATTAAATTGGCACAAAAAACACGACCTATTCCAACACTATAACCAAAAACTATTATATATATTTGTTAAATAATATCAAATACTCCTCACTTAAAAACCCTCCAAACCGCTGTCCCGGTTAAAATAAAAAAAGATAACACTCAGAACTAAAGACTTCCAATTCACTCCGAAAATGCTCTAAACCTAACAACGATGGCGATCTGTCATTGAAATAAAACCATCTCCTTACTCCTCTTGAATCTATTCCTTTAATTAAAATATTAAATTTGCTCCCTCTTCTTCTTCTTTTTTTATATGCTTCTTTCTTCTAAATAATCCCTTGCAGATCACAGCACTGCCTACCCGAGCCGCGTACTGTGTCCATGATGTCAAGCGTATATGAAACACGCTCTTTTTCCTCCTGAAACAAGCGTAACGCGGGGCATGCCCAATCTAAAGATGGCGGTCCGTGTTACTTCATTATTGAAGTCATCAAGGTTCTAAGAAGCCCTTACCATACGCGCGAGCAAGATCAAGCGCGTTCGAAGTCAAGTAAACGCCTCTGCGCTCCTTACCAGACCAAAGAAAGGTAAACATTTTGGGCAGGTGATTTAAAAAAAACTGTCAGGATTGCCGTCTTAACCCCGCTGCAGACAATGGGACCCGTCCCTAACGCGCTTGCGCGAGGAGGTCAGGCCATCAACAAAAGCCTGACTGCCGCCGGGAAATGCGCTTTGCGTCATTTCCGTTCCCGGAAGCCACAGAGTCCTACGGTGCCTTCAGCGTTCCTGAACAGAAGTTTTGGACCCGACTTCGAAAACTCCCGTTCCTTTGTTTCGAGTGCACGGTGCTGTGCAGAGTCAGCGCCGCGGCATCCTTTGCACTCCGTCCCTGGCCTACTAGGGTTTCACTGTATGTCCGACGTTCGACCCATGGGGTGAGGGGCAGTCCCGCAAACAGGTAGAGGGCATCGGGGGTTTCACTAGTCGATAGAAGTGAAGTTCATCGACCGGTCGGATTCCCTGGCGTCACTTGCGTGTATACCGGTGCTGTTCATTATCCTGGTGGGAGACTATGGACAGAAGTGACAGCCCGCACTCAAAGCTCCTAGACCGTGCCTGATATCCACCTTCGGTGGAAGAGACTTCCCTGAGGGAAGAGACTTGATTTCATTTGCTTACCACGCCGCATTTCCCTATTTGGAACAATCGTGAGGACACTGCAGCTGCCAGAGGGGATACGGTAACAGCGAGCATTCGCTGCTTTAATTTTCCTTCTCATTTTGTTTTGGGGACTTCAGTATCCTGTTGGGTTATGAGTTAAGCCAAGGCAGATTTCTCTGAAGGAAGAGCAGTCTGACATTTGTTCTTGCCTATTTCTGGATCCCTATACATTGAGGCTCCATTAACTCCGCCCAGTAAGCACTACAATCAGTTTGTCTCATTTTCCTCCCAGTAAAACTTTACATTGTATACTGACATGTTCTTCTATCCCTTTATAGTGCAAACCCCTAGTAAGGTGGAGCCCGTCCTGTCTGAGAGGAAGAAGGGTGGCTTTTAGGTATCTATCAGTACTTTCTCTAGAGTAATGTTCCTTTCCTAGAGTATAGAGATACATTGTTTGTTTTTTCTTTCCAGTTCCGTTTCTGCGAGGACTCCTGGTTGGTGCCATAAACTGAGAGATCCCTACTTTCCTTGTTTTGTTTCCTTTCTTCCCCAGACCTCATATCGCTGCCTAGAGTCTGATAGCCGCGATACGGGGTTGGAGAAGTAGTGGACCTACTCATCAGTTCCCGGGCGCTTCTGCAGAAATCAACAGGTGAGCACCTGTCCGATCCTGACAAAAACAACTGTTTCCTAATTTAAGAACACAATAAGCAATCTAACTTTATAAACTTTCTTACATATATATATTTAAAAAAAATGGATTACATGCATGCCCAACCTAATTAGATAATTTAAAAAAATCACACATTACCCAAACTATCACCACGAATGAAACAAAATTCATATGATAACACTAAAAAACATGTACTTATCAGCCAGAAGCAGCAACAAAAGAGGAAGAAAACGGCTAACAGGGAGCTTTTATTGGACTGAGTGTTCTATTCTATTGTTGGGTTCTCAATTTCTTTTTGGAATTCTTTTAAGGTTTGCTGCTGGAAGTGGCAATTAAGGTTCATTGCATAATGCTAGCCTCTTGTCTTGCTATAAAATCCAAGTTACTTGACTCAAATGTACATCATTTTTCATGAAGTGAAAAAAGCAAACAGAGTGTCAGGAAAACTATCTTTGTTCCTACTGGTATATTTTCTCCTTAGGTGAAGTTAACAATTAAAGAGACAAATGTCAAGTGAAAATGTATTTATAATCATGACTGTAATGCTGTTCTACCCTCATGATTGAAATTAAAGTACAAGTAAGAGAGCCCTATGGATAAAGGGAAAGTGTTATAAGTTATATCTAAATAAAGAGTGAAGCAGAGGCACTAATGAACAAGCATTTGCAATGCAATCGGTCTCGCCTTTGGGACCTTATATGTATTTAGCTATGCAGCACATTAGCCTGGGTGCTGAATATCTACTATTCTTTAACATGGAGGGAAATTAAGCACCAAACTGCGTGACACGACAGGCATGGGAACACATGGAGAGAAATATTGCCTTTCAGCGGGAAATGGTATAGTCCAAAGCTCCGTTTTTAGGTCGAGCCTAGCGCAGCGTGTATGTGCTGGCTGCAAGACTTTATGTAAGGGCTTTTGAAATCTCACCACACGCTCGCACACGCTTGTGCGTGTGCTTTTGTTTTTGCCTAGGCTATTGGCCTTTGCGTGCGTCTTTTTAACAAAGACAGCACGCAATTGGGCAAAGGTGGGCGCATGTCCCGCCTTTGCTCTGCCCACGGCCTATTGCGTGCGGTTACCCGCACAGGCACCATCTGGTTTGAATAATCGTGCCCAGACGCGGGTGCAATAATTGAAACCAGATGTTTCGCTGTGGCGCAAGCGCGCACCACTCGCGGGCTTGTTTCGGGAACGTGCTCAAACAGCACAAACCTGACAGCTCAAAGAACAGGCACAAATGCCTCTTCGCCCAGAGCTCTTCTGTAAACCCCGTCAGGGGGCCCGGCGTTTTGCCCAATTTCCTGCTGTACATTGTCACCAAAGGATTGAAGGCAGATCTGCTTCAGGTGCCGATTTGCATGTCCGTCGAGATCCGTTTCCATTTTGTTTCCTTGACGTCCACACTGATGGTAATCTGCTGTAATTTGAACCAATCATCCTTGTTTTACTCCAATCGCCCAGTTTGTGGACTACGCCCATGTAAACCCAAGCGCGACGGGCATTACCAGATTCCTGGAACGGAATTCTTAGAAAACCCAGGCATTTACAGCGCATTTCGTTTTTCACTACGGTTGTTTTCATTCGCGTGCTAGGTCGGGTTGTGAAAAAAGTAGAACTGATCTACAAGGAAATCCGAAGACTTTGTGATAGGAAAGTGCTCCCCAAAGGCAGGTGTGACGGAGGCTGACACTCACATAACCAGCAGCAAACATATGATGCTGATCGGGTTCTTCCAGTCAGGGCTTTAAGTGGGCCGGGTCCCGCCAGGTCAGAGGCTCGGCAGTGTTTAAAAACGGACTATCAAACGGGTCCCTAGCGGGCTCTATGTTCATGCCCTTTACTTTTTTCCGTCAAAAACACTGCTCGATTTCGGAACGACGAATGTAAAATACGTGCAAGGTAATCCCCATCAGCGATTTAGTTCTCGTTTATATTTTACAGGTGTTATTTAATCCTGCATTCTCTACGAGTGTTGGCTATTTCCAGGATGTTGGGTTTCTGGATTTTTTCCCCTACAGCATACAACTCAGGATAGTACATGCTCTGGATAAAGTCGTCTCCAGGTGTTTATAACCGGCCATGATTGACAGGTCTGAACTTGTGGCTGAAGGCAGTGGAAAATTGTGCCCACACAACATGCAGGTGTTGGCTTCCGTCACATATTTTGTGCCACTTTCCCAGATGAGTACAGTCGGGGCAGTGCGTTTTGTAATGGGGATGTGTGTGTTCTGCGTGACTCAGAGATGAGTGGCCTTCTACCTTTAAAGCGTGCCCTGGGAGCCTCGCTGATCCTCGGGTAAAGGTGCTTAGGGAGTGCGTCGGGATTCATGTGCTCTCGCTGTGTAAATGCACTTAGGGTGCACAGCCCGAGGCTAGCAGATTGTTTTTTTTTTAATTTCAAAAAACCTTTATTTGAAGAATATGCAAAAGATGAGGCACAGCAATACATTGCAGCACAGCAGGATTTGCACGTTCAGGCGACAATAGAGACAATGCCGTGTGGAGTTATCAAAGATTCATAAAGAGGGGGCGAGAGCAGATGTTCAGGGGGGGCACCAAGCAGAGGGGGGGGGGGGTAGGCAGGGTGGATGGGAGGGCCGTGAATCAGTAGGAGCCAGCTTATGGACCAACACCGGCAGCGCAAGAGAACCGGGTTGAGAGGTAGGTGATGAGTGGGCCCCATATGTCCAGTGGAAGGGATTTGGCTGACAGTAGATCCCAGAACTCAGACAAGAGGGTTTGGCAGTGAGATGAGTCTTCAAGCCAGAGAGGCACCTTGGGTGCGGGCCTGCGGCCTCAACACATGGAGACCCAGCATGGCAGTCAGACGACCAGAGGCATCTGAACAAAATTTGAGGAAGCCCAAGAGGCAGATCACAGGGTCAGGTTGGAGTGGTGAAGAGGTGATTTCGGAGATAATTTCACAGACCTCCTGCCAGTATGCCGAAACACGGGGGCATAACCAGGCAAGATGAGCAAAATTGGCCACGGGCGTGGAGCAGCGTAGGCATCTATCACTGGCCACAATGCCTCATCTCTGGAGTTGGGCGGAAGTGCAATATAGCCTGTGCAAATATTTAAAGTGTATCAGCCGCAAGCGATAGTTAGGGGAAAGGCGTTTAATCTGAGTGCAACAGTACAGCCAGTCCGCTTGAGAAATCTCAATTCCCAGGTCCTCGCCCCATGCAACGTGCATCCGAACGGTGGAAATGGAGGAAGCCGCTAGTGTATAAGCATAGATCTTAGTGACCAATTTGTTTGGAGATGAAGAGGCGTAAAGCATATCAAGAGAGGCCAACGATGGGGGAGGTTGAGGGAAAGTAGGGTGAAGCTTTCTGCAGGTCGCCCGGAGCTGATGGAATAACAAAGTGTCCATGGGGCCAGCGTCAGGGGCAAGCGAGAAAAAAGTCTCCCCAGTGTACAGATCCGAGAGTGTGGAGAGGCCGAGGCGAGCAGCGTCTTTAGCCATCCCCGATGACTGGAGTGGGGGGAAAGCAGGGTGATGGGCAATGGGCATATTGCTAGCTGAAAGCAAATCCATCCCAGGCCCAGCGCAAGGTCTCGACCCTATCAATGTCAGTGCGCAAAAGCTTCGCCGGAGCGAAGAGTGCAGTCGCAAGCGGCCACGGGTTAGCAAGGTCAGCCTCCACCGCCACATGAGGTTGGAACGGAGTGGGGTGAAGCCAGAAATGAAGAAAACTGGCCTGAGCGCTGAGGGCATAGAGCTTAAAATCCGGGGCTCCTAGCCCGCCCCGCGACCTCGAAAGGGTCAGAGTATTGTATGCAATCCTGGGTTGTCGTCCTGCCCAAACCAAGGTGATGAGCAGTGAGCGGACCTTACGAAAGAAGTGAGTAGTGAGAGGAATGGGGATGTTGACGAAAAGATATAAGAATTTTGGGAGTACCACCATCTTTGCGATCGCTATGTGCCCGGCCAGGGAGAGCAGCAGTCTGTTCCAAAGAGGGATCTTGGAATCAAAACAATCAACAGCGCGGCCGAAGTTGGCCCTCCAGAGTTCATCCATGTCCCTGCTCAACCAAACGCCCAGATACCTAGTTGGCTCCGAGGCCCACACGAAAGGGTAATCAGAATCAAAGGGGGTCGTGGCATCCCTAAGAGGGAATAATACAGATTTGTTCCAGTTAACCTGGATACCGGAATAGCCACCAAATCGTATCACCTCCCGGACAAGAGGACTGAGGTTCTCCTGAGGATGACGAACATAAAGGGTGATATTGTCTGCATACATAGAGACTGGTAAAGCCCGCACCGCAAAGCCAGTGCCTCTCTGAGTGTGATGCTGACGGAGGCGAGCCGTGAGGGGCTCCATAGCGACAGCAAAGAGCATGGGGGAGAAAGGGCAACCCTGTCGGGTGCCATGCCTGACAGGAATGGGCTCGGAGATCTGGCCGTTGATACAGAGGCGAGCACTGGGGAGAGTGTAAAAAAGTAACACTTTGCGGAAGACCTGACTGAAACCAAAACGAGAGCGAAGGTAGAAAAGGAAAGGCCATTCCAGGGTATCGAAAGCCTTGGTGGCATAGAGTAGAGCAGCCACTGCCGGAAGTGACGGATTGATCTGATGTAGGACGGAGAAGATTGTCCGAAGGTTATGAGAGGTGGCACGGCCGGAAATGAAACCGGATTGGTCTGGGCAGGCAATGAGTGGCATGAGAGGGAGTAAGCGGGAGGCGAGCAACTTGGCAAAGATTTTATTGTCCGTGTTGATAAGGGAAAGGGGGCGATATGAATCCCTTAGCTCAGGGGGCTTGTCCAGCTTGAGAAGTAATGTCAAAAGTGCCTCGCGCAGCGAAGGGGGGAATTGACCCGAATCAAAGGATTCATTATACATAGCCGAAAGATGCGGGATCAATAAGGGAGCAAATGCCTTGTAAAAGGACGCCGGTAGGCCGTCGGAGCCAGGGGCTTTGTCACCTGGCATGCTGTTTATGGCAGCTGAAATCTCCTCCTTAGAGAAGGGCTCGTCCAAGTATTCCCCATTTGCATTTCCGAGCCAGAGAAGTTCAAGAGTGTCAAAGTATTGGTTGAGTACATCGCGAGGCGGGGCTGAACCGGCCATATAGAGTTGAGTGTAAAAGTCGGTGAAGCGCGCTTTGATGTCATCTGGGGAGGTGGTACGGGAAGGCCCACCATCTTGCAGGGCGGTGATGTACGATGCCGTGCGAGGCCGACTAAGGAGATTAGCCAAAGTCTTACTGGGGCGGTCACCCTCACCGAATCGACGCGCCCTCGCCTCTCTTCCGAGAAAAGCCAGTTCCCTGTTTGCCTCGTCGGAAAATTCAGTAACCTTCCCACGTATCTGGGCAAGTGTGTCAGCGCTTGGGCATGAGAGGCGTCCAACAATTTGATCTCCCTTTCAATCTTGTCCAGAGTACCGCGGATGGAGCGCAAGACGCCAGATTGCTTGGAAATGCATTCCCCACGGATGACTGCCTTAAAGCCTTCCCAGAGCGTGAACGGGAAGTCCACCGACCCTTCATTAAGCTCGAAATAATTCACAATTGCGGTCTGTATCTCATCACAGAATACAGAGTCGCGAAGAGCGTTTGGAGGAAGCTGCCATGCAAAAACCCGGCAGGGAGAGTGGGGGAACCGTAGCGATAAGCGGGCGGGAGCTTGATTGGAAAGAGTGCGTGCCATATGGTCTATTGAGGTCATCCAGACCAGTGCGTCAGGGGAGGTGATCCATAGGTCCAGCCGGGACCAACATCCCAGAGAGCCCGTGACACAGGTGCACTTGCGTGCCGCAGGGTGAGAATGACGCCAAGCGACATATAGTGAGTTGTCTAGGAGGATGGAGTTATGAAGTGAGGCTGTGCGTGGGTGAGAGAGATGGGAACCGTACCGGTCCAGGGCAGCGGACAGGGTTACATTAAAATCACCCGCCAAAGAACAATAGCAGGACCAAGAGATGTTATGCGGTGCCAGACGTGAGCAAAGAAGTCCGGGTCGTCACAGTAATACCATATATTGCCGCGAATATCAGGGGCTGAGCCCGCAAGGCGCCGCAAAGTATTACAAAACGCCCGTCAGGGTCGATGATTATCTCGGAAGTCTGCCATGGGAGCCCTCTGCGCAGCAGTATGGACACCCCGCGGGAATAATTGGAATAGGAGGAGTGGATTTCGCCCCAATGTCAGGAGAGGAGTCTGGTAGCAGTGGGCTGCATAAGATGGGTCTCTTGTAGAAAGCATATGTCCACCTTGTGTCGAGTGAGATGGGCATGTACCAAGCGTGCCTTACGATAGTCATTCAGCCAGCGGACATTCCAAGTCCAAAGTATAGTGTCAGTCATGGTGCAGTAAGCAAGGGAGGAATGACCAGAAATAGTGGTATGGTGAGCAGAAGCTGCATGGACGGACGGCGAGCAATGCAACGAGATGCGTGTGAGAGAAGCATTACAATAGTCAAGGGAACATTGCGACATAATATAAACATACACATAGTGCAATCTCTAAAAGGAACCAATAATACAAACAGTACTGGCCCCTTGGTCGGAAGATGCTTAGCACGAAATAGAAACCTGGTTAAGGGCAGGTCAAAGGCAATTGACTGTGCAAAGACAAACAACAAGGCTTCATGTAGAAGCCATTAACCCCAAACCCGAAGAACCCATCCCCCGGAGCACACCCGAAAAACAACGAAAAAACAGAGCACTCCCAAACCCGCACCCACACCAACCCCCAATCAGGCTGAGGTACCACCCAAACCCACCCCAGGGTCCCACAACTTGGAGAGGGAAAATCCGTGACCATGATGGGAATTATCCCGTGGGGGCATGCCAGAGCCCGGCATACACCCCTGCCAGGGAGACAGGGTGGTCAAGCTACAAGAGTATGCAGACATAGGGATGACCTTTAAAGAGTAACAGAACTACACATCGAGTATAAACAGACTAGTAGAGGTGCCCCGGAGGGCCACAGGAACCAGAGGTCTACACCAATATTACAGACCAGGAGAACAAGCAAACCTAAGGATACAACAGCAAAGGACTAAGTGTAAGTCAGTCATTGTCACTGAGATTTTCAGCAGCAGCTGCCTGGGAATTTGCAGGTGAGGAGCGGTGAGATTTGTCGAGTTTTTTAGCAAATGCCAGTGCCTCTCTAGGATCCGGGAAGGTGAGGGTCTGCCCTGTTTGATGCGCAGTTTGGCCGGGTATGCTAGCGAGTAGGGGATCTCATGTTTCTGTAGGATCCGTTTGGCCAGCAGGAACTCACGGCGAGCCGCTTGAACTGTGATGGTATAGTCCGGGTAAAACGAGAGGTTGTTACCCAGGTGGCGGATTTCCCCTTTTTCCCTGGCCGCCTGGAGAATGGCATCGCGGTCCCTGAAGTTCAATATTTTGGCAATGATGGGACGTGCCGGCAAGCCAGGGCCCGGGCAGGGGCCGAGAGAACGATGGGTGCGCTCAACGATAAAAACCGGTGAGAGCATGTCACTGAAGAGCTCCCGAGCCGGCTGTTCCAAATAGTCCTCCATGAGAGAGATGTTGGTGGACTCTGGCACTTCGGTGATGCGAAGGTTACTTCGACGTGAGCGCGCCTCCAAATCCTCGTTCTTGTCGCGAATAATAGCTTGTAACTTGTCCATCTGTAACAGCTTTTGACGGTCCTGGGTGGCGGCATCCTCTGCGTCAGACACCCTGGTCTCAACATGAAGGAGGCGAGCGTCATAGGAGTCAACTCGGGCCTTCACCGTGTCCAGGCGGGCCGACAGTTGGTCCAGCTGCATCGCTATGGTGGTGACCATAGATTTAACCTCTAGCATAATGGCCTTTAGATCATCCTCGCGGGATTGCGCCAGTGCGGTAGTAGCCAGGGAGTCACCTCCGTCCGCACCGGCACCCTCCTGGCGTGTCTGGCGGCACTGGTCGAATGCAATCTTGGGTTGCTTGGGATCAGTTCTGCCCATGACCGGTGGACGTAGGGAGTTGGAGCAGCCTAATGGCAGGAGAGGAGGCCGCAAGGAGAGGAAGCAGACCAGGGTGCTGAAGACGCAGCCAGCCGGCAGGGGCCCAGCACTCAGATGGGCAACTTGCGGAGGAAGAAGGGGTCTGATGGGCTGATGATCTGGTAACAGGCGACAGCTGCAGTCAGGCGACCGACCAGCCAAAGTGAGGGCGCAGCAGCTGTGTCGGGCTCAGGATGGGCAGGTTGGGCTGGGCGCTACATGTAGCCCCAGGCAGCAGGTACAGCAGCGGAATCCAGTGCCAGAGCAAACGCGAGAGCGGCCCAGGGTATGCCAGTGGTTCACAGCACAGCGGGAGTGAGTAGCACAAAACGGGCAGCTGGGCCAACTGGCGGAGATGTGGCTAGGTCAGGCAGACCTTTAGGCTGAAGGTGAGGCGAGGAGTGCCACCAGCGCAGGGTCTAGAATTGTGATACAAGTCCGCAACAGGGCCCAGTCGATGTGGTGCAGGAGGCCGATCCGCACAGGGTGAGGCAGCAGACCGCAGTGTCCACGCGGACCAGCAGGGGCCGAGGCGAGAGGCAGCAAGCGGGGCAGCAGCGCGATGCCGACCTCAGGGCAGTACCGTGGGACCACCGCAGTGAGGGCCCCAGCGGCCTTTGGAGCGAAGTCCGCGGCCATCGATCGCCGTCGCTGGGGAGCCAGTAGTGGCAGCAGGCAGTGGGTCGCACGCAGCGAGGGAGTCAAAGAGAGTGTGCCACCCCCCTCGCCAGGCCCAATGTCAGAGGCCTAGACCCCGGGCACAGAAGGAGAAATGGAGGCACCCGGTAGTGCGTAGGCTGGACCTGGCGGTACAAAAAGCACGCCCCCAGCCTTACCGCAAACGCCCCTGCAACAGCGAACCTACCGGCGTCCGCAGGGTGAAGGTACTGCTTCAGACAGCGATCCTGTCCCGGCCAGGGTCCCGCAGACGGCCCCAGGAGGGCCGAGAAGGCCGCACGTGCCACAGAACCCAGGCCTGGGCTGCGCACACCAGCAGATCCCGGTCCAACAGCAGCCCAGGGAGGCAAGAAAGGTCTCAAAACATGCTGCCTGAGCAGGTAAGTGGCAACGATAGGAGTTTGAGACGACGATTATTGGAATGCCTGCAGGATTATGTAGGATGTTGAGCTTGGCCGGCAGAGCCCACTCAGAGTGCGGCCATTTTGCAGCCGGCCAAGCCACGCCCCTGAGGCTAGCAGATTGTTAGGTTTATTTTCGTCCTGTGTGTTGGAAAGGAAGACAATGAGTGACCACTAAAATTGCAGTTTTACCGGGTTGCCTATTACACGGCATTGTACCTCTGTAATCAGACACTGATCGGGTGTCTAGAGTGAAAGGTAACCCTCATTCCAGCGGGCCTGTTTATTAAACACAGTCTACAACATACCTTAAAAACATTTCCAATACCTCTCGCTAAACACATATAACGTACCAAAGGCGAGACCTATTGGCTATGCCAATGCTTGTTAATATTAGATCAGGACCTTCGGTGGTCATATCACTGAAAATACAAAATTAAAAAAAAATATTATTGTCTACGGGTGCTCGTGGAAGACAATTTCGATGGACTGGAATCTACAGAACGCTAAAGTGATTCTGGTATTTTTATTGACCCCTGCTAGTCGTTTTCTAGCAAGAAAGTTAAATAGAGGCAGTTGCCAGAAAAATTCAAAAAAGAAAGTCCCTAAGCAGAAAGCAATTCTGGTATTTTACTGACCTCTACTGGTCATTTTCTGTCAAGACACTTAAATAAATGCAGTTGAACAAGCAGAAAGGAATTCTGATATTTTACTGACCTCTACTGGTCATTTTCTATCAAGACAGTTAAATAGAGGCAGTTGAACAGAAAAAAAAACCCTAAGTGAAAGCAGACAAGCCCTAGGGCTGATCTCCAGAGCCCACTAAGTACATACACATATAGGTATATACTAAAGTATATACAAGAGGTCTCAAATGCTCAACCTAAAAATGAGAAAAAGGAGGTTTAAGTATAATTTCATGTTATATGCTAGGGGTCGTTCGGGATCATGTCCGCACTTACCAAGGATACTTAAACTACCACAAACGTGAGAGAGCCAGGGGACCTCTCTGGTTTATTTCACAGCATATGTTATACAAGAGGCACAATGCCGGCTTGTGGTTGGAGGCGTCCCAGCTAATCTCCTGATGAAAAAAAGTGCTGTGTGTACTAAGTGTAAGTGGTGCTGCAGGAGACTGCAGCTGACAGGCATTACGGGAAATATGAACTGGTAATGGACATGCAATGAGGACAGTATTCAGTGAATGCATGTGAGCTGTTATTGATAAATGTGTGATCTGGTGATGGATGCACAATGATGGTGTCACTTGGGGTAATTGAGTGAGTGGTGACCCCTTGCCAAAATGGACCGTTCTTGAGGAGGAGGGGCACTTGAACCAGCAGTAGGCTTTCACTGATGCTGTTCCGAGGGAGGACATGCCAATACTTCTGGGTGTGCAGTAATGCGGCTATTCAGGGATGTCTGAGCGGGTGATTGGTAGGCAATGATGGTGGCTTATTGTTATATGCTTGGCATTGTTATCTTTTGTATTGAGTCATGTATACATGCTTATGTTTGAATGGATTCTTGCATGAGCCTTGAGCGCACTCGGAATGCAGAGCATTGGGGATACAGTGTCTCCAGCTGTGCTGCAATGGCTGTGGATGCAGGGTGCTGTGCTATTAATATTTTCCTTGCTGTTGCACCTGCAGGTTTGCGTTTTTAACAATTTTGTGAGCGAAAGGTGGAATTCAATGCATCTGAAATGGGACTGTGCCGATGTTCGTGCTGTGGCATGTATGCTAGTATTAGAAGTGTAACAACGTGGGTACTGGTCATGCAAGTGGTTCCGAGAAACGCAAAAAGCTAATAACGTGGAGCATGCCAGAATGCTTGTACTGGGGGTACTTGCAGCAGGTGAGGTGCTGGGAGTGTTGGAGGGCTTGTGAGCTTAGTGATGGGAAATGACGGTAGATGTAATGCTGTGTAGGCTGGTACCAGGGCTTTAAGTGGGATGAAAAAACTGCAGGGTCTCTCCAAGGGGCGTGGATGATGTAATTAGGGGCGTGGCTTAAAATACTTCCTGGCCTCCTTCTGCATCATAACTGTGTAGTCATACAGGGTTGGAATCACCTACCGGGCAATCAGGCAGTGCTGGAAGGGAAGGTCTGACAGGTATTGAATTGTATTTTATTCTAATACGTATATAGCACTGACTACCCCTAAATGGGGTGCTGAAGCACATGCCTCCATGAGTGGCACGTTACACCTTTTATGATATGTGGTTGGAAGTGTGTTATCATTGCAATGATCCTGTATGGGAAGAATTTCCATGTCATGCTTGAGGAACACCAAAGTACGGTTAGTGTGTTATGGAGTGCAGCGCTTAGCAATGTGATGGATGAGGAAGTATGAGAGACCAGCAAGCAGTAATGGTTTTCAGTAAGCTGGCAGATTCGGGCAGCTCTGCAGGTCCCTTTATGGTATTTCTTATGTTCATGGTCCACTTAGCTGGTTCCTGCACAGGGTTGTCCATCCTGAGATACTTTGTTTAAAGTTTATTGACCTGAACAGGCAAAGATTAAAGGAAGACATGGCAGAAAGATCATCTGTGAATGATTTTGTGCAAATCAGCCCATATCTGATTGTCTTTGTGAGGTTTCAGAAAGTGGTCATAATATACAGCTAGTTGGGACCTGCAGTGGTGGACTAAATTAAGATTCTCCATTGGCCAGCAGCATGTGGCAGATCTCTTAAAGTATTCCATGTCTGACCAGTTGGTGATAGGAGGTTTATTGGCTGTGGACTAGTAGTGGGTGGTGGATATGACCCATTGCAGTTGTGTTGTATGTGAGTGTAATAGTATTATTATTAGTGTAGATTATACATTGTATTTGTATTGTAATTGCATTTATATAGCTTTACAGCCCTCGATGAGGTGTTGCAGTGCTTTACACCCGGCAGCATACTGCTCTGGAACTCAGGGTTAGTAGTATTTTTTGGTTATTGTTAGTTATTGGTATTCGTTTTGTGCTCTGAAGGAAACCATGCCATGCCTTTGCTCCAGTTTCTATGTGGTCGATCATATTAATAGGAGTTAGCTGTGATCTTTAATAGAGGGGCCGGGTATGTGAATTCATGCACTTGTTGGCAGTTTTAATTGATGAGATACTGGAGATTAGATACTGTTACGGTGCAAGCGTAGGAGTTTTAAAGGAGAAGTTGTGGTCTTTGAAATAAGATGTGGGTTAATTTCCATAGATACAGTAATAACGATTAAGGCAAACATACATGTGACTTAGTGCAGGCTGTGCTCAGAAAGAGGAGGCATGCAGAGGATGGAAAGGCAGGAGAAGGTCTTTCGATAGGAAAAGGAGAATCGACAATTGGATGTTTTAGGTCAAAATCAATTTTCCTTCAGGATTTTTAGGATTATTGTGGAGGCGCTTTGAGATTGCATGCAAAACAGTAGAAAAAAACACTATTTTGCATGTGTTGCCATATCGCTGTAGGCCATGACAACACCCCTGAGCGCACACACCACCATCACCCATGGGATAAATACTATTAAAATAAAAATGCTTTAGTTTTCCCATAACATTTGATGGAAGAATGCCCAGATACAGGAATGTTGTTTTTTTAATGCTTGTGATAGAGATGCTTCTCCTCTTACCCTCTGATCAGGGCAGTATGAAGCAGCACAGAGTCTTAGGGGAAGATTTTCAAAGAAGTCATGCAACGCAGTCCAGCAGCCAAAAATGCTGCCTTGCGTGACAGGGAGGGAGCAGAAGAACAAGCACCATATCTACAGAGATATGGCTCTCTTCTCCCCTCTCCCTAACGCCTGCACTGATTTCAACTTGAATGCGCCAGGCACACACCGCGCTAAAGTACGTGCCGGAGTTTAGCATAGTTTTTGTACACGAAGAGTACCCTTCCTGTACAAAATACTATGCCTAGACAAATTCAAATACTTTTCCTGCTTTGTATGTGTGCTGCACAGTGCAGCACGCATGCAAAGTCGGAAAAGAAAGGAGACATGAAAACATTTCTCCTCTTTACGCCTCCTTTGGGATGGCATTAATTTTGGTGCTAAACCCTGTCTATGATTGTTTGTAGATAGGGTTTTGCGTCAAATGGAATGGGTGGTTGGATGGGTACACCCATGTGCCACCCATCTAACACCCCCTTGGTGCTAAGTAATGCAAAGCAATGCTTTGTGCTGCTTTGTGTTACTTGTAGGGTACTTTCCAATGCAAAACAAGTTTTGTGCCGGGTTGTAAATTGGTAAAAAAGAAATTGTGCCGGTTAGCATCACTTTTATGATGCTAACCCAGTGCACTTTTGTGATGCTAACCCAGTGCAAAATGTTTGAAAATCTACCCCTTAGTGTTGGTGTGAGTAAGGCTTCTCAGGTCAGGTAGCACTAGGGCTGTCTCCAGTCTGAAGCACCCACAACATGGATGCAATGAAGTCATGGGTGTACCATTTTTTGCCTGTTTTATTGTCTACTAGGGCGGCTTTTTTCTTGAATTCCCTGATATTGAAATAAACAATGCCTGCGGCAAGCTCCAATCCATGCATTCTTCCGCTCACTGAAAACATTTATACAGTGTTTTTACAAATTCAAAATTGCCCTAATTTGCACACATGGGCCACTTTTTTACTTTTTACTCATTTTTGCGTTTTTCTCTCCTAGTTCGACCCTATGTTTGCGTATTGTGCAAGTAACATACTACATCACACTGCATCCAGACTTTGGTCAATGGAATGCGCCTGTTTTATGTGTTCTGAGTTTCAGTGGTGCCTGTTTTTTTGTGCAGGAGAGGTACCTCGGCAGGAAAAGGCTGTTTTCAAACGTTAGTGAGGAGGCACTGACTGCACATTAATCTGTCTCAGAACCTGTGTGCTTCATTCAATCTCTGAACTCGCAGCTCCGGAAAGCAAAGCCGCTTCCTGTAAAAAAACAGAGAAGTTACAATCGGATCCAGTCAATTGGACACTGCGAAGTTGATTTATGTATTTATTTATTCATTTATTTATTTATTCGAGAGCATGACAAAATACTGCTTTGTTAAAAAAAAGAAAAAGAGAACCTTTTCGACAAGGAGCTGCCTCCGCTTGATACCCCCAAGGCATGGTACTCCTCATCGCATAGGGCTGGGAATAGAGACACACTGAAGTAGAAAGGTATTCTCATGGCGACGGGTGTCTGCCCATCCTTCCCACACCCCTTCGTACCCTTCTGCAGTCTAAATGCTGCAGTATCAGTCTTTTGTGTCCTTCCCGCACACTCTGACACCAGTTCTGCAACAGTCTCCAGAAACATGACTTAAACCAAGACACTGTGCTGCCGGCCAAGGTCTCTTCCACTCCAAGGTGGGAGGGGAGTCCCGGGCCGTCCGACGCCATTTTCTATTGTGGTGTTGTTCCACGAGTCAATGGACTTTCTAGAACGCTCCTCAGTCTCTCAGCTGCCAAAACACGACTTTCCTGAGCCCTTGGGCCAAGCTCCGTTTTCGTTGTTTTAAGTACAGAGGTTGATTTTCTTTTTTTTCTTTCTGTGGTGTGGTGTCTGAGGCTGTGTGCATGTCAAGTCCCTTTTAGGACTTTGCTGTCCTCCTTTTCCTGCCGGGGTGTGGGTTCACAAGACCATAGGTGTCCAGGGATGGTGCAGTATATATTTCACAAAGTAGTGGGAGGGAAGAGAGAAAGGAAACTGTATGGAAGTGTGCGACGTCACTATTTTCCACCTGCCACGCGCAGTGACAGGGGAAGCGGGAAAGATGTCCGCAGTTGGGGTTATTCCTTATGCATAGAAGGTATCGGTTTTGACCACTTGGCAGTACATCGTCATTGCAAATGTGAGTCCCAGAATCTAACGGAAAAGAGAAAGAGGAAAATGTTGAAAGCAGTTGCGGGAAACACTAATCATTTTTTTAAGTATAAAAACGCATTTTTCTTTCCAAAAAATATCGGTGTAGAAACAGAAAAATAAATATTCTACAGCATATAATAATTATTTCCTTTAAAGTCAAATCACCCTAGAATCAAATGTTTCAGTAGGTCAAGTAGTTGAATCGAGCCCCAAGTTGACAATAATGGCCCTATATACCATAAAGCTAGGGTGGATACACACACAATACATTTGAAAATACAGTTACAAACGTAGGCATTACACAATAAGAATACTTTTCTAGGTTAACTTCGTTCTTTGTTAACATTATTTTTGATGAGATATTACAACCCCTTTTTTGCATTGTTCTTCCCGCTAATCAGTGCATTGCACTGTTGTCAGAAAAGCATGTCATTTGCTTTATTTAATGCAACATCCGTCGTTCTTCTTGGCGCCGGGTAAGAAACACAAAACTAACAGATTCAAGTATAGAAAATGACCCTCTCTTAGGTGGACTTCAGGCGTCAGGAACATATGTTTTACTGGATACAAAGATTAACATACTGCGCATACCACATTACAAGTACATCCTATTTGTCAAGAAGAAAGTTTAAGCAAGTTCTTGAATTTTTATCTTGCCATCCTCTGCAAGTAATGATTTTGTAAGCAGATTCCATTCTTTGGCTGCATCACTGAGAAGGATTTTTCTCCATATGTGATACTTCTCATTTTTGGGATCAGGAGTGAGGACTGGGGAAAGCATGCCCCATCTTCCCCTCTCTCTGTGATTGGCTGTGTGTACCCCAATGAAAGAGCAGCATCTGTCTAATGATTGGGCAGTTGTTTTTCATTTATGAGGTTGGTAGGTAGACATGGGTATGTTCTCAAAAGCATGGTGCTAATTATAAGTAAAATGGATTATGTGGGTGAATAACCCCGAACACTCAGCTGAGACATGTGTACATAGGTAATGTGTGCATAGCTAATCTGTGCTCCCGCCTCTAGGTAGGGCAGACAGACCAGACTATCATCCTTACAGCACGTGTGATGATAACATTGGTTATCCGGAATATCTGACATGAAACTGGCTCTCCTGGTCCCACACTGGACAGTCCTGGCATAAGAAGTATAGATACGCATTTGATTTAATTTGCAGATGCCTCCTTCAGCATTGTGATGAATAAACAACAGACGATAACTTGAACATGAATCAATAGTCTTGAATCAATCACATTAATTAGAATAACTGTCATTACATCTTGATATAAGTACAGCTAGATAAACTATGGACAGTAGAACAAAAAAAAGATCTGCAGTCAGAAAAAAATGAACTTATAGGAAGATCGAAGAGAAAGCCCAAGAGAGGTATTCGGCTTTACCGCTATCATCTTTTTCAACCTTCTTAACTACACTCCCACCTCTGTCTATGGTCACCCAGATGGCTAACTGCCAGATAAAAACTGTTAGGTACACTGGGATGGGGTCTTTCTGATGAATGTTTTAAATAAGTAGTCCTACTTTGCAGAATATCGAGTGTTCCACTATACTGTAAACACCTGATAGAGATGACGTGTTCAAAGCGAGAGCAAACAAGTTCTCTTTGGTCATAGTCTTAAGTGTCTCCTCTCCAACAATTTCTCCTCAGTCCTGAGCAGATATGTTTCCACTTGTAACCTATGCTCAGCCAACCGTAATCTCCAACTCGCTCCCAAACCAGCCTGTGCGTCTCCAGGTTTCAATCAATGTACTTATTGGGACCCTTGACCTGGAACTGTCTCCCGCCTAAATTGTGCTCATTCGCTCCACTGGCGTCCTTTAAAACTACCCTCAAGAATCACCTCATGTCACTGTAAATAATTATACATTTAAGTAATTTGTTTGCAGGACGTAGCTCCTTTGGCATTTTGCCTTCTAAAGCCTGGAATGCCCTGCCTCTGGGAATCCAGCACGCTCCCTCCGAACCTCTGTGCAGGAAAAAGATGAACGTGGCTTTGCTGTTCAGAGTGATCCCCCATTGGACGGGGCAGCCTTTCTTTCTCCAAGGCAGCTCCTGGCGCCGGGACACTCTGCAAGGAGTAGCTATGCTCTCTACACATATCTTTATTATTATTATTTGTACTGTGCTATCCATGTTAAACTTCCACCATCCATGAAATCTACAACCTGGTTTTCATATTTCCATATCAATTGAGAAATGTTATGTTGGGGAGAGGATGTAGCCTAACGGCTAGAGCGGTCGACCTCAAAGCTAGGGAACCGGGTTCAAGTTTCAGCACGACGTTCAACATCCTGTGATTCTGGGCAAATCACTAAATCTCCCCGTGCCTAACAAAAATGAATGTGTCCTTCTGTAACGAAACTGGTGCTATGTAAAGTGTTCTGATAACCGATGTCTTGGATCTAGTTTGCGCTATATAAAACTCTTTAAAAAAAATTAACAACAACAAAAAAGTACCACCTTACTATTTGCTATGTACTGCATTTCTTGTTGAAATGCTCTATGTTGCTAGAATAGATAAATACATATTTTTTTCTCTCCCCAACCTATAACAACACTTACTCCTATCTCAAATGTACCTTTATTACCATTTCAAATATACAGACTAGGGCGCCAAATGGGTTAGATGGGGGTGAGATGTTAACTGCACCTGTTAAGCAGAAGGGAGTGATATTTACTGGGTGCAGTAAATTGTTCCACTTTTAAGTATCCATTCTGAAAATTAAGAAGTGCATGCAAAAGTGGGTGAGTGGAGCATCAAATACTGCACAGTGGTTTGTGCAGGGATCAGAATAAACAACCCACTTGAAATAAGGGCCTAAATGTTTTTTGAGTTAACAAAATATAAAACAAAGTTGATAAAAAAGAGGAAGACTATTAAACTATTGGTCTGACTTAACGATGCAACACAAAAAGATGATGGACGGAATGTTGAACATTGTCAAACATTCACCCCCACTCACAGATCTTGGTTATATCCATCTCTATTTTGCTCACCACGCCACCCCAGTTCAGACATAGCCATATGACTTAACGATGTACATAATATCTGCTGTGTTTACTCCGTATAAAAGTAAATCAAGTAAAACAATTGGTTCAGTTTAGAAAAGCAGCATCAACCTAATACCTAATATAGGACATCATAGGGTCCCAGTCACTGCTTAATTTGTAAAAGAATAAGTGCCGTTGCCGGAAGCTCTGCTCCAGCAGTGCTATTAAAAATCAGCATACTCAATACCAAGGCTGTAGTCTTAAATTCACCTTAGGCCTCTTAAATCTACTACCAGGCACTGCTGCACATTTCTTACTCTTGCCGCTTCCTGTTTTCTTCCTTAGTGCCTTCCTGGCAATTACCGGCTCAAATTAAGCACTGGTCCGGACTCGTGCAATTGACTTGCTTACTTATACCTACTACCCCTCCTGGGGAATAGGCCGTCAACCAGGACTCTCCAGCCATTTCTGTCCTGGGCTTTTCTTTCAATCTGACTCTAAGGGGGAGATTTACTGAGATTTTGCACAGTGTTTGCATCACACAAATGACACAAAATGGCGCAAAATCTTTTTTTCCTAATTAATTTCCAGCGCTAAACTTGTTTAGTGCTGGAAATAACGTAAAAATAATCTGTATTGCTCTGCTTTGCATTACTGTGCGCCGTGGGGGCATGCCAAGGGTGGTGCATGGGCCTTCCCATGCAACCACCCAAGCTTTCTCAAGCTAAACCCAATTTACTAAAAACAGTAGATTGAGTTTAGCGTGAGAAAACTGCACCTTTTTCAACTAGGCGCAAGGAAGGAGAAATGCTTTCATTTCTCCTTCCTTTTCCGACTTTGCATGCGTGCTACACTGTGCAGCATGCATACAAAGTGGGAAAAGCTTTCCCTCGTGTCTAGTATAGTATTTTGTACAGGAAGTGTACCCTCCCTGTACAAAACCTATGCTACACTCATGTACACACCCTAGCGCTACAGCGCTAAGGTGTGTGCATGGCACACGGCTGCTGAAATCAGCGTTGGTGCAAGGGAAAAGGGAAGAGAGAGACATATATCAAAAAATATGGCGCTCTCCTGCTCCCTCCCTGTCGCACAACGCAGCGCAGCCTCGTGGGGGGCTGCGTTGCACAACTTTTTTGTAAATCTCCCCCCAGGTGTAGCCCACCTCCTTGCAGTCAACCTCGAGGCCTCAACACCAGGTGTTTCTTGGCCTTCCTCTTTTCCTTGAGGTTCCGCTTGGGGCCGTATTATACATAGTGCCCTGGGGGATGCAATGGGCATGTGCGCCTGCTTTGCATGCCCCCGGGGCACTTTGGTACTACAGAAAGGGCCACAGACGCTTGTGCCACCCTTTCTTTAATAAAGATAGCACTGGTGCATATAACGCTAGCGCTTTTCCTTACCGCTTTCAATGTCATTAGTTATGTACTAACTTTAAATGTACTAAAGGGTTTGCTCCATCTTATCAGGCTGACCTACATTTTTAATCAACTCGCTCATAATTTATGATCAACTGGGCAAGACCTCCTCCCCAGTCCTCGGATTCCTCCTGTTTCAGGTTTTTGATTTCTTGGGCCCAAGTTTGTGGAACGATCTGCTGACCCACCGTCCGGCTATCTCCCATGGTTGACTTAAAAATGGAGTTTTAAAAATTATGCTCTTGTACGTGATGTGTTGTGCTTTTCCGCAAATTTGTTTAGTTTATGTAGTCTAGCACTTTGGATGAAAGCACTTTATAAATATAAAAAATGTGTAGCACTCCATTGTGTCTGTGGGTAACATTGCACTAAAAAAACAAATCTTCAATAACATTAAAAATAGGAGTAGAATGGAAAATTAAATAAATGAACATTTTTACATTTTTTGAGGTTACTGCTAACCCAGTTATAAAAAAGAAACGTTAGGAGCTGTCTATTTTGGCAAGGATGAAGATATATGTCGCTATGCTTACTAAGAGTTCGATTTCTAGCAGGTCCTGTTGAATTATACGTCTATGTTTTTTTATTTACACATATGATTTTATGAAATTAAGCGTTCAGCATGGGTTGTCGTCCCATCTTCCTGAAGGCTCGACCCACAATATTTTGCCCTAATCCTTCGACTTCAAGGCAAGGTGCAAATATATAAAATTAGGACATGCCGAAATGAAGTTTGAATATGCTGTTACAGTGAAATATTCCTAAAAACTATTTTCACTGTAGCAAGGCTGGCTACTGCCATAGGGAATCATTGAGATACATTGGTGCATTTGCTAAATGCTAAATTTGGATTTGTAGCACCTAGAAAAGTACTTTTTACACTCTTTTGAATAGTAATTTAAAGTCCTCTTTAATGGTGAGATCGGATTTTAAATTATTATTGAAGAAATGACAGTTTTGGGAAGTTGTCATTTTTCTACCTAAAGTTTCTGGGAGTTTCCAGTTGGTTGGGCTGGTGATGGCTCTCCTACTGGGAGACGTGGGTCCCGTGCTCTCCATGCCACTGGAATCCAGCTATCCTGGCTGAAGAGGAGTGAAACCCCGAAACCGGTCCTAGGATGCTTGTTTCCAGTCCAGGAAGGACCTGGCTTGGCAGTTCGGGCTGGACTGTACCCATGAGGCACAGGGTCAAGACTGATTTGCATATGGCGGGGTTCAAACTGGAACGGCATGGTGAGCAAAAAAACGATGGATTTAGGCCCAGATCTCTGTACTGGGGTGAATGTATGAAATTGTTCTGCATACTGTCCATCAACTGTTGTTTTTGCATTTGTTACCCCGAGTGGGAAGGGTATGCCCAGACGTGGGTCCCATGCTCTCCATGTCACTGGAATCAAGCTATCCTGGCTGAAGAGGAGTGAAACCCCGAAACCAGTCCTAGGATGCTTGTTACCAGTCCAGGGAGGACCTGGCTTGGCAGTTCGGGCTGGACTGTACCCATGAGGCACAGGGTCAAGACTGATTTGCATATGGCTGGGTTCAAACTGGAACGGCATGGTGAGCAAAAAAACGATGGATTTAGGCCCAGATCTCTGTACTGGGGTGAATGTATGACATTGTTCTGCATTCTGTCCATCAAATGTTGTTTTTGCAATTCTTCTACTGGGAAAGGCATATTAGAGTCAGACAGTGCACAAAGGGGATGGGAGTAGAGTGAATGTGTCTTCCTCGTAGGATGGCTGTGGTGGGGTTAGGCCCTGCCCTGATCATACTTCAAAGGGACTTTCCCACGTAGTCACAATGAGACCTGACACCAGTCTTTTGTTTCACTAGCTGGACCAAAGTCAACCCCAGGAAAGGAGGAAGTTCAGACAAAGGGAAAATCCCCCACCCACAAGCTGGACTGGGCATAAAAGTGGCACACCAGAACATGAAGGAGAGCAATACTTTGGACCTGGACGGCTGGAAGGACAAGCCTTCTGATGCCAATGGACTGAGGACTCTGTCTTCAGCTGATCCCAGGACTAGTGGATCTCTCTAGGTATCATGGTCTAAATTATGCACATTTAAAGATGATAATATTTGATTCCTCTTTGCTGAGAAATGGAGCATATGGGGCTCAGCCGCATCTTTCAAAAATACCCCCTGGTAGGGCCAGGGTCCACGGATCAGCTCATCTTTAACTTATTAAATATGTTTGGGGAGGGTGTAGTGCGTCGGCATCCCTATTCAAATGCTTGCCCCCCAGGGGCTGACACAGAAAGAGACTGAGGCCCGGGACCCCACCCCTGGGCCCCAGAAGGAGAGAGAGGGCGAGTGCTGTCACCGCCCGCCAGTGGGCTTGCTCCCACTCCCCTGTGCCTGTATTTGGGGGAGCGGAACAGCCACCATTATCCTCATACCCTGCCTGCACGGAGTGGGCAGCGAGAATAAGGATGGCAGTAAACAGTAGTGCCGGCCAGGCGGGAAGATGCCCGGGGCAGCTAGGAGTTGCTGCAGCCCCCCAGAAGTGATTTTGGAATCAGACCCCAAGTCTCTGGATTCATGAAATGCATGACCCCCAGGCTTTTCTTCATTTTTTTAAACACTCCTAGGCTGGAACCTTTGTTCTACAGCCTAGGAATGCAGAGAACTCAAGTGGTTAGTCCTATGGCTGCATTTGAGGTGGCCGAAATGTGTAAAACAAAGACTCATGGACATGTTATATCGATTTGAAATGCTTTTATTGCCAATATAATGCTGACAGTGCTTTTGGATTAGCATTGGAATACTTTACTGGCAATAATGTTTGCATTTAAACATGGTTATTGATTACAGTGATACCATGGTTATTTTTAAGATGTGGATTAGTGGACTTTTAATGTGATGATCCATGATAGAGCCCGTAGACTTGCATTATGTATTGATGTAGTGACTCTGTTAAAGCCAGTAGGCGTGCCTTATATGTTGATGTAGTGACCTGTGACAAAGGCAATAGGCTTGCCTTATATTATTGCTGTGATTATTCCTTGACAAAGCCAATAGGCCTGGTTTATTTAATGTGGTTCCCCCTATATGGTGATGTTCTGTCTAGTATAGGTCAGAGGGGTACTGAGATTTTGGGGGTCATGAACCATTAGGGGTGAAATATCTACCTGATGTATATATATTTAAATTAATGCTTAGTATTTAGTAGTGTGTATGTAATATATGTACATTTGCTTTTTCAAAGAAAAGGCACTGCCTGGACAATCATTTAATGAGTGTTATTATTTTGTGTCAGGGAATGGTGATTACTAGCACACACCAACTTTTCTGAATAAGCCTTATGCTGCACTGCTTCATTACCCTGAGAGAGTAAAGCGTTATAATACGGTGCTTGGTCCTCAGTGAGGAGATATTTGTTGACCTATTATAAGCGCAGGTCTCACATTCTGCACAACTAATAACCCACTTTCTTACAAACATAGTTCAAATATAGTATTCCTCCTACATATTAACTATAATTTAGGGCCATTTTATTAATATTAATTTATGTAAGAGCAAATTGCTGTGCCTGACTTTGCCTTTTCTTGCGAATATCTTTCATGAATAAATATATGCGTTTTACCATGATACATAAAATAACATAAAAAGGAATCTATTTTGTGGGGAATTCACAATTTACAAACTTCTCTCAGCTTGCCAATTCCACCTGCATGGTACCCCCCTCAGTATATGTCGATGTTTTTAATTAGGCTACAAAATAATGATGACTAAGGTGAAATTAGCAGTGTGCACTTTCATGCTGGTCTGGCCAAGTCAGGTTGTGGGATGTGAACAACTTCTAGAAACAAGTCCAAAAGAAGGCCAATTCAGACTGTAACAGCATACCTCAAATAATGATGGTATTTGGCCACTGGAATGCAATTATAAAAAACATTTTTACCCTTTCTCCTATATATTACGCTTCACTATTGCATATACCGTGGTTGAAATGTTATTTCATTTTGTTCCTTTTTTGTTTCATCATGATTTGTTCATTTCTTGGTGGCTGTTGATTTGTTTTCTATATCCACCGCATATTTTAGCCAACATTTTTCCTTACCCTCATGTTCCCTGCTCCTCAATAACTGGTTCAGTAATTTTTTATTGATTCCGGAGGCAGAGTATTGCATTGGCTTACTTGTTCCCATGGTGCTGGTGGTCTGGTTCCAGTGGACACCACATTAGACAGGCTTTATTATCCGCCACGGAATAAGGAGCATATATACAGGTACAGAGCATATCTACATGTGCCACTGATAGCTGGTGGCATCATGTGCCCTAGGTCCACATTTTCCATTCTTGGGCTAAAAGCTGGTTGGTCCAAACCTCAAAGACATCATAAAACACACAGCATAGGAGAAACATGTCTTATTCCTGCAGCCCTTTCATCCAAACGTAGATATTGTCTCTCTTGTAACCAGAGTGATGTTTCTCCATCCCATAGGCAGAGACTTTGAAGCCGGGCCCCGGGTCAGATTCCAGTTTTGCCATGAGTGTGCATGCAGGCGTAGCATCTGGGTTAAGGTGTTGTGCTTGAGTTGAAGGCGTTGTCTGTGAGCTCCTCTGCCGGTGTCTGCCGGCATTCCGCCGGTGTCCTTAGCTTCGAGGGTTACGCCTGAGAATCTGGATGGCACACTCCTTGTAAAATCAGTCTATGTCTGGTAAAGTCCAGGTGAGGGTTGGTTGAAGACTTGACTTCCACTCTTCCACATGCTTCAAAGGCATAACTATGGCGCCTTAGTCACCCAAGAGCCTACAATCGGTCTTTGACTCCATTTTTCCAGCAAAGTAGATTGCCAAGATTGAAGAGCTGTGAGTCTAGAGATAATGACCGAGGTAAGCCATCAAGTTCAGAACACAGACTCAAGCCTTGTATTTGTTCACTTCTGTTCCGCTCTGCATTCAGAAGCATCAGGTTTTGACAGATGAGATCCTCAGGCTCCTGCAGTAGCAAGCAATAGTTCTTGTGGCCAAAGACTGCGCGGGCGGCCCGTGTAAGTAGCGGGCGAGTGGTTTCCATAGACTCTGCTTTCATGCTTCAGCTGGAGATTGAGTGCGATAGTCTTTGCCTCCGCAGTAGATCAAGACTGGGCCCGTGCCTGCATTGCTGCAGAACAGCAAGATTGAATACTTACCGCTTTGCCTGCCTGTAATTGCCATGAGTGAGGGGTTGTGAAGGAGACTTCAACCCCCAGAAAACTTGCCTTCGCGCCAGGAGGTGCCGACGCTCCCGCTGCTGCTGTACGCCCATGGGGCGTATAAGAAGACCTCGCGGCACCCCCTGCGCGTGAGCCGCTTCGCCTGCCTGTAATTGCCACGAGTGAGGGGTTGTGAAGGGGACTTCAACCCCCGGAAAGCTTGCCTTCGCGCCAGGAGGGTCCGATGCTGGTGTTGTGCGCCCAGGGGGCGTATAAGAACATCTTGCGGCACCCGAAGCGCGGGACGCACGCGGGCGCATGCTGGGCGAAGCCCAGGCCAAGGGCGGGTCCTTCTGAACCCGTCCGAGACTGATCGAGGCTGGGCTGGGCCACATTGTTAACATCTACTTTCACCCGAGGATTGCGGACAGCGGACTCTCAGTTATTTGTAAGGTACTAAGCCATTGAAAGAAAAACAAAAATCAGTATTTTAGTTTGAAAGGTCTTGCTAATATGAGTAGGCTTAGGCATGGAAACGGGCAGGGGGTTGTGGGGATTTTGGACGCTTTCATATTAAGGGCTGAGTCGGTACTGATGCACCAAATTGAACTAAGTGAGAGGAAACTCTCCCTTGAGCCTGTAATAAATACTGATAACAGATCTGAAATTATGGGCCAATCTTCCACTGTTTCTATTGTTTCTATTGCTCCCACCCCATGTTTAACCCTGGAGGCACCTGTAACCCAAAATAATCCCTCAGCTATAATAGACCAAGTCACCGAGGACAAAGAATCCCAAACAACTTGGGGTAATGTTGATATCTCCAGCACTCCAACTAAGCCTAATGTGGTTACCCGGGGCCAAAAATCTAAATCTAAAACTAATCATGTGTGAATAGCTCCCAGCCACCTCCAAAGAAGAGAAAAGGTCAAGTTGTGGGCAAGCAACAACAACTGTTGCCACCTAAGCTTCGGAAGAATAAATCTATTGATAAGGAGCCTATCCATGAGTTAAACATGTCCAATGCTGAGGCCGTACTAGGGGGGCCAATTCCTACAGAGGTTGATGACTGGAAAAAGCTTGAAAGCACGGTAATGGCACTGCTAGACCCACTGATTCAAAAGCTGTTGACTATTGAAAGTAGATTTTCGGCCCTTGAAAGATCTATGACAAATAGATCGTGACTACTTGTAATAGAGAGGAGACTGTTACTAATAGAAATGCGTACAAAATTACAACTGCCAATACGGCTAACAACCAGAACAGTTTGTTATGTGCAGGGGGAGAGGGGCGGACACAGCATAGAGTGGAGGACATTTCACATGAAAGGAATTTAGCTCTCACTCAAGCTGGGGTACCAAATGCCACAAATGGTAATCAGTTATGGAACGAACAACATCCTATTCCTAATAAAATAGGTGGAAAGCAAAATTCCTCTGAGGGTGAACCCACAAACCTCCATCTACCCCCTGAAGCCACCCCCTATACGGTAATATTAGCTAACGTTCCTCCACAGTTACCAGGTGCATTTGAGCACTGGTCCTCATTAAGGAACAAATCACTCTATTTCTTGAGAGAGAAGACGGGGATGGATGACTCACTGTTTTCAGATTTTAAAATGGTTCGTCGGATTGGGTGGGTTGGGCAATCTACTAAGAAATTACAGGGAGATTATTTTGTCCTATCTTTCAGATCCCCAGGATTAGTTAAAACTATTTTAGAAAGGTCTCACACCTGGTCCCTGTGCCCAAGGGGAATTTCTATCTTACCATTGGGTTTCTTCTACTAGTCACTGAGAGACCTGGGGCGTGACACAGAAAGGGTGAGATTAAGACAAATTAACCAACTTCCCAAGTACCCCCCATGGTATCATTCGAACACATATGAGCCATTGAGTGATCTCGGAGATATAGACTGACTGGATTCTAGCATTAGCGGTCCGCATAAACTGGATATTGTAAATAGTAATCCTAGGACAGCTCCTGATCCCCTTAATGTCTCGGTGGATTTTTTACATACAATTGGTCAGGTAGATAATTTTGACCATCCCTTACCTGCAGTTTGTGAGAAGCTTAATGAGGAAATGCATAGTTTGTCTTTAGAATATTCGGATATTGAAGCAGGTGTGGGAGAAATGGACATATCCACCCAAAACTCCCATGTTCTAAGACTGGCTTCATGGAATATTGCAGGTATTAGATTGAGAATCTCAGATGAGGTCTGGTAATCATATGTTAAGATGTTTGATATTATTTGTCTCCAAGAAACTTGGCGTAGGGACATGGTGGTAATTGGTGGTTCCTGGTCATCTAGTGCCCTGGCAATTCCATCTGCTGCAGGGAGAGCAAAGGGTGGTATAGCCACCCTAATTTCTGTAAAATACGGAGCGATAAAGATTGAGAATATTACGGACTCCCCTTGGTTTCAGATCATTTTGGTCTCAAACCTAACTGATGTCCCAATTTGACTAATTCATTGGTATTATAACATCTTTGACTACAATGACAGTGGGGTCATTACTAATTTAAAAGAGGAGATAAACAAGGCCGTAGTCAAATGCTTTCCTGTTTAAATAATTTGGTTGAGGGAATTTAATTGCACCCTATGTCAGCATAGCCTGCATACGGTTTGTGGGGTACCAGATATTGAAAATCAACCACTCTCACACTTTAAACATACTGCACAGGGTGAGGCTTTAAATGATATCATCGTAACTAACGATTTATGTTTTGTTGAAACTCTGGTCTGCACCCCACTCAAACAGTATCCAACATTTCAGAGAGGGGGTAGAGTAAGTACTACAGACGTTATATTGATTTCTAGGCAATTCTACCATTTGGCGAAAGATTTTGTGGTGGAACCTAACCCTATCAGTGATCATAACCCTTGGTCGTCAGCTTGCAAACTAAGGTAGCAAAGGGCAATAGTGATGACCTCCCCTTAAATTATAACCCTAACCAAGGGGTGAGAGTAAAATGGAGTAAAATAAACCCCGTTGAATTTGAAGAGAACATCGTACGGTCCAATATTGATAAGGTTATGATATGTCTTTCCGACGTGGCTGGTAATTTGACTAGTACCATAAAGAGCCACAGGATGTAAAATGGTTTAATGCTGCGTGCTCTAAGGCCCAAAAAGACCTATGGTCCCCCGTTCTGGGGAATTAATCAGGAAAGCAAGACAAACTTATAAATCAGTAATTGGGAAAAGAAAAGTAGAGTTAAGAAGCCTTGCCTGGGATGACCTGGAGAGAGCTGGTGCCCTCAAGGATTCCAGAGGCTTCTGGGAAGTCATAAATCGCCCTTTGTTTTACAGATGAGGTCAGAAATATGGAATTGTTAGTAACTGAAGAAGCATGGGTAATGCATTTCTCAATTTTTTTTAATTCTAAGGGTGTATCTTTGCAACATCAGAAAGAAGACATAGCCGTTAACTCCGCAACTGCAAACCAACTGAGTTTTGTCTATTACGGTTGGTGAGGTTGAAGCTGCTATGTTGAAGGGTATTTCTGAAAAAGCCCCAGGGCCAAACCGTGTCCCTTTAGATATGTTTAAAGGTAATCCCCTAATATGGGCACCGTTGCTGGCATATGTTTTTAGATCGGTAATAGTGGTCCGTAACCCTGATTCCTGGAAAGAAGCCGTGGTGGTCCCAATATACAAGAAGGGCAGTAGGAATGATCCCTCTTGTTACAGGCCTATCTCCCTAATTGATGCAACATGTAAAGTCTTGGGGAGGATAATCCTTGCCTGCCTGGAGCTCTGGGCTAATGAGACCGGACAGATATCTCACTCACAATATGGCTTCATAAAGGGGATGGATACTAATGAACAATGCCTCGATTTGTCCTTAGTCATGGGTAAGTACATGAAGGCCAAGCGGGGATCGATACACTTGGCCTTCATGGACTTATCCAGTGCATTTGACACAGTTAATAGGGGGAAGCTGTGGTCACTTATGGAAGAGATGGGCTTTGAAGAAGCACTTATTACCCTTTTACGTAGGATGCATTCATCTACCTCCGTTTCTATACGATATGGACCAGGAGGAGAAAAATCCAGGTCCATCGCATCTACAGAGGGTGTACGACAGGGATGTATTTTGGTCCCCTTTTTATTTCTTTTATAAACAAATGGGGTGGAGAAATTCCTAATAGAGCAGCACTTGGATTATCCTACAGTAGGAGGAAATCCGGTTCCACTGCTATCATATGCGTATGACTTTGACGGCCGATGGTCTCCAAAAAGCCTTGATTGCTTTTACTGATTTTATGACGAAATTGGATCTTAAGGTTAATTTTAATAAGTCTTTTATTATGGTCTGTGGCCCGAAAAACACAAAAACAAGGAAATTTGTGGTAAATGGAAGAAACATCGAAAAGGTCCCTTCTTTTACATATTTAGGGAATGTTTTTAACAATAAACTAAACTGGGACAATTTGATCGCGACTAGGTCCCAACAGACCAGTAGAATTATAGAGGGCCTGTTTCACTTTGCGTCCAAATTGGGTCATAAGCCAGTGGCAGAAATTTTAACTTATATAAATCAAAATGTCGGTCAGTCACAACTTATGGGGCTGGAGTATGGGGAAGTCAAAAAACCAGTCAACTGCAAATTTTGGAAAACAAATTCATAAAAAGATTGCTGATGGTTCCCATAAGCTCTCCTTCAAAATGTTGCCATGCAGAGCTGGGACTGGATTTTGTCGAAGATAGAGTCAAAATCGCGCCTCTGATTTTATGGGGGAAAGTGTGGTCATCAGAAGAGTTAATACTCACCAAAGCGATTATAAGGGATTGTTTAAGTTTAGAAAATGTATCGTCCATTCCCTGGCTCGGTTATGTTAAAAAATGCTTTGAAAGTAAAATTGGTCTAGGACAATATTTAAAAACTCCAGATAGTATAACAACTAACATAAAATCAATGATTAAAAATGCTTATTATAATGAGCCAGCCATATCCAACATGGATGATAAGACCCCACCCTATGGGTTGCCAAATATCCAACAATTTTATTTATCTTTTAGCACCCATACACATTCCCGCTTTCTTTTGACAAGGTTTCGTCTCTGCACATTGCACTTTTTAGTGGCTTTCCCTATCCAGGCGAGTTGGTGTGAGAGACTGACTCCCTGCCCATGCAACAATTCAGCTAAACAAAGCACAATGCACTTTATGCTGTTTTGCACTTTATATAAAGATGTAAGGGCACGTTTTATTAGGCACATCCTGAGGAAAATTGCCCCCTGTCCACATCAGGATGATTTTAATTACTTACGATCTTTGCCAAATGCCGCCATTTGTTGTGCTGTGCTAAATCTTATTAGGACTTACAACTTAGGAAAAGATATGAACTGTGATAATGAAATTGGGAATTAGGGTTTTAAGTAATTTTAAGCAATTTATTTATTTTGATACCCCTGGATTGACATAAAGAAATGGGTAGTTTATAGAAAACCATGCTCTGAAACTATATATGCTGCTTGATTATATTTAGTTTTGCAAAATGTAATTTGGAATAATTTATATGTATTGTTTTTCTGTTTTAATTATGTATTTTTATGATTCGTAAGAATTGAATAAAGTTTTCAAATGAATGACTGCGCGTTCAAAAACCCTCAACAGAATCCTGCCACTTACATAACTAAAAGAAATTAACAAGCCTGTCCAAAATAGATCAAATTGACAACAATGCTGTCAGTGTTCCTCTGATTTACCTTGGCAACATCCAAGTTTCATGAAAACTGCACAGCTGATACATCAGGATAGTGTTTTTGTTGTTTTGTTTTTTACGGAGTTTTATATAGCGCGAACTTGACCCAAAGGTATCTGGTATCAGAGGGCTTTACACAAGCATCAGTTGCATTACATGATGACATATTCATTTTTGTTAGGCATGGAGAGATTAAGTGATTTGTCCAGAATCACGGGATGTTGCGTGTCGTTGCCGAAACTCGAACCCTGTTTCCCAGATTTGGGGTCGACCGCCCTAGCTGTTAGGCTACATTCTCTCCCCACTGAATTTACATTACCCTCTTTATTGCTCCGAACATTTACCTCCCTGAAATTACTTTGACAGTCCCTTTACTTTATATGTATTTACTGAGTTGCACCATTACTTTGCTGAAAGCATCAGGGAAACAAGTTGTAAAGACCGTATAGTTTGGTATTGGGGCAATATTTGATATGAATATACTTTTGTTTAATTTAGGGTTAGTGTTTGTATTTATTCTAATTGTAAGAAATTGGATTAATAGTTGAGAAGGGTGAAACCCTACCCAAACAGCAACCAGAATCCTTGCCAGGGTGAAGCCATAAACAATCCCCAAATTAATCTGTGCTCAACCCTCTGGTAGCATGGCAGAGAGCAGTCAGGCTTAACTTAGAGGCAATGTGTACAGTAGTTATGCTGCATTTCAAACATTAATAACATGAAAACAGAGCACAATCCCACACCAAATTAGAAATATAGAGTACACTTTAATAAATAAATCAAGAACAAAATGACAAAAATCCAATCTGTAGAACCGGCGATATGCAAGTTTAAAGATTTCAGTGAAAATATTGCCAAAAAGCACAAAGCACCAACTGTGCAGTGGCTGCTGGCATGGATCGGAGTTGGGGGTGGGAGGGCAGGATCGGGAGAAGGGGGTTTAAAAAAAGAACAAAAAAACTTACCTTATCGCTGTGTCTCTCCTCCACCATCCCTCCCCTGGGGCCGGAACAGAAAGCACACAGGCTCCCCTGAGCCAATCACAATACCACAATAACTCAATACAGCGTTGTGATTGGTCTGAGCACCTTGGTTCTGTGCTCAGCCAGGGAATGGGAGCCCAGGCATGTTCTTCACGCAGGCTGCAATACAGCCTGTGTCGAGAACATGCACAGTGTGCATGACGGTTTGGCCGACCCGATAGGGCCGGGCAAACATTCATGTGCACTTGGTATGGGCAAACCACTCCTCCCTCTGCTCCTCTGTCATCGGAGCAGCCCCGTCCCGCCTGCAAACCTGCCGCAGCAAGAAAACATAAAATTATAATGACCTTGAGTTAATATCATTTTATGTTTCCTTTATTTCACTGCTGCAAAGCAGTGGGGCGACGCTCCCCTGCCTTAGCCGAGTAGCTGCTGCTGCAACTGTGTCTATTTTCGTCGTGCTGGACCGGGATAAAGGCACATGTTCAAGTTGGCCGCAATGAAGCGTGGGCCGGCTAGAGGGACCAAATTAGGCACACTGAACACAGTACCTTAATCCTGGTTGTGAAGCGATGCGGCGTCCCATTTCGAGGATGCCTCATGCAGCAGAGGCGATGCAAGGTTTGGGCGAGGAGATGTCATGCAGTGGCAGATCTTGGGTTTCTTTGCATGGAGACGCTTGCGCAGCGACGGTTCAGATGGGCTGCATTGGGTGAGACAAAGCCCTTGAGTGGAGATGTATCTGCTCTGATGGGCTGCGATGGGCCATGTCAAGTCATTGCATCAGGGAAGTCCTCTCACAAGGTGATGCGTTGGTTCCGTAGGCGATGCACCAGATCTGCAGGAGATGGGCCCCTCCACAAGTGTTGGTTTTGCTGGATCCACATATGGGCTGGTAGAGCACCTTCAAATCCACTTCCAAGGAACAAGGACTGGCTGGCAGCACTTGGGAGGGTAGGACTCACAGAAGTGCTGTGTTCAAGGTTACTGGAAGCCTATTTTGTATCTGAGTCTTCTGATCAAGAGGTCAATCAACTATCCCTTGGAGTCACTCTGGGATCCAGGGTTTAGAGATACAGAGTGAGTCCTTCTCACCCAGGCAAGAAGGCAGCAGAGCAACAGGTCAGCACAGCAGGGCAGCAGTACAGCAGAGTGGCAGTCCTTTCAGCAGCACAGCAGTCCTCCTTTCTGGCAGAGTCCACAGGTCCAGAAGTGTGCTGGAGAGTTGGGTCTAAGGGTCCAGTATTTATACCTGGTGCTCACTTTGAAGTAGAAGAAGCTTCTAGAGGTCCCCCCCCCCCTGTGGTTTCAGGCAACCCCTTCCTCCCTGTCCTGGCCCAGTTTGCCTGGGGTCACAATAGACCAGTGTCAAACCCTGTGTGAGAGTAAGCAGAAAGAGTCTTTGTGATGTGCAAGTTTGGTAGGTAGCAGCTCCTCCCCCTAGTTAACTCAGAGTGGCCCATCTGGCCAACACTGACTTTCCATTTGTCTCACGGTCTGGGAGAAATACACAAGGACCAACTGAAAGCAGCATCTAGTCATGTGTCCCAGGAACAGGCTACAGGCACCAAATGGCTTGGAAAAAAACAGCAAACTTTCTAAAAATGTAATTTCCAGAATTGTGACTAAAAATCAGACCTGGGCGTAGTTCGCAGAGATTTGCTACGCGGAACTCTGCAAAGTTACGAAAAAAACTCCACGGAGACTTTACCATGAAAGAGGGCTTTTAATTACAATTGTTTAAACACCAATCTCAACATGTCTACCTGCTCCCAGTAAGAAGTTACAGCTTATTACATGTAATGTAATGTTATCCAATGGGAGAGGCAAGCCTTGCAGTAGTGAAAAGCTAATTGAAGAGATTTTGCTACCAGGACATGTAAAACTTAAAAGTACATGTCCTATGGTTTGAATGCACTGCACCCTGCCCTCTGAGATGTTCAGGGCCTAACCTAGGGGTGACTTATATAAATTAAAAAGGAAGTAACGGGCCTGGAAAAAGGTTTATTTTGCGAGGTTGAAATGGCAGTTTAAAACTGCACACTCAGGCTGCAGTGGGAGGCCTGAGACAGGTTTAAAGGGCTACTTAAGTGGGTGGCAGAATGAATGCTGCAGGCCCGCTAATAGAATTTAATTTGTAGGCCCTGAGCACATGTAGTACTGCACTACTAGGACATACAAGTAAATTGCATGTGCCAATTGGGTATAAGCCATTCTATCACGTTTAAGGGAGCGAGCGAAAGCACTGTAGCACTGGTGAGCAGTGGTAAAGGGTGCAGAGTACTAAAACCAACAAAAACTAGTTAGAAAACAGAAGGGTGAAGGCAAAAAGTTTGGGGATGACCCTGTGGGCCAAGTCCAATAGTAATTAACTGAATAATCATTTCATTATTATTCATCAAGTGTTAGTTTGAGAATAACTTTATTACCACAAGTATATGAAAACAATCAAATAACTATTTAATAAAATACATGGTTAGTGTTAGCGTGTCAACCTTATTGTTACTACAATAAGGATAATACATTTCATTGTAGTCTAATAGATGGAAATAAAGTTATGGCATAGTTATTGATTAACTGCACTAAAATACTCTAATCTAGGGGTGATATTAGGGTTAGTGTTAGGATAAAGTCCCTGATTATTTTAATTTAAAAAGGCATATAGTACCGTTTACGGTGATTTTGAGTAAGATATAATTAAATAAAAAATTAGATTAAAGAAAACATTTGATGTATTGCAAAGTTTAGGGCTTACTTGACAAAGTGAAGATAGCATGAAGTAAAAGGGAAAAAGTAAAGGTCATTCTAGTGTTACGGTACACTGGCAAACTAAAGATAGGTATCACACCGGGGATATTGATGGATAGACCCAACCAGAAACGTACAAGTCCCTTAATTCAGAAAAACCTCACAAAGAAGTACGTCTTGTATGTTCTACATAAAGAGGGACAAGTATATCAAAACAATGTGACAAAACTACCGAGAAAGGAATCCTTATTAGGACGAGAACGCTCACTCACCCGAGGGTGACATGCTTCATCATTGGGTTCCCTCCTCACATCCACACTGCAAGATCCATGGTGTGGGCTACAACTCTCCAAACGGAGAGGAGCTGAGGTGTTTTATGATGAGTGATAATATTTAGGTAAGTAGGGGAAAGAGTGCAAAAATCATATAGTAGTGATTAAAACTACTTCCAGGGTACCTAATAGACACTATTCTGTGGTCCACTGAGGATAGGATTAAAAAGAGGACCCGGGTTGTAAAAGAAAATATATATAACCCTTTTCAGTGGTGCGAGGCCGACATGTTTCTGACTCGAGTGGTCCCAAAACTGGCATCCTTGGCTTTCATCAGGACCAAAACAGTTGTTATTATGTAGTCACTCTTTATATATGTGAAAAAAACTATGTAGTCAAATTAAATTATATACTGGCCAATCAGGATATCCAGCCGTGATGGCCCATGTAAATTCGGGTTCCACCATCGTTTGTAACTTGGTGGGTGCTGTTGTTCACCTTCATGCCAATGGATACATCCAAAAACGCCCAACTCAGTGTGTCGGTGCTTGGATCGAGGATGTCCCTTGCAGTGTGTGTGTGAGGAGAGAACCCAATGATGAAACATGTCACCCTCGGATGAGTAAGGTTTTTCATCCTAATAAGGATTCGTTTCTCAGTAGTTCTGTCACATTTTTTTTATTTTATATATATACTTGTCCCCCTTTATGTAGAACATATCAGACATAATTATTATTGTTTTTTTTTTTTAACTAAAGATAGGACAAGGTAAAGGAGGGGAAATATTGTGTGGAAAGGTAAAAGCAGCAGAAGAAAAGGCATAGATTTATCAGGACAGCCAAGGTTTTCTGCATTGGTGCTGGACAATTGGGCCTTGTTGAATTTGCCTTACATACTGCTGTGCACTAGCTGACTGCTTCCATGTGGAACATTCTGTACTGTGACTCTAGAATGCTTTGTTCATGTTGCTAAGTGCTCATATTCAGTTGCTGATGTGTGCCCTGTGGATAGGACGTTGCTGTATCATGTGCTTGAATAAAGCAGTTCATCTCTTCATCTCCCTGCCTCATGTACTTCTTCACAGGCCTTCAGTGTGTAGACCCACCCACTGTTCTGCATTATCTCTTCTAGATTATTCACACAGCAATTGGTTCCCAAAGTGTTTCCTCAGCAGGGAGAAGAGTACAGGTTTGCCATATTTCGATAACAGGTTATTCTGTGCGTGTCCTTTTCTAAAACATCGAGGTGGGTGCGAGAAGAGCCAAAGAAATCATGCAAGCCTTCGGATTTCCCATCAACTATCGATGTGTCACCATTGTCCAATTCATGACCTTTGGCTAGGACTCTCAAGGATGTGCATACATTGTTCCTGCTAGATGAGAAGGAACCAGGCAGCAAAGACAAGAGATTAGATCTGGATTCAAGGTTTGGATTCTGCTAACACGCAGAGATCGCTACGCTCGCCACCACATAAAGCCATTGACTCCTTGTTTCGAGTCTTCCAACATGCCAACTTGTTAGTAGCACGGTTGCTTGGTAACAATCACCATTAAACAGCAGTATCCTTTCTACTCCAGTTTTAACTATGGATGGATGCCAGTCACGTGTGGGGAAGGGCAACTTTGGGGTACAGGTGAGTGCAAATAAGGTGACCTCCATTAAACCCTTGACGCATACAATTGGAAAATACTGCCTCAAATCCTCCCAGGACTTTATTTTTTTCTCTCCAGTCCAAAGAGATGCAGCAGATGTAGTAACAACAGATACTCATCTTCTTTCTCCATCGAAGGCTTACCCACCAGGGGCCGTCTCATGGAAAGTGAACCAGAGGAGCAACGGCTAATGCGCCCTGTGCGTGCCCCCCTGGGGCACTTTGGTATTACAGATAGGGCAGCAGGTGCATTGTGCAGCCCTTTCAGTGATACCGATAACGCTAGCGCACATATAGCACCAGAGGGTGTTCACTCATTTGCATGGGGCCTGGCCCCATGCAAATGAGGGAATCCCTTTGTCTTTGCGCCCGTTACATATTACAGGTGCAGCCCTGAGGCAAAGAAGCTTTCAGGAGGCGCACTGACAGTGCACTACCTAAAAGATGTCACACTGTCAGTGTGCCCCTTGATTGCCGCCCTCTGGAGGAGGGAAAAGGGGTACTATGGACACACAGACATCCTCTTGCAGGCAGGTGCAGTCACTCTCTGCACCCGCCTGCAAGGCGATCTCTCGCCCCTCTTAAAAGTGCTGGCCGGTTGCCGCCTGCACAGTGAAACATGGAGCTGCTGTTTCAAAGCTGCTATGTATTTCACTTGAATGTGTTTCCCCTAGGGCAGCACGTGTTTGTGGCTGCCCTGGGGGCAGGGCATTCAATGTAATAGGGCGCACTTTCCCTGTATGTGCCTGGCGCACCTGTTTTGAGGAGGACAATGACAGCCCATTGGCTCAGAGTCACCTTTTCCTCCCTATAACACTACTTTCTTTCATTTTCCTCACCCCTTTCAACTGACGTTTGCATTTCCCCATGGCACGGCACTCAGACCAATCACGAGGCTGAGGCTGCTGTCATGCTGGTGACAGCAGCATTGTGATTGGCTTAGGGGAGCCTGTGTGCTTCCTGCTTCTGGGACTCTGAGTCAGGAAGAGAAGTGAGGCGACAAAGGAGAGACTGCAGCTGTGAAGAGGTAAGTGTTTTTTTTAAAAAATATTTTGCTTTTTTCATACCCCCTGCCTAGCCACCCCTGTTCCGTGCTAGCCGCTACTCTACAAATCATTGGTAAATCTGGGCCACTGAATGCATAATTCACTTGGGTAAAAACAAAAATAGCTGAAGGTGTTACACATGAAAAGGTCGCTTGACAGCTTTGCCTATAGAGCTGTGGAAGGAAAATAGAAAAAAAAATCGTCATTCTGTCTACAATTTGAATTCTTGATGTGCTGCTTGTAAATTTTCTCTGCATTTTAGTGTCACACATTCTTGAAAAAAAAGTATGTCTTTACTAACAATTTCACTTATTTTAGTTTACTTTAGAGCTACTCTCAACGTTTCTCAAAGCCAGTATTTACATTCCAAAGTAGGTGAAAAGCAGCACACAATAATTCATTGCAATCAAATGTGCAATAGATAAGAGACCCTCTGAACCTTTTCACTATCAGATAATACATTGAGTCAAATAATTTCTCTGAAAACTGTTTTTTGTTGTGACAGTGGCCATTGAACATTTCCGGTGCATGGCAGAAGAGCTGATCTCCATCCTTGAAGCATGACATTTCCATTTCGGGCTCACTCAACCAGCCATGAAGCCAGCAATCCAAGAAAGCACAGATGGGATTTTTGCTCTTATTAAATCTCTGAAAGGATTTGCCATAAGAATGCTGCCAGTAGGATTCCTAAAGACAAACCTAAAAAGAATTTTCTAGGGCGTTGTCTGTTTCTACGTAGACCTCTCGAATACCTGCCTTCGGTGTTTGCTGTGGCCATAACTAGGCCCATTTTGACGAGTGGTACAGAAAAAATAATCTTCACCCAAACTCTGTGCCAAGCTTCTGATTTTTAAACACCTTTAGATGGAGTATAAGAAAGGCGCGTCCCACTCTTGTTTGAGGTGTGCCAATGGGCTACGATATTGACTTTCCATGAGGCTCTGGAGTGTCCGAAATGGACAATGCAAAATTGTAGGAATCTTCACCACTATCAAAAGAGCCTTACTCCTGGTTGGGATCAAAAGCGCAGTTCCTAGACTCCATCACTTTTGCTAAGCATATCAAGGAATTAAGGGGCATATTATCAAGAAACGGCGTTAAAATTATTGCCGCTTTAGCGGCAGAAAACTGCCGCTAAAGCGGCGATAATGGGCTTTATAATATGCCCTTGAGAATTCCAATAGAAGCCCATGTTGACACCAGAACATGGGCTTCTATTGGAATTCTCTAGGGCATATTATCAAGCCCATTATCATCACTTTAGCTGCAGTTTTCTGCCGCTAAAGCGGCGATAATTTTAACGCCGTTTCTTGATAATATGCCCCTAAGTGCCTTTGTGAATACGAACATTTACCTTAGGATGGTTATGGATAGAGCCATCCTCCCACATGTCCCATGTTTGAGACATACAATTGGGTCCTGGTCCCTCTCTTTTTTATCTACTTCCAGTAGGCAGAGGAGGATGCCTTGTATACTTGGGATACCAGAGGGCTTCATTATTGTCTCAAGAGAGAAGTAAACTTTTCATGTTGTCCGAATCCTTCTTCCAACCATTGGACTTGCTTATAGTGGAGAACGACATTAGCATTCTTATACCACAGTCAGTACAACAAAGTATTTGTACATTTTTGCAAGGAGTCGAACTTTTGAACTGCCCACTTTGTCTTCCTAGAGTCAGGCTTGAGAGAGTCAAAGTTTTCTCCTTAGGCGAGCTTGGAATTCAACTGGAGGTGGGAGGACTGATGGGCCAGAGAGAGCATCAGCTAGAAAGGTGAAATGAAAAGGATAAAAACAACTCCCAGGAGAATGTTTGTCTCACATAAAAACAGCTTCTAAAAGATTGCCTGTCTGGCATCTGAGTCTATGGCACTGAACCCCAAATAGAAAGGTGGTGTATTCACTGTGATCTGCTGATACAGATACCCCATGCTGGGGTATTTAGGAGGTGCAGTAAAAACCTAACCCTCCTATGCAGAGATTTCTGCTTTGGAATGTAGCACAACATGCAGTTTCAGTATTAATTCCACTGAAATCCATTTTTTTAAATAGGCATTTTCCTCCAATTGATTTTGCCTGGTTTTGCATCAAAGTCCGAATTCTATTTGAGCAATGACTGGAATGTACCCCTAAAATCGGGAATCAGGACCTAGAGTCCACCCACAGAGTAAGGACTGCGAAGAGGAATACTAGCACTCAGAGTAAGAAAAAGAACAGTCAAGCCCCACACACCACCTGCTCAGAATTGTGAAAGATTAAAGTAACCTTATCTCAGTAACGAAAATAGTACTCAACCCCTGCAGATTGGCCCAAGCGCTGATATGGTGTGTGTATTTTCATGAAGACCTCATCCTAGGCTCTTTCAGCGAAACACTTGACTATTTAGTAAAGAGTGATGTAAAAGATTTCTCTTTTTTTGTTAAGAATGATAGAATACCCAGCTAGTCCTACAGTTAGAGCTTTGGAATGTTTAGACTCACAATGAGGGCAAAGGACCAATAGTGACTGCCATTAACCTCCTGCGCCAGGATTCCAAAGCTTGCCCCTCTGATTCTCCAGGTTTAACGTAGAGCATGCCATCGGTGGGTGGGATGCGCTAACTGCATTGCAGCCCTTTTGCCTCGTGCTATACTGGTCTTTACAATCATTCTCCCTTGTTAGGGCCTTCACCTGCAGCAGGGGCTTATAACTCGATTAGAGGCCCGTTAATGACAAGTGTAGAGTGGGGCAGCAAACTATAATATATACAATACATAGCCATGGTCAGTGTTTAGTTGTAGACAGTGGAATATAGAAAGCTAATAATGGCTGGTATAGAACTTCCGCTCCAACATTCCAGTATTTGTCTTTCTTTATCTGCATGTTTAATTAATAACATCCTACCCTCAGTGCATGGAATGTTCTAATATCATTAATTCCTTTCTGGCTTGGCCTATATGGCTGTTAAAGGCCCGCTCCCTCTTCATAGATCTACAGCTGCTGGCGTGGGCTTGGTCCTGGACTGAGTGCGCAGTAGTCGTATGCCCAATTGAGAGGCACTGAGGCAACTGCAGCCCAAGGCACTTGCACTGATGTCAGCCTTCCTTTCTTCATTCACTCCCTACATATGAATTCCCTGCGCAGGAAATGTATGACAGCTCCATTACTGAAACCCACAATAGTAAATGCCAGTGCACCCGGCTTTGCAGAGTGGCTCGGATTTACTATGGAACTCTTTTACCGGTCTGTCAGTGCCGATAAATCACTTTCTCTGGGGATGATTAGCGCCCTAACTTGGGGATTTCTGTCTTGGCTCTGCAGTATTTCTATTTCTAGAAATCCTGAGCTCTAAAATGACTTTAGAGTACTGTGTTTTACTGGAAAGCTTTGCAAGCTGAATAAATACAATGTGGTCACTGCAGTGAATCATGTACTCCTGTTATTCACTCATCCTTGTTCTAGAATAATGAGGTGTTACTTCTGTCATGGATGGGCTTGGGGCACAGCATATGGGTTCCTTTATTTAATAAGCTGAAAGACCAGGTGCACATGGTGCTTATGGAAACTCAGCACCTCGCCCCACAAACATGGCTACTAACTTCTCGAGACTCAGCACTTTGCTCTACGTCCATGCCAATGATCAAATACCTCAACAGACTGAGAGCAGAGACAGTGAGTGGGGTATCTAGAGGGAGAAGGACCAGGGGACAGGAGTACAATGATCACTCACCAGGACAGGGTTACCTGAGTCACTATGGTGAGTGTATCCAAGCCCCTGCTCATGGCTAATGGGAAGTTTTAAAGGTTTGCTTATTCCACATTGGAGGAAGGCAGTGAATAATGACACTTCTAAGGCCTAGTCAAAAATGTACGTCTGCAGATCTTGGTCAAACAATTCATATACAATTTGAGAAGACCTTACTTTTTACAGAGACTCCAAATGTATTGAAAAACATCCCTCTACCAGCAGTTGTGGCTCACTCATATGGACATCAAGATTTCACCCTCTTTTCCTCTCCTTTTTAGGTCTCGCGTACACAGTGATTGCGCTCTCTCTTCGAGACATGCTGTATTCAGGTATGGATTCTAAGCGCCAACCATTTTCCGCTCATCTTTTCAATTGGCTCCTCTTACTGTCCTTTGTAAATTATGATTTGTGAATAGGTTTAATAGTCCCTCCCTCTCTTCTGTTGTTACCTCCCATGAGGACAGCCCCTCTTACATGTGTCCTTACTCTCTAGGTTTTATTAACAGTTAATTAGCATTATTTCGTTAATGTCTTGCTGAAGCAGGCATGACTTGCTGAATGGGCGGCCACCACATTTATTTTCCAGTTATTTACTTTTGAAGCAACTGCAGCACGCTGCGCTTTAGCTTTAAACATCTGAATCTAAGGGGCAGTGTGCCGCCATTGCTATGAAAGTCAATAAATATGGAAAAAAGGTGGGCGGATGCCACATTTGTTTTTAATTTATGTACTTTTGTAGCAATGGCGGCGCTCACCGCTTTAGTTGTAAACATCTTAAGCTAAAGCGTGGTGTGCTGTGATTGCTACACAAGTTAAAAAATAGAAAAAATGGCAGTGCTGTACACTTTGTTTTCTATTTATTTACTTTTGTAACAATCGCAGCACACTGTGCTTTAGCTTTAAACCTCTGAAGCAAAAGCACTGCATGCCGCAATTGCTACAAAAGTAAATAAATACAAAAAAGATGCAGGCAGCCATCACATTTATTTTCCATCTATTTACTTTTGTACCAATTGCAGGATGCTGCACTTTAGCTTTAAACAACTGAAGCTAAAGCGCCGTGTGCCGCCATTGCTACAAAAGTCAATAAATAGAAAAATTGCTGGCCGGATGCCCCTTTTTTTTCCCTTTATTTACTTTTGTTGAAATGGCTGCATGACACCCCTTATTTTTAAACATCTTAAGCTAAAGCGCGACGTGCTGTGATTGCTACAAATTTAAATAAATAGAAAAAAATACGCGGCTGCACAACTTTTTTTGTATGAAATTATGTAGCAATCACGGCGCTCCACACTTTAGTTTTAAACATCTGAAGCGAAAGTTAGGCGAATGGCTTTCCGCAGTCTTTTCTTGCACCTCTGCAGTGTTACATCTTCCGTTGTCCTGAGTGCCAGAGTTTCAGTGTGTGCATCATGGATTTCAGTGAATTTGAGCGAGACAACAGCAGCAGGCTAAGCTCTACCATGCTACCTGTGTGTGTCAGCGAGCCCTGTTGCTTGGGAATAAATAAGGCGGGCCTGGACCCGGTCCTAGGGGTGAGTTGTATTCTTCATTATTCCAAGGTGCAGTACATTATATGGGTAGTAGAGGTACACAGGGACACCTACTAACAGGCGAAGGTACTTTTTCCTTGCTTCATGAAATTTATTTTATTAGTTATGCTACTACTAGGATACTCTTTGAGAAAAAAATCTAACAATTTCATTTGCAACACCAATAGCTTTAAATTTAACTAATGCAAGACCTATTTCATTGCAAATGCTTGTTTTACTATACCAATAGTGAATAATAGTTTATTAGCTCCTCGTCCTTCTTTCTCGTCACACTCCTTACATTGTGATTTAGGCCCTGCCACATGCATACAAGATTGTATCTCCTATCCTTTTATTCCCCCATTATTTTATATCGTATTTTGTGTTTTTTAAAGAAAATAAAACTCTGCAGGAAGTGGAAATATAGCTCATACTGGCCAGAACCCAGTTCACCCTGCAAAGGAACAATACCTGCATCACTCCATGTTCTTTCCTTTTCTTCGAGTAAGTGCAAAATTCATTGGTACAATTTGCTATTTAAGGCTGCAATTCCTGTGGATGTGCACGAGCTGGAAGAGGGTCCAAACGTGCAGTAATAAGACACTGGTATGTTACACCTGTCAAAGTGGTCTTCTCATGCAAATAATTATTCTTGTCCATTTTTTATCTTTCTTAGCATTGGTGCCTGGTAGTTATATCTTAGATGGGCTGTTTCTGAGGTTATAGGGCCAGTTCGGAGATGAGCACTGGTGGTACGTTATACACCATCGCACCAATGCCAATGTCTGTTTCCTAATCATGACGGCGGTTGCACAAGGAAGATCACATGATCCAGTGATTAGGTTACTTAGCTGTCCACCAGAACACCCATTGCCGTCTCCTTTCATGCTAAGTACAGCGTGAAAGGGTGCCTTATTTACAAGGCAGCATTAAGCAACTTTAAGTGGTTTAATGCTGCCTTGTGAATAAGGCGAATCCCCTATCGCCACCAGAACGTCAGAAAAAGTGACGCTGTGGTGACGATAGGGGCTTGTAAATATGTCCAAAAGTCTTTTGTCAAGGATGCCTCCTAGGGATTTGGCACTGTAGACGATGGTTGGTTTGCTGTTGTGAATGTTGACTGGGGTCATCCAGGATTGAACTGTCAGTGGGAAATGGCATGAAAAAATACTTTAGATAGATAACGTTTTAAATTAAGGGTAGTCATCCAATCTTGAACAGTGTTTAGTGAGTATGCTAGGTGGGTAATGTCGTTTGGAGAGTAGACCGTTAGAGACATTTTATAACTATCAGCATGTTGATGATAAAGCACCCTGAGTTCTTTAATTATACTGTCAGGGGTTTGGTGTGTAACTTAAAGACAATAAATGTTAGGATAGATCCCCGAGAGACCCCCTGTGTTAAGCCAGCTGGTTTGAGAACCTGAGATTCATTTTTAACCTCTTCATCTGTACGTTAGGCAAGACTTAAATCGTTTGAGGACCACTCCATCAAAGCCTACCCCATTCTTGAGAGTATTAAGAAGCATATTGTGATTTACTGTATCGAATACTGCTGATAGGTCGAGAAGGTTTAGGACGCAGGATTTGCCCTAATCCAAGATGGGGGTTGCTTCGTAAACACCCGGAGCACTGCTGTTTCTGTACTGCAGCCTTGATTGAACCCTTTGTGTTGGATATGTTGGGTAAGTTGCACTGCTACAATGAACCGGGTGGTCAAACTCTGATATTTTGGGAACCATTTGATGTATTATCACATAATTTTGGTTTCAGCGTGACCTCACCCAGCAACATCTTTAACATTCTCAGTACAGGAAACAGAGCCAAGGGCATCCTCAAGGTTCTTGGATGTAAATGGGGCACACACACACAAGATTTCTTTCATCTTGGATGGGGTCACAGAAGAAGCAGGCTCACTAGCAGACAATGCTGGAAACAACTCTCCCCTGAGCCCTGGGGATGCAGCCGGATGAAGTTAGATTATTTTCTTGCTCAGCAGTTGGCCGACCTCATGTCTTGGAATGGCACAGACCTCACAACAGTGCCCAAAGTTTCTCACAGGAAGCTGGGTTGATGGACTTCACTTAATAGCCAAGCTCTACTTTGTAGGGCGCAGTCTTAGTCCAGTGTCTTCTTCCACATCAGGCCGGACTGCCTCCTCTCAGGGCTGTCCAACAAGACGTCTACCTAGGGTCTTAGCAGAATTGTTCCTATCCTACAAGTTAGGCAAACGCAATACCTGGAATTCAGTCCTTCCCAACTGTACTCGTTGTTGATAAAACTTTCTGGACTCACATACCGGTCAGGAGGACCTGTATTTATGATCAGAGCTGACCAATCATCTCTCCTGAAATGTTCAAATTGTAGGTGGGGGAGGCTCCTCCAGTCTAGGACTGCCTGATCAGCTCAATGTTAGAGCCAGGGACAACTGATGGTTACATCTGGTGCAGGTGACGTGTATTCAGTCCTAGACAGACGAACACATGTCCTGGAGACGCAGATTAAACAGGAAGAGGGGAACAGGCTGGCAGAGGCACTGCAGCTAACAGAGGGGATGTCTTGACTCCCCCACTCACCAACACACTGTATCTTTACAGCAGGAGTCAGGGGGAGAAGCATGCCTTAGGGGCTGATTCCTTGAGGAGGAGAGGCCTCAGAAACATCGCACAAACCCCTGCTCCATTTCAGGTTACTACACATGTGAGGGATGTTCCATGTGCACATGCAGTCCTCGCACTTAATCATTACACACTCATTGTTTATCATCCACACATAACCCGTGTACATGAAAGTAAAAGGTCCTGTTTAAGAGAGCTTGGCAGAAAATGTTCAAAGAGGAGTCCAGCAGATATCTACTCTTGAAAGAGGCAGGTACAAGCCCTGTCCTTTCACAATCGATCTCACTGCCATACTGCCAAGCCTACAAAGCCCAGGTAGAGAGGGCACCAGCCCCTCTCTCAAAGGTGGTGGACTCAGTGCTGTAAACAGGGGGAGCCGGAGCAAGCTTGCATGATTGTCAGACTTACTTCATGAAAAAGAAAAAAGCTGAGTGTGTGAGCAGGGAAGCAACATAGGCTAAGAAAGCAACATCTTCAGAGCAGTCTAACATTATTATGATACTTTGTTGTGCTAGGTGCTTTACTGACGTCGAAACACAAAATTGCAATATTTAAAGAAACGCCATATTTGGAGGAATATTTTAAAGATATACAGAGACAATTGACTTAGGCTTTCTGGGGAAATGGCCTTGTATTCTTTGGAAATTTGAATATCAGTATGTAAATTACCATATTTGTAATGCATGGAAGTACGTTTGCAGTGTCAGAAGAATAAAGACTATGGGGCAGATTTATGTTAACTGGCGCATCCCTGCATATCAGCAGGGATGCGCCAATTATTATGCGCCACAGCTGCGCCACCATGGATGCGCCGCATTTATAATGCGGCGCACCATGGGGCAAAAACGGCACAGATGCGTGACGCATCTGTGCCGTAAAAGTGGCGCATTGCTGGAGTTGCGTCGCAAGCGTGACGCAGCTTCAGCAATGTTCTGGGGGGCCCTATCTGTACAATGCTGCGTCAATCCTTACGCCTGCTTCAAGCAGGCGCAGGGTTTTGACGCAGCATGGGCCTAAAAGTGACTTAGTGAAATCTTGTAGATTTCACTCAGCCACTTTTAGGAGGCGTTCCTGCGCCGGAACGCCCCCACCTGCCCTGGAACGCCGACATGTGGCGCAGGGCTTTACAACGTGACGCATCTCTCAGATGCGTCACGTTGTAAATACCCCGCACCATGGCGCAGGATTTGCGCCGCTGCTGCGTCACAAAAGTGACGCAACTGCGGCGCAAAAGTGGCGCAAGTGCAACATAAATCTGCCCCTATATATTTTTTCCTGATTAAATGCATACTTCTAATATCCGGGGAAGAGACAGGTAATATCTGGAGATAAAAATTCAAGACTTGTTTTTTCGTCAGAAATATATCTTATCGGCATAAACAGGTGGGGTATATTTGGAGAAATAACCATGACATCATGAGATATAAAATCTAGTCATAATTTGATACATGTACAAATAGCGCCTTGAATAGTAATATAGAGCATTCAAATTACCTTGATTATCCAGCTCAAATATAATGTGTCTTTGTCGCAGTATATTTTTGTGTTGCTTTATCACCGATTGGAATAGTCGACAGATTTAAAACAGTGACAAATAGGATTCAATATCAATTCATCTGGTCCTGCAGCTGGTGAAGAGAGATGGAGATGGGTCCAAAAGTGCTAAAGTCAGGCCTGGCCACTGGACCTTTCACAGGGAGGACTGGGAAGGGACCTTTCCATAGTGAGACCATGAACCGAGATTGGGGAAGGAAACCTTCACAGGGAGGATCTGGTGCCAGACATTGGGGTGGCTGGAGAGAGGGCTTCACGCTGAGGGCGTGTACCATAGCACCTTGCACTGTCCGGACCTGGAGTCAGTCCATAGGACGTTTCACAGAGTGTGGGTTGTATCTGAGTGAGGGTCTTAATAAGAATGTGGCTGAAAACCTTTTACTGTGAGATTGGGCGGGAGAGGAGGTTAGTGTTCACTGTGGAAATATGGAGTAAGACTATGGACGTTTTCCTAACAGTGAAGACCGGAAATCAGGATATGCCTGGACAATGGTTATAATCAGGCTGTGGGACAACTACACATCATAGAACATTTCACAGACAGACTCTATGGTAAATAAGGTCTATAAGTACGGTCCTCTTCCATACAAACGTGAGTTACAGTGAAGACCTTAACCTATGCTCTTGTGGTGGGATACGGCCCGCCCATAGTGAGGTCTTGAGTCATAACCTACCTGGACCAGGGCTGTGCAGATGCCAAAAATGCCGAGTGCCACCAGGTTCTCATGCAGCCATGTTTTTATTGTCTCGTAGCAAGGCTGCAAAGAGAGGAAAGCAATGTTAGAGAGAAAGGCAAACACTCGGGTGGGCCAAGCAGTGAGGTACTGAGAGCCAAGAGATGACATCATCACACCCTGAGGGGCCAGCAGCTCCCACGTGGCCTGAGTGCACCAGGGCTGGATTGGTTGCTTATTCCTCCGGGCATTTTCCTGGGTGGTTGGAATCATTGGAAGCCAGTTTTTGAAGGTCCACTGTCATTACCTGTGTTTCCACTTTCTGTGGTTTTATGGCAGAAAGCAGAGCAGCCAAAAAGTGAGAGAGAGATAAAGACTTGAAAGAAAGAATCAAGAAGGGAGAATTGCCTTGCCTCATTTGAACATTTTTGCCAGGGCTGCTTTTTGTTCCCCATCCACCCCTGGTGCTAACAGTTAAATATTCATCAGGCAGCACCTACCAATGTTCCAGCGTCTCTGAAAGCCATTAAAAACTATAAATATACATTCTTTTCTTACAGTGGTGTTCATGCTCAGGGAGAACTTGAGAGCCTACGCTTCCTGACTGGTAATTCTCTGAAGCTAAAAAACATCAGCAGCAGGACTGAAAACCAAGATGGAGACTGAGTAACCAATCTGATGTGTCCAATCCATGCCAGCCCCAATACTGGTTCAACCCGGGTAGGATTTAAACTTTCGAACCCTTTCTTGGGATGCTCTGATACGTAGCAGATGCTCGAGAAGCCCCAGCGTGTTGTCCCCGCCTTCCAGACTCTTCCCACCCATGCCCATAAAGTCTTCATCCAGAAAAAAAAACAGCCCATCTAAATTTCTATGGGCTCACTAAGAGCAAACAAAGAGCCCCCTTTCAGGGAGACAGGACATCAACTAGGCTGCTCTACCCTCTCAATTAAGTAAGGTTACACTGTAACATTGTAGTATGTTTCAAACAATGCTGCAATTGGATTTTATGCAACGCATTGTTCTGTTATATTTCATTGATAAGTCCCTTCAACTTCAAGGATGTGTGAGAAGGTGCACGGTGTGGATCGAGCACCTTTTCGTCATACCTACAGCCTCTCTTCCGTCCCCAGATCCATGCACTCACCACATTCTGAGAATACCGCTCTAGCGCTAGGGGCTGGATACACAATGCCCTGTCAAAAAATCAGAAATCTACTCCTGTAGGCTTCCTTCTACATTTGGAATTGATTTGTTACCTAGATGGAAATTTACAAAAATCAAAGACATACCTATTACCATTGCTTTCCCCTGCTCTTGCTTTTCCTCTATACTTAGTAAAGCAAATTGTCCGCTTGGCAGGCAATCCACATAGTATGACGTACATGACATGTCACATTTTTAATTTGCATTCAATTCATGGAAAACGCATTGCCCTGTGGAGCAATCCCCACCCCTATAAAATGAAAGTGTATTCAATTCCTGTTCCCTCATGGGAGCGCAGTTGCAACCATTTTTGAAGTATTTTAAGATGCAATGGTTCCGCGTATTGTTTGTGAATATACCACAAAGTTTGGAGTGTGAGTATACCACGCCTTCTCCATGACAACACCTGGAAACTCCCTTTCCTTCATTTTAACCTAAAACAATGGAAAAACTCACGTGTTGCTTGATTTTCCACCACATTGCGCATCAGATCTAATACTAAAATTCCACTTATCCTGTTTCTTTGACTCAGGGTGTACAATGTAGGGTCATGGTAGCAACGACTGCAGAGGAGAGGTCTCTCCATTTGATGGCCAAACACTCTCACGGTCTCCTCCAATGCATTGTAACAGTGCGGACAGACCCTTGCTCTGTACATGTGCAGTTGTATTATTGAGCTGCATTAACTGTACCTCGTGTGCACTGAGGAATTCTGAGCATGCTCGAGATTTTATTGACAATAGTACCATAGGACATTCCCATAGTCAATATAGTCCTTAGATGGTCTGCAGGACCCTGGCTCACGAAAGGATGTTATGGTTTATCTTGGGAAAGTGCCCTGTATCCTCTTCTAATATATGGACAAATACTCCACAAACACATCTAAACACGGAAGTCCTGTGTTTCTCTTTTTTTGTGCACGCCGATGCTGCCATTGCTTTCGCAGTGCTATGCATCGTCTCAATTGATGAGAGCAGAGATGAGTCTCCTCGCCATTCAGCCTTGAGTCCCTCTCTGCGGGTTCCATTGTCCACCTGTATCTGGGCATCCATCAGAGGCAGCAGGTCTACACCCAAGCCCTTTAACGCCGGGTCTTTCTCTGACTTCTGCACATAGAGTAAGAACAGTGCTAAATTTGTACAAAACATAAGTGCCATGGCTCTGGAGAGGAGGCCACTGCAGCTTGCACCACGCATTGCCCCTGCCAGCACTGCCAATGACAGTACAAACACAACTAATAACCATCACACTCCTTCCAGTGCGACACTTCAGACTATTCCAGGCCCCCAAAGCTATAAGAATGGCTTGGGTGGCAGGTAATAGTCATTTGAAGGCATATTTAATTATTATTTGACTGTTGTTATGGTCATTTCAGACAGCGCCACCTTGTGGCAGACTGTCACACACGCGCTGGTGTTGACAATGAAGTGCCGGTGCCGAGCACCGGAAACCACTGGCTCAAATTAAGAGTGCAGCTTCGTAATTACACCAATTCAAACTGTGGCCTATCCCTTCTAGGCCCGTGTTCCTACTGCCTGTGTTACCTCGTGCCATGTACACTTCTGGGGTGAATGAGGAGGGTAACTGCTGACTGGGCCCTGGCAGGCGGCTATAAACAGATGAAACATTCCTTCTATTTGGGTAGTACCTGGAAACTGCTTTCCACTCTCACAAAGTCGAGAGTTGTTAGTACTGTGCAAATGCAAATCAATTACTAAACATGTGCTAAACTCACTGTTAAACTCAACTCTGCCACCATGTCTAGATTGAGACACATTGATGAGCAATACTTACGGCTTTCCACCAGGTCCCTGGGGAGTGTAGGCCGCAGTTGTCACTGAACTCCAGGCAGCAGAAGTCTGGCACACGGGTGGCATTGTACACCTCGAACCAGTCCGTATAATTGGATACCCCGCAGCACCTGAACTGTTACAAGAAAGTTAGGAAAAATGACATATTTTCTTGAGGAAACACTCCTTTCAAAATCAAGTGTGAACCTGCAACATCCTATCACCTTCAAGCCAGCCATATGAACTCCAGGTACTCCCACCCACACACATTACAGCATGCAGGAATCAACACGCACCAGATGACAGCACTTGACCCATCTATAGACAGAGATCCAGTTGCTGGAACCAAGTCACAATCTAAGAACTGCCAGACACCAACAGAGTCCATGCCAACCCCTCCTTCTCCTACTTCAAAGAGCTTGGGTTTGGAAAGCACATTCGTCTGCCACGTAAAGCTTGGATTGCATAAGCTGTGCGCACCGTGGTACTGCAATGTAGGGTTTCTAAGGTAAAACAGCTTCACCATCAGTCGGCACCATGAGCCACAACTCACATCCTGTGGCCTCGTCCATGACTGATCATGAAACTGCTCTCCTTGAGACGGATTGCTTCTAAGATGGCTGCTGGTGTGCAGGGGCTTGCAGCTAAATTCCGGTTTAAAGTTCAGATCCTGCTTAACACCTTTATTCTGGTCATAAAGTCAAAAACCAGTTTAGGTATAATCCGACCATTTAAGCTGAGAAAACTAATTAACAGATTTATAAATGTACTTGACATCATGTTTCTGTTGCATACTGTAGGCCATTACGACATGCACATCAAATCAATGTGCACGAGTTTCTCTGCACAACAGAATAATAATGTGAATTCATTTCCAAATTCTGGTCTTGCTCGTCGGTGAACAGGAGTGAAGGTTTGCACGGTCTATTATGAAGTCTCCATCTCTATGTTACGTGCAGGAAGGAATGACGTGCAAAAAAATACATTTTTGCAGTGCATTTTAAAGTCAATATTGTGTTTCTGGTGCAAAGGTTACATGAACAATGAATGTTTGTGTATTAACAAGAATCCGGCAAGTATTCAGAAGAAAAGCAAATAAATGGGTTTAATTTGAAGTAACAATTCTAGTTTCCTGGGTGCCTTGCTAATAAACGATATGTATTGCAAAATGTTGCAATATTTTCTGCCTAACTTATATTGTTCAAATCTTTATAAAAGGGATTGAGTTCCTGGCAGGAGTTCTCTTTTGCACTATTGCTTCATTGTGCATGGATCTATGTTGGTCTGCAGTTCTACATTTCTTTTGAAAATGTTTTTCCTAAAAGCATTTCATTTGTGCATTTATTTATATATATTTGCACATTGGCTTATTAATGTTACTGTAGTTCTCTTTCTTGGCGCAAATACCCTTTCCTTGAGCGCACAATGTTACTGTCTCATGCTGGACGTGCTATTTAGTTAACTGGATAGCGCCGAAAGCATAGAATCGATTTTCTGCAATGAATTCATTTTTACTGCCTACATTGCTGATGTAACTTAATTATGTCCACTGACTAAATCTAATAATGAAAGAGACAACCAGAAAAGTTATTTTTAGCGCTGTGTTTTTGGATTCACGTTTTTCTTAATCATGCAGATCTTTCCCTTCTGCTATGGAATGCCTCGACAAAGCCGCCTTAGTAAAACTCTTGCTACATGCAGTTATTTACGAATCAACACACATAATAACCCAAAAACATATAGCTTCATAGAACAGGAAGGAGGGGGCAGAACCTGCAGCAAAGCTCTTCACATTGTTACCTCAACCTCGCTCAGATCTGTAGGCCTCAAACACAATAGAAAGCAGCCGTGCTCAGAAGCAGAGTGAGTTCAAATACCAAAATGGCAGAGAAGGGCCATGGAGGATGGCAAGACCGCCACTTAATAAGCACCAATACAGAATAAAGAGCAGAAAGGGGAGAGGCATGGGAATGTAAAATACAACCCTGCTTCTGCAACACAAGCCACCAGAGAGGAAAGTGACATTGGACCCATACCAGATTGCCCATTGAGGTGCAAATGTTGTACTTGTCACTGACAAGTACTTCTCAAAAGTCAATCTCTATACATGACTGATCCCTTTTCTGTTGTAACCATTCATTACCTTTTTTTAAATGAGGACACATTACATTTGGAAACCTATAAATAATGTTGAGATGTCATCGCATTTCGTATATACAGCACAACTGACTTTAACAACCTGGAAATGGTGATTTTTGCCATTATATAAATTGGGTAATGTTATATTGAACTACATTTGCAGTGCCCAAATCTTACTACTGGTGTAAATTCTTGACAGTGGGCACTTTTGAAGGTATACCTCACCTGACGATTCCCTATCTATGAGAGCCCAAGTCCAATCGGTAGTGGGAACTTGCTTTGGCCTTCTGCGGATGCTGAGAGAATTTCTCCCACTCTTGCCTTTGGACTCTAGGAAGACCGTAGTCCAGGCATTGGTTATTTCCAGACTGGACTAGGTCAATGTCCTGTATCTGGGCCTTCCTGAATACCTGCTAAGGCGCCTGCAGGTGGACCAAAACGCAGTCGCCAGAGCAGTGCTTATGCTGAAGCCAAGGACCCATTTTTCCCCCAATCTTAAAGCTCTTCACTGGCTTCCAATGATTAAGAGGATCAGGTTCAAGGCTTTGGCGTTATTTTTCAAGGCCTTTCATGGGAGAGGCACGGGCTACCTGAGCAAAAGAACCCTAAAATCCTCCTCCCTGAACTTGGCTTCTGTTCCGAGAATATTCCGGGCCCATTCGGGCGGAATCTCTTTCAGGCTCCTAGGAGCACAGGCTTGGAACTCGCTACCTTTGTCACTGAGATCTGTGACGGGCTTAGCCACATTTAGGAAATTGCTTAAAACCTGGTTACTCCATCTATTAAAGTCGATCCTTTAGCAGCACTTTGCAGCTTTAGCATCTGGGGATATTAGTTGGGTTGTTGGGAAGGCCTTTCTGAGCGCCGGGACACTCTTGTTTGTTGAGTAGCTATGCGCTATATAAATGTTCTCATTCATTCATTCACTTGTGGGGGTAACTTGTAAAGCAGCAATGTGTTCACAAAGGACAATGGTTACTTTTTGTCATAGCTTATTTTCAAACACAATTCCTTCCCTCCCTACACCTGATCACTTTTTAATCATTTAGGCACCCAAAATGATCCTTTCCAACGTCGAGATACTAATCTCTGTTCAGACTATTTCTTTGGGTTTTTAATTGTACTGTCATCTAGACCAATACTCCTTGGCCTCTATGTCACATTTCACACCCTTGACCAAGCTACCCTGTTTACTACACTCAGTACTCAGTACTACACTACACTCAGGAATCACAACCCAGCGCTGAACTGTTTTTTTCCCTATATTTATGATCACTTTTTGTGTGTCTCGTGGTATTCTCTACTCTCTAATCCCAAACCTTTAGCAGTTAGTTTTTACATGGCTTGCCTCATGGACTTTCTCTCTCTATTCCACATCTCTTAGAGACTTCACATTATTCTCTTTAGCTTCTGTTATCATCTTTAACATGGCAACACAAACATTATTCTCCTTCTCAACTTTTACTTCCGATCTCCAATCCAAATTCTCTGATTGCCTCAAGGCAATTTGACATTGGATAGCTATTCCCTCTCTTATCCTTAACTCTGCTAAGACCAAAATCGTCTACTTTCCTTCCAAATTTGTACCCAGGCATCTTCCAATGCATATTATATTCTTCCCTGACACTCCCAGTCCTACGCCTTCAGTCAGTAACCTTTGTGAACTATTGAACTCACTCATGCGCTTGTAATCCCTCATTACATCGAGTTACTGCTGTCAGATGCTTTTTATGAACACGCTAGATTATTATCGCAAAGGCTGTTGTTAGCTGGCCCCCCTCAATACTCCATCTTACTCCTGGATAAAGTTCTATACTGCCACAAGAACTAGTTAGAGTCCTTCCAGGCACACACATAACCCCACAATCATTGACAAATCACCTACTATCTGCAAAAAAGAGCTAATTGCGAACTACCAATTTTACTATTTAAAGCAATACACACTCTATCTCCGGGCTGCCTATTGCAAATTCTGCCAGATATGTTGCCCTCCATGCAACCTTCGCTTAGCCCATGAAAATGTCCTTGTTTCCTTAAAGTCCCCATAGGCTGACTCACATTTTCACTCATTCCACCCACTTCGTCCCTATCAAATAGACTCCTTGCTGAATTACTCCTCATCTCCCTTTCAACCTTGCCTTAAAGTCCCACTGGCTAAAATTGGAAGATGACCTCAACTAACTCTTATCTGCTCACCTGTACCCTCCTGAATCCCCCCAGCGCCCTGTAATGTAAATGTATTGGTATGTATACTCTCAGCATTCTGCCTAGCCTGTTGGGTAATGTCACAACTATGTCTAGTCAGTTTTTAGATTAACTCCCTCACTTGCCATGCACCATCAAATCCAGATCTTTACTTCATGCATGTGCATGTTCTTGTGTATTGTTCTGTTGCTACGTACAGCATTTTTTGTCAAAATGCTCAGTTCTCCATTAATAAAATAAACTGTGCAGGAACATAAAGTACATATAGCCTCTATAGGCTTTACCGATGAAGCAATGGGAAGCTGCAGCCGTCGACGGAGAGCTGGTGGATCATCTAGATTCTGGTTCACCTCAGTGCCTTCCTGAGCTACCAGATGTTCTTTATGCTAGAGATGCTGCTAGTATTCTATTAGAGCTTGGTTATATTACGCCTTTCTCATCTCTTTTACAAAGAGCTCAAGGATGTTGAACCTGCCACCTGCTTTTGACTCATGGGGTATCAAACTTTGGGGTGAAATTTGGAGTCCTGAGTTGGACATGTCCCCAATGGATTTCCATCCTGGAAAGTCAAAAGCATGTAGGATGGGACGTTAGAAACGGACCATCCTCGCCAATTTTTTGGCATTCCCTCCATGGTACCAGGACACAGTCTCGTCTCCACAACAATCCGATCGCAGTTTGAGTACAGTTCCCCAGTACAGTTCCCCAGTCAGTCCCACAAAGATGCTTTGCTTCTTCACACTCTTCTTTCACTTCTCCAATTCTGTTCCCCACTTTACTCCATTCATCACATTTAGTAGTGCACTGTTACCCAGAATAGAGATTTTAGCTTGTCCCCAGCATCTGGTGATAGTCCACATGCAGAGACTGGCTTTAGAAGAGGTGGGCAGGTTCTCCTCTAACATGAGTTTTCACTGCTGCAGAGCCCTGAGTTTTTCCTGTGGCTGGTGAACTGGGTGATTTGATAGGGCCTATCTGTCTACACATCCACCCATCCTGGGAGCATAGCCCCACATTCCTTTCTGGAATCCTTTGGCCCTTCTATGCCACGTTTGGTCACGAGCATCTGTTTATTTCTTTGACTAGATAGAGAGTACAGAGGTTACCGGTCTATACCCTAGTTGCAAGTGCAGTATGTGACAGGGTAGGCCTTTATCCTCCCATTTACCTAAGCTTTTTTTCAAATGTATGTGGGGATATAATATAATGCAATATAAAAGCTATTGTAAATCATGACTGTTACCACTATGGTATCCTAGATCTATAGTGTAGGATTGGAAGATGGAGCGAAAGAGAACAGCAGGAGTTATTGAGGAAAAAGTCAGGCTTTCAAGATCTTGTGAAAAGGCAAAAATTGCTCAATCAAATGCAAAGGAAGAGAGTTCTAGATTCCTGATGCTAGCACAGGGAAGTCTCAGCCACCAGCACAAGTACAGTGGGTCCTGGGAATTACAAGCAGACACACTTCAGAAGAGTGGAGCAGGCGTGAAGGATGATAGTGTAGACATTATGGGGCATATTTACAAGCCCCATGCACCGCCGGTGCGGCGCTTTTTTTTACGCACCGGCGGCGCAGTTTGGTGCTCCATATTTACAAGGCCATGTAAAGTCACCCCGCGTGGCTTTTCGTAGCCTTGTAAATACGGCCCCTTTTTACGCAGCACTTTACGAGAAAGGGGTGTGCCATGGGTGTTGCTGTGGACGTTCACATACAGCACCCATGGATTCCACAGCATTCCCAGATTTTCAATGTTTCGTAAACCTGGGAATGCGTCAGAATCCTAAGCCTCCCCAGGGGAACCGTAGAACAAGACCCATCGCGAGATGGTTCGCTTGTGCACAGCTTTACCCTTCTTCACACCTACATATCCAACAAAAAGTTGGTCGTCCACCTGGAACCGTTTTGTGCGGTCCAAATAAAATGACAGCGCACGTTTTGGGTCCAGACGGTGGAGCCTCTCTTCATCTTTTGAAGGATGCGGAGGCGGAAAGAAGGTGGGCAGCGTGACAGATTGCCCGATGTGAAAGGGAGTCACGACTTTAGGAAGAAAAGAAGGACGTGTCCGGAGGACAACCTTATCCGGATGAACCGAAAGGAAGGGAGGCTTAGCTGACAGAGCCTGGAGCTCACTCACCCGCCTAGCGGAGGTGATAGCCACCAGGAAGGCAGTTTTCAGAGTCAGTAGACGAATGGGACTGTTGTGAAGGGGCTCAAAGGGAGCGCACAAGTGAGAACAAGGTTCAAGTCCCACTGAGGCATTACGAAGGGAACAGGAGGGAACATATGAGTAATGCCCTTGAGAAAACGGGAGACAACAGGGGACTTGAAAAGAGAAGCCTGATCAGGAAGCCTTAAGAAAGCAGAGATGGCAGTAAAATAACCCTTCAAGGTGCCAAGAGCAGAGCCCTGCTGGGCCAAAGAAAGAAGAAAGAGTAGAACCTCAGAAAGAGGGGCAGAAAGGGGATCCACAGCCTTTGCTGTGCACCATGCCACAAATTTGTTCCACCGGCAGGTATATACCGTCTTTGTGGAGGGACGCCTGGCTGCCAGAAGGACATCACAGACTTCAGGAGGCAAGTCAAATGGCATCAACTGTCGCCGCTCAATCTCCACGCATGGAGGTGGAGGCTGGACAGGTTCGGGTGGAGGACCGTCCCCTGCTGCTGCGACAGAAGGTCCTCCTGAAGAGACAGTCGTGTCGGAGGATCGATGGACATACTGAGTAGCTCGGGATACCAGTACCTTTGTGCCCAATCCGGAGCCACCGAGATGACTTGGGCCCGGTCGCGCCTGATCTTCTTCAGCACTCTGGGCAGAAGTGGTATAGGCGAAAAGGCGTTCAACAGACCGCAACTCCACTTGCGACGAAAAGCGTCTCCGAGCGAGTGCCGCCTTGGAAATTCCAACGCGCAGAACTGCTGACATTGCGCGTTCTCTTCGGTGGCGAATAGATCTAACCAAGGCTCTCCCCACTGCAGAAAGAGACCTTGCACCACGTCCGAGTTCAGACGCCATTCGTGATCCATCATGCACCGGCGGCTGAGTTTGTCTGCTCTGGCGTTCAGAGAGCCCGCCAGATGTTGAACCACCAGGGTGATGCCCTGATGTTCCAGCCATTTCCAGAGGCGCAGAGCCTCCTGACAAAGGGTCCACGACCCCACCCCGCCCTGTTTGTTGCAATACCACATGGCGGTGGTGTTGTCCGTAAACACCTGCACGACACTTCCCCGGACAGAGGGAAGGAAGGCTTTTAGTGCAATTCGGATCGCCCTCAGCTCCAATAGGTTGATATGGAGCAGAGTCTCCGCCGAAGACCAGAGTCTTCTGATCTCCGCCTCTCCCATATGGCCCCCCCATCCCAGGAGGGATGCATCCGTCACTACAACATGCTCCGGTTGGGGTAGGGGGAGGGATCTGCCGCTGACCCAATCGCGATTCGTGAGCCATCACTGCAGCTGGTTCGCAGTGCCCTCCGAGATCAAGACATGGTCGGACAGGTTGCCTTGATGCTGGGCCCACTGAAACTTCAGGTCCCACTGCAGAGCCCGCATCCGCCACCTGGCGTGAGGTACCAACAGGATGCAGAAGGCCATCAGCCCCAGAAGCCGCAGCACCAACCTGACCGAAACCCAGGACAGAGGCCAGAAGATGGAAATCAGGGCCTGAATGTCCCGGACCCGCTGTTCCGGTGGATAGACCCGGAACTGCGCCGAATCGAGAATCACCCCAATGAAAAGGAGCTTCTGGGAAGGACTCAGGTGCGACTTCGGCACATTGATGGAGAACCCCAGCGAGTGCAGGAGGTCGGCCGTAGTCTGGAGGTGGGAGACTACTTGCTTGGGCGAGCCCGCCTTCAACAGCCAGTCGTCGAGATAGGGGAAGACTGGAACCCCTGATCGGCGCAGATGAGCTGCGACCACCGCCATCACTTTCGTGAACACCCGAGGGGCACTGGTGAGGCCGAAGGGGAGCACGGTGAACTGAAAGTGCTCCTGACCCACCGTGAACCGCAGGTAACGCCGGTGGGCCGGCAGGACGGGGATGTGGAAATGAGCGTCCTGCAAGTCCACCGCTACCATCCAGTCTCCAGGGTCTATGGCAGCCAGAACCTGAGCTAAAGTGAGCATCTTGAACCGGTCCTTCCGGAGGAAGGTGTTGATGCTCCTGAGGTCCAAGATCGGGCGTAGGCCCCCTTTGCCCTTCTTGGGAACCAGAAAGTAGTGGGAATAACAACCACGACCTACTTCTGGACCAGGAACGCGCTTGACGGCCTCTTTGGCCAAGAGGGCCGAAACTTCCTCTCGTAGAAGATGCAAATGATCCCCCGACATACGGTGGTTCAGCGGTGGCATGGCTGGGGGGGTCGTCTCGAAGGGGAGGGAGTAGCCCCTTCGGACGATTTGCAGCACCCACCTGTCCGACGTGATGGAGCGCCAGTGGAGCAGGTGATGGCAAACCCTGCCGCCCACTGGCGTTGAATGGGCCTGAAAGCTCGGACTAGGAAGGCTCTGAGGCGGATGCTGCCGGGGTGGATGTGGACTGACCGGCACGTTGACCTCCAGTACTGCCTCGGCGGAATCCACGTCCGCATGCAGGGTGGTTCTGCGGCCGGTGGCTGGGCGGACGTGAGGAGGCGCCCCTTTCTTGGCTACGAAAGGGACGAAAGGCGGAAGTTTGCAGCCTCGGGGCCGAAAGACCCAAGGACTTGGCCGTGGCCCGGGAGTCCTTGAACCGAGCCAGCGCACTGTCCGCCTTCTCACCAAAAAGGCGAGTGCCATCAAAGGGCATATCCATGAGGGAACTCTGGACATCCCCCGAAAATGACGTGGACCTCAGCCAGGCGTGACGCCGAAGCGCCACCGTGGTGGAAATCGCCCGACCCAGCGAGTCCGTGGTGTCAAGTCCACACCGTATGGCGTGCTGTGCTGCATCTCGACCGTCAGAAAGTGCTTGAGTGAGTCGTGTCCGGGCCTCCACCGGGCACGAGGGCAGCACGTCCTCCACCGTATCCCACAGAGAGTGGGAATAACGGTCCAAAAGGCAAGCGGTATTTAAAGACCGCAGCACCAAACTCAGGGACGAGAACAGTTTCTTGCCAAACTGTTCCAACCTCTTGGATTCCCTATCCGGAGGAGCGGACGGGAAGGAGGATTGGGAGGTTGAGGCCTGGATAACCAGACTCTCGGGGGTGGGGTGTTGGGAGAGGAAACTGGGGTCGCCCGGAGCAGGGCGGTGGCGCAGGGCAACGTTCCGGTCCACAGGAGAGACTGTGGAGGGCTTGGACCAAGTGCCCTGCAGAACGTCAATGAGGGCCTCATTAAACTGCAGCAGAGGCTCAGTGGAGCTTGCTGTCGGTTGAAGGACCTCTGTGAGGACGTTAGTCCTCACGGCCACAGCAGGCAACTCCAGCCCTAGGGCTTCGGCCGCCTTGCGCAGCACCACTGAAAAGGCTGCACCCTCCTCCGAGGCCACAGTCGGAGGAGAGATAAAACCAGCGTCCGGGGAGGTATCCAGACCGCTGACATCCCCCAATTCCTCTGCCCAGTCCTGAGAAAGTTGGGCCTGAGCGGCCATAGGGTCTTCAGACCCCTCCCAGTCGCCCTCGTCATCCGATTCCCGATAAACAGGAGGAATGATCGGAGCCGGGCAGTAGATGAAGCGTTCACCAATCGGCGCCGGGAGCGGCGCCGGGCCGGCATCGGGCCCGGACCGGGGCTAAACTGGGGAACGACATCATCCGGGGACGGCATCGGGGGTGGAACCGGTGTCGGCGCCGGCGGAGGAGGCGTCGTGAGGTAGACCGGCGCCGACCGAGATCCAGGCCTGGATCCCTCGGGGACCTGCGGCGTCGGGGCCGGAGCTGTCGACGGCGCCGGGGCCGGAGTCGACGGCGCCGGGGCCGCCGGCACGCGAGGTCGCCCAGTCGAACCTGCGGGGCCCGAAGGAACGCCTACAGGCGTCGATGGCGGAGCCAGGCCCCTCATGGCCGAGAGGAAGGCACTGACCTCCGCCGGAGTCGCGTCAGTCCCAGGGACCGGCGGGTATGGGGACGGACGCGGCTCCTGCGGCTCCGACGGAGCCGCGGGGGTGGGACCACCCTGACCCTCAGCCGAGTCGTGCGACCGGCGAGGGGAGTCCGAAGAGCAATGTCGCTCTTGGACTTCTTGGAGTGCTTCGACTTACCCGAAGACCCCAACGAGCGATTACGATGGCTGCGGCTCCGTGATCGGTCCTTGGACTTCCTCCTGGACCGGGACCGAGAGCGGCGCGGAGCCGAGTGCCGAAGCTCGAGAAGCTTACGGGACCGCTCCCGCCTAGCTTTCGACGTCAAGGCCTGGCAATCGAGGCACGACTTCGCATCATGGTCGGCCCCCAGGCAATAAAGGCACCGGCGATGGTGATCCGTCACCGACATCAGGCGATGACAGGCGTCACAGGCTTTGAAACCAGGCATCCTACCGGCACCAGAGTCGAGTCGATAGACCAAAAGAGTCAAAAAAGTTAGTCAAAAAATGACTAGGGGTAAGCTCTTCCCGGATCGGCGCTTACTGGCGCGGAAAAAAGAAGAACTGACGTCAGCGTGCGAGGGCGGCGTCTAAGTACTCCGACGACGTCATTCCGGCACACGACGCCGACGACGGACGCGGAGCCGCAGACGACGCCTAGCGACGCACAAGGGGTATTGCTACAAAAATCTTTCCGGATCCAGCCTGACGCCTGGGGATTTTCTGAGGTGAGGAATCTAACTAACGTGTTTCTTTCAGATAGGAGACGCAACGGGAGAAATATTTAAATTTCTCCTTGTTTTTTCCTCTTTTTATGCATGGTGCATTCTGCTGCACACATAGAAAGAGGAAAACACCTCTCGTGATTGTTTTCGTGCAGGAAGGTGCACCATGGTGTAAGGGTGCTTGCGCTGGCGCATGGTAGCCTATTGGGTGCCAGCACGGAGGAGAGCACAGGAATCCGTCACATTATAAATATGACGCATCCCTGTGCTCTGAAAGTAATGCAGCATGGCTCAGCCAAATGGCTTGCGGCACTGCGCTGCATTACTTTCTAGTATATAAGGCCCTTATTCTGTAGATACTTGGGCCTGTGGAGTGCATGCCCTGAAACTAAGGAACATTGATTTAAAAACAATTCTCTTAGTAATTGGAAGCCAGTGTAGCCTAGAAAGAGTCACAGACCAAAAGGATTGGTGAGGAATTTGCAAAGCCAGATGTGCAGCAGAATTTTGGATGACTTGTAGCCGGTAAAGTAAATAGGCTGGGGATCCAAGATACAAGGAGTTGAAATAGTCAAGGTAACCTAAGACTGTGGCTTGGATAACTGTCTGAGGAGTGGAAGTAAGGAGAAAGGAAAGAATATATATATATATATATATATTTTTTTTATAAATCTGTTTATTAAACATGAAACAAAGGGGTCATGTCATACAGATAATCAATATCACATTACAAGGAGCCGTGTCCTTTACAGGCATTAGTGTTTTGTCTGTCATCGTGATTTGCAATAATATTACAAATATTTTGTTTCAGATCATCAAGTGGTCGTCTAGGGAGGGGACAATTGGGGGTTCGCACACTCCTCCCCGATATACATTCCACTTAGTCCAGATTGCTATCCATTTCCTGGGGCATCCACGGGCTACATATACTGTTTTCTCTCTTGCCATACACCAATCCATGTCCTCCCTCCACCCCCTCACTGTTGGCGGTGCCGCAGCCCCCCAGTACCGCGTTATGTTTCACTTGGCGATCATCTGCCCAAGTGTGACCCAGAGCCTCCCTTTTACATTCAAATCTGTGGGCTCCCAAATATTCAAAAGGCATCTTTTAACTTCCGGCCTAAGGGTCACCCCCCAAACCACACTCATGCATTCGAGGATTTTTCTCCAGAAGTCCTGAATCAGCGGACACTCCCAAATTATGTGTAAGAAGGTACCCTCCAGCCCGCAACGCCTCCTACACATCCCATCCTCACTTCTACCCATGAGCTTTAGCTGCCGCTCCGAGAGGTAAACCCTTTGCACAATTTTTAGTTGTACCAATCTCAGTTTTGCCGGAATGGCGACTTCTTTAGGGGAGGAGAGCGCCTCCTGCCACTGTTCATCATCAATTTCCAGACCGTCCCTACCCCATTTCTACCTCAGCAGTCTCAAAGGGTCTGGAGTGTGATGGACAAGTTTTTTGTATGTGAGGGAGATGCTTTTTTCTGGCCAGTGTCCGTCAAGTAGCCTATCCTCGAGAGGAGAGGACTCTGGTGAGGACGTTCCGGCCGGGATGTTAGCCTGTAGGGAGTGTTTGACCTGTGCGTATCTAAAATATTCTGAGTCAGTCATTTCGTACGTTTGTTGCAGCGCAGTGAAGGTCACCACCCCATCCCGCCCCCAGAGATCCCTTATTCGCGAGATACCTATGAGGTCCCATTTGTCAAACCCTTTAGTACGCCCTAGTGTTCCCAGCTGTTCCGAGCCCCAAAGGGGAGTCGCAAGCGTGAGTCTGTTGGCCCATCCCAGATTTCGGTTAACCACGTGCCATACTTGCACCGCATGTTTAGTGGGTCCAGTAAGCGGGAATTTAGCCGGCCTAGAGTATAGTGCTCTCGTGAAATCCCCTCCCAGTAGTAGCCATCTATCCATACAGTAAGCTGGATCATCCCCAGTGCCATACATGCATTGATTTATGGCAGATAGTTGTGCTGCCCAGTAGTACTTTTTGATATCGGGAAGGGCAATACCCCCATCATACCATCCAAGAGTTAACTTACGGAGTGCTATGCGGGGTTTCCCGTCCCATAGTAGATCTCTTTGTAAGGCTTCAATGTCTTTAAAGAATGCGTGTGGGACCGAGTCAGGGTAATTCTGAAGGGCATATAGGAATCGGGGTAATGCCATCATTTTGAAAAGCGCCGCCCGCCCAAGGAGAGATAGGGGTAGTGTTTTCCACGTGTTGGTATCCCGTCTGAACCTCTGCAAGGGTGGGAGGAGGTTCCGCTCGTAGCGGGACTTGGCGTCCATTGTGACGAATACGCCCAGGTATTTGAATCCCTCTGTCGCTATCTGGATTGGGCAGTTCCTTGGAAGGGCTGGGGCCTTCCCATGGAGGACGTATAGCAAGGACTTGCTCCAGTTAATTTGGAAGCCAGAGTTTCTTCCGAAACTGGCAAAGATGTCTAACACCACCCTCAGCGATCGCGGAGGTGCAGCCAGATAAAGTAGGATGTCATCAGCATATAATGAGATCCGGTCCTCCCATCCCATCGAAGTCCCCGGATCGAAGCGTCAGGAAAGAATATTTTGCAAAATTTTAAGTAGAAAGAAGCAAGTCGAGTAAAGTTTACTTGCTTGACCAGCACTGGTAAGCTTTTGGTCCAGGTCAAAGGTCATATTCCACAAAAAGGTCCTGGGAGCTAGTGCATTGCCACGGTTAGATGGCCGGAGGGAGGTGGGAGGGCCGCATTGACACAAAGAATAATGACAAATTGTGTTTTCTCTGTGTTCGGTTTGAGATAATTAATTTCATCTAGCTGCAGCAAATCAATCTTGCATGGTCAAGGCTGATCTGCTGGTGGCTGAGGTCTAAGCTGGTGTGCAAAACGATTATGGACTGGGATGTGCCCTGAGTAATGATCAGTGGTCGAGATTAATTCACGCATTCGACCCATCACTTTTGTGTATACTGAAGAGCCACACAAGAGCACTTCTGCTGTCAGACATGTCTGAAGATCACCACTAGCTGGCGAGGCGATGCCACCATTGTGGATATATTTCCAGTCACGCGCCCTCACTCTGCGGGAACATCTTGATAAGTTATGACTTTGGTACCTGCGATTTCACACTCGAGAGGGAAACATAATAATCCCCATTCACGGATGACTTGTTCCGTGTCTCTTCATCCTGGGGCTGACCGCCTTTTCCTCCGTGCCAGCCTGATTCAGTACCTGCATCAGTATTGCGGTGCGTGCTGCTGGCTGCGCAGTCACCCGTTCAGGCTACTGGCATATGTACGTGTTGGGCACCCAGCCATATATCAATGTCTATCAGTCCTTTATAGAGGACCAAGCCATCTTTGAGATGCTTCATAACCTCAAAGACATGGTAAATGACCCGTTGAAGCTCAACCTGTACATCATCGCATATGGATCAAAGACTTCGGGACTCTATGTTCTTTCTATCCCCCCACGCATCTTTCATAACTGCCCCTATCTCTAGCCCTGTTTGCTTCCTTTTGGCTCTTACCAGTGGCTTCCAGGGTGCAGGGGTTGTAGAAAGGAACACAAGCAAATGGAAAATTAAGTTCTTGTGGAAACCGTAAAATACAGCCACCTCTACTTTATTTGTGATGCAACAGGCGTGTAAGAAATAGAGACTTGTGGGGGTGCATGACAGTATGTTAAGATACCATTCCCATCAGGCCCAGCTCCAGGAATTTTTATTTGGGTGGGCCAAGGGTGCATTTGGGTGGGCCACTGCGGGCTCGATTTGTGGCATATATTTCTACGTAGGCCTGCTTCCCGGCCCTCCTTCATCTCTTCTTAGTCTTACAAGGCCCAGTAAAACGCACTCTTTTCCAAATCTCTTTCTAAATATTATCACTCTCAAAAAGTGTTTTTTCCATGTAATGTTCCTTTGATGGGAAGAGGAGATTTCTGAGGTGAGAGTATCAGGCAAGTGACACTTTTCAGGCTCCCTCTGTGCGAGCCTTCAGGGAGAATCCCTCTTCATTACTACCTCCACCTGACCCCCTGACTCTGCAGCGCACTCCCTTACAGGCTTGATTATCCACTACTACTCTCCAGTGCACATTATCTCACAGCTGACCTTGGGCCCCAGCCCTATATCAGGCACCATCGGGCTCCACTTTCATTTTTCCCCCGGTAAAAACATTAGTAAAATCACCTTCAAACTTAAAGCATTGAATATAGCAGTAAATATAATTAGCACACACTTTAAAGTATGTTCCACAGTAGCCCCTATGACCCGACTGCTAATTAAATAAACAAAAACAGAAAGGCCATGACAGGGCCGGCTTTAACGCTGATGCGAAAGTCTTTTCTGGCGCTGCACCAATAACCACTTTCCCCGTAAATACCTTTACTACCACCTTCCAGCAGTGCCCCTCATCCCTCCATGGCCCCCCCTATTGACCTCCTCCTCGGATTCCCTCACTGCCACACGCCATAAGTGCCCCTCATCTCCCCATAGCCCCTCCCCCTCATGACCTCCTCCTCAGACTCCCTCACTATCACCCTCCACCAGTGCCCCTCATCTCTCCCAAGCTCCCCCCTCCACCCCATGACCTTCCTCAGATTCCCTCACTGCCACCTCTAACAGTGGCCCTCATTGCTCCATAGCCCCTCCCCTATTGACCTCCTCCTCGGGTTCCCTCACTGCCATCCCTCCAACAGTGCCCCTTATCTTTACATAGCCTCTCTCTTCAAAGCATTTCATTTGTTGTATAGTGCTACTCATATCAGTGTAGTGTGTGTCAGTACTTTACACCACGCACGCATTATACAGAGACAACAAATCATACAAGTATGTAAATCAGTCTACAGGAAATGTCACATAAGCCAATGAAGATTACAAGGTGTATTTTAAGAGGGTTTGGTCTGGAGAAGCACAAACTCAGGATTTAAAGAGTACTCCAGTGGTTGGGGGTTGGCTTTACTGATAAAAATGTATATCTGCCCAAACATACTCATTTTAGCAACATTAGAATAATGTTCTAACTATATCACAAAACAAAAAAAGCGAAGTTCTAACTATACCATTCAGCTCTTTGATGACAGTTCATTGGTCACTGTCCTATGTTAGGATTGAAACTTTTGGACTGCAAGTAACACAAGGATCTCTGTGATAAAGGCAGCAACCCACTGAGCTTCCACATAAAAAATACAGTTCATCTACATTTAAAAACTACTAACAGACAAATGATTGCTCTCCAGCAGGATCATTAATCACCAGCGTTATCTGGGCATTTTTTATTGTCTTATTGTTATCCTGCATCGGCCATGATAATGATAAAAACTGTTTAAATGAAGCACACACGAAGTTTGTGTCCTGCTGGGCCTGTGCAGATTTTAAAAAGAAAAACAAACAGTAACACATTCTCTTACCGACTCCATTAGTCAAACTTAGTGTCGCAGCCTGATGTGATAAGCTGCTGCAGGGGTCAGGAAAGGTGAATCAGAATAAACAAACTTCTTTTCTCCTGTGCTGCTTAGAAAAAGAAATATCCACGCAGCAGGACAGTAGGCAAAGGTTACCAGTGCCAAAGAAAGGATTTGCCGCCTTTCACCATGCCCCTAGTGCATGGGCGTCCGCAGAAATTTTTCCAGGGGGGGGCGAACCTGGCAAATGAAGGGGCGTGGCTAATGTTAATAGGGGCGGGGCTAAAATGGCAGACAATCCGGATCGGGTAATGTTCAGGCCAACCTGAGAAAAACAAGCATTGGCATAGCCAATAGATCTCGCCTTTGGGACCTTATGACTGACTCACTGACTGAAGAACTTATATAGCGCACTTCTGCCAAGGCGTCTTGGCGCTGGGTAAGTATGATGCCGGCAGTATAAGTATTTAGTTCTGCAGCAGGTCCCAAAGGCGAGACCAATTGGCTATGCCAATGCTTGTTGTTATATCTGGGCATGTTGAGAGGCTAGGGGACTGGGTCTCGATGTCGGGTTGGGAGCACAGCAATGACCTACTCAATTTGAATGCGTAGATAATACAACCGGAGGGGTGAAATGAAAGGTTCACTACCAGGAATAACAGGAAAGTAGAAAGTTAGGCTGGTTAGAAAGGTAAGGAGGGGTAGAGGCAGGCATGGTGGTGAGGGGAAAAACAGATGCATGCTTGGAGAGCGCTGTGAGGGAGTGAGGCGAAATGGGAAGAGGCACTGAAGGTGGGTCGGGTAAAGACCGGAGTGAGGCAAACAGAAGGGTAGCGAGGGGTGAAGGGTAGACAAAGAAGTGAGGTGTAGAAGAAAAAGAATCAGGAGCAGAGACAGGTAAATCAAAGCTGGAGAGGGGAGAATAACGCAGTCGTAGAACCAGAGACGGCCAGGTAGAGAGAGGAAGAGGTGTGTCAGAGACAGGTAGAGACAGCTGAGGAAGAGGGAATAATAACGACTGAGGTAGACAGGTGAGGTAGAGGGGTGCGTTGATATAAAGGAAGTGCAGAGATGTGTCACAGATGTTACTGAAGAGGAAAAGAATTAGAGATATTGAGAAAGAAGTAAGGCACAAAAAGAAGTAAGGGGGTGAACAGAGGTAGAACGAGTGGAAGGGGAGAGAACACGTAGAAGATGAATGGCAGGGTAAAATGAGCGATCAGGCAGTGAGTGTGAGGAGTGGGATACAGAGGCATATGTGGCAGTGAGCGCGAAGTGCGGGGTACAGAGGGATATGTTGTGGCAGTTAGCGCAAGGTGTGGGGTACAGAGGGATATGTCATGGCAGTTAGCGCGAGGTGTGGGGTACAGAGGGATATGTTGTGGCAGTGAGCACAAGGTGCGGGGTACAGAGGGATATGTTGTGGCGGTTAGCGCAAGGTGTGGGGTACAGAGGGATATGTCGTGGCAGTTAGCTGGAGGTGCGGGGTACAGAGGGATATAAGGCAGTGAGCGTGGGCAGGGCCGACTTTAGCGCTCGTGGGGCCCAGTGCGATAATGCTTTTTGGCACCCCCAATGGCCACCTCCACTACAGGTTCTTCATAACCATCCTTTCACAGCGCCCCTCAAGCCTCCGTAACCATTCAGTCTCAGGTGCATTTAATTCATTTTATAGCGCCGCTCCTATCAGTGTAAGGTGTCACAACACTTTACATCACACAGATTACATAGAGACAATCAATCATAAGTGTGTAAATCAGTGCATAGGAAATGTTACATAAGAGAGAAGACAAGAAGGTGTAGGAGTCACATGTCATCCATACAGGTAGGCAGGATAGTTTAAGAGTGCTTGGTCAGGAGAATCAGAAACCTAGAATTTAAAACCTAGCACCATGGATGGGGGGTTCTCTTTATTAATAAGAATTGATTTCTACCCAAATTAACCCATTTTGCCACATTAGGATAATGAAAAACTGGGGGGAAATCATAACGCTCTAGCCCAGTTTGCATGCATCTTTGATAACAGTTACTTGCTCACTGTTCCACATTAGGATTTTAACTCCTAAAGAGTTATCAACAATATGGTCTCTCTGACAAAAGTGTGACCCACTGACCTATTTACATTACATTATACGCACTTTGTGAGCTGCACGTTCTTTGCAGCAAGCATAGTAACCCTCTGTGCTACCTTAGGATGAGTAGAAACTTCCATTACACAAAACTTTGATCTCTCCCTCTCTCTAAGGAAGTGCATTAATTACTGCAGTCATTTAGACATTTTTATTGGTGGCTGAACATTTCTAGGAGTCCAGGAAAGAAGCAGGTGCTTTTAAAATCATCATATTAGGGCCCCCTACACGAAGTCAGCAGCCGGTGCGGTGGCACCGGTCGCAACGCCCTAGAGCCGGCCCTGAGCACGGGGAGTGGGGTACAGGGGGATATGAGGCAGTGAGCGTGGGGAGTGGGGTGCAGGGGGATATGAGGTAGTGAAACACAGGGTCGGGACGTCCTGCCAGACATGATAGGGTGCATACTGGCAGATAACTATGTTATTGACACGAGTCTGTGTACGTTTTCGTGGGATCTGAAATCCGGGCTATGCTGCAACCTCAGTTTTTGACTTGGGAGAATAATGCATCGACTCCCCCCAGAACTTCATTCAGAAGACCCCTTGCTCTCAGGCTACAGAATGTTAAAAGGAGGTCTTTGTGTCCAGACCTAACCACTCGTGCTTGTGGCGCGCAGCTCAAACCGGCCATTGTCATTCTGTTTGTGATAATCAACCACAGACAGAATGACAATGGGCGGGAGGGGCAGTGAGGAGGCGTGCAAGGAGCCCCATCAGGGAGTTGAGGCCTCTGGCAGGGAACACCTCTGCTCCCTGCAGGGCCCGTAATTCCGGACAAAAGGCTTCCGTTGAAGCATAGGTGGCCGCAGGGGGGGCAAGGAGGAGCACTCCAGGGGGGGGGGGCAAGCGCCCCTCCTTGCCCCCCCCCCCTGCGGACGCCCATGCCCTAGTGGAGATGAAGGGGTGAAAAAATCAACAAAGCCTCGTTGACATGTAAATGGCCTTAACATGTTAATAGTCTTGTAAAGACCTGTGAAGTACTCTGGTGCGGCTGCGATAATCTCGAAAACTGTCTGAGTGTGTGTGTGTGTGTCTGTGTGTGTGTGTGTGCGCCCAGGAAGCTGTCTCAGCCGGGCTGACACACACACCCGTGGGTGGTGGTGGGGGGGGGTGGGGAAGGGGAATTGAAGCCTTTTGAGCACAATGGCGTTGCGCGCCTGCCTTCAAGCCATCACTGCGAGGGCCAAAGCTCATGTTTGGGTGTGCCAGGCTCATCTTTAGGTGGCCCACCCGCTAGAACCGGGCCTAATTCCCATTGAGGTAAACTTCTATGTAAATGGTCCAAGAAAAGACAGGGGAAAAGTGTGCCAGTCCCTAGTATTCTGCAGGTCCCTCCACCTGCTCAGCGCCTACGAGCCTGTGTCTCTGAACTCACTGGGGACATGTCCATCTGAGCCATGACCAAACGTCAGAAGCGGATGGGCGTACACAGGATTGTGGTCATACTGAAGACACCGCTGGCAAGGTCAGACTGGACTATAGGGCAACCTGGCAGCTCCAGAAGGGCGTGGCATGACTGGTAAGTGAGTGGGTCCGTTTTGTGGCTGTTCGTGGACCTGTTTTATGGTCTGGTGGGCCGTTTTTAAAGTGGATTTCTCTGATATTACCACATATATTACATGAAGTATGCACACGTACTTGCGGCCTCCCATATCCTGCAGCAAACCTATATAGCAAATCTTTACAAGATCAAAAGTGGATTCATGTGCACAATGTTGGCCACTTTTTTAGCAATCTGATTCAATAAAGGGGGCCACTTATTTTGGTGGCCAGGCCTATTTTCTGTGCCATTCCGAACCTGACCGCTGGACTCTAAGCGCTAGAATGGAATAAGGCAGGTATTTAAAGGAAGCCGACACCTCTGACACCGCTGACTTGCTACTGAAGATTGACAAAGCGTCAGACACTGCTAGCACATTCTTTGAGGCGCCAGAAGGATCCTGACTCCAGACATGCGCTCGATTATCAGAAACATTTTTGGGCTCAAAGTTATAATCGGGACCCTCTAAACAGAAGATAAGTGAGGAGTCCAGAGGGTCACGTTTAGGATGCAATAAAATCAAAATAGCAGGGCATTGTGATCCTCTTTTTTTTTTTATTGATTTTAAAATGCAAGAGGAAGATATACATAATCCAACATACCACGTGACCCAAGCCAACATCTACAAATGTGATCAGCATATTTAGTTCATCATCACAGTGTAGACCATCCTGCATCAAAACACGCAGCAGGTATAAAAATAAATCACCCAAACATAGATTCCATCAAATGCGTGCTGTGCTTACCCCATCCCTCGTTTATAACCAATGTCCTGTGTAGGGTGAAAGTAGGAGTTCCTTTCCATTGCTGCTGCGGTAACATATGACTCATCTCCCCCCCAAAATAATGCTTGTTTTCCATTATTTTTCACCTTGTAATTTAGAAATCAGAGACCAAAGGCCTGCCAATTCTGTGGTGTCACCAAACAAAGTTAGACTCTGTTCAAGTAACTTCTGCGGTGAACTGTGGGTGAGTGCCAGGCTGGCAGCAGTGTGATTCCATAGACCGGGTACTGCATGTTTCTCTACCGCCGCTGTGGGATCCTTACGAGTGCAAAGTGTTTTCCTTTCAATGATGCGTGTGTTAAATGTTCATGCTAACTCGAAAGATTGATGCATGTACCTGTCTTCACCATTGCACGGCCACTCTTTCCTTCCAGTGTGTGTGTCTTGTTCATGGTTAGATTGCCACACTACCTCTAGGAAAGGTAAGGGGTGTGACTTCTTCACATCTCAGAAATGGCTCCCTATCCTCTGTTTCCTTTACACTAACCCTCTACTTCCAATCAGGTCTGGTTACTATCTCATGAAAATGCCCTGAAATTCCTTCTTGCCCCAGGCAGGCTGATTTAATGGTTTGAGAAGGGGCACTAAGCTTGAATGAAGCTAGGCCCCTGTCCTGCATCCCCTGAATGTCATAGATAATGTGCCCCTTAGCTTAGAACTGGAGGAAGTTTGTAGCGTCAGACACGGCTTTGGATTCATAATGGTTGACTGCTGAAGAGTTGCTTGGAATGACTTAAACTCCCTCAGCACGAGACACTGGTGTACAGTGCAAGATCACCTGCCCACTCTGCCCATTCACCATGGATGCCACCTGAGTGAAAGACAAGTAATGGCGGAGGAGCGGAGGCGGTGGTCTAGGATCAGTATTGAATGACAAACGTGCAGATGAGCTACTCTGGAGCAGGGACCTAACTGCTGTGCACCAGTGAAAGAAAAAATGTCTAATTCACATTTAGGAGACCTTTCCATCCTCAGCCCCTGGTCCCCTACTGGACTTTGAGATGAGATGAGGCTGTCCTCATGGACTGTCGGGGTACCTAGAAGAGCTTGCTGCTGCCTCCACTGTGAAGTATTCCAGTGACTGCACTCCAGCCTGGAATCGTCAAATTCCGAGCACCCGCCTTTCATCACTATATCATAGTGATATCATTTTTCAGCAGCACCTACTCAACTTACTACGTTTTTATATTTCTCCAGAACACCCACAATCGGCAAACTGGCACCACAAAAGGCAAACACATATTTTGATAACAACCAGACCATTTAGAGATCCCTGCCTGTGAAGATCCATGCACCCCGAGACTCCTGAAATAGGTAAAAACCAGAAGAAGAAAAATAAGACCCGGGTGCCTGTGGCGATCAGGTCCAACCACTGACAGAAATTAAGCACTGTTTGACTGAGGCTTGTTGTTGGTGACACCAGGTCCTCAGTTCATGACCACGGAGCAGATGATGGTAGTTGAACAAGGAACTAGGTCACGAGGTAGGTGACAGTAGTTCCCTGGTTCTTTGAAACTTATTTGCATGCTAAAGTGCTCCAGGTAATCAACATGTACACCAGATGGAAATGGTGCTCTCTCCCCAGCCTGCCGCCATGTATCGGTTCAACTATGGTGGAACTTCTTCCAATGATGCACGGTTGCGTGAATTTCATTCAGAAATAGGCTTATTCATCCAGCTATCTATATCCTCCCTGAAAGGAGGCTTGAGGCCCTCATTGGACTCGAGAGTGCATGCCTCTTTCACAGGCTAGCACTGAGAAGCCTTAGCACAGCTATGTGACGGGAAAGCACTGGAATTACAGACAAGGCTGCTGGTAAATAGTGAGTACTAAAGCGACTAAAGTGACATCATGCACTGCATTTACCACAATGCATCTGGGAGAAAAAGTGTGCTGCTGTGCCAGGCAGTGTGATCTCCACCCCCTGTGATCAGAACCTCCTGGAGTTACAGGCTGGCGAGCCTCTGCTGGTGCACCTGTGCTGTTTAAGTGGTACTTAATCTGGAAAGATTTTGAGAAGCGTTTCGAACCGCCCACAAACCGAGCGCCACTCTTTAATGATGAAGCACAATAAAAAAGAAACACGTGCCCAGAGGTACACATCACCGCCTGCACTGACAATCGTGAACACTTCAGTAAGTAAACCAAAGAGACTCGAATTTCTGAATTTTATTGAATTTGATTTAGACCTCAACTGAGGTCAACAAATACATGATTAAAAAATGATAACACAGTTGTATTATTCAATATTAAAACAATTTTAAGAAACTTTTAAAAAACATATAAATTTGAACAGGTAAATTCATCTGGCGGAGATTTACAAAACTCAATTAAACTTCTTGCAAATCTAAGATTATGTCTAAAACACTGTTGTCATGGCATGCTCTGTGTTTACCACAATGCACCTAGCAGTAGAATGTGTCCTGGTATGCCAGGCAGCGCGCTTCCCTCCACCCCTTTCACTAGAGGCCTTGTGAGAAATTATTGTCTGTACTAGAGGGCTGCGTTTCTGTGTTAATCCTCGTTTTATAAACTTGGTAAACACACTCGTTTACTCTCACACCCAGCAGGGAAGATGAAGGCGCGAAGACGCAGCCCGGAGCCCATCGCAACTACAATCTCCATTCCACGGCCAGGCCGTGCGGACCACCACGGGCCCGCCCGGGGAAATCGAGCGGCCCCGAAAATCCATTCCACTATTTTGTCAATTGTGTTTTTTTCTTCTGTTTGCAATGAAAAAGGAAAGCAGCCAGAAAGGCCTGCTCTCCGGGCGCATCTGCGGGCAAACAATTAATTTGTCAGAGTAAAGAGTGGAAGAAAGAGATTTATCTCTCCGCGATTGGCTGTCCCGCGGGGGCAGGGGGGCGTCGAGGAGCTGAGATTGCAGGATTCAATCTTCCGTCGGCAGCTCGGAGCGCGTGCATCCCTCTCGCGCACAATGATGGAGGAAGCTGCGGCGAAAGGCGCTTTTTTACTCCAGACCAACAAAAAAAAAAACGAATTTCAAAAAGCCGAATAACACTGCACAAAAGAGTAGCTAGGAGGCCTTCGCTGAGCACTGCTCATTTCAGAAAGATATTAACTATCCAGTGCCTGGTTTAGAAATACACGTGGTTATTATCAGTGCAGTGGGGTAAACTTTTTCATAGATACTGTCATTCATTGCCGAATGCCAGGTCGGCCGAATAACAAGGCTGCGAACACTTGACCCCACCTCGGGCCTCTCCTTCTAACATCTTATTCTTCTTGCCCCCTGATTTCGCTCTTGCAGGACCCTTTTCCGACAAGTTCTGATGATGGAAAGTAAATCCTGGTCCCGAAAAGAGAGTGTCTGTGTCCGCCCTCTGTCACCATCAGCACAAGGTAAGCAATGGAGCTGCCTACAGCCTGGCCAAGCTCAAAGCCTTAAACTAACGAGCCAATGAGGAGGCCACTAAGAAGCCAGCATTCTGAGTCACACCGACTAAAACTCGGACTCCGAGAAATGCAGGCACAGAACCCCAGTGCCTCCACCATGATTTCCAGAGCACAGAACCCAAAAGCCTCCACCATGCGGTCCAGAGCACAGAACCCAAGTACCTCCACCATGCGGTCCAGAGCGCAGAACTCGAGTGCCTCCACCATGAGGTCCAGAGCACAAAACCCGAGTGCCTCCACCATGAGGTTCAGAGCGAGTGCCTCCACCGTGTGGTCCAGAGCACAGAATCTGAGTGCCTCCACCATGAGGTCCAGAGCAGAGAACTCGAGTGCCTCCACCATGAGGTCCAGAGCACAGAATCCGAGATCCTCCACCATGCGGTCCAGAGCACAGAACCCAAGTGCCTACACCATGAGGTCCAGAGCACAGAACTCGAGTGCCTCCACCATGAGGTCCAGAGCACAGAACCCGAGAGCCTCCACCATGCGGTCCAGAGCAGAGAACCCGAGTGCCTCCGCCATGAAGTCCAGAGCACAGAACTCGAGTGCCTCCACCATGAGGTCCAGAGCACAGAATCCGAGATCCTCCACCATGCGGTCCAGAGCACAGAACCCAAGTGCCTACACCATGAGGTCCAGAGCACAGAACTCGAGTGCCTCCACCATGCGGTCCAGAGCACAGAATCAGAGTGCCTCCACCATGCGGTCCAGAGCACAGTACCCGAGTGCCTACACCACGAGGTCCAGAGCACAGAAGTCAAGTACCTCCACCATGAGGTTCAGAGCACAGAACCCAAGTGCCTCCACCATTCGGTCCAGAGCACAGAACCCGAGTGCCTCCACCATGCGGTCCAGAGCACAGAACCCGAGAGCCTCCACCATGCGGTCCAGAGCACAGAATTCAAGTGCCTCCACCATGCGGTCCATAGCACAGAACCCGAGTGCCTCCACTATGAGGTCCAGAGCACAGAACCCGTACCTCCACCATGAGGTCCAGAGCACAGAACGCAAGTGCCTCCACCATGAGGTCCACTTCAGAGCAAAGACCCGAGTGCCTCCACCATGCGGTCCAGAGCGCAGAACCCGAGTGCCTCCACCATGCGGTCCAGAGCACAGAACCCGAGTGCCTCCACCATTAGGTCCAGAGCACAGAACTTGAGCGCCTCCACCATGAGGTCCAGAGCACAGAACCCGAGAGCCTCCACCATGCGTTCCAGAGCACAGAATCCAAGTGCCTCCACCATGCGGTCCAGAGCACAGAACCCGAGTGCCTCCACCATGAGGTCCAGAGCACAGAACGCAAGTGCCTCCACCATGAGGTCCACTCCAGAGCACAGAACCCAAGTGCCTCCACCATGCGGTCCAGAGCACAGAACCCTAGTGTCTCCGGCATAATGTCCAGAGCACAGAACCCAAGAGCCTCTACCATGAGGTCCAGAGCACAGCACGCAAATGCCTCCACCATGAGGTCCAGAGCACAGAACCTGAGTGTCTCCGCCATGAGGTCCAGAGCACAGAACCCGGATGCCTTCAGCATGAGGTCCAGAGCACAGAACCCGAGTGCCTCCACCATGAGGTCCAGAGCACAGAACCCGAGTGCCTCCACCATAAGGTCCAGAGCACAGAACCCGAGTATCTCCACCATGAGGTCCAGAGCACAGAACCTGAGTGCCACCACCATGAGGTCCAGAGCACAGAACCAGAGTGTCTCCACCATGAGGGACAGAGCACAGAACTCGAGTGCCTCCACCATGAGGTCCAGAGCACAGAACCTGAGTGTCTCCACAATGAGGTCCAGAGCACAGAACCCGAGTGCCTCCACCATGAAGTCCAGAGCACAGAACTCGAGTGCCTCCACCATGAGGTCCAGAGCACAGAATCCGAGATCCTCCACCATGCGGTCCAGAGCACAGAACCCAAGTGCCTACACCATGAGGTCCAGAGCGCAGAACTCGAGTGCCTCCACCACGAGGTCCAGAGCACAGAAGTCAAGTACCTCCACCATGAGGTTCAGAGCACAGAACCCAAGTGCCTCCACCATGAGGTCCACTCCAGAGCACAGAACCCGAGTGCCTCCACCATGCGGTCCAGAGCACAGAACCCGAGAGCCTCCACCATGCGGTCCAGAGCACAGAACCTGAGTGCCTCCACCATGCGGTCCAGAGCACAGAACTCGAGTGCCTCCACCATGAGGTCCAGAGCACAAAACCCGAGAGCCTCCACCATGTGGTCCAGAGCACAGAATTCAAGTGCCTCCACCATGCGGTCCATAGCACAGAACCCGAGTGCCTCCACTATGAGGTCCAGAGCACAGAACCCGTACCTCCACCATGAGGTCCAGAGCACAGAACGCAAGTGCCTCCACCATGAGGTCCACTTCAGAGCAAAGACCCGAGTGCCTCCACCATGCGGTCCAGAGCGCAGAACCCGAGTGCCTCCACCATGCGGTCCAGAGCACAGAACTTGAGCGCCTCCACCATGAGGTCCAGAGCACAGAACCCGAGAGCCTCCACCATGCGTTCCAGAGCACAGAATCCAAGTGCCTCCACCATGCGGTCCAGAGCACAGAACCCTAGTGCCTCCACCATGAGGGTCAGAGCACAGAACCCGAGTGTCTCCACCATGAGGTCCAGAGCACAGAACCTGAGTGTCTCCACAATGAGGTCCAGAGCACAGAACCTGAGTGTCTCCACAATGAGGTCCAGAGCACAGAACCTGAGTGCCACCACCATGAGGTCCAGAGCACAGAAGCAGTGTCTCCACCATGCGGGCCAGAGCACAGATCTCGAGTGCCTCCACCATGAGGTCCAGAGCACAGAACCTGAGTGTCTCCACCATGAGGTCCAGAGCACAGAACCCGAGTGCCACCACCATGAGGTCCAGAGCACAGAACCTGAGTGCGCACAGAACCCGAGTGCCTCCACCATGAGGTCCAGAGCACAGAACCTGAGTACCTCCATCATGAGGTCCAGAGGACAGAACCCGAGTGTCTCCACCATGTGGTCCAGAGCACAGAATCTGAGTGCCTCCACCATGAGGTCCAGAGCACAGAACGCAAGTGCCTCCACCATGAGGTCCACTCCAGAGCACAGAACCCAAGTGCCTCCACCATGCGGTCCAGAGCACAGAACCCTAGTGTCTCTGGCATAATGTCCAGAGCACAGAACCCAAGAGCCTCTACCATGAGGTCCAGAGCACAGCACGCAAATGCCTCCACCATGAGGTCCAGAGCACAGAACCTGAGTGTCTCCGCCATGAGGTCCAGAGCACAGAACCCGGATGCCTTCAGCATGAGGTCCAGAGCACAGAACCCGAGTGCCTCCACCATGAGGTCCAGAGCACAGAACCCGAGTGCCTCCACCATAAGGTCCAGAGCACAGAACCCGAGTATCTCCACCATGAGGTCCAGAGCACAGAACCTGAGTGCCACCACCATGAGGTCCAGAGCACAGAACCTGAGTGTCTCCACCATGAGGTCCAGAGCACAGAACCCGAGTGCCACCACCATGAGGTCCAGAGCACAGAACCTGAGTGCGCACAGAACCCGAGTGCCTCCACCATGAGGTCCAGAGCACAGAACCTGAGTACCTCCATCATGAGGTCCAGAGGACAGAACCCGAGTGTCTCCACCATGTGGTCCAGAGCACAGAATCTGAGTGCCTCCACCATGAGGTCCAGAGCACAGAACGCAAGTGCCTCCACCATGAGGTCCACTCCAGAGCACAGAACCCAAGTGCCTCCACCATGCGGTCCAGAGCACAGAACCCTAGTGTCTCTGGCATAATGTCCAGAGCACAGAACCCAAGAGCCTCTACCATGAGGTCCAGAGCACAGCACGCAAATGCCTCCACCATGAGGTCCAGAGCACAGAACCTGAGTGTCTCCGCCATGAGGTCCAGAGCACAGAACCCGGATGCCTTCAGCATGAGGTCCAGAGCACAGAACCCGAGTGCCTCCACCATGAGGTCCAGAGCACAGAACCCGAGTGCCTCCACCATAAGGTCCAGAGCACAGAACCCGAGTATCTCCACCATGAGGTCCAGAGCACAGAACCTGAGTGCCACCACCATGAGGTCCAGAGCACAGAACCAGAGTGTCTCCACCATGAGGGACAGAGCACAGAACTCGAGTGCCTCCACCATGAGGTCCAGAGCACAGAACCTGAGTGTCTCCACAATGAGGTCCAGAGCACAGAACCCGAGTGCCTCCACCATGAAGTCCAGAGCACAGAACTCGAGTGCCTCCACCATGAGGTCCAGAGCACAGAATCCGAGATCCTCCACCATGCGGTCCAGAGCACAGAACCCAAGTGCCTACACCATGAGGTCCAGAGCACAGAACTCGAGTGCCTCCACCACGAGGTCCAGAGCACAGAAGTCAAGTACCTCCACCATGAGGTTCAGAGCACAGAACCCAAGTGCCTCCACCATGAGGTCCACTCCAGAGCACAGAACCCGAGTGCCTCCACCATGCGGTCCAGAGCACAGAACCCGAGAGCCTCCACCATGCGGTCCAGAGCACAGAACCCGAGTGCCTCCACCATGCGGTCCAGAGCACAGAACTCGAGTGGCTCCATCATGAGGTCCAGAGCACAAAACCCGAGAGCCTCCACCATGCGGTCCAGAGCACAGAATTCAAGTGCCTCCACCATGCGGTCCATAGCACAGAACCCGAGTGCCTCCACTATGAGGTCCAGAGCACAGAACCCGTACCTCCACCATGAGGTCCAGAGCACAGAACGCAAGTGCCTCCACCATGAGGTCCACTTCAGAGCAAAGACCCGAGTGCCTCCACCATGCGGTCCAGAGCACAGAACCCGAGTGCCTCCACCATGCGGTCCAGAGCACAGAACCCGAGTACCTCCACCATTAGGTCCAGAGCACAGAACTTGAGTGCCTCCACCATGAGGTCCAGGGCTCAGAACCCGAGAGCCTCCACCATGCGGTCCAGAGCACAGAATCTTGCCTCCACCATGCGGTCCAGAGCACAGAACCCGAGTGCCTCCACCATGAGGTCCGGAGCACAGAACCTGAGTGCGCACAGAACCCGAGTGCCTCCACCATGAGGTCAGGAGCACAGAACCTGAGTACCTCCATCATGAGGTCCAGAGGACAGAACCCGAGTGTCTCCACCATGTGGTCCAGAGCACAGAATCTGAGTGCCTCCACCATGAGGTCCAGAGCACAGAACGCAAGTGCCTCCACCATGAGGTCCACTCCAGAGCACAGAACCCAAGTGCCTCCACCATGCGGTCCAGAGCACAGAACCCTAGTGTCTCCGGCATAATGTCCAGAGCACAGAACCCAAGAGCCTCTACCATGAGGTCCAGAGCACAGCACGCAAATGGCTCCACCATGAGGTCCAGAGCACAGAACCTGAGTGTCTCCGCCATGAGGTCCAGAGCACAGAACCCTGATGCCTTCCGCATGAGGTCCAGAGCACAGAATCTGAGTGCCTCCACCATGAGGTCCAGAGCACAGAACCCGAGTGCCTCCACCATGAGGTCCAGAGCACAGAACCCGAGTATCTCCACCATGAGGTCCAGAGCACAGAACCTGAGTGCCACCACCATGAGGTCCAGAGCACAGAACCAGAGTGTCTCCACAATGAGGGACAGAGCACAGAATTCGAGTGCCTCCACCATGAGGTCCAGAGCACAGAACCCTAGTGTCTCCACCATGAGGGTCAGAGCACAGAACCCGAGTGTCTCCACCATGAGGTCCAGAGCACAGAACCTGAGTGTCTCCACAATGAGGTCCAGAGCACAGAACCTGAGTGTCTCCACAATGAGGTCCAGAGCACAGAACCCGAGTGCCACCACCATGAGGTCCAGAGCACAGAAGCAGTGTCTCCACCATGCGGGCCAGAGCACAGATCTCGAGTGCCTCCACCATGAGGTCCAGAGCACAGAACCCGAGTGTCTCCACCATGAGGTCCAGAGCACAGAACCCGAGTGCCACCACCATGAGGTCCAGAGCACAGAACCAGAGTGTCTCCACCATGAGGGCCAGAGCACAGAACCCAAGTGCCTCCACAATGAGGTCCAGAGCACAGAACCCTAGTGTCTCCACCATGAGGGCCAGAGCACAGAATCCGAGTGACTCCACCATGAGGTCCAGAGCACAGATCCCGAGTGCCACCACCATGAGGGCCAGAGCACAGAAACCGAGTGCCTCCACTATGAGGTTCAGAGCACAGAACCGAGTGCCTCTACCACTGATCCAGAGCATAAGAATTCTTAACAGCAACAGATATCAGGAATCACTTGAAAAAAAGATTTCTCAGGTGCACTGTATCAAGGAGCTCATTTGACCAGGGGCATAGATTGGTCAGGAAGATTGGGGGGTAGGAGCTTCAGATTTTCAGACAATCATGCTGGCATAGAACGTTTAAATACATTATAGGACAAGAAGAGTACATGAGAGGGGCCTAAGGGGCAGTGGAAAGGGAGAGCGATGGGAATTAGTAGGAGTACTAAGAGAGAAAACACAATATTTTTTAAAATAACCAATATTATTGAGGATTTTCAAAACAGGGAGGGAGAGAGTGTATTTGTTTTTTCCTGAGTGTAAGTAAAAATTACTAGTGAAATCTGACTGGCAGCTCACAATACCGGACTGAAAGCACCTGTCCCCAGCTATTTATCAGAAAATGTATTTATTATGGGGGGTATAACACCCCAAACACCCCACATGAAGGTAAGCCCCTGCATTTGACAAACCCAGTTTGCTTTAACTCTAAATAGGCCTCAAAGAAGATCTCTTGAATTTTTTGGTCCCCATATGTGAGATCGAAACGTATTGGCAGCGCAGTGGAGTACTTTGGTGCTTTGATGGAATGGACTAAAACTATGTGGCAGAACCAAGGAATATACTTGTTATTAACCAACGATTGGGGAAGAGGTTCACTGGACTCATTATCATATTTTTGAACTGCATGACCTCTGTATGGATGTATGACGTTACAACGCATGCACTTACAACGCATTTTTTACAACACATAATCCATTACAACGCATGACATTACAACGCATGACACTACAACGCATTTTTAAAAAATACCTTTACAACGCACTACCATTACAACGCATACTACCTTTACAACGCATACCATTACAACGCATAATATTAAATTACATTTAAGGTAAGTATTAGATAGTATAGGGGTAAAAATTACTATTCTAACTCCAGGGGGTGCAACAGTAGGGTAAGTGTTGGATAGTGTAGGGGTAAAAATTACTATTCTAACTCCAGGGGGTGCAACAGTAGGGTAAGTGTTGGATAGTGTAGGGGTAAAAATTACTATTCTAACTCCAGGGGGTGCAACAGTAGGGTAAGTGTTGGATAGTGTAGGGGTAAAAATTACTATTCTAACTCCAGGGGGTGCATCAGTAGGGTAAGTGTTGGATAGTATAGGGGTAAAAATTACTATTCTAACTCCAGGGGGTGCATCAGTAGGGTAAGTGTTGGATAGTATAGGGGTAAAAATTACTATTCTAACTCCAGGGGGTGCATCAGTAGGGTAAGTGTTGGATAGTATAGGGGTAAAAATTACTATTCTAACTCCAGGGGGTGCATCAGTAGGGTAAGTGTTGGATAGTATAGGGGTAAAAATTACTATTCTAACTCCAGGGTGTGCATCAGTAGGGTAAGTGTTGGATAGTATAGGGGTAAAAATTACTATTCTAACTCCAGGGGGTGCATCAGTAGGGTAAGTGTTGGATAGATAGGGGTAAAAATTACTATTCTAACTCCAGGGGGTGCATCAGTAGGGTAAGTGTTGGATAGTATAGGGGTAAAAATTACTATTCTAACTCCAGGGGGTGCATCAGTAGGGTAAGTGTTGGATAGTATAGGGGTAAAAATTACTATTCTAACTCCAGGGGGTGCATCAGTAGGGTAAGTGTTGGATAGTATAGTGTAATATTATGCGTTGTAATGGTATGCGTTGTAATGGTAGTATGCGTTGTAATGGAATGCGTTGTAAAGGTAGTTTTTAAAAATGCGTTGTAGTGTCATGCGTTGTAATATCATGCGTTGTAATGGATTATGCGTTGTAAAAAATGCGTTGTAATGGTAGTGCGTTGTAACAGTTGCGTTGTAAAGGTTGTTCCCCCCTCTGTATCTGTATTATTATATGTTTTTTAAATGTTCATTTTTATGTATTAATGTTGTATTGTCAAAAGTCTTTAGTTTGTGTAAATATATGACATCGTTTAAACATTTAAATAATGATGACAGAAATGTAAGTCAACATGATTAATGGAGTTCGCCTGTGGCCAACAAAAACACAAGGGGAGAGAATTTATGGGTAATGACTGAAGTTTCTTATGTTCATATACAAACTATCCCTATCTTAATTCCCCTGAACAGTGTCGAAGCCCATATTTCGGTATTAAAAGTATTCTTTGTAGCAGACAGTTGGGTCAATTGGAACATATACTGTGCGAGGTGGTGGCAGCATACTGTTTTTGAATCCATAGTATTAGACCGGCCTATTTACCTATTCAAAGCGAGAGGACAATGTCTATAGGTCTACAGGGCCAACTTTGAAATGTTTTGCTGACATGATGTGCCCAGACGCTGCACTGACATACCAGCGTGTATGTTGAGTGTGTGTGTATGTATGGAGCAGGACTCTATGTTGCTTGCGAGTTTGTGAATCTTGAAGCCAGTGTGATTCATTTTGTAATGCCCCTGGATTGTAATGGCACAAGATGAGAGGTGTGATATAGCGTCCTCAGACAGTGGAAGTATACTGCTTGAATGCATGGGCTGCAGGGTGTCACCCTAGACACTGAAGTGCTGAGGGATTGGGTTGGGTCTGCCTTTAGATAGCTACTGGTAACCTTTTTAGCAGGGAGTTTCTGATAAGTCCTTCTTGAGCACTACCATTTGCTTGATGGCGGGCGAGTGGGTGTGAGTCAACAGATCCAGTTGTTAGAGGAAGAGATGTTTCTTAGCAGGACCAGGTCCTTTTGTCTTTTGCATTAGTAGCCCCTCAGGGGAGACTGGTGACCATTAGGTGCATAGCTTCACACTTATTGTGCTTATGTTATGGGTACTCACACTTTTAGAGGGGGAGATCCGCGGGGCAGGGGTCGAGGCAGGGGCAACCAAAATCAAAATCAGCATTGGCAAACCCACTCCCCAAGAGTAACACGGAGCCGCGGACGGAACCAGCTATGACTCTGAATAACATAGTGTTGAATCTATCCGACCATGAACTGACCATCAATGAGGAAAAGGTGTTGAACAAAGGTTTAGGTTTTGTTCCCACCCCCACACACGACCCCTTTAGATGTAGGATTGAACTTCACGAAACGATGCGAAGAATTAAACTAAAGAAGTTCTTCGCTAATAAACCACAGGATACTCCAACTGTGTTTAACACCACACTTAGGAAACCATCCAATTTCTGCCCATCGAATACAACTATAGGCCTGAGGTAACGGTCTTTGAGAATAAGGTACTGCAGGACATTTCCCAATTGGAACAGCAGAATACAACCTCTAAATTTAACAACATGAGCAGGGTAGAGTGGGAAGCAGTAAAGGGCCTTGAGAACAATCAACATCTCACGATTAAAAACGCAGATAAGGGAGGAGCTGTAGTAGTAATGAATACCATCGACTACGACACTGAAGTGTTGAGATTACTCAGTGTACGCCAGAACTACCGTCCATTGGCACAGGATCCCCAGAAAGAACTGTTGGCGACCATTAAGACTATGGTGATGGAGGCTAAGGAGAAGAAATGGATAACAGCGAGAGAAGCCGAGTTCTTGGTTAATGACAAGCCAAGAACCCCGGCGTTTTACATTTTACCCAAGATCCATAAACCTCAACGTCCTCCCCCCGGTCGACCAATCGTTTCGGGGATCCAGTCTGTACTTGAGCCTCTCTCGCAATTTGCTGATTTTTTCCTCAGGGAATCAGTTATCAACCAGAAATCCTTTGTAAAAGATACCACAGCAATCCTTAATATTCTTGAAGGGTTGCAGTTTGATCCAGAGAATGAATTTATGGCAACCATCGACATAGAGTCACTCTATACCTGTATACCACAGGATGCAGCGTTGGTGGCAGCAGCGCATGCACTTAAGGCACAGGAGTGGTTCTATGATGCTCCACAATCTTTCATACTACAATGCATAGAACTGGCCCTCACACAAAATTATTTCTGCTATAAGGATACTTTGTATCTGCAGACTACGGGCACATCTATGGGCGCTACGATGGCGCCGAGCTTGGCCTGTATCTATGTGGGCCAGTTCGAGGAGCATGTCATATACCACCAGTCAAATCACTTCCAGAGTAACATCCGTATCTGGAAGAGATATATTGACGATATTCTCTGCGTCTGGTCAGGTCCAGAGGAGGGTTTATTACAATTCCTGAACTGGCTTAACCATCAGGATGCCAGTCTGAGGTTCACATGGAACTATAGCAACCACACAGCAGTGTATCTGGACTTAGACATTTATGCAGATGGGGGTAGGCTATGTTCCAAAGTACACCAAAAGCCTACAGACAAGAACTCTCTCCTTTCCTATAGGTCGTACCATCCTAGAGCACTCAGGGATAATCTTCCTGTTGGTCAATTTCTTCGGTACCGCAGGAACTGTACTTCGACCACTACATTCTTGGACCAGTCCAAAGAACTCTGTGCCAAACTTGAAATGAGACAGTACCCACGGAAGACCATCAGACAAGCTAGAAAAAGGGCAATGAACACCCCCCGGAGTGTTTTGCTGCAAAAGAACGAAAAAACTACAGAAGACTGCCTCCCGGTAGTCATGACATTCGACCCGTTGGCCACAAAGATCCGACAGTCCATTCGTAAACATTGGGCGTTGCTGTCCACTGAGGGCTTCAAGATGCCCCCACCGAGGTTTGCTTTTAAAAGATCTAGCAACCTGGGTGATAAATTGGTGCATTCACGGGTTAAAGCAGAACAGAAGTTTACCGAGTCGTCCATCCCCCCTGGCCACCACCCGTGTGGGTCGTGTTCAGTGTGTGCACTTACAAAGAAAACCCAAAGTGTAGTTCTAAAGTCAGGAAAAACCTGGTACTTGAAGTATTTTAGCAACTGCAACACTGCCAATGTTGTATACAGATTAACCTGCCAATGTAACCTTCAATATATAGGACTAACTACCAGGAAGGTGAAAATCAGAATGCAAGAACACCTTAGCACCATTAGAGCAGGCAAGTTAACGACAAAGTTGGTACAACACTGCCACCACACCAAGCACACCTTCATCTGGGTGGTCTTGGAGAGAATGATGGGCCAGTCTCAAAATGTGGAAGAAATCTTGGCTTCAAAGGAAGCGAGATGGATTTTCCAAGAGAAGACCGACCGAGAGGGATTGAACGATCAAATCGAATGGGGTAAGGCGAGATACTGAGTATTTAAAGCACAGATACATCTATATTAGCGAGCAAGGCTCGCTTCCGCCAACCCTATTTGTGATCCTGTTGAAGGACCCTGAGATGGCCTTAGACCTTTGCGGGACCTAGATTTTGGCAAACCCCCAAGAGGAGGATGTGTTGGTGGCATCATGTCGGGGGATTCCGCAAGTGATTACATTAATGCATCTTAGACCATTGCGTTACTTAGATTGCGGCATACTCATAAGAGGAATGTATATGTGGGCAAATGCCCCCCCTTGTTTAGACTCGCCTACATATGTATTAAGCCACAATACTATAAATGGTGGGATGGAGATTACGCTATATATATAAAAGACATCACCTCAGAGCAATCTAAACTCAATCCGAGACTCTTGACGCTAAATAGCAAAACTCTAGATACACACGAGTCCCCCCTATCCAAGATGGCGCGTGTTTCTGCCCCGTTATGAGGATGTCCCTATGTGGGGAATTTTTGTTCTGAGTTACAACTGTTTTAAAGCATTTATCGATACATTGGGGCACAATCCAAATGTAGGTGCATGATCCCTCGGTAAATAGACATTAACTTCAGGGCACTGAAATGCTTGATTAAAGATACATTCACACCACCCCATTCCAAGATGGCGCCCATTTTAGCTTCGTGCCGAGGAGGACGCGTAGGGGGCGGAGTATAAATTGGCCGCGGGATCACAACACCGGTGACCGGCGGAGAGAAGGAGCTCCGTGAGGCTTTAGGTGGTAAGGAGGTGTGATGTATGAGGGGAGGGCGCCAGCATGTTGCATCTGTTTCAGCGTTAGAGGCCATGAAACTATCCCCTGATAACATGAGAGACTGGGTTATTAACTAGTCAGAACATTACTCATTTTTAAGGATAGAAGGGGGCTGACCTGCCGATGAGAGAGGGTGTTTGCATTACAGAGGGAATACTAGCAGTCTGTCATGATTTTAAAGTCTTTTTGATTACCCGAAGACATACGAACATCAGTATGGCGAGGGTGACCATATAATAGGTTGAAATAGAACACAAGAAGATTCTGTATAATTGTTGAAAATTATTAACAGATTGGCATTACGGTGGAATGCTACACAAAACCCCGAGGACTCACATAAGGAGCCTACTGGTGACCTCATTCATTGAGCTGGTACGCGAGGCCAAGGCTCCACGAGGGTAAGGGAGTAATGATTTATAGACACACGCAATAGAGTCCGTGTGGATCTAAGAAGAAGGGATGAACACCATAGTTAAGTGTTGTGTGTGTATATCTTTTACTTTTGGCAGTCTCTGAATGTGATTTTAAGAAGTGTCCCTATCGTGTGCCAAGCGACTGTTATTGCCCTGACGAAATCGCCAGAAAGAATCCAGGCGATGAAACATGTTGGCATATAAGAAGGGTATGCATATTCAGCAACCTTTTTAATCATTGAAGTAGGTGCACTCCTAAGGCGGAATAAAGTTTGAACCTATAGTGGGTGTACCTGTTTCACTTTTTAATCTTCACTATTAAGTCGCACCACTTGTTTTTGTTTTGGCTTTATCTTTCGGACACCTCTTTATTATTATTTTTGAGCGTGATGGCTGCAGATGATGAGAAGAGTGGGCAATGCTGACGAGTACCAGCCAGCGGGCTCAATTGGGGTTGCGCACGTGAGGTGCCATCACGTCTCTTTCACATTTTTTGCACATTTATGTGTTTATTCACGGTTTTCTCACTAGTTAATTGAACTGAGAAACCTCAGGTGTACTACACATGAGTTTAGACACCTTCACGATCATTTGTGAGACTGCTTGGAGTAAAACCGTTTATCGTTTTTTGTTTTTTAAGAAAGTGAAGGTAGCTAACTATTTGGCAACTACCCCAAAAGATCTTCTGACTAGGGGCAGTACTAAAGACCTATAAGGTTAGAACCAATCTGTATGGCATAAAAAACCTTCTGACACCCAGGTCTTTGTAGTGATATACTCACACTTTTAGCCAACCTTATCAATACCTGCTGGCAGAGCCACCAATTTACACAACGACTTTGTCTGGACTGCAATCAGAAAATGAAATATGTAAAAGGAATCACACCAAACTGGTTCCTGAATTTTAGACAGTAGATCCACATCACCTGTATGGAAATAGTGTATAAAATTGGGTTTAAACCTTTCCAATCTGTTCCAGTTCCAAACTTCTTCTCTTACCAAGGACTAGAATACTGGAGAACTGTGGGCCTGCCTGAGACCTGTGGGCCTGCCTGAGACCTGTGGGCCTGCCTGAGACCTGTGGGCCTGTCTGAGACCTGGGAGCCTGCCTGAGACCTGTGGGCCTGCCTGAGACCTGTGGGCCTGTCTGAGACCTGGGAGCCTGCCTGAGACCTGAGGGCCTGCCTGAGACCTGGGAGCCTGCCTGAGACCTGGGAGCCTGCCTGAGACCTGGGAGCCTGCCTGTTCAGCAGAGAGGAGCAGCAGCATGTCTGACAGAAGCAGCCCTCCTGAGAAGAAGCCTAGTCACAGAGTCTGGAGAGAGGAGCGTCTTGGAGAAGGAGACGGCTGTGAGAGTGTTTGGAGTGTGCCCCACAGTCCCCCTGTCTCTTTGCATGCCAAAGACAGGCCGATGTGAACCTGCACCTCACCAGTCCAATCCTGTGACTGACACGGAGGAACACCAGTGGACCAGTGCTGCCCACCAAAATGCTAAGACCCCCCATATTGTGTCAACCCTGAACATTTTTGTTAAATAAGTATGAGCACAGTTATGTGCTAGATGGCCACAAATGGGTCATCCGTACTCACAGTATAGCAAGGATGGCTGCCATTATACCATGATTAGTTCAAGGATGCCCAGTATATATATAAAAACCCAAATTTATCATTATTATGCCAGTCCCAATGTTATGTCAGCAATAGACATAATTGAATCAGGAATATGTTCTAGGCAGAGACAATGTCTTTCTAGGAGGAACACAACACCAGTCATTTAAACAACACATACCTAACATACATATGAGTACACAAGCACCCAGAAGAATTTAAACAAGTACACATACATACATGCAGCCCCCCAACTCCTGAAACAATGCCATTGCATGTGCCCACTGTAAATCCAGCTTTTGATCTCCTTAGCTGCAGGGTTGCTAATGTATGGTTCTACTGTGTCTCAGGCAGTCCCACACTCTTGCGACTCTAGTCTGGCTATTGCAAGCACTTATTTTCTGGCCCAGTTTTCACACACACTGTATAATTGATAGAGTGGAGCTTATAAAGGGACTATTCTGCATGTAACTTTGCAGAATTGAAAGTGGATGAAAGTGGTCATGTTGCAAGTGCTTCCGGTTGTCACAGTGTGTGTTGGTGTGTAAACACATCACCCTGCCATTGGTTTGGTTGGATGTCATTCCAAGGATAGGGAGATGTGGCTGCCTTCTTTAAGAAGGTTAGACCCTCGGTGCTGGGATGCACTCCAAGGAGCTACTTCCAGGGTACGAGAACTGGTACCCCATAGCTACCATTTGAAGGCCTCTGGGCTACACAAATTTAAACTTAGCTGATGGCACCCACAGATATTCCTTAGAGATAAGACTGTGTTTACGTTCAGCGCCACACTGAATATTTTCACATATTTAGTGATAAGCTGGTTGGATGTTAAGAGACATACAATATCAAATATCTTTGTGGTGGTGGGAAGTGGATGGGTGATGCCAGTGCAATTAGCAGATGTTCTGATCTTTGCTGAGGGCAAGTTATAGAGCAAAACAAACTCACAACACCTTTTATAGGGGAAAACAGGCTCAGAGCCCCCTATGTATCTGTTAATACTAACCAGCTATTCTATTTTAACAATGTGGTTACAGGTTTCATACCTTTGTTGGGCAAATTTATATGCATTTTACTTCTCCTGTTGCCATCAAAAATCAATTACGATGAATATCAGATAGGCACATTTTTTTTCTATTTTTGGAGTGTGGAACAGGAAGCATATGAAATATAAACAGACCCACAGTCTTGCCACCCAGTTGAAAAATACATGTTACAGGGAAGAGGTGTGGCGTCGCGGCCAGGGCGACTGACTCCGGAATCTGGGGATCACGATTCGATCCCCGACGCCGGTGGCAGGTTAGCCCAGCACCGTGTGACTCTGGGCAATAGCTTGCTTAATCTTTCCGATGGCCCCCAGCGCCTAGAGACCCTTACGGGTGATTGTTTGCGCTTTACAAATGTGGATTTATTATTATTATTATAATATTACCCTAATAAACCATAATCATTTTGTCGAAGAAAAAGGTTGAAAGCATAGTTGGATCTGCAGGGGTTCAGAGCTACACTCTGCAGTCTTCATGCATATTTTACAGCAGCCTAAGCCACTGACATATCTTATGGTATTGGACCTTGCGACTTGCAGTTTTAAGTTACGGAAAGTGCAAAGATGTGAAGACAGGCAATGCCCAGCACGCTGCTCCAGAACCCAAGGATTAGTGGTTCATCCAGCGGTTACTGGGATTAATCTTGTGTTCTCAAGAAAACCATTTCATCCATTTGCTCCAGTTTCACTGTAGTGTTTTAAATTAAAATGAGTTTGGTGTGATTATTAGTGGGACAAGCATACATGTAACTTAAAGTAGGCTATGCTCGGAAAAAGGAGGCATGCAGAGGGCGAAACGTAAGGAGATGGTCACTCGAAACAAAGTGAGAGGGAAGATTTTTATGCAGGGTTTTGGAAAAACAGAGACTTTTTGCGATAGGATGCAATCAGAAGATGCAAAACTGTCGAAAGAAATAGCAGTATGTGCATGTAAGACAGAGCCATATTAAGTAGTTTGATAGGCACGATAATAGGCAGTCTATCCGCTGCTAGGCTGCTGCTAGAGGACTGCTTCAGCTATGACAGCTAACCAGCCCAGGGATTAGAACCATATGTTATTGATTGGACTAATATAGGATAATATCAAGAGTTTTAGGTTGCACTCAAAGGAAGCAGTAACCTCATGATCATAGCAACATGTGAGAATATACAGGGCCAATAATGCAAACACTGACAAGGAGATTCTACAAATGCTGGAGGAATATATTCTGATGTTTACCCTTAAAATGGGGGAGAGGACAGCTTCCCTAGACAGAGGAGGTGCACTGGCTGCATTCCTGTGTCTGAACCTGTAGACGCAGACTCCGATTCAGTTGCGGCTTTGTTAGCATAGGGCTGCTGATTAGACTTCCTGAAGCACTGTCCTCTACTAGGGGTGGTGGTGGGACTGCAGATTCTGTTGTGCAAGATGAAGGGGAGCATTAGGTAAGACCCAACCTTTAGTCTCCCTTGATCATACTTTCAGTTGGGCTGATGACAGAAGTGCAGAAACCTCGCACCTCTTTGCACATCTGTTGTTGGTGCTCCAAGCTGGAGACTACTCTGCTGTGAGAGGCATCACTACACAAAGCCCATGTCTGGAGAGCGGACTGGCAAGGACATCTGAACGGAGAACCACCCCACTGTCGTCTTCAAGACTTCACTCTTGCACCATTTATTTGGACTTTAATAATTCTTGGGCTGCCTCGCCCTCTCCCTTTCTCATGCCATCCGTCCTCCAGCCCCTGCACATACATCCACAGCAGCTTCCTGAATCCCGGTGGGTTTGACAGTTGCCTTGGCACATATATTATTCCTGCCAGGGCGTTTGTTTTTCTCTTGGCTCGTGATGTCACAGCAGCAGAAAATAACATAAACAAGAGCTTTATACCCATGCTGATTGCCCATGCACAAGCCTTGGGAAGCCGCGATACAATACAGGCCGGGAAGACATCTGGCTGGAAGAATAGAAACAAACATGCAGCTCTTGTGTACCATAGATTTGGGTAACGATAAACATCTGTTATTCAGCGCCTTGATACCCCTGGGTGATATATGCGCTTTACAAATACACATGTTATGTTATGTATGTGCCCTGATGGTTCCCACCAGGAAGCGCAGGCCCCTCCAGGCGATACCATGGCGAGGGGACTGGGCCTCTATTACTTAACCCCTTCAGCGCTGGGCGAATTCCGCCGCGGTGCTGAAGGGTTCGAGCGCGGGCGGGCTCATGATGGAACGGTTCCGTCATGAGCACAGCTCAACCGTGGCTCATGACGGAACCGTTCCGTCATGAGCATGGAAGGGGTTAATACCCTGGATGTGAAATTAGCATCAGTGACTGAATTTGTAAGTACTTGGATTGAGCTATTTTGATAGCATGGATCTATCACTGAGGGTGAACAAACCACTTTTAAAAGTAACTGTGCGCCAAGTTGTTATCCAGGGGCACATTCTCGTTCCAAATTTCATTAAAACGTGCCACCACATATCGTACAGCAATGGCAGATAATAGTACGCGGCCAGTTGAAAACAATGGGGTCGGTTTGAAATGTAAGCGGTACCGTTACTTTAAAGGGATCGCGCCATCATTTCAGATTAGCATAACAAGCCCCGCCTGATAATTCAAGTTTCAGCCCCCAAGGCCAGCCCACTCTCATGCCGTTAAGTAGTAGGGGGTAGAGGTCACCTCATTCACTCATCTCCCTGCCAAGATATGGAGCATTGACAGGACTGTATGTGGGTTTTCGTCTTGCAGTAGTCAGGGTTGTTGCAGTGAGACTGAGGTGCCCTGGCAGAGCTGTGCGTGACTCCTGCTACTGGTAAAACAAGGGGTGCTCATGGTTAATACATGCGTGGGATAGGGGCCTCACTGGCTTAATAGGAGTGTGCGTGGACACCACCAAAACTTTAATACTTGACTTGACATAGTGCGGGATATTAGGTTTCAAAGGCCAACTAGCTTTTACCAATAATTTACTCAAAAGCTAATATCCTTCCACAGCCCTTCCCAGCTGCTACAGAGTCCTTGCACTGTAGCCCATAATGTCTTTTCAGATGCCCACAAAGGACGCCCACTGTTGGCAGACTGCTGAAATCACAGGGCCAGTAGTAATAGGACAGCTGAATCCTTCAATGTGTCTACCAAAGGCGCAACAAATACAAAAAGCATAATGCATCCTTATAAAAAGTATAACTTATCTGCACTTTAAAAAGCTCTTAAAAAGACAGCCATGCGGTGGGAGGTCGCATCACCGACGAGGCGTCTTGAAGGCTGCATCGAAGGGACCTCTTAGCGACTATAAAAAAAAAAAAATAAGCAAAACATTTTTCCCCATGGCTCGCTCCATCTGAATTGCATTATGTACCAAGAATGTAATCCATTTTCAGACCAAATGAATATGGTGCGACCATTCCTAAAAACACATCCATGTAGCTGGACTGAGCCTCACCTGCGATGCTGGGTGTGAAGTCCGGCGTTAAAAGAGCAGCAGGTGCCGCATAGAAGGGCTGGGGTGCTCTGCCTGGGGTGTGTGTAGGACTCAGAACTGAAAGAGCCAGGGATGATCCAGGTCTGGTTTGAAGTGCATTGACAGAGCTAGGTTTGGCTTTCAGTACTGGAGAATGGTGGGGTTTTGGTGGGCACGATGAGGTACCATGGGTTAGGTATGTGTTAGTGCCAGCACTGTCATATCAGAGGGTGATGCAAGCTCGAGATACACTGACAGAGCTTTGCGTGAGCTCCTGTCAGGAAGGAGGTGGACAGACACCACGATAATGCGAGCATCACTTCCATCATTGTGGGGTTGTTTGTCAGAATAGGGATAACAGAAATATTATCTAACATAAATATCATGGTCTGGGGAGGGAGCTAATATGTAGTTCACGGGGTGATATTTTTGTAAACGATATTTAGGACACAGTATTTTTGTCTGGGGGTATCTATGCCGCAATATTCTAGTAAAACAGCCATTTTGACTTTGGCGGAGAAAGCAAAGCTTGGCAAGGTAAATAGAATTGCATCTTTGTACCCATCCCTGATATCTACTTTGGGCTGCGCGAGAGGGGAAAGGAAAGACAGTAAAGGATGGCCTAAGGTGCAGACCAAGATAGGTCGCAGTGCAATGCTCTGCCTCATTTTCAGTACTTGAATAGCCTGGGTGGGACAGGGTGTTTGTGGGACATTGGAAAAGCCATGTATGGGTCTCACAAGTGAACTAGCAGTGTATGCAGGAGTTCAAGCAAGAGGCTCATGTGTGTCTTGGTCCCGGGACAGCTGCGGATGCTGCAGGGCTGTGTGAAGTGCACTGGCACTCTTTCACCCTTACTTGCACCTCTGTGCCTTTTTGTCAGATTTGTTTCTCATTTGCCATTTGGGCTACTCAGTCCTTGTACCTCTATTTTTAAGTTAAAGCCTCTGTGCTGTCTGGCATGCTAACAACTTCTTGTAGGTATTAGAAAAGCTTCCCTGGAAATGCATTCCACACATTGCTTACTATTGGCTTTGTGAGTCACATATTCCCACTTTCTATTTGCTGTCTTCATTTGTTTTAGGCAGGTTTTCCTTCCTGTGGAGCAAAGCTTGTTCATTATCACTCCTTGTATTCTTCCACAAGTCCTCCTTTCTGTGAACAAGCGGTTACCTTTTGTTCTTATCACATTTGCTGTGCCTTCAAAGACAGAGATCAAATGCCAGGCTTTGTCTTCTGAGGGAGCTTGGTGTCTACTTTTCTTTCTCTGACTTCAAAGTGAGAGGATTTATGTGACAATCTTTCTGGATACTGGGAAAGAAAGGGTTTTTCTAACACACAACAAACTTTAAATATCTGTAAATGAACTGTGCAAATATTTCAGTATATATCAGAATTAGTAAAGTACAAATGAAGCACCTTTTTTTGTAATTCAGAAGTGTGGTGGGAACAAATAATTTAATATAATCAAAACAAATCAGTACACTAGGTAATGCAATTTCCACACATTATCATTTGTGCTCTGTATAGTTTTATCAGTAAAACTGTATATGCAAATATATATGGTCATTTTAATTGAAAATGTGTTTGCTTGTAATGGCAGTGCACTACAAAACCATGCACACTCCACACTACGTAACTCCACTCTACACCACTCCACTCTACAACCAGGGTCGGCTTGGTAAGGCGGGCACTAGGGCAATGGCCGAGGGGCTGGTATCTGAGTTCCAGCTACCTACCGGAAGACTCCACCGATCTCTCACACGAGTGCTCCACATTGGGAATTTCCTTTACGTAAAGACGCACCCGTCTTTATATTTCCCCGTATCCCGGGGATCTCATAAGAGGCCTTCCTCGTTTATCCCGCCTTCCTTCACGCAACATTACCCGTACCAGGACCCGGTCATAGTATTTCACCGGCGTTTCGAACACAGAACCGCCATGTTTTTCCTACAGCCCTGAAGAGTCACAAATTGTAACACGTTGTGACGAAACACGTGTCGGCTGGTCTGTTTTTTCACACTGTATTGATCTTGATGAAAATATATATAAAAGATTCTTGCATATGATACATCTGATGTGGATCCTCATGATTTCGAGAACAAGAAAATTCCTTGATTTCTGTGTCATTACCCGTTGGGTACACCTTTAACTTTTACTCCAATACGTGTGCACAGGACCACATTTCTGAGTTCCAGCTGTGGGCTGCCTTTTTGGGCAGCCTGGGGGCCGATTTAGGCTGTCTGTGTTGTTTGGATGCTGCGAGCAGCCCAGTGGGTGCCTGAGTGGACTTCGTGGAGGCAGATGGGCGTCCATTACCTCCCTTTTATCAACAGGCAGAGGTGTCGCTCCCTTTCTCTCTCTGGGCCGGCCCATTCGTTTATGTATATGAGCGGGGGCAGGGGGCCTGAGCAGAAGTGGCCTCACTAGTTGTCAGGTGTGTTTCACCAGTGTGAACTAATTAGTGCATTTATTTTTTAAATCTAAGTAAGTTTAAGAAAACATGCCTCTGAAAGAGACCCCCCTCCTTCTTTTTATAAAACTGTGTTTTGCGTAGAGGCAATATGCAGATGTGGGCACAATTTTATTTTGTGTGCCTGGGCCGATTTTCAATCCCAATCCAACCCTGTCTACAACACTCTATGCCCCTCCACTCTATGACCCTCCACTCTATGTCACTCCACTCTACAACACTCCACTCTGCCCCTCCACTCTACTCCACTCTTTGACACTCTCCTTCACTCTGTGACACTCTACTCCATGCCACTCCAAACTATGACACTTCACTCTAGACCACTCTACAACACACCACTCTACGACATTCTGTGCCACTTTACTCCGCTCTATGGCACTCCATGTCACTTTAGTCCACTTTAAGGCACTCCATACTATGCCACTCCACTTCAGTAGCACTTTACTCCACTCTAAACCACTCCACTCTACACCACTCTACTCTATGTGCCCCCACTCTATGACACTCAACTTTACTCGACTTTACCACACTCTACGACATGCCACTCCACTTTACTACACTCTACTCCACATCTCCACTCTAAGCTGCTCTACGACAAATTATTTCACTATACTCCACTCTACTCCACTCCACAGCACTCAAGTCCAAAACACTCCAGTCCATGACACTCCACTACACTCTCCACCACTCTACATCACTCACTTTACCTGCCCACTCCACTCTATGCCACTCTCCTTCACACTACTGACTTTTAGCTGTGCTGAACAGCAGCCATACTGGTGAACAACATGGCTAAAACACACTGGCAAAGCCAATAGCTCTTGCATAGGTGAGATCTATTGGCTGTGCCATTGATTTTATTATTCAAAATGGGGGATGGCGAAGAGAGGGGAGAGTGCGTGGGACCTTTCATGGGTTTAGAGGAAGGGTTAAAGAGTGGTGGGCAGGAATGGCCAAGGGATTTTCAGCAGTCTTCAGGAAATTACAAACTTTGTATCTACACATACACTGAAAACAGGATCTTTCATCTGCCCTCTCTTCTTTTTACTCTTCCATCGTGCCTACCTAGGTTTCTTGTCTCCTTCCTCCAAAGCTCAGCCTCCACAGGCTATGCAGAGGCAGGATTTGGGGTTTTTCACCCGGGTTTGTTTTCCTCACAGACATGAAGCACAGCCTGAGCGTTTGTTGTCTTTGGCATGCGCTTCTTTCTGTGCTGGAAACTGGTGCCACGCGTAAATTAACATCCCACACAGGATAAGCCTCCATACATCAAAGCCTGCATCTTGCACGGCAGCAAGTCGGGGAGACCATACCAGGCAGTTCCACTCACTTCACCCAATCACAAGGAACCCTGCCTCAGAAGTCAGGTTAAACGTCCCCTGAAGATCATTCCACTGACTCATGCCTCTGCTCTTCAGCCAACCTTGAGGCTGGAAAAAAGGATCAGTGCACCATGCTGAAACCGATAATCACTGCCGCGTAGATGCACTTTTCAAGGTAAAGGCAAAATACAAAGTGTAATGTATATGCATTTCACACTAGTGAAAACTGCTGCAAGAGTGTGCCTGAAGAACCACTAATTACAGGTGCAATTGTAGGGTATTCACATTCGCTGGTGACTCACATCTTGCTCCTATTGTGTTAACCGTGGGGTTAAATAGTATGAACATGGTATACCTTACTCCTGCATTGGATTATATATTTTTAATATATGTCTGCTTTGATTAAATGTATTTATTTTGCAGGGTATTTTACAATGTTAAAAACATTCTTGAAAATGAAAACTATTAAATCAGGTATATTAGATATACTTAGTCATACTTTATACAGCTACCAGACATTATTGATTCAGGAGTATTTTGAAATTTCACAACCTTTCTAAACATCTTTAAAACGGGGATTTAAAATCTGTTTAAGGGGCGACTGGTTTCTGTGACATTTAACTTGAAGAATGAGACAAGCTGCTCATGTGGGTTTATTATTATCCAGCTATGCGCCCCTTTTGAATCAATCACGAGGTGTATGCCATCTATCCATGGCGTCTGAATGCGGCGGGGCTGTCTGCCCTTATGTTGAACCATTAGGTTTAAGATTATGCTCCTTCCACTTAATGGCAGCATCTGTCACCCGGTGCACTGCCCTTTACTCTGAAAGCTTTAGCACAACCTGGGTACCATTCTGGGAAACCGAAGAGCTGGAGGAACAGGGGTTTAGAAGAATCCATCAATTCAATAATTAATTATAATTTTCTCAATTAAATGTTATTGTTAGCAGTGAAAAAACACTATGCAGATTCAAGCACTTAAAAGCACTTTCAGTACAATTTACGCCAGGCTAACTCTGGTGCAATTTAAGTGCTCATTTAAGTGTACATGGGGATTTCTTCATGCTTTGTGTATGAGAAAAACGTTACTGCTCTGTGGATGCGCATACGTGCATTAGACCCCCCTGCTACTCTTCTGATACATCGATTGAAGTCAGCTGTTAAAGTGCATTAAAAAAAAGTATGGGAACTGTGATGCTGCATGCAATGGTGTGGGGGGGGCGGGGTCAGTGAGCATGGGGGCGGGGTCAAAGATGTGGCTAAAAAAACAAATTATTCTATACTTGTTTGCCCTTTCACCGTCAGGTAGCTACATATAAAATAATGCGTAACTTAAATCAAAATAAATTTTTTAAAAGTTGTTACTCAGTTGAGAATGCATTGCAGAGGCCTGTGTTTTACCAGCGAGCCACGGATTAAATCTTGGTTGGTGCAGTAGAGAATAGTAACTTGTTTATTTTTAGTGTTACGAGGTTGCAGTCTGTGACAGAAAGCACTGTGAATATGTAAGTCATTATTTTAAACTTGCATTACATACAGTATAAGATAGACTGTTACAAAATGCACAAAAAGGTTTAAGGTAAAATGGTGCTTCCAAAATATAGATTTTAGTAATACCCAGACTGTACGTGATGCAATTTCATTTTACATAACTGTCTCTTCAACACCTCCTCAGGTGTAGTAAGAGCTATATAACTAAAATTACAATAAAAAGCATGCACTTCACAGATCAGGTGTTAAAGTCTTTGCACTACCACTCAAAAAGAATAATAAGCTTCAAGTGATTGCATCTATTAAAGCCAATACCGGATTCCAAGCACCTTTTACATTTGCAGATTATACTTTAAATTCGCAGATCAACTTGTTGCGCACATTTGGATTTCTTTCAGGCAAGCAGGCACCCTGGCAGGAAGGCTTGTTTAGCTGTCTGCCTGGCTTAAGTTTCACACACATGAGACTTCCTGACTGACGCTTCAGCTAAAGCTATCGGGAATAAACCATGGAGAATGGTTTTTCATAAATCTCCAATCCTGCCCACTAAAGTACACTATTGCTGCATGCATTTTAAAAATCCTGACCCCACTTTTGCCTACGCATTTGTGTTCTGAATCAAGTACTGTATACCATGCATACTTTACAATGTTTTCCAGCCATAAATATACCTTCCACCTGGAAAAAGCACATTTGTGAATTGCCCTATTTATTCACAGAAATTTAGAGGGATCGATGGTTGAGTTTTCGAATGGATCTTCTAAGACTGACTAGTAGGCAGCGGGAAGTCCTGCTTTACTAAATTACCTTCAGATTGAGTTTAGCAGACGCTGGAAATTTGCCAAAGTTAGCAGATGGCCTGTCTGCATTTAGAGTGCATACATATGTATACTAGCAATATACCCCTCTCCGAGCACTCCCACAGCAATCTTCAGTAATTAAAAATTCCCCATTTAGGGTGTACACATTGGTATACATGGATATCCCCCCTACCTGAGCACTGCCACAGCATTCCGCAGCGTCTTTGCAATCAGACCCCATGAAACTCTCAATGAGGTAATACGAAACTCCCCATTTAGAGTGTAAACATTGGTATTCTAGCAATATCCCCCTCTCTGAGCTCTTCCGCAGCACTCTACAGTGTCGTTGTCATCAGTCCACCTGACCCCTCCCAAAACAGTAATTAAAAATGCCCTATAAAGAGTGTATACATTGGTATACTAGCATATCCCCCCTCTGCAAGCAGTGCCACAGCAGCATCTTCACAAAAAGCTCACCTGTGCTCCTCATTGGGGTAATACAAAATTCCCTAGAGCACTGGTTCTTAATCTGTGGCCCGGGGACCTCTGGGGAACCACAAAGCCTGCTCAAGGGGGCCGGGATGGCTTAGAAAATGTAATTATATTAACAGATTAACATGGAGTATACAAATAAAGAAGCAAAATACACAATTGATCTTTTTAAAATATTCTGTGAATGTGAAGGAATTTGAAATTGGAGACAAAAGAAACAAGTTAGTATCCTCAGATTGATTTGTGGGAGTACTATAAGTGCACCTAACAAAATACAGTATGGACGATGAGTGGCCTCAATAGATTTTAGAAAACCTAAAAATGTCCTAGAATTTTATTTTCATTTTTTATATTTGTTTGTTAATTAAATAAAATATTTAGTCATTTGTGTGTTTGTTTGATGAATGTTTGTTTCTGTATTCTTTGTGTTTTGTTGTTCAAATAACTGTAAATGCGTAGGCTCGCCCCCCCCGGCTTTCAGTAATGACTCAGTGGGAGGTCCCCAGATTCCAATAATGATTTAGTGGGGGTCCTCGGGTTCCAGTAATGATTATGTGGATGTCCAAAGAAGTCCAAAGGTAAAGAACCACTGCCTTATGGTGTGCTCGTTGGAATACTAGCATATGCTCCTCTCCAAGCATTACCACAGCACTCCACAGCATCTTCAAAACCAGCCCACCTGAACGGCCCCCAATGAGGTAATTCCACATGTTCCTAATTAGATTGTATACATGGGTATTTCTTCTGAAAAGGGAAGATGGGATTGGGCAGACTCCAATGTATGGCAGATGTCCATCATCCGCCAAACTTTAAGTAACCTTTTTAGCCATTTTGCTGGACAAAAACAATGGATGGAAGACTATGCAACGTAAGCATGCTCTCTCCACCAGGGGTTGTATTATACAAAGTGCCCTGGGGGCGCAATGGGCACGTGCGCCCAGTTTGTATGACCCCAGGACACTTTGGTATTACAGAAGGGACTGTAGATGCTTGTGCTGCCCCTTCTGTAATACACAAGCGCTATCTCGAGAGGATATTCCGCCATTTGCATGGGGCTGAGGAAATCTTATCGCCTCTGCCCCGTGCCATAATATGTAAGTGTAGCCACCAGGAAGCGCACCGATAGCGTGCCATAAAATGGTGCTGTAAGTGCGCCTCCTAAGGGTAGCCCTTTGAAGGGAGTCACCCTACAGGATGTGATGAGGGGACCCGGAGTACCCCATATCTCACAGATATTCATTGGCCTTGTGCTGAATGGGGCTCCTTTGAAGGATTGAGGGCCCCCTGAAAGGTTGGTAACCCCCCTGCGCCACAGGGACTGCAAGGGTTTGCGTTACGGCCCTGCCTGCCCAGTGAAGCTGAGTAAAGCAGCTGCTTTGTATTTTACTGAATATGCTGCCCTGAGGGAAGCCCAGGGTTCTCCATACCTGCCCTGAGGGCAGCACATTCATTGTAATCCAAAGCACTGTTCATGTTTGCGCCCGCCGCACCTGTTTAAAGGTGCGCTGTGGTGCAAACATGAACAGTACGCGGATACACAACAAGGGCCCAGGTGGCTATTCCTGCGGAAGCCTTTACTAGCATTTAGAAGTTTTGATTGCTGTTGTTAAAGACAACATAACTTCAGTGCAAGGGTGCTCCATCTGCTTTCATAGTTCCTTCTTCTGCATTATTTCCATCCGGGCCCTGGGCCTCACTTAAAGTCCCTGGAAAAGCAAGAGATGTGTGGGAACTGTATAACTGCACCTTTACTGCATTGATCTGATTTATAGCAATGCAGCATTACAAGATTTACAAGGCACTCTCCTCTCGTTACACATGAAGCACAAGCACTTAATATCATAGAAAGTGCATGCCTGTGCACCAGCGGCAAATAACTGGTGACAACTCCCCACGAATAAAAGCTGTAAAACTTGCAATGAGTATTTGCAAATGATTCCACATTTATGTGTAAAAAAGTCAGTTCTGCTGTAACAATTCACATTTAGACTGCACCACTAGTACAACCACATGTTTATCAGGAGGTTCTGCATGAGAACCTCCCTTTCTTTCTGAGTTCCGGTGTGCTTACTTCCGCAGGAAGCATGGTTCCAAATCAGCGCCCCTCTCCAGCTTCCGTAATCCTGGACCGGTGCCATGGCTAGGGAAATGCATCACATCGCGCAATAAACAGTCCACGCTAATGGTTAAGCGTAAAAGGCCATTTATTAGGACCAGGCTGCACAACATATCAGTAAACCATAACATCAAATAATCAACAACAAACCCCCCAACATCAAAATCTTCATCCATTCTCTCCCTTCACCCACTCCGAACTCACCTCTCATTCCATACCCCGTTCCGTTCTTCATCCATTTCCTCACTTCTCTTCTAGCATCCTCCCCTGCATCACCAGGCATTACGCTCATGCCTCCACCCCCCCATCATTCACTCTTCCCCCCTGCAGAGCGATGGGTGCGTCCACCAGAGACTCGCCCACCCCTCCCAAGTACCGCCACAACCTGTCCTAAACTGGCACCATTCCGCCTACCCAGCTCCCTAACCCTAATGAACTGTAGGGTGGGTGGGTGGCCTCACAAAACTAGACCCTCCCGGCAGTGCCAAAAATGCAGGAAGAGGACGTCACCTTTTTCCCCTGCATTCTTATACCCACCCCCAAACCCCACCCCTTGACCGCCAGCCTGGCCTCGTCTCGCCAGAAAGACCCGGGGGAAGACTAGTCTGCGACTCTGCTTCCCCCGGGGACCAACAGGCTGACAGAGACGGTCGGAGCATTGTTGCCTTGAGCAAACTAAGGTTCCCCTTTTAGCACCCAAGATTTCATGTTCAGACTATTGTTACTCCCAAAGCCTTTGGCTTATTTTAAACTTCATGGGACTCACTGAAGGGCATGCTGGGAGAGTGAACGAGATCACGACGCTGCGGTGGATGACTTAAGTCTAACACAAGAGGTGGGCGAGTCAACAAATTTACAGGGAGAGCCAAGCCAATGGTCTGGCCCGGTTCTTAGTGCGGGTGCACAACCCAAGCACTGAAAATATTTGCCATGTATATCATACAACAAACCACGTAAAATATGATAAAGTCTCTTCAAAACTAAAAAATGTATATTTTTTTAACATCTGAAACTGATAAGTACTTATTAAAAGTCATAATTTTGCACTACGGGTAGTCTGAACTCACATATTTGAAAGTGTTTTCATTCACGAACATTAGTTTTGGTTAAATTAAATATTTGCCTATGATCACACAATTTAAGGGGAGAAGCTTTGATTTATTCAGGCTTTCTAGTTTCGCTTGGTACAAATCAGCCAGAAAAATGGGTATCTATTTGTCTTTCCTTATGTTAAGGCTTTTGTTTTGTCCTCTTACTGCATTTTCGTCAGTTTTAAAAGGTATCTGGAACTGGACCCAAAGGCCCAGCGCTTTACATGCCCGCCAGTGAGTAAGGTCACACGCATTGTTCATAGACATGGGGAGATTAAGTGATTTGTCCAGTATGCAGGATGTCGAGCCAATGCTGAAACTCGAACCGAGTTCCCCAGTTCCACAGTGGCAGCTCTGACCATAACGCCACATCCTGGGTAGAGAGAAGGAGGCAGGCGGAAAAAAGCTCAGCTTGTTATGAGCTCGAAGTTCCAACAAAATTATGAACTGCGCCAAAGCCAGGCTTCAGTGGCTCACCCACCTCTTTCCAACACTCAATGGCCATTTCACATTGAACTTCCAACAACCCCCAATAAGGGACGCCAATTAATGGGTAAGCGGTAGCAGCTTCCCTTTGGTACCACAGACATTTCCTATGTTTTCAGGGGGCCTCAAAGAAGTGGCAAGAAAATTAAACATGGCACTGGGAACCCTCTTTACTTTCTGTCAGTTGGCCTCCACTAGTCACTCAACAGCAAATAGAAGGCTGGAAGTGATATGGGTGGGACAAAAGGTAGATCACACAATATCGCGACTGGTGGCTGCTTAGGGCACTTCGGCAAAGCCAATTCCATGCTGCAGACCTGACAGTCTGTGCCATAATGTAACCCATATTCCTTGCAGATACATGTTGGTAGCCTCAGCGTTAGTGGTTTTACATTCTTGAGTCTCTTCTTGCAGCACTTGTGGTTACCAAGAGTCTCCATTTTGGTCACCTGTTCATTGGCAGTTACTTTATCAACAACCTGTCTTTATTCGACTAGAGAAATGACCACCCCCACAGCCCCCGCACCCGGGTTTAAACCAAAGCTTCAACAGTGATGTTTATGATAGTTATGTAAGCTCCTTTTTGTGCTTTTAGTTCTAGTTTTCCTTCTCATTCTTACATTTGTATCACTCTACAGAACACGGCCACTTTCTTTAGCAACGTTCAAGTGACATTCAAAGGTTTTTCTCCTTTATAGTGTGCTGCAAAACTTTACGCCTTTTTTTTACTGATGGATCCACGGTTCTACTGCATGATGGCACGCTAGGCTTGAGGCGCTGTAACGGGTACAACTAGCCATGGCCTTGTTGTGAGCTTGCTGCCGATGTGTAGTCCTTCCTTTGTTTTCCAGGCTCCGCACATGTGCATGCAACATAAACGGCTCTGCTAAGGAGCAGTTGGTAGCAGAAACAATCCATGATGCTAAGGCAATGGCGACCATGTCCTTTCTAGGGACCTGACCCTTTAATGGTCAACGCACACGAGATGTAGGGTCAAGTAGATTTGTGGCTGCTGGGGCACCCCAAAGTGTTGTCAGAAGCGTTTGCGGTTCCATGAACTGTGAAGGACCACTGGGGCACTCTACAGTACAGCACTGTATGGGAGAAAGAGTACGCAGAAGCTCCATCATATGCGGGATAATGAAGAGTCCCGCCCACGTGTACAAGAATGGACTCCTCTTTCTACTCGTATGCATGGGAGATACTTCAGTATCCCAGCAGGGATCCAGCAGAAACTCCTGAACCATCATACGCTCCCAGACAAAAACAGCACTCTATCTTACATTACTGGGTCCCAGCAGAGGCAGAAGTGGTCGGCTGGGAACGATATGCAAAAGGGCTCAGGGGACACATATTGCATCAGCTGCCAGATAATCTTCTCACTACCCGACCTGTTTAGCTGCTCTTCATGTGTTTCAGTGAAGTCCTCTTGTAATACCAGACCTTGATGCTGGATGGCGCACGCCTCGATAGAGCTGATCACAATATTCTTCTGAGAGGATAACATATGGTGACAAACCTTTACCTTCAAGAGGCTGTAGAGGAATTGGAAGAAGCTGAGCTTGTTAATGCACCATCCTCATAGATGCAATAGAGCAGCAGGACCTTCTGTGATCACTTGTGACTTGAGGTGGTCCGTGTGCAGCAGGTGCAGTAGCATCAGGTCTAGGATTGCAGCCCACACCTGTCTTGTGGATTGAGCTCCGAACATAGTTTCCCCCAAGAAGTCTCAGATGCTTCATTTCCTCTTAAAGGGGTCAAGGCTGCTCAGATGGCAGCTGGAGGAACTGATACACAGATCAGCAAAGGAAAAGAAGATTCTCGAGCCATACCAGGCTCTTCTTCTAGAAGGTCGTACCTGGAGCACCTCCAAATAATCCTCCACTTTGTACTCAAGAAATCGATTTGAGGATAAGACTTTAGTTGAAGAGATTTGCCTGTTGATAAAATCTTACTTCAGCCAAACACAAAGGCCTCTTCCCCCACTGTGCCAGGCAATATCCAGATTTACAGTACATTTCTGACCTCTGCATTACATTCCTTGCTAGGGATGAGTATTGTATACCAGGTCACACACACCCTTTCATCGGAAAAAGGCTGTTAATGTACACCTATTCCATATAGTATGGACAAGCGAGCAGGTGGGGTTCAAGCAGTTCTTCTAGAAAATATGGCATGGCCTTCAGCATTCACTGCGTAAACTGAATTTACCATGATGCACTGGGGACAACTAAGAAAGACCTTTGACCAATATGCAACTTCTCCCCTTTTGCAATGTATACACAAGCTCCTGCCCCTTGGGGTAGCTGGTGATCAGTTTCCGGAGCCAGAAGTCTGCACCTGGGTGCTGCCTGGCGCTTATCGACAGACACTAAGCAGCAGGTCATGTTCCACCTAATGGACTCTTTGCCTTCTGAAGAGTTCAGAAAAACAAAACACTGGTGTCCAGGGCTAACAGCACTGTCCGCGCTTCAACACTCAAGCAATCACAGGAAAACTTCTAACCTATCGGCTGCCTTGGACAGCATATACCATGATGGACAGGGACAGATTTGTGACCGGTGGGCGACTCCTTGAGCAATAGCTTTCAGCATTATTCAAACACTTCACCACACTGTCTTTACCAATACACTGTAGAATTAATTAGCAACAGCAGGTTACTGCCTTTGCCAATGTTCCATTTCAAGTACAAATTTGCAAACATTGCTAACTGTTCCCCAAATTCTAAAATCTTCCATCCTGCGCATTGATTCGTTGTTACTAAGTGTAATTCCGAAACGTTTGAAACATGCATGATCATGCTGCTTCTAAAAAACCTTCATCAGATCCTGATGTCTGGGTAATTTCTGGAACAAGTCGAGTATTCCATTTCTGAGCCAAATTACTGGACCAAGTAGCAGTACAACAGTTAGATGAGCCCATAGAACACCAAAGCCTGTTAGATCTATGATACGCTTGACATAGACCTTGATAAGGCATGACATCCTTATTGGCTGATGTTGAAAGCATTGAAGTCCTAGTCATTCTAGTCCATTTTGCTGCCTTCAACACCATCAAGTATGCCAACGTATGGTACCTACATGAAGAAGGAACTCAGGACACAGCTCTCAGGTGGATTTCCTCTCGTCTATCCAAGTGCTACCAGAGAGCCTTCCTGCATGAATTTCAGTGCACATTAGTTACTTATACCTGTGGAATCCAACAAGGCTTGGTACTTTCTCCAAAATGCTTAATGGGTACATCCAACCACTGCCTTGCCAAAGAATAGATCTTATGGCATAATGTGCCACACATTATGCCGTAAGATCTATTCTATTGTTCTTCACCTCAACCTCATGTACACTCTGTGCCCTTTTCCAAATGGCTGCTGGCTCTTCTGCGCCATGTAGATCAGATTATGTGAAGCTTAAGTGACCCAGGGCGGAGGTGGCTGTGGTGGGTAAAACAACCCCTCACTCTGCCAGGGTTTTGTCCTGTGCGCCTGAGATTTGTCAAAACCTAGAAAAAAAGGTGATACAACTTGGTGTGCTGTTGGAGTGAAAGCTGTTTATGATGTCCTACTTAACCAGTGTGGCAAAGACTGTTTTCATTAATTTGGTCTGGGCTCCCTAAGTATGTAACCTAAACATTACTGTTTGAAATATCTTGCAGAAATTCCCCCCAAGGACCCATTGATTCAGATGCATGTGATCTCCATTGACGTTCCGTACACAACAGAGTGATATTCTTAGATCAGAGACCCGTAGCTCATTCCATGGCAGTAGCCTGAATCACGTGCTTCTACATGACATGCCTACTAGTGCATTACACTCAATGTGTCTTACTACAATCTATCTCTGAGATGTTTGAGAATTGGAACTGGAGGTTCAAACCGCAGTGCTATGGAATGCCAGTTCAATTCACCTTTGGAGGCTAAGGAGTGATCCTAACTTGTGTTAGTGCAATGCACAAGCAAACGTAACATACTTTAACATACCTTAACTCACTTGTGCCCTCTTTTCATTAAAGTCAGCTCATCACCAGCACTCTATCTCAATTCTCACTCAACTATTTTGAACATATTTTTCGACTATTAGTAGCATACTTAGGTTGCCTAGTTTGTTTCATTGGTCTCTTTGATTAGCAATGTTGAGGGTTTTGCTAAAATCTAACTATGCCAAATCAGTCCTTGTCGAGTAATATAACCTGCTTGTCACTTATTTAGGCAGACTCCATCACAGCAGCTAGTTTATCATTGAGATCACTGATTGCTCTTTGTCAGTAAAATTCATTAATGTCTGTGTCTCTTGCATGGCCGGTCCAATGGTGAAACAAAATCAACAGCAATGCTTTGTCCCAGAATCATAGTAGTGCAAAATTCTATTTGGATATGCGGCATTCATTGGCCAATCACTCAATCAGTCATCCTATCACCTACGTCTTGAGAGGGTTTGATCAGCCAGTTCTGGTGCTAGCAGTCTAAAGTGAGTAAGAAAAATTACGGTTTACCAGACTGAGACGTAATGCCCACTTGTCAATGAATGCGTATGCAAGGAAAAAACTATGCCTAACAATGCTTGGGAATCTGGAGGCGGAGAGGGTTAAAACACTTGAGATTGAGTCAAACAATTGGACAAGATTGAAGAAACTGGTAAACAAAAAACATTGAATATGACATCTTGTTGACTTACATCTGTTTGAATAATGCTCCATGCATTGGTCAGACCAACGTTTCCCTCTGTGCCATACAAATGAAGGCCCTTCTTCAGGTCCCTCTGGGCGTACATATCAATCTGAAAATGAAGACAAATAAAAACCGATTACATTTTGCCAGACAAATACATACCAATAACTCTTATCTGAAATGCAGCATGAGGTGGGATTCGGAAAGAGGGACCCTTGAAATGATAATAATGTGTGGCTGAGAATGGTGACCTTAAATGTAGTTTTGAGGGATGGAGACCAACCCAATTCCGGGTTTACAGCCGGAAAGGAGTTAGACTGAGTGTGCTTCATGTTTCAGTGCGGCAACACGGACTACATCATTTCTGCTGCAGACGCACCATACTCGTCAAACCTATCCTGTTGTGTAGATTATTAACAGCTCCGGCAGCAGCTAAAAGTGAAAGTGTCACATTTAACTCTATATTGATGGCTAATTTCCAGAAGACTCCATTGGAGAGAGCTTTCAGTGAGCAGCATGCAGATTCCTGCCTGTTCCTGCTGGCCCGTTGGTGCAAGAGCAGGCATGTCCTGCAAGATTCCATAGTGCCTGCAAGGGAGCCCTATGCAGTATCTTAAGACCCACCGAAGAATATGTCAAAATGCCTTGCGAGGATCTGAGCATTTATTACTAAATCTACATAGGGCAATCACACTTTTCTTCTTGTATTATGGTCGTATGAAGTTATTTACATTTTTTATGTACTCCGTAGCCTCTTTACGGGCATCTAAGGGCTATTTTCATTGAATACATCCCAGGTGTTTCAGTGCCTTATTCATTCCGTATATTTATTTATTACCACAACAGTATTTAGATTTGCCTCTAGATTGCGTAGGAAAACGATTAGGGCACTATCCCAAGTGTATCAGGCAAATGCCTTTCCAAAGTCTTATTAAAGAGATGACATCTTGGGGTATGTTAGACTAAAGCAACTACAGATTCTTGAAAATAGGTTTTTAAGACGTCTTCTCTGTGTTCCTCAAAGGACCCTGTCTTTTATGGTGCATGAAGATGTGGGGGTTAGTTATTTCTCTGATGCCTTGGCCATTCGTCCACTCTTTCGCTGGGTTGATATTTGGGCTAAAGGGCAAACCAAGCTGAATAAGGTGATCTTGAAGGATGGCCTGTCCCTTGATCATGCCCTCCACATTCCTTGATTCACATACATCAAGGAATCAATGCACAACACAGGGAGGAATGAGTTGTTTACTAATCCGGGGGGAGTGCTTAAGGCAGATCCCAACTGGGTGAAGGAGCATTTTAATGAGACGTCGATTAATTCACCGAGAACAAGAAGCATTCTAGAAACCCACGGTGCGTGGTTATACTACGGTGAAACCATCCCAGTTAAGTGAGCCTAACTTACAATTGTAACTAATAACCATGAGCGATTTCAGCTTACTAGATTCAGGTTTAACCTGTTGCCTCAGCTGCTGGCACCCCCATGCAGCTGGTCAGAGGCTTGTTTATTAGGACCCTGCGGATGCGACCAGATACCTCTACAGGACACAATGGACTTTATAATGTATTGTAGATTTTATGCTGAATCCAGGAAATGTTATCTTGTTCCCTTGGACGAGAATTTAGCCAAGTCCGAACCGCACTTTTGTTTTAACTATTGCTTTCTGAAGATATTATCTTTAATGTTACATGTTTTTTACATGATCAATTGTGGATTTATCTCCTCATTTAATAATCATGACGCCTTGCACATGTTGTATGAATTTATATTATTAATTGCAATGTTGCTCTTATTGCGGTGCTTTTAAGGTTTATGTTGTAACCGAATAAAGCTTGACTTGATATGATATTTATTATTGTTTCAATTGTCTACAGTTCAAACATGGTAGTTGAGTGTCAAATAGCAATATGGCACTCTAAACAACCCAGCTGGATAATAATAGCCAAGTCCAATCAGCAGCAGTTTGCTGGGGAACTAAGAAGGGAGTGATATTCAGTGGTGCAAGTGTCATTCACATAGCAGGATATCAAGCTGTTTTGTAAATGCGGCAAGACTAGGGACAGTTCTTAGAGCACGTGGAGGGGACCCCAGATCCTAGTTGCACGGCTGGAGAAGGACTGTTTCACACATCACTCTTGTTTTAACGTGGGACTTAAGAACACTTGACTTGTCGAGCCCTATGAATTGCATTTTTAAAGCTATGCTCTACACTGTTAGGTAGTACTGGCTGAGGGTTTATTGAAGAACTTTGCTTGCAGCAGATAATTTAAGATCTCAAATCCAGTACCTGGAAATTTTATGTGTTATTTATTTTTATATGAAGTGAGCATGAGAGTGATTTAAAGCGCTTTTATTTCATTCTACTTGAATAGTATCCTATCTTATAAGAAGATTATCAATATACCTGAGCAGAAAATGCAATTTTTAGTATTAGATTAATGTTTACTCTTTCAAGTTACAGCCACATCCTTCATGCTTAAAACAGATTGGTATCAGGCAAATCCCATTCCTGCTCTTAGATGCCATCATTTCAGTAAATAGCATACCGAATTGAACATGAAGGGAAAATGTTGTAGCACACAATTTGTGATCTTAAAATAGGATAAGAAATTGAACAGCAGGTAATATCCACAGCTCATCTGTAGTATCTCTGCCATGTATTCTGATACTTTCCACCAATCTTGAGAGCAAAACCAAAAGAATGAAGGAAAGATGTTTAAGAAAATGTGAGCAAGCTTCTAGACCTTAATCTATAAAACATATTCTAAATCTTTCTCAATACACACAAAGTCAGTTGATTCAGGGGACTGGAGCAGATCACTAGACAAGGCATTTAAGAAATACCTGGACATGTAGTCAGATCTAATAGGACCCTTTTGCCCTTTCAGTCCTGTTCAATAATTTAAGGTTGGTGGACAGGGTACTCGTCTCCATGGCGATGGAGTACCCTGTGCACCAAAATCTTAGTCTCTCCACCCAATTTTGAGTCAGGTGGACCAACAGAGGAGGAAGGTTTACGCTGATGGAGTAAATTTCACTCAGTTGGAGTAAACCTTCCTGCAAAGGTCCGAAGGACTATAGGCCGTTAAAGGTAAGACATCCTCCTATTTTGAATGGGAAGTTGGATGGCTTTTTTTTAACTGTCTGTCATCACTAGGAATATCCCGACAGTAAGAAACAGTACAAATAAAAAGATGACCCCCACACCATGAAAGAACATTTCCATGGAGGTGGGTCTGTTAGTTTGTACGTTTTTTTGTAAAAGTAAAAACTTTTAAAAGTTTGGTGTAAGTGTCTGTCATCAATGACAGACGTGCACACCAACATTTTTAATGGCTTTGTTTGAACCGCTGAGATGGCAGGTCATACAGACCCATAGAGTTCATTGAAGGGCCGGCATTTAGCTCTAAATTGGGTGGGTGGAGTTAAAGCAGGGTGGCGGATGTCAAATCTTACTCCACCCTGACTGCCTTTACTCCATCTGCCAAATTCTAATGATTAGGAAAATAACTGTATAAACCCCATTAATTCTTGCCCATAGCTTACTTTTTTTTGGACCTATTATTACTTATTAATTTCAATTTTTTTCACTTTTTTACGTAAACATGCCCTTTTCCATTTCCATCTATTTAGCAACTTATTGTCATTTTAATGTTTCATGTAATATTCTGCGTATGTTTTACTAGAGCTAGCAAACAGAAAAATATATATTTTTATTATTACTTCTTGAGGCTGCTTCTAGTGCTCTCTACACTGTCCAATGCAGGAAAATCATTTGCAATGGGATTACCTTAATTCTCTGCAAAGAACATGTCATATTATGCTGGTAATCGAAATTCATGAAAAAATGTAATTAGGAGCGAAAATTACCATACCATAAAACAAGCTATGTACCAACAATCAATGATTTTGTATTAAATTTAAATGTACGAACATCATGTTGATACTTTCTGTGCACTTAATTTTTGCCCCTCAGAGGCAACTAGTTTGTGTAAATCGTTGCATTGTATTTTAATTCCCTTTATACATCACTTGCGCCCCGTGATGAGGCGCAGAGGTGCTTTTAGCGGGTAGTACGCTACTCCAAAGCCCACGGTTAGGGGTTAATGTATTGGTTGCTGTTGGTTATTAAAACGTGCATTGTAAAATGCAGTATACCGTAAACTTATATGCAAAGACTTTAACACTTTGAAAAGAGTGCCACTAGTATTGTGCTCATGCCAGGTATGTTTTAATATCTGCCCCCCGCCCGCCCGTCAGTGTGTGTTCCCTCGTGAGTCACCTGAACGCACTACTTCACCACATGTTTAATATAAGGAGACATGCAGCAGAACACGGCTGTTAAATCTTTTTTGGGGTGTATGTACTGTGTTTTAATGTTGGTGCATTTGAGCCATTTTTCGTTTTGCAGGAAACAGGTTTATGTGGTTAGTAATGAACTATTTCCAAGTACTGCATCTACAGATTGGCATTCTATAGCTTTGAGTTAATGACTTTGCATCTGAACAAACCTTCTGCAAAAAACAAACTAAGTATTTAGAAATATTAATCGCAGCAATATAGTGCAATTGAATCATTAAGAAACAGAGAAAAGAATGGCAAGTTTCTTTACAATTACGCATCTTGTCTTTGCGGTTTGGATGCGCCACTCACAGGTGTGAGGCCTTCAATTTAACATACTAGTGGAGGGCACGCAGAGAGGACTCTGGCTGGGGGTGGTTCTTATATGCAACATGGAGCAGCACCGGTGCACAGAGCGAGGCTTGGAATGCAGAACGCACTCCTGAAGGAGCTGCACTGCTGACCCCCCCAACGCCCCGCCCCCGTGTAGTGCAGAGTGGACGCCGAGTTCTCAAACCAAAGCCTCTCCTCCAGGGAAGGCCATGAGGTAAGGAGGATCGGATATGGGTAGCCCCTGATAATCAATACTGAGGAGCAGAATGAGGTGCCGAAGGTGAGGGATTAGGGAATGACCTAGGTGTTGCATCCAGCAGGACGCATTCTAGCGTTCCACTGCTGATGTAAGACACTGTACACCCACCCACCACAGGCGTCACCAGTCAGGTGACCCTGGTAATAAAAGGGGCCGGGCGCACGTGCCCTGGGCCAGCTACTGCACCATACCAGTCTGTGTCCGTGTCAGTCCTTTGCCCAGCATGAGGGCCTAGCGCCCAACGTAACACTGGCGACGAGTGGGTCCTATCCCACGTGTGCGGTGGCCTCACCTCCCCTGGTCCTGGTGGGGGAAGTGTGAGGCCGAGGAGGACTGGCGTGGGGGAAGAGAGCTGCCGTGTGAAGTCGGCACCCGCCCCCTACAAGCAAGGCGCCGGACCTCGCACCACCCGGGGGCAAGAGAGGGGCCCCGGGCTTACAGGAAACTGAAACGGACTGGTGCAAGCCGAGCGGAGCCCACCCGCATCGGCCGCGACGGTGTGACCCCTGAAAGAGGAAGTCGGGTGCCCACCCCGACCCCGTCGAGCCTGCTGCTGTGCCCCTGCGGGGAAGTGTGACCTAAGCGGAGCCCACCCGCGTGAAGACAAAGGCCACCGGCCGAAGGTGAGGAGCCGCGCATGGGAGGAAGAGAAGGGAAGCCAGCGGGAGCTCACCCAGCGCTTTCATCCCCCGCGACTAAGCGTGGCCGGCCCAGAGCGCGTCAAGGTCCGCTGGAGCCCACCCCGTGTCCGAACGTGAATGAGGTGCTCCCTGCAATATAAGCGGAGCGGGTGCCCACCCCGCATCAACGGAGCCCACCCGCAGCAGATCGGCAGCGGCTCTAACCTCCCCGCCCGGGCCGCACGAGAGCGAGTGAGGCTGCGGCGGCGGGAAGAAAAGCGAAAGTCAACTCCGGCCCCAATCAGAGGCGAGTAACACCTGCACACCCCTCCGCACGGCCAGGGAAGTGGAAAGGCCTGCTGCGGGGGTGGGAAGGATAATAGATTAGTGGGAAAGCAACCCACCGCCGGTGAGCAGAGTAAAGCAGCACCCGGCCCGCGGCCCGGGAAGGGAGAAGCGGCTCACCGGTGAAAGTCGTAACAGCGGAGCCCACCCGCAGCCGCCGCTTCACGGAGCGACCACAGTCTCCCCCCGCCCGCTCCCCGTGCAACATGCAAGCCGAGTAAGGCTGCGGGGGAGCACAGAGGAGACGGCGCGTGGCCACTCAAATAGACTCGATGCGGCAAGCGCTGGGGAGAAGACAACACCAGCAGAGGCAGCAAAGCGGCGAAATAAAGGCGCGTAGAAGCGCGAGGCATAACGGAGACCTAATCAATTAAATAAGAGCGACGAGCTCGAGCCCTGCCTGGCCCGTGACGAAATAACAGAAAACAGAAAATAGGGAAAACTCACCAGGCTCAGGGTGTTTTGGAGAGGACTGTTGATGCATGCAGCTCGTCGGGCTGTGTGGGGAGGGGGCTGAGTCCGCCACGAGTTTGTTTGCCCTCCGTTTTCCTGCCCCCCCCAGGCCCGTGGACATCGGACTGGGTAACACAGTGGAACCGGCGGAGGTTCCGGGAAAGAAGGAACAACACGGCTGGGCTCAAATTGACAGCCCACAGCGCCATCTAGTGGCCAAATAGCGGTACCGCACCCGCTAATGCAAACAGGACATCACGACTAGGACAGAGCCAAGCCGGCCAAGGAAGGCCGAGGGGAAAACGGGCCATGGGAATCTAGCAGGAATAGAAAGAACAGAGGAAATACTAACAGGAGAATATCAGTTGTTTGCAGCACATGACTGAACGACAAAGAGCACTCAGGCAAGCGCCGACCAAGTTCAGGCAGCAACACCAAAGACGCAGCAACACAAGCCCCACGAGTAAGAATGGACGACCAGCTAAGACAGTGATGTCTCAAGAGAAGCTGCCCCAGCAATAGCGCAAGACAGACTGGTGCAGAGCACGCACCACATGTGGCTGCCCAATGCCACCAATGGGGAAGAGGTCGCATCACCCACCCTTACTGGTGAACAGGCGCAACCGCCAACCACACCACAGGCACACCAGTGCCAGAAGGGAGCGCCCAAGACGAAGACGGAGCGCACGTGGTCCGAAGCGTGCAGAAGACCACACCAGCGAATCCGACAGCACGGGCAGGCGCCCGGGAGAAAGAGACTTCTCCGCCAAGAAGCACTGCTGAACGCAGGTAGGAGAGCAACCACGTCTCCACTGCCCCAGCGAAGCCCCACAGTGGGCCGAAAGCAACAAGGTCCTCCTCAACACTGCCTCAAGATGGAGTCGGCGGTGACCCACGGCAGGCAAGAAAGGAGTCGCACCCGCAGCGGCCCGAATGCTACAGTGTCCTCCTCAACACAGCCTCAAGATGGAGTCGGCGGTGACCCACAACAGGCAAGAGAGGAGTCGCACACTCTACGTGGCAGCCGCCACAGCAACGGACACTCCTACAGCCCAGCGACATGTGACCGGACGTCACAGCGCACAGCAAGTAAGGAGCCCTTCACGCAGAGTGAACAGCCCGGAGGAGCACACCGGAAAACCGGAAGGAGCAGCCGCCAAGACGGCGCAAGCACGAAGCTTCAAGAGAAGGAGAAGAGAGGTGCATGACGCCACTCCGCAAAGGAGGCAGAATAGTGTCATGACACCACAGGGCAGACAACCACCACAGGCACGCAAGATGGAACAGAGAAGGGCAACAAGACCAAGGACTCGCACCAGCACTGAGGAAGGTTCTCATCCCCACAAGCCAGCCACCGGGGTGCAGAGACGTCACTGGAGACAGATTCGCGGGAGGACCTACCGTAAGCCGCTAGCAAGCGCGATCTGCGTCCTGGCCCCACGCTTCGCAGTTCGACCGTCCTCTCACCTGTCACCGACTGCTTGGTATCGATAGCACCACACCTCGCAATGCACCTGCCTGAAGTCAATGGAGAGGTGCCACGAAGTCCATAAAGTCCTTCTCACTCCCTAATGTCACCCCGACGGAAAACCACCGCCTGTCTGCCCACTGAAGAAAACTAACATCCTGTTACCACCTCCCAGGTGCATCATAAACAAGGAGCATCGCACCACCCGTGTGAATCCACACACGCCCCGAACAACCGGAGCGCAACGAGGCGAATAATCCAGGAACAGTCTGTGCACCCCAGTCAACCTACAGCCTGCCGAAGTCAAGCACACCCGGCCATTGGAAGATCCGCCCTTGTGGACTACACAAGACCTGGCCGTGGCCCTGTTGGGAGTTCTGCAGCGACCCCTAAGTGTGGCCTACGCAACGGCCTGCACAGCCCACGCGGTCAAGTGGCAGTCCAGGGGACAAGGGCCTCGACAGAGTTCCCGTGCGAAGGGAGTCCGAGTAGGAGAGATGTGTCGGCCACAGCTCCACGTCAGGTGCAGGAAACACGAATGTCACGGCTGAAGACTGGTCACCCACAAGATCGCCAGAGGAAGGTGCAGAACCCTAGTCCAGACTGCGAGGATGCCCAGACAACGACACTCTCGGAGGCTACATGAGCGACTTGGCTGTGAATCCGTCGGCAGTTCCTCAGCGACGCCTTTGCGCGGCTCACACGAAGCCCCGCACGGTCCACACGGTCCCATGACCGCCAGCAAGAAAAGCCATCCAAGAGGCTCCAGTGGCAGAGGAGTCCATGCGAGGGACGCAAGTCGAGCGTCGCTCAGCAGTCAGGAGTAAGGAGGGTCACCGAGCACGTAATCCCCACAGGAAGGCCTCACTCACAGAGATCGTCTCCGACTCCCGAGTGGATTTCACCACAGCTCCAGATGCATCAACACTGAACTCTTATATATAGACTTCAAAACCGCGAGACCAGGCCGGTCTACAGAACATCGCCAAAGCGACGGAAGGCATCCCGACCGTGCGGTCTGAGGCTCAAGCGCTGACTGGCTGACGGCCTGTATAGACTCACTTGGTGTTTTTGTGTTATTTCTGTGTTTTATTACAGGTTGGACATCTGTTTGGGTTTTCATTAAAGTTTGGGAGGGATGTTGCATCCAGCAGGACGCATTCTAGCGTTCCACTGCTGATGTAAGACACTGTACACCCACCCACCACAGGCGTCACCAGTCAGGTGACCCTGGTAATAAAAGGGGCCGGGCGCACGTGCCCTGGGCCAGCTACTGCACCATACCAGCCTGTGTCCGTGTCAGTCCTTTGCCCAGCATGAGGGCCTAGCGCCCAACGTAACACTAGGGAATGAATAGACACTCACGGGATAGGCTCGTAGATGTGAGTTGGGAGAGACTCTGGTGAGGAACAAAGGTAAAGGCCAAAAAAAGGGACAAAGAGCCACTTCAGGGACCATGGACAAAAAACAGGCAGACTGACTGAAAGCTGTAGGGAGTAACAGGAGTAAGTCTGGACAGTCATGGTGTAATGCGTAGGACTGTTTAAAGGAACAGGAATGTAAAAATAATGGATAGAGATACAGGTGGGGACACAAGAAGATGAGCAGGGAGAGCCTAAATGTGTGTGGTGGGTTCCAGGGGCAGGAGGGAACAAAAGGGGAAACCAGAGAAAAGCATGCGGACTAGATAGAAAATGATGTCACTGAAGCCACAGAATAAGAACGTATAGGTGGTTATTGGTGGTGACATTTCTTTTGTTTGAATTTGCAGTGGTTGTTAAAAGCTTTAGGTTGAATGAAGACTTCAGCTCAAGGACGAGGGAAGATGCATAAATAGCATGGGATATATGGAACATGGGCCTACGCGACGCGGGCTGGTACCCACTGGAACACGCAGACTATTCCGTTTTGATGCAGAAGGCTCCACCGATATTTTTTCATTGCTAAAGAGAACGATGCACAGAGCGCTGGCGATGTATATGAAAGTAAGCCACAGACAGTCAGCAGGGGAGGCTGGAGGTTTAACCCCTTTGGTGCTCAACTTTTCTTTTTTTCACATTTGTGGCAGTTTGCGCTTATGTAATGATCATTTTTTCCACAAAAGATATCCGAGGCAGCTCGAGTACTTTTTCCCTACATGTTGGTGGTTTTAAAGTTAGCAGGCGGTAGTGCTTGAATCTAGAGGGGCCTCAGAAAACAGATACAATATAACAACATTCAGTCCCCCCCCCCCCCCCCCCCCAAAGATAGGATAAATTGCATGCATGTGGCATTTTCCTTCTAAAAATGTCATGAACAAAAGATTTTCTGTGGTAAGATCGCCCTCTTCCCAGGTTCTCGTCTCAATCATCGGGGGTTCGGCCTCCTTGCATAATTTAATGATCATAGAGAATCTCTGTCCTAATCGACCGGATGTGCATAGGAGCAAGAATGATGCTTCTGCTTGAACAGCAGCATGGACATAGCACCGGCCTGAGGGTGTGGCTCCTGCCACTAGGGGCGCCGGGGCAGGATGGGCCGTAGGCTTCTCCAGTTCCACTAGGGCCATACGATGGAGCTAGGAACTGCCACAGATTCTTCTAGTTTCAACAACATAAAAAGATCTGGCTCTAAAGCTGGAGGAGGTACACCAATGAGCTCGATGGAGTTTGTGTTTAAGTTATGCCGCGTAAAATGGTGCCCATGACTGTCTCCTTGGTAAACGCCGGTGCCAGAATTCCTAAACTGGTGCAATCCGCCCTTCCGTGTGTGGGAACACTGTTCGACTCAGGTGAGGTAAAGCGCAGCTTCACTTCACAAGAGTTCAAAAGATGGAGGTTTTGCTGAGAACAGACGAAGGAAAAGTGAAGGAATATGCCCAACAGGACAAAAGAATGCAGTGGGACCGGTACACAAGGAGGCAGAACAGTCAAATCTACATCTGCAAAAGACGGGCGACTGTGAAGAGTCAACTCACATGTGGAACACAACTGATAGAGCGCGATCGTGCTCTTTTCCATTTGTAGGGGTGCATCATGATCATGGGTAGTTTGCACCTGCATTTATTTTGTTGTGTTAACATTTGGTCATTAGCATGTGATATGTAATAACATGTAAAGGTGAAACAATAGAAATATTTCGTATAATATAAAGAAGTTAACATGGTAGTTGTGTTCTGAATAATGTAAATCCTAGTATTCGTTTATTATAACTGACTGATGAAGTTCATTTATTGATCTGTAGTGCCTTGATTTAAATATGCAACATATTAATGTCTGCACATGTGTGCTTAACTGAAACTTTAATGTGCAAAATCCATGTAGGTTGCTTACAGTCATTCATGTGTGCACATAATGTGTTGATTTAGAAATGCTCAGTAAAATGGTCGTTTATATGGGGTTTCATAAGGCCCACAAGCTATTTCCCTATGTTGGCCGATTTCTGCAGGCCTGAAATGCATTTTTCCTAGAAGCTCTCATATTAGACTCGGTAGCTGAATTTCATGTGCATGTTTGGTTTGTTCTTTCTCACGTTTCTGTTGCAGATGGAGAAAGTCATCTTTGTTAGTTAGAATAACGCTTTTGTTTTAGTTGTTTTAGGAGTTAGGCTCAGGGAGGAGAGGATACATTTGTACAAGGAGCGCTGATAATGTGGGACGGTGTTCTCTCTCACTGGAGAAGGCCTGGGAATCAAGGTCATCAAGCCAGAGGCTGAGAGAATCTAAACTGAGCAGAAAATCACCTATGAGGAGATGTCCAGCTGGATGAGGCGATCGGCCAATGCGCAATGGGCGTGTTAGGAGAGGAGATCGAAGAGGAGAGAAGGAGCATCTTAGAACGACCTCTGTAGCTTTATGCTACGTGACCCATACAACGTGAGTGCACTTCTTAGGAAGTCTTCACACACTGACACCTTTTCCTGAACTTGCCTTGGGAATGCCAAGTAGGGATGTCATGTTAGTAGTAATGTTGGGACAGACTAATGCTTTTTACCCACAAACCTCAATGAAGTCTGATCTTGATGTGGGGGCATTTATTGCCAGCGTTCTGAATTTGGAATTTGTCATTCTTTCCATTGGGAGTATGAGCTAATGAGTTATTTCTCCCCTCCACACTTCTAAAGCAGGTACAAATGGTCCATTGACCGGGGGTTCCAGAGTACATTGACAAAAGGGAACCTGGCCCCATCACAACCAACAACAACGTCAAACCCAAAAATGGTAGCTTAACCACAAAAGCGGAACAAAGGATTGACTTCAGTATGCCAGTCGTCGCAGAACGGGTGCTGTGCCTGAGGTGTGGCTCGTCGTGTACAGACATCATGAGTCTGGACAAAGGTCAAGATGACCACTGATCACTGTTCTTGCCCAACACAGAGGTTATGTGTGAGTGAATAGGAACAGAATGTTGCTAAAAACAATAGCCCTTGTGATCAGTCCAGTATGCCTCATTCTACATCATGCATCACACTCGTCTGCAACCAGCACCTAGCATTTCTGTTGGTGGATCACCGGAAGTCAATAGTCACCTGTTTCTAGTGACTTAGGACAATATAGATGTCTGACTGTGTGCCACCATCATCAAGCGGTGCATAATCAATGTGCCACAACAAGATGCCAGTGAGGAAAAGTACCAGAGTGAAAATAATCCATGATACTTTTGTGCGACAAACATGATGTGGTTTATTTAGTGTAATTCCTTATGATTGAAATTAGGATGGTGCTTAGTTTCTATTTCACAAGCGTAATATCACACAGAACTCCTTACAGAGTTTACCTGTTGCTCACAGAGTTTTTTAACTAACTGCACTTACTTAGTCGTGTAATTTATTTGTGTGACTGGTGATTGTCTAAGCTATTCTTTCACATGTATTTACCGCAGAGTAGAGTTGAGATACTTGCTTCTCGCTTGCAGCATTTTTGTTGTTATATTTGGTGGTCAACCATAGTCAAAAACCAATTTACTTCAGTACAAAATTTATGGGAAATGCGCATACTACTCGTAACTCTTGCTTGAACTACATGTACTGCGCGTTAATACAACTATGCGACTCTGCACAGCACTAGAAAAAAATCGAAAAAGTCATAATCATATGACAAGTAACCTGTCGATTCCAACAGTACTTCCATGAAATCAGTCTACAATTTAATACTTCTTGTTAATTCTAATTAATTAATTCGATTGAATGAATGCATTGTAACAATTAGGACTTTTTCTTGTACTTTCAAATGGGAGCAGCTACCACCTGATCTCTTCTTTGGGTACCGGTGACTTCAGGGGAGATGTAGTTGAGGAGGAGCGACATAAAACTCCCATGAGAGAGCTGATGCCTTGATGTTTTCCGCGCTCTGTACAAAAATAACGGGGCCCGTGTTTCCACCTCCCAACAGGGGTGTAGCTTAAGGGGGGATGTTTAAGGTGTTATAATCCCCCCTAGTAAATCTATATTCTGACAAATAGTTGGGTCCAGATGCTTTCAGTTGGGTATGGTGAGATGTCTGTCGGATTCCACCAGAAATTGTTCCATACACACAGACAAAAACACACACACACTTTCTCTGTTTTGAAAGTACTCAAAAATATTGGTTATTTTACAAAATATTGTGTTTTCTCTCTTAATGCTCCTACCAATCCGCATCCGTTTCCACTGCCCTTTAGGCATCGCTCATGCACCCTGGTTGTCATACACTGTATTTAAACATTATATGCCAGCCTGATTGCCGGAAAATCAGAAGCTCACAATCCCCCCCCCCCCAATCTCAATGACCAAGCTACGACCCTGGATCCCAAGCTGCATCAGCCACTAGCCCAGGCCAAGTACACACATTTCAGTGCTCCTCAGATCACCTGTGTGAGTTCAAGACATTCACTTGCTGCTGCCTCCCAAGGAGCAGGGCTTCACAATGGAGCCTGGCTAACTGGTACAAGAGCCTGTGTTTTCAGCGTCTATACAGCTGAAAGGACAGGAGGATGTACGCGGCGATAAATGAAGCTGATCCAATTAGCGGGAAAATAGCTTTGCCGTGAAGAAGCAAATCAAAAGCCAGAGAAACACGTGTACCTCATTGTTGCAGTTAATGGATGATGGCAGAGAGGGGTGGCAGAGGGAAGCAGAGCCCGGCCTACTTGCTAATCACTTGGAAGACAAAGCTGGTGTGCCAAAGTCCTACAAATAAATATTTCCTCCTCAAACGTTCTCCTCATCCCAGTCCTTACATCATGAGGTTTGCCTCGTTTAAGAGACAGAAATCACTTGCTCGTATCATTGCCCTCATGTGGTCTTTCTACAGTGACCGTACAAGGATCGCAACCTTATCAAAGGTATCAAGAATTAGTGTATAGGAAAAGTGAACAAAGGATTTGATCGGTCTAAAGCAATGGATATTGATCTTTATAGTTGGAAAAGAACTGAAGAAAGATGTAGAGTGGACCATGATGAGTAGTGAGAAGTGATGCAGAAGAACAGTTCACAGCCGCCCTGATCATTTTAATCAAGGGACAGTAATGATTTAATTGGAAATTGTTTGAAGGTATTTTTAGAGCCTTGATAAAGCATTATATTTAGCTAAACACATGCCGGCTGTACACTCAAGAAAAACTCTAAGGGGCTGATTATGATGTTGGTCAGTCTGTGTTGGACCCACCGACATCTGACAATGCAGTCCGCCCGCCGTATTATGATGCGGCATGCAGAGGCATTGGGGGGGAAGGACAGTCTGCATCACATCCGATAGGCTCAAGGAGCCGGTTGGTGTATCAGAAAACACCATTATCCCTTGAATGATGGCGGAGCCAGGATTATGATGGCACTTTCCTACAGCCTTTTCATGTCGGTCTTTCTGACCTGGGAAGACTGTCGGAAAGTGTCTTTGGGGGACCCTAGCTGGACACCCTTCCCCCTGGGTCTCCGCTATGGGCCCTGGGTGGGCACCCATGATCCAGGCACTGAATGGTGCCTGCCACACGGTGCAGGGATGTTTACAAACATCCATTTTACAATGGAAGCTTGTGCTGCAGGCCATTTTCACCCGCCGCACAAGCTTCGATTGTAGAATGCATGTCTGCGACCGTCCTATGGGCAGATGCATCGCAATTGTGAGAAGCTGGCCTAGCATATGATGTCCACTAATGTAAGTGGGAACATTGCACCAGTCCAGACAACCCTTATGGTGATTTAAGAGGTCTTAGACAACCTTAGAAGTTCTCTAAGTGGTAGCTGTGGAGAGTCCAGAAGGAGTGTAAAGCAGCTTGTTTTATCAGAATGCAATCTTTTACCAGAATGCAATATTATAGTATAGATTACGTGAAAAAGAACCACACAAAGTATTTATAAAAATATGTATTTATTATATAATACTCTCTAACACATAGAACTATCTCCTACTCGGAGATATGCACAATGCACACAATACTTTAGCACAGAAACACAGTAAATAGCATGTAATACACAGTAGACCCAGAGGGGGACCAAACCATACACTAAGAAAGTGGTATAAGAACCACAACTCGAGTCAAGACCAGGTCGAGAGGATGTAGAAGTGCTGGGGACCCAAGGAGCCACCCAAGATGAGTAGATAGGGACCCCAAGGAAAGTGTGTGCAGTGTGGGAACACGACTGTGTGCTCCGTACAACTCTATGAGTAAGTCGCGGTTTGATTTTTAAAGTTTAAGTACCCTTCCCAGTGGACCCTGAAGAAACCCTGTGGATACCCAAGTACCCACGTTACCTACAACAGGGAAGCCGGGTGCATACGTGTGAAGTGGTGTCGGAAACCGCCGTCGAACACTCTGGAGGACTTCAGGAAAGTGCTGGAAGAGGAGAAAGTGTCTGGTGAAATCCGAAGGTGGATCCAAGTTGAGAGGTACCTGCAAACAGAGGGGACAGAGTCTATGTCACTTAGGAGTGACCTGACGTTTTGGAAGACGAATGCCCTCCAATGTCGGGTGTTGCAGGATGGATGACGATGACCTTGACTCTGCAGCTATGAGCACCAGGCGATGCTGAGGAGGCCCAGCAGCCATGCACAAAGGATGTCGAGTGCTGAGGGGTCGGTGTCCGGCGGGAGCACCAACAAGCCTTGGCAAATGCAACCAACCCAGGAATCGAAGAAGGAGCAAAATCAGGACCAGCAAGGTCCAAGGGACTCACCAAAAGCAGGGGAGTCAGGGCAGGCCCCTAGTAAACAGGGGAACCCAAGAGAAGCAAAAGTGACACTCAAGTGGACCCACAGGCCGGAGGCACTGGAGTCGCGAGAGTACCTCAAGCAGCTAACCAAAAGCTGCAGGCCATGATGCACACAATACGGTGTGGCTAGAGATTCTGATCACTGGAGGTTTTTGAGGCTGGGGCTACTTGGAACCCGAAGATCTTCTTGGAAAGAAGTCAACAAGCCTTTGCAACTGCAAGTTGACGTGGTGCACAGGAGTTCAGTTATTGCATACCCCACGAGGGATACTGGCCTCAAACTTGATAACAGGGCAGGCCTCGGGAGCTGTGGAAAATGACTACCTGTGTTGCAGAACCTTTCAGAGTCCAGAGGAGCTCAGGATCAACAGACCAGTCGACTTAGTTGCAGTGACTGCGAATGCAGGGGAGTGACTCCTTCATTCCGAAATAGATTTTTTCAGGTGTATTTGATGCTTCACAGGCCTTTGAATGTTCTTGTATGATGAACAGGCACAGACGATGCACCAGACTGGAAGGGAGACGAAGTCAGGCCCAAACAAAGTCCAGAGTGCCCATATGGTAGAAGAAGCAGTGGTGTTTGATCTGAATCTTATCCCACGACAAATCTAGAGACTCACACCCTGGTAGGCCCTTAAATACCCTAGGGCAAGGGTTGGGAAGATTAATGGGACACTCCCAGGGGAGGGTCTTGACAGGGGGAGGTTACTCCTATGTCCTTTGTCCAGTTTTGCACCAGAGCAGGGGCCAATGGCTCTCAGGACTGGTTTCAATTGGACTATGCACAGGGACACAGAATGTGCCTGGTAGAAATTGGATTTCTGGTTGGCTAGGGCAAGCGCCTAAGCCAGGCAGAAACCACCACTCTAGTCAGGGCAAGGGAGTTACACACCGAAGATAACCCCTGCTCACTCCCTTGGTAGCCCGGCACGAGCAGTCAGGCTTATCCCAGAGGCAATATGTAAAGCGTTTGCACAACACACACACACAGCAGCGACACACTAAGCACACGATAAAAGAAACTCCACACAAGGTTATATAAAAATAGCCTTTGCATTACTCATAAAACACATTAGAACACAATCACATATATACACTGTGCCACCTGGCACTGGGTATTACTTTACATGGGATTATATACAGTACAGGGCCAATCGGGCCACTGTCATAACCATTAGAAAGCACAGTTAGCAAAGTAGCTAGTAACTACTGGTAACCTTGCACTTAGCAAAACACATTATGCACTTAGCAAAACACATTATACATCAATCATGAGGTATGAGCGCATGCACATTAGCATAAAACATATTAGTTATAAAGCACCATAGGCATATATCCTACATTAGCAGTGCACTTCAGTGACACTTTGCATAAACACATTACGCCTCATCAGCAGTATACTAAAATACCCACTTACAGCTGGGCACACATGAGGCAATAACCCCGTTCAGGATGGCATCAGTACCAACAGAAATGCATGTAACAACCATTATTTTTGGGCACATGTCATACATTCTACCTGCCCACCTTCCACCCAGTACATATTACCTGCACATTAGCCCACAGATTTCCTATAGCACCTTAGGGCATAACGCAATAGGTATGCTTGTAATCTATAGCCATCCTTAGTAACCTATATGTAAAGGGTGCACACATCATGACCCTAAGCTCATTGGGCCCCTCTTAGGCCTAGGGGTGAACATCTACTCACCAAGGCCCCTGAAAGAGGACTGTAGCTGCCCACAAACAACAATGCCCCCGTGTAGCAAGCAATCCTGCAGCGGACCGTGATTAGGCCACTTCCTGACAAGGCGGCCTTGCTGCAATTCCAGTAGCTAAGTTGGAGCGTGTCCGAGGCCCCTCACCCACCGGGGCCTAGCCGACCGCTATGCAGGCTCAGAAAAGGAGGAGCTAACCGCCATAAACGCCCTCTGTGCCACCCCGGCCTTGGACGCTGCAGAGCCGGGCTTTTTCTCTGTAGTTCCTCACAACGGGACCTCACAGGGGACTGGCACACTATGTAGACCCCGGGGGGAGGTGGGAGACCTCGATCGGTCTCCTTCTGCCTCCTGACAGCCTCCTGACATCTGTGCCTCCCCAACTGCACCCTGGTGGAGGCGCGAGGGTCTACTCACAGGGTGGCGAGGGTCCTGGACCCAGAGGGTGTTCCCGTCGCTTTCCTTACTCGACGTGGTGTCCTGCTGGGCAGGGCTGTGGCGAGTAGCAGCTTCCCCTCTGGGCTTCGGGATGTTGCAAGGCAACGTGGGTATTCCCTGGCTTTCCTGCTGCCGCCTCAGCTTCACTTCCCGCTTTTCGGCCGGCAGCCACTCCCAAAACCAGGCCGCAGCCGCCTGACTCCCTGTCCATGGTTGCTCTCGCCGTATTTGCATAGAAGGAGCCCACTCCTCGGCTCAGGAACCCAACATCAAAGCGCCCTTTACACACACAGCACTGAATAGGGGGGAGGGGCACCAACAGGCACACCGGCTGCTCTCACTAAAAAAACGGCTGCTCTCACGAAAGGAGCCCCCTCCTTGGGCTCACGCAGTGAAAGTCCAAGAGCTCACCACACACTTTCCCCTACACAGGGATGAGAGCTACACCACGCTCTCCCAGCTCTTCTTGCAGGTCAGTCAACAGCGCTCACCATGCGCTCTAGTTGAAGGGACCAGGGGTAGTCAGTCCTCACCACGCTGGGTGAAGAATCAAAAGCGCTCAACACGCGCTGAGTTGAAAAGACTCACAGGGCTAGTGGGACACAGGCAGGCCAGCACACAGGGTCTTCCAGTAGAGGGGGAGTCCTTTCAGCCCCCTGCCCCCCAGCAGGCAGCAGGTCAGCACTTCCTGCAGACCAGGTCCATGGCGGTTCCTCCTGGTCCTACGCAGTCTTTTGTTCTAAGCAAGCCCTTCAGCAGCACCTTTTCATGGGGTCACAGACTCAATCTTATACCCCGTAGTGTCTTTGTTCATCCCCTGCCACAGGGCTCTGCGTCTGGTCCAAACCAGTTCTGTGGGCACTCACACCTTCTCTAAAGGTGCACCACCACCCCCTTTGTCAGTGTAGGCTCTTGCCCAAGACTCACCACAGGGGGGCGGAGCCAGCATTGTGGAAGACAGGCACAATCCCATTCAGTCCCAGGTGCTACTCCTCCCACCACTCCAAATGCAGATTGTCCTATTCAGCCTAGTGCTGTCTCACCCAGCCCCTGTCACTCTAGAGCCAGACATGCAATACACATCAAGCATGCACAGAGACACATAGCACACAGAAATGCCATCTTCTAAAAGTGCCATTTCTAAAATAGTGATAATAAATCTGCGAACACCATTGCGCAGCATTTATTACCACTATTCCAAACATACCAAACTTGACCACTCTACTCCTCTCAGATCAGGAATTACCACTGACACATTTATCAGGGAATCCCCAATGCATTCCTATGAGAGGGCAGCCTCACAGTAGTGAGAAACCAAAATGGCTGTTTGTCACTACCAGGACATGCCACACAGTTAAGGCACATGTCCTATTTTTTACCTACAATCCACCCTGCCCATAGGGCTAGCTAGGGCCGACCTTAGGGGTGACTGAAAAGCAGTAAAACGGGAGTAACAGATGTGGCACCCATTTCATGTGCCACGTCACAGCAGCAGTAAACTGCGCGCGCAGGCCCTGCAATGGCAAAGGCATGAGACAGGTTTGAAAGGCTACTTTGGTGGGTGACACAATCAGCACTGCAAGCCCACCAGTAGTATTTAATTTACTGGCCCCGGGTATATGAGATACCACATTACTGGGGACGGATAGGTACATTAAATATGCCAAACAGGTGTAGACCAATCTTACCACGTTTTACCATAGAGAGCACATGCACTTTACACTAGACAGCAGTGCTAAAGCGCCCAGAGTCCTAATACCACCAACACCATGTCAGAAAATAGACTGGGAGGAAGGCAAAAAGTTCAGGAATGACCCTGCAAAAAGGGTAAAGTCCAACAGTGCGCCTCATGCAGACTGAGTGGTGCTGGCTAGCGCACCCACCCCACCCTATTACACTAAATCCTGTCTGGGAGGTGGTCACACCTCCCTGTGATAGGATGCCTATTGTTCTGCTGTCTCCTGCTCGAGCTTGGCTTAGCTGCAGTTGGGCAGAATCATGTCTCTGGTCGGCAGCATTTTGTGCTGTCCAGGTCAAGAAGGATGGTACTGGGAACACTGAGAGCCTAATGGAGGGCTCTTCCAGTGCTTGGAATCATACCTCCTACACCGTTTACGGTGTGGGGGTATAATTCCGACATGTTTGATACCAAAGATGATCTTGTTAGTTGCAGCCGGTTTCAAAATGGTCATCGCGTAATTAAGCGGTGCTCCTCTATATAGTATATGGCTGCTTCACTGACAACCCAGGAGAATGGACTCCGTGGACTGCAGGGGTGTCCTGCTCATGCAGGGGCACCCTCTCACTTAGAACCAAGCACCCCGCCTTCAGGATTGTAAAGGCCTGCTAAAGGGGTGACTTACAGGTTTTAAGCGCAGTGACCCTAGATATAGGAAACCTATATCTTTCGTAAGTGGTGCAAGCACCAGCTTACACAGGCTGCCATGTCAGGCCTGTAGTTCCATTTTTAATGGTCTCTCGTGGGTGGCATAATACATGCTTCAGCCAATGGGAGACCTCTGTGGTACCTTAACCCTGGGTACATGGGTACCATATACTAGGGACTCATAAGGGTACCCCAGTATCCAATCCCGGGGGTACCTAAGTACGGAACATAACAATTTAGGGAGAAAACAGATAAACTGGGGTCCTGATTAGTAGGATCCAGTCAGATACAGCGTAGCACCAGACAAAAAGTGGGGGTAACCATGCAGAAGGATCCTACCTTCCTACAGTAATACTGTGGTCGGAACCGCCGACCTAAGGTCGGGCAGTTCCAATCCGCAACGGTCAGACCTCGTAATAAGTCCCTAAGATGTTTGGCGTGAGATGAGTTTTTATGTAACAGAGCTATGGGTTTGCATCTTTATATCCTGAATAACTGGAAGAATTAAAGAATTTGATGAAATCAACAGAATGCTCTGTGTACTGTAATTCTCTAAATTATCAATGAACTGGTGTATCTCCTGCCATAGGATACAACTAAGGGTCACAGCCTTGCTCACAGGTGGCAGCATTCTAAAATACTTCTTTTGTGATGAGAAAAAAGTAAGGTAACCCTCTGCTATTTGAGTGTGTCTCTATTAACTCTCACCTGGCGACCAGGATCTTACTGTGATCTGTCTGAAACACTGGTGATCTCTCTCCTTGGAAGGTTCCATGCGAGGAAGGAGCTTGCTATGGTGTCTCAGCCCACATAGATATGTTTGCAAGATGTTGAGGTGCTTCACTTTGAGCTGCAATGAACTAGGACCCTGTGGCATCTGTATTACATATTCCCACGTAGTGTGGTGTGAAACAGTTCTTGAGGATTGGACATCTCTGCCCATATTGCCTATTAAATGTGTGAAATCAAAGAGTCTCAAAACCAGAAAACCCAGGCCACCATGGGAGTTAGCTCAAGGGATCCAGCAGTGAATTCTTTAGTGATTATGTTTTTATTAGCTTCCTGCTATATCATCTCATCCCTGTCATTGCTTTCCGCCTTTACTGTCTGTCCTTTTCATCTTGTTTTCCCTCCGATGGCTCTCACCTCCATCATCTTTCTTATCTACAGCTCCTTCCTCCATCACTATTCCCTTCAAAGTCTCAGCCCTCCATTTCCTGTCTTTTTCATCACCTCATCTCTCCATCTTCTCCATAATGTATTCCCTCCTTAACTCTTCACTTCATCACCTCTCATATTTTTCCACTTTTAATTATGTCATCTCTCTCTCTTCATGTCTTCCCTCCTTATCTCTCTCCTTCACTTGTTGCCCCATCGTGTCTTAACTCCTTTACCAATATATTGAATATTTCTCCTCTTTCTCAAACCGCCGCCTCATTCTTCCCATCGTCTGTCTTATCTAGAGTCTTTCACTTCCAGAAGGGTAGTGAGGAGGGTGGGGGGAGCGTGCGGTGGGGGGTCGAACACTGGGGGGAGGGGTAATAATAATAATTTGCAAAACTTACTCGACACTGCTGGCCGCCTCCCTCCTGCTAGCCTCTTCTTGGGTCCCAGCAGCCCCTGGGATAGACTCCCAGCCAATCCATGTGCTGCAGAGCAGCTCAGGGATTGGTCTGAGTGGGATGAAAAGACGCCCTGCTCATACCAGGGTGTCTGTGGGGATTTCACCAGCCTGGCTGCTGAATGCAGCCGGGCTGGAGAAACCTAAGTGCGCATGTGAGTTTTGGTCGGACTGAGACGGCCGGCCAAACACTTATGAGCACTTAAGGCATGCACAAGCACTCGTCCTCCACCCGCCCATGCCCCGCCCCTCCATGCACAAGCTGGGAAACAACAAATGAAACAATGCTAAAACATTGTTTTATTTTTCGTTTGCAGGCTCTGCCAGGCAGTGGGGCGACGCTCCATCGCCATTGTGGAGGAGCCGCTCTTGTTCACTTCGTTACTCTACCCTCCAGCCTCTGAAATCTGTGATGCAAGTTCTTAGCGTGCAAGACCTCTATAACTAGAGCAATCGTTTTGATCCTATGAGAGCTATTTCAGATGTTTTGATAGGTTTATCTGTTTGGTAAGGTTCTCATTCACTGGGCATTTGACGCCATTTCATCTCAACATTCAAAAGAGGACAGACCATATTTAATGGAAATGAAGTGCGCCAACAAGGCCGTAGAAGTGAAACCATCATTGATTAAAAAACCATGTCATTAATGGCATCTGAATATTCAGTAAGCATGGCTTGGCCCATGATGTGAGGTGGATAGAATTTCAAATGTTTGCTGTGGCTAAAGGTAAGCTCTATCCACATGTGTGACAGACCTGGCTTTGAGGACCGCTCTGCTCTCTGAAGTCCACCGCTACATTTCAGGATATGTTTGATCTCTACAGCCCGAGCCTGGTAAATCTTTGTAACATGATGGATTGTTTATCTGTCTGACACCTTTGCCTGGGAGCGCTCTATAGCATGAAGGTTATGGTTGCTGCTGCAAGAATCCTATGCAACGAAGGGCAGCTCTGCTGACCTGGGGAGCCAGGTTTGAGTCTCGGCAGGGACGCTCCACATCCTGTGATTCTGGGCAAATCAGTTAATCTCTCATGTAAAGCGCTCTGATACCTTTGGGTGGAGTTCGCGCTATATAAAACTTTAAAAAAAGAACTGGGGGAGGTTTGAAGCTTCATCCTATATAATCTCCAAGTGAAGGGATCGATGCCTGAGCCTGTAAGGACTGTATAACTGAGGGATAGTTCACCTGTCTGAGGACTGGACCTGTAGTAAGATCTATTCACTCTTTAGAACTCCCTGGAGAATATGTGCTGTACAATTGTGCTGAGGAGTAGTAGCAGTGTAGCAGTAGGGGTAGTAGTAATAGTATAAACTGAGAGGGATTGCTCTTATGTCTAAATCTGTTATCTGTATCATTTGTGTAACTTGGCCACCATCTTTGCTCTCTAAAGTCATCTACAGACATCAAAGCTGGTGCTGTGTAGGCCACTGCTGTAACTTCCGCAATCTACTGTAACCCTGCAAATCTGTGCCTGTGTGTGTGCGCCTTACAATCACTGCATAACTAGGAGTGCAGAATCGGTATGAACCTATGTACTCCGTGCATTTGTTATATCCATTGACGAGCAGCAGACTGGAACGATTTACCCACACACAGCCTCTTTACACATCACTGCCACGAAGAGGCCTCCACTGCTGAAGTGCCAGGAAGTAAGTACACTTAATCGAGTACACATTGCAAATAAAGAAATATCAACAAACGTAACTGAAAAAGGTTCAGAACGTTCAAATTGTACATGAAAAGTGTAGTTCACTTATTCAACCCTGCATTTTTCTAAAATTAAATCAAACTCTTAGATTATATATTTACCACGTTGCGATTACTTCCCTATACGTGGGTTGACAATCAAGTCTCTCTTCTATGTTTGTAGTTCTCTACACCAACCCCCTCTTTAGGCTGTTGGTGGTAACCAAGTGGAGAAGCAACAAGCTTTGAAAATGCAATAGGTCTCGCCTTTGACTAAGTTAAAGCCATTTGCTTTGCTAATGGTATTGTATAGCAAAGCAAACGGCTTTAACTTAATAAAAGGCGAGACCTATTGCATTTTCAATGCTTGTTTAAAATCTCACTCCCTCTTCACCATTTACAGGTTCCTGGAGACCAGGGTGACCCCTGCACGATCTTCCTCTGTCAACCCAGGGTCGGGATCCCCTAATGCTCCACCCCCCCCCACCCACCCCCCCTCAGGCTTCCGACGCTCTGTGTGACCAGCAGCACATCACGGCGCATTTAACCGTCACACAGAAAACGAGTGAAGTCAGTCTTCTGCTCTCTGCGCAGACTTTCAATGACCTGACCCGAGGATTCACACCCCTCATACCTCGCTCACCCCGCCCCCCGCCCCGTCTTCTTAAAGAGACACAGAATTAATATACCACCACCTGAGGTGTTTTCTGCTGCGCAGAAACACAATGAAGCCGCTGCCAGACATAAACAGCAAGTATTGTGGTATAAAAACCACTAAAACAGTCAGCCTACTGCACTGTTAACAAGCATCGATCTCTTGTCTTTATGGGGCCATGAGAAACACATGGCCCCATAAAGATAAGGACACAGACTCTTGCACTACGCAGACTCTTCCAGGCCCCAGACACTTACACTCAGTGGTCGAAGTGGGGTAAAAAAAGTAGGGGATCTGTGAGTGGAGAATCAGAGGGCGGGAATAACCCAAGAACTGGATCAGTGTGCGGAGTCAGAGGTGTGGCCAGAATACGCAAAACATCTCAATTTTTTGTATTTGTTTGACATTTCACTGACCAGTTACAGCTTATGATGTTATTTAATTCAACAAATGGATACACATAATTATTTAAGGTTTAATATGAGTTACTGACATTAAAATACAATCACAAAGTGGGATATGTTTCCAATCACAGAATGTCCCAAATACGCTTAAAAGTGGAAGCACAAACCATTTGTCTCTGGCCCATGGAGTTTCTGTCTACAGCACTTCTCCCTTTTTCCACAAGAGCAGTTCAAACATAAATGGGAAAAATATCCTAGTTTGCAAAAGTTTTCTAAATAATTATGGGTGACTTGTGTTGCTGCAAAGAGGACGGCCCTTTGCAAAGGTTGACTGATCACCTTTCTCACAGGTGCATTTGTATGTTACACTAGCACTAATTAGGCAAAATCTTTCCAGAGACTGTTAGCATGTGTAAAAATGTCAAAATAATAAAGTGGCAGAAAATATACTGCATTCGGTTGCAGCCTTTTTTTGCTGCATAATCTAGTCAACAATGCGACATAATTTTGTCTTCTTTTGCTGCACAATTCCAGTGGCCCCAAAGCAGGCAGCATGTCTTAAAAGTGCTTGAGCATGAAGCAGAGAAATGTGAAGTTTGCGTACATAGTTTGGTGTGCGTGCAAATCCTGCTTTGCCAATTCCTGGTGAGTTGCAGCTACTACTGCTGAAACAAGGCCAATGGAGGTACCAATGGGTGAGGCGGACTGCCTCAATGGCAGGGCCGGCTTTAGCGCTGGTGGCGCCCTGTGCAACAATGTTTGTTGGTGCCCCCCCGATGACCACCTCCACCATGGATTCCCTCAATCCCACCCTTTAACAGTGCCCCGAATGTCTCCATAACTACACTCTCTCTCAGATGCATTTAATTTGATTCACAGCGCCAGTGTAGGGTTTCAGGGCACTTTACATCACACACACTACACAGAGACAATCAATAATACGTGTGTAAATCACTGTATAGGAAATGTTACAGAAGACAAAGGGCCACCTAAAGTCAGCACCCGGTGGGAACACACCGGTCGCATCGCCCTAGAGTTGGCACCTCTCAAGGGTCCTGTGACCTCGCTCCAGGGTGTGCTGCTTCATAAGCCTGCCCGCAACACTAGAGGTGAACTTCAGTATGGGTTGGAGGGGCAGGCCTCCAAGGTTAACCCACACTTGCCCCCACTAGGGTAAACATGCTGGTGCTAAGACACCAGGGCTTCTATGGTCTTGCGGGGTCTTCTTAGGCCTAGCATGGGAATGTGCTCCCTCAGGAGAGTGGTCTGGTGGACTGGTCATGAAGTCTGAACCTGGTTCCCCAATTCCAATTCGGCAGCTCTGACCATAGTGCCACATCCTCTCCCCCACTGAACATCATACTGCCCCACTGAGAGAAACTTGCATGGCCTTCAACTACAACCCAGTTGTGCCCAGCTATAAATACCTGGATGTGACTCAGTGCAAATTACGCACTAGACAAGAGCAATATGCTGCCTAAAAAACATAACAACATCCTGAAAAAAGCAAACACTCATAGGGAATGCAAGATTAAGTTAAGCATGTGAAATGTAAGCAGGAACAACATGGTTAACTTCATGCATTTACACTCACTAGTCAGAAATCAGTGAGTGATTGTGCCTGAAAAGTTAAGGACATGACTACAGGGCCCGGAAGGGACCCGCTTCAATGTCCATTGCTTATGTCCTTACAAAACGCAAGCAGTATGGTAAAAAGACCACATCCATGAACACCTAGCCATGGTACGCATTTTGTTTTCCTATCCACCCATCAATCCGGCATTGCAGTATCTCCAGGAATGGTGCACATCCTCATTCCGGGAAAACAATGCGTTTTCAGAGAAAAGATAAAACAAAAGTAGCGCTTCACTGGGAAACTCAATCTGGCCGCTTTGTGAACACTGCCATGCTTTATTTCGTTTTTTCTTTATTTTTCATTTTTTGAACCTTTCATTTCTCTACGTCCCGAAGCTGTACTCTGGTATAGAATAATGTCAGAAAAAGACAACACTTGCAGCAAAAGTATTTTTCTTTTTTGGATCCATTTCACAGTTGAAGAAATACACGAAAGGAGGAAAGAGAGGATGAGAACCCTTTCTTGAAGTCACGGTTTTCAAGAGGAAGAAAGGGAGGGGGGGGATCAGCTGCCAGCGACGGAGCAGAAGTGGACACTGTCCTTCTCTGGCAAGAAAGAAAAGACAGAGTCCTTTTCCTTCTCTGCACACCGCCCGTCCCCGAACGGCGGGAACTACGAACCGTCTCTGCAGGCCTTGGCGATTTCTGCCGTCCTGGGACGCATTATTAAAACGAGAAAAGTAGGGGCACAGGATCTAATGAATTATAGAAGTAGGGGCACGCCGTGCCCTGCCGATCCCGCCCACTTCGTCCACTGCTTACACTCCTCAAACTCTTCCACTCTGCGACCTCTCCCAGTCCCCAGACTCTTCCACTCTGCAGCCTCTCCCAGTCTTCAGATGCTTTCGCTCCTCAGACTCTCCCAGTCCCCAGACTCTTCCACTCTGCAGCCTCTCCCAGTCCCCAGACTCTTCCACTCTGCAGCCTCTCCCAGTCTTCAGATGCTTTCGCTCCTCAGCCTCTCCCAGTCACCAGACTCTTCCACTCCCCAGACTCTCCCAGTCCCCAGACTCTTCCACTCTACAGCCTCTCCCAGTCTTCAGATGCTTTCGCTCCTCAGCCTCTCCGTCACCAGACTCTTCCACTCCCCAGACTCTCCCATTCCCCAGACTCTTCCACTCTGCAGCCTCTCCCAGTCCCCAGACTCTTCCACTCTGCGACCTCTCCCAGTCCCCAGACTCTTCCACTCTGCAGCCTCTCCCAGTCTTCAGATGCTTTCTCTCCTCAGACTCTCCCAGTCCCCAGACTCTTCAACTCTGCAGCCTCTCCCAGTCTTCAGATGCTTTCGCTCCTCAGCCTCTCCCAGTCCCCAGACTCTTCCACTCTGCAGCCTCTCCCAGTCCCCAGACTCTTCCACTCTGCGACCTCTCCCAGTCCCCAGACTCTTCCACTCTGCAGCCTCTCCCAGTCTTCAGATGCTTTCGCTCCTCAGCCTCTCCCAGTCACCAGACTCTTCCACTCCCCAGACTCTTCCAGTCCCCAGACTCTTCCAGTCCCCAGACTCTTCCACTCCCCAGACTCTTGCACTCCCCAGACTCTCCCTACCCAGACTCTTCCACCTGCAGCCTCTCACAGTTCCCATACTCTCCTCCTCCTCAGCCTCTTCCAGTCCCCATACTCTCCTCCTCCTCAGCCTCTTACAGTTTGCATACTCTCCTCCTCCTCCTCAACCTCTTCCAGTCCCCATACTCTCCTCCTCCTCAGCCTCTTCCAGTCCCCATACTCTCCTCCTCCTCAGCCTCTTCCAGTCCCCATACTCTCCTCCTCCTCAGCCTCTTTCACGTTCCCCTCCCCAGGCTCTCCCAGTCACCAGACTCTTGCACTCCCCAGACTCTCCCTACCCAGACTCTCCCTACCCAGAATCTCCCTACCCAGACTCTCCCTACCCAGACTCTCCCTACCCAGACTCTTCCACCTGCAGCCTCTTCCAGTTCGCATACTCTCCTCCTCCTCAGCCTCTTACAGTCCCCATACTCTCCTCCTCCTCAGCCTCTTCCAGTTCGCATACTCTCCTCCTCCTCAGCCTCTTCCATGTTCCCATACTCTCCTCCTCCTCAGCCTCTTCCAGTTCCCATACTCTCCTCCTCCTCAGCCTCTTCCATGTTCCCATACTCTCCTCCTCCTCAGCCTTTTCCATCACACAGACGTCTACGTTCCGAGCGCTCTTGTATTCCTCGGACACCTCTACTTTCAATGCTCTCCACCCCTCCTCCTCTCTCCAGAATCTAAATCCCAACCCTCCCGGTCCTCGCGCTCTCTTAAAGAGGCGGCCCTCTTGCAAGGGAAGCAGACCCAGTCTCTAGTGCCACCATATTCACATCGGAGCGCTTAGTGGCCTTGTCATGAGTATGAAGCGCTACATAAATGCCAGATACAATCTTCCAGGTGTTACGCTCTATGAGGGCAGATGCTCAAGAAAAATGCTTATCTTCGGATAACTATCGCTCAAGAGGTAGCAGGATCTCGCCCAGCCATCACAAACACCCGGGGAGCGAGTTCCTGAGCTCCCTCCTGGATCCCTGAGCCCCACAGTGCACTCTGAATGAGTGGAGTCGTTGTGCTTCGAGGAGCCGATCCCCCAGCTCAGCAGCGTGTGCCTTGAAAGCGTATAGTGCTTCCTATCTAGTCTAGTCTCTTTTGGTTGTAGGAGTTTATTAAGACAAATGTCCATAAAACATGACAAGCAACATCATTAAAAACATAATCTCATAAACCATCATCCTGACATATACCATCATTAAAAAGTAACCCTTGATGTTTAATAAACATGAAAAAGCGCTTCTCAGCCCTATCTGGCCCGGCCCTGTTTCTCTAGTTGGGCCTCCAGGACTGGTACCCGAGCTCCCTACAGCGCCCTGATGCCCCCGGGCCCTGGCTCGGGCTTTACAGACCCTACAACTCGTTCACTACTGCGAGGCACCGGCAATTCAAGCTTCACAATCACGACCACAGGCCCGGAGCAGTTTTATCAAGCGCCTAGAAGTGATTAGTTCACCCTTACACAAACAGAAGGGTGCAAATAAATGAGCACTTGTCTAGACAAGTGAAATGCGAGCCTAGCTTTGCGCGCCCAGCAGTGTTAGCGCCCTTGGCTAGAAGCAAAATAAAAGTGATTTATGTGTCGTGGCACAGCATAGAAATACTGTTCGTACATATAATAATAAATGGCTTTATAGAGCTGGCGCCTACAGGCCGACCGATTCGAGCTGCTATAAATAAGATGTGTTATTAGGCACCTGCCCGATGATGCTCAGTTCATCGTGAACAAGGAAAGCCTGCGCTGGCGCTGGCGCCAGGATCTCAAGTTGCGACTGATGGCCCAGCAGGCCCAGAAGATCTCCTTTCCTGCACATAAACAATCAATCATGGCGTTTTGAAACTTCTATGTGTGCTGCTTAATGCAGTACACATAGAGGTTGCAAAACGTCATTTGTTTGTGAATGTTTATGTGCGGGAAGGGTCACCTTACTGCACATAAACAATCAATGGCGATTTGCTGTTCTATGTGTGCTGCACGAGGCAGCACACATGGAAACAGCAAAAACGAGGAGAAATAAAAAAATTCTCCTTTTTTTGCCTATTTAAGACCAGGTTTTCCCTGGTCTTAATTTTGGCGCTGCCTCCTATTTATGCCACCCTTGTAAATAGGGGGCAGCGTCAAAATCAATGGGTGTTGCAGTGTAACGTTCACTGCAACACCTATTACACTCCACCTTTACGCACAGTACAGCGTGAAAGGGTGCCTTGTTTCCAAGGCAGCGTTAAGCCACGTTAAGTGGCTTAATGCTGCTTTGTAAATAAGGCAAAGCCCTATCGCCAACACGTCACTAAAAGTGACGCTGGAGTGGCGATAGGGGCTCGTAAATATGCTCCTATGTTTCTCGGTTCTCTCTAACAAAAGGATGAATGTCCTTTTTCCATCCCATCTTAGTGTGGATCTATCCTGTCGACATTTTTAGGTCTCGCCTGACCCAGCGCATGCGCTTGTCTGGCGAGACTTATTGAGAGGGCTCCAAAAAGTGCTACCAGGCCAGCCTAAAGCTACAGTGCATGTGCGCGGGTCGCGCTTTACCACGATTACTTTCACTTTCGCGGCCGCTTTGATGTTTGATCGCGATCACTTTCACTTTTGCGGCCGCGCGGCCCCTTTGATGTTCTCCGTGAGCCAATTTAGAGAGGCCGGGCGCCAAATGAAAATGTGCTTGGAAGGTTATTTTCAGGACCGCACAGAAAATAAACATTTACATTGTATCTATTGGGAGCACAGTTCGAAAACCAGAGCAAGTGGCGACCATATCCGCAAAGTGTATGCTGATTTATACACCTCTTAAACTACTAGTACTACACGAAACGATAGCAAACAGCAACGATCCTCCACTTTACAATTAAAACAACCAGTAAAAGCAAGACCTTATATAGCAACTGGGACTAGTGCATAACCATGCCTGTGCAGGTTAATGCAGTTCTTATTACCATGGCGGATGACGCATTCAGAAACTTCAAGTCTCACTCTTTCACAGTTAGATTCAAGCATTTGCAGTTGGGCCGAGTTCTCATTCGCAGCAGGTTAAATATCAAACCTGGAGAGAAGGCCTTGAACCTGGACCTTAAATGCTGCTCAGTTCAGAGCTCTGCATGTGTATCTGAGACTTTTCTTGCATTCAAGGACTTTTGTGTTACAATGCAGCATGTTCACCATAATTACAAATATTGGGGAGGGCTATTTGGTTTCTGCAATTCTTCATATGCGTGTATGACAAACCACTTTACACTACTTCCTTGCAAACGTCTTTGGATACCAATTAGAGAATAAAGTTGAAGACGCTCACCTAGACTCATAAGATACACTAATCCTTACGTAATCCTTACGAATCAAATACACATCTGAACTCAAGCAGAAACAAGCACTGGCAAAGCCAACAAGTCTGGCATAAACTGCCAGCCTTTTGCCAATGCTTATTTTGTTTTGTCATGGTTTTTGTGAAACTTTATTGTCGGGGGAATGGCCAGGCCCTCACCAATATAAGAAAATTAAAACAGGAAGCTACCTTGTGTGTGGATGTGCTGGTGGTTAATGAACAGAATACCGTCACTCAAAGTGAAGTTAGCCAATGGCTGAAGTGGGGGTATCCCGTTGCCCCATGTTTTATGCTAGAGTGGGCAGAAGAAGAACGTGAAGGACACAACACCAGATCAATGAATGAAGAGGAATGGATCAAATGTCCTATAAGTAAGGATATTATGTGTGTAATTTTAGTAAAATCAAAAGGTCTTAGCTAACCCCAGATCTAAAAATATCTGCTGTTGGTTCCCAAACACAAACAAAAATGCAGCAAGAGCTTTTACCACTCTAATGCAACTACGTGAAACAGACTAAAAACTTATATTAGTGAATTCAAAGTTGGCATCCCTTGACAAGTCTGAACAATAACTAAGAGCACCACTTGCTTGATGACCGCAATACTCTAGGGGATTTCCCATCAATTTCTAATGAAAACAACACTGAGGAAATAGTAGTGAAGTATTTCCATTTTGAAGCATGGTACCTTGTGTCTTCGCTTTTGGTTATGGGTTGTCCTCTTCCCGCATACACTCTACGTTAGTAAAAGTAAAAATATTGGCCCTTAAATATCTAACCCACATTTAGCTTAATTCTGCCTTTGACCACCTTTTGTTTACCCTTTTACAAATACTATGACTTTGTACGCTCACAGCAGCATGAATACGCTGTTATCTAAGGTGACAACGTTCACAGTAATCTTCTTGAGGTAAAAATACGAGGAGACTTTGGAAGTCCGATACAAGTTTCTTTTGCAAAAAGCAGACTCTACTAGTTTGTGCAATACTCACTTCGTTGTGCCAACTTCAGAACGAGGTTACACTTATTAGAGTGGCTGGACAACAACTCAATAGCATAAAATCAGATTATTTGAGTCTTTGAACACTTCATTGTCACATCCTTCATCAACTTCTAAAATATCTAGTGAATATGCATGGGGGAACACCTGTACTGCTGCAACCACATTACATACACAAACACAAGTTAATCAGAATGTATAGTGTTATTACAACAAGAAGGACTGCAAGCATTATTTTGAAAATCTCTATTCCACGGTTCCCAATTATCCCCGATAACCAAGACCGGATGCCACTCATGTTAAAGTATGGACAATTTGGATCTTGTGTAATTTCTTCACACTATCCTTAATGTCATTTATCTGTTCATGAATACTAATGGTTGTATTGGAGAAAACGTTCGCTCAGAACACCCCACTTTGGCTACATAGATATAATATAAGGCCATTCTATTATGCAAGAGCATGGTCTTCTGGCTATCTAACTGATCTGATATGAAACTTAAAGAAAATGTAGGTGGCATTGGCTACTTCTTCCAGTATCTGAGCATTGTGTCTAGTCTCTTGGATGGCCTGACTTACACCATAGTTGGTGAATAGGATGGAAAATAATCTGTTCTTTTCAGAGACCTCACGTTGCCTTCGCTTTTGCTGGAAAGGGTGAACATCAGAGTATCTGATAGTGTGGATAATGTAGCCAGGATAAATGACCCCAGCACATTCTTGAATAGGCGTTCTTTGCATAGATGATGATTGCACAGTCTTTTTGACATCAATGATTGTGAAACACTATGCTAGTAGGAAGATGATGTTCAAAAGGAGTTCCTACATAATGAATGGTCTCTACAACAATGTCACGCTCCCTTTGGCTCACAGTCACTCTTGTTAGATGTTTCTTGTTGTTCACAGAACTGCCTCCTTTCCGATAAACCAAATGAGCAACATCAGGTTCATTGCGACAAGTGGAATTATTGTAATCTTTTATGCTATACAAAGACTATCAGGTGGTGCTGGCATATTCAAGCAGTTTGTGCCCGTGATAAAACAGATCAAGACAAGTTTACTTTTTACTAGGCGGTGCTCCAATCAAAGGTACACAAAAACAATAAAGAAAGTCTATGACGCATCAAACTGAGAAAACTAGAAAAGAACAGGACTAGTGAAAAGTATTCTCTAAAATTCCATCTCCTTCACTGCAGTATAATCCAACCATACTTAAAGACAGTGAATAAGAATATTATTTGTCAATGAAAGTGTAAACATCATTAACGGAAACAATGCACCTGTAACATTGCAACTGAGGATATACGTGTATGTGTTCATGCATGGGTATGTGTAGATATATAAATTTATGTGCTCATCTCTCCATTTGCTTCTCTTTCTGTCTGATGGGTTTTGCGCATTCTTCATTCAAATGAGTGAGATCTTACTTGTATGTGTAAGTACGTTTGTGCACACGTTTGACTGCCTATCCTTCTTTGTGCATATGTTTTACTGTGCGTGCATGACTTTCTGTGTTTGCTTACCTTTGTGGCTGAATGCGTTCATGTATGTGTGGCAGTATGTGCATGGCTAAACACTTTTGTGTGTTCGCGTGAGGGCAAGTGTATGAGTTTCTTTTGCTGCATGCGTGTGACTGTCTGCGGTATCTAGCATGTGAATGCTAAGTGCCGTGTTCAGGATCTCCAAGGGAGTTTTGATCATTTTCATCTTTCTCTATTTCACAGGCTATGTCTGTGTGCTTTTCTGTGTGATATGTGTATCCCTGCATGTTTTATGCACGGTTGTGTGTGTGTTCATGGACAGCACTGTCCTTGCTTGTGTGAGCTTATGTGCATGTGAGAGGGTGTTTTTGTGTGCCTGTCAATTTGCCCGTATTTTATTGAGTGTATTTTTGTCTGCGCTTGAATGCTTGTCTGCATGTGTGTGTGTCTTTGTGTGTGCTCCTTTGTGTTCATGTGTATGTGTCCTCTTTCCTGTGCATGAGTGTGTCTGGTCTATCTATATTTGCAGTGCTTTTAGTGAGCCAGTCAAGACTCTCTCTACACACCTCCCTCTACCCACCTCTCTACACACCTCTCTCTACACACCTCTCTCTACACACCTCTCTCTACACACCTCTCTCTACACACCTCTCTCTCTCTCTCTCTCTCTCTACCTCTAAGTGGCAGCCGGAGCCTGATAGCACTGCTTGTCCTTTAAAAAAAAAAAACATTGGCATAGCCAATAGGTCTCGCCTTTGGGGCCTTATAAGTGTTTAACCATGCAACAGTTAATGTTGTTGCACCAAGTATATTGTGCTGCATAACTAAATACTTATAAGGTTCCAAAAGCGAGACCTATTGGCTATGCCAATGCTTGTTAATTATTTCCATGGGTAGGTTGAAGTTTGGCATCTGGGGAACGGTGAGAGTTCACTGGCCCACCTCATCTTCAGCCTGTGAGCTCCTGAGTCACAGATCCCTTTTGCTCCTCTCATCACTCAGTTTGACTTATGCATTCTCTGTGAGTTAATGCCATTGCAGTCACATACAAAAAAGGGTTAAGATCTCCAACTCTAAAGTTTAGATCCTTTTGTTGCCATGGAGATGTGTCTGTTTGACCGCCTGCTCATTCACAGGATGTTTCAATGATCTCTCCTTAAATAAAATCAAGGCCCTTTTCACCAAATGTTCTTTGTGCTCAGTGGAACATTCCTTAATTGGCAAAGATTCCTCAACTTTTCTCACCTTGTTCCAATGTATTTTCATGTTCACCTCCGGACCTACTGGTCAGGGTTGTCTGGCTCCGCCTGCTCACCCTGGTTCAGGGCTCTAAATGTTGGTGGCAGAGGCTTTTGTCCTTGGTCCCTGGCCCACAGGTGCCTCTTTCAGTTCCGATGAGTGCGTTCTGGCTATTATTGTTCAGGACCTTCTATGACTGCTCTTCACCCATGGTTACACAGGATTGAAGACTTTGTGTATCAGACACATTTACCCCTGAGTATGTCTGTTTCGGTTCCCAAGATAACTGTCCTGAACTGGGTCATTGTGTCTGGATAATCCTCTCATGTGCCTGTGTTGAGAACATTTTTCTTCAGACTAGGATGCCAATTTTTGGGTCAATCAATCAATCAGTGGTTGTTAAGCACGCTACTCACCCTTGAGGGTCTCAAGTCGCTGGAGGGGGGGTGGGGGGCGTGTATCCGTTAGCCAAAGAGCCAGGTCTTGAGGGCCTTCCTGAAGGTGTTCAGGGAGGGGGCGAGTCTGATGTGTGCCGGGAGCTCATTCCAGGTTTTGACAGCAATGTGGTAGAAGGATCTTCCACCTGCTCTGCCTCTGCAAATGCACAGGGTTTCAGCCAATGCGAGGTTGGACGATCGGAGGTTTTTTGGGGGTACGTGGAAGTGGATTCTGTCATTGAGGTATTTGAGTCTGGTGTTGTGTAAACATTTGTAGGCATGGGTGAGGATTTTGAAGGTGACTCTTTTCTCCACGGGAAGCCAGTGGAACCTTCGAAGGTGTTGGCTGATGTGTTTGTGCGGAGGGATGCAGAGGACGAGTTGGGCGGCGGTATTCTGTATTGTCTGGAGTTTTTGGAGTAGGGACTTGTTTATGCCGGCGTATAGTGCGTTTCCATAGTCCAGTCTGCTGGTGATGAGTGCGTGGGTGACTATCTTCCTTGACTCCAGGGGGGATCCATTTGAAGGTCTTGCGGAGGATGCAGAGGGTTTTGAAGCAACTGGAGGTGACGGCGTTGATCTGTCGGTTCATGGTGAGGGATGAGTCGAGTACGATGCCGAGGTTTTTGGCGTGGTTTGAGGGGGTCGGTGGGCTTCCAAGGGCTGTCGGGCACCAGGTGTTGTCCCACGCTGAAGGGGTGGTACCGAGGACGAGGACTTCTGTCTTCTCGGTGTTGAGTTTAAGGCAGCTGTTGGTCATCCAGACTGCGACCTCCTGCATTCCTTTCTGGAAGTTGAGTCTGATGGTGGCGGGGTCTTTGGTGAGGGAGAGGATGAGCTGGGTGTCGTCAGCGTAGGATACGATGTTGAGGCCGTGTTGTCGGACGATGGCAGCGAGGGGGGCCATGTAGATGTTGAAGAGGGTCGGGCTCAGCAATGATCCCTTTGGGACTCCGCAGGTGATTTCCATGGGATCAGGGAGGAAGAGGGGCAGTCTGATTCTTTGGCTTCTTCCAGTGAGGAATGATCGGATCCAGTCTAGGGCTGTTCCTTGTTTGCCGGCGTTGTGTAGTCTGGCAACGAGTGTGCGGTGGGAGACGGTGTCGAAGACTGCTGATAGGTTGAGTAGGATGAGGGCTGCAGAGTGGCATTGGTCCAGGGGGGGGTGCAGATGTCATCTGTGGCGGTGAGTTGGGTGGTCTCTGCGCTGTGGTTGCTTCAGAATCTGGATTGGGACGTGTCGAGGATGGCATTGTCTTCGACGAATCGTGTTAGTTCCCTGTTGACTGTTTTCTCTGCAACTTAGATAGAATCCTGAGTCTATCTGATCTCATCTCCATAGTGTTAGGGTGTGGGTGAGGAATTACCCTTAAGGCCCTCATTTCCTGCCAATTTCCAGGGTCAGCATACAATTCGAACTGTTCTCGTAGAAATGTTCCTGGGCGTTCTTTGCTGGCCTGTGTAACCCTGGTTATTCACTTTTCTGAGGCCTTGTTCTTGACTCCATTCAGTATTGGAGTGGCTTCCCTGAACTTTCCCAAATACTCTTTTGTTCCTCTGTCTCCCAAAGTGCTATCTCCTACGACATCATCTGTAGGCCTAGAGCAGGAGAATCTGGGTTTTAAGCTCACGAGGTCGGAGCTGTGTTGGTACCGTGGCAGTCTGCATTTTCTAGACCAATCTTACAACTTTCTTTTGGGCGTTTGCACATCATTAGTTTTTTGGGGCTAGAGTTGTGCAGGCCTGCATGACTACGCCAGTTCTTGAATTCAATGAGTTGGCTTCCTGTTGGTTCAGGTAGTTTCCATCTTATGGGCCCACCATGATACCATCCAAACCTTCCAACTTCTTCTGGTCCTTTACTGTAACACTCCTCCCAAGGTTGTCTTTCCTTCCTTTTTCTTTCTCTTTTTTACCCAGTCGTGAATGGTTGTTACACTCCCTACATAGGTTACCGCCTTCGGGCAGATGGATTCCTCTTCTTCATGTTTGTCCGACAGGTTGGTGTTGGTTCTCCTTGCTCAGTTGCACAGTCTTTTGGTCTGGTTGGCCAATGCACTGGTGGCCATGATTCAGGGCTGTTCTTGGGGCCATATCCAACGTCAGATTACGAGGAGTGTGTATTCATCTTGGGCACCTTGTGATGGGTCTTCCCTATCACATTTTGACAGTTTTGCCTTCTGGACATTGATACCCACCTTTGTGTCCCTATTTGGGTTGCACATGGGTAGGGGCCTTTTTTACAAGGCTTTGTTCATGAGCTCTAAACTCTGGCTAATTCAGGATACTTCTGTTCCTTGGTTAGCTGATGCTGTGGTGTTTCCTTCTAGCCTCTGACGGCATCCCTGTGGCCAGGTTTTTTGTTTCTGTACAATCTCATGATGTAAGGAGTGGGACAAGGAAGATGCACAAGGATGTAATGCCTCATTTACTTACCAGTAATCTGATTACTCTGAGTCCTGGTCTTCCAAGTCACAGTCATGGGCACCAAACCTCCCTGCCCAGATTGGCCGACCAAGGGCTACCAGCCTGCTTGGTATTTATAGAGTAGCTAGAGCGGTGTACCCCTATTATGACTCATGGAGAGAGTGAAGCATGGGTGAGGGAATAGCAATATGTCTTAGGGTAAAGTTTTTGTTTTTGCTAGGGCTAGGATAGGTAAATCATATCTCTGTAAAGATGCAAATCCCATGATGTAAGGACTCATGATGTAAGGACTGCAACAAGGAAGAGCAGGACTCGGAACAAAAAAGCTCACCAGTAAGAAATTGAGGTAATACCCTGGTCCTAGGTAGCAACACTGAAATACCTGAAGAGGAACGTTGCTGCTGGTGTCACTGGAAAATGCATTTGCGGGGAACAAATCACCTCCTGGGTCTACAATACAGAAGAAGTCCCAAGGTGTAAAGGGTACCTTGCACAATTTATGGCACACTCTGGCACTTCCTTTTTACAGAAGGGGCTGAAGATGCCCATGCAGCCCCATCTACAATATTGATGATGTGGGGTGTGGCCTATGCAAATGAAGGAAAACCAGTTACTCTGGGCCGCTTTACTGATATGGGCAGAGCTGCCAAAATGCTGTTCGGAGATATATTGTTCGTGTGCCACATAGAAAGTGGTGCACAATTAAACCCGGATTATGGGATCGGCAGAATTCCATGTGAATATGCCCAGTGGTGAGAATTATCATTATTGGACAGCTATCCACATGGAGTCACGCCTTTATGTGGACACACAAATCTACTGTGCAAAATTCAGCACAGAATTACCCATTACAAGGGGTTAATTCTCCTATTTACCACCTGCTTTTAGCAGGTAATAAATAGGAGCAGTGTCTTCTCTGGGGACTGGGTGGGTAAGGAAGAGAAAGGGAAGAATAGTTTTAGCAAGGGGACGCTTGGCTTGGCAAGGACTGGGAGTCAAGGCTTGGTTGCTGTTGCAGTCAAAGTCTCATGCAATTTTACCGGCTTGAATTTACAGTGAGCAAAATCATGTCCATTGTTCCTGGCCCCGGGAAAAACCAGGTGCAGCAGAACTGCATCATTCATGATCAGGCAGAGAGGTACCCAATCCAGAGATACTGTTGCGCCCGACTCGTAATGAGGCCCTTAGTGTGCGCCCCCAATCCGGGGCACCTTCTGGGAGAGAGTAGAAGATTCCTAGGGATCACTGGCATAACGAAACTTGAGGGGGGCTCCCCTGCAAGACATGTGGAGGGGCCCCCTCCGGACACAATCGGGAGAGCTCCGACCAGAGTACTTTGCTGAGGGGGCCCCTCAGAGCTCAGGGGACCCCCGCACCGCGGTGGCTGCGGGGGCCTGTTTTACGCCACTGCTAGGGATCCTTCCAAAAGGGGAATGTAGCAACGCACTACACCCACCAGAAGAGGGCTACTAGTCCTCTGTGTAAAAGCATATGCATCCGCTTGTATCTAAATATAGGTTGTCATTCAGTGCTGTACTGTCCCCAGTGCAGACATTAGTTTGTGCAGGAACCGACGACAGTACCATTTTTTCCATTTGCAACAGAAGGGCTCCTGACACAAACAACGAGGGTGCACCCAACACAAACTAGTAACATGTAGCGTAATTATATAATAAGGCCCCAGAGGTCTTGTCATGAAGTGTGTGCACCTATACAAAAACTGGTTTGTGGAAATCTGTTTGCACAGCTACAGCCGCATCTCTGTGAGTTATGTGCAGAATCATCAGCCATCTGTTATGAGGGGAGCCAGGAATGTTTCTCTGCCATATGCTCAGCTAGCAAAATTCATAAAATGTACACTAAGTGATGGAAAAGGCAATATTAGCATATGCACTGATCATAATAGCAGACATGTGTGCAAACTGATAATTAGGCACTTACATCCCAGAAACGTGAATGCACTTGTGCCAATGGAAGTGAACAAACCACTGTTCGCACAAGCGCATACTGTTCATGGAAGGCCCAGGCTGATGTAGGGGAGAGGAACAACTGGTGTGGCCTTGATTCAGAGTTGAACTGACCAATAGAATGAATTCCCTTATGAGACCACAAGAGGGAGAGTTCCCAATAGTGGCATAGTAATATTGTCACAATTTGTATGTCACCTTCTGGCCACACAGAGTCTGCAATATCAATGGCCACTTCCTGCATACACTGGCCATCCGGAGAATTATGTCACAACGCATCTTGAAACATGAGTAGACGTCATCAAAGAAAGCAGCATTCTAGAATGTCTATTGTTGATGATCGTTAGAGATGCATGCGCATGAAATAGAACTGTTCTTTTCTCTTCACTGGATGCCATATTTAATGCTTTGCAGCTACTCTTCAGAGTTTTATCATTGGATCTTTGTTTTCAGTTGTTTGTAGTAAGACACATGTCAGTTAAAGACTAAAAATAACAAAAAGGATCCATGAAATGGCTAAATTATCAGCCAAGAAGTGTGTAACTGTTAAAAGCAGAGACAGAGGCGCTCAATTTTAAGAAATAGTGAAAAATTAGATAATGCTGGAACAAAGCATGACTTTCAGTAGATTTATAATTAAACATTTACATTGTAGATATTACACTATATGAGGCTGTCAAAGAACACAGAACATTCCCCAAAACCAGACTATTACACAAGCAACACAATGCCCAGGGCCAGACAGAACACATAGCTGAGACTGTCCAACATACTGCCTTGCAGCCATCATTGCCAACACCAATCACATGCCCCGGTTCCAGTCACATAGTGGGTAGCAGCATGCTGGATACTTCACTCTGCATAGCCTTCTACATAATCTGTCAATGCGCCAGCACCATCACAGACACTGCACATGCCTTATGGGATATGCAGTGCATTGGACTACCGTAAGCTGCAAAGAACATGAACTTCAGGGGTGCAGCTTAGTTAGTAAGGCTGGGGGGGTGAGGGGGGTGTTGGCTTCAGATTTTCTGCCAATCACACAGGCATATCACAATCATTATGTGAGAAGCAGCACCTGAGGTGGGCTTAAGGGCCAGTGGATCTGGAAATGAATATGGATTGTGAGGGGTCCTTTAAAATCAGTATTTTGTGAAATAGCAATGTGTTTTCAGACCTTCAAAACAGAGACGAGTGTAGGCGTTTTTTGTTTGAGTGAGTATATTAAAATCCCAGGTGAGATCCGACAGACCCCTCATCATACACCACTAAAAGCTCCTGTACCCAACTATTTATTAAATAATACTTTTATTAGGGGGTAATACCCCAAACATGTAACACCCCAAACAGCCCCCCCATGAAGCTATGCCCCTGATGTACCTATACAAATGCATGCATCCACGGGGTCACATCCCCTGTTTGCGCCCAGTACTCTTAGACTAGGGTGACTAGGTGCCTCGGATTTGCCAGGATAGACTCGCCTTTTCACCAGCTGTCCTGGCAAACGGACAAATGTGGCTCATTTCCCGGTTTTCACAGAGTCGACTTCAAACAGTGGGAGGCACGTGTTTATGTGTTCCAAGGCAAGACTATTTAGCAACTCTTATCAGAAAGTAATTTGATTAACAGATACGGGCTTAAAGATTGCATTTTATTTCCATAGTACCTCGTTGTCTGTGTGCCTGTTAGTGAGCGCTACCATTCTGTGCCCCTTGGCTGTTGTAAAATTATGGTCCTTCTCTTATTTTTGTGAAGTGTCCTGGTTTTTTGTTTTCAAAATCAGTTCACTTTAACACAAATACAACCACCAGACTAGGCCTGGGCTAAAATTCCGTTCCGCTCGCGGAAATTGCGATAATTTGACATTTTCTCATTCCGCGGAGAGCGCGAAAATGTCAAAATTTCCGCAATCCGCATTTTACCGGAAATTTTTTGCTTGCTCGCGCTGTAAAATAATACATTCTCGCGTGCGCGCGATCGCCTTACCTGAATCCCTGCGTCCGCCGACAAGTTTTCCCGATCCGGTCGCGTTCTCCACGAGATGTTGGATTGTTGGTAGCCGTTTGCGCTGTCTCGCGACAGTTCGCGCCCTCAGTAACGTCATTCGTCGCGCGATCACGTCTTTCTTCTCGCGATCATGCACCGCGAGACAAGTGAAAACAAGATGGCCGTGCCCGCGAGCAACCGCATGGGTAAGTTGGCGAGCCGCGACCACGCAGAAAATACCGCGAACGGGCGGGAAAAAAACTTCCGCATCTTCGCAATATTTCCACATGTTTGCGGAGATTTTTAACATTTTCGCGATAATTTGCGAAAGTGAATTTCGCTAATTCCGCCCACCCCTACACCAGAGACATACACCATGGCGGGAAGCGCCCAGCAGTCCCTGGAGTTCTGCACAAAACCCAGAACCAAACAGAACTTCATAGCCCGTCAAGACTATACCGGTGGCAGATGCACGCTATACGTAACATAACTTAGAAGTATAGTTAACCAAATGCTATAGGATGCCAGATATGGAAGGTGCTTTCAGAAGAAGACTTTCACAGTGTTCGAATTTAAAAAAAACTTTGAATACTGATAGCCATAGCTAACATGTTTGAAGTAAACTGTTATAAATAGAACACTTATTTTATAAACATGTTTTAAATCCAATAAACGATAAATTAAAAGACAAGTAATTAATACAGGCACGTTTTAATCACATAATCCAATTACAGAGTTGCAGTGCCCTTGAGATGATGTCACTTTTGCTCCAGAGAAGGGGGCTGAGAGCACCCTCTCTCCCAGGAAGCAGCAGCGCCCTGGGGCCCCTCAGCCCCCGCTGCAGGAGGGTCTGAACTTTGCTGAAGGCCGCCTCCAGTTTCACAGCTCTGCCGGCATTTCCCGAGGGTGCCACAGAAAATTATGCCCGTGACAAGTGGTTATGCAAAAGAGGAGATGTTGCCAACAGGCATAATCAAACCATCAATTGCGCTGAACCTGCCGCGAGGCCGCACCGCGCGCCGCTTGGAGGCGGCCCCCGCGGGCTGGCCTCCGCGCCGGAAGATTGCTTTTCGAGACTTCTGACCGGGGGTCTAGAAATCTCAAGTCTTGCTGAGAAGAGTTTTCCCCGCGGAATATTTATTCAAATGCATCTGCAATACTTTATTATTTATAACCTACTCGACTGTACTGCGAGCAGCAGGCTAGCTGCAAAATAACAACAAATAAATCAACATTAAACTCTTTCGGCTCATCAGCAGCTAACACGCGGCATCCTTTTACTGCTTTCTAATGGTCGATGGGTATTTCGTTTTCTATAAACCCCAAAATAATACGTTTAAACTGCTATAAATCCAGCTTTATTTACCCTATTCATCAGATTCTCCCTTACTCGCAGTTTATACCATTGTCAGGCTCTGTATCCGCCCCTGTCTGCTTAGCAGCCCATCTCCCTGTCTGCTGTATGCATCCACCCTCTGTCTATTTCTCTGTCTGTATCATGTCTATTTCTGTTTACAATATTCCGCCTCACAGCCGCACGTGTCACTAAAGATAGCATCGGGAGTAACCTACAGAGATCTTCAGTGGCGGCGTGGCCAGGCCTTGGAATGTGGGACACCATCTGTGGGGTAGTGTGAAGAAGGCTCGGACTGACACATCAGAGAAGTAAGAGTGTGGAAGCAAAGACAGCTGGGGATTAACGCGAGTTTATGGCGATGGGGGGAGGTGGAGGGATGGCCTGGAGGGATGGCCAGCCCCGGCCCCTTGTAATTGACCATGTCTAGCTCACTATATCTGGCAACATTAGGCCTAGCTAGGGGTTTTCTATCTGGAGTATGGCAGCCCTGTTGTGGCGTGCCAATACTCACTTCCGCTGGCCACGTATGCTTTGTGATTTGTGAGCGTGGATGACATCTTGAAGGGATTGGGAAGGTTTAGTGGACATGAATAATTTCTGCAAACCGAGGTCCATTGTTGAAAAGTTGAGTCGATGCAGACATGTCTATTCATTAGTCTCCGTGACTTCTTTTCCATTTAACACAGACTTTGTTTACTTATCTTTAGTTATGCATGTGTCTTTGGAGTGCTAACACCCCCCAGCTTTCACAAGAGTGCTGTCCACAAAACTGACTGTTGTGTTCAACAGCTTGGAGCATTGAACCCCCTCGCTGTGTTGCTCAAAGCTTTACATACAGCAGATTGCAACCACTCATTGTTGACATGTGAGATATTCGAGGGTGCACATCCTTTATCGAATGCTGACTAAGAGAGTGCTTGGTGGTTAGAGGGAAAACAAACCGTGCAGGGATTGGCAGCACTAAGAATTAGTTTTTAGGCATTGTGCTGTTGGGTTACAAAAGATCCATTGAGGGCTCACTAAGAACTTACCAGGCCCTTCCCCCACACTTTGCTCACCGCCGGCAGGCTTTATTGTCACTTTTATTTGCTTGCTTTTATTCAATATTCAATGACTTTCCTTGTTGCAGCCTCTCCAACTTGTGTTTATCCCTGCCCTAGAGCATAGCCTCTTCGCCATCTGTCTGACTGGCTGGATTCAGGGCCAGACTGGGAAGAGAAACCAGCCCTGGCAACTCCACTTGACCGGCCCCTGGTGGGGTGGGAGAGGGGTTGTGGTACTGAGAAGCTCTGGTTGCAAACACTGCTGCTGCTTTCATTTTGTTACAGGAGCCAGTATTGCAGCACTGCTGCAAAACCCGTAATCAGTCAAAATATCGAGTTGGAAATGTCGACTTACACTAATATTGTGTTTTAAATATCGTGACACAGAAATATCAACAGCAAGAATATTATGGTCAAGAATATCGCCTTTAGGGTAAGAAATGTCGATTTAAAAAATATAGCAGTCATTAATATAATTTGCATAAATATAGTTGTTTAAAATATGGATTTTTTAGTTAGTGTTCTGTATTTTAGTATATATTTTAAATGTATGTGATGTGTTTTTTGTATAAGTATTGTTTATGTTTTTTAATATATGTGTTAAATTTTTAGTACTTATTAATTTTACACAAAGTTAAGTGTATTAAAGATAAGTATATATATATATATATATTTTTTTTCCAAAGAAAAACATAATAGCAATTTCAGCTTACTCAAATTTTTCTGCCTAGACCAGGTGCAATGGGAGAAAGGGGAGGAAATAGAACTAGGAAACTCAGGACACTGGAATCAAAATACATAATTGAACTGCAAACGAAGAGTCTGTGGGGATTAAACAATGAGGAGGAATTATGGATTTATATAGGACATAACTAACTGAATTACCCCTAGATATGATGTTATAACATTCAGCCTTTGCCCATTCAGGGCCAGATTGAAAAAAAAACATGAGGGTCTTACTTAACAAATCGACAGGCACCCAATGAAAAATACTCAAACCTTAGAAATGTGACAAGACATAGTTAAATGGCAAAAGTCTGTTAGATCAATTTCAGAATTTAAATTTATGGAAGAGGAAACAATTAATAATAATTATCTTGGTAAAAATCATGTTCTGTCTTAATTACTGAGCCCATCCAGGGCCTGATAGAAGGATGTAAAACAAAATATTTTACCTTCTGCATAAGTGAACTGACTATTCAAAGATGGTCGCCTCCTAAGCGCAACATTGCCATTACTTTGCTGTTTGTTCATGTTGAGAATGAATTATTTATATCACTGCTGCAATTGTGGATCTGACAAAAGGGCTGATGTAAATGATCATGGAAACTTACACTATGCTGAGCATTTACCCCGAATTGAGGTTATATCCTGAAATAACATTAACCATTCAAAGATGGCCGCCAATCATACTATTGTGTGGTTTTGCCCTTTGTGGATTTCAATGATTGATATACAATAATTTGCGTCCTTTTTCTGTTTCGTTTATTTTAAATGGCGTAATGAAATTGAGAAAGGCGAACGTGCCAAAACGCATCTGTTCGGTGTTTTTTAGCATGCTGGCAATAAAGAATCATTAATTGGACTCTCCTGGCATGCACTTTATTGTTTGTGGCCGCTATGAGACCACCCATGTGGAATATATATATATATATATATATATATATATATATATATCACACAAACACCATCAGGTCCTTCCGGGAAGAAAACCCTTGCCAGGTGGTGCGTTGTCCGGCGAACCTGCGGCCGGATAATCCAACAAAGTTCAAGGAACAAGAAAAACGCACACTCGGAGGTTCCACTCGTATTTTTTACTGAGTTATCGCTACGCGTTTCGACACCGCAGTGTCTTGGTCACACGATATCAACAAAGTTTCCAAACAAACATTTAAGCACACAAAAATAGAAGAAGTACTACCATTTCCTGTGAATTACAAATTGTAAATGGTCGCCATTTTGGAACGGGTTTGAAGCTCAATCTCATAACTAGATATATGCGTGTTATTGAGTTCATCAACCCAAAGATCTGTACAAAACATGATATGAAACAAAATGTATCAAAGTAAAGGTACATACATAATTGCATATATCAAAAAAATATTGTCTCAAGGTCTAAAGCTTCGATATAATTGAATTTGCCAATCTTTATCGATATCACCCATGCTGACAGACCAAAGCTATACATACAGGTACAAATACAAATGCCACTCGGGCTAGTGCCATGAAGCGTACGTCCACGTTAGTGTCGTGTGGGCATGTCCAGCGATTTCGGAGATACCCAGGCTCTATGTAAAATTACAGAATGCCTACACGACTAGTGCTGCGTCCTTTCTTTGCATACTGTTGATGCAAAAGAGTGTCATGTGAACTATCCCAGTCTCGGTGCTTAATGTTATTAGAGAGGCTCTTCATGCTAAATATTGGCGATCATAATTATTTTAGACAATTGAGAGTGTAATATGTACTGTGTAAATATGTAAATATGTAATATTGGGCCATCACTAATTTGCTTTTGTTCTTCCATTCTCCGAGTGGCATTTGTATTTGTACCTGTATGTATAGCTTTGGTCTGTCAGCATGGGTGATATCGATAAAGATTGGCAAATTCAATTATATCGAAGCTTTAGACCTTGAGACAATATTTTTTTGATATATGCAATTATGTATGTACCTTTACTTTGATACATTTTGTTTCATATCATGTTTTGTACAGATCTTTGGGTTGATGAACTCAATAACACGCATATATCTAGTTATGAGATTGAGCTTCAAACCCGTTCCAAAATGGCGACCATTTACAATTTGTAATTCACAGGAAATGGTAGTACTTCTTCTATTTTTGTGTGCTTAAATGTTTGTTTGGAAACTTTGTTGATATCGTGTGACCAAGACACTGCGGTGTCGAAACGCGTAGCGATAACTCAGTAAAAAATACGAGTGGAACCTCCGAGTGTGCGTTTTTCTTGTTCCTTGAACTTTGTTGGATTATCCGGCCGCAGGTTCGCCGGACAACGCACCACCTGGCAAGGGTTTTCTTCCCGGAAGGACCTGATGGTGTTTGTGTGATTACGGAGGGATGATATGCCGGCCTTTTTGAAGTATTAAGTACTTTTGCAGCAGGAATCGGGAGAAGTACGTGAGCCTGGACTGTCTGGAGGTAAGCCGGGTCCCGGTGTACGTGGTCTGGGAGGGTGGTAGGCGGGCACTACGTGCGCGACTGGTTACCCTCTCGGCGCGGCGCAAGGGGTCCGGTACTTGCCTCCGGTGATAGGGCTATATACACGCATCGGGGCGAAGAAATATAGCCACTGTGAAACAGAACCCGACTCCCTGTAATATTCCAGCACTCCATTCCGAAGGCACCAGGAACTGCCTATGCTTAGGCGGGGAGGTCTACCCAGTATTTTCAACTGACACAGATGAAAAACATACAGAAAACTGTGTACTGTTTTTCAATAGTTTCCTAAACACGCACAACGATTCTTTGCACAACAAGGTGCTGCCTTTCGAGAGAAACTGCAGAGCAACATGGAGAGTGACAGCGAGAGACGCAAGGAAGCACAGGCATTGTTTGCAAGAGCCCCAGGTAAAGGGAGCCATGCACAGGACACAACCAGTAAACCGGAGCTTAATTCACTCAATACCCTAATGCGTAGATATGAGAAATTAAAAAAACAGGAAGCATCCAAATGGTGGGAGGCAGTCTCCCTCCAAGATTATGTCGATAAAGAAATGATACCACGTGGACTGCGCATATATATCACGCCATCACATGAAGCAAGAAATCCACGTATGCTTGAGGAATGGGCAGGCAACTCAGCCTTAAGCTCTAAGAATATGCTCCAGATTCTCATAAAATACGCTTGGGAGGATAGAGAAGAAATAGTTAAAGAATTGGAATCAATTGAAGAAGACTTCCAGAAAAACACTGACCAGGAAGACATCAAAAAATTCAAGAATGATCTGGCAAACAGGTTGAAAAGATATGAAGAGGATATCAAGCTAAGAAAGCAGAGGAAATTGCACAGAGATTGTGTCGATTATGAGAGTGGACGTATACTAACTTACAGCCAGAAATACGACCACCTCTACAAACAACAGGACAGTCAAGGAAACGTACCGGCACCCTCAATAATAACAACAGAAACATTAATAACCGACGAATCTGACGGAGATTTATCAGACACCACAGCCAGCACTTCCTCTGAAGTTGAAATAACAAGCAAACCAGCGTCTTTTTTAGACGAATTCCGGGTTATGAGGACAAGGAGACAAAAGGAAACCCTCCAATCAACCACACCGAAGAGAGGACGGGGCCGTGGCCGGGGACCAGGACGAGGAAGAGGAAGAGGCAGAGGCGGTCCAAGCAGAGGAGACTCAGGCTCAAACAAAGGAGAAACAAGCAAGGCACTCATGGGAACCGCAAGAGGAGGCCAGAAGAGAGCAGTGTAACTATGGATGATCAAATGGTAAACAAAACTATTATAAACCTATCCTCGAGATTTTTAACACCCATGGAAAAAACTACATTGTGCCTTGGCCTGACTTTCTGCCCCACTGAACTGTATAATTATGCTAACACTAGGGTGGATATTTTTAAATTCATAAGGAAACTCAAGCTAAAAAAATGGCATATCCTGAAAAATACTAGACCACCTGACAATACCGGAGGGCAAATTACCACTTGGTCCCAAGCCAATCTCAATGTGGGTGATGCTGATGTCCTGGAAACCATGTATGCACTGGCGGACCCAATAACAGATACTGGGGATTCTCAAGTGGCGGACTTACAGGACAGCATTAACACTCACAGAGCGGCGCACACCACATTCAGACCCAAATCAACCTTTTTTCCAACTTTGCCACATGATTCCATAGACACTTTTTATGATGTAGTCACCAAGGAAATGATTACACATAAACATAAAATAGCCACACTTGGCCACAAAGATTCCAACTTATCCAAACAACAAAGAACCTTTATCCTCTCTCTGGCCCAGGACAAAAGCTTGGTAATTAGACCTTCTGATAAAGGGGGCAACATTGTCCTATGGGATAAAAGCATGTACATAGAGGAAGCAATGAAACAATTGTCTGATGTAAATTTTTACTGCAAATGTACTTCTGATGTCTATAATTGTAGCATAACATCAACATGGGAGAAACTGATGAATTGGCAAAAGGAAGGGCTCATTTCGTGGCAGGAATACTGTTATCTCAAAAAAGATTTTCCCAAACTACCCATCTTGTACCTTCTTCCGAAGGTACACAAAAACCCCGAGGTGCCACCAGGGAGACCAATTGTGTCATCCTTGGGGAATGTCAACGAGAATATATCCAAGTATGTGGATTTTTTTCTAAGAGAATATGTAATCCATTTACCATCGTATCTCAGGGATACAAAGGATTTCCTGAATAAAATCGCTGACATTACATGGGTGGAGGGCTACTTACTCATTGCCCTGGATGTGAGTTCCCTGTATACCATCATTGACCACACCCAGGGCATTGAGGCTTGTTTACACTTTCTCCAGGCAAGAAACATCTGCTACCTTGAGCATACCAACATGCTTGCAGACATGATGGAATTATGCCTTGTAAATAACATCTTTCTGTTCAATGGGGAACTGTACAAACAGGTGCGAGGCACGGCTATGGGTACGTGCTTCGCACCTAGTTTTGCGAACCTCTTCCTGGGCAAATGGGAGGAGGAGCTACACAGGGACAAGGCCATGGACTCTGATTTCAAAAAGGTGGCAGTTTGGTTGAGATACATTGACGACCTGTTCGTCATTTGGAAGGGCAGTGAAGAGGAAGCCAGGGAATTCATAGATAGGTTGAACAACAACAATTATAACATACAGCTTACTTCTAGTATAAGTGACAACAGAATTGAATTCCTTGATACCCTCATTACAATCCAGAATGGTAGTATTGTATCAAGCCTACACCGGAAGGAAACTTCCGGTAATAGCCTGCTACACGCCCACAGTGCCCACCCTGAACCACTAAAATGGAGTATTCCATTTGGAGAGCTACTCAGAGCAAGGAGAAATTGTAGCACTGATGATGATTTCCTGCAAGAACAGAACACCATGGTAGGTAGATTCCGGGAACGCGGGTACCCAGAATGGGTACTCACGAAGGCCAAAGACAAGATCAGACACATCAGTAGATGTCAAGCCCTCGAGTACTCTGCCACCGATGACCAGGAGGAAACACCGGTTAGGATCATAACCACATTCAATCAGGAATCTAAATATGTACAAAAAATCCTGACCAAAAATTGGAGAATCTTGAAAGCAGATTCTACAATTGGCAATAACATCAGCGACAGACCCCTGATTACCTACAAGAGAGGGAGAAACTTGAAGGATACCCTAGTCAGAGGAGACATCACGGAAAACCCTAATAGAAACCCATTCAATTTGAAGGGTTTCTATCCATGTGGCCATTGCAAGGCATGCAAGTTCAGTCACATGATGAAAGAATTTGAGACAACAAAATTTGGTCATAAGAAAATCATAACACAGTTCCTTACATGCAGCACCAATTTTGTTGTGTATATCTTGGAATGTCCGTGCAAACTCCGGTATGTCGGGAGTACCACATGTATGGTTAAAAAGCGTATACTGGAACACCTTAGAGCCATCTCCCACTTGGATCACAACTATCCGATTGCACGACATTTCCAAGACAAGCACCAATCCAATCAGTCTCTTCTTAAGTATTTTGCGATAGAACAGGTCAACACGTCAAGAAGGGGGGGAAACAGAGAGCTAGCCCTCAGGAAAAGGGAATCCAAATGGATCATGGAATTAGAGACCAAGTTCCCGGGAGGGCATAATCTGGATGAGGAACTGGCAACGCACCTACATGTTGACTGATTTTGTATGCCTACTTTTTCTTGTCCTTGTTTGCTGTTTCTGTGCTGTGGCTCTTCATGCTAAATATTGGCGATCATAATTATTTTAGACAATTGAGAGTGTAATATGTACTGTGTAAATATGTAAATATGTAATATTGGGCCATCACTAATTTGCTTTTGTTCTTCCATTTTCCTAGGAGGAAAGGAAGGGACCACTCACGTCTTATGGATACTGCACCGGTTCCCTACCCTTTTCTTCACGTGGATGTCACAACACGCCCAATAAGATAAGAACTGCACTTGCCTTATCCACTGTTCTGTATCTCTGTTTTTTGCACAATACTGTCACAAATAGTCTTACACATATAGACTTATGGAACTGCCAACACTGCCGTTTCCCTCACTCGCAGCACCTTGTAGCTTTTGAATAGAAGTACTACTGTCTCCAACCTTGACCTGGGTATTAGGCTGTATCTTGGTACAGAGCTTCTTGTGTATGGGCACTAGTCCTCTCTAATAACATTAAGCACCGAGACTGGGATAGTTCACATGACACTCTTTTGCATCAACAGTATGCAAAGAAAGGACGCAGCACTAGTCGTGTAGGCATTCTGTAATTTTACATAGAGCCTGGGTATCTCCGAAATCGCTGGACATGCCCACACGACACTAACGTGGACGTACGCTTCATGGCACTAGCCCGAGTGGCATTTGTATTTGTACCTGTATGTATAGCTTTGGTCTGTCAGCATGGGTGATATCGATAAAGATTGGCAAATTCAATTATATCGAAGCTTTAGACCTTGAGACAATATTTTTTTGATATATGCAATTATGTATGTACCTTTACTTTGATACATTTTGTTTCATATCATGTTTTGTACAGATCTTTGGGTTGATGAACTCAATAACACGCATATATCTAGTTATGAGATTGAGCTTCAAACCCGTTCCAAAATGGCGACCATTTACAATTTGTAATTCACAGGAAATGGTAGTACTTCTTCTATTTTTGTGTGCTTAAATGTTTGTTTGGAAACTTTGTTGATATCGTGTGACCAAGACACTGCGGTGTCGAAACGCGTAGCGATAACTCAGTAAAAAATACGAGTGGAACCTCCGAGTGTGCGTTTTTCTTGTTCCTTGAACTTTATATATATATATATATATATATATATATATATATATATATAGATTACCTACTGGCGGTCGCCAGTAGGTAGTTATAGTTAGGACCCTGTTTCCATAGGAAATCCGCAACATTCTATTTGGAATAACTTTGGCGCCGGTCGACGAATCCTCGCGAAATTTTCAAAACTAATGGGGCGCTACGCTCCGCTCCTACCCTGAAAGTCTCGGGGGGATTCGTCAAGCGGGGGCTGAGAAAAAAGGGGGGTCCCAAAACGCGTTTTCCCCATGCATTTTTCCATAGGACCTTTAGACACAGCTACAGCCCGAACGGCTGAACAGAATTACTTGTAATTTGGCAGAGAGGTAGCCATAAGGTCAAGGAAGTGCCTTTTGTAGGTCTGGTGTAAATCTGTTCAGTAGTTCCTGAGAAAATAGCATTTAAATCAATATATATATCTGTGGCAGCGCTCCGTGCGCTTACCGTGCGCTTACGGTAAGCTTACGTTACGCGTACGGTGCCGTGCGCGAGCGCGTTTCTGATTGGTTGTTAGATCAAAGTAAACATTCGAATCGGTCGAAACCAGGAAGTATCGGCCGCCATTTTCTGTCTCTCGCACTGAGAAAAAAAGGTTGATAACACGAAAAGGGGGCCATGAAGAGAGTTGCAGACCCCCTAGCGTTCGTCAGGGGGTTCACGAAGGACCAAAAAGTATGAAAAATGAATTAAATTTTTTTTTTTTTAAATCGCGGGGTGCGCGTACGGTAAGCTTACCGTACGGTAAAAAAAAATTAAAAAAAAAAAAAGAATTTATCACATTTAATATATACATCTAAGGACCCCCAAGAGAGAAAAAAACAATTGATATTTTGTAAAAAATGGCGAGGCGTGCACGGTACGAAATGCGCCACGTGGGCGCTCGGTGCGCGAAGTATAGTTAGGAATTAGCATTTAAAAAACCTTGCAAATTCACTGAAAAAACCATAGGTTTCACACATGTTATAGTTAGCTGTACATTTTACTCGTAAAAAACCAATGAAATTCCACGTTATAGTTAGATCAGGTAACTATAACTTGCGCGCCCGCAATCCACTGCTGATGACGTCACATAATACATCACTCATGACATGATCAGTGGCATCACTCATGACATTACTGATGACATCATCCTTGTGATAGAGTGGCGGTCGCGCGAGTTATAGTTACCTGATCTAACTATAACGTGGAATTTCATTGGTTTTTTACGAGTAAAATGTACAGCTAACTATAACATGTGTGAAACCTATGGTTTTTTCAGTGAATTTGCAAGGTTTTTTAAATGCTAATTCCTAACTATAACGTGTGTGAAACCTATGGTTTTTTCAGTGAATATAGATATAGATATAGATATCTATCTATCTATATATATATATTTACTGGAAAAGACAAAGGTTACAGGGACCTAGGTTAGAAAATGGAACAAAAAAAACCTTAGAAATTCACAGAAAAAAACGGAGGTTACAGAGACGTTACATTTACGCTCGGGTTTCACTCATACATAATCAGTGAAATTCAGCAGTTATAGTGAGATGAGCTAACTATAACTTGTGTCCACGCAATGCACTGCTTATGACTTCACATAATACATCACTCATGACATGACCAGTGACATCACTTATGACATCACTGATGACATCATCCAGTGACTGTGAGTGTCTTTAAAATGTTTATGAGTGGTACATATATATACCAAGGTGTATTGGTGAATCAGTGGGTGTATGGGTGCCTGTATGGATGATTCAGTGGGTGCATGGCTGACTGTATAAGTGAGTGATTAGGTGTCTCAGTAAATGTATGGGTAACTGACTAGGTTGTCTCAATGTCTGTATGATGGTATTTAAGTGGCTGTATGGGTTGGTAAGTGGGTACGTGAGTGACTGTATGGGTGATTGAGGGGCTGTCTGAGTACCTGTAATGGCTGTATGAGTGTCTGTGTGGGTAGGTGAGAGGGTGTGTGACTGTCTGCATGAATAAGTGAGTGAGTGAGTCAGTATCAGGGTTAGTGAGTGCGTAAGTGAAGGGCTGTATGGGTGACTGAGTGTGTGCATGGCTGTGTCGGTGAGTGAATGGATGTGGCAGTGGTATATGGGTGAGTAACTAGATATGTGTAAGGCAGTATAGGTGAGTGTTATCGTATATTAGTGACTGTATGTGTGAGTGAGTGATTGTGATAGTGGATGTATGGGTGAGTGTGTCCTTGTGTGAGTGACTGAATAGGTGAGTGAGGATGTGCTAATATCTGTATGAATAAGTGAGTGTGTGTATAAATGTATAGGTGAGTAAATGGCTGTGTGATTGAGTCTATTGGTGAGTGAGTAGGTGTGTGAGTAGCTCTATGAGAGACTGACAGTGTGTGAGTGGCTCTGTGGGTGTATGAGCGGACATATCAATGGTTGTATCAGTGAGTGAGTTGGTGAATTAGTGGCTGTATTGGTAACTGAGTCGATGTATGTGTAGACCTATGAATCAGTGAGTGGGTGTGTAAGTACTGGTATGGGTGTGTCTATGGTTTTGAGAATGTTAATGTGGAAATTGGAGTCAGTGTATGAAAGGTTTTATGGGGTGTGAGTGGGTGCGTCAGAGATTCTGTGGATGATGTCATCAGTGATGTCAATTGAGATGCCATCATTGATGTCACTGACCATGTCATGGGTGATGTAATATGTGACGTCATAAGCAGTACATTGCGGGGGCATGAGTTATAGTTAGCTCAGCTAACTATAACATCTGAAATTCACTGGTTTAGTACGAGTGAAACCTGAGCCTAAATATAAAGTCTCTGTAACCTTTGGTTTTTTCAGTTAATTTCTAAGCTTGTTTTAATTTAATTTCCTAACTATAACATCCCTGTAACATTTGTATTTTTCCGTGAATTTCTATGTTTTTTTAAATTCTATTTCCTAACTATAATGTCCCTGTAACCTTTGTTTTTTTTCAGTAAATTTCTAAGGTTTTTCAAATTCTATTTTCCAACTATAGCGTCCATGTAACCTATGACTTTTTAGTTGAATTTTTAAGGTTTCTAAATTGTATTTTCTATCTAAAATGGCTTTATAACGTGTTTTTATAACCTTCATTGGATTAATAGCGTAGTGTTTTTTTTTTTGCCAGGAAACATGTGAATAAAACAGTTTCTGCTTTTCTCAGAGACCATAACATGGGCTCTATCTACAACAACAATCTGCGTTTTGACATGTATGTAATATATAGAAGTGATGGAGTTCACTTTACAGACGAAGGGAACAGTGTGTTTCTAGGCAACCTGAAACTTTGCATAGTCTTTTATGTAGCTGTCTTATCCACACTCTGAACACAAATGCTCTTGTTAGAGCCACACAAGAGCCCAAAATGTTATTCATTTTCTTGTTAAATTATTTTTTGGGGGATTATTGAAATTCGAAACAAAATCGCGTTCACATCACAAAATCCCAAAACAAATGCAAACATGACCACCACCACATAAAAAAATTATCACTTCGAAAATTCATTTGATTACAATGCACACTTTGCTAACATAAAGAACATGTTTGTACACATATTTTTGTAGTACCTTAAAAAAAAAATTGTGTTTGAACCTTACTTCCTGTTTTCGTGATGACGCAGAGATTTGCGATGACTTCGATAACTGCGACTATCGTGCCTTTTTTAAGTGGTGCAAAACAAATATATCCACACATTTTACAGTATTTTAGACACCAGGTGTTTATTACTGCACTGTTTAAAGTCATATTTTTGTATGGAGTTTGTATAAAGATAATCATTTCAACTGATTTTCAGTTTTCACGGTGACGCCGCAATGATATTGGTAGCCGCGATCACCGCAAATTCTTTGCAGAATGACAAAACAAATGCAGACATTCAATAGCAACCGCCACATTCAAAATGTATAACTGCAAAATGGATTATAACCAACAGACTAAACATTTTACTACCTAAATGACTGTATAATAACATGTACAACTCCCTTAATATCTCTATAACACAGTGCATAATTTGTTCAGTGTAATCTGTCACTGCATGCATCACTGTATCAGTAAGTCTCTCATTTACTGTATATGTATTTGAGTGGAACTGTAAGACGGTGCATCAGTCTATCAATGCTTCTGTAACGAACTGCGTGACTGCCTCAGCACATCTATAAGTGGGTGCATCCGTGTCACAATGGGTCTGTGATTGGTTACATAAGTCTCTCACTCAATCTGTGAGTAGGTGCATCAGTGAATTTGTGCATTTGTAAGTAAGTATATAACTGTCTGACTTGATCTGTGAGTTAATATATGAGTGTCTAAGTGGGTGTTTGAGTGGGTGAGTGAATGGGTGCATGAGTGTCTGAGTGGGTCTGTGACTGAGTGCATAAGTCTCAGTGGGTCTATCACTGGCAGTGTGAATGTCTGAGTGGTTCTGTCAGTGGGTGTGTGGGTCTCTGAGTGCAGCTGTGAGTGGGTACATGCGTCTCTGAGTGTATAACTGACTGGGTGCATACGTTTCTGAGTGGGTCTATGAGTGGGTGTGTGAGTGTCTGAGTGAGTGTGTAAGTTGATTTATGAGTGAGTGAGTGGATCTGTGAGTGGGTATATGAGTGTCTTAATGGGCCTGTGAGTAAGAACATTAGTCTCAGAGTGGGTGAGAGAACGGGTGCATGCATGAGTGTCTGAGTGAGTCTGTGACTGGGAGGGCAAGCTTCTGGATGGGTCTGTGAGTGGATGCATGAGCCTTGAGTGGGTGAGTGAGTGGGTGGGTGCATGTATATCTGAGTGAGTTTGTGAGTGGGTGTGTGAGTGTCTTAGTGTATGGGTGAGTGACTGAGTCCATAAGTGTTAGAAATGGGGTTTCTGGTTGGCTAGGGTATGCATCTAATCCAGGCAGAACCTACCACTCTAGTCAGGGCAAGAGAGTCACACACCAAAGATAACCCCTGCTCACCACCTTAATAGCTTGGCAGAGTAGTCAGGCTTATCTCAGAGGCAATGTGTAAAGCATTTGCACAACACACTCACACAGCAGTGACACGCTAGGCACACCACAAAAGAAACTCCACACAAGGTTATATAAAAATATCCTTTGTATTATTCACAAAAACACATTAGGTCACAATCACATATATCACTGTGCCACTAGGCACTTGTCAAGACTTCACAGGGATTACATAAATCACTAGGCTAATTGGGCCACTGTCATTAACATCAGTTGGACCAACTCTGTAGCTACTGGTAGGAACTGTACTTAGCATAACACATTATTCATAAATATAATCAGCAGTGCACCATGGTAAACACTAGTAACAGGGCCCATATCATAAACACATCGTGGCCACCTTAGGCATTTGCAGATCACCATTATGGTGCATGGGGTGCCAACCTTGGCAATGTAACCCAAGATACATGTGAGCATTAGGCTTAACCATCATCACTGAGCCTGATTCGCAATAGGCAAAAAAATGCAGTAGTCACCATGTACCCAAAAGGCATATCAATTACTACCGCCTCCTCATCGTTGATAGGGCACCTCACTCTTGTGCCTCTACTAAGTAGTGCAGTACTGTCAAGGAGGTTCCTTCCTCCTCCAGGACTCGGGGCCTTTGTCGAGGCTTACCCCGAGCGTCCAAAACCACAACAATGCCCCCCGGAAGGTGCGTGTCAGAAAGGGGGACGGGCGAACCACCTCTCTTGGTGGGGTGACCTTACAGGGTTTCCCCTGAGTATGGCCCGTGCTGCCCGGTTGGTCAAGGCAGCTGCCACCTAACACACGGTGCAGCTGCTACATCTAGCAAGTACAGTGACTCAGCTTCTTACCCGGTTTTTCACAAGTCAGGCTGCAGTGCACAGACTGACCCGCGCATCGGGTGAGTCGGACTCCTCCTTGCGCCGGGGCACTCTGGGTCCGGAGCTCTCAATGGTCTCCTGACATCACCGACTACTACAGGCAGACCCAGACCCCTCCCACCACGGGATGGAGCTCTTCTCTTCCTGTCTCCCTCAGCAGCTTCCAACGCATTGCTGCCTAAGGGGGAGCCAAACAGTGCTGCGGGGTCTGCAATGCTGCCCCCGTTGTATGGGCCACAACTTCCAAGACGGCTGAGAGGGGTGGGCACAGTTTTCCTCGTTGGACTCTGCACACTGTAGGATGTGAGCGAGAATCCTTGACTCTCCTTGGAGTCAGACCTCGCTCGCTGACACAGCGTCTCTCTCCTCACAAGTAGTGCTCACACACGCTGCTCCGGGCACCAGTTAGTTTGGAGGAAAAGCGGTCTTCCAGATCCTGCACAGCGCGCCACACGTGCTTTGTTTACTTGAGGCCACCACAAGCTTTTCCCATTTTATGTAAAACATATTGATCCCCTTTTCTCTCGCATTCCTATATTATCTCCCTTCTCTCTTCCCGCTCTTGCCTCTTATTGAATAGAAATTGACAGATTAAGATTAGGCCACAATGAAATGATATATATATATATAACATGTTCAGGAATCAGTCTCCAGTTTGCCACTAGGTATTGTAACCAAATGAATGTAGAATGGAATTCCAATCAGGTCAACAACTACAAATTAGCCCATTCAGGGCATTATGAACTGACAATTGATTTTAATTGAATTAATTGTGATATTTGACACATTCGTTTGTAAGATTCTACGGTCAATTCTGCCCATACAGGGCGAGATAGTACATGCAACTGAATGATAACATAGGATTGGCTTAAGCCACACAATATAGTAGAATGTATAAAAACATATGTATGAAATATGAGGATGTGACCTTATCTTGTATCATTGCGGCAATTTATGATGGTGTAATGACATTATGATATCTATGAAATATAATAGATCATTAGAGAATTGCCACGATAAAGCAAAGCATGACATAGTGTAAAAATGGCGGAACCATTCACACTTGCGTTTTGGTCCCTTTTCTGTGTTGTTAACGGAAGAATGTATTGTATATAAAAAATAATGGCTTCCACGCTCTTAACAAACATCGACAAAGGCATAAACCGAAACGCGTCTGTTTGGCCAGAGACCGGCTAAATAGAAATTCAAATGCCACAGTGGGTTTCTGTGCTTCACAGTGCTGTTGTTATGCTGTTCGGAACCCACACAAATTGACACGCCGTTCCAACCGCGTTGTCGGGTCTTGCGATTGGTATATGTGGCGGCCTTCCCAGGTTGCGAAGATGCCCCCCTGCAGACGAGCGGGACATACAAATACACCACGAGTGCAATCATCTTTCACTGCTGCCTTCCATTGGAGCCATTCCTGAGATCAAGGGCGGAAGGACGCCCGAAACGCGTATGGAACAATTGCCAATTGTGTCTTTGTCAGCGGAGCTGTTTGTTATTGCTGCCATGCAAATAAATGAATTAAGGCACAACGTGAGTGGCATCTTCAATTGTCGGGTCTTGCGATTGGAATATGTGGCGGCCTTCCCAGGTCGCGAAGATGCCCACCTGCAGACGAGCGGGTCCCAGCGTTGTCACGTGTGCAACGCAGATGGAACGGCATGTCAATTTGTGTGGGTTCCGAACAGCATAACAACAGCACTGGGAAGCACAGAAAACCACTGTGGCATTTGAATTTCAGTAAAGGAAAACGAGCAGCGGTTACCACTAAGGCTTCCATTATCAAAAGACTTAATTTACCATAAGGCACTGGGCCGTTACGCCCAAAGGGCAAAGGGCAAAGTACATACAAATACACCACGAGTGCAATCATCTTTCACTGCTGCCTTCCATTGGAGCCATTCCTGAGATCAAGGGCGGAAGGACGCCCGATACGCGTATGGAACATTGGCCAATTTTGTCTTTGTCAGCGGAGCTGTTTGTTATTGCTGCCATGCAAATAAATGAATCAAGGCACAACGTTAGTGGCATCTTCAATTGTCGGGTCTTGCGATTGGAATATATATATATATATTTTCGTATCCTGCGTGGTAAAGGTATGCGTGGTAAAGTCATTGCGTGGTGAATGATGCACGGTAAAGGCATACATCCAACATTGGAATTTTGAGAGCTGCACTGAAGACAATTGAGAAGCTCAGAGTCAATATTTGCTACCTCCAACATACCAGTGTTTATCTTTCCTTTCTTTTGCTTTAATTTTTTATGTAATTTTAAATTTAGAGCATTCTAACCATTGAGTGTTTTAATAGGCTTTTAGCTTTTCTGCCTCCGGTTATACCGGTTGTTAAAGGCCCTGCCCCATTAATAGGCCCTAGCCTGCGTCTCAGGCATAAAGCTCAAGCTTAGGGACCTTAATAACTGTTACAGCCCTCAACAGCGAGCTATCAGGCTTCAACAGAGTCACTATTTTGTCATAATAGAAAAATACAACCAATTTCACAATATAAGCTCTCAATTCATTAAACAATACATAACAACATTTTGCTTATCTTGTACATTAACACAGACATAAATTCATGCCTCCATCAAATACATACCACCATCATAATGTTTCTCCACGTTTAATCACTATTTGAACACATTTGTATTTCTCTAGTGGTGGAAATATAATGGTACAGCAATTCAAATGAAGTTGATGCTGCATTTCGGTGGGATCATATTATTTTCTTCCTGCTTCAGAACCTACACTGTTGCTATTGCTGTAATGTCAGACAATATGCTTATACAGAAAGGATAATTTCTTAATCAAGGAAAAACAAGCCTTTTCCATTTTGCAGACTTGCATGTAGGGTTTTAAACAGTTTTAAGGCACCTGTGCCTTTGTCATGTATACCTTTAACTATAAGGTGAGCTCACTTCACACACTATGTCTCTTTCTGACACTATTCATTCTTCCCTTTCTTTTTGGTACAAGTACAAGCTGTGGGAGAAGATATTTATAAAAGTCACTCCTCTTCACCATCCAATAGCTAATCTGAATCATATTGATCAAGACAAAGTTTATGTGGCACTGGTGCACAGGGATTTTAGGGGCCCTTTGCAACTCAGTTATGATTGCATTTCAGTACCTAATCAGGACACGGGGACATCCATTTTGCTTGCTTGCATTAGGGCTCCTGGTGTCTTTGCTATGCCACTGCATACAATACATTTTCCTCCTTCCTCCTCCTATGGTAGAGTAAACATTCATAATAATGCACCCAGGCTCCGGTCCTTCCAATTGCCGTTACATTTCAGCTAGGTTTGCTTGCACTATGTAAGTACCTGTACATACACTGTGCAGAGAAAAGATGTGCAAAAAAATCAGAACACGTAGATATGCCATTGTGCATTGACTAACTTTGCTAAATGCTAATTTGCAGAGAAAAATCCCACATACATTTTTATCTTTTTCATCTTCGCTGACCAACATCAGTTTGTTCACATGGGCACCTCCAGGTCACATAAGATTCCGTTCACCTGTGGAGTCCTCCACGGCTCAATATGGTCTGTTGTCATCTTCACGCTTCTCATGGAGTAGGTTGGTGCTTTACTCACAAGTAACAGCATCAAGATTCACGTTCTGATGCTGATGATACTCAGTGATACATGAAAGTCTCATCAGCTTGAAACAGTCAATGCCTCATACACTGTCTGCACATCATCCAGAACTGGATATCCAGGGCCTACCCGAAGCTCTGCCCAACCAAGATAGTATCCTGTTATTTGCTAAAAACATTCAACAGGAAACAGCATAAATCTGGCTCAGTGATATGAACCTTGAGAGTTTCGAACCCCAACTTTCACCGAATGCCAAGTCACTTCGATTCACCCTGGACACCAACCACAACTTCAATTAACATCTTGCTAAATAAAAACAAAGGCAGCCTGGTACCAGCTCTCTTGCCTCTGGATGTTGGTATTGCCCTCCTCCACTGCCTTCCAGACTTCACACTGGCACTTCTTAAGGGCATTTTACACACAGTAGCACATCTCCTCAAGGGCCTGAAGAAACAGGATCACACCACCTCCATCCTGATGGCCTGCACCATTTTCAAAACATGCTACATCATTTACAAAGACATTATGACGAGCACCCCTGTCTATCTTGCAAACTAGCCCACCATCTCTTGTGGTTCTTGGCAAACCAGCAGCCAGGGCCCCTTCAGAGTGCAGACTAAGAAGTGTAAAAAAAAAAAGAGGGAAAAAAAGGCACAGACCTTTTCCATGTCTGCAACAAGGGTCTGGAACAACAACCCAGTAGTTGTTAGGACGGCCCAAACGCTGCTTCAATGTAGGGAAGAGTTGGAGACTCACCTCTTTAAAGAACACCACATGGCAATGCATTGACCTTTCACAACTAACTCCCTTTGCTATCAATCTTTGACTTTATGCTTGCCTTGGACCCTGCACAGCCCTCTGCTGTCTTTTGGCTAGGCTAGGCTCATGCTACAGAAATACTACATACATTTATCTTGGCTGATCTCCCTAGGCTGTGAAAATTATCCAAAAATATTTCTGTGCCACAAGTGTAAACAGAGACACTTTATAAAGAGCGAAAATTGCAAATCTTCACAGTTGACAATACATTGTTGTCCCTCACTATTAACATTTTCTATCAGTTCTGTGGTTTCAGGAAATGCTAATTCATTATTATTAATTTTTACGACTGCCTATACTGCACGGACGGTACCAAGCATCATCATGCCTCTCGCTTTCAAGCAAGTCTGCTACAAAGACTGTGTACACTGTGCAAAATGGCATTTGGACACCACGTTCCCAGGGATGGGCACCGACTTGCTGCATCTTGGAGCGGCTGTGGCCCTGCCGGGGGCACCATGGCGGCTGCCAAGTGTTTGTTTAATGGAGCACCGGCACTTCCTTGAAGCTGAAACTTTAGCGCGTGGCATCACACAGCATAGTTAGTAACGGCGAGACAGATGGGACATATGGCGCAGCCCGTCTGCTGCCGGTGCTGCGCTCTCCATGGTGCTGCAGTAACTACAGTCACTGGCGCGGAATGCTGCTTCAATGATACCGTCATCTGCAAAGCAATAGCAGTTTCTGTATCCAGCTTGGCTCCCCCTAACGCTCTCAGAACCAAGACGCAAGCAGCATGGCGGACGCGGTGGTCTGCTGAAAAACATCCACTTTTTCAACTTCCGTGCTTCTAAGCCAAAATGTGCGTCTTCCACCAGGAAATGTTGGGATGTTTATTTAAGCACGCCCGGACAATACTAAAAATGAAATCACCATGTTCCTCCCCAGGCGCACAACACCCATGGGCTGAAAGAGATTTGGCCCCGGAACCTCCTCTCCCACCACCGGACCGCTTCCGGAGGCTGGGCTGAGCCTGGGAGCGGGGATACCAAGTACCATCCCTACTCGGGCGCTGCTCTGAGCTATCCTCGAAAGCGTTGTCCCTTGTAGGGGCTCCCCGTACCCCCTGCAGCCTCACCCTTCTGCCCAGCTAAATGTTAGGTGTGAAATCAGTAGGTATAGAAGTGGTGTTATCATGTCTTAGCCATGGTCACAAAAAAATGCAGTAATGTTACTCAGTAATAAAAGATGCAAAGGGTGCAAGTTTCCAGCAGTACAGAGGAATGCTGCCTTCTGAACAGAATGTAACAAAAATGGATGACATTAGAATATAATTCCAGCACTTTGTTTTATTTTCTCAGTGCTACAAGGCCATTCGTTGTGCTATTTAATTGTAAATAAAAAAATGCATTGTGCGTTAGGGGTATCTAAGACTGTTCCGTTAGCCTTTCTATTATTGCACATGGGTGTTTGTGTGCATGCATACACGCATGTTTGTGTATATTGCCATATTGGTATATTGTGTACTTTGGGCAGTATTTTGCCTTCCGAATCCCTTCAAGGGAATCCCAATCTTTCATTCTTCAGGGGTTATTGAAATTGGCTTCACTGATTTTATGGCAGGCCACTTGATAATTACAGTACTGCAATATGACAAAATCTACAGTGGCAAGCACCAGTATCGCTGCTAACGGATCACTCAGTAGATGACAACCCTCCTCTCCCTGAAAGCCAATAATAGCGAGGCACTTCTAACCCCTGTATTCATCTATTCAGTCACTTGCATGCTGCCACAAAGTTCTTACTAATGTTCCAAAATGTAAACTCAACCTTACCACCTCTTACCACTACCCACCCTTAAACCTTAAATTTACCCTTATCACCCTGAATACATTTAACATTACCCACCCCAAAATCCTAAAGTTTGCTTTGCTGTTGTTTATTTTGTATATATGTTTATGCCAGCTCCTCTGAAGGCACTGAAAAATTGCTGAGCAGCTGCCATGTTTCCTGATGCCAATCAGCTAACTTCTTTGTTTTTCACAAACAAATGCTCAAAATGGGAGTTTGTTTATGAAAAACAAAAACCTAATGACCCTAACACCCTCTGAGTTTTCTCTCAGGGTGTGGGGGTAATTGTTTTCTGTTCAGAACCACCAGATTTTCTTGGGCAGTCCTCAACAGAAAAATGTACATGATACCATCTGCTCTAAATAAGGGGGGGGGGGTGATCTAATGTACCCAGACTGACTGCCCTAGTCTTCCAGGCTGTCAGTGTGTTGCAGGGATTCTGCTTATGCGCAGAACTATGTGCAGGAACCCAGGCCCTCAGTGAATTGCGGTGTACCAAAAACCCACCTCAGAAACCAGAACCCCTTATCCGGCCAGCATCAGTGTCCCATTCGTTATCCGAGGTTTAGCTCGGCGGTCCCAATGTATAGACAACCCAGAACAAGCAACTTAGTATATTTCTCAGGAATGGTGGGAATCAGAAATACCTTTTCGTAATTATTCTCGTACCAGTCCACAACAGAATAAACAGAGACATGGTAGAAAGTTTAAAGAGTTTATTTTATAAACCTCGTGTCCTAAGATGCAGCAGTTTGGCTAACATTAGCAGACAAACGATTAAAATCAAAACCATCAGCATAGTTACAATACCATAGAAAATGAAAGGAGTAATCATACTAAAATGACAGTGGATCTAAGCCACCTTCCTTTCTCTAAAACACTAATAGTATTATTAGACTAATAGAAGGTCTCTAGGCTTGAATGGGGAACCCCATACCGTAAAGATCAGCTCAGAGAGTTCACATCGCAGGATCAGCTATGCTCTGCTCCTAGGATCGCTCTTCTTCCGAATGTAATGAAAACATGTAACACTGCAATATTAAAAGCACTCGACTTTCAGGTATTTGCAGCTGCGTGCGTGTTATGGCTAAACTAGTGGGCCGATCAACCTGAACTCAACAACATGCACCGTCTAGCGACCCAGACTGTTTCTTTACACAGTGTACAGACCAAGGTCGCTGTTCACTGTTTGGGATGTTAACAACAGACAGTTCTCATGTGAAGCAAAGTCGAGTAAGCATTTCTCAATTTAATAACATGTGACTACAGTGTCGTGTGCAAAAGCAGCAAAAGCGGCAAGATGGCTTTCTAACATCTAACGCGGTTATGCTAACTTAGCATTGTACATATGTAGATAACGATCTTCACTACACCCCCCCCTTGATCGGACCACTAACCAGTAGGGGCGCACTTGCAAGAACGCAGAGGTCAAGTTTGATAGAACGGAACCAAGGGCATGAACTCTAAGTCCATATAAGGGAAGTGAAAAAAGTTCGAAGAAAAAAACCAAAAAAGTTAAAACGCAGTAAAAAAACCATGTAGAGGATAAAAAAAAAAACATCATTGAAGGACGTAGGATGAAGTGAAAGTACAAAAGTCAATCCATCGGCACAATAAGTTGCAACAGCTTCCAAGAGGAAATCATTGGAACGTTCCGCAAAATTATCTGCCATCCAGTTCAGCACGGGGAAGGAACATACATGCTCCTCAACTACCGGAGCTTCCAGCACCAGACGAGGACAACTGGCGGGTTCTTCAAGATAACTTCTTGCTAAGAAGTCAATCGCGGGCGTTCCGATGTCCCAATTTCCAAGAACTCCATGCGCTGCAGCACAGGCCATAATCCCGACACCAGAACAGTCCAACTCATGAGCCACTAAGGGGCTCATTAGCCGATCATAATCCGGGTCAGGAGACACCGAGTTTGACAGACACAAATCCAGAGCCCATTGGAACGGACAATCTAGGCAATGAAAGACTGGCTGTACACAAGTAAAGTAGGCAAACCGGAAGGACAATCCATAGGCTACGCTCAGAGTTGCCAGCGGTAAAGCGCCATAGAATTCAAGCATCCGGTTACGAAGATGGAGCAGGCGGGACATGTTGTCGTGTGACGCAAGTTGTGCATCCATAGCGCAGGGCGCAGATCAGCAACAGTTTTCCAGCTATGAGGGCGAGAAGTAAAGGGAGACCTCCGAAGACACTGGAAAAAATAGAATGAAAAAAGGCCGGGATCACTCCAAAAATAGTTTGAAAAGAGGTCACGAGGCCGGAGCCCACAATTTAAAAAAAATTAGCTATGCCACTTGTGGACGAGGCATTAAAGATAGTCTGAATCAGAGTCCCAAAATGAAGAGGTAGATCTGTATTCAAAAGCGCTTGCACCTCAGTGCGGGTGTTGGCTACGTGAAGGACAAATGTTTCCCAGGATGAAGTCAACGCGACTTCTTTTTGAGACAATAGAGCCCTTATTTTGCTCATCTTGTTGAACTCTGCTTTCAAGGTTGGAATGGAAGGCCAGATGGATACATCGAGCCGGCCATGCGGGGTGGGAACAAGACGTTATTACAGCAAACTACTCTCTGTGATACAGTCACTATGTGGGGAATTCCCACTAACATCCCACAGCAAGCTTCATTATTTAACAGCAAATAACTACCGTTAGCAAGCAGCGTAAAAGACGGAGTAATAACTGGCACAGGAATCCCTTTCAGGACGCAAGCTAAATTAGGGGCGTGTACATTACATGCACCATGCAGTTGAATGTGCCTACACACAACAGAATGATCCGGAGTGGAAGTGCACTCTTCACCTTTCAAGTAGACCTCCTTGCCGTCCCTCACACATCTGTACGTGATAGGGAGTGACCAAACTTCATGCAGGAAGGCAGTTCCCAATTGTTTGTATCTGCCCAGAGCATAATGTTTCATGCATGAACTAAACTTAAACATGGGAAACGGTAACGTGATCAACCCATGTACAAGCCACACGGCAGAATTCAATTCAGCAACAGAGAAAGGTAAAGGTTCTAACTTTTCAATGTGTAGTAATGAATATGTAGCATCTTTCATGGACATGAACTGCTGGTTTGCAGTTAAATTAAAAGGGAGGAACAAAGATGAAGTATTCATGTAATCCCAAGGGACCTTCCCTGCCTTTAAAGTTTGCAACGTCCATGCAAACTGCATAATAGAACGCAACTGATTTTGACCATGATACAATACAGACAAATCATCCTGCACAATGTCTACCACAGACGATACAATATTATCTAAGGTATAAATTCTAGAAGATAGGGTGTTAATACTATTATCTATCACAGCCAACACTTTTTCCATATCCGCTTGATCAATAGCACGCAATCTGGATGCAGCCTCAATTTGTGATAACTTCCAAACTTCGTTATAAACAGCATACACCCATCGTTTGGACCTGCCAACAGCAGGACCCTTAACAAAATCATTCAAATCTATTTTGTCATTTAATCGTGCTAAATGAAGTTTAACAGACGCTAAAGTGGAATGTTGCAGCCAAGACTGGCATAACTTCCCTACTGAGTAGGTAGTTACAGTGTGAGAAGATTCAAAATGGGGGTCTACCCGAACCTGTGTATACCCCTGCTTTAAATCCAGAAACCGATGTTGACAGGATTCCGAACTCGTTTGCCACACCAACCACCCTTCCGGATTCAATTCAGAAATATTGAAGGACGTGTTGGAAACTTGTGTCTGCAACATAGCAAGGGATTGATCCGTATGATCACCCCAATTGGGATAAGCACCCAGACCCGGAACGGAGGGAGAATTACATTTTTTAGAAGTAGCCAATCCAAAACAGGTTGTCTGAAAAATGGATGAATTTAAAAATAACATGTGATTCGGGATAAGACAGGCACGATGCAAAGTCTCTGTTCCCTGTACTTGCCATCGTTTGGAGCCCCAAACCGATTTAAGATCGACTGTAGCTTTCCACAGATCATACCTGCCAATTGCCAACTCATCCATAAAGGACTTGGAATACAACAATTTGGTGTGTGTCAGCCTAACTTTAGAAGCAACCTGAGGCGCCACTTTAAAATAAAAGGAGGCCGGATTGGACACACTAAAATCCGAAAAATAAGTAAACTTTCCAACTAACGTGGCAGAGCTGCCCATCCTGGGGGCGGGGCAGTGTTCCCATTGTGTATAATTTACAAAATTTCTAAACGTATTTGCTTTGTGTAGGAAATGTGTGCCATAATGTTGATAACAAAATTGCTCATCATAATTAGCAGTATCTAAATACAAATCCTCAGCATCAAAAGCAGCATAATATTTCAAATCAGAAAACAGTGCCTCTATGGCTTGAACATCCCAATCATCTGAGTGAATGTTCTGCTTAACGACATCGCCCATAAAAACACGAAATACATTCGGCACATTAATCACTTCAGTGGGGCCATGAATTTGTAATTTAACGGCATCCCAAGCGATCCCATCACGCACAGGCCAGGCAGTAATGTTCACAAAAGTCTGGTCCCTCTTCATAATGTGTGATGAGGAGTGGGGGGCCAAAGTTCCATCAACTAGTCGAATCGTAGACCGTTCATTCAGGTAGTGTCCATTGATAAGTCTAAAAAACACTACCACAAAGCCAATGGACATAAACAAAAAACACATATGAGCACCAGCCAAATGTAAGTCCAAGGGGGTATTAAAAAATATCTTTTGAACCAAGCCACAAAAATCGAAACCTTGGACGGGGCAATGGACGTCATTGAACGAGAATCAAAAGAGTCTTGTGAGAGGGCAACTGTGGTGGATTGTAAAACAGGCAAGGTAACATCCGCAGGATAAGCATACTCAACTTCTTCAAGCACACCACTAGGTGTTTGTGGCAACAAGGGACAAGAAACGGCATGCATCTCGATGGCAACATCAGGAACTGTGTCAGAGACTTGAGCCACAACAGAATTTCTCAGCATCGAAGGGCAGGAAACCGCCGGAGTCATACTAAGAAGAATCGGCCTCTCGCTGTAGTTTGACATTGTCAATCGAAATGTACCTGTTATCCTTTCGACCAGGAAGTGGAGGTAAAATGACTGTTCTAGTACCCTGCACTCCAAGCACTGGAACCGGTGCACGATAAGAGGGGCTGAACTCCTTCTTGTTCTCCACCTTCTCAAGGACCAGATCACCAACTCGAGGCAGCCAGCCGACTACCGGAATCTGAAGTTCAGCATCAGATGAGGAGGGTACGTGTTCCTTCGCTAGACTGTCTCTGGCTTCTTGAAGATTCTGCAAGACAGCACAGTGTTCATCTACGTCAAAGGGTGCGGCTGACGCCGCCATGTCTAGACCATTAAGGTCTGGAACAAACATTCGAACACCAAAGAGCATCATGTATGGGGTCCGCCCACCCAGAGACCTTCTAGGGAGATTATTAAGTGCACGTTGCACGTCATACAAGTGGGCTAGCCAGTTCCGGCCAGTACCCAAAACTCTGGCTGTCAAAGATTGCTTTAAGTCACGGTTCATTCGCTCCACTACACTATTACCCTCAGGCCGGTATGGAGACGAAAATTTGACTTGGACCCCCAAATTTCTCATGGCCTCTTTGTACGCCTTAGAGGCGAACGCCGGGCCCTGATCAGAATGAGAGGTACCACATGCAAAACTCCCAACAAAGACACGCAAATCTTTTATGACAGTGCGAGAATCAGCACTCCTTTGTGGCCACACCCACAGAAAACGTGTGCACGAATCAACTGCAACCAAGATGTATTTGTACGCAGTATCAGAGGTAAAAGGACCGCAGTGATCTAAATAAACACAACCCAATGGTTTATTAGATATGTACAACTGAGTTTGTGGTGGGCACGCCGCAGTTGAAGGTTTAATCTGCTGGCCAATGTCGCAATTAAGAACATAAGCTCTGGCTTGTTTGTACAAACCGCACCACCAGTAACGTTGTTGTAGCAGAGATACAGTAGCCGCAACACCGGCATGCGCGGACGCCATGCCCTCGTGAGCTGCTAATATCAAAGAAGGTCTGCAGTCCGCGTTGGGAATCAATCTGTCACCAACGTCATTAATCCTCACTAATGGGACTTTATCAGGACTTAAGCGATAATGGTAACGAGCAGGGAAACCTCTCGGTGGCTTCGTTCCCTGCTCTGTAGCAGCAATAGCTGCCAAGATATCATCATCAATCTTACTTTTGGATCTTGTAACTGCTGCTACTAAGTATGTCGCCACTGCTGTTTTTGCTGCCTCGTCAGCTAGGCTGTTGCCGACAGCATGGACACCAACTCGTTGGTGACCAAGAGTGTGAATTACATTCACGAGAGGCAGACGTTCTTTAAGATCTGCCACTCGAACCCAAAGCCGTTTATGCTTAATCGTGCTACCTTTGGAATCATGGTAATCATTCTGAGACCAAAAATGTAGTTTGTCGTTGTAAGATTGAACACAATAAAAGGAGTCACTCACTATAAGTGTAGTGACTCGGGGATCAGCAAACTCCAGTGCAAGCACCAGAGCACGAAGCTCCGCCAACTGAGCGGTACAATCACCCAATGACTGCGTATGCACGACATCGGACTGGAATTCACCATTTACGAAAGTACCGACTACAATTGCGCAAGCCGCTGAATAGGCGTGCTTTGATCCAGTTGCGGGTTGCGCAGAACCGTCAGTGTATATGACACAATGGTAATCCTCGAGTGGGCGCAAAGACAGAGGAGCCGTATGAACAAATTCATGCTGCAAAAACTCCTGAGTCTGAAGTGCCGCGTCAAAGATAAAAGTGACATCAGGCGAGGTTAAGGAAGTGGCCCATTGTATCCACCTTGGATGCAAAGCTTTAGAATTCGGTACACTCGCTTTTGTCACTGCCTCAAGGGTCAGCCTGCAATAACTGCAATATAGCTGAATGCTCGGGCAGCCTACAAGATTTGGAAAAAGTAGGTTGTACCAAGGCATAAAGCGGCTTGATACGCTGGGCATAATCCGGGATGTAAGTTCGACCGAAATTCAGAAAACCCAGCAGGGACTGTAATTTCTTCAGTGAAGTAGGAGCACGGAGGCATGCGCACTTCTCTAGAAAGTGCGGAGCCAATCCTCGACCTTCATTGTTGAGTTCGTACCCCAAGAACAACACTGTATATTACGCAATGTGTGACTTCGCAAAGTTGAATTTGTAACCGAAGTCTGCAAACAAAACGATAATGCGATCAACGCGACGGAGATACGGGTCCAACTCGTCATCTGTAAGATAAATGTCATCCACATACGAGTACGCATCCGGGTCTATACCCTCCAAGAGGGAGACCACACGAGCGGCAAAGACTCCTGGGCTGTTCTTATAGCCCATTGGTAATCTTTTGAATTGTTTTTGTTTGCCACCAGAGGTGAACGCCATCCACTCACTACTGAGAGAGGACAGGATATGGCTGTAAAAGCCATTGGAAATGTCAAGTGTGGTTTTAAACCTTTTTCTAACGAGACTATCGACGAGAGCCGAACTGTGGGTGTTCTGTACTGCACAGGTCCGGCAATGAGAGTTTAGGTGCCGGTAATCCAAAACTAGGCGGTACGACCCGTCAGGCTTCGTCACAGTGAACAAGGGATTATTCATAGGTGACACACATGTTTCGATTACTCCCTGATATTCCAATTGTTCAAGGATCGACGCGACGTGAGGTCTAGCTTCACGGCGCATGGGGTATTGGGGTTGAGGTTGGGGCGTAGTCCGCAACGGAATCTCATGGCCGGGAGACAATTTATCCCAGCCAACCTGATTTCGATATAACGGAGGCGCTTGCACCTGAGCCCATTCCCCGGCATACTTTTTAGCTAGGACCTTAGGCACTGTGTGCCCAAAGGACGGGAGGATTACCTCCTCCCCTCTAGGAGCATCTAAAACGAAAGCCGGGGGCCAATCTGCTTCCGCCAATAGAATATCATAGGTAGTGGTCAGATTATCCCCAAAAAAACCTTGAATTGTACGTTGTATGTCACCTTCTATTTGAAGGACTATATTATATAGTCTATCAGGGGGAGACACCCGAGTGTCAGCAGTTTCAATATTCACGAATATATCAGTTGCTGTCGCCACCAGATATGGACGCAGTGCTTGTCGCACTACTGTAACTTGCGCCGCGCTGTCTAGCAGCGTTAGCGCCCATGTCAGGTTCTGAAGCTGCGTCCGTACCATCTGAGGCATACCTCGCTGTCAGTGCAGCAACTTTCTTCTTCTGAAACGGGGGTCTTTGACGTGCAGAGTCCTCTTGCTTGCCTTTTCCGTCAGTCTGTCGGGACTGCTCACGTGCCTGCGGTGCACCCCGACTTTTGCCAGCGCCTCCGCCACCGGACAGTGAAGCCGAAGTTTCCTGTGAAGAACGAGGAGAGCATTGTTCAGAAACCTGAAATCGATCAGGTGACTTAATACTAGCACGATCGCGCAGATCATAAGTGCGTTCACTACTTGACTGTACTGGAGAGGCAGGACGAGACCCCTGTTTCTGTTGCTGTTTCTCCTGTTTTTTTGCCCGCCAACTTTGTTTTGGAAAATTAGGGCGTTCGTCCTTACCAGACGAGTTTGCCTTTGTCTGCTGTACTAAATCAGGATTCTTCACAGTTGGTTTAACACCCAAAGCGCTATGACCAACTTGTTTATAGGCGTTCGCGATCATTTTCGCGAATTCCCTCGGCTTGTCGTCTTTGTCCACTGCTTCTAATTTATTAAGCACCTGTAACTGCATAGCATCTCCTTTGAGGTTGCCCAGTATCATGGTAGCAACCACATCAAAGACTCCGACAAGCCGCATACCCAATTCAACAGCAGCCTCCGCACCATGATTCTCCTGAACACGTTTTATAACGGAGGGCAGTACCGACAGAGACGGAGTGCCAAAGCACTTTGAGTATGTCGCTGCAAAGACCTTACCGCAGTTCTCGCAATCGGCCTTATCTGGGACTAAGTCTTTCGGCAAAGTTATGGTAAGGATCCTATGTTTCTCCACAGGAGCCGTATGCGGATAAACCTCTTCTAACTGGTCAAATTTCTCTGCAAGCCAATAAGGGAAATCATCCCTATTTTGGGGTCGCTTGCCGACAACAGAATTAACCATAACAGGACTAATCACCACCGCGTGGTGGTCCGTCTGATGTCCCGCAACAGCAGTAGCGACCACCTGCACGTTGCGTGACACGTACTGCACTAAAGCCCTATGTACTGTAATAAGGGCTGTGTGAAGCACACGCAACTCAGCCACCGATACTTGTAGATAGCGGGGATGAGGTGTAAATCCGGCTAGTACCGGCCATGTGGCCCCTGCAATCGACAAAGGGCCCATTCTCGCCGGTACAACCGCATGGTGAAGGGCGCCATTAAACCAAATGCTATGCTGCCAGGCAGAAATAGGAATTTCTGTAAGGCGTATAGTTGGCTGGAAGCTGCGTAGCAGTATAGGTGTGAAACGTATCATCGTCCTCACTCACCGCCGGCAGAGTAACCCAAGAGTAGAACAACTCAAATGGAAACAATGCATCGGCACTTACCACAAAAATCACAGCCATACCATCGTCCGGCACCCCATACTGCGCCAGATGACGTTTCAGGGGTGCCCGGCTATGAGCTGGAATATCGACCGCCATTAGGACACAAACAGTAAATCTACAGTATATCAGTAGCACTAGGTTTCAGATTAACCCCTTGGATGCTCATGACGGAGCGGTTCCGTCATGAGCATCAGTTGGGCTGTGCTCATGACGGAACCGCTCCGTCATGAGGACAGCCCCTGGGGGAAGCGCTGGCGCTCCCCCCCTGGGGCACCGATCGTGCCCCCACAGACGGGGATGGCAGCGGAAGAGTTTCCGCTGCCACCCCCGAGCCCCCCCACGCTTCCTGGTGACGTCAGCGCGCACAGCGCGCGCTGGCGTCATCAGGAAGTGCTCGGACGCCTGGAAGCCATTTGCTTCCAGGCGTCCATAGAGGAAGGTGAGTGGTGTTTGCTCCGGTGGGGTGGCGGGGGCCTTGTAGAGTGTATTGAGGCGTCGGGGGAGAGGAAAGAGTATTTCCTCTCCCCTGATGTCTCAATACAGGGCATTCCTGCTCCACGATCGCGCACAGCGTCGCGATCGTGGAGCAGGGATGCCCCACTAGACACCAGGGATGTGTTTTTTTTTATTTTGGAAGCGACCCCTTGGGTAAGGGTCGCTTCCTGGGGCCAATTATTATCTGTAGACTTTTCTGCCCCCTCTGGGGGCAGATCGGTGTTTTTTTTTCACCGTTTCTGCTCCCAGGGGGGGCAGAAAAGCCCACTAGACACCAGGGATATTAGTATTTATGTTGGAAGCGACCCCTTGGGTAAGGGTCGCTTCCTGGGGCCAATTATTATTCTGTAGACTTTTCTGCCCCCTCTGGGGGCAGATCGGTGTTTTTTTTTCGCCGTTTCTGCTCCCAGGGGGGGCAGAAAAGCCCACTAGACACCAGGGATATTAGTATTTATGTTGGAAGCGACCCCTTGGGTAAGGGTCGCTTCCTTGGGGCCAATTTATATCTGAAGACTTTTCTGCCCCCTCTGGGGGCAGATCGGTGTTTTTTTTTCGCCGTTTCTGCTCCCAGGGGGGGGCAGAAAAGCCCACTAGACACCAGGGATATTAGTATTTATGTAGGAAGCGACCCCTTGGGTAAGGGTCGCTTCCTTGGGGCCATTTATTATTTGAAGACTTTTCTGCCCCCTCTGGGGGCAGATCGGTGTTTTTTTTTCGCCGTTTCTGCTCCCAGGGGGGGCAGAAAAGCCCACTAGACACTAGGGATATCAGTATTTATGAAGGAAGCGACCCCTTGGGCAAGGGTCGCTTCCTAGGGCCCCTAAATATTTGGAAGACTTTTCTGCCCCCTCTGGGGGCAGATCGGTGTTATTTTTTTGCCATTTCTGCTCCTGGGGGGGGGGGCAGAAAAGCCCACTAGACACCAGGGATATAAATATTATTGTAGGAAGCGACCCCTTGGGCAAGGGTCGCTTCCTTGGGCCCCTAAATTTTTTGAAGACTTTTCTGCCCGGGGGATCGGTTTTATTTTTTCGCCGTTTCTGCTCCCACGGGGGGCAGAAAAGCCCACTAGACCCCAGGGAATTAGTTCAAATAAAAATAGAAGTGACCCCTCGCTTCCAGGGTGCAATTTGTTTTCTGCCCCACCTGGCACACAACCCGATTGACCATTTGGGTAGTGACATAGCATGTTAGAATGTTTATTGTTATATTTTTTGTGATTTCCAATTGTAATGTTTTTTTTTTGTTTACTTTTTTGTTCTAGGTGAAGGCTTTTCTTCTTTTCACGTTGCCGTTTTGTGGCTGGTGGTTCTGCTGTTTGTGTAGTTTGGTAAGAGACTTATTTTTGTACAATGTAAATGTGTTTGATTTCTCTGCCTGTTTTTTTTTTGCAAATGGTGTAATAATAGCAGTATGTTTGGTTTTTGAGTGTCAAAAACTTTTTGCATTGGTGCTCGATGTGTATTTTGTTGTCTTGTGAGTAATTTGTTTTTTTTTCTTCTTTCTAGTTTGATATCGTTGGTCTTTGCTGTGTCACTGCAGAGTTTATTTCTGGTGAGTGCAGCTGTCTCTTGTAATTGGATTGTATAGTTTTTGAGTACATTGATCTTTGTGATAAAGGTACACAATTCTTTACTTACTTGGTGTGCACATTGTTGGTTGTTGTTGACTTGTTTGTGCAGTCTTCCATCTTAGTAGGTATAATGGCTAGCCGCAGGATGACTGCTCAGCAGGTTGTTGGTTTGCTGTTTGAGTCTTCCTCTGATATTGGGTCAGAGACTGACTCTGCTTCTGAGGGAGAGGGGGCAGGGGAAGATTCTGGCAGTGAGTTTTCTCTCCGTATGGGGTCATCGGATGATGAAGATACTCTTAGTGCGGATGAAGTGCCTGTGTTAGAGGAGGAGACTGATGTGCCGATAGTGCGGCAAGAGGCATCTGGGCTGCAGCCTGCGGCTGCAAGGCTTCCCGTTGGTGTAGTGCGGCAAGAGACATCTGGGCTGCAGGCTGGGACTGCAAGGCTTCCCGTTGGTGTAGTGCGGCAAGAGACATCTGGGCTGCAGGCTGGGGCTGCAAGCCTTTCCGTTGGTGTAGTGCGGCAAGAGACATCTGGGCTGCAGGCTGGGGCTGCAAGTCTTCCCGTTGAAAGTGATGACCTCTGGGTTGCCCCTGGCATGGTGCAGCCGGAATTTCCTGAGTTTACTGGTGTTCCAGGGTCTAGAGTGAATACCGAGAACTTTTTGCCTGTAAATTTTTTTCAGTTGTTTATGGACGATGTGTTTTTGGCAGAGATTGTTGAGCAGACTAATTTGTATGCCGAACAGTTTTTGAGGGACAACAGTGCCAGTCTTAAGCCACACTCTAGAGCTACCCGGTGGACTCCCACAAATGTTGAAGAGATGAAGAAGTTCTTGGGTTTAACTTTTTTGATGGGCTTGCTAAGGAAGCCATCATTGGCTTCATATTGGTCTAGCAGTCCCTTGATGGCAACGTCTATTTTTCCGGCAGTCATGAGTCGTGACAGGTATTTGCTTCTGCTTCGGATGATGCACTTTGTAGATAATGGTTTAGCGTTGCCACGAGATCACCCTGATTGTGACCGTCTTTTTAAGATTAGGCCTGTCCTTGATCACTTTGTTGATCGATTTTCTGAGATTTATGCCCCTGGTAGAGAAATTGCAGTGGATGAGTCTTTGGTGTTGTTCAAGGGCCGCTTGGTTTTTAGGCAATACATTCCTAGTAAGAGGGCACGCTATGGAATAAAGCTGTATATGCTGTGTGACAGTAGGACTGGATATGTCTCCAATTTCAGGGTGTACACCGGTAAGGAATCTAGGTTTAACCTCCCTGGTTGTCCGTCCACTTTTGGAGTGACTGAGAAAATTGTTTGGGAACTTGGAAGAGGATTTTTTAACAAAGGCCACCATTTATATGTAGATAACTTCTACACTGGTGTACGGTTGTTCAGGGAATTGGCCAAAGTGGACACTTTTGCTTGTGGCACAGTCCGCTGTAACCGTAAAGGTTTTCCGAAAGAACTTGTTTGTCAAAAGCTTGTGCGGGGACAGTGCAGTGCGTTGCGTTGCCAGGAGCTTCTTGCTGTGAAGTTTACAGACAGGAGAGATGTCTACATGCTGACTTCCATCCATGATGAAAGCACTGCACCTGTGACTGTTTGGGGTCAGGTCGCTGAAGCGCGCAAACCTGTATGTGTTTTAGACTATAATAGGTACATGGGTGGTGTTGACAGAGTAGATCAGAGGTTGGAACCTTACACTGCTCTTCGTAAGGCTTACATTTGGTACAAGAAGTTGGCTATCCATCTTTTCCACTTGGCAATGTTTAATGCTTTTGTTGTGTTCCAGGATTCTTGCCATGAGTCAAAGATGACTTTTGCTAAGTTTCAGGAGTCTGTAATAGGCAGCCTTGTTGTAGTGGAACAGGCAAGTGTTCCTAGAGTTGGACTGGTGGAGGATGTTGCTAGATTGAAAGAACGCCACTTTCCAGATCACATTCCTCCCACACCCGCAAAAGATTTTCCCAGTAGGAGATGTAGAGTCTGTTGGCGAAGAGGTACGCGGAAGGAGTGTCGTATGTACTGCCCCGATTGTCCCTCTCATCCTGCACTGTGTCTCTCTGCTTGTTTTAGAGCGTACCACACGCGAAAAAATTTTTGGGAGGATTCTTGAGTGGTAAAGTGAACTGGCTGGTCTGTATTCTTTGGATAATTTGATTCTGTTTCAAGGTTGGTGTTAGTGCAATGTATTTAGTTGCTGATTTTCTGTTAGAAAATTTGTATCTATTTGCAATTTGTTTGTGTTTTTATTTTTTTCTAAAAAAATCCAAAATGTGATGGCGGTGTGTGTAGGCTTGCGCTTGGCTGTTGGTGTGTGTGGACTGGCACTTGGTTGGTGGTGTGCGTGGAATGGTGCTTGGCTGACGGTGTGCGTGGACTGGCGGTGTGCATGGACTGGCGGTGTGCGTGGACTGGTGCGTGGCTGGTGGTGTGCGTGGCTGGTGGTGTGCGTGGAATGGTGCTTGGCTGGCGGTGTGCGTGGAATGGTGCTTGGCTGGTGGTGTGCGTGGAATGGTGCTTGGCTGGCGCTGTGCGTGGACTGGTTCTTGGCTGGCAGTGTGTGTGGACTGGTGGTGTGTGCGGACTGGTGTTTGGCTGGTGGTGTCCGTGGACTGGAGCTTGGCTGGTGGTGTCCGTGGACTGGAGCTTGTCTGGTGGTGTGTGTGGACTGGAGCTTGGCTGGCGGTGTGTGTGGAATGGTGCTTGTCTGGTGGTGTCCGTGGACTGGAGCTTGGCTGGCGGTGTAGGTGGATTGGCGATTGGCTGCCGGTGTGCCTGGACTGGCGATTGGATGGTGGTGTGCCTGGACTGGCGCTTGGCTAGCGGTGTGCGTGGACTGGCGTTTGGCTAGCGGTGTGTGTCGACCGGTGCTTGGCTGGCTGTGTGTGAGTAGTGACTTTCTGCTGGTCACTACACACACTGCTAGCTGAGTGCCACTCCACGCAATCCTTCTGCCTGTGTAGTTGCTGTGTCTGGATTGTGGGCGTGTGAAAGTGATGGGCCCTTGAATGGCGCTGTGTGCCGGTGTGAGTTTTGTTATGTGATGGGCCCGCGGCTGGCGGTGTGAATGGTTTTGTATGTCTCACACGTATGAAAGGTGTATGAATGGCCTGTAAAGAGGTTGGTGCCTTGTCGTGGCTTTACAGCTCACGAGCTGTGAGTCAATGGTTCAGTTTCTTGCCCTTTCAATTATTACCAGTGCATTTCATTTTTTGTGAAATCACTTGGTAATACAATTTTATCTACTGAACCATCACTCACCCTCGTGCCAAATCCAACCAGTATGTGCGTGTGCTTGCGGGTTAGATGACTGTGCAGTAATATTTGTTTTTTTGAAGCAGGGTGTACCTTGTCCCTTTTTGGTGATTTTTGTACTGTGTTGCTTTTGTACCTGGTGGTGCGAATGGTCTTGTTTGTATCACGTATGAAAGGTGTGTGAATGGCCTGTAAAGCGGTTGGTGCCTTGACGTGGCTTTACAGCTCACGAGCTGCAAGTCATTGGTTTGGATTTTTGTGAATTTAATTATTGACAGTGCATTTCATATTTGTGAAATCTCTTGTTAATAAAATTTAATACACTGAACCATGACTTGCCCTCGTGCCAAATCCAACCAGTATGTGTGTGTGTTTGAGGAATAGATGGTTGTGCAGGAATCTTTTTTTTTTGTTTCTCTGCCAAGGTACACTTTCCATGTAAGAATAACCCACCAACTGTAGATATTGTCGAAAACCTTTGGGAGTTCATGGTGATGTCTCTCTAGTGATTTGAAAAATATTTTTTATCCCCATTGTCCTGTAAACCTCAAATTGTCTGCCACATTTTCTTTGCAGTATTATTCCTAAATTCTCACGCTGTAGTAACAATAGGTAATCTGGTTATGCAAGGGGGGTTACTTTTGTTTTTTGCCCAGGGCTCGGCGGCCATCTAGGGAAACCTACCAAACCCAGGCATTTTTGAAAACTAGACACCCGGCGGCTTCCAGGGAGGTATGGCTTGCGTGGATCCCCCAACGTTTCCTTACCCAGAATCCCCTGCAAACCTCAATTTTTGCCCAAAAAATCACTTTTTTCACACATTTTGGGGTGGGAAAGTAGTGGCATCACCGGGCTCACACAAATTTACCACCACCCAGCGTTCCCCCAGGTCTCCCGGTAAAAATGGTGCCTCACTTGTGTGGGAGGCCCAAGTACCCGCGGCAGGCAAGGGCCCCAAAGGTAGTGAGGCCACCTCAAGATGGCCTATCGCCAAACCACCTGGTTTTGCAAGGGGGGTCACTTTGGTTTTTGGCCCGGTGCGCGGCGGCCATCTAGGGAAACCTACCAAACCCAGGCATTTTTGAAAACTAGACACCCGGCGGCTTCCAGGGAGGTATGGCTTGCGTGGATCCCCCAATGTTTCCTTACCCAGAATCCCCTGCAAACCTCAATTTTTGCTCAAAAAATCACTTTTTTCACACATTTTGGGGTGGGAAAGTAGTGGCATCACCGGGCTCACACAAATTTACCACCACCCAGCGTTCCCCCAGGTCTCCCGGTAAAAATGGTGCCTCACTTGTGTGGGAGGCCCAAGTACCCGCGGCAGGCAAGGGCCCCAAAGGTAGTGAGGCCACCTCAAGATGGCCTATCGCCAAACCACCTGGTTTTGCAAGGGGGGTCACTTTGGTTTTTGGCCCGGTGCGCGGCGGCCATCTAGGGAAACCTACCAAACCCAGGCATTTTTGAAAACTAGACACCCGGCGGCTTCCAGGGAGGTATGGCTTGCGTGGATCCCCCAACGTTTCCTTACCCAGAATCCCCTGCAAACCTCAATTTTTGCTCAAAAAATCACTTTTTTCACACATTTTGGGGTGGGAAAGTAGTGGCATCACCGGGCTCACACAAATTTACCACCACCCAGCGTTCCCCCAGGTCTCCCGGTAAAAATGGTGCCTCACTTGTGTGGGAGGCCCAAGTACCCGCGGCAGGCAAGGGCCCCAAACGTAGTGAGGCCACCTCAAGATGGCCTATCGCCAAACCACCTGGTTTTGCAAGGGGGGTCACTTTGGTTTTTGGCCCGGTGCGCGGCGGCCATCTAGGGAAACCTACCAAACCCAGGCATTTTTGAAAACTAGACACCCGGCGGCTTCCAGGGAGGTATGGCTTGCGTGGATCCCCCAACGTTTCCTTACCCAGAATCCCCTGCAAACCTCAATTTTTGCTCAAAAAATCACTTTTTTCACACATTTTGGGGTGGGAAAGTAGTGGCATCACCGGGCTCACACAAATTTACCACCACCCAGCGTTCCCCCAGGTCTCCCGGTAAAAATGGTGCCTCACTTGTGTGGGAGGCCCAAGTACCCGCGGCAGGCAAGGGCCCCAAACGTAGTGAGGCCACCTCAAGATGGCCTATCGCCAAACCACCTGGTTTTGCAAGGGGGGTCACTTTGGTTTTTGGCCCGGTGCGCGGCGGCCATCTAGGGAAACCTACCAAACCCAGGCATTTTTGAAAACTAGACACCCGGCGGCTTCCAGGGAGGTATGGCTTGCGTGGATCCCCCAACGTTTCCTTACCCAGAATCCCCTGCAAACCTCAATTTTTGCTCAAAAAATCACTTTTTTCACACATTTTGGGGTGGGAAAGTAGTGGCATCACCGGGCTCACACAAATTTACCACCACCCAGCGTTCCCCCAGGTCTCCCGGTAAAAATGGTGCCTCACTTGTGTGGGAGGCCCAAGTACCCGCGGCAGGCAAGGGCCCCAAACGTAGTGAGGCCACCTCAAGATGGCCTATCGCCAAACCACCTGGTTTTGCAAGGGGGGTCACTTTGGTTTTTGGCCCGGTGCGCGGCGGCCATCTAGGGAAACCTACCAAACCCAGGCATTTTTGAAAACTAGACACCCGGCGGCTTCCAGGGAGGTATGGCTTGCGTGGATCCCCCAACGTTTCCTTACCCAGAATCCCCTGCAAACCTCAATTTTTGCTCAAAAAATCACTTTTTTCACACATTTTGGGGTGGGAAAGTAGTGGCATCACCGGGCTCACACAAATTTACCACCACCCAGCGTTCCCCCAGGTCTCCCGGTAAAAATGGTGCCTCACTTGTGTGGGAGGCCCAAGTACCCGCGGCAGGCAAGGGCCCCAAAGGTAGTGAGGCCACCTCAAGATGGCCTATCGCCAAACCACCTGGTTTTGCAAGGGGGGTCACTTTGGTTTTTGGCCCGGTGCGCGGCGGCCATCTAGGGAAACCTACCAAACCCAGGCATTTTTGAAAACTAGACACCCGGCGGCTTCCAGGGAGGTATGGCTTGCGTGGATCCCCCAACGTTTCCTTACCCAGAATCCCCTGCAAACCTCAATTTTTGCTCAAAAAATCACTTTTTTCACACATTTTGGGGTGGGAAAGTAGTGGCATCACCGGGCTCACACAAATTTACCACCACCCAGCGTTCCCCCAGGTCTCCCGGTAAAAATGGTGCCTCACTTGTGTGGGAGGCCCAAGTACCCGCGGCAGACAAGGGCCCCAAAGGTAGTGAGGCCACCTCAAGATGGCCTATCGCCAAACCACCTGGTTTTGCAAGGGGGGTCACTTTGGTTTTTGGCCCGGTGCGCGGCGGCCATCTAGGGAAACCTACCAAACCCAGGCATTTTTGAAAACTAGACACCCGGCGGCTTCCAGGGAGGTATGGCTTGCGTGGATCCCCCAACGTTTCCTTACCCAGAATCCCCTGCAAACCTCAATTTTTGCTCAAAAAATCACTTTTTTCACACATTTTGGGGTGGGAAAGTAGTGGCATCACCGGGCTCACACAAATTTACCACCACCCAGCGTTCCCCCAGGTCTCCCGGTAAAAATGGTGCCTCACTTGTGTGGGAGGCCCAAGTACCCGCGGCAGGCAAGGGCCCCAAACGTAGTGAGGCCACCTCAAGATGGCCTATCGCCAAACCACCTGGTTTTGCAAGGGGGGTCACTTTGGTTTTTGGCCCGGTGCGCGGCGGCCATCTAGGGAAACCTACCAAACCCAGGCATTTTTGAAAACTAGACACCCGGCGGCTTCCAGGGAGGTATGGCTTGCGTGGATCCCCCAACGTTTCCTTACCCAGAATCCCCTGCAAACCTCAATTTTTGCTCAAAAAATCACATTTTTAACACATTTGGGGGTGGGAAAGTAGTGGCATCACCGGGCTCACACAAATTTACCACCACCCAGCGTTCCCCCAGGTCTCCCGGTAAAAATGGTGCCTCACTTGTGTGGGAGGCCCAAGTACCCGCGGCAGGCAAGGGCCCCAAACGTAGTGAGGCGACCTTTGGGATAGGCAATGTTGATGTTGCCTCACTACGTTTGGGGCCCTTGCCTGCCGCGGGTACTTGGGCCTCCCACACAAGTGAGGCACCATTTTTACCGGGAGACCTGGGGGAACGCTGGGTGGTGGTAAATTTGTGTGAGCCCGGTGATGCCACTACTTTCCCACCCCCAAATGTGTTAAAAATGTGATTTTTTGAGCAAAAATTGAGGTTTGCAGGGGATTCTGGGTAAGGAAACGTTGGGGGATCCACGCAAGCCATACCTCCCTGGAAGCCGCCGGGTGTCTAGTTTTCAAAAATGCCTGGGTTTGGTAGGTTTCCCTAGATGGCCGCCGCGCACCGGGCCAAAAACCAAAGTGACCCCCCTTGCAAAACCAGGTGGTTTGGCGATAGGCCATCTTGAGGTGGCCTCACTACGTTTGGGGCCCTTGCCTGCCGCGGGTACTTGGGCCTCCCACACATGTGAGGCACCATTTTTACCGGGAGACCTGGGGGAACGCTGGGTGGTGGTAAATTTGTGTGAGCCCGGTGATGCCACTACTTTCCCACCCCCAAATGTGTTAAAAATGTGATTTTTTGAGCAAAAATTGAGGTTTGCAGGGGATTCTGGGTAAGGAAACGTTGGGGGATCCACGCAAGCCATACCTCCCTGGAAGCCGCCGGGTGTCTAGTTTTCAAAAATGCCTGGGTTTGGTAGGTTTCCCTAGATGGCCGCCGCGCACCGGGCCAAAAACCAAAGTGACCCCCCTTGCAAAACCAGGTGGTTTGGCGATAGGCCATCTTGAGGTGGCCTCACTACGTTTGGGGCCCTTGCCTGCCGCGGGTACTTGGGCCTCCCACACAAGTGAGGCACCATTTTTACCGGGAGACCTGGGGGAACGCTGGGTGGTGGTAAATTTGTGTGAGCCCGGTGATGCCACTACTTTCCCACCCCAAAATGTGTGAAAAAAGTGATTTTTTGAGCAAAAATTGAGGTTTGCAGGGGATTCTGGGTAAGGAAACGTTGGGGGATCCACGCAAGCCATACCTCCCTGGAAGCCGCCGGGTGTCTAGTTTTCAAAAATGCCTGGGTTTGGTAGGTTTCCCTAGATGGCCGCCGCGCACCGGGCCAAAAACCAAAGTGACCCCCCTTGCAAAACCAGGTGGTTTGGCGATAGGCCATCTTGAGGTGGCCTCACTACGTTTGGGGCCCTTGCCTGCCGCGGGTACTTGGGCCTCCCACACAAGTGAGGCACCATTTTTACCGGGAGACCTGGGGGAACGCTGGGTGGTGGTAAATTTGTGTGAGCCCGGTGATGCCACTACTTTCCCACCCCCAAATGTGTTAAAAATGTGATTTTTTGAGCAAAAATTGAGGTTTGCAGGGGATTCTGGGTAAGGAAACGTTGGGGGATCCACGCAAGCCATACCTCCCTGGAAGCCGCCGGGTGTCTAGTTTTCAAAAATGCCTGGGTTTGGTAGGTTTCCCTAGATGGCCGCCGCGCACCGGGCCAAAAACCAAAGTGACCCCCCTTGCAAAACCAGGTGGTTTGGCGATAGGCCATCTTGAGGTGGCCTCACTACCTTTGGGGCCCTTGCCTGCCGCGGGTACTTGGGCCTCCCACACAAGTGAGGCACCATTTTTACCGGGAGACCTGGGGGAACGCTGGGTGGTGGTAAATTTGTGTGAGCCCGGTGATGCCACTACTTTCCCACCCCAAAATGTGTGAAAAAAGTGATTTTTTGAGCAAAAATTGAGGTTTGCAGGGGATTCTGGGTAAGGAAACGTTGGGGGATCCACGCAAGCCATACCTCCCTGGAAGCCGCCGGGTGTCTAGTTTTCAAAAATGCCTGGGTTTGGTAGGTTTCCCTAGATGGCCGCCGCGCACCGGGCCAAAAACCAAAGTGACCCCCCTTGCAAAACCAGGTGGTTTGGCGATAGGCCATCTTGAGGTGGCCTCACTACGTTTGGGGCCCTTGCCTGCCGCGGGTACTTGGGCCTCCCACACAAGTGAGGCACCATTTTTACCGGGAGACCTGGGGGAACGCTGGGTGGTGGTAAATTTGTGTGAGCCCGGTGATGCCACTACTTTCCCACCCCAAAATGTGTGAAAAAAGTGATTTTTTGAGCAAAAATTGAGGTTTGCAGGGGATTCTGGGTAAGGAAACGTTGGGGGATCCACGCAAGCCATACCTCCCTGGAAGCCGCCGGGTGTCTAGTTTTCAAAAATGCCTGGGTTTGGTAGGTTTCCCTAGATGGCCGCCGCGCACCGGGCCAAAAACCAAAGTGACCCCCCTTGCAAAACCAGGTGGTTTGGCGATAGGCCATCTTGAGGTGGCCTCACTACGTTTGGGGCCCTTGCCTGCCGCGGGTACTTGGGCCTCCCACACAAGTGAGGCACCATTTTTACCGGGAGACCTGGGGGAACGCTGGGTGGTGGTAAATTTGTGTGAGCCCGGTGATGCCACTACTTTCCCACCCCAAAATGTGTGAAAAAAGTGATTTTTTGAGCAAAAATTGAGGTTTGCAGGGGATTCTGGGTAAGGAAACGTTGGGGGATCCACGCAAGCCATACCTCCCTGGAAGCCGCCGGGTGTCTAGTTTTCAAAAATGCCTGGGTTTGGTAGGTTTCCCTAGATGGCCGCCGCGCACCGGGCCAAAAACCAAAGTGACCCCCCTTGCAAAACCAGGTGGTTTGGCGATAGGCCATCTTGAGGTGGCCTCACTACGTTTGGGGCCCTTGCCTGCCGCGGGTACTTGGGCCTCCCACACAAGTGAGGCACCATTTTTACCGGGAGACCTGGGGGAACGCTGGGTGGTGGTAAATTTGTGTGAGCCCGGTGATGCCACTACTTTCCCACCCCAAAATGTGTGAAAAAAGTGATTTTTTGAGCAAAAATTGAGGTTTGCAGGGGATTCTGGGTAAGGAAACGTTGGGGGATCCACGCAAGCCATACCTCCCTGGAAGCCGCCGGGTGTCTAGTTTTCAAAAATGCCTGGGTTTGGTAGGTTTCCCTAGATGGCCGCCGCGCACCGGGCCAAAAACCAAAGTGACCCCCCTTGCAAAACCAGGTGGTTTGGCGATAGGCCATCTTGAGGTGGCCTCACTACCTTTGGGGCCCTTGCCTGCCGCGGGTACTTGGGCCTCCCACACAAGTGAGGCACCATTTTTACCGGGAGACCTGGGGGAACGCTGGGTGGTGGTAAATTTGTGTGAGCCCGGTGATGCCACTACTTTCCCACCCCAAAATGTGTTAAAAAAGTGATTTTTTGAGCAAAAATTGAGGTTTGCAGGGGATTCTGGGTAAGGAAACGTTGGGGGATCCACGCAAGCCATACCTCCCTGGAAACCGCCGGGTGTCTAGTTTTCAGAAATGTATAGGTTTGGTAGGTTTCCCTAGGTGCCGGCAGGGCTAGGGTACAAAATCTACAGCTAGTCACTTTGCCAAAAAAAGGGTCATTTTTCACTCCAAAACCACGTTGCGTTTTGCGCCGTTTCCTGTCGCGGGCACTAGGCCGACCCGCACAAGTGAGGTACCATTTTTCTCGTAGGACTTTGGGGAACGCGGGGTGGGTGGAAATTTGTGGATCCACGCAGATTCCAGAACTTTCCATCACAGAAATGTGGGGAAAATGTGTTTTTTTTGTCAATTTTTTACGTTTGCAAGGGATTCTGGGTAACAGACCATGGTGGGAGGCAGTCAAGTCACCCCATCCTGGATTCCCCTGGGTGTCTAGTTTTCAGAAATGTATAGGTTTGCTAGGTTTCCCTAGGTGCCGGCAGGGCTAGGGTACAAAATCTACAGCTAGTCACTTTGCCAAAAAAAAGGGTCATTTTTCACTCCAAAACCACGTTGCGTTTTGCGCCGTTTCCTGTCGCGGGCACTAGGCCGACCCGCACAAGTGAGGTACCATTTTTCTCGTAGGACTTTGGGGAACGCGGGGTGGGTGGAAATTTGTGGATCCACGCAGATTCCAGAACTTTCCATCACAGAAATGTGGGGAAAATGTGTTTTTTTTGTCAATTTTTTACGTTTGCAAGGGATTCTGGGTAACAGACCATGGTGGGAGGCAGTCAAGTCACCCCATCCTGGATTCCCCTGGGTGTCTAGTTTTCAGAAATGTATAGGTTTGCTAGGTTTCCCTAGGTGCCGGCAGGGCTAGGGTACAAAATCTACAGCTAGTCACTTTGCCAAAAAAAGGGTCATTTTTCACTCCAAAACCACGTTGCGTTTTGCGCCGTTTCCTGTCGCGGGCACTAGGCCGACCCGCACAAGTGAGGTACCATTTTTCTCGTAGGACTTTGGGGAACGCGGGGTGGGTGGAAATTTGTGGATCCACGCAGATTCCAGAACTTTCCATCACAGAAATGTGGGGAAAATGTGTTTTTTTTGTCAATTTTTTACGTTTGCAAGGGATTCTGGGTAACAGACCATGGTGGGAGGCAGTCAAGTCACCCCATCCTGGATTCCCCTGGGTGTCTAGTTTTCAGAAATGTATAGGTTTGCTAGGTTTCCCTAGGTGCCGGCAGGGCTAGGGTACAAAATCTACAGCTAGTCACTTTGCCAAAAAAAGGGTCATTTTTCACTCCAAAACCACGTTGCGTTTTGCGCCGTTTCCTGTCGCGGGCACTAGGCCGACCCGCACAAGTGAGGTACCATTTTTCTCGTAGGACTTTGGGGAACGCGGGGTGGGTGGAAATTTGTGGATCCACGCAGATTCCAGAACTTTCCATCACAGAAATGTGGGGAAAATGTGTTTTTTTTGTCAATTTTTTACGTTTGCAAGGGATTCTGGGTAACAGACCATGGTGGGAGGCAGTCAAGTCACCCCATCCTGGATTCCCCTGGGTGTCTAGTTTTCAGAAATGTATAGGTTTGCTAGGTTTCCCTAGGTGCCGGCAGGGCTAGGGTACAAAATCTACAGCTAGTCACTTTGCCAAAAAAAGGGTCATTTTTCACTCCAAAACCACGTTGCGTTTTGCGCCGTTTCCTGTCGCGGGCACTAGGCCGACCCGCACAAGTGAGGTACCATTTTTCTCGTAGGACTTTGGGGAACGCGGGGTGGGTGGAAATTTGTGGATCCACGCAGATTCCAGAACTTTCCATCACAGAAATGTGGGGAAAATGTGTTTTTTTTGTCAATTTTTTACGTTTGCAAGGGATTCTGGGTAACAGACCATGGTGGGAGGCAGTCAAGTCACCCCATCCTGGATTCCCCTGGGTGTCTAGTTTTCAGAAATGTATAGGTTTGCTAGGTTTCCCTAGGTGCCGGCAGGGCTAGGGTACAAAATCTACAGCTAGTCACTTTGCCAAAAAAAGGGTCATTTTTCACTCCAAAACCATGTTGCGTTTTGCGCCGTTTCCTGTCGCGGGCACTAGGCCGACCCGCACAAGTGAGGTACCATTTTTCTCGTAGGACTTTGGGGAACGCGGGGTGGGTGGAAATTTGTGGATCCACGCAGATTCCAGAACTTTCCATCACAGAAATGTGGGGAAAATGTGTTTTTTTTGTCAATTTTTTATGTTTGCAAGGGATTCTGGGTAACAGACCATGGTGGGAGGCAGTCAAGTCACCCCATCCTGGATTCCCCTGGGTGTCTAGTTTTCAGAAATGTATAGGTTTGCTAGGTTTCCCTAGGTGCCGGCAGGGCTAGGGTACAAAATCTACAGCTAGTCACTTTGCCAAAAAAAGGGTCATTTTTCACTCCAAAACCATGTTGCGTTTTGCGCCGTTTCCTGTCGCGGGCACTAGGCCGACCCGCACAAGTGAGGTACCATTTTTCTCGTAGGACTTTGGGGAACGCGGGGTGGGTGGAAATTTGTGGATCCACGCAGATTCCAGAACTTTCCATCACAGAAATGTGGGGAAAATGTGTTTTTTTTGTCAATTTTTTACGTTTGCAAGGGATTCTGGGTAACAGACCATGGTGGGAGGCAGTCAAGTCACCCCATCCTGGATTCCCCTGGGTGTCTAGTTTTCAGAAATGTATAGGTTTGCTAGGTTTCCCTAGGTGCCGGCAGGGCTAGGGTACAAAATCTACAGCTAGTCACTTTGCCAAAAAAAGGGTCATTTTTCACTCCAAAACCACGTTGCGTTTTGCGCCGTTTCCTGTCGCGGGCACTAGGCCGACCCGCACAAGTGAGGTACCATTTTTCTCGTAGGACTTTGGGGAACGCGGGGTGGGTGGAAATTTGTGGATCCACGCAGATTCCAGAACTTTCCATCACAGAAATGTGGGGAAAATGTGTTTTTTTTGTCAATTTTTTACGTTTGCAAGGGATTCTGGGTAACAGACCATGGTGGGAGGCAGTCAAGTCACCCCATCCTGGATTCCCCTGGGTGTCTAGTTTTCAGAAATGTATAGGTTTGCTAGGTTTCCCTAGGTGCCGGCAGGGCTAGGGTACAAAATCTACAGCTAGTCACTTTGCCAAAAAAAGGGTCATTTTTCACTCCAAAACCATGTTGCGTTTTGCGCCGTTTCCTGTCGCGGGCACTAGGCCGACCCGCACAAGTGAGGTACCATTTTTCTCGTAGGACTTTGGGGAACGCGGGGTGGGTGGAAATTTGTGGATCCACACAGATTCCAGAACTTTCCATCACAGAAATGTGGGGAAAATGTGTTTTTTTTGTCAATTTTTTACGTTTGCAAGGGATTCTGGGTAACAGACCATGGTGGGAGGCAGTCAAGTCACCCCATCCTGGATTCCCCTGGGTGTCTAGTTTTCAGAAATGTATAGGTTTGCTAGGTTTCCCTAGGTGCCGGCAGGGCTAGGGTACAAAATCTACAGCTAGTCACTTTGCCAAAAAAAGGGTCATTTTTCACTCCAAAACCATGTTGCGTTTTGCGCCGTTTCCTGTCGCGGGCACTAGGCCGACCCGCACAAGTGAGGTACCATTTTTCTCGTAGGACTTTGGGGAACGCGGGGTGGGTGGAAATTTGTGGATCCACGCAGATTCCAGAACTTTCCATCACAGAAATGTGGGGAAAATGTGTTTTTTTTGTCAATTTTTTACGTTTGCAAGGGATTCTGGGTAACAGACCATGGTGGGAGGCAGTCAAGTCACCCCATCCTGGATTCCCCTGGGTGTCTAGTTTTCAGAAATGTATAGGTTTGCTAGGTTTCCCTAGGTGCCGGCAGGGCTAGGGTACAAAATCTACAGCTAGTCACTTTGCCAAAAAAAGGGTCATTTTTCACTCCAAAACCACGTTGCGTTTTGCGCCGTTTCCTGTCGCGGGCACTAGGCCGACCCGCACAAGTGAGGTACCATTTTTCTCGTAGGACTTTGGGGAACGCGGGGTGGGTGGAAATTTGTGGATCCACGCAGATTCCAGAACTTTGCATCACAGAAATGTGGGGAAAATGTGGTTTTTTTGTCAATTTTTTACGTTTGCAAGGGATTCTGGGTAACAGACCATGGTGGGAGGCAGTCAAGTCACCCCATCCTGGATTCCCCTGGGTGTCTAGTTTTCAGAAATGTATAGGTTTGCTAGGTTTCCCTAGGTGCCGGCAGGGCTAGGGTACAAAATCTACAGCTAGTCACTTTGCCAAAAAAAGGGTCATTTTTCACTCCAAAACCACGTTGCGTTTTGCGCCGTTTCCTGTCGCGGGCACTAGGCCGACCCGCACAAGTGAGGTACCATTTTTCTCGTAGGACTTTGGGGAACGCGGGGTGGGTGGAAATTTGTGGATCCACGCAGATTCCAGAACTTTGCATCACAGAAATGTGGGGAAAATGTGGTTTTTTTTTCAATTTTTTACGTTTGCAAGGGATTCTGGGTAACAGACCATGGTGGGAGGCAGTCAAGTCACCCCATCCTGGATTCCCCTGGGTGTCTAGTTTTCAGAAATGTATAGGTTTGCTAGGTTTCCCTAGGTGCCGGCAGGGCTAGGGTACAAAATCTACAGCTAGTCACTTTGCCAAAAAAAGGGTCATTTTTCACTCCAAAACCACGTTGCGTTTTGCGCCGTTTCCTGTCGCGGGCACTAGGCCGACCCGCACAAGTGAGGTACCATTTTTCTCGTAGGACTTTGGGGAACGCGGGGTGGGTGGAAATTTGTGGATCCACGCAGATTCCAGAACTTTGCATCACAGAAATGTGGGGAAAATGTGGTTTTTTTTTCAATTTTTTACGTTTGCAAGGGATTCTGGGTAACAGACCATGGTGGGAGGCAGTCAAGTCACCCCATCCTGGATTCCCCTGGGTGTCTAGTTTTCAAAAATGTATAGGTTTGCTAGGTTTCCCTAGGTGCCGGCAGGGCTAGGGTTCAAAAACTACAGCTAGACTCTTTGCAAAAAAAGTGTAAATTTTCAGTGTGAAAATGTGGTGTGTTCACCTTAGGTTTTGAGCCACTTCCTGTCGTGGGCACTATGCCTACCCACACAAGTGAGGTACCATTTTTCTCGGGAGACTTAGGGTAGTTCAAATTTGTAAAGCTACTGTTATTACCTGTTGATTTTTGATGCATTTCTCCCTTCCAAATGAAAGACATTGTGTAAAAAAAAAGTCATTTTGAAAAATGACCAATAATTGTCATGCAAATATGAGTATTCCCAATTTCGAAAATGTGCAAATATGCACTGTTTCTGAACTCTGTAATTTGTTCCCATTTCAGAAATACATAGGTGACTTTCATACCGATTTTTCCAAGTATACATTTTCCCACAATAATTGCTATATACCCGGACCAAAAAAAAAAAACATTACAAAATGCTGCTCATTTTTCTACTCTGGGTTCGTTGGGCTCTTGATGAACCTACAAGTCCTATATGTCCACACAACCAGGAAGGTCTACCGGATGTAACGGTACATTGCTTTCAAAGAGATGTCATAATTCGAAGAAGTTACAGGTAAAAACGTTGACTCAAGAGGCTGCTTTTTTCAACAAATTTTTAATTTCTCATATATTTGCCTGTAAATTTCTATAAAGAAACCTTGATGGATCTACGCAAATGACCCCTTGCTGAATTCAGAATTTTGTCTACTTTTCAAAAATGTATAGCTTTCCAGGATCCATTATTGTTTTGTTACCCTTTTCTACCGTTAACTGGAAGGAGGTTGAAAGCACAAAAAATAGCAAAAATAGGGTATGTCCCAGAAAAATGCCAAAACTGTGTAAAAAATGTTGGTTTTCTAACAAAAGTCTGTCATTCCCTAAAAGCTGGAGAAATTGTGATTTCAGCCCCACAAACCCTTTTTTGATACCATTTGCAGAGAAAAACCCAGAAGCTTTCATTTGCAGCCCATTTTTCACATTTTTCACAAAAAAAAAAAAAAATTGCTGTATTTTGACTAATTTCTGGGAACCCTCTAGGAGAATCCACAAACCCTGGGTACCTTTAGAATCCCCAAGATGTTGGAAGAAAAGGACGCAAATTTGGCGTGGATACCTAATGTGGTCAAAAAGTTACAGGGGCCTAAGCGCGCACTACCTCAAATAGCCCAAAAAGGGCTTAGCACAGGAGGGGAAAAGGCCTAGCAGCGAAGGGGTTAAATAACCTTTTTAATGATCAAGCTTGAAGGAACCTATTTAGTCAAAACACAGGTAGATTAAACCGTCACTCCCGTTATCCGGAAACCCGAGTGTGGGCGTTGTGGACTAATACAAGCACTACTAAGGCGTCTCAAATCAATTGACCAAACGTTGGGTGCGCCATGTCGCAGGGATTCTGCTTATGCGCAGAACTATGCGCAGGAACCCAGGCCCTCAGTGAATTGCGGTGTATCAAAAACCCACCTCAGAACCCAGAACCCCTTATCCGGCCAGCATCAGTGTCCCATTCGTTATCCGAGGTTTAGCTCGGCGGTCCCAATGTATAGACAACCCAGAACAAGCAACTTAGTATATTTCTTAGGAATGGTGGGAATCAGAAATACCTTTTCGTAATTATTCTCGTACCAGTCCACAACAGAATAAACAGAGACACGGTAAAAAGTTTAAAGAGTTTATTTTATAAACCTCGTGTCCTAAGATGCAGCAGTTTGGCTAACATTAGCAGACAAATGATTAAAATCAAAACCATCAGCATAGTTACAATACCATAGAAAATGAAAGGAGTAATCATACTAAAATGACAGTGGATCTAAGCCACCTTCCTTTCTCTAAAACACTAATAGTATTATTAGACTAATAGAAGGTCTCTAGGCTTGAATGGGGAACCCCATACCGTAAAGATCAGCTCAGAGAGTTCACATCGCAGGATCAGCTATGCTCTGCTCCTAGGAACGCTCTTCTTCCGAATGTAATGAAAACATGTAACACTGCAATATTAAAAGCACTCGACTTTCAGGTATTTGCAGCTGCGTGCGTGTTATGGCTAAACTAGTGGGCCGATCAACCTGAACTCAACAACATGCACCGTCTAGCGACCCAGACTGTTTCTTTACACAGTGTACAGACCAAGGTCGCTGTTCACTGTTTGGGATGTTAACAACAGACAGTTCTCATGTGAAGCAAAGTCAAGTAAGCATTTCTCAATTTAATAACATGTGACTACAGTGTTGTGTGCAAAAGCAGCAAAAGCGGCAAGATGGCTTTCTAACATCTAACGCGGTTATGCTAACTTAGCATTGTACATATGTAGATAAAGATCTTCACTACAAGTGTATGATTTCTACTAGCAGGCTGGGGAGTGCTGCTGTTGGAAGCATGGCAGTCTAAATAGAGACGTCAGGCCATCAGTTTGTAGGACATGGTACTCCGCTACATTTGTGGTGGAGTGCCCGTCTGCTAAACTCTAAATTGAACACTAAATTTGTAAAGCGCAAACTAATCACCCTTACGGGTCTCAAGGCGCTGGGGGCCGTCGTAGAAATTAAGTGAGCTATTGCCCAGAGTCACATGGTGCTGAGCTGAGCTGCCACCACAGCCGGGATCGAACAGTCCTGTGCTCCGAAGTCAGCTGCCCTGGCCGCTGCACCACACCTCTCCAAATAAAGTTAAGTAGGGCATACAAAGGTCATGTGCAGTTTCAAAATGTGGCCTTTCCACATTAGTTTACTAGAGATCATGTGCATTCTATTTATTTTGATTTTTTTCTCGTCTGCATTTGTGTACATTTTTGGTCAGTTCCATGTGTACATGTTTAGGTGAGTCCTGTTGATGTGGTAGTGTGCGGATACTATTTGAATGTACATTTATGTCTTTAAATGGACTTTTATTCACCTGAATTTTTGGGAGAAGAGTCTTGGTTCGAATGTACATGGTTAGAATAATTTTAGATTTGTTTGTCTGATTGTACACTCATTATAATAAATGCACATTTGATTACGCTCTGATCCTATGTTCCAGATAGTTAAAGTGGATTTCCTGACAGTTCCTTTATGTCATGCCCATTGCATGTTCATTTGGATAATAAAAAACCTACAAAACTTGTTTTGGTAATGGCTCTATGGATTACTGTATTTTGTTGTAGCATTTGTATAGCACTTTCCTACCCCTAATGATGCCTGAAAATGTTTTTGGGTGGTTGAGTAAGAGAATTCTCAACTTGTTATGCATGGCTGGTAGAGAGTATGTTTCATATTGGGGTTTATGTTGAAAGTATTTTGGTGTCGTATGTGAGGTTCAGTAGTGTACTAGAAACCTGTGGAAACATGTTGCTGTGCTTAACCAAGGTATTAATTAGAAAGATGTGGGAAAGATAGCAAACACTTAGCCAACTCTAGTTTCCATCATTATTTCTTATGTTTACAGTGGGGCACACTGTGCTTGCTGTGCTAGGTGTGGGTTTGGAGCATAGGCAAAGGAAGGGTGTGACCTAATAAAAATCAACAGGCACCATTTCTACATGGTGCTCCCAAGAGCAGCGATGCACTGAACCAGGAAAATCAAGAGATCTCATTCATACATGAGTTTATGCGATCCACCCAGGGGTGAGATGGTATGAATCAGAAACACTTTTCTTATATGAGCCCACAACTGAGTTGAGATCTAACAACCCTAAGAAGCCGGTGCTGGGTGGAACTGTTGGTTCCAACCAGGAGTGGAAGATGGTCTGTCTCAGGAAAATCAAGAGATACAACTTGTACCTGGGTGTTGGACTTCCATGTAAGTGGCCCTTTAAACATGTCTTAGTCCTACTAAAATGTTAGACATGTACTTTCACTTTTACATGTCCTGGGAGTAAAGAATTCTTCAATTCATTTTTCACTACTTAAAGGTCTACCTCTCTCATAGGATAACATTGGATACCTTATTACATTTAATATGTGATAAATTTCAATTGAAAGCAAGAAGGGGAGTCAAGTTTGGTCTCTAAAGAATTGTAATTTAAAATCTTTTTTAATGGTAAAGTTGATTTTAAATTACTATTTGGAAAATGCCAGTTTAGAAAGTTGGCATTTACTTAACCTAACGATTTGGTGCCTGCAGCTGGTTCCTGGGTCACATGACTTGTTATATTTGGCAGTTGGCCTTTGTGTATTCCTCCTAGATAGCCACATAATAGTGATTCTGGGTGTTGGCAGGATGGGCGATCCCTGACATTATAGCGGGAGTGGAGCTGTCACCTACCACACTTGCAATTCAATGGACTTTACACTATCCTATTGTGCCCCTAGATTGGGACAAGGACAGGGATACAGACAATTTCAAACACCTCTTTAGGAAAAAACTCGAGAAGCTTCTTCCATTTCAAAGTGTGCAGCAGGTATAAAAAGGAAACCCTCAGACCCACTCTTCAGTACTCTTCTGGACCTGTGGAAGACTCAGAAGAAGGACTGCGGTGCTGGTCTGCTGCAAGAAGGACTGCCTTGCTGCCCTGCTACTCTGCTGCCCTGCTGTCTGAGTGAGAAGGACTTGACCTGTATCTTGAACCCAGGACCATCAAAGTGACTCTGAGAGTTATTTGCTTGGCTGCCTGGTCAGAGCCTCATGAACAGAAAAGGCTCCAACCATCTTTACCCCTGCACCTGAACTCTTCCTTCTGTGAGTCCTATCCCCCAAGTGGTGAACCTTCAGTCTGGACCATTGGGTCTAAAGGGGCCCTGCCAGCCCAGCTGTGGACTCTACCAGAACCGACACATCATGACGCAAACCTGACGCAGCACTGCGCAGTGCCACATTGGAACCGTTGTTTTGCAACACATCCTCACTGCAGACCTCACAGCTGCTCATCGGATGGATGAGAAGGACTGATAAAAGAAAGAAAATCAAATAGTAGAGAGCTACACAGAGTAGGGAAGGGAAAACGAAAATAGAATGAGGAGATTGATGAGAGGGAGATCAAAGGAGGATAAACAGAGAAAGACATAAAAGAAAGGAGACAGCTATGAGCAGAGGAAAGAATGAATACAGAGGAGGGAACTGGAAAAAAGGGGTTAGGAAGAGAAGTAGAAGTTAGCCAGTGACAAGAAATTGTGAAACAGAAAAGAATTACCAGGGTTAGAGATGACCATGAGTTGTGTCAAACAGAAGGGCAGTTCTTAAAATGGCAAATGCCAAGTACAGGTATTAATTGTCTTGCAGTATTTTATTTCCTGCTCAGACGGTCCAGTGCTCTGCCTCTGAAATTCAGATGAAGTTGGGATTAGGGTTACTGGCCCTATCTATTCTGCTCACGTCTTCGCTGGCTGCAGCACAACAGAACCTAGTATGTGTGCAACTCACTCTTTTCCTTACACTATTACTCCACGTTCTCCAGAATGTTTGTCAATTCCATTTCTCATTTAGCCCCATCACAAATTACAAAATCTGTAAATATTCTACAGACATAAATTGAAGATGAGTTTGTGCAATGTTGTCAAATAGTTTCATAAAACATATTACTTCGAGTGCTTATGAGTATGTTGCAAGTTTTGGTATTGATTCCGAGTTGTTATGTAACTTTGGATCATAGCACTTCATGGGCAGTGTCTGTTTTTCATGAGTGTTTGTACAGGCACCTTTCTTCCAAATGTGGGGTCCATGTCAGGCCATGGGAGTGCCTAAGCATATCATAGCTAAGAAACCATAGAGATACAGAGTCTACATTCTGTATGTTATTGAGTCCGGACAAGATGCATTGTCCCCGCGAACTGCAAGAGAATTGATTCATGTACTAACTTCTGTTAATACAATATGAAGTGAACAAAAACTACAAAACTGTGCTGAACCAGTGCAATTTTTGCAAAACTTAATTTGGTGGTAGGCCCCTAAATATTGTTTTCAGACTAAGTAGGTTGACACTAACGGAAATGGAAGAGTATGTTATAGAATCCACCATTAGCTGCTATCTATCCCGGAAACTAGAACCAGAAATTCTGCATCTTCTGAAGTCTAGTGGCTTACTATGTAAACAACAAAGCAACATTTGTTATTCATTCTTCGAAACTTCCTTGGGGAAGAAATCTAAACCCACTGTAGGAGTTCTTAAGTCTTATTATGCTAACCCCAAGTTGATTCCCCAATGCACTTAAAAATGCACTAATGGCCACATAGCATTGAGAATAATGACAGGCCATATCATGTGTTATAGCTGAAGAGTGAAGGGAGCCCCCACAAGAGATCTTCATTCACCTCTGAAGATGGCTGTGTACTCACAGTTCTAAGTGTTTGCCTTCCCTGCCCCTGAACTTTGGGTCCAGTTGCACATATGTTCCTCACAAGGAGTGCCCAAGGAGCCTCCTTTCTGTTGCAAGCCAAAGGTACAGAGAATACAACCTGCATTTCTCTAGCATGATACTGGTAGAAAGAAACCAGAAGGGACAGAGGATCCTGCTTTTCGGAGGCAAGCTATGGGTACAGAGAATCCTGGGGTTCCCTCCAGCCTGCATTTCTGAGGCATGCTATGGGTGGCACAACAATGGCATAACAATAGCCCCTGCAGCGGGGGGCAAGCTCCAGGGTGGCTCCTCCAGCACGGATGGGCCTTTGAACTCCTGACTGGGTCCAGAGCATGGGGGCGTATCCCTAATGTACTTTGCAGGGGGGTCCCCTCAAGTTTTGTTATGCAACTGCTACAGAGAATGCAGGGCTGCCCCCAAACCTGCATTTCTAAAGCATTATTCAGGTACATGGAATGCGGAAGTGTTCAAAGAGCCTGCTCACATCAGGAAAGCCCCACGTAAACGAGTTCTACCAATGGAAGATGCAGTGGTGGGTAAGCCAGGAAATTCCTAACAAGATACCAGCCTGTGCCTCAACTTGCTTCTAAAGCCAAAGCAAGAGACGTGCCATCCAAAGGTTAGGCTTGTAAAAACTATAGCAAAGCCTTATGTAAAAAAAAAGATCCTTTCACATTCCAAATAGGCTATCTCTTGAACACTTGTCAAACGTATTAGATTATATCATTGTGTTGATATCTGATAATAGTTATAAAGATGAACTTTTCCCCACATCCAATGACCTCAAACATTGCCCTGACTAAAGGAAGAGATTCCAGTCATGTGCACTTTATATAAGTAATACAAATACGGAAAAGCGAGAAACGAAAACAGGCAAAGTGTGTGTCCCCCATAAAACAATTGTTGTCTAGAAAATAAAAAACACCCTTGTCCAGGCCAGCAACCACTTTGTCTCTGTGAATTTTATGAACTGGAAGATGCAAAAATGTCATCTCCCCTGCTCAGGAAAGATTCTTTTGTTCAGGATCCTGAGCTGTCACCCACACTTGTGCGGCATGCTTCATCATTGAGTTCCCTCCTAGCTGCGGAGATGTCCACAGTGAGCCGAAGATTGGACCTCTACCGTTTAGTAGGGAGCGAATGCAAGCCAATGAATTCAGGAGAACATATTACTCCTCAAGGGGTCAGGACAGTTTACGTTGTGTAGTGAAAGGTATAAGTAGATCATTTTTTTACTTTTCTAACACAAGAATAAAAGGTGTGCTATTAATGAGGGATTCTCATGTGCCAAGATGAAAGGCGTCCATTCTTTTCTGCCATCACAACTTCAGGTCGGGGACATTCATCAGGACAAAGAAATCACTGGATCGCTAAGTCGTCAAACCTTCTGTCAGTCTCTACTCAAGACAGAATGAATATGATAGAAAAGAAAGGTGTGCAGTGTACAACTTGAATTGGAAGTGTTAGAAATGAACCCCTTGTAGGCAAAAAAATATGTGGGGAAATATACAAGCAAAACATGACTATTAATGTTTCTTGAGATCATATCACTGGCTGCACACCATACTCTATATACCAAAAGCTAAATACAATGAGACACACAATCCCTATTTTACTTGTAGCCCCTTACTTTCACCACAATATGTAAAGTGATGTCATCATAACCTTTACCAATGAAAATATAGAGTGATATCCCTCAGCTACGGCTCCCTCAGCTACGGAGTGTGTGCTTATTTTCCAGACACTTTACATAGGTCCAGTATTGTTGTACAATCCCCAATATTATTTTCTATTAAACCATATATTTAGTTTTTATGTAGCACATTTCCTGAACTGAATTTCTTCAGTTTATTCTCATATTTGACACTCAATTTAATGAGGAAAACAAAAAAGTGATGGGTGTATTGATTGAATTAATCTCAGCCACTAGGAATTCTTCTGGGTCACAATTCTGTCCATCGGTTTTTTGCCCACCATGACACCTCAGACATTCCCCCAAGTCTCCCAATAACAACGGTACCTCACTTGTATGAGTAGGCCTAGTGCCCGTGACAAGAAACAACTGATATGCAATTCAGCCTTAGTCGTGCTCCATAGGAACAGTCCTGCCCAAACTGACAGGCTAGATCTCCTCTGAGAGGGAACACAAGTAATCCAGGACCAGTTTTGTCCTATTTGGGCCTCGTCACTAGGGTGCTGTTTCAGTGCTTTGGCACAGTGAGCACGAAACCCATGCCTTGAAATACTCTTTACACTTAAGGTGTGGCACCGAGTAAAGACGAATTACATGACTTATTCTCATCCACTGGCCGTAGAGGGCACTGGGCAGTTCCCCGGTAGGCTGCCAGTGTAGGGGCCGGTTTGGGGCCCCTGGGGGTGCCGTTTTTGTTTACCGGGGGCCTGTAATATTGGTCCCTTTAACAAAATCATCCAAAACCAGCCGTAGCAAACAGCTCGGCTGCACCCCACCCTACTGCTACTTCAGACAGGAACCAGCGATATGCAAATCAGTCTTTATCCTGCTCCAGTTGAAACATTACAGCCTGAAATGCCAGACCATTCTGCCCTTTCAGTAGTAAGAGGATCATTAATGATCTACTAGTGGCCCAGTGTTTTCATGGTATTGGCCTGATTTAGGCATAGGCAGCTGGTTTGAGGGTCCTCCATGGGATGGAGTAAATTACTCTGTCCCCATGGTGGAAAGGCTGCCCAACTAATTTATAAATGACTGCCAATTAGGAAGCCATTTATAAGGCATTGGCAGGAACCCTGTCACGGCAGGTTCCTGGCAAGCATTTTATTGTTTGCTACGGGGCTGCGTCAGAAGGACTCAAACTTGTAACAAACAGTATTTTTTTTTTTGAAAAGACAAAAAGTAATGCTCCCACTGCCATGTGAAGCTTCTCCAATTACAGGGGGGGGGGGGAGGGCGGGCATTATAATTGTTGTACTGTTCCTTAACCCAGGTATTATGACTACATGTCCACCCATCTAACATGTAGCCATTTCTCCAATGGCCCTTCATCCCCGGGGCCATTGGAGAAGTTTGGCAATGGTGGATACAGAGTAGTCTCCACTGTTGCCAAACCGAAAATCCTCTATTATTTCAAAAGGATGGGCGGGCTTCATAAGAATGGTATACTCCGTAGCTGTTGCATGTATACCTTCCGTCAGTATATAAATATGGCTTAAGTCTGACTTAGCTGCTCATTCTTCAGAAGAAGATAAAAAAAAGAGTAGTCACAGAGACAAAGTAATGGCGTGTGTGACACCTTATTGAGGGTGCATAACCAAGATGCCTCTAAAGCAGTAAAGAAGGGCAAGGTCCTCATTGCAGCCCCCCTTGCCCACACAGGCTCTGCACACATTGGCACTCTTTGGCAGGGACAGCCCAAGGGAATCCATAAAAGTCTTTGTGATTTATAAATTCGACAGGAAACCTTCCAGGAGCTGCAGCAACACTCCCATCACCTGCATAATTTATTCTCCCTTAGGAGCGCCTGGCCCATTCTACTGCACGCACCTTTTGAATTCTGCGCCTGCACATGGGCCTGTGGGAGCTGGAATCTTCCAGCACATATTGATCACAATGTTGTGGAGAGTTGGCAGTGCTCAAGGTGGGAGAGGACCTGCCAAGGCTGGGCCCTTAGAAAGCCATAAAATGGAGATTGATACAGGGCCCTATGAGGTTCTTATTTCTGCCCTCCACAAGCTGAATAAAAACACTCTCCCTTCCTGCCTGTCACATGCTAGTGCTGCAACTCAAAGTCACCAGAAGTCACTGTGGCGCTAAGTGACAGGCTGCTAATGTTGTTTACCATTGATGTTCCAGGACCTAATGCATTATCTAATTTCAGCTGAATAACTAATGTATTGCCGCTTAACTTTACATTTACCTTGTCAAGTGTTTTTTTATTACTTTTGGCCCTGGATAAAGATGCCATATTAATGTGTTAAATAAAATATGCCATATTAATGTGTTAAATAAAATATCCTGTTGAATTTGATTATGCTTTGTCCAGAGAGATTCCATTTATCAATCATCCAAACATAGGATGCCATTTCAGTGCTTAATAGGAGCCGGCGGTTGCTGGTGGGGGCCTACGGCACTCATTTGTAGGGGTTCGGCACTTATTTTTCCTCATCTGATATTTCCCATGAGAGGGAAAACACATAAAGGGAGAAAGAGAAAGACGAAAAACCTGTCACAAAAGAAGAAAGCAGGAACCTGCAAGAGTGAGATAAAGGAGCAGGGAGTGTCTGATAGGGGTATAAGGAGGCCTGTGCTGGACTGAAGACTGCAAAGCCTTGGAATTCGGTGCGCTGGCATTGAACAGCACCGGCTGTGGTCTTCTGAGGAGATCTATGGGCACTGGCACTCCTTAATTTACAAACTAAGCACATTTCACTTGTATTAATTACATAGACCATGCCTCGTGCAAAGGCTTCTCAAGCTACATCCGATTTATGCCTCACCACCTTTTTCTTCCCACTTAAAGTACTGGTTGTTGGTCTTTTGATGACTCTGTGTCATGATGAGTAAGCAGGACAGCGTAGCTACCATAATGTTTTTTTTTTTTTTTTAAAGAAACTACAACTTCTAATATAAAGTATTTGTTACTGCAGATAACCAGGACAACACTTAACATGCACTTTTTTTAAGCCTTCCCTCACTTCACCACAAAGCGTAGAGATGGTATGAGTCCCACACGTTCCAATTGCAAATCACTAGACTGTAGCATACAATCGGACTCATGGAACTTAGAAATCAATCAAAAGTGGAGGTGTGCCACCATCCGGGTCACGTGACCTGCAGTGCTCATCAAGAGGAGCCTGGCAGCAGTTTCCTACCCACCTGCACCTTTAATACCATCGGATGTAAGGGCTGGTATTTGCTTTCCTGAGGAAGCACAACAACCGAGGTCATGTGCCCCTAGTGTCAAAGAGACACCTACGAACACCCCAGTGTTTGCCTGCCCTCTGGCACATTTACAATTAGCCTGCTGGCCCAGGTCATGTAGTCTTCAATACCCCTGGCATTAGTTTCCTGAACTCCTGTGCCTTCACAATGGGGGCATGCACTGTGGACCGGGTCAGCTGACCCACAGCGCCAAAAATCTGATATAAGTGAGGCATCAATCTGTCCTCAATCATATCTAATATTTATTTTTGGACGCTGATCTAAATAAAATACTCTATTTCCTATTACCCACTCTTTAGCGCATTATCAACTCCTCTGTGCCTGGGAGGAACTTCAGTCCCTCCCTGCTGTTTGTTTACTTGCCTTTACATTTCTGAATGCATAACTGTTTGCACATCTGAAAAAATTCCAGTAAGTTTCAAAAGTCAGAGCTTCCTAGGAGCACTCTGGGAACTCCTTATTTCTAGCAAAGTCTGACATGTGCTTCAAACATCAGAGGAACCTTACGGGAGTACATTTCTGACTCTCTTTCTAAATTAGAATACGGATGTTCATCATGAATGAAGCCTATAGTGAATGCTGAACATCTTGTGTTTTCATTAATAGCAACCTCTAATGTTTGAAGCACAAGGTGTAGGAAATGGTGGTGATCCTGCCTATGTATATTTTTGCCTTTTTAGGTCGAGCATTCAAGACCTCTTGTATATACTTTAGTATATACTTATATGCGTATGTACTTTGTGGGTTCTGGAGATCAGAACAAAGACTTTTTTTCTGTTCAACTGCCTCTATTTAACTGTCTCGATAGAAAACGACCAGTAGAAGTCAGTAAAATACCAGAATTGCTTTCTGCTTGTTCAAAACTGCCACTATTTAACTGTCTTGATAGAAAACGACCAGTAGAGGTCAGTAAAATACCAGAATTGGTTTCTACTTGTTCAACTGCCACTATTTAACTATCTTGATAGAAAACGACCAGTAGAGGTCAGTAAAATACCAGAATTGCTTTATGCTGAGGGACTTTCTTTTTAAAAAATTTCTGAAACTGCCTCTATTTAACTTTATTGATAGAAAACAACCAGCAGAGGTCAGTAACACACCAGAATCAATTTAGCATTCTCTAGATTCCAGTCCATAGAAATTGTCTTCCACGAGCACCCGTAGACAATAAAAAAAAATCAAATCTTGTATTTTCGGTGATATGACCACCGAAGGCCTTGATTTTACATTAAAAACAGAGCTTTGGACTATACCATTTCATGCTGAAAAGCAATATTTCTCTCCATGTGTTCCCACACCTGGCGTGTCACGCAGTTTGGTGCTTACTTTCTCTCCATGTTAAAGAAAGGTGGATGTTTCAGCACCCAGGCTAATGTGCTGCATAGCTAAATACATATATGGTCCCAAAGGCAAGACCGATTGTATTGTAAATGCTTGTTAGCCTACAGTCCTATCACGAAAAAGAGACGCTAATTCAAGACATGCTTCTACCACAGTTTTGGACTAGCTAGAGTATTAAATCAGTGGTGTAGTAAAAGGGTGTGGGGGTGCGATCCGCCCCAGGTGGCACAATGTTTGGGGGTGGAGCTCCCCGCTCATAACTGTAGCCGTCACGGGGCGAGAAACGCAGGAATTGCCACGGGCAGCAAATGGTCTAGCTATGCCACTGTATTAAATAGTTGAAGAGCTGGAGCTGTGCCACTTTGCTACCTTAAATTGCGATAAATGGGTGTTTGTCTTATGGATCTTACAAGGAATTTGCTGCTTTTGGGTGAAAATGTAGAAGTATTTGTTGACATCAATAAAGTAAACGCAGAACAAAACACAAAACTGTATGAACAAAGCAAAATGGCAACATAAAAAATGGCACAACAAAACAGACTGCAGTACAACAACACAACAATAGAACAACATAATAATGCAGCACAACAATATCAAAACAACAAACTGTGACAAAAATAAGCACAGATATTCTTGTCACAAATTAACACCTCCACAAATTTGCTTTCACAGTAAGGTCGTTAAAGGTGTTTCCACCAAGCACTTCTTTGTTTACCACCAGGGGCACGTAGTAGAAGCAGTGAAAATGTTTTCTGATATATTTTAGGGACTTTTCATTCCAAGTGTCTGTATGAAAAATGAACAGTGTCTTTGTAGATCACAATGGTGGTTTGGCCACATTTTCAGTATCTGAAGCCTTGATTATTGCCTGGTACAAGCAACAGATATACAGCCCAGTGGCACTGGAACCATTTTCAGAGATGGGGATTCTGCCATAGCTGAAATAATAGGGGTTGAAAAATGAAGGCATTACACTATTAACAAGTGAGGCATGTCCATTCAGCAGGAAAATGGGGGAGTGGTATGTGCCCAGTGGTGCATTTTGCTGCACATTTCTCGCAATATATAATTAACCCCTTCCATGCCCATGACGGAACGGTTCCGTCATGAGCATCGGTTGAGCTGTGCTCATGACGGAACCGTTCCGTCATGGCCCCGCCCGCGCTCGAACCCTTCAGCACCGCGGGGGAATCCGCGCAGCGCTGAAGGGGTAGGTGTGGTAGGTTACTGACATTAGAGAGAGCATATGTTCCATAGCTGGCCACTAAATTTAAATCAGGCATGAAGTTTTACTGCTAAATGTTTATGGCGCACACAAATGATAATATGCAGAAACTGGATTTCTGAGCATATTCATCATTTGCGCATCACACCATGTGTCTTAGTTTGTGTTGATCTCCTTAAAATGTTTATTTTCATCACATATCAAAATCACAAAGAAACAACGTGTCTTATTTGTACTTTACTTACTGATTATGCATTTGGAAACATTTGTAAAGTATCAAAATGTTGTTAGAAAACATTTGACACTTCCTGTACCCCAGCATGATTGTCATTTGTTTCACATTACAAAATTATCTTACTTTCAAATCAGCAAAGGAAAATACCCTCTACACAGCAATCACCAAGCAACTCACCAGAAGACTGCAAACCATGCGAGATTTAGCAGCCAGACTAATCCGCAACCTCCCACGCAGAACTCACATAACACCACACCTCTGGGAACTACACTGGCTCCTGATACACAAACGTGCACTGTTCAGAATCCTCACTCACACATTTAAGACCCAATACAAATCAAGCCCCTCCCCTGAACATATGCCTCACCTTTCACCTACGCTCCAGATGCCTCCGCTTTCCTGGGCTCTTACTTGCACATGTCCCACGAATACATGGAAACAGATGCAAATGTCGAGCCATCTTTTACACCGCTTCTAAAGCGATCCAGAAGCCGGGTCTTCTTGTACACAGCTCCTAAAGCGATCGAGAAGCCGGGGCTTCTTGTACACAGCTCCTAAAGCGACCCAGAAGCCGGGTCTTCTTGTACACCGCTCCTAAAGCGATCCAGCATCCCGGTGTTCTTGTACACAGCTCCTAAAGCGATCCAGAAGCCGGGGCTTCTTGTACACCGCTCCTAAAGTGATCCAGCAGCCCGGTCTTCTTGTACACCGCTCCTAAAGCGATCCAGCAGCCCGGTCTTCTTGTACACAGCTCCTAAAGCGATCCAGAAGCCGGGGCTTCTTGTACACCGCTCCTAAAGTGATCCAGCAGCCGGGTCTTCTTGTACACCGCTCCTAAAGCGATCCAGCAGCCCCGTCTTCTTGTACACAGCTCCTAAAGCGATCCAGAAGCCGGGGCTTCTTGTACACCGCTCCTAAAGTGATCCAGCAGCCGGGTCTTCTTGTACACCGCTCCTAAAGCGATCCAGCAGCCCGGTCTTCTTGTACACAGCTCCTAAAGCGATCCAGAAGCCGGGGCTTCTTGTACACCGCTCCTAAAGAGATCCAGCAGCCCGGTCTTCTTGTACACAGCTCCTAAACCGATGCAGAAGCCGGGGCTTCTTGTACACCGCTCCTAAAGGGTGACACGGCCTCCCAATTCACATCAGCACCTCCCCCTCTCTTCCTGAGTTCCGCAAGAAGCTGAAGACCTGTCTTTTCAAATAATCTCCCCTCCTCTTCCCCCCAGGCCTGCCAGGCACACACACCTGTTCGGGGTCAGGATACCCCCACGGGTGATAGTGCGCTGTACAAACCCACATAACAAAAAGTAAACATCAATCTCCATTTTAAATAGGCAGCAATTGTCAGAAAACATTGCCTGACACTTGTCCTCTGTTTTCGAACTTACATCAAATATGACAAGATAACACAAAATTTAAAAGGCTCTTTATGACTCATTTTCCTTCTGAATTCCGGCAAGACTATTTTGGGGTTACCGCAGCATTCTCAACCTCCTTACTTCCAGTACTCTTGGCATAGCCTCACTCTGGTCTGGGACCGGCCAGGAAGTGTGTCCACGTGAGGCAGAATTCAACTGAAGCCCAGGCTAAGTGTCACCGAGGCTCAGGGCTGAGGTGCCCTGTGGCTCCATATACTGATGTTTTGATCAACCAACAGGGTACCCAATGGCTGAATCTCCTGCCAATCACTCATTAAAACCCAGCTCAAGCAGGGAACTCGGCACGCATTGGCCCTCATCTCTTCCCGTGGGCGGCCTCCGTCTCAGGAGGTGCCTCGCGCCTACTCTAGATGCAGGCCTCAGGCAGGGCCACGTGCTGCTGCTCACACTGTGTGCCACGATCAGCGTCGGGCTTACGTACAGGCTGTTTCTCACCATATGGGCTTGCGCTCTGATCTATTGTGTTCAAAGGGCAACTGATAAATATCTCTCCGTTCACGTGGAATCCCACAGCTACACTGTTGATGTGTGTTTAGCAATGCGGGCAAAATGCAGCGGCCCGCGGTCATTTCTCCACTTCTTGTTCATAGCCGGGCTAAATCTCCAAACAACTTAAAAGACAAGCATTTGCAATGCAATAGGTCTCGCATTTATAAGAGTTTGAGCTATTGGCATTGTAAATGACAATGCCTTTTATTTATGTTTTAAAAACCCACACATAAATAAAAGGCATTGCCATTTACAGTGCCAATGGCTCAAACTCTTAACAACTGCGAGACCTAATGCATTGCAAATGCTTTTTGGTTTGGCTTGTCAGCACAGCTGTCTGCCAGTCCTATTAGTGCCACTTCTTTCAAACATACAAACAGTGCACTATGGCTCCGGCCAGAGGACCAAGGATGTCTCTCTCCTCTCTGAGTGGTTGTTTGGTGTTTTCCAGCCTCCTATGGAGTGCTTGCATTCAATGCACGTTGGAATATTGCACATCTCAGAAGTGCACTAAATCGACACACATTAAATTCTTTGCCATGCATGCATTGTATAAAGGAATTTTTTTAAATTTGATTTCTCACTTTTGTAATATTTGAGTTCAGATTAGCTCTTTTCCAGCAGGAGAGCGCCATACACTGATAAACGTGCATTGGCAAATCCAATAAGTCTGACTTTAAGGTGCCAACACAGTCGTATGGAAAGGATGTTTACATACTTTAGCACATTGAAGCCAGAACCCTTTGCTCTGCTAATGCTTGCTATTAAATGACTGACTTAGAGGCCCACACTAAAAGCCTGGGCCTCCTCAGAGGTGACAAATCTCACACACAAATCTTTAGAGCACCCACGTGTTTATTGGGGTTACTATAAGCAACCCTTCCAAGGGCTGGAAGGAACTGGGGACTTGGGCGCCTCCCTTATCAGGGCCGGACTTTCAAAAGAGTCACACTAGGATGTGAAACCGGAAGAGGTAACCAGAGAGGAGGGGGGGAGAGGGGGGGGAGGCAAGGATGACGCGCCAAGGATCGAAAGGCATATGTCTAACAGTGTGCCCCCCCCAAACACCCGCATGGAAATGTGGATAACATGGGGTGGAGGAAAAGTAAAGAAGGAAGAACACGGGGAGAATAAAGGAGGAAGGTTGAGAGGAATGAAGGAAATGGAGGGAAGGATGAATATTGAAGGGGAGAAAAGGAAGGAGAGAGATAAGGAAGGAGGGAGATATAACGGGGAGCGAAGGCGGGACAAGGAGCAAGAGAAGAGAGGGGAGGGAGTAATAAAGGAAAATAGACATGGGGACAAAGAAAAGGAGAAGAGGTGGAGAACAGACGATTGGGAAGAGGAGGAATGGAGGGGGAAGAGAGAAAGGGGAGATAAAGAAGATGGCAGAAGGATGAGAAATGGGAGGGGGAACTGGAGGAACAGGAAGGAATAAATGAAAGGCGAGGAAGGGGTGAACGCTGCACAGAGAGGAAAGACAGGAGGAGACACGAGTGAGAGAAAAGGAAGCAGCAGGGGCGTAAGAAGGAAAGGCTCTAAGTGTGTGAAATATGCCGTGAAATAAAATAAAAATACATCAGACCTCCATACTTTGGTAACCTCACAACCAATCCTAAGGTTGAACACTTTCTACTAGTGGGAGAAGCTGGAAATGTGCACGGGGACATATGGTTAGCGCATTTTTCGGCACCTCAGCCAATCCTTGCGCAGTAGACACAATGCTGAATCCCTGATTGAATATTTCAGCGGTTTTGTCCAAGGCGCTCTCAAACAGTACACTGTCAGTAGACAGGCGCGGCCTCGTAATATAGAGCCAGCAACGATGGGCGAATTTTCTTTTGGTATTTACGGACCCGAGAGTGATTGGTCACCTCGTTCCTGGCTATCGTCTTGGGTTCTTGAGGGGAGGGGAAGGGAAGTGTTGGTGGGTGGTGACTGCGATCACTGCGGGGCAGACCCCAGCTGGCCAGTCTGCAAGGGATGGATGAGGGCACGGGTAATGTTCGGATGTTTGTACGACTGCTAAACCCGGCTGGTGGGACAGTCCAATGTGGTCTGCGTCTGCTGCTCACGTCCTTGGTGCTTAGGGAGGGCTTTGACTGCTTAATAGTGTGCGGCGGGCAGGGGTCTGTCTACCCGTGTCGTTTTACTTGCACTGTGTGTTCAGTTTGTTACGTGACTGCAGTTCGATTCGCACTCTGCTGATAAGGTGACTTCCTGGTCATTACACTGTAAACCGCGAACAGAGCTACAGCGGGACAAAAGAATATAATATGTAAGGGGATTAATACCCACAAAACTAGGAGGGGTAAATTGTCAGCCTAGTTACTTCAATGCCTGGGGTTTTCAATGAAAATTCTAATTATCTGGGATTTCAGCACTGGTATAAGACTCAATGAGTAAAGGAGAGGCATTCATGGAGGGAGGAAGGGAAGCGTCCGTGCGGGCGCGAATGTGAAAGTGATCGCGATCGCGATTAAACATCAAAGCGGCCGTGCGCCGCGAAAGTGAAAGAAAACGAGTGCTTTCAGGCTGCCAAATGGTGCGCGCGCCCAGCGCACATGCACTGTATTTGGAGGCCTGAAAGCACTCGTTTGCACTTCCAAAACTCGCTTACTATAAGTCTCGCCAGAGCAGCGCTAAAGCGCTGTCTCAGGCGAGACCTAAACATTCATTTTTCCACACGCTGCCGACCTCAAATCCTTAAGTAAGAGGCGCAGAGTCATCAGTCATCTCACAGAGATTGTACAGGCTAAACCTTTAACGGAGCTATGTCTCACTTTACAGAGAGAGAATAAAGAAATGCGTCAGCAGAGCTATCTCTCGAGTTACAGCGAGCACTCATGTACTCACTGTAGCACATCTATCCCTCAGGGGTACAGGCAGCATACCCCTACATACCTCAACAAAGCTATCTCTTGGGTTACAGCGAGCACCCCCTTAGCACATCGATCCTTCAGGGGTTCAGTCATACCCCTACATACCCGAGCAGAGCTCTACAACGGGTGACAGCGAGCACTCATACACACACTGTAGCACATTAGTCTCTCAGGGGTACAGAAAGCGTACCCCTATATACCTCAGCAGAGCTATTACTTGCATTACTGAGAGCACACACTGTAGCGGATCTATTCTGGGGTACAGACAGCATGTCCATACATACCATAACAGAGCTACCCCTCGAGTTGCAGAGAACACACACTGCAGCACATCCATCCCTCAGGGGTACAGAAAGCATACTCCTGCATACCTAGCAGAGATATCCCTTAGGTCACAGGAAATCTTGTCAAGCGGGGCTGAGAAAAAGGGGGGCCCCAAAACGAGTTTTTCACATGCAATTTCCAATAGGAATTTTGAACATGACTACAGCCCGAACCGCTGAACTTAATTACACCAAATTTGGCACCAAGCTAGATCTTGGTCCATAAAGAGTGCTTTTTGTAATTTGGTGTAAATCTGTTTGGTAGTTTTGGAGTTATTAAAGAAAAAAGATGCATGTATATCTCAGGAAGCAGTGCCGTTGCGTATCCGACAGATCTCATGATGAGTTCTGATTGGCTGCCGCCACTTCAACCTGGAAGTGCTGGCAGCCACCTTGGGACTCAGCCCTAGTCCCAAAAAATGCAAAAAAAAATCCAGAAAGGGGCAGGGTAGGTATACCCTGACTCCCTAGGCTTATTGGTCAGTACCCCGCCTAGGGCCAGAAATGTGGGTTTTTAAATTTTTAATTTTGCTCAGCAAATTAAAAAAATAATAAAAACAAGCGTGGTCTCCTGCACTTTTTATTTTCTGCCCACCTGGGTACACCAGGTTCTGGGGGAGGGGATATCATTTTTAATTTGGGGGAGGAGGGCGCACATGGCCCTCCTCTCCATGGCTGATTTCAGCCCAGGGATCTCATCCCCTGGGGCCTGGCCTTTAAATTACATTGTGAGGGGAACACGCAGGCCCCCTTCCCAGGCCATCATCTGCCCCAGAGACCCCATCTCCTGGGGTCCGGCCGTTGTTTAAAGAGGGGGAGGGGGCACATAGGCCCTCCCTGGGCTTATTTTGGCCCCAAGGACCCCATACTCTTGGAAGTGGCCTTTAAATTACATTGGGAGGGGGGAACGCGGCCCCCTGGGTCCGATTTCGGCCCCGGGGGCCTCATCCCCCAGGGCCCAGTCATAGTTTCAATAGGGGTAGGAGGGAATGCAGCCCCCGTACCAAGCCGATTTGGCCCTAGGGACCCCATCCCGCGGGCCCGTCCGCACTAGTAATGTGGTGGGGGTATGCAGCCCCAGTCCGATTACAGCCCCAGGGAACTCATCCTGTGGGGCTGGCTGCAATTTCAAAAGGGAGGGGGGCCGCGCAGCCCCCCTCTGGGGCCATTGCTATTGCCAGTGCCCATCCCAGGCATGTAGCGGTTTCTCTGCCTGCACTGGCGCAGGCAGGGAAGCCTGTGTTTGCTCTTGCTTAGCAATAGCAATTTTAAAGCTCCCGCCAAGCGAGAGCAAACACAAAGTCAGCTTTAAAAATGCTCTCGACAGTTGGGAGCGGACTTCAGATCCCTGCCGAATATTGGTCATACCCGCAGGGAGCAGCATTTTTAGCTGTTCTTTGTGGACGGGAACAATGCCGACTCCAGCTGGATGCGGGGAGCCAGCTGGAGCTGTGGCAGCCATGGAGCTTCCACTGCGAATATATGGGGTGTGCCCTGGGTGGGTACCAGGGCACCCACCCTTAGTTGGCCGGGCCCTGGGTTATGGGGTCCCCGGGGCTGATATCAGCCTGGGAAGAGGGGCTGTATATCCCCCTCCCCCTTTAATCATTGGCTTGGCCCTGGGGAATGGGGTCCCCGGAGCCAATATTGGACCAGGGAGGGATTGCCCCATTGAATTATCAACCGGGCCCTGGGTGATGGGGTCCCTGAGGCCAAAATCAGCCCAGAGAGAGCGGCCACATGGCCCCCTACCAATTTACAAATTGGCTGGGCCCTGGAGAATGGGGTCCCCGGGCAAAATCGACCTAGGGAGGGGGATGCATGCCCCCCTCTATCACAAAATATGCCAAACCCAGGATATATATATCTATATCACCGGATCCAAATCACACAGCCATTATTCAATCATGACTTGCCATGTTAGCCATGTGACATCTTTCGGCTGAGCAACCAGACTTTTTCACACACAGGGCGACATTAAAGGAATGCTAATAATACAACTTCAAGTACACGTGTAAACAAGAAACATTGCTGATTCACTTGCCACTGTTACGTCTGTCTTCACAAGGTGTTAGCCCGCCAATATTATTGAGAATCTGAGCAATCCTAGGTGATGTTTGCATCACCCAGCAAGTCTTATTTGCAATTACATGAAAGGTCAAGTGTAAGTAACTTCTCTTATTGTCAGGGAAGAGCCTTCTCATCTCTCTTCTTAATAGTATCTTGTTTTTGATAATGGTGGGGAAAAGCTAAAAGGTTTCAGGTAACACAACTCTAAAGGTCTTCTGTATCTCATTCCAGATCTCTTTCCCCGCAGTATCCTTCCCCCACTGGGCCACTCCATAACTCCAGTATATCTCATTTTTGGATCTAGTGCTGCCCTGAAGAATTGGACCCAACAGAGTCTGTAAGTTGTAATTTTCCAATCAACATATACCATAAAGAATGGTTTTAATATTCCCTCCATTGTTCTTTGTAACAAATATAGTATTCACAAACAAACATGATTTCCAGCTCAAGTCTTGTTTGCCTTTCCTCTTCCATTGATCTGTTATCATGTTTATTTATTCTCAGTCACATTAGATTACTTTGAAGCATATTTATAGGCCTGTAGTGCACACAGGGAAAATATCCTGATCTGATAATGACGTTTCTGCTACTGGGACATTTTGGATTTGATACCCTATAGAGAACTGGGCTTTTGATGCAGTAACCGCCCCCCCCCCCCCCCCAATAGACAAACACTTTTTGTTCCCTTTTTAGCTACCAATTGCTGATTTTCCACTCTGATAGTGCACTGAGGCCTGCTACCTAGACCCCAGTGCTCTTTCCCTAAAACAAGGGTGGGCTAGACCATATGTGCTCCCTGGAATATGGTCGGGCCCACCCTGACCTTTAGGAGTCAGGGTGAACCCGATGATGAAGCATGACACTACTAGAGTGTGTGAGGGTTATTTTAAAAAAAGGAATTACTTCTTTCCCCGCGTCTGAGTGGATGGTGCCCCACAAGTTTCTGACCCCCAAGGGTGAGGGCCTCTGCTCTCAGGAGGTCAGAAATAAAGAAAAAAACAAAGTCACACCCTCTCCCACAGGATGATCTATTGAATAGCATTCCAAGTCAGGGGAGCTTCAAAGAAGCTACTGCCTTTGATATGTGAGCCTAGTTTCCCTTACAGGCGAGAAAGCCGTTCCTCTTTGTCCAGAGCCCTTTGGCACATGGGCAGGCAGGAAAATTAGCTAGTCAGAGAGGCGTGCCCACCCCCAGGCTAGTACCACCCCTATGGTGGACTACATGAAGTGGACATGACTTTTTAGTGTTGACCATCTTTATGATGGCAAACTTAGGGATTCTGGGACAGGGTTATGCCCACATCCCACAGGAAGTGGTCATATAGGGGGCACAGTGACCCAAGGGGTGACTACTACCTCTCACTTCCCTTAATGTCCATAAATGAAGTATTTAGGGGACCCCTGATAACAGATCTTCAGATTTTGATAAGCACAAGAGAAGAAGTGGACTGAGAAGACTGCTGACCCAAGAAGCGAGGAGCACGACTGCCTGCCTGGTACACCTGGCCCTCATGGAGCTTCTGACCTGACCTGCCACTGTGCAGACTCCAAAAAACCTGGATGGCTGCAAGTGCTTCCCTTTGGAGTAGAGAAGCTAATCCCCTGCAGCCGCAGGCACCAAAGAAGCAAGACTCGGTGCACTGACCTGCCACCTACGGGGACTAACGGAGAAGTAACTGCCCAGGAAGAGGTAGCAGTGCTCCCAAAGGTCATATTGATCTTCCCTCTAAGAGTGGGGACGCCAGGACTGATCGGAGCCATACAGTACCAATCCTTGGGGCACTGGAACTCATGCAGCAGCCAAAGCTTGTTGTGCCCACACTGGATATGGATGCTGAGGAAAACCAACCTGCATGTCGAGGGATTTCAGAGACAGTGAGACCCACATCAAGAGTGGCCGAGCAGTCCTGTTTGCCCCTCTTCTGCAAAATAAAGACCATGATGTAAGTTTGTGACCGCCGGGACCAGACGCCTCAAAGCACCTATGCCCCCATGCTCCAGGGCCCGAGTCCAAGGGAAGTGACGCAGGGCCGGACTGGCATAGCGGGCACCGGGCAATCCCCCGGTGCGCCGCATGGGTGGGGGCCGGTTTTGGGCTCCTGGGGGCCGTTTTTGTTACAGGGCCGATTTTGCAGCATAGCAGCAAAATCGGCCCTGTAACAAAATCGGCCGAAAACCGGCCATGGCAAAGAGCTCGGCGGCACCCCTCCCCTCCCATTCCTGGGTGGGGGGAGGGGGCGGGGGGCCGGCTGAGCACTTTTCCAGGGCCGGTTGTGGTTCCCAGTCCGGCCCTGAAGTGACGGTGCAATCAGGGTCCTCAGACCCACAAGAGCAAAACGCATGCTGGGGTTTTCCCAGACTGGACTTCCAGTTGCCGCCTGCAGCCTCTCTCTGCAGGCCCCATTCAACAGTGAGAAACTCCAGCACTGGATCCAAAGGCAAAATACACCACTACACTCAAGCCCCACAACCCAAGGAGAAGTGGAACAAGGGTGTCCCTCTGTGCCTGTGGATCTCAAGGGTCGATCCCCGCTATGGGTCCCTTGGACTAGTGCCCCAGTCCCTGTTTGCAGCCTCTTTGTAACCGGACTGTTCTCCCATTGAAGTGAATGGGACATCCAATGCCACGACACACCTCTGCACCTGGATGCCCCAGAGCCTCCTGAGGTGGCCTACTGGTGGGGCCTTGGACCTTGCTCCATACTCACCACAAGTCCAGAAGAACAGTCCCATAAGTCGCTGACAAGTATCTGAATGCAATACATGTTTTTCCTCCCTAGGATAACATTGCTAGTCCAGAAAATGAACTCTTAGGGCCCGATTCCGATCTCGCTAGGAAAGCCATCCATACGACTCGGGTCCAGAGCGCTTTCCGAGCGAAACGTGCTCCGGGAGTCCGAACGAGCGAATACGATGCAGCTGTATGCTTACGGACTTGGTTTGCTCGGACTCCCATTGACCTCTATGGGAGCCTGTGTACAGAAGCGTACACAGCCTCCATAGCAAAAAGAGGGAAAGGAGAGGGTGGGGAAAAGCGTTCACCCTGTGGTGGGCACTCTATGGTTCCTGCCATACTGTGCATGCCTGGGTCAGGGGGACCCATGGGCACACCCCCATGACAGATTCGGAAGGCCCCGGGTGAAGTGGGGCCTGTTACAGCCCCCCGAATTACGATTCCGACAGCTGTTCATCTTGCTGAGATGAAGGCGATGCAGCTGTCCAAACCGTGCATCGTACTCGCTTGGTCGGATTTTGGCTCCATTGCGCGGCACGATTCGGCTACGAACGAGTCGCCCAGACAGGTTTCGGTCCTGGAAATGATTTGGTCGACGTGTATGCGATCTTCGCATTGTACTTAGTCTGTGTACACTTCGGTCGGAAATAAGGGCTATGAATCAGATCCGGGAAAGCCAAATCAGATTCGGAGGCCTTCCAAAAGACATCGGAATCAGGCTCTTAGTGTCCATTTCTGGAAAACTGAAAAAGTTAATAACTCGAGAAGTACATACCCAATTCTGATGATCTTGCTATCTAAACTTATATAAAAGTATTTGTTATTTTTTATAAATTGGTGTTGGATTTCTTTATTGAGTGTGTCTCTCATTTGCTGCCTTTGTGTTTATAATAAATGCTTAGCACTACTCTCTGATATGCCTAACTGCTCGTCCTCACTACCACAAAAGAGAGTATTTGGAAAGTCATTGGTGCCTTTGTAATTCATCTGGGGTTTGCCTAAACTCTCTGCACAACGTATCTCATTTTGGTGCACTATATAGAGAAAGGAACTATTGATGGATGGAATGCTGAACAATGTCAAAAATTCACCCCCAGTACAGAGATATGGGCCTAAATCCATTGTGTTTTTGCTCACCGTGCCATTCAAGTTGAGACCCAGTTATATGCAAATCAGTCTTGACCTTGCTCCCCATGGGAAGTCCTGCCCGAACTGGCAGGCCAGGTTCTCCCTGGACCAGAAACAAACATCCTGGTACCAGTTTTGGGGTATCACCCGCATCAGCCAGGCTAGCTTGACTCCAGTGAGCACAGGACCCACGTCTGGGCATACCCGTCCCACTCGGGGTGACAAATGCAGAATGACGTGACAAGCAACATAACAATGGATTAAAGCCAGATCTGTGACTTGGGGTGATTGCTTGAAAAGTTTCAACACTAAGTCCATTATTTTATTTTGTGGTGTTGCTATGTGTGCTTTAAGTGGCTATGAGTATGGACAGAGGTGGGTCCCTTGTTTGCTGCGCCACTGGATTCAAACTAGCCTGACATGATTAGGGGTGAACAAAGGCAAAGCAACCAGGGCCCCTGCAAACAGATATACCAGCAGGTTCAGGGGACATATACCAATATACAAACAAACAAAACCCTGCCGGGTAGCTAAATATAAACAAAGTATGAGAAAATATATCCAAAAGTGCAAAGAGTCGCAATTAAACCAACAGGATAGGAATCCCCAACAAATCTAATTTCTTCTCATAAAGTTGAATAGTTCACATTTATTCATTTTTGTTAACCCATAAACAAGATGAATCCATTTTTGTACAGTGTAGAAAAAAGAGAAGACTCCAAAATGTAGACAATGATATATGGTGAGATCTTTAGGAACCCCCCAAATACCACCAACCCCCAAGCACACTCAATCATGGCTCACACTCATGCAAAACAAGCATATTCACTCATTCCCACACTTCAGTCATTCAAGCATCAATATCACTAATCAGTTAAAAAGAACCAACATTACTAGTCTATACACCAGAAAGAAATAAGTTAGACAGTAAAATACCTCTATTTGACAAATTCCAGGATTTCAAATGGTACATAACACAAAATGTCTTTGTCCAATGGTGCTCGAACTGAATAAATGCCCTGGTCTGGATGGTTGTGAAGTAGTGCCATGACACCCCGAAACCGGTCCCGGGATGCTTGTTTCCAGTCCAGGGAGGACCTGGCTTGGCACTTCAGGCTGGACTGTTCCCATGGGAAGCAGGGTCAAGACTGATTTGCATATGGCTGGGTTCAAACTAGGGTGATGTGGCAAGCAAAATAATGATGGATTAAACACAGATCTGTGATTGGGGGTGAGTGTTTGAAAAGTATTAACACTCTGTCCATCATTTTATTTTGTGATGTTGCTGTGTGTGCCCTAAGTAGCTAAGGGTATGCCCATATATGGGTCCCTTGCTCGCTGCACCACTGGATTCAAGCTAACCTGGCTGATGAGGTGTGATATCTCTAAACCAGTCCCAGGATGCTGGTTTCCAGTCCAGGGGAGACCTGGCTTAGCAGTTCGGGCTGGACTGTTCCCACAAGGAACAGGGTCAAGACTGATTAGCTTATGGCTGGATCCAAACGGGGTTGTTGTGGCGAGCAAAAAACACAATGGATTATATCCAGATCTGTGACTGGGAGTGAGTGTTTGAAAAGCTTCAACACTCCCTCCATTATTTTATTTTGTGATGGCACTCTATTGAGAGCCAGCCACCTACATGCCCTTAAACGGCGAGAAACTTTCAATAATAGAGTTGGCAAAAATATTTTCTGCATTTATGTGAGTGATGTTGAGTTGGGTCTTAAAGTGGTGTTGCGAAGTAATAAGGATATAGATGTTAGGAGTTTTAAAATGAGACAATTGCAGTTGTGCCTGCGCCCTGCCGGCTGCGCGCTGTGTCTTGAAAAAAGAATCAACCATGAACCTTGTCTGGATTCCAGAAACACATTTTTGCATCATAACCAGTAGCACCTTATGTGCTGCTCAAGTATTAGTCCATAATGCTGAAGGAGTGTCAAATGAGTGCTCTGACCTCATCTTTCGGCTTGGAAGAGAAAACGTGAATTCAGGAAAAAGGTAAATAAATCAAACATTTGTTTAACTATAAATGCTAAAAAGATCAAATATGCTAGGATTCAAAAGCATTGTATACAACCTTCAGTAGCCATTGAAAAATTAGGAGCTAAAAATGCTTCTCAGCCAACTTCACAGACAAATATTCATGTTGAAAAGTAAATGGAGAAGAAAAACAATGTCTTGGATGGAGTTAAGGTAAAACATCTGACGTAATAGGGTTGCTAAATTCTTCTATGTCATAGGGGACATCAGTTTCAGATTGGGTCCTACATTTCACAATCTGCTGCGCTCTAGAAGTTGTGGTCTTGGATCACTTTTAACAAATTGGACTATGAATTATAATTAGCAGTAAAAGCAAGACCAACAATAAGGGACATTTTGGGGAAACATCCAATTTCTATCACAACTTTTAAAATTGTAGAAACCATAAGATGACAGGGAAATATTGGTCTAATATACAAAATATTGGTAGAGGGAAGAACAGACGACTTGGAAAAGTAGAATACTAAATGGGGAACCTGGCTGGGAAATCCCGCAATCTCATTGGAGAAATCGATTGATCTGCCAGGGAGGATTCTAATGGCAGCTAACTTAAAAAGTCAACATTATAAAATGCTATTTAATCTATACCATAATCCTGCCAAGATGATGAAGTGGGGGGGGCAGCATGATGGTAAATGTTTTCGGTGTGGAGCAGATAGTGCAGCTATTCTTCATGTTTTTTATGCTTGCACTGCTCTAAACTCCTTGGTAGGAACTATAGACAGATTTTTATCTGAGATTACGGGGCTCCTGTTAAAATGTCTCAATCTATGATGTTGTTAGGGATTGGGGAAGAACTGTTCCAGGGGAAATCAATCTATAAATACCGTAACTTAAGTTTTATGGCTACGGCGGTGGCACGGATATCAATAGCGGCCTTCTGGCTACAACAAGAGGTTCCTTCTTTCGAAATGTGGCGAGCTAAGCTGTTCAATATTTTTAATATGGAATATAGTCTATATGCTGTTAAAGGACCTAGAAAAAGAAAATTGGGGCTACAGGTTTGGGGGGCCTTGAGAGATTTTATGGCAGGATAACGTGCTATGATCATATGAAATTTGTCTTGTTTTAAGTTATTTTGGTTTAATGTTATATCATGTAGGACCATGTCCTCTGTTATTGTTTCTAATAATTAGAGATGGATATCTTTATGTATCTTGCTGCTGTGGATTTTAATAAAAAAAATTAAATTAAAAAAAACAACACCAATACGGCAAAATGCTGTCCTTGGAAACACGGATGCGTAAAATATAGTGCAGCACTCATGGGGATTTTTATAAATGTCATTTAATACTTCCAGGAGCACCAGGAATCATAGTCCACTGTATAGGCAATTAATAATTAAGATACATTTTCAGACAGTTTATTGTCAAAACAGTTCAATACGCGAAGGTTTTTTTTTATAGAAAAAACACGCATACTACATGTATGATGCACTTAAGTGCTCTCTTCCCCTCAGGCTCACCTGGCTCTGCATACAGGTGGTCACTCGGTGCTATGCCCGCAGGAAGTGGTGCAGATGGCTAAACTGGGTGTGGACCAGCTCTCTAGCGAGAGGGAAAGCTAACTGAGGTCTTGGGTTGCAGCGCAACTATATATAGGAATGAGGGGGCGTTTGTGTGTGTAAGAGTTGAACCCCAGTTCATAGTACACAATGGCTCTACTTTTCCTATGTCTGTCTGTTCTGCTGCAGAAAAGGATTCGCCAACATAGAACTCATTTCGCAAAAACTCTGAAAAATGAGACAACCTTCTTCCAATTTGTTGTCCAAAATTCAATTTCTTCCTCGGGCACCCTAAAACTCTCTAGAACATACAGTTCTTCCTCGGTTAGACTGAAGCTGCAACAGCACAACCCTGTCTCTGGTAGAATGCACATTTACTGTGACACTCTGCTTTTGATTCATTTTGGATTTAAAAACGAAATCATTAATGATGCAGTCATTTGCCTTAGTGGAGCTTTAGTGAAGTTGAGACTGCAAAAATGTCATGGCATTAAGTGTGGAGGCCGTCAAAACGTGGCCTCGTTCCCGAGCGTGAAACCAATGTCGTTTTTCTGCAAAGATCTGCTCCTTTCATTAGTAAGCCAGCTCAATCTCGCAGTTACTAACTGAAGTGAACTTGTCACCCTGCTGGGGATTAAAATTTATTTTAATACTCAAATCCTGGTGCTTGAGTTTGAAGCAAAAACTGATTTCTCTGAAATATGGAAAGCGTGGATCTTCTAGAACCATCGCAGATTTTTGGAATGCCACAGTTTCTTCAAGACATCCCAGTTTTTATATCATCTAATACTTCGAGGGCTGAGCATGCTTTCTATTTCCCTATGTGTACACACTTGCCTCTCATGGATTCTGCGCATTCGTACATCATACACGCCCACTGATCCGTCAGAACAAATTACACCAATTTTATAACATTTCCAAGGGATTCCTAAAAGTGAGGCTGTAATATTGTGATTCTCTAATCAAACAATCTATTTCCTATCCCTTTGTTGCAAGGATGGAAGGTTCAATTCCCGGGACCTCTGTGAGGGACATGAGAGGGCTTCTGGGAGAACTTTAGGTAAACTCTGCTCTGGAACTCTTTTAGACCTGGGCTTCGTCAGATTATCTGAGAGAGATTCAGGAGATCAGTACCCACAAGTCACCATCCAATTGCCAGACTTACAGCGAGACAGCTAGACTCACTGGGCATACTAAGGTGACATCACAGTCTATGTAAGGCTGATGCCACCAGCATGGTGCAGCTCCACACACACCCCTACACTCAACCAGAAAGAAAACCTAAGAGATAATGTCTCATGAACAAACAAAACAGTAAAACCGTCTAAAAGCCAAACCGAGAAAATGAAAATACAAAATACTTTGGCTGTAAATTTACACCCTCATTTCCGTATAACCCCCCCTATAAGATTACATCATTATATAGAGTAAAAAAAAAAAATCTAATTTCGAAGTTATACTCATTTAATTTGAGAACTGGGTTACTAAAATGGGAAATATAAAGCTCAAGGAGCATCTGTGACAAGTACCGAATGTGTGTCAGAAAGAAAAAGGACAAAGGGAATCAATGCTTCACCTGAGCAGACATGACAGCCAGTTGTGATCCCAGGGAAACTGTGGTTGAACTAACTAACTACATGATAGCCAGTCACATTTCTAATAGTCTCCAGAATGAAAGGTGCCACAAAGCACTGGCAACTGTTTCATCTCTTGAATGGATGGACAAAGCCTCCCTCACGACCGAGCTGAGAATTTACTGGGTGATACTGAGAATCACCCAAAGCACCAGAGAATTATATATCCTCAGAGGATCAAAAAAGGTGTGCTAAGGGGCTGCATTTAAGGGCGGTACTGTAGGGAAAGCAGAATTAGCCTGCAGGAAACAAAATGATGCCATCAAACCTATATAATTAGGTTGGCTCTAAACGAGTAGATCAAGCAATAAGGTATTTAATGCAAAACGTGCGGTGCTACTTCGAAAATCAATTGACCTAAAGGCTTTAGGGAAATTGGTATTTGGAGCAATTTATTTATTTGGTGACTTGAAATCAGTGGATGAACAGGCATAATGAACATCAGACCCGCAGGCCAAAGAAGCTTCAGGAGGCTGTGGACATAATCCTTGGAAACAGATGAGAGGAGTTTTGATGCAGCAGATAGGAGAATGGAATCTGCATACATGGAGTAATGTGGTCAACCTAAATCAGCAGCCAGAAACTCTTTATCAAATTAAGTTTTGAAATGTCACACAACTTGCGTAATACAAATGAGGAACAGCAAGCGTTTGAGTCCTTGCTTCCATCAAGAAGGAAAAGAAGCTCACAAATAATAATAGCCCTGTACGCGACACCCGAGCAAGGGGGTGGCTTGAGCTGTGCAGCCAACCCCTGTCCTTTGATGCTCAGAGCACTAGTGACCCGAAACATAGCGTACACTAGAAGCCTCTGAAGAATGATTATATTGTCTGGAGTCATGGCAGGGCCAACAAATGTGCTTCCACCATCCAATATTCTATGGTTTGAGTCATCTTTCATATCTGGAACTTGTATGATCAGGACAACCTCGAGAAAATAACAGGGTCTGCGTCAAGATTGAAGAACTAAAGAAGTGGAGATAACATGTAGAGAAGGTGAGCTTGTACGCCCTTTAGTGCTGGGCTTATCTGCCTGTACCCTGATGCTGTAGCATGAACATCTAGGATATCATGGCACTGCACATGGAAACTCCCTCTGGGGAACGTCTTTCCCATACCTTTATTCTAAATAAAGTCTTAATCCACACTGCTGCAGAGTAAAGTGACTTTTCTATTTCCTGTGAAGACCAGTGAGACATACTTTCAATGCTGCTCTGAGGAACAGAGGATGGAAATTTGTTTGGTTCAAAGATGCTTGAAATAATCTCTGTTGCTTCACAAGATGGGAGTGGCTTACAGGACGCTTTGGTCTCTGATGAAGGTAAGGCGCTCATTGCAAGCACAGGTAGAAAGAGTGTCCTTGCTCTTTATACTTTTCTCCAGATAATTTTGCTAGAGTGACTTGGGAGAATCACACGATGCACTAAATAGGGAAAGTGAAAATCCTGGAGAAGGTAACCAGAATGCAGCGTCACTTGCAAATTCTGGGCAGGTCCAGGGAACCAGATAACACCTTTCTTAATGTGCCCACCTGATCGTCATGTTCTGGCTGCTGGTGTGTTAGCCAGGCGGTGCTTGGTCAAAGATGACGTCCAGACTGAGTCAATGGGACCAGCGGAGACTCCACCATTAAGCCGGAGGAACGTCGCCCCATTGCACTACCAGCAGTGAAAACATGGGTAATAATAAAACAGCTTATTATCACTTTATTTTCCTCGTTGAGCCGAGTCCAGAGTGGGATGGGCCGGCCCAGCCTAATGGGCAGCAGCAGCAGGAAGGAGGAGTGGGGTGCATTGATGCAAGTGTGCATGTCAGTTTAGCCGGCCATCTTAGGACTGCCAAACCGACAAGCACACTTAGATCTCTCCGCCCGAGCTGTTCTGCACAGCTGGGTGGAGAACAGACATAAGCTTCCGCGGCCTGACTGAGCATCAAACCAGACCGCTCAGACCAATCCCGGCGCTTCTCTCATGCGGAGTATTATCAGCATGAGAGCCTGGTCTGCATTGGTGTAGGGACTCTGGGAGCCTGTGCTTGGAATGCCGGGAGTTGCGAGGAGCAGAGGAAAGAAGAGCACCGAAGCAATGGATACCAAGGGCTATGTTTTTTTTTCTTCCGAGCTGCCGCCTGCACTGCCCCGCCCCCCCTTTTATTTCACAGCAGCCACCACTGAGAGGGGCAGGGGAGCCTAGACTCACTAGGCAGGTTTTAGAGGATGACCTAGACCTCTGAGTACTCATCCCATGCTGTTAATAACAAAAGGTCTATGCTTCCCTTAAAAGCATGAGTCAGCAGCAGCACATAATAAAGAGCCCCCTCCCAAGTCTGGCAATGATCTCTGCTGGACAGCAATTTTTGAAGAAGCTTTTCTTTGATTCTGCTCTAGCCCGCAGCAAGATTAGCAATAAATAAATAATCACACGCGGCTTCTGATTACTGACTTCCATTCATTATTTAACATCCTGCCGTTTAATTCACTATTTCTTGTGCTGGCCCTTATTGTTATAGTGTTTTAGGAGGCAATCAACTCCAAATTGATTTTATTATTTCGCTCATCTTAAAACTGGACCTACAATACTCAATGCAATCCCCAGTGCAGTTTGCTATACAACTGGCACATATTGGTATGATGTAATGAAGTGATGTGTCTGTGTATGCATGGGCTGAGTGGGTATGCTGTAGAATGTTGAGTGTGGATGCCGTGAGAATGGGATGATGCATGGAATGTTGATGTTTGTGTGCTGGGTGAAGCCCAGGAGTTGCTAACCCTCCGGCGTGAGAATGGAGTCTAACAGGACCTATCAGGCTGTGGCTGTAACTTAAGGTCCCAATATGGAATAAAGAACGTAGGCCTCCTCAAATGACTGAAAACTCATGTTTGAAGACCCTGCTCTCCAATTACAACATTTTACATAAGGTTCCCACTGGTCGTTTTCACAATTTCAATATGTGGGGCGCAGTTGCAGCACCAATGAATTTGGCAGGTAACATTTCCTCATTGGCCTGGAGGCATTCTCTATGAAAAAGAAGGAACCCCTTCTGTGCTCCATTATGGGACTGTTCACAGGCCATCCAGGTGAACATCTATCTCCAAACGGGGGATGATTTTGGAAGGGCCATTGGAGGCCCAAGAGACCATTAAGGCCCCCCATTCAACCTCAACAAGAGGGCAACACTCACCATCTAAGGTTACAGCAGCAGAAGAGTGTGTTGCCTTTTTGAAGAATTCATCAAAAATGGTGGGCTGCAGACTGTGTTTCAAATTTACAGAATTTTTAACAAAGCTCAAAGACTTTAAATTGTTACTACATGCAACTCTGAAGTGTGTTCCGTCCATGCACGGAAAGTATAATGGAGTAATGCTGGAGCCTCGTCAGATTCCAGCACAGGATGCACAGTGCAGGGAAAAATTCACAAACAGATGAGTTCCAACAATTTCTTCTGAAAGTAATCCACTTTATTTGTTCCAGATTTCAATCTATAATCCATTGTTATCCAATCATGTTCAATGTTTTAAGAGGAGTTCAAAAACAGGCCTATCCAGGCGTTTAAACAGAACGCATGGGGATTCCCTATTCCTCGCAGCATGACGTTCGAGTGGCGGCTGGTGACATTTGAAAGTGGTGAGGTGTGTAAAAGTTCTGGATGAGTTACCTGTGGTGAACAAGTGTAGCAAGCTAGTCCAACCTTCATAAAGAGGGTTCAGGGGTGGGGGTTTAATTTTGAAAAAAGAGTTGACAAATGGTGCATTTTCAAGCAAATTTGAGAAAGCAAAGTTAATAAGGCAGTGGTGAAAATGTAGTTATGACATCAAAAAAGCCATTTCATATGATAATGACGTATGTAGCTCCTTATTCAGTATAAGCAGAGAACTTATATTAGACTTTGAGATAATAATGCAGTGAGCACCTCCCAGATTTCATTATTTATTGATATAGCTTTACAAATTAAATCTACCAAGGGAATACAATTTATTGTGATTTGTCTGACTGGACACAATGAGACAGCAAGCAACAAACATTACAAGGCAGTAGTCACCCTACAAGGCACTTTACGCCTCATTTAGGCGATGAAGAAATAGGATAGTATCACCCCCAACCTGTTCTGAACTCCCTAGGCTCCCCCTGGTGGTCCACTACATCATCAAAATCTCCTTCACACACAGTTGCACAGAATCACAATTGCAACTGGAATAAGTGACCATTTCTCTGTTCAGCAGAGACGGCAAGGATTGTATGACCAAGTTTTCTGAACACCTTTTTGACCCACTGGCAGGCACTGTGAGAAATTCGCACTGGCTTCAGCCTTTGCACCAGAGTTCTCAATGGTGGCCCGTTATAAATGCCTGGAGGCGACTCAGTTCAAAGTATGCACTGTACAAGAGAAAAGAGATTGCATGGTAAGCCGATGTCTGCAACGGACAATTTCTGGCCACAGAAACACCATGTTTTTTAATCGGCTAAACACAACCTTACTATATACATGTGTGCTGACATGCATTGAGGGAGCTGGGACGAGACGTAATATTTGCCCTTGATGTTGCTAACAGGTGGTACATTATGCTGCTGCACAGTGGTACGAATAGGACACACATGGTTGAGACTTTTGGGGGGTCATCTGAGTTTCGAGGTAGAGGCCAGGGAATGCTATGCAAAGTTAAGCTCCTAAGCAGAGCCAGCTTTTAGCATGGGGTGAGCTGTGCCCAGGCCCAGGGCGCTAATTTTCTGAGGGGCGCATGGAGCTGTGTGCATTAAGGTTATGCTAACACACTTGTCCCTGCCTGTGCTTTTCTGTCTTATTTTCCAGTTTAAAGTGGTATTATATGGCGGGCAATGTTTTTAACACCCCTTTGGCCCCCTTCCTTGCCCTCCCTTCAGCCTCTGCCCCCTGCTGACACACATCAATAAAACCATCATCTGCGTGAGGCAGCTAAGCTATCGGTGATTCAGGTGAGCCGGGGGAGGTCGTGGGATGTTTGTGTTCAGAGGCCAGTCACTGCTCATCCAGGTACCGACCAGTGAACACAAAAGGAACACCCTGCTGTCTCCTTTAATTCACAGCCATCAGGAAGGGCTTCACTTTTTTCTCTGGGCACGCCCAGGGCGTTACCTTAGCAACGGCCGGCTCTACCCCTGAGCAGCGCGTGCATCAGTCTTTGTCCACCCAGCTGCATGTTGCCAAGTTTGAATGGTGCCTGGGGATTCTTGGTGTGCACATGGCTCGTACCCCCCCACCTCTTGATGGTCATAGTGGATGACTTGAGGAGGGGGTGAGGCGAGACCAATCCTACAGGTATTGGTAGTAGTAGGTTGACGAGAGCTTGTGCTGGCCTGCCCCTCTTGAACTGGATAGAAGCGACACAACAGCAATGGCCTGATTGCACAGCTTACCAGTGCAACAGAACTATTACTTAAACTGCGCCTTATTGCTGACCCCCCACGATGCACATTGTTATGTTCACATTCAAAAGACTTCAGAGGCAATTTCATCACAATGGAAACACTCCTGCAGTCCGACTCTGTTAACGTAAGAAGTCACTTAGACATAGGCTAAGCACCTGGGTTTGTTTTCCAAGACTTTACAGTGACTCGCTTGTAAGAAGGGAAGGTTTGTGCAGTGGTATGAAAGCAATCTGGCTCCATACAATGTAGGTTTTCTTTAACCTTATTCACAGGTGCATTTATTATTATCTATCTGCCGTGCCCACCGTCACACATTGGAACCGTGAGCAAAACTGTACTGCGTCACGAGATAGGGCAAGAATGCAAACGCGTTATTTGGAAAATTCAAAATCTCGGAAGATTGTGGACTTGGAACCAAAACTGACCCTGGCAAACTGCTCAGCCGCCCTCCCCGCCCCTGGGGTGAGGGGGGTGCAGCCGACAAGTGTGTGAAGGCCGGTTTTGGCTGATTTTGTTAATGGGGGTCGATTTTGCCGACCCCTGTAACAAAAACACCCCCCCAGGCGCCCAAAACCACCCCCTAACCTAGCAGCCCACCAGGGAAACGCCCGGTGCCCGCTACGGCCAGTCCTGCCCTGTATTCAGGCAACGGAAGACCTGCCTTTTTATTTTCAACTCAAGAAAATGCTCTTGTTTTCAGTGGCAAAGTCTTTCTTAAATCAAATTCTTCAAACTTTCCTTGGACTACCAATCTGCAAAACTCGGATTGAATTTATGACATGAGGGGGAATGAGGTTTTCACTCACTGAAAATCAGTAGATGCCAAGAGCTGCGCCTTCACCCCTTCCCCCCGCACTCTGGCTACTGTTTAAGAGTAGAACCAGCTCTGGTTTTGTACACTAATCAGAACATCCGCTACTGATGGTGACATTCAAGAGATGGGTGACAAAACAGACTCCTTTCTAACAGGCCTACCTAAATAATGTATTACAATTCAAAGACAAAAGGCTTCAGCAGGGCTTTAAGTGGGATGAAAAAACTGGGGGTCTCTCACAGGGGCATGACCAATGTAATTGGGTGCATGGCATAAAACAGCTTAAAATCTGTGCTTAGCATAGTGTGCTGCCCGACTTGTATTTTGCTGTTTCTGTCATTGCATCCAGATATATGATACAGCAAGTAACATCACACCTGCAACAAGTCAGGAATACTGGCTTTGTCAATGGTTGTTAGTTGCATAAGATAAATAGCAGCAACTATGGCTTGTATATAAGAGGCTTCCACTTAAAGCCCTGGTGACACCAGGACAATGTTGCCGCTCCTGAGTTTCAAAAAGAGAAGGGATATCCAGAGAGAGAAAATGACTCTCTTTAAAGGATTTCTCTTCTCCTACAACACTCACCTGGCATGATGTCATGACGTAACATCCAGTAGTGAGAAGTGAGCAGTGTGAGCACGCACAAAAGATGTGCCTGCTGTCACTGCAGTCCGGAAGAAAATGGACCGCCTGTGCCAGGGCTCAAAACAGAGCCCGACAGGGACCCGTTTCGATGCCCCCTTTAAAAAACTGCTGGTGCTCAGCACCGGTGAGACCTGGCCCACTTAAAGCCCTGGGCTTCAGTTAATACATACACACAGACCGTGTTCGGTGAAGTACTTTGATGGAAGCAGGCACGCGGCATTTGACAACCTGCAGAGGCATTTCAGACAATTTTATAGATGTCTGCCTTTGATCTATTTAATTTTTTTATTGAGCTGTAAAAAAACATGCAGACTCTCTGCCACAGTACCTTCGCACGAGTGACTCTCATCGTCCAAGAACACTCATGACTTCGAGGGCGGCATGGAAGCTGTGACCAGCTCCGCCCTTCAGCTCCACCCTCATCTCCTGAGCCAGTCATAATGCCGCTCCCTTGCTGTTTCTGTTAGTGAACAGCAAAAGAGCAGCGTGATGATTGGCTCGGCCAGGCGCTGACAACGCTTCTTGGGGGCTGTGACTGTAATCCCCCGGGCTCCTAACATTGCTGCAGCAGCAAGTGTTCAAGTGGGCATGTTGAGTTGGGCAGACCGAGGAATCTGTCCAACCTGGCATGCGCACTTCACCCCAGGCCCACCTGAACCAGTGTGTCAATCAGGATTTAAGCTCCTCCCCCACCCACGTCCCCCACGCCCACCCTCGCTCGCATGCAAATAGTAAGCAAGGTAATCTCTCCGGGCCGACACAAAAACAGTGCGTTCAGCGCTGGCACTGCAGCTTAAACATTTAATATGGGCAGCGACAGGTCCGTGGGCATCAAAACAAACAGGGGGCAACCCCCCATGCCCAAATAAGAAACCGCCTCTGTGACGTTGATTATCTGACCCAATGCATTTCGGGCAACAACAGCCCTTCCTCGGGGGTGACTGCAATAACACAGATTTCAATTAATTCACCAATACCAACCCCCGTCTCGTCATATAGATAAAACTAAAACCTATAACCTATAACCTGAAATTAGCGCTGGAAAAACATGCTCTGTGCCACTAGCCGTCAGCCAAAGTAAACATCGGCAGTCTTCTTATTTACATTTGGTGAATTTCGCCATTCAATGAAGAAGATGTGTACATTTATTGATTTGGCAATGCTGTTATGTATTGTTTTACACTATTGCACATATATTCATTTTTTATGTTAATGTATTTATTTTTCGTAAGTGTTTGCAATTACGTAGATTACAAGTTTTAGGTATGTTGCGTTTAAATTGTTTTTTATGCAGGATTTATGTACTTTGAGGGAGGACGGGCAATCCGTAGTATTTTGTTTAGTTTTATGGTCACTGTATCAGGTGATTTCGTCTAATCGTGTGGCATGATTTAAATGCACTATAGATGGTTACGTTTGTTGAATTAGTACACTCACTCTGGTTCACTCATGATCGGCAAGGTTTAGCGTGCATTTGATTGAAGGGAAACTTAGTTTGTTCGGTAACGGTGTTTTAGGGCACTTTTTTACACATGTTTTGTCATGACACGGTACTGGTGGATTTTTTTGGGGGGGGAGGGGAGGAGGGGGGAGTTTTGTACGCAAACTCGACCAAAAGTTATCAGAGCACTTTACATGAGCACAGTTGCGTTACAGACGGGCACATTTATTTTGTTAGGCACAGGGAGATTAAGGTATGTGCCCAGAATCACAGGATGTTGAGCGTCCTTGCCAAGACTTGAACCCGCTTGGAAGTAGTCTGCTCTAGCCATTAGGCCACATACTATAAGCATATGTACTTTGTGTGATGGCTAGTGGCACATAGCATATTTTCCCAGCAGTAATTTCAGGTTATATGTTTTCGTTTTTAGAGCATAGCGTGAAAATATGCATGATATAAATACTGAATATCCGAGACTGGGGAGGGTTTTGGTGAATTAAACGAAATCTGTGTTATTGCATCACCCCTGAGGGAGGGCAGGTGTTGACCGAAATGCATTGGGTCAGATAATCAAGGAACGCCGTGCTGTGAGGAAGGGGGAATCCCTAAGTGTTTTGTTTAAAAGCCTGGATAGGCACGTGTTGAACTCGGCTTGAAACATTAAACACGATTGGATAATAATGGATTATAGAGTGAAATCTGGAAGAAATAAAGCGGATTAATTACAGAAGAAATTGTTGTAACTCATGTGTTTGTGCATTTATCTCTGCGCTGTGTATGCTGAGCTGGGACCTGGCGAGGCTCCAGCATTACTGCATTGCCGTGCTGAAGAAACCACACCAGGAGACTTGTATGATCAGAGGCAGGCTTCATCCAGAACAAGGAAACCTACGACGGCACCCGGGGGGGGGGGGGGGGTCGACTCACTGACTGCCTGGACACACGTGCACTCCAGAGCATTCAAAATATGACCTCACAACATTCTTTAGATAGACAGCAGGCCTACTACAGAATAAAAGAAGTTGCACATTACAGAGGGACCATGTGTTACACAATCTCCCGCTACAGACCATTATCTTTTTTTGTAAAATTGTGCACTATGGTGATTTGCTATTGGTTTCACGGTTTGCATTTGTACCCGCATAGGGCCCGCAGCCTTTGGAGTTCATTTGCCTTGGAGGTACGCATAATCGTGGCATAAAGGATGTGGAGAGAGGATTTGATTCATACCAGAACTGTATACAAATTACTACAAGCAGCACAGAATATAGGGCCTCATTTATGAAAAGTGACGCATCACTGCGTGAAAACAGTGATGCGTCACTTTTCACTGCGCCCTCCCTGCGACTCCAATGATGCGTCATATTTACAGTATGACGCATCATGTCGCAAGGAGTCACAGATACGTCAGTATTTCTGACGTATCTGTAGGCGCAAAAGTGACGCATTGCTGGAGTGTGTCACAAAAGTGACGCAACTCCAGCAATGTATCCTTTCACATGGGGTAAGCCCCATGTGAAAGGGCCTGCGTCAGTCTTACGCCTGCTGTGAGGCAGGCGCAAGATATTGACGCATTTGCGCCCTAGAAGTGGCGCAGTGAAATCTCGTAGATTTCACTGCGTCACTTCTACGATGCTTACTTACGTGGGAACGCCCACCCTGCATACATTATACCTGACGCAGGTATAATGTAGCGCAGGGGTTTACAAAGTGACGCATCTAGGTAGATGCGTCACTTTGTAAATATGGCGCATCATGGCGCATGTTTTACGCCACTGGTGCGTCACAAAAAGTGACGCACCGGTGGCGCAAAAGTGACGCAGGGGCTCATAAATGAGCCCCAGAGTTTGCAGAGAGCTTTGTAACCACAGATCCAAATGCTGTTCATCAAGGGTGTGAGGGACAAGGTAAGATCCCTGCGATCTGAACACAGTTGCGCCGCGCAGTACCTGCAGTCCCGGGCTCTTAGGCCCAGATTGGTTGAGTTCTTTAATCAATATCTAAAATGCTCTGTCTATAAATCTTTTGCAGATTGTTCTGCTTTTGATATTAGACATCGTAAGTCTCAAAACGCCATTGGCAACCGTGCCTACAGAAAACACTGAATATCCACCACTTTGCCAGAATTCTTGCGAATTGATGAAATTGAAACCTGATGGAACAGGTGCCTCCTTTGAATTCCAATAATAAATGAACCTGTTAAGAGGCAGCAGGTTAGTGACTTGTGAGCTGTGGGATTTTCAAGGCCTCCTATGTTACCGGAGACTGTGGGCACATTAGATATTGACTTCTTCAGGGCTTCTACGTATGTTGGAGGAGTATAGACCTTTGAACCGGTGATAATTCCGACCCGGTAGGTCTAAGAAGAAAAATATTTGTGTGTTTTTCCTTAAGATTATTGTCCTTTCAATAAAGTTTAGAGTCCAGTCTGAGACGAGTACATCCAGACCGAAGTGCTTCAAACCGTATTGTGGGTGACCGGCGTGTTTGTCGATGGCACATCGACAAACACGCCGGTCACCCACAATACGGTTTGAAGCACTTCGGTCTGGATGTACTCGTCTCAGACTGGACTCTAAACTTTATTGAAAGGACAATAATCTTAAGGAAAAACACACGAATATTTTTCTTCTTAGACCTACCGGGTCGGAATTATCACCGGTTCAAAGGTCTATACTCCTCCAACATACGTAGAAGCCCTGAAGAAGTCTGGGGTTTATACCCTCTGACGAAACACGTGTTGGCTGGTTGGATCCACAGAACTTCATATAAAACTACGAAACGAAATACAAACCTGTTTCTCTTGTCATCCATTGCCATTGCCTATACAGTTGTTCTGTTTTGAATACTTCATGCTATATATGCAATTTTACTTTTAACGTGTGCACAACTGGTATTTTGTTGATATGAGTGGACCTTCGTCCACCATTGGAGGGTTTTAGGGGTATTTTCCCTCTTCTGTAGCACCGTTACAAATATTCTAGTTCATCTACTAACGTGATTCCGAGTGCGCCCATCAGAGTCCTGACACATCAATAACACCCCCTGTGTGTTCAAATTAGATATTGACGCAGGAAAACCATGACCACAACCAGCTTGAATTAGAAAGACAGATCTTGGGCCTTTCTGGAATAGCAGGCCTCCCTTCCTTTAGTTCTGTGATCGGAAAATGCATTTTCATCTTACCTCCCCCAGTTTATCATTCACTCCTGGTGATAATTTAACATGTTGTTGCGATCACAAGTCAATGAACTGTGCAAACGTTCCTGCTAGTCTATTTTTATGCACTCATTTGCCTAGTAGATTTTCAATTCAGCTGTGCTTGCTGCCTCGCAATTAAGCTTCAAACCCTGGCTCAGACGCAACAAATTGCGGCGCACTAAAACATGGGCACAATAAGTGGATTTCTAAGGAGGCCAAATAGACACCTTTCTTCAAAAGGAGAACAGTTATATAATGGACGGACACAAGAGGCATTGCCCATAAGTGCTTCATTTAGAACATGGGACCAGGAAATGGGTAGTGAACGCGTAGTCTCAGAAACAAGATGGCGGATCCATGAACATGTCAACGTTGGAGTATTACATCCGGTTAAACGCAAGCATTTATAGTGACAGGCAGTGTCGGGGGTGGGAAAGCGTCGAGGCCGTCTGTAACAAATTCAATTCTTTTTCCACTCTCAAGCGAGCATATTTATACAGAAGCGAGGAAAAAGTAAACACATTTTGCCGATTAAGTGGCTGGCTTGTCTGATGCTCCCTCAAATGCATGGTGGCACTTCAGAGCTGCTCTGAAATGAATACAAAGTGCCCCGTCTGGTTTCATCGCCTGGGCTGTGACTGTGTTTCCGCTTGTGGGGGCTTTTTTACGCTGCTAAAAGGATTTTGCGTTCATTTTTTTTGCAGCTTCACCTTTGCCACTTCATTGACACCATGAAAAGGAGAAAGGCAGATGTGGCCTGTAAAGGAGCTATCCACAGGTACCCAGCGTATTACAGTGCGGGCTGGCAAACGTCCATAGGTCGAGGATGCGTCTAGAATTGCTCCCCCCCCCCCCCACAAGCCACAAGGCAAACACGGCCCTCGTTGGGTTAGAAAAGGGTCCTATTCAGTCACAACAAACTTCAATAAAACAGCACGGGCCTAAACTAATGCCCTGATCGTGAATCCCTGGAAAAGCTGGGGGCTAGAATCATGCACTGCTAATGAATGCCTGGGAGACCCAGGTGCAACGCACTGCTCACGAATCTGTCGGTGACCCCAGTGCTGGTGTAATGCACTGCTAATGAATGCCTGGGTGACCAGGTGCTAGTGTAACGCACTGCTCACGAATCCGTGGGCCACCCCAGTGCCTGTGTAACGCACTGTTCATGAATCCATGGGCCACCCCAGTGCTAGGGAAACGCACTGCTCAGGAATCCGTTGCCGACCCTGGTGCAAGTGTAACGCACTGCTCACGAATCTGTGGGTGACCCCGGTGCCGGTGTAACGCACTGCTCATGAATTCATTGGCGACCCCAGTGCTAGGGTAACGCACTGCTAATGAATGCACGGGTGACCAGGAGCTGGTGTAACACACTGCTCGTGAATCCATAGGCAACCCCGGTGCTGGTGTAATGCACTGCTCATGAAACCGTGGGCAACCCCGGTGTTGGTGTAATGCACTGCTCATGGAACCGTGGGTGATCCCGGTGCAAGTGTAATGCACTTCTCATGAATCCGTGGGTTACCCTGGTGCTAGTGTAACGCACTGCTCCTGAATCTGTAGGCAACCCCAGTGCTGAGGTATCGCACTGCTCATGAATAAGTGGGCAACTCCGGTGCTGGTGTAACGCACTGCTCATGAATCCGTGGGCGACCTTGGTGCTGGGGTAATGCACTGCTCATGACTCTGTGGGCGACCTTGGTGCTAGTGTAACACACTGCTCATGAATCCGTTGGTAACCCTGGAGCTAGTGTAACGCACTGCCATTAATTTGTGAGTGACCCCGGTGCTGGTGTAACGCACTGCTAATGAATGCCTGGATGACCCGGTGCCGGTGTAACGCACGGCTCATGAATTCCTGGGTGACCCAGTGCTGGTGTAATGCACTGCTCATGAATCCGTTGGGGATCCCGGTGCTAGTGTAATGCACCGCTCATGAATCCGTGGGTGACCCCGGTGCTGGTGTAATGCACTGCTCATTAATCCGTGGGCAACCTGGTGCCGGTGTAAGGTATTGCTCATGAATCCGTGGGTGACCCCGGTGCTGGTGTAACGCACTGCTCATGAATTCGTGGGTGACCCCGATGCTGGTGTAATGCACTGCTCATGAATCAGTGTGCGACCCTGGGGCTGGAGTAACGCACTGCTCATGAATTCCTGGGAGACCCCGGTGCTAGTGTAACGCACTTCTCATGAATCTGTTGGCGACTCTGGTGCTAGTTAACACACTGCTCCTGAATCCATAGGCGACCACGGTGCTGGTGTAATGCACTGCTCATGAAACTGTGGGCTACCCCGGTGCTGGTGTAATGCACTGTTCTTGAAACTGTGGGTGACCCCGGTGCTAGTGTAATGCACAGTTCATGAATCCGTGAGTGACCCCGGTGCTGGTGTAATGCACTGCTCATGAATCCGAGGGTGACCCCGATGCTGGTGTAATGCACTGCTCATGAATCAGTGTGCGACCCTGGAGCTGGAGTAACGCACTGCTCATGAATTCCTGGGCGACCCCGGTGCTAGTGAAACGAACTTCTCATGAATCCGTGGCTTACCCTGGTGCTAGTGTAAAGCATTGCTCCTGAATCCGTAGGCGACACCAGTGCTGAGGTATCGCACTGCTCATGAATCAGTGGGAGACCCCGGTGCTGGTGTAATGCACTGCTCATGAATTTGTGGACAACCCAGGTGCAAGTGTAACACACTGCTCCTGAATCCGTAGCCGACTCCAGCGCTGGTGTAACGCACTGCTCATGAATCCGTTGGCGACCCTGGTGCTGGTGTAACACACTGCTCATGAATTTGTGGGCGACCCTGCTGCTAGTGTATTACACTGCTCCTGAATCCGAAGGCGACCCCGGCGCTGGTGTAACACACTGCTCATGAATCCGTTGGCAACCCTGGTGCTGGTGTAACACACTGCTCGTGAATCCGTGGGCGACCCTGGTGCTAGTGTAACACACTGATCATGAATCCATGGGTGACCCTGGTGCTAGTGTAATGCACTGCTCATGAATCTCTTGGCGACCCCGGTGCAAGTGTAACGCACTGCTCATGAATCCCTGGGCTACCCCAGTGCAAGTGTAACGCACTGCTCATGAATCCCTGGGCGATGCCGATGCTGGTGTAACGCACTGCTCATGAATCCGTAGACGACCCTGGTGCTGGTGTAATTGACTGCCAGGGGCGTAGCTTGGTCAATAAGACTGGGAGGGTGAGCTTCAGATTCCCAACAATCACACTGCGATGTCTTGTTAAAACACATTATATGAGAAGGAGGACATGACGGGAGCTTAATGGTCAGTGGAAAGAGATAGGAGGGCGGATTGTTAGGGTCACTCAAATCACAACCTTTTTCAAACTAATCAAAAATGTTTAAGGTCTTCAAAACAGAGACAAGAGAGATCCTTGACCCGGTCACTCCACTCCGCACGGCCCCCGTGTGCCCAGATTCTGCTGTTGCTGCCTTCTTGGCCTCTCTTGCTGCCACCTCTCCTTAAGGCCCCTGCTCTCCAGGCTTGCCCAGGCTTGCCCAGGCTTGCCCTCGCTCTCCCGCTCTGTCTTCCCGCTCTTTCCACCCCCCTGGCGCTCCCCGCCGCTGCTCTCCTGCGGACCCGCCCCCTTCTCTTGGCACCCGCTCCCCATTCGCCGCCCCGCTCCCGCCTCCCAGCTGCTCCTCCCTCCCACTTGGCCATATATGGCGGGGACCGCGCGGCAGTGAGCAGTGACCCTTGACCCGGTCACTCCACTCCGCACGGCCCCTGTGTGCCCAGATTCTGCTGCTGCTGCCTTCTTGGCCTCTCTTGCTGCCGCCTCTCCTTAAGGCCCCTGCTCTCCAGGCTTGCCCAGGCTTGCCCTCGCTCTTCCGCTCCGTCTTCCCGCTCTTTCCACCCCCCCTTCCGCTCCCCACCGCTGCTCTCCTGCTGCCCCGCCCCCTTCTCTTGGCACCCACTCCCCATTCGCCGCCCCGCTCCCGCCTCCCAGCTGCTCCTCCCTCCCACTTCGCCATATATGGCGGGGACCGCGCATACGCGCAGTGGCCACGCGCAGCGGTGCGCCGGTTGCGCGCCGAAGGCGCGCCAAAGGCAAGCCAGTCTACGCCCATCCACGCCTGGACCGCGCCCAGCGCCAGAACCCCTGGACCCCGCCGGAGCCAGCCAACCGACAGAGATACGACGCCGCCACCCTCCACGCACTCAACACCGGCCGACAGCCAGCCTGCTACCAAGCCAACCCGAAACGCACACACGGAGCATTCACCTGCCATGCCTGCAACTTCACCTGCACCCGATCCTGCACCGCACCCACCAAGCCAGGCTCCAGCAACGACCACCTCAAGTGCATCTTGCTCAACACCGGCTCCATCCACAGGCACGCCGTCGAACTCTGGAACCTTCTCGACACAACATCACCAGACGTCGCCTTCCTCACAGAAACATGGATGAACGCCTCCTCAGCTCCCGACATCGCCATAGCCATCCCGGATGGCTACAAGATCGCCCGGAAGGACCGCGTCAACCAAGCCGGAGGAGGCATCGCCATCGTCCACAGAAACACCATCCGAATCACGACCAACTCCGACGACACCCTCACCGCCGCCGAACACCTTCACTTCCAGATACACACCGACCCCAAGACCACCCTCAGAGGCACCCTCGTCTACAGACCCCCGGGACCATGCACACAATTCAGCGAAGCCATCGCAGACTTCGTCAGCCCGCACGCCCTTACCTCCTCTGACTACATCCTCCTAGGAGACCTCAACTTCCACCTGGAGAACAACAATGACAGCAACACCGCCACCCTGCTGGACAACCTCGCCAACCTCGGACTCAAGCAACTGGTGAACACCCCCACCCACATCGCCGGCCACACGCTTGACCCCATCTTCTCCTCCAGCAAGCACATCTCCTTCAGCCACTCCACCGGACTGCACTGGACAGGCCACAGCTGCGCCCACTTCAACTTCAGGAGAACCACGACCCACAACTACCCTCAACAGGTTCCCCGCAGAAGCTGGAGCAAGATCACCTCCCTCAGCCAGAACCCCCCCACCAACACGACGGACCCCAACGAAGCAGCCCGCAACCTCACACAGTGGCTCACCAACTGCGCCGATGACCTTGCACCACTGAAGAACCCCCCAGCAGACACGGCAGCAAGAAAGCCTCCTGGTTCACCAACGACCTCAAAAACTCCAAGAAAACCTGCCGTACCCTCGAGAAAGCCTGGCGCCACGACCAGACTACAGAAAACATGACAGCCCTCAAGAACGCCACCCGCAAACAACACCAACTAATCCGCACCACCAAAAGGACCACATTCAAAGAACGACTGGACAACAACTCCCACAACAGCAAGGAACTCTTCAGCATCGTCAAAGAGCTCTCCAGCCCTAGCGCCTGCAACAATGACATCACACCCTCGCACGACCTCTGCAACTCACTCGCATCGTTCTTTCACCGCAAGATTGCCGACATACACAACAGTTTCGGCGCACAGACCGCGCACCCTACCACCGATCCGGCGCCACCCACCACCACCCTCCACACCTGGACGACGGTCAGCACCGAAGATACCACCCACACGATGAACACCATCCACTCCGGCTCCCCAACCGACCCCTGCCCACACCACATCTTCAACAAAGCCGACTCCATCATCGCACCCCAACTCCGGAACATCATCAACAGCTCCTTCGCATCCGCCACCTTCCCAGAGAGCTGGAAACACGCCGAGCTCAGCGCCCTCCTGAAGAAACCCACCGCGGACCCCACGGACCTCAAGAACTTCCACCCCATCTCGCTCCTCCCCTTTCCGGCCAAAGTCATCGAGAAGATTGTCAACAACAACTCTCCGCCTTCCTCGAGACCAACGGATCCCTCGACCCCTCGCAGTCCGTCTTCCGAGCAAACCACAGCACCGAGACCGCCCTCATCGCAGCCACCGACGACATCAGGTCCCTGCTCGACAACGGGGAAACAGCTGCCCTCATCTTCCTGGACCTATCGGCAGCCTTCGACACCGTATGCCACCGCACCCTGATACAGCGCCTCAGCAACATCGGAATCCAAGGAAAGGCCTTGGAATGGATCATCTCGTTCCTCGCTGGCAGAACCCAGAGAGTCCGCCTTCCCCCGTTCCGGTCCGTGGCCACCGAAGTCATCTGCGGCATCCCACAAGGATCCTCGCTCAGCCCCACCCTCTTCAACGTCTACATGAGCCCCCTTGCAGCCATCGCACGCCAACACAACCTCAACATCATCTCCTACGCCGACGACACCCAGCTGATCCTCTCCCTCACCAACGACCCCGCCACAGCCAGAGCCAACCTCCAGGAAGGAATGAAAGACGTCGCGGAATGGATGAAGCTCAGCCGGCTGAAACTGAACTCAGATAAAACAGAAGTCCTCATCCTGGGAACATCCCCCTCCGCCTGGGACGACTCCTGGTGGCCCCCTGCCCTGGGCTCCGCTCCAAAGCCAACGGACCATGCTCGCAACCTGGGCTTCATCCTGGACTCCTCCCTCACAATGACCAAGCAAGTCAACGCCGTCTCGTCATCCTGCTTCAACACCCTGCGCATGCTCCGAAAGATCTTCCGGTGGATCCCCACCGACACCAGGAAGACGGTCACCCAGGCCCTCGTCACCAGCCGTCTGGACTACGGAAACCCCCTCTACGCTGGAACCACAGCCAAACTACAGAAAAGACTCCAGCGCATACAGAACGCCTCTGCACGACTTATCCTGGACACCCCCCGCTTCAGCCACATCTCTCCCCAGCTGAGAGACCTGCACTGGCTCCCCATCAGCAAGAGGATCACGTTCAGACTCCTCATCCACACACACAAGGCTCTCCACGACATGGAACCCACATACCTCAACAACCACCTCACATTCTACACACCCACCCGCCACCTCTGCTCCGCCAGCCTCGCCCTCACCACCGTCCCGCGCATCTGCAAGACCACCGCCGGAGGAAGATCCTTCTCCTACCTGGCGGCCAAGACATGGAACTCCCTTCCCACCCACCTACGACTGACCCAGAACCATCTCTCCTTCAGGAAACAGCTCAAGACCTGGCTCTTCGAGCAGTAGCGATTCCCCTCCCCCCAGCGCCTTGAGACCCTACGGGTGAGTAGCGCGCTTTACAAATTCATTGATTGATTGATTGATTGATTATGTGTGTCTTTGTCAGTGTGGCCATGTAAAAATCCCAGGTGAAATCCTACAGAATCAGTCGGCGAACCCGGTGCAACGTATTGCTCTTGAATCTGTGGGTGACCCCAGTGCCAGTATAACGCACTGCTCATGAATCCATGGGTGACCCCGGTGACGGTGTAACGCACTACTCATGAACCCGTGGGCTAATGTATCAGTGAGAGGCCCTGGTGCTTGAGTAACGCACTGCTCATAAATTCGTGGGCGAACCCGGTGCTGCCCATGAATGCATGGGTGACCCCAAGTGCCGGTGTAACGCACTGCTCATGAATACGTTGGCGACCCTGGTGCTAGTGTAATGCACTGTTCCTGAATCCGTAGGCGACCTCGGTGCTGGTGTAACGCACTGCTCGTGAAACCGTGGGTGACCCCGGTGCTGGTGTAACGTACTGCTCATGAATCCGTGGGCGATCATGGTGCTGGTGTAACGCACTGCTCATGAATCAGCAGGCGACGCCAGTGCTTGTGTAATGCACTGCTCATGAATCCGTATGCGATCCCGGTGCTGGTTTAATGGACTGCCAGGTGTGTAGCTTGGTCAATAAGACTGGGGGGTGGCGAGCTTCAAATTTCCAAACAATCACACTGCGATATCTTGTTAAAACACATTTTATGAGAAGCAGGACATGACGGGGGGCTTAATGGTCAGGGGAAAGAGATAGGAGGGCGGATTGTTAGGGTCACTCAAATCACAACATTTTTCAAAGGAATCAAAAAAATGTAAGGTCTTCAAAACAGAGATGAGAGAGTATGTGTGTCTTCGTCAGTGTGGCCATTTAAAAATCCCAGGTTAAAACCGACAGACTTCGCCATATCGGACTGAAAGCACTTGTATCCAACTATTTAATGCAGAATTAATTTTTAAGGAGGGGGTGTAACACCCCAAGGAGCCCCCCACCCCACCAAAGCTACGCCCCTGCACACTAATCGGTTGGTGACTGAGCCACTAGTGTAACACTCTGCTCAAGAATATGTGGGTGATCGAAGCGCTAGTTCAACGCACTGCTCGCGAATCCATGAGCTACCGGGGCGCTAGTGTAATGCACTGCTCATCCATCCCAGGCTGATTCAGGTGCTAGTATAACGCACTGCTCATGAATCCTTGGGTGACCCGAGTGTTAGTGTAACGCACTGCTCATGAATCCCTGGGTGACCCAAGTGTTAGTGTAATGCACTGCTCATGAATCCCTGGGTGACCCGAGTGTTAGTGTAACGCACTGCTCATGAATCCCTGGGTGACCCAAGTGCTAGTGCAACGCACTGCTCATGAATCCATGGTTGAGCCGAGTGCAAGTATAACGCACTGCTCATGAATCCCTGGGTGACCCGAGTGTTAGTGTAACGCACTGCTCATGAATCCCTGGGTGACCCAAGTGTTAGTGCAATGCACTGCTCATGAATCCATGGTTGAGCCGAGTGCTAGTGTAACGCACTGCTCATGAATCCCTGGGTGACCCTAGTGTTAGTGTAAGGCACTGCTCATAAATCCATGGGTGAGCCGAGTGCTAGTGTAATGCACTGCTTACGAATCCATGAGCTACTGGGGCGCTAGTGTAATGCACTGCTCATCCATTTTTGGCTGATTCAGGTGTTAGTGTAATGCACTGCTCATGAATCCCTGGGTGAGCCGAGTGCAAGTATAACGCACTGCTCATGAATCCCTGGGTGACCCGAGTGCTAGTGTAACGCACTGCTCATGAATCCATGGGTGAGCCGAGTGCTAGTGCAACGCACTGCTCATGAATCCCTGGGTGACCCGAGTGCTAGTGTAACGCACTGCTCATGAATCCATGGGTGAGCCCAGTGCTAGTGTAACGCACTGCTCATGAATCCATGGTTGAGCCGAGTGCAAGTATAACGCACTGCTCATGAATCCCTGGGTGACCCGAGTGTAAGTGTAACGCACTGCTCATGAATCCCTGGGTGACCCAAGTGTTAGTGCAATGCACTGCTCATGAATCCATGGTTGAGCCGAGTGCTAGTGTAACGCACTGCTCATGAATCCCTGGGTGACCCTAGTGTTAGTGTAAGGCACTGCTCATAAATCCATGGGTGAGCCGAGTGCTAGTGTAATGCACTGCTTACGAATCCGTGAGCTACTGGGGCGCTAGTGTAATGCACTGCTCATCCATTTTTGGCTGATTCAGGTGTTAGTGTAATGCACTGCTCATGAATCCCTGGGTGAGCCGAGTGCAAGTATAACGCACTGCTCATGAATCCCTGGGTGACCCGAGTGCTAGTGTAACGCACTGCTCATGAATCCATGGGTGAGCCGAGTGCTAGTGCAACGCACTGCTCATGAATCCCTGGGTGACCCGAGTGCTAGTGTAACGCACTGCTCATGAATCCATGGGTGAGCCCAGTGCTAGTGTAACGCACTGCTCATGAATCCATGGGCGACCTTTGCCTCATGAATCTGTGAACGATGCAGGTGCTAGTTTAATGCACTACTCATGAGTCCATGCGTGACCTGTGCACTAGAGTAAGGTAGGTGGCCTCTTTTCCACTGCCAAGTATTTCCTAATCAGCACTCGATCCCAGGATGACGTAGCACAGTAGGTGCTGGTGGGAAATGGAAAAAAATTAAAGTAGGGAGGGCGTCCCCAGAAAAAAAAAAAGAGAGCAGAGACACGTGAAGCCTGAAAAAATAAATAAATAACTATAAGCGAAGCAAAGAAATGGGATCCATGACATGGAAACCAATGGTGTCTTCATTTCTGGTTCATGACCCTCCACCATGTACCTCACAGAAGAAGGAGCCCTTCCTCAAATAAAATAAAACAGTTCTAGCGGGACAGCAAAATGAATAAAAAAGAGGTTACTGAGGAAAGAAGGAATAATGGACAAGGAAGAAACGTGTTCATTGCAGGAAATTCACTGACCCAATATGTGTGTCAGGGAGTTTCCCACGGCGAGATGTACTAGAACCCTAGGGTAACATACTCATGAATCTATGGATGACTGGGTGTCGAGTAAGGCCCTACTAATGAATTGCTGGGTGACTTGGCTCTGGAGTGATTCCCTGCTCATGAATCTGCAGGATCCTAGGCTTTAGAGTGACACCCCGCTCATGAATCTACAGGGTTGTAGGCTGTAGAGCGATTCCTCGCTCATGAATCTATAGGAGACTAGGCTTTAGAGTGACACCTCGCTCATGAATCTTCAGGGTTGTAGGCTGTAGAGCAATTCCTCGATCATGAATCTATAGGAGTCTAGGCTTTAGAGTGACACCTCACTTATAAATATATAGGGGAGCTTAGGATTTAGAGTGACACCTCGCTCATGAATCTGCAGGATCCTACACTTTAGAGTGACTCCTCGCTCATGAATCTACAGGAGCCTAGGCTTTAGAGTGGCACCCCACTCATAAATCTACAGGGGACTAAGCTTTAGAGTGGCACCCCACTCATAAATCTCCAGGGGTCTAGTCTTTAGAGCGACACCTCACTTATGAATCTACAGGGGACTAAGCTTTAGGCTGACACCTCACTCAGGAATCTACAGGGGCCCAGGCTTTAGACTGACACCCCGCTCATGAATGTACAGAGGCATAGGCTTTAGAGTGACACCTCGCTCATGAATCTACAGGGGCTTAGGTTTTAGAGTGAAACCTCGTTCATGAATCTACAGGGGTGTAGCCTTTAGAGTGACACCTCGCTCATGAATCTACAGGGGCGTAGCCTTTAGAGTGACACCTCGCTCATGAATCTACATGGGCGTAGCCTTTAGAGTGACACCTCGCTCATGAATCTACAGGGGCGTAGCCTTTAGAGTGACACCTCGCTCATGAATCTACAGGGGCGTAGCCTTTAGAGTGACACCTCGCTCATGAATCTACATGGGCTTAGGTTTTAGAGTGAAACCTCGTTCATGAATCTACAGGGGCATAGCCTTTAGAGTGACACCTCGCTCATGAATCTACATGGGCTTAGGTTTTAGAGTGAAACCTCGTTCATGAATCTACAGGGGCATAGCCTTTAGAGTGACACCTTGCTCATGAAACTACAGGGGCTTAGGTTTTAGAGTGAAACCTCGTTCATGAATCTACAGGGGCGTAGCCTTTAGAGTGACACCTCGCTCATGAATCTACATGGGCTTAGGTTTTAGAGTGAAACCTCGTTCATGAATCTACAGGGGCATAGCCTTTAGAGTGACACCTTGCTCATGAATCTACAGGGGCTTAGGTTTTAGAGTGACACCCCGCTTATGAATGTATAGAGGCATAGGCTTTAGAGTGACACATCGTTCATTAATCTAGAGCAGCCTACACTTTAGAGCAGGGGTACTCAGAAACTTTCTCTCGGGGCCAAATTTACAGTGTGGTTTGTGGCCGAGGGCCGCACCGGTGGGGGCGGGGGCAGTGGGGGAGGGGGCGGGGCAAGAGCAAAAAAAAAACTGTGACCATGAGGTTGAACACAGGCCCCTGCAGCAGACGCCTTCATCCACTGAGCCACCAGACCCAGCATTCACACATCTCTATCTATCTATCTATCTATCTATCTATCTATCTATCTATCTATCTATCTATCTATCTATCTATCTATCTATCTATCTATCTATCTATCTATCTATCTATCTATCTATCTAGCTCTGTCTCCCTCCCTCCCTCCCTCCCTCCCTCTCTCCCTCTATCACTCTCCCTCTATCACTCTCCCTCTCTCTGTCTCCCTCTCTCTCTATCTATTTCTCTCTCTCTCTCCCTCTGTCTCCCTCCCTCTCTGTCTCCCTCTTGTCTCCTTCCCTCTTGTCTGTCTGTCTCCCTCCCTCTTGTCTGTCTGTCTCCCTCCCTCTTGTCTCCTTCCCTCTCTCTGTCTCCCTCCCTCTCTCTCTGTCTCCCTACCACACGAGGTTGGTCCTGGATGTGTGTTCTAAGAGCTGGAAAGTTCTCTTGCCACTGTGTGCCCATTCAGTTGTATTGTATTGGCGATATCAACGCAGAATGGAATTCGTGGTTTCAAGCCAACAACAAGGGATGGATCAACACTCACCCTCCATGAGATTCAGTGTACTGCTAGCATTTCACCCTATTGGATCGGTTTCAACAGACTAATACAGCACAGGCAGTGTTCGTCGTAAATCCAAACTTAACAGCAGCAAGGGTAACATGTTCTTTAGAAAAACAAGAAGTCCGCCCAATTCTGGCTAGAATTTTCCTTGCTTTTTGCAAACTTTGAACTGGAAGACCTACTCTCCAACCCTAATGAATGACCCAAATAGAATAATAAATAGGATGGGCAGGGCCAAGGAGGCAGGAAAGAGGTGCTAGATTGAAGTGGGAGCACACATGACACTGCAAAGACCCATTCTGTTCACATGGTCCGGATGGGTACGTTTTCCTTTCTGCTCCTTGAAACAGTGTCACGCTGCCAATGCAAAAACAGAACGACTCAGAGTAGAATCGCATCCCTTTTCCTGCTAAGATGCGTTTCATAAGCCTACACTAATCAACCGTGTTAAGCCTAGTGTTTTAAATTCTACCTCATGCCAATACCTCCCCCCAAACCCACCCATCAATTGCCCAAGCTCTTTCTGCCCCGGTGTGCACCCTTCTTCCCCAGGAGCACCAGGTTGAGCTTCTTAGATATGAGCAGACATTTCACCACGGTGGAGACATGGGCTGCGGGTTCTGTAGGTAAGACATGACCCCCGCGGAAATAGACAACATGAAACTGCTCATCATCTGCTTGGTGTCCTCAGAGCTGCGCGAGTTGGTGAAGCTGATGAAGGAGCAGTAGACTGCAATCCATGCACACCACTTCAGCATTAGGCCACACATACTGAAGATCATTCCTAAGAGGTTCATGTAGTCAGGTGTTGGGTCCTCCGGGGTTGGGTTGTTCTCTGTCGTGGGTGGTTTGTAGCGTAGGATCTTGTTGGCCCTCCGCGGGTCGGACGAGTTATTGACGGACATAGCTACAGCAGATGGAAGGAAGAGCCAAGAACGCCCAGAACAGATGGAAGGAAGAACCAAGAACGCCCAGGACAGCTGGTCCACAGCTCTAGCTGAGCCGGCGAAAACTCTTCCGCTTCCGGGTGAGGAGCACAAAGTACAGAACTACTGCGTGCGAGAACATTTTACCATTTTCATTTAGCACTGCATACACGTGGGAGTGACCGTATCATAAGATGTTTTTTAACATGGCGTTCGCTGCCACTGTTCTGGTTAGTCGGTGTTCCAGAATAACTTACTAAGCTTCGTTTTACCAAACGCAAGAGTATCCTATTCATCAATATAAAAAGGCTAAACGGCAAAGTAGTCCCCGTCGGATTCGAACCCCTTGGATCTCAAAAGTGGTAAGTTAAAATAGGTTTCAGTTGTACACCTGCCACCCCCCCTGCCCCCCCTGTCCGTCACCTCCCCCCGCGCTGAGTCAGCTTCCCTGGAACGCACACAGCCGCCGCACCCAAGTACTTCACAGGTCTTTTAAAGACCATTCACTTGTTAATAAGGCTTTGTTGTATTTCATCTCTTCTTAGCGCCCCTGCATCTCCACTCATTCAGAGGGGAGATGCAGGGGCGCTAAGAAGAGGTGAAATACAACAAAGCCTTATTAACAAGTGAATGGCTTTTAAAAGAATCGCCCGGCCCCCATAGCTCCGCGCTGCTGCAACCGGCGGTGCTTGCACAGATACGATGTCTGCAAGGTCCGCGGGCCGCCAAGGAAGGCTTGCCGGGCCGCTGGCGGCCCGCGGGCCGTACTCTGAGTACCCCTGCTTTAGAGTGACACCTCGCTCATGAATCCACAGGTGCGTAGGCTTTCGAGTGACACCTCGCTCATGAAACTACAGGGGCCTAGGCTTTAAAGTGTAACCTTGCTCATGAATCTCCAGAGATCCAGGCTTTAGAGCGACATCCCGCTCGTGAATCTAGAGCAGCCTAGGCTTTAGAGTGACACCTCGTTAATGAATCTCCAGGGGTCTAGTCTTTAGAGCGAAACCTCGCTTATGAATCTAGAGGGGACTAAGCTTTAGACTGACACCTCACTCAGGAATCTACAGGGGACCAGGCTTTGGAGTGACACCTCGCTCATGAATCTCCAGAGGTCGAGGCTTTTAAGCGACACCTCAATCATGAATCTAGAGCACCCTAGGCTTTAGAGTTACACCTCGCTCATTAATCTGGAGCAGCCTAGGCTTTAGAGTTACACCTCGCTCATTAATCTGGAGCAGCCTAGGCTTTAGAGTTACACCTCGCTCATTAATCTCGAGCAGCCTAGGCTTTAGAGTTACACCTCGCTCATTAATCTGGAGCAGCCTAGGCTTTAGAGCGACACCTCATTCATGAATCTACAGGAAACTAGGCTTTAGAGCAGAGGTCTTCAAACTGTGAAGCGTCCCCCCTGGGGGCCGTGGCTATGTTCCTAGAGGGGCACAGATGCGTTGGTAAATACTTGTAAAGAAAAATGGCCTGGAAGTACGACTTTCTTTATTTATCACATTTACAGACTGTCTTCATTTACATTCAGCAGGTAAAGGGCATACTATGGCAACTGTTATTCCTGGTGCAGTGGTGGTGGGGTCAAAGACGTGGATAAGTGGCTAAAAAGAAAAGAACATGTTCTTTAAGTATTTTGTTGATTTTTCACATATAGCCAGCTGCATATGAAATAACGCACATACCATAAACGAAAAATAAATGCAAATTAAACTAATCCTCGAGAAAAATTGTTTTTTTCATGCTATCCAACCTCAATTCATTAACGCAATCACTGCAGTTATCTGTGAAATCAGTCTTACACAATTGAACCTTTCTTGGCACGGTGTAAAATCCTGACTTGTGAATTTATAATGATATGAAGTCCCAGCCTGTAACACAGAGCACTTTAAATATGCAAGTCATTATTTAAAAATGTAATCATACACTGTTCAAGCAAGGCTGCTGGAATTATGCGGTGGGAAGGATGAAATTATGTAGCAGAGTTGACTTAATTAGGTGACAAAAAAAGTCAACATATGTGGCTTAACGCACTACCTTTTGTGATAGTGTTACTTCATTATTTGATCAATTTTACACATGCTAACACTGTGTGGGAAAATGTTTCGCCTCATTTGTGCCAGATTTACACCCAAATTCATCAATAGGCAACAGAAAGCTGACAGTCAACCTTTGTGATGGGCCTTCCACTGTGTGGCAACATGTGTTAATGTCTTTTTAGTAACGTTTGAGCCGTCTGGCTAGAAACACATTTTTGTTTGTTAAAATCTATACAATATGTGGCACATGCTGGATTATGTGGCATTTGGATTTTAAATGGCCATCACTATAATTAGTGCAGCAGGCGCAGTGGCAGTAGGGCAGTGCACCCCAATTGTGCATGTGTTACTATGTGTAAAATGGTGAATGGGTACCCTTTTTTCCTTGTTAACGTTAGCGCCCTGGTCACCCTTGCTGTGCAGGGAACAGGTCGAAAGCAACAGGCGGCAAGATGCAGGATTGACTCTTCTTTTTTTTTTTACACGCAGGGGCAGACAGCCTGCTTTGGACCTTATGTCTAGACGTGATGGGCCACTGGAGAGAGTGGGCAGAGTAGTAGGCATCATTTGTGCTGCAGATGCAGTGGCACAGGGGCCCAGGGGTGTGAGGTGTCAAACCCCAATAGTATAGTTTTACTGCCATTTCTTGATTATGTTGGGGCCCAGTGCAGCAGGGTTGTGCCAGTGTTGCTTTGGGCCTCTGACCAATGGCCCAAGAGAAGGGGAAATGTAATCAGGGGAGACACCTTCGTTCAGGCCGAGAGGTGGCAGAGCGGGGAAAGGGGCAAGATGGAGGCCCATTTTTTCAACAGGGGGCAGAGAAGGCCACCACTTCACAAGGCAGTCCATCCCATTTCTGAAGCAGGTGCAATGGCACTGGGGCCCAGGAGTGAGAGGTCCACTGCATGACAATTATGACTGCCTTCATTTATAAAAGAGGATCAGAGGCTCACTTTTCTTCCTAACATTACCGGTGTGGGCATCCTTGCTGCAAAGTGGTGGGCAACATGCCAGAGCACATTTTATTCTGGATGGGACAGAGAATCTGTTACAAAATTGAAGTGATGGCCATGCATGGTGGGGAAGAGGTGAAAGAGGCAGAGGACACAGTCTGCTACTCAGGGCTGCAGTTATCATTAGTGCAACAGGTGCAGTTGCATTGGGTCTTAGGAGTGTGAGGGGCTCACAACACCCCAAGTATCTAGAGTTTGCTTGATCTATTTGCTCTTTTATAAGGGTCACATTTAGTGTGGATTATCAGCTACAGAAAAAGTACTCCTGAAACGGTAATCCCGCCCCCTGCACTCAGCCCAGATCTTTCCACTCCCCCAAATACTGCCATAAAGTTTTCAAGGGGGGTCCGACTTGTAAACATTTTGCTCAGGGGGGCTCACAGCAAAAAACTTTGAAGGCCTCTGCTTTAGAGTAACACCTTGTTGATGAATGTACAGAGGCGTAGGCTTTAGAGTGACACCTTGCTCATGAACCTACGGGGTCCTTGGCTTTAGAGTGACACATCACTCATGAATCTACAGGGGCATAGGCTTTATAGCGACTCCTTGCTCATAAATCTACAGCGGCATAGGCTTTAAGGCGACACCTCGCTCATGAATCTCCAGAGGTCTAGGCTCTAGAGCGACACCTTGTTCATGAATCTAGAGCAGCCAAGGTTTTAGAGTGACACCTCACTTTTGAATGTACAGAGGCGTAGGCTTTAGAGTGACACCTTGCTCATGAATCTAGAGCAGCCTAGGCTTTAGAGTGACATCTCGCTTTTGAATGTACAGAGGCGTAGGCTTTAGAGTAACACCTTGCGCATGAATATACAGCAGCCTAGGCTTTAGAGTGACACCTCGCTCATGAACCTACGGGGGCCTTGGCTTTAGAGAGACTCCTCGCTCATAAATCTACAGGGGCATAGGCTTTAGAGAGACACCTCACTCATGAATGTACAGAAGGATAGGCTTTAGAGCAACACCTTGTTCATGAATCAAGAGCAGCCTAGGCTCTAGAGTGACACCTCGCTCATGAACGTACAGAGGCGTAGTCTTTAGAGTGACACCTCGCTCATGAATCTAGAGCAGCCTAGGCTTTAGAGTGACACCTCGCTCATGAATCTAGAGCCGCCTAGGCTTTAGAGCGACTCCTCGCTCATGAATGTACAGAGGCGCAGGCTTTAGAGCGACTCCTCGCTCATTAATGTACAGAGGCCCAGGCTTTAGAGCGACTCCTCTCTCATGAATGTACAGAGGCGCAGGCTTTAGAGCGGCTCCTCACTCATGAATGTACAGAGGCGCAGGCTTTAGAGCGACTCCTCGCTCATGAATGTACAGAGGCGCAGGCTTTAGAGCGACTCCTCGCTCATGAATGTACAGAGGCGCAGGCTTTAGAGCGACTCCTCGCTCATGAATGTACAGAGGCGCAGGCTTTAGAGAGACTCCTCGCTCATGAATGTACAGAGGCGCAAGCTTTAGAGCGGCTCCTCTCTCATGAATGTACAGAGGCGCAGGCTTTAGAGCAGCTCCTCGCTCATGAATGTACAGAGGCGCAGGCTTTAGAGCGGCTCCTCTCTCATGAATGTACAGAGGCACAGGCTTTAGAGTGACTCCTAGCTCATGAATGTACAGAGGCGTAGGCTTTAGAGTGACTCCTCGCTCATGAATGTACAGAGGCGCAGGCTTTAGAGCGGCTCCTCTCTCATGAATGTACAGAGGCGCAGGCTTTAGAGTGACTCCTAGCTCATGAATGTACAGAGGCGTAGGCTTTAGAGTGACTCCTCGCTCATGAATGTACAGAGGCGCAGGCTTTAGAGCGGCTCCTCGCTCATGAATGTACAGAGGCGCAGGCTTTAGAGCGACTCCTCTCTCATGAATGTACAGAGGCGTAGGCTTTAGAGCGACTCCTGGCTCATGAATGTACAGAGGCGCAGGCTTTAGAGCGACTCCTGGCTCATGAATGTACAGAGGCGCAGGCTTTAGAGCGGCTCCTCACTCATGAATGTACAGAGGCGCAGGCTTTAGAGCGGCTCCTCACTCATGAATGTACAGAGGCGCAGGCTTTAGAGCGGCTCCTCACTCATGAATGTACAGAGGCGCAGGCTTTAGAGCGACTCCTCTCTCATGAATGTACAGAGGCGCAGGCTTTAGAGCGACTCCTCTCTCATGAATGTACAGAGGTGCAGGCTTTAGAGCGGCTCCTCGCTCATGAATGTACAGAGGCGCAGGCTTTAGAGCGGATCCTCGCTCATGAATGTACAGAGGCGCAGGCTTTAGAGCGGCTCCTCGCTCATGAATGTACAGAGGCGCAGGCTTTAGAGCGACTCCTCGCTCATGAATGTACAGAGGCGCAGGCTTTACAGCGGCTCCTCTCTCATGAATGTACAGAGGCGCAGGCTTTAGAGCGGCTCCTCGCTCATGAATGTACAGAGGCGCAGGCTTTAGAGCGACTCCTCACTCATGAATGTACAGAGGCGCAGGCTTTAGAGCGACTCCTAGCTCATGAATGTACAGAGGCGCAGGCTTTAGAGCGGCTCCTCGCTCATGAATGTACAGAGGCGCAGGCTTTAGAGCGACTCCTCGCTCATGAATGTACAGAGGCGCAGGCTTTAGAGAGACTCCTCGCTCATGAATGTACAGAGGCACAGGCTTTAGAGCGACTCCTAGCTCATGAATGTACAGAGGCGCAGGCTTTACAGCGGCTCCTCTCTCATGAATGTACAGAGGCGCAGGCTTTACAGCGGCTCCTCGCTCATGAATGTACAGAGGCGCAGGCTTTAGAGCGACTCCTCGCTCATGAATGTACAGAGGCGCAGGCTTTAGAGTGACTCCTAGCTCATGAATGTACAGAGGCGCAGGCTTTAGAGCGACTCCTCGCTCATGAATGTACAGAGGCGCAGGCTTTAGAGCGGCTCCTCGCTCATGAATGTACAGAGGCGTAGGCTTTAGAGCGGCTCCTCTCTCATGAATGTACAGAGGCGCAGGCTTTAGAGCGACTCCTCTCTCATGAATGTACAGAGGCGCAGGCTTTAGAGCGACTCCTCTCTCATGAATGTACAGAGGCGCAGGCTTTAGAGTGACTCCTCGCTCATGAATGTACAGAGGCGCAGGCTTTAGAGCGGCTCCTCGCTCATGAATGTACAGGGACTCAGGCTTTAGAGCGACTCCTCGCTCATGAATGTACAGGGACTCAGGCTTTAGAGCGACTCCTCGCTCATGAATGTACAGAGGCGCAGGCTTTAGAGCGACTCCTCGCTCATGAATGTACAGAGGCGCAGGCTTTAGAGCGACTCCTCTCTCATGAATGTACAGAGGCGCAGGCTTTAGAGCGACTCCTCTCTCATGAATGTACAGGGACTCAGGCTTTAGAGCGACTCCTCTCTCATGAATGTACAGGGACTCAGGCTTTAGAGCGACTCCTAGCTCATGAATGTACAGAGGCGTAGGCTTTAGAGCGGCTCCTCGCTCATGAATGTACAGAGGTGCAGGCTTTAGAGCGACTCCTCGCTCATGAATGTACAGAGGCGCAGGCTTTAGAGCGGCTCCTCGCACATGAATGTACAGAGGCGCAGGCTTTACAGCGGCTCCTCTCTCATGAATGTACAGAGGCGCAGGCTTTAGAGCGGCTCCTCGCTCATGAATGTACAGAGGCGCAGGCTTTAGAGCGACTCCTCACTCATGAATGTACAGAGGCGCAGGCTTTAGAGCGACTCCTAGCTCATGAATGTACAGAGGCGCAGGCTTTAGAGCGGCTCCTCGCTCATGAATGTACAGAGGCGCAGGCTTTAGAGCGACTCCTCGCTCATGAATGTACAGAGGCGCAGGCTTTAGAGAGACTCCTCGCTCATGAATGTACAGAGGCGCAGGCTTTAGAGCGACTCCTAGCTCATGAATGTACAGAGGCGCAGGCTTTACAGCGGCTCCTCTCTCATGAATGTACAGAGGCGCAGGCTTTACAGCGGCTCCTCGCTCATGAATGTACAGAGGCGCAGGCTTTAGAGCGACTCCTCGCTCATGAATGTACAGAGGCGCAGGCTTTAGAGTGACTCCTAGCTCATGAATGTACAGAGGCGCAGGCTTTAGAGCGACTCCTCGCTCATGAATGTACAGAGGCGCAGGCTTTAGAGCGGCTCCTCGCTCATGAATGTACAGAGGCGTAGGCTTTAGAGCGGCTCCTCTCTCATGAATGTACAGAGGCGCAGGCTTTAGAGCGACTCCTCTCTCATGAATGTACAGAGGCGCAGGCTTTAGAGCGACTCCTCTCTCATGAATGTACAGAGGCGCAGGCTTTAGAGTGACTCCTCGCTCATGAATGTACAGAGGCGCAGGCTTTAGAGCGGCTCCTCGCTCATGAATGTACAGGGACTCAGGCTTTAGAGCGACTCCTCGCTCATGAATGTACAGGGACTCAGGCTTTAGAGCGACTCCTCGCTCATGGATGTACAGAGGCGCAGGCTTTAGAGCGACTCCTCGCTCATGAATGTACAGAGGCGCAGGCTTTAGAGCGACTCCTCTCTCATGAATGTACAGAGGCGCAGGCTTTAGAGCGACTCCTCTCTCATGAATGTACAGGGACTCAGGCTTTAGAGCGACTCCTCTCTCATGAATGTACAGGGACTCAGGCTTTAGAGCGACTCCTAGCTCATGAATGTACAGAGGCGTAGGCTTTAGAGCGGCTCCTCGCTCATGAATGTACAGAGGTGCAGGCTTTAGAGCGACTCCTCGCTCATGAATGTACAGAGGCGCAGGCTTTAGAGCGGCTCCTCGCACATGAATGTACAGAGGCGCAGGCTTTAGAGCGACTCCTCTCTCATGAATGTACAGAGGCGCAGGCTTTAGAGCGACTCCTAGCTCATGAATGTACAGAGGCGTAGGCTTTAGAGTGACTCCTCGCTCATGAATGTACAGAGGTGCAGGCTTTAGAGCGGCTCCTCGCTCATGAATGTACAGAGGCGCAGGCTTTAGAGCGGCTCCTCACTCATGAATGTACAGAGGCGCAGGCTTTAGAGCGACTCCTCTCTCATGAATGTACAGAGGCGCAGGCTTTAGAGTGACTCCTAGCTCATGAATGTACAGAGGCGTAGGCTTTAGAGTGACTCCTCGCTCATGAATGTACAGAGGCGCAGGCTTTAGAGCGGCTCCTCGCTCATGAATGTACAGAGGCGCAGGCTTTAGAGCGACTCCTCTCTCATGAATGTACAGAGGCGTAGGCTTTAGAGCGACTCCTGGCTCATGAATGTACAGAGGCGCAGGCTTTAGAGCGACTCCTGGCTCATGAATGTACAGAGGCGCAGGCTTTAGAGCGGCTCCTCACTCATGAATGTACAGAGGCGCAGGCTTTAGAGCGGCTCCTCACTCATGAATGTACAGAGGCGCAGGCTTTAGAGCGGCTCCTCACTCATGAATGTACAGAGGCGCAGGCTTTAGAGCGACTCCTCTCTCATGAATGTACAGAGGCGCAGGCTTTAGAGCGACTCCTCTCTCATGAATGTACAGAGGTGCAGGCTTTAGAGCGGCTCCTCGCTCATGAATGTACAGAGGCGCAGGCTTTAGAGCGGATCCTCGCTCATGAATGTACAGAGGCGCAGGCTTTAGAGCGGCTCCTCGCTCATGAATGCACAGAGGCGCAGGCTTTAGAGCGACTCCTCGCTCATGAATGTACAGAGGCGCAGGCTTTACAGCGGCTCCTCTCTCATGAATGTACAGAGGCGCAGGCTTTAGAGCGGCTCCTCGCTCATGAATGTACAGAGGCGCAGGCTTTAGAGCGACTCCTCACTCATGAATGTACAGAGGCGCAGGCTTTAGAGCGACTCCTAGCTCATGAATGTACAGAGGCGCAGGCTTTAGAGCGGCTCCTCGCTCATGAATGTACAGAGGCGCAGGCTTTAGAGCGACTCCTCGCTCATGAATGTACAGAGGCGCAGGCTTTAGAGAGACTCCTCGCTCATGAATGTACAGAGGCACAGGCTTTAGAGCGACTCCTAGCTCATGAATGTACAGAGGCGCAGGCTTTACAGCGGCTCCTCTCTCATGAATGTACAGAGGCGCAGGCTTTACAGCGGCTCCTCGCTCATGAATGTACAGAGGCGCAGGCTTTAGAGCGACTCCTCGCTCATGAATGTACAGAGGCGCAGGCTTTAGAGTGACTCCTAGCTCATGAATGTACAGAGGCGCAGGCTTTAGAGCGACTCCTCGCTCATGAATGTACAGAGGCGCAGGCTTTAGAGCGGCTCCTCGCTCATGAATGTACAGAGGCGTAGGCTTTAGAGCGGCTCCTCTCTCATGAATGTACAGAGGCGCAGGCTTTAGAGCGACTCCTCTCTCATGAATGTACAGAGGCGCAGGCTTTAGAGCGACTCCTCTCTCATGAATGTACAGAGGCGCAGGCTTTAGAGTGACTCCTCGCTCATGAATGTACAGAGGCGCAGGCTTTAGAGCGGCTCCTCGCTCATGAATGTACAGGGACTCAGGCTTTAGAGCGACTCCTCGCTCATGAATGTACAGGGACTCAGGCTTTAGAGCGACTCCTCGCTCATGAATGTACAGAGGCGCAGGCTTTAGAGCGACTCCTCGCTCATGAATGTACAGAGGCGCAGGCTTTAGAGCGACTCCTCTCTCATGAATGTACAGAGGCGCAGGCTTTAGAGCGACTCCTCTCTCATGAATGTACAGGGACTCAGGCTTTAGAGCGACTCCTCTCTCATGAATGTACAGGGACTCAGGCTTTAGAGCGACTCCTAGCTCATGAATGTACAGAGGCGTAGGCTTTAGAGCGGCTCCTCGCTCATGAATGTACAGAGGTGCAGGCTTTAGAGCGACTCCTCGCTCATGAATGTACAGAGGCGCAGGCTTTAGAGCGGCTCCTCGCACATGAATGTACAGAGGCGCAGGCTTTACAGCGGCTCCTCTCTCATGAATGTACAGAGGCGCAGGCTTTAGAGCGGCTCCTCGCTCATGAATGTACAGAGGCGCAGGCTTTAGAGCGACTCCTCACTCATGAATGTACAGAGGCGCAGGCTTTAGAGCGACTCCTAGCTCATGAATGTACAGAGGCGCAGGCTTTAGAGCGGCTCCTCGCTCATGAATGTACAGAGGCGCAGGCTTTAGAGCGACTCCTCGCTCATGAATGTACAGAGGCGCAGGCTTTAGAGAGACTCCTCGCTCATGAATGTACAGAGGCGCAGGCTTTAGAGCGACTCCTAGCTCATGAATGTACAGAGGCGCAGGCTTTACAGCGGCTCCTCTCTCATGAATGTACAGAGGCGCAGGCTTTACAGCGGCTCCTCGCTCATGAATGTACAGAGGCGCAGGCTTTAGAGCGACTCCTCGCTCATGAATGTACAGAGGCGCAGGCTTTAGAGTGACTCCTAGCTCATGAATGTACAGAGGCGCAGGCTTTAGAGCGACTCCTCGCTCATGAATGTACAGAGGCGCAGGCTTTAGAGCGGCTCCTCGCTCATGAATGTACAGAGGCGTAGGCTTTAGAGCGGCTCCTCTCTCATGAATGTACAGAGGCGCAGGCTTTAGAGCGACTCCTCTCTCATGAATGTACAGAGGCGCAGGCTTTAGAGCGACTCCTCTCTCATGAATGTACAGAGGCGCAGGCTTTAGAGTGACTCCTCGCTCATGAATGTACAGAGGCGCAGGCTTTAGAGCGGCTCCTCGCTCATGAATGTACAGGGACTCAGGCTTTAGAGCGACTCCTCGCTCATGAATGTACAGGGACTCAGGCTTTAGAGCGACTCCTCGCTCATGGATGTACAGAGGCGCAGGCTTTAGAGCGACTCCTCGCTCATGAATGTACAGAGGCGCAGGCTTTAGAGCGACTCCTCTCTCATGAATGTACAGAGGCGCAGGCTTTAGAGCGACTCCTCTCTCATGAATGTACAGGGACTCAGGCTTTAGAGCGACTCCTCTCTCATGAATGTACAGGGACTCAGGCTTTAGAGCGACTCCTAGCTCATGAATGTACAGAGGCGTAGGCTTTAGAGCGGCTCCTCGCTCATGAATGTACAGAGGTGCAGGCTTTAGAGCGACTCCTCGCTCATGAATGTACAGAGGCGCAGGCTTTAGAGCGGCTCCTCGCACATGAATGTACAGAGGCGCAGGCTTTAGAGCGACTCCTCTCTCATGAATGTACAGAGGCGCAGGCTTTAGAGCGACTCCTAGCTCATGAATGTACAGAGGCGTAGGCTTTAGAGTGACTCCTCGCTCATGAATGTACAGAGGTGCAGGCTTTAGAGCGGCTCCTCGCTCATGAATGTACAGAGGCGCAGGCTTTAGAGCGGCTCCTCACTCATGAATGTACAGAGGCGCAGGCTTTAGAGCGACTCCTCTCTCATGAATGTACAGAGGCGCAGGCTTTAGAGCGACTCCTCTCTCATGAATGTACAGAGGCGCAGGCTTTAGAGCGGCTCCTCTCTCATGAATGTACAGAGGCGCAGGCTTTAGAGCGGCTCCTTGCTCATGAATGTACAGAGGCGCAGGCTTTAGAGCGACTCCTCGCTCATGAATGTACAGAGGCGCAGGCTTTAGAGAGACTCCTCGCTCATGAATGTACAGAGGCACAGGCTTTAGAGTGACTCATAGCTCATGAATGTACAGAGGCGCAGGCTTTACAGCGGCTCCTCTCTCATGAATGTACAGAGGCGCAGGCTTTACAGCGGCTCCTCGCTCATGAATGTACAGAGGCGCAGGCTTTAGAGCGACTCCTCGCTCATGAATGTACAGAGGCGCAGGCTTTAGAGCGACTCCTCGCTCATGAATGTACAGAGGCGCAGGCTTTAGAGCGACTCCTCTCTCATGAATGTACAGAGGCGCAGGCTTTAGAGCGACTCCTCTCTCATGAATGTACAGGGACTCAGGCTTTAGAGCGACTCCTCTCTCATGAATGTACAGGGACTCAGGCTTTAGAGCGACTCCTAGCTCATGAATGTACAGAGGCGTAGGCTTTAGAGCGGCTCCTCGCTCATGAATGTACAGAGGTGCAGGCTTTAGAGCGACTCCTCGCTCATGAATGTACAGAGGCGCAGGCTTTAGAGCGGCTCCTCGCACATGAATGTACAGAGGCGCATGCTTTACAGCGGCTCCTCTCTCATGAATGTACAGAGGCGCAGGCTTTAGAGCGGCTCCTCGCTCATGAATGTACAGAGGCGCAGGCTTTAGAGCGACTCCTCACTCATGAATGTACAGAGGCGCAGGCTTTAGAGCGACTCCTAGCTCATGAATGTACAGAGGCGCAGGCTTTAGAGCGGCTCCTCGCTCATGAATGTACAGAGGCGCAGGCTTTAGAGCGACTCCTCGCTCATGAATGTACAGAGGCGCAGGCTTTAGAGAGACTCCTCGCTCATGAATGTACAGAGGCGCAGGCTTTAGAGCGACTCCTAGCTCATGAATGTACAGAGGCGCAGGCTTTACAGCGGCTCCTCTCTCATGAATGTACAGAGGCGCAGGCTTTACAGCGGCTCCTCGCTCATGAATGTACAGAGGCGCAGGCTTTAGAGCGACTCCTCGCTCATGAATGTACAGAGGCGCAGGCTTTAGAGTGACTCCTAGCTCATGAATGTACAGAGGCGCAGGCTTTAGAGCGACTCCTCGCTCATGAATGTACAGAGGCGCAGGCTTTAGAGCGGCTCCTCGCTCATGAATGTACAGAGGCGTAGGCTTTAGAGCGGCTCCTCTCTCATGAATGTACAGAGGCGCAGGCTTTAGAGCGACTCCTCTCTCATGAATGTACAGAGGCGCAGGCTTTAGAGCGACTCCTCTCTCATGAATGTACAGAGGCGCAGGCTTTAGAGTGACTCCTCGCTCATGAATGTACAGAGGCGCAGGCTTTAGAGCGGCTCCTCGCTCATGAATGTACAGGGACTCAGGCTTTAGAGCGACTCCTCGCTCATGAATGTACAGGGACTCAGGCTTTAGAGCGACTCCTCGCTCATGAATGTACAGAGGCGCAGGCTTTAGAGCGACTCCTCGCTCATGAATGTACAGAGGCGCAGGCTTTAGAGCGACTCCTCTCTCATGAATGTACAGAGGCGCAGGCTTTAGAGCGACTCCTCTCTCATGAATGTACAGGGACTCAGGCTTTAGAGCGACTCCTCTCTCATGAATGTACAGGGACTCAGGCTTTAGAGCGACTCCTAGCTCATGAATGTACAGAGGCGTAGGCTTTAGAGCGGCTCCTCGCTCATGAATGTACAGAGGTGCAGGCTTTAGAGCGACTCCTCGCTCATGAATGTACAGAGGCGCAGGCTTTAGAGCGGCTCCTCGCACATGAATGTACAGAGGCGCAGGCTTTAGAGCGACTCCTCTCTCATGAATGTACAGAGGCGCAGGCTTTAGAGCGACTCCTAGCTCATGAATGTACAGAGGCGTAGGCTTTAGAGTGACTCCTCGCTCATGAATGTACAGAGGTGCAGGCTTTAGAGCGGCTCCTCGCTCATGAATGTACAGAGGCGCAGGCTTTAGAGCGGCTCCTCACTCATGAATGTACAGAGGCGCAGGCTTTAGAGCGACTCCTCTCTCATGAATGTACAGAGGCGCAGGCTTTAGAGCGACTCCTCTCTCATGAATGTACAGAGGCGCAGGCTTTAGAGCGGCTCCTCTCTCATGAATGTACAGAGGTGCAGGCTTTAGAGCGGCTCCTCGCTCATGAATGTACAGAGGCGCAGGCTTTAGAGCGGCTCCTCACTCATGAATGTACAGAGGCGCAGGCTTTAGAGCGACTCCTCTCTCATGAATGTACAGAGGCGCAGGCTTTAGAGCGGATCCTCGCTCATGAATGTACAGAGGCGCAGGCTTTAGAGCGGCTCCTCGCTCATGAATGTACAGAGGCGCAGGCTTTAGAGCGGCTCCTCTCTCATGAATGTACAGAGGCGCAGGCTTTAGAGCGACTCCTCGCTCATGAATGTACAGAGGCGCAGGCTTTAGAGCGGCTCCTCTCTCATGAATGTACAGAGGCGCAGGCTTTAGAGCGGCTCCTCGCTCATGAATGTACAGAGGCGCAGGCTTTAGAGCGGCTCCTCGCTCATGAATGTACAGAGGCGCAGGCTTTAGAGCGGCTCCTCGCTCATGAATGTACAGAGGCGCAGGCTTTAGAGCGGCTCCTCTCTCATGAATGTACAGAGGCGCAGGCTTTAGAGCGACTCCTCTCTCATGAATGTACAGAGGCGCAGGCTTTAGAGCGACTCCTCTCTCATGAATGTACAGATGCGCAGGCTTTAGAGCGGCTCCTCGCTCATGAATGTACAGAGGCGCAGGCTTTAGAGCGACTCCTCGCTCATGAATGTACAGAGGCGCAGGCTTTAGAGCGACTCCTCGCTCATGAATGTACAGAGGCGCAGGCTCCAGAGGAGCACCTTGCTCCTGGATCCATAGGTCGGACGGACCTTAGAGTGACGCCAGCACCCTTGAATCCAGGAGTTGCACCGTTGCTCATGAATCCGTGGGTGACCTTACTGCTGGTCAGCAGATGTGTGGAAGGGAAAGGATTACTTTCGCTCTAAAGGTCCCAAAGAGATACCCACCGCGCCAGGTATTCAACAGCTTGACAAAGCCTTCACAGGAATATGATAGCTGGAACGTCAGCAGCTGCTTTTTGAAACTAATATACACTCTTCTTCTTCCTTGTAGCAGTTTCTTCGAGATGTTGGTGGGTCTGCTCCATTCAACCCTCACACACACCTTTCTTCATAGTAACGTGACGGGTCATTATTGGGAACATCATGATAGACTGCGCTGGCATCAGAGGCTGAAAAGCTGGCAACAGGAAGCTACCAAAATCACTCCCGCCATTGTAGCAGTTAAGTGGCATGCCTTCTCTCTCTCTGTCTCAGTCTGTTGTCTGTTATTGTGTGTCTGATGCTGCTTCCTGGCACCTCTTCCGAGCTGCTGCTATTCGTCTCTGTCTCTTACCGTTTTTGATAAAGCCCACTCCTTGTATGTTCACTGTGCTTGTGTTCTCCTCTGTAGACTGCACCTGCTGGCTTATGCTCGCAATCTGAGTGCAGCGGTTTTACCATGGGGCACAAGTGCCATGCCGTAAATCTGTTACTGCTCCATAGGGTCAGAACCAGGTCAACTTTACCACCTACTCTGATTTTTTGAAGAATGGGGATCATTTGCGGATGAGGTTTAAACGCAGGCAAAACGCACACATTTTCCTCCTTACTAACCTGTTCCATGAGCAATTTCCTCCCAGTTGTACCTGGAGGAACTTGTATATATTGTGCAGATTGAAAAATGGGCACAAATTCCAAACGAGCCCCAGTGCAGATCTAAATTCTTAAGCACGAACTACTCACCCATAAGGGTCTCAAGGCGCTGGGGGCTGTCGGGGAGATTAAGTGAGCTAGTGCCCAGAGTCACATGGTGCTGAGCTGAGTTGCTGCTGGCGATCAAACCATGAGCCCTGCGTTCGGAAGTCAGCTGCCCTGGCTGCTGTGCCGCACCTCCCAGATCTTCTCCGGCGCAGCATCTTTGTACTGCTCTTTGCTGCTCTTTGGCCATTTCTAACAGTGTGCTATTAGTCTCTGCTCCTCTGTGTGCGTCTCTCTGTCTCTAACAGCGTGCTATTAGTCTCTGCTCCTCTGTGTGCGTCTCTCTGTCTCTAACAGCGTGCTATTGGTCTCTGCTCCTCTGTGTGTGTCTCTCTGTCTCTAACAGCGTGCTATTAGTCTCTGCTCCTCTGTGTGCGTCTCTCTGTCTCTAACAGCGTGCTATTGGTCTCTGCTCCTCTGTGTGCGTCTCTCTGTCTCTAACAGCGTGCAATTAGTCTCTGCTCCTCTGTGTGCGTCTCTCTGTCTCTAACAGCGTGCTATTGGTCTCTGCTCCTCTGTATGCGTCTCTCTGTCTCTAACAGCGCGCTATTAGTCTCTGCTCCTCTGTGTGCGTCTCTCTGTCTCTAACAGCGTGCTATTGGTCTCTGCTCCTCTGTGTGCGTCTCTCTGTCTCTAACAGCGTGCTATTAGTCTCTGCTCCTCTGTGTGCGTCTCTCCGTCTCTAACAGCATGCTATTAGTCTCTGCTCCTCTGTGCACGTCTCTCTGTCTCTAACAGCGCGCTATTGGTCTCTGCTCCTCTGTGCGCGTCTCTCTGTCTCTAACAGCATTCTATTGGTCTCTGCTCCTCTGTGTGCGTCTCTCTGTCTCTAACAGCGTGCTATTGGTCTCTGCTCCTCTGTGTGCGTCTCTCTGTCTCTAACAGCGTGCTATTAGTCTCTGCTCCTCTGTGTGCGTCTCTCTGTCTCTAACAGCGCGCTATTGGTCTCTGCTCCTCTGTGTGCGTCTCTCTGTCTCTAACAGCGTGCTATTAGTCTCTGCTCCTCTGTGTGCGTCTCTCTGTCTCTAACAGCGTGCTATTAGTCTCTGCTCCTCTGTGTGCGTCTCTCTGTCTCTAACAGCATGCTATTAGTCTCTGCTAATCTGTGTGCGTCTCTCTGTCTCTAACAGCTTGCTATTGGTCTCTGCTCCTCTGTGTGCGTCTCTCTGTCTCTAACAGCGTGCTATTAGTCTCTGCTCCTCTGTGTGCGTCTCTCTGTCTGAGTCTCTAACAGCGTGCTATTGGTCTCTGCTCCTCTGTGTGCGTCTCTCTGTCTCTAACAGCGTGCGATTAGTCTCTGCTCCTCTATGTGCGTCTCTCTGTCTCTAACAGCGTGCTATTAGTCTCTGCTCCTCTGTGTGCGTCTCTCTGTCTCTAACAGCGTGCTATTGGTCTCTGCTCCTCTGTGTGCGTCTCTCTGTCTCTAACAGCGTGCTATTGGTCTCTGCTCCTATGTGTGCGTCTCTCTGTCTCTAACAGCGTGCTATTGGTCTCTGCTCCTCTGTGTGCGTCTCTCTGTCTCTAACAGCGTGCTATTGGTCTCTGCTCCTATGTGTGCGTCTCTCTGTCTCTAACAGCGTGCTATTAGTCTCTGCTCCTCTGTGTGCGTCTCTCTGTCTCTAACAGCGTGCTATTAGTCTCTGCTCCTCTGTGTGCGTCTCTCTGTCTCTAACAGCGTGCTATTAGTCTCTGCTCCTCTGTGTGCGTCTCTCTGTCTCTAACAGCGCGCTATTGGTCTCTGCTCCTCTGTGTGCGTCTCTCTGTCTCTAACAGCGCGCTATTGGTCTCTGCTCCTCTGTGTGCGTCTCTCTGTCTCTAACAGCGCGCTATTGGTCTCTGCTCCCCTGTGTGCGTCTCTCCGTCTCTAACAGCGTGCTATTGGTCTCTGCTCCTCTGTGTGCGTCTCTCTGTCTCTAACAGCGTGCTATTGGTCTCTGCTCCTCTGCGTGCGTCTCTCTGTCTCTAACAGCGTGCTATTAGTCTCTGCTCCTCTGCGCGCGTCTCTCTGTTTCTAACAGCGTGCTATTAGTCTCTGCTCCTCTGTGTGCGTCTCTCTGTCTCTAACAGCGTGCTATTGGTCTCTACTCCTCTGTGTATGTCTCTCTGTCTCTAACAGTGTGCTATTGGTCTCTGCTCCTCTGTGTGCGTCTCTCTGTCTCTAACAGCGTGCTATTAGTTTCTGCTCTTCTGTGTGCGTCTCTCTATCTCTAACAGCGTGCTATTAGTCTCTGCTCCTCTGTGTGCGTCTCTCTGTCTCTAACAGCGCGCTATTAGTCTCTGCTCCTCTGTGTGCGTCTCTCTGTCTCTAACAGCGTGCTATTAGTCTCTGCTCCTCTGTGTGCGTCTCTCTGTCTCTAACAGCGTGCTATTAGTCTCTGCTCCTCTGTGTGCGTCTCTCTGTCTCTAACAGCGTGCTATTGGTCTCTGCTCTTCTGTGTGCGTCTCTCTGTCTCTAACAGCGCGCTATTGGTCTCTGCTCCTCTGTGTGCGTCTCTCTGTCTCTAACAGCGTGCTATTGGTCTCTGCTCCTCTGTGTGCGTCTCTCTGTCTCTAACAGCGTGCTATTAGTCTCTGCTCCTCTGTGTGCGTCTCTCCGTCTCTAACAGCATGCTATTAGTCTCTGCTCCTCTGTGCACGTCTCTCTGTCTCTAACAGCGCGCTATTGGTCTCTGCTCCTCTGTGCGCGTCTCTCTGTCTCTAACAGCATGCTATTGGTCTCTGCTCCTCTGTGTGCGTCTCTCTGTCTCTAACAGCGTGCTATTGGTCTCTGCTCCTCTGTGTGCGTCTCTCTGTCTCTAACAGCGTGCTAATAGTCTCTGCTCCTCTGTGTGCGTCTCTCTGTCTCTAACAGCGTGCTATTAGTCTCTGCTCCTCTGTGTGCGTCTCTCTGTCTCTAACAGCGTGCTATTAGTCTCTGCTCCTCTGTGTGCGTCTCTCTGTCTCTAACAGCATGCTATTAGTCTCTGCTCCTCTGTGTGCGTCTCTCTGTCTCTAACAGCGTGCTATTGGTCTCTGCTCCTCTGTGTGCGTCTCTCTGTCTCTAACAGCGTGCTATTAGTCTCTGCTCCTCTGTGTGCGTCTCTCTGTCTGAGTCTCTAACAGCGTGCTATTGGTCTCTGCTCCTCTGTGTGCGTCTCTCTGTCTCTAACAGCGTGCGATTAGTCTCTGCTCCTCTATGTGCGTCTCTCTGTCTCTAACAGCGTGCTATTAGTCTCTGCTCCTCTGTGTGCGTCTCTCTGTCTCTAACAGCGTGCTATTAGTCTCTGCTCCTCTGTGTGCGTCTCTCTGTCTCTAACAGCGTGCTATTGGTCTCTGCTCCTATGTGTGCGTCTCTCTGTCTCTAACAGCGTGCTATTAGTCTCTGCTCCTCTGTGTGCGTCTCTCTGTCTCTAACAGCGTGCTATTGGTCTCTGCTCCTATGTGTGCGTCTCTCTGTCTCTAACAGCGTGCTATTAGTCTCTGCTCCTCTGTGTGCGTCTCTCTGTCTCTAACAGCGTGCTATTAGTCTCTGCTCCTCTGTGTGCGTCTCTCTGTCTCTAACAGCGTGCTAATAGTCTCTGCTCCTCTGTGTGCGTCTCTCTGTCTCTAACGGCGTGCTATTGGTCTCTGCTCCTCTGTGTGCGTCTCTCTGTCTCTAACAGCGTGCTATTGGTCTCTGCTCCTCTGCGTGCATCTCTCTGTCTCTAACAGCGTGCTATTAGTCTCTGCTCCTCTGCGCGCGTCTCTCTGTCTCTAACAGCGCGCTATTAGTCTCTGCTCCTCTGTGTGCGTCTCTCTGTCTCTAACAGCGCACTATTAGTCTCTGCTCCTCTGTGTGCGTCTCTCTGTCTCTAACAGCGCGCTATTAGTCTCTGCTCCTCTGTGTGCGTCTCTCTATCTCTAACAGAGCGCTATTAGTCTCTGTTCCTCTGTGTGCGTCTCTCTGTCTCTAACAGCGCGCTATTAGTCTCTGCTCCTCTGTGTGCGTCTCTCTATCTCTAACAGCGCGCTATTAGTCTCTGCTCCTCTGTGTGCGTCTCCCTGTCTCTAACGGCGTGCTATTAGTCTCTGCTCCTCTGTGTGCGTCTCTCTGTCTCTAACGGTGTGCTATTGGTCTCTGCTCCTCTGTGTGCGTCTCTCTGTCTCTAACGGTGTGCTATTGGTCTCTGCTCCTCTGCGCGCTTCTCTCTGTCTCTAACAGCGTGCTATTAGTCTCTGCTCCTCTGTGTGCGTCTCTCTGTCTCTAATAGCGTGCTATTAGTCTCTGCTCCTCTGTGTGCGTCTCTCTGTCTCTAACAGCGTGCTATTAGTCTCTGCTCCTCTGTGTGCGTCTCTCTGTCTCTAACAGCGTGCTATTAGTCTCTGCTCCTCTGTGTGCGTCTCTCTGTCTCTAACAGCGTGCTATTAGTCTCTGCTACTCTGTGTGCGTCTCTCTGTCTCTAACAGTGTGCTATTGGTCTTTGCTCCTCTGTGTGCGTCTCTCTGTCTCTAACGTTGTTCTATTGGTCTCTGCTCCTCTGCGCGCTTCTCTCTGTCTCTAACGGTGTGCTATCAGTCTCTGCGCGCGTGTCTCTGTCTCTAACGGTGTGCTATCAGTCTCTGCTCCTCTGCGCGCGTCTCATAATTCATCATAAAGCCTCTCCTCACATTGATAGTGGTGCTCTATCAATGTATTGTATTGTATAGTAATTGCATTTATATAGCGCTTACTACCCCTGAAGAGGTATCAAAGCGCTTTTTCGGCGAGTAGCACGCTACTCTGGAACCCATAAAGGATTAGTGTTGAATTAGTATAGTGAAATATGAAAGTAATTTGAGTGGTGGATATGTTAGTCAGTTATTTGTATTGAGAAGGATAGTGGAGGGGTAGAAGAGGTACAAAGGTTTGCATTTATATAGTGCTTGCTACCCTTGATAGGGTGTTGAAGCGCTTTTCCAACGAGTAGCCCGCTACTTCGAAACCCATAAGGGATTAGTGGAGAATTAGTATAGTGAAATATGAATGTGATTTGAGTGGTGGATATGTTAGTCAGTTGGGCAACAACCCTATGTAGACAGACGAGCGCTTGAGGTGGAGATGACAGCCACTGTGTGGTTGTGGGTGTCTAGATCCTCTGATGGGGTGTTAACCTAAATGTGATATGCACGGGGAAAAGTCCTAATAAGGGCAAATAATCCCCCTTAGTTTTACCTCAACTCAACTGAGGAACTCAATAAAACTGCTTTGCCTACTAGGTAGTTTAAATAGTTTCCCCTCTGCCTGTCACATTTAAAAAAAATAGTGTTTCATGTGGGATGAAAAAGGCGGAGTGTCACTAAAAGAGGTGTGATCAAAGAAGCAAACTATGAATCCTTTATAAGAGGCGTGGCCTATGTAAAGAAGGGCCTGAATTAAAACCTGTAAACTAAAATCCTGTGCCTCACAGAATGGGCCACCTGGCCAATGTTTGGATGCCTTGCTGTCAATTTTCTGTTATTGCATCAAGACATACAGCACAACAGTGGCCTTAAGCCTAAAACAAGCCAGATCTATTGGCATAAGTGCTTGTTAGCAGTATCAAATAATTGAGCAACAATGATTTTGTTGTGAATAATTACAACTGAAAATGTGTGCATGCTGAAAGTACAAGACTGTAAATTAATCATTACTGAGGCCTGTGGAAGGGGTAGTGATCTTTTGAGAATATCAGCCGCCCCAGTTCTCCTCTTTACACCACTTTCCTCTGCAGTCTTTCGCTCTGCTAAAAGACTTCCCCCCTTTTCTCTCCACACCTTTCACCTGGGAACGACTCAGTTCACCTTATGCACTTTTCAAGATTCATATGTTGCATGAAAAAAGTACAGAAACACATCTGGAAATAGCAAGTGCTGTGGGGAAATGCAAGATGAAGTAAATATGAACGCATAGCTGACTTGGACAACCTTAAGGTTTTTTTTTAGTGTTGAGAAATCAGTCAAAGATTTTGCCTGTAAATTTAAGGTCTAGAAGTGCCAGTTTCGAAGTCACTGCTGCGGATGAAACCACTTAAAGCTTTGCTGAGTAAGACTAGCATCTTGTAAAAAACTCACTCTGTACTTTTCTCTGCACACCCGCATTCCTTTGTTTTTAGGTCGAGCCTGGGCAGCGCATGCACTGCAAGTCATTATTGTGTTTCTGTGGGAAAATACTGAAAGAAATACACAGATGCCCAAATATTGACTGCACAAAAAAAAGTAAAAGAAAATACAATCCTTATAGGTAAGTGAGTGGATTGTGTGTGGGGATGTTGAAGTGGATGAGATGAAGGGAAGTACATGCGGAACAAGAGAGTGTAAAAAGAGCGCAGAAGAGGCTGGCAATGACTTGTTAGAGATGCAGAGAAAAAGGGGGGGGGAGTCTTTTAGCAGAGCGAAAGACTGCAGAGGAAAGTGGTGTAAAGAGGAGAACTGGGGCGGTTGAGATTCTCAAAAGATCACTACCCCTTCCACAGGCCTCAGTAATGATTAATTTACAGTCTTGTACTTTCAGCATGCACACATTTTCAATTGTAATTATTCACAACAAAATCATTGTTACTCAATTATTTGATAATTAAAGTTACACAAGCCACCCTTTATGAACATAAAATTACACGAGCCGCAAATTCCCCTAAAGAAATCTTTAAAATTGCCAGGACTCTTACTAAACTCCCCCAGAAACCCCCCAGACTATGTGACCCTACTGCACATTGAAACACGCTAGCAGACTTTTTCTATAAAAAGATTCAAACGATCTATCAGGCCTTCTCACCTCCTCAAACCACAAGTACTACAACCACCCCAGCTGAACCCATGGTAAAACCCCATTCTCTCTTAGAACAATTCCCCCCTCTTGATCTATCTCTGTTAGGGCCCATTATGGCTCATATAAAATCAGGCTCTCCCATCGACCCTGCCCCTCCCCAAGCACTTACCCTGGTGGCTGATACTATCAACCCGACAATGCTGAACCTCTTCAACTCCTCCATTTCCACGGGGACAGTTCCATCGGCATGGAAAGGAGCTATGGTAAAAGCCTTGCTGAAAAAGCTAACCTGGATCGGGACATTTTGGCAAATTATCTACCCATTTCCCTACTGTCGTGGATAAGCAAGATTCTGGAAAGGCATGTGAATAACACTTTGGTAGCCTTCCTAGAAGACAATGGACTACTTCACCCCTCCCAGCCTGGGTTGCGCCCGCAAATGGGCACCGAGACGGCTCTTTTAGCAGTGACTGAGGAATCAAGAAGGATCCTAGACTTAGGGGGAACTGCAGCCATTATCCTTCTTGACCTCAGCGCTGCATTTGACACTGTCAATCACTCTACATTATGCACCAGACTTATGAATGTGGGTGTGTCTGGTATGGCAGTACAGTGGCTGCGATCCTTTCTTACTGGCCGCTCTTTTAGGGTTTTTGAGGGAGATACTGTATCCAATCAGTATCCCCTCCAATGTGGGGTTCCTCAAGGCTCCGCTCTGAGCCCCACCCTATTCAACATATATCTGAAACCTCTGGCAGAAATCGTTCATCCATTTGGCATAAAAATTGTCTCATATGCAGATGATACACAGCTAGTGGTAGCTCTTAACCATCTGGAAGGACCATCTAATACCCTAGCGTGCTGTTTACAAGAGGTTGCCAAGTGGATGGACCAATCATGCCTTAAGTTGAATGGGGATAAGACGGAGCTCATGCTGTTGGGCAACTCTCCTATCTTTAACTCAACCTCCCTTTGGCCAGTCTGCCTAGGCCCTGCTCCTATGCCCAAAGATCAAATCAAAAGCCTTGGCATCTGGATTGATCAGTCACTCTCATTCAGTCACCAGGTAAGTAAACTCTCGTCTATCTGTTTTGGACTTCTGAGGATGCTTCATAAGGTCCTTCCCCTTCTCCCCTTCCATGCCAGAAGAATCATGGTTCAGGCACTGATACTTTCCCGCCTGGACTATGGCAATGCTTTATACCTGGGAGCACCTCAGTACACCATCAATAAACTCCAGGTAATCCAGAATTGCGCAGCCCGCAGACTACTTCAGATCCCGCGTTGGAAATCTGCAAAACAAGCACTAGAAAGCCTGCATTGGTTACCGATTAAGCAAAGGATCCAGTTCAAGGCTACGTGTCTGTCCCACAAGGCCTTTTGGAGGAAGGGCCCTGTCATTCTTCAGTCACTCATCACCCCCTACCACCCAAAAAGAGATCTTCGGTCATCCGGATCCTTCCTTGCATTCCAACCCAGAATAAGAAGGACCAGATATGGTGGTCGCTCTTTCTCCTATAATGGTGCTATGGGCTGGAATGCCCTCCCACTTCAACTACGTAAGGAACCCAATCTCCTGTCCTTTCGCAGGCTCCTGAAAACCTGGTTGTTCTAAGTCTTCTCCTGCCTCTGTTTACTCTGCTCTTTGTCCTCAGCGCTGGGAGGCCTGCGGGTAACCATCGCGCTTTATAAATCTCATTTCAATTCAATTCAATTCAATTCTGCGAGGCATGCTGTATTCAGGTAGGGACTTGAAGCTCCGCCCACTCTCTGCCCATATTTTTCATTAGCTTGTGTCATTGTCCACTGTAAACTGTGGCTGTTCATTGGTCAATTGGCATGGTAGTCCCTCCTTAGTACTGCTGTTTCTCATTTTTCAACCTCCCATGGCGACACCCCCTGTTACATGTGTTGTTACTCGGTAGGCTTTAATTACAGCCTCCGAGCAACATTTTCTTAAGTAGCTTTGTCTTGCCTGCTGTTGCAGGCAAGACACGCTCTCTGCTAAAGCTTTTAAAAAATGTTTATAGCAGGGGCACCGAACGCATTTGCAATTCAATAGGTCTTGCATTTGCGAGTATTTAAGCTATTGGCATTGTAAATGACAATGCCTTTTATTTATCTGTTTCAAAAACAACACATAAATAAAAGGCTTTGTCATTTACAATGCCAGTAGTTCAAACTCTCGTAAATGCGAGACCTATTACATTGCAAATGCTTGTTTCATTAGTTTGTCGCTGTTGGCATCTGTCGACTGATCCTTCCTTGTTTTTGCTTGTCCGTTTCACATTCTCTACATAGCTTCTTGTCTTTGTGTGCTTTTGACTGGTTCCTGTTTACTCTGTGTATTGTCAGGGTCACTGTGTGGTTGAGCCCACTTTCAACACTCCTTGGCACAACAAAGCCTAAAATCACCCCTGGGCATTGACGTGTTAAAACAATTTGCACTTGCGGTTGTGCTGGAAGTGGTACATGCATGTTCATGTGAACCTTGTCAGCATCCCAGGGCATATTTATTCATGGGACTCCATGAGTTCATGTTTTGGGTTACCTTGAGAAGAGTAGAAACAAGAAGTAGAGCAGAGAAGCATATACCTCATAAGCAGAGGAGTTAAGTGGCTTGAAAGTGCAGAAAAGCCAGACTGAATTTCTGTCAGATATTTTTGGGGACATTGCTGTGTTGAAGAAATCTTGGAAGAGACAATGCATGTGTTCTGTGGTCGGAATTCTTTAGGTCTATGGATTCTTGGAGTGCCGGTGCACTAGAGGTTTTTATTGTACTGAAATCGCTCACTGGATGAAGACCAACTGTCCATAGCTGAAAGTCGACTAGACCGATATTGTGATTTTTGGAACAGCATTTCACTGTGGGACTCCACCTGGTGGCCAACAGATCTAAGACCGACACCCACCCCTCCCACCCACGCCAAGAACCTTGGGATCGTCATCTACAGCATACTCAAAATGGCAGCCCAAGTCAACGTCTTCACGGCCTCATGCGTTCATATGCTGAAGATGTTGAGGAATATTTTTAAATGGCGCCCAATCACACCCAGAAAACCATCATGCATTCTCTGGTCACAAGTAAACTGGAATACGGGAGCACCCTCTATGCCTTGATCAACAAAAAACTCACCAAAAGCTGCAGACCATTTAGATCTTGGCAGTCATAATCCCTATCAACCTCCCACACTGCACTTACATCACACCATAACTGAAGGAGCACAACTTGGACCCCATACACGAACAAGCACAATTCAAACTCCTAACCCACACTTTCAAGGCACTATGTAACATTAGCCCAGCATACCTCAAAAATTGCATCTGCTTTAAAAAGCCTTCCAGACTCCTCTGTTCGTCTGGAGTCCTACTTGCACACAGCCCATGCATACGGCAGACCAGATCTGGTGGTCAAGCCTTTCCCCCTTCACTCCTAAAGCGTAGAACAACTTGCCACTACATATAAGAGCCTCCGCCTCACTTCTCGAATTCAGCAAGAAGCCGAAGACATGGCTTTTCAAGTAGTCCCACTAGGCACTAGGTTTGGCTAGGCTCACACCTACTCAGCACCAAGATACGCTCCCGGGTAATAGTGATATGTTATGTTATGTTAGTGACATTTATAGAGCGCGACAAATACCCGGAGGTGTCCTGGCGCTAAAGTGTGCTCTACAAATCTGCATAACATAACATACAAAGGACTATCTCAGAGGGGTGCACATGTATTTTTTTAATTTGCAGTGCCCTTGAGCAGTGCAAATTTTTAAAAAAAATAATTATACGGGACAATATTTGTAACACGCCACTGCCTAATTCCCCCATTGGTGCCATCCACTTGCTCCATTGGCAACACCAACGTCCACCGTCAGTGCCACCTGCTACCTGCATGGAAAATGCTCCGAGCTGGATTGTAGCAAGAAAAAAAACAAGTTTGATTTCCACAAAGAATGCCTCATGGGGTTCTCACCCATAGAAAATAAAAAAAATACAGGGCAAACTTCCTCTGAAAAATTGGTAAAAGTCTTATTGGTTTAAAAGGGAAATCTTTCACGTAGTGCTCGGTATCCTGGGGATCCCTCTTCTACCCCCAAATCCCCTCTCCATCAACTTTGATATCTTGTTTTCTCTCCTTCTTTACCTTTTGATTCCTGCCCTCCATCCCTCCTCATCTTCTCATTCTACCGCTTTCTTGTATTTTTTTGCTCCCTCACACTCTTTCCATTTACTTCAGGGTTTGATTGGGATGAAAAATCGGCCCGGACACGCTAATACAAAAGTGGCCCATATTTGCATATTGCCTTTCTGCAAAACGCTGCTCCGGAGAAATTTTATTTAAGAAAAAGGCGTGGGGGGGCTAAAAAAAATGCACTGATTAGTTTTCACTGGTGAAACACACCTTAATACAAGGGAGGCCACTTTTGCTCAGACCCCCTGCCCCGCTCAATATGCATACATTAATGGGTCGGCCCAGCAAGAGAAAGGGAGTGACACCTCTGCCCGTTGATAAAAGGGAGGTAATGGACGCCCATCTGCCTCCAGAAAGGCCACTCAGGCACCCACTGGGCCGCTGGCGGCATCTGAACAACACAGAAGCCGCCAAATCACCCCACCCTCCCCCAGAATGCTCAAAAAAGCAGTCCACAGCTGAAACTAGGATACCGGCCCCTCGGGCATTGCCCGATTGCCTGCGTTACCAATATGACCCTGATTTACTTCCACTGTATCCTCCGGTCTTCCATTTTCTACACCTAAAGCTGTGCCCTCCACTGCAGCCATAAAGGTATGGTCTCTGTCCAGCATCCATGCACCTGCGCCTTCACCCTTGAACTCTTGAAGCGGTGCCCATGGCAGCTGTATCATCGACCTCTCTTCTGCCATCCAGCCAGTGTGCCATCTCTCGTCCATTCATGGATCAATGCCCTTGCAGCTGTACCCTCTCTCCTGCTCCCCTGCAGCAGTGCCCTCTATTTCAGACCACTAGAGCTTATATATACCACACACTGCTGCATCTCTGTCCTCTCCACGGTACCTGACAAGCTGTGTCCTGCCCCTGCGTTCATGAATGTGTTCTCACTCCCAAAGAATGCATGTCCTCTCAACTGCTGTCCTAAATCCGTGCACACTCCTCCACCACTGAACCGGTGCCCTTCTGACTCGAACCCTAAATCTGAGTCCTCTTTCATGAGCCCGCGCCCACTAAAGCCATGTCCGCACCGCCATTGAGCTCCGCCTCCAAAGGCTCATCACTAATGCTTATTTACATGCGAGTGATCGCTGATGCTCTGAAATCACCATGTCACTCTGAAAAACATTTATTTCTGTCATTTAGTTCACCATCCAACTACTTCACTATCTGCTCCTGCACCCAATGAGCAGTGGCTTTACATCTGTATCATCCTAAAGAAGGGGGTGGGGCGATTGGGGGCAAGGAGGAGCAGTGAGAACCCGTGTTCCTGGGTGCAGTAGACACAGTGTTTAATTTGAGATAGTGGTTTCTTGTGCTCAGTACAGGCACTTTATCATCAGCCCCAGTGCTTTACATGAGCACCTGTTTAAGACACATTTATTTATGGTAGGCAAGGGGAGATTAAGTGATTTGCCCAGAATCACAGGATGTTGAGCTGACACTGAGACTTGAAACTGGTTCCCCAGCTCCAAAGTTCGCAGCTCTGGCCATTATGACACATCCTCACCTCACTTTTATTGTTCTGTTTTCGGTGGCGCTGGTGCAAGCTGCCTCCTGACGAGAGCCCCGGCACCGAGCAGGTTTGGAGTGAATGGAAGTACAACACAAGTGTGGTGTGAGTGAAGCGGTGTTAATGAGGGAGATGAAAGAGTGGAAGTGAGGTCATGGTGTCAGGGTGAAAAAAGTGCAGACTCACACAGAGACAAAACAGTCAGAAAATGGGAACCAGCCGCCCACAAAGATAAAACAAGAGGCATGTTGTGAGAAGGCACCAAAGGCCCCATGTGACATTCAGTGCTGTTCTTTGGATTTCACCACACTCAGCCTCTGGCACCATTGGAGTAGGAATGTATTTATTTATGTGATTTTATACAGCCCAAACTTTACCCGGAGGTGTTAAAGTGCTTTAAATAAGAACCAATTATATTAAATAAGGACTTCGGAGTGCATGAATTACATAAAATATACAAACAGATAAACTCTAAATTCACATAAGAATGGTAGTAAGTACATAAGTTTACTACAGATACCAGTGGTTAGAGTTACATATATACAAGCTGCAAATCACTCAAGGTTACAATGAATGTCAAACCTCCTTAGTTCACTCATATCTAGCCTGCAGTACAGAGTGCCCTAAAGAACCAACCTCTCTTTCTCACACACATTAACAGCATTACACAACAAGCGTTGACAAGCTAATAGCTCTCGCCTTTGGGAACAATTGGCTTTGCCAATGGTGTTTAGTCATGCACTTTCCATACACCACGCAGTTTTGTGGTTAGACTTGTTTATGTCAATGGAGTGTGTGGAGGAATCAAAGATCATTCTTTCCACATAGAACGCTCGTCCTGGCACCACCGGATCCGGTGGAGTGTCAGAAACGTAGGCATAATGAGATGTGGTGAAAGTGCATTTTTAGTGAGAGCCAGTCAGTACCGGACTTCAGGCCTGATTACGATGGCAGTGGGACCCCCACCGTAAGGCCATCGATGGCGGTCCAACCGCCATCCAGCCCATTGGATCCACTGCCGCATTAGGATGCAGGCGGTCAGAGCTCGGCTGTCCAGGGGAAAGAACGCCGCATCCAACAGGATCAAGAATCCTGTCAGGGCGGCTGTCGGACTCCTATTCCCTGCAAAAAGAGGGCGGTGCCTGCTCAGGCACCGCCATAGGAATTAGGATGTCCTTTTCCACCTGCCCTTTCATGGCGGTTCACCCGCCATGAAAAGGGAGGCGGAAAGGGACTTTGGGGGCCCCTTCACCCATGGCCCTCCTCTATGGGGACCGGGGGGCACCTATGCCCCCCTAAACATCCCTGCACCATGTGGCAGGCACCGCATGACGCCTGCCACATGGTACAGGGATCTTTTCATAGTGTATATTTTGTATTGCGGCGTGTGCAGGCTGCAGCACACGCCGCAATGCAAAATATACACATTGCAACCACTGTATAGGCAGTCGCATAGTAATGCGGGCAGTAGGACCGCAACTTCTAGTCCGTCAGTTCTGCTTCTGTGTCGATGTCCCCGACATGGTAATCATCCCATTTGTTTCCAATTATTCAGTCCTAATTTTCAGAGATAATGTTACCAGTTTTGTTTGCATTTTATTTTTCACAGACAATATACCACAGTTCAAAGGTGTCACTGTCCAAGCGTCACTGTGCTCTATAGAAGCCTTCAACATGCATGGCATTTTCGTTCTGCTTAACCTGACATGATGCACTCGTGTTTTTTATATGTATATTTTTTGACTTTTCCACAGTAACGGCTGGCAGGCTATGAGGGTGGAGAGGTGTGGGGGGGGCAAAATAATAATAAAAAAATACCAAATACCTCTTCCGCCGGCCGCGTCACTCCTCTGCTTTTCTGGGGGAGTCCCGGAACCAGGAAGCACCCAGGCTTCCCATAGCAAAATACAACGCTGCAGTGCAGCGTTGTGATTGGCTCCCCTAAGCTAATCCCAATGCTGCAGTGCAGTGCTGTGGTTGGTCTGAGCGCCTTTGGATCGGTGCTCAGATGGGGACTGGGGGCCAGGGCATGCTCCCCACCAGGCTCTGTAATGCAGTCTGGTGGGGAACATGCAAAGTGCGAGTGACTGTCTTGCCAGGCCAAGACGGTGTGCCAAGCAGTCATGCCCACTTGGAGTGTACAAACCACTCCTCCCCCTGTGCCTCTAATCCCATCCCGCCCTAACCCAGCCCCAAACCTGCAAAACATAAAATGGTATTAACTATGTTATAATCATTTTATTTTTCCTGCTCCAAGAGCAGTGGGGCGACGCTCCTCTGCCTTAGCGGAGGAGCTGACCCTGCTTATCTAAAACAAATATACAAAGCAACGCATAGCATAGCGGTAGCAGCTATTCCATAGTGTCACACAACGGGGATATGATTCATTTCCACTATACAGTTACAGAACAGTGTTGTACAGGAGTTCATCTATGAGTAATACATATAGCTAATTGTGAAAGCAATAATAAGGGAGGGAGAGGTGAAAGAAGCAACTCTTGAAAGCAGCAATGTGCAGGATTATGGGGTGAAAGCAGCAATGTGGGAGTGTGAGGAGGTGAAAGTAGCAATACAAAGGGTGGAGGGGGAACACTGGAGTATGTGAGGTGAAATGGGTGAAAGCAGCAAGGTGGAGGGAGGGGGGTTGAAAGAAGCAATGGGCAAGCAACATTACGGGCGGGAGAGGCAAGCGACAAAGAAGGACAGGAAAGTGGAAGGGGCAACAAGGGCAAACAAAACAAGGGTAGGCGGGTGGGAGAGGAAGCAACAATGTAGTGTGGGAGGGAGAGATGGCCTGCAAATGAATGCACTCTTATGGAGTGCTTCAAGTTAAAGAAAAATAAGTACTTCCGTAAGCACACAGCCAGAGGAAGCATACTGGCCACCAACAGAGTACTGTACTTGGTCCATGCTCCATGGGAGGGTGAAACACTTGAGGAGGAATTAAATGGAGAAGTGAAGCATGGAAATGAGATTGAAAATGAAGCCTACCAATGATAAGTAATAGGTGGCCTCTAAGCCCTTTTAAAGTTTTTTCTAAGTTATCTAGCAAGTAACAGCACATGTGCTGTCTCAGGCGAGACCTAAAAATTAGCCATCAATTAGACTGAAGTGTTCCTCACTCAAGAACATTTTGGATATTTGAGCAATTGTTCTATTTGCATAACATATAATCTGTACAATACAGAATATATAGACACTTAAGGAAATATTTTCTGAAACAGAGTGCATATTCGTTTATAACCAGTTTGCCCCAGAGTGCACACTGAGCATAATTTTAAGACTCAGTCTAGTCATGACATGACTGGCAGGGAATCGTAGATAATAAGCTCATAGCTGCCAAATAGTTAGTCGCACCAGTTTTCTTTTGCCAACATTATGGTGCATTAGGGGACTTGCTGTCACACCTTTACATTGGAAGAAAGGGCTCAAAAGTTCTAGCCTGCAAATATAGCTAAAAGTTTGAACTGATATGTCACATATGACATGAGACTTCTTGGCACCTATGTAAGTTTAGGCCTACATTGGTTATGCTTACTAGCTGGCAGACAAGGAACCCCCTCCTTCCCTAGCACCAGAGGCTCACGCTCTATCATCCAGCCAACTGGCAGGGCTCCTCGTTGCCCAATCAGAGTGCCACACCTCAGCAGTGTGTGTTTTCCTGCTTGTGGTGTACTCTGTATAGACGTATCAGACAATGCTATTGACCGTGCTAGTCTGGACATGAACTGGAACCCAAGGTTACTGGTTAATCGAGTGGTTCGTAGTTATTGTAGATAATTGGTTTGGTCTTGTGATCTTAAGTAAACCATTCCTTGCATTCACTTCAGTTTCATTGAGGTAGACTGAATTAATTGAGCTAGGTCTGATTATTATTACTATATCGTATTCCATTCTAATTCCATTTACATACCACTTACTAACAATTCTCAGATGTTGGACTGCTTTTTCAGTAGGTTGAAAAACCCAGGGCTTTTGGATTCATCGATTTATTATTAGTAGTAGTAGTAGTAGCAGTAGTAGTATGTTCACGTATAATTGACGTTATTAGTCATGCGTTTTTTAAATGCGTTCCTTGCATTACATTCAGGCTCATCTTGAAGCAATTAGATCAGTTAAGTAGGGTATTGAAATTATAAGTGATTTAGTAATCACATTAAAGTAGTTGGAACGTCTTTGCAAGTACTAGTTTGGTGTGAATACATAATGCTGTTGCTTTGTGGAGCCATTTCAGGGCTGGACTTGGAACCCAAAGCAGGTCTGGCAATTTTATCAGCCCGGCCCCCCAACCCCAAGGGAAGGGGGGGGGTCAAGCGTGAGGCACGATTGCTTATCAAAACCACCACCCCCTAGTACTGCTTCTTTTGGTACTGGGGGCCTATAACTTGCCCCCAGTACCAAAACCAATCCCCACCACTTCAAAACCATCCCCCACCCTTCCAGCCTCCTGGGCAAATGCCCAATGCCCGCTACGGCCAGTCCGGGCCTGGCCTTCACTATGGCATTGATCCTGTTGTCCCCCACTCGAATTCTGCTCTGAACCTCCCATTGTACACAAGGTTGGACATCTGCAGTGTAGTGGGGGCCGAATGCTATCACTGTAAGCTTCAATAATTAAACAGTCGCTATCGATGTTACAGTTATGAAGTCAATTCAGTGTGTGCCGTGATTACATCAGATGCACTGTAAATTTCTCCCATTAAAATTTTTTTGTATGTTTGTGGTGCACATGTAATGGTGTCACATATGGCTAAAGGTATTTCCTGCACCACTAGTACATACAACAGGATCTCTGTCACCCATACACAAATATCTCATTTATTCACACACATGTTCATACATCCCCACAGGCCATGCAGCCACTGACGCACATGTCAGCCATATCATAGTACCCCTAGGCACAGTATTTTGTTCAAACCATAGTATTGGACTCCGTGTACTTTAGGTTAAAAGTCGAGTGGGTGTGTCTGGTAACAATGCGTGAGGTACGTGGCCTCAGTAGCTCACAGTGATTTTCACTGATCAGAAGTAGCTCTCAATATAGAAAAGGGTGGAGACACCTGTTTTACTGCATGTTAACTGCAGAGTTTGAAGCCCTAACGATGTTGTGAATTGGCACCATGGATTGTACACCTAAAATTGCAACAATACAGGCCAGTCTTTATTTAGAAATTAAGCTACATAAAACAAGCTCACTCTAGAACCTTCCAAACTTAATAAACAGTTAGGACTTATAACCTACATCGAAGTGGAAATGGCATTGCATCACTAAACAATGGCTGCTTGAGAACAGGAATAAAACACAGGTCTAGTAGCGAAGACAACCTTGAACGTTTGCACATTTTATTTGTGTTCGTCCGGCAACAGGCAGCGGGCCTGTAAATTGTAACAGTTAAATTCATTAGCTTGGAACAGAACACATTTAGACTATAGATTTTCGACTGTGTAGAGACTTTAGACTATAGAGACTTTATACTATATAGAGACTGTATAGAGTAAAAACACATTATGAACGAACTCGTGAATGTAGTGCACAGTGCAACATTTATAGGCCAGGTTTTCAACGCAACCAGGCTGAAGCCCACTATTAGCTTTACAGCTTGTTTATGCTAACTTAAACACACAATGTATTCAACACTAAGGGACATTTTAACTCTCAGTGTACAGACAGAGAAACTAAAATGCACATTTAAAATGTGCAGTGTATGACACTGCAAATAAATGTGGGGCCTATTTTTATGTCTCCTTTTAAATGCTTCATTATGAAAATGGAGCACACTTATATTATTAATGTCTTATCTATGTTAATTAAACACATAATTTTATTGATTCTAATTTTGCGCTATCAGTCATCTAGCAATATAAATGTTAGTCTTTCATCAAGCTACTGTGCTGCATGCTTATTATGGTGGGTTATTGTTAACGTTGAGATTGTGTGCATGTCATGCTTTGATTATTCTAAGGCCCAGATTGCATAAATGTGGCACAATTGGTTTGCTGCTGTATTAAAATGTTACTTCTTTGCAGTTCTTTTCATTCTTCTGCCCCTTTGTATCTCCCTACATTACGTTGTCGCTATTTTAATCTTTGTCTTTCTCTACTTCTGTGTTGCTCTTTGCCTGTCTCTGTTCACTTCCTACCGTTGCTGAATTTGGCTTTGATGGCCATTCCTACTCATTGATGGTTTATGCCTGCTTGCTGCTTCTTTATTGTTCATGTGTGTTTGCTGATTTTTCAGGTCCTTTCCCTGTTTGCTACCCTTTAACTGTACATGTTTCACTGTTGTGGAATGCCTTTGTCTATGCCGATTTCTTCTGCCTATGCCTTTGTGTTGTCTGCATTTACCTGCCCTGTGCTACAATTCGTTTCTCTCTGATCTATATTTCAGCCCATTTCTGCTTGTGTCTGCTGTTAGCTCTCCTTCTGCCCTCCTCTATGACCCTTATTTCTTTCTTCTTTATTTCTTTATTTCGGCCTATTAGGCCATAAAAGATATAATAAAATAATGTAATTCAACATAAAAACATCCACTTGTATTAAGACCATTCCATAAAAATCGTAAAAATTCATTTGCATGGGGGTTCTAATCACGGGAGGGAATTACAGTTCATATCATCAATATTCAGTCTTTTAGTAATTTTCTCCTTATCTGCCACATGGCCATTATGAATTTGGCAACTGCAAAAACTATATGGGGGAGGGTACTTGTTTTCAATATTCTGTACGAGTACAAGTGGCTCCTTATACCCAGGTTTCTGAATAGTGGCGCTAGCCAATATTTCCTTGGTCTGTTGTAAGCTGGGCAGAAGAACAGTACATGCATTTCCTCCTCATCATGATTACTACACCCTGGACAGATTTTATCATCCCTCTTTGTCCATTTGCAAGTAAAAGTTTTAATAGGCAAAGTGCCTAACCTCCACTGAATGAACAATTTTCTTGCTAAAATGGGGAAAATAATGTCCATAAAACCTTCAAAATGATAGGAATTTTTAGAATCCAGGAATCGATCAGTTAGAATACCATTGTTGGATGCAGAGACCAGAGAAGCTAGACTTTTCTCCTTGTATATCTCCACAAGTCTTTTTCGAGGGACCCTTTGGCAGCCTTGTTCAGGAAGCTCCCATAGCTCAGGGTGTCTCAACCGATACAGTTCTTTCTTTATAAAGGCCAACCACGGGATTCTATCACGCTGGTTCAAGTTCATTACATGGATGAGGTCTTGTCTATAGTGTACAAGCTCGCCAGTGGACCAGAGCCTGTGCCAAAATCTTAATGGCATTAGTTCCAAATCCTCTCCTATAGAGGGAAGACCCATATCCAATCTTAAGGGGAACAGGGGTGTGCCACGAGGAAGGGCCAGGAGACGTCTGAGGAAATTATTTTCTACAGTGACAAGTTCTGCCCCTGCTTTATACCCCCATAGCTCACCACCATAAGATGCGGCCGCTTTAGCTTGGGTTTTGTACACTTCTACTGCCGGACTGATAGGTTTAAAAGTAGAAGTGTTTACAACCTTCAGAATTGCCCCAGACAATTGGGACAACTTAAGCCGACATCTTGCTATTTGGGGTTCCCAAGATAGGTTCTCATGTAGGGTTACCCCCAAGTACTGGAAAGTTTTTACCCTCTCCAGTCTTACTGAACTCAGTGATGGGTTAGGTCTGGTTTTGGGTGAGGGGTTAAATATCATGAACTATTTACCTCTTTAACTATTCTGGGTATTTCAAAATATTAAGGTGTATATGATCCGCATTCTTTTTCTCATCAAACTGTAAGTGTTAGTTGTAGAGAAAACAGTAGCCCAGTACGCAGAAAGACAAGAAGCAAAGTAAGAGCTAGCGGTAAGATCAGTAAATACAACTGAAGATGAAAGTGGAATTTAGTACATGATTCAGACATACTGGCACTAGAGCAAGAAACTTAAAATCAACACAATTCATTTCAAGAAACAAGGGGAGTAGCTTTGCATTTTCAGAAAATTATTAAGCACCAAAAAGAACCCAACCACCTACTTAGTGATTATCTACATCATGGGTGCAAGGGATTGTAAATGCTTGAAGGACAGGTAAAAGCTATTCAGTAGGTGGATGATCACAGCATAATCATCGTCAGCACAGGAAGTGACATCACAGGAAGTGGGGCCACACAGACTTGTTACATATGTCCAGAAACATATAAAATTACTAATATAACTTCAAACTGAATAGGAGGCCTAAGTATTTGTGAACTGTACACATCTTCTCTATAACTTTACTGGATTATTACAATTACTCTTAATTTCTCCAAAAGCTCACTTTGTATGGTGTGTGGAAGAACATTGTACATAATACACATTTTTTTCTAACATCAGGGCATCCAAGAAGTGTCTCAGTATCACTATATAAACTCACAGTACCAGCATCATCTGGTCACTGACCCCAAAAAGATATAAGCAGAAAAGATGATTGTAAGGTGACCACCTAACACCAGCTCTGTATGACTCTGCCTCCGGTCTCGAATTTTTCACCTAGAAAATCATTGATTTCAATGTGTTGTTCTAATTAGGTCAATGGAAGCAAAACAAGACTACAACACCCAGAATTCATTATGCAGTCACATAAAATTCCAGGACCGAAAACAGTATCTAGGAGGATCTGCAGGAAGGTATTCTCCTTAGATGGTTGCAACTCAGGGTATATTGTAATAGGAACATAATATCTGCTCAAGAAAGACTAACACTGCTTGCATAGGGATGTCTCATTCCAAGTAGATGTTAAGCATCGTAAATAATTAGGACCTAAAGACAATGGATTACTAATACCCAAAAGCAAGCAGTACTCATACTTGTGCCAAGTAAACAGGTCGTAGACATCCAGAATATTTAACATTCACCTTGCAATGACTGGCGGGTGGGAAAAACAAATATTACAAGATAACAATTATATATGAGGGCGGATTGCTAAATACCAACTACCTGCTCTCAACCCAAAAAAGCCCTTCAGAATGAAGATATCTGAAAGCAGCAAACTGCCCGTGGGGTATTTCCCATTTACAATGCATTCAAGAAATAAACATCCAGCATGGAGGGAACCTAGTTGCAGCTATGGGCCAAAAGCAAACTATGATGCAAAATATTCCAATTTGACAACTTCAAATGAAGATCCAAACTTCTGATCATAGGTTGTTTGGAGAAAGCTTAGAAAATAAAATATAATACCATTTTGGGGGCAGCCAGTAGCCCTCCCAGGCAAATGCACCTCACATGCTGCAGAAAAGCAGGGAGACATTGGGACATGAATAATCAACAAGTTCAATACAGATGTACGATTCAGGGAGTCCAACTGGGTAACAATGGCCCCTGTGTTGACAATGCATCTTTATCTAATTCACCCCTATAATGTGTTGCAGGGATTATAACTCTGTAGTGGTTCCTCACAATCAACGCTCGCAAGAGCTTTCGATATAAGGTTTGTATTTAGAAAACCTGTGCACCACCAACTCTGTAAAGGGGGTTACACTAAATAGCCAACGCTGAATGTATAAAAGCACAAAAGGGCACTAGTTCGGATCAAAAGATGGATACACTGTGCTGGTTCCCAGTTGTCTCTTCCGGGAAGCCCTTTAAATGGAGGGAACACGTGTGAGTGTGTTTTAAACGTGTACTGCTTCAACCTATAAACCCTGAGAAGACCTTTGGAGCGACATCTTCACAGACTCTCCGTCAGAATGAGATCACTATCAAGTCTTGGTACTGTGGCCCACCCTGCTTCAAGGGACCCTCCAGCCCAGCAGTCGGCATCTGTGTGTAATCTCCAGTCCCACATTTGACTCATCAAACGTGCTTAGTGCATTAATAAGCCTGCTTCAGAGCACTGCATCTAATCTGCAGGACACAGCTAGGTGCTGGTCTGTGCTCAGTCAGGCTCGTTATAATTCTGAAATCAGACACACGTGGGGTTTGTACCCAAGTTCAGACTGCACTTGGTGCCTAGTACTTGAATGTGGACAACAGCGCAGATAGAGGAAGTGATTTATCGCTCTGTAATCCTGACACGTGTCATCAGGGCAAAAACTGAAGCTAGCGGGAGCACTGCCATGGTGTCTGCACTTGTGAGGCCAGGCTTGAGGAGCATGTCTTCTTCCTCCCTCCTTCAACTAGTGTTGCCATCAGCTTTCTCAACAGCACTATCATGGGGCACATGTTTTCAATGAGTAGGTAACTACCAAATGCGCTGTATGGCATCTATTATGACCTCTAGTCACACGTTGGCAAAACATGAGGAGGAGTTCCCGCCATTGTATATCTCTGTGTGCATTGCTGTGCATTGGAAACCTTGTATTTGGGATGGGGGAGAAGCCGGACGTTGTATCCTGCATGGTACCTATGCATTGTTGGAACCTCCAGATGGAGGTCTTGGCTTTCACCTCCCATGGGAGTCACCCGGATAGCGTTATTGTTTCGGGCATGGAAAACGCCACATCAGGTGAGGGGTAAGGAGATACCATGTGTCTCTTCTGTTCTGTTCAGCACAATACCCAACGCTACACCTACTACGACTTGCAGTCTCCTCCTCTCCTGGTTCACTCTTACTCCTCCCCTTCAATTCTTCTCTCTTACTTATTTTTCCCCTAAAAATCTACATCCTACTCCTCTTACTACTTTAATGGCACTCCTCACAAGACCCTACCCTACTGCTACCACACTAGTCACTTCTCACCTACACCTATTGCCCAAGTATCACTCATCAAATCTGTTGCTCTCAAGTAAGGTTTCCACGCTCTATAAATATCAACAGACATACACACATCAGCTACATTTACTACAGCTTCTAAATTCACCACCCCCCCCCCTGCTACTACCCCTATTCTTTCAACAGATATTCGAGGTGTTTGCAATTTATCATGTGCTATAATTATTGTCTATTATGAGTTTTGCACAAAAAATGGGGCAACGCACGCAGAGTTTGGTCCTTATGGAGTCAAACTCTACATGTACCTGTGTTTGCCAGGTATTTTTGACTAGTAAATTCCAGCAAGTTTGACATGCCACATTTTAAGCTAAAGGGAAAGTCCTCTCCTTGTCAAATATTACACACGTTTTGTGAAAGATTTAGCATCCGAGAAGGAAGCTATTAAAGAGTAATTAAAGAGTAATTAAAGAAATATGCTGAGTTTTGCTGGTATTAAGTCATTTAGCCAAGCACCACAATTGCAGGTAAACATTCCAGTTGGAAAGAAGATCCCCTGACATTCTAATTTTACATTCAGGCTTAGACATGGCAAGTACTAAGCCCAGACCATATACAGGTATGACACATGTTTTTTCTTACCAAAGGTAACAGAAAATAACAAACACTAAGATGAACACCAACGAAAACACACACTGAGCATCACCACAAACTACATCCACACACAACACAGACGAAGAACCAATACAGAAGAATACATCTAAACCTTGAATAACTAACTAAAACATGGGAGGCGTTTCCTATTTAGGCATTGGCCATAACACAACAACAGCTCAACTACTTACAAAACCCCCATCCAAAAAGAAGGACGCCTAGGCCTGCCATGCAATCTTCTAACACAAGGTGACACCTTTGTTGTACTCAAATCATCACTCGATCCATTCACATTCATTCGTTCAGCATTCTCTTGCATTTTGCCCAACAACTCTGAGTAAAACAATAAGACCCAACTTCTACACCCTTCGCCTTCCTGTGCTTCTTTGTCACACACGCCTCCTTATTGATAAAGCACAGCATGCTTCAAATTCCAACTCTGTCCCCTTTCAATCTCAACCCAACTCCTGCACATTGAATGTACTTTAAATGGACTTTGGATTTAGACAGTCCAGCACTCAGAGCTCCAGACTTCAATTTCAAGTAATCACCTTTTGAATCCTTCTATCAACACTCGACCACCCTAAGCCACTCCTTCAGCCTATCACATGTCAACAACTACCCAATATGTCCCTCATGGGATAACACCATTAAATGTATTCTTAATCCTACAGGGGAAAGAAACTTCTAACCTCTCATCACAGCCAAGTCACTATATATGGAAAATTCATCCAACACATTGTTGTAGGGTCAGACCCCTTGGGGAAGGGTACTCTTCCCTTTGTGACCCTTTATCCCAATTTTGTTCAAATACAGCCTCCTTGCACACTTCTACTTCATCCCCCACACTGGCTACAACTTCCTCCATTTCCAATTCTGCAACCCTACTCTTCATATCTGGCTACCTAGATACGCAATTTGCCACTTTTCTTTCCAACCTGGAAAGTACTCTATTGTGTAGCTAAACCTGGATAGTCTAGCTGAACAATTGTTGGTACCAGAAGTTTTCAGTGCCTTGAGAGAAGGTTTATCATTGGTTCTTACAATGATGTGCTGTCTTCCCATGCACACATCTTGAAGTAGTTTGTGGCCCAATGCAGCAGCCAATGCTTCTTGCTCAATTACAGAGTAGTTTCTCTATGAAGTTGACAATGACTGAGAAGCAAAGGCTACTGTCTTCTCAACATGCCTATATATTTGAGAAAGAAGTGCAGCAATACATCCCTGCTGGCATCCACAGTGATAATAGTCTTCATACCCATACTAAATGGAGTCAAAACTTCTGCCCTGGCAGTTCCACTTTCACATCTTCAAACACCCTTTGTTCCTCTCTCCCCATTTGCACACCTTCCCTTTCCTCAATAGTAGTTTCAAAACGTCTGTCTTGTCAGCAATTCCATACACAAACTTGGTGTAGTATTCATCTAGCCCCATTAATGACCTTAGCGTGCCCTTGTCATCAGGGATTCTTTGCCACTCACGATTTGAGTACGGCACCTAATTTGAAGGGTATAGTCCACGGGACAGATTGCATTGTTGTCATGGATGCTGGCTACAAGTGCTGTCTTTGGGTGCTGTCTTTCCACAGGTGTTGCAGGGAGAAAAGAGGACATTTGCCTTCACCTCCAGGGCCTTCAGGGGGTGGAAGTCAACTATTTTATTATTGGAAAAGTAGGAACTGTCCATGAAGTGGACAGTTGATACGTTTGGGCTTATGCCTTGGAGTACACACTTTCATGTCAAGTCTGATCATCAGCCCACCATTCCAATGGTCTTTATGGGGGTCAGCGATAACAAGGAAATGGGTTATCAGTGTGCATGAGTATTCTTTAATGGTAGCTATTTACCAGGTGTGCAGAATTACACTGTTGATTGCCTGTCCAGGTTGGTCTTTGTTAGTTAACTTGTGGATTTGAAGGTGGATGAAGAGGATTTATGAGAGGGTAGAGACAAGGTTTGGTTGGAGGTAATTATCAGTGTTAGTGGCCATGGCTTGCAAGATAGACTGATGACTGGGAACTTGAAGTCCTATGAATTGGTAAAGGATGGACTTTCTGTGATAGATGGGCTTCTTTTCCAGGGTACCAGGTTAGTGGTGCTGAGTAGCCTGCGCAAGAGGGCCAATTAATTTGCTCAGGTTGGACAGTTAGGTGTTTTACAACCTTCTGGTAGCCTCGGTTAGATTTTGAGGTGGAAGGAATCCTCAGGAAATTTGTTAAATGCTTTACCAGTGATACGGTGCTCAAGAATAGAGTCCCACCTATGTGTGCAAGATCATTGTTGGACCATCCATGGCAGAATGTAGCACTAGAATTTATTGGGACTTTGGCTAGGTACTTGTTGACCTGTTTTGTAGGTGGCACTGTGTGAAAAGTCAGGGATGTTTGCATGAAGACTGTCATTGTTTGAGAAATGTGTTTGACACTGAAGGGTTTTCCAAATTACTTTTCACTAATAATGGTACCCAGTTGTGTTCATGAGAAATTGAGAATTTCGTAAGCAAGTGCAGTATTTTTCACAAGAGGTGTGCTCTGTATCATCCTGAGACTAAAAGAATGGAAGAGAGATTTAACAGCATGTACAAGGGAGGAAAACAGTTGGCCAAAACTCTGTAGGTTTAGAATGGAAGGAAGAACTAAACAACGGTGTGCTGAGGTATCACCTTTTTCCCATCAGACTAAAGCAAAAACGTTCTATCACTTGTTTTGGGGTAGGAAACCAGATTGAAATCTGTTCCTCGGTTGAATCTGTTGGAGGAAGGGGTGGCAGGATATGAATAATGTTGTGAGGCATGAAAATGAGTGATGGACTTTATCAATAAGGAAGATGTAGTATGACAAGCAGAAGTGTGTGAAGGATGTTTGGTGAAGGTGAAATCTCCCACCGGGTTGTTTCAGTCTCCAAGTTAGCTAGACCTTTGAGAGTTATCACATTTTTCACAATGCAGCAAAAAGCTCTGATGGGAGCATATGGAATCTGCACAGCGTGGTGCCCTGAAGAAAACGTTTATGTGGAGTTTATGGAGAATTGTGGTTAGGAGCATGAATAACTTATGAAAAACAGCACCTCTTGCTCCACTGAAGAGCTGCTTAAGAGGGTTGAACACAAATCTAAGAGACCCTGTTTCTTGCATTATTAGCAATTCTTTGAGTGTTGACTAGGTCTACTTGTTCTTCATTCAAATGGTTCCAGGATTATTTCTACTGTACATATGTTAATGTTTTGATCTGCCTGTGTCTCTGGGCATTCTATCTGACTCGGTACTGCTGCTTGTCTTGTTGGTTGTTTGAGGGAGGGTGTGTGGTATCTACAACTCTGCTTTGAGGTGCCTGACTGGATTGAGTGAGGGTTTAAAGGAACTGAGGATTCTGTTGAGACAGTACCTGATTCTTGGGGAATGCAGAACCAGAAAATAAACGTACCTTAAAAGGACCGTTGTGTCCAGGAGTCTGTGTGTGTTCAGCAATGACCATATGTATCGTACTGCCTGCTTTTTCAAGCGATTGTCCATACTTGCAAGGAAAGCAGGAAATTCATTTTTTGTCCCTCCAGCTTTTTCCTCATAGTCCAAACCCTGTTGGAGGAATCATCCCCACTTCCAATCCCTCTGCTTCCAGCACCTATGGCTCTGATCAAGAAGGGCTGCAGCTCCAGGAAGGGGCGCATGAATGAAAACAGATGTGTTTTAAATGCATGGAGAAACTTTGCAGACTTGTCTGAAGAAAGAATCACCGCCAGTAGGTCACATTCAAATAACAATGTCTCTCATACTTTAATGACCCTAGTCGGGAGAATGATCGGGCAGAGGACATTTTTATTGATTCATAAAATGATGGTGCGGCAAAACATAAAAAGGGCATATTTTACAGCATCAATCAGAAGGCACATTGCAGAGACTTCACAGAGGCAATCAGGGACCTGTACCAAAACTGAAAGGCAGGACACGCTGTGCACTGCTGGGGACTGATTAATTTTAATATTCGCCAGATGCTTTTCCGACAAAAATTCTACATTGTGAAGGACCAGAAATATATTTATTTTTATAAACCCAGGCAAGCAGAGAAAATGGTAAAAACAATATCGTGTGCAAAATAAAGCATACACAACTGGTGTGACATCAGGCAAAGCCCTGTTTGTTTATATCGGAGTGGGAATAGATGATCATGTGTGGGCTCTGGTTTGTATAACACTGAATAGGCAGATTGTAATGACAGAAAGAAAATCAAGCAACACTAGTCAATATAAAATAGGACTTAACCCTGACACCAGATAATAGTAATTAAGTAACAGTGCCTTGATTCAGCTCCAGGACATCCATCTATCTATCTATCTATCTATCTATCTATCTATCTATCTATCTATCTATCTATCTATCTATCTATCTATCTATCTATCTATCTATCTATCTATCTATCTATCTATCTATCTATCTATCTATCTATCTATCTATCTATCTATCTATCTGTCCGTCTCTCCATCTGTCTCTCCATCTATCTATCTATCTATCTATCTATCTATCTATCTATCTATCTATCTATCTATCTATCTATCTATCTATCTATCTATCTATCTATCTATCTATCTATCTATCTATCTATCTATCTATCTATCTCTCCATCTGTCTCTCTATCTGTCTCTCTATCTGTCTCTCTATCTATCTAGCTAGCTATCTATCTATCTATCTACTTATCTAGTTGTCTGTCTTTCTGTCTATCTATCTAGGTATTTATTGAGAACGAGCCTGGCTGGTCAGCATTTGGGCATGGGTGGGAATGCTGAGATACTATTCAGAATTGTTTACAACGAAGCACAATATTTGTGGGTGATGATTCCTATCGTGTAACATGGAACCCGTCTCCCTGGGACATCTGCCTTCATCACACTGTAGAATACATGACGCAGCCTAATGCACATTATTAGATGCATACTTTTGAGGGCCAAGGCCCTATAAGCGATCAAAGGATCCGAAGCCCATTGTTCAGTGCAGATGAAACCTAAGGATGCTGACAGATGGAGTTTGTGGAGAGTTCTACAACCATCTGAACGAAGATTTGAAGATAAACAGGGCGAATTCCTGATTAATAAAAAAAAGTCTTGGTAGTATTGAAGGGTGATTGTGGAGAACTTGAGAAGATAGTATCGGCTTCACCAAAGGAGAGAGATTACAGCTCTTGCATTCTGCTATCTAACGTCAGTTTCACTGTGATAAGGGACTCGGTCTCTGATGTCACCAGTTCTATTTCACTTCAAGGCTTGGACTCAAAGGTAAAACGATATTCAAATAAAAAAACATCACAGGGCCTCTTAACAGGGAGAAAATCCCTCTCTGCTGGATAACTGCCTATTTTCTATTCCATTTCATTAAGTTTGTTTTTGCTTTTTGCCTGTTCTGCCGCCCTTGGGTTGTGTCTATTTCTATTTTTTGCTGTCATATATTTCTCTAAATATTCACTTTAACAGTAACATTTTTTCCTTCCCTCCATCCTTGCCCGCTTGCTACTCAGTCTGTTTGCTCAGAACAGTTCCCTTGTCTCTTAGCTGTTACTGTATTCTGGTGCTGTACTAAAGTTTATGCTGGTTTATTGCTCTTCATCCTTCTCAGCTTTTTGGTTGACCCTAAACTCTCCATGCCCTTTGCTTTGCCTCTCTGTTGACTCTCTGCCTGTATCACTCCATTAACTGCTCTCTGCCAGGTGTACTGTCCTGCCCAGTCTGCCAGTGTTAGTTGATGGTGTCTGACTATTTCTTTTGTCATTGTTCGTTGGGTCTAAGGACAACAGTAGTGACTTGAAGTGTTGTTAACAAACTGTGTACCAGGATGTGAATGTTGGATGGCTTCTGGGACTGGGAGATGCTACCGAAGGAGGCTGCAGCCCGTAGGGTTTAAAAAGACGCATACGGCCAGATGGGGGTGACATTTAGGAGGGTGGTGGCACTGCCCTTACCTTGTCAGTGTAGGCAAAGAAGAGAATCACAAAGAGGAGCTCCAGCAGGAAGATCACTAACAGCAAGATGAAGAACTGCCCAGCAGCAACAATGGTACAAAGGGAGAGAAACAAGAGAGACATCAGAGACTTTTCACTGCAGCATCACCAGCACATTGATGAATGCCACTAATACAGCATTTATGGAGCACACAGAGAACAAACTTGTGTCAGAACACTTCAGTCATAGGCATCATTAATATCCAACTTCATGAACTCATTTAATCGACAAGAGGCGAATCTTCTCCGATTGCATTTGAGCTGCAGGTTTCACACAGATCTTCGCACTGATCTATCTCACTCTTTACCTGAAGTCACATCTCCCTGTAAATTAGCACCGCGGTCCCAGTCCATCTGCTTGTAGACTATTTGCCGATATACGCTTTTTAGATAGAAGCAATTCATTAAAAAACACAAAATACAATTCTACCTGAACAAATTTGTCTTTCCAATTTCAACCAGAAAATGTCTAGCTGCGATTGATCAGTAATAATTAGAAGAGATAATAAGGGTTTTCAAGATCAGCAGTTTCGCAGTCTATAGTCACTATCCACATCGGTGACATAAGAACAGGTAACACCAAGCGAGTAACAACTGATTTGAAGTAATGTTTGCATTGGAGTAAAAAGTCCATAGCTCTCTACAGGTAATTTGAATCAAGTTGACATCATGGTGTCTAAACCACAGCATAAGGCTGGCATCTACAACAGCTTGTTTACTTCATCTCTTTTTTAGTTCTTGAGCTGGTACTCCTCGATTCAGCTGCTTACTATAATATCGCCAGACTACAAGACTGGACCACAGAAACATTTTATTTTTACAGTGAAATTATAACAATTTGACACATTTTACTGTTGGGTGATCTTGTCTGTAGCCTTCAAGTGTGAAATTTTTAGAAGTAGGTTGTATTATTTCAGTAGTATAAGTAGGTATCACTACTAGTTAGGGTAATCTTGGCATGAGTGAGCACACCATCTAAAGGGATCTTCCGGTCAGTGTCGGGTTAAGATGGCAATGTGGAGATTTTCAAAAGTCCTTGTGACCTGAGCAAGACCAACATACTTTGTTTCTGTGTGCAACCATTAAATGATTAACTTGTCCTTCTTTCCAAGGGCAGATAAATGCAAACCACAAATATGGTGATGTTAGGGGGGGGGGCAGTCTGGCCCATATCCGCCGTTGTGGAAGGGGAAACTCTTCCATGCCAGCAGGAAACAGGCCACCAAATTTAAAGTTCAATACTGTTATGGCGCCTGTTTTTCCACCTTGATGGCTTCTGTATGCATGACAGGCATTGCTTAGTAAGGACAAAAACATGGTGGCTGGTCTTCCTTACAGTGGCTGCATGGTGAAACAATTGTTGATTATGTGTGTCCCGAAAGTGTACTGCCCACATGGGAGGCCTTTACCATGACTCACATAACAACTGTTCTGGACACTCTGGGAGTTTTCCCGCAGTGTGTGAGGAACATTTCACACATTTTTCTGTCTGTGTCCACCAAGGTTTCCATGGCAGTCCTAGACTGAAGGGATGCAGATGGAAAGGAGTTGAGTTGGAACATGATCCACTACGAGTCATAAATATTTGTAAAAAGTTTTTAAAAATGAATCAGGGAAGACTTTTCACATGTGATGATCTTTTCACAAAAGGAGGGTTCCATCAACATGAACTAGTCAGGAATATTTGTGAAAAGTTCTAAAAAATGTATCAGGGAAGACTTTCCGTATGTGATGATCTTTACAGAAAAGATGGGTTCCATCAAATTGAAATGAAAGGTGCCAAGCAAGTAGCCTGCTATGTGATTAGTGATAGTAAGTTTATGCCCATTCATGAAATTTATTCATTACATGATTAGCTGGCATTTCCAAGCAGTAGCGTTTAATTTTTAAAATTCATAAGAATTAGGGCCAAGGGAAATTTTGCTTACACTGGCGTAATCTCACTTAATTTCCAGCATTCCACCTTACACTTGTCAAACAAACTGTCAAAGATTTCATCAGTATGCCATGTATAATTGGGATGCTGTGCAGGTGAAAATCCTATTGTGGGAGCAGGGGAACAACACGAACGAATGGAATTGGTTGTTGTTTATGTCACGCATGATTTTGCACTTTTATTTTTTTGCACAAAATGTGTCCTAACGTCCAAAATGGACCCGAGGACGCATTTTACACTAACAAAGCAGTATAAGGAGTCTGGGCCACTATATTGTGTAATTCTGTATAGTTTTCTGGGCATTTCTTTTAACTTTCTCAAAGGAAATTATGTGAATTTCACCCAGGCCTGTTAAGAATCCTTGAAATGTTGGCTATTTTTAAATTTTCTAGAAACATTGTATACCTCGTATTGTAGTTGCACACTTTAAAACCTGTTTCGGAGCAAACACCAGTCCACTTAATATATGTGAGAATATTAGCAGGCTGCAATTCAATGTTGTTTTATGCCATTGAGGGACAGTCACATTTTAACAACTACCTCAGTGTACCAATACCACATTAGTGTGTGGTAAGCCTGCTTGAGTTATATATAGCCTCCTCTCTAACTTATGTTGTTTCTTTATGTATAATTGATGATACGTAATTTTGAGTACATTTTGAAACTGAGTTAGATTATGTTCAACATCCAGGTGTACCCCTCAACCAGCATCTCAACTAGCGGGACATCCACCGCCAACAAGACCCATTCCCCGCCACACTTTTTTCTCTTGCTAACTGTACCAGTAAACAGAAATAAGGAAGATGCATCCACTGCTATGTACTAGGGAAGATGTATCCGCTGCTATGTACTAGGGAAGATGTATCCGCTGCTATGTACTAGGGAAGATGTATCCGCTACTATGTGTAGGTAACCAGAAATATTTTCTATTGTCAGCTGCACACTCTACCCTCTCTCCAAAATCCGTGAGGGCTTAAACACTAGAACACTTTTTATAATAGAATAAAGAAGGAAGACAGAACAGAGGGCGCTCAAGGAAAGACCTAGCTTTTCAGTGTGTCCTTCAAACGACCTTCAGTTCTTAATTTGTGCCTTTTGGAGTTGGATTCCTTGGGCTGGGCATGACTGCTCTTTATACTCCATACTTAAACCCATATGTAGATTAAATTGGCTGAAGGTGCTACCTTTTGTTTATGATGATAGCGTGACGCACACTGTTCACTGACTGGTGCAATGAGTTCTGCCTTGGTATATTTGGCTACCAAACAAGGCACAAAAACTGAGATGGGCGGGGAGCTTCCCTGAGCAGGAAACTATAAACGCAGTCTGTTTTCTGGCATCCTTTAGCTGACGTTTGCGTGCTTATCTAGGAGGAAATGGCTTTAGTAGGAATGTTTCAGTGTGCTTCTCGCTCTGGATGATTGTAAGTTAAAAATAAGCATTGATAATGCATCGGTTTTGCCAAAGAGCTGTTTTCATCAATCATCATCCCAAAGAAGGAAAGAGCTCCCTGACAGCTAACATTCGAGTGGAGAAGATGTGGCGCATCGTCCAGAGCTGCTGATTGGAGAGCTTGGGATCTCGGTTCGAGTCTTGGTGGCGTAGCGCAGCATCCTGTGATTTTATGTCAATTACTTAACTCTCCGGGTGATAAATTGTTATATAAATATGCTGCAATAGTAATAGGCAAAACTTTATGAAAATATAGTTCCACCAAAGTGGATGTTAACAGTATTTCGGGGCGGGAACTGATAAGAGAAGAAGACGAGAAATATGCATTGGTAAATGCAGGAAAATAGGCTACAGTCAATTGAAATGGAGGAAAGGTAAGTAGCACGCACAGGAACCAATAAGAAGACAGGAAACAGAGGAGGCGTAGTCCCTTTTAAGTTTATATTGAAATCAATAGATTTCTCAAGCACAGTGCAAGCTCTATGCAGGCGAAATCTAATGAAAGAAAATGTGCGCTGCTCGTTTGCCTTGAACCAGCGTTCACAGGTCAGTGCACTCACACATTTTTATTTTCCTTAATGCAATACAGAGGAAAATATCTCACACGGGGAGACAGAACGCAATGTAATGGTCAATGGAGCAACATGCAAACACTAAAAACAAATGAATTAAAAGAAACAAAAATGAAAAAGAAACCAGGCCAACTATTCACATAATTCAGTTAAAGGTCATAAGTACACTGACCAGAAGATACACATATCTAGGAACAACCAGAAACGTCATAGGTACATCAATTCGATAAAACTGAGAAAAACAGAAGAGAGAGACCTCTTTGGCCATTTATTACAAACAATACATTCACCAAAGATAAGCAGGAAGTCCCCGGCCATGTGATGGAAGCAGTGCAGACACCAGAGATGAGAAGAAACTCCCTCCCAGGTCGTTCAATGCTCCCCTTAAGACAAATGCAATAAAAGGGAGAGATCTGTCATGAGACAAATACAGGGCTCGAGTCGGGGTACCACGCGGGTGGACGGCAGGCCCGGCTCCAGGAATGTTTATTTGGGTGGGCCAAGGGTGCATTTGGGTGGGCCACTGGGGGACCAATTTGTCGCTTTTTGTGGTAGCCTACACGGCCAAGATTACATCATACCTGCAAACAGTCCCCATGATACAGCTGATAGATTCTGTGTGCATACAGAGCACGTGGTGTTATTTGAAAGTAAGAGCAATGTCTGGACCGCAGTGCAAACCCTCAAATTCCAACAGGCCAGGCCCGATTATACACTTTTTTACCACCCCTCTCCTGTGCACCTTATCTCACAGCTGACTTTGGGCCCCAGCCCCATATCGGCCACCATCCAGCTCCACTTTCATTATTCCCGTAAAAAACATTAGTAGCATCACCTTCAAACTTAAAACATTGACTATAGCAGTAAACATAATTAGTACGCACTTTAAAATATGTTCCACAAGTGCCCTAATTACCTGACTGCTAATTAAATAAAAAGAGAAAGGCCATGACAGGGCCAGCTTTAGCACTAGTGCGAAAGTCGTTTTTGGTGCCCTACCACTGACCTCTTCCTTTGCAAATACCATTACTACCACCCTCCAACAGTGCCCCTCATCACTCCGTATCCTCTCCCCTTCAGACTCCCTCACTACCACTCCCTTCCCTCCATAGTAGCCCCCCCCATGACCTCTTCCTTGGATTCCCTCATTGTCACCCTCCAACAGTGCCCCTCATCTTTACGTAGCCCCTCTCTCATATGCATTTCATTTGTTGTATAGCGCTACTCATATCAGTGTAGGGTGCCACAGTACTTTACATCACGCACATATTATATTGAGACAAGGAATCATACAAGTATGTAAATCAGTCTATAGGGAATGTCAATAAACCAATGAGGATTACAAGGTGTAGGAATCACGTCATCCATAAGGGTGGGCAGTATATTTTAACAGGGTTTGGGCTGGGGAAGCAGAAACTCAGGATTTAAAGCATACCCCAGGGGTTAGGGGTTGGCTTTACTAATAAAAATGTATATCGGCCCAAACTCTATTTAGCAAAATTAAAATAATGAAAGACTGGGAAAGTTCTAAATATATAACAACACAAAACAAAGTGAAGTTCTAATTATACCATTCATGTTTGTATGCAGCTCTATGATGACAGTTCATAGGCCACTGTCCTATGTTAGGAGCATAACTTCTGAACTGCAAGTAAGACAAGAATCTCTGTGACAGCTTTCCACATAAAATACAGTTTATCTGCATTTCAAAACTACCAACACAGGATTGATATCCAGCAGGATCATTAATCACCAGTTATCTTGCCATTTTTATTGTTTTCTTGCATCCCTGATAAAAACGATTTAAATGAAGCATACCAAAGTATGTGCCTTGCTGGGCTTGTGCAGATTTTAAAAATAAGACCAAATAGTAGCACATTCTCTTACCTACTCATATAGTCAAAGTTTGTGTCCTTATCTGATAAGCAGCTGCAGGGATCAGTAAAGGTGAAACAGAATAAACAAACTTTTTTTCTCCAGTGTTGAAATAGAAAAGGAAATATCCTCACAGCAGCAGGAGGGTAGGCAAAAGTTACTCTGTGCCAAATAAAGAATTGTTCCCCTTGCCATGCCCGTATTGTACCTGCAGTACAAAGCCCACCTTTCTAAATTGAGTCTGGGCTTTCTCTCACAGCCATCCCCAATCACGTAACTCCCAGAACAGGAAGAAAAACACTATTCGGAGGAACGTTTTAAAGTATACTACCCATTTTCTATTGGCCTTCGTTCAGTCACTGCGAGGGCCAAGGCTCATGTTTGGGTGGGCCAGGCTCATGTTTGGGTGGGCCTGGCCCACACGGCCCACCTGCTAGAACCGGGCCTGGTGGACGGTGTACCCCCACTTATTTTACCGGGAGCTCGATAACTGGAGCAAATGGAGCCACACATTCACTCTTTGGCCTCTCTGAGGCGAGATCGGAGCTCATTCAGAACGCTGCTCACGCGCTGGCTTCTCTGATGCAATCACATCTAAGGGGTGAGCGAGGGGAGGCAATGAGTCTGATGGTGCAAGCCACCTTACGTGACGTCACTTCCTGTCGTGACGTCAACGTCCCCCAACTTCTGTTTTTTAGGAATTGTGCCCTGGACAAATACCACTAGGGCAAGGTGGATAGAAAGGAGTTCAAGTGAGATGTGATTAAAAGAGACGAGCGGGATGCCCTGTCACAGGGACACTGGACAGGGGTGAAAGAGGGCTCTCTAACTACAATTGTTTGATGTATTGTTACAATAAAAAACATGCTAAAATGAAACCACTCGTTCATAATCACGAGTTTCCCCTTCAAAGCTTGACAAGGCCCATCATCAGGTGTGAATCACACAGGTGCCACTCAACGGTCAGCACTCGATACAGACCGGAGACCGTGCTGAGGGCTGGCTTATTATAAAATACATCACTCATGTACCGCTGATACTTAGCCTTTGTGCTTCGGGGTTACGCCCTTTTACTTTTAATTGGGTAATATTAATAGCTAGTATCTACAGAGCGTAGAAACCCCCGAAGCGTAGTATTTAGCACTATAGAAATAAGCAAGCAGTTATTTTGGTTACACCATCTAGTCCTTCCGGCGCGAGTGCGGCTCTGCTAGGTAACACAAGTCGTGTTGGTTTTGCAGAGCTGTACGAGCACAGCAGGAGCCAGTGTGTGTTGAGGGGGGGGCACCTGCCAGTAACAGAAGTCATGCAAGTGAAGCAGTGTCGTGTGGCTTCACTAACACAAGTCACACAAGCATAGGGTGACCAGATTTTTAGAAAGAAAAACCGGGACAAGCCAGACATAAAAGTAGGACTAAAGCCTTTAGCCTTAGTTTTATGTCTTGCCTGTCCCAATTTTGCACGCACACACACAATGTGTGTGTAACGTTTGACTGTGTGTATACATGTTTGACACACATTTACAAGCTTCGCACACATGAGTACATAACATTAGCTAGAAGCACAATAGGTGACATGGAGCGCACTGCCCAAGTGTACATCACACGGGGCTGACGGCCATGACACCCCCAGAAGGGCCATCAACAGAGCGCTCGATGGTAATGTGCTCCGTCACCACTGGCTTAAGCAGCTTTTAAATAAAGGGCCTGCCCTTGAAGGGGTTGTAACTTGTAAGGGCGTCCGCAGGAGGTGGTCTGTGCCACAGGTGGCTTGCGGCTCACGGGAAGGCTGCGCTGATGAAAGAGCAGCGATGCTATTGACGCACTTATGCCCGTAGTGTGAATGAAACTAGCCAGCTTCGTCACCTGTGCGAGCGGATGTCGTGCTCGCAGCTCGTAATCGTAAACCAAACAAGTTAGTGGGGAAGGCGCGAGGGAGGGATTAGTGATCCGTTTCAAGGCAGTAGCTTTTAAAGCCTCCTCGAGGAGCGGCCGCAACCCGAGCCTCCAGGTCGATGCGCAGATCGAAGTCGCCAACATTCGTAACCGGCGCAGGCTCCGCTCCGTCTGGTGCAGAGAGCCTGTGACCTTGGGCAAGATCTATGAGGAGCCGGTCACGTCCTGGGCCTGGCACGCGAGCTCTCACAGGTTTACGGTGTGTCTGGGAAGAATCGGTGGGGAGGTGGCAATATAGACGCGGGCCTACTGCTCTTAAATGTATTCGTTTATGTATTTATTTTTAAAGGACCACCTTCTCCGGAAGGAGCTACAATCCAAAAACAGTAGGAAAAATAATCAGAAAAGGAGAACAAAAAGAAAAGGAGAACATACAGAGGTCAACAACCGCGGTAAGTCTTTAACGTGCGTCTGGACTAAGCATGGTCCATAGTCCAATGAAGACAGCTGGACGAACATTCCATACCTTAGACCGTGGGTGCTTGCAACCATTTACCCAGGGGCCACACACAGTATGGCCTGTGGTGGGTCCAAGGGTCAGCACAGTGGGAATGGGGCTTTGTGGAGGGTTTAGTTGGCAGACGGGAAGCGAATCATATACATGGTGTGGTCAGTGAGCCATGGAGTATTTTGAGGGTTTAATTCTATACTGCCCTCTAAATTAAGCCCCTAGTCTGTAGAAGAGTCATAGATTTGACTAGAAATGTGGGGCATAGATTAACTTTTTAGTCCTGTCGTTCCCTAGGTGTTTTAATTTAGATTTAGACGATCCAGAAGGAGGGAATAAATTTAGGTCGTTTTGGGATTCTCAACTATTAGTATTTGAAGTAATGGATTTTATCTGCATCTTAGTATTGAACATGGTAAAACTATGTCTGTTTAAAAAAAATACTTTTTTAGTGTCAAAACAGTTATGTGTATTTATTGTACTTTAATGCGTTTTGATTAATGCAAATAAAGTTTGTATGACTGACTGATTGACTGACTGACAATACTGTGTTATTCTGCATCTGAATTGCTATCTCTCAATTGATTCGTGGGGTAAGCCTTCTTTACATGCAATAGCTACCTTGGGAGAGGCAAGTGTAAAAAGGAAGTAACTTGATAAATGAATTGAAATGAAAAAGAATTGCACAATGTGAAACCAGAAAACCCAGGATGAATCCTGGCTTCCCTACTCAACCAAATTGTTTTATCCTAGGCAATTGGCTAATTTCACTTTACCTTCTTTTTTGTCATTATGACATATAAGAGCACCTTGAAATGCACAAGTTCAGGATATATACTGAACAAAACCTTCTCTTTTGTTTTATTCAGTAAACTATACTGCTGTCCATGTATAATAACAAAGCAGGCCACCCAGAGATGTCCACACAACAACTGACTTGCCTCTTAGCTCCCTATTGGCATTGTTGTCAGGGTGTGAGGAGGCATGACTATTTCTACACTCAGTTTTGAAAACGGTCTGTTAAAAAAAATACTTCTGGATGCACTTATATATTCTGATGTACTAAGGTGAAACGCCTGCGCATGTTAATTAAATACACTTTTGTAATTTTGAAGAGATTTTATCATATTTTACACAGTTTTTGCAAGATGTCTTGTAAAAATGAATGTGTTCCTAAAGTTACGTTTTGCAGGACACCTTATGTGCTAATTTTCTTTTACTTCCCTTAGCCTGTAAATAAATGCTTGCCCGCTTAATTAACATCTTTTTGGTTAGTGCTTTCTGAAGTAAACAACAGCCCAGTGCATTCAGCTGGGGGCTGCATATGAAGGTCAATACGGCCGCTTGCAGCACCCGGGCTGTACTTTGAGTACCACTGCCTTAGGCAGCCCTTAATTTGAGTCGGTGGTTGCAGGTGGGACCCACCGCCACTTGGTCACCGGCAATTATTTTTCCTCATCAAACCTTGACCCAAAACAAAAAAGAGAAAAACACAAAAGGAAGAAAGAGGGAGTAAGACAGAAAAAACACAGTGTCAAAGACAGAAAGCAGAAACGACAAAGAACATGCAGGAGTGAGACAGAGGAGCAGGGAGTGTCGAGTGATGGGTTAAAGATGGCTGAAGGGGACTTAAGACTAGGAAGCCTTGAAATTCGGCACCACGACCTTCCGCAATGCTGGCAGCAGCTCTGGTGCAAAAGTTCAGGCCTCTGCACTTATTATTTTACAAAGTGAGCATTGACCTCAGGTTCTTGGATATGGAAAGTTTCACTCCCTCAAGCAAGCGCTTGAAAACAAAGACTGCCAGGTCTCAGTGTTCTCACAGGGACATGCAGGACCATCACATTGGAAAGAAGCTGGACCATTCCTGAGGAACGTGCGGAGGATGTCACAAAGCATCTTGAACTGATTTGTAGTGATCTGGCAGCTAGTGCTGCCACAGATGAGATGAAACTTAAGAAGCACTCTAGCAAGTTAAAGAGCATTTTTTGAATGGTTGGCAGTGAAGGAGCATTTGTGCCCAAGCACTGTGCTTGGCCATAGTTGAAGTTCAAGAAATCTCTTGTGCCAGTGATTGGGGCATGTTTTCCATCGGTGAAAAGGGATGGCTCTTCCACAGTTGCTCCAGGGGCAGCATTTAGGAGGTCCTTCAGCAGGCAGGGGGTGTGGGGGTTGGTGTGTGGCTGCACGGAGTGTCTAGAATCGGGCCTGCGAATGCTGCAGATGAGCTTGGGAGTTGTGCTATGCGGTGGTAGGGCAGGAGAGTGGTTGCTTATTGGCACCACATAGGGTTGAACTGAGACACATGAAAGAAGCCTACTAGGTTGGGGTGCAGCTTGTGCAGCTGGTGTATGCTGCCCCCTTACCACTTTTGCCCCCCTTTTATCTGCTCTCCTCCTTTAAAGACTGTCTCCATAGACCACCTTAGATCCAAGGCAGTGCATCAGAGAGAGCTTGCCACCTCTTTGGCTGTGCCACCAAATTGAATCATACCCATTTGACGGGCAGTCAGAAGTTAAAGGTCTAAGCATAATAGCTGTCGATACCCCTATATGCCAATAAGGCTTTATTTGGGTCCAACGCGCATCCAGGGGTAAAGCCTGGCCAGCCCCCCATTAACACAACTCTTTCTTTGTATCAGATGAGAAATCTGGAGGAGTTAAAAGTTACACATTGCCACACCAACCACAAAAACTATCATAATTGGCTGAAATCAAGGAGAAAAACACTTTGAGTTACTGGAAAATATTGCACAAGACCTTCGTATCATTGAATGCAGTGGCAATGATTAAGAGGAAGGCAAATATAGGAAAAGCTCCGGCTACGTCAAACATGGAGAAGGGCAAAAATCACTTGGACAGTAAGGAATTAAGGGGAAGTTCCCCTCCGTCGCCAAAAATCTCAAGGGCCGTTAACTTGGGCAAACCTCCACAGAGCTCAAGAAGCTGCAGAAGGCAAGCAGCCAATGCCATTACAGTATCCTTACAGAAAATGGAAAAAGGAAATCTTTCCAGGGGAAGCCTGGACCTCCTGTTGAGTACATCTATTCCTGTTTTCTTCGAAGTAGAATAATCAACTGGGAAAATATCATCAGACAACAACCAAAGCTTCCCCCTTATTAATTATATAAATGGCAATACATCCAGGATGAGCAAATAGTTGTCCCGCAGACAATTAATTTGAGATTTTTATTAACAAACAATATACAAAACTTATCTTAAATACATCTTATTTAATTACTCCATGTTTGCTATAAACAGTAGCATTCATTTAAATAGTCACACATCATAGATAAATTGAAAAGAAGAGCCCACTGGACATGAAAATACAACACAGAACACAGAGAAACACTCAGAAAGTAAATGTGCACATGACAACAGAACAAAACAAATTCAAACACTAAACAGTAATAGACAACAATACATATATGCACACCAAAGCAATTCAACAATATTGCAATGGGAAACGATAAAATTGAGCTAACAGAACAACATGCCGCTAACAGAACAACACACCGACGCGCGTTTCGGAACACTGAAGTATATGTACAATTCCTTCTTCAGGGCGTAGAATTCATAAGTTCAGTTATTACTGTTTATAGGAAACATGGAGTAATTAAATAAGATGTATTTAAGATGCGTTTTTTATATTGTTTGTTAATAAAAATCTCAAATTAATTGTCTGTGGGACAACTATTTGCTCATCCTGGATGTATTGCCATTTCTATCATTAATAAGGGGGAAGCTTTAGTTGTTGTCTGATGATATTTTCCCTGCTCTCTTTCCCCACATTGAGACTCCAGGGATCCTCTTCTCTTTCTTTGGAATACTCAAATGGGGCCCTAAACCTGAATAAAAGTAGGCACAGTCACTCATGTCAGAAGATGGGTGAAATAAGTTCAATAATTCAACTATCATCAATGATATTAGGCATACCAGTTTCTCAAAACATGGAGAAAAAGGGAGCACAAATGACCGGGCCTTATCACTCAAAACACCCAACTACCCAACAAAGTGAACAAAGTGGAATAGTTATTGCACTGGTCCATAAAGCAAGCAGATACGAGTTAGGGGAGGTCCAGCCTCCCTCCAGGACAAGTAAGCCTGAATGTTCAATCTCAGACCGTATACCTCCAAACATTGAGACACCTGGAGCAATTTCAGCCTTTGCAAAAGAGCTCTAGCTACTCGCTGCTTGACCGCGTCCTCATCGAGGACAAACTACTAATTTTTATTTATTTATTTTTATTTGAAAAGTTTTATATAGCGCTGGCTAGACCCGGAGGTATCAGAGCACTTTACATGAGGATCAGAGAGTTACAGGTTGCATAAATTACAAAGCCATGTATAGACATAGGAGAAAAACATGAGATTACACAATGATATGAATTATTAGCGCATACACACGTCTTATGGGGAGTGAAAGGTAAAGGGAGAAAGGTAAAACAGGGGTAAGGAATGCAGGTAGGAAACACAACGGGGGGACGAGGAAAACAATGTGCGATGTCCGGCCGAGGGGTGAACCACAGCCAAACTCATCTATAGCTGCTAATATCAATCAACTCCTCACTGATGGCAGCCAAAAATGCCTTGACCTGGCAGTCACACAAACTGGAAGTTCAGATGTGCAACTATACAAGTAATGGCCCTCAAAATGGCAGAAATGGCCAAGAAAATTGATGAGACAGATAAAAGAGTTGTCACTAATGAATACCTTTGCCCCGATATAATAGAAAAGTGGTCCACTCTACCAACAATTCTCTCAACAATGGTCGCTGATCTGAAAAAATATAACCGGCCAGGAGCACAAAGTACTGGGGAAGTGGAAGGCAGAAATAACAATCCTGGGGGACTGACAGTAATGCGACATAAGGATAATCAGTCACACAGAGGAGACAGTCTAATTCCAGCTTTAGGAATTTAACCATTCTGTACCAACCCGAGGAACAAGCAAAAAGATCAAAGGACAATCATGCTGCAGGGAACAGCAAATGACCGATCAAACACTTGGAGCTGAATGACCGCAAACTTCACTTGGGAAAACTTAGACAACCCTAGCAATGACCACACGGCCGTGGGAAGCACGACTTACCAGGCTGAAACATCAAAAATAATATCATGGAATGTAGGAATCACCAAGATCTTACAAAGTAAGGTAGCACTCACTTTACCGAATGAAGCAGACGCTGTCTGCCTCCAAGAAACCTAGTGAATTACACCTACTCTTTTACCAGGCTTTGCGGAGATCCATAAGCCAACAAAAAAGGTCCATCTATTTGGAAACCAAACCGGTGGAATATCGATATACGTAAAGCATTCAGCAAAACTTACCATCACCGAAATAAAAGTCAAATCAGATATGTTGCAAGATGGTATTGTTGAAGGGTACAGAGCTAATGGAGGCACGCTGCCAATCCTAATAATAAATGCATGTCCTAACTTCCACGGTAGACGGACAGCGGAAAAAATAGAAAAGGTGATTGCCCTCCTGGAGGAATTAATCAGTATGCAATTGTAATGGGTGACTTCAACATGCATAGCCCGGGAGAGGATAGCACCGGCACAAAGACATCCTGTTAAATGAGCCAGAGATTTAACACCTTTCTTAACACTTATACACGCGAATCAGCTCGGACCACTGTGATGAAAAACCAACCACTTATCAGTCACTCCCACTCTTTCAATAATTCAACCACAATTGATTACATCTTTCTGAGCACCAGCCTGAGTGAAGCCTTGCTGATGAAAGGATCCTCAACAGATTATCATCAATTGAACAAACAGAAGGTGTAAAATATTATATGATAACGTGAAGGATAACATGGACAAAACTAATTTCAGTGAGCAAAGAGGGCCGGAAAGGTCAGTGGGAGGGCTAGTTAACCGAATTGCAAAATCAGGATATCATCAAAGGTTGGTCCAACTTGGTCTCTGATTTGCGATCCTTCTTATTAGGAATCTGCCGATACAAACCCAACAAGCCAGATAACCACACTCTGGGCCTCGTGTGGGAGGTCAAAATAAGTACCTGCAATCGAAGGGGAGCTATAAAGGCAAATAATAGATTATGAAGAACCACTATCCAGCAGGAGCAGGCAATGGATACAAAAAATCACAAACATCTTGTATGGGCCCATAAGGAAAAAACAGGAGGCCAAATGGGGCAATTTTTTTTAACCTAATTTCAAGAAACAAACAGCAGTAATTTTGGCATTATAAACACTTTATGTCACAGTAAGAGCGAAAGGTGGAATTCGGTATCAGCCGATAAATGGGTAGCTCATTTCACAACCTTATACACTAAGAAACCTGATAAACATTTGGGCCAAAGACAGTCCTCATGGACCCTGTTTGTGGCAATAGACACCAAAGAGATCATACAAACTACAAAGAATAAACACGCATTGACGGACGACCAGGCAGTAATCAAAGTGCTGAAGAAGATCTGAAGGAGCAGAGCACCGGGTCTCAATGGCCTGCCCGGGTCTCTATTTAGAGACGACCCTCCTTTTTGGGTGGCAGTCCTTGCCCCGGTAATCTCGGAGTATAAAATAAACGGAGATGTTCCAGACTCATGGCGGGCTCCCTACTTCAACCGATTCATAGGAGGGGGGATAATACCTACCCCAAGAATTACAGGTCGATTGCATTATTAGACATAGAGGGGAAGCCTTATGCAAACACCTTACTAGAAAAGCTATTTAAATAGGTCACAGAAGAGGGGCTGCTTCCATTCTACCAAACTGCAAGGGAGGATCGACGGTAGATAATACTGTGGCCCTCTCCTATATTCTCACCGAGGAGCCGCTCCTGACAGCCTGCCAATTTTAAGTGCTTCATCTACTACTCTGTCACCTTTGATGGAGTGGTACGCAATAAACTTTGGAAGAAGCTGTAAAATTGGAACATACCAAATAAACTGCTGCGAGCCATTATGTCACTCTACACCAAGATATAGGTATGCGTAAAGCTCTCCAATGAAACTTCCGCCTCAAAACTCACAACTGAGTGCGGGCTCATAAAGGATGTGCTCCTGCCCCATTTTTATTTAATTTGTACACAGTGGATTTGGGCTCAGCATTATCAGGAGCTAATCTGGCTACCTTGAGGATAGAACAAAAAAAATATTCCTTATGCAATACGCTAATTATCTCGTCCTCTTAGAACACCAGGATTCCAGAAGGGACTGGATGCTTTGAATAAATACAGTGTAAAGAATGAACTCGTCACCAACTCGAGTAAAACAAAAGAGGTGATCTTTGAGTGTAACCCAAAAAAAGGGCCCAGAAGTGGAGACTTGGGTCTCAGAAGATAGAGTGGGTCCCAAACTACAGTTACCTTGGCACATGGTTCAACAACATAGGGGAAACCCACCACACACCAGCAAAGGATAAAGACAAAAGGAAAAACTGTGATATACGCCCTCTGCAAACTAAACACCAGCCTCCTCAGCCCCATGTCTGAGGCCATCAGGTGGGCGATAAAAGCAAAACTCATGCCCACTGTCAGTTATGCCCAGCAAGTGTTTCCTGGCTTACTTGCGGCCGAAGCAGATAAAATACAATGCATGGGAAATAAGCGAATCTTTCAATTACTGCCATACACGCAGAACTCACTGATTCGTTTGGAATTTGGTCTTGTAATATAAATACTCAAATGTATGGGCCCCACACGCAAAATACTTTTTCCAGCTTTGTACAACACCCGACGCTGCTTTCTGAAGTCAATCTTTCTATATCATGTTGTCAGAACTGTCGCAGAGGTGCAAAGCCTTCTATTTTCCATGGAAACTGCGTCGCATCTGGCAAAATTTGGCAAATTCATTTATTTGGAGTGGACATTGCTAAAGGCCGGCTACATGAATTGCACCTTGAGGGTCTGAAGTAATTTTCTTCTCTTCCAGGTTACAGCCGACCAATCAAACATGCTTTTGAGTAAGGCCTACGTGATCATCAACCAATGTAATAGTAGCACCAGTCTTGTTTGAGGCTGAGCCCTCTCCGTAAACAGCTGCACAGTGCACTATGCACGTAAGATCCATAGCGGCAGCCGGATGTTTATACTTAGATTTTTATTCCAATGTTTTTATATGAACTGAAACTGAATCTTAGACCTATAAACGTTTACTGTTTTTTTTTAATGGCATATGTTTTTTCTTTTTTCTTTTTTCTTTCCTGTAGTTGGGATTGTTCCCTTGTTTTTATGCAATGGTTTTAAGTAGTCATACAATAAAAAAAATCATTAAAATGTATTCATTCACTAATTACAGATCAACAGGGATACTCCCACTGTTGAACTGCACTGTCTTTAAACTAAGATGGACTTGAAATTAAGGTGCTCCAGAATGGAAGTCATAACTATCCATGCTGGAAGCTGTGGACAGGGGCGTTTGTCCATAGGGACAAGGGGCCGTTGACCCCCTGACCTCCCCACTGCATCACAGCAGTTCCGTGGTACAACCTAAGGCTATGTTAACTGAACTGCGCGTGTCAGATTGGCTGGTGATATCACCGGGTCAGCCTGATATGTGCAGTTCAGGCTTCTACAATCAGCAGCTGAAAGACAGCTGAAAAGCAGAGGCATAGCCCCGTAGGTGTCTGATGGAGCGCTGTGTTTGCCTCCTTCAGCCAATCCTAGCACTGCTCTTATGCTGTTTAGCATTGTAAGCAACAAGAAAGAAGGGCTTGGATTGGCTTGGATAAGTATGTCCAGCAAAGCAGCACGAGGCAGGAGGAACTTCGGGTGTGTTTGCAGCGAACGTGTATTGCAGAAGATCATCAACCAAGGTAAGTTTATTTTTACAGGTTTTCATGTTATTATTTGTGTGCCCCACCACTTTTAAAATGTAGCATCTGACACTTGCTGTGGAAGTGAACATGTGCCAATTTTTTCACTTTGTAGCCAGGGCGGGGGACAAGGGAGTTGAAAAGTCCAATGTGCCATTTGGCTGAAGAATAGGGGATGTGTCTGCATTAGGACAGATGAGAAGGCCTACAATCATCTCTAGTAACTGTCCTCTACCGACAGTAAGTATCAAAAGTTATATGCAGAGTTTGAAAGAAACATATTGTGATGACGCTAGTCCAGCACTGCCGTTCCACAATGACACTAGCGTGCAACTTTTTACTTTTCCTAATGGCATTTCTTCCATCGCTATGAACAAGAGGCCAGCCAGAAGCCAGCTGAAAGGTGTAGACACTGTCCGGTCAAGCAGTGCTCAAGTAATCCTCCTTTCATGCCCAGTGAGTAGTGTCCTTGGGAGACTATGGGTGACTGCCTACTGAGTGGCGGTGTAGTTTTAATGCCCTGGACTAACTGTGTTCTTGACTGCGATGTCTATCGACCAACTTCCCTTGTTGAATCCAGTGTGGCCATTGCACTGGATGACTGTCCCCCGTACAAGTTTGAGCGAAGAGCGGCATAGAACATCTATTGGTACATTAGATAAGGGTTCCCTTAGGTGGGCATCTTTGCCAATACTCTATATATCTTGGAGCCCGTCCATTACTGTACTTAAATACAGGGACCACAATGGTTCTCTTCAACTCATCTGGTACCATAACCACTGGAAAGAACCCTGCGGACCAGAGAGCCCTCCTGCCTGCGATGGGCGCAAAGTGCTGCATTTGAAAGTGTGTCCAGACCCAGGGATGTGGACCAGTTAAAAGGCAAAATCAGCTCACCTTCTAGAGACACTAAATATGTTCAATGGTGGCAGATGCCCACAATTGATGGTTTCTCCTCACAATTATTATAATTTTAACACACTTTAGGTATGTACTGCTCCCGTATGTTTCCATTAACAGGCATCACCTCCATCTTCTTTGGTTAATTAGCTATTTTCCAGAACAAATTATTGTCTGTGGCAATCAACACATCGCGCAACCTTCCCCACATTTTAGACTGGCCTTCATACTTCTTGTATTTGTTACATTTTACGCATTACTGTTGCCAAATTGTGAATCTGAGTGCCTTTGATTATGCACCACAGACATGCTCTCATTTCCATCCACATGGTTCTCATTTGTCATATCCATCCACAGCGAGCTCTGGCACCAAGCAATAATGGTGAAGATAAGTCACCTCTTCAGAATGGGAGATGGGTAACATCTTAGGATGTAGAATACAGAACCTGGCACTCCAGTATTAGGCCAAGTTTACGGACCTGTATAAGATCTGGCAAGGAGAGAGTGGCTTCTCACAAGAACCCTCTCATTGGCCATTTGACGTCATAGAGATAACAGGTCCCGGAGAGATTTAATGATGTCCACTCGGTAGGAAGAGGGAGCTGACATAGGGCAAGGAATACTCGCCATTAGATATTTCTTCGCCTTCAAAGTTACACCAATCACAGGGCTTATTTCCTCAGTATAGTGCCAAGGAGGGTGCCTGCCACTTTGTAACAACTTTGGAAAACAATCTCTCTCAATGCCAAGCTGAACTAATCGCCGATGTCTCTTGCAGATGTCCCTAGCGGACAAATAACTGTTAGCCAGGAATGAGATAGGCAGTCTCTTGAATTAGTTCACAGAGAAAGTTGTATTCTCAGGCTTGCTGCAGAGACCTGACCCTGTCTTGCGGGTTTGTTTCCAAGTGCCTCGCAGACCTGAGAAGAATGCCAGATAGTTGTGGCTCCATCTTTCAGAGGATTGAAGTGCTCATCAGAACCAGTGAAGAGGTCCCTCCGGGAAACTTATTAAGAAACTTCTCAAACCTCAGAAAAGTCTCAGAGCGCTCTTCTCAGAAACACAGGAAGAGAGGGATAGCAACAAATTCTACTAAAAAAATGTGTTATTTAATTATCACTAAAAAGTTCATAAGTAAAAATGGTAGAAATTGGTATAAAAAAACAACTGGGTTAATAAATCTTTAATAAACCGTTTCACTACACCTTTAATTTAAGACAAATAGGAAAATTCCTCAGAGAGTGAAGTATCCACTTGATGGCACACCTTGAGTCCTGCAAGAACCTTGGCTTGCGGTCGGTTCTGATATTTAACTTGTAGCCAAAATGGTTGCCGCTTTCTCCTCCTATTTCTGATGAGTAAAATTCTGCATACATTTCTTCATTGTCTTTCTTCTGCTAATAAGTATTACTGCAAATGTGGATTACGCCTGCATTATGGAAATGCATTTTATCTACGCGTTCCCAAACTACTCTTATCCAGTCTCCAGTTTATTCAGAAAAAAAATGCAGAAGCGGGTCTGTTATCTGGGCATGCAAAGTTTTGCCATGATTTCCCTCTTCTGAATCTTCTGATCACAACTAGCATTCCCTTTAAATTTATATACATTGTGCAGAGCGCAATATAGTGCAATTCGTTGTTCGGCGTTTGGTGTTGTACAAGCGTGAGTGTTGTATGTGGCTGTGTTTACTCTGCTCAAGCCCTCCGCTTCCATGGCCAATGCAGACGCTGATGTTCTGCTGGGTCTTGGCTTCCTCTGCTTGGAACAGCCTTCACAGAACCCACGGCTAATTACAAACCATCTGTGCTTTCATAAACAACTGAAACCCTGGCTCTTCTGCGCCGCTTATTGTGATGAGTTTGAGGATACTAATCTTTCTGCAGTGAAGTGAGGATGCTGTTTAGCATTCTTGCAGTTGTCCTGGTGTAACCCACTTGAAAACACCCAAAGAGACCCTTCAAGTCCATGACACTCGAAGATGGAATTATGGTCTTTGACATATATTGAATTTTGATGAGGTTCCCTTGCTGGCCTGAACCCTACCTATGCAAAGCCTCAGACCCTGGCTGACTGTCCTGCCTAGCACGGATTCTTTGTAATGCAAGTGACCTTGGCATGTGTTTCTGAAAACAGCCTGTTATGTTCTTGAAGGGAAGATGTCTGAATATGGTATTTGGATAGGTGGTGTCGCATACAGCTATCCACTGTCTGCCAAGCCAGTGCAGTGACATGAGCCCCTCCTGCAGGAGTCTGAGCTGGAATAGTAATATTCATATTATTATTCAATATTTCTGAGAAGTTGGGCTGTTCTGAAGTGAAGCAAAAGTGGGGAGTACTTGCACTGCCTCTATTCTATACATGGTTTGATTAAAGTTTCTTGTGCCTCCTGGGTATCATTCTCCGAACAGAATGATTTGACTTAAACCAACATACTGCACCCCCACTGCCTGTGGGGTGGGTCCCCAGGGTCACGAGATGACCTCCAACTGGAGGTTGTTTGATTTCCAAATTATATAGGTAATCCTTTTGTTTGAAAATGTTTTCAACCAGATGTTTCAATTCATACGTTTTTTATTTTAATCCTTATATCAAACAGTTTGAAAAACTGCATATTAGCTACGTTTTGTAAACTTCATTATGGTGAACAAAGGTTATTTAATTGTTGTTACAGATCATCCCCAGATGAAGGCCACACTAAGGCCGAAATGCATTGGGAATTGAAAATGTCGTGTGTAAAAGAATGAACTGCGGTGAAAATAAACTAAAGCGGTTCTATAAGGATTAAAATAAAAAACGTATGCATTGAAACATCTGGTTGAAAAATTATTCAAACAAAAGGATTACCTACATAATTTGGAAATCAAACAACCTCCAGTTGGAGGTCATCGCGTAGCCCTGGGGACACACCCCACAGGCAGTGGGGGTGCTGCTCTGAAATGACCCATGTCCAGTCCCCAATGGTGAACAGATGACATAATGATTTCCTTGGCTGAGCTTTGATAGTTTGGTCAGTACAACAACAAACCAAATGACCATGAGGAAAAATCAGAAAAAGGTTTCCCCCACTTCTGGCACAGAGCTCTGGCACGAAGGTTTAAGGCGGGATGGACGAATCTTCCTACTGTCCCATGGCAGATAGTAAAACTTATTTTTGCAGATTGAATTGACGTTTGCTCCCCTTTAGTGTTTCAGGAGCATTCTAAGCTGCCAGTGGGCCAATTAATTAGAGCTAGTACAATATTGTTGGATGGATCTAAGCTGACCCCTGTAATGTTCTGCTGGACTCACCGCCTACCCTTATTCTGTGATATTTCCAGTGCCCAGTGGCACTCACACTCCAAAATGAGCTATACTCTTCACCTCAAGACATGACTGAAGCTGAGGAAATCTTCAGTCTGTCTCAGTGCACTCCACCCACTGCCAAGTAGCACAACAAACTGCACTTCAAAGGAGCCCAGCACCTTCTGCTCATACACTTCCAAGAACTCAGCTTGGCTGTTGGAAAGACTGGATCTGAAACGGGCCAATTCTGGAAATAGTGGGCAGATGATTTCACTAGCTAATGTCCCCTCTCCTCTTCCTGGCTATTGTAAGTATTCAATGTAAGAATAAGCAGCATATTTTCGTCCAACAGAAAGTTTATGAAATGGCATGGGGTGAAGCTGCCGGTCAAAGCATGTGGCATTTACTTTTTTGTTCGATCAGATTTCTGGCATCTAACAGTCGTGAGTGAGACGCTGGCAGCTGTGTGAGCATATTCCAGCACTTCAGAAGCTTGGTGCCTTTGTTTCCCTTATGGAGCCTGCACATTTGCGAATTCGTATGGATGGCCAGACTCTCTATTGCTATGATGGTCAAAAAGACCAGGAACTCCTAACCAAGTGGCAACCGGGGGGCTGAGGCTGCTTAACTACTGATTCTTTTGTTGTTCAGGATAAAGAGCTTCCTCATCTTCTAAATTATTTTGGCCTTTAATCTGGGTGGGGTAAAATCAGTTTTGATGTCTTGTCAGGGGTGGACTGATTCTGCTTGTTGCTTGGATGGCTAAGGGCAGCTTTGGTGGGGTTAGTGGCCTGACAGTTTGGTCTCTCTTCGCTCTGTAGGAATTATCTCATATTTTTCTTAGTTTGACTTTTTAGTTCTTTTTTTGGGGGCGGGGGGATTGTTTCATCTTGGGTTGGCTGTTAAATCTATGTTATACTTTCTGGGTGTAGGAGGCGGACCATGTGCCGTTTTGCAAATGGGCCTCATTAAAAAACTACCCAGGGTAAGGGGCATGGGCCCTAGATGTGTGGAGCACAGCATTGGGGTGGGGTAGCTTGCCCCTATGGGATCCAGGGAGGTCGGTATAGGTGGGTTAAGGGGGTAGAGGGGTAGTGGATGGGCTTTATTTCAGGTAATGTGGAGAAAGGCAGTTTATGGTGAATAAAATGTGTATATCTTAATTTGGCAGAATATTTATGGAGCTGGTGTTTTTCAATCTATAAGGTGGCGCAGTAGCCCGTAGATTCTGTGTTGTAATGGCAACAGCTAGTGATGGCAGTAGTCTGGTTAGCAGCTGCATATTCTATCATGGAACATCAATGGGGCTAAATCACCACATAAGCGTAAACTCGAATGGGAAGAACTGAACCCGCTTAGGTCACAAATCCTATGTCTCCAGGAGACTCATCTGTCTTAGACTGAGGGTAAACTGTTAAAAAAACTCGGCTATCAGACCTTATACCTTTCTTGTTTTACTTCCGCCCAGAGGAGGGTGGGGGGGCCGCACACCTGGCACTGGATAGCAGGTGGGGGGTTCTGCAACAAAAGATGGATCGAGTGGTGCGCTGGTTGTTAGCGAGGATTCAGAAGTACAGAGACCGCTTTACTATCTGTGTCCGATATGGGCCGAATATGGATGACCCGAAGGTTCTGGAATTTCTTTTATCCTAGTTACACCTTTGGGTCCCACTTTATATTGTATGTGGCGATTTCAATATGACGCTGTGTCCTAAAAATGATTCGCCATCCCAGTTGGTGTCCACAGACCAGTTTTTTAATGACCCAGTTTGACGGGGCAAGCATTGGCTTTGGGGCGGTTCATCCATTAATCTCCTCATATGCTCTGGTCGATCTCCGGTATTTCAAGCATTCTAAGGAACTGGGGTTTACGTTCTATTCTGCGTCCCATAAAGCTATGTCAAGGCTCAACATGTTCTTGGTTAGCAATACTCTGGTTTCCTCTTCAAGGATTACACATAACCCAAGGGTTCTGTCTGTCCATAATGCTTTGCCGTTTTCTATCCAACTTGGGGAGTCTACTCAAGCATCAGGCCTTTGGACATGGACATTCAAACGTAGGTTATTGTTTGAAAATGGCTATGTTAGCACTATGAATGAGCATTTAAGACAATTTCTCAATTTTAACATCAGATCAGCCCTACTCACGGTGATCTGGGATACTCTCAAAGCTTTATGTCTTGGATGGACTCTCCAATTCTCCTCTTGTCAACGAAGGATGGCATTGATGGAGGAAATGGGGACTCAACGGATTCTCAGTTCCTTAGAATCCGACCTGGGATATTGTCTCAGGATGAAGGACGGGCCTCCGGCCGACCAGCTTCTGGAACAGTTCATCGTTCTTAGAGCCTCTCTTAAAAAACAAATTTGGGATAGGGCGGACAAAAATGGTAGGGCCCGGCAGATGACCTAATTTGAAAACAGTGAGAAAATGGGGCAAATCTTATCATTTAGAGTAGGATATAGATCTAGCCTGAATACCATCCAGCAGATCAGGGAGGAGAATGGGTCTCAAGTTGCCAATCCAACTTCTTTTAAAAAAAACTTTATTTACCATTTTAAAATATCGTTAACAAACGTATAATAGTTACTCAGTGCAGCAAAATAACAATTACAAGAAGGAGTGACAGCGTTTCATTCATACAACATTCTGTGAGCGCAAGTCTGTAAAGACCAAGTGACCAAAAAACATTTAGACAAAAGTTGCCAATCCAACTTCAGTGTGTAAAGTCTTTCATGACCTCTGTAGAGTGGACTACTTCCTTCGACTGAGGACATCTCATGATTCATTCAGCATCATCTAGATCATAAGGCAACCCCCACCCAGCGGTTTTAGTTGGATGCACCTATTATTCTTCTCGAGGTTAAAGATTCCGTTAGTTCTCAGGCTGGTGGGAAGGCCTCTGGTCTTGACAAGATACCTTTGGAGCTATATGCCTCCTTCTCATAGACTCTGACTCCAGTGTTAAGGGCCTTGTTTAATTATTTTGATCTATTGGATAGAGTTCCTAAGTCTTAGAGGGAGACAAACATTGTCATCTTTCCTAAAATGGGGAAAGATCCTACACTCTGTGGGTCATACCACCCTATTTCCTTGATTAACGCTGATTCTAAGATCTATACTCACGTTCTTGCAAATCGGCTGTCTGTAATCATTTTGGAATTGGGGGACTCAAACCAGCCTGGTTTCATTCAGGCTGGGACACAACATCACATGTCAATATGGCAATTACGGCCTTGGAGGTAGCCTCTGTTGGAGATGGTCCTGTGGGTGCGATCTGTTTGAACGTGGGGAAGGCCTTTGATAGGGTCTCCTGGCCCTTCCTTTGTGGGATCATGGAGTACAGAGTCTTAGGCTCAGTCTTTGTCTCAAGAGTCAGGCACCTCTACTCTGGCCTTAAGGCAAGGATATGCAGGTCGGGTATACTATCAGATCCTATCTCTATTCTTCTCGGTACCCAGCAGGGGTGTCCTCTATCTCCTCAACTATTCTCTCTCTATATCGAGCCATTTATTCAATCTCTTAAACAGACAAAAGAAATACAATCTCTGAGACTTCACCACTATGTAGTAGCAAAATCCTTGCATACGCGGATGACATCGACGATCTCACCCCTGCCCCAATTAGCGGTCTACGAGCCCGATCATTTGAAAAAGTCACTGGCTACAAGTTAAACTCGGATAAGACCCAGATCTTATCTAATGTGGCTACTCCTGGACAGGATCAGAGGTGGGTACATTTCTTGGATTATCTCGGGGTCATTTTAACAATTAATATTCCGGAGATTTTGAAGAATAACTGTGGGAAGTTGTTTCAACATTCAGCGAAGGCTTTTCTTAAATAGAACCATTTGCATTTGGGCCTTATAGGTCCCTGCAATCTTATCAAGATGATTATTCTGCCCCGGGATCTTTATCTTTTCTGTTGTATCCCACCTTTTCTTCCAGTTGCCTTTTTTTTAATTAAAGTTGAGGTATTATGGTAGAAGTTTATCTGGTCCTATTGGAAGCCTCGGTGTAAGATCCAGTTTTTACAGCAGTCTAAGGAGGATGGTGGGGTTTTGCTACCAATTCTCAGGTTTTATTATCTGGCATCATTTTTCTCACGACTCCTGTGGGTCCTGGGGTGGCGGCAGTGGCCACTGAATAGCATGTTTAGCGAGTTCCTTCCGCTGGGAAAATTGATTGTCCTCGGTATGGGCATCGTGGACACAATATACTTTAAGCATTACCCTGTTCAATCGGCTCACGTATTTGAGCTATAATCCCAACTTTCCTAACAGTATTCATGAAGGGTTCATGGAGATATGGGGTAATGATAACCTCCTGATCTTAGGTCAGCTATTTGAGGGTGCCTTGTTTTCCTCATTTGGAAATCTACGGCAATAGGTTCCTTTTCCGTCTTCAGATTTCTTTAAATACTTGCAGATGCGGCATTTTATATTAAGTCTTAAGGAAGAGGACTTGAGCTGTACGGATAACCCCTACTTGGACCTGGTTAGGAAGGCTCCACTCAAGAGAAATATCTGGCTAGTCTTTAAGTCAATTTATTTGTCATCTCATAACCAAATGGATGACCTTTTCCAGCTGAGGGCTAGTAAGTGGCCATCCCGGTTTAACACCAAAGTAACCTTGGCAGACCTTCGGTGTAGCAAAGTTAGGTTGCATTCAGCTTTGAACTTATCCCGTATCAAGGTGCACTATCTCAAATGCATTAACGATTGGTATTATACCCCCCATCGTCTATCCATTATGGAAGTTACCGCAGGATGATCATTGTTTCCGCAGTGGACTTGTGGGAGCTGACACAGCTCATGTCTTTGCATCTTGCTCTGCATTACACTTGTATTGGGAATTTGTTTTTGGCAAACTAGGACTCATTTCTAACCTGGCGGTCATGGCTGATCCGAAACTGATTATGTTGGGTCACTCGCCGGTTATCCCTTCCTACTTATCTGGGTTATGCTTTTTTTGAATTCTGTTAGCTAGATTGGTTCTGGCATGAACCTGCCTCTCCAGTGCGTCTCCTCATCCATGGATCTGGAGATGGAAATTTTTGTATACAAGCATGCTTGAGATGGTGCACATCGGAACGATTCTCAGAGGAAAAAACGACGTCAGATCTGGGATCCTGTCTGGGACTGGCTGGTGGAGGTGGCTGCTTCTCAGGACTGTTCCGCCTAGTTTTTCTAGTTGTGTTTGTTTTTCATTGTGCTTTCCCCCACCTATGTTCTGTTAGGTATTATATGATTCTGCTCTTATTTTTCTTTTTTTAGGTTTTTAATTTTGTGAAACATTTATCATTAAGATAATTGCTATGTTTGCTATGTTCTAATTGGATTTTTGGTTTCTTTTTGCCATTAAATTTGCTCCTTTCCCTCACTTGCTGGATAAGTTATGCATCTATCCCCATGCTCTGGATTTCGCTATGTAAAATTGAATAAAAAACTATTTAAAAAAAAAAAAAACAGCTAAATATAATACTGCCAGAGAATGTATGACATAGTGTGAGTATTTTTACCGCATGATTAACCTTGCTGCACATAACATAATTTGGCCCTCCATGTTGCATAATCCTAGTAGCCCTGGCAATGGTAAAGATCTTCAGAGTGGTTTGAGGGCTGTTATGACGATGATGAAATTCACATTATACAGGGAGCCCGTGAAATATTTTCCATATACCATAGTTCCTTGTGAAATATGGGATTTTATAGCTATGCATTTTGTGCAAAAGAATAATTCAAACATGTTGTATATTAATATACTTGGAATGGAAGAATGGTGGCTGTGGCGGACTGCTGCTGAACATATCAGTATTTAAATGAGTGGCACAGGATATGATACTTTATATGTCTCTCTTTGGGGCAGCATTCTTACTCAGTACATTTAGTCCAAGCAAGAGACTGACAGCAACAATCTCCAATGTGTTGCTCCTATAATGTAACAAAGTATTCCAAATGATGTTTTCTTTAACAAATAGTAACTATAGAAATGAAATTCCAGTAGTTTGATATAGTAAATATTTTTGTACTTTGCAGTAACTGAAAGCAATTTTCATTAACTCATTAGATTGACTCAGAAAGGTGCCATCTTAACAGTATCAATATCTCGCAATAATATTTTGAAATTACTCTCGATGAATATTCATGTGTAGGAATATGTTAATGTATTTAGGCAAACTACTTGTATGTTTAGCATGACAGTGCAGCTTTTGACATACCTTATGTAATAAACAGAAAACCACTGAGAGAGGGGCTTAGTCTCCACACACATGTTGGTTTCCTTGAGCACAGCATTTGATTGGGCAGACAGATGCAATGTGCTTCCAAATCCACCCTAAAGATTGCTTGCTTTGAACTGTTTACCTTATGGCAAAGATTATGCTAAAAGGCAGCAGGACTGTATCGATTGTGGTAGAAAGCCAGTGATTAAGGCTCTATGCCTGATTTGTTTATTATAAAAATTTATAGCAAAGGCAGTGGACCTGACATATTTATTGTGAAAACAGCTGTTAAAGTCAATAGGCATTAAAGGATCATTTGTAATTACACTGTATTAAAGTATACAGAATGGTATTTTGTTACATTGAATTTCAAAATTACAGTAGTATGTGAAGTTTTTGGTGCTAGTTACTCCCTCTAACAAACCGTGGGGATAGAAGGTTTGCAATGGATAGTCCTTGTTAGGCCCTCTTAGGAGACATAGGGGCCTATTATCATGGCAGGCAGATCGCCACCGCCCGACCAGTGTTGGCAATCCACCCGCCAAAACCTGTCCGCCGCTTTTCCGCGGGCAGGCAATCGTCACGATTGCCTGCCGGGCAGAAAAGGCCCATAATATGTTGCCGGTGCCTTGCAGGCACCGCCATACATATTATGATGTATGTGATGTGCATGGATTTCCATGGTGGAGACTCCGCCATGGAAAGGCATGCAGAGTTTACTTTGCGGGCCCTTTGAGGACCCCCGGGGGGTGGGGGCTGCACTTGGGGGGTACCCATGGTACCCTCCTACATTGGCATTCACAAGGTGGCAGGCACCGCACGGTGCCTGTCACGTTGTGCATGCCAAAGCTCAACATGCATTTTTAACATTGTGGCAGGTGCTGCTTATAGCACCGCCCGCCACAATATTAAATATGCGGGATGCGACCGCCAGGGTGGCGCTCGCATCCTAATGGGCACAGTGGGACCGCTGCACCTCTGGCGGTCAGTCCTGTTTACCGTTGCGGTGGCGGATCGTAATGGGCCCCATACTATTTTGCTTTGTCAAAGGTAATTTTGTAAACATTTGTAATTTAATGACTGTAGTCCTTGTAGGAAATCTTATTCTAAAACAGTATCCCCGAGTTTTTATGGTGACAAGTCAATAATAAAAGGTATAGGTCTGATTGGTTCACTGGGAAATGTTATATGCAATGCCATGGGGTCTGGATTTATTTATTGCAAAACGGTACGAGAAAAGCAGCAGGCCTGGCTTATTTAATGTGAAAAGCATTTGTAAAGCTGATAGACCTTTAAAAGTGGATTATTTTCACACTGTGTTACAGAATGTAGACAGGTATTTTGTACATGAAATCCTAGAGATTACCGTAGTACGCAAGGGTTTGGTTTTGGCCCCTCTGACAAACCCTGTGGGTAGAATATTTTTACTGTGATAAACCTTGTTACGCTTGCTTGAGAGGGGTTGTATGTTAATTTGCCCACAGTATTGTTTTTATATTTTTAATGTTTTACCTGTATGCATGATGGTTGCCAACTTATAGGCACTTCTGTATCATGTGTTGGTGATGGTGCCAAGCCATTAGTGAAGACTGTAGGCCTTGCTCGTTCATTCAAAAGAGTTGTGTCAGGTGCCATAGGTTTGACTTATTATGAAATGTTATAAAAACAGAACGCCTGACTTACTTGTTGGGAAAAACATGTATTAAAGGCAATGGTCTTTTAAGGGTGGATTGTTATTGCACTGTGCTAAAGTCTTTAGTCTACTTTTGCAGAATGGCCTAGGGACAATAATCAGTTGGAGATGAATAGACGCTTCAAACTTCCCTTCAGAACTGCGTGGGAGTGAACTGTGAAACTCAGTCACAGCTTCTGGGCACAGCAAGGTTACCAGACAGTAAGAAAACACGCTCCTTGGTCACCGTATTTAACCTCCATAGTTACTTATTACTGTTCCAGTCACGGCTACTGCCCATTCTATGTGGTGGGGCAGTGCAGGGGCACGCGGGGGCAGCACCGGGAAAAAAAAATAAAATAAAAATAAATATACACTTACCTGTTGCTCCCGCTCTGCGCCTCACTGCTCCTCTGCTCCTGCACTGCAGTTCCAATGAGCACAGGCTTCCAAACTCCCCTTGCAATCCCAGTGCTTCTCTCATGCCATTACTCCCACCATGAGAGAAGCGCTGGGATTGGGCAGAGCGGGCCGGTTTCACGCTCCAGCAGAAACTGGGAGTCTGTGCTCCTGAGCCCTGCAGATCTCTCCAAGGAATAGCCAAGTGTGCATGTCGGTTTCGACAGCCGTGTCCGGCCAGTCAAATTGACATGCGCACTTTCAGTACCCACCACTACTCCTCTTCCTTCTGGTGACGCTGCGACCCCATTCCGCCCTATCCCACCCCATACTTGGCGGACTCAGCAAGCTTGGCCGAGTCAATGAAAAAAACAGAATGATAATAAAAGTGTTTTATTATCATTTTATTTTTCGTTTTCTGCCTTTAAGCAGTGGGGCGACGCTCCTCTGTGTAGTAAGATGATACGCTGGTAAATTGTAATCCAAGTAGATTTATTCACAGGCAACATCAGTAACTCCTTTTCCACAGGTAGGTCATCATTAACAGGTATATAAGTCCTGTCAGGCAATCTGTAAGCTGATAGCAACAGCCCCACCAGGAGCAGTCTGCTAGCTGCTCAGACCCTCTCACCAACTGTCTCTCCTAATCCAGTCACCCAGGCATTCTACTCAAGGTCCACTCACCAGCATTCCACACAGACGACACACACACAGGCTGAGCAGCTAGAACAGAGAAACATAGGGAATAAAACATCATATAAGAATACTACACTCTGCCATAGCGGAGGAGCCACCCTTGGGAAGTGTAAAATGCAGGGGCATTATGCAGACCTCTGCAGCCCCCGAGGCGTGGGGCATCTTTCCAGGGGACACCTGGTCAGGGTATGGCTTATGAGTGAGTCCTGGGCGTATCAGGGGCTCTTCGCCACATTCCGTAGGGAGCCTGGTCATAATCCCTTACACCGCTGACAAGATGTTGACTCGAGCCCTCCGCCTGAACTCAGAATGAGAATTCCCGTGGATCAGGCCATCTGTGTCTGCGAGAAGCAGTCAGTCTGACTTTGGCATCTCTCCCTGTAAGCGGCTACTGAATTCAGTTAAGATGTTGGCGCTCATTCTCAATTCTTTTCAAATTTGGTGCAGTGGTACTCTATCCGGATTTTGTGATTCCGCTCGGTGTGGTATTAGAAATGTTTCAAAACGACTGCACAGGTCTGAGTTTTGCAACTTGGAATGGGGGATTACATGCTAATCATGTGTGTTTGTAACAGTCTGGGTGTGTAAAAAATATGTGGTGTTCGATGCACAATTTGTGCCAGGGGAACCCGCAGCCAATGATGCAGGCACAAACCCCTGGGGCGTGCAAATCGTGCACCGTTCACACCCCCACCTCGAGCACAGGCTGTGGTTTGCACCCACACTGGGATCTGGAGGTACAGCTCAGAATGACGTCCATAATTACATTTACAGGAGCTCTGCGACCGGTATGAACAGTGCAGTGGGCTTGTTTTAGCACATGTAGTCACCACCTATGCAAAACAAGGAGCAAGGGAAATAATTCAGACAAAGAGGGTTAAAATAGCTTGCTCACTTTATTTCCCTTATTTAAAATAGAATTCATAATTAGGGGTAAGAACTCACTCATACCTGAGACTAGTGTTATTTGCACTGGGATGTTTTTGAATTTGTTATTACTTGTCTAAGTGACCTTGTAATGTGTTATGGGCGTTTTTAGGTCTCACCTATGCAGCGCATGCCTATGCAGCGCGCATGCGCTGCATAGGAGGACCTTTAGCCGTCATTCAGCTCTTTTTCAAAGCACATACTCGTGCTTGTGGCGGCATACAGTTTGCGGGAGTGCGCAGTGGTGCGCCAAAAGCACGAGTATATGCTTTGAGAAAGAGCAGAATGCGCGCACACGCGCGCACCACTCCCGGGCTCACCTCCTGCTCCCCCTGTCTCTCACGCGCATTCCTTGTATTTTTCTTTTACTTTCACTTTTGCCGCTGCTACACTGCATTCCTCACTTTCACTTTTGCCGCCGCTCCCCTTTCCTCGTCGGTTGTTACTGCCTGTCTTAATCCTTTAGCAGATCCGACACCCTCTTCTACTGAAAGCAGAGCATTTTATCTGCATTCCTCACTTTCAATTTTGCCGCCGCGCGGCTTATTTCCCTTTCCTTCAGCAGTTCTCCCCTTTCCTCGTCGGTTGTTACTGCCTGTCTTAATCTTTTAGCAGATCCCGACACCCTCTTCTACTGAAAGCAGAGCATTTTATTCTTTAACTCCCACCCCCTTTCCCTCTTTTTGCTTACTATTTTACCCTAAACGCTTCGTGCGGTAAAGTATCGCTACACCGTCTTGTTCATAACCAGTTTATAATGCAGAGTCAGTTATTTGCAAATTGTTTTCTCTGTCATTCTCTAAATCTCCTCTTTTTTTATCCCACCTTTCACCAAACCTTGGTTGCTTTTTTCACTCATAATTTTTGCTCCCTCATCTTCTCATCAACCAAAGATATTACCTGATCAGAAATGTTACACCTGCTCCTCCTTGTCTTATGTAATGAGAAACCCAGCCTAGACCTGAATTATGTATGGTGCACTCTTAAGTGCAAAAGCTGTGTCCGCATGTGTGTTGAATTGTGTGGATTCAGTTTAGCTTTCTGCTACACATCTGATAGTAAATTGCTGCGAAAGTGTGGACAAAATTTAGAGCTGACAATGGCGTACTGTTGTGCTTTTATGAGGTTTCTTTACACCACTTTCCTGCCATTCCTTTCCCTGCAAACAGGCAAGCAGTGCATGCAATTCAGATAGGAGCTTGAAAAATGTTCATCAAAATGACAAATTTTTATCGTTTAATATTTTATACAGAGGGATTTCGCGTTATTTTTGGCTCTCTTTACAGAATAAACAAGCACTGGCAGAGCCAACATGTCAGGCTGGTAAAACATGTTAAGTTTTAGTTACAAACATATGCCATAGGCATTATATGCAAAAGTAATAAAAAGTACAAATGTGTTCAAAAAACAAAAAAAGGAAAAAACGAGCGATCGCAAAAAAATAAATTCAAAACAAACATGGAATAAAAGCAGAAATCAAAGCATGTATTGGTCGACCAGCCTTTGGTCTGAAGCGGACTTCTTTTTAAGCAGCAAAATGCTACCACTCACTTTAAAAAGAAACTATAGCTGAAGTTGACTGACGTGTATACCTGATGCTGTATGCCATGTTGGGTGGAAGGAAAACCAACAAGCATTGGCATAGCCAATAGGTCTCGCCTTTGGGACCTTATAAATGTTTAGCCATGCAACAGCTGATGTTGTTGCACCAAGGATATTGTGCTAGATAACAAAACACTTATAAGGTCCCAAAGGCGAGACCTATTGGCTATGCCAATGCTTGCTACAGTTGTGCCGGGACCTGTTTTCCTTCTAAGGTGCTGTGAGTAGCTCCTCCTGCCTTACATGACAGAGGCACTGAGAGCACGAAGACACACTATTATCCATTTTATACAAAAGGCAGCTGTGAGCCTCAGTGGGCTAATCCCTGCAGGCCTGGCTGTATTAGATGCTCTAGACCATCGCAAAACACCAAAGCATTGCTGCTAGAACCCCCGACCTTTAAAAAGGAACGGCTCCCGACACAATCCTTCTCGGGGAGCGCAACCAGACTCTGGAACTCACTACCTCCAAACCTTTGCACTAAAACCCTGCTGGCGACCTTATAAAGGAACTGACAGCCCTCCTCCTTCAGTGGCACTTCAGCTTAGTGCTTGCAGCTAATCCCCTCCATTGGGGACATGTTCACTCCCCTCTGGCACAGAACCGCACTGCCTGCACCTCATGAGTTCCTTACACGTTTCACTGCGGGATTATCTATTGTACAACCTGCTTCCTTTTTCTAAAATGATTTACCGGATTGTAATTTTAGTGCTTACCTAAGTAAATATATTTGGAAATTCTTCAACCCTCTTTAAATATCCATATAACAACATATGCCGACTGTGAAGTGCCCTGGCACCTTTGGGTAATGTTCGCGCTAAATAAAATTGCATTAATAAACGAATAAATAAATGCATACATTCATAAATAGATGATTGTCTGACATCTTGTTTGTTTTATCACAGTCTCAGCTATTTAATGGTGCCAGAGGAATGTGTGATCACATTCCTCCATCACTAGAGAGGAGAAATGCTCCCATACAATAGAACGGATAGCTCCCTTTCTGCAGCCCTCTCCCAGCTCCCCAAAGGAATGCTGGCAACTCACTCGCTCCCCTCTCGCCTCCTTGCAATCACACATAAGCAGGGGTGCACTGGTGGCTTTCCTGTCTTGTCTCCCTCTGACATTTCTCTGCATAAAGTAGAAACAAAACTATTTATTTAAAAACCATATATTTTCCCATTTTAACTGTAAAGGTAAGCCCCTTGGATGGTTTGCCCATCAACATTAGAACAACTTGCAAAGCACTGAGCACACCGGTATTTCTTGGTAAAAAGTTTATCGCCACTGGCCAGCCATCCCGTATTTTGCAGGTTTAACCTGCATTCAAGGCTCTTGTTGACTGCCCGCACAAGGGCACTGCAGGATACCCAGGGTTGCAGACCTGCCAACTTCAAAAAAATGTTTCACTGGGTGAGGAGGGGCGGGGCTTCATGCTGAGACTACCTAAGAGGCATTTCTCGCCCCTTCCCCCCCCCAACAACCCCAGACTAAACAACGCTTGCTGAGTCTGACATCTATGTCCAGAGGTATTTCAACGCCCACCAATGGCCTTCACCTGCTGAGAGCATCCACAGACGAGCTGGAAATGTACAGGTTCTGCGACCCTGTGACCTGCTCTTCATCAAGCGATCATGTGAAGGGATCCCATGTCATGTGGCACACTGTGGCACCATGTGAGTTGGCAGGCCTGCACATTGTCTCACATTTTGGTCTCCCACCACTTTTCACCCTCTTAAAGGACAAGCAGCTCTCACTCTCTTAATCCTTGATATACTGTAAAATGTCACTGGCGGTGGCAAGCAGGGGGGGGGGGTTTGAGCACAGGAGGGGTCATGCCCAATGCAGCACATTCATCTATTGAGATGCAAATTCAGCCACCTGCCTTCCAAGTGGAACTGAAAACAATGCTGGGGTCCTATGTATAGAACATGACCTCAGTGTTCATTGCCAGATCAATGGACAGATGTACAGGGAGATTATGATTTGCCTAGGATCAAACAGTTTGCTCAAGTAGTGGATATACAACTGGAGTGCACTACTACCTACTATACAGACTAAAGCTTTTACACCATATTGTGTTTTGGTTACTATGCCATGAGGCAGGGCATGTGTCCATTGCCCCAGGAAATAGCCAGTCCATGTTCTAACCACATGCTTAACAGCAGGGTTTTCATCGATTCACAATACTCTCAACCTTACCAAAAAAGTGAGCAGAGGAATCCTTTTCAAAAATGTCATTGCACAAGAGCACACAATTTAGCCAAATAAGAGACAAGGATTAAATAAATCTCTCCTGGCTTATCTTTTCAACTACTCAACTAGACCACAACTGCAAAGGCAGTGATTGGACTGGCAATGTCAAAGGGCTGCCCTTCCCAGGAAAATGTCACTGTGCTGTGGGCCCTTGCCCAAGTTTAGAATACAGGGACTCATTTACAAGCCCATTGCGCTGCCGGTGCGTCACTTTTATTGATGCACCAGCAGCGCAATTGGCTTCCCCTTATTTTCAAGGCAATGTAAAGTCACCCTGCATGACTTTTCATGGACTTGTAAATATTTTTCCCTTTCTCGTGATAGGGGCATTCCATGGGTGCTGCTGTGGGTGTTCCCACGCAACATCCATGGAACTTGACGCATTCCCAGATTTACAACATTCACACTCATACAAAACCAGAGAAATTCAGCTGTTATAGTTAGCTGACCTAACTATAACTTGCGCCCCCGCAATGCACTGCTGATGACGTCACACATTACATCACTCATGACATGGTCAGTGACATCACAAATGACATCACTCATGACATCATCTAATGACTGTGAGTGTTTCTAAAAAGTTTAAGCATGTTGAATATATATATATATATATATATATATATATATATATATACATATATATATATATATATATATATATATATATGCGCCAAGGTGTATTAAAGAATGAATGGATGTATAAGTGTCTGTATGGATGATTCAGTGGGTGCGTGACTGACTGTATAAGTGAGTGATTATACGTGTCTCAGTGAATGTATAGGTGAGTGACTGATTTGTTGGAATGTCTATATCAGTCTGTCAGTTGGTGTGTAAGTAGCTGCATGGGTTGGTGAGTAGCTACATCATGAGGTTCCATATGGGTTATTGATTGGTTGTCTGAGTACCTGTATGGGTGCCTGAGTGTCTGTGTAGTGGGTGGTGGGGTGTGTGACTTTCTGCATGGATGTGTGAGTGGGTGATTCACTGGGTGTATGGGTTCCTGAGTGCCTCTGCGAGGGTCTATATGGGTGAGTGAGTGTGTGTATTGCTGTTTTGGTGAGTGAATTGATAGCTTAGTGATATATGGGTGAGTAACTGCATATGTGAAAGGCAGTATATGTGAGTGTTGGAGGATATAACTGACTGTATGTGGGAGTGAGTGATTTTGAGAGTGGCTGAATGGATGAGTGTGTGTTTGTGTCTGTGATTGTATAAGAGAGTATGTGCTAGTATCCGTATGAATAAGTGAGGTGGTGTGTGTATAACTGTATAGGTGAGTAAATGGCAGTGTGATTGACTCTTTGAGTGACTGACTAGGTGTGTGAGTAACTCTATGGGTGAGTGGCGGTGTGTGTGTGTGTATGGGTGTATTAGTGCATAGATCAGCGGCTGTATTGGTGAGTGGCTGGGTGTATAGTGGCTGTATGGGTGAGTAAGTGGATGTGAGTTGTGTAGACCTATGAATGAGTGAGTGGGTATGTACGTACTGGTATTGGTGTGTCTATGGTTTCGAGAAGGGTAGTCTGAAATTTGTAGTGGGTGTATGAAAGATTATATTGCATTGTGAGTAGGTGCATCAAAGATTATGTGGATGATGTTATCAGTGATGTCATCAGTGATGTCATTTGAGATGTCATCAGTGATGTCACTGACCATGTCATGAGTGATGTAGTATGTGACGTCTTCAGCAGTGCATTGCGGGGCGCGAGTTATAGTTAGCTCAGCTAACTCTAACGGCTGATTTGCTCTGGTTTTGTACGAGTGAAATGTCAGCCTAACTATAAAGTTCCATCAAAGACAAGATAGTCAGGAGTCACATGGAACACCAGACATTGACATGGCTGAACAAAATGGGAGGATTTTACAGATGTGGTAAATGTAAGGCTTGTAGTCACAGCGAGAATGTGAAGGAACTTACTTTGAAGAGAACTAATAGGAAGTGGTTTATCCGAAAGAACATACAGTGTAGTACAGATTTTGTAGTCTATGTAATCACCTACCCTTGTGGCAAGTGGCACATTGGCTCAACCACCTTCCCCGTCAAGAAAAGGATACTAGAGCACTGGCGTGCTATCACTTATAAAGACTTCAGTTATAGCACGGCAAGACACTTCAACCAAGAACATGATGGTGATTGGACAAAAGCCAAATACTTTGCTCTAGACACCATCCCCAAAAATCCAAGAAGTGGGAATAGGATTCTAGCCTTACGCAGAACAGGATCTTGATTCATTTTTCAGGCTGGTAGTGTAGTTCCGTTTGGGATGAACAATGATGAAGAGATGCATGTGCATCTATAATTTGAGTACAACAGAGCCTCCCGTAGTACCTTTGCAGAACTAGAGTTCTGTATCTATTTTAAATTGTATATAGTTATGGTTTTGTTACTCATCCCATCCCTGTTTTATTTTTCTTTCTGTATCCCTTCACAATTATTTAGCATGTTTGCCTGGTGTTGAATTGTATTTAAAAGCGGTGTTTTAACTCAATCGTAATGCTTTCCTTTTATACATATGTAATTTTCTTATATATATATATATACAGGGTTACTAAACAGAATACGTATTAAGTGGGTAACACTGCGATCCATTATGAATATTCTCAACAAATCATTGACTATACATGTGACTAACATATTTATGTTTCTGATTGCTCCCATATAGATTGGATTTTTCGATTGTGTGGGTCACCATTACTACCGTTATGAGCTACGAGCACGGACTTTTAGGTGTTTGTCTCTACAACCATGCTCTCCTTTTCTAGACACACTTTGGGCAACAGGAAAATGTATAGGGTTGTTTCATTTTACATAAGTATTGTCAGTTCTATATCTGGGGTACTATACCCTCTCATGCTGATGAGAGAATTTGGTCTCACTGATATAATTCTGGGTACTATACCCGGTCTTACATCTGAAATTTAATATAAAGTTGCCCTCTATCATTATAGGGTACTCTACCCATGTAAATAAATTGTTATATATACGATATAACTTCATTTACTCCATATGCTGAAGAGAGGATCGTATAACCGAACGATAAAATGTAAGATCAACATAATTGCACGACCTCCTGAAATTGGGACACCGCTCCTTTTGATATTATGCACAAATATGCTAACTCGCTGTCAACATTGAGTGTGTTTCTCTCATATATTTGTATATTCTGTTATGTTTTAACAAACTGAATGCATATTAATATAATTAATACATAGATACAGCATAAAATGTATTTAAGTATGTACGTTTTTGTTGGGCATGATTTGAATCCTAAGTCTTTTCTTTATTTTTATGGAATTGTACAAAAACCCTGAACTTTGAACCAAGGTCCAGTATGGGCCAAGGAGCTGCGTCGCAGAGAGGTGTTCAGAGGCCACGCCCCTTTTTACACCTCCCTACAACGCAGCTCTTTGGCGCTTACTGGAGGTACCTGGAAACTTGCTCTCGGGAGCTGCACAGCACCCGCCCTGCCATAGCAAACAGCAGTGTCCCAGGGACACCGGGACACTGCAGGAGCCGGCCCTGGGGGGGTGACGGTCCCCAGGGCCATGAAGGTCTCCAGGAGGCCCGCCTCCCACCTAGTGCCCAGCCCTGGGGAGGTGGTGGTCCCCGGGGCTCCGTAATGGACCCCCACATTTGCATATTAGTGCACCGGGGAGGTGGCGGTCCCCAGGGCGTTTGGGGGGACTTGAGCCCCCCACACAGGTTTATTATTTCCTTAACAAGCCCCGGGGGTGGCGATCCCCAGGGCAGCGGGGGGGCCGTGTGCTCCCCCACTAATAATTATTAAAAGCCCCGGGGGTGGCGGTCCCCGGGGCTGTGGAGGGGCTGCGTGCCCCCCCCCCCGCAACTCATAAATCAAGCCCCAGGGAGATGGTGGTCCTACGGAACAAAGAACGTAATCCTAACAATATCACCAATTTGCCTATGCTACCTAATATGCCTACAATGTTTACCATCGTGGATGCGAGTTCCATCCTTAATATTCATGAGTTGGAGCACAATATTGATGTAACTAATAATATTGGGGATACCTTATCTAACATTGGTTTTTCTGTCAATTCAACATGTCGAAGTGGCTTGAAAGTCAAATCACGATACAATCCAAAGATGCCCCATGATAATATAGAAGCATATATATATATATATATATATATATATTCACTGAAAAAACCATAGGTTTCACACATGTTATAGTTAGCTGGACATTTTACTGATAAAAAACCAATGAAATTCCCCCGTTATAGTTACTGTAGGCAACTATAACTCACGCGACCGCAATCCTCTGCTGATGCTAATACTGTATTTAGACACTTATTTGCCCATATCTTCTTCCATTAAATTTTAGCTATACATATATTACAAATATTTTTTTTTCATAAAGACACATATGTCATCAGCAGAGGATTACGGTCGCGTGAGTTATAGTTGCCTACAGTAACTATAACGGGGGAATTTCATTGGTTTTTTATCAGTAAAATGTCCAGCTAACTATAACATGTGTGAAACCTATGGTTTTTTCAGTGAATTAGCAAGGTTTTTTAAATGCTATTTCCTAACTATAACGTGTGTGAAACCTATGGTTTTTTCAGTGAATTTGTACGGTTTTTTAAATGCTAAGTTACTTTACGCCATTTGTGGCGTGCGCGCCCACTTAACGCAGTTCGTTCCGTGCACGGTTTTTATCAACTTTAATAAGCCCTGTACATTTGGTGGCCTTCGGCCACCAAAAGCACAGAGGGTGAGGTCAATGTGGATAGTGTTTTTTTCATTTCATGTTGCCAAAATTACGTTTTTTTTCTCTATTAATAAGCCCTGCACATTTGGTGGCCTGCGGCCACCAAAAGCACAGAGGGTGGGGTAAGTGTGGATAGTGTTTTTTTTATTTTTATTTTTTTACCGTAAGCGTACGGTAAGCTTACGGTAAGCGTACGGTAAGCGTACGGTAAGCGTACCCCGCGAAATTGCCGAAAAAAAAATAAAACCGTTTTTGCTCTTGGGGGATGTTTGGGGACTCCCTCAACATGACTATGTGGGAGGGAGTTGTCAAAACAGCCCCGTAACATGTTTTTGGCCATCATGTTTGATAAACAACACTCGGTGCGAGAGACAAAATGGCGGACGCCGCTTCCTGGTTTCGGCCGATTCGAATGTTTACTAAGATCTAAGAGCCAATCAGAATCGCGCTCGCGCACGCCACCGTAAGCTTACGGTAAGCGTACGGTAAGCGTACGGTAAGCGTACCGTAAGCGGGCTCAGATATATATATTGATTTAAAGGCTATTTTCTCAGAATCTACTGAACAGATTTACACCAAACCTACAAAAGGCACTTCCTTGACCTAGGGACTACCTCTCTGCCAAATTTCTAGTAATTCTGTTCAGCCGTTCGGGCTGTAGCTCGTTCTAAAGGTCCTATGGAAAAATGCATGGGAAAAACGCGTTTTGGGACCCCCCTTTTATCTCAGCCCCCGCTTGACGAATCCCCCCGAGACTTTCAGGGTAGGAGCGGAGCGTAGCGCCCCACCTATTTTGAGAAATTCGCGAGGATTCGTCGACCGGCGCCAAAGTTATTCAAAATAGAATGTTGAGGTTTTCCTATGGAAACGTGGTCCTAACTATAACTACCTACTGGCGACCGCCAGTAGGTAATATATATATATATATATATATATATATATATATATATATATGCAGATATCCTATGGAAAATATAAAATCAGGAATATAAATATGTTAAATGAGGACATGAGAAAATCCAACAAAGACATAGCAGATCTGACTCAGGCCCCCAGGCCCACTCTCAGGCAAAGAATGCATTTATGGTGGATGTCACACCCCAAACAGCCTTCCTAAGCTACACCCCTGCTTATGATGTGACAAACTGTGTCTTGGCTGCCCTGATGGGCTGCTCCAGTCCATAATTTGAGCTGATGGTTTTCAGTGCTCGGTACCCACACTTAATTGTCAACACCAGTGCTTGCGAAAGTCTGCCACTAGGTGGCGCTGTCTGGCTCATTTAGAGATAACCACAACAACAGTTAATTAGTAATTCAATATACATTTAAAATGACTATTGCCTGCACCAAGCCATTTTTATAGCTATGGGGACCTGGAATAGTCCAAACTGTCACACTTTTAGGAGTGTGAGGGTTCGTAGTTGTGTTGTTACTATCACTGGCAGCATGGCAGGGGCTATGTGTGGTGCAAGCTGCAGTGGCCTCCTGACAACAGCCCTGGCACTTACTTTTTTTTCAAATTAAGCACTGGGCTGCTCCTTTTGGATCTGGAGTGATTCTACCCAGGAGGTTCAGGCTATACTCCATTAGGCATATTTGATCTCCTATTTCAGTTTTTAATCCAGGAATGACTCTGGCTGTTGATTGTGTGGCAGATTGCCCATCTCAATCGCTGCAACAGTGACTCACTATTACTCTCGATGCAGCACACAGCTGATAAAAGTGCAGGCCAACATACGGCTGCCATACACGAAGAACAAAAGACAGAGGTAACATTGGACAAGACATTCCCTAAGTTTTCCATTTTGGAAGCCCAGTACGAGCTATCTTAAGAAAGTGGAATGCAAAGCAGCCCAGATTCAACCCATCACTTATTGTGCAGTCTGGGGGACTCTCCCTAAGCAGGAGGGGGGGTTCAGACAGGGTCCCAAGCTCTCTGTGCTACAGGACTCACCCTGCACCTCACTGATGGCGCCCACTGAGGCAGACACCAGTCTGGTGTTGATTGAGTTCCTAGTCAGTCAGGACCTGCCCTGCCGCTTCATCATGGACCATCTAATGCGTGGAGGGACAAAGACTGACTGCCTTTTGGATTGTCTCTGTCTGTAATGGCACAGGTGTGCTAAAACGTTGAATTTGGGAGGCAGCCCAGAGTAACTACCACTGGCTGAGATTAATGCAAATATTACACCCAATCATTTTTGTGTTCCCGCAGAAGTCATGTACCCGGAAGTGCACACTTACCTACCAGCTGTCTCATTTCTCTTGCAGGTCTTTTAGGCCCCCCTTATTCCTTAGAGCACACGTCACCTGGGCCCCGCAGACATTCCATACTGTCATGGGGTAGGGACAAGCTTCATCTGTTAGCACCAAGGGGTAAATCAACCATATACTACAAATGTGTGCTTTATGCATCCACTGGGCACATGATGCTCTGGCATTGGTCATGCAGACGTTGGGTACTCACACTCAGCAGGAGGCACTTGTTTTCTTTGATGGCACCCACGCACCCCAGGAAGCCGACAATCATAACGATGGTGCCAGTGGCGATCAGCAGGTTGGCGGCAGACAAGGACGGAAAGGAGGAAGAGAGAGTGGCAAAGTTGCCTTGCGTTACTGCCAGCCAGATGCCCACTCCGAGGATCCCGCAGCCTCCCAGCTGGAGAGAGAAGACAGAAATAAGATGCATGAGCAGACTGCTGAGGCGGCACTGACAGGCAGACTACAGAGGGCACGCTACACTCTGCGTAACCTCCACGCATGCGCCGTGCTTCCAATACCCACTTACTGGCACGAAAAGAGCCCTACGTGACACACATACACAGCTCTAGCATGGCACCTCTATCTTCACCCCTCGCGCGCGAACTTTACCAGAGGACCACGGTTCTTTCTTCCTTTAGGAACAGCGATAGATCTGGGCTGCTCTGTCGATGCATCGCAGCTGTGATCTGCAGTGATACATACTGCTGTTGCGTTATTGCTGTTAATGACACTCTGTCGCATACCAAAGCATCTCTCCCTCTAAATCAGTGTTAGACTCAGAGCTCCTCCAAAGTATCTCGCAATGACCTACCACAGCTGTTCCAGCATTGGCTTCCTCGTGCAGCGCTGCATGAAGGAGCCAGTGCTGTAGGCACACTGCATGCCTGACCACACTGCATAGAGTTTCAGAGGCAAGACCCCGCCGCCTCTGCTTATCTGAAACTCTGCAGAAGTGTCTACAGGCCCAATACCTGTCAGATGCGAGAAACACTGTCAAGCTTTACCATGACATACGAATGGCTCTGCCCAGGGTCAGGTGCGCAATGCCCATGGGGCAAAAAGGGCACCTTATTTATTTCCTCCATCCCTGAGTGATGCTATAATAGCAATAGTTTAACTTATATCTGAAACCCTAAGCCAGCCGTCAATTCAATGCTGAGTTCCTCCAGGTGTCAGGGCATACATCCCGCATTCAGCCAACTCCCCCATTCTCACCGCTTCTCCTTCACTTTCATGTTCACCCGGCACTCACATTAATCACACTTCTCACCATGCACTCATGCCATTCACCCTCCTCCTACTCTGCACTCACACGAGCTCACCGCTTTCCCTGCACACACATGACACTCCACTCACTTGTCACTTTCACTGCTCACCCTACACTCACAGCGATCACACTGTACTCACCCTGTTACCGTGGCCTCTCACCGTTCATCCTCTTCTTATTCTGCGCTCACATGACCACACTACTCACCCTACACTTACAGTGACCACACTGCACTTATGCCCCTTGCCGTTCTCCCTCCACTTAACCCGTGGTCACAAGAGCACACCGCTCAGTATGCACTCACAGTGATCTCACTGCACTCACACCACTCAACATGGTTTTCACCCTGCACTTACATGAGCACACTACTCACCCTGCACTCATGTGACACTTCACTCACCTGTCACTCTCAATGCTCACTCTACAATCTCACTCAAACAAGCACATCCCTCCCCATGCATTCATTCCTCCCAGTCTGCACTTTCACCCTCAACCAAACTCATGTCACATCACTCTTCCTGCATTCACTCCTCTCACCCTATTCTCACACTGTCACATCACTCACTGTTCACTCACGTGGGCACTCCTGTCACTCACACAGCTCACCCTTCACTCACATGGGCACAGCACTCACCCTGCACTCACACCATGCAAACAAGCACACTCACCCTGCACTTCCTGCTCTCACCCTGAACTCACACGGACAAACCTCTCATCCTGCCTGCACACAGGGACAACAGTCTGCCGGAACTCATAGGGACACACCACTCACTCCGCACTAAGTCTTTTCACCACGCACTCACCAGTCACTCTCACAGGTCACCCTTCACTCTTGCTGCTCACCCGGAACCACACCCAGGCACACCACTGACCCTGCATTTACACTGCTCACACCATCCTGCACTCACTCCCCTCACTCTGCACACACTCCTCTGACCCGATACTCACATGTGCCCTCCTCCCACATTGCATTCATGCAGCTCACCCAACACTCACATCGGTACATATCTCGTTCTACACACTCACCACTCATGCTGCACTCGCTCAAACAATGCACCATCACCCAGCACTTACATGAGCACACCTCTTACTCTGCATATATAAAGTTATATAACTCTCATGACTATACACATATTTCTACAAAGGTCACACAGAATATCTGCTCTTTCCGTAGTAGTAGATGCCTACTTAATTCCATCTGCAACATCGGGGCTGGTGCAAGAGGGGAGAGAGGACTGAGAATGTTGGATGGCGTGAGGAGGGAGACTCGGGCTGAAGCTATGGGGCCCGATGATGGATTGAGGATCATGTGACACCGTCAGCCATGCCTGTCTTTCCGTTCACCACAATGCTTCATCCTAGACTTGTAGTTCTGCTTTTACATTGTAAGTTGTGTCTCAAAACCACCCAAAATGCAAATTATTACTGGATAAAATCCATGGTTGTCGAAGACGTCAACCATTTCATAAGAAAATTGGATGCCGTGATATTAAATGTTAGAATGTGGAATAGTTAATTTCCAATACTGTAACTGCTTGATCCACACATGAAACCAAATATAAGCCCCATACAGCTATTTTAAGGAAGTGTACTTTTCCTTCACATCATACTTGTAACAAACATTGACATGGCAATATATTATTATTTTTGAATAGCGAAAAAAGAATATGCTTTTTTTAAGCTTCACTAAAAGAGAACACAGGTACAGCAGAAGCAGCAGGGCAAGCTTCTCTAAAGCAATGCAAGCAGATTGACTAACAGAAGTGTGAGTGGCAGTGTGTCTGAGTGTGAGAGCACAAATGTACGAAAGAGTGCAAGAGATATAGTGACAATGTGTGTGTGAGAGAATGTGTGTGTGTCAGAGAATGTGTGTGTGTCAGTGAATGTGTGTTATGCGTGCAAGTGTGCTGGTGGTCTGGCATACTGGAGGTTATTCTTGCCTTATGGACAGGGCACTAATAGAATACAGAGTTGAGGTTTTACCCATGACAAACTGCAGACCCCAACATGCTTCTATTAAGACACCATCATGGGCTGTAGGGACTCAAATTGTCTAACTGAGAAAGCTGAGTCATATCCAGCGGCAGGGACACAGAACACGTGCCACCACACCTGACCAAAGGCCCTGACATGATGCACGTAGTGTTTTGTATGGGGGCGTGGATCCACAGCAAAATGTTGAAACTGATATTTGACTTTTGTCATAAGATTTCCTGTACTCATTTTATAGGGGGTGTCAATGGCATTATACCAGTGGGAATTTTTAGAGGTACCCATTGCTGTGGCTGAAGTTTCCATGCTAATTTTCTGGCACTGTCATATTGTATTGCTTGGCATAAGGGGCTCACCCATGAAAGAATGCTGACCTTGGTATAATGAAAGTAATTTCTGACTCAAGACACTTGAAATAAATGAGAACTACTCCTAGGAAAGGCCAGGCTTCCCTGGTGCTCCATAAAAGTACAGTAATATTTCATGAATGCCCATATGGATCTGTGGCGTTTTAGCAAATTTGATCCCAAAAGTTTAAACAAATTCTCAGGGGAGAAGAATACTCTCCCTAAATAATCTACAAAAAATTCTGTTAACTTGTTTTGCTTGCCGGAATTTCGGGGAAGCATCACACCCCACTCCTTACATACATCTTTTTCCTCATTTATTTAGCTCTCACCCGATTTCTGGAAATTCTTGTCCTGCCTCATTGCTGGGAGCAGGACTGGCTTTAAAGCAGTGTGACTGGTGCAGCTGCACCTTTCATTGACTTTGGTGGGGGGCGCTGTGTTTAAAAAACACATTTTGGTTTAAAAGCACATGAACTTCCTTGTGCATCAGGTAGATTTTAGGCAACAATAAAAATATCAAGATAACTGATGATTAAAGTTTCTATTAGTGAGAGTTCAGAATTGTGTCTATTTGCAGTTTTGGTTCATCGTAAAGTAGCTCGAAGGGTAAACGTGCCTGCTGCAAAGAATGTGTACCATGCAGATCACAGAACTGAGTGTGAATGAACTATGAATAGCACTATTAAAAGAAATGAAATGTACGTCCGAGAGAGGCTATGGAGAGATGAGGTGCACTGTTGAAGAGCGGTAGTGGGGAGTTCATGGAGGAGTATATAGGGGAGGAGAGCGCTTAAAAAGACAGTCGTAACAGCCGCCACCAGCGCTCGAGCCGGCCCTGGCTTGGAGTCTTAGTCCATTAACGATGTTGTTGCCCATATGCTTTCTGCAAAGGTGGATGCTCCCTCTTTAGCTAGCACAAAAATGCCTATTTTAATGTTTGCAGACGACACGCTCATTTTATCTAAGACCCCAAGCGGTCTGCAGCGTGCTTTGTCCATTTTTGACGAATTTTGTGGGGAGTATGGCTTAGAGGTCAACACGGCTAAAACAAAACTTATGACTTTTAATCCTCATCGTAGTTTTAAATCCAAAATTACTATGAATGGCCGCCCGCTAGAGGTGGTGAATACCTTCACGTACCTAGGACTACACATATCTAGTGAGAATAGATGGCGTCAGCACATAGATATTGCTACACTTAGACATAGGCAATTGTCCGGCGCCATTAGCTTAGAGCATAGAAAATCTTTGACCAAACCAGTAAAACCTGTACTTCAGGTTTATGAAGCGAAGGCTTTAGGCTCTGCACTCTATGGGGCTGAGCTATGGGGCTTCGAGAAGGTGGCTGCACTTCAAACCTCGGAAAATAAATTTTTCCGGGCAATAATCGGTGTCCCTAAAAGTACACCTTTGTTGCCCCTTACATACGATCTGGGTAGAAGAGCAGTCACAGATTTGGTTAGGCTCCGTCCGATTTTGTATTGGCGAAGGCTATGGACGACACCTGTGCTCTCCCATTATGCTGAGGGGTTCCTAGATATTATTAGAATAGATGTATTCCACAAAATTGGGTGGCTTAAATCACTTAAGACAACTTTGACTGAGCTTGGTATGTGCTCGCTTTGGGAAGATCCTGTGGGAGCAACCTTCCCATCCAAAAGCACTCTGAAAGAAACTTATTGGGAGATGGTAGCCTCTCGGTATTGGAGCAGTTCTCGCGCTGGATCTATGGCTGGAGGATTTCTAGAAGCTAAGATGTATCCTTGCCTGGAACCCTATTGGGATATTATAACTAGACCAGGTGATAGAAAGCTTCTTTTTCAATTAAGAGCAGGTGCACTTCCCCTCAGATACCTGGCAGCTAGATGGGAAGGCGGATCCTGTGATAGCTGCCCTGCATGTGGCAACACTAAAGAAACAATTGGCCATTTTCTATTTTCCTGTAAAGTTTATCTGGTCCCAAGACGCATTTGGTTATCTCCGATGTGCAAAAACTTGGGGACTACTAATAGTATTGTCGTTCTGCGTATTATACGCACCAGCACTATGACATGGATTTCAATAGCTACCGCGAAGTATCTTGGATGGGCGTGGTCGATTAGACAGAGACTGCTAGTCACTTGACTATTCTCTGTTATGATACTTTGTCTATATTTTTAATTTGTATTTTTAAAAAAAACAAGAATTTTAAACCAAGATAAAAAATGTTATTATTTTTAACTGTCTATTAGGTATAGTACGTAATTTTCAAATTAGAACTGTCAATCAAGCTAGTAATGGTAAAAAGTATGTTTTGTATTCTCATAACATTTGGTTGTAAATTTAATTCTATTTTAAATAGGGTCATGTTGTATGAATTTTAATTCTCCTTTTTTGTTGCATGTATTCTGCTTTTATGATTGAAATTTCGAATAAAGCATACTTGACTGACTGACTTAGTCAACCCCCGCCCTCCCGAAGTTCGGGGTCTAGTTGCGCTCCTGCCCAGGTCGTCCTTCTTTAGAGCATGGGCTGAAGTGGGTGGGATCTATTGGCAACGAGGTTCCCAATCTTTTTTTTAAGTGTACCAAAACAGTTCACCTGCTGTCATTAAAAAATACAATGTTTCCTGAAAGGTGAATGCAACCCGTGGGTCACCTCTCGGAGTCAAGGGGGGTTCTCCTGTACTGTGAAGCAAGAGGAGGGACAACCAGGTAAAATAGAAATAGTCTTTTCATGGTGCCTACTGTCTGTAAACAAATGTGAAAGTCTGCAACTGGTTAATCTGCAAATTTGGAGGTTGTTTTGGCGCAAGTATAGGCTTTAACTGTTGGAAAAAACGTAATGGCGTCAAGGAACTGTTGTTTTTGAGAGGTACTGTAAGAGTGCTATAAGTTCTAGAAACGTACCAAAGAGGCTTGCACTGGGTAAAGTCTGATTGTGTATTGCTAAAAATATAACTTTTGAAAGAAGTGTAAGCACTTAAACACTAGATCTTCTTGCATATTTTGTGGTAGCCTATCTTATTCTGTGTGCAGCCTATCATGCTGGTATGTAATACTTTTTTTAAACTGTGGCAAAGTGCCTCATAATCAATGCTATGCTTCTTTAAACCATTTTTTCCAATATTAACAGTGCTTTGCGTCCCTGGCCGGGACCTCATAGCACTATAAATACACGTTCTTAGCCCCAAATGCACCAACCAGGATTCAGCTCAGTGACCCACAGACATCTGAAGTGATCGTATTAACCAACAGAGCTTGCTTTCCAGAACAATGCATTTCCCACAGATCAGTCTAACTTTCTTAAATGTTTCATTTAAGATGTTTGCATTACATTTTATAAGCAGTTAGTTGTAAGTTAAAGGCCAACAAATTAGTTACAGAATATTTTGCTCTTTGAAGCCACGTTGATGGCCCTCCCCCACATTTATTAGCCGTTGTGCATAGCATCACAGTTCCCATATTTTTCAAGCACTGATTTAGGAACCACAATGATTTTACCAGTCTCTTTAGACAGAGGATGTGAAATTCAACAAGATTAGAGAACTCAGTAGTAGCTGTATCCAAGTTGAAGGTTTATTCCTGGAAAGAAGTTACAGGTGCAGATACAGGATAAACAGCATAATATGTAGAATCAGTATAGTTAGCCCTACAGGGAGCTGCATCCCTGCTGCTCAGCCTACATGCATAAACTGACAACTACACTCAAACATACACAAAGGGAACATTCCATGACATCACTGAGACTGGCTGAGCAGCAGAGTACAAAACACAGAGAAGGGACTAGAGAGAGAGAAGAGGCAGATACCACAGAGGGCCTATAGGCTGGCCCACACCTGGCAGGGCAGAGCGTAAGGCGACATGTGCTCTGTCGTCTTCTGTCAGGTGTGCGGGTCCGGTCAGCGCTTTTGCCTCCAGGCCTCAGCTGTAGCCACCTCCTATGAGAGTCCTCTGCACACATATCGGACTGGCTTTGTACAGTGGCCTTGAGTGATGCTTTTTGGATAGTAAGCCCTGTCAAAGAGAAGGCCCCTGTTCTGCTCTGCTCAAGTGGAACTTTGATGGAATAGATGGAACTGATCTGGCCAAATAATTATATGACAAGTATAAATGTGTGCCTTTAGGGTTTCCAGCAAAATCTCTGACGAATGTCATGATTACAGACAGTGTCGTATCAACATCAAAACATCTCTCAGAGATACTCGGCCATCACAGACATGTTGCGCCCTTGGTGGGACTCTTCAGTAGGAAGCCCTGCTTCAGTTCAATCTCTAGTGTGGCTGGCACCAAGAAAAGTCAGCCCTGAGAAAAGTAAATAAACGGTCCTTACACGTGCACTGTTATCTGCAGTATGAAAGCACTCTTTCGCACACCCACAATCGGCCATCAGCACTTTATCGAGTATTTACAGCCGAGAATCCAGCAGGCAGAAAGCTGTGAATATGCACATTTTCAACATCTGCTTTTCAACAACTACGGCTGTAGGACTACTGAAGCAATAAATGCAATTATGGAAGCAAAAGATGGAACTGCTGAAGCAGAAACCGAAACTACTGAAGCAAAATAGTGCGCGTAGGAAGCAATCTATTCGGCGCCAACCTCTGTGTTTCAGAACGAGCAGTCTGGGAAGTCCACAGGGAGGCAGTGCAGTCCTCGGAGCCCATATGTTTATATCTGCTGCTGGACTGATTAACATATGTTCCGCACCTCTAGAAGAGTTCTTCTACCTCTCAAACAAGCTTATCATTGCACGGGGGAATGAAAAGAAATGCCATCTCACCACCCATCCTTTCTTTGGCCTCACCCTTGAGAGGTCACTTCCATGAAGGCCTAAGAGGAAAGTAAAACCCATGTGGAACAACAGTCATTAGCTTCTTCCTGTGGTGTGGGGCCAGCAGAGGAAGGTGGCTGCTAAGTGGAGAAATACACATATGCCTGGCACCCATCCAATAATTGGCCTCTCTATGCAATCTGTACATTGAAGTACCCCAGCATTTAAACAAAGTCATTGGTTATCTTCCCCATTCTCTACCATCTTTTTTCAATTGCGATTTTTGTCAGCACCGCAATGTTTTAGAGCTGCTGAAAGCTGCCACCCCATCCCTTCCTCCCCTTTCCATCACCCTCCGCTCCAGAGTAATGCCAGATTCCTTCTGTCTGTGTTGTGTGGGCAGACAGGTGACTATGAGCCCGAGGCCATATTTATTCCCTTCCTCTTGACCCTCCAAGCCTCAAGAGGCCAACCACACCACCTCAAAGATAAACGAGGGCTGAGTCACTGCCTGCCACAGGGCAGCACGCGGGATGGCTTTATTAAAAAATACTACACGGGTCGCTTGATTGTGCTTTATTATTCTCTGTTTCCTGTTATTTCCCCCATGGATATATTAATAAAGAGGTTGCAGGCGAAAGCCAGCAAGCACACAGTGCATCATGGATTCCTTGAAAAGTCACTTTGCTCCAGCCCTGTCTGAAGCTTTCTGGAGGCGGCTGGGGAGGAAGTCAATGCACCATGATTAACAAGCATTGGGGAAGCAAACGTGTCTCGTCTCTGCGACCTTTTAGCTTTGCCAAATGATTTTTGCAATATATTACTGTATATAAATTGCATATTTACATAAGTAAAAACGTTGAATTTGATAACATTTGTAAAATCTCTTTGCTTTAGTGCAATTTTATATTTCAATTGTAATCTAATAAATGTTGGCAGAAATTTGCTCTAAAAGGCAGAGTGATTGGCTTTTCCAGTGCTTGTTTGGTATATGTGCGCTGACTTGCCTTTAGGCGTCCAGGTAAGTTCTGGTGGGGGAGCGTGCTCATGATTGTGCACGGTTGAGAGTTCTGGAGCTGAGGCTGAAGGCAGCACGAGCCGGTGGGCCATAATATTCAGATGACCTGCTCATCCAATCCTAGCCCGTCTCCAACGTACACATAGTGATGATCACATCAGCATCGGTCGGCGCAGGTAAGCGTGGCGGGGCGGATGGGAAGCCGACAGACGACAGAATAGGTATAATTAAATAAATAAATAATGCCTATTCTGTCCTCTATCGACTCCCCCCCGCCGTACCTCGCCCAACCCACCACACTTACCTGTGCCGGCCGCCGCTGGACCACATATGTTCCACGTGTAATAATCGATTCAAATTATTTACAACAAAAACATGGTTGTTACTCATTTGTATGAAATGGCTGACAAGCACTCACAAAGCCGATAGGTCTGGTTCATTTTAGTCATGTTTGTTGTTGTGTGATATATCTGGACGCCGTCGCAGAAAATTCACAAAGAGGCACCTAAATGTTTGTCGGGCAGAATGCTGTGTAACCACAGGATTGTAGTTCACATGTTTTAGGCCACACCCTTAATTACTTAAGCCAAAACCCTTTACAGACCCCTTATTTGCATCTCACTGGTTAACACTGTCCACAGTGGGATTTTTCCTACACTACAGCTAGCACTGTGGTCCACAACAGGATTTTGCCTACAATGCAGCTAACATCTGTCTCATAGTTGAGACCTAAAAATTATGATGCAGTTAAACTGTGGAGTCCTTAGAGTCAAATCTAAAACCTGTGGAGCAAAAAGAAGGAGCAACAGCGCTCATTCTGCAGCATCTCAGGGAAGCAGGAGCACAGCTGGTAAAAATACACCCCAGAGGGAAGGAGTTCAGGGGGAAAAAAGCAGACAACCTGACCTTCTCCTCTGTGACACCCCAGACTATGATTGTAGGCCCGGGGATCTCGGAGACACTGCGAAGAGGGCCTATAGTATTTGTTCCCCAGCGAAGTTGATCCACAGGCCGTGTAGCTCATTTGCTGCTTTGTGAAGCACATACACATATCCTCAGCTTCTCTGGGACTCAAAGAGTGACACATGGGTGGTTGACAGCACTCTGAAGCATAGGTAGGAATTGGGTAAGGGGCCTGAAGCAATGCACTGGTGGAACCATGAAGGCTGGGGTGGGTGGAAGCAAAAATGAGTGTGGGGTGGAAGCAACACAGGGGAGCAGATGGGGGGAAGCAACACAGAGGATATGGGGAGGGAAGAAACTAATGGGGAGAGAAGCAACATGGAGCGGAGCAGAAAAAGTAAACGGATAAGAGAGCAACAGGAGTGGGAAGGGGAGAAGTGCACGGGGAAAAGAGGAAGAAAGTGTGGAGGGGGAAGAGAAACCCACTAAGGAGACAGCTAGAAAACATGTGAACTCTTGTGGAGTACTTAAAAAAAAAAACTAGTGCCTGAAAAATAAGCAATGGAAGGGCACGGGTAAAACATCCGTGCTCCGGGGGGGGGCAAACACAGGAGGAGCAAGGAAAGCACACACAAGCTAAAGAATAGGAAGCAAGCAAATGGGAGTGATAATGAAGCTATCCAATGGTAGGCAATAGTTGAACTCTCAAGTCCTCGGTGAGGTAACCATACATCTTCCAACTGACAGCACGTTATGTTATGTATATTTGTAACACACACATCACCAGGGAGCATATCCTGGCAGCTAGAGAAGGCATGCTGCCCTGGCTGGGGCCTATCAGAAGAGACCCATTTTCAGTGTTTTAAGAAAATCTAGGCACAAAATAGTATCTTTAATGTGAAGGGGGGAGTCATTCTAGGCTTTAGGAGCTATGTAAGCTGTGTGGGACATGGCCGAACAGCACGGCGGCAGAGGTAAGATATCTGGTAGGGATGTGGGTATGCAGGTTGTGCAGTTTGTGCAGTGCTTTATAAGTATCTATGAGTAATTTAAAAAGAGCTTGTCTGTGAATAGGGAGCCAATGAAGGTCTCAGAGGTGTGTGGATAAATGGGTGCGAGGTGGGAGTTTGAGCGTGAGCCTGGCTGCTGAGTTCTGGATACCCTGCAGTCCCATGGTGAGCCGTGTGGTGATGCAGATGTAAAGTGCATTTCCGTAGTCCAGCTTGCTGGTGATTAGGGCTTGGGTGATGGCTCAACGCGCATTGAGTGAAAGCCACCTGAAGATTTTTCTGAGGAGCTTGATGGTGTGAAAACAGGAGATCATTGAGCTAACCTAGGTGGCCATCGAGATTTGATTGTTGATCACAACAGGGTGGGCTGGGGCCCTAATTCTAGGGGCCACCAGGATCAGACTGAAGTGTCTTTACCAAAGAGTACCATTTCCATTTTGTCTGAGATGAGCTTCAAGCAGTTAGTCTTAATGTGACAAGCAACTTTTGGGATGCAGTTGAGGAATTTTGTTTGGGTGCAGGAGATGTTCTTGGAGAGGGTAAGCTGGGTGTTGTCGACATACAAGATGATTTCAAGTCAACAGGCTCAGACAATGCTCATGAGTGGGTGCATGTAAAAATTAAAGAGCAAGCTGTTGAATCTTGGGCCTTGGGGGATGTTGCAGATCAGGTTGTAGGCAGAGGAGGTGCATGGGGCTATGCTGACAGCCTGTGCACGGCCTATGAGGAAGGAGCTGATCAAACAAAATGCAGGTCCATCTATTCTGATCACGTGGAGGCGTTGGAAGAAGATTGATTTGGAGACCGTATCAAAGGAGGCAGAAAGGCCGAGAAGGGTGAGGACTAAGGTCTCGTCCTTGATATGACAAAGTTGTTGGTGGTGGTAATGAGAGTAGTGTTGGTGAGTTAAGATTGGGATGGATCTAGGATGTGGTTGTTGTTGAGGTGGTCGTCAGTTGTTTCTTGAGGAGTTTTTCCACGACTTTCGCCGGCTAGGTGGCAGGGAGCTGGGTCTGTAGTTTGCCAGTGTCTTCGAGTCTGCGGAAGTTTTTTCAGTAGTGGTAGGTTGGTGACATATATCTGAGAAGGTGGCAGTAGTGAGGGAGTCATTGTGTGTCAGACTTAGGGCAGTGCACATGGGTTCCAGTCCTTTCGTGAAGGCAAAGTGTGGGCACGGGTCGGAATAAGCTCTCAAGTGGATAGAGCAAATGGTGTCAGAGCTTTCCAGGGGGATGATGGTTGACTAGCATGTGAGGGCTGTTTCAAGTATGTTTTGCTTATTGTGTTGGAGGGTAATGAGAGTAGAGAGGTACAGTTGTGGTGTAAAGTTGTTATATATGATGCTGATCTTGTTGTTGAAGTAGTGAGCAAGCTGGGAGCAGAGTTCCTGCGAGGGAAAATTGGTTGTGGAGCTGGTGGCAGGGGAAGTGAATTTCTTCACTATGGAGAACATTTCTTTAGAACTTTTGGTACTGTTATTAATTCATTCAGTCACAGCCGAGCGTTTGGTGGATCTGAGTTGCTGGCGGTAGGGTGTACCTTTAGCTATGTCTGTTTTTGCCATTGTGGGTGTATCATCACTGGTGCTCCAGCTGTTTGCATGGTATTTGGTGAATTGTAGTTCATCTGTGTACCAGCTTAATCGTGATTTAGTCCATGAAGTGGTGGTGATTTTGAGCTGGTGAGGGTGTCTGCACAGGCAGTGTTCCAGTTATTGAAGTTGGCGATGAACTGGGAGGGGTCATCTTGGTGGATCGGGTGGTGGGTTTGGAGTTCTGTGGTCTGGATTTCTTTGTAGCTGGAGATCGAGGTGCACGTGGTGGTGTATGTGGGTGCAGTTCCCTATTGGTGGGCTAGGTGTAGGTCAAAACGTATGAGGGAATGATTGGTCAAGGTGAAGGAATTGGGCTTGTCTACCGTGATATCAGAGAATTTGGTGCAGACAGGGTCGAGGATATGTCCATAGGGTTGAATGAGTCTTTCATTCATTAAGTCGGAATATGTTCAAGTTTTCTCAGAGGTTATTGGTGTTCGGTCAGTGTGGTCCTCCAAGTGGAAACTGAGGTCCCTGAAGAGGCAGAAGGAACTGGAGTTGAGTACGAGGGGGGCAATGATGTCCACAATGGGGTTTCGGAAGTCTCCTCTTGGTCCAAGACCCTGTTAGAATTAGGCTTCTCCAAAGGTGGTGTTGCTCAAGATGTGCTCTGAGACTTAAAAAATGAAAACCTTATCAGAATGGCCCATGGGTCTTTCAGCCACCCCCTGTTGTCTTTGTGAGCAATGGGCCTGTTCTAGTTGCAGGGTGAGTAGGGGATTGATGGTCTTGGCCCAGAAGCAAGAAGGCGGGATATCCCACACCATGCTGCACTAATAGCCATGAAGATCTAAACGTTGTTACAGGATCTCTGTTTGAAGAAGGCAGTATTTTACAAATATTGATTTATCACTTGAGGAATTACTCTAGGATTACATACTTTTAAATCGGTGTCCCATTTTGGCTTTAACAAGTATCCCCTTGAGTTTCTGTAGGACAAGCCAGCACAGGAGATAATGCTGTCCACTGCTTCCAAGTATGCCGGGTCAGTACATTTGAACAAAGCCCAGAGCTTCTGATTTTTTGGAGATTTATGATTTGGAGATGCTCACAAATGATCAGGCGTTTGGCCTGATTAATTACCTGTATCGTTTGATAATGCCTGTACACGCTGCACACAGATACAAAACAAATATATATATATGTATTTCCTGTTGCTTTTCACATAAAACAGAATAGGTTGTCAGAGTTTGCAAAAAGCCTCTGATAAGTTGCACCTAGGCTGCTCTTTTGTTCAAAACTGCTTCCAAATATTCAACCTGGTATTGTTTTTTTATATTTTGTGTAGGTGAAGCAACCTTAGTGGAGATCTCCTTGCACTGAACCTGTACTGCAGATCCCCGAGTTTTGCATGCAGGTCACGTTTTATTCTTGAAGGAAGCCTAAATTGTTGATTGACAGCTGTCAATAATAGCTGATGATATTGCTAACAGTATTGACATTCAGTTTGTCCACTGTAGATGGATGAAGTCTATTGATGGAGTCAACAATGGCCAGATTCCTTTAGCACTACTCTTTGTTCCTTTCATGCAGACATGCCTACTGTTCATTAAACTCTCTCTTGAACCTTGAATTGACCGAAGAGATTTGTGGCTCAGAAGCTATTTTCTGCCAATATATCCAGGGTGTGTGTTTGGTTACGGAAGACCTGAAATAACCAGGGTTTTAGACTTTGATTTTACATATATGAAGGTCTAGGCTCCACCTGGGTAAATCACTTTCTGATATGTCACTAAGAGATGCACAGATCTTGTCCTAAAATGTGCATCATTTCAAGTTTATGTAAACCAAAGCACACATTCCGAATAAAATAACAGAGATGGAAATATAGACAGCCACAGGCATTCTACCAGAAATATCACTGTGAGGCAGAAGCAGAGCAGATCGTCCCAGTAACTATCCCCAATTGGCAACAGAAAGTGTAAGATCTTTCGGCTTATGTCTTCACTTACTCTGTCTCTTCAAAAACGTCCCTGCTGGTCACTGATACCTTATGTAATGCCTCACCTCTCACACTGGGGCTTGAGGAGGTACAAGTCTGCGGGTTCTAGACATACAAATGACCAGAGGAAGGAAACACATGTCATCTTTGGTGGCATGACTGCTGGCCAGCAGCTAACCTCAGCTACAGTGAATGGATTATTTCTATTCAAAGTAACACAAAAACAGGTCCCAAGGCATAATGGAATGGAATGAAAAGAGTTTGGTGGTAATAGGGCTTTTCAAGCCATGTACCCGGTCATACAGCTGTAAACAGCAGGGCAAGCACTTGTATCCACACCACTGCGGTAGATTTCTCTTCCATAATGTGCCTAGAAGTGTCCCCCTCCAAGCACACGCAGAGGTCACATTTTTATTCATTTATTTTTATTTGATAAGAGTTTTATATAGTAAGTGATTTGCCCAGAATCACAGGATGTTCAGCGTCATTGCCGAGACTCGAACCCAGTTACCCAGACTCGAGGTCGACCGCCCTAGCCGTTAGGCCAACTCCTCTCCCCACATGCTTGAAGGAATTGCTCAATAAATGTCACCCAATATGTTACCACGTCAGGACTATTGTGGAGGTTTGCCTGAAGCCCACTTGTATTGGAAGCAATGTCTAATACTGTTAACTGCTGTCACAAAAGAGTTAGCCAAGGGGACTGCCTTTCGCAAGCAGTGCTTAATTTGTAATAAAACAATAAGTGCCAAGGAATTCGTCAGGGGCCCACTGCAACTTGCATCACATATTGCCCCTGCTATGCTGCCTATGACAGTAACAACCGGACTACTAACCATCACATCCAACAAGTGTGACGGACGATTTCAGGCCCCCAAAGCTATATGTTTGGCTTGGGTGGCAGGTAATAGTCATTTTTAGTGTATATTGAATTAATAATTAACTGTTCTGGTCATCTCTAAATTACCCAGACAGCTTCCCCTTGTGGCAGACTGTCGCAAGCGCCAGTGCTGACAACTAGGTGCGTGTGCAAAGCACCGGAAACCACTGGTTCAAATTAAGCATGGTCCGCAAGAAGGATTTATTGGTTTTGTGGAACCAAGCTGCAGCGTGATCATGTTTCTATTCACGCCATTGAAAGTCTCTAAAGACAAAGCTGTGACTGCTCCTTTGTTGAAAATCAATTGGGGAAGCCTGGGCTCTTAATGGCACTCGCTCTGGCCTATATTCTGCTTATTACTTGTACGTCAGTCAACTGAGGCTTCGCGGCCTCCATAATGCAGACTTTCTTGTGACCTATATGAACCAGTATGCCATGAAGAGCCCTATCGATATTAACAAGTGTAACATCCATAGGACCGGACTCTACTTGCCAAAAGTGCTAAAGCCACAGGTTGATGCTGTTCAATCAACCACTCCTGCTCCACGCTGCCAGGGAGCTGGCTTCTTTTAGGATCAGCCAGACTCACTCACTATCTGCCTTCTTTGGGAGTGCTTCAGTCTGGCATGCCGGAGAACTCAATCCGGGGCAGTTGTCCATCTTGGTAACATATCGGTCACTGCCAAGCTCCCTTTTCTTTACGCCGGGGTTAAGACGCTTTAAACAAGGCATTTTTTTTTGCCATTCTTTGCCTTGGGGGAATGGGTGGGGCAGGTAAAAGTACAATGGCATCATAAAATGAGACAGACAACCGCGTTACAGCAAAAATCATGGTGCACTTGAGCCTCACTGCCAAGCTGGTTGTCCTGTTGGGTGTGCTACAAAGTCACCATGTATTTAACAGCACTGGATGGAATTCTCTACAACGCACAATAATGTGATTTTATACGTAAATGATGGAGCATTCCGTGACAGGTATGGGTCAGTGCAAGGGTGGCTAGCTAAGGAACTCTGCAGGCCTCTCAGGTACTCCTTTCTCCATTGTCAGTGCATTACAAGGAGTGTGCCACCCTCAGATCTTCCTTCTTTTCCATTTACCAAGTAATTTAAAATTACGTGGCCCCTTGCAACCCAATAAGCACAGGGGGGCAGCATAATTTACCTATCTTTGTTATTTACCCTACAAACATCAGTCTTCTTTTGCTCTCGGATCGAGATATTGCTGCATGTACTTCAAACTCCTAAATGCCACAGTGTAAGTCACTCATATAAGACGCACTCTTTTTCCTTGGAAACCTCCTTAAATATATAGAGTAGGGAAGTTCCACTTCTATGATCGTGTATGGGACTGACAGAGTGACAATGAAATCCATGGGTTCCACTTCAGGCATTGTTCTGATCTCAAATGTGGTATTTTACATAAGAGTAAAATAATCTAGTTTAGGATATTGATACTGTAATCCTAATCTAATTGGAAAGTAATCAACAAGTTCTGGATACAATATTGCATTTTATTCAGTAGTCCTCGCATATTTTCCTGCCCTTTTCCCACCATCCTCCGAGGAATAAATATCTTTGCCTTGAAAGCAGAAAAACAATTGATGAAAAAATACAGGATTTCTGACTGAGCTTTCAGAAGTATCCTGCAATTGCAGACAGTGCTGTGCAAGGTCATTTAAGGTATGGGATCTTTAGTAATACAATAAGGGTTAATTCCTCCATCTTCACTTCTTACCGCGCCCTTCAGCGAAGAGAAAACCTCCTGTGGTTTAAGAGCTACTTCCCCACCCTGATCAATCACCAGAGGATGAAACAGCAATTCAACGTCAAAATGAGCTTCACTCGGGTCAGGGCGTTGTGTGAATCTCATCCAGGCGAGTCCCCACACAAGCTATCTCTGCCCAATGCATCTCTTCCAAGATTCACTCATGCTAGAGCACCCCTTTCTGAAATGATTGTATCCGTATTACATCCAGTCAATTTAAAGCTGAGCATCAACAGGACCTTCAATTACAGGGGGGATGCTGGCTCGGAAGTCCATTGACACGGTCGAGTCCACCCCAGGGGAAGGAGAGACTTCATCGATTACATGTCTGTTGAGGGTGGGCATGAAGGAAAGAGCAGCGTGACTGGCCGCCGCTCATCACTCTCCACGGAAAACATAACATGGAGCTGAGATGAAAACAGGGGAGTCTGAATGTCAGGCTCCTCTCATCATAATCAAACACAAACGGTGAAGGGAGTAACGATTGCAAATTGTCTAACCACTGTGAGTCGTTTAGGGTACAACTCCAACAATTATTATTATTATTAATGTAATTTTATAAGGCGCACAGCTACCCGGAGGTTTCCCAGCGCCATCGGACACACGCAGAATGAGAGAGAAAACATTATTGGTTAAATAACCACGTTTTTAGGCCTTTGCGAAAGTTCTTATAGATGGTTTCATGCCGGAGTGGCGTGGGGAGTGAATTTCATAGTGAAGGAGCCAGGTAAAAAAAAGACCGGCCACCCATACGCGACCGTCTGATCCTCGGGGCTAAAAATTTGGCCTGAGTAGAGGATCGGAGAAGGCGCGTTGGGAGGTAGGGATGGACTAAGGCACTCAAATACTGTAGTGCTGTGCCCATTTTAATTTTATGCATATAACACAGGACCTTGCATTTAATGCGGTTCTCCATCCTAAGCCAGTGGAGGTCGAAGAGAGAGGCACCTGGCAAAGCAGTCTTGCCGCAGAGTTCTGTACTACCTACAATTTTCGAACCACCTCCTTGTTGGCTCAGAAATACAGGACGTTGCCATAGTCCAGCCTAGAAGTAATCAGTACCTGGACCACAGTTCTTTGTGTGGGACTAGGCAACATCCAGAATATTTTTTTGAGCCATTTTAGGAAGGTGAAGCAGATTGAGGCGACCCTAACTGCTTGTTGCCTCATTGATAGCTGGTCATCAATGATTACGCCTAGATTGCGGACCAGTTGCACCGGTTGGGTAAGATCACCCATTTGAGGAGGACAATGTTGGGGGCCCCAAAGATCTTTGTTTTTACAGAGAATTAAAACTCCTGTTTTTCCACCATTGAGTTTTAGAATGTTGGCGTGCATCCAACCAGCTATATTTTGCAGCCCTACCTGAAGAGAAGATACCTTAGATGCCTCAGTGGTGGAGAGAGAGAGAGAAGATTAGCTGGGTATCATCAGCGTACGAATAGATAGATAGCCCAGCCTCTTCCGCTATGGGGTCTAACGTAGATATCAAATAATAATGGGCTGAGGATAGAACCCTGCGGTACTCCGTAAGGAGAAGCGTGGGACTTAGAGCTTGCTGACGGGGAAAAGACCTGAAAAGTCCGGTCGGTCAAAAAATCAGTGAGCCATTTGAGTGCTGTCCCAACAACGCCCACAGATTGTAGAGCTTTAAGTAGGGCGGTATGTGACACAGTGTCAAAGGCAGCACTCACATCAAGCAGTATGAGTGCCACAGTTTCACTCATATCAAGACGTTGACGCAAAGTTTCTGTAACTCCCAAAAGCGTGGTTTCTGTAGAGAACCCAGCTCTAAAACCAGATTGCGATGCATGTAAGATTTTTTGGGAGCCAACAAACTGTGTCAGATGTTGGTTAATATGTTTTTCTAAAATGTTTGAAAAAGCTGGAAGTAAAGAGATCGGGCGGAAATTAGATAGTTCCGTCGGATCAGCATTAGCTTTTTTCAAGAGTGGGAGAACCATGGCATGTTTCCATGCTGATGGAACGGCTGCTTCTTGCAAAGATGCATTAAGCAACTCCATGATGAGTTTGAGTGACGATGGTTCAAATTTTTGAAGAATGGGGATGGGAAGAGGATCTCTGGGTGAGCCAGATTTAAGGCTATTTAAGATGCGGCTGAAGGAGGGGATGTCCAAAGGCAACCAGTTTTTTAGCATATTAGTAGGCACCGTGATCTGATTTGCCCATGGAGCAAAGCAGCCTGATGTGGGGAGAGAGCTCTTTATTTGCTACCCCACATTACATTCAGTTCTGCGTAGATTTTCTCCACTTTGCCAATAAAAAACTTGGCTACGTCCTCGCATTGAGCTTCATTGAGCGGGTGGGGGGGGGGTAGGTTGGCATGCTGTTCCCGAAAGATCTTTGACTAATTTAAACAAGACGTTGGGGCTGTTATATGCCGACGTAATGGTGTTGTTTACTTATTCAGCTTGGGCAGCTTTGCAGAGGGAGTGGTAGTCCCTTTTAGCTAATTTGTATGTACGTCTGGATTCAGGCACATAATCCTTCCTCCAACCTCTTTCCAGTACTTTGCATTTGGTTTTCTCTGTTTTTAACCTTTCCAAGAACCAGGGGGCAGGAGGTTGATGATTTTTCACTTATTTGATGGAAATTGAAAGGCACACATCAATGGATGTCAGAATCCAGGTATGGATGGTGTCCGAGTCTGTTAAGTTGATAGAGGAGATGGCAGGAATGTTATTCGAGAGATGTTAATTAAAAGAATCTATATCTAAATTCTTCCAGTTTCTAGACCCCGACTTGGTAGGTAAGATGGATGCGTTCTCATGCTGCAGATCTAACCTCACCTTGAAACAGACCAAAAAATGATCGGACCAAAGTATAGGGAGTGCTGTCTGGCATGAGATACTAGATAGATTGGAAAAAATGGGGTCTAACAAGTGGCCCGCCCTATGGGTGGGACCTGAATTGCAGAGAAGGGCATTCATAGCTGCCAAATCGGCCATCAGAGAAGTGCTCGTAGTGCATGTAGGGTTGTTGAAATAAATATTTAAATCTTCCAGGATAGTGAAGTTTCCAGCATCTAGCAAAAAAGGGGCTATGAGTTCAGGAAAAGTTGCGGCCCATGACCCTGCTGGCCCCGGCGGGCGGTAAATCAAAATCCCGGAAAGAGTGAACTGGGGGGTGAGGGAGAGTTTGAAAGTGTTGGCCTCGCAGCCCTTAAAGGGTAGGTACTTCCATTTACAAGTGTATGCATTATTGAAAATTAGCGCAATGCCACCTCTGGTTTTGACACCGCAATCCTTTCTGATTATTGTGTAGTTGGGGGGCAGAGCGGACGCAACATCGGGGCTAGAGCTCTCGTGAAGCCATGTTTCCGTAAGGAAGATAGCATCAGTTTGTGTATTCGACATGAGGTCAAAGATGTCATCCTTGTGATTGGGGAGCGACCTACTATATATGTTAAAGAAGGTAAATTCCTTTGGAGAAGCAGCCTTACTCTGAACAAGGAAGGACAGCTGTGTACTGTAGTTTGTGGAAGCAGTGGTATTAGAAGTATGTACCGTGCTGGGTAGTATGGTAACGGCAAAGCCACAGCAGGAGCAGGTGGAATCAAGAGTTACCGGTTGGAAAGTCATACATTCCTGTTGTGGCTTAGGCTGGAGCTCGTGTAGCATTTTAAGAGAATAGGTCCTCTTGTCCCTCGATAAAGGGGTAGGGGTCGTGGCCCCTGGCCCCAGCCAGATGCGGACGGGCACAGACGGGCATGCCTACGGCGTGCCTTTGGCGCACCGCTGGCACGCGTCCGCTGCGCGAAGCATCTGGCATTGATTTATATACTTTTCTGCAGCTGAGTGTAAGTCACCGCCTCCCCCTGCCTCGTGCCCGGAAATGAATATTACCGCTAACTCCCTCCACATCAAGCGGGAAATCCTGTGGTGGACCGGGGAGCAATGCGGATTTGAAAGCGGTCAGAGGCGTGCAGGTAGGAACAGTGATTAAACAGTGGTTAAAAATTATTTAAACGCAAGTTAAAATCCGCTAAGCAAAAAGTCATTAGGTCTCACTTTCAAGCGCACGTCATTTTGTTTGTCCACTATTCCACCTCTGATAACACCCAGCCATATGCAAATCAGTCTTGGTCCTGCTGCAATAGGAGCACACCTGCCCAAACAACCAAGCCAGGAACGCTGCGAACCAGAACACAAGCAACCCAAGACTGGGTTTCCTTACTTGGGCCTCTTCAGATGGGGGCAGCTTATTTCCAGGGGCAGTGAGCGCGGGACCCACGTCTGGGCATACCCTGGGCTTCTTAGGGCATTACTTCAAACACTTAAAAGGTGATGGGCGGAGCGCTTACAAATAGTCTAAGCGCTTGCAATCTCTCGAGTAGTGTTCAGGCCCATTGTTCTTTTGCCGACTATGCCACCTCAGATGAGACCCAGCCAAATGCAAATCAGGCCACCCTGAACTACTAAGCCAGGTCCTCTCTAAACCAGAACAAAAGTCAGTAACCGAGACTCTACAGAACCTGAAGTCCTGTAGGTCACTGTCAATATTATTCATATTCCTGTAGGTAGTAAAATGAAAATGAATAAATACTATTTGACATTTTTCGCCTGTTTCAGTGGTTAAAGCAAGTTACTTTGTGTAGGCTTTAGGGATACGCTCCAAAAACGTTTTTTTTCTATAAAAATAACCAAAACTTTTCCAGTCCTAAACAAGAAGTAACATAAATATAGTTAAGCTAGGCATCACATGATACACAAGCAGCCCGGGATGAAAGCTACGATCTCATTACGTTGCGCTTGAAAAGTAAGCCCTCGTTATAAATCCATGTATGAGGGGATAAGATCAAACGAAATCATGATACAAGCAGACCATGATTTGCTGAACAATGAGAGAATATACTTGTCCTCTTGACAATTAATCTGTCAACATAATTTCCTAGACAGATGCCCAATAATGCCAGAAGTGACAGAAAATACTATTCACAAATGACAGAGGTCATGTCTCGCCAGTGGCAGGAAATAATGAACATGCTTATGACATGGAATTCCCCATCAGAGACACTTGGATCAAAGAAAGGTAAAGTCTAGTGTAGATTCCGAGCTCTTGCAGAGCGTAGCTCCCACAGGCAATCCTTAAAGTGAATCCACTTCCTGCGAGAAGCCAGAAACCCCTACTCAAACCCCCAGCAGAAAACTGAACAGGGTCCAGATCATGTTCCAAGGGATCAGAACCACACATCCAGTGGAAGCCTACTGACCAGATTTGCAACCACCTCGTTAACTCCTTCACAAGGACCCTGGCAATGGAGTGGGCAGCTCTTTTGCAAGTAAGGAAATAGAAAAAACACACCTAAGCTGCCATAGACAGGCTCATAAAAAAGCCCATCAACCTGAAGCAAACTGGCCATAAACTAGAAGAGATATGATGAAAATGGAATTCAGGAATAGGCCAGGCTTGCTGTACAGTACAAATGAAGGACTATCACAGGATAATCACTACAGCTAAGAAAAACTGACATATGAACCAGACAATGCATCATACTTGTCATGGCAGCTATTCCATATTTACTTAAAAATGAGTGAGTTAGAGACAATTGAAGATGTTCTAATCTCCTGGTAGCAGCACTGTAGAGACGTTTCGTGCTTCCTTGAGTCAAACATTGTAACTGGTAGGGAAACATTTGCTGAAAATACTCAAGCCTTGCTTCCCCTCATAACTGCGTCCAAGCGAAAAGCGAGATTCGTCACTTCTCAGCCAATTAACGGGTCCTAGATTATGGAATCAATATCTAGCATCAAAGGCTTAAACCCCTTAACTACCCTCCATCTGTGGTCTGTCTTAAGCAACTCATACCTTTATTAGCAGATATCATGAACTGCATAGCACCACGTTTCTCAAGTTATAGCTACAGACCAACCAAACACACAGTGATACCCTGTGCCCCTTGAAAATCCGGCACTTGATCCCAAAGGCCTTCTGACTTGTTGACCAATCTTAATGTTCTTTCCCAAGTAAACTTATGGAACAAGCAGTGCTTTAAATGGGAAACAATAAGTGCAGGTACTCACTAAAATAGAGGTGTGGCAAGTGGGCGGGGCCAGGGGCGGTCTAAGGGCAAGATATGATCATACCTAATGACTTCTGTACCATTTGCAGCACATATTAAAGCACATGAGAAATGCGTTCATGTCACTAAAACAGATTAACTCATTACAAGCTCCTCGGAAGCAGAGCTGCATCTGCCCTGCGCTAGAGGGAAAACCTAATCTGCGCCTGCCGTGCTGATCATGGTACCGGTACTCTCTCTGGCTACAGAGAAGTGCCGGTACTGACGGTAAAAAAAAATCGAAGGTGCCGGTACTCAGTACCGGTGAGTACCGGCCCATTTAAAGCACTGGGAACAAGAGATAAAAAAGCAACCCCGGGCGTACAAGGAAACCCATCAAATTCCTCTTAATCGTCAGTCAGGCCTTGGAGCAAATAGACTGTAAAACAAGGCGGCAGACACTCGGCATCCCCGTGAAGGTCCAAGGAAAACTACAATGGTTTCTTCAGGGGATGTAGGATATTTGTTTATTCATTTTCACCGGTTTGGAGACTGGTGAAAGCAATCTGGCCAGACGCATGTGCACGTGAGACTGTTCAACAATACTGCAGAAGAATATAGCAGGAGAAAAGTGGAAGATTGTTATCACAACTGTCAACAATAGATTGGGAAATGAAATCATCTTGTATACAAATATTCATTGCGATATGAACAGTCCCCTCTGGGGAGTTACACACCCGTGATTTGTGGAAAAAATTGTATGCAACAGGTAAAAAAGATGATGAGCCTTATTTATGAAGGCCTTACGCCGCCGTTGCGTCACTTTTCAGTGACGCTGCGGCGGTGTAATCAATGCCCGATACTGTGCCCTATTTACAAAGTGAGACATCTAGGCAGATGCAACACTTTGTTAATGCCTGTGCTAGATTATACCTGCGTCATGTATAATATATGCTGGGTGGGCGTTCCCACATAAAAAAGGCTCGTAGAATTGGCTGCTTCTCGCAGGCATAAGGAGTGACGTGGGGCCTTTCGCATGGAACTCGCCTATGTGTAATGACACCATTGCTGGAGTTGTGGCAGTTGACCGACACACTGCAGCAATGCGTCATTACTGCGCCAGCAGATACGTCAGCGTTGCTGACGTTTCTGGTCTATCCTTGCAACATGGAGCTCCGTAGTGTGAATATGGCGCATCCATGGTGTCGCAAGGAGCGCACAATGAAAAGTGCTGCATCGCTGTTTTTCCCTAGTGATGCAATACTTTTCATAGATGAGGCCCTATCTGTCTATCTTGCAAACAGATCAATGAGCCCACAGGCCATACAAGTCATAGGGCATCAAAAAAACCATGGTGTGGTGTTGTCCAAATAGAAATATGTGTGTAAATCTCCACATAAAAGAGAAATGAACCCCATAATTCCAAATAAACAGTCACGGAGCGAGCGTACATCTTTAGATTACGAGTGAAAGGAAAGAATTGTCTTATTTTAGATTCTTTCGCTTACATTAGAGCGAGTAAAAGGGCAGCTGCTTTCAGGATCATTCATCTGCAAAGCAGAAATGACTTCCTAACTGAACACTGCTGAGTAATCTGGGAGAGAAACAGATGACTGAAATGGGCTGCGTCTGAAGTCCTGTATGCAAATGCCGGTGTCTCCATGCACCGCTCCCTCTTTTGTTGTCCTTTGGAGGAATTAAAGTTAACTTTCTAGCCAAGTGTGGTTTATGGTGTTTAAATTCAATTCTAAGTACCTGTTCAAAGGAACTAAAAATGATGCCCTTTAGTGGCACATTTAAAAACCTGAAAATGAAGATATAAAAAGCAACCAAGATCCAGTGATGAAAGGCAAGTCCTGGGGCCACACCTTCACAGACTCAGAAGTTCGATAAGATAGCTCAGTGGGTGGAACCCCGTGTAATCTGGAGTCGCCATTTTATGCATCAGTGGTGCTGCTTCAGACCTTTAACCTTCCAAGTCCGATTGTATATTTACACTGAGTGGCATAACAATACCACCTTTTATTTAGGTACCAGGGGCCAATCGAATCTGTAGTATCAATTAGAGAATCTAACATACACACCCAATATTACAGCCCGTGGCTACCAAAGCCGCATTCCACCCCTATTTTCTTTGCGGTTTTCACTTCCAGTTTGTCATCAAAATGAAAAGTGTTGCTCTACATTGTTCAGTAATGTATTCCAATCTGCCCTACTTTTGGCCTATTTTCTGTTTTCTGTACTGTCCAATTCTTAAGCAGCACATTAATAGTGAAATAAAATAAATTGCTACTCATATAACACTGGTGTTATTGGTTGGATGTCACTATATCGCGTTTGAAATGTCGACCTACAAACCTATGGTCACCACTGTGTCGACCCCCACCACATCGCCAGGGTAAGTATTTATTCACGCTTCTTAACGCCACATCCACCTCCCCAGACCTCCCTTGGAATGTAGCGGGGGGTTCCTCACTAAGGGTGTGATAATGTCGCAGCTCGAGATTCCGACTGTGATATATTAATATTATTTGCATATCTTGCCCCTGGTACAAGCAACAGGCTGTGGCCCACTGAAGGGCACGCACACCTGTGCCAAGTCTGGGGCGGTCGCTTCCTCCAGAGAAATGATCAGAGCACACGAGAGCTGCCTCCCTGGGCACAAATCTAGGGAAGCAATGCACTGAAAGGCAGCTTTGTGGCGCGTGAAGCTAACCCTGATTGGCAGTGATAACTCCGGCACCACGCGCACTCCCCGGGCAGAGCGGGGCCGTCTCTGGGGGGCAGAGCGAACACTGCCCACGCTCCTTTCACTCTGTAATTACTGGCCACCTGCTGCAGCTGCAGGGAAACCGAGCAGGACTAACCTCGGACAACTTGTGTCCAGCGAGGGAGTCTTTCGCTCTGGCTGGAATGGTGGAGCAGGTTACTGGGGGGAAGCGTGGCTCCAGTTTGGGCAAGGACGCACCTGGCCTGTGTGTGCCAGTCATCATCATCATAAAAACTTTATCCGAGTTTGCAAGAAAATCATAAAAACACAATGAAATACATAATCTCACCAGTAAGTGCATCGATCAGTAACATGGCAAGAGTAATATTAGGTTGAATCAGAAGACAAGGGTAAGTCTAACCCAACATTCATTTCTTATTGGCACTCCCATGAATTTTAACAAATCAGGTGGGATCCTTATAAAAACTTTATGTGCGTGTGCAGACTCAGTTAAAAAAAAAGTTAAAATATAAAAATAGTAACTACATGATCTACACAACAAGAGTTAATTTAATAATTTTACCATAATTATTTTGTATTAAAAGGGCTCCTCTTGTAAAAATGTAAAACAACATAACAGATATCAGAGGAGTCAAGCAAGTATAAGTATCTAAAACCTTTCCTGTAGAAGCTGGGACAATAAGCTCTCAAAATTGGAAGCAGAAATTGGGTTCTCAAGGTTTTGTAAAATGCACAAAACAAAATGCAGGGTTGATGGCTTCGCTATATTGTTACAGCGACATGGTGAAAGGCTATCGGACCATCCACCTTGGTTCGGAAAGGCTACCAGAAAGCGCACAGTGCCCACACGGAACCTAGTCAAGTAGAACCTGTTCTGCGGATTAAAAATGAAAGATAAATAAAACTGCAACTCATAACTAGGAGATCTGATATTACCAATGCCCAGGGACCTTTGCTGAGTCAGCGATCGCTGATGGTGAGAGCTTGCCCTTGCTGTACATGCGGACTTAATTATTGTTGTGGCCTGAAGCGGCATGTTAGCAGGGTGATCAAAGAACTCAGTTAGGCCCATATCACCAAAAGCACATTTAAATATCCAAACCAGGGAAGTTTCTCACCATTCGATAGAGTCAGGCAATCCATGAGAATGGATTTTTAAAAATCCAGTTCTGGTGAGAGCCAAATTTGAGCTCCTAATACCAAAGGGGCCAGTGCGATCTTCAATATAATCCAAGCCCAGCTCTAAATGGCAAAGAGGGGTGAAGTGCTCTTAGGGGCCATCAGAAGCCCCTAATAAAGCCATTCTCAGAAATGAGAAGATTAGCACAATTACTGTGGCCCCAAACTCCAGCCCATAGGTAGCCATTGAGACACATTTTGCTTTATAAAGTGTGATCATCTCCATGATGGGCTCCTGGCCTAACATGGCTGCAAACCAGAAAAGGTCCTCCTGTGTTCTTGTAGTCTGCTGCGCCCTCACAGCTAATAAAGGGTCCCACGTGAACTGTGCGTTGGGAAGGATCACCAAATCGGAGAAACTTTGCACTTTGCCAATTAGATTACAATGCACAACTAACGATTTAGATTTTTACCATCTTGGGGCCACATCACATTTTCCATAGTTCACTTTTAGGTCAAAGGATGACATAACCTACAAAGGTGTCAATAGATTTCTGCAGGCTCATAGCTGCCCTTGATAGAAGGACAGCACCATCTGTGTAAAGGAGGGTCGGAACAGATTGATTGCCTATATTTCTGTAATCCACTTTCTTTTGTATCAAATACGCCTCTAGACCATTGGTATAGACGAGGAATAGGAACGGGGCCAGGATGCAGCCCTGGCTGACAACCTTGTTCAAGACTATGGAATGCGTTCTCTCGCCATCAGGGTCACACAGTATTTCAACCATGATATTAGAATGTAACCTTCGCAGGAGTGTAACAAGATGTTCCTCCACCCCCATATCTCCCATCATGCTCCATAATCTGTCACAATTGACAGTATCAAAAGCACTCGACAAGTCCATGAAGGCCAAATGTAATGAGCTCTTCATGGACCTGGTGTACTTGCTGACAGTCAGTGACAGATTAAGGCATTGTTCTCTCGTCCCTATTCACCGCCTAAAACCATATTGGATTTCGAAAGTACACTTATGAAGAAGAGCCCACCCCTCTACCAATGCCAATAGCACCCTGCCAAGGACTTTTGCAGTAGCGTCAATTAGCGATATTGGCCTGTAGCATACCGCGACATTTCTATCACCTTTTTAAAAGATCAGGACCACAGTGGCCTCTTTCCAGGATGTGCACAAAGAATGAAAAAAACTGCTGCATCATTTTGGCGGCATGCACATGTGTGTTGCACATACCTACAAATTGAAGTAGACACTTGTTTTAGTTTCTGATCTGAGTTGGATAGGTAACCAAAAAGAAAAGAGGTGCAAAAGTGTTTTGCAGTTTTTTTAAGCAGGCTGGATAAAGCACCACCATTGGTGAGGCATGGAAGCAACACAAGGAACATGGGAGGGCAAAAGCAACACAGGAGGACACAGGTGGGGGCGGTAGCAACATAGAGTGCAAGGGTGGAAATAATATGAAGGGTGTGGGTGGGGAAAGCAACACAGAGGGCAACTGTGTGGGGAAAAGGAAAATATGGAGAGAGAGCAAAGAGGAGCATTGGGTGGGGAGCAAAGAGTCAAAAGAGGGCAAAATGCAGCTGATGGGGAGAGACACACAGGTGAGAAAGCAATGAGGGGATGAACGTCAGAAGTGCACGGGCAAGAGACAAGACTACTGGAGTGTGGTGGGGGATATACATGAAGGAGACATCAGGAAAACCGTTGCATCTCCTGGAGTGCCTAAACAAAATGAAAAAAGTGAAAAGTGAGCAGTGAATGGACACGAGTAATGGTGGATGCTCCAGGGGAGGGACAAACACAAGAAAGGAAGGAAAGCCCACACAAGCTTATCAATAAGAAGCAAGCAATGAGAGTGACAGTACAGCCAACCAATGATTAAGCAAAGGGCAGCCGCTAAGTCCTAAGTAAACTAACAAACTGCCTTACAACAGACAGCACATCCACCCTCTAGTAGACGAGACCTAAATAGTATGTTCTCATGCGCATGTTTTAGTTGAATTATTTAATGCATGCACAGAAGAGGCTGCAGTAATAAACAGAGCAACAGTCCACCCACCGTTCACAATGTTTGTATGTTAGAAGTCCAACCAGGTCCTCGCCACGGGCGAGGTGGCCACAGTGTAGAGTAAGTCTCTGCAGAGAGTGACAGTGAGTCAGCTACTGAACTGACAGTGTACACGCATGGACAGCGCTGGCATTTGTTTGAAGGGGAGTCATTAATGCCCTCAAGCTAGGAAGGGTAGAGGTTTGTGCTTCCACCTTCCCTTTTGAGGTCATGGGGTGTTGTTGCATCTCTCCATACCCAATCACACAAGACACAATGGTGGATGGGCGGTTGGTGTGCTACATGAGCACCACCACTTCGGAGGCACACATTTAGCTGTTACTTCAAGGCATGTTCAACCGTGCACTTGGCACATACTTCATTGAGCTGTGGCATGCACAAAAGCTACATGAATCTCTCATTTGCTAAGGTTAGGTCACCTGTCATTACGGGGGCTCTAACCTTGCTGTAATTCAATGCTCACTAAAGAGCTCTCACAAGCAGCTGCAACCCCTTCTGTAATACAGACCGTCAAGGAGGAACAACAATGGGCGCAAGCGCTACAAGTAAGTAAACGCAGCTCCATGGCTCTATACTCGGTCTATGGCACTGGTCTTGAGAACCAGATGAATCGGGGTCTTGTCTCCTGGCAGACTTAGAGAGAAGCCAAGTCCCCAATTGTGAACTGCATCTATAATTGTGTCTTAAAGGGAGAATGTGTATAGCCGCAAGTAGGGATTGGCATGATAAACCTTTCTCTGGACACAGAATGACTCTGGCTGCCTAGATCTACGCGCAGCCTTTCAAAGCAGCCTCTTGAACTGCTGTTCGTGAAAGCACATGTAGCCCTTTTCAGAGTACTTAACGACAACACACACAAACCCTTCGATACCAGTAGCTTTTGAGACAGCTCTTATTCAGGATTCTACGGCTTTGAACTCCTCTATCAGTCTAATGTGCAGCTGCTTCTGATGTAGCGTCTCTTTTACAGGTCTAGTATAGCACTGCTCCAAGTCAAGAATGCTTTTTTTTAGCATTCTGGTGTGCTGCTGTCCATGGGCGTCCGCAGAAATTTTTCCAGGGGGGGGCTAACCTGGAAAATGAAGGGGCGTGGCTAATGTTAATCAATAGGGGCGGGGCTAAAATGGCAGACAATCAGGATCGGGTAATGCTCAGACCAAGCTGAGAAAAAAAAGTAGTGAATTCTGCATTTGAAACTGGACAACAATTAGAGCACACATGAACCCTAAAATTACCCCCTAGTCCCTTAAAACTCATACATTCCCTGATCCCTAAAATTGTCCCTCTGGCACCCCAAAACCCATAACCCATACCCGCCCTCACCCCTAAAATTGTCCCCCTGGCACCCCAAAACCCATACCCACCCTGAACCCTAAAATGTCCCCCCCTTGCACCCCAAAACCCATACCCACCCTGAACCCTAAAATTACACCCCTGGTACCCCAAAACCCATACCCACACTGAACCCTAAAATTACCCCCGGCACACCAACACCCATACCCCCCAGGAACCCTAAAATTACCCCCTGGCACCCCAAAACCCATACCCACCAGGACCCTAAAATTACCCCTGGTACCCCAAAACCCATACCCCCATGAACCCTAACATTATCCCCTGGCACTCCAAAACCCATACCCACCCTGAACCCTAAAATTACCCCTGACCCTCAAAACCCATACCCGCTCTGAACCCTAAAATAACCCCCCTTGCCCCTTAAAACCCATACCCGGCCTGAACACTAAAATTACCCCCCTGGTACCCCAAAACCCATACCCACCCTGAACCCTAAAATTATCCCCTGGCACCCCAAAACCCATACCCACACTGCACCCTAAAATTACCCCCTGGCACACCAACACCCATACCCGCCTGGAACCCTAAAATTGCCCCCTGGCACCCCAATCCCTAACCCACCCTGAACCCTAAAATTACTCCCTGGCACCCTAAAACACACACCCAACCTGAACCCTTAAGTTACCCCCTGGCACCCCAAAAGCTGAACACTACGAGCTTACACTACATTTGCATATTCGGAGGGGACTGTCCTTGACGTTTCCATGCATGTAAGTCTAGAACTCGGTTCACTTAGAGTAACGTAGATATGCAGCCAGTAGGTAATGCTGATGCTGTAGAATGCATTAAAGTTACTGGAACTTACTTAAAAACTGCTGCCTGCTCTTCTGATACTATTCAGTGGAGTCGGGCTGATGAGCAGCACTGTCGTCCTGGCATCCTGCCCCTCCCGAAGGTCTCACTGTGTAGATAGATGTGGGTCAAATGTCTCCTGGTTTCTTTTTGCCAGGGCCTCCTCTACTTCTTCGTCGGTGCCCTTGGATGCAAAAAGAGACAGATCCATGGCCCTGTTCACCATTTATCTGGTGAGCAGTGCCGTGGAGGTGTATTCCATACAAGTGCACAGACAGCAGGGGGAAAGGGATGGCAGTGCAGGTGACGCTTTTCCTTTGTAAAGTAATTCCTGCTGGCCTCATAGCCCAGGGTTTGCTGTCTGTGCACTTGTATGGAATACACATCTATACAAGTGCACAGACAGCAAACACTGGGCTATGACGCCAGCAGAAATTCCTATACAAAAGAAAAGCGTCACCTGCACTGGCCATCCCTTTCCCCCTGCTGTGCACATCTTCCCACTCCCACCCCATGCTCACATTCACAACACATCAAGTGCTTAGGTGAAATCCCTGCCTTCAGGCAAGAATATCACCTCGGTGGCACCAGTCTAAAAGAAAACAAAGGGTGGGGGCAGGGAGGGTCGCTGAAACCGTTCAGAGGCGGGCTGGCTCGGCTGGTTCTGGGCCTCTCAGAAGGGGTCATAAAAATCACATTCGCGGATGCTTAGCATTCAACTATGGCTCCTTCTTTGCACCTGGTGGTGGCTCAGATCAAAGTAGGCGCTTTACAAGCGTAATATGCTACATGGAAAAAATACAGAAACACAACCTCTGGGAAATCCTTAACGCTCTAATGGAATGAAATATTAAGTAAAACGTCAAACACAAACAGGAACTAAATCGCTTACATGGATTGCCTTTTTACATTCATTATTTAGAAATCGATCAGTGTTTATGTCAGAATAAAGGGCATGACGTTAGAGCCCGATAAGGACCTGTTGCAACGTCCTCTGCGACCCGGGGGACCCGGCCCATTTAAAGCCCTGGGCCCTTACTGAGGGGTCACTTCAATGTGAGATGAAGATCGGCAACAAAAGGGCCCCCTACATGCAGAAGATTTCTTGAGAAATCCCTGTTCTGGAATGAGACTGAGCAGGACGTTTGTGGCGGGGAAGGAGGATCATGGTTCCTGCGCTGCTTGTAGCGTGTCGTTTCCCTGCTAGTGGAGGTGCGTGCTTCAGTCAAGCTTCTGGGCTTCAGTCCTGTCCAGATCTGCGCATCCCAGCGTTTCACACTGTAAGTACCATGGATGCGTTGCTGAATGCTTTGCAGACACGTTTGGGTGAACTCTGTACTTTTGGTGACGTCATGTGTGAACGCTGCACCCTGAAGTGAACTCACCAGTTAATGTAGGGTGACCAACTGACGTGGCTGCAAATTCAGGATGGTAAGTGTAAAAATTCAGGACAAAGGGTCAAAATTCAGGACGAAAATTGAGGACAAAAGGTACGTTTTACAGAAACATCAGAGGAAGTTGCGCGATAGTATAAAAGTAAGTAAATAGACAACCACTTAAATACAAGTCAAAATAAGTTTATATCAAGTTGAGGCAATCGTGCACTTCACGTTTTTTTGGTATGCGCACAGCTTTGAGCAACTGTGCAGGTCTTTTTGAGGTATTTCATGTGATAATAATCTATTTATATGGTTACTGCACTGGGTTGTCCAGTCTGATGTTTTGTTTACAACTCATGGTCTTGAGCAGACATGTATGGTGCGAGAGGTCCTCAGGAAGATCTGCTCGGATAGACTTTGTTACCAGCATCTCATATCTGAGTGCCATTGTGAGATGTAACGCGGCAAGCATAGGTGATTTAAAGGGAGGATTGCTGTGATGAACCCACTGTAGGGAACGTATTATGGGTGTTTCAGCAAGTGGAACTTAAAATATGGAATCTGACTTTGCTTACGGCGGCTTCGCAGAGAGTTGCACTGGTTGACGGAAGTCACAAAGGTGCTTTTCCCTGCAGCTTTCTTAAAGAAGGCGCTGTCAATACACTATTATATAGTTTATTTTTGACACCTTGCCTATTGTTACAAACACAATATACATCTCAAGCACAGCTCATGGCACCATGAGGCGCTCCCTAAAACCTTACACCTAAAACAAAGCATGCAAACATTTACAATTACTAGTGTAACATTCAAGTAGTAGTTGGGTGTCACTCAAAATGTCGTATGTCTGATGTATGGATCCCACACATAAGCACACAGCAAATACAGAATAGTAATACATAGGCAAGGGAGTAGCCAGAAAAGTGAAATACCGCCCACTTTGAACTAAAGCTCTTATGGCACCAAGAAAGCAAAGTGTCATCATAACCCTCCCCAGAAGAGGTATATTGTCCAGGGATCTAGTCATTCATCCTTCCATCAAACCCCTGACGTCCACCATTTCAAATGTACTTTCTGTTATCTATTAGTGTTTTCATCTACCATTCAGTCTTTCACCATTCATTCTGTCCTTCCAACTGTGTTCCCATCCATATCCAAACCTTTTCAAACATTTGCAAACCTGTCCAACGTCTATTTTTCCATCCATCATTTCACTCATCCATCCACCCTTTCACCCAATCCATCCATCATCCTTGCACCCTTTCACTGAATCCATCCTTTCACTCATCCATCCACTCTTCCACCAATCCATCCATTCACTCACTCATCCATCCAACCATTTACCCTTTCACCCAAGCCATCCTTTCACTCATCCATCCACTCTTCCACCCATCCATCCATTCACTCACTCATCCATCCAACCATTTACCCTTTCACCGAAGCCATCCTTTCACTCATCCATCCACTCTTCCACCCATCCATCCATTCACTCACTCATCCATCCAACCATTTACCCTTTCACCCAAGCCATCCTTTCACTCATCCATCCACTCTTCCACCCATCCATCCACTCCTCCATCCAACCACTTACCCTTCCACCCCTCCAGCCACCATTTCACTTATCCATCTATCAACCATCCACCCTTTCACTCAATCCATCCTTTCACTCATCCATCACCCATCCACCCTTTCACCCAATCCATCCTCTCACCCAATCCATCCTCTCACTCATCCACCCACTCATCCATCCAGCCATTTACCTTTTCACCCAAGCCACCCTTTCACTCATCCATCCAGTCTTTCACCCATCCATCCAGTCATCCAGCCATCCATTCATTCACCCTTTCACTTATTAATTCATCAATCCATCCATCATTTCTCTCATCCATCCACCCATTCACTCGCCCATCATCCACCCTTTCACTCCTCAATCCATTCTTTTACTGATCTATCTTTCATTGTTGGTGGTGTGAAGGGTGGGAAACCCCGTGGACAGCGCACACGTGCACACTACTGTTCTTTCACATCCCCTACTGCTCACCTTTCCAATCCCAATCCAGGTGAACAGAGCATAGAGCATGAGGCGCTGCACAATACAGTGAAGACCGCTGGTGTTGCGTCTCATAAAATCAAGGGCTTCAGCTGTATTGAACGTGCCACCATCACCCTCTGGGCCCATAGCACTCCGGTACCTTGGGGATGAGACTGGCAGTGTTTCTCAGGGACTCTGGGGCTCGACTGTGGTATTGTAATGCAGCCTTCCGAGGTTGCAAGAGGGCAGTGGAGATAGCGCTGCTCCTCCTTCACGGTCCGAGTTTCGGCGCTCACACATCAGTATTGTGCGTGCAGAAGTTCAAACACCAGTATTGTGCGTGCAGGAGTTCAAACACCAGTATTGTGCGTGCAGGAGTTTCGGCACTCACACACCAGTATTGTGCGTGCAGGAGTTTTGGCGCCCACACACCAGTATTGTGCGTGCAGGAGTTCAAACACCATTATTGTGCGTGCAGGAGTTCAAACACCAGTATTGTGCGTGCAGGAGTTCAAACACCAGTATTGTGCGTGCAGGAGTTTCGGCACTCACACACCAGTATTGTGCGTGCAGGAGTTTCGGCGCTCACACACCAGTATTGTGCGTGCAGGGGTGCGAGCTTTCAATCCTCGCCACGATCGGCCACACACTTAGACCTAGAGCAGGTTGTTAGCAAGGCAGCTTCGTTTACGAGCAGCCTTGCAAGGGGGGTTCTTTAGTGGTGACGGCAATTTTGCATACAGAGGGATGGGGCCTCCAAGTGGCGCTCAACTCTAGGGCTGTTGCACGCTGTGGCTCCCCTGCCTGGGGGCGCACTGAAGGACACACACACTGCCATTCCGTTTATGGGGGGGGGACACACTGTCGTGCTAACTTGAAATCAGGTTCTCCCAAGCAAAGCGCTCCACACACTTTGTGAAAAATAACAACTAGTTGAAGACACATTCGCGCCCCCCTGGGAATGCAGCCATGGACTCCCAGGGGGGTGCGTCCCACCGTTTGAATACCTCTGTTTTAAGCTAAGGGCTATCTAGGTTCCAGGGTGGGAAGTATGCCTTAGCAGCCCAGACTGGCCATTGTCATTCTGTATGTGATAATGAGACACAGACAGAATGACAATGGGCGGGGGGGGCTGCGAGGAGGCGTGCGAGGCGCCCCCCCATCAGGGACTTGAGGCCTCTGGCAGAGAACAGCTCTGCTCCCTGCAGGGCCCAGAATTACAGACAAACAGCGTCTGTAAAAGCAAGGGCGTCTGGAGGAGGGGGCAAGGACGGGAACTCCAGGGGGGAGGGGGGGGGGGGGGCAAGCGCCCCTCCTTGCCCCCCCTGCGGACGCCCATGCTGCTGTCTCTAAAGTGCTCTGTTTTAGCAGTCTAATGTACTATTGTCTCTAAAGTAGTGAGTCTTAGCAGTCTGATGAGCTGCTGTCTCTGAACGGCTATGTTGTAACAGTTTGATGTGCCACTGTCTCTGCAGTGGTCTGGTACACAGCTGTCTCTGAACGGGTGTGATGCGCTGCTGTCTCTGAAGTGCATGCACTGCACGGCTGCACCTCTGATGTACTGTAGTATGTGTTGGTGCAGTGCATAGTTCTCTCCAGTACTGTGTCCTTTATTAGCGCAATGCACAGTTGTTGCTGGTGCAGTACTCTTTATTAATGTAGTGCGCAGCTGTCTCTAATGCCACATTTCTTATTAGCACTGTGGTTAGTTGTCCCTGATACTGTATTACGCGTTGTATCAATGCAATACAGGTTTGGACTGGCCACTAAGGGCAGTGCCCGGCGGGCTGTTCTGACAGGTCAGTGAGTTGGCCGTTTTTTTAGCAGTTTGTGGACCTGTTTTATGGTCCGGTGGGTCTGCTTTCACTGTTGATTTCCCTGATGTTACCTCAAGCATTGCCTGCAGGGACTATAAATGCTGCACTTTCCATACCTTGCAAAACATACGGCATTTATTTACCGCTGCAAATTTGCAAACGTGGGCCAGTTTTTTAGCTATCTGGTTCGCTCACTGGGGCCTCTATTATTTTGGTGCCGGCTTTTTTTTTTGCCCCAGTCCATCTCTGGTGCAGTGCACTGTTTCCCTGGTGCTGTACTGTATTTGTCATGCATGCAGTGCCCAGCTGTCCCTTATACTGAGCTCCACGTGTTTGTTCAACACCCAGTAATCCCTAGTTCCATACGCAGGCGCACTGGGAATAGCACAAGCTCCATCCCTATGTTCGCATCCCCAGTGTAAAAAATTATATGAAACCACAAGGGGCATGTGCAGGTTTAATAACAATATGTTTGCAGGCTGGGAAGGCTTCAGGGGAGAATACTGGGGCCCCAAGGACCACGTTCTGCTTCTCCCTCCCCCCCCCCCCTCCACCCCTTCTACAGCTATGCGGGGAGAGGGAAAAGCTACCCCTTTGTTAATCAGTTACCACCCAACTCACCAATGGTTTGTGACCACGAGCGCAGTCACAAATCATTGATGCATCCAGTGCGACTCGTTAATAAGAAGGGACACTCCTTTCCCGCTCCTCCCATCTGCGTTGTAGAAAAGGTCGCAAACCCCATTTCAGTGAATAAGAATGGCTTTTCAATTTGCAAAAAGTGGTGTTTATACATTTTAGAAGGCATTTTGCTGTCGCAAACCCTGTGTTGTTGAAGTATGCAAAATTTTCCAGCGTATAATACCTTTGCGCATTGAGCCCTATCTGCCAGTGCAGCTGTCCATGGTCCTGAGACGAGTCCCCTAATAGTGCATGCACTGCCTGTTTCCCTATTACTGCATGAGCAGCTGCCCTTGCTCACGATCTACATTTATTGGTGCAGCGCACACCTGTCAATTATCCTAAACTATTTAAAGCACAGCTGTTCATTTTCCAGACCCGCATTTTTTTATTAGTGTGATATACAGTGCTCCTGGACTGTTTTCTTTTTCAATACAATGAAGAACTTTTACTCATTGAATGCACAGCCGGTGTTAGCCCAGAGCTGTATTTTGTGCTAGTGCAACACAGGTCCGGAACTGTACTTGTTAGTAGTGCACTGCAATCCTTTAACGGTGTAATGCTGTTCGTGGACCGGAACTGTGGTCTTTACTTAGGCAGTGGCCAGGCGCCCAAGGACCTGGCAATATTCATCAGTACAGCAATCCATAGGTCCCAACTGTATTAGTGCAATTCACATACGTACTGGACTACATGGGAATGAGGCTGAACATTCTTTAAAGGTGCAAAGATTAGCTGCCACCTGCCCTGAGTTATCTTCTTTATTGGGGAAATGCCCATTTGTCCTCGGTTCTGAACTGCACTGTTTAATTATGCAACATGCAGCTGTTGCTGTAGTACACCATGGTCCCGAACTTTGTTCTTGGTCAAAGCAGTGAAGAGCCGCCCTTGGGCCCAAACTGCAGCTCATATTAGTACAACACTTCTGTCCATGGTCCTGAACTGCCTTTTTTTATCACTGCAACAAGTAGCTGTCCGTGGTGCTGAACAAATCGTTTAGTTCATGAAATACCCCGCTGCCCATGACAATATGATCCACAGCTGCTTTTTCATTCCTCATAAATGCACTGTACAATTGGTCATGCACCTCAACTTTAACTATTTTTTTTAAACCCTGGAATGCATAACTGCCGCTGGACTTTGCAAGTTTTTTTTATTGGCTCCACGTACAGCTGTCTCTCAACTGTAGTGCTATTGTATTGCCTTTTGTATTTAGTGCAGACTACCGTTTCCCGTGACCCTGAACAGTATCCCTTGTTAGTGCAGGTCTGTGAGCAGTGATCGTAATCCGTGCAGTGTGCAGCTGTCCATGCTCCTAACTGACATTTCTTGCTAGTGCAATGAACAGCAGTCTACCGTCTTGAACGGCACTCTTCATTTGAGCAGCACACAGCTGTCTGTGTTCTTGAGCTGTGTTCTGTGTTATCGCGGTGCTTTAATATATGCTCTCCTGAACAAAATAGCTTAACAAGTTCAGTGAAAAGGTATCCGTGCTCCGTTATATTGTCTATTGGTGCAACGAGCAGCTGTCCATTGCCCCAGGTTGTATTTTTAGGTCGAGCATTCGAGACCTCTTGTATATAGTTACTGTAGTATATACTTATATGAGTATGTACTTTGTCGGCTCTGGAGATCAGCCCTAGTACTTGTTTGCTTCCACTTAGGGACTTTATTTTTCTCTTCAGCTGCCTCTATTTAACTGTCTTGATAGAAAACAACCATTAGAGGTCAGTAAAATATCAGAATTGCTTTCTGCTTGTTAAACTGCCTCTATTTAACTGTCTTGATAAAAAACGACCAGTAGAGGTCAGAAAAATACCAGGATTGCTTTCTGCTGAGGGACTTTCCTATTTTTATTATTCTGGCAACTGCCTCTATTTAACTTTCTTGATAGAAAACGACCATCAGAGGTCAGTAAAATACCAGAAACACTTTAGCATTCCATAGATTCCAGTCCATAGAAATTGTCTTCCATGAGCACCCGTAGAGAATAATATTTTTTTTCAAATCTTGTATTTTCAGTGATATGTCCACCGAAGTCCCTGATTTTATATTAAAAATAGAGCTTTGGACTATACCATTTACTGCTGAAAGGCAATATTTCTCTCCATGTGTTGCCATACCTAGCGTGTCACACAGTTTGGTGCTTACTTTCCCTCCATGTTAAAGAACAGTAGATGTTTCAGCACCCAGGCTAATGTGCTGCATAGCTAAATACATACAAGGTCCCAAAGGCGAGACCGATTGCATTGCAAATGCTTGTTCTCATTACTGTTGCCCGCTGCTGTTCGTAGTCCTGGCTGTTATTCTTTATTTATCCACCATTGTGCTGAGTTATTAGCAGAGGCTATATTGGATGGGGAACATTTAGTTGATAGGGATTATGAAACCGTCATCTTGCATTGGCATGCTGGCAGGAAAGTAAAGTTAGTGCTGTCCGGTGCACCCGCTTGCTGGGTGATGACATGAGGAGTGTGCTGTGGGGACACTGGTCAGGCCCTGCGTCTCCTACTTGAAGGTCAGTGCCCGAGTTACCGCGACTAGGACTGGGGTTGCTGTCTGCATACTGATTCTTGAAGGCTGTAGCTCTGGTGAAGAGGCCTGCCTCGTCTGTGCCCAGCCGTGGTTGGTAGTGGGAGTAGCTGCCGGGCGGTGACGTGGGGAGGGGCAGGGTAGTAAACTATGGATTACGGAGGTTTTCAGGTAAGTACACACATAAATAACTAAAACGAATTTTGTTGCGCGCACTGCATCCCCAAATGCGATGCAGTGCACGCCCCGAAATTCGTTTTATTTATTTACATGTGTACTTACCTGACAACCTCCGTAATACATAGTTTACTAATCCCCTTCCCACGTCACCGCCCGGCAGCTACTCCCACTACCAACTGCGGCTGTCTGTGCCTCTACCCTGGCTGTGTGCTTGGGCCTCTAGTGTGCCGCACACCACAAACCCTGAACCCCAGGATAGAAGGCAGAAATTGTTAGCCTCACTACTGAGCGCAGTGACCCGTGGACTATGGACCTGAATGGTGTATTGTTTTTAGTGAAAGGCACACTTACCCATGTTTGCGGGCTATCTTTGAATATTAGATGAGACACAGCTTTCACAGCGCCTACAACGCGTTATTTCCTGAGTCTGAGCTATTTCATTTATTAGTGCAAAGGACAATTCTCTGGGTCTGAATTATCCTATTTGTTTGTGTAGTGCACGGCTGGTCATGGGGTGCAACATCCAAAAGTGCAACGCGTTGCTGCCCCTTTACTGTAGGCCCATCTGTGTAATGGTCTTGTGTGAAGACGGTAGAGCTGTAGTCTTTACTAGTGCCATGCACAGCTGCTCCTGCTTAGAACTGCAGTATGTGTCACTGCAGTGCACAGCTGCCCCGGGCCCTGGAGTGTATCATTCATGAGTGCAACGCGTTGCTGCCCCTTCAGCGTATGTCTATCTGTGTAATGTTCTGGTGTGTGGATGTTAGAGCTGTAGTCTTTACTAGTGTCATGCTCAGGTGCTCCTGGTTCGGAACTGGAGCATGTGTCAGTGCGGTGCTCAGTTTTCCCTTTGCCCATGCAATATAAACATGGCCATGGATTGTATCCTTTATTAATGCAGCTCTCGGCGGTTTTGAACTGCGTCCTTTATTAGCATAATGCATAAGTGTCCATGTATTTTTCATTGCAAAGCACAGCTGCACCCAGCCCTGAACAGCAGTCCTCATAATTGCAAACCTGTGCTCCCAACTGTTGTTAGAGCTGCTATTTCTAAAAGGTGTTATATGCGATGCAAAAGAAAAGCCCCAGGTCGTGAGCAGAATTCACTATTAGTATCTTAATGTATTTTACTGTAATACGAATGCAATTTTAGTATCGGTTTTGACCTTGAAATGCATCATGTAACAGTGAAATGTGCATCTGGCCCTAAACCGTACTCTCTATGAACACAATGCGCCGCTGTCCATGGTCCTAAACAGTTAAGTGTTGTTATGAACAGACAGCTATCCCATATCGGGAGCATAATTCACTATTAGCACCTGTCATCTTTTACTGCAATACTAGTGCAATGCAATAATGCCTCTGACCTTGAAATGCATTACGTACAAGTAAAATGTGCACCTGCCCTCGGCAGTATTCTCTGTTAGCACAGTGCACCGCCGTCCATCGTCCTGAACTGCTTGTTAGTGTGATGCACAGCAGTCCCGGATGGCGAGCTGCATTCACTATGTCTCTGACTTTGAAATGCACTATTTATTAGTGAAATGTGAAGCTGACGCTGAACAGTATTGTTTATTAGAACAATGCACAACTGTCTATGGTCTAGATCGGTTTATGTATTACAATGATGCACAGCTGTCCATTGCCGTGAGCTGCCACTCACTATTAGTATCTATGTTCTTTCAATGTGTCCTTCATTAGTGCAATTCACAGTTGTCTCGGACCTTTCAATGACTCATTATTGAAATGTTCAGCTGACCCCGGATAGTATTTTCTATTAGCACAGCGCGCCGCTGTCCATTGTCCTGAAAAGTGTATTTATTTGGACAGAACACAGATCCACCTTGCCCCAAGATACAGGCTTTATTCTATAATAACCTCCCCCCCCCCCGCCCCAATTTTACTCTTCCCTATTACTTAGTTCGGCAGTTAATAGTCGTGAACTGTATTCTTTGTGAGGGCCATACACAATGTCACGAAACATATAATTTTTAGTGTAAGGAACACGTTTCTATGCTCCTGAACAGAATTATGCATCACACCAATACTCATGCATAACTCTTGCTCAGCTGTGATCCTTTTCAATGCACCTTGCATCTGCGCATGTTCCTGCGCCGTGTTATTCCACAGAGCGATACACAGCTGGCCCTTACCCCGAACCGCATCCTTTAGTAACAGTGCAATGCATGAATGCACATGCAATTAAAAGGCATTATTTATCAATGCAATCCACAAAGCCAGTGCTGCGGAACTACAATCGTTAGTAATTACAAAGCATTAATATATCCATGCTCTAAAATTGTATTATTTGTCAATGCGATTCTCAAAGCCACTGCTGCTGAAGTGAATACTCTGCTGGCGCATTGTGCAACTGTCAAATGTCCCTTTATGTGTTAGTGCAATGCACAGCAGTTCATGGTGCAGAACTTAATTCATTATTATGCATGACTGTCTCCAGTCAAGGCCTGTATTATTAGAGCCTGCCCACCTGTCCCTGAACGGGTTTCTTTGTTGTATTGTGTTGTAGATGCATTTCTATAGCACATGAATCCCTGACAGGTGCTGAAGTGCACTTGCAGATTTGAAGCAGGCTACGCGGTGGGAGTGCCATTAGCGTAAGCGCGTCTGCCTGCAGTGGGCGTTAAGTGTGTGAAATCTTGCGTGAAGCCCAGAGTGGTGATCTGATCCTGTTTTGTCGCTCTGCCCTTGTGTGTATTTGACGCAATAACAAGGTGGGAGGTCTAGGACTTGGGTATTAAATGCAAGTATGAGGAATGTGATGTGTGTCTGCACATATGGTAGCCCAAGGCTTTAAGTGGGATGAAAAAACTGGGGGGTCTCTCAAAGGGGCATGGCCAATAGAATTAAAGGCCCGGCTTAAAACACGTAAGCTAAAAATCTGTGTTTACCATAGTGTGCCGCCGGACTTGTAGTTTGCTGTTTCTGTCATTGCATCCAGATATATGATACAACAAGTAACATCATACCTACAACAAGCAAGGGCCAATGGCTTCGTCAATGGTTGTTAGTTGCATAAGATAAATAAGCAGCAACTATGGCTTGTATAAAATATTGAAAAAGCTTCCACTTAAAGCCCTGGTGACCCCAGGGCAAATTTTGCTGCTCCTGAGTTTCAAAAAGAGAAGGGAAATCCAGAGAGAAAATGACTCTCTGTAAAGGATTTCCCTTCCCCTACAACGCTCACCTGGCATGACGTCATGCCGTAACTTCTCCACTAGTGAGAAGTGAGCAAGCGCACATCCATGTGCCTGCTGTCACTGCAGTCCAGAAAAAACAGGCCGCCTGTGCCAGGGCACAAAACAGAGACCTATGGAGACCCATTTCGAGGCCCCCTTTAAAAAGCTGCTTGTGCTCAGCACCGGTGAGACCAGGCCCACTTAAAGCCCTGTGGTAGCTTATGTGGGAATAATACTGGTGTTAGGAATGGACAGCGGAGAGTGCTCAAACTGTGTGGTTGCAAGCGTGTAGGAGAAAAAGAGATGGAGTTCTGAAAGTGGATGGTCAGTATAATGTGCTCCTGCTCGTGGCCTTGCACTGCAATATGTGTTGGTGCAATGCACTGTTCGCCATAGTCCCTAATACGATGCACAACACTCCCTGGGCCCTGATCGGTATTTCTTATGGGTGAAATCCACTGCCATCCAAGACGTGCGCTTCATTTTTAACTGGTGGGATGTAGCACTGTCCATGGTCCTGAACTGATTTTTCTAGCATAATGCACCACTCTCGTTAACTAAAACTGCAGTATCATTGATGCAGTTTGTGAGTGTCCGTGGCACGGAACAATAGGCAGGCCAGAAACACTGGGTGCAGTGACGCCTGGCACAGATAGGGGCTCGGTGAAGGGGAAAAGAGGGTAGTAAAATAAGAATAAAAAAACACACCTTATCACCGTGTCTATCGTCGTCCCTCTGATCTGTCAGGAAGCAGGAAGCCCCCAGTACACCCATAGTCAATCACTACGCTGCAGTGCAGCGTTGTGATTGGTAAGCACTGAGGTTTTCCTGAGTCAATCACCGTACCATTTTTCGGTGCTCAGCCAGGTACTGGGGGCAGTGCTTAATTTGTCAAATATGAAGTGCAGGTGCTCAAATTTTTGTTGGAGACCACACCTACTTTTCTCTGGCTCCACCCACTCACCCCACTGGCTCCACTCACTTACTCTATTAGCTCCACCCACATCCTCAACTGGCACTGTTAAAAGTCAGGTGTAAGCATGATGAAAGCATGAAAATGTCACACATAAGCACCCTGGCCAGAAAGCATGGAAATCTCACACTGTACTCGGACCAGGAAGCATGGAAATGTCACACAAAGGAACCCAGGCCAGAAAGCATGGAAATGTCACACAAAGGCACCCAGGCCAGAAAGCATTAAAACGTCACACAAAGGCACGCAGGCCAGAAAGCATGAACATTTTACGCAAAGGCACCCAGGCCAGAAAGCTTGGAAATCTCACACTGTACTCAGACCAGGAAGCATGGAAGCGTCACAGAAAGGCACCCAGGCCAGAAAGCATGGAAATGTCACACAAAAGCACCAAAGCCAATGGCGCTGGAACAATTTTCAGAGTGTTGGTGCTCCCCTCAATGTTAGATCACTGAAGAAGTTATAAGATTGTGAAAAATCCAAACATCACACTAAGGACAAACATAGAAAACACGTGATCAGCAATATAAACACGGTATGTGAAACGGTCATGTATAATACATGTGTGCTTTTTAAAAAAGGAATTCTGTTCTTATTCAATTTATGGATCTGAAACTGGAGGTAATTCGGAAAACTATTAACTGGAATATTACAGCAATACATCATGATTTAGGTTGGCTCGAGTTAGGATAACTTGTGGGTAATGTAAGCCGCTCGACCGTTCCTTAATATACTTTGAGAGCCACAGAAATGTGCTCCAAAATGAACAAAACCTGCTTCACTGACAAGATCATGTTTGGGGATTTGTCAGTGGTCCCAGACAGCATTCCTTAATCCTTCCCCATGACAGCTAATCCTAAATCACCGCATGACAAAACTACACGAAAGGGAAACTGCGCAGCACCTTTTGCGCCCCATCTCATAGTCCGCAATGCAATGCGATTCACATACTTTAGGTCATGGTGGGGCCCCATGCACCGCAGAGGCTGCAGAGCCAGAGGTCTCCATTGCGCCCCTGTAACACAGATCACACTGCAATAAAGCAGCACACTGTAGCACAATAAAACAGAAGCCATCATCGGCACAACAAATGTGCAACACATTATACACACTGTGTCCAGAATCTTGTTTCCATAAGAAGTTGGTAAAAGATGTGCGAACGCACCAAACGCAGCCTCAGTAATCGTTCAGTAGATGAACTAGCGCCTGCAAATAATGTTTGTGCACTGGGCCGCAGTCAAGAAAGTCTTTATTTTAAACACAGACACTGATGCAGTGCCCCACCAAAGAGCCTCGTTTGGCGGCCCAAGCAAGCTACACTACAGGCTGGGGGGCGGGGGCAGACAGTAATGATCAGTTTATGGCTACTGCCATTTAGTACTTACTTGCGGTCCGTTACGTGGTGGGCACACTCTGCCTTTATTAACTTCTACCCCAATATAAATAAACTTGGCTTGGTGCTGCTGCCTGCCCTCCACGTCGTCGTCTGGCTGCCTTGCGGCACTGCGGGTGTGCCGGGCGTGGCAATCTGAATCAAATCTGTGCACGCTGCCGCACAGCCCCTACCCCCGCAGAACCAATTCCAGCCCAATGATCAGTGTCCCACCCACTGCACCGGCAACACTGGACTAAGGACCGCCAAAGGTGCCAATGCCACAATATCTGAATCTTCAATATTGGCTCAGGTTCTCACAGCCAGCTGCAACAGTCTGTGGGAGAAGTTGAGAACGCACTCTGCGCCGATTCAGTGTGAGCCGGAGGTAATCAATATCATGTGAATAATCATAATGTGACGCAGTGCAGCAGACGTGTAGACCCGGCTCTGATAAACAAGCACCGGCACAAATTAAGCACTGACTGGGGGCCTGGGCATGTTCTCCACCCTGGCTGTAATGCAGCCTGGGTGGAGAACATGCAAAGTGCGCCTGACTGTTTGGCCGGCCAGAGACAACTGGTCAAACAGTCATGCAAACTGATAACAGTGCATACCATTTCCCATGGGTGCCTATCCCCCAGCCCCACCCCCAAGACCCCAGGTCACAAAATAAAACGATAATAAACTATGTTTAGTATCATTTAATATTGCCTTACTTTTTGGCTTCTGGAAGTGGGGGGCGACGCTCCTCCGCCATAGCGGAGGAGCCGCCGCTGACTGGGTGCAAACTGCGCACTGACTTTTTGTGACCTGCATGTAATTTTGTGATGTGACATTTTATACACCAGAAAATTCTCAATTGCAGGACGATTGTAGAATGAGCTGCTGAATAAATATTTATTAGCTAGAACTCTGTGCCACCACCCGTGATTGGCTGAGAACAGAGGGCTCGTGACCTGCAAGTGACAGAAGACCGCCATCCCTGCGTTCGTATACCCAAACGGGGATTGTTTTTGTAAATCTGCCCATTTTCCTTAGAGGAATCGATGTTGCTTTAAAAAAAGTTTCCCACGTTGGGAAGACATGGGGGAGCTGGCAGTGGTCCTTTGGACCCTGCACCCGACACAATCAGGGGCGAACTTTCACACCCCCCTTTGATTGCAAATCAAATGTATGAAACCCCCTTTTACGATTTGGAAAGGCTTTTCCATATTGATAAAGGAGTTTCGTAAATTGTCAAAAGCTATTCTGAAGTTGGAAACTCTGTGACTTTGCGAATTGTGATGTGTGATACACCACGTGCTGGGTCAGGCCCCTTCATCCCTTATTCCTGCATTTCACAACAAACCCGCTCCTGATCTTTCAGGTCAGTGCGACCTCGCCCCTGGGCCAGGGATGCATTTGTTAGTCGTGCTTTGCCAGATGCTGTATAACATTATCAGAACAAGACAGAACAGAAATGTTCCGTCCTTTATCATACTACCTGCTCGCGCTTATTTCTCTGCTTTATTATTTCCCCAACTGAATTGAATTTGTTCTTCTCACTACACATCTACCCGACTTCGCTTCTGTTTCTGTACTTTCTCCTGTCAGTATTTTCTAACTCTCCTACTCTCTCTTTTGTGCTCCAACTCTCTTCCCCTTTGCATCTTTAATGTTCATTCTTTCACTTGGTCTTTTCTGTCTTCAGTTTACTCTCTTTCTTACCTTCATTCCGTCTGCTCTCAGTATGCGGTTTCCATTGCCCTGGCCTCCCCCCATTAACCCTTCCCTTCTGTCCCGTGCGCCTTCGTCATGTGTTTCTTTTATCCCATGCTTCTTGTACCTGTGATCCTTTTATTGCATGCTCCATTCTTCGACTCTTCCTCTGTCTTTATTCCTATTTTGTTTTCAGGACTTTTTTTTTAAAGTTCCTATTGTCTCTCCTTTCCCCTGCATCAAATCCTTTCCTCCTTTCTTGGCTTTCTCCTCCCTCCCCAATCTACCCTTTCTTCCATTACAAACTCACTTTCATTTCCCTCCCTCTTATCTAACTTTATTTGGTTTTCTCTATGTGCAGGTCGCCTAGGGGTAAACTGCTTGTTCTAATTACGGCTTGGAATAGACAATATAATCCGGCCATAGTGCGGCTGTCATCAGAAGAGCGCCCCCGGGGCACCTCACACTGGCGGTCTGTGCTGCCAGCAGGAGCACTTAGCCCAGGGTCTGGGGGAAGTGGGAGAAACCCCAGAGGGCAGGACGGCCCACTCTTAATGAAGACAAGTACCGCAGGGGGAGGCATCCCAAGGCGAGCCAGCACAGCGCCAATGCCAACACAGCTCACGCACTTGGCGCACTAACGAGTGCCATTAACAACAAGGCATGGAGGGAACTTTGATTAATTAGAAAATAAAACAGGGTCCTCCCTAGTCGCTGCTCTGCGCGCCAGGGCTACCAATTTCCGTTGCCATCTGTTGCTTCTGATTTGGATGCTTTCAAAGCTGCTTTTCTTGTTTGCAACAGAAGTTAAATGTGATCAGATCAGCGAGAGTGTAAATTGAATCATACACTATATAATGTCAAACCTTCAGTTCACAAACCGGTGAAAGAATGCAAGCCGAGGTGCATTAGATGCAAGGCTCTGATTGGCAGAGGGGCGCGCTCGAGTCAGGTTCTGCTCGATCCTGCCATCACCGACAATCACAAGCCTTGAAGTCAACCTCATGGCACGTCATCAAGGGGCACAGAGACCGGGTACCCTCAGCTGCCTCTATGGTCCTCACCTGAGCAGGCGTACCAGCAGTCTGAGGGCGTCTTAAGTGCCGCTCCATCCCTCAGCTCGGAGGCCCACATGCATGGGAGTTATCCACTGTGAAGCTCCAGTGTTTGGGTAAGTCTCGGCTACTTCTGTCTCTCCTTTCTGGGTGCTTGTTGTCACAAAACCGGGGGCCTGAGTATTTCTTCTCGGTATTTTAGTCAGTCTTATTAATGTCAGTCTCAGGACTGTAATCCTGACAGCCCTCTATACCTCATCTACATCTCATATGCCTCTAAACTAATTCTCAGCTGCCCCAACACCTTCACTCAGTTTGTCCTTAATCATGAGGTCTCTCATCCATGTAACTCTCTTGTGGACCTCTCCGCTAGGGTTCAGAGTAGTTCGCAGCTGCCTAACAGTGCGTATCGGGGTGGAGATGACATGAGCTTTGAGTTCTCAGTAAGCCTCTCATCTCCTCACTGCAGCTGCCTTCATTTAGGGTTTGGGGTCTACACATTACCATTTTGCCTCTGCTTTCTGGGCGGACCAGGGTTTGGAGCTGTAATTTTGAGTTATGTTCAGAATTTCAGTTTCTCCCTGCTTCTCTCATTTCCTATTTGGGTGGACCACCTGAAAGACTTCTTGGCCTTCTATGCCTCAGCAGTGTTGTTAATCATCATGCCACCTTTTCCTTGCACACATGTGTGTGTCTGATGGCTACCCATAACTTTGTTTCTAAAATGTAATTGGCAGAAGAGAATCCTATTCTATCAAAGTTTCCACGATATGCAGGGGCGGCCTTAGGCATGTGCAAGCTGTGCACCTGCACAGGGCCACCAAACCCCAGGGGCCACCACGAGGAATCGGATACAATACATATTCGTGGCGGCCCCTGGCAGGGATTTGGCGCATGAACGACTGAGGCGTGCTAAATCCAATGTGATGCACGCTGAATGGTTGTTCTTATACTCTTTCCTTTCTAACCCAGTCTCCTCTTTGTGTGGGGTCGGCCTTGTTTCGGGCTCTTCTGGTAGGTCTTGTGCTTGTTTAGAACTTTTTTTCCAGGAGAATCGAGCTTGTTTTAATAGTCCAGATCTGGCACCTCCGGAGGCTCGCATGCGCGCGCATGCGCAGTGCCCGCGAGTCCTGCAGCGAAGCGGTTACAGAAGCACCACGCATCACTGGCGGCAGGAGGGGCGGCAGCACCCGTGCCCGGCATGCAGCGAGCAGCACCGAGACCGGCCGAGGCCATGCACTGGCGCGCCTAGAGACCCTGGGCAAGAAAGGCCGCCTTGCAGAGGATAGCATGCCAGTGTGCAACCTTTGGTGCCAGCTGCGAGGTGAGCAGCCCGATGGTCAGGGCATGGGGAGGGGGAGTGAGGAGGTCAGCGTGTGCCACTGCAGAGTGAACCCGAGGGAAGGTGAGCCATTGGACGAGGGTGTGGGGAGCCCTGGGGAGGAGGGCAGATCAGGCGTAGGAATGTATCCCAGCCCGTGGGGGTGAGGAGCCGGGGGCGTGGGGAAGGTTGGGTGAGGATGTTATTGTAGATGCTGTGTGCTTTGGGTCTGGGTGGAGGTAAGCCATGTGAGGTGGCGAGCTGGAGGTATTCTGGTGGTCATGGGAAGGGAGGGCATGATGAATCGTGAGAGAGAGCTTCTCTCTCACGATTCATCTCTGAGAGGGCGCGGGTCGGAGAGGTGGTCACCGTGCGCCAGGGGTAGGGAGTGGTACAGATCGGCGCTGTATGTTGAGGGAAGAGTGAGTCAGGAGTGCAGGGGCGGTGTTTACTTGTGGCTGAGGGGAGGCATGGTGACTTTTGGAGGTGTAACTTGGGAGGCACGGTCGTATTGGGGGGAAGAGGAGAGCAGGGTACAAGGTGTTAGACGTAATGTTAAGGATTCATTAAAATGATTACAATTACTTATCAACAATCATGAAAACAGAGTGTGAAGCTGATACTTGTGATCTAATGAGTGGATCTGCCTGCACAAATCTTTTAAAACATCGAGTGTTCGAATGTACTTGGCATTTGGTTATGTCTGTTTATATGGTGTTGAGGCAGACATGAAATGCAAGCACCTATGGATGGACGCCTGGAATAGGATGGCAGTGCCTACCCATGTTAACTCAATCTAATGCCCTTTTGCAGAGACCTTGGTAGGAGACTGGCTTCTTGATCATTTCTTTAATTACATTCCAGTGCTTGTCATGTGACTAGCAGAGAAAACTAGTTTAACTAGTCCTCAGTTTGCAAATGGTGAAGCAGCCTTCTCTGTCCATACTAGGGGCATAGTTACCATTGGTTCAACAAGTACAGTGGTACTGAGACCCAAAACCCTCAGGGGCCCATTGAACCCTGATAATTGCTATATTTTACTTCCTGAGCAGCAGCCAAAGGGGCCATTTTCCTTGCTTACGCCACGGCCCATGGGGTTGTTGGTACACTGTGCTAGTGGTTCGTACGTCTGCTTTAAAGTTGTCTCCTGACTGGATGTTCCTTGCACATTAATTTTGCTTCAGTGAACCTCTAGTGCCTTTTCATAGCCTTAGGACTCACTGTAATTAATCCTTGTTTAATAGGTGCTCTGAAAGCGAGCAGAACTGGTTGCTGGAATATGGCACTATACAAGAAACCTTAATTAAATATATTGTATTTTGTCTTTTGACAATGTGGTAAAGTGGACGAGTCTTTGGTTACCTGTAGGCTGTCTTCAGGATCAGTTAGTGACGTACTGAGACAGGTCTCTGTGTGCCATGATTTCAAGGTAGCTTACTCTCTTCCTGCTAAGGTCACTTCCCAAATAGATCATGAACTATTCTCCAGGCTCTACTGTTCTCAGTGGACTGAGAAAACAGACCTTGTATGCTAAGTCACATGATCTACCCTATAGTTTTATAACACTCTTCAAATAAACCTTCCATATGTGGCTAGGCCTCATAATGTGTCATACATGTAGTGGGAAGGGTAATTACTATCAATCAGTCAGGGTTTGTAAAGCTCAGCTGCTTCACACATAAGGGTCTCGAGGCGGTGTGGGATTCATGCTGCTGGATCATGCTGCTTGTTGGTTGAACAGCGAGGTCTTGTGGTCCTTCCTGAACTGCTGGAGCGATGGTGAGGCTCTGAGGTGCAGGGGGAGGGATTTCAGGTCTTCACTGCCAGGTGGGAGAAGTAGCGGCCTCCACTGTTTTATCAGCGGCTGCATTGGGTGGCTGCTAGGGAGATGGTTCTGGAACATATTTTCCTGGTAGGTTGGTGGAAATTCACTCGTTCATTAAGGTATGCTGGTCCTTCATTGTGTATTCCAGGGAAGACATGGCTTGGCAGTTCAGGCTGGACTGTTCCCATGAGGCACAGGGTCAAGGCTGATTTGCATATGGCCATGTCTGAACTGGGGTGGTGTGGTGAGCAAAAAAACGATGGATTTAGGCCCAGATCTCTGTACTGGGGTGAATGTATGACATTGTTCTGCATTATGTCCATCAACTGTTGTTTTTGCAAGAAAATAAAAATGACACATCAAAATCTTTCAGCAGCCGCCACTGCTGATTGTCTTCTTTTTTTCCCTACCCACTGCTAGCCTTGCCCGCTGCATTGCAAGCAAAATGAAGAGAATTCGAGTACACAAATCTGGTTATTCGAAACGAAAGAGAAAGGTGGCTCAGCAGGCTTTCGTAGTGTCACAGGAAGGAGCAATCCTGAACTTTATCACCCAAGGGAAACCTAAAGATGGAGAATCCTCTGGCCAGAGTACTGCTGATGCACTAGGTAAAACAGGCTGACGACCATAAAGAAGAACAAAAAAATGATGATATCCATGAGCAGAATGATACTCATGAGCAGACCAATGAAAATGAACAAGGTGACTCTGAAATTGATACAAACATGCAGCAATTACCAACTCAGGATGAGGATTATTACAAAAGACCCTCAGACAGAGAAACTGAAACATCATTCATCGGTCCATCAACATCTGGCATTCTGAAGGAGGTTCAGAGTTTACAGACGGATGATGCTGGTATTGAAAAGGAAGCCAAAGAGCAAGACCATGTTACAGACCCGTGTTCTGAATATGATTTATGTGATTGGAGGGATCCTGCTTCGTGGCCGAACTCTCTTACGGACGCGCAACGTGTTTTTCTTGTTGAAAGGGGTCCCTCCAGAGACCCAGATTCTAAAACAAAGTATCCAAGTGATGAGCACTCAAAAAGTAAACGTCGTTTTTCTGTTACCATGTTACTGGTCATCTAACGCCTTTTCTGGACATTTTATTAAAACACCTTCCTGAGCTCTGCCCCGCCCGGACCCCCTCTTCCGGGGCCCCCTACCTGCGCTCCCTGCACAGGGCCACCATGAGCCTAGAGCCGCCCCTGCGATATGAATAATTTTCTGTCACCCTCTTGATCCTGAAACTTCACTGATGTGCGCCTTATTTCTTCCATAAGTATCCACGAATCCAGACTGATCATTAGCACCAGTACAAGCATTTGACTTAAAATGGCTTTCCAAGGTGCAAATGCTCCTTGAGCTGTGTAGTCGCAAGCTCTCCCTCCTCCTGCTCCCCTGTCAGGTGTAGATCCACAGGTAAGAGAATCTAACAGGGAGAGGCTTGCGTCAGTGGTTGTACCATACTCGTTGTGGAGTGAGCGATGCACCGTCATGTCTACCCCTGGTAGCACTTGGAGGGTGTCCCATGATTTCTATCTCTGCCAGGCTCCGCAGCTTTCCCCGTCACCCTGCCCTCAGATGTCTTACCTCATTCCATCTCTTCCAAGCCCCCCTTGGACCTTTACGCTCCCGCCCGCCTCACAGCTGGTCAGAGTCCCGAGAGCTCAGGGACCCACAATGGATAAATGATCTTTATGGTGGTCTACCAGCCTTTTGGGGGGAAATTACTTGGCCTGAAGGTCTTGTATCTCATTCTCCCCTTTCCTCTACCTAACTGCTCGTTCTCTCTCTCCTGTCCGCCACAGCTTCTGGAGGAAGCCTCAAGATGACATAAAGTGCAATGCAAAGAAGGAACATAATATTATCGATTTCAACTATTCCACTGCCTCGTTGTGGATGTATACGCCTCAGTTTGAAGTATGTAATAATACTCTACACGATTTCTTCCTATTGGAAGCATCCCTTTGCATTCATATCATGGACCCACTGGTGCCCTGCTAATAATTACTGCCACTTCTATGGAAGGTGAGCCAGACCCATGTCAGCTGCCAGCTACAGCAAGGTCCAGTGTAACCCGCCCATTGGCTTCTTCCACCCTACTCAACGACTTAACTCCGCCAACATCTAGGAAGGCAGAAGAGCTCTCACAGGTTTAGAGCAGCTTGTGACACAACTCCAACTCAATAGACCAGCTAAAGAAGGAAGCCAAACAGAATAAAAGACCCCGCCCCATCAGAGGGGCAGCAATGAGACTGACGAGATGCCGGGACGTAAGGTCTCGCCCAATCATCCTTTCCGAAAGAGAAAAGGCTGGTATCAGACTGGCTCTAACTTAATGTATTAAAACACTCAAATATAATCAAATACTTCACTCGAATATAATATATAGTTTAATACTATAAAATAAATTGATAACTAAATGTTGTAAACATTTGCAATGCATTCAATGTATTGCCGCACACTGCAATTTAAAGGAAATACTAAGGACCTGACCTACTATTTTTTTTTAGGTCACGGAGCCTGCAGTGCAGAATTTCACAATTCTTGCTAACGCCAAAAGCGGGGTCATTATCTGCCACAGTTATTTTGCGAGCTGCAAAGGTATTTCTAAATCACGATGCAACTTGCATTTTTCATTCCAAAGTGCGATTAGGAGGGGGCGTGAATGGGACACTTCGCTCCCATTAGCCAGTCAGAATGGAATCTATCAATGATTCGAGCCTCGATTGCATGCCCTGAATCAGTCACTGACACCCGACTCGGGGTGGTGACTGACGCTCATAGGGAAAGCTGCCTCCCTTTGGATCTCATGGGTGGGTGCTGCGGTGACCGCTGGCAGTGGCCCAGGAGTGGAGGGGATCAGCGGTCCCCCTTCACTGCCTTTGCCTTCCCTGGATGTCAACATGTTTTTAAAGCAGCACCTGTATCTTGAAGGGACACGGGCTCCTTTGGTTGCAAAAATAATAATATTGACTTCCAGAGTGTGGATGCAAAATTACCAACTGGTCTGTGACCTGCTCCATTGTACACCAGACCCTAAATGCGTTTAATGTAATGAATCAACTTGATAATTCTCATATCCTACAACAGTTTAACTCAACCCCCCCAAACCCTTATGATTGATGGTGTTTCAGGCACAAAAACTTCATTTCAGAAATGTATTTAAAGTGATTATTTGAGCAATAATTCATGTTGAGTGGGGGGGGGGGGGTGATTATTGCTGATTTTTGTTACTTGGTGACAGAGGGCTGGTACCACAGTTGCTGTTGTTTTATGACTAGTCTGAGGCATTTCATTATCTATATTGATAAATCTGTGTGCAAAATCATGAATGTTGTCAGGGCCCTGAACATATAAGCGTAATGTGATCTTCCCGCTGTCTGATCCTGTAAGGTTTGTGAATTAATGTTTAGCATTACTGTATTTTTTAATTTGGGGCAGTCACACTCTGTCCATCAAATGCCAGGCATAGACCAGAAGGCGTGAAGCCTAGAGGTAGAACCAGTCACATGCCCATTTCATCTCTGAGAGCCCGGGTACAACAGCTCAACCTGGCATCATGCGCTTAGCTGTGGAAAGCTAAGTTGCCCTTCTCATGGGGATAGGAGTTGAAAACGCAGGCAGAGATGCCATGTGGTTAACAATGACAAAGGTAGGTGCTGGTACCGTCTGGACAGCAGTGAAAAATAAAGGGGGTAGAAAAAGAACACCTTTAAGGGCGGTATTAAGAACAGTTGATGTGCGCAGTGCCACAAAACATAACAAAGAGGATACAAGCCATGTATAAAGACAATGAACTGCTTTATGCAGTAGATTGTGCTGCGATCAGATCTTTCTCAAAACCACGTCAATGGAGGTTAAAACTCTCCTTCGTAGTTCTGCAGCGCTGTGCGGAGGTCTCCAACCACAGGCCATCCACGGCCGCGCTAACTGTATGATAGATGCCATGGGGCTTGCATTAACCTCATTTATTGACGACAGTCGCACATTATCAACTAATGCACCAAAACTGCGATTGATAATGCATTGATCTTCATGTCCGTCTATGTATGTTTATGTAATAGCACATTGGGATTTATTGTATAGGCCGCGGTGCACTTATTGCTTAAATTAACTGTACTACAGAGCAATACATGTCTATAAGGGCGGCGCTTATATCATTGTAAATATGATGCCAGGAACTCAACAGGAACATCAAATGATTCTCTGATATTGTGGTTATAGTCCACCACTTATGGATATTTGGTAACCCTGGGAGTAGTTTGCGTAGTAGTGCTACACTATGTGAAGTGCACTTCGCACTACGCAAGCTACGCGAATTGCGTAGTGCGGTAGGGAAAATGCTGTGTGCAATTATTGCACAGTGCCGGATGCTTGTCTGCACTGTGCAATCATTGCAAACAGCATCTTGCACAGTGCAAGCGGTTGTTTTCTGCCGCTCGAGTAGATTTGTACTCGAGAGGCAGCTTTCTTCAACGCGGACTGGTAGTTTCTCATCGCGAGCGGTCCCGAGCATACGCGACCACTCGCAATGAGAAACCTGACCTCCCCGCGTTGAGAATCTCGCCGGGAGGTTTATTTTCCATGCTCGCGATCGGCAACTTGATGTTGCTGATCGTGAACGAGGAAAAAGTCTCGCCGGCATATCATTTTGCTCGCTCGCGGTCGCCAACTTGACGTTGAGGGCCACGAGCAAAGAAAAAATGCCCGCTATGCGTTTTTGCACTGTGCTACATGCAATTCGCGTAGCGTGTAGTTGCGCAAACTACGCGAGCGTAGCGTAGTACTACGCCCAGGGTTAATATTTGGTATGAAACTGATTTCGAGACCATAATCTGTAGTGCACCATTTTGGCTAGGCCACATTAAAAAATTATTCAGTGCACCATGGCAAGACCAACTGGAATTAATAATTCAGTGGATTGGCCAAAATCCGTCAGTCCACTTAGTACCGCTTTACCATTTATGTACAGTTTCCTTGTACCACCCCTCTTTAAGATGAGCCTCTGCGGGAGCCAGAGGGCATGCATTTCTTCAGGGGTGTGATCCTGCGCTTCCATTATGGTGGCACATACCTGCTTAATATCCCCCCGTGGCACACTCCTCGTAGGCCATATACGCGCTGCACAGCAGCTCGCTACTTGGTGCACACACTGTCAGGGAAATAATGTAACAGTAGGCCTCTAACTCTCATGGGTGCACTATGAAAAATGCACCCTGAAATAGCTCCTGCCTTAAATTGTCTCTGTTTCAATTTGCAAATAGCCGTGAGTACTCCCTTCACCATACACTACGGCGGAGTGCCTCGCCATATACCAAATTATGAATTAACAACATACTTCTCAATGCATCAGCTCTGGTAGCGCATTCCAGCTTGAGCCAACTTACGCATATTACAAGCACTTCAAGGTAATTATGGTATGACTCTATATTTGGTGAGCATATGCTCTCTGTCACTTCAATTATCTCTTGAGTTAATAATTTTCCATTAGTTTGTAGAGCCAGCCAGTTTTCTATTAATCAAAGACACTTTTTAATCAACTTCCAGGTCACGAGTCTTTAAGCGTATTGCACAGAAGCAGAAGGTATAATGTGGCGCCAGTTTTAGAACTTCTTTCTGGTACAATGGTTTCTTAAGAGTGTTCTGGCCATTCTACAACAGGCTCTAATGTGTGCCAGTTTTGACTGAACGTATTCTATTCGAAGTATTCACAATGCAGAATCAAACGCAAGTTTAGCAGGCGCTGTATCTTTACATCTTTCCCAATCTACATCATCATATAACTTTATTTCGATCACGAAGATCAAAAAAGTACACAGCACATAAGAGATTAAATGCAGAGTATACATTATTGATTTTAAATAACATAAATAGCTTAAAGTAATTTCAAAACAGGAATGGTAAAAACAGATGAAATATACAGGGTGTCATACAATGGATTCGGAGCACTTGGTCCGCAGTGCATGCCAGTATCTGGAGAGGCCGTAGACCATTACTCTGCGTGTATCAGTGGTCAAAATTCTCAGCACCTCAAGGTAATGGCCAGAGCTGACCAGTCTACATCGCGGAATTATCAATTTTTTCTGCAATGATTTGTAGTATGAGCAGAAAAAAAGCAAATGCACAATGGATTCTGAACTAACGTCGCACACAGGACAAAGATCATTAAAAGCATTGCAACGCCATTTTATACAAAATAGTTTTATGGGTAAAGACTTCTCAAAATGGGAGACAGGTTTAAAGTTTAGAAATTTGTGACTCAAGCATCCCTCAGTTTTTGCCATGCCCTTTTCTGATATGGCTTCCCAAAAGATCACTTTCAGCCTAGCTCTTGATGCAACGGCCAGACTTTCTGGGTTTGACCAAAACCCCTTCATCCCAAGCGTCCCCAGTAAATCCCTCAAGGATCTGAACCAAGGGATCAAAATTATCTGGGGGAAATTCAAGAGACCAACCTGTGCCCGAACATAAGAAGTTTGTCATTCAATTTGTGGGCCATTTGTCTGTGAACAAGGTCCAGGTAAAGGGGCGGTAGGGGGGGTACTAGAAGGTAGGTCTACCAAGAATCTAAGAAAGTGATTTTCAGTGGTAGACAAACAATTAGAATTGCCCGTGCCCCAGAATTCCGCTCCATAGAGGACCCCCCCTAGAAGCTTGATATTATAAATTTCCAAAGGTGGTGCTATCTGCCCGACGGGGTTTTCCTGTGAATTTTAGTAATATGAGCGGTCTGTTGAATTAGTTGTAGTTTCACTTCCTCGATGTGGGTGGCCCAGTGTGTTGTTGAGGTCAAACTAATACCGAAGTAATCGAATGCATCAACTAGCTCTACTGCAAAATAACACAGGTCTTTTGGGAGGTTTGGCCATACCTCTCGTGAAAATCATGTATTTTGTTTTAGTCTCATTTAAGACCAAGCCCCGCTTGTCACAAAATTAGGTAAAATTATTCAAGAGTTGTTGTAGACCCTGCAGGATTTAGAAATTAGGAGGGTGTCGTCAGCAAAAAGAAGGGCAGGAATTCTTCTTACGTCTCTGTCTAAAAAAGGCAACCACTCCGTTAATAAAAATAGTAAAAAGTGTGGGGGCTAACACACATCCCTGTCTCACTCCACGCACGACTGGGAAGGTTTCTGTACCTTTAGAGTTCTCCCCCCACTTCACCTGTGCTGTGTTTGATGAATGTGATCTGAATAAAACATCTAAAAGGTTTCTCCGTAGGCCCAACTCTTCTAAGACTCTCCATAGGCTAGCTCGCGGAACTAGATCAAAGGCAGACCATAGATCGACAAAGGCCATGAAGAGCTTCCCTCCCTTGACTGCCACTTCCTTCCAATAGATGCTATGGAGGCGAAAGGCCTGGGCCAAAGTACAAATTTTTGCGTGGCAGCCTGCTTAAAAATCACTCAGAATGCGAGATTCTTCGATCCAATCCTGGATCCTTCCAAAGATTTGCTTACAGAAAATGTTCTGGAGAGAGTCAATAAGGCTTATAGGCTTATAAAAGGGGGGACAGGCTTTGCTCTGTCCCCCTTTTTATAAATGGGGACTATTTCTGCTATTTTCCAAGAAGGGGGAATAGGAGTACCAGACAAAATTGAATTGGTAAGCAGATTTATATAGGAGCCCCAAAGGGTTATGTACTCTCTATACAAATTGTTAGGAATTCTATCAGGGCAGGGGGTGCAGGCTGAGACACACAAGCTAATTGTTGCTTGCGTTTCCTCTATAGTAAAGTGGGGGGCACCATCCTCGCCACCGGACACCTCCCCCCACCACTCATTGGCTTCCTCAACTACCATGTTGCCTGATTCATAAAGGGAACCATAAAGCGCTACCCACTCCTCAGGCTGAACTGTGAATTCCAGGGCTCTCTTATTCCCCTTAAGAAAGTACGCAGCTTTACTCCAGAAGGTCTTGCAATCTTTGGCTAACAGTGCCCTCTTTAAGGAGTACCCCAAGGAGCCCTTCAACTTCTTCTTTGCTATCTCTATTGCCTACCTATACTTGGTCCTACATACCACAACCTCAAGACGTACTTTCTTTACTACTGCGCGAACAAGCGCCCCCTTTGCAGTCCTGCCGTCTTGGTTTAACCAGGCAACCTAATAATGAAGTAAAACTAAAGTAAAGACTAAATCTGCAAGTTGAGTTATGCAGACTTCTTTCATTACTGTATGCGTTCGCACGCCTCTTTCAAATGGCACGAAGACTTTATTTTCCTCAACAATTGTGAAAGAAGAATCTTTTTGTATTTCAAATAAATATTATGAGCATAATAAAGGTTGTATGATTCCAATCATAAGATCCACAGAGTATTTTTTAGAATATTCTCTGTTACAATCAAGTTCCAATGAATATGGATATACAGATGTAGGTTGATTAGCTTTGTTGCAGGTTACAGATAAAGCCCCACCAGGAGCAGCATCCTGCTGCTCAGCCCCTCTCACTCTCACCGTTCACTCATCCAAGCACAAACACTCTCCACATTCCAACCACACAGTGACCTCACTCACTGGCTGAGCAGCAGGGAACATCAAGACTGTGGGGAGAATGCATGAAATAGCAAGAGGCCACAACATACTCCAACTAAAAGAATTGTGAACAATATATTTTGTGAGATTGATAATAAATGATTGTAATTATGTATGGTGGGCGAATGAAGTTGCTTTTCCAATAATGCAATTTCCATTGCTGCAGACGCAATTACCTCGGTTTACATTTTTCTCCCTGGAGAACTCATATTTTTATGATGATGACATTTCCATTTTCTTCCTTTGTACTAGACACTGGAGTAATTAAATACTGCCTAGCCCGGGGGCCTCCTTAGCTGTCCCCTTCCTCAGACACAAGTTCTGTAGGCAATACCCAAACAATCTTTAGGGTCAAACGCTAAAGAGGTTTAGGGAATGAGACAGCAGTCCATCTTTGCAGAGGACTGGCAGACCCCACTGGTAGTGTGCCCAAAGGCCCATTCCACTGCATGTACCCCATGGTGCAGTGAGCCCCATCCTTGAATCACTTTGCACGTAACATTATCACTGTCCTTTGTCTTCATGAATGATCTGTGAATAGGGCGCATTTACACAACACCACAAAGAATTCATGAGTTTCATCCACCGAGTATCCAGCGATTGACATACTGGAATCTAGCTCCTTGTTAACACATCCGTACAAATGTTGCTTACTCCATGTTTTCCCCTTTGGAGGTAAAATATTACAGCTATTCATAATGCACTTCTCAAGAGTTTATTTACTTGTGTTGTTTTATTTGCAATACTGTTTGTGGTTATTTGAGGCCCCATTCATGGCATTTTGGCGTAGGGGCAGCGCAGCAAGGCACCTTGCTGCATTGCCCTTCGCCAAAGTGCAAGGGCATGAATGCACGGTATTTAAGCGATACAGTACATTCCTGTCCTTTCTGCCCGCACTAGCGCTGTTTTGGCAGCCTAGAGCCAATGTAGGCACCCTTGCACCATTAAAAGGGTGCCTCCATTGCAGGCAGGATTGAAGGGGCACCTCCCCACACAAAAACAATCCTAAGAGCCATTTTTCTCTTTATATATGCGCTGCAGAATGCAGCACACATGGAAAGAGGAAAAACCGAGGAGAAATAAACATATTTCTCCACGTTACGCCTCACCTCGAGAGCTGTACAGTTTTGGCGCTTCCCCAGGTTTACATCATTTTGTAAATCTGGAGAAGCTTCAAATTCCATGGGTGCTGCACTTGAAAACCCACTAACGCCCATGGAATGCCTCCGGGGCGATTTATGCTGCATCGCCTTATACATGATTTTGGAGGCATCTCAAAGCCACACAGGGTGGCTTTGCGTGGCTTCGTAAATCTTTACGAGAGCCCTGCGTCATGCATGTACCACTTTACATTGTGAAAAAGTGACGCAGGGACCTCATAAATAAGCCCCTAATGTGCCAGGTATAGGAATCCTGTGTTGTCTTACAGATCCCCTACCAGAGCTGTGCCTAATTATACTTTCCCTCCCTTCGCTACAGTGGTGGCTCCTCTGCAATGGCTGAGGAGCACCGCCTCACTGCCTGGCGCAGAACCAGCAAACGAGAAGCATTGTTTTGTTTTTCGCTTGCATGCTCTGAGCCAGCTTGTGCATGGAGGGGCGGAGCATGGGAGGGGGAGGAGGAGTGCTTGTGCACTCCCTAAGTACACATACGTGTTTGGCCGGCCATCTCAAGCTGACCAAAACACACGTGCACACTTAGGTTTCTTCAGTCCAGCTGCATTGAGCAGCCAGGCTGGAGAAACCCCACAGACTCCCTGACGTGAGTGTGGCGTCTTTCCTGCCTGCTGAGGCCAATCCCCCCACTGCTCTGCAGCACAGGGATTTGATAGGAGTCTGTCCAAGGGGCTGCTGGGACCAGGAAGAGGCCAGCAAGAGTGATGCGCCACAGGAAGCGGCCAGCGGCATCAAGTAAGGTTTTTAAATTATTAATAATAACTCATTCCCCCACTGCGCTCACTCTCTCCCCCCGCACTCCTCCTGCCCCACCACCCTGTGTTAGTGGCGGATGCCACTGCTTCACTGCAAGATGTGTTGGCTGGATGCAGGCTGTTCTGTGGAGATGTTGGATCCTGGATACCCGGTGAGGTGGAGCACCATTGGTGGTGGTTTATTGGCAACAGGCCTTGAAGGTGATGCAGGCACAGAGAGCAACAGGAGGTCCATGAGTGTTGGGACATGTGTTTCAAACTTCCAAAGGCCTTTGATAAGTCAAACTATGATATGGAGTGAATATTTCAAGGATGTCGCATGTGCCCGGGGGACGCTGTTTAGAAGGCCGCTGCCTTCATAGAAGCGGAACAAGAGCAGTGCGTGGGGGCCATTCTGAGGTTGTCCTCTGGGATGACGGAAGCAAGAACAGCTGGTGCAGGCAGTCTTTGGGACTGTTGTGCACAATGTGTGTCTATGCTTTGCATCAGATTTAAGTGCCTTGATCGTGGTGCTAGAGACGGGTTAAGGACAACCCAAATTGGCATATTTGCTAATCTCTTTAAATCGCCTGCTTATCTTTTAAAATTATGCGCATATTTTTGAGAAAAAATGATATGTGGATATTTTTAAATCTCCCAATTATTTTCTGCTCAGGATTAGTAAGAGAGGGTATTAAGCGAAGCTTTAGCAGGCAAAGAAAGACTGACTGGCGCAGTGGTGGAGTTTTCATAGTGGTAGCGATCAGCCTAGGCCAGCAGCCTTACCGACCCTAACCAAGGAAGCCATTTAGAGCTCTGAGGGCAGTCCACCAAATGCCAATTGCCTCAGTGGCCATGCTTTTCCTGACCAGGTGGCAAGCTACCCTCCAGAATTAGCAGTCCTGTCATTGTGGCAATGACTGTTTCGCTGAAAGTGTTCTTGCCGGAACAGCAGGAGCACTCGCCCCAAAAATGTGACACTGGACAGACTCTCGCCCCAATGTAGGTCGCATTTTCTCCCTGCACATTGGAGACGTGTTAATTTTTTTCTATTTACGCCCACCGTACCTTATGTGATGGCCACAAACAGGAAAACTCAACTAAACAGGGCAGAGCTGATGACGCTAAGACACCGGCAGTCCAACCAGGGGAGGGCCTTGAGCTAAAGGTCTCCCATGATGGAGCTGGCTGACTCCCCAGCTTCCTAATGACTCGGGGAAACCCCAGGTGTGGTGGAATGGACCACACTACAGAAGATGTACCATCTGCACCACTCTAAGGAAGGCCCAGAGTCTGTTCAATGTCAGCTTGGCCACTGTCACCTGCCTGCTGAGCATGCAGACAGGAAGCACCCAGTCCACCCATTCAGTCACCCAGCGGAAGCTCCCACCACTGCCGCAGAGGGGGAGGACGGCACGTGCATCCCTTTCAGGGGATGCAGCAGGCAGGTGCATGTTCTGAATGTTCACAAGCATGCAGGAGCAATGGAGAAGAGATTGTGGAAGGTGAAAAGAGAATATTCTGCGATGACACAAGTAGGCCGAGTGGAGAGATATGTGAGGAGACGCAACTGGTGAGAGCTTTAATCATTGCCCTGATTCTGGCAAGATGAGTGCTTTGAGGAAAGTTCGAAAAAAATTATGTACTTATGCACTTTTTTCTGCAAAAATGTAGGCTTCCAGTGGAAACATTTGAAAAACATTAGTAGTGTTTGCCCATTTTTCTGAAGAATATAACCACCTCTAGCTATGGCTGCAAGTTTAAAAACAAGACCCCTTTCCACTCCCCCTCAGTGTATTTAAACATAACAGAGCGATCTTTAATAATTCTCTCTAGAACTCCCGCTAGACTGTGCGGTTTCTATCCCTTGTTCTTTTTAACTGTCCAAACCCATTGAAAATTATCCTCTCTCATCTGCTTGTCACAAGTTTGAAATCTGCCATGGCCATATCAGCTTTCATGCTTCTGAGGCTGATAAAGTTAGTACCATTATGTTGCGGGAATACAACATCTAATAGGAATAGGCGCAAAAGCTATTCAGCCAGTGATCCTACAAGAAATACACTGCCATTACCTGCTTTGAGAGCTGGAGAGTCCAAATGTGCATGCCTTCACAACCTCACCTGGGGTTTGAAGCGCTAGATAATATTGCAACCGCACCACCAAGAAAATGCGTAAAGCCTTGGACGTTGAGGTGGGCGAGCCACTGCAGGCTCAAGCCAGATGCCTGGCTCTGGATCAGCCTGAGGTCCTCTTGGGCCTTTGAGTCCAAAACTAGGCAGGGATTTCAAGTGTCTTCTTCCTCTCACACCCTCTCTAACCTCGTGCACTAAGTGTTAAAGACAAAGCATTAACCTTTGATGTAAAACAGGAGATCTATAGATACACCATCTAGTAGGTGAATAGCACAGTGTGAAACCGCAAAACCTAGGATTCATCCCAATTTACCTGCTTTATCCAAACTGTGTGATTCTAGGCAAACATTCTATTTCCCTGTCTCCTTTTTCTGAGAGTGCCTTGAAGTACACACATTTAGGGTGTGTACAGTGCAAAAATCTCTTTTTGTGTTGGATTTAATAGATTATAATGCCACTTCATGTATAACAGGAATCTAGCCAACATAGATGGTGCACATGACAACTAGTTTGCCTTATAGGGCAGGATAGAGGCATCAATGTTTATAAGTTCATGTTTAAAAACTATTACTTTCAATAAATGCCTCTCAATGCAGTGATACAATCTGGTGTATTAAGGTAAAACACTCCTGGTTGTTAAGGAAATACGTTGTTTGAATTTTTAAGAAACTTTTGTCAGAAGCCTACATGACGCTTATTGCACACCAAACATGTTCATGGCTCCACTGGTGCACCGGCTCTCCGAGCCAAGTTAGACATGCAGGCCCAGATTTTTATATGCTTTGCATTTGGTTTGCAATACTTTGCTAAAAATGTTCAGGTGTGATATACTACCCGACGCAAATCATGAAAGCCAACTCAAATTGTGATTTGCGTCGGATAGTAGCGCACGTTGTGCAATGCTTCGCCTTGCATTATATTGCATCGAAGGGGTGTTCCATGGGTAGTGCACGGGTGTTCCCATGCAACCACCCATGGGTTTTAACACAAATCCAAATCTACAGAGAACTGCAACATCCTACGCCTCCTGGAGGCGAGTGCAACAAGGAGAAAAGTTTTCATTCCTCCTCGTGTTTCCCACGTTGCATGTGTGCTGCAATCTACAGCACAAATACAAAGGCGAAAAAGCCTTAAGGCATAGGTGTTGCAGGCATGGAAGCTTCGCTCGGCTCTCTCGGTTAGGCTGTTGCCTCTGTTTACAAAGGGGTATAGAAAAAGCTCAATGAATACCAAGATATAACAGTGTTTTTTTCCACCCCGGTGTACTGGGAGTTCACGCACCAAGCATAACGAAAAGCTGAAAGTGAAGGTTCATACAGTGGCAGAGGCGCAACTTTTTTTATGGGAGGGGGGCTACAAAAAATTGCCGGGGCTAATTCTTCCAGCAATAGGCAGAGTGGACATGCAGGGCTCTAAGAAGGGGTGGGGAAAAATAAAAACCCTCGTTAACTAGTAAACGTTTTTTTAAAAACCTGTGAAGTACTCAGGTGCAGCTGGAAGAAGGCAGACCAGCCAGCCCGCAGCAGCTCAAGAACTGTTTATATGTGTGCCCGGGAAGCTTTCTCAGCCCGGGCTGACACACAAGAGGGGGTGCTGGAGCCCTTTGAGCTCTATGGGCCTGCACAGTGGTTTGCACTCTGGTTAGGCCTGGAGGAGGGAAGAGCAGGGGTAAAGGGGGGTGTGAGTGCTCTATGTCAGGCAAAATCGACCCTTGGATCAATAGCAGAAGAATGGCAATAATCGCAGCCTAATAACCAGGCTGACACCTCACGCGGCGGATGCAGCCGGTGGTGATAGGATGGTGACGCGGCTCGATAGCTCCGTCAGCCTCCTCTGGCGGGAAAGGCTCTGTTTGCTTTCAGAGCCGCCCCCTCTCGGCGCCTTATCACTGGGCGGCTTGCTCGACACATCACGCCGCATTGTCCTCAGGATGTGCGCGCGGGGTGGCTCTGGTCTGCTGGATAAGATCTGCGCGGGATCTCCTCGTGGACAGCAAAGGGCGCATTGTTCGCGAGGACAACTGCGCCGTTCTTACCTCACGCCGTCGGCGCCCGCCCCTGTACGTCTATATCAACACAAGGCCGCGTGTTTTGTATTCAGCTCGCTTGTCACCCTGTTTTGTCCTTGCAGCGTTGTAAAACCCACGTGTCACTATGACAGCACTCATGCTATTTGCCTCAGAAGGATGAACGGCTGAGTTAGGCCTACCAGCTCTGGGTGCAGTCTCTAGCTTCCCTCCCCCGAGAGAAGCCCCCAAGAAAGTAGCCCACGGGAGGAGCAAACGGCCCAGTGCCCTTTCTACGGAGAAAGTCGCCTCTGCAGAGCTCTGTCCTCGGACCCTCTGACACATTAAAGATCTTTCAAGCGCTGCAGCAGCGTTCTTCCCCTGGGTGCCAAGGAAGCCCTGTGAGCTATGAGACTGGCACGGGCTCTGTGCTAGGCCGTGACTGGCCCATTCACTTCCAGCACATTTATGCCCAGATATTGGTTTTCGGATTGAAATTGGAGTTTTGCGTTGATTTTCGATTTCCAAATTTTAATTGGGGGTGAGGCTTCGAAGTAATTTCCTCGATTATCACCTGCGTCACATAATCACGTGCTGCCACCGGAAGCACCTTATTCATGACAGAGAGAACTGACAATTTGATGATGTATTATAGTTGTGTGAATGCCTGCAGGCATCAAACTGTCAGGAGACCCTGCTCCGGAACACACGACGGTGGCCCTGCGGCTTGTACACAGGAAAGAGATAAGAACCTGCTGGCCCACTCCAGGGCTCGGGATAGACAAAGTGAACTGCTCCCATTCGTTCTTAACAGTTTTTGAACTGTTTGTCCTAATATTATGAATTATGTAGAACTCTTAACTGCAGGTTCGACAATTAGTGTGTTTCTTTTGTTTTAACGGAGATGCACATGATTGCATTACTTGGAATATTGCAGTGATTTTAAATAATTACGCAATAAAAACTTTGATTCATTCATTCACTCCAGCACTCACGCCTATCTTTAAGGTGCCCACTTGAAAGTGCATGGCTATGCCTCACCATGGTTCAGTGTGCACCAAGCCGTGGAAACTGGGTGACCCACCCACGGACCCTCGATCTGGGAAGAGAGCAGCCTGGCCGAGTCCAAACTGTCCAAGCATGTGACAATATAAAGTGGGCGTCCAACAGCTCCAGGGTGAAAGTGCCCAGAAACGGCCCAAGGAAGTTCAGCTACTGGCGAGATTCCGGCAGCGGCCCCGATCCCCCCGCCCACCCCCTAGTTATTAATCCCAGCAGCATTCTCCAGACACCCACCTTCTGGGGACTCCACCTCACGTGGAAGAGGCGTGGCCGTTGCTACTGGGGTCATGCTGCAGGGAACACTAAAGGAGATTTCTTCAGCCTCAGTAGTGACTGAAAGCATCCAAGATACACTGTCTTTTGCCCCATAAGGAAGGATGATGGGCCGTGGGGGTAATATATGTGCACAAGCCCTGAGCTTCCAGCCAACAAACACTAACTGCTCACCCCTAAAGATAGTACTGCCCAAAGAGCCTCCGTTCTAAAGTGAGGAAACTCTTGACAGTCTACCCGCATCTGGGGACATCAGTGTTGCTGACAGCGGTGCTCTGGTCAGTGGCATATCTGCCATTGGTGCAGCAAGTGCAGTGCCACCGGGTCCCATAGACCTGGGGGGTCAACTGTAACTTACTAACCTGACAGCAGTCAAGAGGGTCCTTTTTCCCGCTTGCTCCAGGGCTACGGCTACGCTATTGGTCAATGGCTTTTGACCCACTGGGTGGAATGCCTCTACTGAGAGGGTTGCCCTCAGCATCACAGTGGGTGCAGGGCCGGACTGGGAACTGAAAGCAGCCCTGGCAAATTTTGCCAGACCAGCCCCCGTCCGGTGCGTAGCGAGCGTGCACGAGCCCGACCGCTAATGGGGAGGTTTGGGGGGGGGGTTCTTCCCCCAAGAAAACAGACCAAAATATTGATTTTTACTGCACATTTTACATTACATATTCAATTGTATCAATTTTCAAAGCACAGTAAATAGTAGTTGATGACCTTAAAGAGCACCAGGTTACCAAGTGGGGGGGAGGGGAAAGTAGGGGAACTGTGGGTGGAGAATCAGAGGGTGGGATCAGTGGGCAGAGCCAGAGGTGTGGCAAGAATGCGCAAACATCCCAATTTTTAGTATTTGTTTGGCATTTCACTGCCCAGTTTAATCAACCAATGGATACACATGATTATTTAAAGTTATAATGAGTTATTGACATTAAAATACATTCACAAAGTAGGATATGCTTCTAACCACAGAATGTCCCAAATACGATAAAATGTGGAAGCACAAGCCATTTGTCGCCGAGCCATGGAGTTTCTGTCATCAGCACTTCTCCCTTTTTTCCACAAGAGCAGTTCAAACATGAATAGCAAAATATCATAGTTTGCAAATGTTTTCTATAAAATCATGGTTCTGCCTCATAATGCAAGATCTGCTGCATGATCTAACCATTAAAACTAATAAATTGTTTAAAGCTCAAACGTATCAAAATTTAATAAAAAATTTGACTTGTGTTGCTGCGGAGTGGATGGCTTATTGCGAAGGTTGACTGGTCACCTTTCTCACTGTTGCATTTGTATGTTCCACTGGTACTAATGAGGCAAAATCTTTCCAGAGACTTAACATGTGTACAAATGTCAAAAATAATAAAATATCAGAAAACATACTGCATTACACTGCAGCCTTTTTTTAATGCATAATTTAGTCAAAACTGCGGAATCATTTTGTCCTCCTTTGCTGCACGATTCCAGTGGCCCCAAAGCAGGCAGCACATGTTAGAAGTGCTTTTGCATGAAGCAGAGACACTGAAGTTTGCGAACTTAGTCTGGTGTGCGTGCAAATCCTGCATTGCCGATCCCTGATGAGTTGCAGTAACTACTTCTGAAACAAGGCCAATGGAGGTACCTATGGGTGAGGCAGACTGCCCTCAAGGGCAGGGACGGCCTTAGCACTGGTGGTGCCCTGTGCATTAATAGTTCACTGTTCTATGTTAGGATTTTAACTTATTAACTGCAAGTAACAATAGGATCTCTCTGACAAAAGCAGTAGCCCACTGGCCTATTTACATTATGTGCACTTTGTGATCTGCATGGTACATGTTCTTTGCAGCAGGCACATTAACACTCTGAGCTACCTTTCCATAAGTCAAAACTTCCACTAAACAATATGCCGATCTCTCTCTAGGAAGAACATTCAACACCAGATTCATCATGCCATTTTTATTGATGCCGAAAATTGCTGGAGGCCAGGAAGGAGGCAGCAAGCGCTTTTAAAATCTTAATATACTTGCAAACATAATGCCTCCACCTAAAGTCAGCACCCGGTGCGGTCACACCGGTTGCACTGCCCTAGAGCTCGCCCTTCAAGGGTCCTGTGACCTCAATGACAGTCACTGTTCTAGGGTGTGCTGCTTCATAGGCCTGCCCGCAAGACTGGAGGTGAACTTCAGTATGGATTGTGGTGGACAAACCTTGAAGGTTAAACCACACTTGCCACTGCTAGGATCCGCCTGCTGGTGCTAAGACACCAGAGCTTCTAAGGTCTTGCGAAGCCTTCTAAGGTCTAGCATGGGTTGTGCTCACTCAGGAGAGTGGTCTAATGGACTGGTTATTAAGGCTGAACCTGGTTCACCAGTTCCAAATTCAGCAGATCTGGCCATAGTGCCACATCCTCTCCCCCACTGAAAACCATACTGCCCCACTGAGAAAAACTCACACTACCTTCAATTACAACCCAATTGTTGCCGGCTATAAACACCTGGATGTGGCTCAATTTAAATGACACACTAGAAAAGAGCAATATGTGGCCTACAAAAAAAACAACATCCTGGAAAAGCAAACACTCAAAGAGAATGCAAAATTAGCAAACCATGTGAAATGTAAGCAGGAACAACATGGTTAGCTTAGCGCTTTTACACTCACTATTCAGAAATCAGTGAGTGCTTTTGCCTGAAAAGTTGAGGACATGACAACAAGGCCCTGAATGGACCCATTTTAACGTCCATTGCTTATATCCTTACAAAATGTAAGCAGTAGGGTAAAAAAGACCACATCCCTGGACGAAGAGCCGCAGTACACATTTTTTTTCTCCAATCCACACATTGCAGCACCTCCAGGATTGGTGAACTAGGTGCAAGCCCAGGAAAAACAAAGACAAGAAAACAGAAATAGCGCTTCACTGGCAAACTCAGTAAAAGTGACGCTAATGTGTTTGGGTGTTAATAAAATCAATCTGGCCAGCTTGCTACCACTCTGTCTTATTTTAGTTAGTTATTTTATCATATTTTAACCTTTTATTCCCGAAGCTGCACCTTGGAAATAAAATAACAGAAAAATACGACATTTCCAGCAAAAGTGTTTTTTTTTTTTGGATCCATTTCACAGGGGAGCAAATAAAAGAAAGGAGAGGAAAGAGACAGGGGACGCACATCGCACCGTGAACTAGACTGTCAATCAGCGCTGGACAGTCACCCAGTCCTGCGGCTTTTAGTGTCAGGGTGCCGCGTCGTGTGTCAGGCAGTAGGCGATAATCATAAACCCGTGCTGGCTGCAGCCTGCAGTGCCAGGCCTGAGGCCAGCCACCACCTCGCTCCCTGCTCACATTCAAATTAAGCAAGCAACAGCAACAAACAAAAGCCAGTGCAGTGCCACTACGCTGCGGAACCCGGGCCTGTGCCTAGTAGTAGCCCCCTTGCCCCTTACTTCCTTAGGCCCCTTTTGCTTTTGAAATTTCTGGCCCGCTCCAGCCCGGTCTTGAGTCATGACCCCCCGGCACCAGGTCCAGGAACACTGCCCTGACACTACAGTGCCACCACGCCACCCATAAATCAACAGGAAGGAACAAATAGCATAGCACTCACCTGCGGGCGGCACTGGCAGACAGAGGGGAATAAATTATGGGGTGCTGAGCAGCCGCTCTCTTTCCAGTCCCGGTCTTCCTCTGGCCTCTGAAATGCCTCAGCCTGCCTCGAACTCGCGTAGGCTCAGTCAGTCTCTGGTCACGCGCACTTTTTCCCCAATGCGCTATAAGCCCCTGATGAGCCCTGCCCCTTAATCATTACTGCCACTCGACCAGGCAGTAGACCCAGGCCTCACCCCACCCTAAAAAAAACAGGCGCACAGACGCGGAGGTGGTGACATGTGCGCGCTGCGCGCGTCATCATCAAGCACCAGGCTCTATGATCCTGCGGCAGGCCGTCCGCCGCCCGCCCTACTCATTATATTTATTAAACTAACAACACCACCTGACCATGATGTCATCAATGATCATCATGGTCAGGTGACAGGTCAGGTGGTGTTTTTTGTTTAATAAAATTATAATGAGTAGGGCGGGTAGCGGGCGGCCTGCCACCTGATCATAGAGCCTGGCTGCCTTGCAATGAAAATCGGCGGACACGTCACAAGCGTCGGAGCACCAGCAAGCATTTTTGTGCAGGCGGCCTGATTTGTGCACAAATAATGTACTTACTGTGTTCTGTTGTTGGGGCCGATTTGGACCGACCATGGTCCCAAATCGGCCCCAACAACAGAACCGGCCCCCCCTGGTGCAAAACTGGCCCCCACCCCGTCCAGCCTACCGGGGGATTGCCCGGTGCCCGACATTACCAGTCCGGGCCTGAGTGGGTGTGGGTCTGCGTGTTACATCCCCACCATGTAAGGATTAGGAATGTAACCACAATATATATGGTATACCAAGGAATAGAGACCACCAGGCACCGCAGTGCATCAAGGCGTGGAAGAAGCCAAACGCCGACAAAGAATTGTAGACGTGGATTTGTGCCAAATCCTGCGCCTCTTTGAGGCAGGCACAACGAGGAGAAATGCTTCAGTTTCTCCCACTTGGCATGTGTTCTGCATTGTACAGCCCTCATACAATGGTGGAAACCCGTTAAAGAATGGGATTTTTACGGAAGAGACCTTATTTCGGCTGTCTGATCCCGTAGGTCGCTACTCTTCGCACCACAGCAGGCACCGAGGTATGAAAGCAGCCACACAAACAGCAGTGACACAGTGGGCAGCTAGACATCAGCTAGCCAACAGTGAAACAGTAATTGATTCCTCCCTGCAGTACAATGTGCAGCAAGGCATGAAAGCAGTTCAGACACTTAATAGTGACTCTAAGCGATTCCTTAGTGCACCGCAGTGTGCACCAAAGTGAAGAAGAGGCGAAGCCCCGAGAGTGGCATGATCGGGTGGATGCAGCCAACCAGAGGCTAAGCCATCAAGCACAGCACATACCTAGGCGTAGAGGTAGCAAACCACCCAGCAGTGATGAGGTGTGACTCCTTTCCCCCTCCCCCCCTCCCCCCCCCCCTTCCCCACACGCACAGCAACCACAACGCCTGTTTGTGACGCAGTAAAGGGCTCCTCTGGGCACCACAGTGTGGGTGCAAGCAAACATCCGGCAGTGACCATGTATGTGACTCCTGCATCACCCACAATGTGCACCACCAAGACGCGGAAGCAAGCATCCGCCCAGCAGGAATGCAGTTAGAGAGTGTTGCAATACCTTCCAAGGAGTGGAAACAGCACAACTCCCAGCAAGGAGAGCGCAACGGACTACTCCATGCACCACAGTATGCACCAAAACACAGATACCACCATAACACCCAGCAGTGGCACTGCAAGGGACTTCTCAGTGCACCATTGTGCGCACAAAGGCCAGGAAGCAGAGAAAAGACCCTTCGGTCCCTCTGGACCCTCCCTGCACCATAGCACGCACCATGTCTGCTCTACGGGGTTCTGGTCATGAGGATGATGCTAGGCCGTTTTCCGAGTCATGCCCACTGCATCGTCTGGGCAAACAACCGCCCCCTCTCTGGCGTGCCCCTGTACATTAGCATCTCGCATGCCAGCGCGTTGAGCCCTGATCAATGAAATGCCCTTTGGCGGTTTACAAACTCTTCGATAGCGAAGACTGAGGGAGGCGAAAGCAGTTCCCGCCTCAGAAGTGTCGGCGAGAGTGCTGATCCGGGCGTGAGATCGGCTTATAAAGAGATGAGCTGGCGGCTGGGCAGGCGGATTACAGAGCGAGGAGAGAGGCGAGCCCGGAGCTGCGCTCCTCCACGTGCAGTCCCAAGGGCTGCGATGCTCACCGCTGACACAGAGCCGAGCAGTAATTGCTCAACAAAGGCTATACAAGTAGGGCGTCCTGGCGCGCGGGACATGCGCTTCTGAACAAGATGGCGGCGCTGCTCGGCCGCACCAGCCACCGGCTGCGGTTCGCCAAGGTGGTACGTGTTAAATGGTACAGGGTAGGAATAGAGGTGGTGGAGTCACGAAAAAGCTCGGGCCAAAGCTCTGGCTCAGCTCGAGGTCCTATTGGAACCTCGAGCCCATAACGAGCCGAACTTTAATGTGGCTTCTGCCTCCCTCCATCTACCCAGGATCTTTTATTGCCAACTATGGAATTTGGGAACCAGGTTCGAACGTTGGCTCAACATCATGTGAATCTGGGCAAATCACATAATCTCCCTCTGTCTATAAACAATGCATGTGAACTTGTGCAATGTAACTGGTGCTAATCTAAAGCGCTCCAATACATTCGGGTCTAGTTTGAATTATATTTTAAAAAGTGCAGAGGAAAACATTAATAGGTTAAAACAAAGCCTTACAATAAGGAAAGCCAAATAGATACTGATTTACTGGCTAATTTTTTACAAATTAAAAATAGAAAACCTAGATAAGTCACGGCTTCCCTGCTTAAATTGTGTGATCCTCAGCAAATATTTTATTTAATCAAAAGTCTATTTTTTCATCATTATTGCGTATGGAAGCACTTTCAAATATGTGAGTTCAGACTACCAGTTGTATAAAAGTATCACTTTCAATAGGTACGCCTCAATACAGTGCTATATTGGGGCATATCAATGTTGAAGCTTCCACCTGTTAAACAAATACACATTTTCGGACTTTGAAGAGATTATCATATTTTACTTGGTTTGTTGTATGATTTATATAACACATATTTTTAGGGCTTGGCTCGGGCATGGGCTCTAAGATCCAAGCCAGATTAGTGGTTCTACTTTGGCTCAACTCTCCCCGTTCATTTTTTGGGTCGCCAACCTCTAGACAGGAAGTCGACTACGCGATCGAACTGTCCTCCGTGGCACTATTTGGATGATGTGCCAACTGGCCACTGCTTAAATTCGCAAATAAATAAGAGCCAGGGCCACAATATGTCTCAGGAGGCCACTGGATTTTGCACCACATATGGTCCCTGCCAATGCTGCCAAAAACCAGTACCAATGACAGACAGTTGCTTAACCCTTACAGTCCTACACATTTGTGAATTTGGACTATTGGACTACACCATGTCACTCAGAGCTGTAAGAATATCCTAAGCACCCTGGAAGGGCAATAAGTGGAATGAAAAAACTGAGGAAGGGGTGGTGTAAAAAGCCTATGTAATTAAGGGTGTGGATTAAACATGTCAATTAGAAATCTGTGCTTCTATAATGTGCAGCCCAACACGTATTTTACTGTGTCTCTGTACTTTCTGCTATTTCATCCAGAAATACAAAATAAGTCAGGACTATTGGCATTGTCAGTGTTTGCTAGCTGTATCAGTTACATGAGCAACAACAATGATCTTATAAATAATATTCAAACTGTTTCAATTCTGAAAATATGAAACTCTAAGTTAAACATTACTACGATGTGTGGAATGGGTAGGGGCCTCCAAAGTGTCTCAACCACTCCTGTTCTTCCACTCACACCATGTTACTCTCTGGTTCATGTTAGATAGTCGTGCCCTTTTTCTCCTCACATCTCTCTGAAATTCTCCGTCTACATTTCTCACACCTCCAAAACTTAATGGGTTTGCTAAATGATCAGCACATCCATTCGTAATAATTATTTCCCCAAAATTAATAAGAACATACAATTTTTATGGGTGCTCTCATGGTGTTACACTACCCACCCACCAGTGTGTGTTTACGCTAGATCTGAGAAACAGCCTAGAACAATATATAGCCAAAAAACATAGAAGAACCTGATTCAAGACGTTTTTTTTTTAGAAATCTACCAAAAAAAAGGAAATCATGAACACACATTACTGAAGGAAAAACAACAAGTTCTATCTAAAGACTGACTGTTTATGGACAATAGTCACAACGACTAGGTGTGCTTCGGTGTATTTTGGCTATTCTCACACCTCATTCAGCACCACCTTTTTACTCTCCCTTGTATGCACTTTATTTATTTGAAAAAGTTTATATAGCGCTGGCTCGACCCGGAGGTATCAGAGCGCTTTACAAGAGAATCAGCGAGTTACAGGTTACATAGTTACATCAATTAAATCAAAGAATCATGGAGGGAGGGGAGGGAAGGAAGAACATCTTCCTCGCATCTTCTTCACTTGATCACCCCTTCAACACACAATGCACCCACTCACATCTAAGCACTGTCAATTTACGCCTTGTCAACCTTTTGACAGTAGTGTACCTCCTTCACACACATTTGCACAGGATCACAGTTGCAACTGGAATACATGCCCATTGCTTTGTGCACTCTTAAAGCCCTGCACCCTGGAATTATTACTTTTGAAATCATGTATTGGATTTTTAAACTTTCTGCAGGTGTGCTTTTAAAAAAAAATAGACTAACAGGGCCATCATGTAGTGAGCAGTCATAAATATGTGCTGGTGTTACGAAATAAGTACTGGTGCCAAACACTGGTAAACATGGTCACAAAGTAAGCGCTGCTACTGGCCCTGGGAGTGGGATAGCCCCTGTTATAAATCTGACATAACACTAAAGAGGCAGGAGTAGCTTTAATACAAGTCAGTACCGTACATACTAGAGAGGCTCCAAGTCGCCCACCACAGGCCCTTCACCATCCAGCATTCTAAACGGAGGAGTCCAAGGGGAGAGGAAAAAGGGGAGAAGGAAGAGATCGCAGGGCCTCTCTGCATCACTTCACCGGATGCAGGTCCACCAGGTTGGCAGATGTTAAATGTGCTACTCGGCAAGAAGTGGACTACACATTAGAACTGTCTGCTGTGGCTTTATTTGGATAATGTGCCAACTGGCCCTGGGTATGGGAGCTGAGCCGGATACCCCTTGCAAACATCATTTGCACATAATCCTTGTAGAACAAGATTGGGGCATGGGGGAGAGGAGGCTGAGTCACAGGCCCCGTTGGAAGTGATGCATCACATTGTCTCCTTGGTAGATCCAACTAAAGCCAGGATGGCATTAGCATTGCCCCTTAGATGTGGCAGACTATGAAAGAGTACAGCATAACACTGTGGCCTGGACCGCTCCTCAGAACCAGAGAGAGTTGACCATTTGGTGTCCGGCTCAGCAATGTTGCAGGATTGGGGATTGGGGACATCCAAACCAGAAGTATTTGAGAACTGCCCATCGCTGTGCATCAAAGTGCTCCATGCCAATGCAGTTCTTAGCCATTCTGCAGACACTATCAACAGAAACGACACATTTAAATGAAACAAAATGGGAGACAATGTACACCAGGGGTCTCCAAACTTTTCTGTAGTAAGTAGTATGTCCAATGAAACTTATCCAGCGCTACTAATATTATTAATGTTGCAACAGTGACCACATTAGACAAGATTACATTACTGGCCACCATGTGCACATTTACTAGAAAGAATCACGTCAGTGCATCAGGCTTGGATCTCAGAAACAAAGCAGAAAAGGCCGTGCCGGTTTAAATGTCTTTACAAGGGTAGTACCTAAAAGCAATGCTCCTGGCACAAAGGTAATGGTGTTAGTAATAAGTCTGCTCAACTTGAAATGGTTTAGCACTCAAATATCAGCTTCAAATATATTTGAGAAATTCAGCCATTTTTTGCCTGTCATCAGTGTATGGGTTCTGGAAATACACACATTTTTTACTCAAATACACACATTTTAATGTTGTTATATGTGCATTCATTCAGCCAATCAAAAGCTTCTAATTAATTAGGCTTTACTGCACGCAGGAGAGCTACTTGCAGGTACCCGGAGAGCTAACAGTGGCTCATGAGCTACGCGTTGGAGAAGCCTGATGTACACCATGTTTTTACTATTGGTCTTTCTCCAAACAAAGACTTCCTACACACATTAGTGCTAACTTCAGATGGCTTTTTGCTAGTGTTATGAATGTATTGCTGTGGTAGGAGCTAGCTGTTGTGATCCTCTCAAAAGTGGAGGTCACCCCTCAGTAATGGTGTCACACCATGCCTTGTCAACCTAAATGCTCACACCCAGGACACTTTAAAGGACATGTAAGGTCAGGTCAGCGGCCATCATAAGGGGAGGGCTGAAGGGCAATAAGTCTCAGGGCCAGTGCTTTTTCACAGCCCTGCATCCCTGTTACAAAACTGATATATCAATGTTTAAGCAAATCTGCCTGTTCTTAAGGATGAGGCAGCTAGCCGTTGTCATGCCTCTGAATAGTGCCAGGTGCTGGAACTTCTGTGGTTTCTTTTCCCTGTTGGATTCTTTTTTAATTTAAAAATACAAGTGCTCCTACCACCTGACATAAACAGAAGAAGTCGCAAGAGGGGCCCATGTGAAGTTTTTATCCCAGGACTTGCAAAAACGTACAATAACCACGATAAGCCTGGATGACAGGCGTTGGCGTTCAGTGCTGTGTTCCAATGGTAGACACAGAAAAGAGACTCACTTTCCAAATGTTAGGAGTAGTTGAGCTGGTGGCCAGACGCCTGACCCCCTGGAGACGCTTGTGGTTTGGTGAATCTGGAAGATGTAAGATTAGAATCAGAGCCTTGTTCCATGCTGAGCTCACGAGGCTGCTCCCTTGGACACGAGGGGTGGGTCCCGCCGTTTCAGAAAGCACTTTCCAAACAGACTGGCTTCTGTGGACGCACAGTGTGTCAGAAATGCTGAAAGTCCTTCCAGAGGTTGCGGCCCAGAGTATCAAGGGCCGTTTTTATGTGCTTCTTCCCTTTTATTCTGTTTTTTTACGATTGCAAAGTATGGCCTTGAATGAATGTTTCTAGTCGGTCTGCAGTGCCGGGGTATACACTGTAGGTAGTTAGACCCATTTTCCAGAAAGTTTGTATATGGAGAGTACCTGACCTTGCACTTCAGGCTGGACTGTTCCTATTCGTACAAGAGCAAGGCCGACTCGCCCATGACTGGCCCTCATCCAAGGTGCACAGTGGGTGAAAAACGATGGACTGGAATGTGGCCTGAAGCCATTCTCTGTGGCAGAGATGATTTCAAACATGAATTTAATCAATTTGCTGTTTGTTGCATTACGTGTGCTAATTATGACGGGTATGTCAAGACTTGAGTCCCCTGCTCTCTGTGTCACAGAACGTGGGGTGGGTGAAATTGCATGATGTTTTTTGTGAAGTGTCATTAAATTCCACGAAGAATTAACACATTTACGCTTTTTGCATGACATGTGGGCTGCTGGTGTCCTGCATTTTTTTTTTTTTATGTGCGGGAAATAGAGTCATGCCAGACGTTGATCGGAGACTGGCTTGAGCAGAAAAAGTCTCTTGGTGAGCCCTTCTCTGTTTGAAACATTCTCCAGAGCGCTAACATTGACCACAATTGCGTAAGACCACAAGAGTCAAGCTGTGTTGTAGTAGTGATGTAGAGGTTTAATGTATCTAAGGGCAGGGAAGATTGAGTTGGGAATCATAGGATAGGGGCTTTGGCATACTGTAACGTTGTATTGAACTTGAAATCTCAATAAAGTTTGTTTTAAAAAAAAAGAGTGAAGCTGTAACTCTTCAATGAGGCTTAAAGGCAGCTTCAACCAGCCTGGGATTGACTGTGGTCTCATCTGGAGAGAGCCTGGCATGCTATATTGGGCTTTTCTATTCCGATTGGAGTAGGACCAATGTCAATTTGCGCACAGCCGGTGTCTGTGTAGAGGGGCACAGTGGGTAAACCACAGTGCGCTGGAATGGGGCCAGATCCAATGGCTGAGAGACACTCAAGAGATTCTCCCTTCATGCTGTTGTTTCTAACCCTTCCTTGTGGCACCTACAACTGCCACCCGGGTGGCCTGTGGTCTAGTGACTACCAGATGGAGAATGTCACAAGCCAGTAAAGTTTGATGGGACTTACACCCTCTAACATCTGCAAGCAACAAACCATCCTGGGCTTCAGAATTACTCTGTGTAAGCTACATCTGGGGACACAGACACACAGGAAACCCCCTGTATCATCAATGACGTCACTGGTGTTGTAATCCGTGATGTCAGATGTGAAATCAAAAGTCAGTGCATGAAGGGGACTTAATGATTCCCACATAACCTTAACTGGTGAACATAAAAGCCTTTAGCTCCTGTCCATAAGATTAATTGAATTGGTGGCTTTAAGGGAGCGTTTGACATTATGTTTACGTGGGCTAGCATGTTGGCTAGCATGTTATTGTAGCAGATATTCCCTAATGCTTCTTTAATACAGTTATATGAGTGAATTTCATAAGTTTGCAAAGGAATACACGGATTGCTGCATGCAGTACAAATAGGGCACGCGTTTACCTCTGCCAGCATGGCCCTCATGCCCAGGGGCTGCTGGCGGAGAAGCGCCCCCCCCCAAAAGCATTTTATTACCATTCTATTTGTGCCTAAGTGCTGCCGACAAAGCCTTCAGCGGGGCGGGGCCAGATATTCCTGTCAGAGAGTCATGGCAGGGGGAGGAGTGGTGAGCACTTTTAAGTGCACATGTGTGTTTGGCCGGCTGTCCTAGCCTGGCCAAACACACATGCACACTTAAGTTTCTCTAACTTGAATGTACTGCACTTCCAGGTTTGAAAAACACCCCAGGCTCCAATGCACCGCCTGAGCGGCAAACAAAGCCGTTCAGACCAATCCCATTATGGGGATACTATTCCCAGCATGAAAGAAGTGCTGGGATTTTGCATCTAGGAGCCTGCACAGCTGGAGTCCACGATTGGAGGAGAGAAGGCAGGCAGCGGCCGTCGGAGCGGGTAAGTGGGATTTTAATAATGTTTTGTTGTGCGTTTCAATTTTGGTTGTAATGTATTCCCTCCCTGCCCTACCCTTAAGCAATAATAGCGGCCGCCACTGCTCAAGCTTTGATCTGCAGCCACGCACTGTGAGTACCGTGCGCATGACATGGGATTTGTCCATGATCTATGCTCAATGCCATTCTTCGGGTGAGGGATCATATTTTAAAATCAGACTTTAAAAAAATTATTTTTGGACGATGCCTATTGGCCATTATACCAAATGCATGGCTTCTCAGCATGCTACCTTGCTGGTAGTGAACACAGGCCATGACCTCAGGCCTGTCAATCTATTCTGTATCCCTGCTTATAGCACCAACATAGAATGCCATGTGGGCACTGAGCACAGGACATGACCTTTGATTCATCATTGTACAGAGTACCTGTGCCCAGAGTTATGCAGGGGCATGGCCTACAGGTATGGCCTATGAACAGTATCTACTACCAATCTGTGCCCTGTACTGAGTATCTCTAGGCGCATTTTGAGCATACTTTGTATAAAGGGGTACCCAAAAATGTGCATATCAATTCATTAAGTGTATCTCTTTTATAATAACTCCACCCCGCGCCATGTTCATGACGTTATACATGACATCACAGATGACATCACAGATGGCATCATCAATGGCCTTACATCAAAAATGGAGAAAGTGGTGCTTCATACAGAGCAAAAAGCATACAAAGGATGGGACTCAACCATGTTCTCTCTGTATCCCACATAGTAGCAGCAGTATAGGGCATACTGCACATGGGCTGTAACGAAGGCCTATAAGGAGTTTGCCAATACCCTCTGTTCACTGTATGCAGGGGTACATGTTATGCATGGCTTGAAGGCACTGGGTGCATAGCATGGGGTTTTGGAAGAAAGACCTTGAATTCCCACAGAAGCGTGTGGGTGCCCAACAACGACAATTTAGCACTAGCTACCATATGGCCTGAAATCTCCACCAGAATGAAATCTTTCTGCCTGGAGCCATATCGGGTGCCCACAGCCAGTTCCTGGGGTTTTCCCCAGGGCTTTTCCTCTCGAAGAGTAAGTAGTCCAGCATGAGATTTAGCAGCCATAATCCAGGACTGAGAAAGTCTTGTCAGCCTAGAATAGATGATCCTGCAAAAAATTTACTAGAGGCCCACAGCCAAAACGAAGTGCTGTAAGACCTTGTTAGTCGGTGCCCGCCTGTGCCTCAGTATATCTCAAGTCCAAGTCTGAGAAGAGACCACAAGTGAGATTGTTTTTTACAGGCTCAAAGCCTGAAGTGTATTAGTTTGTGATCACTGCAAAACCTAAACAGTGATAGAAATCAAAGAATCTGAGTGCCACCCTTAAGGTATGTTTGGCTACCAGTCCAGGGTAATATTCGACAAATATACCTTAAGGTTCCAATATACAGCTGGCTCACTTCTTTCCAGATGCTGTCGTGCTGATGGCTCCTGGAGGACAATTTAAGCTACTTTTGACCCATTTTGTGACAGGGTAGCCCATTTTGCATACAAATTGGAACACATTTGTATGTTTTAGATATCTGTTCATATTTGACAAACTTAACATTTGATTGTATTCTGATTTTAACGGTAATACGTTAATGCGTATATAAATTTGATATAATCTACAAATTAGACCTAAAGTTAATTTATCTCTCAATTGTACTGCTTCAGTACATTACTGCATTGTCCAGCACCCCTGGCTGTGTTAAAGCATCGACTTTGGCCTGTCGTGCCTAGAAGTGAAGTAGGCCAAGGGTGGTTGCAGGAGCTATTTGACCTGAGTGTGAATTATTGCACCCTGGTTTTAATGGAACTAGGCCTCTCTTTCAGGTCTATTCTGCAGGCTCTTGCCTCATAACCACACTGAAGTGTCGCTCATTCCCAGCACCGTGGCCTCTCCCATCCAGAGAAACACTCAATCTTTCTCAGCCCGACGGCCCCAGTCCCACTTCCCAGCCATTAAAACAACCTCATTTCTGCATCTGTAAATCATCTCAATTCTTGCAGCTTCTAAAACATTTTGTCAGGTAAATTATGCCTTGGAAAGGGCAAAGCAATTCCCGCCTGCCAGTGGGGTCATGTACGACTCAGCTTTCCCACAAGGTGATCTGTGTCAAGGGCATCACCGGCCCCTCCTCCTGAGCACGGAATGGAGGAGGGGGTATGGCGGGTGGGTGGGGGGAGGACCAGCTCCTTAGGTATGCATGCGTCTATACAGGGACTGCCATTGAATGCCACTCCAACAGGGGGTTCTTGCCAGTACAGAATGGCATAGTGGGCAGGCTTCCCACATAGGGGAATGGTGGCATATTTTTCTACAAGGAGTGTCTCATATCTAGAAATGTTGGAGTGGGGACAAGTTCTCTGAAGCCACGAGAGATTAGTTCAAACAGTCCACCGTTCACTTTTCTGTCTTTATGACCGGTATGCCCAGATGTGGGTCCTTTGTTCCCTGTGTTACTCATGAGGTCCAAAAGGCTGAAGCCGGCCTGGGGTTCGCGTGTCATCTGGTCTAGAAGGGACATAGCTTGGCATTTTGGCCAAGACTGATTCTCACATGGCTGGTCTGTGTCTTCGGTGGCACAGTGGACAAAAAAGAATTATGGCCTGGAATGCAGCTCATGGTAATTACCAGCGGCTTAGAATAATTCAAGAACTTCAGTAATCATGTTTTTATTTTCCTATGTGGGTCTGGAATACCCGGACTAGGCATTTGGACTCAAGCTGATCCTCACTAATGAGGCCAAAAAGAGCAGAAATATTCTAAGGGTTGCTTGTGTTCCAGGGACGTGGCTCAGCAATTTGGGATTAACTGTTCCTACCGGAGCAGAACCAAGTCTGATTTGCATATCGCTTGTCATTGACTAGAGTGACATATTCGGCAAAAAAAAGCGATGGACTGGAATGCAACCCCAAGCAATCACTAGTCGTTGAGCTCAGTACATGCATTCCACCCATCATTTTTCGTTTCTCTAGGGGAACGCACTATTGGAGATGGTGGGATGGCGCCAGTCTCCTGAGCCTTTACTCCCAGAGATTCTTCTCATAAGAGATGAAGGACTGCTCTGTCCCACCGGTGGCATTAGATTTGTTATGAAGGTGGGCGCCATCTCTACTGCATGAGTGCTTCTCACTATTAGAGGTACTTTGATGGTTGCAGGCTCTCTCACGCCATAACACTCATTGGAATGGCGACCGTTACGCCAATACTAGTGTCTTCTCGCGATTGGCACTCTGTTTCACATCAGGGGGATCCTTTCTTAGAGATGCTGCTGTGGTGTTTGGTTTACTCACAGCAGGCATTGCTCCAGATTGCAGATGCTGCAACAGTGACACACTCTCTCACATCAAAGGAATATCACCATTACACTAAATCGTGATGTGCTGTCATGAAAGAACTTCTCATTGCTGAAAATGCAGCACTGGCGATTAACTCTATCATACCAGGGGCATTAGATGTACTGAGATACTGACCATCCCTCCCAGACCAGGGGATAGTCCCTATTAGTGGTCATGAAATGGTGACAGACTTTCACTCCAGCACTTCCGCTGAAGCCCATCTGTGAAACAAAGCTCGCTTGTATCATTGCCATGAAGAACACAACTCTTGTCTTTAAACGGGCACAGTGGTGACGTTTTTCTACGATGAGACTGCGTTCATTTGTCGTTCTTTCTCTTTGTGCTTTCTTGGTTGCCAGTGAGATGCCAAACCCAATTTTGGTATGTTTGGCTCTGTACAAGCAGGTTATTTGTTCCACTCAACGAAAGATGCCTGGGCCATCCTTCAGATACTACAGGAACTAGCGCAGGTTTGCTCAAGTGAATCCTGAAGGTGCTCTAGACCTCATCACATTTGCTGCTGCAGAAATCTTTGAGACTTCACTATAAGACAGCAGCTTATGGGAATTTCCTGATATCAGATGATGCCCAGTTGGTCTGGTGCATTAAAGGCTTTAGGGCGGCCTGCTACTGGCTTAGGGCTGTGCATGACAACGTCCCTCCATATTAGCACCATTAATGATCTATATGACACTTTCTGTGCTGAATCCCCTTCCTCCCAGTGTCTTATCATGTGAACAGTCACAGGCACTTCTACAGAGCAGTAGTGGCTGGTATCTGGGCAAAGTGCGGGCATGGGGAGGGGGGTGACCGGCGACGACGGACAAACAAACAAAACATAAAAAAAGTTACAGTCTTCCGCTCCTCTGTGGATTTAATTGTCTGCAGGTGCAGGCTCCCAGACTCCCCTGCAGCCAGTTCTGATGCTGCTCTCATGCTACTGGCAGCATGAGAGCAGCATCAGGATTGGCCTGAGCACCCTCAATTCGTGCTCCCAGTTAGACTGGGCGCCTATGCCTCGACCCGGCAATGCAGCTCAGTTTGGAGACAGCTTCAGTGCGCATGTCAGTTTGACCATCCTGAGACAGCCAGCCAAACCCACATGGGTACTGAAGGCAGTGTGTGCAACCACTTTCCTCAGTGCATGTCATCCCCCCTGGCCCCGCCCCCAAGGACTCGGCCGGGAAACAAAATAAAAAGATAATAAATCTGGGTTTATTATTGTTTTTTTTTCTCAGGCTGCCGGCAGAGGAGCCACTGCTGCTACACAGCTCATGTTCACAGTGTGCAGGGCTCCAAGAGTAGCATTCTATTCTGTTCCAAGGCCAGTGGCGGCTGGCCGAGGGAGTGCCGTGGGGCAGCGAGGCGGGGCAGGCTGGGGGGTTAGTGGTGTTCGACATATGACGGACAGGAGTAAGGTAAGTAATTAAATAAATTAAACAATTTACCTTGCGGGTGCTGCATCGCCGATTTGGCACCTCCCCCACCCCGCCCCACAGCCCCGCAGCACACCCTTGGCGAGCCGCTACTGTCCAAGGCCCTTCGTATGTAGCGCTCAAACATTTCACAGTACAGGCAGGAAGGGAGCTGGATCTTAGTTAAAAAGTGTTGCTTGTTGTCCGAGAAAACAAGCAACCAATTGGAATTCCTGAAAGGATTATGCATTTATTTGGCTAAATCAACCAGGCCTGGTCCATGGATTCGGAATCTGCAGGGCCATGAAGAAGTTTGGATGGACAGATTTCAAAGCAGGGTTTCTGCAGATCTACTGTTTGACAGACAGAGAAAATAGATCTAAATTAGAGCATGGCTCAGAAGGTAAACTTCCTGTCATTGACATGTGTTCTAATAGATATTTGGGCTGCGGAGTCACAATGGCATTTATCATTTATGAGTACACGAAGTTGTAGTACTGAAGTACTTTTTTACACACACAAACATGCATTTGTGAATTGGCTCCAAAACATCTGAAATGGAAATAAAACGAGATTTTCATGGAATATTTATATACAAATTCTCATAGAAAATGTCTGTGCCCTCTTGGCACTTTTACTAATAGGCAGTTTGACATTTCTGGCTTCACGAGGGCATGTAGGAATATGTAATAGAACAGTTCTGGAAAACTACACCCTGTTCTTATAAGTTATTTTATGAAATGGCCCCTCTATGTTTTTGATATGTTGTTTGCCATGTGGCAATGTCAGGTGGCCAAGCTATCACCTGAACCTTTTTCACACACTTGCAGCATTGCAGCAGTGTAGGGCCCAGAGGCCATGAGCACAGGAGATGACACATGGTTATGCTCTGCACCCAATGACCAGTGGTCATGTTTGCGGGGTGCTGCGGGAAGGGATGCTGGGACAAGATATGGCCACAGCCCATGCCGAACCATAACATCCACTCAGCAGGAATTTCAACATTGTAGAGGCATCATGCCATACTGTTCAATTGCATCCATACTTCAACCAATATGTAGTCTGGAAATCACTTAGTATAATACACAAGTGAAATTGTGTTCTGCAGTACTGCTTTTAATACTAAATTAACTATTTTTCTTTAAACAAGTAGTATAAAAATATATGCTAGGTAACATTATGGTGTTCTAGAGGCATTTACAACCCACTCCGCCTCAAAATGTGTCGTCAGCAGCAATCCTCAAAGGCATTATAGGGCCGAGCGATGGCCAGCAGGCTCTTCTGGATGCGCCTGGCGCACTAGAACCAGTGCTAGCCTAACCAAAATAATATAGTCAGTGTTCCACCACAGGGCAAGTGGCTGGGGCTGTGTGGACATGGAAGAGGCGACTCTGGAGGGATGCTGATCACTGATGCAGTGTTCTCCTCAGGCCGCAGTGCTATGGGAAGGTGGGGACGCGGGCGGTAGTGCCCAGTTGAAGGATCATCTCCGTTCTGTGCTCCTCAAGGCTGCCAATGTGAGAGCTGGAACTACTCAAGGTAGAAGGATCATCGATGTGGCGCGGAGCTCTACAGGGTGAGAAGTGGCATCATTTACCATAAGGGCTCTCAGTATTATTCTATCCACCTTTACACTGTGCCATATTTAGTCTCATCTCATTGTAAATGTCTATATGTTGGTCGTTGAAAAGCTAAAGTTGCAACTAGTTTGGTTACACATTTGTTTAGCAGTCAGTCTTACACGTCTGTATGGTTTACAATAAAAAAAATTGCTCTCTCCTGAAAGCAGAAGCGGTGTAATATCACCACATGACATCTAGAGCAATTTAGGCTTCATTGGGAACACCTACGTCTTCATTTTGACTCCCTGTGATGTGAATGTCCACAACGTTTGCAGCATTGGTTATAAATGAAAGCAGGAAGAGAAAAACAAAACAAGAACTCATTCCTGTATTTTTCAGTTTTTTAAAATAAATAAAAACAAGGAAACAGATTGTGTCTGTCTGGATACAGTCAGCTAAAATATAAAAGTGAGAGCCCTACCCCTGATATGGTGCGGCGTGCGTTTCTCAGAGCTACGGCACAATAGAAGAGCGGCGGTATTACTTCGGGGAGGGGGGATCACCTGCTGTGCGGCCCTCAAGTCTGCTGTGACACCACTGTGGGAAATGAGGGGATCCCCAAAGCTGCATGCTCCCCAGAGCATCTGTACAGTGTAAGATGTAGAGTCACCGTGGGCAGCATTGGCATTATCTCTGCTGTGTGCTCCCCTGGGCTGCTGTACGGTCTCAGAAGGGGGCATCCATATGGACGGGTCAAGAGTCATGGATACTGTGGGCGTCTCCTGGCTGTTGTCCAACGTGAGAGAAGACGAAGGGGACAGTATGGAAACAGTACGTGCCTGGTGTTACTTCCAACTAATTAAGCTTTATATTCCTAGCTTTAGTACATGTTGACTGTATTACTGGTTGACTTGTAGCTGTCCACGTACAAAACATTTGTTCTGGAGGAGGCCTTGGTGTATGAGCCAAGGGTTCCTGATAGAGGCCTGGGTAACTCTAGTTATCCATGCTGCGCAGCAGGGGCTGACCACAGAGCAGAAGAAGGCAGTGTAGTAAAAAATGATGAGCATGGCTGACTGATGGCGTGCGGCTCTCAGGAGCAGTGACAGGAAGAGCGAAGAGCGAGGATTGCGGCTAACATGCCCTGATCAATGTTCATAGCCCATAATTGACGTGTCAGGGAAATGGCCTCTTTAATTGGTTCCGATTTGTCTTTGGGGACCCGGGTGTTCCGTTAATAATCCATGTGGTCAATTAACATCTATCCACATCAGGAAGGCGCGCACGGCATAGGAAAAGTTTGATCTTCTCAGATTCTCATGTAAGACATCGAAGTCTGGCAACCACTTCACGCACTTTAACTAATGAAAATAATTATTTCGTGCTTTCCTGCTCGCCTACCCCGTTCTCATGATGAGTTCTAGCATTTGTCGCAAAGCCGGTCCTTGGCCACCGTGGCCACGAGAGTGTTCACTTCATTCTGGCTCCTCTTCTATTCTCAAGCCTTAATCCCTGACTGCAGTGGCTCTCATTTCCACATCTGGTGCTTTCCACTAAAGAATCTTGGTTCCTTTTCACTCTATTTTTCATTGGATGATACCTCCTCGGTCACAGTGAAATAACTCTGCTCTCCTGGTCTGAAACTTTACCCTCTATCTGGTGGTAAGTCAAGCCCAACCTGAAAATCAATTCTACCTTTCTTCAGTGTCTAAAGAAATTACTGTCTTCTAATTTTGCCCAAGCACTCAGACCCCCTCAATTTTGTTTCTCCACCCTAGTAGCATGTAACGCTGTGGTCCCCTCTGATGGTGACCTCAATAGGACCTGACCACGGTGAACTGCTCAAATCACATACAGCTCCCCTTCACACTGAACGTAGGGAACACAAGGCCCATGGGCGACAAAATGTGGGTCAGCCATGATTTCCATCAGCAGCTTTATAGCCACCCATCAGACCGTAACCAAGGGTGGTCACAGACGTGAATGACCTCACATAACACTACCATGCACTCACCCAAAAAACATTAGAGAACTGATGCAGCTATTCTTATAAAAGAAACGAATCAAAATCGCCAGATCATCGGTTTTCGACAGCCCTCAACACCAAACAGAAACGGAACAGCGGAGCAGAAGAACAATGACGCAAGAGAAGGGAGTTGCGAACAATAAAAAGGCAAGTTAAACTCCAGGCAAGCAAAGCTGCTTCTTCTACAGCCCAAACAGATGTGGGAAGCAATCCATCTTCCTCCTGGTTGTCAGCTACTCAGATGAGAAATGGGAAGCGGTTGCTAACTTCTTTTCAGAAAAATGAAAAAAGCGAGAGATGATATCTTAATGACCAGGCCTCTAAGTGCCCCTTAAGCCCCTTCATCTAAACCTAACGCAAACGGGCAAGACCCAACCCCACTCTCCCTCGATGAACTCCAAACATCACACTGCATTAAAATAATCTTACAGCTTCCTCGTCACAAATGTCCTTCCTGGCACAAAAGTAGCAACTCCTCAAAGCAGGAGGGAAAGTTCAGGAAAGAAGTAAAGGTTGGCGATGTCGCCCCCTTACAGTCAGGAGGCAGGCTCATGGATCTTCAGCGCTCACACCTTATGGCAGGTCTCTCATTCATAGACACCCAAAGCTAAGCCATGTGTCTGTGCAGGAGGCGTTTGATGGCAAATTCCTAACGTGATGCTGATTAAAGTTTCTTGATATACTTGGGACGTGGCCAGAAGTGTCAATAGCTCACATGGCAAATGCTTGTGTTATCCTCTTGCATCCGACATGACACTACATTTTTGTTATTCTGTCCCGTAAATTGAAAATCTTCTGTATACATGACTTGCAAATTATAAATGCCAATAAGAATATGTTTAAATATTTTTTTTTATCTGGAACTGTGCATCCTACCCTTGAACGGTATCGGAACACGGACTCTGCGTGCATCTTGAAATAATTGAGCTTCTAACTACCATGGGTCTCCACCTCAAATGTCTTTCTGGATCAGAGGTATCCGTTCCTACGGAACAAAGGTGCTAGCATATAAATGTACATCAGATCAAGCTCACATCAAAACCAAGAATCTTCAGGCCTCTTGGACCTCTCTTATAGTCTCCAGATGTCTTTTCATGATGCACGCCTTTTGTTTATCCTTCTGCAATTTCCACTGCTCCATAAAAGTGCAGGATAAGTAAACAGGGTTCACTGGTTTGGAATGTACCTCTTTCACACAGAAACTGCCCCCATGTCTGTGTGTGTGTTTGATGCGACAACAGTTCTGATCAATGGAGTAATACAACCTTTATCGATTCAGGCTCACTTCCTGCTAGGATTCTCTCGTGTTTGACTAATAGAACCTTCCTAGGTCACCCCTTTACCTCTTCATACAATAAAAAAATCACTCATTTTGTTCTGCCTGTTTTCTGCACTTTCTTTACTCCCTGTGGATGGGGTCCGGCTGCCAACCAATGGAAGCTCGCCTCGCCAAACGAGCCGACTCAGCCAAGAGAGACATTTTGAGTGGTGAAGTGTGAAGCATGTGGAGCTGACTGCTGCATGTCGACCCCCAGAAAAGAGACCCACATAGACATGCTTCTGAGAGGGTCAGGCCTTTAAAGCAACTCAACAGGCCGTAGAGTAGGCCTCGCGGAATCTGGGAGGGAGGTGAGACAAGGAGTAGATGGCAGTGCAATAGGGGTAAAACCAAACCCAAGGTTTAAAAGCTACCTGAGACCAAGCAATACAAGGGGGCCCGCCTGCAATTCTTTGGAAGCAAAGCTAAGCGATGACTAACTAACTGTGGCACGCTTATAAGAGGATACACACAGAAGGACTCTACACACAGAAGTACTCTATCTGAACATTTACAATAGGATACACACAGAAGGACTCTATCTGGACATCATTCTATGATTAACTGTGGCACGCTTATAATAGGATACATACAGAAGGACTCTATCTGGACATCATTCTGTGACTAACTGTGGCACGCTTATAATAGGACACATACAGAAGGACTCTATCTGGACATCATTCTATGACTAACTGTGGCACGCTTATAATAGGACACATACAGAAGGACTCTATCTGGACATCATTCTATGACTAACTGTGGCACGCTTATAATAGGACACATACAGAAGGACTCTATCTGGACATCATTCTATGACTAACTGTGGCACGCTTATAAGAGGATACACACAGAAGGACTCTATCTGGACATCATTCTATGATTAACTGTGGCACGCTTATAATAGGATACATACAGAAGGACTCTATCTGGACATCATTCTGTGACACGCCTATAATAGGATACACAAAGAAGGACTCTATCTGGACATCATTCTATGACTAACTGTGGCACGCTTATAATAGGACACATACAGAAGGACTCTATCTGGACATCATTCTATGACTAACTGTGGCACGCTTATAATAGGACACATACAGAAGGACTCTATCTGGATATCATTCTATGACTAACTGTGGCACGCTTATAAGAGGATACACACAGAAGGACTCTATCTGGACATCATTCTATGATTAACTGTGGCACGCTTATAAGAGGATACACACAGAAGGACTCTATCTGGACATCATTCTATGACTAACTGTGGCATGCTTATAATAGGATACACACAGAAGGACTCTATCTGGACATCATTCTATGACTAACTGTGGCACGCTTATAAGAGGATACACACAGAAGGACTCTATCTGGACATCATTCTATGACTAACTGTGGCATGCTTATAATAGGATACACACAGAAGGACTCTATCTGGACATCATTCTATGACTAACTGTGGCACGCTTATAATAGGATACACACAGAAGGACTCTATCTGGACATCATTCTGTGACTAACTGTGGCACGCTTATAATAGGATACACACAGAAGGACTCTATCTGGACATCCTTCTATGACTAACTGTGGCACGCTTATAAGAGGATACACACAGAAGGACTCTATCTGGACATCATTCTATGACTAACTGTGGCACGCTTATAAAAGGATACACACAGAAGGACTCTATCTGGACATCATTCTGTGACTAACTGTGGCACACTTATAAAAGGATACACACAGAAGGACTCTATCTGGACATCATTCTGTGACTTACTGTGGCACGCTTATAGTAGGATACATACAGAAGGACTCTATCTGGACATCATTCTATGACTAACTGTGGCACGCTTATAAGAGGATACATACAGAAGGACTCTATCTGGACATCATTCTATGACTAACTGTGGCACGCTTATAAGAGGATACACACAGAAGGACTCTATCTGGACATCATTCTGTGACTAACTGTGGCACGCTTATAATAGGATACACACAGAAGGACTCTATCTGGACATCATTCTGTGACTAACTGTGGCACGCTTATAATAGGATACACACAGAAGGATTCTATCTGGACATCATTCTATGACTAACTGTGGCACGCTCATAAGAGGATACACACAGAAGGACTGTATCTGGACATCATTCTATGACTAACTGTGGCACGCTTATAATAGGATACACACAGAAGGACTCTATCTGGACATCCTTCTATGACTAACTGTGGCACGCTTATAATAGGATACACACAGAAGGACTCTATCTGGACATCCTTCTATGACTAACTGTGGCACGCTTATAATAGGATACACACAGAAGGACTCTATCTGGACATCATTCTGTGACTAACTGTGGCACGCTTATAATAGGATACACACAGAAGGACTCTATCTGGACATCATTCTGTGACTAACTGTGGCACGCTTATAATAGGATACACACAGAAGGACTCTATCTGGACATCATTCTATGACTAACTGTGGCACGCTCATAAGAGGATACACACAGAAGGACTGTATCTGGACATCATTCTATGACTAACTGTGGCACGCTTATAATAGGATACACACAGAAGGACTCTATCTGGACATCCTTCTATGACTAACTGTGGCACGCTTATAATAGGATACACACAGAAGGACTCTATCTGGACATCATTCTATGACTAACTGTGGCACGCTTATAATAGGATACACACAGAAGGACTCTATCTGGACATCATTCTGTGACTAACTGTGGCACGCTTATAATAGGATACATACAGAAGGACTCTATCTGGACATCATTCTGTGACACGCCTATAATAGGATACACACAGAAGGACTCTATCTGGACATCATTCTATGACTAACTGTGGCACGCTTATAAGAGGATACACACAGAAGGACTCTATCTGGACATCATTCTATGACTAACTGTGGCACGCTTATAATAGGATACACACAGAAGGACTCTATCTGGACATCATTCTATGACTAACTGTGGCACGCTTATAATAGGATACATACAGAAGTACTCTATCTGGACATCGTTCTGTGACTTACTGTGGCACGCTTATAATAGGATACACACAGAAGGACTCTATCTGGACTTCATTCTATGAATAACTGTGGCACGCTTATAATAGGATACATACAGAAGGACTCTATCTGGACATCATTCTGTGACACGCCTATAATAGGATACACAAAGAAGGACTCTATCTGGACATCATTCTATGACTAACTGTGGCACGCTTATAATAGGATACATACAGAAGGACTCTATCTGGACATCATTCTGTGACTAACTGTGGCACGCTTATAAGAGGATACACACAGAAGGACTCTATCTGGACATCATTCTATGACTAACTGTGGCATGCTTATAATAGGATACACACAGAAGGACTCTATCTGGACATCATTCTATGACTAACTGTGGCACGCTTATAAGAGGATCAACACAGAAGGACTCTATCTGGACATCATTCTATGACTAACTGTGGCACGCTTATAATAGGATACACACAGAAGGACTCTATCTGGACATCCTTCTATGACTAACTGTGGCACGCTTATAATAGGATACACACAGAAGGACTCTATCTGGACATCCTTCTATGACTAACTGTGGCACGCTTATAATAGGATACACACAGAAGGACTCTATCTGGACATCATTCTATGACTAACTGTGGCACGCTTATAAGAGGATACACACAGAAGGACTCTATCTGGACATCATTCTATGACTAACTGTGGCACGCTTATAAGAGGATACACACAGAAGGACTCTATCTGGACATCATTCTATGACTAACTGTGGCACGCTTATAATAGGATACACACAGAAGGACTCTATCTGGACATCCTTCTATGACTAACTGTGGCACGCTTATAATAGGATACACACAGAAGGACTCTATCTGGACATCATTCTATGACTAACTGTGGCACGCTTATAATAGGATACACACAGAAGGACTCTATCTGGACATCATTCTATGACTAACTGTGGCACGCTTATAAGAGGATACATACAGAAGGACTCTATCTGGACATCATTCTGTGACTAACTGTGGCACGCTTATAATAGGATACACACAGAAGGACTCTATCTGGACTTCATTCTATGAGTAACTGTGGCACGCTTATAATAGGATACACACAGAAGGACTCTATCTGGACATCATTCTATGACTAACTGTGGCACGCTTATAATAGGATACACACAGAAGGACTCTATCTGGACATCATTCTATGACTAACTGTGGCACGCTTATAATAGGATACACACAGAAGGACTCTATCTGGACATCATTCTATGATTAACTGTGGCACGCTTATAATAGGATACACACAGAAGGACTCTATCTGGACATCATTCTGTGACTAACTGTGGCACGCTTATAATAGGATACACACAGAAGGACTCTATCTGGACTTCATTCTATGAGTAACTGTGGCACGCTTATAATAGGATACACACAGAAGGACTCTATCTGGACATCATTCTATGACTAACTGTGGCACGCTTATAATAGGATACACACAGAAGGACTCTATCTGGACATCATTCTATGACTAACTGTGGCACGCTTATAATAGGATACACACAGAAGGACTCTATCTGGACATCATTCTGTGACTTACTGTGGCACGCTTATAGTAGGATACATACAGAAGGACTCTATCTGGACATCATTCTATGACTAACTGTGGCACGCTTATAAGAGGATACACACAGAAGGACTCTATCTGGACATCATTCTATGACTAACTGTGGCACGCTTATAAGAGGATACACACAGAAGGACTCTATCTGGACATCATTCTATGACTAACTGTGGCACGCTTATAATAGGATACACACAGAAGGACTCTATCTGGACATCCTTCTATGACTAACTGTGGCACGCCTATAATAGGATACACACAGAAGGACTCTATCTGGACATCATTCTGTGACTTACTGTGGCACGCTTATAGTAGGATAAATACAGAAGGACTCTATCTGGACATCATTCTATGACTAACTGTGGCACGCTTATAAGAGGATACATACAGAAGGACTCTATCTGGACATCATTCTATGACTAACTGTGGCACGCTTATAATAGGATACACACAGAAGGACTCTATCTGGACATCATTCTGTGACACGCCTATAATAGGATACACACAGAAGGACTCTATCTGGACATCATTCTATGACTAACTGTGGCACGCTTATAATAGGATACACACAGAAGGACTCTATCTGGACATCATTCTGTGACTTACTGTGGCACGCTTATAGTAGGATACATACAGAAGGACTCTATCTGGACATCATTCTATGACTAACTGTGGCACGCTTATAAGAGGATACATACAGAAGGACTCTATCTGGACTTCATTCTATGAGTAACTGTGGCACGCTTATAATAGGATACACACAGAAGGACTCTATCTGGACATCATTCTATGACTAACTGTGGCACGCTTATAATAGGATACACACAGAAGGACTCTATCTGGACATCATTCTATGACTAACTGTGGCACGCTTATAAGAGGATACACACAGAAAGACTCTATCTGGACATCATTCTATGACTAACTGTGGCACGCTTATAATAGGATACACACAGAAGGACTCTATCTGGACATCATTCTATGACTAACTGTGGCACGCTTATAAGAGGATACACACAGAAGGACTCTATCTGGACATCATTCTATGACTAACTGTGGCACGCTTATAAGAGGATACACACAGAAGGACTCTATCTGGACATCATTCTATGACTAACTTTGGCACGCTTATAATAGGATACACACAGAAGGACTCTATCTGGACATCATTCTATGACTAACTGTGGCACGCTTATAAGAGGATACACACAGAAGGACTCTATCTGGACATCATTCTATGACTAACTGTGGCACGCTTATAAGAGGATACACACAGATGGACTCTATCTGGACATCATTCTATGACTAACTGTGGCACGCTTATAAGAGGATACACACAGATGGACTCTATCTGGACATCATTCTATGACTAACTGTGGCACGCTTATAAGAGGAAACATACAGAAAGACTCTATGTGGACATCATTCTATGACTAACTGTGGCACGCTTATAAGAGGATACACACAGAAGGACTCTATCTGGACATCATTCTATGACTAACTGTGGCACGCTTATAAGAGGATACACACAGAAGGACTCTATCTGGACATCATTCTATGACTAACTTTGGCACGCTTATAATAGGATACACACAGAAGGACTCTATCTGGACATCATTCTATGACTAACTTTGGCACGCTTATAATAGGATACACAAAGAAGGACTCTATCTGGACATCATTCTATGACTAACTGTGGCACGCTTATAAGAGGATACACACAGATGGACTCTATCTGGACATCATTCTATGACTAACTGTGGCACGCTTATAAGAGGAAACATACAGAAAGACTCTATGTGGACATCATTCTATGACTAACTGTGGCACGCTTATAAGAGGATACACACAGAAGGACTCTATCTGGACATCATTCTATGACTAACTGTGGCACGCTTATAAGAGGATACACACAGAAGGACTCTATCTGGACATCATTCTATGACTAACTGTGGCACGCTTATAAGAGGAAACATACAGAAAGACTCTATGTGGACATCATTCTATGACTAACTGTGGCACGCTTATAAGAGGAAACATACAGAAAGACTCTATGTGGACATCATTCTATGACTAACTGTGGCACGCTTATAAGAGGATACACACAGAAGGACTCTATCTGGACATCATTCTATGACTAACTGTGGCACGCTTATAAGAGGATACACACAGAAGGACTCTATCTGGACATCATTCTATGACTAACTGTGGCACGCTTATAAGAGGATACACACAGAAGGACTCTATCTGGACATCATTCTATGACTAACTTTGGCACGCTTATAATAGGATACACACAGAAGGACTCTATCTGGACATCCTTCTATGACTAACTGTGGCACGCTTATAATAGGATACACACAGAAGGACTCTATCTGGACATCATTCTATGACTAACTGTGGCACGCTTATAATAGGATACACACAGAAGGACTCTATCTGGACATCCTTCTATGACTAACTTTGGCACGCTTATAATAGGATACACACAGAAGGACTCTATCTGGACATCATTCTGTGACTTACTGTGGCACGCTTATAAGAGGATACACACAGAAGGACTCTATCTGGACATCCTTCTATGACTAACTTTGGCACGCTTATAATAGGATACACACAGAAGGACTCTATCTGGACATCATTCTGTGACTTACTGTGGCACGCTTATAAGAGGATACATACAGAAGGACTCTATCTGGACATCATTCTGTGACTTACTGTGGCACGCTTATAATAGGATACATACAGAAGGACTCTATCTGGACATCATTCTATGACTAACTTTGGCACGCTTATAATAGGATACACACAGAAGGACTCTATCTGGACATCATTCTTTGGGATAGGACATGGATCAGATGAAGATGTGTCCTTGCCTTTTAACTAAGAGAGAAAAGTTTGTTACAGTAACGTCGAGGAGAACTGTCCCATGGATTGATTTAATGATCGATTGTGTTCAAGGTTAACTACAACAATATGTCACCTATTTGCCAAGGAGGAATAGAGATAACCAATAAACTGCCTGTTATCTGCTTGCATCAAATGGCCCAACAACAACATGGAGGAACTATCCAGCGTAGGATCCCGCGGATTTACACTAAAGTGATACCGACTTGGTTGTGAATATTTTCTGTCCTTGAAAAACCACCGGATCCAGTTTCGTTCCATTATAGCCTCTTTATAGCACCTACACACTTTAGAATGTTTTGGCCACTCACTCTGTTTGTGCTTCCGTTAGTGCAAACTCTCAGAATGTACCGAAGTAGTCCAAACTCTTACAGCTATGGACATCGTCAGCCTATTGTTATATCTTAGGAATGATCCCTTGGGAATAACCAGGTGTAATATTAAGATGCACGCTTTCTGATTGTGTCTCTGCGTCAGAAGAGCTGCCCGCTCAAGATACTGCAAAGGGTACATAGGGCGACGCGCTAAGATGCATACATGGTGCAAGAAGCCCATTGGCCGCCAGTGTCACCTAGGCTTTTGTAACAGATATGAGCAGCTCCTCGAATGAAGGAATGCCGCTTTCATGCATTGACATGGGTTTGTGATTGAGATCTTGAATATATTCCTATAGATGTCAGCAGCATCCAGAAGGGAAGGCTTGAGGAAAGGTTTGTTGACCGTGAAGGCTGCTTTTTTATATCTGACTTGTTTCCAACATACAGAAAGCAGGCTTTGGGTTGCGCCACATCAGCTATTAGTGTTTTTTGCTCAGCCCCCTTTATCTATTGGTTTAAGATGTTGTCACATCTTGTATCAGCTCAGAGGTGTATGCATCTATCCTCTAATGCTATTCGTAGCCCGCTATATATTAGCTGTTGTATTATTCTCCTTTGACCCCTTTGTACGGTAATTATTCATGTTTGTTATGCTTTTGTTAATGTCGATATTGAACTTATTACCTTCCGGTTAAGTGTAAGTTTACCACGGAAGCTCCAGGCAGTCGCCTTACTGTGTTATTCTCAGAGGCATGGGAGTTTAATGTGCCCAGATACCAACATGTTATGCATTTACCTGTTCGCTTTTAGGGGCATCCAGATTTTGAGAATGTGAACTGGGAGTGTTGTGCTGGACGGTGTGGAAACGTGAGTTTATTTTGGGTGCAATGTATCAGAGTCGGAGGTCATGTTAGGCACAGCATAGGAGAGTGAGGTTATGTTGGGCGGAACGCAAGCTATGGAGGTTAAATTGGGCAAACTGGACGTGTGTGAGGTTATGGTGGGTAAATAAACAGAAAGTCAGAGTTTGTTAGGGAAACCGTGCTGCAGGACGTGCCCAATGCCTTCCAAACAAACACAAATACACCAGATGCATTTCTCCATCCAAGAAATGCCCCAATGCTGCACGAGTGACCGGGTCAGGCATATTTGTCCTTCGATATTTCAGAACTACTAGCTAGTTAGATTGGATTTATAATGGCAGGGGCTGTTACTATCGACGACGGCAGTGATGTCATATCACCAGCATCATTGGGGTAGTGGTAGTGTTATAACACCCATTTCACATCATAGGACATGGCTTTACACGACGTTGAAAACGATGTATGGTTTTAACACACTTTTGTTAAAATACATTTTAATAGATAGTAACTAATGGAAAAAGACAAACAATAACTTTCAGGAAAACAAGCTAAAGGCATCATTTCATTTTACAGCTCAGCACTGATACTGATTAAATAACAGAAGCTGCAAAGACGTCCATAAGAAGGTAAGTTGATTTATGTAGCGCAATAATCACCCTAGAGGGTATGCAGGCTCCAGGGCAAGGTCTGTAGGTGTGTGGTCCCCAGGTGCGCATTTGAAGAGCCAGGTCATACAGAACTCAAGAAATGAGTCAGAGGCTCTGATGTGTTGAGAGAGGTTCTTGCATGTCTTGGGTGCGATGTAGGAGATGAGCAAGCTTCAGTTTTGCTTTTTCAGATGCTGGGAGTGTGTGTGAGTGAGGCAGATCATAGGTGTCTGGTGGGTTGGTGAAAGTGTATGCGGCTGTTCAAGTATTCAGGCCATGTGTTGTTTACAGCTTTGTATGTGTACATGAAATGTTTCAATTGGCTGAGCTTGTGAATGGGGTGGCAGTGAAGCTTACTGAGGTGCGGCGTGATATGGGTGCGGTATGGGAAGTTTAAAAGGAGTCTTGTGGCGGTGTTCTGGATGATCTGGAGTCTGTGCAGGAGTTGCCTGGGGATTCTGGGTAGAGAATGTTGCCATAGTCCAGCCTGCTGGTGGTGAGTGCTTGCATGATGGTCTATCTGGTGTTCCGAGGCAACCATTTGAAGATCTTTCGTAGGATGTGGACTCAGGAGGTGCACACAGCGTTGACTTGAACCGTCATGTTTGGCTACAATAAATATGCAACATCAGGGTAGCAGTGACAATACACTTGCCCTAAATGACACCTCTGTGCTAAGGGCAGGCTCGTTGGTGCACATGGTATATACCTGGCAAAGCTTTTTAGCATCGTAGTTCATACTGACCTACAGGCAGGTGAAGGAAATAAAAACACTGTCAAGAAGGCGAGCAAAGTTTCCTTACCTTCACCTGCCTCATTTAAGGCATAATTTACCAGCCCACAGCCACCCACATAACTAGGCTGCTTTCCAACCTGCAGGGCGGACTGTACATACAAGGTGGGGCCTTCTTCAGGCTGGAAGCAGCAGAGAGCAAAGTACGGCAGGCAGAGGAAGGGAGCGGGTGTGGATGAGGTCGATAAGTCTGGAGCTGGAGTGGGGCACGGAGGAGAGTCCGAGTCAAAGGAACTTCATCGACATTCAAGTGAAGGAGACTCACCAGCCAGGGACTCTGTGAGCAGGCGAGAGAGAGAGTAAGGCAGGCGACATAAGGTCTTTTGATTTTTCACTGTTATCATTAATTAAAAATTCAGTGGGTCGAATAGTACTGTATAATTAACATCTGGAAATTATATTTTATTGTATCTGTGCTATTTTATAGCTCATTTTGCCTGCTACATGGCAGGATTTTCTCTGAGAAGGACATGAATAAGGCAGCTTTGGGACTGTAGAAAAGGGAACGGAGAAAGAAAGCAGGATACAAACGACTGTGCCTATATGAAGAGTGTAACAGATTGATCTGCAAAATTCTTCTGGACTTCAAAGGGTCATGATCGCAGTGGAGATACAGTGGTAGTGAGCTCAAAAGAAGGATCACTGGAGTGCGAACCCCTAAAATGAAAGCACTTGCACCGACAGATAGCCTGCAGGATCTGGAAGGCCAGCCGTGGGTGCAAAACTAGCAGGAAGTGTGGGAACAGTAGAGAGGCAGTGAGGTTGCCTTGATGCTGACCAGGGAAAGATCTGTGGATCAGGCACAGGGGGGCATATCATCAAGCACGGCGTTAAAATTATTGCCGCTTTAGCGGCAGAAAACTGCCGCTAAAGCGGCGATAATGGGCTTGATAATATGCCGCAGAGAATTCCAATAGAAGCCCATGTTGACACCAGAACATGGGCTTCTATGGGAATTCTCACGGCCATATTATCAAGCCAATTATCACCGCTTTAGCGGCAGTTTTCTGCCGCTAAAGCGGTGATTATTTTAACGCCGTTTCTTGATAATATGCCCCGTGGTCTTTTATACAGTGTCATTTTAAAGAACAGAAACTTCACACACTATTCACTAATATGAGCAAAATAAGGCTTTTCTACACATCTCAATCCAGCTAGACCAGTCAGTCAGCAGAGCAACATTCTTGCCAGTAGATAACACTCACGTTGTCGGTCAAAGGGCCACCACTGGTTCTGCAAGGTTCGGACTAAGGAGCCTCAATGTCAATGGCGGAGAGCTGGTACATTAACTCGCATACTGTGTGCTCAATTACTGAGTGATGGTGTACCAAGACAACGCCACCACTCTGAAATGAAGAAGACCACTGCAGACCAGGAACAAACTGCAGGTCAGTATAGACAGGGTTACAAGAGAAACTAGAGTGCCCCTTCTGTCCAAAAGTGTGGTAAAACCCTACACATTACTCAGATGTGTTGTTCTCTGCCTTGTGTTCCTATTTCTTTGCCAGGTTTTTTTTCAGGCTCTGTCTTTGAAACTATCTCTCTGAGTAGTCACGCTTTACAAACACCTGATTGATTGATCTCTTGGTCAAACTGTAAGACTAAAACAATCAGGCAGGGCCTTTCAAACTTGCTGTGTGGCATGGACAGATGATGATTTTTTTAGCCAGCTTTGCAAGAGGCAGGCTCTGAGTACTACACTCTTTGAAAAAACGGTTCTTGTGTTATTATTTTTACGCATATTTATTTTTTAGAAACCATGTATTTTTGTATTTCTGAACACGCAGGTCTCCTGATATTTCTATCAGTGCTCACAGTTCATAAATATTCTTATACCTGCTCATTACAACACTGGTTTCACTGATGGCCCTCGACATGAGTGCTGCCTTAATGTAATTAATAACATCAGCTGTTAGCGTAGAGTCACTTTTTCAGCACCCTCCGCGTTATGGGCATTGGCCCACTTAGGGGCGGATCTTGGCTTCACCTTGCTACAATAGGCATGCGCAGCCGTCACGCATTGACTCACAGCATCTGCGCCCACTTCTGGGCGGTACCTGGCTTCACTTTGCTACAATAGACATTCACAGCCGTTACGCATTAACTCACAATAGCTGCCTTTGCGCACACGGGGGGTGGAGCATCTACAACCACTCCCTTCGCTCAACCGGGCGCGCCCATGCACTGGGAGATTTGGGCTTCACTTCAGAGTACTAGGTATGCCCAAACTACGGCCATTTCTAGATCAGGCACTAGTTGGCTTGAATGCGTAAGACGATCTGGGACACCAGAAATTGCGCACCAGACGGCACTTACCAAGATGCCGGTCCACTTTACAACAATTAACCTATTAGATCGCACAGTATATATAGCACAGCCCTGATACCCTCATTTCAACATCGGGGAGGACCGGGAGCAGTTACCTAGGAGCATCATAGAGAACTTCCCTTGAGGCAGTAAGAGTGTGCTTGGGTGCAGGATGGCTGTTTTCCACTTTTCATGTATGAGTGTGACTTGAATATTTATCACTGACTTGAGACTACCATTTACGCCGATTGCAGTTTGTGTGTTTTTCTTTACAGGGTTTGACAACAGGGGTTTTCCTCTCACCTCCTCCCATGGGGCAAGTCGTTTTGTTAATTAGGGTAAGATCAGTGTGATTGTATCTCACATCATCATTCTTGAATTGTGTACACACAGAGTGTCACGTGTCACATGAGTAGTCACTCACAATTAACTGAACCAGTGCATATATTGTTTTCAGTATTCTCTCGTGACCCAGTTATGTTGTTACATTTTCTATTTTGTACTCTTTATATTCCAGGCTTGAACTTAGAAGCCATTTCTAAAGTGGAGAGTGACACAGGTCACACCCGCACAGTGGTATCTTCCTACTACCAGTTGGTAAGAACGGAGCCCCCCCTGTTTTTGTACTTAGGTCCTGATGAATGCCCTGGACCCACTTGGGCCATTTTGGCAGAAACATGTCGACCGCTTACACCATGGTTAGGGGACAATTATTTCCCCATACACCGTCCATTGATTTTAATATCATATAGTTACCAGTCACATTAAAAACACAATTTGATAACTATAATGATTTTTACTCTCACTCACTTTCTCACGGGCCCCCACTTAGTTTAGAAGTGCAACTCTGTCATCAGGTGTATGCCCGCCCTCTATCAAACCAAGGTTTTAGAGGGCGAGGACTGGTCAATGATGAAGCATGACACCAACCAGGTGGTGTGTGAGACCAGTCCATCACATTTTGTGAGATGCCTATACTCACAAGTCGACCATAAGTTCACAGTGGTCACTACACTACGAGCAGCTCTTGTTGTGGTTAACATGGACAGATGCCAGTCACGTCTCCCAGATAGATGACAGACCCATCAATGGAATGGGCGTACCACCGATGGAAGGGGGGTGGAATTAGGGACCAGTTAACTTACCTCCTGTAATGGCAAATTACACAGCCTCTCGCTCTCAAATCTCTTGGATGTCACGAGTGCTCGCAGTCGGTAATTCAGATGAAGTAGAATCCGGATTAGGGTAAACATCACATCCTAAGATCTGCCTCTGAGCTGTGTTTGTGACTATGTGAGGGACTCTGCAGCGGCATGAATGATGCGCACAGCACATGCCAACGTGGCACAGTCCAGGCTCTTAATCCTTCGGTGTCCAGTACACTTTAGAAGACATGGAACAAAATGACGCGGTATGGGACTCCCAACATAGGACCGAAAGAAATGACTTCATACTTACGATTCACAACACCAGAAGCACCTCAAGAGTTCTTCATCACACTAAACAAGACCAACAATTTCACATTAGGTCTACAAAGGAGGTGGTTTATCATGTCCTCTTCCTTCGCCTTGGCCTATACAAAGAATCTGATTTCCAGTGGCTAAGATTGGCCAAGACACATATATGGAAAAGAAAAAACAGCTATCACTCCTTAGAGAAGAAAATATATCTCTCTAGAGTTCTACCAATGAAACTGGTATAAACAGGGCTGGACTGGCCGTAGCAGGCACTAGGCATTTTCCAGGTAGGCCGGAAGGGTTCTTGAGAGGTGGGGGGGGCGTACTTTTGTTACTGGGGGCCAGTTTTGCAGCACGGCTGCAATATCGGCCTCCTGTAACAAAAGCAAAAGACACACAGATGATGGACAGAATGCAGAACAAATCAAAACATTCATCCCCAGTCAAGAGATCTGGGTCAAATCCATCATTCTTTTGCTTACCATGCCACCCCAGTTCAGACCCAGCCATAAGCAAATCAGTCTTGACCCTGTGCCTCATGGGAACAGTCCAGCTTGAACTGCCAAGCCAGGTCCTCCCTGGACCAAAATCAAGAATACTAGGACAAGGTTTCGGGGTTTCACCCCTCATCAGCCAGGCTAGCTTGAATTTAGTGGCACAGTGAGCCTGGGACCTACGTATGGGTATACCAGGCGCACTTAGGGCATGAATGCAAAAGACACGCAAATGTCGGACAGAACGCAGAACAAATCCAAACTTTCACCCAAGAAAAGCAGCAGCCGTGTTTCCCACCAGCACCCCTTGCCCACCCCTGGGGTCAGTCCAACTTCATGTCCAGGGCTCGTTTGCATTCTCAGCCCGGCTGTGGGTATGAAGAAGTCATTTCAATCCTACAACCCGTGCCTAGTCATAACCAGGACGCCCTCCACTCACAATAAAAAAAAAACCAACACCTAGTTAAAGAAAACACATCACAATTTCTAATAATTTTTACCAGATGGGTATCATGTTTTACTCCTTGGTGAGGCTATGCTTACTTTTCTAGTCGTGCCCACCCATAGGTGTTAATAATGTTAAAAACGTATCCACCACCCCAATCAGGTCTCAAAATGGGACCACTGACAAATGGGATTTTGACCTGATTTGGGTGGTTGATTAGTTTTCAACATGATTAACACATATATGTGGGCATGGCTTATCATCTGGTAAAAGGTTTTGGAACTGTTATGTGTTTTCTATATCCAGGTCTTGTTTTTTTTTTTAGATACTCGATTCAATCTCAACGCTACCACGAGATCTCATCCTGAATGTTCTGTCCTCTGAAAGCCTCTGGCATTCACTGCTTGCATGGTATAAATTAGGCCTGGGCGAAAATTTTGTTCCGTTCGCGGAAATTACGATAATTTGACATTTTCGCGTTCCGCGGAGAGCGCGAAAATGTCAAAATTTCCGCATTCCGCAGCTTGGCGATAATTTGTTTCTTGCTCGCGCTGTAAAATAATACATTCTTGCGCGCGCGCGATCGCCTTACCTGAATCCCTGCGTTCGCCGACAAGTTTTCTTGATCCGGTCGCGTTCTCCATGAGATGTTGTATTGTTTTTAGCCATTTGCGCTGTCTCGCGATAGTTCGCGCCCGCAGTGACGTCAAGCGTCGCGCGATCACGTCTTTCTTCTCGCGATCATGCACCGCGAGACAGCTGAAAACAAGATGGCCGCGCCCGCAAGCAACCACATGGGTAAGTTGGCGAGCCGCAACCATGCAGAAAATCTTGCGAACATGCGGGAAAAAAACTTCCACATCTTCGCGATATTTCCGCGTGTTTGCGATAATTTTTAACATTTTCGCGATAATTTGCGAAAGTGGATTTCGCAAATTCCGCCCACCCCTAGTATAAATGCCATTTACATTGTATTACCTGCTCAGACTAGACATGGAATGACACAGCGAGCAGTGTGCATTCAGAGGTATACATGCAGTACATTCTGGGGTGATGAAAGGAGCTGCAGGTGAGCAGGACTGAAGATCAAATGAGCCTACGGTTAACAAAGCACAAGGCAATGCCAGTGTCCAGGCATATTTATCCACAACCACTGGATCCCCAGAGCCCAACAGGATGCTGTCCTCTTGGACAAAGCGCGTCAACAAAAGACATGCCTCCAGCAGGGCTCCACTGTATCTATCACAATCCTATCGACGCCATTATAGGTAGCTCCATAGTAACGGGAGAAAGGAAAGAAAGGCAAAGTCCATTCCTGTGGCACAAGAAAGAGAGGCCACCTTGGAACAAAGAGATTGTCAACTCGCAGCGAACTCCGACTGAGAAATGTTTGCCGTGAATATGGCGAGGATATCAATTCAATTTTAATGAAGAGGAACGTACATTATTTCACTAGTCCTACCTCAAAGGTGCGTTGAATAGACTCGTGAAGGGAGCCTGCACATAAACTAACAATACAGCTAATATAGAATTTAGAAAATGCTATCATCTCTGCGGCTCAAACACATCTGATGCTTTGTAGTTATCTAACTTGCTAATGTGGGCAGGGTTTTCTATTCAACATTTGAGAAAGGCACTGCATTTACCAATTTTTGCGGATGATAAAAAAATGTGAAAAAACTACTTAGTGAAGAACGTCAACACGTTATCTGCGTGTTTGGAGTTGGCATCCTTCTACACTGGAAGACTTCAGCAGGGGGCAAGCCCCAGGGGGTGGGGTTAAACTGATTGAAGGAATTGATTAGAAATCTCTTAAAAACTTGGCTCTTTCGACAGGCTTTCTCAGGGACTTGGATTTCAAGCTAACCAGCGCCATGAAACCTCCCCGGTGTACGTGCGCTCTACAAATTCTTATTGACATGACATGACATCAAGGAGGGGCGGGGGGCAGGCACTGAAAAAGAGGAACATCGTGCTGAAAACAGCACTGCGTTTTTAGTGAAAAAAGGAGTGGACATGATCCACTTTGTAATGGGCCATCAGAACATCTTTTGTGACTCATGTCCTGGCAGGGAGTATGTGGGGTAAGGGAGAACGGGGTTATCCAAAGAACCCTCTCAGCCTCCCCAACTGTGTCTGATGAAGGATCACTTGGTGGATTACTTTGACACTTTCGGGGAACTAGTCTGCCCATAGCATGTTGGCTGTCATGTATTTGACTGCATTTTTAAAAGGCATAACAGTAATGTTTGAACTATTAAATCTGTTTAGAAGTGTAAATTTTAAGTAATGATTGCGAAAAGTAGGTTTGTCTTTCTGGGGGACCCCAGGGGTGCGACATTAAAGATTTTGAAGACCACTGCTCTAAACCAAGGATGAAGCACTGTTCAATATACAGAATAAAGAAACTTTCTAAGCACCAGGGACGGCTCCTTTGTTAAGGCGGAGAAGCGTCGCCCCAGTAACTAAATTGCCCTCAGAGATGGAAAAATTAAATGGAAATAAAATTAATTTATTACCATTTTATTTTTCAAAACCCCGTCTAGAGCCGAGCATCAGGATGAGGGGGCGGGGTTGTCTACTTTCTGCTTGGGCCAGACAGGCAGCAGCAGAAAGCAGTGATGGGCAAGACACTTTAATTTAGAATTGCGCATATCTCTTTGGTCAGCCGTCTTGCGATGGCCAGTCAGACATGCGCATTTTAAACCTCTCTAACCCACCTTTCTAAGACAGCTGGGTTAGAGAGAGCATAGGGCTCCAGCGTCCTCAGGAGACCACTCCCTCCAATCCTGGCGCTTCTTTCATGCTACATGAGAGAAGCGCTAGGATTGGAAACTGCAGTTTCCTGGGTTCGGCATTGGAGCCGGCCTGCCTTAAGAAGACCCGAGTGTGTCACGTCAGGAAGGTAAGTTTATTAATTTTTTGAACTTATTTATATACTTTTTTCCCACCCGCCTCACACCCTCTGTACATGCCAGCCTTCACTGCTAAATACTACTAACTGGTAATACCAGTAAGTACTTGGCTGTCTTTCCCTGCTTCTTCCAGACCATCCATCGAGTGCACTCAGAGCCGTGATGATGACTATCATCATCATCACTGTGCTCGCTCAGCTCAAACAACAAAAGTGCACTGGAGTTTTTTTCTTTTGTTCCATTCCAAATCCAACAATAGGAGATGTCTGTTCCAGGGGGCATGTGCTGTTCATAATTCCCCAGTACCCTGAGATCTAAATGGTAGCGGTGGACGTCTATGGTCCTTTAGTAGCAGTCCACCGCCCTGGAATCTGCAATGTTTCGTGTTTCACCAGAGGGGTACCCAGTAACGCTTACTGCAGTGCACCTTTGTGAAAGAATCTTCGAGGACTAGTGAAGGACTCACGAGGGACATGTTGTGATGCTATGTACTGGACGGCAAACATTTGGCAAAGCCAATAGACCTGTGTTTGATGTTCTAACACATGCAAACACAGACATGTACAAATGCTGTTTGCGCATGTTAGCACAATAACGCCAGACAGGGCTGGACTGGGAACCAAAAGTACCCCTGGCAATTCTTTCGGACCAGCCCCCGGGTGAAGGGGGGGGCACAAGTGTGAAGCACTGCTGCTGTTGTTACTGGAGGCCAATATTGCAGCAGAACTGCAAAATTAGCCCCCAGTAACAAAACCAGCCCCTACCACTACAAAGCCGGCGACCACCCTTCCAGCCTCCCGGGGAAACGCCAGAAGCCCGCTATGGCCAGTCCAGCCCTGAGGCCAAACCTATTTGCCAAATACTGCTTCAGATAGTGCTTAACTCTGACATTTAACTGATTCCAATCGCTCCCTTTTAATATAGACAGCGGGACTGAGGCTCACTGAGGTAAAGTGACTAACGTAAGACCACACACGTTTCTTATGTCCACAGCATACTGCTTAGCCACTAGAACACATGCAAATAACAAAACTAGATAGCCAAAGTAAGCACTACTACTGTCATGCGGTGGCTGCCTTTGAAATGTGAGACCACGTTCAGCACACATAAAAACCTCTACAATAGGGAGCCATGGAAAAAAATCTGAGTTGGATTTAAGATGATAAATGTTTGGGATTTCTGTCTCAATTATTTTGTCACACATGAACCAGCGCACTCTGACTCTAATATGTAAGAACAGAGGAAAAGTGACTCATAGACTGCGCAGTGTGACAAGCAACCGGGTCATTGTCAGTAATTGGGATAACACTCCTCAACATAAGCTTTGGACCCACCGAAACCTAGATTTAAGGCTGGAACTTCAGGTATGACAGCTTTCAAGAGATTATCGGGATTTGAGTCTTGACTATGGTTTTAAGCTTCAAGAGTACTGACTTTGAGTTTTCAGCCACCGTTTAAAGCACCTTTTCCCTAAAGATAAAATAATATGTATGCAATGTAAAAAACAAATATCTATGGTTTACAAAACATCTCACCCAAATTAAATAGTAAACACACTGTATGGTATGGAGGAGAATGTATATGCCAATAATTTACAACATTCAAAACAGAGATTTACATATCATAATAAAAAAAACGTATTTTAAAAGAGGCAAATGAACCCCTGAAAATATAGATATCAAGAGCATCTGAGAAGAATAGAGATTAAAAACCATTCATTATTTCTTCACAACATAACCATTTTACATCTGCAGCTGGCTCAGCAATATGAATACACTGCATTGATCACAGAATGACTGTGAAGCTCAAGTTTGACACACACGGTCACCAATATTTTGAAACTATGTCTACTAGAGTCAGGAGCGGCTAGGGTATAGAGTAAGTTGTGTATTTCATGTTAGGCCCCTAGAATAGAGCAACAGCAGGAAGACCGCGTCAGGGCTTCATCCCCCCTCCAACTGCCCTCATTTCCGCACCACACACCAACCTTCTATTACATCACTCTCTCTCAGCATTCCAGACACCAGCTCAGATATACAGGGCAGGAGAAATCACAGGATATTACACATGACCCCTTCTTACAAATAGAAATCACACACAACAGCCATTCCCTTGCTTATAGAGTACAGGGACAACCATTCACCATGGCTCAAAATCCATCATATCTAGCTTATCTATTCATCCAACAACTTGAGACACTTTCCAGTGTCCACCCAGACACACAAAGACAACAAACCACGCATACGATAAATCTGTACAACATTTGTGCATGCATGGACACTCAGTCATGCGACAGCCAAGGCACAGTGCCCACTGGCTTCCTTCAACAAAGAATGTGCACATCATCCCTAATTCTACACATCCGAGCCACAGACAAAACAAAAGATTAACCATACATCAATTAACTCAAAACTTCCTTGACCAGACTCCAACTATTCACACAACAATACTCAAGCACTTGAACTGTCCAGCAGTACAACCACTGACCACACAACACATCGGCAGGTTTAGAAAGACCTACCTACAACATACTACAGTAGTGTTCTTCAAACTTTGGAAGGCAGAGACCCCTGCATAAAATGTTTTTGGGTTAAGTCTCTTCCAGTGTTAATTTATAAAAGAAAGAGTGCGGGTGCCCAAACCTCAGTTCAATAGCCAGCGACCGGCGCAATTAAACATTGGCACCCCAAATAACAAGACTGGTAGTTTTAATCCACTACCTGGCACTTCATTCTCCTTTTTCTAGCTCTTGCAGAGCTTTCTCTCTTTGTGATGGTTTTGCTGTCTTTCTCTTCCATCGTCTTTCCTTTCTGAGTGTTTTTCTTCTCTTGCACTCAGTAAGCATCTGATGCTGAAAATAAGTGCTGGTCTCCAAACATAAGTGCTGGTGGCCCCCACCAGCTCAAACTAAGTGCTGGACCCTCCTCAGGCTTTGGCTGATGAGGAACACTGATGATGAGATGACCAAAGTACTTTACAACACATGTTCAGTGGAGAATTTACTGTGGCCCTATGGATATAGGGCCAAGTCCTCCCCCTACTGCTTCTTAATGATCACTGCTGTTCCTATCTACGGCAATCATAGCCACCTCTCTGGCCAAAGTCCACTCTCCTATCACAGCCTCATCGTGATTCACAGTACACTCCCCTCGTCGCTGCTTATGTCACCATACAGCTACGCCGATCTGTCCATTTCCACCGTCACTGTTACCTTCTCTTATGTCAGGGACCATGTTTTCTGTCATTGTAAACCACTCCTAACATTGTCCCTCTTACGTGCTCACCTTTCTCCTGTTACTTCCCCTTTATCCAGTCAGTATTCACTTCTCCTGTCAGTGAATACGTCGCATCTCACTGTCCCACTTACTAAACAGCATCCACCACTCTCATCAGTACCCATCCTCCCTGTCACTGCCTACCCCTCCATCATGACCTACTTCCTCCATCATTGCCCATGACTCCTGTCAATGTACACCTCTTCTGTTAAGGCCCTACTGTCCCTAGCTTCTCCTGTCAAAGTTCACCTCTCCTATCACACCCTACGTATTCTCAGTTTTTCCGACATAATTTCCCTTTTTGTCACCTATCACTCACTGAACGTCAGTCCTACCTCTTCCTTGCCTCCAGCTAGTCACTGCCCACCTAACAGCCATTGCCTTTTTCACCTGCCAGTGCCCATGCAACTACCATCTTGCTTCTCACCTGCCATTGCCCACTTTTATGTCTGCGCTTCCACCTCTCCTCAACCCTGCATTTGGACTCAGCTCCATAGAATGCTCCAGACAGCAGGTTAGATGTTCCACAAGAATGAGCACAACTAACTGCCTTTTATAAAGAGGCCTGAACCAACGTTCAGCCATATAATTCTTTTTAGAGGCAGTTGCGCTTGCTTGCAATCCGCATTAGTAAGGAAAACAAACCTGGCGAGTTAGTGGTCCTTTGTTGTGGGACTCGTGTGCCCCCTAGGCATGGTGCCCCCCTTCTTATAGTTCTTTCAGTGCCTCGGAACCCTAGGGGGCCCTTCCCACAGTTTGAAGACCACTAAACTAGAGTTACATCAAACACAGCCCTTCAACACAAAACTGACCAACTCCATTATATGCAAACTGAATAAAATGCACTACAAAACAATCGCAAACATACTCTGCTTCACGTGACACACCTGTCAAATATTCCCATCGCTACTGAATTACCACTTGGCAAACTTGTGGCTACCACCCACAACTCTACGAGGTACTACACTTCCCTATATTTTAACACTATGGGGAACTCCACCTTGTAACATCTCGCCACATGCTACTTCTCTTCCCCCACATTGCACACATGGTGCAATCCCACATGAATCTTTTCATGGCAAGGTAGTACTCTTCCCCAACTTAGCACGTCACAGGGTATTCTTCCATGCAACATTTCATGACTGAGAGGGACTATTCTCCAATTTAGCACACTAAGAAGTAATCCCCATGCAATTCCTCCTGACAGGGTACTACACTTCCCCAACCTTGCATAAAATGGGGTGTTCCCTCATTAAACCGCTAGTGACAACGCGCTGCTCTTTCCCCAGTTTGTACAAATACACATAAAAGTGTATTACACTTGTATCACACGTGACAGGGTACTAATCTTGCTCACATCCTTGAAACTTGGGCACTCACAATTAGCATGTACCTACACAGCAACAAGCAGAAGGGTACTACAATGTTTCCTCAAACTACTAACCAGACTCGCTGTCACAATATCATGAAGGGGAACACTCCAAGGAAATAGATTCCATCATAGCACCACACTACATAATAGGCGCTATTACCATACAAAACATTTTAGAAGAGATCAAAAAACCAATATTGTAATTGGCACATTGGGTAACATATGATTCCTCAAGACAAATCCGAGATGGATTACCTTTTCCAGGATCACAGCTATATGCTTCTACACAGGAATTGAGAGTGAAGGCCATCCAATGGTGTTATGACACTCCTCTATTGGGTCATCCATGTGTAACAGAGACTTATGAAATCAGTTTAAGACATTTCTGGGGGGCCGGTCAAAAGCAAGATGTCAAGACATATGTGGTTAAATGTGATGGATGTGCTTGAGCCAAAGTCTACCGATCCAAGCCGAAGAGTCGCCTTATGCCATTACCCACCCCCGGCAAGAATGTGGGAAGACATATCAGTTTCCTTTATGGTGGGACTACCGGCATGCAAAAAATATGACACCATTATAGTAATGGGGGCTCGACTATCCAAAATGGCGAACAAAAAGCATTCCAACAAAACTCTCATACATTCATTCCTCTTCAAATACACTCATACCACATTCATAACTACATAGACTACAGACCAATGCATTCAGATCCTGCTATATGCAGTTGCTCTAAAATGGTCGTGGAGACTAAAAACAACCCTATGTCTCCCACTTTCCAGATATATGTAGTTATGAATGTGGTATGAGTGTAGTTGAAGAGGTATGAATGTATGAGAGTTCGTTTGAATGCTTTTTGTTTGTCTCTCTACCTGGGGGCTTATGATGTTGACACATGATAATGTCATCATATTGTAAAGTTATGTGTATATGTCTATAATATTATTGTGATATGTAAAATTGGTAAAAGATAATATAAAAATAATTTTGATAAAACAAAGAAAACAAACAAACAAAGTTAAGATTTATAAATATGTGTATGTTTTTGGATTTTGTTACGGTCTAATTTTATGGACGGACCATGTTGAATTCATGTTGAATCAGAGAAAAGAAATACAGCTCATGAGGGAGTATTCTTAGATTGTAAGGCCTTGGGTATTCAGTTTTGCTTATCTACCAGTTTTCACCCTCAAAGTGATGGGCAAACGGAAAGAGTATCAAAGTATCAAACAATACTTTCTCTGTTATTTAAGTGACAACCCTAAGGCTTGGAAAAATAATTTTGGGTTTGCAGGATTTGCTTACAAAATAGTTCCACAACCATCCACGTGATATTCACCTTTCTTTGCCACAGGAGTGCATCATCCTCATTATCTACCTTGGTTAAAACCATACCCTCATGATGGTGTTCCTCATGTTGCTGTACACATCAAGCAACTATCTGAAATAACTAAAAATACACACAAACATGTTATTGTGGTTAAGGATAAGTACAAATGATTTTCAGAGAAGAAAGGACAGCCAGAGTAAAAGGAAGGTGATAATGTGTGGCTGTCTACCAGGAAGACCCCTATGATGAAGCATGACACCATGGGAATCATAGTGTGTGAGGGGTATTTTAAAAACACTTAGTGCCTTCCCATGACACCTCATGGAGCACTTTTTTGTTCACTGAAAAATTATAAATTAAAAGTAATTTTCACTACTACAGGGTAGAATCACATTGTTTATGAAAAAAATGTCTACCAGAAACTTCAGGTTTAAACAAGCACATAAATTCCAACCCAAATGTGTGGGTCCTTTCAAAATTGTAAAACGGGTTACTCCTGTTAACTTCCATTTGAGGTTGCCTGTAACTATTATAATACATCCTGCGTTCCATACTTCTTTGCTCAAACCTGCCCATGATAAAGCCAGACTCACCCTTCTCCTATTTTTGTTAATGGATCCCTTGAATATCAGGTCAAAGCCATTAAAGGAATTAACACAAGAAATGGATATGTATGATACTTGGAGTTGTGGGCTGGCGATAGACCTGAAAATGATTTTTGGGATCCAGCACATAGTTCAAGGCAACACACACTTAATTCGTAAATATTTAGCATACAGAACAGCAGGCTCTGTATGGTATGGGTTTGGACGGGGTGGGGTACTGTCATGATTGACAGTGTATATGCCCATACCGCACCAGAATTTAGACAAAAGAGGACACGATTGTGTGGAAAATGGCATATTCCCAGAGGAAAGCCATGGATGTTATGTGCTGAAGGATTCGGTTCTAAGATGGCTACCGGGTTGAAGAAGAAACAGGAAGTGAGCAGCGAGCGCAAACAGCATGTGATTGGAACTGTATTGAAATAACCTGGAAACGCAGACGGAGCATCTATTATTCAAGACCCAAGAAGTTTGACGGTTTAGCCTTACTGTTTCAACGTGATTCTGTTTTTTGATATACAGCCTTCTGACTCAGAACTTTATGAGCTAAGGTACAGGAGCTGTATTTTTGTGGCATTCTGGATCTTGGCTTTGGTCGCCCTTGGGACTCTCTCTCTCGAACTGTATGTGAAATTAGCAGATTCTCATACGGACAGTTTCTCGTAGGGGACTTTGTTCTGAGGCACTTTGAATTTTCGGATACTTTCTTTCTAACTGTTGTGAAGCTTCTTTATTCGGGTGCACTTGAACTGACTTTGGATTTGTGTAGTCCTTAAAAACGAACACTTATTATCATGCGCTGTTGCTTGAAGGTCACATTTTGTCATCTTAATTCCAAATCAGATCCATCTAATTTATATGGACATTAACATCTTAGTTGCTTCATATTAAAGCTATGGGGAAAGGGAAATATTTGTTATGGGAATTTTTTGTTACTCAGTACACCATCAGTTTGGAGACAATTCCTTTATAAGCTTTGAGATGGGAAACTTTATTTTCTGTGGAAGACAAATTTGTGTTTATGTTTCTTTTGGGCTCTCAATCAATTGATTAGTTCTTGTTCACAATATTATGCCATTGCATGAGGGTTGAATGTGTGTTGTATATAAGAGCCGCGACTCTGTTCTGGCGATTGTCTTAACATTTAAGTTTGATGTGCTACCAATTGTGATTAGTCATATCCTTTTTAGTCTTTGAACGTCTTATGGTGACCATAGCCTAATTTACTTTTGAGCTCTGCAAATGATTCTTTTATATCGCAATTCTTTCACAGGTCTCCCTCCCTGCTTTATCTACCCTAAACCTTTCCCTCCGTTTGGCCACTCTGTTACTTTGGTGTGTTATAATCAGAGTCGAAGCTGCTGAGAGATGGGTCTCGAGGGGTGGGGGGGGGGGGTCCGAGGTCCTGACAGTGGCAATAGCCAAGTAACAAAAGGACACTGGCTTCTAATTTGGGGAGTCTCATGCACTACTGTTCAGGTGAACACTTAGCTCTGAGCAGCATCAATTATCTAACGCAAAATGTAATGTTTTAGTTGAGTTTAAATACAAGTAACTTTGCTGTGAATTAATTGCAGAATTATCTGTTACTACAATGCAGCAAGTCAGAACACTTTTTGGAGCTTGACCAAACCACAGGAAGGCAAAACTGAAGGGAAATTTGAGTGGGAAACTCACATTGCCACGACGACCAACCTTTCAGAAAGCTAGCAAACAATCAAAAGTGAAAAGTGTTCAAGTCTGTTTTTTCTTTCCATGGGTAAATGAGGGAACCAATTACCATTTCAGTATTCTGAGCAGTAGATAAATTTCCGTTGTGAATACTACAAGTCCAAGTTTCAACATCGGATTGTATATTAAACTTGGCTGCACGAGTGCATAATTAACCACAATCTGGAACAAAATATCAAATGAAGTAAAAACAAAGTATACCATGCAGAAACTATAACTGAACTCATCAAGCCACTGAAGTGTTAAATCCAGTCAGGTCTTGAGGATATCCGAAAATATTTATAATGAGGCCAATTTACAAACAATGAATTTTAATTTGAATCTTTGCATGTTTGCTGATCCTTCAGAAAACACAATTGCATTTTACTGTTCAGTGGGATGAATTCAGCCCAGTTGAAAATTGCCTGAAGACGCTGTTAATCTGTTGCCTACAGCGTATACACTGCAAGATGTAGATTAAAATACATGTTTGTCAGACCCTGTTGCACAGGCCCTGGGGAAACAGATGCTTCTAGGCCCCAAATATGGTGGTTGAGATTGTTTGCTGCTGGTGTCCATCCTACTAAGTCTCTGTAAACTAGGCCGAGTACACCCCGACTACACTTGACTCAGAAGTCAACAGTCAACAGTTAACTGAGAGACAGAATAAATACATTGGCCAGCAATACAGCGGCCCACCTTCTATGGCATCTTTTCCATGTTCTACGAGTTGGTATAATGTTTGTAACTCTATGATTTTAGTCACAGGCACAGATCCGTCCATAGTGCAATTCACTGAATTTTCACTCATTCGGAGTAGTTTGCAGGTTTTAAAGGCAACAGTCACAGTTACTTTGCAGGATGCAGTTGGCAGATCAGTGTTAGTTTCTTGTGTGGGGCCCCGTTAACTGCTCACATTGTCACAGTTGGATGGCATTGGTGGGTGCTCCTTGTGCTGGAGCTCTCAGCTGTGCTCTTATAATCAATGAGAGAGAAGCTGAGATCCATTCGGCTTCCAATCGATAAGCAAGTAATCAATAGAGAATGGATTACTTGTCCTGTTTTTAACCAGGGTCTTGGTTTCTGACGTCTATGAAACCCTCATTCACATGAAGGTCGTGGGAGCAGTATATCTTGGTTTTCCACTTCGATAGTTACGTGAAAAGCATCATCATTGGGTCTCAGGCTTTCCTCCACCTGGAGGGAACCACCTGGTAGTCGCAGTAATGATCAGAGATGGTGAGGGTGAAAGTGAAGTGAGTTTAAAATTACCTCCATCGCTCAAAATTGATTTTTATTCTGTTTGGGATGGGGCAAGGCTAAAAAAGAAGGTGGTTTGTGAATAGAAGAGCTACTGATCTAAAGCACTTATTTGAAAGATGTGAGTGGTCCACATGTTTCAGCCCCTTTGGTTCCCAGTCGGGTCGAAGGGCTTTCTTCAGGACCAGGGGCACGGCAGACGGAGCAAGCACAAGTCGAAAATAAGACTCCCTCAGCATGAGCAAGTCTACTCAGCTTGTCCCCTGACGGAGCCGAATGGCCACCTAAATAAGTTATAGGTACTACCGACCCATAACCAACCAGTGTACTAATAGGCGCACTGAGAAGAAGGGTAAGTGCACTGCTTACCTACGCATGTCACGGAACAGTTACATGCCTCCTTTTGGTCCTGAAGAAAGCCCTCACTTTCACCCTCACCATCTCTGATCACTACTGTAAATACCAGTTGGTCTCCCTCCAGCAGTGCTCCATGGACACAGGACAGTGGCAACAGTTTCACTTGGGGCTGAAGCAGCAGCGAGGATGCAGCAGCACAGCACCGCTCGATGGGCACCTGTCCATACCACCGTTGCCTCAAGGCAGAGATCTGATAGGTGTCAATTGTGTAGTTGCAGTCTCTGTTATGGGTTCACACAGGCGGAGCGTCTTCGAGTTGGTGCGACCTCCAGGCCAAGATCAGCTCCTACTTCAGCAGCAATGTCAACCTCCCGGGATTCACTGCTAGGTCGGACAGCAGCAGCCATTAGGCATTGCCGGGGTGCTGAACCGCACATACAAACATCGCTGGCTTGTTTTCTGTACGCGGTCCACTGCGGGAGCTGTGAAGGGAGCCCCTTCTTAGCAAAGTCTGAGTGCTCCTTTTGGTAGGAACATAGCTATTTACTCCTTCTAGAGAGTCCGTGCTGCTGAAGGGCGTTGAACTCTCTTTCCTCTCTGAGCAGGTAATCAGGCTTCTAGGTATTAGGCAGGCCTTCAGATTCTCTAGAAAGGTGTGCAGGCTTCAGGTGGTGACTCTGTATCTCTCTGAGTGTTGCTGTCATGCAGACACCAGCCCTGGTCAGACACCAGTGTTTCACAGAGTGCTCTCTTCTTTGGTCATGAAGAAGTAAATAGATCCACTGCCTAGGATTCCAGAAGCCGTGCGGGGTGGTTCTCGTTCAAAGATCATTTCCATGCTGCTCCTCAGGCATAGCCTTTGCACGAGGTGATTGCTTTCGCAGCAGGTAGCAATGGGAGTAGATGGAGCAGATAAAACATGGGCACGAGTTACAGTGAGGTCTCTGCTACTGGCTGCCATCCGTCGTCCTAAAGGAGTAGTCAGAGACATAAAAGGGCAGGCCCTGCCCATTAACTCCCTCATGCTGACCAACTAAAACCACACTCTCAACCTTCACCCCGCAATCCAATACATGGCAGTGCTCAGGAAAAATCTACCAAGCAGCCCTTTGCTAACAAGACGCTCATTGAACTTCTAAGGGAACACGTCTCCATCCACCTTCCCTTCAGTGGGCCGCCACGCCCGGTCACAGGAATTCAGGCAATACACTGCCACTGTCTGGGGACCCTGTCCTCATGGCTCATCTTGTGCCATGCTAAACCAAGAGCATCCGAATGGATCCCACTGGCCACAGTGGTCAGACACATCACAGACATAGAGTCCCTCTACCATACATGAGCTGCACATTCTCTGCACACACAAGCACATGGGATGTCAATGCATGGTGCAGGGGGTTTCACATAATAGCAGGACTTTACATGAGCGGGTCAGTAGATAGCACTCTAAATGACACAGACAAACAGGTCTGATCACACTGAAGATTCACAAATCTGGTACACTGCTGCCACTACTTTATGTGGTGCACCCTGGGGAAGGACAGAAGTTCAGTGACCACACTAAGAACATGCTTGGCACGTCACTCCAGGTCACAGAACAGGGCGGGAACCTCACATTACCAGGGGCAGGCCTAGGACTCTGTCCATTAAGCCAGGGCCAAAATAAAAGTCAGCTGTGCACTCAGGGCACAGGCACTTTCACCACACAGGGGACACTCATCATAACAATGGACTAACACAAAGTTCATGAATTCCACGAAGTGGTCTAAAGTAAAGTGAGAGATGATTTCAAAATTAATGTAGAGATGTTGTTGCATATCAAGGAAGGACGTTAGTCAGGGAATAGGGGCGTAGTTAGTTCTGTAATTTCTAAGGCTTCACCTCAACTCTAGCATTACAGATCTTGACGAGGACTTTAAATCTCAATCTTGGGTGCAGAGGGGGCCGGTGGACTCTTTTCAGACAGGATGGTCTCTATGAGCTGATGCCAACCTTACATATGCTTTCTGGCACGTAACGGAACATACGTTGATGGGGTAACACATAGACAACACAGAACATACTGTAATCAAGCACCATATGACATAATTTTACAGGTCAACATGAAATATACAGTATCAGTGCTAGAAAAGAAGATGCAGAAACGGAACACAAACCACGCAGTAACAGGACAACGCAGGACGCAGTACGCAGTGCTAAAAGCAACACAGAACATTAAGCAAAAATGCAACAAAGAACACAATATCACTGTGCCGCAGATAAACTAAATTACCCCATAGAAAGGTTTTGGAAACCACTGTTCTTAATTGAGTAAGACTGCGAAGTAAAACTGTTAAACAGTTAAAAATTGTCAAGATTGTCTCAGAAAAATAAAACTTACTGTAATGCTTCTACCGATGCTAAATTATGCAGCCATACATACATTAACAGTGACATAGAACGCAAAGTGGTGCAGCCACTGATACCATGTGTAAGAAAGAACACACAGTAAGACAGTCACGCGGATACGTACAGTAACACAGAAACTCAAAACAATAGCTCCCTACAGACACACAGGCTCTGAAATAACGCTGCCACACAGAAACGTAAATACAACCACACAGAAATGTGTTCTGAGACACAGGCCCTCTACGCAGATAGGTATGTACAGGGGCGTAACACAGGCCCCCGCATCCCCCGCAGTGCGGGGGGCACAAACTCCAGGGGCCCCCCTCAGCACTGTACTTCGGCCGGGGAGCTCCTGATAAGAGTCCGGAGGGGGCCCCTCCCGTACCTTGCAGGGGGGCCCCCTCAATTGCCGTTAGGCAGAGCCCAAAATAACACATAAGAGGGATTTTGCTGTAGTCTGCCGCACGCAATTGAAACCAGTACACAATAACACGTCACCTACTAGTGGACAGCAACAATGAACCTAGAGAACAGTCACAGGGCTGCCTACAGTAACAAAGAATCTACAATCACGGGCTATGCAGACACCAACAGAAAGACGAAAGATGGGGCAGTCACCGAAGTGCCACGTGCCACTGCGGTGCTCTTCACACAATAAACTATAATCGCCTAGGCGACCAGAAGGATGCTCCTCAACAACCAGTTCAAATGATGCTGTCACAAATGTAATACATCATCTATCTGAGCACAAATTCATAAGAGGAGAATTATGTTTTCCATATATTTTGCTGTTTATGTACTGCTGGGAAAGTATTTTTTGTTAACAAGTTTATTAGTCGAGTGTTTTAAATGCCATGCAAAGGGAAGATGTTCAAGGTTGAGGAGTAATAAAAAAAACAGCAAAATACCCCAGAGGAATATGCAAACACAGAATGCACAGCACTCCATGACACAAAGAGTGTGCAGTCCATAGTAACACAAAATCGTGGTTAAATGCCAGAAAATCTTCGCCACTCAAATAATGCATCTTTCTAGCCCTTTCGGAGGGAGACGTTGTTCTCTCTTTTTTGCCATATTCAGGTGTGTCCTGGGGAGGGATCATATCATAGCATGTATATTTGTAAAGGGCATGTTCACCCTTCGACATCTTGGCTCTGAATAGCTGATGTTTATTGTTACCCAATTCAATGGTACTCATTTTATCGACCTCAGATGGATGAAAGGCTGAGTAGACCCACCGGGATTTGAACCTGTTACTATAAGGTCGAACACAGACCCCGCAGTGGACGCATGAGTCCACTGAGCCACCATACCCAATCAGAAGACTAATCTCTTTATTACATTTTCAAGAAACCTGGCTTTGAATCCAATCTTCTTAACTTGCGGAACTTTCTGGCTAAAGAAGGGACTTCAGCCTGTGCTTCTCCTGTTATCTCATTGGAAGAACACTGAGAATCAGACTGAGCATAGGGGCATAGCTTCATGGGGTATTTGGTGTCTAACACCGCCAAATAATTGAATTCTTGTATTGATAGGTGGGTCTGGGGGCACTAAATAGGAATTGCTATGTCTATGCTGATTTTTATCATTGTTCAAATTTCACTAAGAGGTTTTAACTTGATAATTTCTTGATCAGGAACTTAAACATATTTTTGGGAGCCATTTACCCAAAAAAGTAGTAAATGGACGCCCATAGAAGTACTTATTGAACGGGTGCAAACGTAATACATTTTGGAATTCACAAACATTGGCAGTAGTAGGCTTGGGAAGCTGTGCTAGTTTCAGGTTTTCCATGAATACTACTGGCAATCAAACACTCAAAAGCTGATTGGGCAAATGCTTGCAAGAAGTCCGACCACTTGCAATCGCTCTGAGTAGCATTCCAACTCAGCGTTTTACACACACTCAGCTGCTCTAGACAAAGGCGCCCACCTAATGCAAATCAGTACTGACCCTGTTCCTCATAGGAACAGTCCATCCCGAACCTTGGTTATCTCACCCCTCATCCTTCCATCCTCCAGCCCACCGCTTTTTTAGTTGGGAATATTGAGCCTCACAACCCTAGTCTCATTGACTAAGCGACTTAACACCAGAATGAATTGCTATATTATTATACGCACTGGACCTAGCTGTTCAGTTTGTGGTGCTGCCCTACGTCAGTCTCTTCATTAACACCTACCTTACTGCCTTCTACCAGTAACACAAGCACTAACAGACAAAGAAACTTACCTATATATCCCTGAAAGTGTTCCATATAATTATTACCTTCCACTGTCTTCGGCAGTAAGAAGTGTTTACATTCATTATAAATTTATTGTGTTCAACAGAGTCTTTTGAGTATGAGAATACATGCCTCTGTGCTAGGAGGCTCGGGAACTGATAGCTTTGATGTGACTGACAGGTTTGGGCTATGCAGACTGTTTTTCGTGCAGGGCACATTATAGTGGAATTTTCAATCTTGCAGTGTGAGCATTGCTGATTAAAACGGAATTGTAAGTGACAGGCACGACAGCTGTGACACCCTATGGATAGCGTGGCAGGCTCCTGAAAACACAAGGTGCTTCCTAACTAGGTCTCGATGACGTATATTCAGACACGTATTTATGGTTACAGACCACCTCGTGTTTATGGTAAAGTAGGGTAGAGGTTTTAAGTAAATAAAAGGAATGCTATGGTATAAGATATGCGTATGCACCGACGACTCACTTTGCCCCCTTCCAAGACCGATTAGGCGGCTCTGAGGTACATTGGTATCAGTTAATTCCTTTTGGGTCAAGGAAGTACACCTGTGTCAGTTACTCACTTATGGGTGGACAGGTCTTCGTCCAGAGACATGACATAACACAACACAACATAACACAACCTAGCATAACATGTTCTGTGAAAAGCCACTCTATTGCTCATTGCTATACAAATGCCCGTCCTTGGTTTAAGCACTGACCTCCCCCATTATTCCATCCCATGCCTGGACCAGTGTGTGATGGTGCCACGCCTCCATCTCGTTTCTCCACTGCCTATGAAGGTCCCTAGGAAGCACATGCTCCCAGGTCCTCTAATCCTTGTGCATTAGGAAGGGTCCCGCAGATGAAACTCGCATATACTCCTGTGGCAACGACCAGCTGTGGTGCTTTACCTACAGACACAGGCCTAGAAAAGCAACTAATGTAGTCTTTCTGATGAACACTCTACAAACAGAGAAGAGCCCTCAGGCATTGCAAGATAACATATATGTTGGTTCCATGTGATCACACCATTTTCCAAAAGATCTTTTGCAAAAAATACTTTTCAAAAACATCTTTTAAAATAGATCCTATTTCTGTGTCATAGATAAAGTTGATCAAAACATCGCCTCATAAATTTTGACCTTCCATTGACATCTTTTTATTATATAATTTTTTCAAACTATATCTGTTCCATTAACATATCTACTTCTACACACACACACGCACACACACTCACATCCCTCTGACATTATATATTTATATATGAGTTTGTATTTAAATTTTTCATACTAATTGTTTTTTGGTGTATATCTTCCATAACCCATTTCAGTTATATGTTTTATATGCCCCTTTCCCTTATATTAATCTTTCTTCATGTCCTTCAGGGAACTAGACCATGTACCTTTGCCATGCTGCTTGCATCTCTTTGCTTTTGTTCCGCCTGAGGCAAAGGAGAAGTCGTTTATCTCTCAGATTTGCCTATAACTGGAATGAACTCAGGGGGATGGGGTCCCCGGAGCCAATCTCGGCCCAGGGACTGGGCCCAACACCTCTCTCCCCTGTAAAAATATAGCCTCCTGGGATGGGGTCATCAGTGCCCCACAGAGGCTTTGGGGTTTTGCGAAATCCGCCCCCCTCCCCCCCCATATTTTAAAATGGCTTATGGGGATGGAGACCCCGGGCCCTCATTTAGGCTTGGGGATGTGAGATGCGTACTCCCTCCCCTATATTTTAAAATGGCCCCAGGGTATGGGATCCCGGGACCTCATTGAGGTTCGGGGAGGTAGGGCTGTGTGCCTCTATCACCTATATTTTCTAACAATCCGGGTGTGTTGGGTCACGGGGGCCTAACAGAATCTTGAGGAGAGGGGCCTCCGCCTCCCCTAATAAACTGATGGCCCCACTGGCCCTGGCACACCCGAGTTTTCTCGAGGGCAGGATCCACCACAACTTTGCTGTAAAATATATTTTTTTAATGGTTTCCCCTCCAGGTTTAGGGGGGCAAGGTATTCCTACCCTGCCCCCTGTACTTTTTCTTGTCTTATTTTCAAGACATGGTACTGAGTCCAGAGTTCTACAATAACCACCCCCACATCTTTGTTGAGATGGTGGCAGCCAATCACATCATATCTTAATTTCTCAAAATTACTGATTTACACCAAATCACAAAAGGCTCACTTTCTGGGCCATGATCTACCTTTCTGACAAATTTGGTGTAATTCCGTTCAGCATTTTTTAAGGTATCGCTGTTCAATTTTCCTATCGTAAAATGAATGAGGAAAACTAATTTTGAGACCTGCCTTTTACTCAGCCCTCACTTGACGGATCAGCCTGAAAATTTCCGGGAAGGCACTAAGATGAATAAGATTTTTGTTTTGGACGTTTCGTGAAGATCCATCAAATGACGCCAAAGTTTTAAGTAAACTAAAAGAAATGCTTTTCCTACGGAAACGCAGACCTAACTATAACTATCAAGTGGCGATACATGAACAACAAAATGCTAAGTTATATCAGAGGAAGATAGCAAGATTTTAACATGTTAAAAAAATGACATAAGTATAGCCTGCACTGCCATAGATTTCAGTTATGTAATGTTGGAGGTTATAAGGAGAGTATCACAGCAGTGCAAGTTCTACTTACGTACATTATATAGAACTGCTGAATTTCAGTTTTTTTCTAGTTTTTCAATGGTAGTGCTTATTCAGTGAATGTTAAAGGATATTATTTAACATAAGTTAAAATCTCACTATCTTCCTCATGTACCCCTTCCCTTTAACATTTGTTGTCTTCAGAGAATTTCTACTTTTTTTTCCATACAGCAGTATCTTTTTATGATCTTTGTGTCACCAACCCCCGCTGTGCACGGCCAAAGGCTCTGTCTTGTGTCAAACGCCCTTTGAGCAGCTAACCCCCCTGTTAGACCTGGCACCATTGGCGTGGGTCTCCCTTCCATTTGTTTGCCTTTACCTCCTGTGTTTTGCTGTGTGTTGGACTCCATTTTTGCTGGTGTAGATGCTTTGGACACTTTGCCACTGCTGTTCAGTGCCAAAGTACAAGTGCTCCCTTTTGTAAATTGTTGTTATGGATTAGTGTTTCCATGATTGGTCATTTGATTTACTTGTCAGACCCTAGTACAGTGCACTGTGTGTGCCCAGGGCCTGTAAATCAAATGCTGCTAGTGGGCTGCAGCACTGATTGTGCCACCAAGAGAAGCAGCCTGTAAAATGTAACTCTAGCCTGCCATTGCAGAGCCTGTGTGCGGTCTGGGACTGTCATGTTGACTTGGCAAGTGCACACACTTGCCAGTCCCTAAACCTTCCCTTCTCTACATATCAGTCACTCCTAAGGTAGGCCCAGGGTACCCCTGTGGGCAGGGTGCATTGTTTGTGAAAAATAGGTCATGCCCTGATGTGTGTGGCATGTCCTGATAGTGAAATACTGCCAATTTCATTTTTAGGTCTCGGCTAGCGAAGGCTGCGCTTGCGCAGTCTCGCTGGCGAGATTTAATGACTTGGAGAAGAGGGGCTTGAACCCGCCCCTCTTCTCCCCTCTTCTCCATTGGCTGGCCTCTTGAATGCTGGCCAGCCATTGGAGAAGAGGTTTGCCTCTCCGAACAGGCCCCGTCCTTTTCGGATTCGGGGGCGTGTTTTTTGCTACTTTTCGAATGATCTCCTCCAGCCAATGGCAAGAGGAGAGAAAAGAAAAACACGCCCCCGAATCCAGAAACGCCGCTGCCTTTCTCCAAGCATTTCTGCTTCGCCTCGGAGAAAGGCAGTGGTGTGCTTAGGCAGTGGTGTGCTTGTTAATGCTTGTTTAGGGCTTGAGCCCTGGCATGTGCTATATGGGTGACAATCTGAGATAGACCTCCACACTGACAGATCGATAAAATGAAAACCCACAGGCACGCACATACAAATCATTGCTTTGATTTACTCAGGAGGAAGTGGAACTCGAAGTATTCACACAGCAGAAAATTGTCACTCATTCATACACTGAAACCATGGCTGGTGTGCTTCAGTACTCTTTATGTATCGTAACTGCCCCGATATATACTCGAGTAATACAATGTAACACATTTCTTTTTTAAAGCGCCATAGCACCTCTGGGGAAGGTCCGCGTGGGCGCTATAAAAGCGCATTGATAAGTAAGTGAGGCGCGGGCAGCTTCCTCCTCGGTGCCTTGTCCGTCTTCTGTGTCGCTGAACTTACCTCGGCAGGACCCTTGCTCCTGGCAATGCGTAGCTGCTCCCGCCCCCTCGTGACATCGCCGGCTCCCGGGCGCGCTCCTCTGACGTACTCACCCGCTGCCCGACACGATTCGCGCTGACCCTGCGCACGGGCCGCCGTTGATGACCCGCTGATCGCGCGGCAGCGCCAGGAGTGCTCTAGTTGTCCGGGCGGGCGGAGGAAGATGGCGGAGTACCTGGCCTCCATCTTCGGCACCGAGAAGGACAAGTGAGTGCGGGGAGGATGGGAGGGGTCCTGGTGCTGCCGGAGACCATTCAATGAATGGACTCCGGCACAGCCTGCCTCTGTCTCTGTGAGTGACCCGTGCCATGCCTCTATCTCTAGGAGGCTCCATCCCTCTGACCGGTCCAACAGAGAACTGACTGCACAGAGGCCCCTTTCCCTACCCTGGCTCCACAAATACCCTACCCTGGCTCCACAGATGCCCCTTTCCCTACCCTGGCTCCACAAATACCCTACCCTGGAGTTGGGAGCGACGCTAGCATGGCTTAAAACGACACATCAGCAAACAGTGATCTGGAGCAAGGGGGGGCTTGTTTTGATGTTACAAAGGGACTTAGTGGCCGTGAGACAGTTTCCCGGGATACTTGGTGACTGTGGTAGAGCACACAGACAGATGAATGGGAGAGGAAGTATGTTGGTCTAGGTAATGCATGGGTGGAGGGTTTAGGATGCAGTGACTGTAGAGGCTTCACACTCTTGTGGCTTATGGTGATCAGAAACGAGGTGGCTGATGTGCACGTAATTTTATGTGTGGAGTCCTTACACAGTGCGCTCTCCGATGGGGTTGTGTTAGGCGCTAGGTACACGTCATCAAGGGCTTTGGGGCTGATCAGGCTATCACCAACTTCAGACATATTACATCTCTTTATGTTCATTCTTTTCGTGAGAAACCGTGTGGTACAAAAATAATGTAGGTGCACATGGAAGAAGACCGAGTAGTAAACCCAACATCTCTTTACATTTGTTTTGGCTGTGCATTTCGACGACACTCAATAGCTCTCCAAAGTGATGCATTTTACATCCACAAAATGCTAAATCATTTCCCATTTGGCTGGCATTGGGTGACAGTCTGATCGGCGCCACTTGCACTGGTCTCCTTCGTCCCTTCCCGCCTCCTCCATTACCATACACTCCTTGGCCCCTCCCGGCCATCACCTACCTCCCCCTGCCCAATGGCTCCCGGGCGCCATTGGGCAGGGGACGAAGGACGAAAGGCTTCGGGATAAATACCACGCAACTCCTGCCTACCCCCAGGTCTTCCCCCTGTTGCTCCTGAGCACCACCGCGACCGACCCTCCGCTAAAGGCCGCATGGGTCCCCTATGCAACGGGCGAAGCCGGGGTGCAGCAGCAATCTGCAGCTCAGCTATCACCAAGTGCAACCACCCCCGCCCTCTCCAGCATTGCTCCCTGTACCGCGACCCTCATCCCTCCCCAGAGAGCGCTTCACCCTCGCCCTCCCGGCTCTTATGCACCACCGTGGCCCTGCAGCTGTCCGCACCTTTATGCCACCCTGCTAAACAGCCCCCCTCCACCGACCCACCGATCCCCCAGCCCCCCTCCCACCCTCACCTCACACCATGTAGCTCTGTGTGGGGGTGGCTCTGTGTGGGGGTGGCTCTGTGTGTGTGTGAGGGTGGTTGTGTGTGTGGGTGGCTGTGTGTGTGGGTGGCTGTGTGTGTGGGTGGCTCTGTGTGTGGGGGGGAGGGTCTGTGTGTGTGTGTGTGTGGCTCTGTGTGGGTGGCTCTGTGTGGGTGGCTCTGTGTGGGTGGCTCTGTGTGTGTGGCTCTGTGTGGGTGGCTCTGTGTGTGTGGCTCTGTGTGTGTGGGTGGCTTTTTTGTAGGTGGCTCTATGCGTGGTGGGTCTGTCTGTGTGTGGGTAACTGTGTGTGTGTGTAGGTGGCTCTGTGGGTGGCTCTATGGGTGGCTCTATTTGTGTGTGGGTTGCTCTATGTGGGTGGCTCTGTGTGTGTGGGTGGCTTTGGGTGTGTGGCTCTGTGTGTGGGTGCAAATGCAATAGGTCTCGCATTTGAGAGTGATTAAGCCATTGACATTGTAAATAACAATGCTGTTTCTTTAAATGTTTTAAAAACATAAACAAAAATAATGTCATGAGCAATGCCAATAGCTCTAACTTAAACAATGCCGAGACCATTGCATTGTAAATGCTTGTTCACTATTGCAAGGCTATCTGTTCCCATAGGACAGAATGGGGAGTTTGTTTATAACACCTTATAATCACAACTGACCCTGGGAACAAGGTAGAAAAATAAAGTTTAGTATGCCTGAACTCAGAATGTTAAAGTGCATCTTTTAGTGAGGGTGATTTTTACATCCTCTGTTTGAAAATACCACTTTTAGAAAGTAGGTATTTTCTTGCCTAACCATCCAGTGTGCCTCTGCAAGGTTTGTGTATTGCATGTCTGGCTTTGGGGATGACACGGGCTGGAGAGGGACAGTGGTTCCAGAAGTCTGATGAATCAGGGCTCGGCTGAATAGAGCTATATTTAGAGTAGGGGAGGAGATTTCCTTTCACCTGCATGGGTCTGGTCTGCGTTCAACAATGCTGTCGCCACCTCCTGCCAGGAAGCTGCACTAGTGAGGACAGAACTGGTTTTGGCTGGGTAGAGACACTCTCTGCCTTCAGAGAACAAAGGCTTTTTGAGTATAAAAAGAGGGGCCCAGACCCCAGACTTTTAGATCTCTTCTGGGAAATCAAGAGGAACCTTTGCCAAGGAAAAGAGCCGGATAAGCTGAGGAGAAATACTGCCCCTGTGCTGTTTGCTGTCTGGGGTTGGCCTGCAGTGGCTGCTTGCTGCCAAAGAAAGGAGAAAAAGGACTTTGCTGTTTGCTTTGTCACCTGCTTGAAGAAAAGATCTCCAAGGGCTTGAAACTGAGCTTGCCTCCTGTTCTGAAGTCTCAGGGACACAAAGACTTCATCCCTCTTGTCTCTCTGCATCTGGAACTGCTGTTTCAGCTGCTACAGAAGGAAATTGCAACACTGACGCTGGCGAGCGACACCGTAACCTGCACCAAAGCCGTGGGCATCGCTCGCGAAGAGCATGATGCACCGCCCGACTTGCACTGTAGGCCCGATGCCTGCCGACGCTGTGCCGCATCGACTACAAAGCTGTCCATGAGGCTGCTGCCTGCACAGGAGCCAAGGACACCGCTCGTGACATCCACGACGCACCGTCCCAACTCACACCGCAGCCCCGTCTTCACCGACGCGGTGCTTCTTCAACGTGGAGCCGATCCTCGACGTGGGTGACTCCCGAATCCATCGACATCGCACCGTTGTAAGGAACAGACACCTCGCCACCATTCGTGACGTCACCTCCCCGACACAATAAGGAACTGACGTCTCACCTCCCCTGCGCTGCAGCACGGAACCGAGGCTTCACCTCCCCTGGGGTCCTAAGGAACCGACGCCACAGGCACCAACGAAGCATCACCTCCCTGACGCCGTGCACCGTCTTTGCTTTTATGAATTCCAAGGTACTGTATTTTGTGGGTCTGCTTGACCTCGGGCCTGACGTCGCACACCTCACGGTCGGCACCGTACTTTGGGATTTTCATCTGTCATGACGTTGTTATGACTCTAGGTGGAGTTATTTGTTGCTAGAAGAGTGATTTGAATGAATAACTTATTTTTTAAGATATTTTTGATACTGTATTGTGGATTTTTGTCGTTTGGTCTTGTTTTGGTTTAGATAAAGATTACTTATTTTTCTGAACTGGTGTGGTGCCCATTTGTAGTGTTTTCACTGTATTACTGTATGTGTTCACAAATGCTTTACGCACTGCCTCTGAGATAAGCCTGTCTGCTCATGTTAGGCTACCAAGGGAGTGAGCAGGGGTTATTTTAGGGGTGTATCTCTCCTTACCCTGACTAAAAGCAAGGGTCCCTATTTGGACAAAGGTGCCTACCTCTGCCAACTAGAGAACCCCATTTCTCACACCCCCTATAAGACGTCAAGTAGCTACAGACCCAACCCATACGAGCGGACAGGGAGATGCTACGAGATGGCGAGAGTACTGCATACGGAGCTTCTTGGCCGACTTTGATGGAAATATAACACGGCGATTAATTTCAGCCCCAGGTTGATTGACACGCCCGGCCTGTTGATAGACCACTAGGGACTTTGACCCTCTTGTGCTGTTTTTCTCTTGCTCCACTCATTGGAGCCTACGCGCCCATCTACCCCACACCCAGAAAGGCCTTCTCAGGGTACCAACCCTTCCCTCCCCTTCTCCCTACCACTGTCCTGAAGAAGACCCCGGCTTAAGGGACGCACTTACCTACAATTCTATAGGGGTTGAAATGTCGACATCTGATATATTAGCCAGTTACAACAACAGCGATGAATCACTGTGTTCTTTGTTATTTGATCATGGCTTTTGGAATTATGAATACTGTATGAATAACTTGGCTGATTTGTGAGCCTACCTGTTGTGTAAATAATATACTGTATGAATCACACTTCCATGTATTCACTCCCTTATCCTCACCTAATCACAACACTCCTACCTTCCCTCTCCCCTCCTGGGGCACTGTTCTTTAACACTGTTAAGAAATGTATGAATCATTAGGAGTCCAGTGTGATTAAATAACAATGTACACTAAATACAAAAAATCTTATTTATTCATTGTTTTGATAAGTATTGTTTCTTGTATATGAAACTATCCACTGGGACTGATGTTCCATTGTACTATACAGACCCAACCCCACATTTTCTTGTAAAAAAAATGTTGGGGTGTCCACAGTACCCCATTGACAATCCTGCTAGAGTCCCACTGGAAAGGGGGGACCATGACGATGTCATAAGATAAAAACCTTCTTCAACTTCAACCGGTATCTTGAAAATTTCGGGGTGATCCGTCAAGGGGGGGGCTGAGAGAAACAGGGTCACAAAACTAGTTTTCTCCATAGGCACTTTATACAAGGCTACAGCCTGAACTGCTGAACAGAATTACACCAAATTTGGCAGAAAGGGAGCTGTTGGTCCAGAAAGTGATCTTTTTGAAATGGTGTAAATCTGTTCAGTAGTTTTGGAGTTATTTAAAGAAATTTCTAGTTGTGTATATATAGGGACGCGGTAGATCCACGACCCCTCCTGATCTCGGGCTGAGATCTGATTGGCTGCCAACACTTCAAACCAGGAAGTGTTGGCAGCCATTTTGTGACTCAGTTGAATCGAGTCACAGAAACAAGATTAAAAAAAAAAAGGGGGCAGGGTAGAAACCCGCGACCCCCTAGGCCTCTTGGGGGGGGGGGAGGTACCCCAGGACTCCACTCCCCCCGCAAAAAAGCACATTTTAAAATAATTTCGGCAGGAGGCGTTCTGGATCTGTGACTCCCGTTGAAATTGATTTACAAAACCAAGTGTGGTATTCTGCGCTTCGTTTGTAATCGGCCCCTGGGTAGGCCAGGTCGTGGGGGCAAGTGTATAATACTTAGGAGCCCTGGGGACTGCCATCTCCCTGGGGCAAATTGCAAAACTTAAAGTGGGGGAGCCGCATAGGCCCCCGCAGCCCAGGGGACCACTACCTCCCCAGTGCTGTATCCTGTAATGGAGGGGTGCTCGTGGCTCGCTTCCTGGAGCCCTATATGGCCCTGAGATTTGCCATCCCCCAAGGCTGGCTCCAGCAACGTCCCAAGGTGCCCACCCCCGGGACATTGCAGTTTGCTATTGCCTGGCGGGAGAACTGCTTCCCCCAAGCCATAGCAAACCCTGCTCGCTTACTCAAAGCAGAGTAGAATTGCTTTTGGACAGAGGGAGCTGAATGTTTAGCAGCTCCCTCTGTCCAAAAGCAATGCAAGCTCCCTCAGGACGCAGGGAGCTGGCAGCGACTGCAGGGGCCTTCAGGATCCCTATGCGGTCCCCAACGTGAAAAACTGGGTGTCCTGGGTGGTACAGTACAGGCCTGGCCCCGGGGGATAGGATCCCTGGGGCAGAAATCAGCTGGAAGGGAGTGCCGCACGGTCCCTATCCCATTACTTAAAATAAACTAATTAATTAATTAATAAAAAGGCGGGCCAAATTTGGCCCAGGGGGGGGGGGGGCACTCTGTCCCCCTCACCATAAATGATATATATAAAAAAAAAAGGCCAGGCCCCGAAGGATGAGGGTCCCTGGTCAGATTTCCTTACCCATTGAAAAAAGGCCTGTCCCCAGGTGACGGGATCCCCGGGGGAAAAATGGCCCAAGGAAGGGGGGTCACACAGCCCTCCCTTAAAAAAAGAGGAAAATAACTTGCCAAGTAACCAGAGGCCACTCCCCCTTCACCACCACTCTGCAAACGCGTCTCTTGGCGCAGTGGTGGTTGGGGGATGAAATCTCCTGGGATGCTGAGGGTCCTTGGGGTCCTGGAACCCCTTCTGTTACCGCCAATAAGTAAGGGAGCGTGGCCACTGAAAACCTACTCTGTGGGACTTACTGGAGGCTACAGCAGGTGTAGTTGGCCCCCAAGGATCCTCAATAGCCAAGGGGACATCATCCCCCTACTAGTAGTGCGCCACGAGGCGTGTTTGCAGAGTGGTGGAGAAAGGGGGCATGGCCTCCAACAACCTCTCAGCAATGCTGCTGTGTTGGACTTTTGGGAGGAAACAGGAGGGGTAGTTGGCCCCCAAGGACATCCTTGGGGGCCAGCTACTCCTCCTGTTACCTCCAGATGTGGCTGATGCAGGTAAGCACGGTGGGACGGTGGGGCAGGGGCGGGAGGGCGAAAGTCAACAGATGACATAATAGCATCTATTTATTTATTTACTTTCCCTATTCCATCATCTGTCGACTCCCCCCTCCCGCTCTGCCCCCTTCCCGCCACACTTACCTGCAGTGGCCACTGCTGGTTACCTCCCGTATGTCCTACACAGTAGGATTGCTAAGAGGTCTTCGGAGGCCACGCCCCCTTTCTCCATCACTCTGCAAACGCTGCTCCTGGTGCACTACTGGCTGTAGGATGAAGACCACTTTATTCCTGAGGGACCTTGGGGCCCAAGAAGCCCTCCTGGTACCTCCTGTAAGTCCTACACAATGGGATTCCTGAGAGATAGTCGGAGGTCCAGCCCCCCTTCTACACTACTTTGCAAACGTGACAACTACTTAAAAAAAACATACAAATTCACTGAAAAAAACAAAGGTTACAGGGACATAATAGTTAGAAATAAGCATTTAAAAAACCTTAGCAATTCACTAAAACTAACCAAAGGTTACAGGGACGTTATAGTTAGATTTCATTCGCACAAAAGCAGTGGAATTCAGCAGTTATAGTAAGCTGAGCTATCTATAACTTACACCCCCTGCAATGCACTGCCTATGACCTCACATATTACATCACTCATGACATGGTCAGTGACATCACTGATGACATCTCAAATTACATCACTGATGAAATCTCAAATTACATCACTGATGAAATCATCCAGTGACTGTGACTGTTGAAATAGTTTATGAGTGTTAAATAAATATACCAAGGTGTAGTGGTGAATCAGTGGGTCTATGAATGCCTATAAGGATGTTTCAGTGGGTAAGAAGTGCATTGGGGGCGGGGGGGGGGGTTGCGAGTTCTAGTTAGTACAGCTAACCATACCTGCTGAATTTCACTGGGTTTGTACGAGTGAAATCTGAGCCTAGCTAGAACGCCCCTGTAACCTTTCGTTTTTTCAGTGAATATATATATATATATCCGGTATATTAGCATTTCTCCTGCAAAATTGCTGCTGATGTCTTCCTACCCATTGAGCACTCTGCACCTGGAGATGGACAAACCCAAAGAGTTAACGGGGGGTGTCAAATCACAGGCCCATTTTATCTCGCTCTATTAGCAGGATAAGTCTTATTTCTCATGCAGCGAGACCATGAAGCTGCATGGTTCAATGACATTGCTCAATCAATCAACAGTAGCCACTATGGGCCCTATATAACTTAGGACATGCTTTTCCTGTGTGCACCACGCGCACCTTTAAATAGAGATGCTGTGTGCAAACAGGGACAAGCTTGTTGCGCCCCCGGGGCACTTTCTTTAATATGGCCCATGAAGCTCTTCTATTGGACCGGGGAAGTTCACTATTTGCACTTTGTCTCCGAGAAGACAATGAACACTTCTTTCTAATTAATTGGAGCATTCCAAACTTAAGGACTGGATGAAGTTGGCCATATGCGCAGATGTGATGATATTTTGAAATTCTACAGGGAAATACAGTTGCACTCATTAAAATCCCTCATTATTTTCTGCAGGTTATTATCAAAGCAGTGCTTTTATAAAAGCAACTGCCAGATGTGTACCCTGCTCACTTTGCCACTTCCAGAAGTGCCTGTACTTAAAAGTGGAGGGATTCACATCTGTTGCAAGGAAAATGTTTAACCCTTGCAACACTGCCAAGGAATCTGCACTCCAACTACCGTTTCCCTTTCGGCCGCACAGTTTCATGGACGTGTCACCCTGCAGCACTGTGATGACCTCACCACTGTTTGCCCAGATAGAATGCATACAGCAATCACCTTTCAAGGCAGCCATTGCCGATTTTGATTGGCGGACAGGCCGTGGTTTCCAAAAATTCATAATAACATCGAATATAAAACCTGTTTCCTAAAACGGATGACTGGTGACTGATGAGGGGCATCACGTGTCTAGGAAGAAGCTAATAAAATCGCCGTGCATAGAGGCCAGCAGCCTACCTTCAAGCAGCTAAAGGCTGGCATTTCATCCGTGTGATGCTCTTTGTAAGGCGGCGAGCGGACTGCGCCGTCAGCTGCCGATGTGGGCCTCCTGTTCCAAACGCCATCTTAACTCAGTGTGACGAAATGTCATCTCCAATTTGTTCGAAAGGCTCTGCGCTTGAGTGGCTTCCTGTGACCCCCAGAGCCCCCACCTCACTTTATTAACGTGATGCCCAGGCGATCTCTCAGTATGCCGTTGCTCATTACCTTCAAACACTGGATCAGGGCTCCTTTCAGCCGCCGAGCGTCGTGGATGAATAGATTTAATATCCTGTCTATCGTCGCAGCGCCCTCTCCCCCCCCCCCCCCCCACACCCCCAGCAGATGGTCTGTCCCGCGGTTCTGTTCTACCTTCTATGATTGACTTTCTAGAACTGTATCCTTCTAGCAGAGGTACACACACGCCTTGGGTGGGCGCTCTCCCCTCACTCCCACTGCTGTACCTCGTGAGGTGGAGTCTTGCAGTCTTCCGCTCTTTGTTACCAAAGGTCATCAGCTAAACTCTTGTTAGAGCCCCCAGGGGCTGGTGGAAAGGCCCTTACTGAAGATGAGGGCATTATCTGCCAATGGCGTATCCGTGGAATCTCTTCATCCACTTCCCACATAGCAGCTAGGGCTGTACCACACGGCGCATGGGATGGGTAGACTTCTAGTCCTGGGAAGAAGACGAAACCACCTGTCTTCTTCGACTCACATTAGCTGTCTTTATTTAAAAATGCGGCTCGACATGGGCCACATTAACTTATCAAAGTCTGCCTGCGAATTCAGGGCGGAGGGGGCGGGAACTACTGTTTTGTTATCCCCCTGACATCAGCAGCCAGGAAGCCCTTTGCCCCTTCCTTATTTGTTCTGCTAGCCTTCAGTGCGTTCTGGCATCCATGAACCCTACAGTGCTTCGACATTCAAAGAATTTCTTCACCAGCACATACATGTCCTCCGGGGTCTGCCGCTGGATTTTTGTGCTCACAAAGACGACAAGGTGCACCTGCTCCTCTTGACCAAAGTGCCCCTTCTGTGCCTGCACAGGGTATGGGTCAGCAGGACCGAAGGAGCTGCACCGCGAAACACAAAAAAGTAGGAGACATTTCACTCTGGAGGTGTCTACGGTCTGTTCTTGCCTCCATAGATTACACACTTCTTTTGTTCTACAGCACAAGGCTACAAATCATGCTTGTCTCTTCAAGGTCGGTGGAGGAGCCTTCCTATCTGTATCTCTCTGCATCCAAAGCCCGGAAGATTATCACTTCTTGATGTGAAGTGGATGGGAGCGTGGTAAATCTGCAGAATGTGTGACACAGGTACACACAGGGGAGAGGCATCTTCTTAACTGAGGAAAGCATCTCCATGGAAACCACCTGTCCCCTGCTCCTTCCTCATAGACAAACCAGCTATCTATAGGGCATTCAAGCTGAAATACTGCCTCCTCCCTTTCCGCGGTGAAGTCCTTGTGGCATAAACCATGGATAGAAGCTGAACTGAAGGCATGCGGTGAGGGGAGGCAGGGTCATTCTGTCAACAAATCTAGGCTGCTAGATCATTCAATTCATTCTTAAAATGTAGACTGCTAACATTCTCTCTACCCTACTAAAGGCAGCATTTGTCATAATATTATCATTCTACCTTTCCCATCACAGTATGTCCAAGGAGACACTAACACCTACGTTAGCTATCAGAAAAGGAACTCTAAATCTTGGACAGGTAGGACTGCTGGTCTCATCTCCACATTATATGTATACACAAACATATGGCAGCACTTAAGACAAAAGGCAGCAAATAATATGGTGTTAGAAGGTGGTTCTGACACTATGGGCCGCCCGGATTTTTCGCTTTTTGAGCACCTAGTTGTTGAGCTTTTACTGTGGGGGAGCCTCATAAGTTGGGACTCACCCACAGTGAACTCAGGATGTAAGAGACTGCATGCGGATTTTACTGGTGTCCCCCTGGCTTGACCAGGCCACTGTGCAGCAGCTGGAGTAAGGCACACCGGGATGGTTACATGCAGACACATGTGTACATGCTTGTGCACATGTGTACGGGCTGCGCAGGGGAGATTCCTAGCGTGCGCAGTCCAGGAGCAGCTACAAAGTGAATGGTGTGGCAGGACTTATGTCGTATTGGGTGGTGACATGGAATAGGCTTTATACACTGGAAAGAAACATGCAGGGAAAGTCAGTGTGTTTTACTGTGTTTTCACTTCATTATTCCCCTATGGGGATGTGGGGCAATAGCTAGATTAACTTCCATTAGGCCTACAGATTCCAGACACGCACTTAAGTCCAATGTAGCGAATGTGAAAAGAAGTATTCTGCCGAGTCCAAAGTCATATTTGTACTGCTTTTGGGTCATCCAGAACTGTCATATTTCTCTGAGCCAGCCATGACCAGACCCAGGCTGAGGGCTGACCTCAGCTGGATGGATTGATAACCTTTCTTCCACAAGCTAGGGCCTCCTCTCCATGAAGAGAAGATGGGTGGGGCTACCGGCCAATCCATCAACCGCTGTCGCTGGGTGCCAGGTACCAGGCTGCACCAAGGAGGGAAGGCAGCATTGGGGGGAAGGGGCTTCAGAGACATGTGGCCAGAGACACTGGACGACGCCATTTTGAACAAACGCAGAGGCTGGACAAGAAGGAGGGAGCAGGGGCATGAAAGTGACATGTCACTGTTTGATAGGACCAACAGGGACTTCCTGCCAGCCCCCTACTCAACTTTTAAAAAGTGCTTGCACAGGAAGAGAAGCTCTCTCTGGGGTATGGTCTGCTGAGGCTGAAGGTGCTGGAGCCTGGCGCAATGGGCAGTTGGAAGGAGAGACCCCCTGACTGCCCCCAGGACCCTAACAGCACCAGAAGAAGAGCCCAGAACCGGTACGCAGGAGCAGGGGCCTCTGCGTAGGGAGAAGAGAGGCCAAAGAGGAGAGCCAGGTGAAAGGCTGGCGCAGGGAGCCAGTGAAGACAGCTCCCTGCTGAATCCACCCTCTCAGAAACTCCGAGGGCGGAGGAGAGTGTTCCCAGTGGCTGGGGCTGGTAAAGAGGAGCATGAAGCGCCCCATAATGCCTTGTCAGGCATTTGGAAATCTGCCGTTTTGGTGCTTTGTGGCCCCCAGAGGAGGGGGTCACCCTCACTTGTGAAAAGGTGCTGGGGGGAGCTGCTGTAGAAGCGCAGTCTTCCCCCAGCACAAAGAAAAGTCCCACCCTCAGTGTCATGGGGACCTAAAGGAAACTACCCCTCAAGGGCTCAGCTAGCATTTAAACACCTTCTAGGCTGGAACTTTTGTTCTACAGCTGAGGGTGTGTGAAGAAGTGCATCATGAAGTGAAGGGCTGAGTTGGGGATGTGTGGAGAATTGCATCCCCTGGAGGTGAAGTGGTGTAATTGCACCAAAATGCATTTACTAGTGGTTATTTCTTTTTAGGTGGACTGAAAGTCACATGTGTAAAGTGAAGTACCCGTGTAAGGTGATGTTAAGCTAAATGGAGTTATGTTGCTGGACCTTCTTGCTAGGGGGTCTGGCTGTATTTGCGTAATCCCATGCTTTTACCTGTGATTCCTTTTAAAGTGAAGAGTCGCACTGTAGGAGAAGTGTAGTTGCCAGGAGTACTTCTTTTGAAGGGACTGTAAGTCACATGTGTAAGGAGATGTCATAAGCCAAGTGGGGTTATGTTGCCAGTCAGTCCTGCTAGGGTGTCTGGCTGTATATGTGCAATCCTGTGATTTCATCTGTGATGCCTTTAGGGGCTGTAATTGCAATGCATTCACATGATCAACCAAGGTGATGAGTACTGTCATTCTAAAGTGTGCGTAAACATGGATTCTTGCTGCTATGCTTAGGTGAAGACCCCAGACTGCTAGCCCTTAAGATATAGAGGTGCATACTTTATGGTCAGTAGGAGATGCTCAGTCAGGGTCATGTGTCACCAAGGCAGGTGTACCCATTTTTAATGCTTGTTGAGGTAATGGGGTGGGTCGCCACTGGGATGGTACCAGTGCGCAGGGCCCTCACTCCAGGTTATATTCAACTAACTGCATTGGGGGCAAGTTGATGTGCATACATGTGAGTGGTGGTACTAGACCCCACCTTCCCTGCGGGAGGGGTGGAGATGTTATGCAATGTCACAAAGTAATTCCAACAGCTTATGTATAATTGTAAATTGGTGCATAGTATTGAGTAGTGTGTGTGTTTAATAAATGTACTCTTACTTTTATAAAGCAAAGTACAGACTGGACAATCAATTATTGAGTGTTATTTTTGTGCACCTGCAAATGGCGATTACTAGCCCACACCACCTCCCTTGAGTAAGCCTCAGACTGCTCTGCAACGCTACCCTCTGAGAGTCAGGTGCTACAATTGGGTGTTTGGTTCCCAGTGAAGGACAAATGTAGTCATGTTATTTGTGCAGGCCTCACAGATGCTGCCTCGTTTTCCAACATATGGCACAAAGGGAGGGAACCAAAAAGGTACCGTAGCTCTCCTTATGGTAGCAGGCTGAGGGCAAAGCTCCACTTTCAACTTTGTGTGGGGTTAAATATTAAGAATTATTCAACACAATACAAAAAGAATAAACAATGTCCAAACAATCTAACCTAAAATGAGAAATATATGAAAAGTTTATACACCTAAAAATAGAAAACAGGCAATCACAATACAAAGACACTAACAAATAAAATATGTATACGTTATGATCAAGCAGTAGGGGTGAAAATGTCAACAAATGTTTGCACTCGCTGTCCCATTCTTATTTTTTTTTAAAGTTTTCCTGACTGTTTCACCACATTCTTAGGAGTGTCCAGGTGACCCCCTAATCTAAGGGACAACACATGTATTAGCTTCAGCACTTAACAAGAAATCCCTTGACTGCTGCTGGGATAAAGGGCCCTGAAATCGAGCACCCTGTAATTAGGGTTGCCACCTTGCCTAGAGAAAAATACCAGCCATTTGTTCATGTTTTTTTTTTTTAATTTCAATAGAATTTTATTGATATTTTGTCATATACAAAAGCCATATAACATAAAAACATAAAAACAAATACATATTACATAAAACAAAAAACATGCACTTTGTATCGCATGATGTTACAGGCCAGCCCACGTTGGCTGTGCTGGTTGAGGTACAGTTTTTTTGCTTCCTTATTATTATTTTTTGGCTGCCCCCACCCTCTGTTCTCGTAAGGTCAAAGTTTTAGTAATAATCAGGACATGATACTTAAATATAACTTTAAATAAAATTAATTATTTTCATTTTTAACATGACTTTCTGTCTTTGTTTCCTTCAATTACGTCAGGGGTAATAAGGCAGCTCTGGAACATATTATAAAGTGCTTTTTTCTTATTTATATTTCCTGCTTTAAGTATTTAGTGATAAGGGGGAAAATACCAGCTTTAGACAAGTTTCCTAATTTTCATACCAGCTGGGGCATTGAAACACTGGTCAGGGGTGTAACTAGACCCCTGCAGTCCCTACGGGGCAGAGGGGGCACCAAATCCGTTAAGGGACCCCACAACCTTCAGGGTGACCCCATCATTTTGTATTACACCACTGAGAAAGGTGCCAACCCTACAAGTAATGTATCTATGTGGAGTATTTCTTTCGAAAACATTCACCCGAATGCTGATGGCTGGTGGAAGTGATTGATTTTTTCCGGTAATGTATCATGGCTGTATCTTGGGGTGAGGTCTAATGATTCTATGACCCCTTTCTCCCTCAGTAAATCAGCATACTATATATTGGTTTTTGATTCTTCATTTATGACATTTCTGGGTGTGCACAAATGAGAAGGTGGATATATGTCTGCTAGTATCAACAACTTCGGTAACTCCATTCTCCCATCGTACTTCCTCTCTCACTGTCTCTGGAAAGTCCACAGTACTTCCCACGAAGCCAAGTACCTGAAAAGCTGCCTTGGAGTCCCATCATGCAACACATATGCTGTGCTATGCAATGTTATGTCATGTTATGTTACATTATGTAATGTTTATTTGTAAAGTTCGCTCTCACCCGTAAGGTATACTGCTGCTCAGCAGGTGTGTGTGACTAGCCCTACTTATGGTAGGTTGGTTAATTGAAAAGCCATGTCTGCAGTGTCTTGCAGAATTCAGGAAGAAAGGAGGAGGGTCTGATATGGAGTTGGAGGTTGTTCCACGCTTTAGAAGCGATGTAAGTAAATTCTCATCCCCCTGATCTGGGTCTGTTTATGCATAGGATGTGTGGCAGTCCTCTGGAGTGGAGGTGTCTGGGTGGTGGAAGGACACGCGACTGTTCAGGCAGATGGGACTGGAGTTGTACAGTGCCTTGAATGTGTGTGTGAGGAGTTTGAATTGAGCACATTTGTATATCGGGAGCCAGTGTAGTTCCTTGAGGTGTGGTGTGATGTAGGTTTTACATGGGAGGTTTAGGATGAGTCCAGCTACCGAGTTCTGGATGGTTTGCAGTCTTCTGGTAAGTTGCCTGGTGATCCCGGTGTAGATCGTGCTCTCATAGTCCAAATTGCTGGTAACTAGGCTGTGAGTGACAGATTTTCTAGTTCTGCTTGGGAGCCATTTGAAGATCTTCCTCAACATCTTCAGGGTCTGGAAGCAGAATGAAGCAACAGTGCTCACATGTACTGTCATGCCCAGTTTGTTGTCAATTATTATTCTGAGGTTCATTGTGTGGATTATGGGTCAGAGTTCAGTTGGCCACCAGTTTGTGTCCCATAGTGAGGCGTTTTTGCTGAAGATCACTTCTGTCTTGCTGGTGTTGAGTTTAAGACAGTTGGCTTTTGTGAGAAGTTGGCCTGGTATATGCTGTTCACTAGTTCTAGTGACCACCTTGTACCATGCCAAGCAACCCTTATGGTGTGGTTGTAAGTCAACCTTTTTGGACTAGCTGCCCTAGTGGTAGCGTAGGCTAAGCAGTCTTTGAGGCTAAACTCGTGATGCGTGTTAAGCAAGCTGTTTTACCAATAGTAACCCCCTTTTATACCAATGAAAGGACACCACACAGATATATATTCAAAATATATATGTATTTATTTCTCAAAGTAACCCCTAGTCTCTTTATGAGCACAGGAGCACAAATCGTCAAACAAGATTATCACAGAATACACAGAAGTTGCACTTTATATGGATAGGCCCTGGTGGCCACTCGAACCATATACTAAAATAGTGGTATAAGTACCACGAACAGAAAAGGGAAAAGGCCTAGGGCCTCTAGAATCGCTGGGCCTACAAGGAGCTAACGTCAGTTAGTGACCAGGAGGTCCACGGGTGGCGTGTGCAGAGCAAATAGTCACACGCGTGCTCCCATAGGTTTCAATGGGTGCGTAAAAAGTACAAAGTTACTGCAAAAGGAATCTTCCGGATGACCTAGGAACTTAAGATTTGGAACACAGGCACTAGAGATGTAATACTACACTTGGGCACAGGTGTGCCAGCTTTACCTCACCCACAGGAAGCGGGTGCATAGGCCTCGAAGTGCGTCGGGTTTCTTCTATCTGTTCCGTGGGGCCTGTAGACAAAAGTGCTGCAGGCGGTCGGTCGGGAAGAGATGCAGTGGATCCAAGAGTGGATCGGAGATGTTGAAGACCTGTAAGCAGAGGGGACAGTGTTCACAGTCACTAGCCAGTGACCAGCGTGGCACCAGGTGGGTACCAGGCGATGTCGGGTGCAAACAGGTGATGAGGGGTAGCTTGTCTCCGCAGCCACGTGGTCCCTGAAGGTCGACGACGTCCAGGAGTCGGCTCACGAGCTGTCCCACGCAGGCTCTCGCTGTCGGCGGTGTCGGCGACTTGATCGAAGCAAACAAGCCTTGGCAAAAGCAATTGCAGGAGGATTCGGAAATCAGCTGTTGGTTCTGACCAGCAAGGTCAGAGGGATTGCTCCTTTGGAGGGGAGCAAGGGCCAGTCTGGAGCAACCAGACCAGCGGTGTTTGTCGTAGATTTCGTCGCCAAGATGGCCACTAGCCAGCGGGCCAGCAACCGGTTAGGCGCGTCGAGTGGCAAAATGCAGAAGGGCCCCACGCAGATCGTGGAGATGCTGGAGGGCTCACCTTTGGTGCAGATGCTGCTCGAGGGTTGGGCTTCTCAGGACCCAAAGCACAACTTGGAGGGAGCCTCGGTTGTTGCACTGGTCAGCTTGTCGTAGTCGTTCCAAGATGGCTGGCTCCACGTGTCTCGGTGCCTCCACGGGTCTCCTCTTTGCAGGGACTGTGGATCGGGCGGTGAGAGGTCTGGAGGTCCAGGTCTCGTCAGTCTCTGGGCTCGGGCTCCGGCGGGAGGCGGCGGCAAAGCAGACGGTGATTCGCTGGATGGTGCTTGCGTTAGCAAGGTGGTCACTCCCTGACCACAGGGGAGATTTTCTTCAGTCTTCTGTGCAGCAGAATGTCGAAGTTCCCGTCTTCTTCTTAGTTTCAAGTTGATTCCAGGATGTCTGAAGTCTTAGGACACAGCTCCTACCTTTAAGCGGATTCTAGGGGCCGGACTACCTGCTAGGTCCCTCCCTATGGGTGGGACCAGGAAGGGGGGTGGTTACACCCCCAATCCTTTGTCCAGCTCGCCCCAGGCCCGGGACTGGTGTGCCCCAGGACCGGTTTGAACTGGCATATGCACCGAGGCTCCTTGTGAGCCACAGGCATGTCTGGTTTCTTTCAAGCCCTACCTGACCAATACACAAAATCCTGTCTGGGGTGGTGCACGCACCTCCCCTGGCAGGAAACCCTTTGTCCACACCTCCCAAGCTGGAAGGACTCCCAGCAGCAGGAGGGCAGACTTGTGTCTGTGGTGGCAGCATCCATTTTGTGGAGCTGAGGCTATGTCTGATTTTACCCGGGTTTCAGGTACTGTACATGTCGTGTCCCTCTAGAAGGGTGGAATGCTAACCCCGTCGCCAGAATTGGCGAGGGGTTAGTATTCCAATTCGTATGACACCTTACTCGACATGTTTTGATAAAGCCAAACCAAAGATAGCATTTAACCGCGAGGTTCATAATGCACTTAAGAGTATATGGTATGACGATATCTGGAAACAGTAGAAGGAAGTTGTTCCGACCACTGCAGACAGGCTCAGCTCATGCCAGAGCACCATCTCACATGGAACCAAGCACTCTGCCTTCAGGATTGTTAAGGCCTGCCATAGGAGTGACTTATAGGTTACCAGGTGTCCCATTTAAGGTTAGGTATAGGTATACTACACCTAAGTAAGAGGTGATTACACCAACTTACCCCAGCTGAGTGATCAGCCAGTTGTGTCAAATTGTTAGGCCAAGCCTGGGGTGGCATAATACATGCTGCAGCCCTTGGCAGGCCTTGGGTACACCAATGCCCTGGGTACCTAGTGTACACTGGTACAGGGGCTGACAGGGTGATCCAACCAATTGGGTATGTACCTAGGGTACATGGAGTCCATTTTACAGAGAGAGCAGATAGCCTGAGAGCCTGAATGGCAGGATCTCAGGCCAACTAAGTCGAAAAACCAGCTAGACACTAGGCAAAAATTTGGGGGTAACCATAGTCAGATATCCACCTTCCTACACAACCCCCCCCCAAACGAAGGGAGATAAGGCTGACCTTGACCAGGTAAGCCTATATTGCCCAAGTGGCCATATAAGGAGGAACCAGCACTGGCATGGTTACCCCCTGTCTCATGGTCCACTAAGCAATCCCTCACCCTAAGGGTATCAGAGGGTCTCCACCATAGGGAATCTCTACCTGTGGTGTGTCTTGGCAAAGTAAAAGGCTGGTGTTGAGATGGAGTACTGAAGTGAGTGTCCTCAAAGTGAGGCCTCAGCTTCCTCCAATCATCCTCCACCATGGATGCCTTTCTTTCTTTAACTGAGTTGCACTGTGCTCTCAGGGTCAGCCTCTGGCTACCTAAAGCTGGAGGCTGGGTCCCTTTTGTGGGCTTACTGGAGGGACAGGTCAGGTTTGGGGCCCTAAGGTCCCATGTTTGCCTGTGCCCAACAGAATCCCCCTGGGGGAGGTCCCTAACTACCTGTAAAGGAGATCCCTCAGGAATGTTTTTACCCATCACCTGACTAGGGCTACTAGCCAGGCAATCCTCATTCTTTTGATGGGGGGGTTCTTGTGGACAGGGGCCCTCTGGGGGTCCACTGGCCTCCCTGACCTCTGCAGCCCTGGGCTGACTGAGGCAGGGTAGAGAGAGGCAGGCTACCTGCACCAGACTGGATCCCACCTTGGAAGGGGCCACTGACATCAGAGGCTCTGCCAGGCCAGGCCTGGCTACCTCTGGGGCAGTTCCTTCACAAGGGGTGAGGTCAGATCCCTGAGGAGGCTGACCTTTTCCTAATGTCTGGGGAGAGGGAGACTTTTCTTCCTCCCCACTACTCTCAGTTTGTGTGGAGTGATCCATTGTTTCAGGCTTCACTACACCTATGTCAGTCTGAGTATAGGCTGAGACCATTACAGCCTTGCCAACCTTTTCAGGGGGGCACTCAGTTTGTGTTTGAGCTGTGACTGTCACAGCTCTGCCAGTCCCTACAGGGAAGTCTGTCTGTGCCTGGGCTGTGGCTACCACTGCCCTTCCAACCTTTTCAGGGAGGAAATCTATTTGGACAGGGGTTGTGAATGGCACAACCCCCCTACCCTTTTGTGAAAGGCCTACCATTTTAGAATGGGTGTCTTGTTCAACTCCAGCCCAAGCTGAGAGTTCTAAGTCATTCCCCAGTAAGCAGTCTACAGGCAAGGTTGGGGACACTGCTACCCTTTTAGGGCCAGTGACCCCCCCCCAGCTGAGACATACCTCTGCCATGGGATGACTGTTCTGTTTGCCATCAATGTTAGTCACCTGGTAGGAGAAACCGGGCAAAAGCTGCTCAGAGGGAACTAGCCAATGGGCCACCATTGTGATGCTAGCCCCAGTGTCTCTGTAGGCCTCAGCTTTTGTACCATTGATGTAGGGCTCCTGTCTGTACCTACCCAAAGTGTTGGGACAGGCAGTGAAGTTGGCAAACCCCATGCCACCATCACAGACAAGAGTGGTTGCTGTAGGGGAATTGGCTAAGCCAGGGTCCCCCTGTGTTCCCCAAGTAAACCCACCCAGATTTCTGGGGGCACTCCCACCACCTGGGGGATTACTGCTGACAGTAATAGGTGGTGTGACAGGAGTAATTGGAGGAACAGTTTTGTTTTTAGCCCTTGGGCAACCGCTGTCAGTTTTCCAATGCCCAGGAGTTTTACACTCATGGCAGTAGGGCTTTTTAGCTGTGGTAGAGGAGGGAGCTTGGGACCCACCACCCTGTGTGGAGTTTTGGGGCCCTGAGGAAGGTTTCTCTTTTTCTTTATCCCCACCCTTCTCTTGAGGCTTGGTGGTATCTTTCTTTTGGTCACCACCCTGGTTTTTAGGCCTGATCCTGGTCCTGACCCATTTATCTGCCCTCTTTCCCAATTCTTGGGGAGAGGTCAAATCTGAGTCTACCAGGTGTTGATGGAGAAGCTGGTTTTGACAATTACTTAAAATCTGCTCTCTCATCATCAAATTGTACAATCCTGTATAATCAGACACCTTACTTCCCAGCAACCAACCCTCCAAAGCCTTAGTGGCACATTCCACATATTCAGACCAGTCCTGAGTCTGTGTCTTCTGGGTGTCTCTGAACATTAACCTGTACTGTTCAGTGGTTAAGCCTAACCCATCAACTAGGACACTCTTCAGGACTCTGTAATTTCTGACATCCTCTTCTCTAACAGTGAGGAGTCTATCTCTGCCTCTCCCCTCAAAGGAGAGCCATAAGATTGCTGCCCACTGGTCTTCAGGAACCTGCTGCACTTTGCAGGCTCTCTCAAGAGCAGTCATCCATTTGTGGATGTCATCCCCACTTTTGTAGGGGGGCACAATCTTGGACAGGTTCCTATTGTCAAAGACCCTATCTTTGTCCCTAGGGACATTGCTGCCACCAGTGGGTATAGACCCACTCTCTCTATGCTGCCTAGCCTTGCTCAGTTTTTCTTCCATCAGGGCTACTTCTAGCTCCTGCTTCCTGATCCTCAGCTGGGCTTCCTGCATTCTGGCCTCATGTTCCCTCCTCTGAGGGGTGGTCAGTCTCCTTCTGGAGTGACCTTGAGAGCCTCTAGAGCCATGGGAAGCATTGGAGTCACCTGAGCGATTCCTTTGCCTTCCAAGCCCTGTGTTAAGTCCACTGGGGAGATCCAATGGGGTGAACCCACTGTCAGTCCCCAATAGCCTTAGTTTAGCTGGGCCAAGTATAATACTTGGCACTGGGCTAGTTCTCCCTTCATCCTCACTACTGTCAGTATCCTTTTCACTCTCATCCTCTGTGGTAGGCATCCCATCTAAGGGGTGACTATTGGGAAGGGGTACTTCAGTGGCATCTTTAGAAGGGGGGCCTCCTGTTCCTGTCCCTAAGGGGGCTAACTGGGAAGCTTTCTTGAGTGCTCTCTGATTCTCATCATTCTGTAAGAGCTCTCTGAGCTCAGCAGAGTTTGGGTTCTTGGGCTGTTTAAGGCCTCTAAGAGTTGCCAAATGCCTGAGCTCATTCTGATTAAGGGTAGCAAAGCTGGATGGTGCCCTCTGGGGGTCACTCTCAACAGAGATGGGTACAGTGGACCCCTCTGCCCCGGCCATTGCTCTTAAGTGTGGGTGGATGTGTTGCAATCTACCTACACTTGGGTTTACCTACTAAACCTATCTAGTAGTTGTAGTCAGGGTGTGCTACTCCCTTTGCTCTACAACAACTAAGTTCAGTAGAACTTAAGTATATCTAATCTTGTTTTATATGTACCTACAGGTACCTATGTGATCTTTCAATTGGTAACCAAGAGATTACAATGGTAAAACACAGCAAGCTCAAATCCAACCGCTGCTCACCAATGTGAGAAGTTGGCCTGGTATATGCTGTTCACTAGTTCTAGTGACCACCTTGTACCATGCCAAGCAACCCTTATGGTGTGGTTGTAAGTCAACCTTTTTGGACTAGCTGCCCTAGTGGTAGCGTAGGCTAAGCAGTCTTTGAGGCTAAACTCGTGATGCGTGTTAAGCAAGCTGTTTTACCAATAGTAACCCCCTTTTATACCAATGAAAGGACACCACACAGATATATATTCAAAATATATATGTATTTATTTCTCAAAGTAACCCCTAGTCTCTTTATGAGCACAGGAGCACAAATCGTCAAACAAGATTATCACAGAATACACAGAAGTTGCACTTTATATGGATAGGCCCTGGTGGCCACTCGAACCATATACTAAAATAGTGGTATAAGTACCACGAACAGAAAAGGGAAAAGGCCTAGGGCCTCTAGAATCGCTGGGCCTACAAGGAGCTAACGTCAGTTAGTGACCAGGAGGTCCACGGGTGGCGTGTGCAGAGCAAATAGTCACACGCGTGCTCCCATAGGTTTCAATGGGTGCGTAAAAAGTACAAAGTTACTGCAAAAGGAATCTTCCGGATGACCTAGGAACTTAAGATTTGGAACACAGGCACTAGAGATGTAATACTACACTTGGGCACAGGTGTGCCAGCTTTACCTCACCCACAGGAAGCGGGTGCATAGGCCTCGAAGTGCGTCGGGTTTCTTCTATCTGTTCCGTGGGGCCTGTAGACAAAAGTGCTGCAGGCGGTCGGTCGGGAAGAGATGCAGTGGATCCAAGAGTGGATCGGAGATGTTGAAGACCTGTAAGCAGAGGGGACAGTGTTCACAGTCACTAGCCAGTGACCAGCGTGGCACCAGGTGGGTACCAGGCGATGTCGGGTGCAAACAGGTGATGAGGGGTAGCTTGTCTCCGCAGCCACGTGGTCCCTGAAGGTCGACGACGTCCAGGAGTCGGCTCACGAGCTGTCCCACGCAGGCTCTCGCTGTCGGCGGTGTCGGCGACTTGATCGAAGCAAACAAGCCTTGGCAAAAGCAATTGCAGGAGGATTCGGAAATCAGCTGTTGGTTCTGACCAGCAAGGTCAGAGGGATTGCTCCTTTGGAGGGGAGCAAGGGCCAGTCTGGAGCAACCAGACCAGCGGTGTTTGTCGTAGATTTCGTCGCCAAGATGGCCACTAGCCAGCGGGCCAGCAACCGGTTAGGCGCGTCGAGTGGCAAAATGCAGAAGGGCCCCACGCAGATCGTGGAGATGCTGGAGGGCTCACCTTTGGTGCAGATGCTGCTCGAGGGTTGGGCTTCTCAGGACCCAAAGCACAACTTGGAGGGAGCCTCGGTTGTTGCACTGGTCAGCTTGTCGTAGTCGTTCCAAGATGGCTGGCTCCACGTGTCTCGGTGCCTCCACGGGTCTCCTCTTTGCAGGGACTGTGGATCGGGCGGTGAGAGGTCTGGAGGTCCAGGTCTCGTCAGTCTCTGGGCTCGGGCTCCGGCGGGAGGCGGCGGCAAAGCAGACGGTGATTCGCTGGATGGTGCTTGCGTTAGCAAGGTGGTCACTCCCTGACCACAGGGGAGATTTTCTTCAGTCTTCTGTGCAGCAGAATGTCGAAGTTCCCGTCTTCTTCTTAGTTTCAAGTTGATTCCAGGATGTCTGAAGTCTTAGGACACAGCTCCTACCTTTAAGCGGATTCTAGGGGCCGGACTACCTGCTAGGTCCCTCCCTATGGGTGGGACCAGGAAGGGGGGTGGTTACACCCCCAATCCTTTGTCCAGCTCGCCCCAGGCCCGGGACTGGTGTGCCCCAGGACCGGTTTGAACTGGCATATGCACCGAGGCTCCTTGTGAGCCACAGGCATGTCTGGTTTCTTTCAAGCCCTACCTGACCAATACACAAAATCCTGTCTGGGGTGGTGCACGCACCTCCCCTGGCAGGAAACCCTTTGTCCACACCTCCCAAGCTGGAAGGACTCCCAGCAGCAGGAGGGCAGACTTGTGTCTGTGGTGGCAGCATCCATTTTGTGGAGCTGAGGCTATGTCTGATTTTACCCGGGTTTCAGGTACTGTACATGTCGTGTCCCTCTAGAAGGGTGGAATGCTAACCCCGTCGCCAGAATTGGCGAGGGGTTAGTATTCCAATTCGTATGACACCTTACTCGACATGTTTTGATAAAGCCAAACCAAAGATAGCATTTAACCGCGAGGTTCATAATGCACTTAAGAGTATATGGTATGACGATATCTGGAAACAGTAGAAGGAAGTTGTTCCGACCACTGCAGACAGGCTCAGCTCATGCCAGAGCACCATCTCACATGGAACCAAGCACTCTGCCTTCAGGATTGTTAAGGCCTGCCATAGGAGTGACTTATAGGTTACCAGGTGTCCCATTTAAGGTTAGGTATAGGTATACTACACCTAAGTAAGAGGTGATTACACCAACTTACCCCAGCTGAGTGATCAGCCAGTTGTGTCAAATTGTTAGGCCAAGCCTGGGGTGGCATAATACATGCTGCAGCCCTTGGCAGGCCTTGGGTACACCAATGCCCTGGGTACCTAGTGTACACTGGTACAGGGGCTGACAGGGTGATCCAACCAATTGGGTATGTACCTAGGGTACATGGAGTCCATTTTACAGAGAGAGCAGATAGCCTGAGAGCCTGAATGGCAGGATCTCAGGCCAACTAAGTCGAAAAACCAGCTAGACACTAGGCAAAAATTTGGGGGTAACCATAGTCAGATATCCACCTTCCTACAGCTTTCATCCAGTTAGCAGCTTCAGTCATGCTGTCGTTGAACTCTCTTCTTGTGTTGAGTGTCTCACCCGAAACGGAGAGTATGAGTTATGTGACATCTGCGTAGGAGAAGATATTGATGTTGTGTGTGCAGATGATATTGGAAGAGGAATCTTGTATGGGTTGAAGAGGGTGGGGCTGGCCAATGAACGTTGAGGTACTCCACAGATGAGTTTACGGGCATCTAAGGTGCCAGGCTGAAAGCTTGCGTTCTATCCATTATGAAAGAGCAGATCCAGTGGCGAGTGGGTCCTTGGATGCCAATCTGATGTAGGAACCTGATTAGGATGGGATGTGAGGCCATGTCAAAGACCTCAGAGAGGTCCAGGAGAATGAGGGCAGTGTTTCCCCTGTCAAGGATCATTTAGATGTTGTCTGTGCTGATAATGAGAGCTGTTTTTCTACTGTGGTTGGGCCTGACTCCAGACTGCATGATGTTGAGGAGCTGGTGGCTGCTGAGGTGGTCGGTGAGGCATCAGTTAATTCGTTTCTCAAATCCTTTTGCAGAGTATGGTAGGAAAGAGATGGGTTTGTAGTTGGAAAGCGTGGCAGGGTCAGTGAATCATTTCTTGAGCAGTGACATGACGCTGGCATGTTTCCAGGGGTCAGGAAATGTGGTGAATTGATGGAAGCATTGAAGATGGGAGTTAGTGCTTCATTCATCTTTGGCAGCCTGACCTGCTTGCTGGCAGAAGTGTACTGTTGTGGATTTATCTGCACAGGATCTCTGGAATATAGCTGAGGAATAAATATTTGGTCTTTTCAGCTTGGGGGAAAGCCTGTGAAGATGCAATCAGGCTATGAAGTGATCCAATACCAATCAAACTGGAGCCTCAGATACAGAGCTCATCAGCAAAGACTGCTGGGCCCTTTGCTGGGACTGTGGATGACCTATTTGAGATTTACATGTTGTTTATTTGTGGTTGAAGTCAGTCTATCAATGGCAATAAAGACACCTCTTTCGTTTGAGACCATTATCACAATGTGGCTAACACCAACAAGGCTTGGTATACTTGCTGCTAAAGTCTTGACAGTCACTAACTGTAGGAAAGGGGATTATTATTTGGGGTGGGCAACTGCCCACCTCAAGGAAGAATAACACTCTTGTGAGGGTGAACCTTCGAAGTCGCTGAATTAACCTGAGCTCAATCCCTTGGTAAATATGGCACCGAACAGACATGCCTAGCTTAGGGCAATATGTAAAGTATTTATGCAATAACAAAACAGTAATAAAGTCAAAGCACCACACAATAAAAATCACAAACTGATTTTGAAAAATAGAGTAAAATGCAATCAACAAAATGACAAGAAAACATCAAAAATCCAATAAGAGGAACTAGAGACATTTAATGATTTAAGTGAAAAAAGTGCCAAAGGGCACTAAGCGCCAATGGTAGTCAATGTTAGCGATAGATCGGGGACCTAGGTGCCATTCGTTGCTGACCGTGATAGAGCCCTGGTCAGGTTCACCAAGTGAGTTGGTCCCAGTGAAGGTCTGGAAGTCAGAAAGTTCAGAAAAGTGTCTAAGTCCCACTTTAGAAAGGGACGTTGTCACTTTTTTCAAGAAAAAAACATTGACATTTCTTCTAAGTCCCAATGCATGCTGGTACTTTTACTACTTTTTTAGATGAAAAATCTGCCCTGATCGAGATGCTGCGGTAAGTGTAGCTTCTGCCTTGGAACCGGAGACCGTATACCTGAAGCCGGTTGGTTCTACTGGTGCTTTGGAGATTTGGAGTCTTCTTGCTTCTAATGTTTTTAAGTCCCAGCACAGAAATGAACTTTGTCACTTTTACAATGGCACAAACATTTTTGAGCAACCCACCATGACCCCTGGCAACACAGATCAGTTGAAATGTTCTGACCAAAACCAGAGGGTCTATATTTTAAGGCCTCTAGCATAGATGTTTCACCCTGAAGCAATAGCTATTCAGAGTTCAATCGCAATAGCCTATGGTGACTCTTGTCCACACCTTCCAGGTCATCAAGATATCTTACTTATTTTGCAATAAATGATTAGCCCTAGAGAATTGAAACTACCACTATTCTTCTCAATGTTTACTGTTCTATTGTTTTAAGGTGCTTATTAAAGTGTTACTCCTTTTGAAGTAGTAATCCTACATGCATTGCATCCTAATTATGGGTGTGTGAAAATTGCGTAATTCGATGTAGCGTAATTATGTGAAATTACCGCAAAATTACATGAAATTAAACGTTATTATGCAAAATGTATCTCACACTCAAAGAAGTACACACGCGTACCGTTCGGGTGCAAATTAAACCCAAAAATGTAATTTCAAGTTGATTTCTGGTCGCTCATTTTCAATACACTTACAAATTACCTGAACAATTTGCTCATGTAAAATTTACCTGAAATGTTTGTTGATCTCCCATGTTAAAGGAGCTGCTTCTTGCATTCAGACACTGCAGCTCACATTCTCTTTGTAGTCACAACAGTCCCCTTGGGTAAAAATGACCCGAACTGTACATCTTGCATTAGAATTTCCTCTTGAAATTATGTGATGTGGCATAATAACATAATCTTGGTAATTTCCGGTAAATTTAGTTATGTGAAATTACCAAACTTCCACCAATTCTGGCAGCATAAGTAAAATTTCACTCAGGCCTAATTTGAATGTATCGGCGTACCTTCACCCACCTTCTTCAGGCTAGGCCTTCACTGGTCGAAAAAATGAACCAGCAGAGGCATCAATCAATCAATCAATCAATCAATCAATCAATCAATCAATCAATCAGGGGTTTATATAGCGCGCTACTCACCCGTGATGGTCTCAAGGCACTGTAGGGGTGGGGGGGGGGAGGTGTGCAGCTCGTGATCAGTCTAAGAGCCAGGTCTTGAGGTCCTTCCTGAACGTGTGCAGGCATGAAGGTCTTCTATGTTTATCAGTCTGTCTCAAATCGACCCACGTCCCATTCGGTTGGTAAAACATATAAACTCACCTTCAAGTATGGTCCTTATGACTTCAGGATTATGAAAAAGCTTAAGAATCCAGAGCCAGATAATTAGAAGTAAATGTTAATGGAAAGCGTAAGTCTAAACCTCAGGAAGGGGACCATGATGGTCAGGCCAGCCATGAGTGCACAGGGGTGAATTGATGGAGTGTGTGCCCAAGTAAACCTTTCCTTTGTGCTTTTTCCAAGCCAGATGGGTAGCTTGCTATGGCCTGATAGAATGAGTGACATAATGTTTCCCTGTAAGTACTGCAGTGTTGGTTTTCACATTGTGAAAACAAGATTTCTGGAGAATTCATTTCAGGACTTTGTAATTTTCACATTGTAAATCTTCAAGCACAATACTGCCTGGGTAAGATGTAGTCTGATGTCCTTTATCCTGGGGTGACTAGGGAGTCTTCCTTCACCGTCTACTGACATCATTTTCTAGGGCTATGCAGATTATCTACCAACAGTGGCCCAATGTTCTCCAGGAGAGCCAACACAGTAGGCAGAACTAGAGTTCAGGATAATGGTAGTGTTACAAGGATTACCTCATGTATTCCATGGAGAGACAATACCCTGTGTCCCTGTAAACAAACCCATGAAAGACCACCATGTCAGTCGTTGTGTCAGGTTTTTGCACCCTGTCAAGCTACAGTAAACAGCCTATTCTATTGGTCCGCTCATATGCAGCATGACAATTCTCCAGGGTACTCAGCTTTGATCTTAGACATCTATGAAAACAATCTCACTAATGCAGGTGAATATTAGCCATCATTATGCTTTCAAAGTAGCTGACATAAGAACCTGGCCCAGGGACTGTATCCTGCCCATAACGCCCTCGTGGATGCCCTTTGTTAATGCACTAAAGTAGGATGTGTAGGAAAGCACTACTTTACCTCACACTCTTCAAAACAAATAAACACCTAGCTTGGAATCAGTCCACTTAGTTCAGACCACCTTTCAGAGCTGCATGCATGTCATGAAACTATTCCCACTTAAGAACACACACTCCTTCCACACACTTCCAACCACTCATGAAGGCTCTCACCTGCAGCTAACTGTACAAGATTGAGCACTCCGCAGTGACACAAATAGTAGCAGTGCACTGAACCAATGTCAAACAGCAATGACTGGTCTGATTCCAAGGATTAATTAGGGAATTGGGAACATGGAATCTAATAGACACTCCACATCTCTAACAAGGACTCTGCCAGAATGAAACCTCACGCCACATCTAGTCCTCCTGCATAGGTCTACGGAGCAATCAAACTGTAGGGTATTCACCATAATGAGTTGTAAACTGGAAGCTGAAGAGTTTGCGTTACACCCCCGAGAGTGATGTCCTATCAGACATCACCCGGGAGGGGCCCGCCACCCCCCAAGGCATGAGAAGGCCCATGGACTTCTAGGTCTTGAACAGGGAAGCATGAGGCTGACATGACATAGTAGTCGGTTATCTGGGCCATGGTTGAGATACGGACCAGGCTACCAGCTGTTGGCATGGATCAGCAGGTAACCATATCAGGGCTTTATGCTGGTATCACCACTGGGAATGGGAAGGGCATTTAGAGTGGCCTGTGGTGAAGCATATAGATAGGAGCTTAGACCTAAACTCTATATGCTGAGTGTTAAGGTGAGGAAAGTAAAGCCTCAAGGCAGCACTCATATCTGTGGCAAATCACATGGCGTGGGGCTGGGTAGAGAAGCAGGCCCTGTGAAATCGCCCATTGCACTGTACAGCAACACTAGTTAACCAAAACATTGGTACAAGGGATGCACAAGTGCACCTTTCTCGTACCAGCACAGGTGTACCCGCTCCTGTAGCTCCTGTAGAGACATGGGGTTAACCACTGCGTTATGGTCCAGATGGTCACTGAGGGGAATTAGAAGCGCATCAGAGTGCTACGAAAGGTAATCAGACCACACAAACCAAGTCAATTCACAAGGCATGGAGGGTCACAGATAGTTAATAAATGTTGCAGTCATGAAATATGTAGGATAATCAGAAACAGGTAGAAGCCAGGGGTGCATTTCCTACATATTAAAAACTCTCACAGATATTTGCCCACATTGATTTCCGGCGAAGAGCAGCCATAGGGAGCAGTGAATAAGACTCGGGTTGGTGAATTTAATTTTCTCATCTTTAAAGGCATTCCTTTGGGAACTGCCATCAGTGAGCACTGGCCTTTCCCTACTGTCATTCATTATGGGGCGCATATGTAATACTAAAACATGCAGGGTCAAGTGAGCTGGGAGGGGTCCATCCATCGTCGGAGCCAGTGATATATACCTCTGGTAGCTCATGCGCCGGTGGACCTGAAACATTTTCAAAGCTTTTCAATGAGTGTCTGAAGAACGTTTAAGTGCACCGCTGATTGTGCATACCTACAGTATAGATAATTATAACCAAATGCAGAGCTGGATGATGAAAAATGTAATTCAAATCCATGTTAGGAATTGCATTTTGAATAATGTACCTCAAGGTAATGTTTGGAAATATCACCCAGATACAAGCATAATTCAGAATAGAGGCTAGACATGTGACCAGAGTGAGCAAATATTGCTTCATTTCAATCAGTCAGAGTTGGTATAGCGCAACTACTCACTCGTGAGGGTCTCAAGGCACTGAGAGGGGTGGGGGGCAGCTCCGTTGAGTGCTAAGGTCATCTGAAGAGCCAGGTCTTGAGGTCCTTCCTGAACTGGGGCAATGTGGGAGCTTGTCAAAGGTGGAGGGGTAGGTCGTTCCAGGCCTTGGTTGTGAGGTAGGAGAAGGATTTTCCTCCCGTTCTGGTCTTGTAGATGCGTGGGCCAGAGAGGAATTGGCTGATCGGAGGTGTCTTTTGGGTGCGTGGAAGGAGAATCTGTTCTTCAGTTATGTGGGTCTAGTGTTGTGACGGGCCTTGTATGTGTGGGTGAGGAGTTTGAAGGTCATTCTTCTTTCGACTGAGAACCAGTGGAGCTCACGGAGGTGTTAGGTGAAGTGATTGCGATGGGGGATGTCGCCGATCAGTCTGGCTGTGGCAGTCTGGAGTTTGGGAGGGAGTTTCTTGTTGATTACGGCATAGAGAGCGTTGCCATTCTCCAGTCTGCTGCTGATGAGAGCGTGCATGACAGTTTTTCTGTATTCGGACGGGATCCATCTGAAAGTCTTTCGAAGCATGGGGAGGATGTTGAAGCAGCTTGAGAATACGGCATTGATCTGGTGGTTCATTGTGAGCGATGAGTAAAGTATGAAGGCGAGGTTTTGTGAGTGGTCCATCGGGGTGGGGGGATTTCCAAGGGCGGGGGCCACCAGGAGTCATTTAAAGAAGAAAGGTGCTTTTGTATTTTTATAAACTTGTAACCCGACACAAGCATGAACTTGAGATTCGCCCTTACATGAAGTCGTCCTTATACTGGGTTAGGCAACAGTTATTTTCTAGGCCAGACTCATTTGTTGGGCTTTCAGAACCAGTTTCCTGACATAAACGTTGCGGTATGTGCTGTCCTCTATATGCAGCTGCTGTAAACATGAGCCTGTGGTGAAACGGAATGAAACATCACGTATATCTGGTAATGTTTGTTAAATCTCAAGCAGAAAAGGGTTCATTTGACTTCACAGAACATGCAGACACTTTGCGAGAGTCCGACTTACCATGAACTAGTTAAAAGCCAGTTTATATCCACAGCTTGGCACACACTGACTCTTAATTATGCAGCACAGACACACAGGTGTATTAATGAGGTGGTCAGACGTTTGTTTGTATACGTGTATTCATGTGGCATTTCTATATCCCGAACCTAACCAAAAGATAGCGGTCGCTGTATATGGTCAAAGCCCAGCATTAAGTCAACAAGTGATAATAGAGGCAGATGGATTGCTCATGCATTGTAATGTAGTATTTAGAGAGACATGTCCTCAATTCCTTCTAAACTGGAGCAGGGTTGGCGAGGTCCCGATGGACACAGGGTTGTTTTTTCATATCCCAGTAGCTACATGGAAAACGTCTGCTACCTTGTTTCTTTTCATTTTACACTTCTTAGTTTGTATTCTGATGGTGCCCTTGCTGTGGCTGTGCCAAGGACCACCAGAGACGGTGAGCTGGTATGCAAGATATGCAAGGATGCTGATCGCGATAACTTTGTCAATTCAGACGTACCCTTCATACACAAAAAGGAAGAACATTTGGGGTATTTTTTAAACCAACCAGGGGGAATAAGTCATAAAAAAATCACAATGCCTTCAACTTTACATTCATAAAGGGACAATGTAGTCTGGAATGTGTGGAGATAAGTTAATCAGGGCTGTCTGTAGTATTGCCTTACCCACTGAAGTAGACAGCATACTTTTAGGCTGATTAACCACACAACCAATGATGGAAGGAATGCTTGCAAACAGTGTAACCACCGGCAAGCGCTCGGGACACATTCCAACCCACTGTTTTACCCACCATTCCACTTAAGATTAGACTCAGTTATATTGAAATTATTCTTGGACTTACTCTAGTGGGAACAGTTCGGCCTGTCTCTGAACCAGAACACAAGCAACCCAAGACCACTTTTAGTCAAGTTGGACCTCTTCAGTTGGGTGCAGCTTGGTTCGAGCCATTGATGATAGGCCAAATCCAAGTGTTGAATCTGGGCACGCAAAGGCAAATGCTTTTTATTTTTGAATAATAGCAGTTTCATCAGATGCTGTTCCATTATAAAGGTTTAGCTGCATGTGGGCATATAGAATATTCTATTGATGCTACATGCTCTAAACAGTCTTTTAAATGTTAGGAATACACTTTCCGTGAAATTTCCCGGTGAAGTGCTTGCAAAGATTCTCCTCTAGGTTTACTGGACAGCAGGCCAGTAGCCTTAGTGACGACGCTGGTGACAAACTTTTTTTCTTTTAAAGAATTTTTTTATTGTGATTTGTACAGGTTCAGAAACACACAGTACAATACAATTGTGGCAATATTTACATATCTCAAATAATTGTGGGTAAGAGATGAACACTCAAAGAAATAATACAATCCAAGGGATAAATTGTTCAGAACTGAAATCTTGCGTTAAGCTGCTGACAAACGTAATAAAATATCCACAGCCCAGCAAAACTGCAGACAAGCGGTGAAATTTTCTTTTGCCGCAGAATCGGTTTGGTGTCAGAGGTGTAGCTTGGTCGGTAGAAGGAGTAGGTGTGAGCTTCAGATTTTCTGACGATCATTCTGGCATATCATGTTAATCATTATATGAAAGGCAGCACATGAGGGTGACTGAAGGGCCAGGGGAAAGAGAAAGGAGTGCAGATTGTGAGAGGTACTGAAAACAAAGTATTTTGTAAAATAACCATGTATTAAGGTCTTAAAAACAGAGATGAAAGTGTATGGTTTTTTTTTGGTTTGAGTGAGTATTTAAAAGTCCCAGGTGAACCCCGGCAGACGCCTTACCATGCCCCACTAAAAGCTCCTGTGCCCAACTCTTTATCAAAAAATACATTTATTAGGAGGTGTTACACCCCAAACACCCCTCTGTAGATACGCCCCTGTTTGGGGTGGAGTCACTCTCTTTCCAAATGTCTTTCCTAGGCTTTTCCCCAAAAGCAGCCTTTGTTTAGTGGTGCTCCTCACAGCAGAATGGTCTCTCAACAGCAACACCCAGGGCAGGAGCCCAATGGAAAGCATTGCCTAATGGGTCGCCTTCACCTTGCAAAGAGAATTTTTAGTCCCACCCCTCACTCCCACCAATTAGCAAAATGCAGTGCTTTGGAAATAAGCAGCCCCTTACTAACAAAGTCTTCACTGAATTTCTAAAGGGAACCCACTCACCATCCTTCTCACCTCAGGGTCTGGATCTCCACCCTACAGCTATGGAAATGCAGACAACATGTTTCCAATATCCGGGGGAGTGGCCCTCATCCCCCATGGCTTGTAATATGTTAAACTGAGGGGGTCAAAAACTGGATCCCTCTTTGCTTTGTAAATGATAATATCAGCAAAACATGAGGATTAACATGAGAAGACATCTACTTGGGCACTTGCAGAGTCTCCTTTTCATTGCTTTATTTATTCTCTATATTTGTTCAGATTGATATGATCTTGTAATTATTGCTTCCCTGGAGTATAGCCTAAAACTCTTGTGATTTCCCTCAATATGTGTCCAACCGTTAGTTTATGCTTCCAACCTGTGAGATGCTGGGTTGTTCATACTGGGGCTGAACTATAGTACCCTCAGAGTGAACAGACTGTTCATCTGATTCTAATGCCATCAAAAGTATCCAATATAGCACTATCAGGGTGCCTGACGCACAGTGCAGGGATCAACAAGGGAGCATCATAGGTGCCCCCTTGGCCCCCAACCGGAGGCCGCAAACAGAAGGGGGCCCTGCTAAGGGCCCCCAAATTCGCTCTATGACAGGCTTTCTATGTCGGAAAGCCCAGCATGGAAAGCCTGCCAGACACAGAGCATCGTAATGCCGACTTGCCCTATTGGAATCCAGATAGAATGGCTTGCCGGTTTCGCTTCCGACCACCTAAATTGTAATTAGGCGGTCGGAAGTGAAATCGACAATCTCGTCAGAAAGCCTAAGGTCAGAGGCTTTCTAACCGAGATCGTAATTAGCCCCATAGTATTCCTCTGGTGGATGAACGAGAGAGATATCTACCATGTTGGGACTGGTGGTTGCTGTGAATGGACCACTGTCTTACTAGCAAATGGGTTCCAAAAGGCCTGATTTGTCACCAGATGGCATCTAGTTTTACCACAACAATCACCTATACATGGTGTGGCCCTGACAGTATAATGAGCAAGAAATTCCTCCTCCGATGGTGTGTCCACTTCAATGGTCTTTGTAATGGATGAAGCACACAGTCTACAGTGATGCACATTTGATACAATGTGGTGTGTAATTGATATAACAGACACTCAAGGGGGGGGCATCCTCTCTACAATGATATGGACTACCCAGCGTTTCTTGGGGTGCCACTGTCAGTACAATAAAGCATGCACTGCACTAGGCAATGTGTCTAAGTGGTGGCACTCTCTCTTTAATGACCCGCAAATTGGATGTGGCTCTCAGTCTTATACACTGCGGCCAGTGTGTGTGCACGTTGTCTTCTGGTGTTAGTCCTCCCTTTGAGGAGCTCCATCGATCAGGAGGCTGAAGTCAGTACATCAACATGAGCAGGTTGCCCTTGATTTTCCAGGTGGTTGGTTTCGTCTCACGCCAGAGCATCCTGCCATGTCTGTCAGACCCACACTTCCAGGCGCTCAGTGGTTTGACAAACACATTGCTGCGTCGCAACTGTAGGAGCGTAGCGAGCAATGAGTGTGGGCAAAAGTGTGTGTTTAGGAGCACAGTGGGAGGCGTGTTTACAGTCGCCTTGTGTGCGCTGTGACGTCTGTGTACTCTGGGGGCACTAGTTATTATTTCTTCATAAGAGGTACTCCATTTTTCTTTTCTTTCTCTTAACTCACGATCCCCATTTTATCCTTTCAAGTAGCTGAAGTTCTCCTTCCTTTCTCAAATATGTGCTTCCTTGCACCATATACCCCAGGGTGTGATACCCTTTGAGACATTACCCGGGAGGGCCCTCCACCTCCCAAGGCATGAGAAGGCCCATGGACTTCTAGGGTGATAAACAAGGAAGAATGGCGCTGACATGACCTGGTAGTCACTTATATGGACCAGCGCTTCCATGGTTGAGATAAGGACCAGGCTACCAGCTGTTGGGATGGATTAATACATAACCATATCAGTGCTTTATGCTGGTATCACCACCTGGAATGGGAAGGGCATATAGAGTGGCCTGTGATGAAGTATCTAGATGGGAGCTTAGATCTAAGCTCTATAGGCCGAGTGTCAAAGTGAAGAAGGTAAAACGTCAAGGCAGCACTGATCTCTGTTGCGCCTCACATGATAAACATGGAGTTGGGGAGAGAAGCAGGCCCTGTGAAATCGCCCATTGCACTGCACAGCAGGACTAGCTAACCAAAACATTGGTACAAGGGACGCACAAATGCGCCTTTCTTGTACCAGCAAAAGGTGCATGCCCTCCTGTAGTTTTATTTCATTTACGCCAGATAACGGCCGACAGTAGCGTACCAGCAAGCTTAAAAGATTTTACTACTGTATATTTCTATGCGTAGAATTAAAAAGTAGTAAACCCTATGCAGGGGCGGTAGTGACTGATCAAAATGTGGCTTGACTTGTAAGTTTGTGAGCACCCTAAGACTTATGCGTTTGCGGCCATTTACAAACACTTATCTGCCACTTTCCCACGCTGGAAATAGTTGGAGTTTTACTCATATATTACATTCTGCTGGGGGTACCACCATTTTGCATTACACCACTGCCCCCAAAGCACATGCTTTGTGCACCTTGGGGGAAGGCAGCAGCAACCTAAAGTATGTGCGTCGTGCACATGGGACACTGCAGGAGCCGGCTGGAGCCCAAAGTACGAGCTTCGTGCACCTTGGACACTGCAGTAGGTGGCTGGACCCCAAAGTACGAGCTTCGTGCACCTTGGACACACTGCAGTAGGTAGCTGGACCCCAAAGTACGTGCTTCGTGCACCTTGGACAATGCAGTAGGTGGCTGGACCCCAAAGTACGAGCTTCGTGCACCTTGGACACTGCAGTAGGTGGCTGGATCCTAAAGTACGTGCTTCGTGCACCTTGGACAATGCAGTAGGTGGCTGGACCCCAAAGTACGAGCTTCGTGCACCTTGGACACTGCAGTAGGTGGCTGGACCCTAAAGTACGTGCTTCGTGCACCGTGGACACTGCAAGGGGCAGCTGGACCCCAACGTATGTGCTTCGTGCACCTTGGACACTGCAGGAGGCAGATGGATTGAAAGACATGCCTTCTGCTCCATGGATATCGTGGGATGAAGCTGGATCAAACAGCTCATATATAGCAGACGCACCTTGGCCAAGTGGGCTTGGCCACGTCGTTCGGACACAATGAGGAGCGACTCGATGCCCCGGTCTCATCTGCCTTGACATGCACGTGCCCGGCGGCGGAACCGCGCGGCAGGATTTATCGGCATTTCCATTAGCATTAAGCTCGCCGCTCGCGCTGTAGTACAGTAATGCCTGCCTGTTCATAATGAGTAACGCAGAGAGGCGGCCCCCTCCCCCGGCCCGCATCTCCAGCCCTCTATTGATTCCTGTCGGCATCACTCCCGATGACAGCTCGGCGTGGCTCCAGCTGCTAATGGGATGACGAGAGGCTCGCGCCAAAGCGCGGCATGCGGAGGAGTGGGGCTTTCCCGCCTTCAGGGAGCCTTGTTTGTTTCCTCATTTTGCAGCTACTGCGAAGGAAATAATAACCATAATTACATGTTTTACTTAAAAGCACGGCGGATGTGGATGGGAAATTACACTCACTTCCTCCAGTGTCAATATTATTATCTCTATGTAAGGGTTGAAACAAGTGAGCGAAGGCAGGCGTGGGGTCTAAAATCACATCAGGTGTCAGGGAAGAGCTGAATGCCCAGCGCGAGAAGGCCAAACTGCTGCACTGGAGCTGCCCCCGCTGTTTGTAAGACCCCAGCCTTTGAGGACAGTTGTGCCATGCAGGGTACTTGTCTAGCATTGAAGGGTGCAATTATAGATCACTTGAAAGCCCTCTGGGGAACAGGTGCGGAATTTAGGGGAGATAGAATCGGCTTGCTGATGAAGAAAGAGTGAGTGAGCTATTCATGTCTACAATTAGTCAACAACTTTTGTTTTTCTGAAAAAAAATCATTAAAAAAACATAAGTATTGTTGGACTTGGCCCTTTTTGCAGGGTCATCCCTGAAATTTTTACCTTCCTCCGGTATTTTTTCTGACTTGTTGTTGGCTGTTCTATGACTCTGGGCACTTTGCCACTGCTGACCAGTGCTAAAGTGCATATGCTCTCCCTACTGTAAAATGTATATGTTGGTAGGATTCCATGATTGGCTTATTTCGTTTACTGTCAGACTCCAGTAAAGTGCACCAGGAGTGCCCAGGGCTTGTAAATACAAATGCTGCTGGTGGGCTTGCAGCACTGGTTGTGCCACCCACAGAAGCGGCCTAGTAAAATGTGTCTAAGGTCTGCCATTGCAGAACCTGCGTGCAGTCTGGTACTGTCATGCTGACTGGGCAAGTGCACCCACTTCCCAGTCCCTAAACCTTCCCTTAACTTCATATTAGTCACCCCTATGGTAGGCCCAAGGGCAGGGCGCATTGTAAGCATAAGGTAGGACAAGCCCTGATGTGTGTGGCATGTCCTAATAGTGAATTACAGCCATTTTCGTTTTTCACTATTGTAGGGCTACCTGTTCTCCATAGGCCAGAATGGGCTGTTAGAATTGTTACATCCTATGATCTAACAGACACAGGGAACATGGTAGAAAATCGAGTTTAGTATGCCTGAACTCAGAATAATAAAATACATCTTTTAGTAAAGTTTATTTTAATATTCTGTGTTTGCAAATACCACTTTTAGAAAGTTGGTATTTGCTGGCCTAACCATTTCAGCCCGCCTCTGCTATGATGTGTATCTGTCTCTCTGGTTTGTGTGAGTGACAGGGCTGGGGAAACCCAGAGGGGCAGGGCTAGGTAGCCTGGTGGTGAATAGAGAGATTGACATCCAGATAGGTGGGAGGAGTGCACCTGGACTCTGAATAGGGCTGTGCTCTGCCACCACAATGCTGGCTCCACCTCCTGTGGAGCGGCTGATGTCTCTGCCCTGCACCCTGAATAGAAAGGCAGAGTCATGTCAACAAAGTGCTCAAGAACTGGTTTGGACTGGGCAAAGGCCTCTCTACCCCAGAGGAACAAAGGAATTAGGGGTATAAGTATTGGGACCCTGCTCCCAAGAAATTAGATCCTGCTTGACAAGAAGAACCTCTGCCTGAGGAGAAGGAACTGGGAAAGCTGTAAGGAGGAGTACTGTCCCTGACCTGGGGGATTGGCCTGCAGTGCTTGCCTTGCTGCTGAAAGGAGAGGAGAAAAGACTACAAAGACTTTAATTCAACTTGTGCTTAAAAGATCTCCAAGGGCTTGTGCTGAGCTTGCCCCCTGAACGAAATCCCAGGACCAGTGGACTTCACCCCCCAGCTCCCCAGAGTCTTTTGGAAGTGCCTGCTGCTGTTGTTGGGCCTTCTGAGGGACTGCGTGTCGCAAGGAGCTGGAAGCGCGACTCAAGAAGGAGAAGCGTGTTTCCGTCGGAGCTGTTGTCGTCGCATCTCGCAAAGGGTGTCGCCGCTGCAGCATCACATCGAGCGGAAGCGTCTCGCATCATTCCGGAAGTGTCTCGCAACGCCGAAGAAGCGTGTCGCCATCGTAGCTGACGCATTGCACCGCATCAAGAGAAGAGTCTCGTATCGAGGAAGAAGCGTGTCGCCATCGCAGCCATCGTAGTTGTCGCATTGCACCGCATCAAGAAAAGCGCCTCGCATCCACGGAGAAGCGTGCCGCCGTCGGAGCTGCTGTCGTCGCATCGCGTAAAGGGGTGACGCCGCTGCAGCATCGCATCGAGCGGAAGCGTCTCGCAAACGTCGGAGAAGAGTGCCGCTGCCAAGGCCGCTGTCGTCGCATCGCGTAAAGGGGTGACGCCGCTGCAGCCGACGCATCGAGACGAGTCTTCTCGCAACATTGGAGAAGCGTAACGCATCTGGAAGATCTTCACGTCTTTATTTCTTTGCACCAAAAACTTCATCGCATCAGCATCGTTGCAACACTTTTGTTGCCCTGCGTGTCGCATCTAAGGTACATTGACTTAACGTGTCGCATTTAAGAACTTAAGAGAACTAAGCAAACTTCTACCATCTAAAGTAACAGTATTGTGTATTTTTGTCGTTTAATGGTCTTGTGGTAACTCTATATAAAGAATCCTTATTTTTAATATAAAAACCTGTGTGGTGTCCATTTGTAGTGTTGTCACTTGGTTACTGTATGTGTTCACAAATGCTTAACCTATAACGCACTGAGATAACCCTTGTCTGCTCGTGCCAAGCTACCTAGAGGGTGAGTAGGGGTTATTTTAGGAGTGTAAGCCCTTACCCTGACTAGAGGAAAGGTTCCCTGCTTGTCACAAGTACCTACCTGTGCCAACCAGAGAACCCGGATTCTAACAAGTACAAACAGGGACTTTCAGTCAGCCCATTGGCCTGGTGTAGTGTCATTTATATTTTACTTCTGCCCACCACAGCAAACAATATGAGGCAAAGGTGAGACCAGTGCAGCCACTGCCTCAGCTTGCTACGAGTGACGGTATTTTGTTTGTGCACAATGTTCATTTCTGCTAACAAAGAGACCGGTAGGCCAACATTTTTTAAAGAACATTTTTACCCTTTTGACCACTTTAATTGTTTTTCTTGTGAGAATCTCGAAGTTCCCAGGATACAGTTCCAGTACTCGGGCCCGCGCTTGCAGTGGGCTGCATCCTATGTGTATGCTGCTGGCTGCTGCAATCTTAGAAATGGCCTCTATAAGCCATTCCAAAATGGACGCCCTTGTGCCGCCATGTCTGATAGGCCATCTTTTGTTTTACTTCATCTTAAACAATACCAAGATAGCCTATAAAAATATGCAATGCATTCTCAAGTGCGCCAAAGCATACAGGTTCATCTTCGAATGTTTAAAAAAAAAAAAACTTTATTACAAAAACCATTACAAGATTTGTCGACCATTTTAAATATTTCTATGATAGAATTTTTCAAGAAATCGTGTCCTACGGAACCAACTAGTGGCAGACACATTAGATCTGCAGCCTAGGTACACTGTGTGAGCAGACTTATTTTCAGGTGACCATGGAGAATGTAGTGCATAAGGTTAAGAAGTCAACTGCCTACAATACATACCCTCAGAACAGTGCACCCCGGGATATGCCTACTATTGTTATCTACAATGTGACTATCACTGGTATAGGAATGTCATCGTCAAATAGCAGGGCTCATACTCTAACCCCAGACACTGCCTTCTTGACTTAAATCTCAATAAACTTAAGTCAAGAAGACAGTGTCTAGCGTTAGAATATGAAGCCTGCAAATTAGGATTAATTTTGATATAATGACAAGTCCAGACTATTGTAACAAGCATTGGCATAGCCAATAGGTCTCGCCTTTGGGACCTTATAAGTGTTTAGCCATGCAACAGTTGCATAACTAAATACTTATAAGGTTCCAAAAGCGAGACCTATTGGCTATGCCAAGCGGCCGCGAAAGTGACTGCGATCGCACATCAAAGCGAAAGTGAAAGTAATCGCGGTAAAAGCAGCGCACGCGCCCGCGCACATGCACTGTAGCTCTAGGCTGTCCTGGTAGCACTTTTTGGAGCCCTCTCAATAAGTCTCGCCCGACCAGCGCATGCGCTGGGTCAGGCGAGACATAAAAAGTGTTGAACAGTTGAAGGCTGCTTACCATCATTTGGTGAGGCAGATTTCAAGCAATTCAGAACCTGACAAAGCTGGATTTCCCACCAAGGTGTGTGTGTGAAGTCGCGCGGTTTTCCTCCACATGACGTATGAGTCATTCTTGGAAATCTAAGAAACACTTGATGTACCCATAGTTCAGCCCAAGGCTTGATTTCGCGTGAAAATCAGACTTCGCCAAGCAATTTCTATGAAAGTATTAATTGTGTTGAGTCATTTATCAGAAACAGCTAAGAAAAAATACACTTGTATTCAAATGCTCATGAGTTACTTTTGAAAATAGTTTTTGAAGAAAAACATAAGCAAGAAATGACCTTGCATACAACATGATTGCAGGTTACCAGCATCAACTAACACTTGCAAGTGAAAACTAGTCAAGTGTGTAGCTGTAGGAAAGCGGGAAACTGTGCAAGCGGCGGGAAGATCTATGATCAGGAACACTATAGGACTATGCTTGTGTAATAAAAACGTAGCTTTTCTTGCCTATTAAATAGTTTGCACAATTCTAATGTAAATCAGCACCAAGTAAGACTGAGGATTGGGACTCATCTGTACAGCCTCCCTTGACCCTAAGTGCACAGCTCCAAGGAGCAGGATGCACCCCCTCTCCTTTGAAGAGACTCAGGGAGGGTAGGGCTTCCTCTCTAGGCAGGCATAGCGGTGAACTGTCAACCTCAACACAGAAGCTCAAGAAGGAGCACTTAACAACATTGTGGCTTTAGAAGAAGTTAGAAATGGAAGAAACCCTAAGCTATGAAAGAAGAGCAAGCATGGCAGCTCAGCTCTGCTAGAGAACTACTGACTGTGCACCCGAGTACTGCTGGGATTGACACTGCTGGATGCTTACTGACTGCACAGCTGCACACTGCTGAGAGTTTACTCTGTTGGAAGATTACAGACTGTACACATGTACACTGCTGGGAAATAACACTGCTGGAGCTTTACAGACTTCACACATGCACACTGCTGGGATTAACACTACTGAAGGTTTACTAACTGTACACCTGCACACTAATGAGGATTAACACTGCTGGATATTTACTCACCTCAAGATCAAGATGCTCTACAACAACCTCGATGCCCAAGACTACGACACCGCCCTAACCCCCACCCCCAACAACGCCATGCAACAGACTCTTCTCACCTGAAGCCCTCTCGCGACAGAAGACATCTTAATGACTATGAAGAGTATTCCAGAGAACCTACTGACCCATGCCCGCGGTACATATTCCACAGGGCCGGCACTGCCATCGCACCGAGCTATGCCAAACTATCAACTGATTCCTCGAGACTGGCACAATCCCCGACAAATGGAAACACGCTGAAGTCAAACCCCCCCTCCCCCCAAAAGAAGCCCTCCACAGACCCAAAGGAGCTAAAGAACTTCAGGCCCATCTGTCTGCTCCCTTTTGCCGTCAAAGTCAGCGAAAATGCCATCAACACCCAGCTAGCACACTTCATAGAAACCAACAGCATCCTAGACACCTCTCAATCCAGATTCCACAGCAACCACAGCACCGAGACGGCCCTCATCCCCACCACTGACAACTTCCATGCCCTCCTTGACCAAGGCCACACGGCAGCCCTCATCCTCCTAGATCTATCAGCAGCTTTCAACACTGTCTCCCACCGCACACTAGCCACTAGGCTCCACGACGCTGGCATCCAAGGAATAGTCTTAGACGGGCTACAATCCTTCCTCTCAGGCAGAACACAGAGAATGAGACTCCCGCCCTTCCTCTCAGAACTGACAGAGATCAGATGCAGAGGATCCTCCCTCAGCCCCACACTCTTCAACGCCTACACGGCCCCCTCGCAACCATCGTCAGAAACCACAGACTCAACATCGTCTCTTACGCCAATGACACCCAACTCATTCTCTCCCTCACCAAGGAACCCAACATCACCAGGCACAATTTCCTAGAAGGGATGAAAGCCGTTGCGACCTGGATGAGCAACAGCTGCCTGAAGCACAACATGGAGAAAACTGAAGTCCTCATCCTTTGCTCCACCCCCTCTGCATGGGACAGCACCTGGTGGCCCCCGGCCCTCGAAACCGCACCCACGCCAAAGGACCACGCACGCAACCTTGGCATCATACTCGACTTCTCCCTCACCATGAAGCGCCGGATCAACGCTGGATCCTCCACATGCTTCAGCGTCCTCTGCATACTTCACAAGATGTTTAAGTGGATCTCCCCCTGACTCTAGGAAAACCATCACCCACACACTCATCACCAGCAGACTACACTACAAAAACGCTCTCTATGCCGGAATCAACAAAAAATTCCTCCGCAAACTCCAGATCGTCCTGAACACCGCAGCCAGACTCATGCTCGACATCCCACGACATGACCACATCACCCAACACCTCTGCGACCTCCACTGGCTCCATGTCGAAAGAAGAATAACCTTCAAACTGCTCACACACACCTACAAAGCTCTCCAGAACATGGACCCCAATACCTCAATGACCGAATCTCCTTCCACGCCCCCAACCGAAACTTCGGCTCAGCCGACCTCGCCTTAGTCACGGTCCCTCATTTTTACAGGACCAGGGCTGGGGAAAGATCCTTCTCCTACCTCGCAGCCAAGACCTGGAACAAACTCCCCCTCCACCTTCTATGAAGCCAGACACTGCACCAATTCAGAAAGGACTTCAAGATCTGGCTCTTCAAAGGACCCCAACTGAGCTGCTCACTCCCTCCTCCCTCAGCGCCTTGAGACCCTCATGGGTGAGTAGTGTGCTCTACAAAACCCTGATTGATTGATTGACTATACACGTTTACTGCTGAAGATTAACTCGGCTGGGGATTTACTGACTGTACGCATGCACACCGCTGTGAATTAACACTGCAGAAGGTTTATTGATTATACCTTAACATAATGCTAAGGATTAACTCTGCTGGAGGTTTACTGACTGTAGCGTTTACTGCTGAGGATTAACACTGCTCGAGGTTTACTGACTGTGCACCTGCATACTACTGAGGATTAACACTGCTGAAGGTTTACTGACTGTACCCCTGCACACTACTGAGGATTAACACTGCTGGATGCTTACTGACTGCACAGCTGTATACTGCTGAGGATTAACTCTGTTGGAGCTTTGCTGACTGAACACATGTGTAGTGCTGAAGAATAACCCTGCTGGAGCTTTACAGACTGCATGCACACTGCTGGGGATTAACACTGCTGAACATTTACTGACTTCACACCTGCCCACTACTGAGGATTTACCTCTGCTGGAGGTTTACGGACTGTAACGTTTACTCCTGAGGATTAACTAGGCTGGAGGCTTTCTGACTGCACACGTGTACTGCTGAGGACTAACACTGCTGAAGGTTTACTGACTGTACGCCTGCATACTACTATGGATTAAATCTGCTGGATGCTTACTGACTGTACACGTTTACTGCTGACAATGTACTCTGTTGGAGGTTTACTGACTGCACACGTGCACTGCTGAGGATTAACTCTGATCGAAGTCTACTAACTGTACCTATGCGTACAGCTGATGATTACCTCTGCTGGGTACTTACTGACTGCACACTTCCATGTCGCTGAGGATTAACTGTACTGGAGGTTTACTGACTGTACACAGAACATATTTTCAGTACCTGTTGTTTTTAAAACAGGGCTGGAAGAAGGAGCAGTCCCTCTATGTTCAAAAATCACTGCAGATTAAAGTTTAATCCGCAGTAGTTTTGAAACATTGAGGTACTGTTTCATCTTCCCACCCAGTTTAGAGATCACTGCAGTGCATACACTTCAGCGCCCTTACATACTCTGCAGTGAACCTCAGCGCCCTTACATACTCTGCAGTGAACCTCAGCGCCCTTACATACTCTGTAGTAATCACTGCAGAGTATGTAAGGGCACCAAGGGGCATTCACTGCAGAGTTATATGTAGTGGTTTCTAACGTTTAGAAACCACTGCATACCACTCGGCGACAGCATCATTACATACTCTGCAGTAATCAGTGTAAAGTATGTAAGGGGGCCGAGTGGTGTTTGGTAGCACTATTTTCTTAGCATTAAATGCATCCTAGCACCATTTTTGGATGCAAGGGTGTAAATAGCGCCAAATGGCCAATCTGCCCCCTCACGGATTTCCACATGTAATTCTACGGAATTCCGCGGAATCACCTGCCAACTCTGCCCACCCCTAACATTTTTCAGGATTGGCACCTATTTTTCCTCTTCAGATATTTATTGAGAGCAACAGAGGAAACAACATATGGTGAAAGAAAGAGGAAGCAAAAGACAGCAAAACCGTCATGAAAGGAGAAAGCAGGAACCCACAAGAGAGAAATAAAGGGGCAGGGAGTGTCTGGTTCTGGATTAAAGATAACTGAGGTGGATTCAAAACTATGCAGCCTCAGTATTTGGCGTCCTGACATTTGATATCCAACAGGTAGGGTACATTCCTCAGCCTTGGAAACATGCCATGGTCTTGCTTCTCCTTAAGAAACCCAATCTGGACAACTCAAATTGGTCTAATTACAGACCGATCTCCATGCTTCCCATCATGGCCAAAAGCATGGAAAAGCATGTTAACAGACACCTTTCTGCTTTTGTAAAGTTCCATAACTTGCTTCATCCCACACAGTTGGGGTTCAGAGAGGGACACAGCACTGAATTCGCCCTACTAGAAGTCACAGAACATCTCAGGTGGATCCTGGATGATTGTGAGATGCTAGTGCTGATTTTACTAGACTTCAGCGCTGCTTTCGATACTGTGTCACACGCCACACTGTTGGAGAGACCGTTCATCCTAGGTCTACAAGGAACGCTTTATCCTGGATGGCATCTTTCCTGTGTGACCGAACTTTCTAGGTCTCCTCAATGAATGTCTCCTCCTCACAACATGCCCTTAGGCGTTTTTCAAGGGTCAGCCTTAAGTCTGGCCTTATTCACCATATTCATCTGCCCTCAGACTGACCTGGTCAAAAGCTTCAGCCTGCCCTTATTCTTCTATGTGGATGGCACACAAATCATCTTTTCTCTGTCTTCCGCTCAGGACCATAACTCCTAGGCCCTGAATTCCTGTATGCCTGGGGTTGCCTTATAGATGAACACGAATTCTCTGAACCTCAACGGAGAAAAGACTGAGGTACTGGTGCTGGGAAAGAACCCATCCTTATAGGGGCCCACAGCACTGGCATCAAAACCTGGGCACTCTTCCTGCAGCGGCCAAAAAGGTGAAGAACCTTTGCTTCCTGCTGGTCGAGAAGCTGTCTATGAAGCACCAGGTTGCCCAGGTGGCTGCTATTCAAATCCAAAGCCCTGTGCTTTGTGCACAGAGCTAGGGCAGGAGGATATCTCCATGGAAGGGTGAGACCTTATTTACCGGCTTGTGCTTTACGCTCCAATGGTCTCTCCTTATGCATGGTTTCGAGAGTCAAACAGACTCGCATGGGAGGCCAGTCCTTTGCCTACCCGTGCCCTAGGCTCTGGGACGACCTTTCGCTAGCCTTGAAAAGCTGCACCTCACTGACTTCTTTTCAGAAACAGTTGAAGAGGTGGATGTTTGGAGTTAGAGGGATCTGGTTGCACCCTATCCTTCTCCAAACTCCGGGAAACCCCATGTTGGTAACTGCATGCACTATACAAGCGTTAATAATAATAACATTAATAATAATCACCAGCTGCAGGGTTCTGAGCAGAGCTTTGGGCACCAGCACTAATTGTTTTACAAATTGAGCACCGGCTAAATGCAGGGCAATGATTGCACCTTCAGGTCCCTGGTTTGAATCCTGGCAAAAAAGCCATGGGGTAGATGCCAACTGCAAATATCTAAAAGTAATTTGCTGGGCATAAGGTTAAATCACAGCATGGTTAGCTCACACATTGAATCTTTTGAGATGAAAACATTAATCACAAAGTGTTAGCTAGTAATTAATACCCGTCGTTGCTCACAGATAATTCTGGGTAGGTTGTTGGCTATTCAAACGGCAATTATTACCATAAAGTTATTCCTCAACATACATACACACAAGCCATTAATGTGCAATGAGAAGTCTTGGTATTTTCCTTCCATAACTGATGACAGGAAGTGTCATTTCTGACAGATAACACTGCCTTTGTTTTTAAATTATTTTTTTCTATGAAATATTTGTAAAGGACATGGAAAGGTTGATCCCTCTGATATGCCTGATTTTTCTGGTCAGTCTGGTAGCCAGTCTGTGAAGTGAAGCTAGCAAGTGATGCCCCGCTGAGTGTGGAGGAGAGGTGGGCAGTGGTGGCCAGTAAGTTTAGCAGGGAGATGGTAGAGTGCACACATGCACACTCATTCACATCCATGCATTCATACATGTGCACACAAACACATTTAAAACACTCACTCACAAATATTCAAACATGCATACACCAAACATCACAAAACCTAAAACTTACCTTCACTGCAGGTCTCTGGGAGGGAATCCCTTGAGGTCCCAGGAGGGTTGGGACTGCTGCCTATCCTCACTGGTTGACCTAAGGCCTGCCAATGAGGAAAGGCAGCAGTGCCCGCGTCATCACGGAGTGGGATGGAGTCAGTGAGAGACGCTGACCCCCTACTCCAGTCTGTGACAAGGTGTCACTGATTGAGACTCGTCCCTGGGTACTTCCGGGCTTCAAACTGAAACGCCCAGGCTATCAGTGACACTACCCCTCATCACAAGCGGGAGGGCCTAGATGCATTTTTTCCAGACTCAGAAGGTCACGCCCACAGAGCTGTGAAATCCTCAGCTGGGCAAAGTTGAGCTAATTCAACTAGGTGCCTCCACATTTAGCCCATAGCTAGCTCCTCACTGCCTGGCCTGAGCAAGAAGAGAATCTGCCAGACGAGCCTTCTGCCAGCCTGACGGGCATGCTCCTTATCGGGGAAAAGGTGAGGTGCGTGGCCCCACAGCCCATACGGACAGGACACGGCTGGAGCTGGCACAAAGGGTTTGGCAGGATTTTGTTTCTTTCTCTCTGACTTCTCACATCTGCACCCAGCATGGATACTCTAGCAATGACTAATACAACTGACAAAAGGCATTACTGATTATCCTTTAGGTACACATATTAAGGAGACGACTGTGAACCGTGCTCATTTCTATCAGTAGCAGCATTGTTTCTGATTTGCAGTTCAAAGCACTGACTTTAGTGTCTGTATTCTCAAGAGATTAAACACCGAATTATATAATTAAACACTGGTTCGACCCGAGCCACGAATAACACAAATATGGCCACCCTGGGCACGTGGGTGACGCTGATCTGAGGCCTTGAGCACTAGAGTGCAGTTAAGCTATTTATGCTCAGCAGGCATTTGTCAACCATTTGTAAGTTGTAATACTAATAGAATTTTCACCTTGATCAAATCTTTGCCATAATATAATGTGGTCTCTAAACACAGAACTCGGAGGGTGTGCATTATCTGCTTGGGAGTGCAAACAGATCATATGAGGTGTACGAAATGTCTCTTTATCATAATATGACTATAAATGCATTAACATGGATTGGGAAGGGGGTGCTAAAGTGGTAATTGGGAGGAAGTGCTTGCTTTGAGTGCAAAAGGCCACTTGATTTACCATGGTCAAGCAAATTACATAGCCCTTCAGCTGAGCCGGAGCCACAGAAGCTACCCGGTCAACTGGACTACAAAAAGGCTTTAAACCAACCTGAATACCCTAAGTAACACCTACCCCCAACATACCAACCCCAAGACACTTCTGAACTGCACACAACCTTTGAAGTGCCATGAGTAGTTTTGATCTTTGCACCGGAATCCACGGTAACCCTCTTGTCGTGGCTGCCTGCTGATGGACCAGGCTCTCGTCCTTGCCCCACATCTTGGCTCCATGTTATTTGCTATTTCTTATGCCCCTCACCCCCTACTTTTCCCCCAATCACCTTATCAGGTTGCCTTCCTCATCTTGCCCTTCAGTGACAATTTACTGCAATAACAGAACTACAACAATGAAATACCCACTACCAACCCCCACAAACGTGTACCAGGGAGGGTAGCCATCTTAAGCTCGGTGGTGGGTGGAAAGGAAAGTGGCTCACTGCCGTACATGCTGATGCTATTTGGGTTGCGCTACGGCTATTATGTGACCATATCATTCCCTCCCCTTCTTCCCAACCTCCCCAAATGTGGAGAATGCTCCGCTGTCCATGCTCAGGGCCCTGATTGGGAAGGGAATGATCACACTACTTCACTTGCTTTGAGTGCATAAGGCCCCTTTATTTACCACTGGCAAGAAGAGTACCCAACCCTCCAGCTGAGCCAACATGCTACCCTGTCAACTGGGCTAACAAAAGGTTCCAACCACCCGCCCCAAAGTAGCTCCCACTCCCAACATCCCACCCCAAACACTTGTGACTCGCATGCAACATTTGAAATGCCAAGAATCCTTGCAACAAAACCTGCATTAACCATCTTGTCAAGCCTGCCCAATCTTGAACCAGCTCTTCGGCCTTGCCCCAAATCTTGACTCTATTGTGATTTGCTCGTTCTTACACCCCCTGATAATTCCTCCAATCAGCTGAACAGTTTGCCTTCTTCTGCTTGCGCATCAGCAACAATACACCACAATAATAGCACCACAACAATAAAGCACCCACTCCCAACATGTACCAGTGCGGGTGGCGATCTTCAGCTCGGTGGCGGGCGCGAAGTAATGTGCCCTCAGTGCCATTCACACTGATGCACTTCCAAACCCTTTGTATGCCACATGTGGTCAGTTAACACCATCCCAGAATTTCCTTTCTCACCTACCAACTCTTGAAACCCTCCCAGGCAGAAGCTCACACACCGCTGGCCTTCTCCACTATTCCCTCAGGATCCTGACTGAAATCTGGCAGCTTCCCTGGGACACTTTGCCATGCAGTCAGGTCCAGCCATCGAACACACTCTGACGCAGCTCTCCTCTGCATGGGTCATACCCTCATCTCATCTTCATATAAACTCTTCTCTATTTCATCCATGAATTCCAGCACGTTTCCACGTCTCAACCATAACCTCACCTTGTCACTGCCATGCCATCTGGCACCCGATGCTATGAACTCCCTTCAGCTTTGTCGGTACATCTTCCTTGCTTAATCCACCTGCGAATATTCCTCTAGTATATATGCTTTCACAGACCGATGGCCGACAAGTCTTTTGGAACATGAAGACCTCTCTTTGCTGAACTTGGGGCTAACCAAAGGATTATCTCCCAATGTGAATGAGAAAGTGCATCAACCACTCCGTTGTTCAGACCCACAATGTGCTTAGCTCGAAACAAGAGTGTATTCTCCAAGCAATTCTTCGAGAATCTTCAACACTCAAGCATTAAAACAGTCATCCTATTCACCACCTGCAACACTGCTGTATTGTCAGACACAAAGGTCACCCTTCTGTTCCTCAACTCATCAACCCACAAATGCACTGCCAACAGCAACAGAAAAAATTCCAAAAAGGCAATACTGTGGTGCTTGACCTTCCATGATTGGGGCCAGCTTTTTGCACACCAACGACCCTCCCAAAACCCCCACTCCGAAGGCATCCAAAAAAATATCTACGTTCCACGTCATTGGATCCTTTTGCAGCCATATGGCTATCAGTTATAGCCTACCAAAACCACTTTCAAACCAACAAGTCACCCTTCACTAGTGTGGACAAATGAATCTTGTGCTGTGGCTTTACAGCCTCCCACATCACAAAGGCAACGCTTCTACAAAATGCATGCCCTGCGGTCACAACCCTACATGCGAAATTCAAATGACTAAACACCTTCTGCGCCAGTCACAGATCAGACTTCACTCACAGAACTAGCTATTCAATCAATCCATTCAACACCTCCAACTTGTCACTTGGAAGCCGCAACATCACTGACACAGTGTTTAACTCAATTACCAAAAATGTCAGAGTAGTTGTAGATCTCTCTGTCTTTTTGGCTGCCAGTGGCATGCCAAAATAGTCTGCGACCACTGCCAATGTCTTTATCCATCTTGAATACTCTCCCGCTACCCCTGCTCTCCCTACTAGCAAGAAATTGTCCAAACAATGAAGAACGTGCTCTGATGCTGATACTCTGAGAGACACCTGTTCCAGAAAGTAGCTACATTTTTCAAACACGTCGCATTCCCGTGGGCATGCACTTGTCATCAAAATAACCATCCTGGAACTGTATTCCCCAAAAGTGGAAATCATCCAGGTGCACTGTCAGAAAGCAAAAAGCAGACTTAATGTCCGCCTTGCCAAGTTCCGCACCAGCCTCATACCTCTGCACTGTGCTTATGCTGGCACATCACACTTAACACTCTACCTGGTCAATAAAATCATTCAAAGACCATGATAGATGGAGTATCAGCCTGAACTCCCCCGGAGCTTTCTTTGGCACCACCTCTAGCGGGGATACCATCAAGTTCCTCAATGGAGGAATTGGAAATGGCTCCATCATCCTAGCCTGACTCACTTCTTTGCACAGCACCTCCCTCACTAGCTCCTCCATCACTTTGCAGGACTTCAGATTGCCCGTTTGTTGACTCGCTCGGGAACCTGTGCAGGGTATGCGAAAACCAAAATGAAAACCGTTTCACAAGAAAGCCACAATCGCACTTCTCGCATATCTCTTTAACCATGGTGGCATTGCCTCAGATTTGACCAGAGTATCCATCGCACTCCTTTGCTATCCACCGTGCCCCGTCCCGCTGGGGGTCGGTTGTCCCCTGCCTTCCACTGCAGCATGGAGTGCCTGCCACTGCACCTGGAACAGTCACGGTGAAACGTACAGGGGTACTTGGCACTCATAACAGGCTCCCTCATTAAAATTCCAGCAGGCCCCAGTGGGCGTGGGTGGGGCAGTTTGATAATCTGGGTGGGGCGACTCGGAATGGGCTGGTTAGGAATTGGCAGACCAATCGTAGTGTGTGTCATTTGTTCAGCTTTCGTGGGTGTCATGTGCCTTAGCCAGAGCACCTGCTCATTATACTCTACATGATTTCGGCGGTGTGGTGATCTTCCATCCACTGCTTGTCATATCTTAGCCATGCCATGCCACCAAAACTGCTGCTAGCTGGCCTAATGACACACATGTACTTCTATAAGATCACAATCTGTTCCAGGGCTTCACCTATGCCCGTATACAGCAATGCCACATCACTGCAATGTGCTGTGGTTGCAGCCCAAGTGCAGTACCCTACTGGCCGTCCTTCGCAGGGTTATGCAACTTCTTCTCCACCTGTGTTGCGGCATAGCCTGTGCCCCTGCAGAAACAACCACTGCAGTCTGTCTCGCAGTTGACCCCGCTGTTCATCGAACGCTGATGCTCCCCACACTGGCACCTTGCTTTCCCACTTCACCTCTCCGCTGTGCCGCCAAAACCTGTTCTGAAGATTCCTACCATACTTTCTGCAAAATCCCCCACGCTACCAAAAGCACCGGGACCCCTAACAGCCCTGACCCATTCTTCCTATCTGCCGACCCCCCATGAGTCCACCCAGTCATCATCATACTCATATCCTGGTTCCTCTCCCCAGGGGCGCCAGCTGTCTTCTCTCCTTGGTCGTTTGCCACCTTCCCGATGCTGTCCCAGCATGTGCCTCTTGTCCAACTCTCCTGCCCGGGCTACCCTCTCCACTGTCAGAAGGTTCACCTTCAACCTAATTAACTGTTGTCCAGAGCTCATTGCAGGCCTGTGCCATACCCTTCTCCCCTGAAGAGGAGCCCCCATCTCCCCAGGTGCTACTGTCGCCAGCACCATAGAGGTGCCCATCTGTAGTCAAAGCTTCCCATGGCCCATTGTTGCACTCCCGGAATGTCCCACATTAGGCACTGCCAGCTCCATGATCCTTACCATCACCAACATGGGAGCAGCCCTATGCTCCACAGCCTGTACAGACTTTTTTGCCCCTGATTTCTCACCTGTAGCCCTTCCAGGACACCCCACACCTCTTATAGCCCCAACTGCCTCCTCCTGCTGCCTCAGAACCTGTTTGAATTACAAATTATTGGTCAGGAACCCAAGAACACTCCTCCTGAGAACTGAGCCCACAACAGGGCCCTTACCCCGTGCTGAAGAACTCCTCGCCATGGAAAAGGTCTATGGGGGCCCTCCCAAGCTCCTCCAAAGCTGCATCCTTTGGCTGTCCCGCATAGGCAGCCACCAGCCTCAAGCACCATGACCAGGTCCTGCAGCTCCTGCTTGCCGATGATTTTCCAGAAGAGGTGGCACAGCAAAGTCCACAGCTCTCCACCCACCGCTTGGCCTGAATAGTGGCCACAGGGATTCCCAGCCCTCAGTGACGGGGGGGGGGTAGTACCAGTAGAGCCTTCACCTCTCTGGTCTGCCAGGGAGCGGTACCATGACAACCTGGACTTCTGGTTGAACCCTCTTGCTTGTGTATCCATCTCGTTTGGTTCCCCATGCCCCTCTACACTAAGGTGGTACTCACCGGGGGCCTCACCTCAGACTTACTGCATGATGTTGCCTCAGCCTTGACCCGCACTAGGGCCAGCTATGTCTGCTCGACCACCTTCTCCTGACCAGACCCTGGCTCCTCCATAACCCCTTGTCCAATACCTGTCTGGTGAGCACCAGAGGGGCGCACAGTAGCAGCCCCCCACCATCCTGCTGAGGGTCGCCTGTGCCTCTGCTGCGCCTGGTGAGTAATCCACATGCAAAAATCTTGTAGAAACACCTGTGGAGGCTGCACGGTGGGGGCGGCCACAAACAGCTTGTGTCCCCCCCCTCCCCCCCGAGAAATCGATGCTGAGGGGGAGCAGCCTCAGCGCTTCCAAAAGCACAAACGCGTGCTGAATTTCAAGTTCTGAGAGGTCATATGAAGCCATCAATGCACACTTAATCTACTGTCTTCATGGGTTAAAGTGGGCCGGATCTCACCAGTGCTGAGCACCGGCAGTTTTTTAAAGGGGGCCTCGAAACGGGTTTCTATCGGGCTCTGTTTTGGGCCCTGGCATAAGCGGTCTGTTTTTTTCCGGACTGCAGTGACAGCAGGCACATCGATGTGCGGTGCTCAAAATGCTCACTTCTCACTAGTGGAGAAGTTACAGCATGACGTCATGCCAGGTGAGCAATGTAGGGGAAGGGAAATCCTTTAAAGAGAGTCCTTTTCTCACTGGATTTCCCTTCTCTTTCTGAAATTCATGAGCAGCAGCATTGTCGTGGTGTCACCAGAGCTTTAAGTGGAAGCCTTTTCAATATTATATACAAGCCATAGTTGCTGTTTATTTATTTAATTCAACTAACAACCATTGACAAAGCCAATAGTCATGACTTATTGTAGGTATGATTTTACTTGTTGTATCATATATCTGGATGCAATGACAGAAACAGCAAAATACAAGTTGGGCGGCACACTATCCTAGGCACAGATTTTTAGCTTATGGGTTTTTAAGCCACGCCCTTAATCGCACTGGCCACGCCCCTTTGAGAGAACCCCCAGTTTTTTCATCCCACTTAAAACCCAGACTCTTATATTGGTGTAAATAAGGCAGTGTTGCACCCGAAAATTATAAAAATTGCCACTTTCAGAGAAAATGTAGCCCTTCAATAACTGCGTCACAGACCCAGGAGCTCCAGAAATGTCCTTCGGCTCAGTGGCTGGAGTGTAAGGAAGTGCGCTCACTGCCGTATAATGCGCTGACGCTACATTGGGGGGCCCCACAGCCGCTACATCACTGCGTGGCTCCCTCCCCTTCCTTCTAACCTTCTCGAGGAAGGAGCGTACAGCGTTGCCCAAGCTCGGGCCCTGATTGGAAAAAGTGTAGGCTCCAAGAAGAGGTATCGAGGGGCCTTAGTATCTACATTCAGTTTGTTTGGACTTAAGATGGATGTTGGACCATTTCTCACAAAGACAGACTAGCCTATAGGGTCATTTCTGACTTTCTTAACTGACCGCTGCTTTGAATAGGTGGGCTGAGTCAATGTCCTGCATGGGAGTGCATTAATAGATGGAAGAGCTGGCAACGTGTCTAATTCTTTGGCTATATGTGCTCCCAGACAATCTAACACATCCTGACTGAACTCCATTTAAAATAATGAGTTTCCAGTCCAAAGAAGTGTAAAAGTGAGCAATTTTTTTGTGTGAGTGCCAGCCCGCATGGAGGTCATAGATGCAGAATGCGATCCTGTGCCAAGTGTACTTGGGTCCCTCTAGTGCTGTCTAATACTGTCCACGGGTACTAGTTCGTCACAGACATCAATCACCAGATGCCCTCCCATCCAACATAGCCCCTGTGGAAAATGGCACAATGCCAAGTTTATGAAACCATCATTATCTATCTGCTACTCCATACATTAATCCATCTCTTCTCTCTCTCTCTCTTTCTGTTCTCCAATCTACTCACTGTCACTCGCTCCCCAAACCCTCACTTCCTTCACTGAGGCTGATCTTCAAACTCCACAGCATCCCTGGGGGCCGCGGGTCTTGTACTTGGGAAGTGGAGAATTTCAATGATAGTCATGGAATGTTTGGTCTATTCCTCCACAATGCATATAGTTTTAAATTCTTCCCTACGTCTTTGGGTTTCTCTACAGTTATATGGGAATATAAAAATATATTTTTAAAAGTATAGGTGGGCTGGGTTTGGCCTTGAGGGCATGGACAGAGCACATTTATGGAACAAATTTGTTTCTTAATGCAGATCCGTACAGCAGTTAACACAGCTGAGTGCCTAAGACCAGTGGCCGGCAGCGTACATCATATTGGAGAGCCATACACACCAGAAGCTTATCTGCTATAGCGTAGTGAGCAATCATTTAATTGTATTGCTGTCATTTGGTTTCTACAAGGGGGGGTTACTAGGGACCCCGTGCCGGGTGTGGGTATTAAGCACAGAATTCGCAGGTATTTGGGGCATGTGACCTCCCGGAATTCCATTGAGAGGATCCGGATAAAGGGGGCCCATAGCTCCGCATAGGCCTCCCCTCTATTCTATGCTACTAGGGACAGGCACTCCATTGCCAGTGCTAACCATAGTTTGTGTAGCCAGGCCATGTGGTCGGGATAGTCATGGTGCCCCAAAGAGCCAGGATCACTTGTCACGTAGCGAGCAGCGCTAGGGCCCTTAGATCTGACGTCATCGGCTTCACCAGTGAGAGACTAACATCGTCCACATACAGACTGATAGTGTGCGTGTCTGCTCCAAACCTAATACCCTCGATCTGCGGGTTACCTCGGATGCATTGCGCTATAGGCTCCATGTAGATTGCAAAAAGAAGGGGGAAGAGTGGGCATTCCTGACGGGCGTCTTGGGTTATCTGGAACATATCTGAGGACGTGCCATTGCTTTAGACAAAAGCTCTTGGGGTGCAGTATATGCTGCTTATCCATTTAATAAATGCTTCCCCAAATCCGAAATGGTGCAGAGTATCGAAAAGGTAAGTCCATCAGACGCAATGAAATGCTTTTTTGGAGTTAATATGTTTGGAGTAGTGACTCCTTACGGGACCTCTGTGTGTTATCCATGAGGTGTAGGATTCTTTTGGTGTTGTCCCCCACTTGTCTTGTTGGAATAAAGCCAGCCTGTTCCGGGTCAGCCAGGCCTGGCATACGTGGATTCAGACGGGAAGCCAGTATTCCGGCAAAGAGCTTGGCATCGGTATTAAGTAAGGATATGGGGCGATATGACCCGCAGTCTCTGGGATCCTTTGATGGTTTAAGGATCATCGAGATTGATGCTCCCTCCATAGAGTCTGTAAGCAAACCTGTCTCAAGGAAGGAATTAAACAATTGAGCCAGAAGAAGGGCTAGTTACTGGCAAAACACTGTATAAAATTGCAACATGAAGCCGCCCGGTCCCAGTGCCTTATGAGGCTGGAGGTGCACAATCGCTGGTATTACCTCCTCAATTTGTATTGTTGATATAATTGAGATGCAATTGCATCCGGCAAGCGGGTAACGGGACTCCCTTATAGATAGGAACTTGGGTAGCTATCGAGGGTGTCGGAATTGGAGTATAGGGCCTGACAGAAATTTCTAAATGCTTCTACAATGGGCCCATCTGAGTGTACTTCCTCCCCAGAGACCCGTCTGACCGAGGCGGCCGTGGCCGCTACAGTCTTAGCTCGGAGCCTACTTGCAAGTATCCGCCCGCATCGGTAGCTGCTCAAGTAGAACTTATGTCGGAGCCTAAGGAGGGCATATTCTGCACTGTCTAGGTCCAGTCTTTTCAATAAGAGCCTCTTCCGTTCCAGCTCTCTCCGAACTCTAGGTGCCCCAGTGCGTTCCTGTATGGCCTCTATCTCCAGGACCTCCTGTTCCAGCTGCCGGTGTATCTCCCTATGTACTCGATTCTCAGACGCAGATACTGTAATAAATTCTCCCTGCATCATTAGCTTCAGTGCCTCCCATACCATTGCCAGAGAGGTATTCCCTATGTCATTGGTACGGAGATAATCCAGCAGTGATGAAAGCATTGCCGCTAATGTAACCGGGGACTGTAATAGCCCCTCGAGTAGCCGCCATCTGGAAGCTCACGGCTGAGAGTCGTCCGCATGAAGCGTAATCATGATCATGGTGTGGCCCAAAAGGGATCTTGGTTCGATGCTAAAATTTCGGACTCTAGACGCCAGCGAGGGTGATGTGAAAAAGTCGTCAATACGCGCATACGATTTGTGTACCACTGACTAAAAGGTATAATCTCTTGTCGCTGGATGCTGATGGCGCCAGATACCAAGGAGGCCACCCTCTGCCAACCAGTGCAAGCCATCAGTTGTAAAGGTTCCAGTTTATGCAGAGCGCTGACACGAGCGATCCAGCGTGAGGTCCATGACCAAATTAAAGTCTCCTCCCACTGGGACTGCTGAGTCCCGGGATGCAAGAACTGCGGTTAGTGCGTTGAGAATAAAAGATTCTTGCCGTATGTTCGGGGCGCATATATTTTCTAGGGTGAAGGAGGTGGAGCCCCATAATATTCTGACCGCTAAGAGATGCCCCTTTATCTCTGCTACTGTCGAAGTTATTTTACCAGTGAGTTTCCAGCTCAGTAGAATGGCTACTCCATATGTTTTTTGGTAGGGCCTGAGGACCATAACTGAAGGGGGAACCATCGGGGATGCATGCGTGCGGTGTCTTTGGGAAGTAAATGTGTTTCTTGCAATAAACATATGTCCCCCCCTTGGAATGCTCAAGAAGGAAAATGATCGCTGTGCATTTCACTGGGTGGTTGAGGCCTCGGACATTGAGGCTAATGACTTTCAAGTCTCTAGGCATGGCTCATATATTTAATTGTATGCGCAACACAGCACCTAAGGGGATAGTGAAGACAAGGGTTTGTCGAGCCTTGAGGCCTCACTTTGTGCCACTGCTGCGAAGCCCTGTATAAAACTAGTGCGGAGGAAATAGAAAAAAAGCAGGAGGAGAACCCCATAAACCCCAAACTAAACAGTTCATGAGAACAATTTCTAGAACTAGTAAGGACATCACTTCGTCAATATGGGAGATCCTGAGTAGGACTTTGCCCTGTCGGGGTCACTAAAGTCTCTAGCTCCTCTACCTCTTGGGATTTCCTCTGAGGCAGGTACATCGAAGGAGCGATTGTAGTACAAGGTCGTCTCTCCAACTCCGCCCATGCAGAATCCTCCTGCCAGCGCTGTTTTATCAGATCAACTGGGGTCCTGCAGCACCGGTGAGCCAGAGAGCATGGTAAGCACTGCCTGTCTTTCTTTCGCCATCACAGCTGTATTTGGTTTATGATTAATGGGGTTTTTCCGACTGCACCAGCAGTGTTGCTTGCGGTGAGCACTCTCAGGGGGTTCAAAGCCCTCTTCCTGCGGGCTATCTTCCTGGAGGCCCAGGACCTCCTGTGCTTCTTTCAGTGATCTCAGCTGTCAAAGCTTCCCATCATAGCGGAAGATGAATACGTTATCCCTTTTCTCCCTGAGGTGGGTCGTGATAGGGTGGAATTCCCTCGCTTGTGAAGAGTGGTCATTGACAGTTCCTGGTAGAGCATTGGCATGTATCAACGGAATTGAACAAGGTGGGGCTCCCTAGCTTGGCGGATAAGGGATTCTTTGATTTGGAAGTCATGCACGCATGCCAGGTTGTCTGCTGGGGGCAAATTCTCTCCTCTTGGCAGGCAAACTCGATGGACGAGGTCTATTTGTATGTCTTTGTTGTCTTCGTATCCCAGGATGTGCTGAAACAGTGCAAGGACATAGGCCCGTATGTCGTCCCCTTCCGCTTGAGCTGATATACCTCTAATGCGCCCATTATTTTGCCTCAACAAGAGGATCTCCTGCTGCATCAGTTCTATCTCTTCCTCCCTGCCAGATTCTCGATCCTCTAATGCCGCGACGCGCTACCCCACCTCTTCTAGATCCCTCCGCACTTCTTTGCGGTCAGCGGAGAGCTGCACCTGCATTGCTTGGAGATCCTCCAGTAGGGAGGTGAAAAGTGAGGTCATAAATGCCTTCATGGCTGGGCAGTCTGCTTCCTCCACCTGTCTTGTTGTCCAGCGTTGCTCAACGGTGGTCCAGATGGTGTATCCAGGACGGGCTGTTTCATAAGCATGTCCTTTAGTGAGCGATCCTTCTTTGAGTGCGCGGTAGCCATGGTTTGGGTCGTCTAGCTCTTCCAGGCCAGGATAGGGTTGAGTCTTGGTGTTTCCTGATTAGCCCCCTATCCCACACTCCGCGGGGCCACCGTCTGGGCCTCCCACTATACTTCTGTTATCCTCTGTGAGCTGTTTCGAGCTATAGAAGGCTAACGTGCCCCTGTCGGGTCCCACGCCCTACAGGTGAGAGTGGGCCTCTACTGGGCACTCTCCTACGATACGTTGGCTGTCTTCCTGGGGCTTCACTCCAGACGCCTTCTCGGCGTGGCACCTTGCCCGGCCTTCTCTTTGTGCGGGCCCCTGGAGTTCACCAGCGCCTCTGCATCATAGCCACCCCCGGACCTGGTATTTACTCTTGCTTGGAGGTCCCCTGCCGCCGTCTGCCCTGTCCGGTGGGCTGTCTCTCTGCCCGCCCACTCCCGGCGTTTTCGGTTGCCTCCACTGTCCCACTGCTTGGGCCGTGACCCTTGCTGCTGGCTTCCTTTCCTACCTCCCTAATGTGGGTGGGCATATCGGCGTGTCCCACCACAGTCGATCTGTTGCTTCTTTTGCAGTTACCGGAGGGGCTGTTGACCGTAGGCCGCTTTCAATGGCCCCAGTTATTAGGCCTCTGATTTCAGGGGGGGCGTGAGCCCACTGCGGTCCTGGCTACTCTCCGCCTGCCCCCGCTGCTCCGCTGGCTCCTAGAAGAGGTGGCCTGCCCTGAACCCTTTTAGGCCTACCACGTGTAATCTGCCTTTAGCCCGGGCCTTCACTTGAGATGTTGTCCTGGTGCGTGTGGGAGAGGCTAGGCTGTTTGCTCCCGTGCCCCTGCGAGCCGTCCAGAGTTTGTGGCAACCTGCTCTGATCTCTTTTAGGCCTACCGCGTGTATTCTGCCTTTGACCCGGGCCTTCACTTGGGGTGTTGCCCCCTTACGTGTGGAAGAGGCAGGGGGCGTTTGTTCCAGTGCCGCTATGTGCTGTCCAGAGATCGCGGGGACTGCCTGATCTTCGTGAGATCCGCCGTAAGCTCGGGCCTTCACTGGAGGTGTTGTGCCCTTATGTGTGGGAGAGGCAGGAGTTGTTTGTTCCTGTTTTTCCATGCAGGCCTGGGTCTCCCAAAATGGAACTCTGGGATCTCCATGTATTGTACCATCCACATGCACACATTCATACAAGGCATGTATACAGCATACACATACTGCACAGTGTTTTATCTTCCATTCACTGTACCATTTAGAGGCACACAGACATTCAGACCTTGCATTTAAAGTACACACACTGCCCAGCACACTAGGTACATATACACCCAGCACATGCACTTATTCTGCACGCACTGCACTCCTCCTGTATTGTACCACTCATAGGTATGCATATACTCAGCACATGCACTTATCCTGCACGCACTGCACAGCATTACATCATTCAGGTACTGCACCACTCTCAGACACATGGAACTCCAGCACATGCATACACCATGCACGCACTACTCAGTAATGCATTGTCCCTGTATGGCACCCTTCCCAGCACACATGCACCCAGTGCAGATACACCACATCTGCACTGAGCAGCACTTCACACCCTTCAGAAGTAGCCACGGGTGAGTTCAGCACACAGCAACGGAACTTTAAAAGTGAGTGAGCCTGTAGTCCTCACTCCAGTGACACAGATTTAAAAGGAGATGTACACTCCTACTGATCATTACACGGTACACTGCCACCACTGCGCTTGTGCTGCTTAACTCCTGGCGAAGACAGTAGCCTTCCACCACCATGAGGGTAGTGCTTTCGGTGCCCCTCCCGGATCAACAAAACTGAAATCCACGAGACAGGCCTATGTTAGGACACACAAGCATGATCCGTGTTTGCCCATGACAACAAAAATCAGCATTAGGAATCCAGACATCAGTACAGTTGGGCACTCAGGGCAGGGGTGCACAACCTTTACCATGCAGAGGATTTTTCCGTCCCAACAATGGGGCAAGCAGAATGATAATGGAGATTTTAAAGAACTAGGATCCCCTGCTAAAACAAGTACTTAAGCATGCAAAAAGCAATATTTAGTTCAATTATATGACTGCAGACTGAAAATCATACAGACACAGTCAATGAATAAGGCATAGCCACTAAAAGGGTAATACAAGATATTAAAAGGGGGAGTAACACTCTGGTCTGCAGTGGCTACCCTTGAACCATGTGGAAAGCTGCCAGACTGCCAAAAGTGCTACAAGGCACTACCAATGGTAGAATGCACGCTATATTAATGCCCATATCATGACATCACAAACACCCAAACGTTTCACTGACCACTCTGTTCACTTGCAGTTTCTGCTCGTTTTTGAAGGGGGTGCTCAAAACCTCAGAATGCAATAAAACAGCTGGAAAGCAACATGGTCACATCCTCTTCTAACCCAATCAAATAACTGACCACCTTCGAACATACATTATCACCCATGGGTAAGGGAAGGGCCACTCACTAAACTGACTTTGCTACCTGGAGTCTCCCTTCAGAGAAACCTGAAATTGGGATTTATGCAGCAGTCCTTGGTAACTTTAGTCTTAACCAAAGGTCTTTTACTAGGGATGTGGCGGTAGTCAATTGGTTGTGTCTGGGGGAGGGTAAGAGAGGAACTGAAGAGAATATTCAGTGCCTGTTGAAGCTCCAGCTGACAGTACTAGTATCCAATGAACATAGAAAAGCTGCTTCTAACAAAATGCAAATTTTAAATATTTCAGAGATAAGCTGGGCAAAGACTGATAAAATGAATGCTCTAACAAGTCGAAAACTTCCGGAGGCCTAGTCAAGGTACTTCTTCGCCACAACATTGTGTGTCCTTTCTTTGCCAGTTTAAGGTTTTTTACCATGAAATGTCATACTCTATTAACATTAAAAGGAAAAAGGCTGGGGGGATGAGGAAACTGGGAGTGCAGGAATAGATTTCCACACACGAGACAGGAAGGGTCTCTGGGATCTAAAGGAATGTACTGGACTGGCACGGTGGGTTTAGAGAGCAGCCTCTCAAATGCTCCATGTCTCACCCTTGCATGTGCAGGGTGCTAGCCTGGCTAGGGTTTGTGCTATGAACTGACCAAGGCTCAGACTTAGCCTGAGATTGCCCACCTTTGGAGCATAAGAGGGGTTTGAAGTGTAACCCACTTCTCAAAATTTGCTTTTTAAACCTAAGAAGAGCCTGTAAAATCTGGGCCTTCAAATGGTTGCAGAGAGTCTGCTTAGGTCTCTAACTTTGATTGCTGACCAACTGTTATCTCATGTTTTGGTGTGGAAGTATATCAGTAATATGTATGTCTCTTAAAAAAGTTGCCTAAAGTCTGCTAATTTCCGAAACTTTAATTGCGGTTCCAGTTGGCATTTTGCTGAGTTGGCATGAATGCACAGCAGTAAGAAGAATCCCTACCCAGAAAAAGGTTGCATGGCTTCTGCTCATGGCACATTCTGGATTTAGGTGTTCAGCATGATTATGTTCTTTTGATACATTAGATCCTGAGTAGCAAACCCTAAGCGAAGGGTGTGTCCCCTGGGCACTGGTTGGATGGGTGAAACTTCCCACTGTTGAATAAAATAGCAATGATTTTCTGTGATTTTCAATAAAGTTACACTGTTTTCAATGAAGTTGAACGTTCGTTTATTTCATCACGACGTTTTAAAGTTCATCTTTTAAAGCGAAGATGCGGTGATTAACAAGTTCTACGTTAATCACCGCATCTTCGCTTTAAAAGATGAACTTTAAAACGTCGTGATGAAATAAACGAACGTTCAACTTCATTGAAAACAGTGTAACTTTATTGAAAATCACAGAAAATCATTGCTATTTTATTCAACAGTGGGAAGTTTCACCCATCCAACCAGTGCCCAGGGGACACACCCTTCGCTTAGGGTTTGCTACTCAGGATTTAATTCGATGCACTCACATCAGAGGAGTGACGCCCAGGAGCACGGAAAAATAACGCCCAAAAATAACATCCACCCCTTAAACCTTTTCAGAAGAAGCAGTGCACGCGTCAAATAACCTTTTGATACATTAGCACATAGCACCCTGTTGCTCCTAACGCTAGGTCTCTGTTCAGTAGGTGCCTAGACGCATGCAAATATCCCAATAGTCTGATTGCCATGCCTATCCAGCTTTAAATCTTGAGCGCCTGAAACACATGCACAAAGATCAATAAATAAGTGATAACATATTAACCAAGAAAATAACCAGAACAAAATGCCAATAATATGGATGTATGACGTTACAACGCACACTTTTACAACGCATGCACTTACAACGCATTTTTTACAACGCATAATCCATTACAACGCATGACATTACAACGCATGACACTACAACGCATTTTTAAAAAATACCTTTACAACGCACTACCATTACAACGCATACTACCTTTACAACGCATACCATTACAACGCATAATATTAAATTACATTTAAGGTAAGTATTAGATAGTATAGGGGTAAAAATTACTATTCTAACTCCAGGGGGTGCAACAGTAGGGTAAGTGTTGGATAGTATAGGGGTAAAAATTACTATTCTAACTCCAGGGGGTGCATCAGTAGGGTAAGTGTTGGATAGTATAGGGGTAAAAATTACTATTCTAACTCCAGGGAGTGCATCAGTAGGGTAAGTGTTGGATAGTATAGGGGTAAAAATTACTATTCTAACTCCAGGGGGTGCATCAGTAGGGTAAGTGTTGGATAGTATAGGGGTAAAAATTACTATTCTAACTCCAGGGGGTGCATCAGTAGGGTAAGTGTTGGATAGTATAGGGGTAAAAATTACTATTCTAACTCCAGGGGGTGCATCAGTAGGGTAAGTGTTGGATAGTATAGGGGTAAAAATTACTATTCTAACTCCAGGGGGTGCATCAGTAGGGTAAGTGTTGGATAGTATAGGGGTAAAAATTACTATTCTAACTCCAGGGGGTGCATCAGTAGGGTAAGTGTTGGATAGTATAGGGGTAAAAATTACTATTGTAACTCCAGGGGGTGCATCAGTAGGGTAAGTGTTGGATAGTATAGTGTAATATTATGCGTTGTAATGGTATGCGTTGTAATGGTAGTATGCGTTGTAATGGAATGCGTTGTAAAGGTAGTTTTTAAAAATGCGTTGTAGTGTCATGCGTTGTAATATCATGCGTTGTAATGGATTATGCGTTGTAAAAAATGCGTTGTAATGGTAGTGCGTTGTAAAAGTTGTGTTGTAAAGGTTGTTCCCCCAATAATATATCATCACAAGCTGAACCAAGGTCTGATCTGTGATGACAACTCTAGAACCATGTGCAAAGTCTCCAGACTGTTGAAGGTGCTATGAAGACTATCCAATGGGAGAGACAGCACTATGCAGATGCTTATAGCATAACATGCTGATCCCCTATCTAGAAGCCTGTCCAGAGAAGTGACAAGGAACCGAAAGGGCTCTTCAGCGACATAGAGTGGTGGCTGGAAGCTACTAAGCATCAACATCTCCCTTGAGCGGCAACAAATCAACAAGACAATGTGTTTTCTGTCCCGCGCTGTAAAGCTCTCAAAACGATGATCAGAGCATTAATAAATAGGGCAGCGCGAGAAGTTGTGCGGAAGCACCGATCCGCGTGACAGCCATAACCGCCAGAAGCACGCGGCACTGACAGCCACTTCCAGCTGTCAGGTCAAGGCAGGCAGCTCACGGTTCCACTTCGTAGAAGAGTCACGTATGGGTTTCGGATGCGCTGCCAGCGGACCACAGGGGATACGCGGGGCAGGAGGAGGAATGACTACCCCTGAGTATGCAGGCATATGGCAGCCGCAGAGCCAGGGCAGTGCTAGGCCGACAGCAGCGTAGCGGCGCGTCAACTTGACAGAATAGGGCCAGAGCAGCGGGACAGCATGAAATTTACAGCCTGATATGAGATGCATGGCCGCGGCTGATAAAAAAAGATGCTGCAAAAAGAGGCGAAGACCTGCCGTGAAGGGCACATTGGAGATCCCTTCTTTTTCGAAAACTCTTGCATGACTGTAAACCGCAAGACAATGCTCAAGTGCCTTCACGTGATCAGACCACAATCATTTTTAGGCAATAAAGTACACTCAACAATGTCAAAGGAAGGAGAAATTCCACATATCACACAATACCCATGCAAGCCTTTCTTAAGGGGTTTGCCAACAGACTTAGGGCATGTGTAGGGCCTGAGAATGCACACATATCCACTAGACAATCACAGGCATCTATATGTTTAGTTATTAGCTGGAAACTCACTTTGCAATATGTCTTATTAATGATAAAATACAAAGATCATACATGCCATGAGAATGCAAACCGACGGTTCTTGTGAAAGAAACTACATATAGCAAATAAGGTACACTTTCAATGGCACATACATCCCCACACATCCATCATGGCTTACAGAACCAACAGCCCCCCTCAATAACCTCCCATCAAGAGGAGGACGCGAGGAGGTAAAGATTATTTGGGACAAGAGCAAATAACCAGGGCAGAGAAAACGTATATAATATCTGGACAATCCTTAAAAGTGATATCACTGTTACGGACTCAGGAGAACACATATTTCTGACTATATTCTTAGCGGATGTATTTGGCCATGAACACGTAGATGAAACATCAATTTATGTTTACTACTAAACCGTTGAACTGCTGGGTACCATTAGAGTTTCGGTAAATAAATACAGCCTTCATCTTTAAAACCAAGTCAAGGCCATACTAGCTCAAGCCACTTCCGAGTAAATATTTCAAACCAAACATTTGAGAAAAAATACTTTTTCTCCAACATAGTACTAAATAAATCACATTTAATCAGTTCCTTTTCTTGTTTACTTTTTACATCGATTTTGGAGAAGCTTTAATTTTTCCACCCTTTTAAGAAAAATGCCTTTTAATCGTTTCTTACAAGCATTTTGATTCCGTTGATGCAAGTGAAAAACTAATCCACTTTCAGGTTTAAAGGATCAAAATATGAATAAATAACTTCAAATAATGGAGTCATCAGAAACAGTGCGTTTATTGGGCAGGTACCGTCCGGTACTTCTTTAATTTGAAAGGGACAGTACCTGCACTTCTCAGCACTGCTGCAATACATTTCATTGTAGAGTACTGGCACTTCTCAGGAGCAAACAAGTACTCTACATTTTGAGGACCTGCACTTCTATAACTCCATTTAAAGCACTGACCAGACAATCACGGACTCAATCCCTTCACCTGAAAACTTCTCAGGAATATGATCATTTCGGCTGCTTTCAGCTGGATTCTGTACCTGGAAGCTTGAAATCATCTTAACTTTTCTACAGCCTTAAAACATAACTTAGGACCTGGTTGTGTGGACATAATCCGTATCCCGAATCACATGAAGTCGTTTTTGAGACCGTCTGTCATCTCAAGGGATGCACAAGGACGCCTGTGATGGGCTCATCACATCACTGCAGAGAACAAGTGATCCGTTGCCACACTGGAGGATCTACTGAGTGGCCCCTGACCCGACTGGCCACTTGTGTGTCCCTCTCCAGTGTGTGTCCTTAGTGGGAGGGAGTTGTATGTCCGAATATCAAGCACAAAGATACGGATGTATATCGCCGAGGTGCACAGATGCGAAGTTAAGTACAGGAAATGTATACTTGCCAACATCAACTTAACTTCACAATATTTTTGCAGTTGATAATCTACCTAAGATATTTTGGTAGCCCGATATTTAAAAGTTGACATTCGGGTATTGTACTGGCCAAAGTAAAAGTGTTCCCCAAATTTACTTTTTCTGGATTCTTCAAAACTACTTGAACCCCATCGCTTGTCAGTGGGCTTTGAGATACGGCACCGGTCCTCTCCAGGAGTAAGGTGCAGGGGAAGTCAGCTTTCAGAATTGGGCAGAACATTATGAGAAATGTTATTGTAAACATGTCCATAAACTCCACTGCATGGGCCTGGCCCCATAGCAGTAACCTTTCCTAGGACCCTATGCTTGGAAACCACATGGTGACCCCATCGATCCTCAATGCGTTCTTATCCCTCATAATCGGCACCGGTCGCACAAGTTGGAGACCCTGGCTCCGTGCACTTTGCCCTGTCACACTGGTTGCAGAGTCTGGTCTCTGTGTTCCTTTTCCCTCTCGCAGTCCACTGTATTGCTCTCCCCTGTGAGACCGGTGCGGAGCATGGCCTCTGTGCTCCTCTGCCCAGCCAAACATGCTGGGGCATCAGACCTCTGCCTCATCTCTTCTGCCTCACCTCTTCTGCCTCACCTCTTCTGCCTCATTGGCTGCAGGGACTGGCCTCTATACACCTCTCAACATTCTACTCGCATCACAAAAGCTTCAGGGCTTTCCCCGTCACACAGAGCGGAGCCTGCCCTCTTGGTGTCGCTTCTGAGAAAGTAGACGTAGAGCCCGGCCTAAGCGTGTCTCGCCTCTCGCTCTCTGCAGAGCTTGGTCTCGGTACGTGGCTCCCGTCAACCTCTGCTGAGCTCAGCCTCAGTGTGTCTCCCCTCTCACTATGTGCAGGCCTTCACCTCAGTATGTTGTTATTGTCACCCTGTGCTGGGCTCAGCCCCAGTGACATAGACGTGGGTGGGGGGGGGGGGGGGGGGGGAGAGGGCAGGGAGGAGTAGAGTTTGGGTGGGAGCCCGGTGGTGTTGATGCTGCATCAGTAATTAACTTGCCCCTCCTTCTGCCCCACCACCAGTCTACAGCTGCAGCCATCAAACAACCATTTGCAGTGAAATAGGTCTCGTATTAGTGAAATTGTGAGCTATTTGCATTGGAAATAATGATGTTTGTGAACAAATATGCCAGCAGTAGCATAAGTAACAAAAGTACATTTACACAGCAAGGAAAGGGTGCTGTTACTAGCTGTCCCTGTGGAGTTGTAAAGGGACCTCTATTAGCCACATAAGGTACTGCACCCTTAATGCAATTATAATGAGAACGGTTGCAGCTGAGCATATGCTTCCATTTGCTTTCATTGGGAAGTGAGATTTCTGTTAGGTTGCCTGTTAAAAATGCACCATTGTTGTTAATTTAGCATCTCACTTCCCCCGCAAAAAACTAATGGAAACGAATGCTCAGCTTCAATCTTTTTTTAGATAATTGCAGTAAGGCTGCAGTACCTTCTGTGGCTATTAGGGGTCCCTCTGGGACACCTAGTAACAGCCTTTGGTACTACACCCTTGCCTTGATTTGTGAATTTCTTTGCATTTCACTTGCTTAAGATCTAAACCTTACAGAAAATGTTAAGACCAACAAGTACATGGGTCTATGCACAGAGGTGCCAACATGAGTGCATGCTTCTCCATGGAAAAGAACAATGCTGCTTCCCTTGTGTTATGAACTTTGTACAAAGCTTAGCCTGTTGTTTGGTACTGGGATGTAAATAAAGTGTGGCATGCATCCAAAACACAAATATGGTATTCTGCCTCACCATTCTTTTTTGGACATGATAGTAGTTGAGGTGAGACGGTAAGGCTCGCGCTAAAGAACATATACAGGGAAATACACAGTTTTAGCCTTTTGGTGACAAGGAATGTTAGAAATTGGATTTTTGGTCAGCTAGGGCATGTGCCAAAGTCGGGCAGAAACCATCACTCTAGTCAGGATAAGGGAGTTACACTCCTAAAATAACCCCTGTTCACCCCCTTGGTAGCTTGGCACGAGCAGTCAGGCTTATCTTAGAGGCAGTGTGTAAAGCATTTGCACATAACCAACAGTAATACAATGTAAGCACTACAAAAGGACAACACACCAGTTTAGAAAAATATCCAATATTTTGATATACTTAAGACAGGACCAAAAACAATAAAAATCCACAAAACAGTACTTAAAAATCTTCGGTTATCAAAACATGCTTGAAAACCAGTTCCTTGATGTCGATAGCTCTGTCCAGGGCTATCACGGCATTGTGAGCAAACAGATCCAAACAGTTCTGGCTGACCGCGGTGTCGCGGGCCAGCTATGGTGTCGGGAAGACCCGTAAACAGTACCTTTTAGAAATGCTGGGCATCGCGACCTCTCGTTGTGCTTCCGAAAGCACGACGTCCGCTGTCGTCGGTTCCGGAGGTCCGTGCAGAAGTCGTCGGGCCCTTGAAGCCACACGTGTTGCAAATCAAACTCCTCTCTGTTGAAGTCAGGAGCGCTGGCGTCGGCAGGCGCCGAGTGCTGCGGTGTGAAGTGCAGCGGTGCGGCGTGCGGAGCCCTCATGTCGCGGTGCGAGCAGAGGCTCGGTGGCGGCATCATACGGCGCCGTCGGTGAGACCAGGGTCGCAGTGCGAATTGAATGTGCTGCCCGTTGCGGTGCTGGCAGGTCGATGTGCAAGCAGCGGTGGTGTCGTTACTGAAGCGCTGTCATCGTCTGACGAACTGGAGTCGATGGTGCCGGAGTCAGTAGGCCAAGGCTGCGGTGTGGGATGAGAGTGGTGCGTCGTGTAACTTTACGAGCGGTGCCCTCGAACCACAGTGCAAGCAGCGGTGTAGATTTCGGCGTGGAGCGTCGTCGTTGGGGATTCCAAGGCGTCATCATGAAGTGAGGCGGTGCGGAGTGCGGTGCCCACAGGTCGTGGTGCAAGCAGCGGCACAGTGGCGGCATCAGCAGGCGGCGTCGTGAGACAAGGGTCGCGGTGCGGCATTGCCCCCTGTGGTGCCTTCAGGACACGGAGTTAGCAGTGGCGTCGTAGACATCGTCGGGTTGCTTTTCTTCTGTTGCAGTACGAAACACACAGTCCCCAGTGCTGAGGGCAGACTGTTGTTTCTGAGACTTCTTGAACAGGGGGCAAGCTCTACCTCAAGCCCTTGGAGAAACTCACAAAAGTAGATTGCAGAAAGTTCAGTCAAGTCCTTTCACTGCCCAAGACAGAAGCAGCCACTGCAGGCCAACACAGCAAAGCACACAGCAAAGTGGTAGTTTCCCCTCACAGCTTCTCCAGCTCTTCTTCTTGGCAGTCTTCTTGGTCCAAAAGTCTTCTAAAGTTCAGGGGTCTGGGCCCCAATATTTATATCCCAAAATCCTTTGATCTCTTAGGCAGAAAGTATCTGTGCCCATTCAGAACCAATTCTGCCGTCTCTGGTGTGACTTCCTGGCAGGAGGTGGAGACAGCATGGTCAGAGGCAGATCAGGCCCTTTGAGGTGCAAGGAAATTTCCTCCCTCTTCCCCCATTGCAGCCCAGATCTATTCAGCCATTTCCTGACCCACCTAGACTATCTGGAGCCACTCCTGCTCCCCAGCCTTCTGTCATCCAAAACCCAGACAGGCAATCCACATTCCAGGAGTGGCACACGGGATGAATGAGTAGGAAAATACCTACTTTCTAAAAGTGGCATTTTCAAACACAGAATGTAAAAATCACCTTCACTAAAAGATGCATCTTTAGATTCTGAGTTCTGGCATACTAAACTTTATTTTCCTACCTAATTCCCCGTACCAGTTAAGTTCATAAGATGTTCTAAACAAACTCCCTATTCTGTCCTATTGGGAACAGGTAGCCCTGTAATAGCGAAAAACGAAATTGGCCGTAATTCGCTAACCGGACATGCCACACACCCAGGCATGTCCTACCTTTCACATACAATGCACCCTGCCCACAGGGGCACCTTGGGCCTATCTTAGGGGTGCCTGACATTTAAGAAAAGGGAAGGTTAGGGACGGGCAAGCGTGGGCACTTGCCAGTCAACATGGCGGTACCAGACCGCAACCGGGCTCTGCAATGGCAGGTCCGAGTTACCTTTTACGGGCCGTTCGTGTGCGTGGCACAATCCTGTGCTGCAACCCACCAACGGCATTTGATTCACAGGCCCTGGCACCCATAGTGCACTTTACTAGGGACTGACACATAAATCATACAGGCCAATCATGGAAACACCAATCCATAACACATTTTACCACAGGAGCACTTGCACTTTACCACTGATTAGCAGTGAGAAAAGTACGCAGAAACACTAAGCCAGCACAAACAGAGTCAGAACCGGGAGGTCAGAAAGCAAAAACTCAGGGGAAACACACCAAAAGATGCCAAGTCTAAGAAGGAACCTAATAGTTAATTATTCAGATGGAATGATATTAATCATGCCGGGAAGGCTCCAGGAAGTGAATCTTTGTATTCCTGTGCAACAATAAGTGATGCTCCATGCAGAAATGAAGCATGCTTATATGTTTTGGGGTTTGAGAAGCCCTAGGCTGTTATTTGCCTCAAGTTAAGGGACAAGTGGAAAATGACTATCCACAACTAAATAATAACTGCTTCATGGGGCAGCCAGAACGTTAAACAGCATGGAAAATATTGGTTGTTAACCAGCAGTTGCTTATGAAAGTAAAAGCGTGGCGTGCCGTGCCGTGCTTCTTTGAAAATGGCGTGCCACGCTGCTTCAAAAACATATTAAGAAAAGATTTGGGCGAGCTGTGCATACGAAAAGAAAAGCAAACGGACGTCATTGTTGAAGATAAAGCGCGGTGTGCGGAGCTGTTTATAGAAATATACAATATAAAATTAGAGTTTGGCGAGTCGCGCATACAAAAAGAAAGGTGCTCAGCTGCCATTGTTAAAGATGAAGTGCGCCGAGGAGCACTGCTTAAAATGGCCGGGAGGGAGCGTCTTTATAAGACAAAACATGGCATCCATGATTGGGCGCCACGCTGAGCCTGAAAAACATGTGGATTCTGCTTTGTGACTGCTTCAGCAACTGCAAACAACACATTAATAAACTAAATAGTGCTCACTAACTCTTAATGAAACTTGGAGAGTAAGACCTCATGTAAGAGGAGCTGTCCTTGCGGGAGGCAACAACTGAAGAGAGGGAGGTACTTAGGAGGGACTACAAAGAATATTCACAAATCAAAAGCCACCATTGACAAAGGACAGTAATAGGAGCCAATTGAAAGGATGGGCTGAAAATGAGCAGAGCTTTAAATCCATACCTGATTAAAGCATGTCTCAAAGGGACAGTGCAAGCGCTGCTTAGGCGTGACCTAAAAAACAGACTAAGGCCTCTCAGCCTTGAAAGAGTGACGTTGATCCTGTTTGCATTTCAATTTTACTTATTATTGAATTCCTTAGGAGTATTTGATTTTTCCAAGGGATGTTTATGTAGCTTTTTATGCAGCATATTACTTATGTATAGTGTGCAGTGTAAAAAGAGATGCCTCTATATGTTTGTGTTGTTTAGGTTATTGGTGGGTGTTCATAAGAGGAAATGATTGACAGCTGGGGAGTTCAGGCTGAAGGCAGTGTGAATTTCTCACTGTGCTCATCAGTCAATCATAAATGGGTTCAGAATAAATGCTCATCCAATCCTTGGCCTTTCTGTAGAGCAACTAGAGCACGGTGCGCCAACTGTAAATATGATTATTTTGATAGTGTGTAAAGGAAGTACAGAGCTTTCAAAATACATGGCTAAAGTTCAAGAAAAGGCAACGCTTAACGCTTGAAGGTGAGCGGGTGTGTTGGGTGTGGAAAGGTAAAGAGAGGAAATGCAGGGTAGTATGTGCAGGAGATTGTTAAAAGATGACACTGAAAAGGAAATAGGTGAGGAGTGAGATGAGCAGATGTCAGATGTCAGAAATATTTCAGTAGAAAAAGGACATATCTAACTCAGAGACGGCAGAAGCATGTGGTGTGAGGAGGAGTGCTGGAGTGAATGAGACACTCTGAAGACCACTACCCCTTTTACAATTCTTAGTAACATTTAATTCATCGCCTGCTTAATATGTGTTAATGCCTTTCAATAATAACTGGGATGGTATAGTAACAGTAAAATTAGAACTCAACAAACGTGACCAAGGGGCATGTAACGGCAGGGAATTTGAGCCACGTTGGGGGGCAGTTGTTGACAATGTAGGGGCCGATTCCGATCTGGGCCGGAAAGCTCTCCGACCGAGCCGGATCCGGAGTGTTTTCTGACGGAGCCGGACTCCAGCAGTACGACCGAGCGAGTACGATGCGGACGCATGCTGCTGGACTCGGTTTGGTCGGACTCCCATAGAAGTCAATGGGAGCCGGTTGTACGACGCGTACATGGGCTGTCATTGACTGAATGGGTATGTCTCGCTCAAGGGCGCCCCCTACAGTGGGTACGCATCGGTGCCATTCGCACCGTACATGCCTGTGTTGGGGAGACCCTTGGGTCTCCCCCTGTATCCGAGTTGTAAGGCTGTGGGTGACGGGGTTCCGACGCGGACCCCCAAAGCCAGCTTCCCGGACGTTTTGCGAGCCGGAAACTTCAGCTCGATCTGGCTGTCCGAAGCGTGCATCGTACTGGCTCGGTCGGAAATCGTCTCCATTGCACGGCACCGTTTGGTTACGGACGAGACGTACGGAGTGGTCCGGACCCGGAAACGATTTGGGCGGTGAATTTCGCGTTGCTCGCATCGTACTTGTTCGCTCGTACAGCTGTACGAGTCGGGCGGAGAACACGGGTACGGCTCGTACTTTTTCTGGCCGGATCGCGTTCGGAGCCCTTCCGAACGAGATCGGAATCAGCCCCGTAGTGTTTTTTTTTTACATGGAAGCCATTAAGGAGGTTATAAAAATGGTTATATTTCCAGAGCATGGAAACGCAATAGAAGGCAGCTTTGACGGAACGCATTGGTGTTTTAGCACATTACCTAATTAAGCATTTTGCACTTTCTACTGCTGTGAGCACCACCGGTCCTTCAGATTAAGTATTGGAGGGACATCTTTTAGCATCCAGACTTGCTGCGTTGCCACTCCAACACATGCCGGGCCCACTAGTCTCCACACCTTGAGCCTGGCGTCTCTAGGGCTAATGCCCGTTGCACCAGGGGTGGTCTGACTTCTTCGGTCTCTTGCCTGTTGCACTGATCAAAGACCCTGGCCCCTCTGCACTTCTCTTCTTCCACAGTGACTGCATAGTGTTGCCTGCTTGCCCCCTCCTATTCTGACTATGTAATGTGGTTTCATGCTCATGTGGATCATTAATCTCAGACTGTCATCAGAGCATCGTCTCCTTTAGTCTCTCCTGCCGCAGTATAGCACCTGGAATTGTGGTATCTCCCCTTTGACTCTGTCATCCATAAATGTCCCTTCGAAGTCCAGATTTTTTTTCGGTTTCCTGTTGTGTAAGTACAGTAAGTTACAAACCCACATTTTCAATCAAAAGGTTCCCTTAAATGGGGGCGTGGCTTGCACGCCGCTGCGAGATGGCGGTTTGTGCTTGAGCTCTGCGCTGGAGCGAGAGCCGACGGAGGTTTGCTGTCGCCTCGGAATGCCCCGGTCATTTCTGAAGATGGTCTCCTGGATATGAAGCTGCCAAGCATGTAATGAGAGACGTTTCCTGATATTTGAGGCTGCCAGTGACCATATTTCGGGCGTTTTTAGGTGGCGCTCGGTGTTTTCGCGAGCGGCCGCCATTTTGTCTCTCTCAAGAGTGGGATGTTTTCTCTCCTCAGCACGACGACGTCACTGTCACGGATTTGCCAGGAATAAGGACTGACAAGAACTGGTGAAGTTGCTCACTTTTCATACATTTATATTATTTTTTTATTATTTCCTCCTGCTGCTTTGCTGCCTGTTATGACCATACTGTTTGGTTTCCTACTGTCATATTTCTAGTCAGCGCACCGCCATCGCCCTCTTAGGAGGTCTCGTTGACTGATATTTTCATACTTCGTGGCTGTTTCTGGTTGTTGGAAGGTGCCGTTTTTGATATCTGTAGGGCATGATATTTTTGTGAGGTGGCTCCTTTCTCTGCCCTGATAGACGCCATTATTATCGCTCTCTTGATGTGAGCGCGCTCTCTATTTTTGCTTGGTACCTTTTTTGCTCCTGCTGAGGTGGTGTGCTCTATGGCTGCGAATATGGGCCCGTCACCAAATGCTAAGGACGCAAAAGACTCTAAAGCGTCTCTTAAAAGGTCCAAACAGTTATCCCCTACACCTGAATCTGCGCAAAAGGACCCTAGCGCCACTCTTGAGTCTATCCTGACGCGCCTCAATGAGGTCTATGAAATTGCGCAATCTACCAAGACTAACACAGATTTACTGCAAGTAGAGGTGCTAGCCATCAGGAATGACTTCAGGGCCCTCTCTCTTCGTGTTTCGGACACAGAAGCACGTATTAGTGGCACAGAGGACTCCATGCAAAAGCAATCTAGATCTCTCTCACAGTTAGAGCGTTCAATGGCAGCATTGCGGAAAGACCTTACTGAGCAAGAAGATCGTAACCGCAGGTCTAATCTGCGCATTTTTGGTCTTCCGGAGGATGTTGAGAAAGATGCATCTTCTATGATTGATTTCCTTTATCAATGGATTCCTTCCACACTGCAAATTTCTTTCCAAAGGGATTTTGAACTGGAACGTGCACACCGTGTTCCCACATTTCGTCCTAAGTCTGCTACGCAACCTAGAGCGATAATTTTCAAGCCACTGCGCCATCAACACACTGAGCAAATTCTGGCTCATATGCGGAAGGTTAGAGTTGTCTCTTGGAATGGCCATCGCATTTCAATTTCTCAAGACTTTGCCAGAGACACGGTCATTAGGAGAAAGGGTTTTCTTAATCTCCGGAAGCGTTTAGCCGAGATGAATGTTCCCTTCTCTTTTGCTGGCCCCTCAAAATTCCGTATTACTTTCAAAGGGCGCTCCAGAATCTTTGATGAACCTGCTGATCTGGCCTCGTTTCTGGATAATCAGTTGGAATCGCAGATGGAACTTCAAATGGGGGCCTCGCTGGTTCCTGGCTCCTCTGGCACCTGATATGACTATACATAATGCAATGAGTTTTTTTTTGTCTTTGCCAGGTCTATTAGGTTTACCCTCTTTTAGATCTGCGTGGTGGTCCTAATGTCCAATCTTCTGGACGTGCTGTTGTTGTCTTATGTTTTTCATTCCTATCGTTATAGTGTAGTGGCCTTTTATTGTCGTCAGTCCTACTGTATGATCTGTCCAATTTTTCGTGGTAGTGTTTCTTGATGGTTCTATTTTCACTTATGTTTACTTGTCGTCCTTATCTGCTTTTAGATCTGCGCAGTGGTCTTTATGTCCATTGGTCTTGACGTATTTTTGTCGTCTCTTGGTGCTCCTTTAGTATCGTTATGGTGTATTGGTCTTTAGTGTTGTTAGTCTTATTGTATAAACCTTTTAATTTTTTGTGGTAACTTCTTTTGTTGGCGTGACTTCACTTTTGTCCGCGTAGCGTCCTGTCATTCATTGCCTCCCCAGTTTGTCTTTCGACGTATTAGGTCATGGTCCTTTTCCTTTTCAGTGGTATGTCTTCGGTATGTGCGTCGATTTTTGTGGTGAATCTGGTTTATCTTATTCTTTTGTGGTCGGTTCTTTTGCTTCATGTTTGTTTTTTGTTATTTCATATTTTTTGGAGTAGGTCATTGTTTGTTCCTTTGCTTTCTTATCGTGTTGTTGTTTGGTTTGTCTAGGTGTTTTATTCATATATGTTACTACGTGTTTATTTATGGCTATACTTAGAGTCAGTGTAGGTCGTTCATATAGTTGCTAGTTATACCTAGTTCACTGTTTTTTTTTCCATTGAGTGATTTGTTTACATTGTGTTATTATTTGTTTTTTTCAAGTAGGCTAGTTTGTTATAGATGCTTTGTACTTGGCAGACTTATGCCTCTCTTACATACATGTTCACTTTGTTAGGCATGCATATTTATCTTGCCAGTTTGTGTGTATATGGCTTTATTTATTCATGGCCAGCTATCTTTAAGTTTGTATATAGTTTTTACATATTTATATATAGTATTGGGTCTCTTATCTAGCTGCTATAAGGGATTCTCTGACTGTTATATTGACAAGATGCTACATACCGTTTTCTATTATGTTTCACCTATTTTTCCCATATTGTATCATTTAGATACCTACTTTATTGATTTTTTCATTGCGTGATTTGATTACATTGTGTCATTAATTATCTTTTTCGAGTAGGTTAGTTTTTTTAGAGATGCTTTGTTCTTGATACATTTATGCCCCTCTTATCTACATGTTCACTTTTTAGGCAAGCATATTTATTCTGCCAGTTTGCGTGTATATGGCTTTATTTATTCATGCCAAGTTATCTATAAGTTTGTATATAGATTTTACATATTTATATATAGTATTAGGTCTCTTATTTAGCTGCCATAGGGATTCACTGACTGTTATATCAATAAGATGTTATATACCGTTTTTCATTATATTTCACGTATCTTTCCCATATTGTATCATATAGTATGCTTTAGATTGTATTTCTTTTTTTTCCCTTCATTATGGTCCTTTTTTCTCTTGATGGAGTCCGCTTTGGTCTGGTTCTACCTATTAGTAATGGTTTCTCTTAGTTCACTTTCCACCAGCTCTTAATGCCTGATCGTGCTTTCTTTTTCTCTCTTTTCTGCTCTTACCGTTCTCTATGATTTATTTTAGTTGTTATCTATACATTAATTTGGTCAAACGTGTTGCCTTTATAGTTTCTCATTTCGCTTTGTCTTCTAATAAGTGATAATTATTTCCGGTTCTTGGCTTTTAGATAGTGTTCTCTTTTAAAATGTATAATCGGCTATGCACTGCTTTGGGGCTTTTTATGCTGTTGTTGTTATTTCTCCTGTTGGCCCCTCGCTCTTTTTTCCATGTCCCCCCTTGTATGAATTTGGTCTTTTTCAGACCTGCCGGATGGGCCCTTCTCTCTCTCTTTCTTTGTATTCTCCTGCTTTCTTTTTCCTCTTCTTTCCTTTCTTCTTTCCCTTCTTTCCTTTCTTCTTTTCGGATTTCCTCTTTGGTCTCACCCTGTTTTGTGTTGGCTGTTGATGTCTGCTGGTTAGCTCTCCTGGTTGTTGCGCTTAATTTGTCACATATGGAATATCTTTTTCTCCTGATATTGGTTCTATGTCTGGACTAAATATACTTTCCCTTAATGTTAAAGGGTTAAATCATCCAGTCAAAAGGTCGAAGATTGTGGACTACTGTAAATCTCTTTCTTCGGATCTCGTCCTTTTTCAGGAGTCAAAGCTCTCTGCCAAGGAGGCGTTGTTTCTGAAGAAAGAGTGGGTCTTTGATGTTGCTTGTTCAGATGCTTGTGGTAAAAGGAATGGAGTAATTACCTTAGTTTCTAAACACTCTGGGCTATCTATCGTTTCCTCTGAACAGGATACAGAGGGGCGTTGGTTACTATCTAAGTTGTCCAATGGTAATGCTGACTTATTTGTCATGAATATTTATGCCCCCAACAAGGATGACCCGGCCTTTTGGAATGCGATTACCAAAAAGCTCGAGGATACTCCTCACTCTGGTAATCTTATTGTAGGTGGTGACTTTAACTTGCCAATGGACCCGATCTTGGATAGGAATTCTGCCTTTAACTTTCGTCCCCCTAAAGCACACAAACAAATGATTAATATGTGCTCTCTTACCCATCTTCAGGATGTGTGGCGTCTTCACAATCCCACTGGTAGTGACTTCTCCTTTTTTTCTTCCCCTCATTCGTCCTTTTCGCGCATTGATTATCTTTTGGTTCACTCTTCTCTGGTTCAATTTTCTTCTTCTCCGCTTATTCACCCTATTTTAGTTTCTGACCATGCCGCAGTCACATTTACTCTTACTTCCTTTGTCCCTAGGGCACGAGCTCGTTCGTGGAGACTAAACACAGAAATTTTACATGATGAGTCCTTGGTGCGAGAGTTTTCCAATGACATTGAGACTTTTTTTATTGAAAATGTTGGGTCAGTCAGTTCCCCGGTTGTTCTCTGGGACTCTTTTAAATGTACTTTCCGTGGTCAGGTCATTAAATGTATGTCAAGGAGAAACGCAGCCATTAAAAAGGAACTCACGGACTTAGCAGACGAGATCAAACGTCAGGAATCCCTTTTTCGACATTCTCAGGATAAGACCTGCCTCCAGTCTATTAAAAATCTAAAGTATTCATACAATACTATAGTCACTAAGAGAGCTCATATGGGCCTGCAGGCTCAGAAATCTAAGAGACTGCTGTTAAAAAATCGTGCGGGCAAGATTCTTGCTGCCACTTTAAAGTTCCAGGAATCTTCTTGTAACACTTTTCAAATTCCTTCTATTACTGACCAGCTTGGTAGGAAAAAATTTCAAACTGCAGAAATCCTTGAGGTGTTCCGCAATTTTTATAACAATTTATATACCCCGTCAGCTCAAGCTTCTTTTGAACAATGTCAGGAGTTCTTGAATTCGGTTCCTTTGAAAGTTGTTTCGGAGGTAGACAATCAGCCATTAAATTGCCCGATTACTTCTGATGAAATCATTTCCGCGATTAAAGCTACTCGGTCTGGTAAAGCTCCTGGTCCTGATGGATATCCTATTGCGTTTTATAAGACCTTTATTCCCGTGATTGTCCCGAAACTCCAATCCGTTTTTGATGCTTTTATTAAGGATGGTTCGGTGTCTGGTTCTGCGGCGGATGCTACTATTGTAGTTATCCCCAAAGAAGGGAAGGATCACGCAGATCCCAAAAATTTTCGTCCCATATCCCTCCTTAACATGGAAGCCAAGATCTTTGCTAAAATTTTAGCTAAACGATTAGAGTCCTTTATTCCTCATTTGGTTCATCCCTCCCAAACAGGTTTTGTTAAGGGGCGTCTTGCACGGGATAATATTCGTACTTTTTGTCATATTCTCGGTGCCGCTAAACGATCTAATCTTCCGGCGGCAGCCTTGGCCCTTGACGCTGAAAAGGCCTTTGATAAGGTCTCTTGGCCTTTTCTACGAGCGGTTCTATGTGCACATAATCTTGGTGATTCCTTTATTCGTATGGTTATGTCTCTTTACTCCCGACCTAGAGCTAATATACGGGTGAACGGTGCTACGTCTTCCTTTTTTAACCTGTGTCAGGGCACTAGACAAGGTTGTCCTTTGTCCCCTCTCCTATTTTTGTTGTCCATTGATCCTCTCCTCAGAATGATTGAATCGCATCCAAATATTAAAGGGTTCTCTTTTGGGTCTCATCAGATAAAAACAGCGGCATATGCAGATGATGTTCTCATTTTCTCTGATGATATTGCATTGGCCATCCCTGCTATCTCGGATACGATTGCTCTTTTTTCAAAAGTTTCAGGATACACTCTGAACAAAGATAAGACTGAGATGTTTCCTTTAAATGCTTACTGCTTCTCCTCTCATATGGGTTCGGCGGGCTTTAAATGGCAATCCAAACACCTAAAGTATCTGGGTATCTATTTTTGTACCACCCTATATGCTACGGCTTCTTATAATGAATCCCAAACTATTCTTAAGGTGAGACGTCTTTTAGAAAATTGGTCTCCGAAGCATATTTCTTGGTGGGGCCGTATGCAGACTCTAAAAATGATGATCACTCCTATTATTAATTTTGTTTCCTCTATGCTTCCAGTAAGGCTTTCTGATTCCTTCTTCCATGAACTTGATCTGCTCACTTCTAAATTTTTATGGAATGATAGAAGGGCTAGGATTGCTTATAAATTTTTACGGAAATCTTATGATATGGGGGGCTGTAATTTTCCTGATTGGGGGAAATATCAAACTGCTTTTCTGGCGTCCCAGGGTGCCCTTTGGTTTTCTTCCCCATCTATTCATGCTCCAGCTTGGTTGACAATAGAACAGGAACTGGCCTCCCCTCTACCGACTGCATCTTTTTTAACCACAAACACCCTTTCTATTCCATTCTCTCGCTCTATTATTTTAGACACTATTGCAGCGGTTCGTAAGGTTGATAAGAGGGTAGCAGTTCCATTATATAAAACTAGATGGTCGTCTATTTGGCGCAATTCTAAAATCAAAATTAATATTGACCCTGAGTTGATGTCTTACTGGGCTGGGAAAGGTGTTTCACTTGTTAAACATCTCTATGATTCCAACAATGATCCTTCCCCTTTTTCATCCCTTGCTCAACATTTTTCTTTATCTAATTTAGATTTTTATACTTTTCTTAAGATTAAGGTTGCACTTGCTAAAGTACACCTTCATCCTTCTTCCCCGTTGATTACGCTTTTTCAGCTTTGGATCAGGACTGGCCATGTTGCGTCTCGGATTTATAAATTTTTATCGTCCTCTACACTCCCTTCCCATACTGTCACACAACAAAAATGGTTACATCATTTTGATCATAGTGTTACTGCTCATATCTCTTCTGATACCTGGCAAGATATTGGTAAATTTTCTCTTCGTAACAAAATTGCCCCCTCTCTAACGCAGTCTAAGTTTTTCTCTATTAATCTTCTTCATTGGACTCCCATTCGTCTGTACTCACTTAATCTCAAAGAAGACAATTTATGTTGGAGCTGTGGGCTTCTACCAGGCGATTTTCAACATATGTTCCTTGATTGTTCCCTTCTCCAACCCTTTTGGGATTCAGTTCACAAACACCTTATGCTCATCTTTAACATCAAATTTCAACTGTCTTTTCCATTAATTCTTTTGGGTCCGTTGGCGGCCCCAGTCCCTCTGCCTTTACATCCCATGGAGCTCCAGTTGTTGGACCTCTTGTTAACTATTGCAGTCAAAGTAATTCTCATGGAGTGGAAATCCTTTTCGTCTGTCTCTTACCATACTTGGTGGGCCTGGGTTTCCTTTCTACGAAGTGCTCATACGTCAGTGGACCATGCTCATCTTTCTCCTTCTATTTCCTCTGGTGTATGGGAAGCCCTAGATTCATACATGAAGTTGGCCGCTGAAGGGTTGGTGGAGCAATATCCCTTTGATTTGTCTGGTTAGTGTTGTCTTATATGTTGGGTGATTCCTCTGGAAATCCTCTCCTCTTCCTTTCCTTCTCTCTGTCTCTCTTTTTCTTTCCTCTTCTCTTTCCTATTCTTTCCGTCTTTTCTTTCTTCCTTTCTTCTCTTTCCTCTTCTCCCTAATTTGCCATCTGTGGGTGATACTTTTGATATATATCTTTGCCAGACATCATTTTGGGTCTTCCCTCCTTAAGTATTTATTTATCTGATGTCTGCAGATTAATGAATGACAATGAGTTGCTCTCCTACCAATTAATTTTATATTAATGTATTTATTATCTTATTGCCCGATATCAATTGTATCACTTTGGTTTATATCTTATGTGTCATATTTGCGCGTTTAAAACAATAAATTCTTTTGAAATGAAAAAAAAGGTTCCCTTAAATTATTCAAAACTATTTATTTGACAAACTGCAAACAACTACATGCCATAATGGTACCGATGAAAGCAAATGTCATTGGTTGTATGCTATACAATGCCATCTTTTATTGGTATGTGTTTTGAACCACAAATGTATTCAAATATCGTTTAACATTTACATAAATACATTATAGTTCGCCAGTAGCCCCTTCCTAACTTTGTCTCAGCACATCATCATACTGGGTGTGGTGTGCTAGTTTGAGTTGTTTTTGCCATAAAGGGTCATTCAAATTAAAGATAAAGAACCCGGAAGTGGTGGAAGAGGACACAATTCTTCATAGATGAGATCAATGCTTCTGTGCGCGCCCCAGCCTCAATGCAATGCGAGATGCTGAACTCTGCAGGAGTGCTGCAGTGTACAAGTTCCATACATACTTAATGGCCACCAGCTGAGCCCTCGGTCACCCTGCCACTGTTTACCACCCTCCTATCCCATGAAACAGTAATGTGCCCTGCAGGCGGCGGCACACGTCACTGCACTCATGCACTCAGCGCGTGAGCACAGCTAGAATGACAAGTGATGACCCTCGTATGCTGCTAAAAGACAACCACTGAATCGGATGCTGTTGGCCAAACTTGTCCAGCATGCTTTTTAATGCTGAGAAAGCAGAGGTATGTATTCTGTGCTTTAGCGTCAGCGCCTTAATATTAGTGCTTTATTATGATTATGAACACACCAAGGCAGAAGTATGCCTTAACATGCACGGATATGTTCTAAGACCGAATTTCAATGTTATTTTGATATTCATTTGGAGTGCACATTAACTTTAATATGTCTTCAATGTTTCATGTGTATCTGAGGTCTAGAAGCCATAGTACCTGCTGCTATACATTTGCACATTCCCTGCGCTGTGTATGAAGTGTTGCCTCATTATGAGGATTGGCAACAAGAAGTGTGAATATCAGAAGGTGGTGAACCCAGCATTTGTGTACATAGCAATTTGTCTTTTCCGAGGCCTTCTTGCATTCCTTCTAGTTTTGTTGATGAAATAAATGTTTCTATCACGTGTTCACATTTCAAACTGTGTCTAAAATGTGTGTATTTTAGTAATGTATGCTGCATCTGGATTTCGTTCGTTGGGATGCTCTTTCCCACTGAAATGACAACTGTTGCCTACTTTGCGTGCCTATGGGCTATGTTTGCATCCAACGCCTGCTCGACATTTTAGGGCTGATGTTAGTCTTATTTCACAATCCCAACGTCACATCTGATTGTCGTATCCATGAAAAGCATCAATGGCTTATCAACCACAGGCGGCTCTGCGGAGCCGCGGGCAGTGCAGGAGGTGGGACTTTCAGTCCCATGTGACAATGACCCTGAGTCTACACACATGTTTCTATGTGTGTATCAGTTCCTTCCAATTAGTCCTCATCTTTGTGAAAGGTGGGTTTCTCGAGACAGGGATCCCAGACAGGAAAAGCCTGATCAGAGGAGTACAAAGATGGCACAAGACCACACACTTGGCCACGGTCTGTAGGTCTCGCATAGTTCTCAATTGACAGCCTACCCAGTGCTCGTGATTTTCCTACGCCTTTGTGTAGTTTTTGTGTGAGTGTTGACTGGCAAGGATAGGTTGCCAGTATTTTGCATGTGAGTGCACAACTTGTTTGCATTTTTCTTGCAAGTACTATGACCATCTGTTGTGCTGTTCATTCAAAAGTGTTTTGTGAGTGAGAACCTTGGTTCGCTGTTCTTCTTAAGTGATGTAACACAAATCAAACTTGTATATAAAAGGCATGCCGAAAGCCCAATTGTCTTGCCAAAGCACCCCCACACTTAACTACAGGTAGTTCACTTCGTTATCATGGTTTTGCAAGACTTGCATACATGAGGAAAAAGTATGCAACTTTGCAAGACTCCATAGGCACATGGTACTGTTATTGAACTGTTTTCAGTCTGTGTCTCTCACCGTGCAAAGTCCATAATGCAAATAATGTAGCATGTGCAGTTTTCCTGTGTTTGTCAACACCAACATGTGCTTAAATAGTGTGGTGTCCTCGATCACCTGGGAATGCTAGTGTGGTGTTTACAATATGTTTGAGTGCCTCAATGCACCAAGTCCATAATGCATATGATGTACTGGCTGGGTCTGAACTGGGGTCGTGAAGTGAGCTAAGGAACGATGATGGATTCAAACCAGATCTGTGACTGGGGGTGAGTATCTGAAAAGTTTCAGGGCTCCGTCCATAATCTCCTTGTGTTTGTTTTGTTCGCCCAATTTGGCCGGGTATGCCCAGACGTGGGACCCTTGCTCACTTTGCCACTAGATTCAAGCTAGCCTGGCTGATGTGGGATGTTACACCTAAACCGGTCCCAGGATGCTTGTTTCCAGTTCAGGGAAGACCTGGCTTGGCAGTTCGGGCTGGACTGTAACCATGAGGAACAGGGTCACGACTGATTTGCATATAGCTGGATAGGAACTGGGGTTGGGAAGTGAGCTAAAGAACAATGATGGCTTAAACCCAGATTTGTGACCGGGGTTGAGTGTCTGAAAAGTTTCAGCACTCAGTCTATCATCTCCTTGTGTTTGCTTTTCACTTTCAACAGTCTCTTTGCCTGCTTACATTAAGCATAATGTAAACTGTGAAAACTTTAAAATTTGTTTGCACACAAAAGACACATAGAGCACTGTTAATAGTTTGTGTTTTGCTTCCCCTAAACTTAGTAAGTAATACCTATATGGATGGTTATCTACAATAAGCACATGGCGGAAAGCAGCAGAAGAAGATATACATATAGGTACAGACATAAAAGCACACACGTGTTGAGGCTTGCTGCTTGAAGATGTTGCCTCCAAGCACAGAAATCTTACCTGTGGCCATTATAGGGGAGTGGCCCTGACAGTCCCAAGCATTGAAGGAGGCCCACAGCATTGCATGGCTCCACAGAGCTCCAGCAGTCACAGACTGCTATGGTCACTGTGATCACACAGTCCCAAGCGCCACACAACCGGAGTCTGCCTAGGCAAGGAGTCAAGAAGCGAGGTTTGGGGAAAGTAATCCAGAGCCTCGAAGGAGCTCACAGCCTGCTAGTAGAATAATACATACAGCCATATTGGTTCAGCTGACTCGGTGCAACTTAGCAGCAGGCTCTTTTGGTATATGGATTCATACTATGGAACCACCTCTCTCCTTGCAAACGCTGCTGTGACTACCTTACTCACCATGCCCTTTGTGAGTCACTACCCCACACCCTCTCCTGCCTCCCCACAGTCATGAATGGGCAGGGAGTTTGATCACCAGGATCTCTGATGCCAGTCCTGTCCTGCCTCGTATAACTGCTGCACGTAGACCACTGTGTATTATCCAACAACATACTAATACTCTACCAAGCATAGCACACTCCTAATCTGATATACCAGGCAACAAGCAACCGGCACCCTTGAGTGAAGCAAAATCAACCATCTAAGCACTCAGGCTTCTCTCACCACCCTCATGCACAGAACACAACTACCAGGGGCACACATGAAACAGACACAAAGCACAACAAGTTAACCCACTTTGGAAGTAGCCACTGAATGGCCTATTGTCACACCCATGCAATTCTCAACCCTCGAAGTCCACACACCACACACACTATACTTAGGCTGCACTACCCTGCTGCAAGCAAATACTCACAGCACACTAGACACATCAAACCTCTACAAAACAGAGTGCAGTCTGTGTGTACTCTAGGAGGCTATAATAATGGTAAATATACAATTACTAGGAAAACATAACTTACTATGGCATGATGCAGTGCAATGCAACTCGATGCAATAAATCACAAGTCAACACACACCATCCGAGCAGATTTACATTTCACCTCTCCTCAGCACCATATCCTGTACTCCCAAGAATGGGAACATTTTGTCAGGCGTGAATCACGGAGGAGGGCCAAGAGAACCAATTGACCAGACTGTGCTTTAGACAAAAAGGCAAAAGCAAACCGGACACTTCAAATCAACACAGAGGCTTCAATGCTCAGGTGCTAAAACAAATTCTAGAAATGCTCCTCTTTCATTTATAGGTGGGTAAGACTAATAAGGTGACTATCATTGCTCCCAAAAAGAACACAAACTGGCCCTTCAAGGAAAAGCAATGCGACTGAGATGCCAATCAACACGACAATGCCCTATGTCTCAAGGGCAGACGCTGTGACGGAAACATACCATCCAACATCGCCTCAATTAAACAAATTCTTGGCTATCTAGTTAATAGCAAGTTCAAGTGACTAGCAGGTTTAGAATGAGGGACTAAGAGATGAGATGATGGCTTGAAACTGTATATTACAACCTGTAAAGACGTCCTCCCAATCAGTAGATGGCTCTGCTCATGAGTCCAATATCCACTTAGTGTCTTCCAAAGTTCATTCCTACAGAACAAGAGGTCTGACACTAACTCACCATAGTAGGCCCAATTGTAGAAAGACATTAACTCTCCCTTAAGATGACTAGTAAGAAAAGAGAAAATTAAGTTGAGGTCTAGACCTACTACTAGAAGTATATTACCTACTCGGAGAACCTCTTAGTCCAGCTATTTGACTATTATCAATTTTAGAAACTTGAGTTTATCCCAAAGTGTACAACAAAATGAAGCATATACAACCAGCACAATTTCTCAGAGATGAATCAGGTGAAAATTTTAATTTTCTGTTCGACCCACAAGGGATTCATATTAAGATAACTAAAATATCATAAAAAGGTAGGGTCACTCCTTCAACAATACTGACTTGGCTGGGGAATTAAATAATCCCAGATCTATTAACGAACCAAACTTGTGATGCGCGCCTAAAGCTGAAATATAATTAACCTCGAGGGGTTGGGCCTGTATTGACGTCCAAACTAGGCCACTCAAATACTTAGTACATAAAGGGTGATTGGACGTATGTTTACATTCAGTGAACCACCTTGAAGTCTAAAGTAGTTCTGGTGTTTTAATTTCACCTTTTCTTAATTCGTTGCAGCAGGTTAGCCCAGCACCATGTGACTCTGGGCAATAGCTCGCTTAATCTTCCCAACAGACCCCAGCGCCGGGACACCACTTCGAAGGTAGCTGTGCGCTTTACAAATACTGGTATTTATTTCATTTCATATAAACAAAAACAATTTGTACCACCATGTTTCTATCTTTTGTTAACCCCTTCGATGCTCATGACGGAACGGTTCCGTCATGAGCATCGGTTGGGCTGTGCTCATGACGGAACCGTTCTGTCATGAGGACAGCCCCTGGGGGAAGCGCTGGCGCTCCCCCCCTTGCGCATCGATCTTGCCCCCCTTTACGGGGGTGGCAGCGGAAGAGCTTCCGCTGCCACCCCCGAGCCCCCCCACGCTTTCTGATGACGTCAGCGCGCACAGCGCGCACCGGCGTCATCAGGAAGCGTTGGACGCGCTGGAATCCATTTCTTCCAGCGCGTCCAAGGCAGCAACAGGTAGGTTCCCTTGTCCGGTGGGGGCCGCGGGGGTGATTTCTTTTGTATTGAGGCATCGGGGGAGAGGAAAGAGTATTTCCTCTCCCCCGATGTCTCAATACAGGGCATTCCTGCTCCACGATCGCGCACAGCGTCGCGATCGTGGAGTAGGGATGCCCCACTAGACACCAGGGATTTGTTTTTTTGAATTTGGGAAGCGACCCCTTAGGCAAGGGTCGCTTCCTTGGGGGCAAAATTTTTCGAAGTCTTTTCTGCCCCCCCTGGGGGCAGATCGGTCCGCTTTCTGCGCGTTTCTGCTCCCAGGGGGGGCAGAAAAGCCCACTAGACACCAGGGATGTCGTTTATATTATGTAGGAAGCGACCCCTTAGGCAAGGGTCGCTTCCTTGGGGGGCCAAATAATACGAAGACTTTTCTGCCCCCCCTGGGGGCAGATCGGTCTTCTTTCTGCCCGTTTCAAGCCCACTAGACACCAGGGATGTCTATTTCGTTATGTAGGAAGCGACCCCTTGGGCAAGGGTCGCTTCCTTGGGGGGCAAAATAATTCGAAGACTTTTCTGCCCCCCCTGGGGGCATATCGGTCTTCTTTCTGCCCGTTTATGCCCCCAGGGGGGGCAGAAAAGCCCACTAGACACCAGGGATGTCTTTTATGTTATGTAGGAAGTGACCCCTTGGGCAAGGGTCACTTCCTAGGGTGGCAAAATAATTAGAAGACTTTTCTGCCCCCCCTGGGGGCAGATCGGTCGTCTTTCTGCCCGTTTCTGCCCCCAGGGGGGGCAGAAAAGCCCACTAGACACCAGGGATGTCTTTTTCTTTATGTAGGAAGCGACCCCTTGGGCAAGGGTCGCTTCCTTTGCGGCCTAATTATTTAGAAGACTTTTCTGCCCCCCCTGGGGGCAGATTGGTCGTCTTTCTGTCCGTTTCTGCTCCTGGGGGGGGGGGCAGAAAAGCCCACTAGACACCAGGGATATAAATATTATTGTAGGAAGCGACCCCTTGGGCAAGGGTCGCTTCCTTGGGCCCCTACATTTTTTGAAGACTTTTCTGCCCCCTCTGGTTTTATTTTTTTGCCGTTTCTGCTCCCATTGGGGGCAGAAAAGCCCACTAGACACCAGGGAATTAGTTCAATTAGAAATTGAAGTGACCCCTCGCTTCCAGGGTGCAATTTGTTATATGTATTTGGCTCACCCGCCCCGGGACTGAGTAGCCTTTTTTTTCCTGCTGTTTTCTGCCCCACCTGGCACACAACCCGATTGACCATTTGGGTAGTGACATGGCATGTTATAATGTTTATTGTTATATTTTTTGTGATTTCCAATTGTAATGTTTTTTTTTTTGTTTACTTTTTTGTTCTAGGTGAAGGCTTTTCTTCTTTTCACGTTGACGTTTTGGTACTGGTGGTTCTGCTGTTTGTGTAGTTTGGTAAGAGACTGTTTTTTTGTACAATGTAAATGTGTTTGATTTCTCTGCCTGTTTTTTTTTTGCAAATGGTGTAATAATAGCAGTATGTTTGGTTTTTGAGTGTCAAAAACTTTTTGCATTGGTGCTCGATGTGTATTTTGTTGTCTTGTGAGTAATTTGTTTTTTTTTCTTCTTTCTAGTTTGATATCGTTGGTCTTTGCTGTGTCACTGCAGAGTTTGTTTCTGGTGAGTGCAGCTGTCTCTTGTAATTGGATTGTATAGTTTTTGAGTACATTGATCTTTGTGATAAAAGGTACACATTTCTTTACTTACTTGGTTTGCACATTGTTGGTTGTTGTTGACTTGTTTGTGCAGTCTTCTATCTTAGTAAGTATAATGGCTAGCCGCAGGATGACTGCTCAGCAGGTTGTTGGTTTGCTGTTTGAGTCTTCCTCTGATATTGGGTCAGAGACTGACTCTGCTTCTGAGGGAGAGGAGGCAGGGGACGATTCTGGCAGTGAGTTTTCTCTCCGTATGGGGTCATCGGATGATGAAGATACTCTTAGTGCGGATGAAGTGCCTGTGTTAGAGGAGGAGACTGATGTGCCGATAGTGCGGCAAGAGGCATCTGGGCTGCAGCCTGCGGCTGCAAGGCTTCCCGTTGGTGTAGTGCGGCAAGAGGCATCTGGGCTGCAGGCTGGGGCTGCAAGCCTTCCCGTTGGTGTAGTGCGGCAAGAGGCATCTGGGCTGCAGGCTGGGGCTGCAAGGCTTCCCGTTGGTGTAGTGCGGCAAGAGGCATCTGGGCTGCAGGCTGGGGCTGCAAGCCTTCCCGTTGGTGTAGTGCGGCAAGAGGCATCTGGGCTGCAGGCTGGGGCTGCAAGTCTTCCCGTTGAAAGTGATGACCTCTGGGTTGCCCCTGGCATGGTGCAGCCGGAATTTCCAGAGTTTACTGGTGTTCCAGGGTCTAGAGTGAATACTGAGAACTTTTTGCCTGTAAATTTTTTTCAGTTGTTTATGGACGATGTGTTTTTGGCAGAGATTGTTGAGCAGACTAATTTGTATGCCGAACAGTTTTTGAGGGACAACAGTGCCAGTCTTAAGCCACACTCTAGAGCTACCCGGTGGACTCCCACAAATGTTGAAGAGATGAAGAAGTTCTTGGGTTTAACTTTTTTGATGGGCTTGCTAAGGAAGCCATCATTGGCTTCATATTGGTCTAGCAGTCCCTTGATGGCAACGTCTATTTTTCCGGCAGTCATGAGTCGTGACAGGTATTTGCTTCTGCTTCGGATGATGCACTTTGTTGATAATGGTTTAGCGTTGCCACGAGATCACCCTGATTGTGACCGTCTTTTTAAGATTAGGCCTGTCCTTGATCACTTTGTTGATCGATTTTCTGAGATTTATGCCCCTGGTAGAGAAATTGCAGTGGATGAGTCTTTGGTGTTGTTCAAGGGCCGCTTGGTTTTTAGGCAATACATTCCTAGTAAGAGGGCACGCTATGGAATAAAGCTGTATATGCTGTGTGACAGTAGGACTGGATATGTCTCTAATTTCAGGGTGTACACCGGAAAGGAATCTAGGTTTAACCTCCCTGGTTGTCCGTCCACTTTTGGAGTGACTGAGAAAATTGTTTGGGAACTTGGTAGAGGATTTTTTAAGAAAGGCCACCATTTATATGTAGATAACTTCTACACTGGTGTGCGGTTGTTCAGGGAATTGGCCAAAGTGGACACTTTTGCTTGTGGCACAATCCGCTGTAACCGTAAAGGTTTTCCGAAAGAACTTGTTTGTCAAAAGCTTGTGCGGGGACAGTGCAGTGCGTTGCGTTGCCAGGAGCTTCTTGCTGTGAAGTTTACAGACAGGAGAGATGTCTACATGCTGACTTCCATCCATGATGGAAGCACTGCACCTGTGACTGTTTGGGGTCAGGTCGCTGAAGTGCGCAAACCTGTGTGCATTTTAGACTATAATAGGCACATGGGTGGTGTTGACAGAGTAGATCAGAGGTTGGAACCTTACGCTGCTCTTCGTAAGGCTTACATTTGGTACAAGAAGTTGGCTATCCATCTTTTCCACTTGGCAATGTTTAATGCTTTTGTTGTGTTCCAGGATTCTTGCCCTGAGTCAAAGATGACTTTTGCTAAGTTTCAGGAGTCTGTAATAGGCAGCCTTGTTGTAGTGGAACAGGCAAGTGTTCCTAGAGTTGGACTGGTGGAGGATGTTGCTAGATTGAAAGAACGCCACTTTCCAGATCACATTCCTCCCACACCCGCAAAAGATTTTCCCAGTAGGAGATGTAGAGTCTGTTGGCGAAGAGGTTTGCGGAAGGAGAGTCGTATGTACTGCCCCGATTGTCCCTCTCATCCTGCACTGTGTCTCCCTGCTTGTTTCAGAGCGTACCACACGCGTAAAAATTTCTGGGAACATTCATGAGTGGTAAAGTGAACTGCCTGGTCTGTATTCTTTGGAAAATATGATTCTGTTTCAAGGTTGGTGTTAGTGCAATGTATTTAGTTGCTGATTTTCTGTTAGAAGATTTGTATCTATTTGCAATTTGTTTGTGTTTTTTTTTTTTTCTAAAAAAATCCAAAATGTGATGGCGGTGTGTGTAGGCTTGCGCTTGGCTGTTGGTGTGTGTGGACTGGCACTTGGTTGGTGGTGTGCGTGGAATGGTGCTTGGCTGACGGTGTGCGTGGACTGGCGGTGTGCATGGACTGGCGGTGTGCGTGGACTGGTGCGTGGCTGGTGGTGTGCGTGGAATGGTGCTTGGCTGACGGTGTGCGTGGAATGGTGCTTGGCTGGCGGTGTGCGTGGAATGGTGCTTGGCTGGCGGTGTGCGTGGATTGGTACTTGGCTGGCGGTGTGTGTGGACTGGTGGTGTGTGCGGACTGGTGTTTGGCTGGTGGTGTCCGTGGACTGGAGCTTGGCTGGTGGTGTCCGTGGACTGGAGCTTGTCTGGTGGTGTGCGTGGACTGGAGCTTGGCTGGCGGTGTGCGTGGAATGGTGCTTTGCTGGCGGTGTGCGTGGACTGGTACTTGGCTGGCGGTGTGCGTGGACTGGTGGTGTGTGCGGACTGGTGCTTGGCTGGTGGTGTCCGTGGACTGGAGCTTGGCTGGCGGTGTAGGTGGATTGGCCATTGGCTGCCGGTGTGCCTGGACTGGCGATTGGATGGCGGTGTGCCTGGACTGGCGCTTGGCTAGCGGTGTGCGTGGACTGGCGTTTGGCTAGCGGTGTGTGTCGACTGGTGCTTGGCTGGCTGTGTGTGAGTAGTGACTTTCTGCTGGTCACTACACATAATGCTAGCTGAGTGCCACTCCACGCAATCCTTCAGCCTGTGTAGTTGCTGTGTCTGGATTGTGGGCGTGTGAAAGTGGTGGGCCCTTGAATGGCGCTGTGTGCTGGTGTGAGTTTTGTTATGTGATGGGCCTGCGGCTGGCGGTGTGAATGGTTTTGTATGTCTCACACGTATGAAAGGTGTATGAATGGCCTGTAAAGAGGTTGGTGCCTTGTCGTGGCTTTACAGCTCACGAGCTGTGAGTCAATGGTTCAGTTTCTCGCCCTTTCAATTATTACCAGTGCATTTCATGTTTTGTGAAATCACTTGCTAATACAATTTTATCTACTGAACCATCACTCACCCTCGTGCCAAATCCAACCAGTATGTGTGTGTGCTTGCGGGTTAGATGGCTGTGCAGTAATATTTGTCTTTCTGAAGCAGGGTGTACCTTGTCCCTTTTTGGTGATTTTTGTACTGTGTTGCTTTTGTACCTGGTGGTGCGAATGGTCTTGTTTGTATCACGTATGAAAGGTGTGTGAATGGCCTGTAAAGTGGTTGGTGCCTTGACGTGGCTTTACAGCTCACGAGCTGCGAGTCATTGGTTTGGTTTTTTGTGAATTTAATTATTGACAGTGCATTTCATTTTTGTGAAATCTCTTGTTAATAAAATTTAATACACTGAACCATGACTCGCCCTCGTGCCAAATCCAACCAGTATGTGTGTGTGTTTGAGGAATAGATGGTTGTGCAGGAATCTTTGTCTTTAGTTTCTCTGCCAAGGTACACTTTCCATGTAAGAATAACCCACCAACTGTAGATATTGTCGAAAACCCTTGGGAGTTCATGGTGATGTCTCTCTAGTGAATTGAAAAATATTTTTTATCCCCATTGTCCTGTAAACCTCAAACTGTCTGCCACATTTTCTTTGCAGTATTATTCCTAAATTCTCACGCTGTAGTAACAATAGTTAATCTGGTTTTGCAAGGGGGGTTACTTTGGTTTTTTGCCCAGGGCTCGGCGGCCATCTAGGGAAACCTTCCAAACCCACGCATTTCTGAAAACTAGACACCCGGCGGCTTCCAGGGAGGTATGGCTTGCGTGGATCCCCCAACGTTTCCTTACCCAGAATCCCCTGCAAACCTCAATTTTTGCCCAAAAAATCACTTTTTTCACACATTTTGGGGTGGGAAAGTAGTGGCATCACCGAGCTCACACAAATTTACCACCACCCAGCGTTCCCCCAGGTCTCCCGGTAAAAATGGGGCCTCACTTGTGTGGGAGGCCCAAGTACCCGCGGCAGGCAAGGACAACAAACGTAGTGAGGCGACATCAAAATGGCCTATCGCCAAACCACCTGGTTTTGCAAGGGGGGTCACTTTGGTTTTTGGCCCGGTGCGCGGCGGCCATCTAGGGAAACCTAGCAAACCCACGCATTTCTGAAAACTAGTCACCCGGCGGCTTCCAGGGAGGTATGGCTTGCGTGGATCCCCCAACGTTTCCTTACCCAGAATCCCCTGCAAACCTCAATTTTTGCTCAAAAAATCACTTTTTTCACACATTTTGGGGTGGGAAAGTAGTGGCATCACCGGGCTCACACAAATTTACCACCACCCAGCGTTCCCCCAGGTCTCCCGGTAAAAATGGTGCCTCACTTGTGTGGGAGGCCCAAGTACCCGCGGCAGGCAAGGACAACAAACGTAGTGAGGCGACATCAAAATGGCCTATCGCCAAACCACCTGGTTTTGCAAGGGGGGTCACTTTGGTTTTTGGCCCGGTGCGCGGCGGCCATCTAGGAAAACCTACCAAACCCATGCATTTCTGAAAACTAGACACCCGGCGGCTTCCAGGGAGGTATGGCTTGCGTGGATCCCCCAACGTTTCCTTACCCAGAATCCCCTGCAAACCTCAATGTTTGCTCAAAAAATCACTTTTTTCACACATTTTGGGGTGGGAAAGTAGTGGCATCACCGGGCTCACACAAATTTTCCACCACCCAGCGTTCCCCCAGGTCTCCCGGTAAAAATGGTGCCTCACTTGTGTGGGAGGCCCAAGTACCCGCGGCAGGCAAGGACAACAAACGTAGTCAGGCGACATCAAAATGGCCTATCGCCAAACCACCTGGTTTTGCAAGGGGGGTCACTTTGGTTTGTGGCCCGGTGCGCGGCGGCCATCTAGGGAAACCTAGCAAACCCACGCATTTCTGAAAACTAGACACCCGACGGCTTCCAGGGAGGTATGGCTTGCGTGGATCCCCCAACGTTTCCTTACCCAGAATCCCCTGCAAACCTCAATTTTTGCCCAAAAAATCACTTTTTTCACACATTTTGGGGTGGGAAAGTAGTGGCATCACCGGGCTCACACAAATTTACCACCACCCAGCGTTCCCCCAGGTCTCCCGGTAAAAATGGTGCCTCACTTGTGTGGGAGGCCCAAGTACCCGCGGCAGGCAAGGACAACAAACGTAGTGAGGCGACATCAAAATGGCCTATCGCCAAACCACCTGGTTTTGCAAGGGGGGTCACTTTGGTTTTTGGCCCGGTGCGCGGCGGCCATCTAGGGAAACCTACCAAACCCACGCATTTCTGAAAACTAGACACCCGGCGGCTTCCAGGGAGGTATGGCTTGCGTGGATCCCCCAACGTTTCCTTACCCAGAATCCCCTGCAAACCTCAATTTTTGCCCAAAAAATCACTTTATTCACACATTTTGGGGTGGGAAAGTAGTGGCATCACCGGGCTCACACAAATTTACCACCACCCAGCGTTCCCCCAGGTCTCCCGGTAAAAATAGTGCCTCACTTGTGTGGGAGGCCCAAGTACCCGCGGCAGGCAAGGACAACAAACGTAGTGAGGCGACATCAAAATGGCCTATCGCCAAACCACCTGGTTTTGCAAGGGGGGTCACTTTGGTTTTTGGCCCGGTGCGCGGCGGCCATCTAGGAAAACCTACCAAACCCATGCATTTCTGAAAACTAGACACCCGGCGGCTTCCAGGGAGGTATGGCTTGCGTGGATCCCCCAACGTTTCCTTACCCAGAATCCCCTGCAAACCTCAATGTTTGCTCAAAAAATCACTTTTTTCACACATTTTGGGGTGGGAAAGTAGTGGCATCACCGGGCTCACACAAATTTTCCACCACCCGGCGTTCCCCCAGGTCTCCCGGTAAAAATGGTGCCTCACTTGTGTGGGAGGCCCAAGTACCCGCGGCAGGCAAGGACAACAAACGTAGTGAGGCGACATCAAAATGGCCTATCGCCAAACCACCTGGTTTTGCAAGGGGGGTCACTTTGGTTTTTGGCCCGGTGCGCGGCGGCCATCTAGGGAAACCTAGCAAACCCACGCATTTCTGAAAACTAGACACCCGACGGCTTCCAGGGAGGTATGGCTTGCGTGGATCCCCCAACGTTTCCTTACCCAGAATCCCCTGCAAACCTCAATTTTTGCCCAAAAAATCACTTTTTTCACACATTTTGGGGTGGGAAAGTAGTGGCATCACCGGGCTCACACAAATTTACCACCACCCAGCGTTCCCCCAGGTCTCCCGGTAAAAATGGTGCCTCACTTGTGTGGGAGGCCCAAGTACCCGCGGCAGGCAAGGACAACAAACGTAGTGAGGCGACATCAAAATGGCCTATCGCCAAACCACCTGGTTTTGCAAGGGGGGTCACTTTGGTTTTTGGCCCGGTGCGCGGCGGCCATCTAGGGAAACCTACCAAACCCACGCATTTCTGAAAACTAGACACCCGGCGGCTTCCAGGGAGGTATGGCTTGCGTGGATCCCCCAACGTTTCCTTACCCAGAATCCCCTGCAAACCTCAATTTTTGCCCAAAAAATCACTTTATTCACACATTTTGGGGTGGGAAAGTAGTGGCATCACCGGGCTCACACAAATTTACCACCACCCAGCGTTCCCCCAGGTCTCCCGGTAAAAATGGTGCCTCACTTGTGTGGGAGGCCCAAGTACCCGCGGCAGGCAAGGACAACAAACGTAGTGAGGCGACATCAAAATGGCCTATCGCCAAACCACCTGGTTTTGCAAGGGGGGTCACTTTGGTTTTTGGCCCGGTGCGCGGCCGCCATCTAGGGAAACCTACCAAACCCACGCATTTCTGAAAACTAGACACCCGGCGGCTTCCAGGGAGGTATGGCTTGCATGGATCCCCCAACGTTTCCTTACCCAGAATACCCTGCAAACCTCAATGTTTGCTCAAAAAATCACTTTTTTCACACATTTTGGGGTGGGAAAGTAGTGGCATCACCGGGCTCACACAAATTTTCCACCACCCAGCGTTCCCCCAGGTCTCCCGGTAAAAATGGTGCCTCACTTGTGTGGGAGGCCCAAGTACCCGCGGCAGGCAAGGACAACAAACGTAGTGAGGCGACATCAAAATGGCCTATCGCCAAACCACCTGGTTTTGCAAGGGGGGTCACTTTGGTTTTTGGCCCGGTGCGCGGCGGCCATCTAGGGAAACCTAGCAAACCCATGCATTTCTGAAAACTAGACACCCGGCGGCTTCCAGGGAGGTATGGCTTGCATGGATCCCCCAACGTTTCCTTACCCAGAATCCCCTGCAAACCTCAATTTTTGCTCAAAAAATCACTTTTTTCACACATTTTGGGGTGGGAAAGTAGTGGCATCACCGGGCTCACACAAATTTACCACCACCCAGCGTTCCCCCAGGTCTCCCGGTAAAAATGGTGCCTCACTTGTGTGGGAGGCCCAAGTACCCGCGGCAGGCAAGGACAACAAACGTAGTGAGGCGACATCAAAATGGCCTATCGCCAAACCACCTGGTTTTGCAAGGGGGGTCACTTTGGTTTTTGGCCCGGTGCGCGGCGGCCATCTAGGGAAACCTACCAAACCCACGCATTTCTGAAAACTAGACACCCGGCGGCTTCCAGGGAGGTATGGCTTGCGTGGATCCCCCAACGTTTCCTTACCCAGAATCCCCTGCAAACCTCAATTTTTGCCCAAAAAATCACTTTTTTCACACATTTTGGGGTGGGAAAGTAGTGGCATCACCGGGCTCACACAAATTTACCACCACCCAGCGTTCCCCCAGGTCTCCCGGTAAAAATGGTGCCTCACTTGTGTGGGAGGCCCAAGTACCCGCGGCAGGCAAGGACAACAAACGTAGTGAGGCGACATCAAAATGGCCTATCGCCAAACCACCTGGTTTTGCAAGGGGGGGTCACTTTGGTTTTTGGCCCGGTGCGCGGCGGCCATCTAGGGAAACCTAGCAAACCCACGCATTTCTGAAAACTAGACACCCGGCGGCTTCCAGGGAGGTATGGCTTGCGTGGATCCCCCAACGTTTCCTTACCCAGAATCCCCTGCAAACCTCAATATTTGCCCAAAAAATCACTTTTTTCACACATTTTGGGGTGGGAAAGTAGTGGCATCACCGGGCTCACACAAATTTACCACCACCGAGCGTTCCCCCAGGTCTCCCGGTAAAAATGGTGCCTCACTTGTGTGGGAGGCCCAAGTACCCGCGGCAGGCAAGGAGAACAAACGTAGTGAGGCGACATCAAAATGGCCTATCGCCAAACCACCTGGTTTTGCAAGGGGGGTCACTTTGGTTTTTGGCCCGGTGCGCGGCGGCCATCTAGGGAAACCTACCAAACCCACGCATTTCTGAAAACTAGACACCCGGCGGCTTCCAGGGAGGTATGGCTTGCGTGGATCCCCCAACGTTTCCTTACCCAGAATCCCCTGCAAACCTCAATTTTTGCCCAAAAAATCACTTTTTTCACACATTTTGGGGTGGGAAAGTAGTGGCATCACCGGGCTCACACAAATTTACCACCACCCAGCGTTCCCCCAGGTCTCCCGGTAAAAATGGTGCCTCACTTGTGTGGGAGGCCCAAGTACCCGCGGCAGGCAAGGGCCCAAAACGTAGTGAGGCGACATCAAAATGGCCTATCGCCAAACCACCTGGTTTTGCAAGGGGGGTCACTTTGGTTTTTGGCCCGGTGCGCGGCGGCCATCTAGGGAAACCTAGCAAACCCATGCATTTCTGAAAACTAGACACCCGGCGGCTTCCAGGGAGGTATGGCTTGCGTGGATCCCCTAACGTTTCCTTACCCAGAATCCCCTGCAAACCTCAATTTTTGCCCAAAAAATCACTTTTTTCACACATTTTGGGGTGGGAAAGTAGTGGCATCACCGGGCTCACACAAATTTACCACCACCCAGCGTTCCCCCAGGTCTCCCGGTAAAAATGGTCCCTCACTTGTGTGGGAGGCCCAAGTACCCGTGGCAGGCAAGGACAACAAACGTAGTGAGGCGACATTTGGGATAGGCAATGTTGATGTCGCCTCACTACGTTTGTTGTCCTTGCCTACCGCGGGTACTTGGGCCTCCCACACAAGTGAGGCACCATTTATACCGGGAGACCTGGGGGAACGCTGGGTGGTGGTAAATTTGTGTGAGCCCGGTGATGCCACTACTTTCCCACCCCAAAATGTGTGAAAAAAGTGATTTTTTTGGGCAAAAATTGAGGTTTGCAGGGGATTCTGGGTAAGGAAACGTTGGGGGATCCACGCAAGCCATACCTCCCTGGAAGCCGCCGGGTGTCTAGTTTTCAGAAATGCGTGGGTTTGCTAGGTTTCCCTAGATGGCCGCCGCGCACCGGGCCAAAAACCCAAGTGACCCTCCTTGCAAAACCAGGTGGTTTGGCGATAGGCCATTTTGATGTCGCCTCACTACGTTTGTTGTCCTTGCCTGACGCGGGTACTTGGGCCTCCCACACAAGTGAGGCACCATTTTTACCGGGAGACCTGGGGGAACGCTGGGTGGTGGTAAATTTGTGTGAGCCCGGTGATGCCACTACTTTCCCACCCCAAAATGTGTGAAAAAAGTGATTTTTTGAGCTAACATTGAGGTTTGCAGGGGATTCTGGGTAAGGAAACGTTGGGGGATCCACGCAAGCCATACCTCCCTGGAAGCCGCCGGGTGTCTAGTTTTCAGAAATGCGTGGGTTTGGTAGGTTTCCCTAGATGGCCGCCGCGCACCGGGCCAAAAACCAAAGTGACCCCCCTTGCAAAACCAGGTGGTTTGCCGATAAGCCATTTTGATGTCGCCTCACTACGTTTTGGGCCCTTGCCTGCCGCGGGTACTTGGGCCTCCCACACAAGTGAGGCACCATTTTTACCGGGAAACCTGGGGGAACGCTGGGTGGTGGTAAATTTGTGTGAGCCCGGTGATGCCACTACTTTCCCACCCCAAAATGTGTGAAAAAAGTGATTTTTTGAGCAAACATTGAGGTTTGCAGGGGATTCTGGGTAAGGAAACGTTGGGGGATCCACGCAAGCCATACCTCCCTGGAAGCCGCCGGGTGTCTAGTTTTCAGAAATGCGTGGGTTTGGTAGGTTTCCCTAGATGGCCGCCGCGCACCGGGCCAAAAACCAAAGTGACCCCCCTTGCAAAACCAGGTGGTTTGGCGATAGGCCATTTTGATGTCGCCTCACTACGTTTTGGGCCCTTGCCTGCCGCGGGTACTTGGGCCTCCCACACAAGTGAGGCACCATTTTTACCGGGAGACCTGGGGGAACGCTGGGTGGTGGTAAATTTGTGTGAGCCCGGTGATGCCACTACTTTCCCACCCCAAAATGTGTGAAAAAAGTGATTTTTTGAGCAAAAATTGAGGTTTGCAGGGGATTCTGGGTAAGGAAACGTTGGGAGATCCACGCAAGCCATACCTCCCTGGAAGCCGCCGGGTGTCTAGTTTTCAGAAATGCATGGGTTTGGTAGGTTTCCCTAGATGGCCGCCGCGCACCGGGCCAAAAACCAAAGTGACCCCCCTTGCAAAACCAGGTGGTTTGGCGATAGGCCATTTTGATGTCGCCTCACTACGTTTGTTGTCCTTGCCTGCCGCGGGTACTTGGGCCTCCCACACAAGTGAGGCACCATTTTTACCGGGAGACCTGGGGGAACGCTGGGTGGTGGTAAATTTGTGTGAGCCCGGTGATGCCACTACTTTCCCACCCCAAAATGTGTGAAAAAAGTGATTTTTTGAGCAAACATTGAGGTTTGCAGGGGATTCTGGGTAAGGAAACGTTGGGGGATCCACGCAAGCCATACCTCCCTGGAAGCGGCCGGGTGTCTAGTTTTCAGAAATGCGTGGGTTTGGTAGGTTTCCCTAAATGGCCGCCGCGCACCGGGCCAAAAACCAAAGTGACCCCCCTTGCAAAACCAGGTGGTTTGGCGATAGGCCATTTTGATGTCGCCTCACAACGTTTGTTGTCCTTGCCTGCCGCGGGTACTTGGGCCTCCCACACAAGTGAGGCACCATTTTTACCGGGAGACCTGGGGGAACGCTGGGTGGTGGTAAATTTGTGTGAGCCCGGTGATGCCACTACTTTCCCACCCCAAAATGTGTGAAAAAAGTGATTTTTTGAGCAAAAATTGAGGTTTGCAGGGGATTCTGGGTAAGGAAACGTTGGGGGATCCACGCAAGCCATACCTCCCTGGAAGCCGCCGGGTGTCTAGTTTTCAGAAATGTGTGGGTTTGGTAGGTTTCCCTAGATGGCCGCCGCGCACCGGGCCAAAAACCAAAGTGACCCCCCTTGCAAAACCAGGTGGTTTGCCGATAGGCCATTTTGATGTCGCCTCACTACGTTTTGGGCCCTTGCCTGCCGCGGGTACTTGGGCCTCCCACACAAGTGAGGCACCATTTTTACCGGGAAACCTGGGGGAACGCTGGGTGGTGGTAAATTTGTGTGAGCCCGGTGATGCCACTACTTTCCCACCCCAAAATGTGTGAAAAAAGTGATTTTTTGAGCAAACATTGAGGTTTGCAGGGGATTCTGGGTAAGGAAACGTTGGGGGATCCACGCAAGCCATACCTCCCTGGAAGCCGCCGGGTGTCTAGTTTTCAGAAATGCGTGGGTTTGGTAGGTTTCCCTAGATGGCCGCCGCGCACCGGGCCAAAAACCAAAGTGACCCCCCTTGCAAAACCAGGTGGTTTGGCGATAGGCCATTTTGATGTCGCCTCACTACGTTTTGGGCCCTTGCCTGCCGCGGGTACTTGGGCCTCCCACACAAGTGAGGCACCATTTTTACCGGGAGACCTGGGGGAACGCTGGGTGGTGGTAAATTTGTGTGAGCCTGGTGATGCCACTACTTTCCCACCCCAAAATGTGTGAAAAAAGTGATTTTTTGAGCTAAAACTGAGGTTTGCAGGGGATTCTGGGTAAGGAAACGTTGGGGGATCCACGCAAGCCATACCTCCCTGGAAGCCGCCGGGTGTCTAGTTTTCAGAAATGCGTGTGTTTGGTAGGTTTCCCTAAATGGCCGCCGAGCACCGGGCCAAAAACCAAAGTGACCCCCCTTGCAAAACCAGGTGGTTTTGCGATAGGCCATTTTGATGTCACCTCACTACGTTTTGGGCCCTTGCCTGCCGCGGGTACTTGGGCCTCCCACACAAGTGAGGCACCATTTTTACCGGGAGACCTGGGGGAACGCTGGGTGGTGGTAAATTTGTGTGAGCCCGGTGATGCCACTACTTTCCCACCCCAAAATGTGTGAAAAAAGTGATTTTTTGAGCTAAAACTGAGGTTTGCAGGGGATTCTGGGTAAGGAAACGTTGGGGGATCCACGCAAGCCATACCTCCCTGGAAGCCGCCGGGTGTCTAGTTTTCAGAAATGCGTGTGTTTGGTAGGTTTCCCTAAATGGCCGCCGAGCACCGGGCCAAAAACCAAAGTGACCCCCCTTGCAAAACCAGGTGGTTTTGCGATAGGCCATTTTGATGTCACCTCACTACGTTTTGGGCCCTTGCCTGCCGCGGGTACTTGGGCCTCCCACACAAGTGAGGCACCATTTTTACCGGGAGACCTGGGGGAAGGCTGGGTGGTGGTAAATTTGTGTGAGCCCGGTGATGCCACTACTTTCCCACCCCAAAATGTGTGAAAAAAGTGATTTTTTGAGCAAAAACTGAGGTTTGCAGGGGATTCTGGGTAAGGAAACGTTGGGGGATCCACGCAAGCCATACCTCCCTGGAAGCCGCCGGGTGTCTAGTTTTCAGAAATGCGTGGGTTTGCTAGGTTTCCCTAGGTGCCGGCAGGGCTAGGGTTCAAAATCTACAACTAGTCACTTTGCCAAAAAAAGGGTCATTTTTCACTGCAAAACCACGTTGCGTTTTGCGCCGTTTCCTGTCGTGGGCACTATGCCGACCCGCACAAGTGAGGTACCATTTTTCTCGTAGGACTTTGGGGAACGCGGGGTGGGTGGAAATTTGTGGATCCACGCAGATTCCAGAACTTTCCATCACAGAAATGTGGGGAAAATGTGTTTTTTTTGTCAATTTTTTACGTTTGCAAGGGATTCTGGGTAACAGACCATGGTGGGACGCAGTCAAGTCACCCCATCCTGTATTCCCCTGGGTGTCTAGTTTTCAAAAATGTATAGGTTTGCTAGGTTTCCCTAGGTGCCGGCAGGGCTAGGGTACAAAATCTACAGCTAGTCACTTTGCCAAAAAAAGGGTCATTTTTCACTGCAAAACCACGTTGTGTTTTGCGCCGTTTCCTGTCGCGGGCACTATGCCGACCCGCACAAGTGAGGTACCATTTTTCTCGTAGGACTTTGGGGAACGCGGGGTGGGTGGAAATTTGTGGATCCACGCAGATTCCAGAACTTTCCATCACAGAAATGTGGGGAAAATGTGTTTTGTTTGTCAATTTTTTACGTTTGCAAGGGATTCTGGGTAACAGACCATGGTGGGAGGCAGTCAAGTCACCCCATCCTAGATTCCCCTGGGTGTCTAGTTTTCAAAAATGTATAGGTTTGCTAGGTTTCCCTAGGTGCCGGCAGGGCTAGGGTTCAAAATCTACAGCTAGTCACTTTGCCAAAAAAAGGGTCATTTTTCACTGCAAAACCACGTTGCGTTTTGCACCGTTTCCTGTCGCGGGCACTAGGCCGACCCGCACAAGTGAGGTACCATTTTTCTCGTAGGACTTTGGGGAACGCGGGGTGGGTGGAAATTTGTGGATCCACGCAGATTCCAGAACTTTCCATCACAGAAATGTGGGGAAAATGTGTTTTGTTTGTCAATTTTTTACGTTTGCAAGGGATTCTGGGTAACAGACCATGGTGGGAGGCAGTCAAGTCACCCCATCCTAGATTCCCCTGGGTGTCTAGTTTTCAAAAATGTATAGGTTTGCTAGGTTTCCCTAGGTGCCGGCAGGGCTAGGGTTCAAAATCTACAGCTAGTCACTTTGCCAAAAAAAGGGTCATTTTTCACTGCAAAACCACGTTGCGTTTTGCACCGTTTCCTGTCGCGGGCACTAGGCCGACCCGCACAAGTGAGGTACCATTTTTCTCGTAGGACTTTGGGGAACGCGGGGTGGGTGGAAATTTGTGGATCCACGCAGATTCCAGAACTTTCCATCACAGAAATGTGGGGAAAATGTGTTTTTTTTGTCAATTTTTTACGTTTGCAAGGGATTCTGGGTAACAGACCATGGTGGGAGGCAGTCAAGTCACCCCATCCTGGATTCCCCTGGGTGTCTAGTTTTCAAAAATGTATAGGTTTGCTAGGTTTCCCTAGGTGCCGGCAGGGCTAGGGTACAAAATCTACAGCTAGTCACTTTGCCAAAAAAAGGGTCATTTTTCACTGCAAAACCACGTTGCGTTTTGCGCCGTTTCCTGTCGCGGGCACTAGGCCGACCCGCACAAGTGAGGTACCATTTTTCTCGTAGGACTTTGGGGCACCCGGGGTGGGTGGAAATTTGTGGATCCACGCAGATTCCAGAACTTTCCATCACAGAAATGTGGGGAAAATGTGTTTCTTTTGTCAATTTTTTACGTTTGCAAGGGATTCTGGGTAACAGACCATGGTGGGAGGCAGTCAAGTCACCCCATCCTGGATTCCCCTGGGTGTCTAGTTTTCAAAAATGTATAGGTTTGCTAGGTTTCCCAAGGTGCCGGCAGGGCTAGGGTTCAAAATCTACAGCTAGTCACTTTGCCAAAAAAAGGGTCATTTTTCGCTGCAAAACCACGTTGCGTTTTGCGCCGTTTCCTGTCGCGGGCACTAGGCCGACCCGCACAAGTGAGGTACCATTTTTCTCGTAGGACTTTGGGGAACGCGGGGTGGGTGGAAATTTGTGGATCCACGCAGATTCCAGAACTTTCCATCACAGAAATGTGGGGAAAATGTGTTTTTTTTGTCAATTTTTTACGTTTGCAAGGGATTCTGGGTAACAGACCATGGTGGGAGGCAGTCAAGTCACCCCATCCTAGATTCCCCTGGGTGTTTAGTTTTCAAAAATGTATAGGTTTGCTAGGTTTCCCTAGGTGCCGGCAGGGCTAGGGTTCAAAATCTACAGCTAGTCACTTTGCCAAAAAAAGGGTCATTTTTCACTGCAAAACCACGTTGCGTTTTGCGCCGTTTCCTGTCGCGGGCACTAGGCCGACCCGCACAAGTGAGGTACCATTTTTCTCGTAGGACTTTGGGGAACGCGGGGTGGGTGGAAATTTGTGGATCCACGCAGATTCCAGAACTTTCCATCACAGAAATGTGGGGAAAATGTGTTTTTTTTGTCAATTTTTTACGTTTGCAAGGGATTCTGGGTAACAGACCATGGTGGGAGGCAGTCAAGTCACCCCATCCTGGATTCCCCTGGGTGTCTAGTTTTCAAAAATGTATAGGTTTGCTAGGTTTCCCTAGGTGCCGGCAGGGCTAGGGTTCAAAATCTACAGCTAGTCACTTTGCCAAAAAAAGGGTCATTTTTCACTGCAAAACCACGTTGCGTTTTGCGCCGTTTCCTGTCGCGGGCACTAGGCCGACCCGCACAAGTGAGGTACCATTTTTCTCGTAGGACTTTGGGGAACGCGGGGTGGGTGGAAATTTGTGGATCCACGCAGAATCCAGAACTTTCCATCACAGAAATGTGGGGAAAATGTGTTTTTTTTGTCAATTTTTTACGTTTGCAAGGGATTCTGGGTAACAGACCATGGTGGGAGGCAGTCAAGTCACCCCATCCTGGATTTCCCTGGGTGTCTAGTTTTCAAAAATGTATAGGTTTGCTAGGTTTCCCTAGGTGCCGGCAGGGCTAGGGTTCAAAACCTACAGCTAGTCACTTTGCCAAAAAAAGGGTCATTTTTCGCTGCAAAACCACGTTGCGTTTTGCGCCGTTTCCTGTCGCGGGCACTAGGCCGACCCGCACAAGTGAGGTACCATTTTTCTCGTAGGACTTTGGGGAACGCGGGGTGGGTGGAAATTTGTGGATCCACGCAGATTCCAGAACTTTCCATCACAGAAATGTGGGGAAAATGTGTTTTTTTTGTCAATTTGTTACGTTTGCAAGGGATTCTGGGTAACAGACCATGGTGGGAGGCAGTCAAGTCACCCCATCCTGGATTCCCCTGGGTGTCTAGTTTTCAAAAATGTATAGGTTTGCTAGGTTTCCCTAGGTGCCGGCAGGGCTAGGGTTCAAAATCTACAGCTAGTCACTTTGCCAAAAAAAGGGTCATTTTTCACTGCAAAACCACGTTGCGTTTTGCGCCGTTTCCTGTCGCGGGCACTAGGCCGACCCGCACAAGTGAGGTACCATTTTTCTTGTAGGACTTTGGGGAACGCGGGGTGGGTGGAAATTTGTGGATCCACGCAGATTCCAGAACTTTCCATCACAGAAATGTGGGGAAAATGTGTTTTTTTTGTCAATTTTTAACGTTTGCAAGGGATTCTGGGTAACAGACCATGGTGGGAGGCAGTCAAGTCACCCCATCCTGGATTCCCCTGGGTGTCTAGTTTTCAAAAATGTATAGGTTTGCTAGGTTTCCCTAGGTGCCGGCAGGGCTAGGGTTCAAAATCTACAGCTAGTCACTTTGCCAAAAAAAGGGTCATTTTTCACTGCAAAACCACGTTGCATTTTGCACCGTTTCCTGTCGCGGGCACTATGCCGACCTGCACAAGTGAGGTACCATTTTTCTCGTAGGATTTTTGGGAACGCGGGGTGGGTGGAAATTTGTGGATCCACGCAGATTCCAGAACTTTGCATCACAGAAATGTGGGGAAAATGTGTTTTTTTTGTCAATTTTTTACGTTTGCAAGGGATTCTGGGTAACAGACCATGGTGGGAGGCAGTCAAGTCACCCCATCCTGGATTTCCCTGGGTGTCTAGTTTTCAAAAATGTATAGGTTTGCTAGTTTTCCCTAGGTGCTGGCAGGGCTAGGGTTCAAAATCTACAGCTAGTCACTTTGCCAAAAAAAGGGTCATTTTTCACTGCAAAACCACGTTGCGTTTTGCGCCGTTTCCTGTCGCGGGCACTAGGCCGACCCGCACAAGTGAGGTACCATTTTTCTCGTAGGACTTTGGGGAACGCGGGGTGGGTGGAAATTTGTGGATCCACGCAGATTCCAGAACTTTCCATCACAGAAATGTGGGGAAAATGCGTTTTTTTTGTCAATTTTTTACGTTTGCAAGGGATTCTGGGTAACTGACCATGGTGGGAGGCAGTCAAGTCACCCCATCCTGGATTCCCCTGGGTGTCTAGTTTTCAAAAATGTATAGGTTTGCTAGGTTTCCCTAGGTGCCGGCAGGGCTAGGGTTCAAAAACTACAGCTAGACTCTTCGCAAATAAAGTGTAAATTTTCAGTGTGAAAATGTGGTGCGTTCACCTTAGGTTTTGAGCCACTTCCTGTCGTGGGCACTATGCCTACCCACACAAGTGAGGTACCATTTTTATCGGGAGACTTAGGGTAGTTCAAATTTGTAAAGCAACTGTTATTACCTATTGATTTTTGATGCATTTCTCCCTTCCAAATGAAAGACATTGTGTAAAAAAAAAGTCATTTTGAAAAATGACCAATAATTGTCATGCAAATATGAGTATTCCCAATTTCGAAAATGTGCAAATATGCACTGTTTCTAAACTCTGTAATTTGTTCCCATTTCAAAAATACATAGGTGACTTTCATACCGATTTTTCCATGTATACATTTTCCCACAATAATTGCTATATACCCGGACCAAAAAAAAAAAACATTACAAAATGCTGCTCAGTTTTCTACTCTGGGTTCGTTGGGCTCTTGGTGAACCTACAAGTCCTATATGTCCCCACAACCAGGAAGGTCTACCGGATGTAACGGTACATTGCTTTCAAAGAGATGTCATAATTCGAAGAAGTTACAGGTGAAAACGTTGACTCAAAAGGCTGCTTTTTTCAACAAATTTTTAATTTTTCCTATATTTACCTGTAAATTTCTATAAAGAAACCTTGATGGATCTACACAAATGACCCCTTGCTGAATTCAGAATTTTGTCTACTTTTCAAAAATGTATAGCTTTCCAGGATCCATTATTGTTTTTGTACCCATTTCTACCGTTAACTGGAAGGAGGTTGAAAGCACAAAAAATAGCAAAAATAGGGTATGTCCCAGAAAAATGCCAAAACTGTGTAAAAAATGTTGGTTTTCTAACAAAATTCTGTCATTCCCTAAAAGCTGGAGAAATGGTGATTTCAGCCCCACAAACCCTTTTTTGATACCATTTGCAGAGAAAAACCCAGAAGCTTTCATTTGCAGCCCGTTTTTCCCATTTTTCACAAAAAAAAAAAAAATTGCTGTATTTTGACTAATTTCTGGGAACCCTCTAGGAGAATCCACAAACCCTGGGTACCTTTAGAATCCCCAAGATGTTGGAAGAAAAGGACGCAAATTTGGCGTGGATACCTAATGTGGTCAAAAAGTTACAGAGGCCTAAGCGCGCACTACCCCAAATAGCCCAAAAAAGGCTTAGCACAGGAGGGGAAAAGGCCTAGCAGCGAAGGGGTTAAAATAATGACTGTTCTGTTGTGTTTTGTTATGGTATGTCATTCTTGTTTTTTTCTTTAAATGTTTAAAATATGTCGTATTGTTGGATTGTTTGTATCTATTGTTCTTCTCGAAGTCATGAGTTAATGTTTTCCGTGTTGGTTCTAAAATAATGAATTAAGAAAAGGTGAAATTGAAACACCAGAACTACTTTAGACTTCGAGGTGGTTATTTAAAATTTATTGAATGTAAACATAAGTCCAATCACCCTCTATGTACTAAGTAAAGCTGCAATATAGCAGGTCAAGCATCAAAAATAATATTGAGAACATCTTCAATTAATTGAGTGTTGAACAATCATGCTCTCAGTGAGGCCTCCCCGATTATAGGAGACCTTTTGAAGCATCATTGACCAAAGATCTACTAAACCCAGGTCTGGTGGCCTGGAGAAGCCCACAGTTCAGCTGATGGGGTAACAATGTCATAAGCATGTACTACATAGTAGTTTACAACTATTTTTCATATCAGATGTAATGCCCTGACAAACACTGCACAAGAATTGCCTTGACTTGACTGAGCCAAAATATTTCTGGCAGCCCCCACCCATAAATATACACCACCCCTTTCCTCTTAATAATGTTTAAATTACCAGTCTCTTAAGATTTTATTCTTATTTTCTTTAGAGCAGTGGTTGTTTTCTAAAGCTTCTGTTTATTGATGCAGTGAAAGACAGTAGCCGCAGGTGTTACAAAGGCACGTCTAAAGGCACTTGAGTTAGCTGGTTTTGTGTTTACAGTCTGGCTGTCTGCTGCATTAAATCTGAAAAACAAATCATGCTCATTAAAAAGAACAAGTGTATGAGAATCATTGCTCATTTCTCTTTCTTCCCCTCATTTCTGCTCAGGTTGACAGCGCCTGGCTCAGTTGATATTCACAGAACAGTCGCGACTCTCTGAGGAGTTGTGGCAATTTCTCTCCGATTCATTTTTCTCTCCACTTCATTTCGTTCAGTGACAAGTCAAACCACCTCCTGTGCTCAGAATTGTGTTATTACATCTCATGCCATGCAGCCTAATACAATTTGTGGGCAATCTCTCCATATTTCCTATATGCCCTAAAACACCATTCAATATGCTTTTTGAAATTGGCGCCTCTATTTTCCATGCGGTTTTCAGTCGATGCATTATCATGAAAGTTCACCCGGTATACTTATCACTCTCTCATACTATTCACCATCAGTGCATTGAGATTTGTCAGCACTAGTGTTCCTGTTGAAAGATTCTGTGCAGAGGTCAAGGATTGGATTGCTGTAGATTCTAACTTACAAGCTCTTCCACCTAAGTGGGTTTTCGGAACATGTTTGTGCCGGTGTTAATTTGTACCGGTGTTTACAAGTAGTCCCTGGGTTTGGCCCATGAAAAGCACTCCCAATAATTAATCATAAAATTGTAAAAGAACTATGATAATAGAATTATCCAAATAACATCATTCTTGAAGAAGATAAAAACCTGATTTCATTGACTTTGAGAAGTAAGGCAGGTGTTTGGACAAAATATCTGAAAAAAAACTATTGTGATAAACAAAATATCGTGCCAAGAATATTGGGTCATCAAACATATCGGAAACAGGAATATCGAGGGTAAAAATACTGTTGTTAGTGTTGCTTTTAATAGTGGTTTAAAAAATATTGATGTAGAAAATATGGTTGTATGTATTATCATTTCTAAGCGTTAATTAGTATGTAATGTACTGTAGGGTATTTGTTTGTATGTGTTAATTATTCTTTTTATTTGTGTTTTTACTAGGATATTTTTTTTCTTACAAAATTGTGACATTTGAATTTTTAGTTGTATGAATCGATAAAATTAATTGTTGATTTTTTTTTTGTAGCGGGATATTGGGTTTTGAGGGGATAAGGGTGGAGAGTTTTTAAAATATGTATGTTTTTAATTTAAATTGTAAGGTAATAATTTTAATGATATGCAAATTAACACTTTGGAATCTAAAAATGATTTTCATTATATTAAGATATTTCATATATTTTGATTTGATGTTAATTTAGATATACATTAATGGTATATATATTTGTTCTAAATAAGAAAAAATAAATATTATAAAATGTTAAAATATCAATCATTTTGAATTAAGTAGAATCTTTAGAAATATTTCTATGTTGAAATTTGATTGGACTGGGAATAGTAAAGGTCACCCCTTCAGTGTCCAACACCTTCTCCAACTTGGTTTAGATTGGATTGGGAAGAGTAAATGTCACCCTTTCAGTGTCCAACACCTTCCCCAAATTGGTTTACATTGAAGTGGGAATAGTTAATGTCACCCCTTTAGTGTCCAACACCTTCCCCAAATTGGTCTAAGTTGGAGTGGGAATAGGTGGCCAGTTCAGGGCATGAGCCCTGCAGGATCCAGTTGTATTTGTTCAAGCTCATCCTGTTGTTCAATTGTATACTTCAAGACTGTTGCTCAGGAGGTAAATAATTTGAAGTGGTATTGGTCTGAATAGGATAAATGAATCTTTATGTAATACACTGGATACCCAGAAGCAAGAGAATGGTTTGCTGCAGAAGTGGGATGGTGGCTTGAAAACTCACCAGTAAGGCTACTCTTTCAAAATGCCAAAACAAATTGGTTAATAAGGTTATTGACAGGGCTATAATTTGGGTCACCATCTCTCATTTACAGGCAGCACAACCATTATGTAAATGAGCATGAAGGGCATTGAGGTCACGAAAATGAAATGGAGAAAGGCTGTGAGCCCTCGTTGATCACTGTGAGGTTTGGAGTTTGAAAAAGGGGCCTTGGGGTCCTGGAGATGTGAATACGAGAGCAATGTAAGAGGATGGAATTGTTTAGTTTGTATGGAGAAGTATAGCAATTGAATGTGCTTATTCATTAATTGCAGTCAGTTCTTGGTGATGTGCAGTATGTTATCATGCTTAAAGCACAGGCATAATATTTGCGCCGACTCAATGGTCATGTTTACACTTTTCTGTAGTGAGAAACTTACCAGCACCAAAAAAAACACAGAGAGAAGCTGTGAAAGATTATGTAGAATATGCAAAGTATGGCCATGGGTCAGGCCAGAAAAATGTTCAAATGGTAGCTGCCCACGTTTGTGGTCAACTACAACAAACAACAGGATGATAAATGGAATGCCTGAATTAATCGCAACCACTGGCGACTGCACAGGGCCATATTCTGGTCCATCCATTTTCACCCACTATGCCTCTCTAGACAAGTTCCTGTCTAATGCAAATCAGTGCTGACTCCGCTCCTCAAAGGAACAGTCTATTCTGAATTTCTAGCCGAGGGCCCTACAGAAGGGACCACATGCAACCCTATACCGTTTTCGGGCTATTGGCCTCATCAGTAGGGTGGAGCTTGAGTCCTATGACACAGTGAGCATGGGCCTATATCTAAGCATCCAGTGCTTAATTAGTACCGGTGTTTACCAGTGCTCAACATTGGCACATATTTCTTAACACAGTCTACCACATGGTAGTGCTGCTTGTCTACTTTTAAACAACAGTCAACAGTTTAACAATTCAATAACTATTAAAATTAAAATAATGCAAGCGCATCCAGGCCATTCAAATAGCTGTGGGCGGGCAGGAGTAATCCATATTGTCACATTTATAGGAATGTGATGGTAAATCTGTAACATTGGTCCAGGTATTTTGGGGTTTCAAATTTAGCACCTAATGCATCAACTACATTGCAAAGTGGGATTTACATTATCCGAGGCAGCACTCGGAGCTGGATGGATACTCTGCAGGGTGGGTGCCTCGGCCCTGGGAGGAGGGTCAGACCTCACTGTACATGTGTCAAGAATTCCTGTCATGCGAGGGGAGGAAAACGGTAACCAGCGAAAACGGACTACATCTCCCAGGATGCTTAGCGGTTGAGAGGTTATGTAAACAGGAGAGCTGTTACATAACTCAAAGAAAACACGCCCTTATGTAAACAGGAGAGCTGTTACATAACTCAAGGAAAACACGCCCTATAAAGGGAGGAACCGGGAGGTACAACGCTGTCGGATATTGTGTTTACACCGACGTACCTGCTTCGTGAAGAGCAGTGTTCCGGAGTGGTGCTCCAGAAAGGCAAGTACGGAGGTAGGTCGAGTCGTTACTCCCTGGGCCGTGTCTTGCCCCATCGTCACCTGTGAAGGACCCGGAAGCTCTACCGGTCAACCATTGAGCTTCGTTGTTTGACTCGGCTGAGTCAAAGCGCAGTGGCGCTTTTGCTGGTTGGAGTCGTAACTCCCAGCCCGACCAGAGATACAGGGACTGCCAGCTGTAACGCACACCAGGAGGTGTTTGCCGCGTTACAGACTCGGAAGTCCACAGGATCGATCGAGCGGCTGCTCTCGGTTCAGTCTTCTTGCTTTTGAGTGGGATATCGGTGACGCATCACCAGGAGGTGACTCCGCGTCCCGGTGCAGTCTGAGGAAGAGGTTGAGCGGCTGCTCCCTTCAGGTAGAGACCCCGGCTGGGTGTTTCCCTGACGCCTCGATTCTCCCCACCACTCTTCGTGCCCCTCACAGCCTACCGATTGGCATTGTCGGCCATTTCATTTCTGCCCTCTGTTGGCATACGCCGGGATCGGCGTATATGCAGAGGACGGTTAGGACCATCCGTGCTGTGGGCTGGTAACGTACTTAGCCTGGAGGATTCCAGTGACTATAACTTTTGTTTATTCTTTGTATTATTTTTGCCTTCATTAAAATAACGAACCCTTCACAAGTGGTTGCGTCCTCATTATCGTGTCTGTTAAACGATCCTGAGACGTTCAGGGCGTTACAACATGTACAAAGACTAGGAATGAGGGCATGGCACCGCCGATGATCCAATTATGGCATCCTTGAGTACTGTTGCTTGACCTTGAGCTAAGTCTAATGCTGATGAAGATGAAAGGACCTGCAGAGGGGCAAGAGTGGCCTGGGGCACCATCTTGTTGTTGGTGTCTGCAAGAAGAGGTAGGGGCATTTTTGCACACAAGTATGATTGAACTCAGTAGCTGAGTCGGGCACGCCAAGGTAAAGTTTTAACCTGCAAGTAGCAGAAAAACTGTTTCTTTTGACCTTGATTTGTCGTTTGCACAGCTCCCAGCCAGTAGGTTTTTTTTTTATATGTTGAATATGTCGTCCGGCTGCGGTGGTAGCAAAATGAACAGAATGTTGCAAAACAGTTGTTGATTCACTATAAGCATTAGCAAAAATCCTGTCAAAGCCTGGAGAGGTAGAGTGCTTACAGAGATGAAATCTGGGTGATGTCAAGGATAGATCAGGCAAAGAATATTTGCCCGTCTAGTTGAACGATTTATTGAGGGTTAATATGCTACAAAAGAGGCCTCAATGCACATAAAAGACTTAAACTGTGCAGGACGAAAGAAAGCCAGAGGCCTGAGGGCGTTTTGGGGGAATAACAGCAGCAATCAGGGTTTGCTAAGGAATCCTATGCGATGCAGCAGATGCCATCTCGCAGCCTCCCTGGTCCAGAAAGCCTGTACAGGCGGTTCCTAGAGATGAGCAGACGCCCTGTCAGCTATGACTCAGGCTCTGAGCTGGGATGAGAGGCATCCATGCCAGCCGCGCCATCTGATCTCCTGGAACTGAACCAAAGCACAGGGTGGCCGCCTCCCTGATGGAGGGACCGAGCGGGCAGTCAGCCACCTGGGGAAGATGTACTACGGCCATGGACCGTGTCCAGGGAGCGAGGCCGCTCCGTGACAAATGGCGGGTGGCGGCGGCAGTGTTATTACTCGGACAAGGAAGAAGAAAAGCTCCCTCATAGGTGGCGCGTCTGCCCGCCGAACATCATATCTCAACTCCAAGCCTAATGCATCTGACCTTGAGGTGACCTTCAATTTATCAGGCTCCCAGGAGCCAGAGGCAGGCGAATGGAGGGGAAAAATGATACTTCAGCCAAAATGTCAACAGCATACTTAGCTTCATAAGGACATGAGAGGTTCCCTGGACCGCAGCCTCCCTGTCACTGGTGGGAGTGGCGGGCGTAGTGGGTGGGCAGCAGATGATCATGCATTGGGAGGACGGTGAGGCTATTTTCAGGTGGGGGGAGTCAATACCTTCGGAAAGCTACCAGATTATCCTCTTTCAAATACATGCTGCAAGGAAACATGATCGCAGGCTGAGAACGCAACATCGGGAACATCCACAATCAGAAACACCAATGCCAAGTGGTCCAGAAATCCATAGACATATGGAAATTCCAGCGCAGGAAGGGATTGTCTGGGGATGGGCAGCTGGTGAAGGAAAAATCCTTGCTCCATCCCTAGGAAGGTGATTGGACTGTCAAAGACCTTGGCAGTGCCAGGTGGCTCATGGTGAAGCAAGCTTGACAAAGAAAGACACCCCCAACGCAACTTACCTAATGGCTTTAAAGCCATCAAGGAAAATGCTGCGTCAACTCCTACAACACCATCCGAACAGAAGCTAACCGAAGCACCTTCTGACTTTAGCAATCAAACTGCTTGATTAGTAACGTAATTTCAGCAATAATGATTCATCTGGCCTGGTAATTGCAACATATCCTTTATAACACTGTAGAGGAACATACCAGTGCCCCTGGGACTGCCAAGGTGCTTTCAACTGTAAGAGCATTCATGCAGAGAATGAGCTGACGGCGGCTCATGCAGCTGCTCTCAATTTTTATTGCAAACTTCTGTGGTTATTTCTCTTGCTCTTCTCTCTCTCCAAACATTATCACCCCTGTCTCTCACTCTGTTGCTTCTCTATCACCGCTTCACTCCTAACAATCCTCTTCTGCCCTTAGCGCTCAGTCTCTCTGCTCAGGCCACACTCTTGTCCTCTGGGGAGAAACAGGGATGTCTAACCCAACAATGATTCCAAACCTTCTGGAAACTGGCCCGCATCTACCTGGAAATAATAGGGAGGAACAGGTTTGGGAAGGTGACCAAGGCTCTGTGCCCCTTTTATTCTAAGGTGCTGCTAGGGACTTCAACGTTACAAGGGAAACCAGTCGAGCCAAAGATCTGCGACCTCTTGGGGCTAATTCCAAATACCATAGTCCGATGGCGCTCCCCAGCAATGCCATAGTGGTCCTATTATTACTCAAGTACGAACCCAGGCATCTCCCATGGTTACTGACTCCTCTTCATCTGCCTGATGGGTAAATCAGTAGTAGCGGGAACAGTCGTAAATACCGTACTCCAAAACACCCACTCTCTTTATCTTAGTCTTCATCATGAGACGCAAAACAAACCTATCCCTTCTTCAGCTAAGAGGCGCCTTGCACAGGTTAACTCCGTGGTGCTGTCCCATACAAGTGCCTTATACTTTCTGTGTTGGAATTGTACGGTCCAATGAAAATTTCCCATGTGGTCATTGTGACTCTACTGCCAACTGTACAGTCCTATGAAATAGAACATTCCCGTGAATCCTCCTTGATATGTGGAGCCAGTGAGGCTATTGCTTATGTGGTACGTGAAACTCCCAAAACTGGATATTGTGAGGCAATCTTCAATAGAACCGTTCCATGATTTATGGGTGCGAGGCATCACGGAGCAATACTGTCACAAATTGTGCCGCATTACACGGCAATTTGCCTTTTCTTGTCGCATAATTTACTCAACTCTGACGCATAATTTAGCCCTCCTATGCCGCATAATTCCAGTGGCTCTACCTTCTTTATGGCAGTCCAGAGGCATCCCCAACTCAGTCTCACCTGAGGGCAGAAGCTTAAAAAGTGTTGTGCTAAACTTCATCAAGCGCTCTGCCTTTGTCTCAGCAGCACCCCTGCAAAGCACGAAAGGACACGGAATCACACCCCGACTGGCAAAACTAGGGCACCATTTTCCTTATAAATGAAACTTTCACATTTTTTAAAACAAAACATTTTCCAAAGCGCACCCGAGAGGCGTCCGCCAATTACAAGATAGAGAAAAGGGGAGCAGCGCGCAATCTGTCAAAGCGAATGGCTTTTTCCCTCATTAAGGAGGGGAAAAAGAGGCGTTTGAGCAACCGGGGCGCGCGGCGCAGGCAGCCGATGGAATCCAAGATGCGCTATCGATTTTGCAGCCCTTTCTCATCGCTCTGCTGACAGGACGTTTTGTCTTGAAAATGATAGGGTGCCAGACTCATTGCTTCAAACTTGCACAGCTACAGCCATTGCATGTGAGAGCTGCATAATGTTTCCTCATTTGCAGGAATGCTTCCCCGCAGATAGGCAGTCCTTCATCTTTGTAGTTGTTTGCACCTGGTTGGCAACGGCACTCATTTCTTGGGGGAGTGTGACTTATTTTCACCTCAGGTTATGACTCAGACCAACAAATAGAAAGGCAGAAAAAAAGGGGAACAGAGTAGGAAAAACACAGGTAAGTAGAAGCATTGGCAAGTCCAACAGGTTTGGTCTTGTCACCCTTGTGTTTTTTTAAACATTTGCAATAGACACTGCAAGCGTAAACGTAATAAAAATAAAGACTGCTAAAAAAATGCTGCCATCTAAAGGTAGTATGCATATAGTTGCAAAAAAAGTAAGAAAAACTCATACATCACAAAAAAAGAATGTACAAAAATGGTGATGTAGATATATAGTTCTTCATACCCCGTTGTAGGGCGCAATATTGGACAGGTAGAACAAACACAATGGGAGAGTGTGATGAGGGAAGCCTGGTAGGCAGTGTTGTATTTCTTCTAATCAGTGGTTAGTTAGTAAAAAACATAAGTGCCAGGGCTCTCGTCAGGAGGCAGCTTGCACCAGCCCATTTCTCCTGTTAGCGCAGCCTAAAGCAGAACCATATACGATGTGGCATAGTGGCCAGAGCTGCTGACTTCAGGGCTGGGGGTATAATTTGGGTCACCATCCCCCGTTGACGGACTGGCTGGACAACAATTATGTAAGTGAGCATGAAGGATACCGAGGTCAAGAAAATGGAGAAAACTATGGATGTGCCACTTTTAGCTCAAAGTACTTTGGATGCGTCAAAATTACAGGACAAAAACAGGTGCAGGGAAGGTGATGCGTCAGTTCCTTACTCACAAGGAAGGTGATGCGTCAGTTCCTTGCTCCAGGGAAGGTGATGCGTTGGTTCCTTGCTGCCACGCAGGGGAGGTGATGTGCCGGTTTCTTACTGAGAGACCGGAGTCGATGTAGATTTGGCACACGGGTGCGATGCGTGAGAAAATCCAGGCGCTATGGGTCGATACAGCGGTGATCCTGTCGATGCATTGATTTATGCAGCTGCTGATAGGTGATGCATAGATTTTTCCAGGCGCACATCAGGGCCTGCATCGCAGAGCGGGAGTTTCAGACTTCGGAAACTCGGTGCTCGGGACTCGGGCTGCGGTGGTTTCTTCAGCTGCTAACAGGTGGTGCGTCGATAATTTTGTCCGTACCATGGCAATGCGTGTGTTTTTCAACCGCACAACAGCGTGCAGTGGGAAAAACGGCACTAGAAGGGGGATGTGTGGATTTTCAGCAATAGGAGTAGCATAACAAGCTCTAAGAACTCAAAACTGGACTTGGCACCACAAGGCAGGTCAGAACTCCCATCAGTGGAGTTCAGGGATACTGCAGGTGAAGTCTTTGTGTCCATGAGACTTCTTAACAGGAGACAAGCTCTACATTAAGCCCTTGGATAATCTTCTCAAGCAGAAACAGCAACGGCAGGCCAACCCAGCAAAGCAGCACACAGCAAAAGAGCAGTACGCTTCCTCACAGCTCTTCTCCTTGGCAGAGGCTCATCTTGGCCCAGAAGTGTTCAAAAGTACTGGGTCAGGTCCCCAGTGCTTACACTACTTTCAGCCTTTAAAGTGTGCAGGTTTCAAAGAAACTCTCTCTCTCGCTTACTAGAATCAGTTCTGCCTTCCCTGGTCCAGCCACACTACAGGGGCGGTGGAGACAGCATTGTGAAAAGCAGACACAGCCCTATTCAGGAGCAAGTGACAACTCCTCCCTCCACTCTAGCTCAGGAAGACCCATCAGGATATGCAGGGCACACCTTAGTTCCCTTTGTGTGAGTGTCTGGAGTGAATGTACTAACAGCCCCTGTCAGTCTAAACCAGATGTTGATTTCAGAAGCAGACAGGGGCACAAAGAAAGTTCACGCAAGGAAATGCCCACTTTCTAAAAGGTTTTGTATATAACAACAGGAGTATAACCCATATACCACGTTGAGATGTGGGTAGGTATGAAAGAAAGAGCAACAATTCTCAACAGGTATTATTACGCTAGACAATTAAATTTGTATGTCCAAGACATCAGACAGGAGGGAGAAAGGAAGACTCTTGAAAAATGTTTTAAGAATCTATTTAGGCAAAAATTCATTTAAGTGTCATTTATAAAAAAGAGCGAAGGCAAATTACAGTTGTATCAGCACTGTGGATGAACATATTTGAAGCAAAAAACAATAACAACCCAAATTGCACTTGGTGCTGGATGTGAAGGTGACACATAAGGTGGCGACACAAGTGACAATTGTGAAAACAGCGACGGCGGCACAAGAGAAGTGACAAATAATGTACAGTGAGAGCAAATTATATCAAATACTGTGGTAGAGGAAATGAATTGATTATTCTTTGTAATTTAAGACAATCATTTTTTAAAGAAGAAAACCACAGGAGTAAGGTTGCGCGATTATTGGCGCTGAACGGTCGACGGCGTTTCGATCCTCTATGTTAGGATCATCTTCAGGACCGGGTTGTTCAATTTAAAAACGGTGCTGAATGGGCGTCGGACAAGAACGTAGACGGTCTGCATCAGTAAGTCAACGTTAATTGCAGCAATTCTGGGGGTGGGGGAGGTAGCGTCAAGTTCATGTGCAGGGTAATGCCATGTAGAGCAGCGCGGCGTGTCTGCAGATGAACGTCGCCGGGCGGTCAAAGGATCTTCGGGGCTTAGCCAGGTCCCGTCAGTGGTAATCTAGGAACCAGGAATGAATCCAAGGCATATCGGGGGCGTGTGCAGCTTGTCCTCGTGTATATAAAAGGGGCATTTTCAAACACCCAATTTAGAAATCATCTTCACTAAAAGATGTAACTTTAAATCTTGATCTCAGGGAGCCCAAATTTCAAAACTCGAGCTGTTCACAATTGAAAGTTACACGTGTAAAATGTTACAAGGCAGCCCCAATGATAGCTTATGGGAGAACTAGTCCTTACAATAGTGAAAACAGTAAATTGCCAGTATTTCACTATCAGAACATGCAAAACACACCAGTACATGTCCTACCTTTCACCTACACTGCACCCTGCCCATTTGGGTACATTGGGCCTATGAAGGGTGCCTTACATGTGGTAAAAGCTAAGGTTAGGGCCTGATAAGTGGGTGCACTTGCCAGGTTGACATGGCAGTAAAACTGCACTAACAGACACTGCAATGGCAGGCTTGAGATATGCTTACAGGGCTACTCGTGTGGGTGGCACAATCAGTGATGCAGGCTCACTACTAGCATTTGATTTACAGGCCCTTGTCACACACATTGTACACTTTACTAGGGACTTACCAGTGAATCAAATAAGCCAATTATGAATAACCAATTATAATCAAAATTTAGACAGGGAGCACTTGCACTTTAGCACTGATCAGCAGTGGTAAAGTGCCCAGAGTACCTAAACCAGCAACAACAACTTCCAGCACACAGTCAAAAATAAAGGAGGCAGAGGCAAAAAGCCTGGGGAAACCACGCAAAGGATGCCAGGTCTAACAATCTTATTTTGTTCTGTCTTAGCCCAGCTTTTCTCTCACATATAAGCCTCAGGAAAACAGCTTTTATATGACTTCACAAGTAAACTTTTATTCAGATTGTCTACGCTCAGTCGGTTCCCACTTTCCTGCTACCCACAAAGCATTGCTGGGGATTGCCATATTAACTAGAATGAGAGATGTTCAAGCAAAGTAAAGAATATTTTTTTTTCCCAAACTGGGTATGACATGCATCCACAAATATGGATGGCAGAGGCGGTAACCGCAACAGCAAGGGCCCCCCACATTGCACTGTCCAACGCTCCTGACAAGGATCAGAGATCTCTGGCACTGTTGCGGTGGTCTTGAGGCCGCAATATGTTTGGCGGTGCCGCCTGTGGCACCAACAGCCATATTACGAGTTTCCTCTCTGCCACGGTTTTCATGGCAGTGAGTCCGCCAAGAAAACTGTGGCGGAGAGGAAACAAAGGGGTCCTACAGGGCCCCCTGTTGCCTCAGGGACATGGTGTGCATACACGGGGGTACATGTTTTGCCCCCCTGTGTGCATGCACCACCTTTCTTGCACAGCATGGACTTTATAGTCCATGCTGTGCAGGACCGGGCTTTGGCATTCCCATAGCGGTGCCTTTTTAATAGGTACCGCCATGCGAATGCCAGACCACGAGATTACACGTAATCTGGCGGGTGGCCGGCAGTCGAGTTTGGCAGTCTTGGAGCAGAGCGCTGGCATGGCGGCCCGCTCCAGGACCACCAAATTCATGATCAGACCCTTAATATTTAATGATTTGGCTCATTCAGGGTCCCCCATTACAGCATTTGCCCATCTGAAGATGTGGACAGGGCTCAGTTCCAGAGGAAAGACAAGGACATCTGGGATCCGAGGCTCATGAAGTCCTCTACCTTGCATTTCAGATACCCAATCAGGAGATACCCCTTATAGTCTCCTGAATGGTGTTAGAATTGAAAATGTTATTGTCCCTTGCTCATGTTTTATTCTGTGTTAAGTTAGCATTCATGGCCCCATTTTATCAGTAACCGCCATTCTGTTTCATGGTTGAAGCTAAGCTCCTGCCTCCTGCTGCTTGCCTCAGCAGAAAACTCTCTCTATGCCACTTTGCACGTGTTTCTCCAAGGCCCATTTCAGCTGCACTAATGAATGTACTCTCTATTGTTGCATACCGTAGCTGTTAGATAGGCCCGTTCACACCTTTACTCTAATGGTGAGCATGAGTGAGGTGGCCTTGAAGTGAATATAACAAATCCCCGGTCCCGGGACTGTAGCTCATCCTTCTGTGCCCCCTTTGTTTGCTAGTACCTGGACTGGACTTTTCCAGTTTGGGCGTGTTCTCAGAAGGTTTGGAAATGTATAATATCTTATGTCATGGTGGGGGGAGTTAATCCCTCCACAGCCATCTCAAGAGGCTGGTCAGATTGGGCTCCGCTGCAGCGCTATACTAATAAAATACTTGGTTTGCACTCTTTACTATCTGACCTACTCTTCATTTTGTGGAAGGCGAGAGGTTGTCACAGGTGACCCTGGTGACCCTATTCGGGTCACTTCCTTCATTTGATGCCCGAATAGGGACCCACCAGGTGGCCCATCCTCACCCGCAGATGGGTGGGGAGGCTGGGGCCACGTCAGGTCGGATGGGCGGATCTGGAATCCCCACACGAAAGAGCTTAGTTCTCGCAGCTACCCCGCCTGTCTGATTGGGAGGTGCCTTGCCCAGTGGTCACCCGGCTGGGGTCCTGAAAGGCGAAACCCTTGGAGTTGACCGCTTCGACCTGTGTGCACCAGGTGAGTTTGCTTTGGTTCTTTGTGAATGTGGTGCCATTTTGCGTGGTATTTGGTATGGGCTGCAGACCGTTTGATTGCACTTGGTAGGTCTGCGGGCATTCTGTCAGGCGACATAATTTGGTTTATCTTTGTTTTGTACGGTCCGAGGACCGGCTTTCGGAAAAGTATTTGATTGGTTAGTTATTCATCTGGTACAAATAGCGAATCTGTTTCTCCTTCTAAGATACCATGTTTTAGTAAGTTGTTTTGTTTGAGGTGCCGTTGCTGTTCTGCTGATGCTCGATTGAAGAAGAGGCAACCTGTGCCTCCGGAAGGCACTCCAAACTATGACATGTACGAGAAGGACGGCCTTGGCCCTATTATATTTAGTACATTATGGCACAAATATATGAGGGAAAATGCAGAGTTACAGTGGCCATTAACAGGTACCTTTGATGAACAGTGTTAGAAGGCGACCTCAGAGGGGCCCGGAGGGGACCCTGACTGCCCTGAGACCCACCCTCGAGGTATCATAGCCGGGCACTGGCGGGAGACTCCTCAGGGGAGGAACCTCGTATCTAGGATCGTACACTCGGCACCACACGACAGAGAGACACCACACGAGGAGTTCTTAAGAGCAAATCTTTATCAGATCGGAGTGGTAGGATCTTTATGATCAGCAAGGAAAAATATATACAAGTAGAGCGCGGGCTCGCAAAGTCTTGGAGAGGGGTTAGGAGGTAGCGGGACAGTCTTTGGGGATAGGGATCAAAATGCAGGAGCGTACCCGGCGCACAGCTCACAATCCTCGAGCTGGGGGATACGCTTGTTGCCGTGGGGTCCGGCGGGACCAAGAGAGTCTGTGGGAGCCGCGAGTCACTCAGCCGGCTCGAGTATGAGTTCGGAGGTCTTATGATCTTCAGGGAGCCGCGAGTCACTCAGCAGGGCTCAAGCACAAGTTCGGAGGTCTTACGATCTTCAGGGAGCCGCGAGTCACTCAGCAGGGCTCAAGCACAAGTTCGGAGGTCTTACGATCTTCAGGGGAGCCGCGAGTCACTCAGCAGGGCTCAAGTATGAGTTCGGAGGTCTTACGATCTTCAGGGAGCCGCGAGTCACTCAGCAGGGCTCAAGCACAAGTTTGGAGGTCTTACGATCTTCAGGGAGCCGCGAGTCACTCAGCAGGGCTCAAGCACAAGTTCGGAGGACTTACGATCTTCAGGGGAGCCGCGAGTCACTCAGCAGGGCTCAAGCACAGGTTCGGAGGTCTTACGATCTTCAGGGGAGCCGCGAGTCACTCAGCAGGGCTCAGGTGTTCCAAGGCAAATCTGCCGGACAGTCCCAGAGCACCCCTTGTTATAGGGCGACTCCTCTTTGATGTCCGGAGTCTGTGCAGGCAGGGGTCTTGTCCCCTGGGGGTCGCTTGTTGGGGGTTTCCTGCCATTGTCCCTTGATCCTTTCAGGGCCGGGTCGGGAGGAGTCCCAGACACCCAGCAGGCGTGGAGCCAGCCCTCGGGGAGGCCGGCGGGTCGATCGAAACCCACCTTCCCAGGGAAGCGCAGAGGTGTGATGGAAACTGTTCCTCCCTTTCTCATCCCAAGGGGAGCGCGATGTCCTCCAGCCGGAGTGGCGCCTATAGGCTAGGGTCGCGCTGGGGCCGGGCGGCCATTTTGGTGCATGCATTGGGCACGCGGGCCCGGGATGGCAGAAGGAGGGAGGCCACGGACAGGGAAGGTCTGGGTCGGGGGTGTGTGTTCTGGTGGGAAGGATCGGCTAGGCCGTGGGCTCGGGGCTGGTGTGAGGTGCAGGGGTCAGGTCTGACTACGTTACGAGGGCCGGGTCTAACACGCGTCCCCCCCAGCTGAAAGCCGGAGAGAACTACCCATCTTCTTGGGGGTTCTCTTCGCTGAGGCGGAAGAATCGGGAGAGGCCATCGGCGTTGGCGTGGTCCGTCCCAGGGCGATGTTCCACGGTGAAATCCATCCCCTGGAGGGAGATTGACCACCGCAGAAGCTTGGGGTTTTTGCCTCGCATCTGCATGAGCCATCGCAAGGGGCGATGGTCGGTTTGGACCCTGAAATGGGTGCCGAACAGGTAAGGGCGTAGTTTCTTGAGGGCCCAGACTACGGCGAACGCCTCGCGCTCGATGGTACTCCATCTCTGTTCCCGGGGCAACAGCCTTCGGCTGAGGAAGGCCACGGGCTGGTCTAGACCCTGGTCATTTACCTGGGAGAGGACTGCCCCGATGCCATGCTCGGAGGCATCAGTTTGTACCACAAACTCTTTGGAGTAGTCGGGGGCCTGGAGGATGGGGGCCGTACACATGGCAGTTTTCAGGGCATTGAACGCCTCTTGGCAGGCAGGGGACCACTGTACCTTCTTAGGCTGCTTCTTGGACGTGAGTCCCGTGAGGGGACCGACCAGGCTGCCGTAATTCCGGATGAATCTCCGGTAGTAGCCCGTGAGGCCCAGAAAGACTCAGACCTCTGTTTGGGTAGTGGGGGGTTCCCAGGCTAGGATGGCGTCGATTTTGGGCTGCAGAGGGGCGACCTGCCCGCTTCCGACCTGGTGCCCTAGGTAGGTTACCGAACCTTGCCCAATCTGGCATTTGCTGGCTTTCACGGTGAGGCCCGCCTGGCGTAGGGCGGTTAGCACCCTCCGGAGGTGCTGGAGGTGCTCACTCCATTCGGAACTAAAAACTGCGATATCGTCGAGATATGCAGCGCTGAATTTTTCCAGCCCAGCCAGGACTCTATTTACCAGTCGCTGGAAGGTGGCCGGGGCATTTTTCATCCCGAAGGGCATCACGCGAAAGCGATAGTGCCCATCCGGGGTGGAGAAGGCGGACCGCTCCTTGGCTCCCTCTGTGAGCGCAATTTGCTAGTAGCCGCAGGTGAGATCGAAGGTGCTAAGGAACCGAGCAGCCCCGAGCCGGTCAATGAGCTCGTCGGCTCGGGGAATGGGGTGGGCATCGGCTCGGGTGACTTCATTGAGTCCCCGGTAGTCCACGCAGAAGCGGAGTTCCGGGGCGACCCCGGGGGCAGCTGCTTTTGGGACCAGGACCTCGGGGCTGGCCCAGGGGCTGTCTGACGGTTCTATCACGCCTAGGGTCAACATTTTTGAGACTTCGGCTTGGATACAGGACCGGACCCGATCAGGGACTCGGTAGGCTCGGTGTCTCACTGGCGGGCTGTCCCCGGTATCCACATCATGGACACACCAGTCGGTGACCTTGGGGACCAGGGAGAAAAGGTCCGGAAACTGCCCGAGGAGCTGGCGGCAATCCTCACGTTGCTGGGGAGTGAGAGACGGGGAGAGGTTCACTCCTTCTACGGAGCCGTCCTTCTCCTTGGTGCACAGAAGATCAGGGAGCGGATCTGACTCTTCTTCGGACCCGTCGTCAGTGGCCAGTAGGAGGCTCAGCTCCGTCCGCACAAAGTGGGGCTTGAGGCGGTTCACGTGGAGGACCTGGAGAGGGTCCCGAGGTGACTGGACGTCTACCAAGTACGTGACCGGGCTCTTCCGCTCAACTACTTTGAAGGGCCCGGTCCATTTATCCTGGAGAGCGCAGGGTTTCACGGGGGCCATGACCCACACCAGCTGGCCTGGCTGAAACTTGACTAGCGCGGCGTTCTGGTCATACCAGCGCTTCATCTCCTCCTGACTCGCCTCCAGGTTGGCCTCTGCCATCTCCCGGAACCTCCTAGTCTGATTTCGGAGGGTCAGGACGTAACGGAACACGTCTCGGGGGGGGCCTCGGGGTGCCGCCTCCCACTCTTCCTTGACCAGGCTGAGGGGTCCCCTGACGGGGTGCCCGTAGAGTAACTCAAAGGGGCTGAAACCCAAGGATTTCTGGGGAACTTCTCGGTATGCGAATAGGAGGCAGGGGAGCAGGAGGTCCCACTTACGCCGGAGGGGCTCTTCCAGGCCCGCGATCATCCCCTTCAGAGTCCGGTTAAACCGCTCTACCAGGCCGTTTGCTTGGGGGTGGTACGGGGTGGTGAACTTGTAGGACACCCCGCACTGTTGCCATAAGGACTTCATGTATCGGGAGATAAAGTTGGTACCGCGATCGCTCACGACCTCGCGGGGAAAACCCATGTGGGAGAAGATCCCCATCAGCGCCCGGCCCACCACGGGGGCCGTGACGGTGCGCAGGGGGATGGCCTCAGGGTAACGGGTGGCATGGTCCACCAGGACGAGGATGAACCAGTGCCCCTGGGAAGTTGGGGGGTCCAGAGGTCCTACAATGTCGATTCCGACCCGCTCAAAAGGGGTACTGACGACAGGGAAGGGTTGGAGGGGAGCCTTGCGGTTCCCTCCACTCTTCCCACTGGCCTGGCACGTGGGACAGGACTTGCAGTGGGCTTCCACATCCGCTTTCATTCTGGTCCAGTAGAAGTGAGTCACGAGGCGACTATATGTTTTGTCCTGACCCAAGTGACCTGCGAGGGGAACGTCGTGGGCCAAGCCCAGGAGGAGGTTTCGGAAGCGTAGGGGTACCACCAGCACCCGGCCGGACCCTAGCTCCACCGACTTCTGTTCGCTGTACAAAAGGTCATTCTCCCAATGCACCCGGTGTGTCCCCGTCTGGTCGCCTGCGGCCTGGGCCTCTGCCTGTTGCCGGGGCCCGACCAGGGAGGGACAGGTAGCCTGCTCTCGGCAGAACTCCTCTCGGGAGGGGCCCCCCTCGTGGCGCCACTGGGCTAATTCGGGCAGATCGCCTAACTCGGCGTCTGGGGTGGAGTCGGAAGGCGGGGGTTCGTCACTGGCGATCGACTCTTCTGGTGGGGGAATGTGGGGGCCTTCGGCCGGGGCTATCCCATCTTCAGGGGTCAGGGCGTCGTCGACGTCCCTTAGGGGGGTCAGTCGAGCCGCCATGGATCGAGTGGTGGCGCACACCCACTCAGGGAGGCCCAGCATCCCTAGGTGGGTCTTGCGCTCAACTTGTCCCCAGGGGGAACTTTCCAGGTCGTTCCCCAGGAGACAGTCGACGGGCTGGGAGGTTCTCACTGCGACCTTCAGTTTACCGACCACCCCTCCCCACTCGAAGGGCACCAGGGCTACCTTACATAGGCTTTCTGTGTTGTCGGCTGAAATGACAGGGCAAAATACGTTGGGGAGGACCTGGTCTTCGTGGACTAAATGGCTGAGGACACCGGTGATGCTGGCCCCGGTGTCACGGAGGGCTTCTACTTGGTGGCCATTGATCGTTACGAGTTGCCCATATTTCTTTGTGTTAGAGGGCAGGAGGCTCCCCGGGACCATTTCTCTATCCCCTAAGGACACTAGGGCCATAGCGGCGGGTTCCCACTCCTCGTCTTCCTCAACCTCCTCCCCCAGGGCTATATTGGCTATCTGTCTAGCGGGGGGTGCGGCCTGGGTGGTGCGTGGGGCCATGGGGCATTCAGGGTCGTTGGCATAATGCCCGGGCTTCTGGCAACGGAAACAAGTGATGGTTACCCGGTGCCCCCGTCTCAGGGGGGGGCCGGATACAGCTGGTGGGGGTGCCGGGAAAGGTGGAGGTTGGGACTTTGGGGGACTAGCCTGGGGCTCTCTCTGCCCTCCCTGGTTTCCCCCCCCTCTCTGGCGGGGTGGTCCCTGACTGGCTCGGGGGTACTCTCCTACAGGGCCCCGGGAGACCCGGGTGTTGGTCCAGCGATCCGCCTCGACAGCCAGCTTTCTCGGGTCCGTGAGCTTGCTGTCGAGCAGATGCTGGTGTAGTTCCACAAAGCAGTTGGCAGCCAGGTGTTCCCACAACATAAGGTCGGTTAGTTCTTCCAGGGTGGTTACCTTGCTGCCCTTGATCCACCCATCGAAGGCGCGGCTGAAGAAATTCACATATTCCACCCAGGTGGTACCCGGGATCTTCCTGCAGTCCCGGAACCGCTGGCGGTACATCTCCGGGGTGAGGCCGTACCTTGTGAGGAGGGCCGTTTTCATGTGTTCATAGGAGGTCTGCATGGAGGTGGGCAGGTCGAGCAGGGTGTCTCTCCCTTCGCTCAGGAATCGTCCCCATAACCCCGCCCCCCAATCCTTTTGCGGGACCCGATGGGAGGTCATGGCGACCTCGTAGGCCCGGAACCACTGCTGAATGTCATCATTTTTGTAATATTCTTTGACCACATCCTTGGGGATGTGGACCTTCTGCTCCATCGGGGCGGCCGCCTCCCGGTTCCCCGGGGGCCGCACTTCTTCGCTTCTTGCTTTCAGTTCTATTTCCTTCAAGCTGCGTTCATGTTCCAGTTGAAGTCTCCTTCCCTCGTGTTCTCGTTGGAGTTTTTTCTCTTCTAGTTCTCCTTGTACTCGCAACTGTTCTACTGCTAGCTTTTTCTCGGCTAATTTCAACTCGCCCTCAATTTTGAGTTTGGCGAATTCGAGCTCGTGATGGCGACTTTTTTCTCTGTCTGCGAGTTCCTCCGGGGATAAGCCCCCGTCCGGTACGAAGCCTCGCACCTGGTTGCTGCTGCGTTCTCCTTGGGAGGGTCCAGCTTCGTTGTGGGGCTCCCCCGCTCCTTCTGGGCGGGAGGCTCCAGAATCCACCCAAGCTTTCAGTGCCTTTTGCATATCTTCTTTGGTGTTGAGACCAGTGGTAGCGATTCCGAGTTCCTTACAAAATTGCTTTAGTTCTTTGTGAGTGTACTCTTCCAGTTGTTCCACCTGGAACACGGTACTGGCGTCGTCTTCTACGCGAACCACGGTGTTTCCTTCTGCCATCTTTGTCGGTAGTGCGTCAGCCGTTCACGGTACGATCTCTAGATTATGGGCCCGAATCCCGTCGCTTGCCACCAATGTTAGAAGGCGACCTCAGAGGGGCCCGGAGGGGACCCTGACTGCCCTGAGACCCACCCTCGAGGTATCGTAGCCGGGCACTGGCGGGAGACTCCTCAGGGGAGGAACCTCGTATCTAGGATCGTACACTCGGCACCACACGATAGAGAGACACCACACGAGGAGTTCTTAAGAGCAAATCTTTATCAGATCGGAGTGGTAGGATCTTTATGATCAGCAAGGAAAAATATATACAAGTAGAGCGCGGGCTCGCAAAGTCTTGGAGAGGGGTTAGGAGGTAGCGGGACAGTCTTTGGGGATAGGGATCAAAATGCAGGAGCGTACCCGGCGCACAGCTCACAATCCTCGAGCTGGGGGATACGCTTGTTGCCGTGGGGTCCGGCGGGACCAAGAGAGTCTGTGGGAGCCGCGAGTCACTCAGCCGGCTCGAGTATGAGTTCGGAGGTCTTACGATCTTCAGGGAGCCGCGAGTCACTCAGCAGGGCTCAAGCACAAGTTCGGAGGTCTTACGATCTTCAGGGAGCCGCGAGTCACTCAGCAGGGCTCAAGCACAAGTTCGGAGGTCTTACGATCTTCAGGGGAGCCGCGAGTCACTCAGCAGGGCTCAAGTATGAGTTCGGAGGTCTTACGATCTTCAGGGAGCCGCGAGTCACTCAGCAGGGCTCAAGCACAAGTTCGGAGGTCTTACGATCTTCAGGGAGCTGCGAGTCACTCAGCAGGGCTCAAGCACAAGTTCGGAGGTCTTACGATCTTCAGGGGAGCCGCGAGTCACTCAGCAGGGCTCAAGCACAGGTTCGGAGGTCTTACGATCTTCAGGGGAGCCGCGAGTCACTCAAGAGGGCTCAGGTGTTCCAAGGCGAATCTGCCGGACAGTCCCAGAGCACCCCTTGTTATAGGGCGACTCCTCTTTGATGTCCGGAGTCTGTGCAGGCAGGGGTCTTGTCCCCTGGGGGTCGCTTGTTGGGGGTTTCCTGCCATTGTCCCTTGATCCTTCCAGGGCCGGGTCGGGAGGAGTCCCAGGCACCCAGCAGGCGTGGAGCCAGCCCTCGGGGAGGCCGGCGGGTCGATCGAAACCCACCTTCCCAGGGAAGCGCAGAGGTGTGATGGAAACTGCTCCTCCCTTTCTCATCCCAAGGGGAGCGCGATGTCCTCCAGCCGGAGTGGCGCCTATAGGCTAGGGTCGCGCTGGGGCCGGGCGGCCATTTTGGTGCATGCAGTGGGCACGCGGGCCCGGGATGGCCGAAGGAGGGAGGCCACGGACAGGGAAGGTCCGGGTCGGGGGGGTGTGTTCTGGTGGGAAGGATCGGCTAGGCCGTGGGCTCGGGGCTGGTGTGAGGTGCAGGGGTCAGGTCTGACTACGTTACGAGGGCCGGGTCTAACAAACAGAAATTGAATTTCTTGCAGGATAAATTGTTTAGAAAACGGAGTAGGCAGTCGATGTTTGATTATCTTCAGGTATGGCAAAAAGGAAGCTTAGCAGAGGTGAATGAGAGCAGAAAAGGAGGCTCGAAGGGGAAAGATGCAGACGATAAAGCAGAAGGCAATAGCGTATGATAGAGAGAAAATAGAGAAGGGCATAGAGTGTGCTGACCGGAAGTTTAGGTTGCAATATGACAAATCCTATGTTGCCCGAGAGGAAGGTGATGCCTTTGTAGAGGACCTGTTAGATACACAACCTCTGCCTCCATATGCCCCGCTGAAAGTATATCCTGCTGTCCCGCAACACCATTCCTATGCCTTGCCTGCCCCTGTTTCTGAATCGCCTGCTATTTATCTTGCTGCCTCGGCTACAGCGCCTCCTTCTTCTTCTTTGGCCTCATGTGTCGCGCCTACAGCGACTGCAGGTCTGTCTGCTATGCCTGTTGCTCCAACTTCTTCCCTCTCCCCATCACTTGCACCTATGACACTGTCATTGATAACACTGGTGCCTGCCCATTCGATTATTGCGCCTGCCTCACATTTTCTCTCCCCGACCTCGTTGAGCATGAGGACGCCTGTGCGTGGACTGGATGACGGGGATTGGGAGACTGCACAGGAGTGATTGGACCAGGTGTTGATTCGGTCTGATGTGGGAGATGTAGAGAAAAAGATGGTAGATAACCAGGCTGCCCAGTGGGCCCGGAATCTGATTTACAGTGTGGAAGATGTGTGGAGTGTGTTGACAGAGTATGTGCCGTTTGTACAGCGTCATGCCCTCAAGCATTTGTCGGCTACTCTTAGTGGGTTGTGAGAGCAGTGTTTCAATGGTGTTGCGCCCCAAATTATTTATGACATCCGGGACCGTGTGTATGCTGCTGACATGGCCCCTAATTACGTTTTTAGTAATGTTGTAACGTTCATTGTTTACCGAGATAGGTTGCACCAGAAGAGTCCGACAACAGCGTCTCAGTTTCCGATGTGGAAGGTGCACCCTATTTTTCATCCTGAGATACCGGAGCTGCGAGATCAGCATGATGCTGTTGCCAGACAGAGAGTAGAGGCCCGTTTTCAGAAGCAAGGGATTTACACTCCTTGGAAAAGGAGTGAGGTTTTGTCTTTTAAGACTCAGCTACGCAATCCTAGGCAAAATCCCACTGCATATTATAAAGAATTAACACATGCCGTGTTCTCGATGGTGATGACATTGGCAGACATTGAGACGTTTTTTGGGTTATTGGTGCCCGTGGATATTAGGTGGCAAGTGCATACACAGGACCATGTCGTGGAATTGGGTGGCACTTGGGATGAGATCAGGAAGTGGGATAAAGAGAGGAAGCCTGGTGAGAACCCTAGGGCTGAGATACTAGTTTTGCCGGGACATATTAGTACATACATACATACATTCCACCCAGAAGAGTAGATTGGGACAAGTTAACGGCATGTCGTCAGAAGAAAGATGAAAGTGTGTCTGGTTTTACCAGGTTCGAAGGAGAGTTCTTGGATTTCAGTGGGCAGAATTTGTCAGTGGAAGGGGGTGTCCAATTGTTCGTTAATAGATTTGTTACGAGTTTGCTTCCCGAGATCACGGCTCGGTTAAAGGCATCGGACAGCACTTGAACTACCTCTTCCACATCAGTGATCTTGAGCATGGCACAGTACTATGAGCATAGAGAGAATGAGGAGAAGGAGACGGTGGAGAAGAAGCATAGGGAGTTGAAGACAAAGGTGTTGATGCAGCATGCGTCCAGGGGGCATGGTACTGGACGAGGCATTGGCCCAGATCGACAGCTGCCTTGCACTAGCAGAAATGTTGTGCCGCTGGGGCCAACCCAGTGTGCATACTCTAAGGAGGACACTAGCGCAGTGAGTGTCTGGCGTTGTTGCAGAAAGGTTCTCGAGGACGGGGTCGTGGAGCAGGCAGCCATGATGGAGGCCAGACAGGTGAGGAAAAGCCGGGTCGCTTTAATGAGAAATATTTTGATGACCCTAGGGGGTGACAGTATTAACATGATGACTACGATTTGGGTGATTTGGGTGAAGTGACAGGGCTAATGCATGGTTAGGACAGCCAGGGGCAGGGTGAGGGATCAGTTCAGATCCCTGTGGATCAGCGCGGACCTTATGTTACAGCTGATGTGCATGGCTCAGCTAAGAAATTCTTGGTGGATACAGATGCAATGAATAGCTCTGTTTCTCGTTCACTGGTCCCCAGGGCAGCCCTGTCCGGCCAAAATAATTGTTTTGGTAGGCTTTTCAGGTATACTGGTTCTGAGCCCCATTTCCGAGCCACTTGCCCTGACTATTGGTCCTATTACTGTAGATTCGCCTTTCCTAATGGCATCTAATTGTGGAGAAAATTTGATGGTTTTGGATTTGTTGAAGAAGTTGCACGCGACTATTTCTTGCTCTCTGGATGGTGTTTATATGACAATAGGACCCAATGTAGTGAATTCTAAGCAATGTTTGTCAAAGGATGAGCCCCTTCCCACTGAATTCAAGGATGCGCCAACAACATTATGGGCTACAGGTGATACGGACGTGGGGCTCTTGCAGATACCATTGGTCTCTATTAGAGTTAAGGATAGCGTTGCTCTACCCTGTAATCCTCAGTACAAAATACCGCAGGTAGGGGAGCGAGCACTTTCGCAGATTATACAGGATTTGATTAAGTCAGGGGTTGTTCAAGAGATGTCTGCAAATGTGTGTAATAGCCCTATTCTTCCCATTCTTAAGAGGACACCCTCGGGTTTCTCTGATGATCATCCAGCTGGCTATTGTTTTGTGATTGATTTGCGTGAGGTTAATAAGTTTGTGGTCCCTCAGTTCCCAGTTGTCCCCGACATCACTACCCTCCTGACTATGAATCCTTCCTCTGCCAAATACTTTTCTGTCATCGATTTAAAAAATGCATTCTTTAGCATACCGATACATCCAGTAGGTATCTGTTTGGATTTGCTCTCGCCGGAAGAAGCTTTAGATTCTGTTGGCACCTCAGGGCTATACTGAGAGCCCCAGTATCTAAAGTCACGCTTTAAAAAGCCAATTGGACTCCCTCATACTTCCCACCAGTAATGTGTTATTGCAGTATGTAGACGATCTGTTGATCGCTTCTGACACTGAAGACAGTAGCAAGGCTGCTACAGTTAAATTGTTGCTATGTTTGGCCCACCATGGACACAAAGTGTCCCTCTTAAAATGTCAGTATTGTCAACAGGAGGTCACCTACCTAGGTCACCTACTGTTGAAGGGGGGAAGGAGACTAACACCTGAGCGCATTAGCACCATTGTTAATATGCCTATCCCTAAGATCCAAAGGGATGTGCGTGCCTTTATAGGTATTACCTCGTATTGTCTCCACTGGATTCCAAACTACTCCCTACTAAGGAAGCCTTTACTGCAACTAACCAATAAAGATGTGCATGAGCCCTAGCCTTGGACGCATGAACGTCAACAAGCTTTTGAACAACTAAAAGTCACACTTTGTCCTGCGCCTGTGCATGGCACGCCTGACTACCAGAAGCCGTTCATGTTGTATGTACACAAGACGGCTGGCTGAGCACTTTCTGTCTTAACACAGCCCTGTGGAGGTAAGCGGAGGAGGTGTGCTTATTTTTCTGCACACCTTGACAACGTCGCAAGAGCCCTCCCGAGCTGTCTATGAGCGGTTGCGGCCACGGCCATCTTCATTCGACAATCGGCAGGGCTCATTCTTAATACTGACCTTACAGTCATAGTACCGCATGCTGTGGACACACTTTTGAACAGAACGAAGACGCAGCACCTTACCAGTGCGCGTCTTACTGGCTATGAGCTGACCCTGTTTGCACCACACATTACCATCAAAAGATCTGCCACTCTGAATCCAGCCATGTTCCTACCCTTTTCTTCTGAGAATGAGGACATGGACGTGCATGATTGCATTTTCCTTACATAGCAGGTGACGAAGGGAAGGGTAGACCTGACTGATGTTCCCCTATCTGATCCTCAAGGGGAGCTATGCGTCGATGACTCTTGTTTTAAATTACCAGATGGCACCACAACAGCAGCATATGCCATAACAACTTTACACGCAGTAGTTGAGACATCACTGATTCCCTACCAATCAGTCCAGGCTGCAGAGTTAGTTGCCCTTCTTTGAGCCTGTGAGTTGAGTGAGGGTCTGTCTGTCAATATTTATACTGACAGCCAGTATGCCTTTGGAGTCACTTATTATTTTGGGCGGCTCTGGGTGGAGAGAGGATTCCTGACTTCACATGGGTCAAAAATTCAGAATGGTTACTGTGATTGTGGGGGGAGAATGTGCTGAAGAGCATGTAGATGTAATCAATCTGTATATGACTAATCGTAGTAACATGCAGTACTTATCTATCTCAGTATGCAGTAATATGTACCATTTGTCTGTTTCCAGCATAGAGCACCTCCTGGTGCTCCTATAGGCCGAGAGCCGTTTGGCAGATTGTTCCTAAGCCCTTGCATGCAGGGATAAAGGGGACTGAGAAATGGAACATGGTCTCCGGCAGAAATGGATAATATCCTGCAGTTCAATACATCAGAATACTCTCAAGAGGCTGGTCAGACTGGGCTCCGCTACAGCGCTCTACTAATAAAATACTTGGTTTGCATTCTCTACTGTCTGACTGACTCTTCATTTTGTGGAAGGCGAGAGGTGGTCACAAGTGACACGGGTGACCCTGTTCGGGTCACTTCCTTCTATGGGAATCTTTATATTTAGACCACACAATGGGCACAGTTAAAAAAACAGTAAATAAGAAGGTATAGCCGTGAGCAGCACCTGCCCAGACACCCACATTCATTTATTTTCTCCCCAGTTTCCATCATTCAGTGTAGCTAGTCTAAAAGTACACCCAAGTGCAACTTCAAATTGCCACCACAACGACACCTAGCCTAAAATACTGTTATGTACTAAGGGTCTATTGTGGAGAGAGTGGCTAAAGAGGGTCCGTGAGGTATGGACTGTATGACTTCAAATTACCAGCACAACGACACCTAGCCTAAAATACTGCATATGTACTAAGGGTCTATTGTGGAGAGAGTGGCTATAGAGGGTCCGTGAGGTATGGACTGTATGACTTCAAATTACCAGCACAACGACACCTAGCCTAAAATACTGTTATGTACTAAGGGTCTATTGTGGAGAGAGTGGCTAAAGAGGGTCCGTGAGGTATGGACTGTATGACTTCAAATTACCAGCACAACGACACCTAGCCTAAAATACTGCATATGTACTAAGGGTCTATTGTGGAGAGAGTGGCTATAGAGGGTCCGTGAAGTATGGACTTGAAGACACCGAAGTAAATCAGTGTTCCTGACACCAGTACACTCATTGTAATTTTAATTTTGAGTCAGCCTCAAAAGTAAATATTAACATTTAGTCGATGATACAAAATTAAAGGTTAAAACACAGATTTGCAAAAATCTTTTACAAAGTTACCTCCATATTCCAAAGAATTAACTTGCTCTTTATAGGTAGGCGCATTAATAATATTGTCAGTGAATATAGCAAGGCGGTCGGGGCCTCTCTTCCCCGTCGGTGGCAGAATGGGAGGCTGATCTGGACTGGTGCCAGCGTGAGGAAGAAGTGATCTGCAAAAGCAGAGGGTGCCCTAGAAAGTAGGAGAAGACATGGGCCCTCTGGCAGGACTATAGGGGTACATCACTGGGGTCATGATTCACCTATGTGCTGCAGCGATTGTCGTGTACTGTGATGGTGAGGAATGTGGGAAGCTCACGCCCCACACTAAATGGACTACTGCTATAAGGTCCCTGAGCCGTTCAGAAATTGTGCCTCACAATGTAATACACATGCTGAATTGTGACTATTTGCTTGCGATGAAACCTCAGACTTTGTATTGTATGATGAGCGTGTTTAATAAAAAGATTATTAAATAAAATATATATATATATTGTCCGTGCGTGGTGTATTACATTTTTGGGACACTCAACTTTTCATCCTCTTTCGAAATCATTGTCACTACACACCAGCAATGATTAGTCTCTGCTCTTGTAAACAGAGGCTGTGACCACTGCGGCTGACCGTGCTTTCTAAAAAAGACGCCTCAGACTATGGCCTGTTGAGTGCGTGAAAAATGTTAAGAGAGGAGAATTTATTTAGCGCCAACAAGCACCTGACACAGGCGCAATACAAACACACTCCTCCCCCATTTACATTTCAGCCCATGTCGTTATTTGTTCCTCTGTGGTTTCCAGGCCAGATTTAAATTAGGGCAACTTGCTTTAAAGTGCCAATGAAAGGAGAGTTCTGAGCTAAAGGTCGATTAAGTCTTAATTTTATTCATGAAATCGTATTAGTGCTTCATGGTGAACAGCACTGTAGGCAGTCAGACTCTTAAGCTCATACCAAAGTCTTTTTTTATTCTGCACAATAATTTCCAAGCATCTGCAGTCATCTTATTCCCCGAGCTTCCTCTGCTCCTGTATTTACACATTTTTTCCTATCATTCCTAAAAATGTGTTCCATGCTGCTCATTTCCAAATGCTTTTTTAATCTCCGTACATATTAGCTTCAGAATCTATTCGCCTGATTTTGAGTTTCATGGACGAAGTATGTATCGCCGGCACGGTGGAGTACATTACTCGTGTCATGGCGGGTGTATTCTGCCAGCCAAATTTAGACATGTCCGCCAGTCCAGTAGACACCTTTTTTTTTTTTAACAAACTTTTATTAGTTTTTTCAGATAATCAGCATCACATTCCATCAGTACAGTTCTAGATTCATGTATCCCATTTCAACACTGGCATTCTAATGAATCGCTCAACCATAATAAGGCCTTAATCTGTGCAGCCCAGCTATTCACGGTCAGCCGTCTACCACTCTGGTATTCATACTCTGCTCAACAACATGACATTTCGCCCAGTAGACACCTCTTGCATTTCCAGGAACCACTATCACAGGCCACAGTGGTCACTGTAAATGCATTGAAAGTTTGACAGTCTGTTCCATCAATATGACCCGTCAAACGTTCAACTTCTTTTTATTTCCAAAAATAAAATCCAAAAGCGGGATTTCATTTTTGAAAAGAAAGGAAAACAAAGTTGTCTCCCATGACTTTTGCTTTCACATATTGCTACCTTTTATATGGTTGTATGTGACAGCAGAAACTGGCCTAGTGTTTGCCCAATTTAAATAGAGCGGGCAGACACATGGACAAACCTCCAAAGGCCCATATTCTGTCGGACGTGTATGAAGGTGGCGGAGATGGAGTAGTCTCCTCAGTCTACATACTGAAGTGCCACCAGACTCTAAATGAAGCAGTCATAACTTAACTTTGTCGGAGAGGGTATTCGTCGCCGTTGAGACAGAGTACTCTCTCCACCAAAGACTAAAGCAGGCCCTATGACTATACCTTTCACCACTTTTACAGCATTTCACAAACTGCAGTTCTGTAGCATCATTAAATGGTTTCAGATCAAATTTATTTCAAAATATGGTCATTGGAATGCTATTCCTTGTACCAGTATCACAAACTTTAAATTCTGGACAGAATCACCATAGGTCGTAACCACAGATTTCAGGACTACAGGTTTAAATTAAGAATGATTTATATTTTTAGACCCGAAACAGTGAATCAATGAAGATTCTCCTTATCTATCCTTAAATAACAATATGGACTTCATTTGGGATGCCATAAGTTTTACTCTCTGGACAACACCATATACCCAATTCTGGTCTTTCATTGAAGAACTTGGTGGATTTTGGTACATATAGTCTTGGTTCCCTTGAACTGAACCAGCTGGACTAACACACCTGACATGGAAAGATGAGGCGACTCTTTCCATAGCCCCCTTTCCCTTTGCCCCTACAACATATGATATACAGTAGATATAAAAGCGGCAATGATATCTGAAAAAGGTCTTCCTTCACAAGGTGCAGATTGCGACTGACTAGGTAGCTTATATGTATGTGTGTATCGGCCGCTGCAGCCAGCAAACCTAGCTAGAGAGCAGGGGAGCACTGAAGTAGTGCAGGGCTAGTGACAGTCAATATTGGCGAGATACAAACATGATGGATTTTAAAGTTTAATAATCAGCTAAGTTCCATCTGTAGGTCAAGTGGAGATCCTGTAGACAAGCATGAAAAACAACATTGCACAATCTCAATTAATGCAAATCAGTGAACAAATGAATCAGATGTAGTAACAGGAGACTCACTGTTGATAAGACAATAAATAATCTTGTCTAATGATAATCAGAACGTTAAAGGTAGACTGGTCCGTATGTGAGGATATTTGTGCTTGCCTCACACTGGTGTTAGCCAGTTCTTGGAAGGTAACAAATATATTATTGAGTGACTGATCAAATGCGCATTGTACCAATAGGAAAACTTACTACATATGCATCTTATTGAAATGTGTAAGACACTTACATAAATGTACTACCAGATTAGGCTTATAAACCTACAGAGTTTAACTACTTAGAGAATTTCCACAGTTTCCTGATGTCTTGTTAGGTCCTGAGAAAGGTGCCCTTTTCCTCTGAGCCTGACCTAAGTCCCTAAACTTTTGAGGCAAAACCTGAGACCTTCCACATCCAGTTGAGCAGGAGCAATGTATGCCAGCATCACTGACGAGGACCTTGTTGGGAACATACCAGATTTTGGATTAAATAAATAAATATCTGATTTCAACAGCTTGTGGTTGCTCACAATTCTGCTCCCTCCTAAAGAGGTTAAAAGGGTTGAATTCTGGATCACTCTTTATGCGATATCCTAATTTGCTGCATCCTGAAAGAGCGTAGTCCCTCTATGCATTGCCAGTGGTGTAATTTGCTATTTGAGCTGACGTATTTGTGTTTCATCGAAGTCCAAGATTTTTCCAACCAGATTTGCATAAAAGCAATTTTAATTCCTAGTTGAGAATACAAGCTTGTACAATGCAGGTTGTTCGTTCCTTATTTTACATTCCATGATGTCAAAAAATCTCAGTGCATTTCAGACAGATGTCCTTCATCAGGTTATTAATTCATTCGATTTTCTGAAAAAATTATGTTTAGTGAATATACTAACTAGCAACAGAAAACCAAAAGGTAAGATAAAACAAAATGGTAACCCTGTATTCAGTGATAAGGATTTGCCTTCACCAAGATACAGTCTTGAGAGAAGTTTCATGAGAATTAGGCCACTGTTAAAAATTGGGTGATTGGCTGAGGGGGGTAAAAGCCCCACTCAGGCAACAACCACTGGGTGAACCACAAAAGTCACTAAATGAACCTGTGCTTAATCCGCTGGTTTTGTGGCACGAAGCAGTTAGGCTTAACTGACAATGTGTAAGGTATTTATGCAGCACACAACAGTAATTACGTGAAAAAGATAATACAGAAAAAATCCCAAACCAATTTAGAGAAATAGAGTATGTTTTAATAAATAATATTATATCAGAGCAACAACAATTTAGTCAATAGAACCAGAGATATTCTACATTACAGTTTGAAGTGAAAAAAGCACCTAGAAACACAAAGCGCAAGTTGCAGTGATCTGGTCGCACTAGATTGGGGGAAGTCACAAGTTCAGGCCAACTGTGATGAAGCATGGGTGGGATACAGGGAACAGGTTAGTCCAGCTGAAAAGTTACTTTCTTTACAGGGAGGCCCCTGAAGCTTGTTACGTCCCTGTAGCTCACACAGGAGGTCAGTCAACCAACCCTTGGAGACACTCTAGGTGGCCTGATATTAAGGCAAGCAGGTCTAGTCTTCCTTCTCAGAGAGCAAGGCTGTCCTTCAAGCAGCAGGGTAGTCCTCTGGCAGTAGGGCAGTCCCTCTTCTGTAAATTCCACAGGTCCAGGAGTGTTCTAGAGAATGGCTCTGGAGGTACAATGTTTATATCTGGTGCCACCCTCTGAATGGGGGACTCCCTGTCCTACCTTTATATCTGGTTCTGGAAAGTTCTTGCCCTTCCTCTGTCAAAACCTAAAACTGTGTGAGGGTGAAAAAAGGCAGGAAAAACCAGGTGCCAGATTCCTGTGCAGGAGGTAAGATCCTCATAAGTGTAAGAGGTCTAAGTTAAACCCCTCTCAGTCACCCGTGCAGGATGGCCCAACCTGTCCACATCAAAGCCCCCTTTGTGTAACTGTTTGGAAGCCCAGCAGCAGAGCCATTCACAGACATGTGACCCAGAACACTAGCAGGAGGCTCAAATAGTTGGGACAAGACAATGCCCATTTCCGTGTTTTATCATATTCTAGTGTTCGACCTGCCCTGGTCCTGAGGAGAACCACAAAAGAAAAATAGGGTTCTGAAACGCGTCAACCTAATATAGCTAGCCGTAACCACCACCAACCCACTGAATAATACAGTGTGGAAACAGGGCAATTAGCCTGTTGTAATTGTAGTGTTGTCTAGCTGTGCATGGCAGGTTGCCGTTTTGTAAAGTGCAAACAGTCTGTACCACCATTGTTTCTTTTTCAAATCAAGGACTGGTCAATTGCGTTTTGTCATGCTTTGTCACTTTATAAGTTATGTGCTCGTCAAACGTCAATTGTGTTGTTATTATTGATGTTTTGTTGAATTTTTATACTTATAGTTTTTCTCTATGACATGAGTTAAGTGTTGACCGCATAGGTTCTAAAAGTAAATGAACAAAGAAAAGGTGTAATAAAGACACCAAAACCACTCTAGTTGTCAAAGTACTTTTTTTAATGCATTAATCTAAGACGCACACCCAAACAAATTTTCTGTTCCAATTATTGTAGTGGCCTAGTTTGGGTGTAGATACAGGCCCAACCCCCCGTTGTTTAAAAAGTTGGTAAAAATGGCATTTTCTTTAACCGCTTCAGTGCCCATGACGAGACCATCTCGTCATGAACCCCGCCCGCTAAAGCAACGCCCGGCACAGGGCGGGGAAAGGGCGTGGCACTGAAGGGGTTAAAAGTGTCATCTCCAGAGTTCTAACTTAATATGGAACTTTACCATTAAAGAGGATTTTAAATTACAGTTCACTCAATCAATATGCTTTATTCGGTACAGCAGTAGACTTAAAAGATACACAAAAAAGACAAAGTGCATACAGAATAGCAGCATAAAACAAATAATACAGTCCAAGCAAAGTTCAGTAAACAATAAAGTTCATTCAACATAGCAGCGCGAGGAGAAAGCAGTCCAATCAGAATCCATCAGCTCCTACATTCATTTTGGCAAATTGATCATCACCAACCTTAGTTAAGTAACAGCAGTATAAAAACAATAGCCAAGACAAAGTGTGCCAGCACTAAAGCGAAGAAGAAGCGATCTTTCCCAACGTGTGAGCTCTAGGATTAAATACATTACGGGTTCAACAGGTTCTAAGAGCATCATGTTATCCCTGATGGAGCTTTTACTAAATTCAATACGCAGTCTCTGAGATTGGCAAAACCTGAGCTTACCCTTCAACTTATCATACTTATTTAAGGTAGAGTGTGCATCAAACATGTTGGCAAGCCTAATTCATTTAGAGCCTTAAAGACGTAACCTAATGAGGGGATTCATAGGCTCTTATCTAATTTGAGGCAATCTGTTATAATGTCCCTGTTTAAGCTAGCCTCAGTTTTAGCCCAGATACTGACCTTGAGCAAAGGTGGGGCCAGTTTACCTTTATCAGATATGCACGGAAGGCTTAGCTCTGGGTGAAAATTAAAATGAGAGCTTATAGGGCGGAGATGAAGGAGCCGCCTGCATATACAATTTTCCTCTGTCAGCAGGGAGGTAGCATTGTAGTAGCCTCAAATTCCAGCACCATATAGAGCTGCAGAAACATACAGAGAATTGTATATATTCAGATGTTGAGAAATTGTCTCCCTACCAGTGGTCTAGTGTAAATTGAATAGTGCTCCAGCCGACCTGCTAAGATTCAAGCGTGAGCTGCTAATCGGATTCTGCCAGGAGCCAATGGAGTCGAGGACGACCCCATGGTTACTGAAATGCTCATACTGCCAAAGAATTGACCACTGATCTTTAATTTAGAAATGTTGCACCTTCCTGGACAATATGGCATAATGTGTGATTTCCTAAACTTTGTGACAAGGCCTAAATTATTCATGAAAGTCACAAAAGACTCCACCAGCATATGAAATGCTCTCAGGGTCCGTGCCATAAGTACTGCGTCATCTGCATATAATAATGCTGGTACAGGGGGAATTTGCTATCCTTGGGATATCCCTGGTGGCATTTGTCAAGAAGGGGCTCAAGTTTTTAATATAAATAATTAACAGAAATGAACCCAAGATGCAGCCTTGACGCACCCCTCTAGCTAAGGGAAATATATCAGAGATTTCTCCTACCAGGCCATATCGGACCTTCGCGGCTAAGTTCTCGTGAAGGATATACAAAAAGTTCACCAGTGCCTCTTCAACCCCTAGATCCAACAGCATCAACCAAAGTTTGTTCCTATTTGCACAATCCAATGCTGTTGAAAAGTACATAAAAGCCAGATACAGTGAGTAGTGCTTGGCGATGGCGTACTTGCCAACTATCAAATGCAGATTCAGACACTGTTCTACTGTACCCAGCGCCGGATGGAATCCACATTGTTGAGGCCACAGAATATTGAATATCATTCTTCCTATTATCTTGGCTGTAATGCCAAATCGGGAAAGACGGCGATAGCATTTGGGCGACATCCTAGCGCCTTTTTAAAAAATGGGAACTATAGTGGAAAGGGCTCTTACTTCACAATGAATTATTTAATACATTTGTGAGCATGGGAGCCCACAGGTCAATATTGCATCTGATGAGATCTATCGGGACCCCATCCCGTCCTCGGGCTTTGCTACCTGGACTTTGCCTAATGGCATCCAGACTTCTGGTGAAGTAACAAACACTGTGAGCGAGCTAAGTCATTTGCCCCTGAGTGATTCCCCTACACTCTTCTCTTCTAGATGGTAAATGGCAATACAATGTGAAACCCATTCCACACCTGTAACTTTACAGTTCAAAAGGGAATTGGCCAGGGCATCTCTTTGTCAGACCGTATTGACAAAGTCCCAAAACATTTTGCTCTTATGCTAGAGTGCTGCGTTCTCCAAGAGCTCCTAATCACTCCTATTCAGGGCATCCTTGCTAGCCTTCAAGGTACTTTTGTAGGACGTCTGGGTTTTCTAAACCGCAATTGAGTCTTTCGATGAGGCTGAAAACACCTTCCTTCACCTGCAGATGGCTGCTGAGCAGTGCCTATTGAACCCTCGAGGGCTCCCCTGTACACGAGGATTAGGCTTCAACAAGTGGGTCCTGGTACACAAACATACATTTTCATAATGTGCTAGCAGTTCATCCCCACTTGCTTCTGCCAAACATTTCAAAAAGTACCTTTGATGAGTCCTCAAAAGTAAGCCAAGGGTAACCCCTGATTTCTACAAGTGCCAAATAAGCCTAGGCCATCATTAGAGTGCTGGGTGACAGGTATGATCCCAGCCGGGGTATTTAGCCTGTTCACTAGAAACTGCCCTACTGCAAATACAGCATTATGATCCTCCCACTCTGTGTCTAAAACAGCGCCTTGTGAAAACCAAGGCAGAAAGTTCCTTGTTTTAAATATACAGTTGATGACAGAGGCCCGGCCACGCCCTCTAAAAGAGGCCAAGGATGGTCTATCTCAGATCATATTAATGATGTCAACAAGATCATATGCAGCTATTTACTGGCCTAACTCATTCCCTCTACTGTGTGGGTGACCCTCAGGGGATGCAGAGCACTTAAACCCCTGCACCCCAGGATTGACCACTGGTTTAGCATTGAACCCCCCACAGAGAGAAAAATTAGGCTTAGACAGGAATCCAAAAAAAAAATGATTGTAAAAATGTATCAAATAAAAATAAAAGAAACTCGATTTGTCCTTGATGAGCAGGGCTTAAACGGCAGACATTCCTGTGTCTAAAACCCACATATCCATGTTTAGACTCACGTTAACCTATACAGAAAGGCTGCCCTTGGCCCTGCAACTTATAGAAGGGATAGCGGAACAAGAGTAACAGGTGAAACCGACACAAATGGTGGGAGTAGGGTCCCAAGTTTCCTGTAGAGCAATTAAGTTGTATTTAGTGATGAAATCTAGTCAGGTCGGGTTGGTAATCTTGTCCTTAAACCCAGCAATGTTTCAGCTCAAAATAGAAAAGGACAATTGGTGGTCTTAGTCATTGGTCCCTTCTTCGAAACCCCATCTCCTATAAAGTTCTCAGTGAGAAAAGGCACTCTATTATTATCAAAAAGTCATCCCACACTGGAAAGAATTTCATAACTATTTGCTACAGGTATAGAAACCTGATCCCACACAGGAGAAAAGTTCTGACACCGGCCCAGCCAATTGCAGTGCTCGGGACCTATGGGGTGTTTTCGTCTGTCTGCTCATGTCACTATCATTGAATGTAGCTGCAGGGTGATCACAAGACTGTAGGTTAAAATAACTGGGTTTGTAGAAGTATCCTAAAAGAACCAAGGTTACATTACCCCTAGCGACAAACTTACTCATGAGCTCAAATAACAGTCTTTGCACCAAAAGAGGAGATCTAAAGTTCACAATAACACCATCCCCATGTGCGTCAGCTGGACCAAGTCCAATCTATCCCACCCTGCGAGTCGGCAGGATGTCACTGACAAGTGAGAAAGGAAACCTCTATGGGGTGCAAGACAATCCAGAATTTTGTTATGTAACTCCTCATAGGACTCTCCCTGACCCCTACGTAGAGGAGGTAGTCCGATGAGGATAAGTTTGATAGAGATCTGATTGAGATTATAAAATATCTCAGTTGACGTTTGCCCTGCCTTGAGCAGATTAGCAGATGAACAGATTCCCCTCCGATGGCAGTTGTGCACAGAGACTAAATTCGTCCCAGATATCATACCTGGAAGACTGGCAAAATTTGTGCCTGATATTGTGCCTCCAGACACTACAGATGTAGCAAAACTGCTAGAGAATGGCTGTGAAACGAGTGATTGAAGGTTGTCCATGGTTGTGCCATTTAAGGCAGTAGCTGAGGGTTGGATCCCCCAAAACCCCTGCTGGAGAGGGAGAAAGAGGAACATGAAGGGCATGGCCCATGCCCGTTGTTTGGCTTGATTGGTTTATTTGGCTGGTAATCACTCTATGCCTTTTGTGAGTTCCCCACTTTGCCCTCTAATCAATCACATCCTTGGCTGCAGTAAGGGGATTGGAAGCATCAGCACAGAGTGTTAGTGTTAGGTTGCACACCAGGTGTCGGTCCGGGGATACGTCTCTTTTAGCCTTGTTGATAGTAGAAGCTGTAACTGAGCTCATGTTCAGAAAAAGCCTTCTTTTTGTCAGGGCAGTTTCAGTGCTGATGAAATTACAATTCATTTGAGAGTAAGCAGTGCATCTCTATCTGCTCCCAATCCAAAGTTAGCACTTATTAAATGTAATAAGGTAACCCAGTGTTAGTCAATGAGAGTGATTAGCCTTACAATAGTGAAAAACAGATTTAGGAGTTTTTGACTGCCAGGACATGTGAAACTTAAGTACACATGTCCTACATTTCAAATGCAATACACCGTGCCATATGAGCTTTTATGGCCTACCTTAGAGGCGACTTGTAAGTATTAAAAAGGAAGGTTTGGGCCTGGTAATAGGTTTATTTTGCCAGGTCAAAATACCAGTTTGAAACTGCACACGCAGGCTGCAGTGGCAGGCCTTAGACATGTTTAAAAGGCTACTTTAGTGGGTGGCACAATGAGTGCTGCATGCCGACTAGTAGCATTTAATTTACAGGACCTGCAAACAATTAGTACCATTTACTAGGTGAGTACAAGTAAACTAAATGTACCAATTGGGTATATGCCAATTGTACAGTGGTTTAGGGAGAGCACACACACACTTTGCCACTGGTTATCGGAGAAAAAGTGTAGCATCCTAATGCTAACAAAAATGGGTTCATCAACATAAGGCAAAAAGCTGTGGCTGACCTTTCAAAAAGAGCCAAGTCCAACAGTATTGAACAGAGAGACTGCACTTTGACTAAGTGAGCAAATATGGATATGCTCTTCTAAGTGTCAGGACACACCCCAGTAGCACACCACTAATAGATCTAAATTTTTAATTTAAGACTACTACAGCTTGAATTATACCACAACACAGTGGTGCATTCCAGGACCCGCTTTGTATGCCTCACTCTTAAGGAGGCAATAATGACCCATAGATTCCTACACACAAAGATGTGGATTGAACTAAAACGGATCCTCGCCATCGATGGCCTTCTACTCAAGCTTATAACCACTCTTCACCACAGTCTGTATGCTTCTTCTATCATCTATCCACGCTTCATCAACCTCATGTTGGCAAACACACCAATGGCACCAGACCTCCCACACCTGGTTAATGTTGTGCAATTGTAACCTCTTCATTATCAGCCTTGTAGAAAACTGCTTGGGTACCCCGGGGTTTAGATGCTATATCAATATAATAAATGTATTTCACAATGTATTTTCTGCCTCCTGTGGAGGGCTAGGCCATCTTGGGCGGAAGGCTTCAATGCTATTAGACCATTCCACCTAATAAATGAACATTGTTTTAAATTAAATAGGGAAAAGCAGATATTCTAGCTTTGGGACGTTGTTTCAAATGATGTATACCAGTCATTGTAAGGCATCTGCCACTCCACTGTCTTAAACGAACCTCTCAATATGGAATATACTAACACAGCACCAGTTACTTGAGTTACAAGCCTGAGCTGCAGGCTGAGATATGTATGCAACCTTGAAATCGAAGCTAACGTCCCAGAGGGATTACGAACTGTTTCCTCCTTCTGAGGTTTATGAAATGAGTACCATATAATTGGGATAAGGAACTAGGGTGTGCGAAATTCAAGGTAACTTGCATACCTATGTGCAATTTCGAGAAAATGACAAAAAAATAGCACATAATTATGTGAACAGCCATAATGTAAGATTACGCCGTTGTAGCAGAAAGTTTGCTGGGGACTAATAAAGATAAATTGTATTGTGTTTAGCTCTTCAAAGGTGGGTGCGGTAAGCACCATACGCACATTACTGTAAGCACACTATACATTTCGGGTAGCCCACTGGGAGTCAGAGGAGCTGCCTTGCATTCCGTGGGTATTCACTATAATAAAAGCGCCATTACGCAGAGCAATGAAGCCTGAAGCTGATAAACTAACATTTAAAAAGTAATTCAATTTGCGTTTGCTTTTCTTTTTCATGATTCACAACAGCGATCATGCGTGAATGCCATGCAGGGTTTAACGCCAAAGGCGAGGCTCTCCCAGTGGGGCATTAGCGCCTAGTTACTGCCCTACGTCGCAGTCACAATCCATCTGCATTTCGGTGCTTTTGATGGCCACGTCGCCACGCTATATGGTCTGTTACTAGAGGGGTGCGCTGCCGCTCCTTTTAAGCAGCTTGGAAGGTTGACATGAAACGTTGACATTGTCTGTCTGTGATTTAACCCCTCAGACTGGGAACTGCTGAAACCAGGCAGACGATGCATCAGGTAACTAAGCAGCCCAGCTCAAAAGAGCACTAGCAAACGGCAGCAGCAAAGACCTGCCTAACAGGTGAAAGCATAGGGTCCCCCATACATTACACAACCCACCAAGGAGCACAGAGCAACTCTGTGTGTTTCAAAGAGACCAGAGCTGTCTCAATTCAAGCAACACAGTTGTGTTGGCATCCATAAGAAATCTAAACATGGTGCCTAATATTTAAAACTAGCCCTGGCGATGACCAGAAAAAGCCGTGTTGGCCGAAACTTATATGCTACGTTGTTTTGCACCTGATTTGTTTCTATGTTTGCCTACAAAACAAATTAGATAAGATAACACTTCCAGGGCCAACTCTAGCGCTGGTGATGCCCGGTGCGACAATCATTTTCGGCGCCCCATGACCGCCTCCTCGGATTCTCTCACTACCACCAGGCAAAAGTGTCCCTCATCTCTCCAATCATAATTTATTACTAAACACAGCGCCGCTGCCCATATGAGGTTAGCACGCCCTCCACAGGTGTGCACCCAGTGCCGCCACACCAGGCGCACTGCCCTAAAGTGGGCGATGAGCACTTCAATACAAAGCACAAGTCACTTAATTTTGTTTTGCCTTTTGTACACAGGGCCGAGATTTTCTTTCTTGGTCCCGTTCCTACGTCAGGCAAATTTAAGACAGCATAAAGAAGGATTCATATTTCTGCAGTCTTTAGGATCCCCAGAAATGTGTTCTGCAATGCTTAATTTCATAAAATCAGCCCATATATTAGAAGACATGGATCTTAAAGGGTGCTCCTAAATATTTTGACATTTATGAATTTTGCAAATAGTTAATAATCTTAAGATTTTTCTCTCTCGTAATTTAATTTGAAATTAAATGAGTCTTTTATTGCGTGATTGAGTTTCTCTGCTATGGCTTATGGGCTATCTAATGGAATTTTGTTTTATCTAGTTGTATGTAAATAGGCCTCCGCTTCTGTTTTTTTAGATAACATGTATAATTCGTAAATCATGTAATATTCCTTGGGATTTTATTGTACTTTGTCTTATCCTTTTTTGTGCTTTTATGGCCTTGTGACTGAATAAAGATTATTCTGAATTAGGAAAGTTTTAATAGTCCTATTATGCTCCACAAGCAGAGTAAAAAAAAATGCAGATTTCACCGGTTTGGCAATTTGGAAAACTTTTCCACTCTCTCCGATTGCTCTTGATAAAATGTTTCATAGCAGCATGCTTTAAGCAAGAGCTGAATTGTGGCATACAATGTGCAAGCATCATACAATGATAATAACAGGAAATTTGGTGATAGGGTAATTTCTATGCAGTTTGTTGCCTCTAAAAGCCCACTACAAATGGGGCACAATCTACCCCAGCCCTCGAGATCTTTTAGAGCAACTGGCCTGCTTAAAAATCGAAAAGATGATGGGGGATTCCAACCCATCATTTTTCCCCCATGCCACCTCAGAGTAGACCCAGCCACATACAAATCAGCGTTGTCCTGCTCCAATAAAAACTGTCCAGTCCAAAATGACAAATCATGTACTCTCTGTTCTGGAACACAAGCAACTCAAGACCAGTTGCGGCCTATTTGGACTCTTCAGTAGAGTGTAGCTTGGTTCCAGTGGCACAGTAAGCACAGAGCCCACATCTAGGCATACTCTTGACCACTTATGGTGTTACATTAAACACACAAAATATGATGGAAGAGATACTTACTAAGATTATGATCACTGGCAGTTGTTCTAAGTAGCATTCTAACCCATCTCGATGTGCCAACGCAGATTAGACCCATCCATATGCAAATCAGCTGTGGTCTTGCTCTAACAGAAACAGTCTTGCATGGACTGCCAAGCCAGGTCCTCTCTGAACCAGAACACAAGCAATGTGTCTTGGTTTGGCCTGCTTGGGCCTTTTCAGTCGGGCGCATCTTGGTTCCAGTGGAATAGTGAGCACAGAGCCAGGGCCGGACTGGCCATAGGGGGCACCGGGCGTTTCCCCGGTAGGCCGCTAGGGTGGAGGCCGTTTTTGGCCCCCTGGGGGCTGCTTTTGTCACCTGGGGTCGGCAATATCGTTCCCCTGTAACAAAATTGCCCGAAACTGGCCCTCGCAAACTGCTCGGCTGCACTCCCCCTCACCCCAGGGGGGGCCAGCTGAGCAGTTTGCCAGTCCGGCCCTGCACAGAGCCCACTTCTGGGCATATCATTGGCTACTTAGGGCATTACCTCAAACACAAAAAAAGTGATGAATGGATGCTTGCAAAGAGTATACACAGCATGTCACCTCAGTTTAGACCCAGCCATATGTAAATCAGCCTTAGTCCTTTTGCAATAGGAACTGCAAAGTTAGGCTCTCCTAGAAGTGGTCACAAGAACCTAACGCCTGCTTGTGTCTATCCCGCGTCAGGAGCACTGGCAGTAGCATTCCAGCACATCATTTTATTGCCCAGCATGCTCAGAAGTCGCCCAATCTTTCCAAACGTTCCTTCAGTCCAGTTTGTCACGGAGATGCAGTACCCTTTCGAGTTGTTAATATGCCACAGCTCATTTTCGTCAATCCCCAACTACCAAGTATAGGGGTTCTGTGTCTGTGTCCATATCTCACACAGTGTGGCTGCTTAGAGGAAGCTTTCACAGAATAGGCCAAAGTGAGCCAAGGAAGTCATAGTTCTGATAAAATGTGACCTGCGTACAATTACGCGACAGCCACTTCTGCTCCGACCTCGGCCTAGGGAGTAATTTTCATTACTCGAGGCTCGCTTCCAGGACGGCGTGAGGGCCCCGGCTGTGCCCCAGTGTCTGATCTCCCTTGATTTTCAGCCCATTCATTTGTGCTCAATAGCGAAGGTGCTCCCTTAAGACCTCAGGAGGAAGATTGCACGCGCAATCCCTTGGCATGCGCCGCTGAGAAGCGGGGCTGCTAAATGGCCAGCGGCATCGCGATCGCATAAGCCATTGCTCCCAATCATTGTCACGAGTGAATCAAATGATGTTGAGATTGCGTTACACAGAAGCAACACAGCTCTGGCTAACAGGGAGAGAGGGCGAGGAGAAGAGGACGAGGAGGAGAGGGGCGTTGCGGGGGAAGAAAGAGAAGAGGTGTTTGAGGAGGGTGAAGCTAGAGGTGTGCTGTAGTAAGGCCATACATGCCAACATTTTAGAAGAGGAAAGTGGGAGATTTAAAAATAATAATCGGGAGAATGCGTTTACCCCATTGACTTTTATTGAAGTGGAGGCAATTTCAGGTGGGAGACAGTCAAAATAAAGCCATTTTTGGCTTAAAAAAACCAGAGTCTCCCCCTTGAATTGGGTCTGTGGCATGCATGTAAGACCAAAAGTGCTAAGCGAATGGAAGACGCTGGAGATTTCTGCTAAAACTAGAACCATGCGACAAGGCACCACGCGTGGATTTCTAACGGAGGGTTTTTAGTTGCCAGGGATTTGTAGGCGCACTGCTGTGTCACGCAATTGTCAATATGCAAGAGATGTCTATGGTGCTACTAGGAAAGGGGATAAGCCCTATAACCCCTAGGTGTTGTGTAGGAAACTTCCTCACAATTTCGAAATTCATATGTAAACCTAGGCACACGTAAGGGTAATTCAACAGTATGTGAAAAGTTCAATGCACCCAGAGAAAATATACAAAACATTGATTCGTAATCACATAAACGTTGTGTTGTTTTGGTCTTTTATTCGGTTTTCATGTGGTCAAACAGAAACCAGCCAACGCGTGTTTGGAAGTTAATTCCGTGACTCCTCAGGGCGCGCTGCCGGTGATACTTCCAAGCCGGCTGGGCTAATCACTTGAAATGGTAAAAGAATTTCTGAATGCGTTGTCACGTTGAAGGTTCAGTTAATCTCCGGCTAGGAGAAACGTGGTCTATGAATAAGAAGGATTCGCAAGGTAAGACCATGATATATAAATCTTGTAAGGGGATGGGCCGTGAGGGCGATCTGTGTGTAGTTGGCGATAGTGTTCATTGTCCGATCTGTGGCGAGTATGCTATAGACGTTCTCACGGCAGTTCACTGTGTTCCGGTATGTGTAAATGTAAATGTTGTAAGCTTGTAAAGCGCACAGCTGCCCACCAACGGGGGCGTCCCGGCGCTGTGGACCGCTGGGGAACCCGTCCTGGCTATCCCTGTGAGATGGTCCCTTTCTGGGTATCTCCAAGGTGAAACCAGGCATCCCCGGCGTCTGTGGGGGGCCGTTGTAGAGATGAGGCAAGCTTAATGCCCAGAGTTGCCGAGTGTGTTCCTGGTTAGAGTAGGTACCGAGGCGAGAATTATCAAGTCCATTTTGACCCTGGTCCACGACCCTGCCGCGTCGGGAATTGAACCCTGGTCCATGGCCGATTCTCTGCTTACGGGTCTGCCGCCTCTACCTAGTGAGCCACACCTCTCCGTATGGACCACGCATTGCTGCATCACACAACGGTTCATAGCTCACAAACTTTGTTTACTGAGCGATTAACTGAAACGATGGCTTATAATCCCACCTCCTTCCCATTCTCATGGGGCAACCAGCCAATGGTCGACAGTCTTTGACAAATCGAAGCCCTGGCATGCGCATTGAGCTGTATCCGCACCACAGTGAACACTACTGTGCAACAGGACCGACATGCAACCTAGAGCTTGGCTTTATAACAAAACACCACTTTTACTTTATGAAAATAGGATGTTTATCTTGGAATTAAGTAGACACGTCTGGTTCTCTCCAGTGTCGCCCCAGGTCACATCTGCGACCACCCCTCCATGACCACTGTATTACTGTTACACCAGGGTATCTTTCCTCTTTGAGATGGCATTTTTGGGATTTTGGGTCATGTTTTAAATGTATGATTATGTTGTACTGTGCTTAGTCAACTTCATAGCTCGTGCCCTTACTAGACGTTTGTAAGTTTTGCTGTAACCTAAGTCAAACTAAATAAAGAGATTTAAAACTGAAATCCGTTAACGTCTGGTGAATGTTGGCCATCGTGCCAAGCCCATTCCCCATGCTGTCCATAATATTTTCCTCTGTAATCCCGTCTGAAAATCTGGCGATTGCGGCCTGTGTTTTTTCTTATTTACAAGTTCTGTAGCTGCGTAGCCTCATTTTAAAGCTTTGTCTGTTCTCTGCTCCATGACCCACTTTAAATGATTTTCCCCTGAACTCACTTTTATTTCTACTTACTATGGCCAATTGTGACAGATCATTAAGTGGAAATTCTACGGAGTATAATAAAACATGATCTTGAAAAATCAAAAATTCTGATTGTGTTTTAAATCTTCACAATGTTTTCATTACTCCCGGAAAGCTGAGCCTGATGGTGCAGTGGACTAATGTATCCACTGTAGGAATCTGTAGTTTTCCTCGTGGTCACAGGTTTGAATCCGAATGAGCCTACTCAGCCTTTCATCCTTTGAAGGTTGATAGCACGAGTACAACTGAGTTGGTTAGCAATAAACATCAGTGCCAAGACATCCCAAGGGAGGACAAGCAGTAGCACAAAGTACAGATTATGTTAAAAAAGTGATTGACACAATCTTGTCCCTTACATAGGTCGTGTCCACAGACCAATTAAATATGGGTCTTATTGATTTATAATTACAATATTTAGGCCCTTTTTGCCATCCCGCTATAACAGCCCGCTTGCAGCATTTCTCTCTCTCTCTCCCCTTCCCCCATTTTTTGTCAGTCTTAGTGCCTTTATTTTTTTTATTGGTGGTTATGATGATTTTTACATAATGAAATGTTTTGCTTCATTATTAACAGTTGAACATGCAAATGTACCGAGTGTGCATCTTTCACATTTAGCTTGACCATAGTGAAGGTAGGCCTCATTTTAAAAATGACAGACATCTGGTTGCATTTCTTCTGCGTCCTATATTTCAGGAGAAACCTGAGTCAGCAATCCTATGGGATGTATCATGTGTTCCTGCTCTATATGAATGTTTGCTTTTACGCAATGCTTGCAGCGCGCAGTTAAAAGGCACTTGTAGAGGACATCTTCGACCGAATTCATCTCATTTTGTTGGAGATACCTGAAGACCAGAATGACGAGACTTCACTGTGCCTTAGCTTGAGAAAGTAATGAATTTCCTTTATCTGTTTGTACCCTGGCCTGATTGGTTCTACTCCAGGGAATCGTGTGTAGGTGTAACACATGTTAGAAATGTGTGATTTAAGCTAATGCAGAGGAGATGAGAAGAAGAGCTCCCTCTTCTATTGCTTGCGAGCAGACGCCTGCGGTTGCTTTGCAGAGGCTTTCGGCAATATCCTTTCATCCGGACTTCTCCAGATTGCCCCAACACTTCCCTAGCTTAGCTTAGCAGTGTAGGGTGCTCCCTTTATGAGGGAAATGATTTGCTTTATTCGATGCAAGACAACTTGATAACAGTTTGCCTTTGTTCTTATGATTTAGGATCGCTATGAATATATTGACTAATGCATACATGTATTGGCTACAGAACAGTCGCGACCGATGCAGGGAAGCGCGGTGGCGGCAGGGCAGTGAGAGGAGGTGGGGGAAGTCGACAGATGACAGGAAAGGGAAAAAAATAGAAAATAAATAAGATGCTGTGAGCACAAGGTTAGTGGTTATATTTGTTTTTAGTTTATTTTCCCTATACCTATCAACTTCCCCTCCCACTTCGCCCCATCGGGCTTACTTGCACCTGCTGCGACTGCTACAGAATTACGGCTAATATTGATGATTTGAGTTTGAAACTTGCTAATCCTATAATTAACCTTTATGGTTTGAAACGTAATCACTCTCTGTCTTCCTTGTGGAGCCTAATGTTATTGAAATGTATTGAAATTTGATGTCAGCCTCAGCCGGAACTAAAGATTCATTGCAGGACGCTGTGCAAGGGGCAAAGCACCCTATCAGTGGCTTTCCTACCTATTCTCTGGTGTTCCTGCCCTGGATCATAGCTCTTGGTTTGGACTGGCTAGGGCGTAGCCTTCCATTGCTCACATCATGAAACTACTTTTTAGGGATTTTTTCACGCCTCTACTTGTTTAGCACTCCATGGAAGAGCATGTCTTTGTTTGTAGAGCACATCTTTACTTCTCCATTTCCTACAGCATTCACTGTTTAGCACTCCGTGAGAAAGCATGTCCCATTCTCTCCCTGCTGATGTGTGCATCTGTATCCCCATGTCTGCCTGGTCACACTGCATGGTTGCTCTTTCATGTCTCTTTCTCATGTCAGTATGTTTCTCCCAAGAGGTGGGTCTCCCTCCCTCCACCTCCCAGCTGATAACAAGCATTGGCATAGCCAATAGGTCTCGCCTTTGAGACCTTATAAGTGTTTAGCCATGCAACAGTTGCATAACTAAATACTTATAAGGTCCCAAAACGAGACCTATTGGCTATGCCAAGCAGCCGCAAAAGTGATCGCGATCAAACATCAAAGCGTGAAAGTAATCGCGGTAAAAGCGGCGCGCGCGCCCGCGCACATGCACTGTAGGTATAGGCTGGCCTGGTAGCACTTTTTGGAGCCCTCTCAATAAGTCTCGCCAGACCAGCTCATGCGCTGGGTCAGGCGAGACCTAAAAAAGCACTTTCTCTTTACCTCCTTTATCAACACGCTTTCTCACCCTTTACACCAAGAGCACAAGGAAACTGTTCTCTCTCTTCTTCAGTGTATCCTTGTGCTTCACCCTGTTTATCTTCAAACTCCAGTGCACCTCCTACTCCATGGCCGGCTTGTGCAGTCCGTTCTTTCTTCACCCTCCCATCTCTCTCTCTCCGTTTCCACGCTTTACACTCCAGTGAGTTCAAGTTGCTGGGCTTCTCACTTTTTTTTTTATCTCATTCATCTATTTTTTGAGTGATGGTCTTTTTCTATAATCAATTCAGCTTGTTTTATGAGCATACTGAATTACCACCCCGATGACTTGTCGACGTCTGTAACAGTTGACGTTGAGCTTCATGCAGCCATCAGTGCAGTCAATGCTGTAAGCAGCATTTAAATTTTTTGGTTTTCTGCTGTAATTAGTAAATTGTAAGTTATACACAGTGATTTGTTGCATGCATATGGTCAAGTTTTGATTTCAAGCACTATTTCACCAACGGCATTTGTTTAACTTTGATCTGTGGAATGTTTTGCCATCTGCATATTTAGCTTCACAGAGTGCTAGGTTGCCTGTGCATTTGGAACTTGTAAGTATGACAGCGTATTCCCTTGCCTGTAAGTTTCAAGCAGGGCTCTCCTTGGGTCCAGGGCCGGACTGGGGAACAAGAGTAGTAGAGAGCTATTGGCTTTACCAATGTTTTGTAGCCAGGCCGTACAGCAGAGCGGATGCTTTGCAGTGTGGCTCAGACTAATTTTAAAAAGTGCTATGACGCAGCCAGGCTAAAGTGCTTTTTTTGAAAGTGCATTTGAAATGGATGCATGACAGTCCTTTCTTTAATATTATTTTTACCCATGCTGCACAGCAGCCAAACAGTTATAAAGCATGTGCCAAAGTTGGCAATGGCCATGCCGTACAGCATGAACACAAGGCAATGACAGAGCCAATAGTCTCAAATGTGAGATCTTTTGGTTTTGCCAATGCTTGTTAGGTCTACGCACAGCACCTCTGTGATTCCGAACAAATCAGTAAATCTTCCTATGAGAGAAAAAGAAAAAAAAGACATTTGGCAAAACATTCTATCACAGATAGAAAGCAATTGCGCCCATGTGCATTTCTTAGTGAAAATACATTTGGAAGTTGATAACATCTGTTGTCACAATAAAAGCAAATAACATCGATTGTCACAATAAACACCCAGTGCAAATGAGAAAAGGTCTTATTTGAATTGTGTGGGGCATAGTAAACATAGCTACAAATAGGAAGAGGTTCACCAAAGATAAGCGGGAAGAAGAAAAATAAAAGTAGTACCTCAATCACAGCACAATCAGTGGAAGGACAGCAATCAAGCTGAAGCAATCAGTACTTGGTCCATGCTCCAGCCGAAAAAAGAAGAAGTGGAGCCACCAGGCACTGGCCAATAACAAGGCAGCAAAGAAGAGTGACAATGAAGCCAACTAGTGTTAAGCAATGGGCCTGTTGCAAGCCCCTTGTATACAATATGTCTCGCAAGTGAGAGCCCATGCGGCACATGTGCTGTCGCAGGCCAGACAGCACACGTGCCACTTTGTGTCCACCTTGTCCCTCCTTCTTACTCTTTCTTTTGAAGCTTCCCTGTGCCTGCTGCATTAAACCTAGGGGAGCTGGGGAAAGTGGCAGAGGCAACACAAGGGACCCTACCCCCAATACAGGCCCCCATGGGCTCCAGCCCACTGTGAAAACGCCTGGTGGAATAAAAGTCCTGTCTGGCTCAGCTTGGGTCCCACATTTGTAACCTGTAGGTTTATACTGACTGATAATCATCTGATTGCCAAATCCCTACTAACACATACACCCCACCCCCTCTCACCAGAGGGGCAGGACGAGCAGAGAATACAACGATTTTGAATGGACATGAAGATCTGAAGTTCACCCTAAAAGGCATGCTCGGTACTTATTGTGTAGCTCCTGTTGCCCTGAAGGACTTCGTGGCTCCAGGGCTGTCAATCAGAAGAAACCCTACATGCAAGTCAAGCCCATACAGCATTGTTGTACAAAGATCACTGTGGCACGTCAGTTCCCATCGCACATGACAGTCATATCTGACAAGTAGACCCATGTCATGTAGTCGCTTTCTGCCACTCCCGGCTTTGTAAGAGAACAACATTTTACATGCTGGAACATGTAGCTTTGACTGAGAAGCAGCGCCTGGTTAGTGCATCTCATATGAAGCCAGGCCGCGTTATAGCTAGGTGCGTAAAACGACCCATCATCTCACCTGCCGTGTGTGGCTTGTAGCTTGTGGTGCTTTACCAACATCCTTGTCCTTTGCTGATGTGTTTTGATTTGGCAGTGCGCAAAGCTTCCTAGGGTTCAGAGGTAGGCGCTAGACGACGACATTTGGAACGTGATCACAAATGTTTCCCTTCCTTCAGCAAGCACTCAGCTGGAAGGTGCCAAACACACAAGAGAGGGGTGAATGTCGTCTGAATGCCTTGGCTCTTTGTCACGGGATTTCACAGCTGAACCACAGCACTTGGAAGCGTCTTAGTTCGGAGTCAGAATCATTGACTCTAAGACCAGGCGCCCGTCCATGAACTCCTGCACACCTCCCTGCCTGGCGGCGCTCTGACCCTGGAGGGAATACAAGTGCCTCAAAGAGCTGCCGGTGTGGTCTATAGAGGATCAATGGAAATGCAATTCTGGGCAAAATTAAGTGGGAATTCATTATCAATTGCTACATTTGTAAGGGCGAGGTCCTAATGGAGACGCGTGCTATGTATGATGGGTGTAGGCCTCGCACAAAAAATGCAGTCACTATAAGTGGAAAACAGACTCTCATTTTTGTAAGTACTTTGCACGATGAAAGCAGAGAGACCGATTAGGTTTACCAGTGCTTATTTCCTTTCTCTTCCATATCTTAGGCTTGCCTAGAAGTCTATCCATTGTACCCAGATTGCTTTCTCATACATTTTCTGTTTTGTGTTCGTAGAAATGAGGTAGTTTAATATTTAGGGCAGTCATCATTTGTTTGTGAAAGTTAATTCATGCATTCTTTCATTACTAGATCCTTTGTCCTCTCTAGGCCAATCTATTGTTCCATGATCTATGCCGGCCTGCCTACTTCTTATATCCTGCAGGGGATCCATATTTAGGCCGGCAGCGTAGGGCGTAAGTCTCAAGAGGTTTCATCATCTGCAGGCACAACTGGGAGCTTCTCCACTGGCTCCCAGTTCAATAATATTCACAACTCAGGGTATGGTGCCTCTAAAAATGTTTCTAAAAAGGGCCCGAGTGGCCTTAAAAGCCTAGTCTCATGCCACAAACCCACAGAAATCTGAAGACAAAACAGAATAGACATCACTTATGTGCTTGGGAGAGACCAGATAGAAAGAAATCACATAGGTGGAACCATCACAACCCTCAGTACTCAACTGTGGAATAATCTGGACCAAACCTTGAAATGTCAACAAGTATACTGTAAATTCCACAAACAGCAGGAAGGCAGCCCTACCCAAAGAATCACTTAGTGTAAGCGAAGCAGAGTAGTCTGCATTCGCATGGTACAGGCATTAGAATCCTGTGTGCAGCAAGTACAGGCCGTGATGAATGCCATATGCAGCGCTCTCATCCTCAGGCATCATCCAGAGGTTAGATTACTGGTTCTGAGACCAAATGTGCTGCAGTATGTAACAAATTGAAGGTAAGCTATTCAAATAGTAATTAATGACTACAAAGATAACTCAGCTGGGTCATGGAGACAGCAAGCACCAAATGAACGACGAGCAAGCTATACAAGGCTACATAACATCGACCCAGGGTCCACAAATGGCCATAAGACAGAATTCAAAGAAAATACTACTTAGACATGGAAATAGGAAACTAGAGAACTCTCAGATGAATACAGCTGGAAAAACCAAAGGTTACAAGGACGTTATGGTTTGGCTCAGATTTCACTCGTACAAAACCATAGAATTTCAGCAGTTATATTTACCTGAGCTAACTATAAATTACGCCCCCGCAATGCACTGTTTATGATCTTACATATTACATCACTCATGACATGGTCATTGACATCACTCATGACATCTCAAATGACATCACTGGTGACATCATTGACACACCCCTTTACACACCCACTCACACCCCCAAGCAGTCTCTCATACACCCACTCATATGTCCACATAAGCACTCACATACCCAATACCCAATCACAGACTCATACAACTACTCACACACCCACTCACTCATCCATACAGTCACTGATGCACCCACTAATACACCCACACAGCCACTTACACATGCAGTCACTCACCCATACAGGCACTCACACACTCACTCACCCATACAGACACTGACTCACCCACTCGCTTATTCATACAGGCACTCAGACACCCACTCACTCACCTACACAGACAAACACTCAAATCACACCCATAAAACCACTCACACACCCACTTACAAACACATACAACTATACACACATGCACACACACAACACCACTCACACACCCACTCATACAGCAACACAACCACTCACACCCCCACACACATTCATACAATTACTCACACACCAAGTCACATACCAATACAACCACTCACACACCAACTAACCCTATACAACCCCTTACATACCCACTCACACCCCCACAAACAATACTCAGGTCACATATGTTAGAAATAGTGTCACACCTTACTAGTACACCTAGTATAGTAATCTAACTTTTGCAGTAGGTTAGTATATATTTCTAAAACTCAAACTCTGAGAAAACACACTCACTTGATGATGTCATCAGTGATGTCACAAGGATGTCATTTGAGATGTCATCAGTGATTTCACTGACCATGTCATCAGTGATATTTGAGGTCATAAGCAGTGCATTTCGGGAGCATAAGTTATAGTTAGCTCAGGTAACTATGCTTCTGAATTTCTATGGTTTCGTATGAGTGACATATGAGCCTAACTATAACGTCCATGTAACCTTTGTTTGTTTCAGTTAAAATATACATAAACACACACACACATTAACTTCATATGTTTTAATATGGCTTTGTTTGTAGTTGTGTGTCTATGTATATGTTCATATAAACACACACATACAAAGTCATATTTCAACATTGTAGGTATAAATATAGGCTCAGGTATTTTCTAAAACAATAGCTTCTTTATAGTGAAATACTTAATAATAAATATTAGGGTATAATTGTGTGGCAAGTTGCATTGTCTGTTTTTTTCTGTAACATTCAATAGCTTTGGTGGTGAGACCCAAGGTGGGGCCAGAGCAAATGGAGCTGGAGAGAGGGATTTATCTGCCCCCTCCCCTTAAAAATGCCAATGCGCTCACACACCTCAAACTACCAGAGACTGAACTGACATATAGCAGGACACAGAAAATTCGTACTCAAGTGATGAACAACGAGATACTGGGACCGAGTTACAGCTCTTCTAAACCGCAGGCTACCTGACCCGAACTCTTGGTGCTAAATGTATAAGCCCTGCCTAACCAAACAGGCTAGTTTTTTTTCAGATGGCAAGGATCCCAGATGGTGGGGGCCAGGCTTAAGAAAGATCCACCACCCTACATAGTAAGATGAAATCCTTTCACCTTCAGTAGGGCTTTATTTTACTCCACAGATTGCGAACTGGAGAAAAGGGGTGGATTTTAGCAGTCATAAAAGCTAGTGCTAGCTGATGGAGGCGCATATTTTTGACAAGCAGCCATGATAATGATACAATCCGTAACAACTGGAATGAGGTGGTAGCCCTACTCATTCCAACACTACCAGAGGCTGAGCTGCAGCATAAGATGATACAGTAAACGCAAACAACCGAGTGACGGACACCAGAGACTGAGGTGCAGTCGAGCAAGGCATGTACACAGCAACCCTTATAGTCACTCCAAAACTAACAGAGCCTGCATTGTAGCGTGAGAATACACAGAACACGCACACACAGGTGACAGACAAAGACTGGGGTGCGGTCTGGAAGTATATGGACACAGTAACACTCACACTCTAGAGCCTGGCTTGAAGCATATTTGGCAGAGAACCACACAGAGAAGTAACAGACAGAGAGTCAGGCACTGTCCAGCAGTGCATGGACACTGGAATACATTGACTTACACACTACCAGAGCCTGACCTGGCATGGCACAGGAAAACCGCACACAAACGAGTGACAGACGTTCAGAGACTGAGACTCGGTCTAATATGCTTAAACACACACAAACAGAACGTGCATGAACCCCCAACTGTCTTCCCCCTGCCCCTCCTCATGGGAAGGGGCGAGTTAGACCCATATCTGAGAATGCTCCTGGATGTTTGTACTTTTCCTCGCCCGTTAGTGAACATTTGCAAGCAGTGCCTGGCAAGAGCATTGTCAACCAATGACCTCTACGTATGCAATTTTTCCCCAAACAGCACCCACCAACCAGAGTGTTTATTGCTTAAAAATGTGATTAGGTAATTATATACATTCCTGTATCACTCTGTGACTTGCTGCTGAAGTTCTCAAAAAGCTCCCTGCAAACAAAGTTACAGCCTCCAGCTGCGGTCTGTATATTCCCCAGACCCACACATAACCACCACCAGAGAACTAGACACCACATCATTTAAAAGACATACTATGGCACCTCGCACAGCCAGACCTCCAAGCACCAGATCACCACTGGTCAGACCAGTCAAGACACTTATCGACACCAGCACGCAAACAGATCCCAGGTCAGCAGGACAAGCAATCCCAAATGCAGTGACAAGGCACCTTCTACACATAGCCACAGTAGCCATACCTTGCCATATGTTTTTGGCAGTGTTTGGGTTTTTGTCAGGGTTCGCTATCGGGTAAGGGTTTTTGGGAGAGTGATTTGGGGTTTAACCAGGGGGTTGTGTGCTAGAATGGAGTAAGGGGCAGAGGCTGTGGTAGAGTAAGGTTGGGGTAAAAAAAGAAAGGATTTAGGTTACATTTTATTGTAAGGGTTTAGGTAATGGTTAATGTCAGCGTGAGCTGTGGTTCTGGTGAGGGCAGCAAAACACTATGTTCTTTGTTATGATTCTCATTGCAGGGGCTTCACTGTGACAGATGTTATATTAAAACGATTTTGCTGTCAAAGTGTAATTGGTTACATCTATTACTTCGACCAACACAATTCATAGCAACCATTCATTAATCATCCGTCATGTGAACATCCAATCGATACAAGTCCAATCAATAACCAGGTCCTTATCGAACAAGCCACGAAATCAAGACAGCCAACACGCCACTTCCTAAAGCGGTCTATCATGTCACGCGTGTCAAGCATGGTTCTGGGACGCTACCTGTGTAGTGACCGTGTAAAGGGCAAAAGTAACACCTTACAAATGCTAAGGAACACAACCAGATCGAAAGGTGCAGTGTTGTGCTCTAACAATGTACATACTGCAGTAACTTTTGTGTTGGGTGACCAGTGCGTATGGTGTAAGGAGACAAGGTAGCACAAATAAGTAACACAACAAAAGATTCGCCGGTAGTGTTAAAGGGCAAGGTAACAAACACATATTTTACACAAACCTATGGTGCAATGTAACAGGGAGAGGGAATAAAAAAAACAAAGAAACACATGCCACAGGGGAAAGACTGATGACACACACACATGAAAAACAAAGAGGAACTCAGGCGCACAGAAGCGGGGCTAGTGATACACACACAGACACGTCGCACAGTTAGAGTCTGTAATGCAATGTGTGGGTCAATGGCACCTACATGCACACATTATACCTGAGGTGCGGTCTGCTGTACCAACAGCCCACACACACACACACACACACACACACACTCTACATCGCCGAAGCCTGCGGTGCAGTGTAACAGAAGATTAGGATCCATGCGATAGCTCTTTCGACCCTCCCCCAGTTGCCGTAAGGATTAAGGTCAATTAGACGTCTTTCATGCCAGGACAGTGCTGCATCAGTCAACGCGATGCCCTACATTGTCTTGATGGCTTTGCCCAATTAGGTGCCCAGCACTGCCTAGAGGCATTATCCAATCAAACATCCTGATGGCCTTGAATGTCATTCAGGTAATCTGCGTGCCTTGGGGGTCAATGGCCGCATGCACGCATTACGTCCTTGACAGCATCAGTCCACTGCACCCCCCCATCTTCTTGCTGGCACAAACCAATCATGGCGTGCTCCTATATTTATGAGTTTCCTGTGAGGGCAGCTTGCCCAACTCTGGCAAACTTTTTCACTGACATTTTCTCAACCACATTGTTAGAGCAGATAGCCGTAGACACCAGTTTACCCTGTTGCAGCGGGCTGGGTACTTGGGATGTGTGGTCCTTGTCTGCTGTTAATATCTGGGTAGTATCTATGCATCTACGTACTCTTCTAGACACCCTTGTGAACAACCAGGGCATAAACCGTCTTCGAAGGTGACATTGCCAGAACTGGATATTACGCTGGAGCAGTGGTCGAACGTGCATTAAAAGAAGTATGGGAACTGGGACCCTGAGTACAGTGGGTGTGGGGTCAGTGAGTGTGAGGGAGGGATCAAGGGCGTGGCTAAAGAGAACAAAACATTCTGTAGCTATATTGTTGATCTCTCACCTTCAGGTAACTGCATATAAAATAACACACATCTTAAATGGAAGTTAAACTAATCAGTGCGAGACACTATTTTACATTATGAAACCTCTATTGATTATTGTGATCACTGTGCATGCTTGTGTATGTACCAGAGAACCACAGAACTGAATTCTGGTTGGTGCAATGAGGAATGTTTAGTGTTATGAGGTCCCAGCCTGTGAAAAAAAGTGCAATGAATATGTAAGTCAATAATTTAAGTTTGCATTGCATACAATATACAATAGGCTGCCACAAAATGCCCAAGAAAGATTTAGGTACAAGATTGAGAAACAGTGCCTCCAAAATATAGATTTCAGTAATACTCAGACTGAATGAACCCAGTGTAGATATTTTTTATAACTGTCTATTAAAAGCATACACTCCACAGGTTAATTGATAATACCACTGGAACACCGTTCAGAAAAAATACATCTTGGTCCTGAGGAAGCTTCAAGTAAACTCTATCAATTAAAGCCAATCCTGACTTCCAACCAGCCTTTACATTTGCAGATTAACCAATTGTGCACATTTACGTTTTTTCATGCAGCAGCAGCTCGCACCTTTAACCTGATTGCATTTTCATTTTTGTGTAGCATGAACTCGACTCAAAGGTATTGAAGCCCTTTACATGAGCACCAGGCACTAAGAGATTAAGTGATTTGCCCAGAATCACAGGATTATGAGTCAATGACCAGACTCAAACCTGGTTCCCCAGTTCCAAAGTCGCGAGCTCTAACTGTAACACCATATCCTCTCCTCTGATTAGCTGACTGCAGTATCAGAACAAAATGTTGTAGCCACCATTACTGGACTCAGGGGCTCAGTCCTCGACCCATGGAAAAGAAAAAAAGGGGAATACATGGCGACATGGGGAGCACACTCTGACTCCAAGAACATGTAGGGGGCCTAAGGGGAGGCCTCCAGTGACTTTTTTTGGTGTAGTTTTAAAGAGGTACTGTGGTATTAGTATGAACTAAACAGAGTTTGGCCACCCTGGTGGGTTACGCACTGGCCTAGCTGTTACCGCCCGCTGTGCATGTCCAGAGGCTGTGCATGTTTAGGGGGTTGGCTACCTGCAGTTAGTTTTGCCGCTCCATGGGATGGTTGGTCACAATGCCTAGCTGCAGGTCAGGCCCTGCGGCCAACTCCTGCAGCACATGGGCGAAGCCGGTGCACAGCGGGGACAGACCGCCCTCGCTGGAGGGTGGGCACAGGGTCATGACTGTAGCAGTGCCCTTGCCAACCAGCCACAGGGTGGCCAATCTCTGTTTTTTTTCAATTTAATTTTTAGGATTGTACATTTTTTTATGTAGACAGCCCTGAGGCCACCCCGGCTGCGCACAGCCAAAGCCAGTGCATGGACGGGGCTAGCCACTGAGCGGAAGGTAGAATGCAGCAGCTGGTATGCAGCCAGGCTCCGTGGCCACCCTATGCTGCACATGCCACTTCTCGTGCATTTGGGAATAGGACCTGGCTTGGGGGAAGCTATCACAGACCATTTTTGTGATGGCAGCCAATTGTAGTGACCTTTTTCATGAATATGAATGAGGTAGATAATATTGCGTCCCACTACGTTCTACTATTTTGTGAATCAATCTATTAGTGCATAGGTCAGTTTGCAAAATATTACTGGATTCACAAAAAGTCAGTGCCCATATTGTGACCCTGTGTTTGAAAATCTGATATTAGTTCTTCTGGACTCAGGTCCATAGTGACATACTTTGACAGTTTGGCACAGACCTGAAGAGCAGCATAACCGTTGTGTCTATTTTTAAAGCAATAAAGGTGGTTCTAATAACAAAAATGTTTGAATTTTTTAAATGTTTGTCTTTTTAACTTTTCCATTTTTTTAAGGATTAAACTAAAAATAACTTTAAAAAGGGTAGGAAAACTCAAGAAGACAAAAACACTTTTGTGGCCTGTTTTTTCGAGCTCTGACATTTTTCTCACCAACAAATATCAACCTGGAAAATCAATACCTTGCAGTCCAGTTCTTGAAAAGCACTAATCAGTTCTTGTTATTGGGCTACAAGGACATTCAGGGGAAGTATACCTCCTGGTGGCAGCACATGCTGGGACAGTGGCAGATGTAAATGCCCCTGCTGTTCTTGACTTCTCGGTTTTGCAGCAGTATATTGGAGGGTAAGCCACACATTAAGATGCTTCTGCACCCCGGAAGTAGTACCAAATATGTACTTTTTGCTAGTTATTCTGCTACATTCCTTGTAAATTTCTTGTCGCAGAAGTTAAATATTACTTTTTGGCAGACACCTTCTTCTCATCAGAAGATACTGTAAATAAAATTCCCAAACTATTGATTTGGGGGGCTCTGCTTTCCTCCTCCACGTTTTCACCCTCTTCATGTTCAGGGTGGTCTCCTCCTGTTTCCATTGTGGCAACTATCTTTGATCTCATGCCCAAAAAACTGAGAAATTCTAAGGAAAAAATGGGGACAGAATCTACAAGATGCTATCCAAGTGATATCAAATTCCCTATTGTAGGAACTAGAGCTGGAACGCCTTCAAATCGTATGAATACAGTGACAGCAACCAATGAGATGTGGTTTTACTGTGACTCATTGGTACTGTGATTCTTTTTAGACACTATTTCCGGGGAAAAAAGCTAAAAACACTGACATTTTTATAAAAAGTACAAACTCTATTATTTGTTTTGGCCTATCAGGAAACCCATAGGCTCAAAGTTGTAAAACATTGACTACTTCTTAGTAAACTTATCCACAGTTAAAACTTCCAAACCCTATTTTAATTCTATAGGACACAGAAAAGGAAATAAGGGCCTTGCTTTGGTAACACAATACTCTATGTTTGTCACTATGGCTGCCAAAGGAGCATCGCAGAACCAATAGGACACTAAAAATAAACATAAAACGGAAAGCAGTCATCTGATTGGTCAGACAGGCGATGCTATTCAAAAAATAAACACACAAGAAAATTAATTAAAAAGTTTTAAAAAACAATGGTTAATTGTTAAAAAAAAATGTAAATCAAAAATCCTTTCAATCCATAAAATGCTTTAAAAAATGTAAGATGGACCTTAAAAAACACAACACAAAAAAAGATAACGAACTGACCATGTGTCCAACCCGTAATGCCCATGGCCATCCACATTTAGGTCTCTCGTCTGAAGAAGATTTTGCTGATGCTAAATTTAGAATATGATTTAAAAAAAACTGAAATTGACTGAAAAAACGAAGATTAAAGTGATACTATAATAAGGTATAATGAAAAGATTTTCATGTATGTTAAAAAAACTAGAAGTGTTGTTATAAGTGTGTGACGTAACGTGAGAAGAACTTATGTTAGAAAACTAAAAAAACACAGAATTTTGCCAGTTATAATTTACTTAACTAACTATCTAACCTGCACCCACGTCATGCACACATATTACAAATATTACACCTATTACACATACTACATCTCTCATGACATGCTACCTAGCATCATTGATGACATCATAAATGTTACCCTTGCCCACTTTAAGCAAATCACAGAAAGACAGTGAGGAGTTTATTGATGTCAAAAATCTCCACACATGACATCCTTACATCATTAAACTCACGTTGACCTTCATTATTTTATTTATTTATTTACAGAGTTTTATATAGCGCAAACTTGACCCAGTATCGGGTATCAGAGCGCTTTACATAGGACCAGTTGCATTACATGAGAACACATTCATTTTTGTTAGGCACTGGGAGATTAAGTGATGTGCCCAGAATCACAGGATGTTCAGCGTCATTGCCCAGACTCGAACCCGGTTCCCCAGATTTGAGGTGGACCGCCCAAGTCCTTAGGCCAAATGGTCTCATAAATCACAATTTACAAAACATTTGTTATCACAGTGTATTCACATTTTCCCAAAGCAATCCCATTTTATGACAGTGCTCCAGTTAGCTGAACTAGGTTAACATCCTGCAGGAAAGAACTGAATGTTTTTATTGTGTCACCAAAGTAAAAGCAATTCAGGGGCATCATACTACCTTACTCTTGTAAGCATAGCCCAAAATGCTTCATTGTGTTTGAAACGGATGTTTGAACACTTTTGTTACTACTGGGTTCATGGTGTAGTTATGTTTACAAGGAGACATCCATAAGACATAGATTTTTTGATTTGCTGGTATCCTTAGCCTCATTTGAACAATCTGAATGAAGTCTGGCCCTTGCCTGATGCATCCAGTTCTCCATTGTCCTCCATTTCAGATTTTGGGCACAACAATCAAGCAGGAGGTTCAAAGTTATTTAAAAGTAGCATTATCCATTTGATTTGATCACTCATAGGAATTTTTGCTCTCGTCGAGTGCAGCAATTGCTACAGGAAATCACATCTAACTTGGCATGAATGGCGAACCATACTAAGAACAACACAGGCTGTTGTTTGATCGAAATCATCAAAGTAGTTAGAAAAAAAATTACATTACAAAAAGACATTGCATAGTCTTTTGTTTATCTGGACAATTAGTTCAAAAAGTATCCAAGGCTTAAAATATAGAACAAAATACTGAAATCTGATTGGATGACTGAGCATGTTTTCCTAGGGGCTGTTTGGTAGCCCTTAATCCGGGACCAATCTACGAAACAATGTGAGATTGCAAAACATGAGGGGCACGCGGCTATTTGCAGATCACGATTGTAGACAATAAGTTGGGGGCCTAAGAGACCTGTGGAAAGATCCTTTGTGCCCAGAGAATATTGTGTGTGGGGTGAGTGGGGGCCCAATGGGAGGGTGATTTACAGAAGGGTAGAAAAAACATACTTTGCACCTCTGCATATATAGATCGCAGTTTTCACAGCCACTCTTTCAAAAAAATGGAACCACAAACATTTGTGAATCTGGCATTATAGATTGAATAATGATGCACAGCGGTTTGAGGGGATAAGAGTGAATCCTGACACCACGAGAGAAGGGGGTGTATCACACAAAAGCAGACAGTACCCTCTAAATCTGCAAAAAATAATTGTTTTGTGTTATGTAGAACTGACAGAAGGACTTGTATAAATCTAATAAACCAAGATGGACAGTATCATTTAATAGCAGATCTCTCTGTATATACACAGATTTAAAAAAGAGCTGCAAACAGTTGTGAATCTGGCATTGTAGATAGAAAAATTATGCATGGTGGTTTGAGGGGATTAGAAGGCATCCTGCCACCGTGGGAGAAGTTGGCATATCACACAGAGACAGATAGTAACCTCTAAATATAAAAAAATATGTATTTTGTGTTATGCAGAGCTGAAGTCAGGACCTGTGTAAATCTAATAAACTAAGATGGACGCCTTCGTTGAATTGCTAAACTCTCTGTATATGCACAGACTAAAAAAAAAAACGGAAACGAGGGCTGGAATAGGTGATAGAGTCAGGTAGACTAGGCTGAGGGTATAGTTAAATACTGCACCCTGGTCATAGAGTTTGCTGTGCTCAGCAGAAAGTCATGCATGCTGGGTTCACTGGGCTCAAGAGTTGGGTGCAGGGCATGCCACACGGCCATACCCTATACCCAGTGCTCACTCAGCATGGCTCACAGCAATGAATCGTAAGTTATAGTCGGCATTACCAGGGGTCTCCAACCCGTCGATCGCGAGCTATCAGTAGCCTGCCGACACCCTGTAAGTAGCGTGACAACATCCAATTTATTGCCCTCTCATCGTTGTTTTGGTTTTTTTTAGTTCTTTTTAGGCCTCTTCTGTGCTTGTTCCCTGTCGTACGAACCAACTGCTTACATTGGCTTTTTTTTACCAAAATACACCAAAGCACATGAAGTGCTTGTAAATATTATCCAAAGACTTCCACACTGTGTGGTTCAATTCGCCATAGATCAATGTCCTTTTTGTAGAAATCCACAAAGTGTCTTGAATCAGGTCCTTTTGCTTGTTGTATTTCATTTCTTTAAACATGGAAAACAGCAGCAGCCGACGTACGTTTCACCCCCCTGGGCTTTCTCAAGGTTCGGATATGAAAATTGAGTTTATTTCCGTATTTCCAAACGCATAGTATTGGTTATCTACCCTCAGTACTAATCCTTCCAAACGGGATGTATTTGGTGCAATATCAATCAAACTGGTAGTAGCATCAACTTCTTTTAAAATACATGCATCTCCTCTCAGGGATACGCTTGACGATGTCGCTTTACTCTGTACTCGGGACCTTGATAAGTCCTCTCGTCGTCTCTCTGTGATCTCCGCTCCTTGTAAATGGCAGCAACGCGTTGCACCAATACTATGCGTTTGAAAATACGGAAACATCGGAACTTCCAGCAGGTGTCTTTGAAAATTATACTTGGGGTGTATGATGACAGCTTCAGTCATACTACACTCTTTCTACCAAAGCTTTCTATATTTGACTTCCTTCACTTGGCGCTACACGGAAAGGAAGGGAGAGTTGGCTTGCAGTAGGTCACTGATTGGGAGGGGAATGAGTAGGAGCAAAATGAGAAAAAAGAACAGAAACAGCATCCATTTAAAATAAATGGTGTCTCACTCGAAAATGTGGCATAACTACTTGACAGTATTAATTACACGTCTAGGTTTCATAGTCAATTTGTTTCAAGTGTAACCTCATTACTTCATCAGTTACGACTCTTTGCATCATTAAATTCATAAATTCTCACAAATAATTTTCACATGATGTTTGTACATTTTGCACATTTGAAAAAACTATGACACTGGCAGCTTTGAACAGCTCTGGGGGTCCCTATGATTTCCTATGATTCCAGTCTCATTAACGGATTACTGCAGAGTGCACGTTCACACAATTTGCTGAATAAGGGAAGCCAGAAATGATGCCCGGTTTTCTGGTTTCATGTTGTGCATTGCAAACAATAAGTGGGTACATCTTTTCCCTCATAGTCCCTTTAGTCCTTTTTAGGGAACAATATGCGAATGTTATGGCCTTTAGAAGCTCCCAATGATTTTCACTGATCAGAAGTAGCTCTTTCTACAAAAAAGTTGGAGACACCTGGTGTAGACTGCAGATGAAGGAATAATTCAGAAGCCGGGGTTCTCTGTATACCTGATAAGGGAGGTGTGTGCCTGGTAGCAGGGCATTGGCATTGGCCATCCGCTGTGCCCAGAGACACCTGCACTAGTCTGTAGGCCATGAGCAGCATGCTCTGGGAGTAGGTGTCTCAAAGGCCATGCCCTGATGCTGGAGGATGCCGCACATGTCTAAAGGCTCAGCACAGCAGGTTCTGAAGCACAGATTCTGGACACAATGGAGGCATGGACCATTACCATGACCCAAGTGGATATCACACTGCACACAACTGAAAGGCATGTACAATGTTTTGTCTTGGTGAAAATGACAAAATATACCATTCAAACCACAAAAACAAGTTGTACATCTTTTGAAAAAGAGAGGAAATGGTTTGTTAGTATGAAAAATTATGTTTGTTAAGGCAAATTTGGGTAGTTTCTCTATAAATCTTCATGGATGTTGACATACAAAATCTGAAAATCACTGAAATGTTCTTGTCATGATAAGCAATTTAACATTAACTCTTTATCAGCCCCCCATGCACTACGCGTGACTGCAGACATGCTGTTGCTCACAGAGTCACAGGTCTGAACCAGCACAAATGCGTATCCCGCAAATTTCTCCTCATCATTTGGGAGACGGTAAATCAGTCCTGGCTTTTTAGTTCACATCACTTTACAGCTTGTTTGTTCTAGTTCTGTATTTATAATTAGGACAGTAAGACATTAAGTACTAGAATGCAGAGGGCTGATGACGCTTCTCACTGCAAATATTCAACAAAGTGGGATCTGTGAGCTGACCTGCTTGGTTGAGAGATGGGTGGGGGTGAGATGGTGGCCGAGATGAAAGAACAGGTGCTGCCACATGGCACGAGGTCGGCAGGCTGACAGCCATTTTCTGTGGACCCAGCTCTAGCTAGTAATGAAACACTCCCCACTGCAACATTGGATAGGAAGAGCTTTCCAGAATCTATCCTTTAAGGAACTGATACTCAAAGTACGGCCCAGAGGCCGCATGCGGCCCTCCTGACCTTAACATGTGGCCGCCTGGTCAACAGCAGCATTGGGCTCCTGTTTACTTGACTCAGCACTATTGTTAAAAAATGTTAAATAAACAGGCAAGCGCTTGTTTAATGGTTAAAGTAAAAGAAAGGAAGTAACTAAGATGTCCTACACCCCTTAACTGTAGGATCATCTTCATTTTTAAAGACATCTTGCAGCAAAAGTGTAAAAATACAAAAGTCTCTTCAGAATTCAAAAAATGTATTTCAGCAACGTGCAAAACTGTTTCACCTTAGTACATCAGATTATCAGTGCATTGAGTGTTTTTTAAAGTGATAGTTTTCAAACATGAATATAGAAACATTCATTTCCCCCTAAAACCTGACAAAAATGCCAATATTTAACTAAGACGCATGCCTGTTGTTATGTCCACTCTGTGGGGGGCCTGGGTTCCCATTATAGAAGAAAAACATTATAATTTAATAAATCAAACACAGGAGAAGGTTTTGTACAGCACATATCCGGAATTCATGTATGTCGAGGTCTCTAATATGTGATAATGAAGAAAGATTAGGGAAAGCAACATTAAATAAATTACCTAAGATCAAACAATTTGGTTAGGTGGGGAAGCCGGGATTAAACCCAGGTTTTCAGATTTCACATTGTGCACTTCAGCCACTAGATGTATATGGTGCACTTCCCTACAAACGCCTTACCACCAACCCTCATGCCTCCGAACCCCCCCCCCCCCCCCCCCCACCATACTGGCATCAGTGCGGCCCTCAGTCACATCACATAGCAAACTTTTTGGCCCCTGGGAAAATGTTTGCGGGTACCCCTGCTTTAACGGATGCATTGATCACTGATCAAACGCAAGAATTGGCAGAGTGATTAATCGCTCCCCGAATAGATTTGATATATTTTATATTTCTCCAAATGAAAGTAAATGGCAGCATTCTATCTCAGCTCGAATAAGACGTTTGTTTGTATACGATATTATTAAACCTCTTCATCGATCATGGCCTCTTCTGGCTGTTCTCACATGGTTCTCCTGAGGAGCCAGGCTTAATTTCCTGAGAGGAGAAACGTGCGCGCTCGCAGGTCCCTATTGAGCTTAATGTACTAGGCCAAGGTCTTACACTCTTTATTTATAGCTACAATTACCCAGAGCCCTCAGCAGCAGCAATCTGGGTAGTATACACCAACGAGCTATTTTGTGTATTACCGTAATAATGACTGTAAATAAAGCGGTCACTGCCGTGAGGAACGGGGTCCGTGAGCGTGCAAGGAAGCGCCCCTTGGAGGAACCCTGGCAGGGACGGCGGCAGGGCAGACCCGGGTGTAACGCACGCACCAAGCAATGGGGGCGGACGGGGGCGTGGGAATGACTGCGGCAGTTTTGTTGCTTTGCAGGGCGAGGGCACTGCCTGTGACGTTCCAAGTAAGGGATGGGCTGAAGGCGCTTTATATTCTGGGCTTGATTGCTAGAAAGAGGCGAGGAAGTATGCGTAGGTGACAGAAAGGGAAAGAAAAAACTGAAAATGAGTAAGAAAAGGGGGCATCAATGGGAAGAGACACAGTGAAGAAGAAAGGGAATACGAAAAAGGGTAAAGCTAAAGAGAAGCAAACAAAATGAGTGAGAGGGGGAAATAGGAAAAGAGCGCGAAGAAAACATTGAATGTAGGAGTGAGAGACAGGAGGCTTAAACAGAACTGGGGAGACAGGAGGAGATACATTGCGGAAGACATCGATGTAGACAAGTGGCAGAAGTGGGGGGAGAGGATGTGAAATTGGCAGAAAAAGAAGGGGTAAGAGATAAAACGAAAAGAGAGAGCACTGTATAATAGAATAGATGGGATAAAAAAAGAACAGAAACCATATGGGGGCGGAAGCCAAACTAAGAGTAATGTTTAGAGGGAGAAAGTAAGGAGGCTTAAAGAGAGCGAGTTCCAACGAGTGTCAGCCCTAATCCACATAGCAAAGGAAAGTCTTTCTGCTAAACTAGGGGAATTAACTTGCAATGGTCCTGTCTAGTTATCAGCTCTTGAATGTCTGCTCTGGCATAGCTAGTGCTATGTATGGAGGCGACACCTCACCGGAGCAGCAATGGGTACACAGGTTTCTCTTTTACTGTGTCCCGCCGGGCTTTCATCATTGGTGCGTGTTCACCTTTCATGACGGAGGCTCCCTGAGCTCAGGACCAGCAATGACAAACCGGTGCTGTGTCCAGGAAGGGCCTATAGCCTGCTCCTTACTGCAGGGAGTTTGTTTTTGCTGAACTAAATCATTCTTTAATATATTTGTTAGCTAGCACATATTAAAAACAACATACATGTTGCGACCTGTATGTATGTATTGGTATTTATATAGCACGACCGTAGCTAGGAAGCAACACAGTGATGTGCATTACTTGAGGGAATGGACGACAATCTACAAAAATGTGTACATCAAATGGGAAACTACACAAACACAATTCATACATTACATTTCGCATTTTAAGGCACATGGAGACTAAGTTGTTTGCCCAGAATCACATGATGTGGAGCCAAGCGCACAGGCCATGATTCAAACCTGGGTCCCCGGATTCCAGATTGGACAGCTCTAGCCACTAGGCCACATCTCTTATCTGTGCTCAAAACAAGTTCAATGTGCTTCTCTGCCAGTATTATAGGCAGATCTGTGAAGACTGGTGAACCCTAAAATGTACACAGGGTGTCTCATTGGGGACTTGTATGTGTCCCAGAATTCTTTGCCCCCAGTAAGGAAGGACAGAAGTGGAAATCTCTGTGTTTCCAACAATGGCTCTTAGTATATCCATGTCTAATGGCTACTCTGCTGTGTGTGTGGCTTAGTGTGTAAATAGATGGTCCCACTGGGTTACTGTGCGGCGAAACCATGCTGACATCAAGCTCAGACAATTCAGTCTTAAATGACTCAGATATGGCCGCTGGGAACACAAACATAAAAACAATCTTCACGTCCCAAGAGTGGACTGCACACTATCCCAGGCTGCTCACTATTCGAGGGTGATTTTTGTAGTGAGCTCAGAGTAACAGTACAGCTGAGAGCAGCATGTGCGACCCGGGCACGTGTCCCAGGAGCCTGTGCGAGGCGCGTCTTAACGCGCTTGTCCGAGAGTGCGAGCGGTAATGCTTCTCAGGTGCATGATGGCGTTTTGGACGCAGGCATTTAGGGGAATGGGTCAATCGAATGACCGGACATAATGGCAGGTGCCAATGTGGCTCTTTTCAGCCATGACTATATGTGAGAAAAAAATTACTATCTTTTAGTGGAGATGAACTGGAGATGTAGACAGATGTTACATCTACGTGCATTTTAATAGCGATCAAAGCTCATAAAGAAGATATATGACTTAAAGAAAAAATGAAAATATAAAAATAAACAGATGACTGGCTAAAAAAGTGTACCTAGCAACAGAAAAAAATCCTGCTGCGAACGTGTGATTTTATAGGAACTGAAAGTTCTGCAATGTTGAGTGCCATCGTTGAATAGAGAACCCTGTGTAGTGTTAAAGTAGCAGGGGACACCGCGACCCCCTACAGTTCATATAATACATTAGTGCCCCCACAAGGGCCCTATTGATTGAAAAGATAAATCTGAGGTGCTCTGGTGAGGTGTCGCCACTAGTCGTAACACTAGGCGTGTCAGTACATATATTCATGAGCTAAGATCTAGGTATTAATATTGGAGGGTAACTCCCCTAGTTTAGACTTTCCCTCAATGTCTGCTTTTGAGGCTTGGCACATTTTAGGCGCGTTTACTCAGTGAACAGCGATGTTTACGTGTATTGCATTAACGAGAAGGGTGCTATAGTTCTTGTTTTCCCTGTACTCCTTCAACATATAGTGAAGAGAGAAACAGTGTAGGAGAGAGGAAGAGAAATTGCCTAAAACAGACACATACTCAGATAGTTGGAGCTGTGAAGATCTGGATGGAGAGACGCTGCATCATGAATGGCCGTGCACGTCTTTGCAAACCTCTTGGGGCGCGGTGGCCTGCACTATGAATGCCTCATGCCGCGCCTCGCCAGACTTTTCATCAGTGCTGGCTTTTTCATGATAATCTGGAAAGACCAAAACTGACCAGACTCAAGAACACATGGATTGATGCAGCGCTGACTGTGGATAAAATGGGCATTTTGAGAAGATGGAAACAATGCCATCCACCTATATATACTGACTGGTTGTTGGACATGGTGACGGCAGAGACTCACGAAAAAACAATCTAGAGCGACATGGATCAGACACATAGTCATGAGGCCATATGGGGGCTGCCTTTATGTCTGGACCTGTCCTGATCAACACTTTCCACGGAAAAAGGTGGGTCTCCTTTCACTACTCTCACACACATTGGAGCGTTTCGACTGCTGGATCGTATTGTAGTTTTTCGATTTGGAAATGGGAACGACTTTTCATTGCTGTTATATGGGTTTAACGCGCCTTCCTTTTCTCCACCTCAGACATGGGTGATGTTTTTGATCTGTAGTAACTAGAAGATGAATTCTACTCTGACCTTCTTTCTAAAGGTGTTTGACTCATCTTCATTGCCTGTCTCCTCGCAGAATGGAAATCTAGCTCTCATATAGGGAACCAATGGGTGACTCAGGTAAAAGTGGTCGACGTAATAGTTGAATTTGGATCATGTCGAAAAAATTTCTTTTTTGAATATGATTCATTATCGTGCATGTTGCATTTGCAAGTGTTATTGAAAACCCAATAGAAAAAATAATGATAAAATATACAGTGGCGGCTCTTCCGCTAAGTGGGAGGAGCGTCGCCCCACTGCTTTCAGCAGTGCAAAAAAAGGAAAAATGAAATGATAACAACACGCTGTTGTTATCATTTTATTTTTCCCTCCTGAGACTGTTTCATGGGGCAGGGCAGGATGAGGCTGCTCATAGAGCGGGGGGAGGAGTGGTGAGCACTTAAGTGCGCATGAAGGTTTGGCCGGTCTCGGAGGCAGCTGGATCACTGTAAAGAAGAACATGCATGGTTACTGGAAAGACTGCGATGCCTCAACTATGCGGCACACTCGACACGGACACACCACATGGGAGACAAAGCTGGAAAGCTGCTAACGTGGCTCATCGGTCAGGAGGAGTCGTTATCCCCTATTACGTCCGTGCAAACAGCATCAGGTAACATAGCATACACGCAGTGCGATATCCATGCTACGCTTGTGTCTCATTATCAGGGTCTATACAAATCTTGGGCACAGGCCACGCCACTGGAGTTACAGCTCTACCTAGAACAGATAGACTTCTCACAACTCACAAGCATGCAGACAGCAGATATGAACGCTCCTCTCTCTGGTGAGGTAATACGAGAGGCCATATTCTCACTATCTAACGGGAAGTCGCCAGGACCGGACTTTTTACCGACTGAATTTTATAAAGCCTATGCATACATACAAGTACCGCAGTTGCTGAAGGTGTATGAGACTGCTCTAGATGGGTCTGCGCTCAGTGAAACGCAAAATGAGGCTCTGTTGGTATCTCTCCTGAAACCTGACAAGAGTCCGGAATCCTTGGGGTCCTACCGCCCTCTGGCGCTTCTCAATACTGATTACCAAACTTTGCATCACTACTTGCTAGAAGACTATCACCGCTAGTGAAAACATTGGTGCATCCCTATCAGAAAGGTTTCGTTCCCACCAGGAATACCTCGCTAAATCTCCGCCGGAGTTTTTCAGGTGCAGCAATACGTGCTACACAGATGGCCTCGTTCTGGTTGCCTGGTACCAGATTTGTAAAAGGCCTTTGATTCTTTGGAATGTCCCTATCTGGCGGCAGTGCTCAACAAATATGAGCTGGGAGATCATTACCTCAGTATGGTCCAGTTACTATATCAACACCCTACTATCCGGGTTCGTATTGGCAAGCTCCTATCAGACTCTATCAGAGCGAGGTGGGGGACACGTCAGGGTTGCCCGCTGTGCCGGCTGCTCTTCTCCCTGGCCATGGAACCACTGGCGATGCTACTCCGCGGCAGTGGTGAGGAATGGGGCAATCCGCTGGGGGACGGGACTCATGCTGTGTCTCTGTATGTCGATGATTTATTATTGTATGTCCGTGATATCGCTGCCATCACCCTGTCCATTGCGAACGTGTTGCAGACCTTTGAGGTGATGTCGGACCTCCGGGTTAACTGGGCCAAGTCCAGGGTGTATCCCTTTGATGCACGAATGGAGGAAACAGATGTGATCATTAATGGCTCACAACTTCCGTGGTACTTCAACACCTTCCGCTATTTAGGGTTATTTATTTATAGAACTCCTGAGGATTTACTAGAAGGCAATTTAATGAGGGTGATATCATCGGTATGGGCCCAGGTGCAGTTTTGGAAAACACTCCCATTGAATATTATGAGTCCTATCACCCTGCTGAAGATGATAGTCCTTCCCAAGTTGCTATATTACTTCTCGAATCTCCCGATCTATGTCCCAACCAAAGTCTTCCGCGACTTGAAGAGCATGTCCCGAGACTTCATATGGAATAAGGGCAGGCCCCGTGACGCGTTATGGAAACTATATGCATCTACCAGTCAGGGGGGGTTAGCAGTTCCCAACATGCAACTATATTATATAGCTGCCCAGCTGCAATGGGTAACGAAATGGCTAAGCGGTAGATGACACGCCGACCACGCAGCAGCCGTGGACTCATACCCAAATCGGTCAATTGTTTCATCCTACGGCCAAGTCCCACGCCACTCTCAGCTGCATTTAGGATTAGCTTACATATGTTATAGGAGGAGCTTGAATCTCACCCGCGCGAATATTCCATATGCCCCGACACTACCACTGTTAGGGACACCGCGAGGGGAAAGCGGGCACTTCTGAGGAGGCCCTTACACATTGGGACACGGCAGGCGTAGATACTGTGGGCGATCTTTATAGAGATGGTGTGCTATTAACGTTCGAGGCTATGGCAGATGATACTGATTTACCAGTAGGGCAGTTCTTACTACACGTCTCTTTAACGAGAGCCCTATCGACTCATTGGGGAGATCTAGCGACTGAACCTCCAATGCATTTACTAATACAGTATTTACATGTTATGGGGACGGGGTCACATGTAGTGCACTGGTTGGTGACAGCTTTACTTACACACACACTGAAACCGATGATATCCCTCCGTGCCCGCTGGGAAGAAGATCGCAGTCAACCCTGGACTGACAAGGAATGGGACAAGGTCCTGGCCAGCCCCATTCATATATCGAGAAGCTCCAAATTCAAATGAATACAAACTTACATCTTACACAGAGTGTATCTCTCTCCCGATAAAATTAACTGATATTTCAAAATTACTACTTCTGAGTGCCCACGCTGTAGACGTCCTGACGCGGACCTTCTGCGTATGCTGTGGTCCTCCGTTTCCCTTCAAAACTACTGGTATGATGTCAATGCATCCCTGGTGCTCTGCACTGACACATCCCTGCCGGCAACATGGGAGGTTTGTATATTGGGGATTTCTGTGAGGACCAAGAAAAACAAAGTAATATCACGATTTAGAGACTTAGGGTTGATAGTTGCAAAATGCTTAATTACTAAAAGATGGAAGCACGCAGACCCCCCTGAAATGATCAGCTGGAGAAGATCACTTGCAATCTGGGCTCAGGCGGAAAGTACAGAGATGCACAGGGAGGAAACCGCAGGGCTCCGCAAATTTCCCATTGCGCAGAGCTGGGACACTATTGTCTCAGCCTTTAACAACGAGGGAAATGGGGATGAGGAGGATACTTAACCGGTTGACGCATAATATACATATTGGTGACCCTGGGCCACGGGGAACGCAGTATCAGGAGATGGGAACCACCCACTGTTGGAAGCAGCTACATAGTTGTAGCCCGAAATTAAGGCCCCTCACCCCTCCCTACAGGACTATTCATAGGCACGCCACTGCCCCGCAGAATTCCTGCGAATCCAAACCTTACCCTGGTGAACCCCTTCACTACGAGGATAGAGATGCACCGATCACCACACAGTCCAGTAAAGATTAACACATTTATTTATTAATGGCAGCACCCCCCCTATTTCTTTTTGTTTTTAATAGGTTGTTAGTAAATGTTTAATAGTTAGTATATGAATTATTGGTACATTTCCATTTCTTCTCTTCCTTTTCTTTTGCGGAACCCCTCTGATAGGGTATTGGAACATTTGTACATCGGCATCCGTTACATCTACAGACGACGCATAAACCGTATATCATCACACTGTTTAGGACACCACATGTTAATGTATAGAACCAGCGATTACACATGTAAACTGGCAATAATGGTGTGAAACTGTAGAGAGGCAATCATAGCGTGGCATAGATTACTGCTTGTTGATGTCACCTGTGAACACTATGACGTATCGGATTATGCTCCTGTAACGTACAGTGTTGAACTGAATAGTGATCTAATGAGGACGTATAATGCAGAGCTATGTGTTATTAATGATTATTTCGTATTGTCATGCAAAATGTAAGTATAAGCAAAAGAAAGTAATTTAAGAAAAAAACAATAAAGATATTAAAAAAAAAAAAATGAAGGTTTGGCCGGCCGTCTCGGGCCGGCCAAACAGTCATGCTCACTTTCCTTGTCCCCCACCAGGCTGAAATACACAGCCTGTTAAAGAACATGCACAGTCTCCCACTGCCTGTCTCTGCGCCGACCCATAATGCTCGGACCAATCACAACGCAGCATTGCTGTGTTGTGATTGGCTTAGTGGAAGCCTGTGTGTTTCCTGCTTCCATTCCGGACTTGTAGAAAGGGAAGCAGAGGAGAGACGTGGCCGGCCAAAGAGTCCCCGCCCCGTCGCCCCATGTCCCCCACAATCCCTCTCCCCTGCCTCACCACCCCTTATCCGTGCCAGCCCCCACTGAATATATAGCCGTATTTTAGCAAAAGAAAGCCAAGAAAGTGAGGGATTGCAGGAAAGAAAGCGAGGGAAACAAAGAGGGAGTAGGTGGGTAAGAAATAGCACTGGAATAGAGTGGAAACCAGGCATATTCTTGTTCCAGTAGCTATTATGTAAGAATCGAGTTGGGGCTTGTTCTAGTAAATACTTTCAATTGCGCTCCGCTGCAGGGTGCCAGCACCAGGAGCATGCGCATTCAGGGTGTGCTGTGCAGAGCAGCATCGTGCCCGGGGAGCAGAGATGGTGATCTTTCCCTCCCACTAGCACAAAGCTCTGAATGACTCTCTTAAAGGACAATCCACACTTCCTTATGTCTGAGTCTCCTGAATGAGAGCAGCTGTCAGAGGTCAGATGCAGCACAGCTGGACACCGCTTTCAGCAATTCACCAGCAAAAGCAACAATCATCCCGCCATGTTGATTGTCTGTATGGCAAAGAGATAAGTAAGCAGGTCTTGTACTTGCTCATGTTCTGCATATTTTAGGAGTAGGCATACATCTCACAGCAATTCCACCAATGACCTCTTCTGCAGCTTACCACACTGGATGCAGAGCATTCAGCTGAGGTTATCGGACATGGTTAGTAGGTACAGATACTTGGGAATGTCATACACTGAAACATTATCCTGGAGGAAACACTGGGAACGTGTGATGAAAAATATAGAACGCGAGCTGTACAGGCTGATGAAATGTAATTCCTGGTATGGTGTTTTTGCCTCGATCCCCCCTGTTCGAGGATGTAGGGGGGAATTTGAACCTATTGTTCCTTATGTGATTGAAATGTTGATCGACCTGTCTCAACACATAACAGCCTCCTCCTCAGTTCTTCAATTCTGCAAGAAGCTGAAGACCTGGCTTTTCAAATAGATCCATTTGGCCCTTGTCCCATTTGGCCCTAGGTGTACCTTTCCGGATGATAGACTGCTGGACAAATCTGCCTAACATGCGATTTTAGACAGAGGATTTAATTTGGAACCACTTGAAGTTAAAGTCTGGAGGCAAATGCTTTCTCTTCCATGGTTGGTGTACAGGCAAAGGGAATTTGTCTTGAAATAATCTCGGTCCCTGATATTACTTAACACGTGACAAATGTTATGATATCTTGTTTTGCTTAGAACATGATCCTGCACCAAAACAATCTTCCCAGTGTTTGATTAGTTGGAAAAAGTGGCTATAAGTTCAGAGCAGGAAAACTGAGGGCTAAGATTAGGGAAAGAACTGAAATATGAGACCTTGGTTACTGTTTGTATATATGTTTCATCTAAATCCCCTCTAAGTAAACCACCGAACACCTTGGTCTTAAGACCGGTGCTAAGTGTTTGTTTGAGCTTCCAGATTTGCAATTAAGAAACTAAAAATGAAAATAACTTTTGGGTTTTGATCATGCATGGTGTGTAACATGTTCTATGTCTTTAAAAGAAGTTAAAGAAGGTACTATTTTATGCAGCTATAATGCTGATTGTACAGCAGAGCATTTACTGCTGGATTGCCCTGTGTTTTTAGGTCGTCCCTGTAAATAGGTAGTTCCTGTCTTTTTAAAGTATGGCATTAAAAATTGTCTTGAAGCTCTGTCTCTGTTAGAACTATTGTGCTATTTGTATAGTGTTGCTGTGCTTGCGAAATGTTGTTAGCATTGAAATACTGATCAATTTAATGTGTGTATTACTGTCTTTGTGGCCTGCCGTTTTGACATGCTTAATAGCATTTGTCTAAAGAAATATGTTATTAAATTATAATATTTGGCCGAAGATGATCAATTACAAGACAGAGTACCTGGCAGTGGCGGTTCCTCAGCTAAGGCGGAGGAGCTTCGCCTCACTGCCTTCAAGCAGGAAAAGAAAGGAAAAAATAGAATGATAATAACATACTGTTAGTATCATTTTATTTTGTCCTCCTGTTGGGGCAGCTTGCGTAAGGGGGCGGGTGGGACTGAATAGTAGGGGAGTAGGGTACAACCATCCTAAGTGCGCAATGACTGTTTGGTCGGCCCTCTCGGGCTGCCCAGACCAGTCATGTGCACTTTCCCTGTTCTCCATGCAGGCTGCATTACAGCCTGCATGGAGAACATGCCCATCCCTCCAGCCCCTGGCTCAGACCGGTGTTGTGATTGGTCAGGGAAGCCTGTCAGCCGGGTGCTTCCTGTTCCTAGAAGAGGAGAGCAGGAGCTGAAACACGGACCCGGCGGGAGGGTAAGTGGTATTTTTTTTATTGTGACCCATGCACCCCCTACTCCCCTCCCGTGCCAGCTCCGCCACCGACGAGCCGTGCTGTCCACCACTACCTGGAAGGTGCTGCCATATGATCTCTGTGTAATACTCTCATATTCAGAGAACTTCATTTCCACTCTCTCATTTCATCAAAGCTCCTGTTGAATGCCAGGACCCAACACTCAGTTTGGATCGCTGAAGTGATGAGAGAGCCATCAGCTATTTTTTTAACCAGACCATGTCCCAGGTTCTCTCAAACCTTCCTACATGAAACACATCCAAAGGTTATTTATAGAGCAATGGTGGGGCAAATACTGACTACTGAATTATCTTGTGTAGAGCTTTCTGATTGGATTACGGTATAAGAAACTATCAAACTGGCGTAATTCATACTAGCACCAACAAAGTAACTTCAAGCAACCCAATAATGAAATCCCTCTATTGGCTACCTGGGTGAGACATCAAGGTGGGATGTCATATCTGTGTGAGTTGGCCAGGTCTCTACGGGGCAGTGGGGCCTCTGTGTATATGCCCATCTTTCTTTAATTTAGTTTATCATCTAAGTAGCAGGCAGTGCTTCATTTGTAAAACTAAATGCATAAATAAATAATTAAATGAGTAAATAAATAAAAAAGTAACATGGCCCTTATTAAGAGACCACTGCAGCTTGCACCATCTATTGCCGCTGCCAGCTCTGCCTCAGCCACTAACAACACCTTAGTAACCATCACACTACCACAAGTCTGCCAATTATGACTATCCCAGACAATCCAATCCTATAAGAATGGCCTGGGCTGCAGGCATTATTACATTTTAATGTGTAGTGAACTATTAAACAGTCATGTTGTGCTCACCTCAAAATTAGCCAAACAGCACCACCATGTGGTGGACTGTCATAAGTGCTGATGTTGAGAAGTAAGTGCCTTTGCCAAGCACCGCCAAACACCGGCTCAAATTAAGCACTGGTAGCAGGTCATGTGTCTACAAGGCAATAGTATTTCTCTGTTCCATGTAATGTATCTATGGGAAAGTGCGAGAGCTTTGTTACAGGTCATCTGTCTTGGAGGTAGAAGACAATGTGCCAAAGAGTAGATGGACATCTACATGAAGCCAAGCGCCTTTGATGTACAGGGGTGTCGATAGTGGACAATGATGGGACATGTGATTTAGGCATACTAGCAATTTCTGCCATTGAGTGGCAAAACAGAGAAGGTGAAAGCTCTACCGCCAGCAGTGCAAGAAAAAATGTAATCCATAAAAGATGGACATACTGATAGGTGTGAAGGTGAACGAGTCATATCTGATTTAAAGACAAGGAGACAAGCCAAGTCCCGGCAGTGAGAGTGCCGCAGCAGAAAGGGTACAGAGATGATGGACTACAGGAGGCCTGCAGTTTGCAATGCTTCAATTAGCATACCTCATTACTCTCACTGAATCGCCATTCGCATCAGCTCCCAGACTTGAGTTATTAAATTTGTCACCCAAACTGCAGACTTTTTCCTATTTGCATTCCTCAAGGGGACTTGCATTACTGCTGCTCCAGATCCTCATTCTGAGCACAAAGAATCAGGAATTTAAATGCCAGCCAGGCTTATTGTCGACAGCTGAGACCTGGGTGTGTTCTCTGATGAGAAGAGATTAGAACAGCAGTTGAAGGACATTACACCCACTATGCAGCATGTGCTTGGAGAGTGACGGGCCTACTTCAGACACATCATCAGAATTGTTGTTCACATCCAAGTTGCAATAAAGACTAATAGAAAATATCTGGTTAATTTAACAGAGACCCGGGTTCCTGCTCCAACTCAGCCTGGGCTCTTCGCCATGAGGCTGCACGGGTTATAAACCAAGATATACCACCATTCTGTGCTTCCGAACCCAAGTTCTAGTCTTAGTCGTGCAATGCCACCTTCTTTTCTGCAGGTAACAATTTCTAGACGTCACTAGAAGAGGTCACCTTCCAGTTGTCCAATCTCTTTTTTCACACTAGTGTACCTTTTTAGCTATTTTGTACATAACTCAAGAGTTTTCCATACTTAAGACCCTCCCCGTGTTTCAACAGACATAATTTAAGCAAACCCCGAAACCGGTCCTAGGATGCTTGTTTCTGGTCCAGGGAGGACCTGACTTGGCAAAAAGAAATTGGGCTGGACTGTTCCCATGAGGCACAGTGTCAAGACTGATTTGGATATGCCCAGGTCTAAACTGGGGTGGCATGGTGAGTGTTAGACCTGGCATCATTGGCATGAGTCTCTCCTCCATTTTTTTCTGTTTGCCTCCTCTGTTTACGATGTTTTTTGCTGGATTATTGCTTTGGGCACTGTGCCACTGCTGATCAGTGCCACAGTGCAAGTGCTCCCTATGTTAAATTGTTACATTGATTGGTGTTACCATGATTGGCTTGGTTGACTTACTGTTCAGACCCTAGTCTAGTGCACTGCGTGTGCCAAGGGCGTGTAAGTTAACTGCTGCTGGTGGGCTTGCAGCACTGGTTGTGCCACCCACAGAAGCAGCGTGTAAAATGTGTCTCAGGCCTGCCACCGCAGCGCCTGCGTGCAGTCCCTGACTGCCATGTCGACTTGGTAAGGAAACCTACTTACCAGTCTCGAAACCTTCACTTTGCCACATTTCAGACACCTCTATGGTAGGCCCTAGGGCAGGGTGCATTGTGGGTAAAAGGTAGGTCATGCCCTGATGTGTGTGGCATGACCTAATAGTGAATTACAGCCATTTTCGTTTTTCACTATTGAAGGGCTACCTGCCTCCAATAGGCCAGACTGGGCAGACTGATTATTAACTCCATTATAATCTATCTGACTCAGGGAGCATGGTAGCAAGTCGAGTTTAGTATCCCTGAACTCAGAATTTAATAACACACCCTTTAGGATGGATGGTTTTTGAATTCTATGTTTGAAAATAGCACTTTTAGAAAGTGGCTATTTTCTTGTCCAACTATCTACCGGTCTCTGCTGGGTTGGTGTGTGTGTCAGGGGCTGGGTGGCTCCAGAGGTCTGAATGAGTCAGTGTGGGGTGAATGAGGCGTTTACACATAGAGTGAGGGAAGAGTAGCCTGCCCTGCCTGACACAATACTGGCTCCGCCTCCTGCTGGGCGACTGATAGCCCTGCTCCTGCCAGTGACAATACTGGCTCCGCCTCCTGCTGGGCGGCTGAGGACTCTGCCCTGCTCAGTGAATAGGCCAGGTGCCTCTGCCTGGCAACACCCACAACAAACCTGAGATGGTGGGAATCGCCCTGCTTGGACAAAGGGAACAAAGGGAAAAAGGGGTATAAGAGAAGGACCCCTGAACCAAGAACTCAGATCACTTCTGACAAGGAAACCTGTACCAAGGACAAGAAGCCTGCTGATCTAAGGACTTGCCTCCCCTTTCTGCCAGAGTGCTGTTTTGCTGTGGAGGAACCTGAAAGCTGCTTCTTTATTTTTGCCAAGGAACAAGGAGAGAGGAACTTGGTGTGTACTCTCTGAACACTTGCTAGAAAATCTCCAAGGACTGGAAGAGTGCCAGTCTCCTGTTGAAGTCACAGGGCCAAAGGACTTCACCATCTACTGAATTGCTGAATTACTGGAAAGTGTTGGTTCCAGTACACAAGGGAAAATCTGCAGTCTCGACGCCAGCAGCAACGCCAGTGAGCAGTGGGTATCGGCCCCGGCTCCAAGTGTCCCCGTCTCGACGCCGGTATCGACGCCAGTGAGGAGTGAGTATCGGCTCTGCCTCCAAGCGACCCCGTCCCGACGCCGCTGCTGATCGCATCGACTCGACGCCCTTCTCGACGCCGTGAGCGCTGCTCCGGCCCGACATCCCTCGACGCCGCTGCGGATTGACCCGACTCCGAGGCACGATCGACGCCGACCTCGACGCCGACATCTCGACGCCGTGGATCATCGTTTCCTTCGTTTCTCAAGGTACTGTACTTGTGGGGTCTGTTGCGACTCCAGGCTCGACGTAGCGCTCCTCGCGGTCGACGCCGAACCTTGGGAATCTGGTAGACTCGACGTCGTGTGACTCCTGTGGGGGTTACATTGTTGCCAAAGAACTGTGCTCAGAACAATACTTTGCTAAAGAACTATTTGCCAAGAAGAAACCCTACTTGAACTATTATTTTCCTTCCAAAGAGTATTCATTAAGACTGTGGTATATTTTTGTCGTTATTTGGTCTTGTGCTAAGCCTTATATAAAAATACTATTTTTATAATAACTTCTGTGTCGTGTCCATCTGTAGTGTATTCACTTTATTACTGTATGTGGTCATAAATGCTTAACACACTGCCTCTGAGATAAGCCTGTCTGCTCTGCCAAGCTACCAAGGGGGTAGCAGGGGTTATCTGAGTGTGTAATCCCCTTTCCCTGACTAGAGTTGGTTGGTCCCTATTTGTCAGAAGTGTATACCTCTGCCAACTAGAGACCGCCGGTTCTAACATTGGTGGTCAGCGGTGAGGATTTGAACTTTGCATTTATGACTCATGTGCAGTGATTAGTGTACGCTACATAGTGAAAGCAGACCATAACGCAGCCACAGTCCGTTTGGTAGGATATTCTATTTTTGTTCTCCGCTTTACTGGAGCTTATTTTCTTAAACACTGCCAGTTTTGACCATGGAGAATGCCGGAGCTGCTACACCTGTGGAGAATGTTGTGGGGGAATTCGATAAGGAGAAGATAGATTCCTACACGCTAAAAGATCTAAAAGGATTTTGCAAGCAGTTTAAAGTTCCTACCACAGGTGTCTCAAAGAAAGAGGGCTTCCTCAAAGCGCTGAAGGCCTGGTTAGAGGCCAGAAATCCCTCTGATCCGGTGGTGGTACCGGAAGAGGAAGAAGAAGAGGAAGAGGAAGAGCCCACAGGTGGGCCAGTGTCATCTCCAGGCAGTAGTGCGTCCTCTAGGAGCCTTTCCCCCGAAGAATTAGAAGACAGGGAGAAGGAGAGGGGGTACAAGTTGGAAATGGCAAAACTTAAATTAGGAGGGCAGTTGGAATTAGAGAATGCAAGAAGCAAGAGAGAAGCTGAAATGGAGAGCAAAAGATTAGATTTTGAGAGAGAGAAATTAGCGTTTGAACGTGAGAAGATGGTGAGGGAGATGGAGCTTAAAACTAAGAGTTTAGAGTTGAATCCCTCTGGTGGCAGCACTCCATCCGTGCCTGCAGAAAGTAGGTTTTATTTTCCTAAGGATGTGATCAAAGATTACAGTAAGAATGAAGATATTAGCCAATGGTTTAAAGCGTATGAGTTAGCATTGTTGGCCCACCGGGTCCCTGAGAAAGATTGGGGAACGGGGTTGTGGAGCCGCTTTACAAACGAGGGGAGAGATACCTTGTTGAGCCTTCCTGCTGAGGATAGGATGTCTTATACTCATATGAAAGATGCTTTAATGCTGAGATATGGCTTAACCCCAGAAAAGTACAGACAAACCTTTAGAGAATGTAAGAAGTTGCCTGGTACTACGTGGGTTGAATATGTGTCTTTTTTCTGCAGAACCATGGATGGTTGGATAAAGGGTAGCAAGGTTGATAGTTATGATGCTCTTTATGATTTGTTTGCTTGGGAGCACTTGTCTAATAACTGTTTTCCAGAGCTACGCCAGCACCTTGTTGACAGCAAGCTATCTAACCCTAGAAAACTTGCTGAGGAGGCGGACCGCTGGGTCAGTACCAGGGTCCACAAGGGTCCAGTGGGAGACTCAGCCAAAGGTGGGCAGGGTCCCCAGCAGAAGAGTGGGGGGGACAGGGGTAAACAGAGGGAGTTTCAGAAAGGGCCCCAAAGTAGTCCCCAAGGGAACCAAGGGAAGGGTTCCCAGCCTCCCCCTGTAAAGAAGCCAGAGGCCCCGACAGGTAAACCTGTTCACAGGGGCCCCATGACCTGCTATGCCTGTAAGCAGGTGGGACACCGTTATTATGATCCCCAGTGTCCCATGAAGGATTCGAATGCACCGCCACGTGCACCCCCTCGTCAGGTAGCGAGTGTAGCCCTGGGAGGGGAGGAGATGGGTGCCCCCGGTGGGTGGGGTCCCGCAGAAATGTCCCTGGTCTCTTTAGGAGACGTGGAAATGGTCCCTCCAACCCCTCTGCCTAGTAACACTAAGAAATATAGGCAGTGGGTGACCATTAATGGCCATAGGGTGGAAGCTCTCAGAGACACCGGAGCGAGTGTGACAGCTGTCAAGTGTCACTTGGTGTCCAGAGAGCAGGTGGTCCCTCATGCATTCTACCCCGTTGTAGCTGCTGACAACTCACAGAGTCAGTGTGAGGTAGCTCAAGTTCCCTTTGAGTGGGGGGGGGTCTCAGGTACTCTTCAGGTTGCTGTGAGGCCCGCCATGCCTGTTGATTGTCTCTTGGGCAATGATTTGGAGGACTCCCCTTGGGCTAAGGTGGAGAGAAAAGCGCATCTGGAAATGTTGGGTCTGCCTGAGTGGGTGTGTGCGACCACCCGGTCCATGTCAGTCAGTAAGGGTGTTGATGGGGGCCCGGAGCCTGAAAGTATGGCCCAGGTCCCAACCGTGAAGAGAAGAGGCAGGGGGCGCGGGAAACCGTCCCCCATCGTTCCCGCGGTCCAGGAGGGAGCAGACCCTGAGGGGGATGCCCTGGAACCGACAGGAGAACAAGTGGCCGAACTGGGAGACCTGCCCGAGCTGACCCATTGGCAGCAGGATGGTGGTCCCTCCAGGGAGGAATTTTGTGCTGAACAGAAAGTGTGCCCTTCTCTTGTGGGTATGAGGCAGCAGGCCTCAGCCCAAACGACAGGTGATCAGTCAGGATCACATTGGGTCTACTGGGAGAACGACCTCCTGTATAGCGAGCCTAAGGCTGCTGAACCTGGGTCAGCCCGTGTGCTGGTGGTACCCCAGCGCTTCAGAGCCTTCCTACTGGGGTTGGCTCATGACGTTCCGTTAGCTGGACATCTGGGGCAGGACAAGACCTATGACAGGCTTGTCACCCATTTTTATTGGCCTCAGATGAGAAGGGATTCAGATATCCATTGTAGGACATGTCAAACTTGCCAGGCAAGTGGGAAAAGTGGGCGGAAGCAGAAGGCTCCCCTCCAACCTTTTCCCGTCGTCAGTACCCCCTTTGAGCGAGTGGGAATTGACATTGTGGGGCCACTGGACCCCAAGACAGCCATGGGCAACAGGTTTATCCTGGTCTTGGTGGACCATGCCACCCGGTACCCGGAAGCCATCCCTCTCCGAACAGTGACGGCCCCCGTGGTGGGACGGGCACTGATGGGTGTTTTCTCCCGCATGGGGTTCCCCAGAGAGGTGGTGTCAGACCGGGGCACCAACTTCATTTCGAATTATATGAAGTCTCTGTGGAAGGAGTGTGGGGTAACCTACAAGTTTACCACTCCTTACCACCCTCAAGGTAATGGGCTGGTTGAGAGATTCAACCGGACCCTAAAAGGCATGATCATGGGTCTTGAAGAACCAATGAGGCGTAAATGGGACGTCCTCTTGCCATGCCTGCTGTTTGCTTACCGTGAGGTGCCACAGAAGTCTCTAGGGTTCAGCCCCTTTGAGCTTTTGTATGGTCACCCGGTAAGAGGACCTTTGAGTCTGGTCAAAGAAGGCTGGGAGCAATCTCCCGGGAAACCTCCCCAGGATGTATATAGTTACATGCTGGCCTTTAGGAACCAGACTCGGCGCTTCAGAGATCTTGCTCAGGCAAATCTGGAGGCCAGCCAGGAAGAGATGAAGCGGTGGTACGATCAGAATGCCACTCTGGTTGAGCTTCAACCTGGTCAGAAAGTTTGGGTCATGGCCCCTGTGGAACCTTGTGCGCTCAAGGACAGGTGGACTGGACCGTTTGAGGTTGTGGAGAAGAAGAGCGATGTCACCTACTTGGTGGACTTGAAATCTCCCAGGAACCCCTTAAGGGTCCTGCATGTCAACCGGTTAAAGCCCCACTTAGAAAGGTCCGAAGTGGGCATGCTCCTTGCCACAGATGCTGGGATGGAGGAGGAGAGCGAGCCTCTTCCTGACCTCTTGTGTGCAAAAGAAAAAGATGGGTCAGTGGATGGTGTTGTCCTCTCTGACACACTGACCCCTGAGCAGCAGCAAGATTGTCGCCATCTGTTGGTACAATTCCCTGATCTGTTCTCCTTAATCCCTGGTGTCACTCAGTGGTGTGTCCATGATGTGGACACCGGGGACAGCACTCCTGTGAGGCACAAGGCCTACAGGGTGACTGACAAGGTCAGAGCATACATCAAGGAGGAGGTCTCCAAGATGTTTGCCTTAGGGGTGGTTGAGTCCTCTAGCAGTCCTTGGGCCAGCCCAGTGGTCTTGGTCCCAAAGGCTGCAGCGCCTGGTGCTTCACCAGAACTTCGGTTCTGTGTGGATTACCGAGGACTCAATTCGGTCACCAAGACTGACGCGCACCCCATCCCCAGAGCTGATGAGCTCATCGATCGGTTGGGAGCTGCCCGGTACCTTAGTACGTTTGATCTAACGTCTGGGTACTGGCAGATCGCCTTGACTGATGGGGCAAAAGAGAGGTCTGCATTCTCCACACCAGATGGGCACTACCAGTTCCGTGTGATGCCCTTTGGGATGAAGAATGCCCCTGCCACATTCCAGAGGTTGGTTAACCAGGTATTGGCCGGGCTGGAAGATTTCAGCGCCGCCTACCTGGACGATATAGCAGTGTTCAGCGCCAGCTGGGAGGAACACTTGCGCCACCTCCAGGAAGTGTTGTTGGCCCTGCGCAGAGCAGGCCTCACAATCAAGGCTAGTAAGTGCCAGATTGGGCAGGGTTCAGTGGTGTACTTGGGGCACCAAGTAGGGAGCGGCAAGGTGGCCCCCCTGCAACCCAAGATAGATACCATCCTGGCTTGGGAACCGCCCAAAACCCAGACTCAGGTGAGAGCCTTCTTGGGTCTCACGGGTTACTACAGGAGGTTTGTCAAGGGGTATGGCAACATTGTGCACCCCTTGACCTCGCTGACTTCCAGGAAGCAGCCGAGACTTGTGATCTGGACTGACGCCTGTCAGAAAGCCTTTGACACCCTGAAAACTGCAATGTGTACAGCACCGGTCCTCCAGGCACCCGACTTTTCAAAAGAATTCATTGTCCAGACGGACGCTTCAGAGCATGGTGTGGGGGCTGTTCTAGCACAGATGAATGAGGAGGGCCGAGACTTACCTGTAGCCTTCATCAGCCGGAGGTTACTTCCCAGGGAACAAAGGTGGAGTGCGATAGAGCGTGAGGCATTTGCTGTGGTCTGGGCGCTGAAGAAGCTAAGACCCTACTTGTTTGGGTCTCACTTCCGGGTTCAGACGGACCACAGGCCCCTCAGATGGTTAATGCAGATGAGGGGTGAGAACCCAAAGCTGTTGAGGTGGTCCATTTCCCTACAGGGGATGGACTTTACGGTGGAACACCGCCCTGGTACAGATCACGCCAATGCTGATGGTCTGTCCAGATTTTTCCGCCTTAGTGATGAGGACTCCCTGGGTGAAGGGTAGTTCTCCCCACATTTCAGCTGGAGGGGACACGTGTTAGACCTGGCATCATTGGCATGAGTCTCTCCTCCATTTTTTTCTGTTTGCCTCCTCTGTTTACGATGTTTTTTGCTGGATTATTGCTTTGGGCACTGTGCCACTGCTGATCAGTGCCACAGTGCAAGTGCTCCCTATGTTAAATTGTTACATTGATTGGTGTTACCATGATTGGCTTGGTTGACTTACTGTTCAGACCCTAGTCTAGTGCACTGCGTGTGCCAAGGGCGTGTAAGTTAACTGCTGCTGGTGGGCTTGCAGCACTGGTTGTGCCACCCACAGAAGCAGCGTGTAAAATGTGTCTCAGGCCTGCCACCGCAGCGCCTGCGTGCAGTCCCTGACTGCCATGTCGACTTGGTAAGGAAACCTACTTACCAGTCTCGAAACCTTCACTTTGCCACATTTCAGACACCTCTATGGTAGGCCCTAGGGCAGGGTGCATTGTGGGTAAAAGGTAGGTCATGCCCTGATGTGTGTGGCATGACCTAATAGTGAATTACAGCCATTTTCGTTTTTCACTATTGAAGGGCTACCTGCCTCCAATAGGCCAGACTGGGCAGACTGATTATTAACTCCATTATAATCTATCTGACTCAGGGAGCATGGTAGCAAGTCGAGTTTAGTATCCCTGAACTCAGAATTTAATAACACACCCTTTAGGATGGATGGTTTTTGAATTCTATGTTTGAAAATAGCACTTTTAGAAAGTGGCTATTTTCTTGTCCAACTATCTACCGGTCTCTGCTGGGTTGGTGTGTGTGTCAGGGGCTGGGTGGCTCCAGAGGTCTGAATGAGTCAGTGTGGGGTGAATGGGGCGTTTACACATAGAGTGAGGGAAGAGTAGCCTGCCCTGCCTGACACAATACTGGCTCCGCCTCCTGCTGGGCGACTGATAGCCCTGCTCCTGCCAGTGACAATACTGGCTCCGCCTCCTGCTGGGCGGCTGAGGACTCTGCCCTGCTCAGTGAATAGGCCAGGTGCCTCTGCCTGGCAACACCCACAACAAACCTGAGATGGTGGGAATCGCCCTGCTTGGACAAAGGGAACAAAGGGAAAAAGGGGTATAAGAGAAGGACCCCTGAACCAAGAACTCAGATCACTTCTGACAAGGAAACCTGTACCAAGGACAAGAAGCCTGCTGATCTAAGGACTTGCCTCCCCTTTCTGCCAGAGTGCTGTTTTGCTGTGGAGGAACCTGAAAGCTGCTTCTTTATTTTTGCCAAGGAACAAGGAGAGAGGAACTTGGTGTGTACTCTCTGAACACTTGCTAGAAAATCTCCAAGGACTGGAAGAGTGCCAGTCTCCTGTTGAAGTCACAGGGCCAAAGGACTTCACCATCTACTGAATTGCTGAATTACTGGAAAGTGTTGGTTCCAGTACACAAGGGAAAATCTGCAGTCTCGACGCCAGCAGCAACGCCAGTGAGCAGTGGGTATCGGCCCCGGCTCCAAGTGTCCCCGTCTCGACGCCGGTATCGACGCCAGTGAGGAGTGAGTATCGGCTCTGCCTCCAAGCGACCCCGTCCCGACGCCGCTGCTGATCGCATCGACTCGACGCCCTTCTCGACGCCGTGAGCGCTGCTCCGGCCCGACATCCCTCGACGCCGCTGCGGATTGACCCGACTCCGAGGCACGATCGACGCCGACCTCGACGCCGACATCTCGACGCCGTGGATCATCGTTTCCTTCGTTTCTCAAGGTACTGTACTTGTGGGGTCTGTTGCGACTCCAGGCTCGACGTAGCGCTCCTCGCGGTCGACGCCGAACCTTGGGAATCTGGTAGACTCGACGTCGTGTGACTCCTGTGGGGGTTACATTGTTGCCAAAGAACTGTGCTCAGAACAATACTTTGCTAAAGAACTATTTGCCAAGAAGAAACCCTACTTGAACTATTATTTTCCTTCCAAAGAGTATTCATTAAGACTGTGGTATATTTTTGTCGTTATTTGGTCTTGTGCTAAGCCTTATATAAAAATACTATTTTTATAATAACTTCTGTGTCGTGTCCATCTGTAGTGTATTCACTTTATTACTGTATGTGGTCATAAATGCTTAACACACTGCCTCTGAGATAAGCCTGTCTGCTCTGCCAAGCTACCAAGGGGGTAGCAGGGGTTATCTGAGTGTGTAATCCCCTTTCCCTGACTAGAGTTGGTTGGTCCCTATTTGTCAGAAGTGTATACCTCTGCCAACTAGAGACCGCCGGTTCTAACAGTGAGCAAAAGAATGATGGATTTAACCCAAATCTCTTGACTGGGGGTGAATGTTTTGATTTGTTCTGCATTCCGTCCATTAATTGTGTATCTTTTGCTTTCTCGCCCTAAGTGCACCAGGTATGCCCAGAAGTGGGTCCTGGGCTCACTGTGCCACTTGAATCAAGCTATCCTGGCTGAAGAGGGGTGAAACCATGAAACCGGTCTTAGGATGCTTGTCTCTGGTCCAGGTAGGACCTGGCTTGGCAGCTTGGGCTGGACCGTTCCCATGAGGCACAGGGTCAAGACTGATTTGCATGTGGCCAGGTCTAAACTGGGGTGGATTGGTGAGCTAAAGAATGATGGATTTAATCCAGATCTCTTGACTGGGGGTGAATGTTTTGATTTGTTCTGCATTCCGTCCATCAATTGTGTATAATTTAAGCATAGACAGAAAATCGATTTAGCCAGAATCACATGATCTGCACCAGTGGAAATCATTTTTAAAACCCAAGATTCCTATTTCCACAAATAATCGCACAATGAGACTCAAAGAGAATGTCTCCAGGTCCTGACTTGGTCCAAGTTTCTGTATCTACCCAGGGGAATTCGCCTTAACTTTTAGTTCAAAGGGGTTAAGGTATCTAATAAAGTATTGGTCACAAGTTCTATGCTAGGCTGGGACTTGTTGCCCAGTGCTCGGTCTCTCTCAAGATGTGGATAGTGCAGTATTCCTCTTGCCAAAACACGGTAACTGGCCAGTTCTTACACCAGTTTGGACACCGTTCTTAAGTAAAAGGGTCACCATCTGCCTGTGTTAGACATGGCTCCATATAAATTAGGCTCAGCTGTATATAAGTAACTGCCTCTCAAGAGCTCCATGCATTATTGTTATGCATGCACACCCCCGAAAGGCGCTGGTGCATGCCACCAGTTAGTAGACATCATATGGGTACTGATGTGCTCAGCAACACTAGTGAAAGGAGCTGCGGGCCGCTGTTGAGGAGGGTGGTCAGTGTATCGAGGTCCTTCAAGCTGCTTATATGCTTTGGTGTAAGACTTGTCCAAACATTGAAGTGGGGAAAACCTGAAATCATCCTCTGATGAGGCAAGACGTGTTGTTTTTAGACACTGGAGCAAAACGAGTGGAAAAGAGGATGATGGATTGTGAGTCTGGACAAAGATGAACAATGAGACAAGGTCGAATCCAAGTTTACAAGGGAATCACTATTTTTGAGTAAAGGAAGCAGGGCCAACCCAGCCGTGAAAGTCAGACCTGCTGTTTGCCGCCCTCCTTCTTGCCTCCTGTGGGCACCCTGACATTCTCTGAAGCTGCCTGGGAAAGGTGCACACATTCCCCCGTGGGCACAAGGGTCCTACCAGTCTCCTGTCTCTTCTCTGTGCATGTGCCGATAGCTCGCCTAGATTGATTTCCAGAAGCAAACTTCTGAGAAGACTGTGAAAGTTTCAGGGGGACAAAGCAGGCACAAGTGAGAAGGGTGGGATTTGCAACAGAAAGAAGACAGAATGACGATTTTCTAATGATCTGCTGTCCCAGTGCCTACTCCATCACTAAAGGGACCAAGCAGAGTGCATGGCTAATTCATGGAATGGCGGGACATGCTGGGAATTATCTTCTTCTAACTCGGGTGCCTGATTATTGCTGTTTTAGGGGTGCACAATCCAGCGGGTTTGTTACTCCAGCTGCACCTGTAAACATCTATAAAATATGCAAACTGCGCCTGGCTGAACTGGTTCTTCGATACAAAATCAGGGGGCAGATACGCGAGCCAAAGCAAAGAAATGGGGAAAACCCAGTCAAAGTGACACCCCACCAGCACACAGAATGGAACTGCCCACCTCGCTGCACAGCAGACTTCAAAACACAGGGAGTCTGGAGAGATAAACGCACGAGGACAAAAACAACGAGTAACCACCTGGCAAGAGGAGCAGGAAGTATAGAGGAGAGGGCAGAAGGGCACGGTGATCTATAAAATGTCTTCCCATTACATGAGTGCGTGCGTGACAAAAACAGAATAAAACCACCTCCCTGGAATAGTGTTAACAAGAAGTAATTGTTGATTAATCATCCAGCACATTTCATAGCCAAGTAATTAAGATTATTCCTGGCTAAAATAAATTACAAAATGGAACAGAACATAATCACTGCATTCTTTATACCGGAGTCAATCAAAAAGTCTATTAACAAAGGGGCAAACAGTGTTATGTATGCAAATGAGGAAATAATGCGAAAATGCATCTACTCAGGCAGCACCTGTCAAAGAGACCATCGACTGTCTAGGTGGGGGGGGGGGGGGAGGATGGGCTCCGCATATATGAAAATTCACTGCCACCTATTTGGAATCCAACAACAGAGGCTCAAACTCCATAGGATGATTTTTGCAATAAACCGATTCTATGATTTTTAGCTTTCCAAGAAAAAAACAGACTTTAGTGGCGGCTCCTCCTCTAAGGCAGAGGAGCATCACCCCACTACTCAAGGGGGGGGGGGGGGGACGATAATAACGTATCGTTATTATAATTTTATTTTCCCTATTGCAGTCAGTGGTGGTCCGGACGGAGCGGGGCTGGCCAGAGCAGGGGAGGAGTGGTGTGAACTCCCTGAGTGCGCATGAACTGTCTGTCTGGCCCTCTTGGGCCGACCAAACAGTTCATGCGCACTTTGCATTTTCCTACCAGGCTGCATTAGACAACCTGGTCAGGAACATGAACAGGCTGATCCACGGCGCTTAGAGCAATCACAATGCTGCATTTCGGCATTCTAATTGCCTCAGAGGAGCCTGTCTGCCCAGGTACCTCCTTATGCCGCCAGCCGGGACCGGAAAATGAAGTGGACGAGGACGGAGATCGAAGGAGAGGCAGAGGCCTGTCGTTAAGGGTAAGTCCTTTTTCTGTTACATTCCTCCCCCCTTCTCCCCTGTCCCCCCACCCCTCCACCCCATCCGTTATCAGCCGCTTCTGACAGACTTTTTTTTGCTAACCCCATCAACCTCAATGTGGTGCCCTTCAAACATGACTTTTTCCCTGCTATGCTTTGCCACACCAAGGCGGCTACCTAACCCACAATGGCTTGACATCAGCCATGTTGGCAGTACAGTCAGGAGTCCAAGCCCGAATTAAACATAGAGCTCACTCTCTCAATTTGGGCCAGGACACACCATTAAATTGGTGCACCCAGTACAGACTAAACCAGTGTACCTAATAACACTTGAAAATGTGCTGTACGCCGCGCTGGCACAAATTCTGACAGTTCAGGTAGTGATAAGTAGCACGCACTAGTGAAATATGCAAGCATTTGAAGCCACAGCTCGGTCTTTCACTGGAGGCAAACTGGCCTCAGTTTGAAGTAGGGAATAGGATCCCCCGTAGGTTGATGCAGCCGCCGGAAGGTGGAGGTCCATTATGGGAGGGTCACCTGGACCCTGTGCTTCATCTTCAATGGAATGCTTTTGGAGAGAGCTCACTAAGTTATGTGCGGTGCAAAACTAGTGTGTCTCCTGACAGCTTTTTTTGCCACTGCATCTACATCTGTAATACGGCATGGATGCATCGAAGGTAGCAAATTAAACAATGCAGCATTGTCACAGGTGCTTTACACTAACCCCACCCAAACTACCTCTGCAAATTCACACACAGGTTCTGAAAAGATGTGTCTCCTAGCTTTCCTAAGATTTTTATGAATAGCAGCCATTTCACCTTAGGGAAGGTTTTATATAAAATGTTTTACATTAACATGATTGTGAGAAAATGCACGAGGGGCTCACCTGTGTAACGCCATGGGAGGAACTTCCCCGTAGAGCCCGTACTCCTTTCAACGTTCGGAGTAGGAAGGACCATGAAGGACTACAAAATCCATTCCCCTATCCTGTCTCTCCACAGCGAGACGTCGACGTGACCCCGGATGTAGGCGGGCACAACCCCGGAACTTCTGGCAGCCGCCCAATGAAAAGAGGGGAAATCAAACAGGAGGGCGCTGGGACCGGTGGTGAGGAAGCTGCCGGAACGGAGTCGGGAGAAGGAAGGCAGAAGAGAGAAGACGGACACGGCGGGAGAACACCCGAAGGGAACCTGAGGACCGAGGACGCCCTGGAAGAAGGAGACGAGGAACCGGACAAACGGTGGTGTGAAGAGTGGTGGTGTCCGCCGGAGGATGTTGGAAAGCGTCCGCAACTCAGGAGAGTTGCGGCAGAGACGGAGCCTCCGGGGAAAACACCTTTCTACTGACGAGGAGGAGCCGGGAACACCAACCTCTGAATCCCCAGCAAGCTCAGCCAAACCCAGAGAGGAGCAAGAAGAAGTACATCCTGAACAACCTACCACTTATACTTTTGCTAATATAAACCGTCCTTTTGGAACATATATTCAGCCTCCTCGCCTGTTTATCAAACCTGCCCTCCCACAATGATATTGACATATAGATTCGGTAATGCTAATTTAGAGAGAAATTATGTCTATATTCACATTTAGATTTATTGTCAAAATGTCTAACGTTGATTACCATCTCTGTTTTGTGACACAAACATTTTATTAGGCCTGGGTGGAGTTTTACTCCGCGGAACTCTGCGAAGTGCCAGAAAAACTCTGCTGCGCTCCGAAGAGTTCCGCCAGCACCGGAGTTTGTTAAATCGCACTGCTTGCACTGACTTTTACACCAGGAGTTTGTCCCGCCATTTAAAAGCAGTGCGAACTGCACTATGTGTCGCGCCAGAGGGCGCTGCTGCTTTCTGCTGCTCAAGTAGACATTCTACTCAAGAGGCAGCTTCCTCAATGCGAATGGCAGATTTCTCAAGGCGAGCGGTCATGACCTGCCGCGACCGCACGCGGTGAGAAATCTCGCCGGTAGGAGCCACTCGAGAGAAAAAGCAGTGCTCCGCGTCACTTTGTGGTAGTTTTTTGGAACTCCGCAATCTGCCCACTTTGGGCAAAACTCAGCGAACTCTGCCGGCAGAGCGGAATTCTTCGCCCACCCCTACATTTTATTTCTAAGCAAGCTGGAGTTCTGTCTGTTGAATGCGATGTTCTTTTTTCTTCTTTCCCAAATGAACAGATGTTTTCTTTTCTTTTTGATTATCGTGCAATGTTTTAATGAATAGAGCATTCAAGAGACAGCTCCAGTGGGCAGACTAGTCTATGTATCTTATCTAGTTGCAGATATGGTAAATTTGAAGAACACAGGGAGAAGCTTCTATTGTGAGAAACTTTGAGAACTTATCAAGTATTTAATTGTATCATCTTGCTTTAATTTGGACAGTCTTCTTGAGATCTGTGTGTATTTGTGTAAAATGTTAGAGTTTGTGTGTGTTTAGTTCAGTTCTGTTTGGAATAGAGCAGAGCAGAGTAGGAGATTTTTAGAGTGGTCTCTCGCAGAGAGGACTGACTTTCCTTTTGTCCTTTCCTTTGAGGTGACCATATGCTGGTTTGTCCTCTGCTTCTTAAGAATAGACCTAATTTGATTTCCTATTAATTGAAGCATATGCATTCTGATTATAAATTTCCACTAACTTTAATTCTCCCTTTTCTAAACCATTAACTTTTAATGAACCTTCATCGTTTGATACTAAAATATTCTCTATCTTTCTTGTGGAACCTAATGCATTTCGCATATTATAGAATGTATTGATTTGTTGACCAGGCTCAGAGCTGGATCCTTAGGGTATTAAAACGGCTTTGGGTCCACCCAGAGAAGCATTTTATGGTTCTCGAATTTGCATAAAGAAAAATGCAAACAACCTCTAAAATGAAGAGGCATTGCTGCTGCATTCCGTGCCATCCCAGCAGCAAAGCATTCTTTCCATCACTTTGTTGCAGTCGATGCCCTAGGTGTGACATGTATGCCCAGATGTGTGTTTACTGCTCATTGTGCCATAGGGTTCATGCTGTGCTTTACTAATATGACCTAAGGAGGCTAAAATGAGTCCGAGGGTCCTTGTGTTCTCGTCTGGAGGGGACCTTGTCTGAAGGTTCTGGCTGGAGAGTTTCTACTGTAGCAGGCCAGGGTTGATATGCAAATCTTTAGCCTCTGTCTAGAGTAGCAGTGAGCGAAAAAGGAGGGATTGGAATGAGTGGCAGAGATTTATTCAAGAATCACTTTGTTGTTTTCTTGCAGGGCAGACCACTGTGACCTAAACAAAACAGGGCTGCTGCATGAGGCCATGGCACAAAATGGTTGAGAGTTCAGACGCCCTGAAGCACCAGTTGTGGATAGTATCAAGGTACCCAGCTGAGCATGGGAAGAGAAGATGAAATGTAATGGAGCGCCCATGTATCTCTTCATGAAAGAAGGCATGAAGGACTGTGGCTTAATGGCTAGAGTAGCCGACTTTGATGCTGGGGAACCAGGTTCAAGCCTGAGGGGAGGCTCAAACATCCTGTCATTCTGGGCAAATCACTTTAATCTCCCCGTGCCTAGAAATGAATGTGTCCGTCTGTAATGCACCTGGTGCTCATGTACGGCGCTCTGATACCTTCGGGTCGAGTTTGCGCTATATAAAACTAAAAAAACTATCTATATATATCGAAAAGGACTAGTCCTTGGCACTTGAATGGGACACCATCATGTTAAAAGCTCAAAAGCAGGTGGATCTAAGTGACTTTTCCATTAGCATTTCGAAATCTAGCAAATTAGGACAGCAGATTAGGCGGCTGCTATGCAGTGCAGAAGAAGGGGGAGTGCAGTCTCCGGCGCTGTCCTTATGTCTCTGTTCACCCGCCTTATTTAATTTAGCCATATCGCTTCCATCCGCAAAGCGCCGCATGCAGCATCGGATCCTTTACAATTTGGCAACAGTGATAAATACCCACAAATAACCAAGCGATAACAACAGTTTAGAGGAACACAGATCCAAGGGAGTAATAAGCGCACACAGTAAATGACCTGAATGGAGGTAAACGGCGCGCTAATTCACTTTTCGACTACCAAATACACTAAGTCATGCGCTCTGCTCGCTCTGTGAGCACCAGAGTGCTTCTGTCCAGCCCTGATGATGGATCAGTTCCAACAACATGGAGATGCTCCACAGGAGAAGGTCCCTAAGAGTACTGAAGACTTGTTTGTGCTTATGACTGTCACCTAGATGATGGATCCGCAATGCCAGCTTCAAGGAGGAATGGTAGGAAAGGACAAGTCTTTTATGGAAGCCCATGGTGTCTGCTCCGGGACACCGTGAGGGACACAGAGAACAGCTAGTCATAACATGTGTATTTGTAAAGCACACGTTCACTCATAGGTATCTGGGCGCTGAATAACAGATGTTTCTTGTTACCCAACTCAATGGTACTCATTTTATTGACCTCAAATGGATGAAAGGCTGAGTGGACCCACCGGTATTTGAACCTGTGACCATGAGGTCGAACGCAGGCCCCTGCAGTGGAGGCATTAGTCCATTGAGCCACCAGATCTGGCTGGAGGAGACAGACAGAGGGTTTAAAGTTCTTAAAGCCCTTGATTGGCCATTGTTTAACTCGAATGGAAAAAAGACTGAAAGCTGCCACCCAGGGTCGGATTGGGATCAAAATTAGGCCCGGGCACCAAAAGAAAAAGTGGCCCACACTTATGCATAATGACTTTTCCTAAAATGTTGATTATTTAGTATCAGGTGAGTTTTTTCCTCTCTCTCAATTTCCTTTACTCCTCCCCTCTTTTGTCATTCTTCCCCACTTAAATAGCACATCTCAATTTTTCCCTTTTGTTTCCACGCTGCGCCCCTCTCTCGTTCCATTTTGTTACTCCCCTGCCATGTGTATTCTCCCTCCCCTTTGTCATTTTGTCCCCAGATGAATGTATAAAAACAATAGCTTTGACTTTATGAAAAAGGTTTTCTATTTGCTTTTTTCGGTTGTTAGGTTTTTTTTTTTTTTTTTTCTCTAATTGGAAAACGGGAGTCCCCTGCAGTTTTGAAGATGGCAAGGTGGCAGCAGACACCTGAAGCTCATTTGCCTGTTGCTGGAGACAAAAGTAGAGGCTCTGTCTTCAAAGGCCACCACTTGTAATCTGACTCTTTGCACAACCCGCTTTGACTCCACCCCACGTAATAGTGCTAACTGTGATGCTAAAAAAAAAACCAGCATTGCCACTCCTTGAGCCTCATTGTCATGCTCAGTTACTCAGGATGGGAGGAGACTCACCACACGCTGTGCCGGCTCAGTTTGGTCCATTGTCCTACTGTGCATGACAATGAGCCAATAAGGGTCTCTACTTGGTCATACTGAGCTCTGACCTCTGCTCTAGGCCTTTAGCAGCCTTTTGGGTTGTGTACAAGAGGCCAAGGTGGCCCAGGTAAATGTTGTAAGTTTATCTGCAGCTGAATACAAAACGGCCCACCCGCTGGCCTTTGCCGCAGGCCCCTCGGGCAATGGCTGATTGCCCGCCTTGCCAATCCGACCCTCCACCATACAGGGATCCAGGGGGAGTTCAAGGTTTTCCTCTGATGATGGCATGCAGAGAAGATTGCCCTGTCACCCATGACTTGCCAGATCTTTTAATGCCTATTCTACTTTACCTAGGTGACAAATTTGGCATCAACAGTGTAAAATCAATATAGACTACTAGGGGATTCAGTATCTGAAACGGGGCTAACCATCATCTGGCTACCTAGGGTTCTCCAGATGGTATTGGACACTGTTCCCAGCCCTGGGCTTTTTACCTACAGACAACTGCTCTTGTGTGGGTTGGTCTAATGACAGGGCTTTAAGTGGGCCGGGTCTCACCGGTGCTGAGCACCGGTAGTTTTTTACAGGGGGCCTCGAAGCGGGTCTCTATCGGGCTCTATTTTGTGCCCTGGCACAGGAGGTCTGTGTATTTTTTTCCTGGACTGCAGTGACAGCAGGCACATCGATGTACGCGTGCTCACACTGCTCACTAGTAGAGAAGTTACGGCATGACGTCATGTCAGGAGGTGAGTCTTGTAGGGGAAGGGAAATCCTTCAAAGAGTCAATTTCTCTCTGGATTTTCCTTCTCTTTTTGAAACTCATAAGCAGCGACATTGTCGCGGTGTCACCTGGGCTTGAAGTGGAAGCTTTTTCAATATTATATACAAGCCATAGTTGCTTTTTATTTATCTTATGCAACTAGCAAACATTGACAAAGCCAATAGTCCTGAATTGTTGTTGATATGATGTGACTTGTTGTATCATATATCTGGATGCAATGAGAGAAACAGATAAAATACAAGTCGGGCGGCACACTATGCTAAGAACAGATTTATAGCTTACGTGTTTTTAAGCCACGCCTTTAATTACATTGGCCACGCCCCTTCGAGAGACCCCTCAATTTTTCATCCCACTTAAAGCCCTGTCTAGTGTGATCAGTGAAAGCGAACTATGACTATCAGACCCAAAGTACTTTAGGGTGCCACGCGAAAGGCCAGGGCTTGGAACAATGTCCGTGGTTACATGGAGGAACGTGGCCTCCCGTACTTACCTCTCCACGCAGGGTATAGCTGGCCCCCCTCTGTTTCAGGGAAGCGTTCACCATTCCAGTCTCCGCTTTCTTAAAGGGAGTCTGTTCCCTGACAGAGGCCATGTGTTTGCTTTGCTCATACATCAGAGCTATTCGTGTTTATATATTCCCCGTTGTCATTGGCAGCGCCATGGGAAGGTGAGAATCCGGGTCTATGGATCAGTATGGCATCCCACGCTGGGTGCATGCAGGTACCCAGGCAGAATGCCTGCACGAGTGATGCTCGTGTGTCTCGGCAGTGCGCCAAGGTGGGCCACTATTACCTTTGACCGCCCCTCCTACTCCCTGCCCCCATCCCCCACGGGCTCCTTGGGATCCGCTACTTCCTCGGTGCGGGTGGGTGCCCGCGCCCTCCACGGAGGTCACCAGAGAAGGCTCCCGGGCAGGGGCTAATAAGGTTTCCTCGCTTACAAGCCCGCCGGGGACAGTAAAATCACTCTGTATGGAACAGGCAAACCACAGCAAAAAAAGAAGGAAAGAAGGAAGATTTAATTAACATGGGAGCGAACAGTCGCCAGCGAGGCGGAGGGACTGGAGCAGGTAGGATGAGATGCGAGGGGAGCCTGGATGGACGGCCGGGGAGGGGGCTGAATCCCCGCTCCGTGCGCTCTAGTTTTACGAGCCGTGTTTTTTTCTTTCCACAGTCTCGTCTGTCTGGAGACGGTGACCTTGGTGCCGCCTAAAAGTGGGGCCCGGCCCAGAGTCTGTAAAGCCGGCTCTCTTCTTTTGGGGTAAAGCTGGGCCCCGGTACACCTGTAGAGAGAGGCCACCCATGGGCGGTGCCCTAGTGTCACATCAAGACTGCAGAGGCCACACATGGGCGGTGCCCTAGTGTCACATCAAGACTGCAGAGGCCACACATGGGTGGTGCCCTGTCACATCCAGACTGCAGAGGCCACCCATGGGTGGAGCCCAATGTCACATTAAGGCTGCAGAGGCCACACATAGGTGATGCCCTAGGATCACATCAAGGCTGCAGAGACCACCCATGGGAGGTGCCCTGGAGTCACATCCAGACTGCAGAGGCCACCCATGGGTGGTGCCCTAGGGTCACATCAAGACTGCAGAGACCATCCAGGGGGCCCTGGGGTCACATTAAGGCTGCAAGGACCACCCATGTGCGGTGCCCTGGGGTCACATTAAGGCTGCTGCAAGGACCACCCATGGGCGGTGCCCTGGAGTCACATTAAGGCTGCAGAGGCCACACATGGGCAGTGCCCTAGGATCACATCAAGACTAACCCTGGGCATAGTTTGCGTAGTAGCACTACGCATAGCTACGCAAAGTGCACTTCACACTACGCGAGCTACGCGAACTGCGTAGTGCACTGTGCAAAATGCTGTTCGCACTGATTGAAGAGGTCCTTTCTGGAGGGCCGTACCCAACAGGTCTGGGTGCCACCAGCCGCCTCTTTCTCGGCAGGAGGTTCCTACAGGTGTCCCCCAAGGTTCGTCCCTTAGCCCCCTCCTTTTTAACATCTATGTTACTCCTCTGGTCTTTTTGGCCGAGAAGTTGGGGGCTAAGGTGATAGCCTATGCGGATGACACACAGCTTCTTTTTACCTGGGCCAAGGGGGAAGATTCCGTCTTGCCTGTACAGAAGTGTCTGTCTTCGGTATTTGGTTGGCTTGCTAGTGCCCAACTCAAGTGCAACGAAGAAAAATCAGAGATCCTTCTGTATGGTAACTTCCCCTTGGACTTCAGACGCGAGATCTGGCCCCCGGATCTCCCTCCTCCTCCCTCTAGTGGTAACTCCGTTAAAAATCTCGGAGTGTGGTTTGAGGACAACCTGTCGTTCTCAGCCCAGGTGAAGAAGGTCTCGGGTGGCTGTTTTGGCCTTCTTAAGGTTCTTAGGGGTTTTCTTCCTCTTCTCCCTAGAACTGCCAAGGAAACGGTTGTTAGGGCACTGCTACTTTCCCGCCTGGACTACGCCAATGCCCTGTATGTGGGCTTACCTGGCTACTCCATGTACAGGCTGCAGTTGATCCAAAATGCAGCCGCAAGGCTCCTCCTTGGAATCGCCAGGAGCAGCAGCGTCCGCGCTCATTTCCGTGCCTTGCATTGGCTGCCCATGGCTGAAAGGGTTAAATTTAAAGCATTGGTCATCGCCCACAAAGCCCTTCACAACCTGGGTCCCATCTACTTGCAGAGGCGGTTTTCATTTTATGCCCCGACCAGAGCTCTCCGCTCTTCAGCCCTTCTGCTGGCCAAGGTTCCTCGTTTCTCCCGGTCCAGGATCGGGGGCAGCTCGCTTGCGGTTAAAGCTGCCGCTGCCTGGAATGCTCTCCCTTTCTTCTTGCGCAACACTAAGGACCCACTCTGTTTCAAACGTCTCCTCAAAACCCATCTGTTTCCATAGCCTTCTACTTTAGTTCTCCTCATTTGGCTTCGCGCTGGGACACTCCTTGGAGTAACTATCGCGCGTTATAAATTTATCTAACATAACATAACATAACATTGCACAGTGCCGGCTGCATGTCCGCACTGTGCAATCCACCCATCGGAGGTGCCCTGGAGTCACATCCAGACTGCAAAGGCCACCCATGGGCGGTGCCCTGGAGTCACATCAGGACTGCAGAGGCCACACATGGGCAGTGCCCTACGGTCACATGAAGACTGCAGAGGCCACCCATGGGCGGTTCCCTGGAGTCACATCCAGACTGCAGATCATCAGTCCTCGGGCTCAGACATCCATGCACAGCCGCTGCCGCAGAACTGCTGACCATGACTACATCAGCAATAACACTCATGTCCATCCTTCTCATACTAATAACATCAACAACAGGAGGCGGCATGCAGCTCCCTCGAGCCAGCACTTAACTCAGTGAGCTATAGTGGAGACTGAAGGTGCGTGCAGTCTTCACAGTTCAAGGGAGGCATATCTGGGTCGGGGTCAGTCATCTGTTTAGCGTGCAGAGGGCCTGACAGAGTTACAGTAGTGCATTACTGACATGCCCACAGTGCGGGTCAGTGTAGGAGGCTCCCCAGCGTGCATTAAGACGTAGTTCGTGATGGCTGCATTTGCCAGCCTGATTCCAGGATTAAGAATTAATCCATTCAGGCGCGCAACTACCGGTCGGCTCAGAAGACTTTTTCCGCCCCTCTCCTTTCAAGTACCCTGGGATAGACGGGCTAGGCTGGCTGGCCTGGGGCTGCTGGCCTGACCACCAGCCACAACAACAAGGTATTTTTGCGAGAAGAGTTTCAGCCCCGACAGTCCTGTGTGTGTCTTCATTGCTTAGATAATGATAACATAGATCTGTATTTCAATTGTCAAACATGGTTGTATCTTTCCATAATAAAGAGTTATGACTCCCTTTTTAAAGGGAACAGGTGAAATGGGTCAAAGCTGCAAACATCGCACCCCACATCCACCAACAAATAACAGCAGGGGTACCCAGAACATTCTCACTCTAACCAAAGGACTAGAAGAAGTATCCATCCAATGGCAAATAAAAGATAGACCATTTTTTGCCAAAAAATGTTTTCCTTCCATAAAAGTCTATAGAGTTAGCCTCGTAGATTAAAGTATAATATACATTTTAAAAGCATCTTGCCTTATATTTTCTTGGTGCTGTGAAGACATCGATATTGTGCAACACTAAATATAAAGTGCCATTAAAGTGCACAAAGGATTTATTGCTTTTTGACATCAAGGAAAAAAGAATGCTCCATTATGTTTAATGCATACTATAGGCAACTGTATATCAGCAGCAATTTGTATTGTATCATTATTGGGCCATCTGCAGATATCTACACAAAACCTCCATAACTGTTGAATTCCAGTAGGGGTGTCTCAGACTTTCATCTTTCTGGGATTGATCACTAACATGACTTAGTTAAGGTCAGCACACATCATTTGCAGTGACACAATCTGGAGCAGGCTGATCTGCATATTGCTGGTTCCAGTCTAAGGTCACATGGTGGCCTTCAATGTGGCTCTAAGTAATTACCAGTGGCTGAGATTCATTCAAGCATTCCATCCATCACTTTTTGCTTTCTTCGGTGTGACATTTTGTAGGAAGCTGGCTCTTTATGTCATATACCAAAATGAAGTACATCGTGCAGAGTCCAGGGGTTCCCTTATGAGAGGACAGAGGCTTGCTCTAGCAATCTCAAGGTGCTGTCTTAGGGGGTTGTGCGGTCAAGCAGCCTTAGGCTTATCAGAGAGGAGTGTTAGACAACTGCAGCATACATACAGTCAATAAATGATGCACATGACACATGATGCAAAATCTGCTGTAGCAAGCAACCTTATATATTTGTGAAAAAGGTTCCATAAATGTCGCTGGAGTTTGCGCCTTGGCTGGTGCTTTTGGAAATGTGTGACATCCCAGCCTTTACATGTTTGGAGGGTGAGGAAAGATAAGGTACCAGAGAATATAATGTTTGTTCTCCCATCTTTGATTTTAGTCCAATCAAGTACCCTATATTTCTAATGTGAAACATCTAATCACATGAGTATTCAATGTTCATTGTTAAACATTTCAGCAACTTACATCAAGGGAGGGCACTGTACCAAAATATGTTTAACTCCAGGGTGCCTCCGCATAAAAAGTTTGAAAACCACTTCATTAAAATGTGTGCCCTTTGCCACTTTAAAAACATTACATTTCTCATGCTTTTGGAACAGCGTTGCCAAAGACGTAGCCAGGCCATTGACAAACTCTGTGGCCCACAAGTCCCACCAGCCAAAAAGCCATGCAGCTATTAGAGGACGGTGGCAGGAAACATGGTGATCATCTAGTGGCAAGCATTCCCTACAAATGGTTGGTTAATTTTCTGACTTTGAACAATCTGGTTTGCTGTAAATACCACTTATACCTCAACAAAGAGATCTCCTTCACCAAGATTGTTTGTAGCAGGTCTTGCAATCCAGTGTGGTGGAGGACTGGGGAGATGGTAGATGAAAGACTCATGGAGAGAGCAAAAATATTTTCAAGTAACGAATATGGTTGAAGGAAAGTCAGAAGAAAGACTAGTAGAAGGGACAGTAGTGGAAGATTGAAAGTGTGTAAGAGTTAAGGATGCGGACAGCGAAAGGATGAGCATGGCTAAGCAGAGAAGGACGAGGAAAATCTCTGAGGTAGATCTGATGGAGGAAGTAGGAGTAGGCCAATCGCTAGGAGGAGATGGGTGAGGGGAGAAAAAGTGCTAAGCTGTTAAAGGATGAGAAGCAAAGAAGGGACTCTGAAGGATGTGAAGGGCTTGCTGCTCTGGGACAAGAGGATGATGCACCTTGTAGCAAAGGATTGGGGACTGTTTGGTTGAGGATGATAGAGAGAAGGGCAGCAGAGGTTGCATATTGATGTTCAAAGTCTCCTGAATCTCTCTTGTTCTCTACACTCTCACTATGCACATGTCAACATGGAGCACTTAAGAACGATTAAGGAAAGGAGGCACTGAAATTGAGACTGAGAGAGAGAGAGCGAGAGAAAGAGAGCAAGAGACAGAGAGAGACAGAGAGAGTGAAAGAACCCTAAAAATAGAGACCCAGAAAAAGTGACACCAAGAGAAAATTTCGGTTGATGAGAGAGCAAACTGAATGCTGCGTAATGCCCTAGGTAGGAAGCCCAGAGGTTAGGCTTTGATCATCACCTTACGTAAACAATATAAGTTGGTACTAAACCACAGGCGCAATGAACTTCTTCATCAGAGCTGGGAGACACTGAGCAAACTTTCTGAAGCGCAGTAAACAACGTGTGAGTATTTGACCAGAGGCTACCCTGCACAAGCTTCTGTCACATACACAGTGAGACCTCGTTAGCACATTTTTCACAAATCTATTCTGCTCGGAGGAAAAAGGCATGAGACACCGGGAGGGCCTGGTGGCCAGTTTGTAACTACTACAATTCTCACTGAAAGAAGTGACTATGCCCATTTCTCAGAGCCTAGAGGGGAAAGCCCCAGCACCTGATGGGGTACCAATAGATGTAATAAAACCAATTCCACTTTTTGGGGCCCCTATTAACCAACACGTATAACAAATTGACGAGTTCTTGGAAAAGTTCAACCATAGTTCCGATTTTCAAGAAGGGGGATTGTTCTAACCCACGGTGTTACCAACCCATATCGCTACTACATAGTCCCACAAAGATTCTGGGTAAGATACTATACAACAGAATCAATAATTGGGTAACCGATAATAACATCATACGCTATAGCCAATACAGCTTCGGCATGGGAATCGGCACAATAGAGAAGGGGCTGAATTTACACCAAATAACTGGGAAGTGCACTGTGGCGAGGCGAGTTCCGCTGTACCTAGCTTTTATGGATCTCACTACGACGTTTGATTGTGTAAACAGATCAAAGCTCTGGAGATACCTATTAGAACTGGGGCTAGACAGTAATATTGTCAACATGCTAGTTGTATTGCCGACCACTACAACTGTAAGGGTGAGGTTTGGCGGGAGGGGGGGGGGGGGCGAAGTCACAGGAGAATTCAAGATCCGGCGGGGGCTGAGACAAGGCTGCCTGCTTGTCCCCTGCTATGCATTCTTTATATTAACAGCCTTAGCTCACACTTAGGTGGCTGAGCGCAGGATGTACCAAAGGTCAGCGGTGTCTCCCTTCACGCGCTATTGTACACGGATGGCGCCATCCTAATGGCCTGCACCCCAAGGACTCCGCGGGGCTTGGTTAATTCATTTGTGGATTTTATGGCAGACCGGGACCTGCTGACTAATTTCACGAAATCATACTTTATGTCTTGTGGCCCAAAAAAGCTATGTTTACCTAATATCACTATTGGTACCAATAGACTCATAAATACTGAGAACTATCCGTACTTGGGCATAAGTATTAGCGCCTCTGGATACTGGGCTCCCCATGAATCTCAAAGTAGGTTAAAACCCGCGAGAGGCATGGGCTGCCTACTGAATTTACCCTGTGCTGCAGGTGGCCGGTATTTATCCCCCGTGCTGCAGATCTATAAGGCAGAATGCTTGCCAATTGCAGCCTATGGAGCAGCGATCTGGGGTACCTCAGGCGGCTCTGCCCTGCAGAGAGAGGAAAACAGATTCTGCAGGAAAAACCTGGCAGTGCCTATTTCGTCCCCACACTCCATTTGTCATAAAGAGCTATTTGAGAGATTTTATAGGCACTAGGCCTGTAATGCTGTTGATGTCTATCTGGCAGGTGGAAGCACCATCACTCACAAAGGATATAATGGCCGATTCCTTGGCTTGCGCCAAAGGATCGCTAACACCCTGCCAAGCTTATGTTAAAAAAGAACTGGAAGGATTCGGCACTGGGCATGTTTTCTCAGATCCTTCTCTATGCCAAGATTTGGATAGGAAATGGGCACCCTTACTATTATTGAGAAATCGAGAGGAAGCTAGGATTAAGGCTCAAATATTAAAACCCAGGGTTGCAACCTATATAAAGATAAGCGATGACATCAGGGCTGTGACATCCTATATTTGGGAGCCCAGAAGCACCTGGGAGCGCTCTTATTATTCCGTTTTAGGGCTGACACACTGAAATATTTATTATGCTTCCCAAATGGTATTCAACATAACCTTGAGCTAAGGACATGTCTTTGTAACGGCACCTCAAAACAAACAATGGTGCATTTTTTTTTCTTTTGTGGTTTGTATCATCTCTTTAATAGTATTGTTTTTGTCATTATGCTGAGAGCAAGAAATTTTAGATGCTGTGGTAAAGCTTATAATTTTTAGGTCTCGCCTAGCAACGCCTTGGCGAGATCTATTGTTGTTGGTTTCTTGGCCGAAGGGGGACATGACATGTGCACGCCCGGACAGGCCATGTGCACGCGCATGGCGTCTCCAGAAGGGGGACAGGACATGTGCGCACCCGGACAGGCGATATGCACGTGCACGGCTCCATCGGCTCCAGATCATCTCGGACAGCAGATGTGCACGCGCCTGGACGTGAAACAGCTTTGTGTCCTGGCCTCCCCGCCTCCCAACAAAACTTCTCTCCTTACAGTTTTTCGCCCTCAGGAAGAAAGCCCGTTTGGCTACCGGTACTGGGTACTGGCGCCTGCTCACGCGAGAAACCACGCGGAAGCGAAGTGCTGAAATCGGCTCATTCTTTCCAGGAGTCATGTAAAAGTGGTCATATTAGCACAAGATTGGAACCCGTGAGCTGCAATGGCCCCGACAAAGATTCGTGAGGAGATAGCTCCCCTTAGGAATGTCTGGTGCCAGCGCCATACAAATGTAGGACCCGCGCGTGCAGGAAATTCCAAGACTCACCAGCATTAGGGGGTTTCGGAGAAGACTTACAGTGAACACGCGACGGAAGGAATAGGCGTCTGTAGAAAAATCACAGTGAGGGAGTAGCTGAGAAAATAACATTCATACCCGTTTGAACCATATATCCTAAATGGCACTGAGTGCGTGCAGAGTGATTTGGGTGAACCTGAACCGAACCAGTCTGCCCGACAATCCATCCACTCACACACACATCCATGAATTCATCCACCCTTCTAACCACCCACCCACCCTCAGACACACACACATTCATCTATAAATCCATCCATTCATCCATCCACACACCCACCCTCGTACGTTCATGCATTCATCCATCAACCATCAGACAGCCACCCATCCAACCACCCACCCTCAGACACATCCACACATTTAGCCATCCAGGCATACGAACGCGCACTTGTGAATGTGCGTGCATTGTGGAATGCGTTTGGCAATGATGCTCTCTGACCTTTTTTATGCTTCTCCTTAGAATGTGTGCCCACAAACGAGGACACTGAGTATACTCCCCATGGCCTTTGAAGAGTGGGCGTGCAGAGAATGCTGCCTCAGTACTGTGTACGTGCACTGTGGGTGGCTAATGATCTGTGTGTGTGCACGTCAGAATGTGTGTGTGCACAGGTGGTACTCAGTGTATTGGCGTGTGTGCATACTTGCGAATGCAGGTGGTGCATGTACATACTTAAGAAACTGTGCATGTCTCTCTTACTGATCTAGAAGGGAGTATTTCGGCTGGCCCAGTTCAGCTTTTTATACTTCCAAGGTCGGTCAGTAACAAAAGTACCAGTTTGCTGGTTAATAGCACTGGCAGCGCTAGCTGGCTCCCCTCGCACTTGGCGCTGTACAAGTGGCCTCTGGTTCCTGGTAGAGGATGAGGCTGGTGGACCCGGGCTGTTGGTGGTGTGGGTGTCCGGGTGGCACCAGTGCTGGGCACTGTGTCGTGCAGTGGGGTGGTGGTGCCGCTTGCCGTCACTGGCACAAGCGGGCCTCTCAGTCTCATCAACTCAGGGGCCCACTGGCTGTTTGATCTGAGAGCCTACAACGGCCTGGTCTTTCTACAGACCAACCACAGACCGGTCTGTTAAAGAATGTTTGTAAGGTGTCGCTAGAAGTAGGGTGCCAGGTGAATCCCCAGTCTGTCTTGAGAGACGGCCAGGGTTGGGTGCGGGGTCAAGGACCCGAGTGGGGCGAGGGCTGCTCCAGAGGGCCCCTGGCAATAAGCTAGCTCCTGGAGAGGGTGTTTGGTGATGCTAGCAACGCTATCCATTGCACAGGGATTGTAGGGGGTTGCGCGTTTGTGTCCGCGGTTCACTGCTTCTGTCGGTGCCCCTCCCCCCCCAATCGGCCACAGATTGTGTGCTTCACTTATGCTGTGTGTATCCAGGTAGACTTCTGTATCCAGGGTCGGCACTAGGGTGGGGGGAGGGGGAAGTCATCTTTCCACAATATATTGTGGATGTAAAAGCACCTGCTGCAGATTCTTTGCCTCCAGCAATTTCCAGGCAACAGTAAAAATGTCAATATAATGCGGTCATTAATATTCATGGTGGAGAGAGATCGCAGTGTTGTCTAATGGAAGTTTTGATTGCTCATACAGTCGCACAGAGGGTTAATATGCCTGCTGCAAAGAACGTGTACCATGCAGATCACAGAAGTGCATATAATGTAAATAGTTCAGTGCGTTACTGCGTTTATCAAAGAGATCCTTTTGTTACTTGAGTTTATAAGTTAAAATCCTAATATAACACAGTGACCTATGAACTGTCATCAAAGGGCACCATGCACACTGCAAGATATAGGTTAGAAAATTGTTTTCGTACCCAGCCTTTCATTATCCTATTGTCACAAAAAGGGTTAATTTGGGTAAAAATTGATTATTATTATTATTATTATTATTATTAATAAAGAGAACCCCCAACTATGGTGTTCTGTTTTTAAATCCTGAGTTTGTGCTTCTTCAGACCAAGCACTCTTAAAATATACCGCCTACCAGTATAGATGACATGTGACTCCTACACCTTGTAGTCGTCTGTCTTATGTAACCTTTCCTATACACTGATTTACACATGTATGATTCATTGTCTCTGTGTAGTGTGTGTATGTGTGATCTAAAGTGCTCTGCCACACTACACTGGCATGAGTGGTGCTATAAAACAAAAGTAATGCATGTGAGAGAGAGTGGTTTTGGAAACTTGAGGGGCGCTGTTAAAGGGTGGTAGGGAGGGAATCCATAGCGACAGAGGTCTTTGGGGTGCGCCAACAAACATTGTCATGCATGCAACACCAAAGCCAACCCAGACTCTGAAAGCTACCACTTGGACCCCATGGCTCTTGGCATCATGCCCTATCTGGGGTGGGAGGGTGTCTCTTACAGACCCCCTGGAAGCTGTGGTAAATAAAAATACCGGACTGAATTTCATACGGAATCCTAAAATAAAGTAAAATAGCTCAAAATAACAAGAGGCAGAATCCGTGGTATAAGAGGTTTTCTAAATGGGCTTTATTCCATTCAAAATGGCCGACTCGAGTCGCGGCCTTCAGGTTCCGTCACCACGAGGGTTCAGGAAGTGAAGTACAATAATTTATTGACAGACATGTATTTTTATAATAAGTGCATTACAATGAAACGAATGTAGAAGGCGTAACATTTGATAAGAAGAGTGACAAAACAGGTACGTAATCGAAACTAGGCGTAATAAGGAATAAAAGAAACATAATTGGTTTGCATTATCAGACATAGGTGGATCTATAAGATAATACTTGGCATAGATGCGCGCGCAGCAGCATGACGTGTAATTGACGTGCAACTAGGGGGTGAAGGGGACTTGACATTTAGCTCTACATGTGGAGACGAGAAGTCTGGGGGGTCAAGTCAACCTAATTCCAAATCATATCTACCATCCTATGTTTGGAGAACTATGTTATCCACAAGGAAGGACTCTCGGACAGAATCTAGTCTATACTGACTGTGTGCGTGCACAAACGTCTAAGTGTCTATATGAGATGCGAGGGGCAGAAAACTTTCCATGGCAGCAGGGCTATGAATCACTTGCAGGAGGACGGAAAGGCTGAGTCCTTTGCTTGTGAGCTAAAGGAAATGTTTACCTAAATCACTAGACAGGAATGCATCGGCTGGAGAGCAAAATAGATAATTCGAAGGTGAAATACAGCTTCTTGGCAGGCATGCGAAAACTGGCCGAGGCAGGCACCGTTAGCTGCACAGGGAGTAGGACAAAGTTCATGGATACAGATGCGAGCTCAAGCTGAAGCTGTCAGAGACAGAGAGCAGGGAAAGGCTTTGAGGACAGAATCGGGCCTACTTGCCTGAACTGTAAAAATGGAGTAATTTAGCCATATAAAGTCGGTGGCCTTTTATACTTATAAATCGAATATCCAGCCCTTTGATGGCGGATCTGACAGAGAACATGTTGACGGTAGACACACATATGTTTGCGTCTTAGAAACTGGAACTGGAGGGAACATACATGTACTTGTAACATGCATATAGAACCGTTGGGGTCCAAGATAGGGGACATAACTGACCAGGAAAATCCACATTTCCACATTCCCTCCTTGTCCCCTTCTTGCCCTTCAAGAGATATCAATCTTCATCATTCCATCGATTTGCTCATGGAGCATCATTTCTTCTTCCTTCTTCTTCCGGTATTTTGAACGAGAACTGTGATATGGAATGCATGATGTGGCACACAGACCACAAATCGCTGGTCCACATTGCAGGCATAAACAACAACTGAAGAGCATAAGAAGGCCAATACCTAGGAAGGATAGAACTCTCCATCCCCAGGCTGATATCACACTCCAAAACCACCCGGACCAAGTGCCTGGATTTTCGTGTATCTGGCTTACAATCTTATGAAGGCGTGTTATAGCTTTATATACAGATGGCGAATTTTCTGGTATGAATATGCAGCAGCTGGATCCGATGACCCTGCAAGCTCCGCCCCTATCGGCCAGGATGACGTCAAGGACAAGACGATTCTGGAGAACAACAATTCTCATCACTGATTGTTCCTCTGTCAGATTGCCTAGGGCGGCTATAGTCTCGTTTACTACAGCTTCAAGAGTCTTGGTGAGTCTGCGTATCAGCTTACTATTTGATATAGTACCTATATAGGGAAAGATACCTTTATTGAAATCTACATATTTGTCCCATGCTGTCTCAGTATAATCGACAACTGGGAGATCTCTTCGCTCTCTATTGTGTACTAAATGAACATTTCGATAATAATCAGGGGGAGCTAGGAAAACAGGTGGCAAAAGGAATGCTATGTAACAGGTACCATCCCAATCTAGAGGCAGACGCATATATGCCGTCTGACCACATATAAAGTAAGAATGGCGAGAAGCTCTAAATGAAGATTTACCTTGATCACTATATTCTATTGTAGTAACACATTTACTGTGGCCCATATGTATGGAACCAACTTTTCTCACACATAATTCACCCTTAACTGGAAATACTGACATAGTGGGCAGAATTAGTTCAACTTCGGATTTGACATTCAGAATCATAAGATTAGGCGTAAAATTACCTAATTTATACACTTCATTCTCTAAATCAGTTCCTGTTCTACTGGGGTGACCCTCCTTATTAGGGTGACAGACTTTGAATAAAACTAGATTCAGATTTCCCCATATCCAGTGTTGTTGATAAACTGCTGTGTCTGGGTCTATGGAATTTAATAAACTAAACCATGCTCCACAGGAGCCATTGTGTGTGAACGGATGTGGAAAGAAAGGCAGAACTCCTTTGTTATTCTGATAGGGAGGGAGTCGGCCACACACCCAACAATTGGTGGCATTACTAGTCTGATGGGAATGATGTAACATACTAATGAATGTGTTATTGCGCAGCGCAAGTCTATAGGACAACTCATGTGGCGGTAGGTCACTAAAAGAATGTTCATCAGTTATATTGAAAGCACGTTTAGAAACAGGATAATACATATGCAACAATATACTTGCAGTAACTATTAAAAAACTCAAGGAAAACAAAATTAATAAAGTCACAATACAGTGGCTACGCAGTGATTTACAATAAGCATGTCGTTTCATTATGATTCTGGACTCTACATGATTCAGACCTAAGGGATACATGTCGGGACAGATTCAACCGCTTCACCTTGGAGAGGACTTAAACAATCAAATCGTCCGACAGTTTAGATCTGGACCTGAGTTTCTGTTTATAGAGTTCGGTGCTACTGGCCTCAGCCAAAGGTAGCTTTGAGTCAATGGGGGAAGACACACGGGAAGTACTGTTTGTGTCAGGAGGAAGTCCATGAAATTTTTTTATATGGCTGGAATGCACCCAGCCTTTCCTCCCTTCGATCTTCACAGCTGTTCTGGTCGTCAGCAGGACCAACTTAGGAAGCCTCCACCTTGGCTCCAGTTGGGTTTTCCGATCAAAATTTCTGATGAGAACATAATCACCGGGAATTACATCATGAGGTTTCACCTCGGTGTTGTCGGGAAAAGCTGCGACTACCTGTGAACGACAAGATTGTAGTGCAGACATCAAGGAAGCCAGGTAATCTGTCAGCATATTACAGTCAACATCAGTTATTTTACGGGGTATAGGCGTCCCCCACATATTCGGTGGCCTACCAAAGATCACCTCATAAGGCGATAGCCCTGTTCGAGAGTGTGCTACCATCCTCATGTAAAATAGCGCAACTGGTAAGGCTACTATCCAGTCCACACCCTTTTCCTGACATATTTTAGACAATCTGATTTTTAAAAGTTGATTATGTCGTTCCACGAGACCTGCTGCCTCGGGGTGTCGGACACAGTGGAATTTCCACTGATATCCCAACAAAAGTGAGACATGTTTCATTAATTCGGATGAGAAAGGCTGACCGTTATCTGAATATACAACACGTGGTAAACCGTACCGTGGGAAGAATTCTCGAACTAGCTGCTTGGCAGTAGTCGGGGCAGTGTAATCTGATACGGGATACGCCTCTGTCCAACGGGAGAGAGCGCAGACAACTACGAGAACATATTTGAATCCTCGACAACGTTCCATCTGAATATAATCCATCTGGAGGACTTCAAAAGGATGGTCAGGAGGCTGAAATCCACCCTGCTCTACGGGAACACTCTTTCCTGGATTAAACTGACAACATATCATACAGGTACGAACTTTTTGTTTAGCTGCTGCTCGTAAATGTTTGTTGAACCAAATGTGCTGAATGCTGTCTAGCATAGCCTTCTCTCCTAAATGTGCTGGACTGTGAACTGTAGCTATAATGGCTTGAACCATGGAATCAGGGAGAAACCATACAGATTTCTCCTTCGTCATCCATCCTTGATCTGTCTGGATCCCTCCTAGTTCAGTCCACTTCTTTATTTCTTCTGCTGTGGCATGTGTCTGTATGTCAATTACGTCAAGTGCGGGATCCTTAATTGTCATACACTGTGTTGGTGTCTGAACTATTGGCTTTGTCATGTCTAATGTGCGATTCTGAGCAGTCTGTTTAGCTGTTCTGTCAGCTAAATCATTGCCTTGAGAAATGGTATCAGTAACCTTCGTGTGTGCTTTACATTTCATAATCGATATAGCAGTGGGTAGATGTATTGCGTCTAACAAGGCATGAATGAGGGGTCCGTGCTGAATGTGGGCACCATGGGACGTTAGATAACCTCTCTCTCGCCACAGCACGCCGAAGTCGTGTACAACTCCGAATGCATAACGTGAGTCAGTGTATACATTAACTTTCTTATTTGTGGCTTGAATACAGGCTTGCGTTAGAGCAATAAGTTCTGCTGCTTGGGCTGACAAAGTATCTATACAATGTGTCTCAATAACTTCAGTGTCTGTTGTGACTGCATACGCGGCCACTAAATCTCCTGTACTTGTTCTCATGCACGATCCGTCTACATACAACGTCAGGTCTGGATCTAACAATGGAACGTCTGTCAAGTCTTGTCTAGGTTTCGTCTTTATTTCAATAATTTCAACACAATCATGAGCTAGTGGGTCTGTTCCAATTACAGGTAATAGTGTAGCAGGATTCAATGTATTACACCGTCGGATCTCTATGTGTGGTTGAAACAATGTCAGTTCATAACCGGTAAGTCTTGCTATGGTCAAGTGTTGTGTTTGTGTTCGGTTCACAAGAACCTCTACTGCATGTGGTACTTGAACTGTCAATGGGTGTCCTAATACTATGGCATCGCTTTGTCTGATTGCTAAAGCTGTCGCTGCCACTGATTTCAGGCATGCAGGCAAAGCCTGAGCTACGGGATCTAATGTACTGGAAAAATAAGCACATGGCTTGCGTGATCCTGCTTGATCCTGAGTGAGTACTGACAAGGCAGTACCTTCGCGTTCTGTAACAAAGAGTGTAAAATGTTTGCTATAACATGGTGTTGCTAAAACAGGTGCTTGACATAAAGCTTTCTTTAGGCTTTCAAAAGCTTGTGTATGTTCCTGAGTCCAAGGGAGAACAGTCGATGTGGCTGCCTCCTGTGTGGTTAACTGAATGAGTGGTTTTGCTAGAAATGCGTACTGAGGGATCCACTGCCTACAATATGAAGTGAGGCCTATGAAAGCCCGCACCTCCTTCTGTGTCTGGGGTATTGACATGTTAGCAATTAACTGGATGCGATCTGGTGTAAGCTGCCTTCCCTCCTTGGACAGCGAGTGACCAAGATAAATAACTCGCTGAACACAGAATTGCAGCTTAGAAGGGGACACCTTGTGCCCCTTGTCGGCTAGGAAATGTAAAACTGTCAGAGAAGCCTTTTCACATTCTGGCTCGCTTCTTGCGGTGATCAGCAGATCATCGACATATTGAAGCAGTGCAGTATTGACTGGCATGTGGATACTGTCAAGTTCTCGTTTCAGTGCTTGGCTGTAGATGCTGGGGCTTTCTGTAAATCCTTGGGGAGCGCGTGAGAATTTAAAGCTACGCCCATTTAAACTGAATCCGAACAAGTATTGGCTTTCCGGATCTATTGGGACGCTGAAAAAAGCATTCTTGAGATCAATTACAGTAAAAAATGTTGCTTCGGAATCAATTGCTGTCAACAATGATGATATATCAGGGACCACAGGGAATTGTGGTACAATACACTTGTTTAGTTCACGCAAATCAATAACCAATCTGTATACTGGCGGAGCAGTAGGATCAGTTCGTTTAAGAATCGGAATTATCGGTGAATTACATACATTGGAGTCTGTTTCTACAACTACTCCCTGGGCAATCAGCTCATCAATGATTTTCAGCAAAGCCACTACAGCATCATGCGGTAACTTGTATTGTCGCATTCGTGGTAGTACCACTCCTGCTTTCAATGTAACTCGATAGGGTGTAATGTTCATGCAGCCAACATCCGTAGGGCCTTGTGCCCATAGATGTACTGGTAAAGTCTGTAGTCGGGGATCCATGTCTCTAGACACATAGTGACCTTTAAAATCCCGTAAAAACAACCTTACTCCTTCTGGAGAACAACATATTATGGCTCCTAGTGCTTTCAGAGTTTTAATTCCTAACAGATTTTCTGGGCATGATTTAGTAAGCAATAAATCTGTAGTTCGTGTCAAAGGTCCTATCGTAAGTGGTAGAGGCTGTGATACTTCATTAACAATAGGTTTTCCCGAAAAACCAAGGGAAACATTTTGAGAGCCTGAGAGGGGTGCCCCCGGAACTTCACTTCGTTTTATAGTTGTTCGACTTGCCCCTGTATCGAGTAAGAATTTTCTATCTTGACCTAATAATTCACTATGTACATAAGGTCCTTCTTGATCTACAGGAATCTCGATAAGCGGTAAGTCAACTTCCCTCTCTAGGCTGGTTCATGCGTAGCGCTGATATTCAGGGTATTCATACTGTGCAGTCTGATACATTTGTCGTGTTGTGGTTTGTGTGGCAGTAGCAGGCAACGGTGGTGCAGCTGGCACAAACTGTATGGGTTGCTGTGAGGCTGGCATGGACTGTTGCTGAACTGGCATGGACTGTCCATGCTGCATAGCTCCTTGTTCATTCTGATCTTGTCTAACTAATCGCGGTCTCTCTTTTGCAATACCCGTAGCTATATTACGTTTCAGGACTGGACAATCATGTACATAATGGCCTAGTTGTTTACAGTAATTGCAGGTTCCTTTTACAGGAACTGCAGAATCACCAGAATGTGTCACACCCTTTTTGTGACCATCTGCTGGTACTGTCTGAGAAACTAGCATTTTCATTTTTGTATCCTTCATGCGTCTATGCTCGTGTTCTTGTTCATCCCTAATTCTATTGTGATGATACTGTAACATTTGTAGCATTTGCGACGGAGTGTTACTTTGCCAGGTACTCTCGAATTTCAATATTCTATTCTTTACTGGAGGTAATGCATTTTCCACTAATTTTGTCACAAATAAATGTGGATATGAATCACTACTTGCTTTTATACCACTATTTATACCAAAACATTTTTCAAATCGAGCATAATAATCGCTTGTGTCTTCATCTTGCTTTTGTTTGCAGGCTGTGATTGCACCCCAATCTTCCTTTTTTGTAGTTAATAAACGTGGCAGTACCTGTACTAGTAAACCTGGTAACAGTTTAACTTTATCCCCGAGCCCCGAACCTGCAGTTCGGCTCCTTTCTTCCTCTGCTAATGCTGTCCAGTCTATCTTTTGGTCTCCTACTTCCCACTCTTTTTCTTTCAGTTTTTCATAAATGCCAGCAGGCAAAAGCACCTTTAATATCGTCATAATATCAGGAAAGGTGTACTCTCCCATCAGTAACATGTCTTTAATTTCTCGGTGGAAACCCGCTGGGTCCTTGTCGTGACTAGGTACTACTTTCTTCATTTCTAATAATTCCATTTTTGATATGGGTGTGTAAACAAATACACGGTGAAACTCATTGTCTTCGCCTTTTATTGGGTGCACTTCTCGTAAAGGATTTTGTCTATCCATATAGTACGGCGTTCTTTCTCTGTGGGGCAGCGAGAGAGAATCCGGACTTACAAAAAGGACATACTGTTTACGTGACACTAATATCTCTTTAATTAGCTTGTTACTAGAACCTCTCCATCTGTTTGTGAGTAGTTCCGTTAATATATCAGGTAAAGGACCAGGGTCAGCATGTTGGCACTTATATAATATGAGGAGTTGCTGAATCATATAGATTCCAGCTAAGCGTTGTTCATCTGTACTGAGATTGAGAAACGTGTGTGCTACGGTCTCATCACCGTATTTTTCAGGACTGTCAATCCAGTGAACGGCTGATCTGGCTAATTCTTGCTCATCCATGGAATCGAGGAGGTGGTAACCCCTTCGTTCTCGTAGTATCTTATCTGCGGCTTGAAACGAATGTTCAGGAGACTTCAGATTTATTACAGGCGTCGGATACGTTCTGCTGTTTTTTGGGCATACAGAGTGTATGGGATCAGAAAAACATCTAGTACTTTCACAGTATCTTCCTCTGCCTACATAGGCTATGGTCTCTGACTGTCTTGCGGAGTTCCCTGATTCGGACACTTCATCTTGCTCAAACTCGTCTGTTCCCAGTCTTTCTTCATGAATACGCTCTATTTCTTTACGGATTTTTCGGCACATGGCTATTATACAATTTTGCTTATCGTGTCTCCCTTCTGATATATTCTGACTCCATCTTGTAAGAATAAGCATTGCATTCGGGTCTACCCCCGGACGATCTTGATTTCTGATCATACAGTTTATGAGGAAACGTAACAGTTCCCCCTGGATCTCTACTTTCTGGAATTCCATAGCTCTGTTAATACATCCTGGATCTCGTCCTGTTTGAACAAAATGATATATGTTGTCTAGATGCGTAGTCATCCCTGGTAACCTCGCTAAATACTCTGCGGCTCGCCTGATACGTAATGATGCCAGGACCATTTCGTCCTCTTTACCAACCACCGGGTCATATCTACAATTTACAAGGAGTTCCTTAAGCGTACGTTCACTTACGAATTTAGGTGTACGTGAATGTGCTGACTCTTGAAAGACAAGTTTATTTATTCTAGGTGGTGTAAAAGTACTGCTAGCACCTCCCGTGGCCCTATCTGGGGCGTCGGGTGTGAATGGGTTCGTTGAACGTGACACAGCAACTATGGGCGTCGACGCCCCTGTAGAATCGACTGCGGAGACAGATGCGGAAACAGATGTGCTTGCCGAAGCTTGCGTCGGGACTTGCTGTTGCACGGGTACAGATACCTGATCCTGACGTTGAACCCCTCCGCCAGACGGTCTATGTGGTGCGGCGTTAGCATACTCGGGAGCTGCGTCATCTAGATATGAGGAAAGAAAAACATCTTCTGCGGTTCTGGGAAGCCCCTTTGGATGTACCTTAATTGGAAATAATGGGGGTGGCAAGTCTTTTGGTATCTCTGGAGCAGCCTTAGGTAATCCTTCGGCTAGTAGGGGATACATACCATTCATAAGAGCATTTCTTTGTCTATTTACTTGTTCTGATCTCACTCGGATACCTTCCTCAATTAATATATTTTCTTGAACTTTATTTGAACTTTCTTTACTCCTCTCTTCTTGTCTACGTGCTTTTTCTGTTCGTCTATGAGATTCTTTACGCCATAACTCAACAGCGTCTTTCTGTGACTGTCTGACCTTTCTTTTCCATAACTCTTCCTCCACTTTCATGATGCACTCTGCATCCCAGGTTCCCGCTATGGGCCACCTTTGACTTTCCGGTAATCCCTTGGTATAATCTACCCATAGATCAAGAAACAATATGGCATCTAAGCCATGTTTATGGTACATAAAATGCCCTGGAGTGTCCCTAGGAGGAATAGGAACTGCTTCTTCAAGCACCCCTTTTCTGGTAGTAATCTGTCTTAACTTCGAGAAGAGCGGCATATTTACAACTGATCTGATACTTACTCTTGAATTTACTTAATATGAAAAAACACAATAATGAACGGTGAACAATGAACAATCATTCATACCACAATATGCAAGACATTTCTGAATACTTTAAACATTAAACATTAAACATTTTAACAATGATCGACAATGATGACAGTCTGCCTAACTAATCACCACGCTGAATTCTTGACAATAACTGAATACTTCGGAATACTTGATATACTGCTAAACAGTACATATACACTGCTAAACAGTGCAGACCGGATTTGTGTACCCAAATCCGTCTTGACCGGCGCAACCTATGTGCGCGTCAACACGCCTCCCCGGCGATGGTACTCACCGAGTAGCTCCTTGAAACGGAAGGCCTCAGAGAATGGACAGGACTCGATAACTGCGGACAGCGGACCCTCTGGACGTCGGGATTTCGGAAAACCTGGTGGGCCTCAGTATACCTCGGATCTTGCTCTCTCAGCTAGGCTCTGGTCGGGATACTTCGCACTTCTCACCGCCTCGTCTGGGTTGATCGCAGCCTCAGTCGCCCCCGCTTGACCGGAGGGAGCTTACAGGAAATCCTGCTGGTACGCGTTTATGGTCCGTCCAGCTGTGGCAGGAGACCGGGCCTGCAACGCACCGCCGGCGCGTGAGATGAGAAAGTGTCCCTGTTCGGGCGCCATTATGTGGTAAATAAAAATACCGGACTGAATTTCATACGGAATCCTAAAATAAAGTAAAATAGCTCAAAATAACAAGAGGCAGAATCCGTGGTATAAGAGGTTTTCTAAATGGGCTTTATTCCATTCAAAATGGCCGACTCGAGTCGCGGCCTTCAGGTTCCGTCACCACGAGGGTTCAGGAAGTGAAGTACAATAATTTATTGACAGACATGTATTTTTATAATAAGTGCATTACAATGAAACGAATGTAGAAGGCGTAACATTTGATAAGAAGAGTGACAAAACAGGTACGTAATCGAAACTAGGCGTAATAAGGAATAAAAGAAACATAATTGGTTTGCATTATCAGACATAGGTGGATCTATAAGATAATACTTGGCATAGATGCGCGCGCAGCAGCATGACGTGTAATTGACGTGCAACTAGGGGGTGAAGGGGACTTGACATTTAGCTCTACATGTGGAGACGAGAAGTCTGGGGGGTCAAGTCAACCTAATTCCAAATCATATCTACCATCCTATGTTTGGAGAACTATGTTATCCACAAGGAAGGACTCTCGGACAGAATCTAGTCTATACTGACTGTGTGCGTGCACAAACGTCTAAGTGTCTATATGAGATGCGAGGGGCAGAAAACTTTCCATGGCAGCAGGGCTATGAATCACTTGCAGGAGGACGGAAAGGCTGAGTCCTTTGCTTGTGAGCTAAAGGAAATGTTTACCTAAATCACTAGACAGGAATGCATCGGCTGGAGAGCAAAATAGATAATTCGAAGGTGAAATACAGCTTCTTGGCAGGCATGCGAAAACTGGCCGAGGCAGGCACCGTTAGCTGCACAGGGAGTAGGACAAAGTTCATGGATACAGATGCGAGCTCAAGCTGAAGCTGTCAGAGACAGAGAGCAGGGAAAGGCTTTGAGGACAGAATCGGGCCTACTTGCCTGAACTGTAAAAATGGAGTAATTTAGCCATATAAAGTCGGTGGCCTTTTATACTTATAAATCGAATATCCAGCCCTTTGATGGCGGATCTGACAGAGAACATGTTGACGGTAGACACACATATGTTTGCGTCTTAGAAACTGGAACTGGAGGGAACATACATGTACTTGTAACATGCATATAGAACCGTTGGGGTCCAAGATAGGGGACATAACTGACCAGGAAAATCCACATTTCCACAAAGCTACCACTTGGACCCTGGCATCATTCTCTGTTGGCATACCTGTATAGTCCTTGCTACTCGTAAGCAAGGACTATAAGTACAAAGTGCATGTTTACGCACAGCTTGCAGGTTTTCAAACACATGAATAAAAAGCATTGTCATTTTTAATTCCAATAGCTCAAACTCTCGCAAATGCGAGACCTATTGCATAGCAAATGCTTGTTTTAAACAGCTTTCGGACAAAGATTTCTGTCCGTGTGTGGGTTTTTTTTATTTGTGCAGCTGTTCGGTCACGTGAGTCAATGCTCTGATAAAAAATATTTTATATTGCAGTATGCGGTTTAACCAGTTTTATTGCTCTCTCTGTGTTTTAATCTTGCTTTGACATATGGTAATGTATTTTCTCCTGTGACAGATTTTGTCCTTTTATGTGCCTTTATGGCTGTTCACAGTCAAATAAAGAGATTAAAGAAAAGAAATAAAGACAGACACTCAGAGAGACACATAGAGGAAGAGAGAGAAACATATGAGTGGTTCAAAGAAAAGAAACTGTTAACGTATATATTTTTTAGAACAAAGGGCCTTCAATTGTTGTCTCTGTCTTAAGATCTTGCATTGCTTATTTCTAAAGCTTTTTAAGCTTTAATAAGATCATCTAAAAGCACAAAGTGGGAGAGAGAAACATGGGCAAGGCAGAGACAATAAGAATGGATACCTGTGGGTAAAGCAAGTATTGGCCAAGGCATTGCTATCTCACCGGATAGGCAACAGTGATTTATAGGTACCCAACCTTAGGCATCTTACAACAGGTAGGAAGTGAAGAAAAGGAGATGCAGTGGGTGGCAGGAGGGATGATGGGAGGGAAGTAGGATTTTAGGATGACAGTGAGAAGAATCAGATAGTGACAGAGCTTTGGCAATCATGGAATACTATAAGTGATGTTAAGGTAAGTCAGACAGTGTCCCATTGAGGCAGGAAACTGCTCAGCCACTCTGCAGTATCTGAAGGCTGACCTCTAATGTGCCTCCTCCTAACAGTACCATTTCACTGTGTGTCTACTTCTGAAGGTGGAGTAAGGTTTGGCGGAATAACTAAGGTACTAGGAGGGTAGAGAGGCCATCAAGGTTAGGTATTAGGTCCTTTTACACTGGTTTAAGGGCTGTGAGCGAATGGGTTAGGTTGGGTCCAAACTGGAATGGCTTGGTGAGCAAAAAAGCAATGGATTTAGGCCCAGATCTCTGTACTGGGGTGAATGTATGACATTGGTCTGCATTCTGTCCATCAATAGTTCTTTTTGCATTTGTCACCCCGAGTGGGACGGGTATGCTCAGACGCGAGTCCCGTGCTCTCCATGCCAAGAGGGGTGTAACCTCGAAACCGGTCCTAGGATGCTTCTTTCCAGTCCAGGGAGGACCTGGCCTGGCAGTTCGGGCTGGACTGTTCCCATTGGGCACAGGGTCAAGACTGATTTGCATATGGCTGGATCCAAACTGGAATGACATGGTGAGCAAAAAAACGATGGATTTAGGCCCAGATCTCTGTACTGGGGTGAATGTATGACATTGTTCTGCATTCTGTCCATCAATAATTCTTTTTGCATTTGTCACCCTGAGTGGGATGGGTATGCTCAGACGTGAGTCCCGAATCAAGCTATCCTGGCTGAAGAGGGGTGACACCCCGAAACCGGTCCTAGGATGCTTGTTTCCAGTCCAGGGAGGACCTGGCCTGGCCTGGCAGTTTGGGCTGGACTGTTCCCATTGGGCACAGGGTCAAGACTGATTTGCATATGGCTGGGTCCAAACTGGAATGGCATGGTGAGCAAAAACACGATGGATTTAGGCCCAGATCTCTGTACTGAGGTGAATGTATGACAATATTCTGCATTCTGTCCATCAATAGTTCTTTTTGCAAAGTGGAAGTGACATCAAACACGTTCACCACAATCGGCCATTCACAGTTGACATCTTCGCCCACACTGAATTCTTCACCAGACTCTCTTCGAATCTTCTAGCTGGAAGAAAAAGAGTGTGAACCAAAGAACATTTGAACTGGGATTAATTTCTGATCTAGCCACTGAATTGATGAACCCAAAAACCAGCAGCTGACAGGACTGTGCCATGTTAGCAAATGGCCTAACAAGGTTTACCTGCTTATATGATAGTTAAGTCTTATTTGTAGGGTTAGAGGCACCATTCATAATCACACTTTATGCTCAGTTTCTGCACTGCATGTGCTGATAACAACAAATGTTTTCCAATTGAATGAGGCATTTCATGCAATGGCACTAGCCAAGCGTATCAAAACAATGAATACTTGATGAGAGATGGACCTCAAGATTATCATGTACTACCACTGAATATAGATTCAATAATTTGCATGTTACAGTGCCTGGGCATGAGGCTTCCTTCTAAGGGCCAGTCAGAGAGCTGCTTCTAATAGCCTTGTATTCTAACATAAACCTATTGCGTGCTGAGAAATGCACCACAAACAGAACAATGACAAAACAAATGCGTTTGAACTGCACCATGTGCTACAAATTTTGAAAACTCTCTTTTGTATGCCTAAATCTTATATTTTTTAAATCCCAATATGGTAAGACCAATTCAACTGGCCCAATACATGTTGGAATGCAATATTTGCCATTTATTGTTCCTGAAATTGCACATCCTACTTGGTCTACTGGCCAAATGTGCATTTAAATGTAGCTTTAACCTTTCATTCTGCTAAAAGTCCTTGATGGAGAACCCTTAAACCCCACTTAAGGATATTAAATTGAGCCACTGTTATTGACCAAGTATGCTTCAAAATGCACCAATGGCTGTATATTGTCCAGAAAAATGCTCTCCATATTATTCAGCATACAACAACATACAAGAAAGCCCTTAAAAGACATTTTGACCCAGGTTCTGAATATGGGCCCTTGCCCCATTGTTCAAAGTGTTAGCCCTCCCCAAAATTTGAGTCTAGTTGCGCCCCTGATTCCATAATAACATCAGGAATGTCCACAGAAACAGAGACTGGCAGGTAAGAGATACCCAGGCACCCAGAAGCAGCATTGTAAGGCTGGTAAGACTGGATGTATCAGTGCTGGAGAAAACTTTACAGAATTCTGAAGAAGCTGCCCACTGATCGCGTGGGCTCGGCTGGCATTCAGACAGCCAGAGAGAGAATAAACAAGAGCCCCCAGCATGGGCTAGACTGATTGACACATGCTGCAGATAGCCGCGCAAAGGGCCAGATAGATGCTATATATGTGTTTGCCTAGATGGACGCTGGAGGATAGTCCATGGGTACAGTCCTCAAGAAGAGACCGCGAATGGTGAGAAGATACCCCAGACTCTAGATAAGAACTGTGGGGCTGTGAGCTGACCAACTCCAGCAAACCTTTTACTCTGAGGTAACTGCAGATCCAGGACTTGTCAAGGCCGACCTTTTAGGAGGAAAATAACTCAACGTGTGCCATGAAAGGTACATGCATGCATCCTCGGTGCAGGTGCCCACTGCCCTCGGTTCATTCATAAAACAAAGTGCTATCCGTAGTTTGTGTGTTTTACAGCTCTTAGCTGTCTTTGTCCAGTGCCTTGAAAATTGTATGATTATCCGAGTTAGCAAATAATCCCCTGACCGTAGACACAGAGTGAAGCTACTAATGCAAAGTGCAGCCCTGCAAGTCTGGGCTATGTTGAAAAATCACCATTTGTTTTCGAGAGTGAAAACCATCATGCTCTTAACATGTAAGATTAATACAAATGCTGCACTTTTGCTTCCGGATACACTCTTTCAACATATCTTAAGTAAAAGGTATACGTTCCCCTCTAGCTTCACCACTTCACCACTGCAACAGGTTTGCCAGCGGAAACTAAAACAACTGCCGAGGATCATATAATATGTCTGTGCACCAAGACTCAGAGATACCTGGGAATTCGAGTGTTATACATTTGTAGGGAAGTTTCTCCTGCGAGCACCACTTTAAATTAGAGAGAGAATGGCGCTGGCAAACACGATTTTACAATTGTGAGCCATGCCTCTAGGTTCCCCTCGAGTCACTGTGTGCAAATGCTGTAAGGTCCAATGTCCCCAATTGACTGGGCAGCTGTCTACCTCTCCCTTGTTTCTCTTTTGTTCCAGAGGTTCCCCTTAAGATTCCCTCTTTGGGTGAGTTTGAGTTGCCACTAAGCCCATAGGACACTGCAAATCTACTGCTCCCTAAGGACACCTTTGGTGCTCTATACAGTAATAGAGACCATGACCTGGTATCCCCACTCCATAGGTTTCAGGAAATAACCCCTTCGGATTCAGGGTCCTGGATGGTGGCAGCCTTTGGATAGATTTGGAGTGAATAGCGGCACCCAGAGGTAATGCCTAGTGACTTCTCCATAAGAATTATGACCAGTTACCTATGGAAAATGAATGTTCACAAACATTATCTAGATTGCTTTACAATGTTGACTGGAAACATTAGAACAAATGCGGCTTGAAGACTGATTGTGATCACCTTCTAGAAAGCCGTCAGCAGGGCTACACTTAGAGGATTTTGAACATCTGTTCATATAACCAGTTGTTCCAAGCGGAGGAAAGATCGCTGTCCCCAGTTCACGAGGACAGCAGATCCAAGATCTGCTTCCCACAAGGGCTGACCCTAGTCAATGTACCTATCTGAGCTTTGTATGCCTACCTGGGAGCAGGCCAAAACCTGCTGCACCCAACAAGCTCTCCGATGAGAGAAAATCTAACCCAAACTAACCGGTTAGATTTCGAAGTCCTGAAGATGCTCTGGCAGCGGAAAGCCCCCATCTGTCTAGTACTGTGGATATCAGCTGGAGCCCCATTATATCACGTGAAGGATCTTCGTAGACAAATATCTGTCTGATCCCTGCAGCAGTTCTGTCTGATTCTTCAAGAACGAAATGAGAAGTGCCATCCAGTTCAAGCTAGACAACATGCAGCCTTTCAAGGGGGCCTAACCCAGCTCTGTGTGTTTATCATGCACTGGAATGATCAGAGCTCACTGTCCACATAAACCTGGGTTTGTTTGTTGGGTTGTTTTCTTGCGCCATAGTGCCACACCCAGTAGCTTTGCCCTGGTTTGGGTGGGACACTGGAGCACTAGTGCCTGAAAGGCGTCTCGTGGCTGATGGTCTTCTCTTCGAACTCCTACAGATGATGCACGCTTGTACTCTTGCCTGCAGTCAAAAGAGGATTCACTCAAGACTTCGCTGAGTTTGTGATCTAGCAATGGGTTTGTCTGATGTGACAGCAACAGGCTAACATTAAAATCCAGTTGAACAACTAGAATGATGCTGAGCAAATGTCATGGGCTTCAGTTTTCATTTCTTCTAAAGTTTGAAACAGTTGGATTGAGTGTGATGAGCTATGGTAACACCCGTATTGACATTGCCTATTAGATTTCCAATCAACTTGAAGGATTTCAACTTCTTAACAATTTGTAGGCAGCAAGCATTGTCTGCTGCAACTTAAAGGTTGGCCTGGAAGAGTCAAAAGAGTATCTAGACAGTTGTAACTAAAGTCGTATTGTCATGATCCTCAGACCGTCTGATTCTACAAGAGTGTTTTGTATGTGCTGAGACCATTGCAATGCTGTGGTTCTGCCCTCTATTTCCTATACATCACAAAGTATCATCCGTCTGCCTCGCCAAGTGACTCAAGTGTAGGTCCATTTTGCTTCTTCAGATTGGTGAACTTAAGGTAACCTGCAAGGGCCTGCAGAGAGAGTTTCACCTCTTCAGATCAGCACAATTTCATGGAGCCAAATCTAGTCCACTGGCTGTGTTCCATATTGTGTCCCCAGGTGACCTGAACTCTAATTGCAGCATCCCACTTGATCAAGTATTTGATCCTGGGCATTTTGCATTGTCTCTACCTGTGCCTCAGTTCCTAAATTTCATAAGCAGGTAGGCAATTAGGTACCATTTTCAGGTCGCAAAACAACTGCTGTGCAAATGCAGCAACTGGTTTGCAGCTTGAGATTATTTTTCAGTGTGATGGGTCCACCACAGCATAAAAATGACTACTCAGGGAAATCCACAGATTCCTGCTTCATTATTGATAATTAGGAAGTGTTATGTTTGCGAATCATACCAAGGGGCCTGGTATGAAAGGATGGAGGCCTGCGAGGAACAGAGGACCTATATCCCTTCATTCACATTTGCAAAATGCCTGCTTGTTTTTATTGCAGCCTCTGTCCCTTAAAGGGACGGGTATTGCAATAAAACAATGGGCATTATGGAGAGGAAATTGGGGGAGAGTGCAGCGGCCCTCTACAACATAGACACAGAAAGAGAATGACTGAGGTAGAGTGCCTCATAACGAGCGAGTGCTGCACCGAAAGAGGCTGCTGAACACCACAAGTAATGAAGTTCCAGACAGAAGTGTAACCAAGTACGTCCCAGCATTGCAAACTCCCTAAACAACAAATGACTCCAGTGAAGGAAAAAATGCAGGAAGTGATGCAGGAAGAGACAGCTAGACCCGATTACTTAGCTAAAGCAAGAATAGATTCAGAAGAGTGCCAAATACAAACAGTGCGCAGACTCTACAGACCAGGAGCCATATTATACATGTGGGTCAATTTCTTGGATTGCGCTGGGTGTACCTTTCAAACTGTGCCCCACGCAATCCAGGAAAATGCGCTGCATTATGGTGAATGGGCAGCCTGGAACTTGTGCTGGCCTGGAGGCAGAGCATTCATGTGAAAAACGGAGCAACTGCTTTAAAGCCACTACGTGTTATCACAGTGCAGGCAGCAACCCGCCTGCACTTTTAAGGGGGATTTGAGATCCCCTTGAAGGCAGGTGCAGTCACTGACTGCACCTGCCTGCAAAGGGATGTTTGGGGGGTCCATGGGACCCCCTTTTCTCCTCCAGAGGGCTGCAATCAGCGGGCGCATGGACAGTGCACCACCTTTTTGTTGAAGCACTGTCAGTGTGCCTCCTGAGAGCTTCTTTGCCTCTGCGCCTGCATCAGTAATATGGCACGGAGGGAAAGGGATTACATCCTTTGCATGGGGCACGCCCCCATGCAAATGAGGGAACACCCTCTGAAGATAGCTCTGGCACTTTATGTGCGCCACAGCTATCAGTATTACAGAAGGGGCCACACAAGTGTCTGCGGCCCCTTCTGTAATACCAAAGTGCGCCGGGGCACGCAAAGTGGGCGCAAAGGTCTGTTGCACCCCGGGTCTCTTTCATAATATGGCCTCAGGGGCTGTATTGTACATGCGGTGCATTTTCCTTCATTGCCTTGGCCGAACCTTTTAAAAGGTGCACCCGGAGCAATGAAGGAAAATGTGTCCTATTATGATAAATGTGCTGCCCCCAGGGCAACCGTGAACTCGTACTGCCCTGAGGGCAGCGCATTCATGTGAAAAACGGAGCGTCTGCTTTGAAGACGCTCCATGTTTTCATAGTGAACTTAGACGGGGGAATAGAGATCCCCTTGCAGGTGGGTGCAGTCAGTGACTTCACCTGCCTGCAAAAGTATCTCTGGGGGGGATCAATGGGACCCTCTGTCTTCCCTCCAGAAGGCTGCCATCAGGGGGAGCACTGATAGACCTTTTAGGTGGCGCACTGTCATTGCGCCTCCTGAGAGCTTCTTTGCCTCTGCGTCCCAGTCTGTAATACGGCATGGGCATAGAGGCAAAGGGATTCCCTCATTTGCATGGGGCACATAAATGAGGGTCCGCACTCTTAAGATAGCACTGGTGCTTTATGAGCACCAGCGCTATCAGTATTACAGAAGGGGCTGCACAAGCATCTTCGGCCCCTTTGGTAATACCAAAGTGACCCGGGCGCAGAATGCAGGAGCAAATGCCTGTGGCGCCCCGGGCACTTGTAAAATTTAACCCCAGATGTGTTACCTAAAGAAATACAATGGGGAAGGAGACAACAAGGAGGCTCCTGCAAAGCACATTATGTAACACGCAGACGACAGATTTTTATTTGATGTAAATGGGCAATTGGGTTACTTCTTTTAACACAGAGATCCTTTTGCTACTTGCAGTTCATAAATTGTAATCCTTCTAATATAGCACAGTGATCTAAGGACATCTTGCTCCTACACTTTGTAACCCTCACTGTCTTATGTAACACTAGCTATACATTGATTTACACACATCAGATTTATTGTCAATGTAATGTGTACATGTGACATGGGTTCACTATGTGAATGGGGGGCGAGGCTCTGACACCCTGCAATGGGATTAGCAGCACTATTGCGCTATACAAGAAAGAAAGCAAAATAGTGGTATTTAAATTGTTATTTTTGTAAATACTGAGACAGCCCAACACATCTGACATTCCCACAGGGCATGCAAATCTCGTATCTACACAGACTGAACAAAGTCAAAAGCAGGCTTCTCAAGTATCGGTGAAGTAATAAGTGGTGTGAATTTGTTTCCCCTCCATTGCATTCAAGAGTGAGGCTCCTGGTAACTCCCAACCAGGATACCCCCCACAAAAGGAGGCCTGATTGCCCCTTTAACTTCGGCCTTTGTTATGGGCCCAGCTGGAAACGGATAAGCCCTTTCCTTGCCTGTATGTTGCTGCTCAGACCAAAATCAGACAATGTGCAGGTGCTGCTAAATGTTCCCCGGTGTCTGAAAATTACACAGGGACAAGTTTACCACAATTCCGTTGGGCCCAACCCCTTGGGAGGGTAGACGGCATCCATCCTGTGAAAAGAGTGGCTAGACCCTGCCTACCCGTGTGTACCCTCAACTTGTGCCCTGCTGTAGACTAACTCCAGCAAGGCCCTGGTGTACTGATGTACTCTTTGGTTGGTAGTGGGGCCCTGTATGTAGAACTTCCTCAAATGATTCAAGGCCCGCTAAGGCCAACTTAGGATGTTTTCCCTTTTCCAGGAGGCTGAAAGGGTTGGGGGGGGGGGGGTTGCTATTGTTACTGGGGGTCGGTTTTGCAGCAGTGCAGCAGTTTTAAAAGTACTGCAGAGTTCCTTGTATATCAAACAGTTTTCAGGCAACAATAAAAGTGCCAAGATAACTCTGGTGATTAACGTACCTGCAGATCGGAGTTTTGTCTAGTGGTAGCTTGGACTAATCTAAGGTAGTGCAGAGGGTTAATATGCTTGCTGCGCAGAGTGTACTATGCAGATCTCAAAACAGTATTTTATGTGTATAGCTCAGTGGGTTACTGCTTTTGTCACAGAGATCCTTTTGTTACTGTGCAGTTCATAAATTACAGTTGTAAAGTAGGTTGGAAAGTTATGTTTTTTCCCAGCCTTTCATTATCCTAATTTTGCAAACAAGTGTTTGGGTAGAAATTAATTTTTATAGTGAAGTCAAACCTAACCACTGTGTTACCTTTTAAATTCTGAGTTTGTGCTTTCCCAACCAAGCACTCTTTAAAAAAAAGCCCCACCAGTATGGATGACATGTGAATCCTATAACTTGTAGGCCCCTTTGTCTTATGTAACATTTTCTATACACTGATTTACACACATTTGATTCATTGTCTCTGTATGTGTGTATGAATGGAAATACTCTGACGTCCTACATTGGTATGAGAGGCGGTACACAACAAATTAAATACATGCTAGAGAGGGGCTATGGAGAGATGAGAGGCACTGTTGGAGGGTGCTAGGGAATAATTGAAGAGCCCCAATACAGATTGTGCTATCCTCGTGCGCTGTGAGGTCATCATTTACTATGCTTTAAAAACAAGTACAATTGAATATATAATGAAAGCTGTGTTGTAGAATGCATCATTTTTGCCATTTTCTCCCGCATTTTCTGGGAGAACCACCCCCAAGCCCTCCTGTAAGTGGTCTGGCTCGCTCGCTATGCCCGTATGGGTGCGGGTGGGCGGGGGGCTGGCATGACAACATTTACCAGGACAGCTTTGGGTTCCCAGTCGTTCCTGCGCCCTCCGCAGACAAGAGAGAGGGGGCGGCACAATCACTCGCGCTTCAAACCCCCTGGGGTCAAGGACGTGTGTGCATTCAAATGAGAGGAGAGATAAATGCATTGCTTACGCCAATCCTAGCACGTGCACGCTTCCGCCCTCGCCCGCAAATTGGTAATTAATAAAGCTTCAACAAATCCGATTCCAAGCTAACCTCATTAACTTCCGGGTATTTCCGCTCTGAAGTGCTCAGCCTGGGTGCATCGGGCCTGCCTGCAGAGACCTTCGCCGCAGCACTCCACAGCTCTAGGACTAAGTAGTACAGAATTTAAAAGGCCTCGTGGTCGTGGTGGTACATTTCGGCCCCCCAAAAGCAGGGGACGGTGACCCGGTTTGGTACCGAACGGTGTAGGAAGCGAAGTCTAGTTGCACTGCTACGGCACATTTATTGTATGGTAAAGGGTTTTCCTCAGACTCCTCTCCTGATAAAAATGATCTCCTCCTGATAAAAGTGCGTCGGAAATCATAATAAATGACGAATCGCTCGTCCAAAGAGTAGAGCCGCAACTTACAAGAGACTTTACAAATGCACACAGAATCTGTCATATCAGGTGCAGGTGTGATTGTTTGGATTGGTGTGGCCCTCTAGAATGCCTGCTATGACGTCAAAGATGCCCATTCTGAATGAACAGGCACGTTTGGGATTGGGGGAACATGTTAAAGCTACCAGAAGAGGCACTACTCGCCAACTGCATGATACAGTCCAGTTTGGAACCACTGGCCTGTGCTAACAAAGAACATCCATGAGTGAACAAGGGGTGAGAAACGTGTCAAATACTCCAGTGACAAGGACACAGAAAGCAAACGAAATTGGAAGGTAAGACCTGGGCAAGGGAGGTTCAATGAAAAAGTCCCTGCCTGGCGTTTAGTTGCACTCAGCTCCCCTACATCATGGCCTCATCTGATTCCCCAAGAATGCAATAAGTTGAGCCACAGTGACCCATCCTCATCGCACACAGGACATATCGAGAAGCCTGCTGTAGCCTCTAACACAAAGAGGAGACATGCATGGAATCCACAGCCATTCAACCGGACAAAAATTAGAAATATTGAAGTAAAATGTGTAATAAAACGGTTTATGAGTACGAAATAGCAAAGTAATGACGTATCTATCCCTATGACATCATTGCACAAGAAATGCAGGAGCAGCTGGACCATAGTTTGAAGGGCCACCTTGCCCACATTTTATCCAAACAAGCATGTGAGTGACAGGGGAAGACAATACAATATGTGTAGACCAACTCTGCAGTACCGTGCTCTGCATGCTCCCTGACCTTTTCTGGTCATGTATGAATAAAAATGTCATTCGATACAAACTGTGCTCTTCTCAAGGAGAAACACAACTTCATAATATTCACGTCATAAAGAAATGATTTTTATCCATCATACATGAAAATATATTCATCACATGAACACATGGCAAGAGCTATTGCCTTAATCAGTGCTTGTTTCTAATTCTCATCAACACAGGCATTGACGTTTCAAAGGAGGTAAAACCAAGGGGTCTATGGCAAGATCACTCTATGATCGACTGTGATCAGCACAAGCAGACTCATGCCTGGAGGATAAACAACAAAGCAAACACTCAGGAGTCGGCAGTGCGTTTTTGTGACCACGACTCCCGCCAATCTTTTGTGTCCCACATAAAACAAAACAACCAGTATGCCAACACAATCAACAACAAACCAAGATCTAGTACCAGGCACCCACGTTTCTTCTCTCTACTGGAGCCTTGGAGGGCAATGAAATGAATTTCTTTGTCAATTCGAATATCACTTTGTTCTCTAGGGGCAGCAGTCTGGCAGGTGTTGTCTAAAGTTAATATATTCATAAAGGTCAAGTCAAACATGTAGTAAAATAAAATATTTCACAGTTCCTATGACACATGTCACAGTTGGTCAAATGACTTCAGACCTGTAGGCCCCATATGTCTATTTGTAAACACATCCAATCAAGCTCCTATGCCTGAATCTCCCTAGTCACACCAACTCTATTGGGCGCCCAGAGGAGATTTTTTGCATCTAAGTCTACCCTTCCATTCAGCTACTGATGTGGTGGGGTCCCAAGTTGACACCATCACAGCCAAACGAGTGGGTAGCCCAACATGCATCTACCACCTATACAGTATATAAAGGTAGCCAAAGTCTCCAATTACATGCCTATCTATCTTCAATGAGGGCTCCTCCCGCAGGGCAAAGGCCAAATCAATAACAGTAGAACATTGGGAGGCCCAAAATACTTGTAAATATTAGGAAGTCTGCTGCCTCCTTAATAGGTGCTCCTGTATAGCGTTTTATTAAAAGACACACACGGAGCTGGTGCAATTGTGTGACTTTATGTAATCCATGGAGGAGAACAGTGCCAATACTGACCGCCATGGCTTTCCTGGATACTCCTGACTATTATGGAACCTAACATTCCACTGAAATACAATACAACAGTCTGGACGTGAGGACTGCCACAAGACATGAGACAAGATGGACATAGACAACAGATAACACCTAATCTGCAAACCTTCACAACATAACACGTTTCCACAGTAGAGACCTCAAGACTTAGTTTGACTCCTGAAAGAAGTCTTTGGAAACCCAGAACACGGTACTCAGTAGCCTGTGTAAGAACCTTGGAAGCTTAATCATTTTGAATAATGTCATCTTACGAAGAACAGACCGGGGAGCCTCCTCTAGCGGTGTACAAATTCCTTAAAGCGCACAAGTAGGTCTCCTAAATTACAGTCATAAAACCTATCTCTATCCTTTGTCATTATTATTCCCAGATATCTAAATCTCTGCTTCACAGCCTGAAAGGTTAATGTAACCCTTAACACAGCAACCATTCAGACATTTCAATTACGTCATGGTATGGAGGAGTTTTTGGACCTGACGTTTTAGCCTTTGGCTTAGAACCGTCCATCATAGTGCTGCTACATGTCTCTCTCCATCATAATGTCTGCTTCAGTTATAGGCCAAAGACCGTGCCTATAACCACATTCACGTTCCGTCTGGAGCAAAGTGTGCTCTCTGATGAAGATGGGTGAGTGAGTTCACACATCTACACAACCCCAGAAAGGCCCAAAGTGTAAGGCCTCCACATTTCTGGTCCTGACAAAGGCCATAGACCCAAACGGGCTGTTCCAGGCCGAAACATGTCGACCCGACCACTAGATGTAGTAGATCAGTGACTCATCCACTTTACAACAACTTTGTTTTTAGTCTTATCCCTATCATATTGTTTTCTCTTAATAAAGATTCACCTACATGATAGGAGGTAATTTTAATCCACTTACCACTGACTCCCTCCTGGTGGAGGTTATGATGTCACTTAGAGAACGGGACACTCAGGCGACAGACCCTATGATGACACTATCCACCAAACCACACTAAGGTGTGCAGAGATTATATACATCACAAATTGTGAACGTGTGGTTGAGGGTCTCTGAGACAATATTCCTGAGACTCTGATATTGATTCTTTGTGATTCATTCTCCCCTCTTTTTGACTGATGATAAGTATTGCTTGAAAACTGAACGAATCTTTGTTTCTCCTTCCCTCAGTTTGTTTGATTTGAAACCAGTCATTCAGACAGAACACAACCAATGTGTCCAGTTAATCCAGAAACCAGAATATTTCACACACACCCAAAAGATGTGGTGTAATCTGCTTATTTTATTCTTGGCATCTGCCACATAAAGAAAAAAAACACAGCACAGAGGGATTTTCTGTCATTTTAAACACTGCATCAATGGAAGCTACTAATCAGATGGTCCCTCCTGACCCAGCAGGCCAAAGGGTCAGCAATGTGGCAAATAAGACAGGGAAGAACAGGCATCCCTGCTTAGCACTGCTTCTAAGTTGTAAAGGCTAGTATGGAGAGAAGTACGACAACAGATGCTGACACAATTTAAAACATATGCCAGGCAACTGCGTGTGTGCCCAACATTTAGTCTTCTTGATATGTTTGGCAGAAATCTGGACTGATCCAAATGTACATGTCCCTCAACAATCTTAAGGAGATGGTTGAGCAGGTCTCAACGTTTATCAAGGAGATGGCGTGGCGAGATGCACTGTCCTCTTCGGTTTAATTTCTTTCTTGTATATGAACATAAAGTGTAGCTAACTGTAAATCTTAGATTTAGCACAAGCGACCCTCTTCTCACGCTATATGCACCATATCCACCATTTGTTTCACCATTAAGAGTTGAATCTTGTTTTAGCTGTGAATTACAGATGTGCCAGGGCATAGGTCTTTGAGAAAACAGAAGCAGACTCAAGACTAGGCCTGGCTTTCCCAACAAGCACTGAACACATTATGCAATAAGTAGAGATATAATAAATACCTTCTTAAATGGACACTTTGTTGACAGATGCCAGTGGAAAGTACACATGGAAATCAGGTTGCATGATTCATCAAGTAGGGTGACCCCCGTTAGTCAGCCAGAGGATGCTGCAGGCAATGTGTGTGGGTTTAATCTGGTGTGAGTTGCAGCACTTGTGGTTGTACAATAGCATCAGAAGAGGCCAGCTTGAGTATGAGTGTTTTAAGAGAATTTTCGAGGAGTCTTGTCAAAAGGTCTAAGGTACGCTGCAAGGATTCGGCTTGGACTCCTGTGTGTGTGGAGAGGAAGGGGGAGAGATGATGGCAAATATGGTGGACCAGTGTTGGGATACTGTGTGGACCGGTCCAGGATGCGCTCCATTTCATGTCCAGTAGGTGAATCCTGACTCTCACCTAAGAAACATCCTTGTATAATGCGTTGGTACAAAACACCCTAGACTATATCAACTAGGAATTTTAAGCATAGCTGTACATCTGAGGGACTCACGTAGGCACAAGATGGCGAGTCCCTCGCATTGGCTCACACTGGGCCCATTACTGCCTCATTGCTTTGCTGCATGCACTCACGGATTCAGCTAGGTGAGATGAGACACCCCTCAACCACCGTTGAATTGCTTGAAAGGGCGGAGGTGATCCAGTCCCAGGAAAGGAAACAGAAAGACAGAGAGAGCTGCTACCAGGGTACGTTGGAGCTAAACGTAGAGGATTAAATACAAGAGTATTGAGAATCGAATCAAGTTTAAAGCTCTGAACTATATGTTCAGAATTAAACATGGCACGGCTCCAATGTATGTGCAAAATTTGGTCCATCCTTCCTAACTTCTCGCACCCTTCGATCTACCACTCACGTTAAATTTCAGGTGCCTAGGATTCGACTTGCCCGTCAGGGCGCCCGTTCGTTTACATATTTGGGCCCTGTTCTGTGGAACTCTCTCCCGCTCTCTCTTCGTACTCAGACAAATATCACATTTTTTCACAAATCCCTAAAAACCTGGCTTTTAAATTAGTACACACAAATCTAATACTCTGCTGTTGCCTCCGTTGGGCGCCGGTAAACCCTTGTTGGGTAGCTGTTGCGCCAAGATATAAATTTAAATAACATAACATGGTTCCCCAAAATTCTGTGGTTTGTTTTAAGTGCCTTACTTGAGAACAAGTAAGTGCAGGGACCCAAAGTGTTTTTCAGAGCGTGCTATCAATGCTGTTAAACACAGTGGTTGCCACATATCATGGCTGCTTAGTCTTGATTATACCTCATGCCTCCTTCTTTCACTACCATACACTTCCCATCGCTTTACCTTTATTTTTCTTGCTGGTTCTTTTTCCAACCCTCTTTCTCTCTTTGTCACTGTTTTAATGTTTGTCTCACCCTCTTACTTCTGCCTTTTCTACATTTAACTCTTTGCTCTAGGTCAATGTCTGATGCTGAAAAATAAGTGTGAGTGCCAGTACCTATAATCACCTCCACAAATTAAGCAGTGCTCGTTTCTTGTCAACCCACTATCTGGATAATTGTGGTGTCCCCTTAAATCAATGCTTGGATTGACTATTATGCTATAGCTAGTAAGACACGTCCAGAAATCCCCCTCAGCATCAGGGATTAGCATTCTAAAGATCAGAAAATGGCTCTCAGGTTGAAGTGATTCAGTCCTCGTCTTATATAATATATAATATTTCTGAGCCTAATGAACCAGGTGAGGCACTGGTGTATAGATATGAAGTGTAAGATGTTTTGAGAAGCCCCCTAACACATATCCATATGCTGGGCAAGGAGAGTGCATTCTACCTAGAGGATGCACAAGAAACTTTAATACACCCTTTTAGCCTATCCCATAAAACACCAAGAACATTCACCCACAGCTCACTTGAAACTGCACACTGACCTATAACATATACAAGCCCAGTCTCACTAATTTTGGTGCAGCACCAAGAACGGAATTAGACTTGTGGTTGTAATGGATAACACACTTTAGTTTCAGTGACATGCAAAACCTAGGGCAGATCAGTGTGCACAGGAATTTGAAAGTAGTGACACATTCAAAATTGCCCTGAAGCAGATAAACAGCAGGCATAGAAGTAATTCGGCTATCAGAGTGGTCCGGATACAGGGACTCAGTGAGGCTCGCTGAACAAAAATACCTTAATCCTGGCTGCATCGACGTTGAAGATGCAGGGTGCAGACGAAACAATGCGTTGGTGTCGATCCACGCAGTGGCTGCAATGCACCGGTCCAGATCTGCGTAGCATCGGCGATACGTCAGCTCCGGTGAGTGAAGAGCTATGAAGGGGAGGTTCGCCATTGTAATCGAGGATGCCATCGATGGAGATGAAAAGACCTTGCGCCGGGAAGAGAGTTGTGCAAAGGTGGTTCCAAAGTCGATGCATTGAGGTCGATCGGCGTTGGTTCAGGTCCACGCAACAGGAGCGATGCGTAAGTTCAAATGTGGGTTTTGCTGGAGCAAGCCCCTTAGGCTCACTTCCAAGGTTTCAGGACTGAGGTGGCACCAATTGGCAGGGCAGATTCACATATGGCAGAGTCCAGGTGCAGAAAGTGGTTGGAGTCGTTTATGTCCCTGAGACTTCAGATCAGGAGGCCAGCTAGCTAGAACTTGGAGTCACTCTCATCCAGGCAGGTGAACAGCAGGCAGCAGCACAGCAAAGCAAGGCAGGGGTCGAACAAAGCATCAGTCCAGCTGCGTGGCAGTCCTTCAGCAACACAGCAGTCCTTCTTCCTGGCAGAGTCCTCACAGGTCCAGAAGTGTACTGAAGTGGTGATGTCTGAGGTCCAGTACTTATATCCAGTTGTGCCTTTGAAGTGGGGAAGACTTCAAGGACATGTCTTTGAAGTGCACAGGGGGCCTACCCTTCCTATCCTAGCTCCAGACTCACTACAGGGGGGGCAGAACACAGCCTATTCAGGTGTGAGTGAGGCTGGGTCCAGCTCCTCCCTCCCATCCTGCTAAGATGGCCCATCGAGTTACACCTAAACTCTCATTGTGTGTGACTTTCTAGGGGTAATACACAAAGTCCAGTGGTCACCCTCCCCAGACGTATATCAGATGCAGGCAGCAGGCACCAAATGGCTAAAGTAAGAAAATGCCAACTTTGTAATTTACAGTTGTAACACTTGTGAGCTAAAGATTTGGTGGGGAGTGGAGTCAGGGTATTCTGTGGGATTGGAAGGTGCATTATGGGAGTTAGAGTCTCTTGTCAGTATCTCGATGGAATTCAGTGCAGCTGTTGGGGAAAGTAGTCACGTGGTGGAAGTTTAGAAACACGCATCACAATTATTTAAAAGCACGAGAGTGAGTACAGCTGAAATCATGGATCAACTGCCAGGAAGAGAGAGGAAGTAGTATGTTAATGGAGAGCAGCACGTGAAGGTTAGATGGCTGGAGATGGCGTTTTTAAAAATGTAAATAACAAGGGACATGGAGAAGGAGGGGGAATGAGTGTGAAAGGGAGGGGGGTGTAGAGTATCGGAGGATTAAAAGTGGGGTGACGAGTCTTTGGCGGAACGGGTGTCATTACGGGCTTTTCTTTTCTTTTTTGTAACAGCAGCATGTGTGGGTAGAGCAGGGTGTGGTGCAGGGAGTAGAATTTAGTATTACTTGAATTACTTTGGGTCAGGACTGGGGGCACGAAGGTGCTTATGAGTTATTAGAAGTTACTATTTTGTTTTAAACGTTAGGCATTGATTATAATGAATTGGTTAGCTAAGCTGTTTATTTTATTTGTTTTAGAAACTTTTGACGAAGAGCCTTGGGGGCTCGAAATGCATTGGGTACTTACACATCGTGCCTACTTCAAATTGAGATTGATCTGTACGTACCGTTGTAAAAAGCCTGGAGTGGCATGCAGCTGGTATTAGTGGAGTTTAATAAAGATTACAGATTCAATCACACTGTCTCTGTCGTGATGAAGAGTATAAAGCAATTTGACGCAATAAGCAAAGGTAGAAGTACATTGGCCAGAAGAATTTATAGTGGAGTACTTGGATGAATCGGACATAATGGCGGGATCAGTTCACATTTTTCGGCAGTGCGACAGTATGGAGCGCGAGAGGAGTGCCCTTTTTTAATACTATTGTATTGACTGTGGTTTGGGGCGATCCACAGACACTGTTCGAACGCACCTACAAATTAGCTTTTTACTAATGGTGTCCTAGCAAGGGAAGGAGTGCATTCTAATTTATGTTGTCCTGCTTAGCAAATTATCGCCTCGGTGAGCTTTGCACCCCATTGACGCAGTGGATGTTTTTGAAATTGGAGACAAGAATATAAAAATGAGTTTGTCACAACAGACAGAGAAAAAATGAAGTGCAACCAATTGAATCACCATTGGACATTTATAATGAACAGTCATAGCTGATTTACGTGGAAGTCACATTGGGAGTTTGTCATTACTACTTTTTATTTATGGTTCAGTACACACGCAGTGTATTTAAACACATAATGAATAAGGTATATGTAATTTTGAGGGAATGTATTGTTGCTTTATTATAATTTCATCTTTTACTTAATGTCGACCATACATACATTGTAGTTATATTAGACATAGCAGTGGATTTGGTTCATGTAACCTTTAGGATAGTTAGAGATGTTTAGTTTAGTAATTTACTTCAAATTTTTAGTTGTAACACTTGTGAGCTAAAGATTTGGTGGGGAGTGGAGTCTGGGTATTCTGTGGGGTTGGAAGGTGCATTATGGGAGTTAGAGTCTCTTGTCACTATCTCAATGGAATTCAGTGCAGCCATTGTGGAAAGTAGTGACGTGGTTGAAGTTAAGGAACACGCATCACGATTATTTAAAAACACGAGAGTGAGCACAGCTGAAATCATGGATCTACTGCCAGGAAGAGAGAGGAAGTAGTATATTAATGGAGAACAGCACGAGAAGGTTAGATGGCTGGAGATTGCTTTTTAGGTCTCGGGACCATCCGGTCTGCCGAAGGCAGAACCGGAAGTCGAGAGATTTAATGTTTTGGAGAAGAGGGGCTTGAACCCGCCCCTCTTCTCCCCTGTTCTCCATTGGCTGGCCTCTTCAATGCTGGCCAGCCATTGGAGAAGAGGTCCCGTCACTCCGATCAGGCCCCGTCCTTTTCGGATCGGGGGGCGTGTTTTTTGCAAGAAGTCTCATTCTCTCCTCCAGCCAATGGCTGGAGGAGAGAAAAGACAAACACACCCCCGAATCCGAAAACGACGCTGCGTTTCTCCGAGGCATTTCTGCTCTGCCTCGGAGAAAGGCGGCGGTGTTCGATGACTCTCTGGCCAGCACAGCTAGACAGGCTGGGCAGCTGGGAGCCCAGGGGGTGTGGGTAGGTGGATCCTGACCGGTGTTGTTGTGTTACATCACTTACAGCTGTACAGCGCCCCCTTGTAGCATTGCGATGTGTTATCCAGGAGCGGCTGCAGGCCTGCATGATTGAGGCGAGTACGTTGTGGGAAGAGTGCTGCGTGGTGTGGCCGAGTCGCACCGCTGCTGTTAAGCGCGCCGGTGCAGCCGAGGAGGCGTGTCACCGGTATACACCACCGCACGCCCCTTGGAGAGGCTGGAGAGCTGCATGGGGCAAGGGCTCGCTTGCGGATAGAGTGCTGTGCGGTGGCCTAAGCCTGCTAGTGTAGAAAATGAGGTGTTTAACCGTGTGGGGGGAGGGCTCCATTGTGGAAACAGTGGAGTGGTTGGCATGGTTGGTTTGGGCGCTACATGCCTGTCGCTGATGTTAAGGGTGCCGGTGCAGCAGAGGTGGTGTTAGATCTCTATGGAAGACACTGCCTTCGAGAGAGATGTATTATGGGAATAGGGCAGTATGAGGTGTGCACCGAACGTACAGCTGCTGCTGGAAGTGTTAAATGGTACAGACCGCTTGCCTCTGGTACCCTGGAGATGCGTGGGGGGACTATGGGGTGCGGCCCACGCGGGAACAGTGCGGCCTGTCCACGGGGTATTTATGTGTTTCTCCGTGGGCCTGCACTCGGTATAGAGCGGGGCGTGTATTCGGCAGTTCTCGTCCATCTCGGTCCGTGCCATGGGTGCACAGCACCGCATGAAGGGTACACACCAGAGTATACCTTTCCTATAGCGCACACAGTGAGCGGAACCGCCTCTAGGCGCCCAGGCTTCGAGCTGTGAGAAGTTTAGTGCTCCTTACACTGCTCCTTACACTGTCTGCTCTCGTGCTCCAGGCCAGCGCAGGGTCTTGGGCAGGCGGGTCCGCAGCACTGGGAGCGCGTGGAGCCATCTTACACTTCAAGAGTTCCAGAGAGCAGCGGGGGCCTCACTGCCACGCTGAAGATAGGACTGTAATCCACCGAACTCACTACCGTCCTGAAGAAGTGGTGGAAACCACCTAACTCACTGTCACCGTGAAATGGTAGAAATCATCAAACTCAATGCTGTCCTGAAGAAAGTATTAGAAGCCACCCAACTCACTGCCACTCTGAAGAGAGTACTGGAAGCCACCCAACTCACTGCCACTCTGAAGAAAGTACTGGAAAAGTACTGAGGTACCGAAGATTCTCTGTTGCAGCAAGGCACTGAGTGGCGGTATATATCCCAAATTATATATAACAGTCGGTAGACGCATGCCTCTACAGTGTTCTCTTATATTTTGAAACCAGAATTGGTCAAGTTCGTATCCTTTCAAAGTTCCCTTTTCAAACAATCATTATCAACGCCAAGTCTGGCCCTGGCACGGTAGTGCGATTTTTGTTTAGTATTAATAAAATTTGACACTTCAGACAGCAGTTTCAGCAGAGAGGACAAAGAAGGAATGGGCATGGAATCCAAATACAGAAACTGAAACTTCTCTATCAAGGGGAAACATCACTGCCAAAGTTCAGAGCTTGTGAAAAAGCGACCAGCGAAATCACTTGCTAGTTAATGATGGGGGGGGGGGCTAAGCAAAAATTTTGGGGGGGGCTGAATCTTTAAACAGTAGGCAGAGTGGCGCTGATTTCTGGGGTGGGGGGGCTGAATCTAGGCAGAGTGTAGCTGCGGGGGTTCTTAGAAGGGGTGAACCAACAGCGAGGCCTCATTAACATGCAAATGGTCTTTTTAAAGACCTGTGAAGTGCTCGGGCGCGGCTTTGTGTCTGCCCGGGAAGCGGTCTCATCCAGGGCTGCCACACACGACGGGAGGGGCTGAAGCCCTGTGAGTTCAATGGGTGTTGCGCGCCTGATCACAGGTAAATGCGGGAGAGAACGGGGTTGTTGAGCAGGGCCGGGCTGGCTTGCCCGGGCATCGGGCGTTTCCTGTAGCAAAAGTGCTTCACAGCTAACCTCCCCCATGACCCTCCAGCTGGTCCGACATAATTGCCAGGCCTACTTTGGGGTTCCAGTTCGGCCCTGTTGTTGAGTATCCTACCCAGGGCTTTAAGTGGGATAAAAAAAAAGGGTGGGGGTGGGGGGCGGTGTTGCGCGCGGTCTATACGACTTGTATTTTGCTGTCTCTTTTGTCATTGCATCCAGGCATAATGATACAACAAGTAACATGATACCTACAACAAGTTAGGACTATTGGCTTTGTCAATCATTGTTAGTTGCATAAGATAAATTAGCAGTAACTGTGGCTTGTATATAATATTGAAAAAGCATCCACTTGAAGCCCTAGTGACACCACGACAATGTTACTGCTCCTGAGTTTCAAAAAGAGACAACAATATAATCATGCAGTGGCTGAACTCGACAGATTAAGAAATATATCCCAAATTATATATAACAGTCGGTAGACGCATGCCTCTACAGTGTTCTCTTATATTTTGAAACCAGAATTGGTCAAGTTCGTATCCTTTCAAAGTTCCCTTTTCAAACAATCATTATCAACGCCAAGTCTGGGCCTGGCACGGTAGTGCGATTTTTGTTTAGTATTAATAAAATTTGACACTTCAGACAGCAGTTTCAGCAGAGAGGACAAAGAAGGAATGGGCATGGAATCCAAATACTAATCATGCATATTAGTCTGGGCCACTGGCATTTTGCGATGCTGCAGCGTTTTCCTCATAATTATGGATTTGCCAAACTTCCCAAATAATGCTCGCATAATAAATCTCGCTTTTGAGAGTGATTAAGCTATTGACATTGTAAATAACAATTCCGTTTCTTTAAATGTTTTAAAAACAAAAACATAAACAAAAATAATGTCATGAGCAATGCCAATAGCTCTAACTTTAACAATGCCGAGACCGTTGCATTGTAAATGCTTGTTAAAAATGTTAATAACGAGGGACAGGGGGCGTGGCCAAGCCGCGGACAGGAATGGCCGCATGGCGTTGAAGCTCCGACAGCCGACCAATGGCAATAGCTTTTAATCCCACATCCTGCGACACGAACCCGCTGATCTCGGCGCTGATGATCCCCAGGAGTGGAGCCGCATAGCCTCAGATGTCCCCGGGATGGCGCAGACCCTGTGGGAGTGCGTGGTGAAGACCAGTGCCCGTGCTGCGACAGTACAGAAAATGGCAGCCTTCGAGATCGCCGGGCTAGGACACGGCTGCTGAGGACCTCGGCATGGCAGCTTGAGCAGATCGGGACTCTGCATGGTCGATGAGTGCCCCGGGTGCCGGTCGGGTGTGTCTTTGCCCCCCCCCCCCCTTGGGCGTACCGACAGTCAGCTGGGCGCCGACGCGGTTATGGGTACTGCCTGATTTAACTGTCGATTCAAGGCCATGCTGCCGCCCGATCACTGTGGCCCACACACGCGCTTGGGAAGGCGGCAGCAGCGAAGGTAAGGCGGCTTGAACATCTAAGTTTGGAAGGAGACTGAGACCACCTGTTGCCCCCGGTGCCCGGTACGCCTCCCGAGCAGCCCCCTGCAAGCAGCGGCCCGGCTGTCTGTATTCCCCACTGCAAGGACAGCACATTATGTTTAAGCTGATATCCATTCCCCAGACCCTTGCCAGCTGAGCTTCATGGCCTCGAGTGGCTGCCCACGTGGTGAGATTTTATTGCAATGAGCAGCCCCTGGTCCCAGGACCACAGCACCATTGAGTTATCCAATCCTGGTCTCCCTCACACTTCACGCCAGTGTTAAATCTGACGCGCTAGTTATCGCTCTCCAATCCCTTCTTTGCCATTGGCGCACTGACATATTACAGTTACATATTGAGGGCCAGGCGCGGCGACTGGTTGGCTTGGTGTGCTGCGGGTGCTGCTTTGACGACTAGAGTGATTCGTGGACCAGGAGTGGTTGCGGCTACTGGGTGGCGTGCTCCTGGTCGGGCCTTGGGTGGCGTTCCCTGCAGTATCCCTCTAGCGTCCTCGGCCTGCCGCATGAACCCCAAACATTGGCCGAAGAACTGGCGGAGCAAAACGCGGAAGAAGGTCCAGACATGGCAGAGCGTGGCCCGAGCCCGGATCGTGGAGCGGCCTCTGTGGCCCCTCCAGCGGAATGGCTCCAGGAGATGAGAGCTGGTTTTCAGGCACTGGATGGTCATTTCGACTCCCTCGCTAAAACTCTCGAATCCATGGGTACCAAGATTCAGGCACATGATAGGCGTCTAGACGTGGTGGAGGCGCGGATATCCGATATAGTGGATGGGACTGCGCAATCAACCAAGAGACTGGACAGAATGGAATGCATCTTGATTTGATTTTGATTTGATTTGATTAAGGATTTCTAGAGCGCGTAGCTACCCTTGGGTGTCCCAGCGCTAACGTAACAGCTTGACAGTACTCCTAGAGATGGATTATTGGGGGAACAACCAGGTTTTCAGCAGTCTGCGGAATGATAGTAGATTGTTTTCTTTGCGTATGTTGAGGGGGAGGCTGTTCCATAGCTTAGGAGCGTTGTAAGAAAAGCGGCGGCCACCAGTGCGAGCTTTCCTTATTCTGGGGACGCTCGCCAGGAACAGAGTGACTGACCTGAGCTGTCGGGTAGATTTATGAGGTTTGATGAGCGATCTCAATATTGGTGGGCCTTTGCCTTGTAGGATTTTATGGGAGATGCACAAGGCTTTGAAGGAGATGCGTTCTTGGATGGGAAGCCAGTGAAGCGCCTTAAGGGAGGGTTTGGCTGAGCATCTAGATTTCGTTCCCGTCAGTAATCTTGCTGCAGCGTTCTGGGTGTGCTGAAGTTTTTTTATGACAGCCACAGGTGCGCCCAGGTATAGGGCGTTTCCGTAATCTAATCTTGATATGATGAGGCCCTGGATCAAAATTTTCCTAGACTGGGGGGGGATAAGCGGAAGGATCTTACGAGCTGCTCGCATGAGTCCAAAGCAGGTGCCGGCTGTATTTCTTGCTTGGGCTCTGAAGCTGAGGTCCTGGTCTAGCCAGAAGCCTAGGCTTTTGATTTCTTGTTTTGGTGTGGGGGGGGGTGCCCATGCTAGCTGGCCAGGCAAGGGTTTTGGGGAGTTTGTTTGGGTCGCCTAGAAGCATGATTTCGGATTTCTCTCCGTTGAGTTTGAGCCTGGAGTCTCCCATCCATATAGATATATTGTGCAGGCAGGAAAGACGTCGCCATTAAGAACGAGGACCTTGAAGCTCGCAGTCGGCGCAATAATGTCCGTATCCTTGGAGTTCCGGAAACCACCGCCAAGGGTCGACTGGACACCTTTGTAGAATCACTGCTGGTGGATCTATTCGGGAGGGACTCCTTCACTCCTGGATTTGTGGTTGAGCGGGCCCATCGTACTTTGGGACCGCGACCTAACCCGGGCATGCCCCCCCGAACTCTTATCGCCCACCTCATGAACTTCCGGGATCGTGATACTGCGCTTCGTCTGGCGAGAGAATGCGGAGATACCACTTGGCAGGGTTCTAAAATCGCACTTTATCCAGACTTCACTGTTATGGTGCAAGAAGCTAGGAGCAAGTTTACCGGTGTGAAAGCCACGCTTCGTAATCTTGGCCTCAAATACAGCATGCTGTATCCTGCACAACTGAGGGTTGAGGTGGGGGGCCGATCACGCTTTTTTGAGAATCCTACTGAGGTCCAGGAATTCTGTCGCAATTATAAACGTGACAATGAACAGCTGCAAGAAGACGGAGGTGGCCCATCCCCTCCTCACAGTGGCTCCGTGGCAAGCTTGGGCCTCTTCTCTGGCTCCGGTGTTGGGTGACGTTGACGTAATGTTATCCTTTATTGCTCTTAGATTGCGTTGGGATTATGTTGTGTCGCAGCCCAAGATAAACTTCATAGTTGGTCGACTGATGTGGCGTTGCCACCCCCCTTGGTGGAAACCTTGGGTTTATCATTGTTGATTCTGATGTACCTTGTTGATGCAGCGCTGTTCCATTGTACAACAATTTGGTACTTTGTTTTTTGGTTCTAGGTTGGGGTGGGCCTTACCTTTATTGAAGTAGGGCTGGGTGGTGGGAGGGGGGTGTGGGATTGCTAAAATGTTTTCATTATTGATTATCGTTATTGTTGCTCTTTGGTCTACTGCTTTATTATGGAATTCGAACACGTTAGATTGTTTTAAGTTCACAGATGGCACTGCCAGGTTGGGTTAAAGGTCCCTCTAATTTGTCTATGCTGTCCTGGAATGTCCGTGGCTTAAATAACAACCGTAAAAGGTGGCACGTGGTGCATTATCTGGTTAGACATAATATAGACATTGCCTTTTTACAAGAAACTCACTTACCGGCCTCGGACCCTGCGCAATTTGCTTCAAGCTGGGGGGCACACAGGTACTTTGCTAATTTTAGTGATTATGCAAGAGGAACCACAATTCTCATACACAAGAGGATTCCCTTTGTCTGTCAGCTGGCTGTCAATGATAGGGAGGGCAGGTATACTATTGTCACGGGGTCCATGATGGGCCATAAGATCACACTGGTATGTTTTTATGCGCCAAACACTGATTCCCCAGAATTTTTCCATACACTACACACTCAACTCTCCAAACTAGAACCAAGTCTGATTATCATGGGTGGGGATTTCAACCTCCTACTTAACCCGGAGTTGAACAGTACTTCAACCTCTCCGGATACGAAGCCATGAGCGCGACGTGCCCTGTTGTACCTATGTGACCAATTTTAATTGATGGACATATGGCGTAGGTGCAACCCGGGTCTCACAAATTACACACATTATTCAGGCCAACACAATACATGGACCAGGATTGATCTACGGTTCCTCTCCCCCGATGTGTCCTCTTGGTATCAGACGTTGATTACACTGCCTAGAACATACTCCGACCATTCCCCGATCCAACTTTGTCTTCAGGTTCCTCAGCCGGAGGAATACGAGAAGCAGTGGCGCTTCCCGGGTCGGGCCCTCTTTGACGACCTTTTTTGTCACGAGATCGGAGAAGCAATAGAGGAATATTTCACTATTAACACAGGGTCGGTGGACACTGGGCAGTGCTGTGGGAGGGATTCAAAGCTTACATACGCGTCGTATGCATCTCCAAACATGCGGGTGTGCTTAAATCATTACGCACAATACTGGCCAAGCTGGAGGGTGACCTGGCAGCGCTGGACAACGAATCTCAACGTGCCCCTGCGACTATTTCGTGGGGACGGAGGCTGGCTCTTCTTGCAGAATACAGAGAGACTGTGGATCGCGAGATCCTCTATTTTGGCAAATATCAAGACCGCTCGTCGTTACGGTGAGGGAGACCGCCCCGGTCGCACCCTAGCACAAACTCTTAGGCCGCCTTACAGCAAGACCTGCATTACCGAGATTCGGTCCGCGAACGGGACTCTACTCACATCCCACTCTGAGATTCACATTATACACGTCTAGGCTGGGTCATGACCCTACCACGCAGGAGGCATATCTATCCGAGGCAGCTCTTGTGTACTTAGAAAAAGATATGCTAGACTTTATGGCGGAACCTATTACTGAGACCGAGGTACGTGGTGCAATTAAAGTGCTGCGCGGCTCCTCCGCCCTTGGCCTAGACTGCTTTACTGGTGAGTTTTATAAGGCCTTTACAGACCGAGGCTGATTGAAGTGTATGCCAAGGCCCTGGAAAAACAGACCCTGCCGCCTACACTAAGTGAAGCGGGCTCCTGTCTAAGTCCGGTAAAGACCCCTCCCTCTGCGGATCCTATAGACCACTTTCTCTATTGAATGTCGATTACAAAATCCTAGCAAAAATTGTCGCCAATAGACTTTCGCAATGAATGGAATTCATCATCTCTCCGGCTCAATCGGGTTTTGTTCCATATCGTTCGACTTCCTTGAATTTACTAGCCCTGTTTGTGGTGCTCCATAGAATAAGTCCTGAGGTCCCGGCAGCGGCTATTTTATTAGATACCGAAAAAGCCTTTGATACACTGGAGTGGCCCTTTTTTGTGTCCATCATGCGTCGCATGGGCATGCCAGCTGGATTTATAGCCACGGTAGACCTACTACATAGCCGTCCAATGGCCAGACTTCGCGTAAACGGTACCCTCTCCGACTCATCTTCATTGACCCGTGACACTCGCCAGGGCTGTCCTTTCTCACCCCTGCTGTTCATTCTCGCCATGGACCCTCTAATACGGCACTTCCCAGAGACACATCTACACAGGGGACTGCAGTTTAAAACGGCCCCCTTTTGGTCTCTTTATATGCCAACGACACTATCCTCTATGTTCGGGAGCCGCATTTGAATCTAGATCCGCTCCTCGGGGAGATTCTTCGATTTGGGCAGCATTCTCGATTGGGCATTAATAGGTGAAAATCAATCATTTTTCCTCTGACCACCAGTACCGCACCTTGGGATTGTGAGTTCCCTTTGGAGTGGTGCTCGGACTCAGTCAAATATCTGGGTATCCATATGCAACTTGACCCGGTACAGATTATCCGTTTAAATTATGGACAAGCAATAGCCAAATTGGAGACTAAGGTGGAACGATGGCTACGGCTCCCATTATCCATGACAGGTAAAATTGCAATAATTAAAATGATGATTCTGCCTAATTTTTTTTCTTTTTTTAATAATATCCCCATTCCCCTCACACATAATTTTTTTTCAGCATTATGATCCCATCTTATTCGATTGATTTGGGGTGGTAAACAGCCGCGTGCTAGGTGGAGGATACTCACGTTACCTTATGAGAGGGGTGGCTTTTGGGTTCTGGATTTTTATTTATACTATTTAGTGGCGCAGTGTAGCTTCACCTTCACTTGGTACCACCCAGATGCCAGGATTCCGTTTCTGCGCCCAGAGGCGGATTTGGTCCTCCCGGAGCGACTGGCGGCCGTCTTGCCCAAAGGCGAACCTAGGGACCCAGTTGATATACAGACAGTCTCGACCACTAGCTGGGCATGGAGCAGGCTCCATCATTATGCAGGTTCGTCGGTTTTACATGCGTCAGCCCTTCCGCTACCCAATGCTTGCTGGCACCCTATTTCAGGTGAGAAAATTGTGCAACACACGTTGACTAAGTTTAATATTTTAACGATAGGTGACTCATATCCAGGTGGCCATATTTTTCGGCCACTGAGGAAGCCCGCTTCCAGGAGGCCACGTTCATGGATACATTTGTGCTCAAACGACTGTATTCTGCGCTATGAGCCACGCTTACTGGTTTTCCGTTACAACCTGACTCATTCGCTCCTCTCTCCCTCATTATTGGGAGCGATAGTGGAGTGCACATTGTCTCGAAACTCTACAAACTTTGCATCACGCAACTCCCTATCATTGATGACAAACTGCGTACAGAATGGGAGACAGACTTGGGTCACCAGATCACAGACGACCAATGGATAGTATGCTGCAGGGCCAAAAAAGACATTTCACTGAATAGTCGCCATAAATTATTGCACTACAAGTTTCTGCGACGAATATACATGACACCGGCCAAGCTGCATAAAATCGATCCCAGCAGACCACATACATGTCGGAAATGCGGCGCTCAGCAAGCCGACTTGACCCACCTCACCTGGACCTGCCCCTGCATACCCCCCTTCTGGGACCTAGTACATTCGACACTAGGTGAGATCCTTGGTCTTCATATTGTTCCTATGCCAGAGGTGGCACTCCTGGGGTACATGGTGAATTTTCCAAAAGCAGTCAGGAAATTGGCGTCCCTTAGCTTGCTGCTGGCAAAGCGAGAAATTGCATTGCGCTGGGGCTGCAAGACTTCCCCCACATTACAGGGTTGGTTACATAGCCTAGCACACTGCAGCGAGATATACTCCAGCACATTACCTGGCACAGCGCGTCCCAAAGATATATGGGACCCATATAAAGTATTCATAGCTGCCCTACGCAATTCCGCCTCTTCACAGTTCAGCTCCGGTATAGTACCCACAGGGGTGGGATAACTCCAAGGATTTATGCATGGATAAGACACATTTGACATCTCCCAGGGCTGCGGATGCTATCACTTCCGCTTACATGATACCTCAAAATGGTCCTACGTTGTTAGGGATCAGGACCCCTTTCGATCCCCGGACGTAGCATGTTATATGAATAAATAAGGAGGGACTCATTAGACATACGATTATTGCGCTTCAGTTGTTTAACATGTGTGGTATACAATTTTTATTATGGGACTGAACAATGATGTTTGTTTCTTATTCAATATTAACATGATACTGCCATATTGCAAATATGTGTAATTTACAGTGACCAATAATAACTGAGATGGATATGTAAAATTTGATAATCAATAAAAATAAAGTTAAAAAAAATAAAAAAAATAACAAGGGACATGGAGAAGGAGGGGGAATGAGTGTGAAAGGGAGGGGGTGTAGAGTATGGAAGGATTAAGAGTGGGGTGACAAGTCTTTGGCGGAACGGGAGTCATTACGGGCTATTCTTCTCTTTTTTGTATCAGCAGCATGTTTGGGTAGAGCAGGGTGAGGTGCAGGGAGTAGAATTTAATATTACTTTAATTACTTTGGGTCAGGACTGGGGGCACAAAGTTGCTTATGAGTTATTAGAAGCTACTGTTTTGTTTTAAACTTTAGGCATTGATTATAATGAATTGGTTAGCTAAGCTGTTTATTTTATTTGTTTTAAAAACCCCTGATGAAGAGCCTTGGGGGCTCGAAATGCATTAGGTACTTACACATCGAGCCTACTTCAAATTGAGATTGATCTGTACGTACCGTTGTAAAAAGCCTGGAGTGGCATGCAGCTGGTATTAGAAGAGTTTAATAAAGATTACAGATTCAATCACACTGTCTCTGTTGTGATGAAGAGTATAAAGCAATTTGACGCAATAAGGAAACGTAGAAATACATTGACCAGAAGAATTTATAGTGGAGTACTTGGATGAATCGGACATAATGGAGGGATCATTTCCCATTTTTTTGCAGTGCGACAGGTTGGAGCGTGAGAGGAGTGCCCTTTTTGAATACTATAACTTTGTAAAAGTGGCATTTTCAGAATTGCAATTTAAAATCAGACTTCAGCATAAGTTTGGATTTGAAATTGTGATTCCAGAGACACCAAACTTGAAAAGTGTATCTCTTCACAATTGAGAATTACACTTATAAAATGGACTAAGGTAATCCCAATGTCATCCTATGGGAGAGATAGGCCTTCCAGTTGTGAAAAACGAATTTGAGAGTTTTTCACTACCAGAACATATAAAACTTAAAAGTACATGCCCTGCATTTTAAATACATTTCACCCGGCCCTCTGGATTGCCCAAGGCCCACTTGAGGTGTGACTTATATGTATAAAAAGGGAAGGATCAGGTCTGGCAAGAGGTTTATTTTGCCAGGTCAAAATGGCAACATCAACTGAACACACAGGCTCTGCAATGGCAGGCCTGAGACACGATTAAAGGAGTAGTGTAGTGGGTAGCACAATCAGTGCTGCAAGCCCACTAGTAGCATTTAATGTACATGCCCTGGGCATGTGTAGTGCACTTTACTAGTCTCTTATAAGTAAATTATATATGCCAATTGGATATGAGACACTGTTACCATGTTTAAGGGAGAGAGCACATGCACTGTGGCACTGGTTAGAAATAATAAAGTGCTCAGAGTTCAAAGGCCAACAAAAATGAGGTGACAAAAAGTGGAGGAGGAAGGAAAACATTTTACGGTGACCCTGCAGAGAGGTCAATTTTCCAACAGTGGCAGGTGCATCCTTGCAAGCCTCTAAACAATGGCAGTCTAATAGTTACTGTACCAAATTATAACTTGCCATTAGCTCCTTGGTAGGTTCAGTGGTAGGGGCTGAAAGAGAAATGTGGCCTAGATGGATTCTGCTCTTTTAGTTTGTAGTTCTACTGCTGAGGAAGCAGGGATTATATGATCTTGGCACGTTCCTAGGAACGCCGTGCTCTGTCTTCTCTTCCTACTGAATTGAACATATTGTTCTCAAAGGAAATGTGATTCTTACACTTCTTCAGACTCTCAAGCGTTGCTACTGGAAACACGATGCCTGATTTCCTCCGTTCCAAAGGGATGTGCCCGTCTAATGTAAATACTGACTCATTTGGTTAATAGCAAACAATCTGTGCTAATAACACACAAACAGAAGGGTAAATTCAGTCAGAGTGTGCCAGCGTTGCTAATAACAGAGCAATAATACAGCATATTAGCAGAAAGAGACAAATGTCAACGCGGAGAAACAGGGTGCAGACAACCGTGACATTACCATTGCGATGTACACTTGGCTAATAACACATCATAGCTGTAATTATGTGAGCAAACTAGAGTGTGCCAAGGAGGTGGAAGCGGAACATAGCAGCTGTTTACGCTAAGGAAAGCACGCACTGTCAGACTGGGCAGACCAGAATGCAGGGCGAGCAAACAGGTTAAAATGGATATGTTATGTTATATTGATTTGTACAGCACACTGATCACCCAAGAGGTTATCCAGATGCTTGGGCAGGTGTATAGTTGTGTGGTGCTGAAGGTGCTTATATGAAGAGCCAGGTCTTCAGCTTCTTGTGGAACTCAAGAAGTGAGGAGGAGGCTTTGATGTGTAGAAGGAGATCGCTCTATGTCTTCGGTACAATGTAGGCGAATGAAGAACCCCCAGTCTTGCTTTTGCAGATGTGGGGAATGTGTGCAAGTGAGATTGAGGCATAGCATAGGTGTCTGTTGCGTTGGTGAAGGTGTATGCATCTGTTCAGGTATTCTGATCCTGTGTTGTGTACGGCTTTGTATGTGTGTGTGCTAAGTTTAAATTGGCTGTGTTTGTGAGTAGGAGCCAGTGAAGCTTCTTGAGGTGTGGTGTGCTGTGGGTGTGGCATGGGAGGCCCAGTATGAGTTTTGTATCAGTGTTCTAGATGGTCTGGAGTCTGAAGGAGTTGTTTGGAGATTTCAAAGTAGAGAGTGTGGTCATAGTCCAGCCTGCTGGTGATGAGTGCTTGCATGACGTTCATTCTGGTATTCTGAAGCAACCATTTAAAGGTCTTTTGTAGCATGTGTAGGATGTGAAAGCAGGAGGTGTACACTGTGTTGACTTGAGCCGTCATGTTGAGCTTGTCATCTAGGTTGATCCCTAGATTTATTGGGTGGTGTGTGGGTGTGGGTCTTGGTCCTCGCTCTGACGGCCACCAAGTGGAGTCTCATGGGGAGGTCTTGTTGCCAAAGACCAGTACTTCTGTCTTGTCGGAGTTGAGCTGCAGGCAGTTGGTCCACATACAGTTTGCTACCATGTTCATGCAATTGGTGCAGTTGGTTGTGGTGGTGGCTGTCAGGGATGATGATTAGCTGGGTGTCATCAGTGTAGGAGATGACAGTGATGTCTTGTGATCAGATGATGTTGGTGATTGGTGTCATGTATATGTTGAAAAAGGTGGGGCTGAGGAACGATCTCTGTGGGACTCCACATATCAATCTCTTGATCGCTATTGTGAAGGGTGACAGCCTAACCCTTTGGGTTCTTCCCGTGAGGAAGAAAAATATCCATTTGAGAGCAGATCCTTGTATGCCAATCTTGTGGAGTCTTCTGATGAGTGTGTTATGGGAGATAGTGTTGAAGGCCGCAGAGAGGTCCAGCAGAATGAGGGATGCTGTTTCTCCTCAGTCCAGGATGATTTGAATGCCGTCAGTGGCCACGATGAGTGCTGTTTCAGTGCTGTGGTTCTTTCTGTAACCTGATTGAGTGCTGTCTAGTAGATGGTGATGTACAAAGTGGGTTGTGAGTGGCTTGTTGATGGCCTTCTCAATCACTTTGGCTGGATGGGGGAGCAGGAGATGGGTCGGAAGTTGCTCAGTTGAATTGGGTCGACTATGGGCTTCATGAGGATGGTGTTGATTTCTGCAAGTTCCCATTCAACCGGGAAAGTGATGAACGTGATGGAGGTGTTGATAATGTGGGTCATGTGGTGCTGTTTGGTCATGTTGCCCAGTTGTAGATGTAGTGGGGGCATGGCCCCTGAATGGATGGTCTTCATGACTGCCGCTGTGTTGTTCTGGTGAAGATTGTCCATTTGGTCAAGTGGCCATCTTGGTTGGTGGTGAGTAGGTTAGCAACAAGTTCTCTGGGGTTAGGTTGATGTGTGAAGTTGCTGTAGATGTTTTCGATTTTGCTGTGGAAGAAGTTATATAGGTTGATTCAGAGTTGTTGGGAGGCAGCAATGTTGTTGACAGTGGCTAGGGGCGAGGTGAAATCCTTAAGGATCGAGGAAATCTCCTTGCTGCTGTTAGACCTTCCTTCGATGCTGTCTACTACTGTTTTTTTCTTGGTGTCTCTTATTAACTGGTGATAGCGTCTGAGTGCAGTCATGTTGGTAGTTTTCTTTGTGGTGTCATAGCTGGCTCTCCTTTTCCTTTCTATCTGTTTACAGTGTTGTTTGGTGTCTTGGTAGTCTTCTGTGTAACATTTGGCATACTTCTTTGATCTACGATGCTTGTTGGGTTTCATGAGTGCGAGGGAGTATGCGCAGTTCTTGATCAAGTTGTTGAAGTTGTTGATGTCCTTGTCGAGGTTGTCTGTGGGGCTAGGTTGATCTGTGCTGAAGGAGTTGAGCCAGTTGGCTTCTGTGATTTGGCCCAGCTGCAGCTTGGAATGCTGAACCTGGGGGAGGGGCTGTTGACTTGAGGTGTATTGATTTGGAAGTGGAAGTTGGAGTGATCGGTCCATGTGAGTAGTGTGGTTGAGTTGTATTTTATGCTGTTGCTTGTTGTGAAGATGTGGCCTAATATTGTGTCCTGCGGTGTTGGTTCTGGGACAAGCTGGGTGAGTCCGATGTTGCTCAAACTTTCGAATAGTGTTGTGGAGCAGGGGCCATTTTGGTCTTCCTGGTGAAAGTTGAGGTCACCGAGGAGAATGTAGGCTCTGGAGTCGATGGTGAGAGGAGCAACAAAGTTGGTGATGAGGTTGGTAAAGGTGGCTCATGGTTTAGGTGGTCTGTAGGCAAGGGTTCCATTCAGGTTGAAGTTTTCAGATACAGTTGGGAAGTGCATTCAAAAGTAAGCCAATGTGGGCCACAAGCAGAGGGGTGAAAAACGTACTCTGTGCCTAGGGTGATAGGGGAGGTGCACAGTGGTGGGTGGCTGCGCAGTCACTGTCACTTCTCGCTATGCCTTACGCAAGGGGAAATACCTTTCCCCACATAGCCTTACTAGAAGGATGGAATATTTTGCTGTGGTGGCCTAAGTGGACACCGAGAGGGTGTTAGGGTATTGTGGGCTGCAGGCCTTTTGCAGCCACCAGTGTATGTACCTCAAATGGATTAAGGGATGAGAGCATGCCAACAGGGGGGAGGAGAAGAGGCCTCTGTGAATGTCTCAGCCGCTATCCTCTTTTGTGGCTCCCTCCCTAGGATGGGGAGAAGCGCTGGGGGCAGATTTCAAATCATTCATGCCAAGGAGGAAGTGGGCAGGGAGCATATCACTGGACGGACCCTCCAAAGAGCAGGAGACAAGAAAATCCCCCTGGGCAAGGCCCTAAAGTGGCTTAACGATTACAAAGGCAGCACTGGAGGCACCCACCAAGGAGGGACCATGACCATGTGCGCATAAAGAGTCAACAGAGGCATCTTACACACTTAGCATGCAGACAGAGAGAAGCACAACTGAGACAACCACCAGGGGTGAGGGGTGCTGTCAGAAAGGCTTGGAGAGGTGCTAGGATACAGATGGGAAGTAACCGTTAGCCGGAGGAAGGAACACACCTATGGAGACTGCAAAAAGTGTTTGCAAACAAAGAGAGATCAGGCAGAGGCAGACCCCTTCACATCCCATACAAGGAGACACTGCAGGATCAAGGATGCAGGGGGCTGTGGGTAACCCCAGAGCAGAGGGGCCTAGCTAGGGAAAACACAGAAACATGTTTCTCCTGGAGCTGCAGGGCTCCCTCAGTTGCCTCGGGAACTGTTGCAGTCCATACTTGAGGTGGAAGGGGCCAGGGCGACGTTGAGGGAAGGATGGCCCCCTACTGAGTTGGCCTGGTCCAGGATCCCAATCCTAAGGGTCAGGCAATCTTGGACTGCTTCAACCTGTGCAAGGTGTAACATACCTCAGCAATTGCTACAGAGGTTGGAACCTGTCAGTGCTCGTTGGAGACTCTGAACACAATGGAAGACAGCAGAGAGGTCATGCAGGACAGTGGGGAACTAGGGGACAGAAATGAAAGGGACAGTAGGTGGAGTACCAATGTGGTGGCAGAGCATAGAGCTGCTCCCAGATCCATTGTGGTGATGTTTCATGGCGCAGACATTGGTAATGGGGCACAGTGAGAAAGGGCTACATAGCGGTGGAGGATCAGGTATGCATTGAAACTGGGAGCTCCAGCAGTGAGGAATCTGGAATCTGGAAGATTGTTGCCTGGTTGAGATTTTGAAGAAAGGGGAAGTTGGCAAGAGGGATGCAACAAAAGAAAAGAGGTTGCGGTTCGGCAAAAGAAGGTCAAACAAGTGTGATGATTCTAGAGATGGGGACAGCCTAGGCCCAAGGTCAAATGTGGTGCCAAAAGAAAAAAGGCACTGGTCAGAGGTATAGACTGAGGATCAGTGGGAGGAGAGAGAGAAGCACCCCAGGAGAAAATAGAGATGCAACGCAGTGGGGAAGAGCATAAACGTGAGTACAGGGAGGGCAAGGCAAATTTGTGGTGGGAAGGGGAAGTTGATAGGGTTGAAGAGAGGGATGTGGAGGGAGATGCAAAAAGCATGGGGTATAAACTAGTTATGGAGATTTTAATCGCATGTAGAGATTATGGCAGGAATCGTGGGACAGGTTCTTATCATGGAGACATGGCACTATACCATTGTCAGCATGGATGGGGAGAATGGAGAGTACATGGGCCAGGCAACCAGCTCTAGAGCAGGACAGAGCACAGAAGTCCCAAGAGCAGGTAACAAAGGAAGGGGATGGGGTTCCCGACACTGAACCATCAACAGGAAACAAGGTTTCAGGAAGGGAGGAAACATTGGAGGGAGGGGAGGACATTACAGGAGCAAATTGTGAAGAACTAGATCAGGAAGTGAAACTACAATACACGGGGTTAGCAGACCCACTTGGTGGGCACCAGTTGTTGAGCACCAAGGAAAGAATATGGGCAAATAAATAGGTGGACATCATCAAAGTATTGCACAAGGAGATTAAATGCAAGCAGGGGTCAGAAGCAGAAGAACGGGAACTAGCCAAGCTGCCTCTATTGATGCCAACTAACACTGATACTTGGATGGTGGCCTTTAAAATATAATCTAGTATCATCTGTGAGAAAGCCTCAGAGTGCAGAGTGGCACTGTGAAAGTATATGAACGTCATTAGGTCAGTCAGTATCAGATTCAGGGGCCTGACTTGGCTCTGGTATGATGAAGAAATTAAGTATAGGAAGAGTGTATTGCCCACCAAATGTTGGGGTTAGCTTGATAATGAATCATGGTCACAATACATGACCACTAGTAGGCCGTTGCAAACAGCACACACAGCTTGCCACAGCCTTACACATCTTTTCACAGGTGTGCCACATGAAGAGGGGCTTGGAGGAGGCAGCCAAGAAAGGACCACCGGGCTTCAATAGGGAATCCTGCCACAGGTACCAATGTAGATTTATGTACAAAGGCTTGATGTGTGATGTGTGTGTGAGACCACCCAGTCTTTCAATGTGCTTGGGGGATAATTCAGAACGCAACAGATCAAGGGAGAGAACAATGGAGTGCTAGGGAAAAGCAGCGACACTTTTTTAACCAGAAGCCATGAGCCCTTGGTTGTTGTGATACACAGACAGTGAGGAGGGTATCTGGAAGGGTTATGGATACCCTACAAGGGGTCACTCTGAGGTAGATGGGAAGAGATACTGTTGGGGTGACCCAAGGGTGGTGACAGAAAAGCTAGTCAAAGAGGTTGCAAGTAGCATGATAGTGGGCCCATGTAGAGTATCCAGCTACAAAACCTAAAAGTGTCACTACTGAGTGTAGTCCCAAAGAAAGTGTTTAGAGAGTTTTGAGTAATCCATCACCTTTCTTAGTCTAAGGCGGCATCAATAAATGACTTATTTGACCAAAGTGACCGCTCGGTGATATAAGCTACTATTGACATAGCTATACAATAGACCTAGTGAGGAAGTGTGGTAAGGAACCTGAGATGGGCAAAGCTGATATTAAAATGGCGATCCATCTACTGCCTGTCTACCCTGGCAAATTCCACCTACTATGGATTTTATTCTAAGTATATTACAACATGGATATGTCCATGCTAATGGGGTGCTTAGTGGCACATGCTGTTTTTGAGAAATGCAGAACATTTGAGGAATGGATGGTGCAACAGTTGGCCAAGTCAGAGCAGGAGCTGCACTTACTCAAGACTTTTTTTTATGTTTGGCAGGGCAGGGCAAACAGGCAAATGTTGCAAACTGATGAAGGGGCTGTTAAATGGTGTTAAGACCTTTATAAAACCATTGGCCACTGAAAAGACGTAAAAGGTTGAGTATTAGGCTGATGTTCTTGGGCATAGAGCTAGACTTCATTGAGAGGGTGCCATGGCTGCCAGGGGAGAAGTTTACTACATTGAAACAATTGCTAGAGGAAGTGACAGGGAGAAACAATGTGAGTTGAGGAAACAAGTGTTAGGACAATTAAACTTCTTTGCCTATAAGGTGGTGGCCAGGGACAGGGCATTTTTTAGGCAACTGGCATTTGCCATAAGAGTGGCAACAAAACCACGTCCATAGAATACAAATAACAGAAAGAGTAAAACATGACTTAAAGATGAGGATAGGATTTTAGTTCATTACAACCCTGTGACAATGTGGTTCCAAGATGACCCATTGCCTTGGACAGTCGAGATCTATGCGGAAGCTGCAGGTGCTTGTGGCATTGGTGCTTCCTGGAAACGTCAATGATGTGCTGAGAGGTGGTCAGAAAGGTGGAAGGACAAACACCATAACACTACCTTCCTAGAATTGTTCCCAGTGCTACATGAAGTAAGACTGCGAGGGAAGGAATTGCAGGATACAAAAGTGAAGTTTGTAATTGATAACAAAGCTATGGATCATGCATTTAACAGTCAGATAACTAATAGTAAATATTTTCTGAAGCTGCAGAGAGGGCTGGTTCTGAGGAGTTTGGAACAGAAACTTCTGTTTAGAGCTAGGCATATTGCTGGACTGGACAATGAGGTGGTTGATGCATTATCTTGTGGACAAGGTACCATGATTTGGTCGCTGGGGTGGACGAGAGAGGCCTTAGAGTTACAGAGGATTTGTGGGGGATAGGAATGCGAGAGCTATGCATCTAGTGGAAACCCCATTGGTGGAATTGATAAGGAGGACGTGCAGGATAGGTTGGACAGAGTTTTACTATCAATAGCATGAAGACAGCAGAATGGAGGGCTGAGGTTGGAAGAGAGAAGAAATTATATGATTAATTTTCTAAACATTGACAAGGGTTGGCACCAGTGACTTGGTGGGAAGATGGCAGAGAGCTGCGGGTGTGAGCTTGAAAGGAGAATTGTGTAAGTCTGGGCTGGGGAAAAGGGTAAGATGATGAAATTGAGGAAGCCAGTTACAATACAGGTGTTAAGGATCTGGTGGACCGAGTGAAATTCAGATGTGGGTCCACGTGAGACAGTGTGCTGTTTGGAGCAGTGTTCATAATTTTGTTCTTCGGAGCATTTAGAGTATTTGAAATAGTGGGGACTCGAAGTGACTGGGGGTTGGATATGGGAGATTAAGCAGAGGATGAAGAGGGGTTGAGGCTTTAGTTATGAAAGAGCAAGAGAGATAAGAAAGGTAAAGGAATTGTAGTATGGCTATAAAGGTCAGAAGAGCAAGGTTTGCCCAGTACAGTGCCTGTGTTGGCATTTTACGTTGTGTGGCTTGGCGGATGGGCCAGTGTTTAAACAGGAGAATGGGGTGAGAGTTTCGGCCAGGCAGGTGCTGGGTGTTTTGAAACGGTGTTTGAAGCAGGCGGGGTGAAATGAGTTGGAGTTTGGAACACATTCATTCAGGATAGGTGGGGTGACAGAAGGTTTACATTTGAGGGTGAGTGTCAACAGGCTCAAAGGCCAGGAGAGATGGAAGAGTGATTTGTGTGAGGAAACAACAGGGTTTAAGGCAGACCTAACGATTGTGCTTTTATCCCACAGGTGAGGAAGAGGAGGAGCAGTAGAAAGAAGGAAGTTTGGAGATGTGGGCATTCAGTTGTGAAATGGGTCAGCCAACAGACTGAAAAACAACAGCTTGGTTTGGACTTTGAAGGAGTGAAAGTGAGGTGGTATGGTTTAGGTTGAAGGAGTTGGGGGGCGGTTGATGCCAACGCTATAAGAACTCAAATACAAATGGCCGCGACCTAATATATTGGTGCTGCACCTTTCTGAAAAAGGACCCCGTCCAGTCCACCGAATTGGAACTTATTAAGATGATGAAAAAAAGACATGGGAAGATTGAGAGACAAGTGGGATGGAACATTGTTGTTCTAGATACAATTGCTTCCCCGAACGATGTATGCCGAGGGGCCTGGAAGCTGGTGGTGATAAACAGGGAACGGAAAGTAGTCAATGGACACATTTCCAGTTTTTGCAAGGGAATTAAGGTCATCGGGCACATAAAGAAAGCTTATGAGTTCCCAGTGCTGTTCTAACATGAATGGGTACACCTTTATTGCTGGGGAACAAGTCAGATTTGTAGATGCTTAAGGCAAAGGTGGAGGATTGGATTAATGAGTTGTTCTGCGTGAGGCATGGAAGACAGAAATAACACCAATAGGGATTTTGTTTTCTGGTGGCGGTTTGCTGAAGCAATGACGGTGAGACTATAAGTGGGACAGAGGAAGTAGGCGAAGAGGGTGGAGGTATCAAATAGGTGGGCCAGGCCCAAAGACTGGCAGGTGGCACAATCAAGTGAATGGATATGGCAGAAAGCAGAACACATGAGTATCTTAAGCCATAACCTTGGGAGTTGCCATCATTGTGTAGGAGAACTGGGGTGTCACGTGCCACTTAGTGGTGGTGTCAAGGGTTAGTAACATATTGCTAGAACGTTGTTTAGGACATAGTAGTATGTGAGGCGCAGCGGTAGGAGGTAGGGTTGCCCAGCTTGCTCCCTATAAAAGCGACCTTTTGCACACATGACATAATGGTTTCCTGCCAACTGGTTGCTTAGACAGCCATAGAGTGTTTCAAATTTTGGTGAATACAAGGAGCAACCCTGGCTGCAAGAAAAGGATGGAAAGACGCTGTGCACCGGCCGTAGTGTACAACATGTGGCAAGTCCTTTGACATTCGATGGGTTGTTCATTTTGACATTGGTGGGAATGGACTGGAGGGCTGAGGAGTGAGGAGGAAGTGGAGCAAGTGACTCAGGCAGCGGTCTCAACTGTCTCAGTAAATGTGCACCTCTGATTTTGCGTGTAAGTCTGCGTTGATAGCACTGCTATTTTAAAGACCTTTTGTTGCCAATTCTTACAAATTACTATAGTGCAGACTTTGGCTCCACCCAGAGAAGTATTAATCCCTCACTTTATGCCACTGGCTATTTAGTTAGTCATTTTTGTGCCCCCCAAGAAGTTCTTCCATTGGAATACACGAGGAACTAGTTTACATCTGAAAAGTAGCTACAACCATCATGTTGTTTGCCACATTCAATTCCTCATTTCTTAAATGCATTCTATACAGAGAGCAATCTATATTTATAATGTGTCCCAGGACAGGCAAAGCCAGAAAGGCAGGCACGCTAACATGTATTGTGCAATACATGTAAAGACCATTTGTGAATGCCTATATTTGCATGTATTGGTGCATTAAACCTCATCTACTGGCTTTGACAACAGCATCGCTCTTCTATTGGCAGGATTGGGCAGAGTGTCATAATCTTCACATGCATCTCTATTAGGTCAACCGTTCCTGGTATGGTGGTGTTCACGTTTGCACCGTGCACAGCTGCTGTGCCTATGTGTACAAGCAGCTGGCACATACGTTTAACTTGTGCAAGGCATCAGTAGCGTAACCTGGTTAGGTGCCAGCAATACTGATGGCGGATTGGGCATAAGAACAATGTTTACAATTATTTATTTTTTTACCATCTTATTTTATAGGTATACAGATAAACTCGCTGATCATACATTTCAGAAATACCTTCTTTGTTAGTTCTCTTGGCATTTTTAAAGAAAACAAACACTTAGCCCGTATATGTCCCTTCGTGACCCGTATAGCAAGTAGAGAAATGAAGCTATGAGGGCAGCTTACCCTTCCCTCGGCCATTGCAATCAGCCTTAGCCTTCCTCCCTCCCTCCATTAGGTTAGAGCTCGGAACCCTTTCCGTGAGCCCCTGAATTGTGTTCACATTTCCTGGGGCATCCAGCGCATTGGGCATCCATCTTTCAGCACTCATTCCCCAATCTAGGTGTATTGCTGATCATTTGTAGGCAGCATGTAGAAGATAAAACCTAAAGAGAGTCCCTATGAACGTGCAAGGCAGCCTTGGAACGCACTTTAATACATAATGTTGCTGAAGAATCTTTGTCTAGATAAAGAGGGTGGAACAAGAGTGGTAACATCCGACGGGAGAGCAAAGCCCTCTGGACCTGCATCGTACAGCTCTAAGGACTGCATTTCCGACCGACCGATTACGATGTTGGTTTCCAACAGCGTTTCCAAGTTGGCCTGTCGACATGAAAAGGCTGTGGAAAAGTGACTTTTGGGGTCCCTACCAGGGCCCCCTTCATGCTGCAGCCTCAGGTTGTGGGGAGAGGGGGTACCTAAGGGACCCCCTGTAAAACCCTGCACTGTGTGGCAGGCGCCATAGAGTTTGCCTCCGACATGGTGCAGTTTTCTGCACACACCCCATTTCCCCATTGGAGCCTGTATTGTCGGGCAGAACACGGGCTCCCAAAGGAGTCAATGGGAATCTGACCGAACTTTCTTTGGTTGCATTGTAATCGGTCAGGAGGAACCTTAGTCGGCCCTGATTCCGAGTCAGTGTCGGGAGGAGGAAACTCCGACCTACATCGTAATGAGGCCCTTATTTCATAGAATACACTGATTGACCAAGGTTAAACAGTGGGAGACTAGAAGGTGGAAAAAGGTCTATATAACTGTTTAGCTACCAATAAGCTACTCACAAAAAAAAACACCTTTGCCAGGGCGAGATCAGCAGAAATATTTCTATGAAGAGTACATCATCGCTCTGGTACAATAAGAAAGTGAGAAGAGTCTGAATACTAATAGAAATGTGGTGGCAGGAACAGGTCAGGTACAGCAGCTATCTTGAGGATCAAAGCTCAGAAAATGGCCTGGATTCAATGCATGGGGTACTCCAGCTGGCATAACTGTTCTTTTGCCCGAAGCACTGAAAAACCTTACACTATTCCTGCTGAGTGCTGGAAGTTTCAGAATGTGAAGAGAGCGGGGACGCTTTGAAAATATTTGGAAAATGTATTTGCATATGCAATTCTGAGGTTCCTCTGTGCCTAATTAATGTGAATCAACGTCCTGCCCTGGCATGTGGTGGTTTATGCCAGGTGGACTGATTGGCATATTAAAACGGTACAAAAGAACCTCTGAATTACACCAAATCTACCTGATGTGGATGTTCTGTGGCCGGATGAGGTCATCACTGAAGATGATGGTCAGTTAAGGACTTGGCTTTTCGCTGACTACTTGCTTCAGGGCGCTAACCCTCTCGGAGGTATAGAGTCAGAACCACAGTGGGTTACTTTCTTCGACAGTCGGTAATGCCTCGGCATGTGTGCGTTATTCGGGTGTAGACTGCTAACATTTTGCAGGCTGTCAAAGGGGGTGGATAGCATTTTGATCCTGCCTCAGACGTTGCACAAACAAAGCAAGTTTTGTATTTTGTGATGATTATGTGCATTGCACAGCTAAGCTTCGTGTTAAATATTGTGGGTTAATGTTCCCACAAAACTGCTGTTTAACCTTAGTGTCCTAATAGTTAATGTGGGGCTTTGCGGGCCTTTCCTGTGGCAAAATACCCACTTTTATCAGGTTTCTTCATTAGTGTTTTTTCTAAAATGTTACTATTCAGAAGTAGGCTATGTAGAGTTTCACAAGTTCAGCTACCCGCTGCTTCCCTGCAGTGAAAGAGTGTTAACTCTGGCAGTCTGGTCGTTGGTACCCACAGAGGCCCCAGTGCGATGCGTCTAATTCACAGGACAGCAGAACAGGCCACCTTAACTGTTGAGCATTCCACGCCCAGCTGACACTCCTTGTAGCTGTTCATTTCCAGTTAGTGCAGAGCTGGGCTTCCAGGGACCTCAAACTGAAAAAGACACCATTGTGTATCTGTGCTGACCTCTCTCTCCCCAGCAGCAGCTAAAAAGATGGACCAACAGCTAAGGTTGCGAGGTAACTCCATGTCATCAAAGACACATTTTTCCAGTCTTTGGTTTCCATTTAACACAACTGTATTCTGGGAGTTGCAATTGAACCAAGACACCTGAAACTATGATTTGTAAAAGAAAAGCCCAACACTGCTCCCCTGATGAACAGGATTGATCTGGTAAAAACATTATCCAGAGCGCAGTCAGAAAGGAGGACTCATTTGCTGCTAAAGAACCAATCAGAGTACACTGGAATACGATCAGCGCTGGGTTTGTATTCTAATGTACTCTGATTGGTTGCTTGGTAGCAAGTGACACCTTTTTGGGATCAGCAACGTCTTAAGAATTTAGGGGGCCTTGGGCCAAACTTATTTTGGGGTCCCTTGTTCAGAACAGCTTTGAATGTATGATCCAATTTCAGTTCTCTCATGCCCTGTTTGGTCAGGTCACTGACAGTGCACAGGCACAATTTGAATGTTTAAATCTAATATTCACGGATAGCACTGTGTTTTTCCAATATTGCAACACAGCAGCAGCTCACTAATATTTCTGCAAATAATCTTTGGGACACCCTCCAATTTCTCATATGTGAGGTCCTGTTTTGATATAAATTAAACTGTTATTATAGATGTTGAATGAAACTTAAGCACAGCACTTCTCTGCAAAATGTTTGTAATAGACTCTCACACATCACCCACATAGAAGTAAATAAAAGAAAACAGTATTTGAAAGGATCGGCTTAAGAATGATTCAACGTCATCAGGGAAAGCCTCTCTGCTGGGCAGAGCTGGCCCTGGGCCACTGCCCACTTTGCCCATGCCTTAAAATGTCTCTGTCTGGGATAGGATCAGGTACACACCATACCACGTAGCTTACTGTAGTACCCTTGCTTTGAGGCTGGAGGACACATCCCATATCTTCAGCGGGTGGCTTGATTGGGAATTTCTTGTTATGGACAGAAACTAAGAGTGAGACATCAAGCAAGGAAGGTCTTTGAATTTTATGAGATCCACAGGGGTCCCACATCAATAATAATAATCACATTTGTAGAGCGCACAGATGCCTCCGAAGAGCCATCCCGGCGCTAAAGGTAAAGACCACAGAGGAAGGAAGCAAAAAGGGATAACAACACCTTAACAAGACTCAAAAAGATCTGTTTTTAATGACTTTCTGAAAATAGCGTCAGGTGTGATACTTCTCAGTTTAAGAGGGAGGGCATTCCGCAGCCCAGTCGTCAGGAAGGTAAACGGTCTGCCTCCTCTTCTGGCCCTGGGAATGCGGGGGATGTGGAAAAGTTTGAGATTATTAGATCTCAGGAATCTCCCCTGTGAATAGGGTTTGAAATGGTTCCTAAGGCAACGAGGACCCTTATGATGGCCCTGAAAGCTAAGAACAGAGCTTTGAACTGGATTTTCTTAATGACTGGAAGCCAACGACCCGACACCAAAGTTTCGAGGCTGGGTCTTCAAGGTCAGCCGGGCAATGGCAGCATCACTTTTTAACCATCCTGAAGCGTCACATCTTTGCAATATATACTTGCTCTTAGCACCATATACTTTGTGTGTTCTGATGCTATTAATGTAAAGTGGGGAACTCAAGTGTAAAACTGAAGGGCATCCACTGTAGAAACTAGAGATTAATTAATGTGTGCATATTAATGTTTAGCCTAATCGTGAAGAAATATAGCTTTATACGTTTTTACACTTACATTTCAAGTATGTTGCACGCAAATTAAAAGTGCATCACATGTGTAGTAATGATTTTAGTATTCATCTAATATTTCTTTTGAAATGGTATGTTCATGTAAATGAAGTGCAGTCTGAGGCTTGTTTAACTTGACTCTAGTAGGCCTGAACTGCATTGTATTGCATGTGCTCTCCTCTGCAGGTGCAGTCCCAAGGCTTCATTAGTTAGATAAGGAAGTATTATGTATTAGAGATAGAGAGGCCTGAAATGAAAATCTTGGCAGAAAGTGTGGAGAAGCTAATGTTGTGAAGAAGCTGTTTATTCATTGTATATCTGCAACAATTGAGGTGCTCACGGACGTGGGAGTGCCTAGGTGTTGTGAGATGGGAGAAAACACCAATGTTGCAAAAATAACTAAAGGTTCACCACCACTGGCTTAAGAAAAGATGGTGTGACGATTAGATCATGAGACTATCTGTGCTGTTTAATTAATGTATATGCTGTTATACTGTAAGCCAGATCTTTACGGCCTTTTGGGTACAGACCTCTGCTTCTGCCATTGCTTGCAAAGTGTATGGCTATATGCTAAACGCGTGCTCCTTTACAGGATTTCTATTGAAATCCTCGCAATGTTGGCTCCTTCCTTCATTTTTAAATTCCCCACTGCCCATCTTTAATGACCCATCTATAGTTAGATTCTAATTTAGGTTAATCTACTTTTGAATTGTTCAGGTTTAGAAAGGAGGAACGGAGCTTCTCAGAGGAGCATCGAACTCTAGTCTTTGGTACTTGGATTATTCTGACTGCCACTTTTCATTGGACTTTCAAGTCTGAATCCATATTGGTGCCTTAATGTACTTGTTGCAGTGCTTCCTGTGCGGAATACTTTTGTGTTTTGCTTATTTGGTGGTTTGACACTTAGGACCTCATTTAGATTTTGGCAGATGGTTTACTCCATCACAACGGTGACGGATATCCCGTCCGCCAAAATATAAATCCCAAAGGATATTATGGGAATTATATTTTGGTGGATGGGATGTCTGTCACTGCTGTGACAGGGTAGCCTGTCCGCCAAACTATAAATCCGGCCCTTAATGTTTAATAAATCCATCTTAACTTTGATTATTGAATCCTGGTCCTTATTGTGTGACCAAATGGGTTACACTGTTAGAATTGAGATTTGTTGAATTCTAACTCCCTTCACCTCTCAGTCAACCACAAAGGTCTATTGAATGGAAATCGTAACCCCGGTCAAGCACCATCACCATCACCCAATCAGTATCCACTCTGGCTTTCGTAAAAGAATTGGATGCCACGGATGAATTATAGTGACTTCTTAAGGATTGAACTTTCGGAGAATGACATTACTACTAACAAAGAATTACTTGTAACTTGTACGTTTTAAAACTACCTTTAGCACTGCCACCATCATGTTGTTACCTTCTGGGGCACTTATTTCTCTGACAGTTCAGCAGTCAGCAGTTATAATGCACTGCTGCTCATGCAGAATAATATAGCTGGAGACACAGTTGGCCATCTTTTAAGAAGGAAGTGGACACTCACCGTAACACCTCCTACTTATATGGGGTCATAGTCTGGATCCTGTTACTGTGTCACTAAGCGTTACTCACTGGACTTACCACCAGCGAATATAATGCTGGCTCCTGATGTAATAAGAATACATGCTGTGCACATTAAACATCTGGACAGCCATCCTTCTCTGTCTGTAGTGTGATTCCCTAACAACCATAGTCTTTTTAGCTTCTGACTCCAGGGAGACATTTCACCTACAGTTTGGACTTGAGAGTCATTGAAATATCTATCTCGATCACCTTGTCAATATTTCATAACTGCTCGAGCTAACGTGGCTAGTGATCCACTGTGGGTGTCCTTGGCTATGTGCCCTTTAATGAAGACTTCATGCCACTAGTATTCGATCCCTGCTGGTGGAAAACCCAGAGTTCCACAGTTCGGAGCTCCAAGAGCCCCCCCTCTCCATCTCATCCATGACGTAAAAGGCTGTTAATATGCACCAAATAAAGTGTCTTCAATTATGTGGTGACCAGAAAATTTATGCTAGAAACTATTACAGGGTACACATTGCCTTTCATCTGTGACAGGGTGAATGCCCATAAAGCAGTATGAAAACTCACAAAGGCCTCTGGAACAGTGCACGCATGTCTAGGACACCTGGGGCTTGATCTACAAAGCACTTCTACTGCTACAATCCATATGATTTGCAAAAATCGTTCAGACTCGTGAAAGGGGTTCTGCGACTCATGAATGAGACCATCTCTTCTATGAGAGATAAATGGGATATACCAGTGATTTGTGACTGCAGCTGTTGTTGCAACCCATTGACCAGACACTGACTCCCCATTTAGGGGTAGTATCTGGTTCCCAAATGTCCCTTTGACACAGTTTCCTCTTTGTGAATTGTGTTGGGATGTTTGTAAGCCTCATTTAGAGCACACAGGGGCCCAAGTGATCACTGCAGCATCCTCCAAACGGAATGTTTTTGTTTTTAAAGTTCCACCTTTCCTCTTAAGGGACACAGATTTTTTTCTGTTTGGGAATGCAAACACCAGGACGGAGGTCTGATGTCCCTTGTAGGCTGCCATGTATTACAGCGATTGGAAGCTGAATGTGAACTATTTCAAGAGGATTTGGTGCATTTGGGGTCCATTGGAAGTGGACCTATTTGCGTCAAGAATGACGTATCAATTGGAGAGTTATTACAGTTAGAGGCCAGATCTGTTGGCGGAGGAGGTGGATGCATTTCAGCAGGATTGGAACAAGATTCGAGGGTATGCCTTTCCCCCATTTGAGAGTTTTAATAATGGTGAGGAAACAGAGTTGTCAGTTAGTGATTGTAACACCTTTTTGGGGAGCTCAGGCGTGGTTTCCAGGTTTGTTGGAAATGGCAATAGAGGAACCTTTATTGATTCCCAGTACAGAGGACGTTCTTCTAGGGGCAGAAGGGGTTTTTCATCCTTTAGTTTTAGAAGGGGCGTTGAGCCTTCTCGTTTGGAAGATTTCAGGAGAGGTGAGCAGTTCAGAGGACTTTCGGAGCAGGCTCAGGAGTTGCTCAACGAGTCTTGGGCTCCTGGGACCAGGAAAAAATATGTTGGCGCTTGGAAGAAATGGGTTTGTTGGTGCATGGAACGGGGTTTGAATCCCGTGGAGGCTTCTGCCATAGAGTTGTCGAATTTTTTATCAAATTTGTTTGAGAGAGGCTTAAGTTATAGGACTATTAATTGTTATAGGTCTGCTAGTGCAGCGGGTCATTGTTTAGTAAGTGGATGTTCTATTGGTAGAGAACCGTTAATTTGTAGGGTAATGAAAGGAATTAAGTTAAAGAGACCGCCAAGGCCAAAATACAGTTGTCTATGGGATGTGAATAAATTGTTGATGTTATTTGAAAGGTGGCCTATGCATAAGTATCTGAGTGTGAAGTAGTTATCAGGTAAGTTGGCAACTTTATTATGTCTCATTTCTTTTAGGAGAGGCTCGGCTGTACGAGCTTTGGATATTTGTAACAGGTGTTATAATCCAGATGGTGTATTGTTTAGGATTTTCAGAAGGACAAAATGCATGTCTTCTTCCATTTTTTATCCAAAATATGATGATCATCCAAAAGTTCTGTGTTGTTAATTGTCTTAAAGAGTATGAGAATACACTGAGTGAGTTCAGGAGTCATGGTGACGATCAGTTGTTAAATTTGTATGTGAAACCTTATAAACTGGTGAGTTCAGCGACCATCGCCAGATGGGTGAGGGATTGTATGTTGGAAGCAGGTGTGGAACTGAAGGATTTTGGGGCTCATTCAGTGAGGGGTGCTATGGCGAGTAAGGTTTTTATGTCTGGAGGACGTTTGGACGAAATTTTGCATGCGGCATATTGGTCTAATGCTGATATTTTTGCAAGGTTTTATTTGAAACCGTTGGGTCATGTTGCGTCTGTGGTTGTTGCACAGCTTTGAACATGCATAATGCTAGCCTCTGGTCCTGTCATGAAATGTAGATTCTCCAAGTTTTGATGTAGAGAGAATCGGGATTTCATTAAGGACATGGAGGCTAGCATTATCCCTCCCTCCCTCTCGGGTAAGTGTTTGGAGGGGGTGTGAGTTGTAAGATGTGTATGATTTGTTTGGGTTTATGTTGAACCTTCAGTTAGATTTAAGGAAAGGTGTTTGTTTAAAATGTTCTTTTGTTTTTTTGCAGATAACAAATAAGAGAGAACAAGAAGTTTTTGTTTTTCGTTTGGTTTCATCTAAATCTACGTGTTATGTGTCCAGAGCAGCTTAAAAGAGGAAGATGGTTGCTGTGACAGAGATGTTATTGGTTGTGGACATTCTAATTCTGGAATTGTTTTGCTTTAATGTGATGTCATTCTTTAAAGTGCTGAAAGGAGCTGGCAATGAAAGTTAATGCATAATGCTAGCCTCCGTGTCCTAAATGAAAATCCAGATTCTCTCTACATCAAAACTTGGAGAATCTACATTGTATAACAGAGTTTGCCTCAACATTCTATTGTAATGTCACAGTTCTAAGTGTGTCGAGTTAACCTCCTCAACATTAGTGTAGCTTCGTACATAGGGCCTGATGTATATCTCTGCAAATGGGTTACTTCATCACAATTGTGACGGATAACGCGTCTGCCAAAATATAAATCCCAGAGGATTTGATGTGATTTATATTTTGGCGGACGGGATATCCATCACCGCGTTATGACGGAGCAACACATCCACTGAGATCTAAATCAGGCCCTTGGATATGCTTTCAAAGATTCAAAGCCAAGGGGATTACTGCTGCCTGAGCATAAATAACAGTGAGCATGCATAACAACCAAAACACAGGCAATGCTAGTGGTACGAATCCCCATTTCTCTTGGGTGTGTCTGTGCTTTTAGTGAATGTGTCTGAATGGGGCTGTCCCAAAATCGCCGTAAATACTTTCATGAAGTATGAAAAAAAACGTGGAGTTCACTCTGCAGATAACCTAAAGGCAGGGCCACTGAAAATATGCAAAAGGGAAGGGCTAAATTGTGCTGCAGGTAATGAAGGACTAAATTATGAGGCCAGAAAACTCAAATGATGCAGACATGAGTTCATTATTTTGCCATTTTTACACTGTTAACACTGTCTGGGCATAGGTTTCACCTGGTCAGTCCCAAATACAGCAATAAGCACCTGAAAGGTGACTAGTCAAACTTTGCGAGGGTCTACATCAACACTTGCCACTGCATTTCTAGCAACTTTTGATCCGTTTAGACCATAAACTTGTTTTTGTTAAAATCTGTAAATTATGCAGGAGATGATGGATTATTTGGCAAATTCGGCAAAGCCATGATTATGTAAAAAACGCTGTGGCACGCGGAACACATAATTCCAGTGGAGCCACCTAGTGGTTGGCACCCTGGAAAAGGGAAGCAGGCAATCGTGGGCGGAACAACAGGCTCAAAGCTGCATTTAATGGTTTTGGCTCAACCTTGCAATACATGAACAGGGTAAAGATATTCGAACAGGGGTGGGCGTGCTAAGTGTGCTTAATTTTCAACTCAAATGAATTATGTGAGTTGAACACTTCGACCTTACCCTAACTGGGAATGCAGCAGGGGCGTAAGACAGGCTCCTGCAGCCCTTGCGGCTTAGGGGACCTCCACCCTTGATGGTGGGGTAAGAAATTTAGCCCAAGAGTACTGAATATCTGTGAGATACAGTAGACCGAGCGGGCCTTATCACATTCTGCAGGGGGAGGGGTGCATCTTTTTGCGTTATGATACTCAGTGCTTTAAATGGGCCATTACTGTCCGGTATGGTGTACCGGCACTTTTTTATTTTGAGAGGGAGAGTGCCGGCACTTCTCAAGAGAAATGCAATACTTTGAATTGGAGAGTACCGGTGCTTCTCAACAGAAATGCAATACTTTGAATTGGAGAGTACCGGCACATCTCAACAGAAATGCAATACTTTTAATTGGAGAGTACCTACACTTCTCAGAAACAAGCAGGTACTCTGGTAAAGAGTACCTGCACTTCTATTTTTCCATATAAGCACTGATGATACTCGCATTCTACACCTCTACAAGCTCACTTCAGTAAGTCCCCTAAACAGAGGGAACTGTACAGGGCCAGACTGGTCGTGGCAGGCATTGAGTAGGGGTGGGCGGAATTTGCGGAATTAACCTTCGCAAATTATCGCGAGAATGTTTAAAATTATCGCAAACAAGCAGAAATATCGCGAAGATGCGGAAGTTTTTTTCCGGCATGTTCGCGAGATTTTCTGCATGGTTGCGGGTCGCCAACTTACCCATGTGGTTGCTTGCGGGCGCGGCCATCTTGTTTTGAGTTGTTCTCGCGGTGCATGATCGCGAGAAGAAAGACATGATCGCGCGACGCATGACGTCACTGCGGGCGCGAACTGTCGCGAGACAGCGCAAATGGCTAAAAACAATACAACATCTCATGGAGAACGCGACCGGATCAAGAAAACTTGTCGGCGAACGCAGGGATTCAGGTAAGGCGATCGCGCGCGCGCGAGAATGTATCATTTTACAGCGCGAGCAAGAAACAAATTATCGCCAAGCTGCGGAAACCGGAATTTTTGACATTTTCGCGCTCTCCGCGGAACGCAAAAATGTCAAATTATCGCAATTTCCGCGAACGGAACGAAATTTTGGCCCAGGCCTAGCATTGAGCGTTTCCCCGGTGGGCCGGTTTTGCAGTAGTGGGGGCCGCTTTTGTTACTACTGGGGGCTGGTTTTGCTGCAATATCGGCCCCTGTAACAAAAGCATCCTTGCTTCACACTTCCACACCCACCCATCCTGGGGCTGGGCCAACAACATTGCCAGGGCAGCTTTGGGACCCAGCCCGGTCCTGTAATGGCCGCAGCGGGGACAGCGATGAAACGAAGCCGTTGCCAAGGATGGCGCTGTCAACTGTCCCAGCGCGTCCTGCATGGCTATGAAACCCTGGCTGCTATGAACCGCGCAGCCCCCGTTCTTACGGCAGACTCCGAGCTTTCTCATTACTTTCCTGTCAATCTGGCGCTGCCGGGGTCGCGGGAGCCCCCGCTTTGCTCGCAGCGGAAAGCCTGGCGTATGGTTAAATGCTACCTTATACCTTCACAGAGGCACAGGTCACAACACCAGCACCACACTGACCTTCACCCCTTCACCTGTGACCCGCCTGCGTCTATCGAAAACACGAACGGATGTTAAATAGGGCCGCTTAGACGTAAGGCGCGCAAGAACCTATTAAGGGCTCAAAAAAAGGCATCAAACTGCATCACGTCCCCGCACCTCCTTCTAGCCTCGGACATTTAATTATTTTTTCTGGAATCATATTTTATTCAATCTTGTGCGCAGCTATGCCGCGAACGAGCACAAAGGCGCTGCGATGAAAGAAGGAATTGCTCCATCAGGGGTATGCGTGCCATGCCGAATGCTGAGCAGGAAGTATCACACGGCGCGAGCCCGTGAAAGGCGCAGGGGTGCGCTGTGATCGAGCACAGATAACGGGAATAAAAGGAGCGGGAGGGAGGGAGAGATACAGAGCCTACCCGGAGGGGCCTGCACACCTTCCACGCGAGGATGAGGGATCAGCTGTCAGGCCTCACCGTTCCTCCTGAGGGTGAGCGCAGCCTCAGTGCACCAGCTCAGCTGCGCAGTCCGGGCGCCATGCTCCCGAATTCAAGCAAGGAATAGTTAAATAAAGAAGCAAGCACTGTCAAAGTCAATTGGTCTCGGGACTAATTGCCTTTCGCCAATGCCTTTCGGCGCTGCATGGGGATTTTCCTGATGCTGTGCAGCATCGTCAAAAAAAAAATTAATAATAAAAGGCTCGAGGACTAAACCGCTGCTGGCAGTGGTGTTATTCCCCCGGGGTGCACATGCAAGATGAAGTATGTGAGCGCCCAAAGTCACAATGCATGCACAAACCAGAAAAAGGCTGTGGTGTGGGAGCCATTAGCTTTAATTTTGTATTTATTGATCCTAGATGAGGGACGCCACTTGCCTTGGTAAATAAATAAATAAATAAATAAATAACAATTGTGCGTTAGCACAAATGAGATAAAAAAGAGGACCGCAATAGTGGGTGGCGTAACGGGGAGTGAATGGGGCAGTGGCAGCGAGAAGTCAAAAAGCACACCTGGAGAGAAGAAAGAAGAGGACAGAGGAGAGAAAAACACGGAGCGCAGGAAGGAAATGCACACAAAAGAGTAAGAAGGATCCAAAAGTGGCAGCAACACCGGGAGGGGGAGAGAAGTACACGAGGACACAACAACACGGTGAGGCAGGGAGACATACGCATGAGAGAAACACGGATCACGGGAAGGCTTCTGGGAGGGCACACATGGTGGAACAGGAGAGATCTGGAAATCACGTGCACTCTCATCGAGTGCGGAACCAAAAAGAAAAAAAGTTTCCTAAAAGTGCGCAGGATAGAAGTCAGCCAATGGGAGAGATGGTCACAATGCTGTGATACAGAGGAGGGACACACACAAGATGGACAAGCTGGGACAAGGAGAGCCACTGCATAAGAAGCAAGCAAATGAAAGTGACATTAAAGCCAACCAATCGTAAACAGTGGCACGATGTGAGCCCCTATAGGTCTTTGAGTCAGGCAGCTTGTGCTGTCTGATGTGTTTGACTCGAAAAATCTATAATTAATGTCAAGTAGGCCCTCAGACCTCTGGATCCCAGTGCCCCTGCACATGCTGCACTATTGATAGCTACACCTTTGCACCCCGTATGACTGAAAGATCACTGTCTACTCAACACGGGTACGCAGCAGTCCAACAGCACTGCACGATGAGGCCTGTCCTCACCTCCCTGTCCATTAGGAGCAAATGGGTATCCAACATCAGCTATTTAAGGGCCTACCTTCTTGTAAATATCAGGGGGGTATCCAATGAGATATCCCAAGTGCATGAGTTTTTGTCTATGTGCACTGACACATGTCAAATATGAATTCGACTGCCAATTTAAGGTATTTTCTGACTTCAACGTCCTACCCTGATTTAACATACACTTTAGAGCGGGGGGTTTCACTATTAACTTAGTAACCGATTCCTGGCAGCCGCATAAAGTACAATCTGCAGGCAATGTTTAACTTGTTAAAAAAACTAATCTGAGTGCAGAGACTCAAAGATTTTCTTAGAAGCACCATACCGTATGCCTGGACTGCCGAATACCACCCAAAGTCTTGATTCCACCCAGTGCCTTTTTCTTCCACCGCACTTCACCCCCTATCTCACTTTTGCAGATTCTTTGTCATCCCTGCTTCGCCGCATGTCACTTTTTTTGTGATCCTGCTGTTACTCCTTCTTTCTCCTTGTTCTGCTCAGGGTCAATATTAATTTGATGATGGAAAACATGTCCCACTCCGTCCTTAAATATGAGTGCTGGTGCCTATTACCTGTAAGCACCAGCACAAATGAAGCACTGCCTGCAGGTAAGGGTTTATCCCCCATAAATTAGGTAATTTAAATAAGACAATTTTAGAGATTAGAGATGATTTCATTTGTAATGTGGAAAATATTAGTAATCAGTATCAATAATAATAATCTCTTGATGTAAAGGCCAGAGGTTTTCCAGGTCATTTCACTCCCTGTGCTTTTTACAAAGCACCTGCAATTTGCTTATTTTTCCAGAAGTTTCAATGTTTGACGAGTTCAATTTGTTAAACATGGCCTTTTGTTGAATGTCCAGAAATGTCCAGAATTTGGCTGACTTTACACTTTAGTTTTGTCTGTCTTTTCTGGCTAGGAAAACGGGTTTCCAGGCTCTGATAACCTCTTTCCTGGACTATTCTAATGCATTATACCTTTGACTTCCGGACTGCGCCATTCACAGACTTCAAATGGTGCAAAATGCTGCAGCGCGACTCTTATTGAATTTGCCTCTGAGAACAAGGATTTCAATGCATCTTTCTTCCTTGCACTGGCTTCCAGTAAGGAAGAGAATTCTGTTCAAAGCACTGTTGTTGATTTTGGTGCCCTGCACCCCATTGGTCCAATTTGCCTAGCCTCCTGTGTCCATTTTTAGAACCCTGCCAGGAATCTCTGGTCCTCACACTTAGCCTTAGCTAGAGTGCCAAGAGTGAGGAAGACAATGACTGGTGTCTACTTGTTCTCCTTTCTAGGCCGCTCTGCAAGGAACACTCTCCCTCTGCATCTGAGACAGGAAAGTTCGGGCTTAAAAGCTGACTATTCACTCTGTAATTTTCCACTTGCTGCTAGACTAGCGCCGGGACACTCCCAGGAGCCTCTGTGCGCTCTTTAAATTTGTCTTCATCATCATTGGATCCCAATCGGATAATCTTGTGGTCCTTTCCTCTTTGATTGAGGCAGCAAATAACCCCTAAGTGCCCACATTATATGCTGCCTTTATTGATTACACCACTGCCTTTGATAAAGCGGACAGATGAAATCTTTGGCAAAAACTTTACAACTGGGGTATCCGGTCTTCATTGTTGAGGGCCATTATGAGCCTGCACATTAAAACCTGGGTGAGAGTCAAGGTTTCCACCAACAGAGTGACGCAAAAGTTCCGAACCACACAAGGGTTGAAACAGGGATGTATATTGGCCCCACTATTATTTCATCTTTATCTGACTGACCTAAACAACACATTAGCTGGAGCAAACTCCTTTCCACACAAATTTGCAGCCTCACATCTGCAATATGCAGACAGCACTATCCTATTTGATCATACCGCTGTGGGCATGATAAGGTCGTTCAATGCTCTGTCTTACTACTGTAAAGAAAAGAAGATCCCTATCAATGCCTCAAAGAATGACACAAATAATAGTTAATTGGTAACAAAAAATTTCAAAAAAATACAATTTACCTTCAATCAGGTGAATATTAAGCAGGTAGCCAGCTTTAAATATCTAGGCATTTATTTTAACCAACGTGGCTCGCACTGTGCCCAGCTTGAGGTGTTGAAAGGAATGGTAGCAGCAATGACTATCAACTTCCAGAAATTGTTGAAACAAATGAGAGGACCAGATTTGTCTGCAATCTGCCATCCCACCATGGTCATATGGCTCTTTGATCTTTAAGGACAGTCTGGGCCCCTGGCTAGACAAGGCCCAGTGCCATTTCTATAGGGGATTGTTTCAGCTGCCGGATGCCACCCCATTTTCACAAATTTACCTGGAGTTCGACCTAAGCAAGCAAGCTACCCTGGGGAAATCTTTCTAAACTACTATATCCAGCTCAAGGGTGCCCCCTCCCGTTCATTGAGGGGTCTGATATGGTCAAACGTGCAAAACAGTAGGCTTGCATGGAAGCATATGCCATAAATTCCAATGATGCCTTGGATGTTCAGTAAATTATTCATCTGAACCTTCAACCAAGATCACGCGCTAAGCCGCTTATAAAAAATGCAAGGCTGAGATCTGCAGATGAGGATCAACAGGATCTATCTACAAAGGTCCAAGCGGATTTGTGAACTTCTTTTTTATCAGTCCAATGGGAGGGCCTCTTATTTATCCTGTGAAAGACGTAATCAGGATAAGATGTGGCATTATACCCCTAAAAGCCTAAAAATATGGATGACTGAATGGTACACAGGCCTCAAACTGCAGGCTATGCAACTATACATTTGAATCCCTGTCGCATGTAGTATGTGTATGCCAAGAACTGAGTGGGCTAAGGCGTTATTGGTTGCGAAATAGCAGCAAGGAACCCAAGCTCAGCTAACTGCAAGATTTCTGAAATTTTTGAAGGACACCTAGAAAGTTATGTGCATGAGCACCTTGTCAGCCTCCAACCCCTAAGCATTTAGAGTCCTCAGTTTGGACACTCTGCACCTTTTTAGATCCTTTCATTTTAGTGGCATTTAGTCTGTTAGTTGGAGGGTTGGCTGATGGGAAACAGAGGAGCGACCCTTGACCTTCTGGTAGGTCGCCCCCCCCCGCTGCAGCACGACCTGCACCCCCCGCTGTCTGCTGCCGCTGGTGGAATTCGAGGCCCTCCACCACCCGCAGGCTTCCACCTGCGCCTCATCCCTGGTGGCCAGTGGTGGCCTTAGGTACGTTTTTCCAGTGTTCCATTGCTGCCTGTTGCCTTGTATCCTGATCGCCGCTCTGATCTGTGCCCCCTGCCCCCCCGCTTGCCGCTCTGCTTTGTGCCCCTCCTATCTTGTATTGTGTATCCTAATCGCCGCTCTGCTCTGTGCCCCCTGCCCTCCGCTCGCCGCTCTGCTTTGTGCCCCTCCTATTTTATAAAGTGTATCCCGATCGCCGCTCTGCTTGTGCCCCCTGCCCCCCGCTCGCCACTCTGCTTTGGGCCCCTCCTATTTTATATTCTGTATCCTGATCGACGCTCTGCTTGTGCCCCTTGTATTTTGCATTTTATTTTCTGATCGCCGCTTGCTCTGTGCCTCTTTGTTTTTGTACACCTTCGCTCCTCTGTGCCCCGCGCCGGTCTCCCGTCCTCCGTCCCCGCCGCTGCCTCCCCTGCGGCCCCGCCCCCTCTGCGCCCATTCGCCACACCCGTCTCTCGCCTCCTAGCTGCTCCTCCCTCCCCACCTCCCCATATTTGGGGGCCGCTGCGTGGTGAGGAGAGCGACCCTTGACCTTCTGGTAAGTCACTCCCCCCCCCCGCTGCAGCGCCACCTGCACCCCCGCTGTCTGCTGCCGCCGGTGGAATTCGAGGCCCTCCACCACCCGCAGGCTTCCACCTGCGCCTCATCCCTGGTGGCCAGTGGTGGCCTTAGCTACGTTTTTCCAGTGTTCCATTGCTGCCTGTTGCCTTTTATCCTGATCACCGCTCTGCTCTGTGCCCCCTGCCCCCCGCTCACCGCTCTGCTTTGTGCCCCTCCCATCTTGTATTGTGTATCCTAATCGCCGCTCTGCTTTGTACCCCTCCTATTTTATATTGTGTATCCCGATCGCCGCACTGCTTGTGCCCCCTGCCCCCCGCTCTGCTTTGGGCCCCTCCTATTTAATATTCTGTATCCTGATCGACGCTCTGCCTGTGCCCCCTGTATTTTGCATTTTGTTTTCTGATCGCCGCGTGCTCTGTGCCCCTTTGTTTTTGTACACCTTCGCTCCTCTGTGCCCCGCGCCGGTCTCCCATCCTCTGCCCCTGCCGCTGCCTCCCCTGTGGCCCTGCCCCCTCCGCGCCCATTCGCCACACCGATCCCTCACCTCCCGCCTCCCAGCTGCTCCTCCCTCCCCACCTCCCCATATATGGCGGCTGCTGTGCGGCCGCGCGCAGCGGGCGCACCGCTGGCGCGCCAAATGCGTGCCTAATGCAAGTTCGTCTGCACCCGTCCGCGCCTGGACCGCGCCCAGCGCCAGAACCCCTGGCCCCCGCACCTGCCAGGACGACCACCTCCGCTACAACGCCAAGACCCTCATCGCTCTCAACCCAGGAAGAACTCACTGCAACAATGTCGCCCGAGGCGCACCCACGGTCCCTTCACCTGCTGGAACTGCAACTTCTCCTGCCACGAAAGCGCCAAGACACCCACCACAACGCAAGCCAACCAGCTCAGATGCATCCTGATCAACACCCGCTCCGCACACAAACACGCCGTCGAACTCTGGGACCTACTCAACACCACATCACCGGACGTCGCCCTCCTAACCGAGACCTGGATGAACGAAGCCTCCTCGCCAGACATCGCCATAGCCATCCCAGACGGGTACAAGATTACCCGCAGAGACCGCACCAACAGGGCCGGAGGAGGAATCGCCATCGTCCACAAAAATACTATCAAGATCTCAACAAACACCACCGACACCCTCAGCACTGCCGAACACATGCACTTCCGGATCCACACGAACCCAAAGACCACCTTAAGAGGCACCCTCGTCTACAGACCTCCAAGACCCCGGCCTCAATTCTGCGACTCCATCGCCGACCTCATCAGCACACACGCGCTGACCTCCACCGACTACATCCTCCTCGGAGACCTGAACTTTCACCTGGAGAACAACAACGACAACTACTCCTCCACCCTGATCGACAATCTCGCCAACCTCGGACTGAAACAGCTCGTCACAATGCCGACCCACAACGTCGGCCACACGCTAGATGTCATCTTCTCCTCAAGCCCCTACATCACCTTCAGCCACGCCTCCGAACTCACCTGGACAGACCACCACTGCATCCACTTCTCCTTCCGAAAACCACCCACACACCACCGCACCCTACAGACCCCCCACCGCCGCTGGGGCAAAATCACTGAAGAACAACTACAGACAAACCTCGCACTCAACCCCCGACGACCCAAACCAACCTGGATGAAGGGGCACTCGCCCTCGAATGCTGGATGAACGACTGCGCCAACACCATGGCTCCTCTGAAAAGCCCCACCAACGCAGACACCAGCAGAAGAGTCAGCTGGTTCACCCCGGAACTCCTCAACTCCAAACGCACCTGCAGAAAACTGGAAAACATATGGCACAACGAAAAGACGCCAGACAGCCGCACCGCCCACAAAGACGCTATTCGCAACCACCACCACCTCATCAGGTCTGCCAAAAGAACCTCCTTCACAGACCGCCTTGACAACAACACACACAACAGCAAGGAGCTCTTCACCATCGTGAAGGAACTCTCCAACCCCAGCTCCAACGCGAATGACATCCCACCATCGCAAGCCCTGTGCGACTCCCTCGCCACCTTCTTTCACCGGTAAATCACCAACATCCATGACAGCTTCAGACCCCGGACGACCCCTACTGACCACACCGCACCGAACCCACCGCACCCCACCGCCCACGACACCCTGACAACCTGGGCCAACGTGAGCATCGAGGACACAATCAAGACCATGGGAACAGTCCACTCCGGATCCCCATCCGACCCTCTCCCGCACCACATCTTCAACAAAGCCAGCAAGTCCATCGCTCCCCACCTGCACAAAATCATCAACCTCTCCTTCGAGACCGCCACCTTCCCTGAGATCTGGAAGCACGCAGAGATCAACGCCCTACTGAAGAAACCCAAGGCGGACCCGAGCGACCTCAAGAACTTCCGGCCCATCTCCCTGCTTCCGTTCCCAGCTAAGGTCATCGAGAAGATAGTAAACACCCAGCTCACCCGGCACCTCGAAGACAACAACATCCTTGACCCGTCCCAATCAGGATTCCGCAGCAACCACAGCACCGAGAGCGCCCTCATCGCCGCCACAGATGACATCAGGATCCTGCTGGACAACGGCGAGACAGTGGCCCTCATCCTCTTGGACCTCTCTGCCGCCTTTGCCACCGTCTGCCACCTCACACTACGCACACGCCTTCACGACGCAGCCGTAACAAGGCCCTGGACTGGACCACCTCCTTCCTCTCCGGCAGAACGCAGAAAGTCCGCCTCCCCTCGTTTCGATCCAAGGCCTCCGAGATCATCTGTGGCGTCCCTCAAGGATCCTCCCTCAGTCCGACACTGTTCAGCGTCTACATGGAACCACTTGCACGCATCGCCAGACAGCACGACCTCAACATAATCTCCTACGCCGACGACACTCAGCTGTTCCTCTCCCTCACTATGGACTCCCTCACCGCCAAATCCAACCTCCACCAGGGAATGAAGGCCGTCGCCGACTGGATGGAGGACAGCCGCCTCAAACTGAACACAGACAAAACGGAAATCCTCATCCTCGGATCCAACCCCTCCGCATGGGACGACTCCTGGTGGCCCACATCACTGGGGTCCCCCCGGCCCCCACCGACCATGCACGCAACCTGGGAGTCATCCTCGACTCAAAACTCTCCATGACCAAACAAGTCAACGCAGTCTCCTCCACCTGTTTCAACACCCTCCGCATGTTGCGCAAGATCTACAAATGGATCCCGACCAACACAAGGAAAATAGTCACCCAGGCCCTTGTCAGCAGCAGACTCGACTACGGAAACGCCCTCTACGCCGGAGCCTCATCCAAGCTCATCAGCAGACTACAGAGAATCCAGAATGCCTCCGCACGCCTGATCCTCAACGTCCGACGCCGCGACCACATCACCCCCCACCTGAGGAACCTGCACTGGCTCCCCGTCGACAAAAGAATCACCTTCAAACTCGTGATCCACGCACACAAAGCACTCCACAAAACCGGCCCAGCCTATCTCAACAGTCGACTCTCCTACGTACCCAACAGGAATCTCGGCTCCGCTGACCACGCCCTGGCCATGGTCCCACGCATCCAGAGAACCACTGTCGGAGGCAGGTCCTTCTCCCATTGCGCCGCCAAGACCTGGAACACCCTTCCCCTCTACCTGCGACAGACCAAAGACCTGCTGACCTTCAGGAGACAACTCAAGACCTGGCTCTTCGACCAATAGCAGCTGCAACCCCCCCCCCCCCAGCGCCTTGAAACCCTCACGGGTATGTAGTGCGCTTTACAAATTATGTGATTAATTGATTGAATGTGATAGCTCCAGCCAGCACAATGCATTTTACACTGGCAGACTGGTGAGTTACCAACTGTTTCTTTGTATACTGAATTAATTTGATACACAGCATTTATTATGTCTCAATTTAGGAATGAAGTGTGGGACTTTTTTGTTAAATATTGCACATTTTGCACATTGAAACATTTTCAGATCGAGTTTTTCCGGTTCAATATAAGAATAGCGTTAGCGTGTTTTCACTGCACAGCAAATTGCACTTTACGTCATTCATGAACAAAAATGAGTTTCTTGCTCATTTGGTAGATGGCACCAATCATGTGATGATGCACTTGCTAGTCATTAATCTATGAGAGAAGCCGGCACCACAAAGTTTGGAATCACCTTGCTTGTTGAGCTCTTTGAAACAGATTTTATATTAAGCAGCTTATGTTTCATGCTTCAACATAAGAGTGATGTCTGCGTGAACCTTCTATTTTTAGCAATAGGCACTTTATAACTTTTAAGAATGAAGTTGGAGTATCATCTTGCACACTGTACTTATTTCTTATACATATTCATCTTGCGTTTAGCCGATATCCTGATTACACTTTAATGTAGCAATACAAGAATGTTAGTTTCATTTATAGGTCAAGCATTCGAGACCTCTTAAATGTACTTTAGTATATACTTATATATTTCAGTATATACTTATATGTGTAAGTGCTTTGTGGGCTCTGGAGATCAGCCCTAGGACTTGTCTGCTTCGGGACTTTTTTTCTGTTCAACTGCCTCTATTTAACTATCTTGAAAGAAAGCAACCAGTAGAGGTCAGTAAAATACCAGAATTGCTTTCTGCTGAGGGACTTTCTTTTTTTCATTTTTCTGGCAACTGCCTCTATTTAACTTTCTTGATAGAAAACGACCAGCAGAGGTCAGTAAAATATCAGAATCACTTTAGTATTCTCTAGATTCCAGTCCATAGAAATTGTCTTCCACAAGCACCCATATACAATAATATTTTTTTTTCAAATCTTTTATTTTCAGTGATATGACCACCGAAGGCCCTGATCTTAAATTAAAAACAGAGCTTTGGACTATACCATTTCCCGCTGAAAAGTATATTTTGCTCCATGTGTTCCCATACCTGGCATGTCACGCAGTTTGGCACTTACTTTCCCTCCACGTTAAAGAACAGTAGAGGTTTCAGCACCCAGGCTAATGTGCTGCATAGCTAAATACATATAAGGTCCCAAAGAGGAGACCGATTGCATTGCAAATGCTTGTTTAGTTACTATACCATTTAGTTTTTAGTTTATGTATATCATCTGACTTGTCTGAGATAACAAACTGTTTGATGAAGTGTCCATTAACTGTTTTCTGTTTTATGTATTGAATCTGGAATGTGTTTTTAATATTGTTATGGATTTAATTAACTAAACAATATCATTTACCTCACCTTACCTTCATCATCATCATGTTGCCCTATGATAAAACTTTCTGAGTTCATATCTTGGTAATCCTAAAACACTATTATCTGCTCCACTGCACAAGCATATATTAAATATGCTGTATTTTAAATAACAATACCTCTGGTGGGATTTTAAACTTTATTCATTGTGATAACCGGTGTACACATCACATCCTAAGGAAGACCTGAATCCTCAACCCCAGACTCTAGGAAGCTAAGACAGTATGGCTAACCACCTCAGATTTAGTTTTGATAATCCAGAGCCAGCGGAGAAAACTGCTAGGTTCACCTTTAATAACGTGCTAAGCAAAAAACACAGGAAATGAAGAAAGGACCAGACACCAACACATCAATAGGTGGAGCAAATCTGCCTTGGACAAAGATAGATTCCTCCCATCACTTTTTGTAAGGCCCAAAGTGCCCAAGGGTATGTTCAGATGTGGGTCCTGTGATCACTGTGCTACTGTAACCAAGCTGCACCTGGCTGCAGAGACCCAAATAGACTAAAATGGTCTTGGTTTGCTTTTGTTCAGGTACAGAGAGGACCTGGCTTGGCAGTTTGGGCTGGACTGTTTTTACTGGAGCTGGACCAAATCGGACTGGGTCTAATCTGAGGTTGGCAAAACAATTATGGGTTGGTATGCTACCCTGAGTGATTGCTAGAGGATAAACTATTTGCAAGCATTCCTCCCATCACCTTTTGCGTGTTTGACAGACAGATAATGGCACACATTGGATTTAGTTTGGAGTGATGTACGACACTTGCAGCCAATCAGATCTTTGCAGCAACATCTGCCGTACTATCCCTATGGTTCTTCCTACTGGATGCTCGGTGAATGTCCATTGAACAGCTGTGAGAAATTGATTTGGGACCCAATGCAGTGACAGGTTACTATAGCAACTAAGTTTTTTTTAACAATGGTGTCCTGGGACCACAATACAGGTTTACTAAAATGGATTCCTTGTGTACTCAACTTTAGCAAGTGACTCTCTCAAGGTTGAGCACTCCAATGTGCACTCAAATAGCTGGAGTAGGTCAGACACTTATAATACAATCAACACAGTAAGACAATTCAATAAGGCTAATCAGTTCTTTAAAGAGTATAAAGAACAAATAAAGTAAATACTATTCACAAGATAAAGGTAATCACTGAAAACATGAAGTCTCTATCGCATTCTTTGCCAGAGATTGGACCTCGAACAGCAACTCTGCACCTCAGCCCTATGCACTACAATTAAGCTTTACAAGGAGGACTCTGCCCAATGGTATCCACTGGGAAGTGTTTAAAGGGGCCACTGCATTATTCCATTATGCAACAGAGCCAAAACTAAGGATCTTTGCGAAAGGATGAACACTGAAATACAGTAGCCAAAAACACAGTCCTGCAAATATACACTTCAAATGCAGAGGTTCACAATGCTGCACTTCAAAGTGAAGTGTTGGTTTCTGTAATTGCTTTGCAGTGATTTGATTCTGGTAGCTGGTGGCGGAATTTTTAAGAGAATTTGATTCACTGGCCACAAAAGGCTAACTGGACCCCAAGGACCATCCGTGACCCACCACCCATAGATCAAAGCACCAACCTCAAGTCTGGCAAAAAAGTTATCTTTTTTGGTGTCTTTTGGTAGTACCTGGCGCCTGGTATGGGCATACTTCATTGAAATTAAAATGCCAAGTAGTCACTGAACTATGCACTGTGGACAATGGCTGCGAAGTGTGTCTGGACATGCTGAATACCCCTATTCAGGTGATGTCGGTTCCATTGTCTGCATCTTGTAGTTAACATTTTCTGGTGGTGGTGGCACCCACAGGTCTGTAGGCACCTATACGCCAACATGCGGTGGTAAACCAAATTAAAAACTAGGTTGGCGCGGAGGTCTTGACTGGGAATTTGATGACGATATCTCTGAAACTGCTTAAGCATCTCCCTTTGGACCTCCCTTTCTCAGCCACTGAGATAGGAAAAAAAAGCTTCCTGAAGTTTAGGGAAAGTCTGTAGGCTAACCTATTCCTCTCTGCCTATGTCCCACTCTCTGATGACTTCAACTGACCCACAGCTTGTCAATGAACTTCTTCAGTCAGTCGCAGGCCTAAGATTGGCTGATAGTTGCTCATTCCTCATCTTTCTGGGTCATTAATACTTCTCAAGTTCTCCCTTTGCAGGAGTCAGTGCTCTCCCAACCACGCAGAGAAACAAATTTGGGGAGAAGGGTGGGTGATTATGTTTGTGTAGGCTCCCAGATCTGTGCGGGATCATGGGCAGCCCTGTACAAACCCATCCAGCATCCTGTCTTTTCATACACAAGTGAAGTCCAATGGACTCTCCCGGACTCCAACATTCTCTCTGCCAGGAACAGAGGAAACTACACACAGGCAGCCATGTGTAAGCTCCCTCCATGCAATACCCAGACCTGCCGGAGGCAAAACATCCTGGGGAGACTTCATATACTTTACACAGGGAGTTGAATTCTGTGGTGCAGGTAAAAAGGCCTGCACCCCAGACCTACAGCTACTGCTGCTATCATGGTCAGTCTCTCACAGCCTGGGTAAAGGCCACAGCACCCACCTTTGACTAACGGGGTGAACTTGGGTGAACTTTGGATCCCGTGTGGACCCAGCCATATGCAAATCAGTTTTGACCCTATGCCCAATGGGAACAGTCTAGCCTGAACTGCCAGGCCAGATCCTCCCTGGACTGAAAACAAAAATCCTAGGACCGGTTTCGGGGTTTCACCCCTCTTCAGCCAGGATAGCTTGATTCCTGTGGCATGGAGAGCACGGGACTCAAGTCTGAGCATACCCGTCCCACTCGGGGTGACAAATGCATAACGAACTATTAATGGACAGAATGCAGAACAATGTCATACATTCACCCCAGTACAGAGATCTGGGACTAAATCCATCGTTTTTTTGCTCACCATGGCATTCCAGTTTGGACCCAGCCATATGCAAATCAGTCTTGACCCTGTGCCTCATGGGAACAGTCCAGCCCGAGCTGCCAGGCGCAAATGTCTGTCCCTCCAGCGGAGGACGCCTCGTTCCTGCCCTGCACTCACTGGTCACCATCCCGAGTTTTTCCGCCGCTTCTGAAGGAGCCGCATGAGAAATTGGGGCTCTCCAAAAGCAAACGCTTTCTGATTGGCCCGCACTTTCCCTCTGCCTTACACAAACCTAAATATTTCGTGAGATTTGACGGCTGCTTAAGGCTCTTATGGGAAATAATTAAATATAATGGGCAGTTGGAGCGAATAAAAGTAACTCAAGCACACCAAGATGCTGGCTACAGAACTGTCTGTATGCGACTCAGGGGGCTGAGGCTGGCAAGGAAATAATTCAAATAAAATGGTAAACCCGCAAAGAGCTGCGTTCTCTCTCTGCCCCGCAGTATCGAGTTTCTTTGAATATTCCGGGTGCGTTCTTAGGCGCGCTTGTCCTTAAGCGAGCATGAATCAACATCACAGGCATAAACAGAAGATTTGTCTCTGTTCCCGGCACAGCCTCCATTAACATGGGCAGGCACAGCGGCCTCATCTTTCTCAATTATTCTAACACAGACACTAAGCTTTTCTATTGCCTCTCTCCCTCATCCGACGGAATTCTCTCTTTCCCGCCTATTCTCTTCAGCTCACTGCACGGCCCCTGTTGCGTCATTTCCCTTTTGCTGGGTGCGCCCGGCACAAACTGTCGCGGGGAGCCGAATTAGGAACGGAAATCTGTCTGCAGCACGTGTTCACATGCTCAAACACCAATACGGTTCGACCTCATTTAGAGAAGGCCGAGTAGTGTAAATAAATAACGGTGAGTGTGCAGTAAGCAATTCAATTCAAAATGTGCTTTATTCGAGATTTACTCATAAAAGCAGACATACAAACATATAATAAAAAACAATTAAATCTAAGATGTCATATTGATAAATGCACAATTCATAAAAAGATACAAATTATTTACGAGAAAAAGTTGAAATTAATCGCAAAGATAAAATTCATGATTATAGGTACTGCAATTATGTACATTTTATATATTCATTGTGCTAGTGAAAAAGCCGCTTAGCCATACATATCACAGGTGTAAAGTTCATAAATGTAGTTAGTACAATTAAATATAATTTTATAAAAACGTTATTCTAAAAAGAATCATTTAAAAATAGTTTTTGCCAGATGACATGATAAAATACACTAAACAGAGAATAGACTATACTCTAGCAGTCTCTGTTCAACTAGGCAGAGAGTAATCACCGGACTAGCAATCTCTGCCTAATTGTCCATGCCCACCCCAAATACTTGGCGGTGGCGATTATAATCCCAGTTAAGGTAGTCGATCTTACTATGCGCAGAGCCACCATACTACTCTTGGTGCCCAGATTCCTGCACATAGGTGCCAACCATGCACGCCTTGGACTAGAGTATAGTTTACAGGAAAACAAAAAGTGACCAAGTGTTTCAATACCTTCCCCACAAGCTGGGCATGTAGCAGGGCCACCTTCCCTCCATTTAGATGTTAGGTAACGAAGAGGAAGAGAGCCCGCCCTCAATTGAAAAAGCAATTTCCTATCCAAAGGTTTGGATATATAATCCCAGTACAGTTCATACATGGGGTACAATTTGACCTCGAGAAAACTAGCAGTCATGGTCCCACAATTGATACTGAGGAGACTTTTGTTAGCGACATTATCCCCAAAAATATTTTTTAGGGTTGCCTTACTCGGGAATGATGCCCCTGCTGGATCAGACCAGAGTGCATTCAGACTTAGTTCAAGGAGTGTTGATTTTAATAATTTGAACTATCTGATTTTGTTAAAGCAATCTGCCCTGACGACGCCAGTGAACCCGGAAGCATAATGTATGAGCTCAGGAGTGGTCCATAACCTACGCCAGTATAGAATTGGTCGTAGTTTGGCCATTTCCGAGATTTTCTTCCTTCCAAGCTCATATCTCAGAGGCAATAACGGACTACTCTGAGGTGTACCCGTTAGATTCCTAAAGAATTTATTCTCTGAGGCTTGCAACTCCTGTAGGTTATCATGCCCCATAACTCAGCCCCATATAGTGCCGACCCAATTGCTTTTGCCTCGTATATAATCAGGGGTGGTTTGATCGGTTTAGTTAATGATTTCCTGTGCTCCTTTAAGATGGTTCCAGCCAATTGCTTGTGCCTCAAAGTTGCAATGTGTAGGTGCTGGTTCCACCTATTGTCATTAGAAATAAGGATTCCCAGGTATGTGAAAGATGATACGACCTCAAGGGTTTGTCCACTCATGGTAATATTAGATTTAAAATTACGATACGGATTAAAAACCATGAGTTTCGTTTTAGACGCATTCACCTCGAGACCGTGATCCCCACAAAACTTGTCAAAAATATCCAATGCTTTTTGCAATCCACTTGGAGTTTTAGATAAAATTAACGTGTCATCGGCAAACATTAAAATCGGAACTTTTACACCTGCAAGTGAAGGAGCTTCAACTGCCTGTGATTGAATACAGGAGACTATGCCATTAATAAAAAGTGTGAACAAGGTAGGTGCCATAGAGCACCCCTGCCGAACCCCACGCTCAACAGGAAATTCGGCAGTGTCTTTACCGTATCCACCCCATTGAATTTTAGCATAGGTACCTTCATGTAGTCTCATAATCATTGTCAGCAGGACTCCTGGGACCCCCAACGCCGCAAGTACTTCCCACAGTTTCGTCCTGGGAACCAGGTCGAAGGCAGCCCTCAGGTCGACAAAAGCCGCGTAAAGACTGCCCCCGCCTAGCACCACAGTCCTCCACTGAATCAGCTGGAACCGAAAAACTTGGTCAACAGTACTAGTGGCCTTACGAAACCCAGCCTGAAATGGCGATAGAATATTGAATTCTTCGGCCCAATCGAGCAATCGATTAACAATCACTCGCCCAACAATTTTTTGCACAGTGTCGATCAGGCTGATCGGGCGGTAATTACAAGGCTGTGAACGGTCACCCTTTTTGTACACAGGGATGATAACAGCACCCCGCCATGAAGCCGGGATAGCTGCTCCCCTCGCAATGTGGTTTGTTAGTAAGTAAATATATTTACAACACCTATCAGTGTCGTTTAAAAAAACGTCCGCTGGGACTCCGTCAATGCCAGGAGCACGTCCTCTGTGTACAGTTTTGAGGACCGACAGGATTTCGGCCATCGTAAAAAGATTGTCCTCAGGAGTTGTATAGATAGGGCTAATGTTGTTTACAGTCTGAGCCCGGTTAGCATATTGATCACTAAAAAAGTTTACCCAGGCTTCCTGCGGGACATAATTATTGCAAGCCTCTTCAGGCCTTTCGTGCCCCCATTTTACAATATGCCAAAATAATCTAGAATCTTTTCGTCCGCTAGCACACTTCAGCTTTTCCCAATGGGCTTCATCCCAATCTTTTTTTGCATTAGCAATGCAAGTTTTGTATGACTTTCTTGCAGAGCGGATGGCCCCCAAGTTTTTGCTCTTAATTGCAGCACCCAAGGAGTTTCGTGCCGCCTTACAAGCATGATTATACCATTTAGCCACTCTGTAAACGCGAGTCGCCTTGGGGTTTACTGGTTTAAGAAAATAATGTTTGATTTCTTGGAAAAGGCACTCATGAACTTCAATGATGTTAACTTGGCTTGTAGTAATCCCTGCTTCGCCCTCTAGGGACATAATGGCCTTATCAGTCGCAGCTCCTATATTCTCAATAGCTTGCTGGTCTGTCCTAACACTAGTCCATCTTAGCCTACGCATATCATTTGTTGGCACAATGGACGGGGGAAGGCAAACATCAAGAGTAATAGAGGCGTTAGATTCAGACAGCCACCATTTATGGGTGACACATAACGGATTGTGGTCACTCTCTAGCATTTCTGTCACGGCCATATCTCTAACAGTGGGCCAGAGAGAAAAACTACAAATAATATAATCAATGCGACTTTTGCTTCTTCCGTTGTCAAAAGTCGTAGCTGGTACCCTGTCTGATTTTGTCCTCCCATTTAAAGCTCTTAGTCCTTGTTCAAGGCACATTGCGTTCAAACCCAAAATATCCTCTGTCCAACGGGTTATTGGGATGGTATCTAATGGGGGGATATCCCATTGTTTGTCTTCCTCTGCACCTAGAAAGGCTTCGCCTGTGTCAAGAGGTTCAAACGTGCGGTTTAAATCCCCAGCAATTAATATGTGTTTACCACCTGAATGTGTCTCGAGGAGATTATACAGGGCAAGAAGAACCACAGATTTTCCTACATTTCCACCTCTGACATAAATATTATAAATATCGATGGGTAAGGATAAATCACTCATAAGTCTGATGAGCTGGATATCTTTCTGCCCAGTTTCTATGTTTTTTGCAACGGCCTTTAAAGATTGTTTGATCCATATTGTGAGGCCCCCCATCGGACGCCCTTTAGGGCCCTTAGAAGCTGGAACATAAAAATTTAAGTACCCCAGTGCGAAAACAGGGTCACAAGCCCATGTTTCCTGAAAGATGCAAACATCAAAATTACTAATAAAATTAAACCAGTCACCGCAACCCAGCTTTGAGCCTAGCCCAGCCACATTCCAAGATAATAAGTTTCCAGAATCATGTGCCTTTACGGGATTGGGGCGAAGAGTAAGTGCACTCATCGCATTATCATTTGTACCATTATGCATTACATTATCAGCTATTAAACCAGCTATGGCCTCCAAAGTATCAGGCTCAGGGCAGGAACCTTCTCGTTGTCCCAACTCAACAGTGTAGAGTGAATCAGATAAACAGAGGGATGATTGTCAATCACAATCATTCAGGTTTGACAGAGCAGAAAACCTGTTTTCCACACATAGACCCCATTCACGAAATCTAACATCATTACAACTCCTGTTGGTCACAACATTCCATTTAGTTCTTAGAATATTAGGGTTCATGCCTCTTCCTTTCCGAGAGTAAAAAAAGTCCAGGGTCAATGGTACAATTGAAGTTGACCTTCGCTGTGGAGGCAAGATGTTAGGTAAAATGTTTGACAAAACCTCAGGACCAGTGAAGGTTAAAATAACACAGTCCCCTTTGAACCTTTTGATGCTGTTACCAATCCATTCAACTCTTCTAGCATTAGCAAGTTCATCAGCTAATTGTTGCTTCCCCAAAGGTGTTATTATCATGTTGTTAGTAAGCCATGATAAGGATTTGTTTAATAAAGAAGGGGCAGATTCGACCTCCCCAGAAACCAAAGGGGGTACATTTGCAAGAACAAGAACTAATGGAGAGGCTTCAACTACAAGCTCGGAAGACCCTTTCCCCATATTAAAATCGTTAGTGGAAGCGACCGGGGGTGGATCAGCAAAGGCACCACTAGATACATTAGACAGTGGTGCAGGGTTAGAGGCAGATCCACTGTTCTCAGCAAGAATTGTTTTGCTTATTGCTGGCTTTTCAACAACTTCAGTAGTATTCTTTCCTTCGCCAAAGTTTTCTCTAATAAACCACCTAGCCTATTGACCTCAGCGGTTAATTTGTCAATTTTACTAACTAGGGGTTTGACTATACCTTTGATTTTAGTATCCATCATACTCCATAGTTTAGTAAATTGAGCGTTAGAAAGGGTAACATGGGCTTCGCTGGTCAGATCAACCTCCTCTTCCTCATCCACTGATGTTGATATTCTCCTCGAAGGGGTTGCAATTTTATTTTTGCCTGATCTTAAACCCCCTCTTTTCTGAGTAACCTTGCTTTTACCCCTAGTGACCCTTGGAGCTGGTACAGGGATAGTAGAAGGAGGGGACTCAATGTTAGTAGATATCACTGACACCCCTTCACTATCACTATTGGCTTCTGTGTGAGCGACTACACCACTAGGCAGGATGGGGTCAGTATCAAATAGAGGGGCTTGACCCACACAGGATTCGCTACTATTGTGTAAAACCAAAGAATCCCCATACTCGTTCTCGACCATATGGGATTGGTTAGGTGAATCCAAACCCAATGAAGATCTCCTGTCATTGTTGATTTTAGCCACAACTTGGATCAAATAATTGTCCAAGGTATTATTTGCTGGGGTTTGTTTTTTCCCAGGCATGAGTGAGACCAATAAAATGACTACAATAATCAATACGCGATAAGGCACAATATACAGATAAGCGTAATAATTACCCTATGTAGGCAACACAGCACCGTGTGTACACAGATTGTACAGAGGTAATTTCAGGCAGAGTCCCTGGCCCAACCCAACCTTGTCCGACCTCGGACGGCCTCAGACGGCCCGCCCTTTGCCCGGGCTTAGCCCGGCGTCGCCCGCCCGCGTCCCGCGACGCGGGGGATGTCCGCAAAGATATACGCCCCCAGGCGTTGGCGTTGTTAGCGTTGGCGGGCTTCCGCCGCAAAGGAGCTTGGGGAGTGTAGTTTTCCCTCACCCCTGCACTCTGCGGCCGTTAGGTGAATTACTGGATGCGGCGGCGGCAGGGAGGAGATGCAATCCCCCGGTTCGTCGCTGGAGCAGAGCTGGACAGGTGAGGCTCTCAGGAGACGCTGCTAAGGCTGGCGCGGACACCCGCTCTGCCGGGGATGTCCGCAAAGATATACGCCCCCAGGCGTTGGCGTTGTTAGCGTTGGCGGGCTTCCGCCGCAAAGGAGCTTGGGGAGTGTAGTTTTCCCTCAACCCTGCACTCTGCGGCCGTTAGGTGAATTACTGGATGCGGCGGCGGCAGGGAGGAGATGCAATCCCCCGGTTCGTCGCTGGAGCAGAGCTGGACAGGTGAGGCTCTCAGGAGACGCTGCTAAGGCTGGCGCGGACACCCGCTCTGCCGGGGATGTCCGCAAAGATATACGCCCCCAGGCGTTGGCGTTGTTAGCGTTGGCGGGCTTCCGCCGCAAAGGAGCTTGGGGAGTGTAGTTTTCCCTCACCCCTGCACTCTGCGGCCGTTAGGTGAATTACTGGATGCGGCGGCGGCAGGGAGGAGATGCAATCCCCCGGTTCGTCGCTGGAGCAGAGCTGGACAGGTGAGGCTATCAGGAGACGCTGCTAAGGCTGGCGCGGACACCGTAAGCCGATTTCCACACGATTGACTATTTACAGCAGCACTCATGGTGCGAGTGAATAGCTAATGATGGGATAAGCGTTGGTTCAGCAAAGGCTCTGCGGTTTTTTGTGCAGGAGTGGAGGCTTTCATATCAGCCGCAGGATCCAGAGGTACCATTATTCCTACGTCCTATGCAGGGCTTTAAGTGGGAGGAAAAAACTGGGGGGTCTCTCGAAGGCGCGTAGCCAATGTAATTAGGGGCGTCGCTTAAAACACCTAAACTAAAAATCTGTGCTTAGCACAGTATGCCGCCCGACTTGTATTTTTCTGTTTCTGTCATTGCCTCCAGATCTATGATTCAACAAGTAACATCATACCTACAACTAGTCAGGACTATTGGCTTTGTCAATGGTTATTAGTTGCATAAGATAAATAAGCAGCACCTATGGCTTGTATATCATATTGAAAAAGCTTCCACTTAAAGCCTTGGTGACACCACCACAATGTTGCTGCTCTTGAGTTTCAAAAAGAGAAGGGAAATCCAGAGAGAAAAGGACTCTCTTTAAAGGATTTCCCTTCCCCTACAACGCTCACCTTGCATTACATCATGCCGTAACTTCTCCACTAGTGAGAAGTGAGCAGTGGGAGCACGCACACATCGATGCGCCTGCTGTCACTGCAGTCCACGAAAAAATTGACCGCCTGTGATAGGGCACAAAACAGAAACCCTATGAGAGACCCGTTTTGAGGCCTCCTTTAAAAAACTGCCGGTGCTCAGCACTGGTGAGACCCGGCCGGCTTTAAGCCCTGGTCCTACGTTCTCATCACAGTCAATTACTCGTGAGATGAACCCACCTATTGACAGGACCAAAACCAGGAAGTAGGAGTGGACTTGCTCTAATCCCACCCATTTATGGTGGTATAAGACATGGCCACTCCCCTTCCACTTCCTGACATACCAAGCCATCTGAGGCCTGTAACCTAAGGGAGGGAGGGAGGACCGTATCGACTGTGACGAGGACTATTGACTGAGGATAATGAGGATTAGCAGTAAGAAGTGCTTAATTTGAGCCAGTGGTTTCCAGTGCTTGGCACCGGCACTTAATTGTCAGCACCGACACCTATGGCAGGCCACCTATTTACAGAGTAGAATAACCAAAGTTGTTTATAAATTCAATATTCATTAAAAATGACTAATTCCGGCCAAACACGCCATTATAATAGCTTTGGTGGCCTGGAATATTCTGAATTCTCACACTTGTAGGAGTGTGGTGGTTAGTAGGTTTGTTTGTAATGTCATTGGCAGCGCTGGCTGTGGCAATAGGTGGGGTGAGCAGAAGTGGCTCCCTAACGAAGACCCTGGCAATTATGTTTTTACAAATTAAGCACTGCTGGTAAGTATCAGAGCATTAATAGATACTCACACTGTCAGTGCTTGTGAGGGGGGGCACTGACAGTATATTCTTTGGAGCGTGGAATACTCCCCACGTGGAGGGCACATCCTACAACTATACCACACCCCAGTTGAGTTCAGGGCCTAAAAACACCCTGGCCTCCTCCATGCCTCTTTTCAAAAGACACTCTGAGGCTGGGGTGCAGAATCGGTACCAACTCCTGGGTGGCATACATTCAGAGTGTCCCTTTACCCATGCACGTGCTTCAGCAGCACTAAATCATAAGAAGGGGCAAGGATATAGCGCCCTTTTTCACGTGGCTAAAGGCAATGCAAAGAAAGGTACGGCCCTTTTCACTATCTGAGTTTTCATTTTGTTCCTATGCAATTGCAATTAAAGAAGTAGAGGCACAAACAGAGATAGTCCCGTTTCTAATGACGAAGTCCCACAGATGTGCCAAAACAGGCACCACCATTTGTTGAGCTTTCTGTTTACTCTGTCCAAGTAGCTAACTTCTCTGATCTCTATATCTGTCCTTTTCCACTAGAGATTCTCACGTTAGGCCACTCCCTGCCCTATGTTTTTGTATCTTTCCCATTCTCTAACAGTAACTGACCTCTCAAGTTCTGCAGTTCCAAGGTTGAGAAGCTCCTCCAATCCTGATTTTTTTTCTCTCTTTGCATTCTGGGACTTGTAGTCCTAATTTTTCATGGTATCTGGATGAGCTACTCTTGCATGAAACTAAGAAGATTGCGAGTTCACTGGTAACAGCAATTATTTACAGGTCTTTGAAACTACATAAACGGTGATAAGGGCATGCTACATACTTTATTATTATATAATTGGTATTAATGTTATAAAACACACACTCAAATCTTTCTTTTGAAGTGAACTTATCTACTTCTATAGTTTCCTCATCCACATCAAAGCTAGCTTTCTCTCATTTCCGCTTTCATCAATCCACCCCTCCACAAAATGAACGATGCACCCCTCTCACCACTTCCTTCTGCGAACACACAGCCTTCTGGTCTCTTCTCCCTTCCAAATCTCCTTCTCCATCACAGCTCTTCAAATGGTCTAATTGTTTTATTCTTTTGGTTTCGTAAAAGCTTGGCCCAGATGGTGACTTTCAGTAGACTGTGTGCAGGAGGTAGGCATTGAGCTGCATATCAAACCCTGACTCCGAGCCAGGTTGTCTACATATGAATTCGCATTGCGCTCCTGCAAACAGTGATGGGGTCCGTGCGATGGGCACTGACCCCACATGTACACGCTTGAGGCAAGCGGATCCAGGCATCTGGCATGACGCGAGGTATTCTGGGTGATCCAAGGCTCAGAGGACAGCACTGTCAATAACACATGGAGAATGAGTGATGCACAGACACATCTGAAAGTATGCGCCACGGAAGTTACACAGGTACTGCAGGAATCCCATCCAAGAGTCACTCTTACTCTGTCATAAGACATGGAATGTGAAGCGCGTGCAGTTCCAGGAATAGCTGCCCCCGTCAGGCGCCAATCACAGCAAGGCTACAACCTGCGTGAGTCACAGTCACTTTGGAGGCTGTGTGTAAGGAGAGGGCCACAGAAGACGCTGCGCTACATACTGCGGCTCACGTGGACATGAAACATGGTGTTTGCAGCACATTAGGGTCTCAAAGGTATAGATGCATGGGATGATACACATGAAAACTCCACAGGGGCACTGTGTTTCCATTCATACACCTACATGATCTCATCTCCTTCACACTTAGGCCCACACTGACATTCCATGTGGTGAGGGAATACCCCTGCGTTTAACATGGGAGCGCAGTTTTACTACAGCGGCACTAATCACGAAAAAGGAGGTTCATGCTCTCAACAGCTGAGTAGGATTTACCTCGCGAGTTGCAACAAGGGCATTACAACTCAAACAAGCATTGGCATAGCCAATAGGTCTCGCCTTTGGGACCTTATAAGTGTTTAGCCATGCAACAGTTGCATAACTAAATACTTGTAAGGTCCCAAAAGCGAGACCTATTAACTATGCCAAGCGGCCTTGCGGCCGCGAAACTGATCGCCATCACGATCAAACAAGCGGCCGCGAAAGTGAAAGTAATCGCGGTAAAGCGCGGCGCGCGCGCACATGCACTGTAGCTCTAGGCTGGTCTGGTAGCACTTTTTGGAGCCATCTCAATAAGTCTCGCCAGACTAGCCCATTCGCTGGGTCAGGCGAGACCTAAAAATGACCTCAGCTTTCGGAGACGGATAAATACCTGTTCGGCCAAAGAACTTGTAGCTATAGTGAGGATCACAGCAAGATTCACTCACTACAGGGCCCGCACAGACGTGGGCCTATCGTTCCAACGCAAACTAGTCAACGCAGTGACGTAAATCAATGTGCCAATCAAAAGGGGCCTTTTGTGGCAGCCTCGGATTAACATTTAACGTTTCAGAACAGCCTCTTTGCAGCTCAGTGCTTAACGGGGAGCGGAGCTGTCCAGCGTGCTGATACAAAGACAACCATTACATCCAAACCCGCGTGTACAGGACGGTGCGCAGGTCCTGCAAAGTGCTGTGGGCGTGAATCTCTTCGCTCTCAGAGTGATTGTGGCGGCCCCGCCGCCATTAACGCCGTCGGAAAAGTGCACGCGGCACCTGCTCAGTTCAACAAGGTCTGCAAAACCATGCGGCTCTGCGCTCAAACAGTTCATGGTTCTGTTTCTGTCTGAACGGAATGATTGCAAAATAATGGCAATTTTTCTATTTGCAGAGGCGGAAGTCGAATCACAAATTAAATCTGAAATGCTGTATTGGCAAGAAACGCTTATAGCACCACCGAGCAATTCTGTAATGGCGCCCGCCTCGGCACACAAATACTGATCGCCACATTTCAGCCCAAAAGTCTACTTTCTCACTTTCCTCAACTTCATGCCGCACAAACTATGTCACTCCGCTGCTATATTGGCCAAGAGGAATACAACATGATTCTGGCAGGAGAACCACATTGGCTTCTCTGTGCACCCTTGCCACCGCAGGTACTCAGGGACAGCTCCTCTCTCGCGCCACCAGTGCCATCCCTTCTAGAACTATTACCACCTTTTCGAACATTCTCAAGACTTTGTGCATCAAGTTGACCTTCAAGAATCCTAACCTCCATCCAACAGACAGGGCCAGCACTCAACTAATCTCCAACACCCGTTACCTGATAAAACGCTTGAAGAGACAGCCTTTACTCAGATCACCTGTTTCTTGCAAGGAAGCAACCAGCTCTCTGTCACAAACTGCATTGCGACCGGGCAGAGGGACGGACTCTGCACGATTCCTCTTTAGGATGATCAAAAGACCACAACGGACACAAATGGACGACTGGTTCTTTCCCTACTGGACCTTTCAACCGCCTACAATACAGCACACCGCCCAATACAGAGGCGGAATAAACTTAGCATTCAGGAAAAGATTCTTGACCAGATTTCCTCTTGTCTCTCTAAAAGATTCAGCAACATCTCGCTCCACTGTTTTCCATACCAACACAAGCATCCAGCAAGGTTACTTTATTTCCTCACGCCCCCGCAATGCGCATCTCAGCCCACTAACAGACATCACTCAAATCTTTCAATCTAACCTACTACACACCCATGTCCTGATCAGGCTCCAAAAAACAAAGCCTCCTGTGCCTAAACCAATGGCTCTCCACTATGGGCCAATGGATGGTACATGTGCACAACAACATCAAACTCAACTCACCAAAAGAGTAATGCTCACCTAAAGAAACTGAGAGAAGTATCATTGTACCCCCTTTTAACCTCATAAACCTGTGCCATCACCAAACACATCAGCACAAGTAAGAAATCTGGGAGTGTTCATGGGCTTCAAGCTGATCCTTACGCTGCTAGTAAATCAATTTTTTTTTAATTCATTTTTATTTCGGGACCCACATGGCAACACTAACAAAGTAAGTATACATCTCATAGATACAATGTACAATTGTGTATCTCTCTTGTCGGCAATACAACCGGCATAAATCAAGTTAACAGAAGGGCTTTCTTCATCTTAGGATCCCTATGTCACATCTTCCCTCACCTAGGTATGCAACAGAGACTCCAAGTCACCTTCGCAATGGATTGGTGCTGCGACGTCTAGGCTTTAGCCCTATACCTTAGAGTGCCACGCTGCCTACTATAAAGGTTGCAGAGAATCCAGACTGAAGCCACCAGACACCGGCAGCAAATATGCTTGGGAGACATCAGACAACAATGACAATGCCTTGATTGTCTGCCAATGGTCTTGCGCAGCTCATTCAAGTCCTTCAGGTTTGCTGCAGAGCTATCCTTGGCATCATGCCCACCTTCTTCCAACTAAAACGTCAGTGATTCACCCAAAAGAGCACGCTGCACTCAAGAACGACTCTACTCTTCAAGAAAATGCCAGGAGGTGGTCCCTCCTTCTCTGTTCAGAAACCTCCAGAGCATCAGTCGGGATCGCTTGGAATTCAGGAAGGCAGTAAATACCTGCTTTATTCCAAGCACACCTTTCTTTCTCTTAGGGGAGGATAACACTTTTAACTCTTTCTACCCACCTGACACTTCCGATGCACACAAGGCATACATGCAGCTCTGTGATCATAGTTCGTGACTGCGGCACCATAAACTTAAGTTTGACATACAATCTATTCCTATCCCATCCCTCACTAAACATATGCAGCGCACCGTCCACAGATCTGCATCACGGTATCTACCTATCCATTTGTTGGAAAAGGCAAGTGCATTCTGTGCAATCCAGTCTCTCCTAGAGCTCTCCACATCATCCCATGCTTCAGCACAACAAAGTTTACCAACACTGGTTTGGAGAACCAGACCTCAAGGATGACACCAAAACTCTCCCCACTAGGGGCAACTACATCCTTGTAAACATTCCACAACAAGCAAAATAACCTCCAACCTAAACATGTCAACTACATGCAAAATGCAACTCTAGCTCTCTTCTTCCTCTTCAATAGATGCCAAAGCGTGTGTCCAAGTCCAATACGACATGCTTGGAGCATTACTCTGAACCTCATGCACAGCAACAACACCCTTCCCACATAGGCCACTCTATATCAATGCTCTACTAAATAAGTACATCAAATGGAGTAACCAATTACACATACTCATCTAACCGGAAGCGCTTCGCGGCCTCGTCATGAATATAAGCCGCTAAGCAAATGTAACAAAATGTATTTCACCAGGACACCATGTTTGCAATTCCTGTCTTTCTTCGAATAGCCAGTGTATACTGCAAGTTACTAGCATGCTTTGATCTACAACAGGACAAATTAGGATAAAAAAACAGAGTTAAATAGCCTGTTAAAGGAATTCCTAGCACGATGTTTGTGGTGGGTGATATAGATGCAAAAGGTCACCATCAATCGTTTTAATAAAACAATGTCTTAGTCCAAGAAATAAGTGATCATCACAACCTCCCCATGTGTCTAGAGGAGTCCATCTGCACCGAGTTGTGAGAACGAGGATACACATATCATAATGTCGCCCCTTTTCTGTATCGTAAAGTTATGCCTATGCACCGGAATATGTCCATTGTTAAGACATTAGTGCCCTATCAGCACCCATAACCCTTGCTGTGGTACAAGACTGAATGCTAGGGTGATGTATTAATCTTCCCCGGAGCACTGAGCCCCTGCCATGCTGTACAGGTAACTCCAGGATTACCTGAAACATCTCCTACTTGGTACAGAAGCTGTCACTAAATGACTCTACTGAAACCTCCAAGATCGCCCCATTGGGTATAGGGGTGATCACTATATCACTGTACTTGGACGCTCAGGATTGCCTTCCATCCCATGTGGGAGTACTGCCACGATCACTATGCTACTAAACCCGAAACCCAAGGCTCTCCCAGTCTAACCCCTGTTGAAGTCCCAAGGTGCCCATGATACAACTGTTTATAGCACACAACAATGTCTCTTATGGTATTAATTAAAAGTCAGTTTTAGGCAGCACAATTAATTGCTGAGAACGGAAAGAGAAAAGGCGAAAACCAGAGAGACAAAATTGTTTTGGTAATATAGAATGTACTTTAGTAATTGCATATCTTTGTCATATTTAGCTTCATACGTTCAAACACATGAGAGGGTGACACTGCGTTACATTGAATGGTAAGTAACCTGTGGAATACTGTTGACAAATGCTCGTGAAAAATTGTGACGGTGCAAGTGGCACGTGAGGAAATATGTACATTTACATAAAGGGGGCGCAATAAAGAACTAGTGTGAGTGAAATTTACATAGTTGGGATACCCAAACAATAAATGATAATATATACAAAAGCAGTGGGGTATCCTTGAGGAAATAGTGCCGAAATTTCCAATGTAAAAGTCGACGCCGTTTTGGCCTGTAGAAGTGTTTAGGCCATCATCAGGACCAGGTTGCTGTTATTTATATGGCAGTGGCGATGTATCACAGCTGACAACCAATTGTGTTAGGGTAAGGTCCCCAAACAATTCAAGTTGGACCTGAAAAGCCTCTGCTGGAAGGGACGGTTTGGAACTACCAGGACCGCCTGTTTATTCCAAGTAATGCACGGAGGAGCAGTCACTATACCACCACACAAGATCAACGGGATTGCCCTGACCTGCCAACGCTGTGGTGCAGAAACTCTTGCAAACCCGGTGTTCTAGGAACCACTTGATCTCATGTAACCTCCGCGTGGGTGCAAGAATGATATTATACCACTGTACTAGAACCTACAGGATGGACATACCCAATTATTGCTGTGGTGCATCAATGCCACAGTAATTGTCTCTATTCCCTGGATCAAATCTAACCGCAGGGGAGAGCAGGGGTGATCTCTGTACAGCCATGCCATGCTACATGCAAGCACTGCTGTGGTGCAGGAGGCACGGCAACAGTAATGGCCTCTGATCCCTGGATCACATCTAACCGCAGGGGAGAGCAGGGGTGATCTCTGTACAGCCATGCCATGCTACATGCAAGCACTGCTGTGGTGCAGGAGGCACGGCAACAGTAATGGCCTCTGATCCCTGGATCACATCTAACCGCAGGGGAGAGCAGGGGTGATCTCTGTACAGCCATGCCATGCTACATGCAAGCACTGCTGTGGTGCATCAATGCCACAGTAATTGTCTCTGATCCCTGGATTACATCTAACCGCAGGGGGAGCAGGGGCGATCTCTTTACTAGAACTTACAGACATGCCATATCCAAGCATTGCTATGGCGCAGGAACCGCTACGATAATGCTCTCTGATCCTGTCTGGTGTCTAACATCTGCAGGGTGCAGGGTGACCTCTGTGCCACTGTAATATAACGTGCAGACTCTCTACATGCAAGCACTGCTGTGGTACAGGCACCACTGGTATGTCAATGTATTCTGACGCCTGTCACAGATCTTACCTCTGCAGGTCTCAGGGGCGATCCCTGTACCACTGTACTGGGACCTACAGACTTGCCGTATCCAAGCACTGCTGTGGTGCAGGAACCACTGCTATGTTATGTGATCGCTGGATCAGGGCTACCCTCTGCTGGGGGAAGGACTAACCTGTGTTAATGTTTGGAAGGTCCTATCAGAAGAGTCACGAGGTTCTTATCTGGACACGTGGACTCTACACACATTACTGCCACATGATACTGTCAATCAATCTTTGAACCACACAGGCAATGAGGATGCTACGAGAGAAACTCAGAGGGTTTATGCACCTGCTGCAGAGACGAGCCTGTCAGTGGTTTGAAGTGCAGCGAGGCTCACTCACTCACTCACTCACTCACTCACATACTCTGAGTACTCTCTCTGCCGCGCCTTTAAGAGTGCGGAACCCACTGCATTTTATTGTGTGATCTATATCAATATCGAAAGAGATTAAGGTGGGATAAAGTGCCGGGGGTATAGGTGATTTAAAAATGGAGTCTGCGTTCTGGTGCTGCAGAAACACTTAAGACACAACTATAGACTCCAACACAAGCAGCAATGCAATCACCTGGGTATTCTAGTTAAATATCTGTGTGCTCTATCGATTTCTATTTAAAAGAGGTCCATCCATTTATTACAGATGAAAACAAAAACAAAAGTGATGGGTGGGTTGCTGAAAGTACTCTTAGTCACTGATAATTACTCAGTACCACAATCCTGTCAGTTTTCTTACAGGCGGCTGTTTTATTGTGCCTAAAAGTTCGCACAGTTATTACAGTCGTAAACACAGATTGCAGCAGCGCTCAAATGAAGCAGACATCTTTGTGAACTACCAGGATTTGTGCTAACATTAATCCAATGTTCTTCAAGCTTTTTCAGGCCACATTCTCCTTGCATAAAATATTCTAACTATGCCTCCCCCAAAATACTAAATACTGCACGCAAGCTATAATTTTAATAAAGCACGATGGAACCCCCTAACAAATACAGACAAAACCGATATTCAACAGAGCTTTTCATTTTGGTGTCATCATAGCATCAGAGTAAATACATACAGTGTAACAAATAGCCATCAACCAATCATTTCAAGGAGGATTGTGAGTGCCGGAACTTTGCCCTGTCTACTGTCACCGAAGATTTTCCCCATGTGTAGCTGAACCCGTTTTGTTGGCATTGGGACTCTGTGTGCTTTACCCGTGTGCTCTTTCCTTTAACCACAGCAAATTGGCACACACATGATTGGCTCATTTAATGTACTTGTAAGTTGCTAGTATATGCTACTGCCTGTAAAAGGGCCAGTGAATGCAGTGCTACTAGTGGACTGCGCACCCACTCTTCCACCCACTAAAGCAGCTCCCTAAAACAAGTCTCGGGCCTGTCTGCAGTGCAGTTTTAAACTGCTATGTTTTGGGGGCAAAATACACCTTTTGCTAGGCCAAAACATTCATTTTTAATACATATAAGTCACCCCTAACATAGGCCCTAAATGCTCACAGGCAACGTGCTTAATATTTAAGAAGTAAGCATTAAACTTTTAATGTTTTATGTGGTCTGGCAGTGAAAAAAAACTCCAAAGTGGCTTTTTACTGTAGCAAGAAGTGTAGCCTCCCTTAAACTAACACTGGTTCCCCTTATTAAATTTGATAAGTGATGAATGCAGTTTGAGAGCAGCTAGAGAAATTCTTCTTCCACTCATTCTAATTGTAAATTAAAATCCTCTTTGGTGGTAATATTGGATATTAAAGTATTATTTTGGAAATGGCACGTTTCGAAACTTGGCTTTTTCCCACCTATGGTTTCAGGGGTGTATCTGTGAGTGAACAGATGCCAGGTCTTGCACAGGTTGTGATGCCACTTGGCAGCGCCGCACACATTTGGAATTCCCAACAACGCCCTTTAAAAATACACGCATATGTGTGATGGCCAAAATGTATTAGCAGATCTTTCACCCTAAAATGTATGGAGTGTGAAGAGTGAGTCTTTTTCTGCTTGAAGGTGATGAGGAGGCACTCAGTGTCATTTGGAGGAGCCCTCAGTCCAGCACGCGTACAAAAGACATGAAGATGCCACATTACAGAGCGGCTCCTGGCTGCTCAGGTTTCTTCTAGTAACACCGCTGTACTGTTTGTACGCATGAAGTTTGTTTGCTTTCTTCTGAAGATTGACCCTCCTAGCTAGAGTCTGAGACCCACTTGGCATCCCTTTATTCCTCTACCTACCTATCCCCTCCCCAAGCCTGCCCCCCGCCGGGGGGCCAGTCCCACAGTATGAAGGCCACTGTGTGAAGCACTGTCATTACAACCACCCCTCCCCCTACCTGCTCTTAATATTGCATGGGACATGGGTGCAGTGAAGGTCTCACTCCGCACCACAACTAAAGCTTTCAGTGGAACCCATGGCCCTCTCCTGTACAAACAGCCCACGAGCCTCCAGCCATAAAGCGCTGGGGGATTCAATGCAGTTTGCAATACTACGTGAATGCGCATACCATAGCAGAGAAGAGCATAGCATAGCACAGCATAACACAGCATAGCAAAAGCAAACAACTGCATCAGGAAGCAGATATACATGCATGCCCCTGGTTTCTGATTCAGACCTGCACTGTCAGCCCAGACATGCCACCAGGGCCAGCTCTAGCGCTGTTGGCGCCTAGTGGGACAATGATTTTTATTGTCCCACTCACCCCCGTGACCTCCTTCTCGGATTCCCTCATGAACACCCAAAAGTTCCCGGCAGCTCTCCATAGCCGCTTTCTAACATACATTTCATTTGTTTATAGAGCTGGTAAAGGCTGGCTTTACTAATCCACTCAGCTATCCACATGAAATACAGATCTGTTCTCTGCAGCGGGCATATTAACCCACTGCGCTACTTCATGGCGAGTCAAAACTGCCATTACCCAAAGCGGTGATCTTTCTCTAGCAGGAACATTAATCACAAGAGTTATCTTCACATTTGTGTTGCTGCCTGAAAGCTGGACGCACAAGGAACTCTGCATCAGATGTTTTTAAATAAACGTTATCGTTAAATACAGTGCACCCCCCCCCCCCCAGGTTAGTGCATCCCCCCCTTCCAGGTCAGCGCCCAGTGCCACTCCACTTTCTTAATTTGACACCTCCACCCCCCCCCCCCTCCCCCAACCCGCCCCAACAGCGTGCTGGGTTAACGACAGGGTGCATAGAGGGAGAGCGGGTTCAATCTCACGACACCGTCTATACATTTGGGACTGGGGAGCTAAGAAGCAACAGCTTCATGTTAAAAACAAAACCACGTTTCACAGAAACAAATCAACAATGGCGGGAACAGCACCGAGGGGCTTATTTACAAGCCCCTTGTGCCACTTTTGCGTCACTTTTCCCATGTGGCGCAAGGGGCTTGTAAATCTGCCCCTGAGTATGTAAGCAGCTTCTAATCTTCCCACGCAGGTCTATGAGCCTTTCATCCTCCAGGCGTGAGGAAAGGATGGCTACTGATCCTGCGATGCTAAAAGATGCAGTTGTAGCTCTTGGAGACCTTCGAAGGCGTTCAAGTGTTTCATGAAAAACAGAGTGACCGATCCGACCCTCTTGGACCGTCGGTGGACACCTCTGTGCGAGACTACTATTTTTTTACTTGTCGCACCTGCTCACATACAACAGTAGCTTCAACAAACCTTGACACAGTCAACTGAGCAAGGAGACTTTCTGCTAAGGTAGAGCTTTCAAAGTCACATACACTTCAGAGGGCAGGCTCCGCCCCAGAGGCAGCAGGGTAAACACATGACATATTACTTTCTTCATAAACGCTAGCTTCTGGGCAACATGTGCTATACAACAAAGTGCAACTAACATACAATTATTAAATATAACAAACAAATACAACACACCACGGCCTCGGTAACACTCTGACCGACTCAAGCTGCGTAGGGCCGGTGAGCAGCTCATGCAACCCTGGGTACCTCAAACCCTCCGTTTATTTTATCAATAACTAAGAAAAACGACTGAAGTCAATCTTTTCAGAAGAAACAAACTACCCTGTGCACAGAGCTGCTCGCTCCTGGCGCTGGACGCCCTCGAGGTATGAAGAACAGTCTGACAGGGGCGCGCGACGGGCCCAACACAAGAGGCGCGGCTGCAGCACACACGAGAAAAGAGCGGGAAAGTGACGTGTACTCACCCAGAAGAGCAGGTTGAAGGTGAACATGAGGTACTTGATGCACTGGAGGCAGTTGCGCGCCATGCTGCACCGCTTCAGCTCTAGGAGAAAGATAAAGGAGAGGTCCAGGTAAAACACCACGTACTTGTTGCCCTTGGGAGAGGTGTATTTGGCCTTGGTGGCCTTCGGGCCGGGGTTGGTGTGGAAGCCGAAGAAGGAGCTGCCTGTGGCGCCGTACATGCTACTGTAGCGCCGGAAAGCCCCGCCCCCCTGGGGGAACGAGAAGTCTTTGCTGTCCAGGGACGGACTGCGGTGGTATGTGGACTCGTCAGTGCTGGAGCGGCGCATGGTGGCGGCAACACCGGCACTTCCCCCTCACCCCCTACTGCCCTTCACTCAGCGTCCTGAGACCGAACATCACTGGGGAGTCAATCCGCACAGTTACTCTTAGGTCAGCGCGGTGGGTTAGTGCGCCTGCAGCAGAAATCCGTGTGCAACCTAGAGTTCAACAGCCTTTCATCCTTACGCGGTGGATAAAATGAATCCCACAGAGCGGGGTGATAGGAACATGTTGTTACAGCGCCTTGGTGCGGGCTTCTTTGCAGCTACAAACGCAGCCAGTTATTGCTATCTATCCACCGCGTGCTGCTGCTTAAGGGGGTCAGCGGAGCCCCCGGCCCCAAGAGCCCGGCGGGGATGTGAGAAGGAGTAGCCGTGCCCCTCTGCAGGGTTCTTCTCCTCATTTTCCTCTCCTCCACAGCAGGACGGGAGCCCCTGCCACCTGCCCTCCCTGCGCGATGCCCTTGGCTTGGGTCCTCATTGTTGGACACCCCGGATGCTGCGGCGGGGAGTCCCTGCTCCTACGGTCTCCTCTCCCCTCCTGTCACAGGTCTCTCCTGTGGTACATGCATGCATCCGATGGGATGGAGAGCTGGTGCATGTCATTACTGCCTGCTCAGCACTCTCCCAGCTCGCGCTCCCCTCCCCGCCCCCACATCCAATCACACGCTTCCTGCTGCAGCATCATCCCCTCCCCTCCGCTGCCGGACCCACGCACTCTGCTCGGCTTCTCCGGAGACAGGCAACTCTCTAGCCAAGCTCAGCCCATGTGGTACCCGGCGCAGCCGAGAAGGGGTTGGAGGGATGAAGGACACTGCAGTCCCGGCCTGCCCTTGCACCAGCATCCCTCCTCCTTCCACTGGAGGTTACCCTGGCGGGTGCGCCCTGCCCACACCGTGCTCGCATCAGCACCCTGTGTGCAGGGGGACACACTCGCGAGCACCCTGCCTGCCTGCTCCCGCTGTGCACACGGAGACGGAGACCGTGAGGTGTGCATACTATGTATGCATTCTGCGCCTCGAAGCCTTTCACTGAAAGCAGAAGTGAGACCTAGACACACTGCTCTAAATGTTGTGGGTGCACCCGTGTGTCTCAAGCGTTTCACTGTACAGAAATGGAAACAGAGACATTTCGAGAGGTCACATATCCATCCATGTGTCACAACGTCTTGTAGTTTGTAAATAGCGCGCTGCAGGCTTATGTCTCTATATGTTACAGATGAACCCAAAGTGTCACAACATTTCTCACTGTGAACAGTAACACCCGTACTTTAATTTATTTCATATGTTTTCCCCGTACCTTTCATTGCATTTCACTGTATACAGAGAGACACCTACAGGCCATGCATGTCTCTGTGCTACAGATGTACCGCGTGCACAGAGACAGCGCCATACATTTGTGTATGTTATAGACTCAGCACGTGTCTCATAACTCCACACTGTGTACAGAAGTCCGGCATATTCGTACATATGTCCAGGATGAACCCCACGCCTCACTTCACCTTTCAGTGAGTAGAGGCGCGCCCATACGTGTCTGCGTTATTATGCCCCCCCCCCCCTCCCCCATGTGCCTCAGAGCCTGCCAAAGTATACGGTGACAGATATCCATGCATGTTTATGTGTTAAAGATACTCCCCGTGTGTCTCACAGCCTGTCGTTGTGTACTGACGCATATCTACATTTCTATATGTGAAAGCTGCCGCCAGCGCGCCTCATAGGCTGCGTGCAATCGTAATATAACACAGTGAGCTATGAACTGCCATGACAGATCTGCATGAAAACTGCAAGGTATAGGTTAGAACGCTTTGTTTTTTCCCCAGGCTCAAATAATCCTGATGTAGCTAAAAAGGCAGGAGTATAAATAGATTCTTATTAGTAAAGCGAACCCCAACCAGTGTGCTACTTTTCAATCCCGAGCTTGTGCTTCTGCAGACGAAGCACCCTTTAAATACAATGCAAAACCCTATGGATGACACGTGACTCCTGCACCTTGAAGTCCTCTCTGTCTTATGTAACGTTTCCTATACACTGATCTCCACATGTATGATTCATTGTCTCTGTATAATTCGTGTGTGGTGTAAAGGGCCCTGACACCCTACACTGGTTTGAGTGGCACTATAAAACAAGTGAAATTGTCAGGAAGCATCTGACCCAACCGAGGGAGCAGAAGAGAATGAACGAGATGACGCAATCCCTTCATGTATATCTCTCCTCCTTTACTTACAGCCCCCCTCCGTCGTGTGTGCTGTAAAGGGCCCTGACACCCTACACTGGTTTGAGTGGCACTATAAAACAAGTGAAATTGTCAGGAAGCATCTGACCCAACCAAGGGAGCAGAAGAGAATGAACGAGATGACGCAATCCCTTCATGCATATCCTTTACTTACAGCCCCCCTCCGTCGTGTGTGTTGTAAAGGGCCCTGACACCCTACACTGGTTTGAGTGGCACTATAAAACAAGTGAAATTGTCAGGAAGCATCTGACCCAACCGAGGGAGCAGAAGAGAATGAACGAGATGACGCAATCCCTTCATGCATATCTCTCCTCCTTTACTTACAGCCCCCCTCCGTCGTGTGTGCTGTAAAGGGCCCTGACACCCTACACTGGTTTGAGTGGCACTATCAAACAAGTGAAATTGTCAGGAAGCATCTGACCCAACCGAGGGAGCAGAAGAGAATGAACGAGATGACGCAATCCCTTCATACATATCCTTTACTTACAACCCCCCTCCGTTATGTGGCACGATGCCCATCCGCTGGAGGTCGAGGATGATGCACGAAGAAGTGGCCCCTTTAAGCGGGGTCCAAGTGAACCTGGGAACGCTGATGTCAGGAGTGACTTGGCATATGAGAGCGGTCTACGGAAGCCAGAGCGCGCGCTAGAAGAACAAGCATTTGCAATGCGATAGGTCTCGCAGTTACGCAAGTTTGAGCTATTGGCATTGTAAATGGCTATGCTTTTTATTTTGGTATTAGTTTTTAAAACATTAATAAAAGACATTGTCATTTACAATGCCAATAGCTTAAACTTGCGTTAATGCGAGACCTATTGCATTGCACATGCTTGTTAGCAATGTTGTAGCAAGGTTGTCACTGGGCCCAATGCCAACAAGGAAAAGGGGCAGTGCCCCCGGTTGCCAGCAGAAGACAGCCAATGACGAGGCTGAGCCCCTTAGCAAACCTTTTGTAAATAATTCCCTTTCACTGTATATGTTTACGGAATTAGCAATTTGTTCCCCAGTCTATTTCACATGGGATCGCAATATGCACTGTGCGCATTACCCAGAGGCATAGCTATCAGGAGGGAAGCAGGTGCAGTGGCACCGGGGCTCAGCAGTATAAAGGGCCCCTTGCCCCCTACTTATTGCTGACATTTGTTACCAAACCAGGACATGGAGGGATGGGGTGGTGCAGTCTCCTTTCTTACATTTGGGTCCCTGGCCCCCTGGTTACTCCTCTGCTGGTAGTACCACAAGTCAGGGCACATTTCCGCGAAGGAAATCTGTGCGACATTGTGTAAAAGTACGCAAGCTGTTTTTACATATATATGCTGTGTAAAGGCCGGATGTGTTAATAATGAGTTCTTCTTTATCCAGGGATGCAGAATTGAAAAAAAACTTAGTGAGTACGGGCACGCACATGTCCTTTACAAGTCAGGTCTTGACTGTTTGCATATCGTCCCGCTGTATAAACTCGATTTTAAGCGCGAGGCAGGCCTGTGTACTATGGGCCTGTCACAGCCCTGTCTGAGAGGCAGGGAGGGCCCCCCCTGGGGTGGAGGGATGACTGTCAGATCTGAGGGTTGAAACCCAGGAAGAGGTGTGTGGTGGGTCAGAGGGAGCACCTGAAAGACAAAAGTACCCGAGTGGACACGCCTGAGCTAAATGTGGCCTGGTGCCAGGGGGTCGGACCCAGCAGGGAGAAGTGATCTGCTGAGCCAGACAAAGGGAACGCCAAAGCCCCCGGCTGCACCCCGTCGGGGTAGAAGGACCTGTGGGGTGCTTCCAGCGCCCCCTGTTTGTCTCAGCAGTCCAGGCGCCTCTGTGAATGAGCAGTTCCGCTCCGGCCACAACCGGCGCTTCTCTGGGCAGGGAGGCAGTGCCGAGGCTCCACCTCCCTCCAAGCCCCAGCCTCCGAGCTGCCTCAGACTGAGGAACAGCTCAGCACATTTCTGAGGCTGCAGGAGGCAACACGGGTCTAGTCCCGCAGCCCCCCAACCTCACTGGAGAGAGGCCAAGCTCTGAGAGGCAACCCCGGCACGCTCGCGCCCCTCATCTTCAAACTTCCAGCAGAGAGGATTAAAAATCACTGCTGTGTAACACCAGCCTCCGGGGACAGGAGATGTGCACGCGTACGGAGTGCACATCTCCTGTCCGTACACGTGCACATCTCCTGTCCGCACGTGCCATCTCCTGTCTCCCTTCGGCACAGAAAGCGGCAACAATAGATCTCGCCAAGGCGTGCAGCGCGCATGTGCTGCGTCGCTAGGTGAGACCTAAAAAACAAAACGTGGGGAAAAGAAACAACGGGGTCAGACGACCGTTCGGAGGACCGGGGACCCGAGGAGGAGCCAACGTCAATAACCGGAGGCATAATCAAGCCCAGGGAAGGACGCAACCTTAACGAGAGAGGTACAGCCAGACCCAGCAAAGAAGAGAAAACTGAAGAAACCGGTGACCGGGCACAACAGAACATACCAGAACTACCCCGCCATGGCCCGGAGGGACGTGGCTCTCCCAGGTGCGTGGGCGATTACGGGAGTACTTAAGGGGAAAATAAACAGAAAGAAATTGAGGGGTTGAGGAGGGAGAAGTGGGAAGGACCAAAAATAATGAAGGGGAAAACCTGGAAGAGCAATATGTTACTTGTTTCTTTCTGCTATCATTATCCCTTCCTCCAAGCTTTGACATGGAATCTGGTGTGTTGAATCCATTTTTTTCTACGCCCCTCACTCTCTCCCTTAAGCAAACTACGAAGAAACAAACTATTACAACAAAATACTTACTTGAGCCTTTCTTTTGTCCGAGGAACGACGGTGGCCAGGTAGACTCCTTAAAGGGACTGACTAAGAAGACCCTGTGGAAAAGGAGACAAGAAAGGGAAAAGACATTTGAAAGAGTGGTAGAAGCACAAAAAAGTATATACAAAGAGCCCTTATATGTGCTGAGTTTTATTCTTATTAGAAACTCTCACAGAAATACATGTGAGAGAGAGCTATGGAGACATGAGGAACTCTGTTGGAGAGTGGTAGTTAGGGTATCTGTGAAGAAGCTGGTCTTTGGGGATGTGAGGTGCCGGTTGTCATACTGGGTGGTACCAATGCTAAAATCCGCCCTGAATACAAACAAAGCAGGCCACGTTCAATTGCATCACCCACTTTGCCTGAAGGCTAACAGGAAGGGATCCAAGTCTTCACTTGCTGCACTTGCAAGACTAGCTGCAAGCACTCAATTAGAATAGCTGGCGCTGCAATGTTATTGAAACACATAGCTTTATTGTTCGAACAGGTATGCGGGTGTGCATCATCTCTGAAACTCGAATTAGGCTTTCCTTTTAAGGCTAAGAATAGTTTAGTGAATAGAAAATTAGGGTGAGATTGCGAAGAAGTTATACAGCAAATATGTTGGAATGTTTTCTGTTGTTTACACTCTTAGTAAATATTGCAGCTAACATTCTTAAGGCTACAATTTGGTTTATCTTTATTTTAGGAACAATCCACATCGTGTACACTAGGAGGGCTTTTTGATTTTAAAAATACATCTGTGAAATGTATCCATTGTTTCCACATGTTCTTGTGAGAGTTCTTCCTTAAAGAAAGAGTATTTTGAGTTCTAATAAGTATTGCTTTGATTTTTTCATAGGGTGGATCATTGCCTAAAACACATCTCACTCAAATATTGGTCAATTGGTCGTGGGTTGGTTGCAGTCCAACAGGTTTTCTGACTCAGGTTGGCACATTGACTAAGTCCTTAGTGCCAGGAAAACTAGAAACCCAAATTCTGGACCGTATTTTAAAGGATGATTGAGAAAACATATCATAACTATACTTTTCTATATGTTATAGATGCACCGCGTGTTTCTAAGAGCCTGTCTCTGTGTACAGAGATACACACCCATTACTGTGTACCAAGATAAGCACCATATATGTCTATATGTTACAGATGCACCATAGGTGTCTCATAACCAGCCACTGGGTATAGACACATCCATACAAGTCTATATACCACAGATACACTCCACTTGTCCTGCAGCCTGCCACTGTGTACAGACACACCCATACATTTCTATATGTTAGAGATGACCATAACCTGTCACTGGAGAAATAATTACCATCAATGTCTATATGTTACATACAGACATATGTGCATAACTGCTGTGTGAAGAGATGCGCATACATACATGCCTATATGTTTCAGGCGCGCCCAGTGGTGCAGAAGCTTTCATGGTGTATAGGGAAAGCTGTATTCAGACATTTCACTATTTAATGAATTACAAACTTACTGGGCAAAGTAGAGTTGAGATAAAAGCAGCAGTCTTCATTGTCAAACAACTGGGCATCTTTCAGCCTCCCCCGTGCCCAGCAGAAGCGACAGGTCCCGCTTCATTAAACCTGTTTGTGATGACGATAGTCAATGAGTAATATTTCTTAAACTATGAACTATGGCCTGCTTGTGGCTATAGGGAGAACCTACTAGCTGTACACTGTTGAGACCTATGGCAGGTGAATGCAGCCACATTTCACAAAAAGCCAGGGCCCTCCTCGCAAAGTGTTTTTGCCATGAGCAGTCATGCTCCTGTCCAGTTGTGCCAGCCGATGCTTACAACCCTCTCGTGCATTTGGGTATCTCTCCGAATGGCAGATGCTAAACAGCGTTGTTTTGAAGCAGACATTTTGAGGTGGGCCACAAGGATACTGCCAGTCCGGGCAGCAGCTGGCCAGCAAGGAGGGGTTCCAGTTTCCATCCGCTCTTCAAGAACAGAGATTCAGATGAGCCTTTTAACTAGATATTGACCGCCCTTCTTGATGTGGATGAAAGTATAGGCATAATGTTTATTGACTGAGCTGGAAACATGGGTTGAAGAGAAGAGATCCCTGCCCTTCTATAAAAGGGGCTTGAGGGACTAATGCATTACATTTGGACAATGCTTTTGCTGTATCGATATTAATTCGTAAAACTGTTCACCCATCGGGACTTGCTTATTCTCATGTACTGTGGATCATAGCACAGTCTTCGATGGTGTGGACCAAGCACTATTATGGGAACAGCTTTAGTTTTAGGGCAATTTATTAACAGGAATCAGGGCACCCTATGAAAGGAGGTGGGAATTTGTAACATATGATCATATTTCTGGTTGTATTCCAATAACGAAGGGGTTGAAGCAAGGGTCTGTCCTGGCCCTTTTTCTATTCAGCCGCTACAATGCTGATCTGGGTCAAAATTCGCACAAGAAAAATTATTTTTTACCAAATTTGGAGAAGGCGCACATTTAAATTCTGTGGTACGCGGCCAATCTGGTCATTTTTGACTAGACTCCTGTCTTTGGTAAGATCCTTAAAACAGATGGCCTTATACGATGCTGATTAATCTACATCAGTGCAATCATTTCTTGTGACTCTCGTCATGCTGCCGCTGTCATGATTATTCTGCTGAGCAGAAAGTAACACAGGGAACTGGAACTCCTTACCAGGTGAGCAGTGAGGTACTTTTTAAAGCCTTGAGCACCGTTTTTAAAGCACTTCATGGGATTGGTCCAGAATATCTACAGAATCAATTTAAGTGGTATACACCCACAAGAAATTTACGCTCCTCGGGTGCTAAATTGGTGACTGTCCCGAAGATAAAAAAGGTCTCCTGGGGAGGCCGAAGATTTGTATTCAGAGCGGCTAAGGCGTGGAATGATCTTCCGGGTCAGCTTAGAAGTGCACCTGATCTGTTGTCTTTTAGAAGGGCACTCAAGACTTGGTTGTTTATCCATTAGAATTTCTGCACTGCCATTAAATAGTCTGACTCTTCTTGGTAACGGCCAGTAGGAAAGGTAACTAGCGCCAGGACACCCCAGGGTAACCGTTGCGCTTTACAAATTAATTAACATAACATAACATAACAGTGTGCACACCAAGAAGCTACAAACAATAACAGTAGAAGGCGGAGGAACCCAAAGTCTTGCACCCCACACCTCAGGGCCGGCCTGGCCTACAGGCTGCCCCAATAAGTCCAGCCGAGCCTGAGAGGCCAGAGGGCTACTGACCACTTAGACCATCTGACATGGTCGCTGGCGTAGTGCTACGCGGAGCTCCACAGAGTTTGAAAAAAACTCTGTGGAACTCCACTCCACTCCCTCCCCCCTCCCAAAGAAATTACAAATTAAAAAAGAAGGCCCTGACCTGCGTGGCTGCCTCCTCCTCTGCCTGGCCGCTCTCCTTCCTGCTTCTCCCCGTCCTTCTTCTATGAAAAAACTGCTATGTTGTACGTCTTGAGCATGCGCTTGCACACGCATAAGACGTACAATGTAGGGTTTTTTCATAGAAGAAGGACGGCGAGGAGAAGGAAGGAGAGCGGCCAGGCAGAGGAGGAGGCAGCCACGCAGCTAAGTGCCTTCTTTTTTAATTTTTAAATAATTTGGGAGGGTGGAGGGGCTGGCTAACTCCGCTCCGCCACGGAGTCGGAGTTTTGCCTACCTCCGCGTTCGCAACAGAGCGCAGCAAATCTCTTAAAACTACTCTGGCGGAGCCGAGTTACCCACCCAGGTTAATCCTTAATATCAACGAAACGATTCACCACTCAGTTATATGTGACTGAGTGGGAGATGGTATGCAGACGCCACAGAGTGAGAGCTGCAATGCTGTGGGGTGGCAGCAGCTGCTGCTGGCAGGTGGAGCTGCCAGGCATTGTCAGAAAGTCAACACAGCTTTCAGCCTGTGTCATTCTTTCTACTAAGAGGATATTCCCAAGTGGACGCCCCACGCCCCCATCATCCAGAGAAACGTCTCATTGGCTGTTCTGCAGTCAGGTGTGGGTCTACTGTACCTGTTGAGTGGGGAAGGGGAACATTCTTGTTTTTATTCCCTCTCAGAAAAGATACAGGACTACAAACTGTATGAAATATATATTATGAGATACAGTGGAGCAAATGTGAGGAAATCAACTACCCAGTGAATAGCACCGATGGCCATAGTGCATTGAGATATCAGACACACAGAGGTGGGATTTACAGCCAAGGTACACCCTTGATAGACGCAGACTCTATTTTCTTGACGTACAATCACAATCCAGGATTTGGATTCAAGTTTTGGCTTCCAAAGTGGCCAGTGATGACACAATGGGGGAGAAGTCACTGGCAGCACAGGCTGTTATTTCATCCAGTATTTACTGACATCTACCTTTTTTAAAACATACACTGCTAACCTTTTAATCTCAGCAAAAAACAAAAACATGATAGGTGAAATGCTCAAGGTAGTCGGGCCGCATTACGTCCATCATTTTTTGCCAACTGTGCCATTCTCGGCAGAGGTCAGTCACTGGAAGTGACTTTTTGGTCCTGCCCCAGTAGGGAGAGTCTAGCCCAAACTGCCATGCCAGGCTCCCTTCGAGGGGAAAAAAACAACCCCTAAAATGTTTTGGAATAGTTGGCCTGGCAGGGGAGGCAGCTTGAGTCCTGCGGCACAGTGAGCATGGGACCACACCTGAGCAGTTTAATCACTAAACTGTCAATTCTGAGCTAGTAACAAACTGAAAGTAAAGTGCTCACCACATGTGAGCAGATGAAAACAGAAGGAAGCAGAACGCTATGCTTGCAAATGCAGATAACATACTAAAGAACCTACTTAGGTCTTTGAGCAAGAATTGTTGCACTTGAGTGGCAGAAAAGAGCACACTTTCAAAGGTGTCGCAGACATATGAGAAGATTAGCTTGGGCTTGGTTTTGTGTTTCCCATGAATGCTCCACACAAAAGCTTCCCCTGCTTCAGTGGCGTAGGAAGGGGGTGCGGTGGGTGCGGGCCGCACCGGGTGTCATCACTGAGGGGGTGTCAAAGTCGCAAAAATATGTGTTTTAAACACATATTTTTGCCATTTTGTCAAGCCGGGGGTGACAAGAAATTTTCCGCACCGGGTACCACCTGACCTAGCTACGCCACTGCCCTGTTTTTCCGCAACAGCACGCAGACCAAATCACCAACACTGTGTATTGGTAACCTGCCTCCCTGAGAAACAAACCTCGTTCTGGGGACTGCTAACCCCTCCACCATTCCAACTGATCAGCTTCGAACTCTCTTGCTGAGCCCAGAGGTTGTATCTCCAAATTAACAATCAGAGGTGCCTGTCTGTAAAACAATGGAACTGAGGTGCTACAGGTCGCTGAGGCCTCCTCAGCTCTCCAGCGAATCTCGTAGCTACTGTACATCCACCCCTAAGATGCAGCCTTGTCTTACACAATTTAAACACAGCATGGGACCACAAGAGCGAGTACCACTGTGGAGTAGAATTAGCAGTCTGCGAATGTCTGCAGAACTCCATGACCCCTTACAGCCCAGTGGCCTTTTCAGGCACTGAAAGTTAGGAGCCCTGAAGCAGAAAGGACATTTCCACAGAGAACCTGGGTGCATCCAGAGTACCTTCCCAAAAGTCTCAACTGGAGGAGCGTCCTAGCGAAGACTTGGAATTTACTTTAAAAGTAGGGGTGGGTAGAACTCGTGGAGTTTCATAAAAACCCATTGAGATTCCATGGAGTTCCGCCAATGGGCAAAAAATATGCATGTTGTGCTACAATTCTAGTTCCAGCAGCTCTGAAAAATCAGCGTGAACGGCACCATGCGGTGCGCAAGAGAGCCTGACCATTCCAGTTGATTTTGTTGCTGCTTGAGTAGGAAATCTACTCAAGCAGCAACAAATCTACTTGAGAAGCCGCCATCTGACTGCGACAGCCAGCATTAGAAAAGCACTCTAAGGAACACCAAGTCTTGCTCGCACTCGCTAGCTCACATTTCTGGAGCCTCGCAGGGAAAAAATTCCACCACACAGGGATTGGCGGGATTTGGCCGGAACTCTGCATCACCAAAGTAATGCGGATTAGCTGCATTCCACCAATTCCGCAGTAGAACAATTAAACATTTCGTCCACCTTGATTTTAAGGATTATATTTGAGCTAAGTGTCTCTATCCTTTTCATTAAAACTGCTTAGTCAACGTTTGGTGGATTTAAGAATAATCCGGTTCATAGTATCTGCTTTGCTGTACATTGAGTAGTTTTTTTTTTAGGTTTAGGTTTTATTTGTCACGCTGTATCCTGCATCCTTAACCAACCTCAAAGCTATTGCATGAGATTTTTCAAGCCGCAAAAGGTGAACCAGATTTGGCTTAGAAACCCACACTGCTTAATTCGTTTGAGAATTGGACAATAAGGTAATGGTCTTAAAACTTTTCTAGGACTGGTTTTGTTTTTCAAACCAAACAACCCCTCCTCTGGCACAATCAATAAATATCATGTGCTGTGGAATAAGGCCAGCAGTGGCCACATATAAGTCACATCTTTCTTACTTATGCTTTTAGAGAGGGGTGCTTATCATTTTATTAGGCACTACATTTACCCAGATGAGGGACGTGATATATTATAGCCTTATAGCCCACCGTAGTGGGCTATTCTCGCTGTTAAAGGCCCGCTGCAGCGTTAAAGGCCCAAGCAGAAGGCGAGGGACTTTAACAAAGCAGAGGGACTTTAAAAGCCGGTATAGCCCTGCTACGAAGGTCTATAAGGCTATTAGAACATTCTGCCACTAGAGGGCAGAATGTTCTATCATAAAAGCCTTCAGGGAGCACGAGGGGATTGTAATCTCCTCAGGCTCCCTGAAGTCTTTGTTCACAGTCAGAGCTGTGAACAAAGAAACATTGGAATGTTGGTGCTCCGGGCTTATACCAGCCATTATAAGCCCGGAGCACTCCATTGTTTTCAATGGAGCTCCCAACATTCCAATGTTCTGATATAGCCTTATAGCCCGCCGTAGCGGGCTATACCGGCTGTTAAAGGCCCGCTGCAGCGTTAAAGGCCCGAGCCGAAGGCGAGGGACTTTAACAAAGCAGAGGGACTTTAAAAGCTGGTATAGCCCTGCTACGAAGGGCTATAAGGCTATTAGAACATTCTGCCACTAGAGGGCAGAATGTTCTAACAAATAAAACGAAGCCTTCAGGGAGCGCGAGGGGATTCAAATCCCCTCAGGCTCCCTGAAGTCTTTGTTCACAGCCAGAGCTATGAACAAAGAAACATTGTAATGTCGGAGCTCCGGGCTTATACCAGCCACTATAAGCCCGGAGCACTCCATTGTTTTCAATGGAGCTACCAACATTCCAATGTTCTAATATAGCCTTATAGCCCGCCGTAGCGGGCTATACCGGCTGTTAAAGGCCCGCTGCAGCGTTAAAGGCCCGAGCCGAAGGCAAGGGACTTTAACAAAGCAGAGGGACTTTAAAAGCCGGTATAGCCCTGCTACGAAGGGCTATTAGGCTATTAGAACATTCTGCCACTAGAGGGCAGAATGTCCTAACAAAACAAAGCCTTCAGGGAGCGCGAGGGGATTGAAATCCCCTCAAGCTCCCTGAAGTCTTTGTTCACAGCCAGAGCTGTGAACAAAGACACATTGTAATGTCGGAGCTCCGGGCTTATACCAGCCATTATAAGCCGGAGCGCTCCATTGTTTTCAATGGAGCTCCCAACATTCCAATGTTCTAATATATGTTATCTCCATTTGTATAGCACATTACCAACATTTGTATGGTCACAAAGTCGTTTCAGAACCTAGGCACTCTTTAGGACTCTGGAGTTCTCATTCACCGAAGTAAATGTGGTCTGGTGATGTAATGCTGGGTTGGGTTTCAAGGTGTGCAGAGTGAGTTGTACTGGAAGATACAGGGCAGCAAGGTTAGGACAGACAAATATTCTTTAATGAAGGATACATTTGGCAGTAGCTGGTTGGATTCTGCTTTGGACCTGTGTATGCTGTCCATGATAAGATCTGTGATGTCATCTGTGATGTCATTGGTAATTTAATATGGTAGAAGGTCTGAAATGCAATATTTTGTAGCATAAGGAGACGCTAGTTCACAATTGTAAGCTGGTACTATTGCTCAGTGGGCTAAGAACCTGCTGCTGTGTATGTTTGTGTCAATATGAAGAAATTAGAAATATTTCAAGTCATGGTCAAAAAGATATGGAGTAGAACACATGCCCCCTGAGCTCTGTCCCCATTGCTCCCAGACTCATTATCTCCCTTTAACTGCAGGTGTGGCCTCCACTGTAAAACACAAGGCATGCATTGGATGCGCTAACTTTAATGCCTACCTGCCCAGGTAACCTATGCCTCTGGAGGTTTCCTATGTATATTCATTCTCTCCTCACAAAATATATGAGACATGCTATGCAATCCCTTGGGATAATGACCACGCTATGCCAAAAGAGACAGTAATACATAATTATATACATACATAAAGATGTTAGTAACTAAAAGAGTAAAGTACCATTCTTATAAGAAATCCCTCCGCCCGCTACTGTATGCCCAGAATTATTGCCCATCCGAGCCTCAATTTTCACCTCAGGGCACGGGTGGGGCCTTTGCATTTTCGTCCAGCCGGTTTGTGCAAACGGAGTACATTTAGCAATGCCCCGAAGTACAGAAACGTTTCTTCAGCTGTACCGCCATGTTTCATTGTGATCTTGCCTGGTTTCACAGTGTAGTAAGGGCCACGTCAGGCCATTTGCGTTCACAACTCTTACATAAATCCTGCTGACAGCAAGCACAATTAAGCACATTCTGCTTGCTCACTCTCAGCTTCTAAACCATTTCTCCCCACTGTGCCGAGCCATGCCTGAACATATTTCTTGTTGACTTAGTTTTAGCCAGGGTTTGTGCAAGGTTTCAAAAGTTAGAACGAAATAAATTATACGGGATTTTATATTAATCCTATTTGACCAAACAGCCAGAAAACTACCATTATCAATCAATCAATCAATCAGCATAATTTGTATAGCGCGCTAATCACCTGTGAGGGTCTCAAGGCGCTGAGGGGGGGGGGGGTCTCTACTGCTCGAATAGCCAGGTCTTGAGTTGTTTCCTGAAGGAGAGATGGTCCCAGGTCAGACGTAGGTGAGTGGGGAGGGAGTTCCATGTCTTCACTGCCAGGTAGGAGAAGGATCTTCCTCCGATGGTGGATTTCTGAAAGCGTGGGACGGAGGCGAGGGTGAGGCTGGCGGATCGGAGCTGGCAGGTGGGTGTGTAGAATGTGAGGCGGTTGTTGATGTACTCCGGGCCCATGTCGTGGAGAGCCTTGTGTGCGTGGGTGAGGAGTCTGAACATGATTCTCTTGTTGACGGGGAGCCAGTGAAGGTCTTTCAGGTGGGCCGAGATGTGGCTGCGGCGAGGGATGTCCAGGATGAGTCGTACTGAGGCATTCTGGATGCGCTGTAGTCTTTTTTGTAGTTTGGCTGTGGTTCCAGCGTAGAGGGTGTTCCCGTAGTCTAGACGGCTGGTGACGAGGGCCTGGGTGACCGTCTTCCCGGTTCCGGTGGGGATCCATCAGAAGATCTTTCGGAGCATGCGCAGGGTGTTGAAACAGGATGATGAGACGGCGTTGACTTGTTTGGTCATCGTGAGGGAGTAGTCCAGGATGAAGCCTAGGTTGCGTGCGTGGTCCGTTGGCTTGGGTGCGCTGGGCAGGGGGCCGCCAGGAGTCGTCCCAGGCAGAGGGGGATGGTCCGAGTATGAGGACTTCTGTCTTGTCTGAGTTCAGTTTCAGATGGCTGATCTTCATCCATTCTGTGACGTCTTTCATACCTTCCTGGAGGTTGGCTCTGGTGGTGGCGGGGTTGTTGGTGAGGGAGAGGATCAGTTGGGTGTTGTCGGCGTAGGAGATGATGTTGAGGTTGTGTTGGCGGGCGTTGTCTGCGAGGGGGCTCATGTAGATGTTGAAAAGGGTGGGGCTGAGTGAGGATCCTTGTGGGACGCCGCAGATGACTTCGGTGGCTGCGGAACGGAACTGGGGGAGGCGGACTCTCTGGGTTCTTCCGGCAAGGAACGAGTTGATCCACTGCAGTGCCGCTCCTTGGATTCCGGTGTTGCTGAGGCGCTGTGTCAGGGTGGGGTGGCATACGGTGTCGAAGGCTGCTGAGAGGTCTAGGAGGATGAGGGCGGCAGTTTCCCCGTTGTCGAGCAGGGACCTGATGTCGTCGGTGGCTGCGATGAGGGCTGTCTCGGTGCTGTGGTTTGCTCGGAAGCCGGACTGCGAGGGATCGAGGGATCCGTTGGTCTCGAGGAAGGCGGAGAGTTGTCTGTTGACGGTCTTCTCGATGACTTTGGCTGGAAAGGGGAGGAGCGCGATGGGGCGGAAGTTCTTCAGGTCCGTGGGGTCCGCGGTGGGTTTCTTCAGGAGGGCGCTCAGCTCGGCATGTTTCCAGCTCTCCGGGAAGGTGGCGGATGCGAACGAGCTGTTGATGATGTTCCGGAGATGGGGTGCGATGATGGAGTCGGCTTTGTTAAAGATGTGGTGTGGGCAGGAGTCGGTGGGGGAGCCGGAGTGGATGGTGTTCATCATGCGGGTGGTGTCTTCGGTGCTTACAGGGGTCCAGGTGCAGAGGGTGGTGGTGGGGGGCGATGGTTCGGTGGTAGGGTGCGTGGTCAGTGCGCCGAAGCTGTTGTGTATGTCGGCGATTTTGCTGTGAAAGAACGAGGCAAGAGAGTCGCAGAGGTCTTGCGAGGGTGTGATGTCGTTGTTGCTGGCGCTGTGGTTGGAGAGCTCTTTGACGATGATGAAGAGTTCCTCACTGTTGTGGGTGTTGTTGTCCAGTCGTTCTTTGAATGTTGTCTTCTTGGTGGTGCGGATCAGCTGGTGGTGTTTGCGGGTGGCGTTCTTGAGGGCTGACATGTTCTTTGCTGTCTGGTCAAGGCGCCAGGCTTTCTCGAGGGTGCGGCAGGTTTTCTTGGAGTTTTTGAGGTCGTTGGTAAACCACAAGGCTTTCCTGCTTCCGGGTTTGCTGGGAGAATTCTTCAGTGGTGCGAGTTCGTCGGCGCAGTCAGTGTGCCACTGTGAGGTTGTGGGCTGCTTCGTCGGGGTCTGTCGTGTTGGTGGGCGGGTTCTGGCTGAGGGTGGTGGCGAGCTGGTCGACGGTGATCTTGCTCCAGCTTCTGCGGGGAGCCTGTTGCGGGAGGTGGTGGGTCGTTGTTCTCCTGAAGTTGAAGTGGACGCAGCTGTGATCTGTCCAGTGTAGTCCGGTGGAGTGGCTGAAGGAGATGTGCTTGCTGGAGGTGAAGATGGGGTCAAGCGTGTGTCCGGCGTAGTGGGTGGGGGTGTCCACTAGTTGCTTGAGTCCGAGGTTGGCGAGGTTGTCCAGCAGGGCGGAGGTGTTGCAGTCCTTGTTATTCTCCAGGTGGAAGTTGAGGTCCCCCAGGAGGATGTAGTCTGTGGAGGTGAGGGCGTGTGGGCTGATGAAATCTGCGATGGTTTCGCTGAATTGTGTGCGTGGTCCCGGGGGTCGGTAGATGAGAGTGCCTCTGAGGGTGGTCTTGGGGTCGGTGTGGATCTGGAAGGGAAGGTGTTCGGCGGCGGTGAGGGTGTCGTCGGAGTTGGTCGTGATGCGGATGGTGTTTCTGTGGACGATGGCGATGCCTCCTCCGGTTTGGTTGATGCGGTTCCTCTGGGTGATCTTGTAGCCCTCCGGGATGGCTATGGCGATGTCGGGGGCTGAGGAGGCGTTCATCCAGGTTTCTGTGAGGAAGGTGACGTCTGGTGATGTTGTGTCGAGGAGGTTCAAGAGTTTGACGGCGTGCCTGTGGACGGAGCGTGTGTTGAGCAGGATGCACTTGAGGTGGTTGTGGCTGGTGCTCGGCTTGGCGGGTGCGGTGCAGGTCCTGTGGCAGGTGAATTTGCAGGCTTGGCAGGTGAAGGGTCCGTGGGTGCGTCTCGGGGCGGCTCGGTAGCAGGTGGGGTTCCGGCCGGCGTTGAGTGCGTGGAGGGTGGCGGCGTTGTAAGTTCGTCGGGTGCGCTGGCATTGTCGAGGTCCAGGGGTCCTGGTGCTGGGGACGGTCCAGGCGCAGACGGGTGTAGACGGGCTTGCCTTTGGCACGCTATCGGCGCACAATCGGCGCACCCGCTGCGCGTGACCGAGGCGCATGCGCGCGGGCTCCATATGAGGCGAAGTGGGAGGAAGGAGCAGCTGGGAGGCGGGAGCGGGGCAGCTAATAACAGAAGGGAAAGGGGGCGGGCCGCGAGGGAGCAGAGGCAGGAAGCAGGGAGCAGGGGGGCGCACAAGTGGGTATAATCCTAAACAAATAGGCACAAAACTGAGATAATACAGAGGGAGTACAATAAAACAATTAAAACAGAATGACGAAAATGCGACGAAAATGCGGAGAACAACGGAGGAGGTAGAGCGAGCGGTAGCGAGGGGGCACCGAGGTAAGGGACGGACCTGTGGTGCTGGGGCAGAGACCGCGCCTACAGCAGGAGGGCCGTGCGGCGTGGGGGTGTCCTGGGAACAGGTCATTAGAGGTCATTAGAGGTCTGGAAGGGGGGGGGGGTTAAACCCACGTTATGATCTAAGATGAAAAATGTGTAAATACAAATATGAACAGATTAGGACGCTTCTGTGGTAGCTAATGAGAGAGTACTTCGTGTTAATAATGCATGCCTGAAAGCTGTCTACTTAACAGGCAGAGACACAGCATACGTTTACATAAGATAAAAACTCAGTACTGCCTGTCTCAAAGCTTTTAACGTGCACAGGGAGTGATATATCCATACACTTCCATACATTAAGCAGACAGCTCTATGCATCTCAAAGCCTTCACACAGGACAAGAGATATTCTTACATACGTTTCTACATTATACACACCATAAGGATTGCTCTGTGCGCCCTAGCGAGACTTAAACCTATTTTCCTGTAAATTAAAAATCCAGAATAGCTTTGCATGTCTCAGTGACTTTCAATTTCTGGATGTTAACAATTGTCCATGCTTTTTTAACAGATGCAGCTCTGTATGCTTCGGGGCATTTTCCTGTGCTAATGGACAGACACATCAATACAGTACCACAGCGTTAAGATGTATTGAATAGCTTTCCACGGTTCAAAACAGATTATTGTGTACAGAGGGAAACAGCAGTAAATTCTCTATATTAAAGATGAAGAGGTAGACGAATTTGCTAAGTCGGAGACATCACAACTTAATTATTTGTTTTAAAGTGAGTCATCTTTACAAACCGCAAAGCTGTCAAAGATTAAAAAAGTATTGGCAAAGTCACTTGGCCTCACTTTTATAATGCAGATGCCAAGCAAAGCATTGTTAAAAAAGTAAAAGAGAAAAAAAAAGGGAAGTTTCCGAATGAAAAGCAAACATATATATCAAACAAACTCAAAACTGTACATTGAATTCCATATATTCAATGTTTATAAATGGCATAGTTTATTGTTCAAATACATTTCACACAGGAGATCTCTGAACAGAATTTTAAAAGCCTCTTTCATGTGATCCAGATAAAAAAAGAACACAGATGAGCAGTGAAAGATACGTAAGAGCTTAAGAGCTTTCTGTAGTACCTAATGAGGAAGTGTCAAATTGTAAGACAAAATGCTTGCAAGTTACTCATTTATTTTGTCAAACGACTAGGAGCTGAAGCAAATGCTCTGGCCTTTTGGTACTCAGCAGCGAGCAAATCTACAGGCGCAGTAGCCTGCCCCGTGCTCAGCACCATAACTGCTACTTTTGTGTGCCAAGACCTAGGTGTTCAGGTAACACTTGGAAACTAGGCGATAAAACAAAACCAGCCAAATAAAATCTGAACTTTAGTCAAACCCTAGCAAATACATTCTGGTTCTGCTTTTGCAGACAGGCTGGGAGGGGGGAGCAACACAGAACAAATGGCTGGGGATGTAACAGGCAAAGTAGCACACGTGGGAGAGAGAAGGCAATACATGCATTTCCATCAAGTACTCAAAGAAAAGGAAAAAGTAGTTTCCATATGTGAGCCATGGAAGGATACAAGTCATGTGCTCCAAGGGCGGGACAAACACAGAAACAGAAGGAAAGCCATTGAATAAGGCCCAATCAAATTAGGCTGGCGAGAAAGTAAACCAATGATAAGCAAAAGACTGAGCCAAAGCCCACTCTAAGTATTGGTGGTGTTCACAATAAGCCTTCAACAATAGACAGATAAAAGTCGTCAGTAAGTTCTGCCTAAAACGTGGTTGAAAAGGGGGGCACTGCGCGGCAGTGGGAAACTTCTTGCTGCTGTGCTGGGATGAGCAGCTGCTTACCTAGACTTGAACCCAAATTCAGCCCTTGTAATAAATGTTCAAACCAGAATCACTCTCCAGGAGATCATGAGTAGAATGTGCCATGGGGCATTTATGGTTGGGTCATGGCAACTCATTGAGGTAGCTCTGACAAGAAGCCCCAGACCTGCAACCAACCTGGAAAAGGGCAGACAGCAAAAAGGACAGTCCGGCCTAGGCTATGTTACCTCTCCTTTCCCCACTGCTGGAAGACCCAGGACAGGACCTCTGACTACAAAAAAAAGAGGACAACGTGGCCATGAAGCACAGATTGTGGCTCCTTTCAGAAACTCAGATATCAGCAGAGAAATGCATACCCCTGCAGCCTCATAAATCATGGAGACTAGCTCTCCTGTCACCTATTGTTAGGGAAGTAGTTGAGTGATCAAAAAGGGAAGTAGTAGAGTGATGAAAATGTAACACAAACACACACCCACCCCTCCCCCAGTAATATTTTAGCGAACTAACATTGACTTGTGCCCCATTAACCCACTGCTTGTGACCTCACATATTACATTGCTCCGGAAATGTTACATCACAATTATTAACCTTTGTTTTTTAAAGAGAATTTCTTCTGATTTCTAATCGCATTCAACATTGAGCATATGCCTAACCCCCCCACTGTTTACTGCCATCAGGCGTAAGCGGCGTTGGTTTGGCACAGGCCTAAAACGCTGCAGCAGCCAACTCGGACTCTGTGCATAGCCTATGGCCTGCACAGTGGCGTTTGACCAGTCTGGTCTGTGACGACACTCTTCTCATTTACTTTTTTAATGCTTTTTGGTACTGTGGTACCAATACTAGTACAAGTACTCTGATACCTCTCTGGGGCTTTGCTGGGTACTGGTGCCACAGATATGGAGCTGGCCAGAGGATCTGGAAACCATTCCCTGTGAGGCTCTTTGCCAACCTCCCACGGCGCATGGCCTACCCTCCACTGCTGAATGGATTTACATCAAAAATGCTTTATGATTAAAGTTCAAACTTTTTGCTAAGTATGGTGTAATTCCTTCAGGTGTTTTTTTCTGTGTTGGAGAGCCAACTTTCCTATGGGAATTAACAAAGGAAATCAAACTATTGAGATTCCCCTTTTTTTCAGCCACCCACTTGATGGATCAGCACTAAACAATTCATGAAGGACCTGAAACAGGTGAAATTTGTTTTGAAAGTTTTGTGCAGATTCATCAAACTTCGCCAAAGTTATTATAGAAACAAAATTGTGCACCGATGGAAACTCTGACCTAACTATAATTACATAGTTGATATAAATAAATAAATGTGCTTAGTGGCAGTCCCCACTAGGTAGTTCTAGTTAGGTCTGCTTTTCCATAGAAAGAGCATTTTTTGGTTTGCTAATAACTTTTGCTGTTTGCCGAATCTTCACAAAACTTTCCTAAGAAAAAGTTCATCCACCTCAGTTCCTTCCTGGAAAGTTTCAAGGCGATCCATCAAGCAGAAGCCGTGAAAAAAGGGAGGATCCAAAACACAAAATCCACAAGCATTTTCCATAGACTTCTTTTGACAAGGCTACAGCAAAAACTGCTAAAGGGAATTTTTACCAAATTCGTCAGGAAGCTAGAACTTGGAATGCATTCTGTGCTTCTTTGTGATTTAGTGAAAATACATTGAGCAGTTTTTGAGAAATTTCGGGTAAAAAATAATTGTATGTTTTGGCAGTTGAGTCTGCAAGAGTCTCAAGAGACTCTTGTGGGAGCGCAAATTTAAAAATAGAGCGTTCTGATTGGCCCAGGGAGCTTTATTTCCCTTGAGTCATCTCGCTCTATTTGGCTACCAGCAACATAAGCAAAAATTTTGCTGGTAGACATTATAGGACTCGCGGACTTAGTCCACTGTCCTGAAGGTAGAAAAAATGAAGATATATGGAGACAGGGTATGAATACTTAGACTGCTTAAGCCCCATGGGGGGGACCCAGAGGGAACCCCCACGGGGGCAAACATTTTTGTGATCCCGCAAGACTCTTATCCGGGTCCAGCATGTTTCAAAGTGGTCCAATTTCAGCCTTTTGTTGTGGAGACAGCAGGCAGTGACTGGCGTGTCAAACTTCCGCTACTCGCTGATTGCTTGCGAACTCGAGCAGCAGTTCTCTAGTCTTCTGGAGAATGTGACAACCTTGATTTCCTTCACCTACAATTTTCAGATAAGTGTATTTTCATGACTGATTTCATAATTCCTTTGGATTCAGGAGAGGTAAAAAACAAACTTGACTGAAGTCGTATCTGAGTTTCTTTTGTTTGTCTAAAGAAATATGCATAGAGGACTCCATGGTCATTTTTCTGTTTGGGAAAAGATGGAACTGGAACATTTATTTGTTTATGTTGTTAAAGCTACAGGTTTGATTTATTTTTGCCTCGTAGTGAACTGATTCAGACTCTAAGGAGAGTTTAGGATTACTTGCAGTGTTTCTGGGACACTATTTTTGGACTCATGACTTTCAAGAGTTAAACTTTTTTTTGTGGCAATGAAAAATTGGCATTTCCCGTAAATTATTCATCTTTGGGAATAATTGCTAATATTTTGGTATGTATGTTTTTCTCCTCTATCCTGATATTGGTTATAAAAGAGAAGGAGTTTTATCTGGACATATATGTGAAGTAATGCCTTTTTGTGTTTGTTCTTGATTTCAGTGTTTTTCTTTACTTCTTCAAGTAAGAAGGCTATTTGAAGATTGATTGAGTTCCCGCCTTGCATAAAACATTCATACATTTATCTTTGGGGAGACACCAAATGTTTTCAGATAGGTACATTTTAGCAGGGAGGGGGGTCAAAACACCATTGAAAGGTATAATAGTATATATATCTTAACCTTCTTATGTTATTTTTAGCAGATCTCCTTCCCTGCAGTTCCTTTCTCTATTACCTTTCCCCTATTCAATCGCTCTAATATTCTGTACCTTTATGGTAATTAGGATTGGAGAAGTTGAGGGGTGTGCCTTTTTTGAGCATCACACTGATCCTGGTGAGGTTGGTCTTATGGGACCAAAAACCTGGCTGCCAGAGGTATCACAAAAATGTTCTTCTTAAATTTCTCAAAAACTACTGAATGGATTCACACCAAAGAGCAAAAAGATCAATCTGTGTAACAACATGTACCTTTCTGCCAAATTTGATGAAATTCTGTCAAGTGGTTCAACTGTGGGTTCGACTACACATGCTATGGGCATAAAGATGGGAAAACACACATTTTTTAAACCCCCTTTTCTCGGCCCCATCAACGGATCACCCTGAAACTTCCTATGAACAACAGAACTTACTTTGACACTTTTTTGGAAAAGAAAGATTTTGTGAAGATTTGTCAAACGGTGCCTTTTTTCCTTACAGCCATGTCACGAGAGGCTCCTGCAAATCCAGAGAGAGCATTTACTTTGATTTAATGGCCACAACATTCGGCTATTCCCCTCTACTAGGTGTGTGTTTACATTATTTTGAAATATTATGGTCCAATTATTTGTATGCTACACAGGTTGCATCAGTGCTGGGGTCACCTATTCGGAACGTGTTTCAGAGGATGAGCATTACTGACTAGCCAGGAGGTATTTGTCTTTGACCTGGGTGATTTCTATCTTCCCTCCCTTGTGGACAGACCGGGTGTTTTTTATCACCTTACCTTGGTCCGGCCAGTCTGGCTTTCCTGAAATCAGTTAAACGGAAAGGGTATACAGTTCCTCTATTTGTAAAGAAGAGAGTGGAGGATACTCTCTTTGGAATTAGACTAAGTGGGGGGTAGTGTTCAGTAAGCCTTAAGGGTATAGGACTGTGTGGGGTGGGGGAACCCACAATGGTGGAACTAAAACCCTCACACACCCAGCAAGCTAGGTGTCATGCTTCATCATCTGGGTTTTGCTCCTCGTCGGGTCAGCGCTGCAATTCCCGACGGGCACCCAGGGATGGGGCTCTTTGGCTCTTTGGCTCTTTGGCGGAGATCTTTTGTTCCTTGCCGAGGGTGAGTGCAAGTGAGGGCCAGGAAGGTGTAGATGTTTGTGAGTGTGGTTAAAAAGGGTTGGTTAGTCTGGATAATTGATTTTATTCGGTCAGTAAACCACCCTGTTAAAAATGAAAAGAGAGGCGGTAGTCTTGACTAGATGGGTCAGGGACTACTCTACTCTACTCCGGTGGTCAAGGAACAAAAGATCTCCGCCAAAGAGCCCCATCCCTGGGTGCCCGTCGGGAATTGCAGCGCCGACCCGACGAGGAGCAAAACCCAGATGATGAAGCATGACACCTAGCTTGCTGGGTGTGTGAGGGTTTTAGTTCCACCATTGTGGGTTCCCCCACCCCACACAGTCCTATACCCTTAAGGCTTACTGAACACTACCCCCCACTTAGTCTAATTCCAAAGAGAGTATCCTCCACTCTCTTCTTTACAAATAGAGGAACTGTATACCCTTTCCGTTTAACCAATTCAGGGCCTGTATACTGGACCTCATTAAATATAGCCCATCTGTCTTCAACATTTTATTCTTCCTTCATTTGATTGCGTTTCCTGAAATCAGAGCATAATTTGATAAATGAGGACTAAAAACAAACACAAAAAAACGAAATGTTGCAGCCACCATTAAAGAACTAGGTCCCCGTGTCCGGAAAATTAAAATATAGTGAAGGTATAAGGGGACAGAGTAATGATAACATGAGCCCCTAGCCCATGTAGAGGAAATCCATGAGCGGCTGTCACTTGGGTCAAATGTGAATTATTCTTTTTTTAGGGCAGAGCTATCCTGCCAAAGTCTCTCAAGAGACACTGCAGACTCCTGCGCTCCTGAGAGTGTTTTCCAGGAGCACAGGTGAACATGCTGGCTCCCAACACTTATGTGAGAGTCCAGCCGCATTAGGAAAATAATTATTTTAGAGAAAAAACACCCAAGTGCCGTTTTCAAGAAGGTCCTGAACCCTTGGTTGAAGTCAGAGTGTACTTCTCTCTGCTTCACTAAAGGTTTCACCGAAGCAAACAAAGATTGAAGCAGGGTCTCGCAATGCATCACTACACAGCTCCTGATCAGCAGCTTCACTGGATCCAATGCAGAGCCTCGAAGAGCCACGCAGCTCCAGAATGAATGTCTTACTGGATTCGAAACAGTGTGACACAGGATGTCGCAGAGCTTCACCCCGCCGTCTTCACACCAAAGTCGAAAGGTAAAACTTCCAGCGGAATAAACTTTATCCTGTATCTAGCCTGTATTCCATCACAGTTGGTCTGAATTTGCGACTTTAAACCAGTTTGGCATGTACTTTTAATGCAATTTTCACCTAAAACTTAAAAAAAACTCATATCTCCAGTTCTACTTTTTGGAGTGTTATCTTTATGGTGTCTTTTTATTTATTAACATTTACCCTATTTTTCTAAATAGATTTGGGGCTTATCTTGTCTTGTGTTTTCTCCTTGTAGCTGTTTGAGTACTGTATAAATACTTTACACATTGCCTCTAAGTTATGCCTGACTGATTTTATGCCAAGCTACTAGAGGGTTAAGCATAGGTTATTTAAAGGTTTTGTGGATCCTCTTGAGAAGCATTGTGATTAATATTTGAAGTGGGTTCTCACCCCCTCAACAAATAATCCAGTTTATTACAACTACTATATACATATATTAACTAAGGGTGGGAGAAACTGGCTGAAATTCTAAGGAGTTACATAAAAACTCAGCGAGATTCTGGGGACTTCTGCGAGCTGGAAGAAATCAGTAAGTTGTGCTGCTTGCACTGGTTTTTAGTGTGTATATATATATATATATATAGATATATATACATACACACACACACACACATATATATTGCATAGAACCTTGAAATTTATATGGTGCTAAGTGAAAATGTGAAGTAAGGATTTTATTATCCTAACAACAGCATCCAAATCACTCTGCAAATGTTACCATTGTCAGGGCTACTAGAATTATGTGGCATGGAGGTCTAAATTATGCAGCAAGGATAGCTAAATGATGCTTCCAAAAATTTAAATTATGCGGCATATCCTCACAAAGTATTATTTTCATCCAATTGAGCTAGAAATATTTTTTTTATGAAATCCGCAAATGATGTAGCAAATCCACAATTACGTGGTAAACGCTTCCGTCATAGAGTAACATAAATCCACTGGCTCTATTCATTGACCATTGTTTTATCAACAGTTTATTATTGAAAGGTGAACAAACCCTAAACTTTCTCGTTCTTATCGGTGTTCACTGATAGCTGCACTTTGAAGAAGACAACCTTTTAAAACTGATTACTGCAAAATAAACATGTAATATAAAAAATACATAATGAAAAACATTACCGTTAAGTGTTTAGTATGTTCTAAATTGCCATGATTCTAGTGAAATTTACAAAACAGTTGGCCTCGTAGTCTATGTCAGAACATTACACTACACTACGCAACACACACGCACACTTGTTAAACTTGCACACCCTGATTTTTTCCTCCGATCTGTGCCCCCTATTTGAAGCAGATCTTCCTATTCTTTCCCTCCAGTTCCTCCTATTTGTGATTTCTCCCTTTCTTCCTTATTCCGCCCTCACAATTTACACACTTCCTGCTGACGTCGGCCTTCAGAACTTTATGATATCTTTCTTCCCCTCTCTACTCCGACTATTTATCGAAAAGTCTTTAAAAAATGCAGAACACCAAGCCATGAGGAAAAGCTAGGTCTGGATTGAATTTGAAGAATGAGCAGTAAATTCATTTCAGTCTAGAAACTGTACTAGGCATAATGACTGTGGTCGCGCCACAACCTCATGGCATTGATCAAAATCGCGATTACAGAATCACCCGACCAAACAGTCTCAAAATGGACTTGACAGTTTCACATTCTTCACCCAAATGAGTGCCAGAATATATTAGCGACAACCACTGAGGAAGGAGGAGAAGGCAATCAAGAAATAGACCTGGGCAAAATTGGGTTATTTTTCTCCTCGGGTAATATGTGTAATTCCTTTCAGAATTATGGTTTGGACGCAAATTACATAAATAAATTTATCTTGCACAGCTTTTACTCATGTAGAACGAGCTCCTGTGTGTCAAGCATTGAACATTGCGAGCTCAACAAATGTGATTGTGGCTATCATTCGGTTTCCATGAGACTTTTTATCTTAACCGAAGTCTGAGAAGAGAGCAGGTTACCCGCTCAGCATTAGCGGAGTAGCAAATGAGCCAGGGGTCCTGGTGCAAGCAAGGAAACTGGTCCTCCCAGCCGCTGGTTGAGTACTCAAAACAGCTATAATTGTTGTGTACTGGGCCACTAAAATTCCCTGGTCCCGGTGATATACTTCGAACAGAAGTTGAAGTTTATGCAAGATCCCGCTAGTATAATTAAAATTACGCAGACGCCTACCAAGAAACCCAAAAAAATACCCAGGTTCCTGCTTTGTATGATTACTCTAAACTCTAACTCAACTAGAAAAAACAAAATCGCATGACAAAACAGATTACAATCCTACCCAAACACACGTAAGAGGTGCAGGGATCCAAAAAAACCCCAGTCCAACGGTAAATAGGAGGACAGATAAATAGGACTATAAAAAGAGCCTCAATAGAAGGAAAAAAAAGATTGCTTCATGTGTAATAATTAAGTGTACTTTATCGATTGTAAATAGTCCTTCATATATTTCAATGGAAAGCGGAAGAATACTACAAACAGTCAATAGCATTAGGTGCGAAAAATATACTCTGCGGTAGAGCAAAGAAGTACTCAAAGTATTTTAAAATTCTTTATATCAATAGGTCTTGCAAACAGCAGTAGTCAAGCATGACCCCCTAAAATAGAAAAAAATAGACTCCAGTTTCCCATAACCATACTTAGTAGTCACAGTTAAACCATCTGCATTGCATAAAAATAATATTTTACAAGGACACCCTTTGAAACACACTGATTGATGGACAATTTAAAAAGGGAGTGTTGGAATTTCGCTCTTTCTGCAGGGTCACTCAGAATCTTTGTGCTGTTTTCTAAATCCTGTTTTTGTTGGCAATGGTACACTATGCACTTTACCCAGTTTTAAAGTGCTTGTGCTCCTCCCTTTAAACATGGAAAAATTGACTTATTTAACAAAACTATGAGTTCCTAGTGGCAACAAGGTGTGCCCAGGGCCTGTAAGTTTAATGTCACAAGTAGACTGCAGCACCCATTGTGCCATCCACTACAGTGACAATGTAAAGATGATTGCAGGCCTGCCACCGGCAGCTTTGCGGTGGAGGTTTTAACTGTGAATTTGAACTGTCAAAATAACTCATTTTGCCAGGTCTAAACCTTCCTTTTTAAATACTGACAATTCCCACCTAAAGTAGGACTTATTGCCTTTAGGGTAGGGTGCATGATATTTAAGAGTAGGACATGTAAAAGTTTAATGTTAAACATGTCCTTACAGTGAAAATACACTCAAAACTGCATTAATTGTAGTAGGTTTCACTGTTCCATAGGAAAACACTGAGATGTACTATTAAATACTAATCCTGTACCTCGAGAACGGAACTAGCTAGAAAAATAATGAAACAACTAGTTTTAATAGTTGTTTGAAATCTAGTTTAATCATGAAGTTGAATGTGTTCTAAGTATTATGGAAAGGTAACATTTAAAAAGTTATCTTTGCCCGGTCTAAAGTCTCTAAGGCCTTTCAGTACCTTCCAACTGTCATCTGATGACTCCCTTGAGGTGTCAACTGTTCTCAAGAGCCAAAAATAGGCTGACCTGAATGGGCAGAGATGACCCCTAAGAACCTGACAGAATACGCAGGGGAGGCTAGGAGTAAAGTGTCAAGTCCTGCTTGAATGTTTCATCCTTCTTGAAAGGTCTGCTTGGGTTTTTCACATGGCACATGGAGCACACTTCGAATAGGCCTTCCCTGTCACCAGCAAATTTTAGCTGACACTTGGTCGGAACCCTTATATTGTTATGCTAGCCAGTTAGGCCCCTATCACAATGGGACTCTCTTTGACATTACAGTAACACCCTGTTTGACAAGTCTTCTGGAACTACATATAACATTTGGGGTGCACTTCAAAGAAAGAAAACAGAATGCCAAAACACTTGTGCATATCCACTGTCTGGTTAATCAAAGCTCCGCTTTAATTTTTACCAGATCTTTGTCTCTGAGTTTGTTAGGGGTACAGGTACTGCCTAAAACTGGATTTGTGTTTTAGATCTGTGAGGACCGCAGGATTACCATAGTACACTTCGCACACACACACACCTCCAGGCCTTGGAGCCCAGGTTTAGTGTGGCTGAAGACTTTGGACATCTTGAAAATTCCCAAAGTGGGTAGGGTTAGCCCAGGGAACCTTTGTTCCATTGGTTAGGGTTTCCCAGGAGCCATTCTCACCCACAAGACTGTGTCAGGCATAAATGTGGCGCCTCCAGGCACCCACTTCAGATCACTTCTGGAACTACAGAAGAGGACTGGACCTGCTGTCTGTGACCTGAGAAAAGGCTTGAAGACCGGATCCCACCCAACCCCCTGCCCAACATAAAGAAGTGGAACGCAAGGGTCATATGGTTTGACATCCTTTTAAAGCTACAGGGACACAAAAAGCTACAAGAGCTCTTTTCCTTCAATTGTCCAGCTGACTAGCGGCAACTGGACCTGCCTGACACCTTTTGAGCCATTAAGTGCCCCCGAGGTTGAGTGAGGCTTTGAAAGTATACTCATGTGATGGTTTGGGAATTGAAGGGATAAAGTCAGAAGGTAAACATTTTGCCCAGGACAAACCTGCTCGGTGTATCTGACCCACGCTCCATCGCAGTCAGCGTCAAATTGTGCCTAGGTCCTGTTCTACCATGTTCATTGACTATCATTGTCACGTTGTGCTTTATAGTGTTATTTCTACGTACATTTTTAAAATTCATATCTCCGGTTTTCTTTATTGGATTTTTGTCATTTTGGTGTTATTTTGATTATTAAATATTACTCTAGATTTCTAATCCATTTTGTGTTTTGCATTTCAACTTTATTACTGTTTTAGCACTGCACAAGTAATATACACATTGCCTCAAAGTTAAGCCTACCTGCTCTGTGCCATAAATACCAGTGCGTTGAGCTCAGAATAATTTAGTGACTTTGAGGACCCCCAGCCCCTGACAAGAATTGTGGTTATTACCTGGGTACCTATTGCCCTGAATTAATATCCCAATTTCTTACAGGGAGCATACAGACAAAAAATATTCATCCTGTTTCCAAACACAAATGAACTACAATCTGAAACCCAAATAAACATTGTAGTGTTGTAAGACTATGTGCGCTAGGACCCTTGTGGTTATGGGTGGACTTAACAGAGGAATTACGTAATTTGCTGGGAGGTGGTAGGGTGTGGTTATTAACGGTTATGACTTAATGAGAGTGCAGTGTGTGATTGTATGCTGTGGAATAAAGACGTCTGTATAGAGCTCCGTGTGTGGCGTATTCATTAGAATGCTTCTGCACTGGAAAGGACGCTACACCTGTCAACAGGGATGGGATACGTGCCTGAAGAAACAAGACTGCTCTCCCTGTGTCAAGAATTCCTATCATGCGAGGGGAAGAAAACGGTAACCAGCGAAAACGGACTACATCTCCCAGGATGCTTAGCGGTTGAGAGGTTAATATAAACAGGAGAGCTGTTACATAACTCAAGGAAAACACGCCCTTATGTAAACAGGAGAGCTGTTACATAACTCAAGGAAAACACGCCCTTATGTAAACAGGAGAGCTGTTACATAACTCAAGGAAAACACGCCCTTATGTAAACAGGAGAGCTGTTACATAACTCAAGGAAAACACGCCCTATAAAGGGAGGAACCGGGAGGTACAACGCTGTCGGATATTGTGTTTACACCGACGTACCTGCTTCGTGAAGAGCAGTGTTCCGGAGTGGTGCTCCAGTAAGGCAAGAACGGAGGTAGGTCGAGTCGTTACTCCCTGGGCCGTGTCTTGCCCCATCGTCACCTGTGAAGGACCCGGAAGCTCTACCGGTCAACCATTGAGCTTCGCTTTTTGACTCGGCTAAGTCAAAGCGCAGTGGCGCTTTTGCTGGTTGGAGTCGTAACTCCCAGCCCGACCAGAGATACAGGGACTGCCAGCTGTAACGCACACCAGGAGGTGTTTGCCGCGTTACAGACTTGGAAGTCCACAGGATCGATCGAGCGGCTGCTCTCGGTTCAGTCTTCTTGCTTTTTGATTGGGGTATCGGTGACGCATCACCAGGAGGTGACTCCGCGTCCCGGTGCAGTCTGAGGAAGAGGTTGAGCGGCTGCTCCCTTCAGGTAGAGACCCCGGCTGGGTGTTTCCCTGACTCCTCGATTCTCCCCAACACTCTTCGTGCCCCTCACAGCCTACCGATTGGCATTGTCGGCCATTTCATTTCTGCCCTCTGTTGGCATACGCCGGGATCGGCGTATATGCAGAGGACGGTTAGGACCATCCGTGCGGTGGGCTGGTAACGTACTTAGCCTGGAGGATTCCAGTGACTATAACTTTTGTTTATTCTTTGTATTATTTTTGCCTTCATTAAAATAACTAACCCAACAAGTGGTTGCGTCCTCATTATCGTGTCTGTTAAACGATCCTGTGACGTTCAGGGCGTTACACCCTGACAGTTTGTAATGGTACAGCATACTGCTTGTGTGTGCCATGTGCACCCCTACGGGATGCAAAGCAGCCTGAAGTTGGCGTATGTGGAGTCGAATCCCTGTCCAGCCCAGACATGGCCGTTGGAAATGTTGAAAGCCTTGCAGAGGAGCACTGTGGGAAAGCCCGCCAGAATCTGCTGGTAAGGCCGAAAGAAGAGATATTGTACTGTGCCATAACACAGAGCCATCATCCATGCAAAGCAAACACTACAGATAGTGAAAACCAGGAACGAGAAATGAAAATTCACTCACCAGTGAAGACTGACAAAATGCTTTAAGACCTTAAAATCGGGCGAGACGACCCAAGTGCAAGCACATGATTTGTGCTTGCAGAGGTACAGCCGGGTGTGACAAAAGCTGTATAACAGCACATATTCTCAATGGCGGCAGAAGAGGTTGCAACATATATGGCAGCCGCGTCCTCTGAAACCACCATTCGACACCTCCATAAAGCAGAAAATTGGTGCCAGGTGCATTGCCAGGTGCATTGCATGGTTTGAGATATTCGATGATTTCATAAACATGCTGGAAGAAGCGGACATTAAGAAAATCATTAATTACTTAAAGAATTTTGCTGGTGATGGAGTGAAAGAAGTGATAAAGAAAATATCACAAGCTGATGCAGTACCATACTTTCAAATCCAGGAAGCAATGGGGGCCAAGTTCAATCCAATGCCGAAAGTCGACTATGAAAGGTACATTTTCAGTCAAGTGAGACAGCAAGATGGCGAAACGATGGGCGAGTCTGTTGAGAGACTTGACATGCTTCTCAAACACTGCGCGTTTAGTGAGTTTAATGACAAAGAAGCCATACACCTCAGAGTCATCGCTGGTTGTCTTTCAGACTCGTTCACAAGATGCATGTTGAGAGAGACGCTCAGTTTGGAGAAAGTACTAATGGCTGCATGGGCTGATGAAAGAGCGGATTGACAAGCTGCTAATTTGGAAACTGGAGCAGCGAAAAGTGTATCCGCGTAGGTGATAAAAAACAAGCATGCAAGACGATATCTACAAAAACAAAAAGCGGTGTTTCTGATGTGGGTTTTCGTTTCCCTATGAAGCTATATGTCCAGCCATAGGACAGACATGCATAGGTTGCAGACAAGAGAACCACGTCTTAACAATTTGCACGGCAAAAGAGAAACCAACTGCATCACAGCAAGAAGAGAAAATGGGCACCAGAAGGGTCCAGATGCCTTCTAGCTACGTCCACACGACCAAAAAGCCACATCAGGTATGACTAGTAGAAACCAAATGAAGTCGATTGTCATCAAGTTCATCCTACAAAGGCTATTCAGCATCATTATCCTGCACCAGTGAAGAAGATGCATGTGAAATTAAGAGTCAGTTCCTGTTGTTGTTTTATGGTCTGGGAAGGCTTAAGTAAATTAAAGTGCAACTTCATATTAACGAGGATATATGCCCTGTTGCCCAGAGTCACTTTTTTATTTGCAAGAAGCCATTGAGAAAGAACTGGAAACGCTGTTGAAGCATGACATTATTGAGCGCTCCACTGGTGCTATGCTCTGGGTCTCGCCCACAGTGGTGGTGCCAAAAAAGGACATTTGAGGTGTGGTGCACATCTATGTGGATATGCACCAGGCTAACAAAGCCACTGAGAGAGAAAGACATCCTGGTCCACATATAGCAGAGATGATCATGCAGCTGAACGGAGCCAAAGTCTTCTCCCGTCCTGACCTGAGCAAAATATACCATCAACTAGAGCTGGAAGAGAGCTGTAGGTATGTTACTAATATTTTGACTAAGGTTGGTTTATTCAGAGGAGTGTTGTTGGCTGCGGAAATATTTCAGGATGTTATACGTTGAATAATTCAACCTGTTATGACATACTGGTATTTGGGACAACGCAATAGGAGCTTGACAAGGCTCTTGCACAAGTGTGCCAGTTACTTGTGGATGCAGGTCTCACTCTGAATGCAGCAAAGTGTCAGTTTCACAAGACTAAACTAAGTTCTTGGGCATATATTCTCTGATAGACTCCTGACCCAGATAAAGTGCAAACACTGTCAGATACTTGTCCCTCACAAGATGTCACCATGCTGCGATCCAGTTACTGCTCAAGGTACATTCATGACATTGCTACTTTGAGTGCCTCACTGAGAGACCTAACAAAATAAAATGTCCATTTCCAGTGGTCTCTTAAATGTAATGAAAGTTTCAAAAGAATAAAATAAGTGATTGACAATCCAACTGAGATGGCCTATTTTTACTCAAGGTACATACTGAGATAACTGTTGATGCGAGTCCGGTGAGGCTGGGGAAATTCTTGTTCAACATAATGGTAATCCGAATGCTCATAGACACATTGTGGCCTATGCCAGTCGAAGCCTGTCTGGCAAAGAACATGCCTTTCTCAGCTGGAGACGGAGAGTCTGGCTGTAGTGTGGGCCTGCAAACATTTCCATGTGTTTCTATATGGAGAACGTTTTACTATTGTTACAGACCACCAAGCATTGCTCGCTATTTTTGGAAACCCAAAAGCTAAGATGACCCCTCGCATTAAGAGGTGGGGGTTGTGACAGCAAAAGTACAACTATGCAAGCGTACGCAAGTCAAGTCACGATCAGAACCCTGCTGATCACTTTTCAAGAGTACCGCTACATTGTCACAGTTCAACATCCACAACGGCGGAGAAGTACATCAACGTCATTGTGAGGTCAAGCACGCCAGCAGCCCTTTCTGTTGAACTGATTATTGCTTTTACTAATGCTGACAACAATCCATTGGCTGCCCAGTAGGGAGAGAGTGAAATTCAAATCTATGGTGCTGGTTTTTGCAGCCCTTTATGGCAAAGGACCCACCTACTTAAGTACCAGATTTAGCTTCTACAACCCGCCAAGACAGCTTCGAACTACCAATAAATTTCTGGCATGGACCCCTAGGATCAGGAGACAGAGAGCAGGAGGTAGATCACTCACTTTTTTGGGTGCAGCGGCTTGGAATCAGCTCCCTTTGGAATTGCATGCTATAAGCGATCCAGGGCTATTTAAAAGAAAGCTGAAAACCTGGTTCTTCTCTGTAAACTGAGCTTGTTTTTTTTCTGACTTTCATCGTGTACCGTGCCGGGACACTTCCTGGAGTAGCTGCGTACAATATAAGTTTCCTATCATATCATATCATAACATGCTTATCCTCAAAGACATCATCTTAACTCAGTCGTGGAAGAAGGGTACTCAACCTTTTGTTGACGATGTTGAATTTAAAAAATGTACACGATGAACTAGCTATTACCAGTGAAGATGTTATATTGAGAGGCTCGAGAATTAAATACCTGAGAGCCTAAGACAACAAGTCATTGAATCCATGAAGGCGCCACCGGCAGCCATCCTTAGCCTGGTCCTACTTGAAGCCTCCTTTTACCAGATAAGTCCTTTACTGTGTCTGCTTATTGAGCTACATATTTGGAACACTATCACATATCCAGCGCTTGTTCCAGTTTTTTTGTTGAATTTCTTCTATTGCAAGAGGCTTTCCAGAACATCATTTTACGGATTTTAACATTTAGTAGGACCAGGCCGCTTTTCAAATATACCTACACGAGGCTTGTTTGACAACCAGCCATTTATTAGAATTAAAGACATCCACCAACTATGGAGTTGCAGGTTTTAATTACCAGGAACTCATCACATTGAAACAGGATCTATAATTGTGTGGCTTTCCTGAAGAAGGCGTTGTATATGCAGAAACGCGCGTCGAGTTAATAAAGATATTGCCACTTTTTAACCTTCTATTTATACATATTGATTAAATGTAATGTGTTAAATATTGTGTTTTAATTTTGAAATGTTTAGTATAAATATCATTTGTTCAAATAATATGAGAAGAAATTATTAAAATAGTAACAACTTTGAACATATTTTTTCCGTCTTCTTTGGTCTTCTTATTGTCATAGATATTGTGTAATTTGTTTACTTTATTGATATTGCCTAGGAGTTTTTGTCATTACTATTGAATCCATGAAGAACATCGTTGCATTGTAGCCACCAAACAAGCCCTAAGAGACCGAGTAAGGCTCCCACACCTAGACAAGCGAGTTTAGAGGGAACTAAAAGTGCCATCTTTGCAACTCCCTTTCCCCAAAAGTGACGCTGCATCCAGTGACAATGTCTGACCTTCCTGCACATGACTGGGAAAGAGTTGCAGTTGATTTCTTTGGGCCCTATTCAGAATCAATGTCAACCATCAAATGAGTACACCTCTGTGGCCCCAAGCCAATGGTGTTGTGGAACAAATCATGGGCACCCCCAAAAGGGAAATTCAACGAGTATCAATGGAGGAGATTGAGGTAAATCAGGTCCTGTATCAAGCCCTCCATGCTTATCATTCAACTCCTCACTCCACAACTGGTGAGAGTACTGCCACCTTGCTATTTGGGAGATCCATCAGAACAAAGTTGCCACAGTGGACGACCAACCTACAAACATTTCACACAAGAAAGTAAACCTGAAACATCACAACTATTACTATGTAAGACACGGATGCACGTACATGTGCGAACAACCACCAACAAAACTCTTGCATCAAGGGAAACACCATGAACTAGCTCCTCCTTGATATACATCTGATTCTGGCACATTAAATTATGTGAGATGTCACAAGAATGTTCAGAGCCTACAAGAGAAGACTGCTTAGGCAAAGACTGACACTCCCAGACTACACAGCCCATGAATGTCTATGATATACTGACTGACAAACAAAAACCTTCGATGCCTAGTCAAGTAACCAAATCAAACTGCTTCAAAACACATTAAACACTATCTCATTTGAGGTGAAGCTGTTATGTGCACTACAACTGTATGCTATTGGACCCCTTGAAAGAGTGAACGTAGATTAGGAGCATGACAATTTTTAAAATTGTCAGCGAAGTCATGTGGCATTTGAAAATTGTCTCTTGGTACAGTTGAGTCGTTTTCTGACTTCGTCCATGGCAAAGATTTGGTGCCCAACTCTGACAACCATGATGATTACTTATTTTAAAACGGTCCTGTGCGGTAGGAGGGACAGCCTGCAGGAGGGGATTGGACTATCTGATTTCTGCTCTCTGCAATTTAAGAAGAGGTGGGGAGACTGGCTGGGGTGGAGAGACAGCTGCCAACAGTGCATTGAGGTCAGATAGGGAAAAGGGCATTTGAAAAGGAAGAGTATGTCTGGTGTTTGAACAACACAGAGTGGGTATGGAGTTGGGCAGAAGCTGGTATTTGGTTGCAGGCCTTAGTGGAGGAGGGCAGCTACGAAGTGGAGCCAGCCCGACTGTGACCATTCACTGAAAGGTAAATTGACCTCACTGCTGCGAATGGCTGGTTAACCTGTTTTATCTTCTCAAGATTCACACTTAACGAAGCTCTCAAACTTAAAAAAACACTAATCACAAAGCTGTAAGTCAAAGAAATGTGCACAACTTTGCACGCCTGAGCCTCCCCACCATTGGCATATAAAAGCAATGCATCTGCAATGCACTATGGCAGTCGCGGATGCCAGCATCGGATTGGGAAGGCGGGCAGTCGGGCATTGGCCGATGGGCCGGTGCCTAAGGGTCACCAGTGGGCCGTTTTTTGTCAACCGGCCCACAGAGCCTTATTGTCTTCCCCACCAGGCCACTGTAAGGGGGGGGAGCATCACGAGCAAGGAGGCTCGGAGGGGGTTGCTTTCAGCAGTGTTGCTAAGCCAATATTGTTCTGTCCGCTGCAGACTTTATCTTGGCCTCCCGTGGAGCCGGTGCAGACGCCCAGAAGCAATGTCCGACTTCCCTGCTGTGGGCCATTATCACCTCGGCTCCCCCTGGAGCAGCAGCAGCTCTCTGCTTTTCTTCACTCCTCCCCTGCCAGGCCATCACCCTGAGGCTACAGTTGGCTGGGCTCAGAGAGGTGGCAATTGGTATTATTACATTAATAGCACACTTTGTGTTATGGTCAACTGGACAGACAGCATGGGTATTGTGACATGCTGCAAAATGTGTGTAGATGGTTGTGACTGACACACTATTTTGTCCGTTGACTCCAACATTTCTGCTCCCAATGTTTTGGCCATTCCTGCGGCACTGTTTACCCTTCTGCACACTGGATTTTGGGAAATGTGCTAAAGAGGTTAGATTCAAATTTGATTGTGTGGCAATGTGTTTTTGTGTGGCGTTAATATTACCATAGTTTGACTGCTCTGCATCAAGTAGAATGTAACTCAGAGCTAGCTTTCCTTTGGTAGATTTTAGTGCATGTCTCCAAGTCTGAAGGGAAGGAAGCTTGAACTGAATAAGGAATCTCTTTGTGATAGTGAAACTGTACTTGAGGGCATCTGTTTGGTTGAGGTAGGTTTAATCTCACTAAAAGAGACCATGTTTATGTGCATATTTTCATGCATGGTGGTGCGTGGATGGGCATTCTAGTTGCTTCATTTTGTTTTTGTCAATGCAAATTGTGCCATAATCACTGGTACTTTGTTGCAATTTTGTCATCTTCCCTGGTACTTCAAGCAGTCATTGCCATTTGGCTCTTTGCTCTACTGGTCACTGGCATAACAAAACCTGAGAGGCCCCCTGCAAGGTACGTGAAGAGGCCACCTCTGGACTCAAACAGGAGATCTCCGGCCAGAGTACTGTGCTGAGGGGGCCCCTGGAGCATCCTCCCCCACTAGCATCACGGGTCACTGGGGGGCCTGTGTTATGCCACTGCTAATGGTGCCTGGCAGCTATTGAACTTAGGCTTCTATTAGTCAGGGACCATCTTCGTGATTATTGAACAGCCTCAGATGCGAAAAAATTGCTAGTTTGGTCAAATCTATACTTTGTGACATGTTATTGGCATAGTATCAAATATATCAAACTCAGGCATACAAGAGACAACATATGGGTGCTGAATAAAAAACTTCACACAAGTGTTGTTAAAATATGCTGGAAATAGGTCTGGTGCTCTTAAGAATATTTACCATATTCTCCAACTTTCGGGAGCCCCATGATGTCTCTTACCATGAGATGGCTATGGAGATTCTAAAGGGTGCAGCCTAGAGGTGAAAATCTTTTTGCCTCTTTGGAACTTGTATTTTGTCCTCTTGGCATTGCGGGATCCTCAGTTTTAACCCTTGGGGAAGGTTCCACCAAAGCTTGTTTCCCTCAAAGAGTTTATTTTGGTAGCAATCACTACCAAGCCCGTCGTCTTTAGGTGTTGTGCTCTTTTCAGTGCACACCTCCCTACTTTAGGCTTTGTGGTGATCATTTGGTATGGAGGTTGGGTCTGGAGTTAACTCTCTCCTTTAGTCTGACCAGGAGGTAGTCTTCCTCTCCTCATCTCCCGAATACTTCTTCAGAGGTTGACTTGCATTTTAGGGCCCTTAATTTAGTATGTACCATGCAGGTTTATCTCTGTGGCTCAGCTGAGTTCTCACAGACTATTCATCACTGTGGTGTTGCAAAGTAGGCTGCTTTCAGGTCCTCCACCACCTTCGGGTAAAGTCCATCATTACTCTGGCTTACTGTGAGGCTGGATTGGCTCTTTCTGGTCCTGCTTAGGGATGCTTTTCTTGTAGGGTGGCATCTGACTAGGCAGAGTTTGATGCCGCTCCATTTCAGATATCTGCAGAGCTGCTACCTGGGCTATCGACGCCACAATTTCACACTAAATGCTTGATGCGTCCTACGACTTTAAATTTGCTTTTGGTATGAGAGTACTGTGTGGCGGTTCATCAGCATAAAGTGTTGGTAATGTGATTCATGTCTGTCATGGTGTCTTTCGTTCTGGGTCTTGACCTCACTATGAAGACATGATGATTGGGAATATCCTCCTGACAGAAGGAATGGGAGGAGGTAGGAGATGAGTATGTAATGCTTGGATATTTTACTGGTAATCTTCATCACTTCCGTTTTCTATTTCTCACTATAGTACCTATGCTCCACTCTTCCACCTGTGAAAGCTTTGACTGCAATTTTGTTGTATCTTTGGCAGGAAGATGGGTCTGGATACACTTTTTGGCCCATGCAGTAGTTGGGGCATAGTAATGGAACACGTAATACTCCTGGGTTAAAGAGTTTTTCTAGAATAGACAGGGCTTCATACGGAGTGCCTATCTCCTGACGTTAAAGAAATAAACGAGTAAAGGAAATCCACAGTGAAAAAGATGACCGGCTAGTAATCCAGCCATTAGTCTTTGACTTTACAGGGGATAGTCCTATAAGGTCTCTGATTATTTCTTTTGCTTGTTTTTGATATCCTGATTGTGTCTATGTTGATTGTGATAGCTGTTCTATTCTATTCTTGCAATTTGGAAACCATTTGCAAATAGCAGGAAGGGTATTCATGCACGGGAGAGATTGGTAGCCCGAAGAGCAGAAGACCCTATAAAGGGTCAGTACAAAGCAAGCTTTTAAAGCTTTTCAGAAAGATAGGTGGATCATCAAGCACATCTCTAAATGCAAAGACTTCTACTCTTTGGAAAAGAGAACACAGAAAGAGAAGATCCTTTTCCTTCAATAGTTTTTCTTTCTCAATCCTTCCTACTTTTCTTTGTACTGGACATTTGTTTCTTTGGCTGGGGTCAGCGGCTCAGCTCCTGTGCTGTTTGCTGTGCAACTGTTCTCCCCAACTAATCCTTTTGCTGGCAGTTCCTGCTTTTGTTCTGCTGCTCCTACGCTTGTCCTCAATACGTCTGGCTCAGCAGCTCAATATCTTTTATCCTGACTATTCATATTCACTCAGCAGTTACTGATGTCCCTCTCCGGCAGTAATCTCTTCTGCTCAATTTGTACTCTAGATGTTTTTCAAATAGAGCCCGCTTCTCAGACGTTTAGGCTCTCCCTGTCCCGCCTCGTCTCAGCTCCTTGCTGCCTGCTCAGTTCCCTGTACTTTCTTGCACTTTGCTTCTCCCTGTATGAAGAGTTTGTTATCGCTTGCTTTCCTCACTTGAAACCCCTTAAAAAAAAGATTCTTCTCTCCTTCCCTTCCTTGAGCAAATGCCCCCTTCTCTCTCCATAGTTCCCACGCTCACCCTCCCAAGACCACTCTCACCCCATCTTTCATTTCAGCAGATCCGCCTTCAGTTTGTCTTTGCTATCAGCGGACTTCCGCCTTCAGTCATCATTTTCCTCTCAAGATGCCACCTTGCCTCTGCTTCTCTCCACAACAGACACCAGGATTTCTTCTCTCTCTCCATTTCATCCCACTCACTTCCTGTCCCCGTCAGCAGATCTAAGATCCCCTCTCATTGTCTCTCAACAGATTCCAACTTTCCCCTGCCTCTCTCAAGAGGAGATACACCCTCTGCCTATGGAGACCCTGCCTCCCTCTCTCAGCGTATCACCCCTTCTCTGTGCCTAGCTCGTTACATCTCCACTTTGTGCGGCTTCTTGTGACCGATCTAACTTTCGTCCTCTCTCTTCTGCTCCAAAACTCATCCTTTTTGACTTACGACTGTCTACAAGCAATCATTTTCTCTGCCTCCTTCCTAAAAGATACTGCGGCTCCAGCAGGCCCTGCGTTCCTCCCCAGCAGAGCCTATCCTCTCTTCTGCCCTGCTCCCCTTGGACTCATCCTGCATTCTCAGATGCTCTTCATGGTACAATTCATCTGAGCCACATTAGTATCCTGCTGGGCTCCAAGCTGGGGAGCCGACAAGATTGAGCATTGCTTATGGACTAACGCAAACATGCTGCCGCTGCTTACAAATAGTCGCAATAAGGAGCCAAGATTATCTGCCAGAAAAGCAGGCACTGTTAGCCACTGGAAGATATCTCGCAGGAGCCTCATAAATCCATGTGGCATTCGGGCGATCATATTCTAGATGCACAGGACCACAAGCAGGTGCCATAAACTGTTCAAGGTGACTATGTACAGGCAGATACAATGTGGGATATTCATTTCACAGACTCTATGCCAGAAACATAATATTCCGAGTTCAATGCGCAGTCTATTGGTTCAGCACACCAATGGCATTCTCCATGTTCAGGTTGATTTTAAATAACATGACAGCATTTTCATCAATCTCTGGGATATTCTGGAGGGCTTTCCTGATATCTTTGAAATGAATATGCAGGAGGTTGCTGTGATTGCTAACCAGCTATGGAGATCCCTTGAGTTTAATGAACGTTGGTATATAAATACCCCCCAATTAATAGAGAGCCCCAACGACTATAGGACGCCACCCTGATCCAGATGTATTTGGGAATACGTTGGGAAAAATGATCTGACATAAAGTACAATAAAAAAAGACTCTGGGCGCCAATGGGAGGAAGAGTACTTGTGCCCATGTTCATTGCTTTAAATGTTTATTCATTTTCAGTCCATAAGTGTCGCAGTGGTCTGCCGTGCACTAAGGCAGAAAGCACATTGTAGGCCACATAATAAACCTTGATGAGGATGGCTTGCGTTCATCTACTAACGTCCTGATTACTAACTTGGCAAACAACGGAGAGTCCTCCAGATGAATGGAATAGAAATGCGATTCTGTGGAGAAGAAGAGGATGGCAGTACACTGGCTGGATAGGCTACCGATTAGCATAGGAACCTGACAATGCCTTAGGCAGGAATAAATGATCTGTCTATTTTGAATGTGTGATGAAACAATGCAATCTGTTGCAATGCATGCCTTTACCACACATGCGTTACAACACAAATGCCTTTATCGCGCATTTTTTTACGAGTATGCCTTTGCCACGCATATGCCTTTTCAACTAATTTCGTTGTAATGGCATGCATGTTAAAGGCTTATGCGTGGTAAAGGTTTTCCGTGAACCCTGCCCACAGCCCTCAAACAGGTCACCGACAACCCCCAGCCCTTTTTAAAAATACTGTCTCCTGCCTTAAGCCCAAAAACTAGACCCCAGTAAAAAATGTAAATGTAAATGTATGGTTTTTTATATAGCGCTGATCATCACTACGGGTATCTCAGCGCTGTATTTATACCGCTGAAGGAACCCTTCCTGGCTTTCCATATGAGGTGTCCACTCCTGGGCACCCCCATGGTGAAGGCCAGGCACCCCAGCGCTGTTGAGGCCGTTGTGGAGATTAAGCAAGCTATTGCCCAGAGTTGCAGCGTGGGACCCATGATTAAAACAGGCACTGAGGCGAGAATATCCAGTCCGCGGAATTTATAGCCCGAGACCCTGCCGCGACGGGAATCGAACCCTGGTCCCGGACCAGTGCTCTGCATCAAGGTCTGCCACGCTAACCATTGAGCCACACTTCTCCACAGTGTGACCCCCTATGCAGCCCCCATCCCTTTTTAAAAATACCCGACCTCTGCCCTAACCCTAAAACTAGTCCCAGCGTGCCCCGCCCTTTTTGAAAAATACCCAATCCCTGCCTAAATCTAGAACCCAGCATGACCCCCCCATTCCCAGCTCTTATTAATAATACCCGTCCCCTGCCCTGAGCCCTAAAACCAGACCACCCCCGGCCCTTTAAAAAAATACCCAGTCCCTTCCATTAATCCTAAATCCACACCCCGGCACGACCTCCCCTGGGCCCCAATTCCATAAACAAACACCCCCAGTCTAAAGCCCTAAATCATTACCTCCCACCCCAGGCCCGATGCCCCTTACCTTAACAGGACGGTGACGACGCAACTCCTCTGAGGCGCAGCACAGGGCATCAAGAGGAAGCAGAAGGGTCTCTCCATGTCCTCTAACGACGCCGATAGCCTTAACCACGCCAGTGCCTTTAACACTGTTACGACCATATGCCCCTACCACTAGTACAACATATATGCCTTTACCATTGATACCCATCCAATGTTAATTGGTTGTAAAGGCATGTGTGATAAAGGCATATGCGTTGTAAAAAAATGTGTGGTAAAGGCTATGCGTGGTAACAGTGCATGCGTTGTAATGCATGCGTGGTAAAGGCTCTCCGTGTTAACAGCCGCCTTGTAATGGCTGTTCCCCTCTATTATATAGTGAACATAAGTGGAAGCTTGGCGGGGAGGTGGGCGGGGAGAAGAGATTAGGCCTATATTGACTGCTCTGCTTTGGGAACCATAAAACTGCACCGGGTGCAGGAAGTGCCATGCTGCTGCTGCCGCTGCTATGGCCTCCGGGCAATTCATTTGTGCAGTTTAAAGACGTTATCTTTTCAGTAGTTTACACTGCAATATCTTCCTGCTAAAAAACGGGTGGCAACGGACTCCTAAAATGATGGCAGTTTTTTATCATTAAGTGCAAGACGAATGACTTCACACCCAAAATCAGTTTTCTTTATTCTACTTTTCCTACTCAAGATTAAGTACGACTCGGCAACCTTCTTTAGGCTCCTTTGCATAAACTCTCTGCATGTTTGCTTCCCTTTTTTTTTAACTCTTTCCAAAACTGCCCAACCTTATTGACTCTCATACAAAGTTGCATGTCATCTCACTTACTTTTATAACTCAACCCATAGCCCCGACCCTCTTTCTCTCTAGAAACTCGTAATTATTTCATTCAATCTATCATTAATCCAATCTTTTTTTACCCTATCTGACATCCCCCCCCCCCCAGCAATCTGTCTAGCTCCTACTTCCACCACAAATATACTGACCAAATGCATGAAAATTATTGTAATTTTTTTCCTTTTTTGAGAACACAAGACTAAACCCAGTATGTTAATCACTATTCACGGGTTCAGGAGCGGCATTCTACTTGGCTTTAACCACTTCGACACCTTGTCAGGGATAGTACACACTATACAAAGTGCTTCAACGCGGATTTAGGGGTAGTAAGTGGTATATAAATGCAATTACAATACAATATGTGATGAAAGGACGCAAGGAATGGACGAAGGAAAGAAGGGAAGAATTGTCATTTTTTGACCTCACTGTCTTGTCTGTACGTTTTTCTCCTTGATGCACAGCAGCACATTTAACATACACCACTTCCCCGAATACCCCTTTGACACTCACCCACCCCGTAGACCTTCCCATGTTGGCCACACTACAACCACACACTTTTCCAATCAATCATATAGATAACTGACGTGGCAAGGCATCCAGGCCCTGGACTGCAAACATCTGCACAAGGCAAGCAGGCCCTGGACTGCAAACATCTGCACAAGGCAAGCAGGCTCCGGGGTGCAAACATCTGCACAAGGCAAGCAGGCTCCGGAGTGCAAACATCTGCACAAGGCAAGCAGGCTCCGGAGTGCAAACATCTGCACAAGGCAAGCAGGCTCCGGGGTGCAAACATCTGCACAAGGCAAGCAGGCTCCGGAGTGCAAACATCTGCACAAGGCAAGCAGGCTCCGGGGTGCAAACATCTGCACAAGGCAAGCAGGCTCTGGAGTGCAAACATCTGCACAAGGCAAGCAGGCTCTGGAGTGCAACCATCTGCACAAGGCAAGCAGGCTCCGGGGTGCAAACATCTGCACAAGGCAAACAGGCTCTGGGGTGCAAACATCTGCACAAGGCAAGCAGGCTCCAGAGTGCAAACATCTGCACAAGGCAAGCAGGCTCCGGAGTGCAACCATCTGCACAAGGCAAGCAGGCTCCGGAGTGCAAACATCTGCACAAGGCAAGCAGGCTCCGGGGTGCAAACATCTGCACAAGGCAAGCAGGCTCCGGAGTGCAAACATCTGCACAAGGCAAGCAGGCTCCGGGGTGCAAACATCTGCACAAGGCAAGCAGGCTCCGAAGTGCAAACATCTGCACAAGGCAAGCAGGCTCCGGGGTGCAAACATCTGCACAAGGCAAGCAGGCTCTGGAATGCAAACATCTGCACAAGGCAAGCAGGCTCTGGAGTGCAAACATCTGCACAAGGCAAGCAGGCTCTGGAGTGCAAACATCTGCACAAGGCAAGCAGGCTCCGGAGTGCAAACATCTGCACAAGGCAAGCAGGCTGCGGGGTGCAAACATCTGCACAAGGCAAGCAGGCTCTGGAGTGCAAACATCTGCACAAGGCAAGCAGGCTCTGGAGTGCAAACATCTGCACAAGACAAGCAGGCTCCGGGGTGCAAACATCTGCACAAGGCAAGCAGGCTCCGGGGTGCAAACATCTGCACAAGGCAAGCAGGCTCTGGAGTGCAAACATCTGCACAAGGCAAGCAGGCTCTGGAGTGCAACCATCCAGACAAGGATGCAGGCTTCGGCCAACTAAAAAAGGAAAAAGCATCACAAAAACCACAGCAATGCTTCCAGCGCCCTGCACAAATGACAAATAACAATGGCAGTAACAAAACAGTATTCGTAGCATTACATCTGACAAAGTATTGCAACAACTGGAAGGCAGAGGCTGACCAAGGAGTATGAAAACCCTCTCAGCAGTAGCGAAGAAACGCGAGGTGTGCAGACAGGACCCACGAGGCACCGCTCCACGTCTGATTCCAAACACTGAACACAAAGCTGCTTTCAGCGACTGCTGTTCTGCAGTCAGTGATGGTCTGGGTACAGCCATACATAGGTACAGGGCTTTAAGTGGGCCGGGTTCTGCCGGTGCTCAGCACCGACAGTTGTAAAAAGCGGGTGCTGTGACGGGTCTCTATTGGGTCTCCATTTTTGCCCTCACCATCAAGGTGAAAAAAATGTGAACTCTGCAGGAGTACAATCCTTCACTGCCTTTGATGTCACTTCAAAGAGACTCGGTCACAGTCTTATCATTTCAAAACTGAATAATGTTCAATATTCTATACAGCGAAGCCATAGTTGTTGCTTATTTATCTTATGCAACTAACAACTATTGACAAAGCCAATAGTCCTGGCTTGTTGTAGGAATAAAGTTACTTGCATTATATAGCCAGATGCAATGAGAAACAGCAAAATACCAGTCGGGTGGCACACTATGTTAAGCATGGATTTTTAGCTTATGTGTTTTTAAGCCATGCCCTAATTACATCGGCCACGCCCCTTTGAGAGACCCCACAGTTTTTCATCCCACTTAAAACCCTGCGTAGGAAGGTATGGAAACAGAAGTTAGCGGAAGTGTCCATTGCACCAATATCCACTAACTGGCTATGGACTAAGGCCATTCTTCATAACATATGGTGTTGGCCTTTCATTCAATCTGAGTTATCCCTTTTTAGAATGAAGACATTGTTACTGTACCCTCTGGATTACTTTCAGTGTTGCAATACACGGGTACAATATGACTTTAATTGTAGCAAGTGACTATTGTGATGGAAAACATGCGTAAGCGCTGGAGAATTAGAATCCCATGATCTAGGTATGGTTCCACACATGACGCGTGTGGGGAGAAGGCTGGAGACAAGAGGGAAATCTTAGTTGCTCTTTAGGCTCCTGCAGTCTACTGGACTTATTTGTATATTTTACGTAAATAAATATTTTATGCAATGGAAATTGGAGTACAGCTTTACAGAATTGGTGATGGGTTTTTATGTTGCACCCGGTGAAAGCAAGGACTGCTTATTATTGTTCAAGGAGCCGTACAATATTTTCTACTTTGGCAATATATTAACAGAGTCAGAATCCGCAATGAGGTATTGGAATTTAAAGAACTTGTTTGACTCACTTTATTTGAGTTTTCCTGGTGTTAGTGTGCATGATTGCAAAAGTCTGCACATGCTGCACTGGTCTACGTCACCAGGCTTTAGGAGAACTAGACCATGCAACTTAATACGTGCCATCATGGAAAGTGTAGTGTTACAGCACGTGATCATGTCACATTTACATGCCACCATTTTGAAAATCTCTCGGGCACTTTGGAAAGGGGAGTTACTGCACGAATAATCATGCCACATACCAGGGTGTGTCAAATGTTATTTAAGACAATTTTTCCTTGAAAAACTCTCTGGCACTTCAGAAAAGGAGTTATTGCACGAGTAAGCACAGCACATACTAAGGTAAGTTCTTTTGCTGTAACACTTCGATCTATATGCCTACTGTCCAAGCACAATATAGAACATATGGAATATTCTACATTTTGATTTGGACTCTATCAAACTATTATTTAATGCTGGTGCACCACTATATGCATTTTTAGGTTTCCCCTGCACAGTGCTTGGGCTGTGATTGTGAAATCTATTTTATTCAATATATCTTAAAAAGGACTTACATCTCGCACACATTTTATTGGTCCTTGTGGCTCTACTTTTCCTCGTTTCTATTGGTTGTAGGTGTTCTATTTCCTGTTCTTCAATGCATGTTTCTCTTATCAGTTTCCCATCTGCAAAGTACTGTGTTTATTCACTTTGGTGGAACTTCTTTAAAGCGTCTCAAGCAAAAGTTTGTAAAAAAACAAAAAAACCTAACAAGAGCTAAGCCCTTGCTTTAAAGGTACAGGCTTCCTGTGGGCTCAGAGCGCCGTTATCAGCTCGATGGAGGCCCTCTGACGTGCCTTTAATACCTTCTCCGTGCTCCGGAGAAAGCGCGCACTACCTAGTGCCCCCGGGGCACAAGCAGGGACACACTTGAGCGCATTGGTCATTGCATGCACTTCACCGTCCCCCATGGCACAAGCAGGCATCCACTTCAGTATTTGTTTACTGAGCACCTCTGAGTTACACAGACTTTGGACCCGGTGATTTTGTAGCAGTTACATTTTGAAGCACAAATAGCTTTTTGTGTGTGCCCATTCGCCTTTGGGTTGTGTTTCAAGGATTTGCCCATCTCCCTTTAGGTGTTTTTGGCGTTTCTCATATTTTGGCACAAAGTCATTCACTCATCATTATCAGCCACTCCGTAGTGAATCGCGTACACAGACAATGCATGTGGTTTTCAGGATCTGACTGGGAGGAAGCCTTATAATTATTTAGGGGGATACATACAGTTTTTCATGTCCATAGACGGGCCCAGCACCTTCATGGATTTGTCCTAAACCCCCTTTCCCCTAAATAAGCCCCTTGATGTCTTCTTCTTGAAGAACATCTGGGCCAGGTCTCCATGCCCAAGAATAGAGGAAAGAGGTGAAACAAACACCACATGTGTACTGGTGAGTTGTGGCGCATCGCTTATTCCTCATTATCTCTGACTGCACCCTCGCACACAGTAGGGTTAGGCTGTTTTCTAACTAGACGTGTCATGCAGCAATGGTTCCCCTTCCACACGTAAACAGTGTGTTTTTGTTGCGCGCTATATAATGCCTTTGCAGCAGTGCTTTAAATGGGCCGGTACTCACCGGTACTGAGTACCGGCACTTCTGAATTTTCTGGCCGTCAGTACCGGCACTTTTCTAAGGTGAGGGAGAGTACCGGTACCCTCATTGAGAGCACAGCAGGCTCAGGTTACTTATTTCCTCAGGGCAGATGCTGCCCTGCTTCCGAGGAGCTCGCAAGTCCCTGAGCCCCTCAGTGGCCTTTTGCACAATTGCTGCTGGAGATACCAGCAGCTCTCACTTGAATGCCCCCAGACTGCCGGGGGTTGAGAGGGCTTGCCTTGCGTCATGCTGTGATCAGCAGGACAGGGTCTAGACAGACCCTGCACTGTTGATCAGGTGCACAATGGTTATTAGGCTACAAGTGCTTAAGGCCCCTCCAACCCCTTCCTCCATCATGAGTGTGAAATGGGCTGGGGCTGCCAGTCAGTAATCCTGTCCCATTTAAGGAACTGTCTGTACTGGCCGTACTAAAGTGAGCGGCAGCGATAGACAATCCTCTACCTTACCCAAGACAGTTTTCTTTCTCCATCTTTTAGTTCAGCACAGAGGTTTGCTTTCCTTTGTGTGCCCCTCTGTTGAAGCAGGAAACGAAGATGTAAAGTGGATAAATGATGTTTACTAAACGCATTTCTCATGCGTTTTGATATGTGCTATAACTGGTACAGAGGTCATTATGTAACATCATATCGTGCCCTTAGCCCCGCCCCTAGCCCCGCCCATTTGCCACACCTCTAACTAATTTTAATGAGTACCTGCACTTATTTTTTCCCATTTAAAGCACTGCTTTGCAGCACGCACCTTAATGCATTTAGGAAGCTGGTCTAGCTCCTAGCAGCTCAAGACCCTATAAGTAGGGCAGTACATGCCTTGCCACGGGCACTGAAGCTGGTTGAGGGATATTGCTGCAGTGTGCATGAACTCTAACTACGCTGGCACTTTTCAGTTTTACCCAAGTTATCACCCTATTTGCTTGTTTTGCGAGGAATGTTTCTGGAGCACTGACAAGGGTGCCCTGGCGATGTCTTCATCAATCACGCCTTGCTATAAAGGTGAGATACACGGATGTACTCCCCTTGACAAAACTGGCATGATTATTCCTTTTCTCCTTTGCCCCACATGTATTATTCGGGATGGGACCTAACAAACAGAGCTGCCGACTTGGACTCATGTGATGTAACAAGATGATTATGTATGCAGCTGTAATGCAATGTGGCACTGCAAAACAGGCACTGTCTGAGATTCCACTGCACGCAGTTTGGGTAACTCGTGCTCACCTTTTCTGAATAGTCGCCGTTGTGGCTTTAACACTGGCACCTCACTATGTGGGCAGGCAATCTGGTTTTTACTTTATTTTGGTTAGAGATGTGGTAGGTTTTGTGTTGGTAGACCGCCATGTGAGTGATTGAATTCGCTGTTTCAGGGGGGCAAGGGGTGGCTCCTCATGCGCTTTGCTAAAGGCAACTTCACTGAAGGCTGTGTTGGCCCACCTCGCCCCTGCCAGTGATTGGATTGTCATAGTTACTCTGACTAATTGCCTATTACTCCTTCCCCACCGTTTCAGCTTTCCAATGCTTGTGACACATTATGTTTCCATTATTAGATGGCTCCAGAAGACTCTGACGGAACCCGAAAATGTGCGACACAAATTGGGTATAGTTAAATGTAAGTATGATATTTTACCTCAACCTATATGTAATAGTTCTCTTGTGTGTGTTCAGCTCCATCCCCAAAATTATCTAAGAGAACAACACCCTCTACTTTACCCTGCAGCTACCTCCTAATAGCAGCTCACTCGGAAGCAGACCAGTTACCACTGCTCTCGGTGAGGGCCCTGTAAGCTATACGTCATCTTCGTATGGTGGTTGCAGGTAAGGAGTAGGCGCTGGTGTTTTAAGTTTGACGAGATCCAACTTTGCCATGCGGAATTTTTGAGTCTTACATGGACGAGTGCTCCTCACTTCTGTGCCAAGTATGATTCATTTGTAGTATTTACTGAACTAGGTTTATTTCCTGTGAAGCACATTTGTAGAGGGGCCCTACAATATCGTTTAGGCTGTTCACATCATAGATTCACACACAGCGCCTGGATTTAGCTTTCGCATGCAGTGGCTACAGCTGCCGATTTCGGAACTGGAGAAGCGGGTTCGAGTCTCGGCATAAACTCAACATCCTGTGATATTGGGCACATCACTTAATCTGCCCTTAAAAATGAACCTAAAATGAATGTGTCCTATTTAATGTAACTGGTATTCATGTAAAGAGCTCCAATACCTTCAGAGAACGTTTGTGCTATCTGAAAAACTTAACTTTACACATCTGTTGCTTCCTTTAATTAATAGATTTTTTTTTAATTCTACAGAAAACGGTGCTAGTACATTTCTGTGTGCTTGCTGCAGGGAGAATTGACTGGTTGCATAGGATGTGTGTTGTGAAGTGTAGGTTTAGCAAAGAATATGTTAATCTCCGAATATTATTTTCCTGTCTCATTTAATTCACTCAGCCTCCTCTCCATTTCTATATTTTAAAGGGGTAATCATAGTTGCACAGCACATAAAAAAATTCATAGTCACACTGTTTTAAAGTTTAAGTAACTTATATTGCACAATTATTCACCAAGCTACAACTTACACCAAAAAACATCTTATTAATAATAACATAGGCAAAACCCGATGCATTTACCAATGCTTGTCTATTTTGTGACCTCAGGACGCACCCTTGAGCAGTGGGTGCTTATAGCGAGTGCACAACGTTTCCTTGGAAATTAGTTACTGTGGGACAAAGAGGAGGTGCTGTTCATTGGGCTCGCTGCTCATTTTGTATTTTTGTGACAGACCAGGGTGTGTCAAATTTTGTTTAAGACAATTTCTCCACAAGCAAAGTTTCACATGTCTTTCTATAAATATTTGATTAGACTTGTGTAGAGTTTGGCTTCAGGAAATATTTAGAATCTCTCTCCCCCACAGTTTTTTATACCAGCTTGTGGTGAATGTTCCATGAAATAGGAAGAATGGTGGTTTATTTAATCAATTATATTTTCACTTTTAAAGATGATGAAGTTTTAACATCAGAAAAAAAAGAACAAAATACTTTACAATTCTTTGGGTCCTGGTGTATTGAAAATCCATAACAGAATAGAACAGAAATCGAGGCAACCTGGCAAAGGCGTTGTTTTCACGAACACCTTGGAAAATTTAGATAAATATTTTACACCGACCCTGTGTGTTGCCATTAACCATTATACATTTTTCCACAGATAAGAAGGTGAAAAGGAATCTGGAGAATATTATGTTGCAGCATTAAAGAATCAGCAATAAGGTGTTATTTCAATCAATCAAAGCTTTATTTCGACATGTGATGTCATAAAAGCACAAAGTACATAAAAAACTATTTCATAACAAATACATTTTAAAACATGTCGTAAGAAGATCTAGTTTAGCTAATATACAATAAATATCTAAAAATTTATTAAATTTAGCAGCTTTGGAAATAAAAAAGAAGGGAATTAACTGGGACTAATAAATCTCTGCCTTATCAACCATGCCCAGCCTAAAAATTTGGCCACCCCACAGACTATAGTGGTGTTAGGGGATGTTTTGAGGATCCTCAAGGCTTCAATGTGATCCCTTGTTCCTAGGTGTAAACAGACAGGCCTAAGCCATTTCATTCTCGGTGGTGAATAAGCTGGGCAGGCAAAAAAGAAGTGGGAGATATTTTCGACAGCACCAGAGCAAAATAGGCAATCTGGAAGAGTCTTATGGGGGGGATTCCATTTGCTGGTGCGGTCACGGAGGGGGAGAGTCCCGAATCTGAACTGGATGAAAAGAGATCTGTCCTTGGGCTTCGTGATGAAGTCCAGATAGGGTTCTAGGAGAGGGATAGATTTATGCTGGCGAAATGCCTCTGTCAACCTTCCAAGGTTAGGATCTCTTTGTTCCAAGGCATCCATCCATACCCAAAATGCTCGTTTGGCTTCCTCCTTGGATATTGGTGCCCCCAAAGCCCGGTCAGATGCAAGACCAGTTGCGACCAAAAGCTTTTTGATGTTTGTGAGCCACTCAATTTTATGGGCTCCACGCATATTCATAACCTCCCTTAGGCCATCGGCATAGTTGGAAAGCTCAGGGGTACGCCACAACCGCGCCCAGTATAACAGAGGGCGAAGGGTGGCTAAATCTCTAATAGAGCGCCTTCCAAAGTCGCTCAATAGTGGTTTGGTTGGGGTACCCCTAGGGAGTGATGCAAGTTCTCTAAAGAACTTGTTTTCATTGGTCACAAGGGCATCTACACAACTGAAGCCCCAAAGTTCCGCGCCATAGAGGGCACTACCTACCGCCTTTGCCGCATAAATGTCTAGTACTGGGGCAATAGGTTTGGTAGTAGAGGCACGGAATTCCTTTCCAAGGGCTCCAGTTACCTGTTTGTGGTTGAGGGCCATTTTATCTATGTGGGGCTGCCACTTGAGCCTGTCAGAGATTCTAATCCCCAGGTAATCAAACTCCCTGACACGCTCAAGTGGTTTCCCGTCTAGAGTCAAGGTGGAGCCAGAGGATCTAGTTGGATTAAAATAGAGGAGTTTGGTTTTCGAAGTGTTAATGACAAGACCTCTCAGCTCGCAGAACAAAGAGAAGCGCTCTAGAAGCTTCTGCAGTCCTGTGGGCGTTTTTGAAATTAAAAGCGTGTCATCCGCAAAAAGAAGGGCGGGGACTTTGTCACCCGCCAGTGTGGGGACATCCGCGTCAACTTCGAGCAGATAGGAGACTACGCCATTCACGAACAATGTAAAGAGTGTTGGTGCCAGAACACAGCCTTGGCGAACCCCTCTATTCACCGGGATTTTGTTGGTTTTTTGACCCTGGGTCCCCCATCTGATGCAAGCGAAATTATCTTCGTGCATCCGAATAAGAAGTTTCAAGATATAAGATGGGACCCCCAACTCCTCCAGAATCAGCCACAGGCGATCACGAGGGACCAGATCGAAGGCGGTCTTAAGGTCAATGAACGTGAGATATAGGGCGCCCTTGCCGATAGTGACCACCTTCCAATAGAGAAGCATTAGCCTAAACGCTTGGTCTATTGTGCTGGTGCAGGCCCTAAAGCCTGCCTGGAACTTTGTCATAATCCCTTTATCGTCCACCCAGGAATGAATCCTTTCTAGGAGGACCCTACCGACCAATTTCTGCCCAGAGTCTATAAGGCTAATTGGGCAGTAATTCGCTGGGTCTCCCCTAGAGCCCTTCTTGAAAATGGGAATTACTTCGGCACCTTTCCAAGACTCAGGCACCGGTGATCCATTCAATAAGCCATTGATAAAAATTGTGAAATACGTAGCCCAGCCATCAGTGTTGGCTTTAAATAGGTCACCCGGGATACCATCTGGTCCTGGGGCCTTGGCAGATACAATCTTGTCAATGGCAATTTGAACATCTTTCTTCTCAATCCTTTGGAATGGGATAGGGTCAGGGAGTGCGTCTGTGGGCCTCAGGCAAGTGGAAAGGTCCTCCACGTGCTCCACCCCCGCGTACAGGTTCCTAAAATGGTCGAACCATTCCCTGTCCGTGATATGGTTAGGGATTTGAGCCTGGTCGTGGTTAATGGATCTTCTTAAAATAGACCAAAATAGCTTGCCATTTTTTGCGTGGCTCGCTGATTTTAAAGAAACCCAACGCTGCTCCTGCCAGTCTTTCTTTGCGGAAATGAGTGCTTGCCTATAAAACAACCTCGCTTGCTTGACCTCACCTGGGTTGTTGGATTTGATCGCAAAGATTAGACTGTTTTTCTTTAATCTACAATCTTTGTTAAACCACTCGTTTTCTGGCTTAACTCTTGGGTTGGGTTTTTTCCTGTGGTCAAGGAGCAGAGTGCCAATCGAGTCCATAGTTTCCTCATAAACTTTTGTATGGCTAGGCATGTCCTTGGGTACTGAAGAAAGCCTAGTGGTATAATCAATGAGGGTTTTCTCCAGCGTAGCAAGTTTTGTATTGCACAGGACAAATTTAGACCATTTGAGGAATCTATTACAGTTAGAGGGCTGGAGCATCTTAGTCATCATTTGCGTTCCATAGTGGGAGGTTATGTCTTGTCTATGCCAGATCTCCCGCATACTGAGGGACAGAGGGTTATGGTCGCTATTGATAGATGGTGTTACAATCATGTCAACGACAAATTTCCATCCCCTCCTGTCGATCAATATGTAGTCGATTCTGCTTTGACTAGCAACCCTGTTGAAGGTATTGGCTCCCACTAGGTCGGAAGGTGTACGCCCGTTGGCAGCTCTTAAGCCAAATTCTAATGCTAAGGCATTAATTTGAATCGCGACCGGGGACCATCTTTTTACGGGCTTGAGAGAGAGTAAGGGAATGCCCCATCTAGTGTCCTCGTCATATATTCCCAACATGTCATCTGTGTCGAGCGGTTCAAAGGAACAGTTAAAATCGCCAGCGACAAGAAGGTGGGAATTGGTGGGACATGTGGAGAGCATTTCTGAGAGGGCTGTAATGGTAGAGGACTTAGCACCCCCTTGGGTTCCACGGGCATAGACATTAAAAAGTTCCCAAGAGAAACAACTCTTGGTACCTTTGATGGTAAGCCTCATTATGTCTGGCGTGGAGCAGCTATTGATGGTGACCCTAAGGTTAAGATCTGCCCTAATCCAGACCATGAGTCCACCAGAGGGACGGCCGCGGCCAATAGAGATGGCTGATATAAAGAAACAACAAAACCCCGGCTTGTATAGTGGTTCGACACTCCAAGTTTCCTGGAACATGCATATGTCATGTTCCTCAATGAATTCGCTCCAGTCTGGAAGATTTAACTTATTGCGTAAGCCTGCTACATTCCAGGAGACAAACTTAAAAAGGCTGGAGGGGATCATCTGGGAAGTGGAAGCACTTGGGGGATGGTTTTGGGGGGGGGTCAAGATTAATAGTGGACCTCAGAGGTGTAATTAATAAAGTGAGTGGGTCCAGACCCAGGTGGTCAGGAGACGTAATGGACTCTAATGAACGACAGCCTGGGGGAGGCAGAGGGATGGATGGTATATCTTTGTTACCCTCTAGTCAGTCGACAGCCTCTAGGCTGCTAAATCGATTTTCCGTAGGGATAATATCTAGCGGCAATGGAGGTGTAGGCCAATTCCCCAATGAGAGACCCCTCCCTTTCCGGTGTACAAGCGTCCAAGGTTCCGTGAAATGACCAGGGGGATAAAAATAGGTCAAGGGAAGAGCTGTAATACATGTTCCTGGGGTAGTATGTTTCCAGTAACAAATGTGCTCGACAGTTTTAGGATCATTAAAATTAATTAAAATGCAGTCCCCCCTTATGTTCTTAGCTAGGTGGCCTACCCATGGGACCCTTCTTACCATGAGGATTTTGGAGCTAGTGTGCAATGGCAGTGGTCTGTTTTTATTGAGCCAGTGTACCACCCTATTCCTCAGGGTTGTAGGTGACTCAATTACGTTTTTAGCCAATTCAGGAACTCCTGCTAAAATTACAACGTAAGGGGCAGTTTCAGGTGGCAAGTTGGGGATGTTAGCCCTGTTGGGGGACCTGGGTGTCGGTGTCCTAACAACCTCTTTCAGCTGGATTGTACTAGGCGGCTTGGATTTCCTATAGTCGGGGACTGAAGTGGGCATGTTAGTTACAGTTGTTGATTGACATTCGGAATAAGCTATTAATGGGGCATGGGGGGCCACCAGGTCTTTTTCTGCTCTTCGGTTAACCAATGTGTTTGGGGCCTCTAGTTGGTGGATGTTGTTTGGAGCAAAGGTCAAACCCCCTAGACTGCGTTCAATCTTGACTAGATGTTGTTCTATTTTAAGTAATCTGTCCTCCACAGGACGAAGGGAAGACCTGACTATATCCCGTATATCGTGCATGTAAGATAAATCTGGGGTCCCTCCCTGGCCTACTTCGTTATGCCCCCCGATATCATCCTGACATATTATTCTGATTGGTGATAGATGTGGTTGATGAGTAGCCTTGTCCAATAGGACCGCCTGTAAGGGTTCCTCAGGGGCATCAGGAGTTTGTTTCGATTTTCCAATTTGGTTTGTCACTTTTTGCTTTCTTTTAGTGCACTTGCCCTTTCCACCGATAATGGGTGGACACCCTTGTTTGCTTTTAGGAATTGCCCCAGGGTTACATTCTCGAAGCTGCCTGGTGCCACACTCTGGAACTACGCTGGGGGCAGTCGGCAACAAACGAGGGGATGATAACAGGGAATCAAGGGCCATGGACTGGTCCTCCACGGAAACAGCAGCAACTGTTCCACTGGCTGGCAAGTCCTGGGCCGTTAGGTCCACATCAGATCCAGTAGTGGTTGCAAGAGTTAGTGTTTGTTGTGCAGGAGAACGTGCATTAGCGAGGTAGCCCAGAGAAGACCTCCTGGCTGCTGCAAGGTCCTGCGAGACACGGCGCTCCAGGAGCATGATTTCTTGGTCAATAACACAATTGACCTTGGTAACAAATTTATCCATTGTACCAGTAAGGCGCACATTGGCCACCCTGTCTTTAGGATCTTTTGGTGGCATAATAAGGTCCAAAAAGTAGGTTGAAAAGCAGCCTGGGACAACAGAGGCAGTAGCAATAACTACACAAATATACAGCTTCAGATGACAATGTTGCTTACAGAAGACCTGATAGAATAGGGGGGCAACAGTTATGTTATGTTATGTTAAGTGTGATTTGTAAAGCGCACTGACACCGAAGCTTCCTGGCGCTGATAAACAGAACAAATGAGGGGAGAACGTAAATAATCAATTCTAAATAGGAGTGGGAAAGAGATGGGTTTTTAGCATTTTCCTGAAATTCAGAAGGGAAGAACAGGATTTGATTGGGAGAGGGAGAAGGTTCCAAAGCACAGGAGCTAGGTAGGAAAAACGACGAGCGCCGAATCTCTTGGTTTTACTCCTTGGGGTAGTCAATAAATCGCGGTGAGCAGATCGGAGATTGCGTGTGGGACAGTGAGGGCAGATGAGGGATTTTAAAAAGGCAGGGCTGAGACAGTGAAGTGCTTTGAAGGTAAGGCATGCCACCTTAAAGGCGGCCCTACGATCGATTGGGAGCCAATGAAGGCTTGTGAGCAGAGGCTTGGCTGATTGCCATCTGGGAGTTCCATGGATCAGGCGGGCAGCCTGATTCTGGACAACCTGTAGGCGTTGAATCAAGAATTGTGGCAAACCGTGGTAAATGGCGTTGGAAAAATCCAGACGGGAAAGTACCAACGAGATGACGGTTTGAGTGAGTGCTGCTGGGGGCAGAAAGTGACGGACTTTGCGGATCCTTCGGAGTTGATACATGCAGGAGGAGACCACCGCTCCAACTTGAGCCCTGAGAGAGAGCTCGGTGTCAATAACGACACCTAGACTCTTTACTGTTTTTGCTGGGGTAGGGGGGGAGCCGAACTCTGGAGGCCAGAACTGAGGGCCCCAGTAGATGTGGCTGAGTCCGGGAAGAAGGAGCTCGGTTTTGCCGGGGTTCAGCTTTAATTGGTTCTGGTTCATCCAGAGTTGGATGTGTGTCATAGCTCCGTGAAAGGTTTTAACAGTACCTTAGCATGTGCAATGAATAAGCGGCGTTAGAGGGATTGCCCAGTCCAGTCCGCTCCAGGCAGTGACGGGCAAGGACGGGCCCGCCCTTGGCCCGGGCTTCGCCCGGGCGCGTCCCGCGCTGCGGTTCTGGCGAGGAGCTTAAATCCCCTCCCCGGCACCGATTGATGACACTGCTGCAAGGCGCCCGGGGCTGGGGATTCTGGGTAATGGAGTCCGTCGGAGCCTCGTACCTCTCACCAAATGCTGGTGGACAGAACCTCTTGGGAGGGATTCCCCCTTCAAAAGCGTTATTTTGTTACCCTAAATGATGAACTGATTAGAGATCAGATAGTGATGCGTACAGCAAACCCAAATATTCAACATAACTTATGGACCAAAGTAGAACCTCCATTATAAAATGTAATAGATATTGTCAAAAGAGCAGAGTTAACTGATCATTGTGCTAAAACTGTTCTAAAGGAGGAGAAACGTAACTAGAATGATACTGTTGCCAAAGTTAAGCCTAGTAAAATACGACCTAGTGGTCAAATGGAAACAAGAATTGGACCACTGACAAAAACAAAACAGAGAAACAGTTTAAGATACATTTACAATGGAATTCTAAAGATGTGGGAACTTATGGCATCTAGCTGATGATAGAAGGTGTCCTGCACATAAACAGAAATGCTCAGGATGGTGTGTAGTTGGGCATTTTCACAAGGTGTGACTGAAACGGGTGAACAAATCTGTAAAGTGGTTGATCAGCAGCCCAATACAGTGATAATGACTTATATCTATGTATTCTTAATATTGACAGTGATGTTCACATTATTAATGGAAACATTTAAAAAAAGGATGCAAAAAATATTTATAGATTTATAGGTGGGGTGAGAATGTCTATAGTATCAGACTCTGGTTCAACTTACCTTATTGTCAATAAGGTTCTATGGTGGAGCAAAAAGCTAGTTTGGGTAAAGGTCTAGAACCGCCATATACTTCACCCAAAACATTCACTGGAGAGAATATAGCTATGGTGGGATATAGGAAGCTACTATTCAGGTTCAAAACTAGAGAAGCTTTATTCAAGCTATATGTATCTGTTACTGTTCCTTCAGTCTTAAATTGGATGAACCAAGGAGAATTAGGTATAATCCTTAATACTAATAACTCAGAATCAGTTTTGGTTCTACAACCTGTTGAAGAAGTGACTGGAACAACACATATTAAAATCATATGTTAAGGGTTTTTCAGAGAACACTGGAGAGCTCAATAGGTTCCAACACCAAATAATCTTTAAGACAGCGGTGGTGCCTTGCACACATAAGGCAAGACGTATACCTATAATCTTAAAAGAGGATGTTGAAAGGGAACTTTATACGCTGCAAGAAGTGAGAGTAATTGAGCAGGTGGAGGCTTCCGAGTGGGTGGCTCCATTGGTTGTAGTGAAATGGGTCAATGGTAAGTTGAGGTTTTGTGTTGATGTTAGAGACCTTAACAAAAAATCTCAGTAGACCAATTTCCTTTACCAAAAATCAATGAAATGTTGGCCATGGCTAAAGATATTAAATGGCTCAGCGCTACTGACCTTACTGCAGCATATCACCAGGTCCTTTTACACCCTAGAAGTAGAAACTGAACATCATTTTGGGTGTTTTAGCTTTGTGAGAGTACCATTTTGTTCAGCATCCGCAGCGCTCATATACCAGAGATTAATGTACACGCTGTTTAAGGATATTGGGAATGTATTTTTCTTCCAGGGTGATATCTTGATAATGGGAAAAGCCAGGTCTGAACATGATGTCAATCTGAATCAAGAATTACACAAAGTGGAAAACAGGGGGCTCATGGCAGAGTACTGTATATGTAAACTTGCAAGAAACAATGCATTGTATCTAAGTCATGAAGAACCAGGTGATGGCAATAAAACTAAGGCACAACTATTGGAAGCCATTAAAGAAGCTCCCACACCCAAGAACACAAATTAGGTAAAAGTATTTATAGGCCTTACTGAGTTTTATTCAAAATGTATTAATATTTTTCCTGTAAAACCTGTCATATTCTGCAGTTACTAAAGGTCAGTAACACATTTTAATGGATACAGGACTGCCAATTGACATTTTAGACATCGAAATAAACATATATAATGCACCACCTTTACAAGGTTTTGACTTAAAATTACTAAGTGTAGCTACCACTGATGCCAGTGGTAGAGGAATAGGGACTGTTTTGACACAAATAGTGGCATATGGTAAAGAATGCACTATTGATTTCTCTTCTAGGTTCTTAACTCTTACAGAGGAAAAATACTCAGTTATTCATCAGCAGGAAGCCTTAGCTTGTGCATGGGGTCTGGATCATTACAGACAGTATACTTGAGGGACATAAGTCATATTGAGTAGTGAGCACAAACGCCTTACTAAAGTTCCTAGTACAAAGGGGTTGTAAAATGCTTCTCCGCGTCTGGCACAAATGTCAAACCGGTTATTGAACTACAATGATATAGTACAATATACACAAGGTGTAAACAATGTAGTAACAAATTGTTTGAGTTGTTTATCTTTACCATTGAAGTGTGTTCCAGAGGATAACCTGGAAAAGTACTGCGTTGCGAGTGTCAATAAAGGAATTAATGATATTTCAATTGAAGAATTGTTGGATGCGTAAACAAAGGACCAAGTGTTGAATGAATTTAGTAACATGATTGTTGATTGTTGGCCAGAGAAAAATAATTTTGATAAGAAGTTGTTGATATTTTGGGAGCTACGGCAAGAGTTGTCTGTTTAAGAATATAAAGTGATGAGGAGTGGTAGAATGATCCCACCGGAAATGGTAAGACCAAAATTGCTAGACATATGTCATGAAGGACACTTAGGTATTAGCAAGAATAAAAGCAGAATGAAGGAGCTGTATTGGTGGGCAGGTTTCGATTCAGCCATTGACAGGAAAGTGAGGAATTGTAATCAGTGTGATAACTCTGATGAATCCCAATCCATGTTTAGACCTCCCTTGTGTCCTGTCAGGACTGCCAATATGCCTTGGGAAAAAAATAGGCCTTAATATAATAGGATCTATCATGCATATGGATGAACAAAATATGGTATTGTTATTATGGATTATTTTTCAAAATTGCCAGAAGTAGAAATTGTTTACAATGCTTAATCTGCAGCTGTAGTGAAATTTGACAAGGTGATAATTTAAGAGGAGTTGCCAAAATGTACTGTAAGTGATAATGGGCCACAGTTTATTTCTAATATATTTAAAGCATTTTTAGGAAGAAATGGAATATCATATGTAACTACTTCAGTGTAACATCCAGCTGGAAATGGTGCTGTGGAACGCTTTAAAAGAGCAAGTAAAGGTTCGATTCAGCTAACTTATAATAACAACTTCAGATGGAAGAAATAATTATTTCATACAATATGGGCATACACAATTACACACAATGAATCCACACCATTAGAGCCTGTTATAAAAGGTATTATGATAAAAAATATAACAGTAAAACCGTCTAAATCAAAAAAAGGAATTATGTGAGGATAAAGAAAACTGGTCTAGTTAAAAAAGAACAAGGAAGGTTTTCACAATATTTAAAGGTAGAACAAGTATTCTGTAATTCAGCACTTCTTAATGACGCAAGAGTGTGGCATTTAAGTTCATTGCCACTGTGCAAGAGAGGCAGAGAAGTCCCAAATAAAGAAAAGGATGCAATGCATGAGGATAGTATAAATAAAAGTAGAATGGGTTGGCTGTGAGAAGAAGAATGTATGTTTCCTGAGTATTGTAGAAATCAAACACAAAGTACATTGAATAAACAAGGTGATACTACTTCAGGTGAAGAGCGTAGTTCAAGTGAAGAGGTGCCCTTGAATAAAGGGATTCTGAACCCACAAGAATCAATTCTACAAGTTATGAGGAAGAGAAGGTTTGACAGAACAACAGTAATTACAGACAAGCCAAATGATTATTTATGTGACTTAATACATTCAAATAATATCTGTGTAATGGCCTGTTCCCTCAGCTTATATGTAATGGACTGTTATCAGAACAAAATATACAGATGAATTTAATGATCATGTTACCCTGTGTGTTCATAATGATCTTTCTAAGGATGAATTTTTTTAACCATATTAAAATGAATTGCATATGTTACTTGGTTTTACCTGTTTATCTAAAGGCATAATACTTTTAACTAGATAACTTATTTGTTGTTACTGTTATAAAGGCGGAAGACGTGTCACGATGGAATACATTCTTGTGCATGAGAGAATTTGAACCCCATGACGTAGGTAGGGTTTCACATATGATATGAGTGGAGGGAATGCTGGGGAAAGGTAGAGAACAGGAGGAGTAGAGGACATTGTTAGCTGCTCATTAAGCTCCTTCATTCTACCGAAATTACTTTTATATTTAGCGTACATAAATATTTATGCAACAGAAACCGTAGTACATTTTTATAGTGACAAGCAAAATTAACTTGAAAGTTGTTCGGGATGCAAAACAAATGTCTGGTTTGAGGCCTAATACTTGGGAAATCAAAGTTCTATGTATTGAAAGTTGTTGAGATATTCAGATACCTTTGGTGTTTCAAAAAACTCTAGTACTTTGCCCACCTATCAGGTCTATAAGACATGGCAGAGGTGTATTTTCTGATGGACTGGCACTGTTCTGGACTCTGGCACCACACATCAAGACATATCAGCACCGGGCACCAAAAGTAAAGTGTATGGCAAAAAGTAACTCTTTTAGTAGAGTTTTACAAACTCTCTTAGGGTGTATTCAGCCCTCTTCCTTGGCCACAAACCTGAGGGATAAAGAGCCTGCGGTTGCTGCATCTGGGCTTTGATCTCTTGTAGTTTAATTTATTTGTGGCAAGCATCTGTCCTTCCTCTGTTGGAGCTCATCTTTGAGGCTCCCCATATGGGCTACCAGTTATCTGCAAACACCTTTATCAAATGAAGGGATATCACTTGCCACCAACTCAGGTAAAAAGAGAGACTAACAATAGTCTCAATACACTCCCACAGTGCAAGGCGAGCTGTGTAGAGATAAAGGTTCATAGTTCATTGTAATACTTGTCCCACCATGTGCTTCCCCTCCAACTTGCACGTAGAAAGCAACCAGACCCAGACTCCACGGCTTCCACGGTCAACCCTCAGCTACTTCAAGAAGATGAAGAATCACAGAAATACACTCCAGAAACAGCCCTTCAACCCCGGTGAAAAAGTTATTGAGTGGAGAACTCCTCTCACCTTTTATGGTGTGGCAGCAAACTAGTCTTGGTGGGAAACTGTGGCGCCCATCTCTCCCTCCCCAATCAAAGACCTTCTTCACCTACCAGACCTACACTAATATCTCTTCCACAATGCATAATGAGTTCTAACACTTTGCCGGGCCCATATTCCTCTCATTATCAACTACCCCATAGCATCCACCTCCTTCAATCTCATCCTCCTCCCCTCCAGCTTCCCATCACCTCTAATGGTAGTTCCCTTCCTACCAGCCTCTACTATACAAGACCACTCAATTACTCACTTTGTTTGGTGAGATTGGAGTATTTTTGTGAAGATCACCTAATCCTTCCTAATTTTGTTTATTTTATACCCTATTTTCCTGTCGTCTGATCTCCCCTTTTCCTTCTATTTTACCCATCTGTAACCTCTTTCATGTGGCCTTAGACTAGTGAAAAGCCCCCTACAAATGTATTAACATCGCAGAACATGCACTGGGTGGCTTGAGAGCGAAAAAGTACAATATTGCAGTATAACAGTCCATGAGCAGGGATCTCAGCCATGCAATATTAGCCTCTTACCAAAAACCTTATGTATAGAAAGAGGCTTTGTGTTGGGTGGCAGCATGGATTTTATATAGCAAGAGTAAGTATAGTTCAAGTGGTTTAGATGAGGTTAAACATTCATTAAACGAAAGAATGCCAGAAAAGATGTAGTCACCTGATAAAGATTCAAGGAGAGTTATTCTCTTGAGGACAAATCAGGAGCGCACTTTCAGTGTCCCAGAGGCAACAGTAGCCCTGGGCTCTGCTGATGACCACTCATGTAGGGATCATGGTAATCTATGCGGCAAGGGTGGGATGGCTGATTAAAAGCAACAAAACACAGAGTGGGACAACTGCACAGCATAGGACTATCATCCTTACACATATCAAGCAGTTGCAAGGTCCGTAGAAAGCATCCCTGGCACATGTGGCTTCACATGGCACAAGAGACTGCATAGAGGCTCCCACTATGGGCACTTGTACAGTCCAGGATTCTGTGCTAGTGCATAAAGGGCTGCCAAAATGTATCCTAAATGCCCCTCTGATTGTTCAATCTAGTGCCTACCTCTGGACACAAGGGCATCTGTGCAGCTTTTCATCCCTAGCTAATGCATAAATGTGGGTTGATGGACACCAACAGGTCTACCCTAGTGCTTCCCAGCAGAGTCAGCACTCCGGCTTAACTCTTTTCCACCACGTTAAGCGGAATAGTGTAAAATGATGGGGCCTCCTAAGGATGTGGTGAGGGACCAGAGTACTCCAAAAATTCATAGGACATAGGCTGCACGCCCCTCTCCCAGAGGGTGAGGGTGTGGGGCTGCACCGCAAAGCCTGAAGGGACTGCATTACTTCCTATTTACATTCTCAAACTTTCTCTCTCCTGCTCCGCTCCTTCTTCCTCTATGTTGCTTTTCTTGTAACTCCCCTACACAAGTCCTCCAGTAGTGTCTTAACAGTGCCTAAAGGTGGCGCTCCCCATCACCAGCTCTCTAGTGTTCTCATTCTGCACTTGTCACTTCCATTTGTTTCTCACTCCCCACAATTCTTATGTTGCTGTTAGTCTTCTCCACGGTTGCCCTCGTGTCTACCAAACTTACTTTCTGCTCTTCCAGACTCTTGCACCTTTCTTCTCTTGCCTCATCTCTGCCTCTCACCTCTACTTGGTTGCTGGTACTTTCCCCCACACCTCTTAATCTCCGCCTAGTTAGCTCTATTGCAGTTCTCCCCTTCCATTGCTTTCTGTTCCTCGTCCACGCTCATCCTCGCCTCGCCTCCTGCTCTTCCTTCCCCACACTCCTTTTTACCCCCTTACTTAACACTCTCAAACACTTCTTACTCTTACGTATCCATTTCTCGCATCCTCGCTTTCTCTCTCTCACCTCATCGAACCTCTGTATACTCCCTCGCCCTCAAGCTACCACCTCTCCCCTCCAGTGTACATCTTCCCGCTCCTGCTCCTCTCGCCTCCTCTTTTTGAAAGGATGCGGTTGGCTGCCTTTGTCCTGCCTGGTACATTTCTTATTTGCCTCTCCTCCCACGTCGCGCTTGGATCAGTCTTTTTGGCGCGCGCTGCCTTGTTCTGCCTTTGATAGCTCTGCAGCAGGAGTGAGAGGCTGGGAGGGATTCAAAGGGACCTCTCGTGACACCCCGGCGACACACACACAAGGCGGCAGGCAGCAAACGAGCCTTTTAACTTAGAGAAAACGAGGTTTCATTTTCCAGTTACGCAGTGAAAGGGGCGCACTTCAGTTTCTCGTTGCCTTTTGAAATAATAGCATTATTATGATGGGCGACGTGCCTCGGCTGTGCGCGTGGGGAGGCTTGGAAGAGAGCGCGCGCATTGTCTGTTGATGGAAAGACGCGCGGAGCCCGCCGCTGGCCCATTCCCTGACCATGGCGCTCCTGCCAAATCAGCGGAGCAGATGCAGGTGCACCTTGGCGGTGCATCCCCGACGCACCCGAATGCGGCAAAGGGGTCCCTCTGGGGAGAGCACCACAAAGGAACACCGACTCGAGTGAAGTTCCATGGGCACACTGCGGTGCAACACAGCAAAGCCGCCTTCCCGAGCACAGTCGAGCGCGCTTACAGAACCTTCCAAGGAATGCTACAACTGTGGAACATGGCACAGGGGTTGTTTTCCCCATGAAGCCCTGCACTATGCGGCACAACCACACATCTTTGAGTCTGGTCTTGTCTAACACACTGTCTCACGAGACAACAAAGCTTCTTCCCCATCACAATGAAGCACACTGAACAGATCCTTCCAAGGAATGCCACATGTGTGAAACATGGCAGTGGCAGCTCCTCCGCTAAGGGGGAGGAGCGTCGCCCCACTGCTTTTCAGCAGTGTAAATAAAGGAAAAGTAAAATGATAACTCGTCGTTATTATCATTTTACTTTTTCCTGCTGAGGCAGCTTTGCGGGGCTGCTCTGCTCTCAGAGAAGGCGGAGGAGTGGTGGGCGCTCTGTAAGTGCGCATGAATGTTTGGCCGGCCGTCTTGGGTTCGCCAAACAGTCATGTGCACTTTGCATGTTCTCCACCCAGGAGAACATGCCCAGGTTCCCAGTTCATGAGCACTGAACCACGGTGCTCAGACCAATCACAACGCTGCATTGCAGCATTGTGATTGGCTATGGGGAGCCTGGGTGCTTCCTGGTACAGCTGGGGGAGATGCAGACCAGAGACAGTGGAGAGACGCGTCGAAGAGGTACGTTTTTTCTTTCTTTACCCCCGCCCTCTGTTCCGCCACCCTGATCCATGCCAGCCGCCACTGAAAGGGGTTGTTCTCCATGCAGCCCGGCACTATGTGGCGACACATCATTGAATCTGGACTTACTTCCCTAACATACTCAGGCACGCAACACCCATTGGGCTGAAAGGGTTTTAACCTCCCTCCCCCGTGAGGTTCTGTGGAGTGGGCTAGTGCTGATGGCCTCTAGGCCAAGCAAATCTAAAAGTATTCATTTGTCCTCCTAAGGACATTTACAGACTTTAAAAGCTCCAGTTTCCATTTTAAAAGGCTTTCTGGGTCCCCTGCTGCCCTTCCCTAACCTGTGAACTTCGCTGCCCCCTCTGAATGCTTAATCACTGATCAGTAAAGTGCAAACAGAGCAGAGGGCATGTGTGAAGCGACAGCAGGGATGAAATAGGCCCAGGCCCATTCAGGGACAAACAATAGGGATGCCAGAAACACTGTCATAACACAAAAGACAGAATAAGTTTCCATAAAAAGACCAGATGTTTGTTGCCTTCAAATGGATAAATAGATACATTTTGGTGAATGGCTTTGAACTTACATTTTAATAGTAGTTTGTCTAATTTGCTAAAAGCTGAAGGTCAAACACAATGTGCGGCCCTATTTAACAAGCATTGGTAAATAGAGGTGGGCGAGCCAATAAATTAACAGTGAGAGCCAAGCCAGAGCAGAACAAAGAGGACGACTGGGCTCCAAATAGCCCGTGCACGAACCAAGCACGGAAAATACTGGGCATATAAGCTGTGCAACCTACAGCTTAAAAAAATATATAAAAGACTCTTCAAGATCCCGTTAACATTTGGAAGTGTTTCAATTTAGTATACACGATTATATAACTGCTTTGAGAGGCATTTATTATAAGGGACAGTTTTTAAATTGAACTTAAACGTAAAATTAAAAGTATTCATTTCCCGCTCATTCCCGCCATGACAACAATGACATTAGTGAATTAAGAGGCAAGTCTTTTTTCATGTTCAACCAATATGTAGCCTAGATTCTGGAGCAACATTATAGTCTGGTGAAAATCAAACACAAGGAAGGTGCTTGTATAGCACACACCCTAAACTCACATATTTCTAATTGCTCTCAAATGAAATGAGGAAAAGGAAGCATGGTGAATTTAATTGCCTACGAACATACAATTTGGTTAAGTCTGGAAAAATCCTAGTCATGTTACATTGTGCCATTCTGCCACTAGATGGCCATTTATTTTCCTCTACTATTTTACATCAGGGGATTTTTTAAAAACAAATTCTTGGTGCCAAAGGTAGAGTACAGATGGCAGACAGAAGCCACATTAAAGCGTGGCTCGTTTTGGGACCTCGATCTGAGCCAGAACCAGGTTTTTGGCTTGAGCATTCAGTTACTTGTCTGCCTCTATTGGCAAAGCCAATAGGCCCCACTTTTGTAACCAATGCCAATAGTTTCTAACCTTGCTGTACAGCCTCCCCCATGCTGTGAAGCATAGCTAAAGGAAATTAACTTAAACAATGCACTATGGTGCAGTGACTTTGTCATTTTGTAGGCATGCACAGCACACATGCATTTACCTAGAAAATGACTTGAGTGAGTTTTTTAATTGAAGCCCTGGTGGGGGTGAGCAACAAGAAAGGCTGGGATGGGGGAAACAAAACAGAGGGCCAGAGTGGGAAGGAGGTAACACAACTGTATGAAGGTGGGGAGTGTAGCAATGTAGGGGGTACAAAGCAACACAGAGGGTGGGGGCAGGAAGGAGGAGCAACAGGGCGAGAGAAGGAGGGCGTGAATGGGTAATGCAACATTGAGGAAGGGGGTGGGGAGAAAAGACAAATGGCAAGAGAACAATGTGGAGCAGGTGGAATAAAATCACACAGGTGAGCAAGCACCTAGGAAGTACGAGGGTGAAAAGGACAAGCAGCAGGTGAGAGAGAAGGAGGATGCAGTTGGCGGAAGCAACAGAGGGAGGGGGTAGGGAGAAGAAGCAATCGGTTAGAGAGCAACATGAAGAGGGCAGGGAGAAGCACATGGGTTAGAGACACCAACACAGAGTATGGTGAGGGCAAGAGAAGCACACGCAGAAGACAGTTTGAAAACTCATTGACTCTCATGGAGTGCTCAAGAGAAAAAACGTAGGTCCCTAAAAGTAAACAGTGGTAGGACACAAATTGGCAATTTTACCCTAGTGGGACAGACACAAGATAGACAAGGTAATACATCGAAAAAGAAGCAAGCATATGCGAGTGACAGGAAAGCCTACCAGCGGTAAGCAGTGTCGGTAAGCAGTGTGCAGGCTCGAAGCCTTTGTGTTTTGGCAGTAAGCTCACAGTACGCCTGACAGCAGACAGCACATGCACTGTCTAGTCGGCTCGACTTAAAAATAAGGCAAAAAAAGAAAGATTGCATTCTGAGATCTGGTAAAAATATTCTATCAGTTATTCTACTTAATGAACAAGATATGCAGCTTTATGAACGTTTGTGGGATAGTTGTATGCCTCGGTGCTGGGCCCTTAGCAGGCATCTGTGTGTATCTTGCAGCAATTTTGCATTTCAGGAGGGTGATCTTGTTCATTTTATCAGTCTCAGAGGCATGAAAGGCTATCACTGAGTGAAAGACAACACTTTACAGTGCTAAAAACACTGCATAATCTGCTATAGTAGATGAAAAAGTATAACAATCAGAAAAATATAAAAGTATGTAGTTATTAAAGTTTTATTGGCTGTAGACAGAAACACTTCAAAGAGTCTCAAAGTGCATGAGACTTCTTTGAAAGAAAAAGATCACACTGCTGTGCATGTATAATGCATGCCCGTGTTGTGGAGGAATGGTGGCCAGTCAGAATTCATTAACGTTTTTTCATAATTGTGTTGTGTATTCAATTGTTTTATTTCACTATGCTTGAATATATTTTTGTGTTGGAGACTATATTCATTGCACCTTTTGATGCCTCTTGAAAACGTTGTGTTACCTGAATGACACTTATTAGACTTATGTAGCGCACAACACTGTGTTGTCCAGTCTGGATTAATATCCAGTTTATTGTTTCTCTAGAAAGTTGCATGTGCATGCAATATTGGGAACAATTCACTAAAAAAGTAGTAAGCTCTCTCTCTCTCTCTCTCTCTCTCTCTCAAATCTGCTATTAAGTGTAGTTCTGAAATTAATGAATTCCAAATTGAATCCACATGGAAATTTGTACCTCATGGAGGGTTCCATGCAGAAGCCTTGGACAAATCATGTGATTTCCAAATTGGGATCCCATTCCCAATGAATGGAAATCTCCACTGTTCATCACAGGGGTAGCAGAATCTCCTGTGCAAATTCATTTTCTTTTCTCCATGGGGAAAGTACTTTTCCCAGAGGAGCAACCCCTTTCCCTGGACTGCCCCCAATTTTGGTGGTGATCTATTTTCCTTCCCACCTGGGAAAGGGATTCACATCAGCCCTTGAATGGAGTAAACATAAACCTCTCTATTGAAATTGAAGTTTTTGTCTATTCACAAACACCCAAGCTAGCCACACCTGGGAAAGCCATGGAACACACTAAATTCCACCCCATGAGAGTGATTTTACAGGTGCAGAGATCTCCACACTCATGGTGGAACTCTTCACACCCATAAAAGGGTTTCTGGTTGCCAGGAATTAATTTCAGAAATCTTGGAAGGCATATGAAAGGTAAACTTGATCATAAACTTACATTTACAACCACATTTATTTTTGTGAAGAGCCCCCATTGTGCTTTTCTATGGATGTGCTTATTTCATTGTCCATTTGCTTTGGTTATGTTTAGTTGCAGTCTTTAAAAGTGATGTTGTGTTGGCATAGTAGGAATATACATATCTCTAGCCTAATTTATACAACTTTCAATAGTGATGACTGTCTGGAGTACTACATGTGCCACGTCTTTTGTAGAATGACAATGAATGAGGTTATTTCAACACGCACACACATTATGGATATGTCTTAAATACATGAAACATTTTCGTAAATAGATGAGGCAACTTTACAATTGCAATTTGGCAATGTGAATCATAAGTTGCTGTGCATGGAGGAGGAGTGATGGCAGGAAGAGGAGGAGTTTGCTGGCTGCTGCATCACTGCACGTTAGACTGCTGATAGCAGTGATTGGCCTGGCTGTTCGACTGTGGCACTGGACTGGCCTGTTGGGCACTCTGGCACTGCCAGATGGGCTGGTTGGAAAGAGCCAGTGTGTGAGCTGGATATTTAGTCCCATCACAGTCCACAGGACTTAAAACAGCTCAGCCCTTTCAAGCTGCTCCATCTCGCAGTCACCAAGCCCGACTGGCCAGACCAACAGTGCTCCTCAGCCTTTTAATCTGCAATAATTCAGTGTTTTGGAGAATTCTTCTCTTTGGGCAAACAGGTAGAGGGTGGACCAGACTTTTGCCACCTCTATACTATCCCACCACGTTGTTGCGGATACCCTGGTGGAGGCATTGTTTTGCTCAGACTCTGGGCTTGGTGGTGGTGTAATGGCATGTAGAGGTGGCACCCCAACACACAACTAAGGAATCCAACTCATGATCTCAAATTGCAGATGTACTGTGGTGACAGCAGCACCTGCTTTTCCACTTGAAGTGGCAAATTCTGCTGAGGCTATTTGGAGATCCTGGGGCAGCACTGTTGCAGACGGTATCAATTTTCATGGGTTCCTGTGCCACACTGATAGCTGGCAACATATGTGCATAATCTTGATTCGAATGTCTTCCTGATGCAGTTTGTTTCCTATAGCTCTGGTCTAATGCCTGGGACCCTGCTGACTCCGTCGGGACTTCACCATGGCTGAGTGGTTGTACGTGGCTACAAGCTGCGTATTCCATTGATTTTGTTGGACTTTGTTCCCTGGGCTGTCTTATGCATCTCGGACTGCAATGACTTCCTGGAATTTTACATCTTCTTTCATCAAGTTCCTCCCCTTGCCGACAAGGAAATTGTGCTGGTTGTAGAGCACTTAATATCTGCTATCACTTGTATGTTTCTACTCCAGTCTTCTTGCTCACTCTGAGCCCGGCTGCATTTAGGTTATGACCGTCTTTAACACTTTGACTATGTACCATCTATTCTAATGGGGGGCAAAATCAGTCATAGAACAGGGCTTTGAACAGGTCATAGCTTTCGTATTTGAGACCTCTATAAAATGTGTTGTCCCAATCAATACTAGTTTCTATCACATTTCCGCCCGCAGCTCACGCATGTTACGAAGTTGAAAATGAAGTGTTTTCTAGTGTTGACACAAGGATCTTACTCAAGCCCGAGTTCCAAACAAAACTCGCATTTTTAACACTGTCCTAATATTTGAAAGGAACTCCTAATATAGTTGCCATTTGCAAACACAGTACAAAGATAAGTACTTTAGGACCCAAACAACATCCATTTTGTCTGTGTTCAAATTCAGCACACTATTTTCTAGTCAGTCAGAAATTTGAAATCCAAAGATTAACTAGCATGTTTTCAACGTGGGAAGTTCTGTTGCATATGTGTTTAGCTGTTCAAGCCCCTTAGGGTCACCTCTAAGTGCTGAAGGATTAGGAGATAGAAAAGAGGGAGACAGATAAAAGAAAACAGGACTCAAGGCAGAGGAAATGAGGAAGGAGAAGTTTGGATAGAGAGAGTATGCCCCAAGACATTAGTATCTTACTGACAAGAACAACTGTGCTTTATAAGTAACAGGTTTTCTTTTACCCATTGACCAACAGGTTGAGAAGGAAGAAAACAGAAAAATAATTGGTTGGCAGGAGACATCAGGAGAGGGAAGCAGGTTATTGGCATGGCCCAGGAAAAAGGTTGTTGTCATGGTGATACTTAGAAGAATCAGGTGGTGCCAGAGTATAAACCATGCTATACAGTTCAAGACTTCTAAGGCAGGTCAGAGAGAGCTCCAGGCTACTGCACAGTGGCTACATTCATGCATCTCATGACCCTTCTTCTAGCAGTTATATTTAGTTTTGCGCCATGGCTGGATGGGTATAATTGGATGGAGATCATGGTTTGCAAGAGGTCAGAAACCATTGGGGTTATAGATGTTAACATTTTAAGGGAATCTTAAGGGGTTAGGAGGAAGAGTGGTAGGTTAGCATATGGGGCAGTGCTTGAAAAATGCCTTACTATTGAGAGGTGTTTGATGTTTTGAAATAATTGCTTCCTGCTCAGTAAAAACGTCACTCTACATTTGGAAAAGCAAACAGGGGTGGGATTAAATTTACAAGACCAACTGCTCAAATCAATTTCCTGTTTAAGGCAACCCAGTATACACTGGTATGTTGGCAATTCAGTCTTTTTCACATACCATGATTATTCCGATGTATCCAAATTGTTTTCAATGTTTCTGATTTCGCCTTATCAATCCTGGTAGAAGTCACTCTGATGTCTGTACCATTCTTTCAGGAATTACTTTATTACGCTGCCACTAAGCATTCCTCCTCTGCCCCCAAGAAGTCTTACCTAAGGATTCTTTTCCAGACACAAGAATTCTAAAAATCCACAGACTTTAAGTTGTACCAAGTATTCTTCATGCATGGTTGCCAAATACTGTAACCAACCATATTAATATTTAAAAATGTCTCTGTTACTATTGTTCTTGAGTATGGTTCACATTTGGGTACCGATTCTGTGCTACACTTCAGTGAAAGGCAAGTGGCAGTGGAAGTGACATCACACACCATTTGACCACCAATCCTATCACAAAGTTAATCCCTTGACATATCTTTAACCATTCAAGAACCGTTTGTTTACAATACAAAGGCTAGCTGGAGGCAACACACTGTAAATAGAAAAAACCCAGGAATTTAGGCGTATGTTTACTTTCCTATCCTTCTACTGCTTCCATGACCCCAGAGACCATGTTTAGCAAGGACAGTGCCACGGATAACCACTGGCATTCCTATTGTAACAACATCTATTTTTGGTTACCCCTGATTGAAGTCAATATGTGCTGTGAGGCCACCATGGACATTTTCACTTTGTGCTCAGTCTCTGTGATCTTGTGTTATTATTGCCATCATCTGTACGAATATGGATTGCATTTCAGACTATAATAGGGACCAAGCCAGTCAAATCCATGAATATTGGATAGTGGATTGAACTTTTTTCATGAAGTACCAAGAAGTCCAGCTTCAACATACAATGTGTTAGGAAGCATAGACGTGAATTATTTTTCTCCTGACATCAAGAGAAATGTCTCCTGTACTACCATTTTAACATGCAAACAATGTATAGATATTGTGTCCTGGGAAGTGCAGTATGAATAAAAGAATACCTTAAGAAATGTTTTTATGCTGCACCTTTTGCTACTAATACTGAAACCTTATTTTGGGGTGGATAACAAAAGCTCCTAAATAAAGATTTGTAGAGGTTGAGATAAATTCAACTAGCCCCAGACACACAAACCTGAAATCTTAAATCTTGAACAGTTTCTTGGCCCAATGTGTATTAAAATGTAGCATTTACCAACCATTCTCTTAAAGCTCTTTCAGGAAAATCCTTAAATAGCATAATGAATGTTCTGCTCATTCCAATAGTAGAAGTCTATTGTGCTTTAAAATGCATCTTTGACCACATATTGCTCAGAAAAAGACTCTTGTTACAGTGAAAAGAGCAACCACAAGTAATGTTCACTCTGGTTCTAAATATTGTTGTCCAGTTCCACTGCCAAAAGTGTTAGCCCCCCCCCCCCAAAGCTGGGTTTGGTTGTGCCCCTGAACACACTGTTGAACAACAAGGCAATAATAATATAACTTTATTCGTTAACATATTGACCAAAAACACTTAAAACCATATTGTATACTACCATCATTTGAGAATTTGAATACTATTATTATTTTTACAATACCATTGAAACTTATCCTATGGAATTTGAAGCATCAAATGATTGTAATTTAAAAAGAAATGTAAAACTTTCGATAGCTATACTAATCTCATATATACCGCAAAGTTTTATAATAAAACAATCTCTTTCCAAGGTTCATTTTGGCCACTTGTTCAGAATATGAAATAATACATGTGATTTCTCAATAAAGATCTGGAACAGAGGTTCTGTCTCATGGAATGATAAATTTGGAAATTGAGACACCCAACTGCATCATCAGTAAACATTTTTGGGAATAGATACGGACGACAGACAGTGCAATGTAATAAATACATCAGTTTTACACTTACATTTCAAAAAGTACACTTTGTAGAAAAATACTGCACATCACATATTAAATAACTAATCTCTGATACCATGCACATATTGTTCTATCCACAAAAAATAAATTAGCCTGTTGTAGCAGCCTCAGTAAACGGCGCCAACGTATATTTTGTTTATAATTCAGGAAGCAAATACTGTTTACTTCTAGCTAATGTACTTTAGCTAGGCAAAACACATTTCTTAAGGCCACACTTGCAACTAATTTAACGCCATTAATCAAATTATTTAAAAAATAAAGAAGTCCCAAATATTCAAGTGTAAAGCTCATATTACGTTAAACTAATTATAGACCTAATTCTAATGGAACAGCTTCCACTGGGGCAAAGTTAGGAAGACCCAGTATTCTTCTCTGACAACTTCCTGCAAAGAATTTCAAGCTTTTCGGGTTTAGAATTCAATCAAACTTCAAGGGGGCACAGCCATGTAGTGCATTTGGTGCTAATTTTTTAATACAGACCTCTAACAAGGGGTACTGCAATGTCTCCAAACCAGGAGCTAAAATACCCATTCAGTGAAGAGAGAGCATTAGACCTAACCATCTTTAAGTGGTCTCTCCAACTCTTGTTCATTAATACACAGAAATTTCTGTATTATATTAAAGCCTTTGAATGTAATTATGAAAATGGCAGTAGTACGATCGCGTTTTCTCTGCATCACTTTAATCATATTCAAATTTATAGTTAAATAGTTCCTTCTCTTTATCATATTGCTGCAAGGCATCCAATTGCTTCTACAAGCCCATGGGCATTTAATCTAAATGCTACGTCAATTTCCATTGCTTTGGTTATATTTCCTTCTTCTTACTAATATTTTATACATGCACAAAGATTCAAATATCTGTCTAATAAAAGTGCGTCATCAGATTTCTGAAATTATTTTGAGGTCTTCCTCATGCACTTGTGAGCTATATAACGACAATTTATCAAACTATCCACTGACGCTACTACAAAAAACAGCGTTTACTTTATGCAGAGGTTTAGAGAGAGCTAATTGACACTGTTGTTTGTAAATATATCTTGGTGTACTTTTAGCAGAAAAAAAATATTCTCTAATTTAGTGGCCATGGGTCCACGTTGTCGACAGGTTCGGCAGGCACAATGGTTTACTGACCTAATAACAGAAGCGTGCTTAAATCTTTTGGTATTACAAGCCGTAGTCTGATTTTCCAATATAACGAGACCCGCAGTTATGGGAAGGTGATTGCTTCCTTCGAGGTGAGTATCTCCATAGAGCAACATTTAGCAAATGCCCATAAATCGCCCACAAAATAATCAATTCGAATATCAAGTTTTTCACCTAGATATGTTCTCTTTGCTGGTAAATCTTCTTCAAAGCGACTGCTTAGGATAACAGACTCTTATTTCAAACACCCATTCTTTCAACACACCGTCATGTGGACAGGTTATTTGAAGCACACATGGCATACACTAGCTAAATATTTTTCCTCCATTGGATTCTACCTATACCATGAAATAAAGGCTCAGATAATCTAGCGTTGAAGTTTCCACATATCAAAATCCGTACTTGGGGCACTTAGTGTTTTAGGACTATAATTTGCTTTTCTAATGTATCCAGTCAGCTAACAAAATAATTAACGTCCCTGCTTCGTTTAAGGTAAATTCTTAAACTAATGAACTCATCTATATTATTGTCCTTAGATTCAACAGCCAATTGTCCTGCAAGAGCAAAGTTTAAACCAAGTGGAAGTGATGTTCTATTAGCACTGACCACCACAACGAGGATGTTTTGAAGTTTTGTAATATAGAAGAAAGTAGCAACCATGTTCTAAGTGCAAAAACTATACTATGCATTTCATATAATGTTTCACACTTAAACAACTTATGCCTTATAAGGTAACCACAAATATTGCATGAAACAATGCATAGATTTTGCTAGGAGTTACAATGTTGGGGATAGTCTCTAATTGAGCCCTCCCAAAACTGCCATGACTATTGAACATGGCGAAGAATTTGAATGAATCAGGTCTTATGTGTCTGGCCTGCCCTATCCTCCCATCAGCTCATTTAAATGCGTGGTTACTTGTCTAGTGATTGAAAATCAAACTTTTTGAGCATTGCTCAATCATCTGAGTGATTTTCTGTTCATGTATGAGGCGATAGCATTTATCGATTTGATATTTCTATGCACTACTGTCTTCAGGAGTATCTAGTCGTGTTAAACATGGTCTGACACATGACAGTCGCCACACATTCTGGCTGGTGTCAAACCCAGGGTATTTCATTTTGAAAAATTTGCTTCTTAAAGTCTTTTCTCCAGACCAGAGGCTAACATCAGAAGCATTCTATTCCCTCTGGAACAGTGCATTGGTTCTGCGGTCACTTTAATCTAGTCTCAGGGATTCTCATCACAATCCAGAGGGTATAATAAGGCACTGATGTGCCCTTGCACTTCTTCACCTGTGACGAAACATCATTGACTAAGGGCCTGATTTAGATCTTGTTGGTCCAACTGCCGGCCCACCGCTGTGGCGATCTCTGAAACACTGTTGAGCTGATGGCGGTCCGCCCGCCTTATCTAGATGAATACGCGATAGAAAGAAGACTGCTGTGGTGGCGGTCTTCTGTGCTGGAGAACCGTCCTCCCTGGTCCTGGTTAGGCAGTTCCCATGAGGAACAGAGTCAAAGCTGATTTGCATATGGCCCGGTCCAAACTGGGGTGGCGTGGTGAGTAAAAGAACGCTGGATTAAATACAGATCTTTGCGACTGAGGGTTAAAGTTTGCATTGTTCAGCATTCCGCCCATCATCTGTTATTTTTGCTTTTGTCACCCTAAGTAGGAACGGTATGCCTAGACGTGGGTCCCGTATTCACTGCGCCACTGGATTCAAGCTAGCCTGGCTGAAGATGAGTGATACCCCGTAACCGGGCCTAGGATGTTTGTTTCCAGTCCAGGGAGGACCTGGCTTGGCAGTTCGGGCTGGACCGTTCCCATGAGCAACAGGGTCAAGGCTGATTTGTATATGGCTGGGTCTAAACTGGGGTGGAGTGGTGAACAAAAGAAGGATGGATTAAACCTAGATCTTTTTGACTGGGAGTGAACGTTTGCATTATTCAGCAGTCCATCCATTATCTGTTTTTTTTGCTTTTGTCGACCTATGTGGTGAAGGGTAGGCCCAGACTTGGGTCCGGCCCGTGCTCACTGCACCACTTGCATGTAGCTAGCCTGGCTGATGACAGGTGATACCCTGAAACTGGTCCTATGATGCTTGTTTCTCGTCCAGCGAGGACCTGGCTTGGCAGTTTGGTCTGGATGGTTACCATGAGGAACAGGGTCAAGACTGATTTGCATATGGCTGGGTCTAAACTGGGGTTGTGTGGTGAGCAAAAGAACCATGGATTAAGCTCAGATCTTTGTGACTGAGGGTGGGAAGGGTATGCCAAGATGTGGCAATACATAGAAGCACGATATAATTGTATTTTGCAAATTTTATGCACTTTAATCATGATTTAATGTGTATTTGTTTTTCCCACTGACGCTTAATGAATTTCCAAATGTGACTTTGCATACATCATAATTGTGGGCACAGTTCTGCAACATGTTTCAAATTCAACCAATGAGTGCCAGTAAATGTACATAGCAATCAATGAACAACAAAAACACGTAAAAACCAAACACTAATGCAATTGGAGAAGTCCATACCAGTCAGGCTCAGTGTCAGTATATCTACACCTATGTGGAGAGGAGGACCGGAGGTCAGGGCAATTTTACTTTAAGCCTTGGAAGTTGATATGAAAAGGGCACTTCACATACTGGTCAATATAGAAAATAACACAGCCACGTGCTCCTGATTATTTTAGTGACACTCATTGTTATTGGAAGCATCCTGGTACATGATGCCGTTCTCTGACCCATAATAGCATCAACTTTGTTTTTCTTTATTTTCTGGCATATCGATTTTAATGCGCTGATAAATGACATCACAGAATTAATACATGACTCCATCCTCTATAAAAAAAATGCTACTGGGTTTTGTGTCACACCCTGAAATACTGAATGATCTCTTTAGATCCTCTACCAGGCCCAGGTAACTCCTTTCTAGGGCTGCTTTTGGCCTCTAGTCCAGTCTCGTAAGCAGAACAAAAAAACACGGTTCCATTCTCCTAGCCCACAGTCTTGTGGGACACCGCAAAGGATACCTTGCTAAGGCACTGTCTCTAGGGACTTCTTCCGCCTGCCACGTGCCAGCTCGTACCTTGAAGTGCGCCTGGAACACGTAGAGCGTCAGCGACGCACGTTCAACAGAGCTCACTGCCTCCGCTCAACATAAAGACGTTAGTGCCGGCTCAGTGCCGGGCTCGGCTGCTGTCTTGTTTGTTTATGGATATCCACTTTTTAATTACTCGGCTGAATTTTATGTGGCGCTCTTTCAAATTGCTAAACTCATCACCGACGGATGAGATTCGGAGTTGAATCAGAAGTGAATGTGTTAGGTGTCTGTTCTGGAAACGTTGCACACAATACACCAGGCGCTCCAAGGAACAGCAGGAACAAGACAAGCTAATAATAGCTTTACTGATGCAGCACACATCATTCTCTGTGGAGTGTCTGAGAACTTTGTAAAGTTTGGAACTCAACTAACTTTAGCCCTTGACGTTTTTGTCTTGTAATGTTTCTTTAGCTCTTAGTACCCCTATTTGGCACGCTGAAGTGCGTGCCCATGTGGGTAACATGCCGCGCTGTGTAGGTTTTGTTGCTGGAAAGGCACTATCCTTGTTTTAGGCCTATGTAGGAAGTAGCTATTCTTTCAACACACCGCCATGCAGACCGGTTATTTGAAGCACACATGGCATGCAGACCGGTCATTTGAAGCACACATGGCGTACATTGAAATAAAGGCTCAGATAATGTCGCGTTGAAGACTGAACCATTCAAAATCCGCACTTGGGGCACAAAGTGTTTTAGCACTTTAATTCGCTTTTCTAATTTATCCTTGTCAGCTAACAAAAGATTTAATGTCCCTGCTTGGGTTAAGGTAAACCCTTAAACTCTATAATATTATTGTCCTTTAATTCAACAGCCAATTGTCCTGCCAGAGCAAATTTTAAACCAAGCTGAAGTGATGTTCTGTTAGCACTGACCACCAAAGCAATGACCCATGATAGATATGCCAAGAAGGTCATGATTTTTGAAGCTTTGCAATACAGGTGAAGATAGCAACTATGTTCTTTATTAAAAAAAATATAGTACACATTTCGTTTAATGTTTCACACTTAAACGAGTTATGCCATCTAAAGCAAACACAAATTTAGCATGAAACAATACAAAGATTTTGCTAGGAGTTACAATGTTGGGGATACTATCTCATTGATCCTTCCCAAATTTGCCATTTCTATTGAACACAGCAAATAGTTTAATCCTCATGAGTCCCAAATCCAAGCAGGGCAACAATACAGCCTTGAATCAGCTCTTTATATTACATGGTTACTTGTGTAATGAGTGAAAATCAAACCTTGTTGTACATTACCCAAACATCGGAGTGATTTTCTGTTACATGTATGAGGCGAAAACTTAGATGTTTCGTAGCCTAACACGTGACACAAGACCGTCGCCACACATTCCGGCTGGCCTTAAATCCACGGTATTTCAGTCTGAAAAAATTGCTTTTTAAAGTCTTTTCTCCAGACCAGAGTCTAACTTCAGAAGCATTTTCTTGCCTCTGGAACAGTGCATTAGCTCTGAGGTCACTTTGAAATGGTCTTAGGGATTCTCAGAAGCCAAAGGGTATAATACCGCACTGAGGTCCCCTTGTACTTATTTGAATGTAATGAAACATTATTGACTAAGTTAGAAACTGTATATCTATGCTCTGCCCTGTAACACCACCAGTAATAATGTCCAGCCCTTCAGGTTTCCATCAGAAACTCCACTTGTGATTCAGTAACCTTATTCCATACAGATGGGAACTTATTCAGAAGAAGCAACATTGGTATAAGCCACAGTGTTATGCTTATCAGGTAACCCTCAGTAATCAGCCCACAAATTGACCTTGGATAGCAAAGTCCTGCAATACCCTCATCTTGGTGAATATCTTGATTAATTCAGACACTATTTATTTATTAATGGAGTTTTATATAGCTCGAAAATGACCCGTCTGGGTATCAGAGTGCTGTACATATAGCAATCAAGTCATATAAAAGGAAAAAGAGAAGAACAAATGACAATCAGAGAAGGAATAATCATGACATTACATATATACAGTATATCATTAAATATATCAGTTCAAAGATCTTCCGGAGTCCACCCAACGCTAGCCGAGCTGAAGAAGGATCACGGCTCCTAGAGAAGGAATCCATGCATCAAGAGCTTTTTCGCTTCTTTTTTGAAGGAGGCAGTCAAGGGTTTTTCTTTCCTGATTTTCGGAGGTAAGGTGTTCCAAATTCTGTTGGCAAAGCCAGAGAAGGAGCGGTTGTAGGTTTTCTTTTTTTTTTAAACTTCTGTGGTTTCAATAAAAGGGAGTCAGTGCTTTTTAAGGAGCAACTGCCACCAGATAGTTTGAGTTTTTTGTCCAAGTATACAGAAGTATTATGGTGGAAGGCCATGTGCATCATGCATGCAATCTTTAATTGGATTCAAGCTTCATACAGGAGCCAATTTATATGTTTTAAGTCTGGAGTAATGTGGTTTATTCTCCTGGAATATGTTGTGGGTCTGGCAGCTGAGTTCAGTGTGGCCCTTAACGTGCCAACTATACTTTGTATAGGCCAGCAAGAGTGACACTGCTGTAATCTAATCCGGAGATGACCCAAGATTGCACTTCTAATTGAAAATCCATAAGGGGCAGGAAGGGGTTGATATTCCTTAGAATGTTAATTTGGTGATTGGCTCCTCTGATAGTTGCAATAGATTCATCTTGCATATTAGGATAATTGTCCAGAGTAATGCTGAGAGATCGAGTAGAGTCAATATTGTGTAGGAAGCAATTGGTAGCTGTGATTTGTTTGATCCATTCTTCTACAGGGGCCGAGAGATTGTGGGGGGCGATCGAAATAAATTCAGTTTTGAGGGTGGTGAGCATGAGATGATTGCTGGTCAGCACTTGTGTTTTCAACAGAGTGCAATTGAGTGTTTTGATATCTTCAGGTGAGAAAGTTTTCAGATACAATTGTGTATCATCGGCATGCATGTGGTAATGAATGTTTGAGTTCTTTAAAATGTCGTTAAGAGGTTCCATGAACAAGTTGATTAGCATGGGTGAGAGTGTGGAGCTTTAAGCTACTCCAATTGGTACCAATGTAATGTCTGATAAGGAATGGTTGATTAGGAGTCTCTGAGTTCTGTTTTGAAGGAATGAAGCAACCCAGTTTAAAACAGAACTAGATAACCCCATTCTATGTTTGAGGTCAATCATCGTGTCATGTTTTACCGTATCAAATGCCGATAAGAGATCAAGAAGTATAAGTAGAGAGGATTCATTCTGAGCAATATGTGTCAGAGCTGTTTCACTGCTATGACCAGTTCTGAATCCAGAATGATACTGATCTAGAGGTTGGAATTCAATGTGGCTGCAGAATTGTAGGTGTACACATATCTCCAAAAGTTTTGCTGGCCTTGGTAAGTTAGAGAGTGGGCAAAAATTGTTGGAATCAGACTGGTCAGCATTAGGTTTTTTTAAATTTGGGTGACCTGCCCTATCTTTAGGCTATCCGGGACCATGCCATGAAAGAGATACACTTTGTTAATCTTTGTCAACAAAGGGAGAATGGAAGATCTAATCTCTTTGACAAGCTTAGCGCTCGGAGGATGATTAAAATGGTTAGCTGGTTTTGTTGAAGTCATTGTGAGTATGTCAATTTTGTCAGGGATTTTGAAGGCGGACCAAGAAACCTTATTTTTTGCAATATACCCATTATGAGGGGAGCTGACCAAGTGCTGAACCGGATGAGACAGGACTGGTCAAGGCTGATCAAACACTGAGAGGCTTTCTGCAATTTTATTCAATCTTTTTTGTCTTATTGATGAAATGGACAGAGAACTCATCACCATTAGGTAGTGTTTTCTTGTCTAAAGAGTGTTGTTTAGAATGCCAAGTTGTTTGCTGTTTGATGATTTCAAAAAGATTTTTGGGTCTATTTCTGGTTTTATCTAGTTACACCAGAATTAATTTTGTCCTGAAGATGGTCTCAATGATTTGCTACAGCGAAGACCGAAACGTCAATGACTAATCCATTCTCTTTAGCAATTATTAAAATCCAGTTATCTTTGAGTATTTGATCCCACGTATAGGACAGATTCATAACTTCAGTGTTTGGAAATGGATAAACACAATGATAGCTAAGATATTTTCCTTGTATTTAATTGATACGTGTTCTGTTGTCAATGTGATTTCAGTCTGTCATTGTATTTCTTTGTACGCCTATATATTTGTTCTGTGAATTTAACATCATTGTTAAGTTATTTTATGACTCTTTAAATATATTTTTCTATTATTCATCACCTGGTTGTTGTAATTAGTTTACTAATTTGTTTAATATAATTTCGATTTTCTCCTTTGAGTGTTATTAGATATCACTCCATAAAAACACTCTTTGAATTTCTATAATTTGGTGTTTCAATAAATCCCTTGTAGGCAGCTTTACCTTTCAATTCTTTAGGAGATGGGCACCAACATTTCAAAACAGAGCTCTATATGGATTGAGAGTTTGTGCTAATCCAGATGCACTAGACTGAGTAAAGTAAGTACAATTTACAACACCTTGGCAACTTGAAGATTGCCTCAGGAGTGTCACCTCAACTTGTGACTGCTTGCTGTCTATTTCCCACCAGCTGTGACCAAGCTAGAACGTTATACACAAGTACAAGGGCTCACTTACCTGCCTCACCCCTAAGAGTATGATGCAAGAAGGATTAGTGGAGCAATTATAGTTAAGCAGATTTGGTGGACCAGAATGATGATGCACTACAGATGAGCAGCTTGGAGAGGTAACCTTGCTTGCAAGCATACTCTTCCACAATGACAAGGAACCTTTCACCCCCGAATGGTCCCCTGAACTCACCCACCTGCACTGCGCACATTGGGGCCTATTCACAAATTGACCTTTGTAGTATGTTTATTAGTACTCCTATCTTTTTATATTTGGCGATCCCTGCCCTGATTGCAGAGTATTTGTGCACCTAAGTATATGTTTTAGCTGTAAATGTGTGAGGGACAGAGGGGGTGCCTGGAAAATGGGTATACTTACTATTAAAGTGAGGCTTTACTTTTTCCTATACTTTACCTTAGCAAGATCTCCAAGATAAAGGTATACTTATTTTCAAATGAAACAAAAGTATTAAAATATGTTAACGTATAATAATGTTTTTAATTATGCCTACATTTCCAAAAATACATTTTTTTTAAATGTCAAAAAATAGTTAATTTAATCTAACAATATTTCTGATGGAGTTCTATTTTAAATTCCTGCCTCCATTATTTTCTACGGGAGGGTGTTTCTGTATCAGTGGTTGGCAATGTGTGGTGCTGAGCATATTACTGCTCCTTTTTGGTTATAGTAACTTTACAGTGTTTCAAGGGATTGAGACAAGTAAGTCTACACTTTTGAATAGCCAAAAGTAGTAAACTTACTCAAAAGTGTAAGAGTAAACTTACATGTGTAGATTTATTCACTTATATAGACCCCGCTGAGCTGGCGTCCATCAAATTCCTATGTAGTTCACTGTGAGAGTGTTTGTAGACAGTTGTGAAATTCTAAGTAAGCCTTGATTCCTCTGCCACAGCTACCACTGGAGAGTCAAGGACCTTAAACAAGCTTTAGCTACAGCAGCCCTCTGCAGGGGGTAAAGGGAGTCCCATGGACCCCCCAGACATCCCCTTGCAGGCAGGTACTGACACTAACTGCACACAACTGCAAGGGGATCTCTAAACCCTTTTGAAAGTGCAGGTTTTTGCGCCCGGCGCACCTTTTGAAAGGTGCGCCGGGCGCAAACAGTGATAATCTGAAATACGGCCCCTGAGGTTTCCCAGCACCACCGGATGAGCGGAGGACTGGAGGTCAGGGCTATGGTACTTTATATATCTAAGCGGTGAAGTTGATATGAAAAGGGTCGTTCACATACTGCTCAATATAGAAATTAACAGAGACGTGTACTTCCGATTATTTCAGTGACACTCGCATTGTTATTGGAAGTATCCTGGTATAGGATGCCGTACCCTGACACATAATAGAATCAACTTTGCTTTTCATTATTTTCAGGTGCAGTGATTTAAATGAGTTATTAACTAACATCGGAGAATTAACACACGATTCCATCCTCATCAGAAAGAATGCTCCTGGGTTTTGAGACAAACCCTGAAATACTGAACTATGTCTTTAGTTCCTCTCCCATCCCCAAGTAACTCCTTTCCAGGGCTGTTTTAGCTTGCAGCCCCGTCTCCTATGCATGCAGTACAGAAAACACGGCTCCAGTCTCCTAGCCCACAGTCCCATGGGACACAGCAAAGCGTTCCTTTCTAAAGCTCGGGCTCTAGGGACTTCTTCCGCCTGTCACATGCCAGCCTGGTGCGTAGGCATACGCTTCAGCCACGCACGTTCCGCTTCAGCCACGCACGTTCCGCATAGTTCACTGCCACCGCTAAATATGAAGACGTTAGTGCCGGCTCAGTGCCGGGCTCGGCTGCCGTCTTGTTTATTTATGGTTATCTGCTTTTTAATTACTCGGCAGCATTTTAAGTGGGGCCTTTTGAAATTGCGAAATTCATCTCCGACGGATGAGATTGAGAGTTGAAACAGAATTGAATGTGTTAGGTGTCTGTTCTGGAAACGTTGCACATGGTACACCAGGGGCTCTAAGAAATCGCAGGAACAAGACACGTTAATAATAGCTCTACTGATGTTGCACACATCATGCTCTGTGGAGTGTCAGAGAACTTTGTAAAGTTGGCAATTCAACAAATGTTAGCCCTTCCTTATTTGTATTGTAATATTTATATAGTTCTTACTACCCCTATTTGGCACGCTGAAGTGTGAGCCTACGCTGGTAGCATGCCACGCCATATATGGCTTGTTGCTGGAAAGGCGCAATCCTTGTTTCAGCCTATATAGTAAGTCTTTGCATGTTGTGCATACTGACCACTGATGCCAGGATAACGGCTTATGGCACGCAGTATATTGCGGTGTGATGGCTGAAGTTATGTGACATTAAGACCAACATTCTTGTTTGGTAGTATGCTAGAGCATTCATCAGCTCTGCGGATCCCTTTTTGTTGTTCAGGTCCACCTAACGCGTTACTGCATAGGGTCGTCTATTCTGCGGTATTATGAACCCACGCAGGCATTGGTGGAATGGCAGAGGGTCAGAGATCTGCCATAATAGATTGGCTTACGGTCATCTTTTCTATGAATGCCATTAGATGAAGTCAAGGAGCGGTTACTGCATGTGGCTAGATGGGACCTTCGTAGGTGCACTATGCTAGAATCCTTCAGCTATTCTCACCCTGTCGGAAGGCTGTACGGGAGAGCGCAGAAATGGCTAACCCCAACGTTTAAAGTTGCTCTAAGCTATTCCCAGAGCAATTTCCCTCTGTAAGCAATTATTCCCACCTTGTCTACGCTTTGAGCTATACCCAGGAGTGTCTACACCCCTGAGTGATATTCCAATCATGCGCAGAGGCTGTGAGCTATGCAACAGCTGCCTGTAAATTGTGAGTAGGCAAGGTTAGCCTCACCTACTAGGATGGCTGTGGGCCATGCCCCATGAGTAACTACTACCCTCGTCCCCTAGACGGTAACTAGGATACACTAACCCTAACTGTAAAGTGGGTTTTGGCTAACACACAGGAGGAGCTATCGCCACCCTGCAAGAGGCAATCAGGCAGTCTTAGGAAATACTATCCCCACCTTCTAAAGTGGTTATAATTCATACATGTTATATGTTGTGTTATGTTATAGAGTTTGTAAAGCGCATCTGTTACCCGTAGGTGTCCTGGCGCTGTGGTAGAAGTCCTCCTTCAGTTGAGTAGGTTATCATTGATACCAATTAATTCGCAAAAAGCCAGGTTTTTAGTGCCTTCCTGAAGCTGAGGTGGTTAGAAATGCCTCTAAGGTGTTGTGGTAGCGCGTTCCAGGCCTTAGTAGCCCAGACCAAAAAGGTCCGACCACCCCAATTCGTTTTTTTCGCCAGTGCGATTGTGGCCAATTTGGCCTCAGCGGAGCGTAATGCTCTTCTGGGTATATACCAACGAATGTGCTTGGTCAGATATGAGGGTCCCTTACCCTGGAGTGACCTGTGCACTATGCACATGGCTTTAAACAAAATGCGTTGTTTTACTGGAAGCCAGTGTGGTTGTTTGATTTCGGGTGAGATGGCAGCGTACTTTGGAATCCCTGAGATCAGTCGAGCGGCTGCATTTTGAAATAGCTGGAGTTTATTCAATAGCCCTTCCCGAATATTTAGGTAAAGGCTATTGCAATAGTCCAGTTTTGAAAGGGCTAGGGCTGACACCACTGTTCTTAAACTCTCTTTGGGAAGTAGGGGCAGAATTTTTTTGCAGGACTTTAAAGTAAATGAGGTGGCTGACACCACCGCATTAACTTGATCTTTGTAGGATAGTTGGTTATCTAGCATTATCCCTAGATTTTTAACTTTCCTGCTAGGTGGCGGAAGTGGTCCCAGTGAATCTGGCCACCATTCTGGAGTCCTGAAATTTGGATCATTCCCAAAAAGAATCACCTCGGTTTTGCTGGAATTCAACTTGAGGCAATTTTGAGCCATCCACTTAACCTCTGTCATACAGTCATTAAACCCAGAAGTGATGTTCTGCTGCCCTCCCGGGAGCAGAGACACCACAATCTGGGTATCATCGGCATAGGAGGTGAGATGGAACCCGAAGGATTCTACCAGAGGGGCCAGCTGCCTTACATAAACATTAAAAAGTGTTGGACTGATGGAAGAGCCCTGCGGGACCCCACAGGGAAAGGTGAAGGATTTGGCAGAGAAGTCTCCCAGAGTAACCGTTTGTACTCTATCTTCCAGGAAGGAATTAATCAGGTTCCAGGCCATGCCTCGGACTCCAATTTCCTCTAATCGGTCCATCAGCAGCCCATGATGGACCGTATCAAAGGCTGCTGATAGATCCAACATAATCAGTGCCGCTTTTCCTCCTTGGTCAAGGGTGGCTCTGATCTCTTCCGTAGATTTAAGGAGTGCCGTTTCCGTGCTGTGTCCCGCTCGAAAGCCGTATTGAGTAGGATCCAGCACCCAACCTGTCTCCAGAAAATTGCTAAGTTGGGTGTTCATAATTTTTTCCACGATCTTGGCGGGAAACGGAAGCCTGGATATGGGCCTAAAGTTATTAGGATCATTATTATCCAGTTGAGGTTTTTTTAGAAGTGGGAGGATGGATGCTGCTTTCCAGTCTAAAGGGAAGTGGCCTTTTGTAAACATGGCATTAATTACGGATGCCAAAAATTTTGTAACTGGTTCGGGTGCAAGTTTCAGCACTGATGCGGGACATGGGTCCAACGGAGATCCCGATCTGATTTTAGTCAACATATTCCCTACTTCTGGAGCTGTGATAGGGGTAAAATGGAGTAACTGATCCGATGAGAAATTCGGAACATTCTGATCTGGTGCGCTCAGTTGGGAATTTTTAGATAATTGTGAAAAGGTGGAAAATATAACATTGACCTTGTCAAAAAGGTGGTTGGCTATCCTGTCGCAAAGCTCTTGAGAAAGGTTTAAAGGAGGGGGAACAGGATGAGCCAGCAGTATTACTGTTTTAAATAATTCTTTAGACAAATTCTTTGCCTCATTAACTCTAAGAGCAAAAAATTCTTGATTTGTTTTGAACACCAGATTTTTATATTCCTTAAGACACTCTTTATATAATGTTTTCTCTACTTCATCGTAATTCCTTCTCCAATTTCTTTCATGCATTTTGCAACAGAGTTTTTTTTCTCTAAGTTCCGGCGAATACCATGGGGACGTTGGTCGTTTCCTAGTGTTCCTGCATTTTTTTAGGGGGGCCAGTTCGTTGCTGGCGGCTTCCACCCAATTATAATAACATCTGGCGGCCTCATCTAAATTGGTAGGAAGGGTAGGAAGGGTATCATCTAGCAAGTTATTTAAGTCCTGTCCCCTTACCTTACTCCAGGGGACGTTATAGCCGATATATAGTCTTACTTTGTATTGGGTCGGGTGAGGGAGAGGCGACAGAGAAGATCACTGCGTTATGGTCTGACCAAATAACAGGATAGGTATCAATGAAGTTAAGTTGTTCATTGTTGGAAAAGATTCCATCTAGGGTGTGCCCTGCTTTGTGTGTGGGCCCCGAGACCAACTGTTTCAGATCAATTGAACTCATTAGATCAATTAGTGTACTAGTGTCTGGGTCTCCCTCTTTTTCTAGATGAAAATTAAAATCCCCTAAGATCGTATAAGATCTTGATCCGAGTTCATTTTCGACCTAGCTACTAGCTTGAGTGAAGAACTGAGATTTAGGGCCAGGAGGCCGATAGACCAGTGTCCCTTTGAATGTGTAACGATGGGAGAGATAGAAACAGAAATCCAGTGTTTCACATTCTGGCGTTAGTGAACCCTTAAACATAGCATTCAAAGATTCATGAAAGATTACTGCCAGCCCCCCTCCTTTCTTGTTTGCTCTATTGAGTGAGTGGCAGCTATACCCAGGCGGTGTGGCATTAACTAAATCTGGACCTGAAGCCTCGTTCATCCAGGTCTCAGGAAAAAAAGCTATCTTAATCTCTTCATTTTCCAGGAGCTGCGCGCATTCCAGACTGTGTTTAGCTAACGATCTGGTGTTTAACAGGAGGCATTTGAACGTCTTGTTTTCATACTCTCCCCTAATTGTTTTGGGCCGGAACTGTGTATTCACTGACGCATGGTAGTGATATAGTAGCATTCTAGCACTACAGTTGGGGCAGGTTATCTGGTCTGTTCCAGGAAGAGTATTCGGGAATAGACCAATACAACCAGAGTTATGTAGCTTACTATTTAGTTCATGCAGCTGAGGGCTTGAGTATGTCTGCTGTGTCTCCACATTGCCTCTAAGGCCGACAATCGGACTGGCGCTGGTCGCAGATCGGGCGCGGACGGGCGCAGACGGGCTTGCCTCTGGCGCGCCTTTGGCGGGCCCGCTGCGCGCGTCCGCTGCGCGTTCGCTCCAGCTTCCGGCTAAAATAGCCTGATGGAATGAACCACTAGACCGTTAACCCGCCTCCCTCCGGAAATGGCGGTCAACAACCCGGTGTACGGACCCCCGAGGGGCAAGGTCACGCAGTATACAGTATACACACAATAAGTATACACACAATGCGAGGTTTAAAATGGTTAAAAAAATAAAATGAAGGTTAAATAATACCTGATATTGCGCTTGGTAAATGTCAGCCCGGCTCAAGCCTTAGGTGACGACATGGGAGCAATTCCACCCTGGAGCAAATATTCCCACCCTTTACATGTCTGTAAACCAAAGCAAGGGTGGATTAGTCACCCACTACAGTGGTTCCTACTTTCTAGAGTGAGGTTGGTTTTATCCGGGTGACTCCCAAGGAGCTAAAAGTCCCACATTTTAGAGATGCACAGAGTTGTAACTGGTGTGATTGAGCTCCTGTGTATACTTAGATGTTGTCAGTGGAGATAGATTAAATACTGTCTTATACTTTTGCATGCAGACAATGCAGCATTGATTCTGCATAGACATAACAGTTTACAATATATTCCTAGCTGTTATATATCCTGTATTTCGGACGGAGAATTGGAAGAGAATACTGCCAAATCATCAGTGAAGTATTTGGCACCAAAAATAAGGACTATTAATTCTGTCTCAACTTGAGTAGTCCTTGGACAGAGAGAGAACGAAAACATATTTACTGATTTGGCTGCATAATTCTGGAAGTTAAGCTGATGGCCTCATGTAAAGCGATTCATAGAATGATGGGGTCATGCATCTGGCAGTCCATAGGGGGGTCATATTTAAAATTAACCCCAATAGAGAGTCAAAATTTGTCATGTTGCACCTTATGGTATCTTTAGAAGAAATATGTGAGAGTATTCTTTCTATCGCCAGTCTACGGTACAATTGCCACTTGACGACAATAAGGTTTGCTGGCGAATTTTGGGGATCACAAATTCGACATACACCTAACTCAAATCTCATGAATTAATTGTGTGCCTGGGTGCACTGGCGTAAATGATAATGAGTAAAGTTGTTTGGCGGAGAGTGTCCTGTGGCAGGAGTATATTAAGAACAGTCTAGTTTATCTAAAAGTGCCAAGAATGGTTTTGAAATTAGTATAGCAAGAAGGTCGGAAGCATGAGCTAAGATGGAAATGATACAAAATGAACAAACTTTAAAACGCCTAGTTACAGTATACCCTGCTTGCCTAAAATAAGACAAACATGTCCCCTCAATATATGTCACTGCAGTCCCTTCCGAGATAGAAGCTGGAGTAAGCCCATTAAGTGTGTGAGGCAGCGAATATTCACCTTTGCAACAATAGTTAATTGGAAACTAAAATATATTTATTGAATATTGTTCTTTTAATGAAAAAAAATCACGTAAGAAGACCATTCTACCATTAAGAGAAAGTCAGAGATTTAGAAATCGTAGGCTAGGTTTGTTTATACATTGCGCTAGTAAATAGTTTGATGGTAGACTACACCCTTCAATAGTTTCTCGCAAGGGCTACAAATTCAGGGTCTCTTCAATATACGAATGTGTTGGCCCAAAGCAAGAAAATAGGGGCAATTCGGAACTTATTTTTGTTATTCGCTTCTTTGAGGTTATTTATTATCATAAGCAAAAAGTAGAAGTACAATATAGTTGTATTGTACAAATTCTATGCACGTTAATCATGATTTAACGTGCATTTGTTTTTTCCAATGAAGCTTTATTGAATTTTCAAATGTGACATAGCATACATCATACTTGTCGGCACAGTGCAGCAAAGTGTTTCAAATTCAACCAGTGAGTGCCGGTATATGTACATAGCAATCACTGAACAACAACAACAATTAAAAAACCAAACAGTAATACAATTGGTGAAGCCAGGAGCCAGTGAGGCTCAGTGTCAGTATATCTACACCTATGTGGTGACTGGTGAAGCCATTCGTGGAATGATCATATTATTGTTTTATAATCAAATAGCTTGATTGCATGAGTTGCTTTGGGGGCGAGGGGATTAGTTAGACAACTCTTTTCATCTCACTATATTCTTTTACATCTTGATATAACTAACAGTAGCACTAAATGAATTTTCATGTCAGATGGCTGTCTTGGTGTGTATAGTGTGTGGTCGTGTGACTCAACTATGGTGGTCTCTCGGGGGGAGATTTTAATGATGTAATACACCCCGATAGGGACAGGTCGGGGGAGAGACTGGCCCCCTCGGGATATTCCCCTCTGGCGCACTTTACTGACACTGTATGGCTGACGGATGCATGGAGATGGCTTCACCCAGAGGCCAGGGAGTACTCCTACTTTTCGGGGGCGCACAAGGTGCACTCCAGACTGGATTACGTCTTTTTACCCCGCCATGTGCTGGAGGTGACGAGCCGGGCTGACTTTCTGGCACGAGGCATCTCGGACCATTCACCGTTGATGGTGACGCTGGGCATGGGACGAGGGGCACAGGCCGGAAAATGGAGATTGGCGGCTTGGGACTTACAAAAAAAGGAGTTATTGCAGGGCTTCAGGGCGGACTTGAAAGTATATTTGGCGGATAATCTGGGCTCGGTGGACTCAAGGGTGATGATCTGGGAGGCCATGAAGGCAGTTCTTCGAGATAAAATACAAAACAGGATCGCTGGGGACAGAAGAAGGCAGCGGGAAGACACTCTGGTCCTTGAGAGGCGTGTTTTAGACCTGGAACAGCAATATGTCAGGGAGGGGGGGGGAACCCACGCTCCGAAGGATGCTAGAAGCACAGCAGCGATATCGGGACCTGATGAGTAATGAGGCCAGGACCCAGGCACTAGCTACCCTGCATCGCCTATACGATGTAGGGGATAAATCCGGGAAACTGCTGGCGTGGTTGAGCCGCAGAGAACAGGAGGCGAGGTGGGTGGATATGGTGATGGGGGCAGATGGCCGGCCCTGTAGAACCGACGCCCGGATAGCACAGACCTTTGCAGACTATTATGAAGCATTCTATGAGGCCTGAGACCTAGGTACGGCAGCAGCAATCGGCCAATATCTAGAGGAGGTTGAGACTCCCAGGCTAGAGGAGATAGACCGGGAAAGTCTAGAGACAGAGCTCACAGTGACTGAGGTACGGGAGGCACTTGCCAAGCTCCGCCCGGGAAAGTCCCCCGGCCCTAACGGGTTCCCTGCAGAATTCTTTAAAAAAACGGCAGACCTCCTCGCCACACATGTACTGGCACTATTCAACGGGGCGCTGGAGGAAGGGAAGCTTCCGTTAGATCTCCGTATGGCCACGATAGTCCCTATCTATAAGCAGGGCAAACCGCCGGAGGAGTGCTCGTCATACCGCCCTATATCGCTGTTGAATGTAGAGGTGAAACTTCTGGCGACGATACTATCCCTCCGACTGCGTAGGGTGGTCCCAGGCCTAATTCATTTGGACCAGACCGGTTTCCTGCCAGATAGGGCGACTAGACACAACTTACGGAGGACACACAACTGGCTGATGGAGGTGTGCGAACGAGGAGAACCCCATGTGTTTCTCTCCCTAGACGCGGAAAAGGCGTTTGACGCAGTACATTGGCCCTTCTTAGATAGCGTGCTGTTGAAGTTTGGGTTTGGCCCGAAGTTTTGGCAATGGATTACGCTTCTATACGCGGACCCGCGAGCGAGGGTCAAAGTCAATGGTTTGTTCTCAGAGGAATTCCCGATACGTCGGGGGACCCGCCAGGGCTGTCCCCTGTCCCCGCTACTATTTGCCCTTACCATAGAGGTGCTGGCATGTGAAGTGCGGCAAGATAGGCAGATCGCGGGATTTAAAATACGCGGCGGAGAGGGGAGTGAGGAGAAAATATCGCTGTATGCGGATGACATCCTACTGTATGTTACCTCCCCTGAAACCTCGGTGCCGCGCCTCTTCGCACGGCTGGACCGGTATGGGTCACGCTCAGGCTACACTATAAATTGGCATAAGTCGGTATTATACAATCCCGGAGAGGGAGACCTGGGCTCGGCTATACCCGAGGCGTTACGGGTGACCACGGAAGGGTTTCTCTACCTAGGAATTTACATAACGAAAAATAGGGCTGTCTCCTATAAAGAAAACATCCAGAGGGTTCTGCTGAACTTTAAGGAGGAGGCAGGTAGATGGAAGACACTCCCACTTACTCTGCTGGGACGAGCGGCAATGTATAAAATGATCACGCTGCCGCGGCTCCTCTATGCGCTACAGAATGAATACTTTCCCCTCCCGCATCAGGTCTTCCAGGAAATAAATGAGGGCCTTAGGGAGCTGCTTTGGCTGGGGAAACAGCCTAGGATAGCGCTGGAGACCCTCCAGAGAAATGGATACAATGGAGGGATTTCCCTCCCCGACGTGGAGGCGTACTACTGGGCGGAGCATCTAGCACCCATCAATGACTGGTAACATGCACCGGCGGATCACCCTACGTATAGGTTGGAGAGGGGGAAGCTAGACAGCCGATGCTGCCTGCACTATATCTATGGAGGGAAGGCCTGCATTCCACTCAGTTCCTCAAATACGCGCAAATACGGCACGCATGGCAGGCAGAGGGGGCGCTAGCGGATTCCCTGCCGGAATATGCCCCACTGGAAGGCCGCCTGCTACAGGAGCAGGTGCAGGCCAAGCTGGTCTCCTTGACATACAAAACCCTCATTAATGACATCCCGGACGGACTGGTGAAATTGCGGATGGTCTGGGAGGCGAACGTGGGGGAGATGGACACACTCGATTGGGAAACTGCCCTGATGCACCCTAGGGAGGTGGCGATCAAATCTCGACTCAGACTTATCCAACTCAAGATACTCCACAGAGTCTACTATGATAGACTCCGCCTACACCGGATGGGGCGGGCCATCGACCCTAGTTGCTTACGGTGTGGCCATACCGAGGGCAACTTCTACCACACCATTTGGGAATGTGAGGTTCTCCAAAGATACTGGGCAAGGATAATAACAGAACTGGGGGACATACTTGAAGAGCCACTGCCCATGGACCCCAAATTAGTTCTACTGGGGATAGCGAACGATATAGATTTGACCCGGCCCCACCTCATCTTCCTGACACTAGCATTAATGGTAGCCAAGAGGGACGTGGCACGGGAATGGGGAGCCCCACACCCCCCTAAGCTTGCTGACTGGGGGAGGGGGATGGACATCTATATGGCGGCTGAAAGAGTGACATATGCAGCGAGAGGCTGCCCGAAGAAATTTTCCAGAGTGTGGGGGAAGTGGAGACGATATCATGGCATGGATGGGGGGCTTTGAAGGGGGAGGGGGGTTACTTGGTCACTTTCCTGGTAGGTGGAAGGGTGTTGGAGGCGGCTTAGGCACAGGAAGGAGGGTGATTTCCTCTCTATTGTGGCACTGTCAGGCAGTGAGGGGCGCTGGGGATGGAGGGAGGAGGGTAGTGACGGAGGTAGATGGTGTTGAACGATTCATTCTGACATGCTTGTTATGTTTCGATGTTGGAAATGCAAATAAAAATATTTAAAAAAATAAAAAAAAACTATGGTGGTCTCTCACCCAACTTGGCCTCCAGAGCAGTGCCAACTGCATCCCATGCTGTGTACATGGGCTATTCGTCTTCAGTTTCTGTGGCTTGACTAGTGTGTCCTCCTCGGCAGAGGTCCACCTCCAGGTCCACCTCCTGATGTTACTGACCCAAGGGTTCAGTGTGGGGGCTGAAGAGGCCTTCCACAACATATGATGCGCCTCTGTCAATAGAAGTGTTAACCTCTTCAGTGCCCCGCCCTTTCCCCGCCCTGTGCCGGGCGTTGCATTAGCGGGCAGGGTTCATGACGAGATAGTCTCGTCATGGGCACAGCGCAACCGCGCTCCATGACGAGACCATCTCGTCATGGGCACTGAAGGGGTTAAGTCTATAAATATGAGTATCCGTATGTTGTTTTTAGCGGGTGGTATTGAAGCCAGCAAACATACAAATGGATCACAGTCCCCTGATCTTTCAGTAAGTTCAGTTATAGTACTCAGGACCCCTGTCCAAAGTGCTGTTCTCATCAGACATAGCCACACCATAGGGTAAAATCCTACTTATGACAGCATACATCTAGGGCTATTAACAGAGGCACCCATATACATTCGGCACGAAATTATACTACGTGTATTTCAGTGTGGGATTCCATACTCCAAGCACTGTACCCACGTTTTGTCTACCAGAATTCGTTTTGTGCACGCTTTCCATTTCCCCTGATGTTCACTACATTGGCTGGTATGGTATGGTAATGGTCAGTGGCATAGCTGGGGGGGGCAGTACTTTTTTGGGGGAGCAGCGAGCACAAGGTAAGTTTTCTTTTTTTTAAAATGTATTCTCTCTCGTCCGACCAGCCCCTTCCCCGCTCGTCATCTATCACCAACGCCCCCACCTCCCTGCTCTTACCTGCACCGGTCGCCACTTGGCATCAAACTCAGGGATTGTCCCGGGTGGCAAAAGCTATAGCTACGCCACAGGTAATAGTGCACTATACAACAGTGTGATCACTTTTATGGGATGGCCATGGTTTAAAGGGAGGTGTAATTTATCGGATGTGAGTGACTCATTACGGTCTTGGCCCCAGACCTGAGATAATGCTCCCAAGATTGCTCTGTATGTCAAGAACTGCCCTATTCATATTCCTATGTAATATTATCAAATGTGCATAGTAGACCATGTGCAAACATATCACCTATTGTAACTAGTCTGATCTCCGTCAACGGTCTCCTGTCTTGTGAACCAGTTAGGGCAATAATCTCCCGGAGAGTCCACAGTGGTATATCTGGGGGATATGGGGGTGGCCTCCACTTCACTTTGACATATGTCTTTCAACAATGTCTTTCTATCTTCATAAGTTTATGTGGTGTCAATCAAGTTGTCTGTTTGCCCATCAACCAATCTAGACAGGGCCGGACTGGCCGTAGAGGTCATTGGGCATTAGCCTGTGAGGCTGGAAGGGTGCTGGCCGGTTTTGGAGCGGTGGGGGACGGTTTTGTTACTGATGGCTGATCTTTCAACGATGCTCAATATCGGCCCCTAGTAACAAAAGCAGCAGTGCTGGGGCCCGGTTCTGTTAAGCAGCCGTGCTTGACACTTGCCACCCCCCTCCAGGGGTGGGGGTCGGTCTGGCAAAATTACCAGAGTTGCTCGGAGTTTGCAGTCCGACCCTGAAACTAGAATTTTATCTCATTGTAGCTAAGTCCCATCATCATTTCTCTCTGGGTTTTATAAAGAACATCCCTTCCACTTCCAGTGTCCCATATAAATCATGACAGAATGCTCGGCAGTTCCTTGAAGAGCGGCTTGTTAACATCACTGCCAGTGGTGCAATAAAATATAGCAACCTAGGGAGGACCAGCATCTTTGTTATTGTCAATCGTCCACTGGTGAGAGGGGGAGTGTGTGCAACATACTGATGTGCTGCATTAATCGCTCTGCTGAGATGGCTCTCGATAAGATTGTCATTGTTGTAATAACTATTCACACCCAGGCATTTAAACAGATCACATTTCCACATCAGCCTGGTTCTCAGAACTGATCTATGTTCTTTGCCAATCATACATCAGTGTGAGAATAAACACGATTTAGCCCAATTTAGTTTTAGGACTGCAAAGTCCTCAAACTTATCCAGTAGTGTCATCACTGCTGGTAAGTTGATGCAACCCTCTCACAGGTAAATAAGTAGGTAACTGGCACATAATGACACGAATCAGCAACCATCTGTTCCCCAGTCAGGACTTTTCAGTCTCAGTAGTCAAGTTAATGGTTCCATGGCCATTGCAAACATTATAGGTGATAAAGGTCAGTTGTGCCTTGTGCCTCTTCCTATATTTGATTGCTCGGCTATCGCACAGCCTGGATGCACTCTCTCTCTGGGTTCTGTATAAATCAGTTGCACCTATTTCGAAAAACCCCTACCGCTCCAAAACCGTCCGGCACCCTTCCAACCGCACAGCCTCGTAAACATCTGGAGAACAAAAACCAGGCCGGTAACTGGCCCTCTGAGCTATACATTTCATAATAAAAAACATGGTCATCGCTCTAGAATCGATTACTTCCTGATAGATTCTAGGCTGACAAATAGTGTTAGTTCTGTAACACATATCCCAGAGCACCTATCAGATCATTCAGATCATTCAGCGGTGTTAATGGACTTACAATTTACTAGACACCCTGTAATAAGAAGTTGGACGTTCGATAGAGCCCTTCTACAAGATGTTTCAGTAGTCGAACAATTAAAGAATGAGACATCGTTCTCTTTCAAGTAAATTATATTTCGGCTCCCATAGAGGTAATATGGGATGCCTATAAGGCATTTATTAGAGGCAGAGTTATCAGTATCTCAGCTAAAATTCATAAGGAAACTAAAGAAATGCTTAAATTATTGGAAGCAGATATCGTTAGAGCACTATATAATCAAGCAGCCAACCAAAATAATGCAGAGCAAAGGGAGGAAAACTCTGAGGTGGCAAGAGATGAGGGACTATCTAGACAATATTACCAGAAGAAGATGGGAAGCTAGTAAACTAGCGAATTATGAATACGGAGAAGGGTGTGGAAAACTCCTTGCTTGGAAATCTCGTGTTAATCAATCCAGAAATGTATTCAAGGAGATTCTTAACACAGAAACAGGGGCACTAATTTCAGATAGGGCTAATATGGAAAAAGCATTTGAATCTTACTTCCAAGCATTGTATACGGAGGACCTAGTGGACTCAGATTCCCAATTAAAAACTATTTGGTTCAAATAACCTTACAGCCTCTATCTGGCGACCAGGCCCAATAGTCGAATGAAAAGTTTTCACTAGAAGAAATAAAAGTCACAATAAAACACCTAAAAAGAGGCAGTGCCGCAGGTTTAGATGCCATTCCAAATGAGTTTTACATTGCCCGTAACAAGACACGCGCTCCTGTCATGGAGAAATTATTTGATAGTATTTTCTATAATAACACCCAAATCCCTAATTCTTGGAACGAGGCAGCGGTTACTCTGATCTTGAAGCCCAATAAAGATAAAAAAAATGTGAATCCTATAGACCCATCTCCCTGCTGAATTGTGACTATAACATCTTTACGCAAATTTTAGCAGGGCGATTGAACAACATAATGGGTTACCTGGTCCATCCAGACCAGAAGGGGTTTATTAGAGGACATCAGCTTCATGATTTAACTCATGAGCTGATTGGAGCAATCGACATCGCCTCAGCTAATAAGTTGCCACTCACTATCTTTGCGTTTGACACGGCCAAGGCCTTTGATCGGGTGAGCTGGTCTTGCTTATATCATATAGCTCACTGGGTTGGCCTAGGAGAAATTTTTTTGAGGGTCATCAGACACATTTATAAAACTCCCACAGCAAGGATAATAGTTAACGGAAATGTAACCAACTTAGTTAGGCTGGAGCGAGGAACTAGGCAGGGCTGCCCCCTTTCGTCCCTCCTCTTTGATCTCTACATAGAACCACTGGCATGTAACATCAGGGCCAGTGAACTCTTAGCTTCATTCGAATATTGGGGATGGGTAAAAAAGCTGGCTCTATATGCCGATGATCTGATGATTTTCACGAGGGAATCATCAGCAATTTTACCACGGTTGGAGCAACTTCTGATAGAGTTTGGGAAGATATCTGGCTATCTAATCAACCCACAAAAAACAGAAATTATGTCGTGGAATTTGCAAACCAGCTCCCCTTTAGTTCAGCAGCAAATAAGATACTTAGGCATTCAAATCACTCAGGCCATTGATACATTGGCCCAGGTTAATTTGGAGGTAAAAAGAAAAGAGATCAGATCCCTATTAAGATCATGGAGCAAGCTCCCATTGTCAATTCTTGGCCGTTCCAATCTCTTCAAAATGTCTGTTCTGCCCAAAGTCACCTTTATCTTTGATGCAATTCCTATATTATTCAGCCCAGATTCTTTGAAAATGATACAGTCTGACATGAATAGTTTTCTTTGGTCTAACAAAGGGGTCAGAATTGCATGAAAGAAATTAAGATGTGCGGAATTAGATGGGGGTATAGCCAGTTCTGACCTTCGCTTTTGTAGTTGGGCCTTCCATTTCAAGAATGTGAGGTCTCTCTTATTTGACTCTTCTTGTTATCCCTCCTTTCTTTTAGCTATGTCAAAAAGTGTTTCTTAGGGGGGTATGGGTTTCTTTTCAAATTTGGACATCCCAAGTACTTTAAAAAAGTTAAACTGAAGGTGTTAAGGTCTGCCTGTGAGTTATGGTTCCAGTTAAACATGTTTTTCAGAATCTCGTACTATAGCTCAAGTGCTTCTATCTGGAAGTCTCCAGGCACACCTGAGTGCCTTAAGGATAGCTTATCAGCCCCATTTTGGGAAAATGGCATATAGAAATGGGGCCAATTACTGCAAGACAATAAATTACTTCCGTGGGATTATTGCAACACTCTAACTAACCAAAGGCTCTCCAGATTTAAATTCTATCAACTGTCTGGTTGGGCTGTCAACCAGGGCAAAGATGGAGTCATGAATGAAGAGCTGGAGGTTAAGTTATTAGCCCCCCTCCATGAACGCATAGAAGTATCTAAGTGGTACTGGCTTTTAGGTAAAGGAGATCCACCGTTAATGCCTATGGAGGAGCCCTGGAGAAGAGACCTGCCTTCCAGCGATGTCATATCTTATTGACAAGTATCTATGTGCACTTTATGGAGGGTTGTCAAGGCTGCCCCATTGAGGAGAAATCATCTGTTTACACTCCATAGAGCCTATTGGACCCCGAAGAGGCTTACCAAGCTGGGAGGAGGAGTGAAGGCTTGCTTGAAGTGTGCTCTGAGGAGTGCGGATGATGTGCACATGTTTATGCAGTGTCCCCAGATCCAGGGCTTCTGGCGCCAAGTGGGTAAGACAATCTCAGAAGTAATTGGCCAAGAAATTAAGGTAAGCTTGGTTTTAGTTATCTTTGGAATCTTGCCTGAAGATAGTATTAATAATAAGCTATCAAATTGCCAAGCCTCACTTTTATTAGTCTTAATTCTTCTGGCAAGAAGGGAAATCTGTCTAAATTGGGTATCCCCAACCCTCCAAGGTTTCTAGATTGGGTTGCCATAAATTGGACATGGGATGCATGTAAAAAAAAAGAATTTGATTCTGGGGGCTATGGGAGGTGTGGGTCAATAATATTTGTATTTCAACGTCCTAGAAAAAATAAAAATCCAATGATTATGAAATAAGTGAGTTAATGGGAAGATGGCTTACTCAGAGATCGAGGGTTAATTTTTTCCTTGCCAATTCCCGAGAGTCCTGTGGTCGGCGACTCTAGGAACCCTTGCGGTGGAAAGAGATCTACAGGGCTGCGTGTCCCCTCTACCGGGTCCAGGAGGTTGCCTTGGTACTGCTTTAAGACCACTCACTTTCTTTCTTGAATGAGGACAATAACAACAACAACAAAAAGAAAGAAAAGCCCTGACTCAGGCCCATCTTCCGATGTACCTCCATGAGATAAAGCCAGCTCAGGGTATCAAAGGCCTTTTCAATTTCCAAAGGCAATTAAGTATACAGGGCACTCTTTAGGTATTCTTTCCATTACCCGGCACAACCATCTTAAATTAAGAAAAGTATTTCTACCTGGTATGAACCCTTTTTGATCTGGGTGTAGGATTGGTAGCAATCGACTGGCTAAAATCTTTCCTAGCATCTTGGAAACAAGGGTCAATAAATATGGGTAACAGTAACAGCACACATCTAGTGGGTCATGTCCCTATTTAAGGAGGACCACGAGCTGTACTCCTGTCATTGAACTGGATAGGATACATTTTTCCATTTCTGTCTCGCAGTGCTGTATACTTTCAAGAGTCCGAGGGTGAGTTTGGTCTTGTAAGTTGCATATAATATGACGGGGAACTCAACTGTTGCTTAGATTCTTGCCATCTGATCTATGGCCATTTGGACCTCCTCTGTTGTTATTGATTCTCCAAGAGTTTGGCTTTGTGTCAGGATGATTCCAGGCTTATCTATGGTCTCTAAGTGTACCTGCAATAGGGTCATCCCTGTGCCTGAAGGAGCTGCATATAGATTTTTATAATACTCTGCAAAGGTCTCATTAATTCACATTTGGGTCTAGAGAACGTCACTCTCTAACGTTTGGATGGCTCCTATTGGGATACTGGTATTTGCAGCCCTCAGGACCCAGGCATGCATCTTGCCTGCCCGGTCACCTTCAGCATGATGACAGACGACATGTTCCTGGTAATCTACTTTATCCAGCCTGTCTAGCAATTTCGTCTCTCTGAACTGTTGGGCAGCCCCTCACAATGTGTCTTCTTCATCACCAAGACAATTTGCTAAATTCAGGAGACGTCCAATGTGACTCTTGTAGGTATGCTATATGTGTGCGTCTACTCTTTAAATATGCATGAATTCTATATCTCTTCAGGGGTGTTGCTATTCTCCATATCTTCCACATCAATATGTTGTATTGATTAGTAATAGCTCATGCATGTGTCCCTCATAGTCCGATGTGTTTGATTTACACAATTGTGTGGCTTGATCATTTATATCCCATTTCACTGATGCATTTCTTCTCACTATGTGTGCACAGTCTTGGCCGAGACCCTTGAATGATGTTATTCTAACTCCCATTCCCTGGCTAGAATATAGCATTTACCGTGCCAATTAAAAATGTTATTGAAAATTAAACTAGTTATTGAAATTGGCTTCTCCTGAAATTTGACACCATGAGTAGAATGAAAACCATGATGTTGCCTATTCTCTGTTCTACCCCTCACTCTCCCCAATCCCCTATCTCTAAGACACCAAGTCCGATCATGAATCACCATCAGGCAGCAGCTTTCTCCAGTATCATACACTATACGTCATAGGTGCTAGAGTGGGTCCTCGTCTGGTTTCGGGGCCTGAATCTCCATGGTCACATGAAATTCCCCTGAGTTGGCACAATTATGTCTCGGGGGGGGGAAAACATTACACCAGGAGTATAGGATACAATCTCCCTAGTTCAATACTACTAACACAGGTATTGTATAGCCCTACTTATCTCCAGACTGAGCATGATTTGGGAAACCTCTTTATAAGGAATTCCTGTTCATTTATTTTTAAGACATTCGCCCACTCTATCAGTGGCATGCTTCATTATCAGGTCTCATCCTCGTCCCTACAAGCCAGGTTGGGAGAAGGTTCACCACCACCTGTGCTCTTTCTCTTACATCTTACTCTCTGATGGGCTTACTTTATGCACATTTGTTGTTGTGTGTCTTGTTAAGGTGGATTGTACAGCTAGTATCTGGACCAGCCATGTCTTCAAGGAGGGTAACCCCCTTTCCTTCAAGCCAGGCATCTAATGCTGCCAGGAAGAAATCTTTTTTTGTTCAGCAAGACGATACTTAAACAGCTTCGCTATTACAGGTCTTGGTAGCGCACCCTGTAATAGGCGGGTTTTCCAGCACCCTGTATGCTCTCTCCACTTAGAAGAACTTAGATATCTTGCCCTCCAAAAGTGGTGAAGACAACCAGTCCTCAACAAACAGTTCCATACTTGGGCCCCCTGCATGCTCTGTCAGGTCAGTAATCCCAGTGTTGTTGTGCCACAAGACTTCCCCTCATTATCCTGTGTTCAGACCGTGGGATAGTTCACCTCATCTCCCAGGATTTTAAGTTTGGTCTGTATTTCCGATGTCATGGGCCTCAGTCTCACGAGGCACTATTAATTTTTTGCAACTTTGTATTTTTTTGTATTTAGCCCATAACAGCCCTAAGTCAATCACCACTGAGTCTATTTTAGATTCTAAAGAACTCTTCGTGTCAAGGATAATTTGTAGTATCTTATTAGCGTTACATGTGTGCTCATCCAAACTCATTTCTACACGGCAAAGGGGATCACCAATATCTTCATTGCTGACAAGTGCATCAACCATTGCATTACTTGGTGGTGAGGAATTGGTGCTTTTTGGATTCCCGATTGTGGCATTTCGGTGTCCTGAATGACTAGTGTCTCTCATTTACTGAAGTTGTGGGAAGCCGTCCTCTATGGCAACTGGATCCTTTGTGGGATTCACTGGTATTCCCTCTCAATGGAGCTCCCGGTATAAGCTGCCTGCCACAAAATGGCCAAAATCTCATCCCCTCTCAGTGCTCCATCCATGGGCTAGGGTTTGCCAGTGCGAGAGGTGTCAAGCAGAAGCTGGTCACCAAGTTTTCTCTACGGTGAGCTAAGACACTCGCTCGATCATCGGTATCTCCTACACTAATGACTGGGGGTTTCCCTCTGCAGCACTTGAAACCTCTCCCAAAAAAGTTATGGGGTGCTGCCAACTATGAGCGGCTTCAGGCGCCACTTGTCCTGGAACGTCATTGCTGCCGTACCACAGGGACCTCTGCCTACCAGCTATTAGTTGTGTCAAACGTTGCCTCTGATAGCTACGGGCCCCCTGTGATCCTCCACAGCTAGGGTGAATGGCCTGGCCTGAGGTGGGTCAGCGCTGGGAGTCTGGTGGTAGTCGGTCATTGAGGCTCCCTCAGGGTGGGCAGATGAATTTTCTAGGTCAGTGGGGCTGTGATGTTGTACCTTTCTTCTCTGTCGATAATGTCACCCATGGCCCAGTCCATCACCGGCAGCCCCATCTTAAAGCTGGCCGAACAAAAAATACCTAAAATTGTTAACGCGGAACAACAGATAGACAAGTAAGAACCCTCTATGGTGCAACTAACTTATAATTCGGGACTGGCTTTCTTCAAAGGACAGAGCATTAGCACTCTTGCTAAATAATAATCGTCTGTACAGCTACCGTTTTTTTTTTTAAATGCACAATGTTGTTATCTTCTGTTTTATGGTTTTTATTACTGCATAAGGACAGAGCACTAGCACTTTTGTTAAAAAATAATCGTCTGTACAGCTATCGCTTTTTTAATGTACAATAATGTCAGCTTCTGTTGATGGCTTTTATTACTGCATAACAATAATTTTATTGCATCTTTTAAAGCAAACACTGCAATGGTTTTTAATAACTATGCAAAATAAATAAACTTAAACTTAAACCATCTGCCAGAGTTCTGCAAGCCATCCTTGGCTGCACTCGGCCTCAGTCTCTTCTCTCTCCAGCACATCATCACAGTCATGCTGCAGGTGATTCTGCTCACAAGCCAATAGTCTCACTGATCATTCCCTCTACAATTCTGGGTTGCCAGACCCTCATCTCCTTTTCTACAGCCAGGGTGAGTGCCCCGGTTCTGTGAGAGACTACTATAAATCCAATTGGTCGCACACTGCTCGTCCTACCAGCGTGTTACCCCAAAGCATTGTGGTCCATGAAGTCAGCATCAGCGAGTGCGCCTCTGCCAGAGTATTAAGCAAAATCAAGTCGCGTTGGCCATCCCTGGACACGTGTTTAGAGGTTATTACCTCTCGTCAGCAGGGAATAGGCATGTGTGTAGGGTTGCTGCGATGGGGCTGACGAGCCCATGGCTACGCACCTGCGCGCCTTGAGTGGTACTATACCTGAGAATATTTTTGGCAGCCTACGCAGCAACCCTACACACACACCTACTCCCTGCTGACGAGAGGCAACTACCTCGAAACACGTGTCCAGGGATGGCTAATGCGACACTCATTTTCATTTTAAACTTTTGGCATAGGCGTACCCGCCAACGCTACTTCATGGACCACAATTCTTTGGGGTAACACGCTGGTAGGACTAGCAGAGTGCGGGCAATCGGATTTTTGTTTATATTCAGGCTCCCTTGAGCCGGTGGGGCTGACGAGCCCATGGCTATGCACCTGCGCGCCTTGAGTGGTACTATACCTGAGAATATTTTTGGCAGCCTACGCAGCAACCCTACACACACACCTACTCCCTGCTGACGAGAGGCAACTACCTCGAAACACGTGTCCAGGGATGGCTAATGCGACACTCATTTTCATTTTAAACTTTTGGCATAGGCGTACCCGCCAACGCTACTTCATGGACCACAATTCTTTGGGGTAACACGCTGGTAGGACTTGCAGAGTGCGGCCAATCGGATTTTTGTTTATATTCAGGCTCCCTTGAGCCGGTGGGGCTGGCGAGCCCATGGCTACGCACCTGCGCGCCTTGAGTGGTACTATACCTGAGAATATTTTTGGCAGCCTACGCAGCAACCCTACACACACACCTACTCCCTGCTGACGAGAGGCAACTACCTCGAAACACGTGACCAGGGATGGCTAACGCGACACTCATTTTCATTTTAAAATTTTGGCATAGGCGTACCCGCCGACGCTACTTCATGGACCACAATTCTTTGGGGTAACACGCTGGTAGGACTAGCAGAGTGCGGCCAATCGGATTTTTGTCTATATTCAGGCTCCCTTGAGCCGGTGGGGCTGACGAGCCCATGGCTACGCACCTGCGCACCTTGAGTGGTACTATACCTGAGAATATTTTTGGCAGCATACGCAGCAACCCTACACACACACCTACTCCCTGCTGACGAGAGGCAACTACCTCGAAACACGTGTCCAGGGATGGCTAACGCGACACTCATTTTCATTTTAAACTTTTGGCATATTCGTACCCGCCGACGCTACTTCATGGACCACAATTCTTTGGGGTAACACGCTGGTAGGACAAGCAGAGTGCGGCCAATCGGATTTTTGTTTATATTCAGGCTCCCTTGAGCCGGTGGGGCTGACGAGCCCATGGCTACGCACCTGCGCGCCTTGAGTGGTACTATACCTGAGAATATTTTTGGCAGCCTACGCAGCAACCCTACACACACACCTACTCCCTGCTGACGAGAGGCAACTACCTCGAAACACGTGTCCAGGGATGGCTAACGCGACACTCATTTTCATTTTAAACTTTTGGCATAGACGTACCCGCTGACGCTACTTCATGGACCACAATTATTTGGGGTAACACGCTGGTAGGACTAGCAGAGTGCGGCCAATCAGATTTTTGTTTATATTCAGGCTCCCTTGAGCCGGTGGGGCTGACGAGCCCATGGCTACGCACCTGCGCGCCTTGAGTGGTACTATACCTGAGAATATTTTTGGCAGCCTACGCAGCAACCCTACACACACACCTACCCCCTGCTGACGAGAGGCAACTACCTCGAAACACGTGTCCAGGGATGGCTAACGCGACACTCATTTTCATTTTAAACTTTTGGCATAGGCGTACCCGCCGACGCTACTTCATGGACCACAATTCTTTGGGGTAACACGCTGGTAGGACTAGCAGAGTGCGGCCAATCGGATTTTTGTTTATATTCAGGCTCCCTTGAGCCGGTGGGGCTGACGAGCCCATGGCTACGCACCTGCGCGCCTTGAGTGGTACTATACCTGAGAATATTTTTGGCAGCCTATGCAGCAACCCTACACACACACCTACTCCCTGCTGACGAGAGGCAACTACCTCGAAACACGTGTCCAGGGATGGCTAACGCGACACTCATTTTCATTTTAAACTTTTGGCATAGGCGTACCCGCCGACGCTACTTCATGGACCACAATTCTTTGGGGTAACACGCTGGTAGGACTAGCAGAGTGCGGCCAATCGGATTTTTGTTTATATTTAGGCTCCCTTGAGCCGGTGGGGCTGACGAGCCCATGGCTACGCACCTGCGCACCTTGAGTGGTACTATACCTGAGAATATTTTTGGCAGCATACGCAGCAACCCTACACACACACCTACTCCCTGCTGACGAGAGGCAACTACCTCGAAACACGTGTCCAGGGATGGCTAACGCGACACTCATTTTCATTTTAAACTTTTGGCATATTCGTACCCGCCGACGCTACTTCATGGACCACAGTTCTTTGGGGTAACACGCTGGTAGGACTAGCAGAGTGCGGCCAATCGGATTTCTGTGAGAGACTACTACTGCTCACCAATCTGGTCAGGATAATGATTTACAGGGCTGTTGCCCTCGGAGCAATTGGAACTCATATGATCCCCATCTTGAACTCGCCCTCAATTTGATATGTATGTTAACCAAAATCTTACTGGCTTTTTTAGATATTACTATTTTATGGTTTTTGAGCTCTACCAAACATGAAACTGTTATATGTTAATTCCTGAACTGACTTTATTTTAAAAGGACAAAATAAGAGGCCCAATGCTCTGGAAATAGAATTTTATATTGGGCACGGTACAATAAGGGTACTAAGAACGATGAATCTCTCACCCTGGGATAATTATTTAATTTGTAGAACACTGCAGTACCTGATCTCACCACTGCATTGAGCTGCGAGAATAAGCTCTTTTGCAAGCATATTAAGGGTGCACTGTAGAGTGAAGTGGTGTGCAGTGCAGTGGTATAAAGTAGGGTGTCATAGAGTGCAGTGGTGCAGAGTAAATTACAGCTGCATATAGTGGATTGGCGTAGAGTGCAGTGGCTTAAAGTGCAGTGGCTTAGAGTTCAATGGCGTAGAGTTCAATGGCGTAGAGTGGCATAAAGTAGAGTTGCAGAGATCGCAGTGTTTCAGAGCACACAGTTGTAGAGTGTAGTGGTGTATAGTAGAGTGGTGTGGAGTGCATTAACGTTGAGTGCAGTGGTGCTGAGTTCAGTTGCACAGAATAGAGTGGCATAGAGGGAAGTGGTATGGAGTACATTGCTGCAGAGTAGAATAGAGTGGCATAGAATGCAGTGACGCAAAACAGAATAGATTGGCGTAGAGTGCATTGGTTTTGAGTAAAGTTGTGTACAGTGCATTGGAATGGGGTGCAGTGTTCCAGAGTACGGTCGCTTGGAGTGGTGTGGTGTGGTGTAGAGTGCCGTGGCAAAGAGTGCAGTGGTACATAGAAGAGTAATGTGCGGTGGAGTGCATTCGCATAGAGTAGAGTGGAGTGGTGTGGTGTAGAGTAGCGAGGCGTAGTATTGAGTTGTGCATAATAGAATGCATCAATGGGGAGTGGTGCAGAGTGGATTGGGGTAACGTGCAGTCTGCATGGTATGGTAGTGTACTGCCATTACAGACAACACATCTTCAATTGAAATGACCATTACATTTACACTCACATACAGAATTACTGATAAAATTATGCAGCACACAAAATAATGAGTGGAAATGCATCACCCGATGTATTGATTTGATCGACAGCACAGTTCATTTCCAGATATTTAAATGTTATGTCCTGGAACAAAAATAACATCGGTACAGCCTTCTTCAAGCAGACCCCATTACAGTGGACTAGAAATTAATGACTCAGCAGCTAGTATAAGCACTGTGAACCTTATTGTATATTTTCCTGCCATTTCAGCGATATTTCTTTGCTATTTCAATCTGCATTTTCTTCTGCTTTGTTGATGCTTTCGAAAGCTCGAGTGCTGAAAGAGTGTATATCATTCTCACAAAGAGAATGAAATAGGCTCGACAATTTTCCAAAAAGTTCCCCAAGCACTGAAGGCTGAGACAATCCTCTCCCAGGAGGAACAACAATGGATTTACAAACTACAGACACACATTGATAAATGTAATGATGTGTGTGGAATCAAGTCTGATCGTGCCAGCACTGGTCGAACCACTGATCTGTAGGGTATTAGATATCACTGAGGCAATACCTAAGAATAACCCCCTGAAAAGAACAACTGTTTCCAATACAATAAAATTTCACTTGCATATCAATTAGGTGCTACACAAAATAGCATGCCTTACTGCTTGCTGTACAATAAGAATACTATTCCATATGCAAACAGCTATCTTGTTGCCAGTCTGCACATCCCTTTCGAGTTGACATGTATGCAGGATTAACCCCACATGAGCTACTTCCATCCTACTCCAAAGATGGTGCTCTCCAGCAGCAGAGAAAACATTAAAAGTTAACTATTCAAGAGTATACAAAGTTACAAACACCGTTGCCACTTAATTAGGACACACACTTGTATGAGTTTATACCCGTCTTGAGGTGGGTTTTTAATGCATAAAAGATATAGTAGATCCTGGAACAGGATTTTCTCCAGCATAAGATGATGCTTGACCATGCCCTTGGATTCCCTGCTCCCAACATGGAGCCCGCCATTACTGCTGTCTAAGTGACGAGTGTACTGCACGTCGGAGTTTCTAATGCAATGCACGGTCTTCTGCACAGCAGGACACAGCAGGCAAACTAAATAAAGGCCAGCTTCTGTGGGCTGCCAATGCTGAACGGACAGGTGCTGAGTGAAAGAATACAATACAGTGAGGTAAGGATATTAACAACATGGCAGGAGAGGCATAGGAAGGGGTTTTGGTTCAATTGTTAAGAATTTAGCTTTAGTTTAAGAGCAAACAGGCTCCACTAATATTGGATTCGCCCGTGGAGGATTTTCGAGAAATTTAGAGAGTAAGTCAAACAATCAAAGAGTAAATGCATGGTATGCCCACTGCATGATGGATTATGGATAATGGGGATAAGTAGAGACTAATGTGTTGATGTGATGCTCAAGACATAGGCTTCCAGTAGCATCCTTTTTATTTTAACCCAATCAAGTGTACCATAAAATAAAGGAAATCCCTGGGATTACACTGGGCCGGCTTGAGCACTGGTGGCGCCCTGTGCAGTAGATTTTCTTTGGCACCCCCCATGACCTCCTGCTTGGATTGTCTCAGTATCACCCTGCAAAAGTGCCCCTCATCTCTCTATAGCCCCTCTCCACATACATTTCATTTTTTATAGTGCTAGTTAAGGCAGGCTTAACTAATCCAGGCAGATATCCACTTCAAACACAGATCTGTTCTTTGCAGCTGTGCTACTTTATGGTGAGTCAAACCTGCCACTAGGCAAAACTTTCATCTCTCTCTCTAGCAGGTACATTAATCACAAGTGTTATCATGACATTATTATTGCTGCCTGCAAGCTGGATGCACAATTAGCTCTGCAGCAGGTACCTTTAAGTTGTAAATTACTAAACACAGCCCCCATCCCCACCCTGAGGTCAGTGTCCCCGCCCTCCAGGTCAGCACCCAGTGCGGTCGCGCCTGTCGCACCGCCTTAAAGCCGGCCCTGGGTTTACACTTAGGTTGTTTTAGAATAATAACTGGACCTTACGTTTGACAAGAACATTAATATTCTGATTACCCCGCCCCATACTAGTATCATCTTAACATGGTAGGTCGGACTGGCCGATGATGAAGAATGCCACAAAAGAGAGGGTGAGGCCTCTCTGTCCAATACCTTTATGCTTTTTTGTGGCCATTATTCTGTAAAGCAGAGCTTCTTCTATTCCTGATTTTAAAAAAACAGGAATGTTATTCCTGCCATATTAGTTGTGTGATATGTGTCATTTGTAGAGGATGTATGACAGGCAGACCTCTAGCTCCCTCTTGGTGAGGCTCAATAAGTAGAAAACTGACATGAAGCCCTTTGTCGGCTTCTGCTGTGGCGGCTCCTCCGCTAAGGCTGAGGAGCATCACCCCACAGGGAAAAAAACTGATTATAACACCATGTAATTATCATTTTATTTATAAGTGCGCATGATGGTTTGGCTCGCTGTCTTGAGCCGGCCAAACAGTCATGTGCATTAGCATGTTCTCCACCGGGCTGAACTGCACAGCCTGGATGGAGAACATGTCCAGCCTCCCAGCCCCTGTCTGAGCGCCGAACCACGGCGTCATGCTGTTGAAAGCAGCGTCGTGATTTGCTAGGGGAGTCTGGGACCCTGGGTGCTTCCTGTTTCCTGTGTCGTGGAGACAGCCAGCCAAACCCTCATGCCCACTGAGTGTAATGCCGCTCCTCCTCTAATATGCCCCTGTGATGGCCCCGCCCACAAGATGCGGCAGGAAAGGAAAATTAAACGATAATAAAAACTTTTTATTATCGTTTTGTTTTTCACATTTTGCTGCTGCTGGCAGTGGGGGGGCGATGCTCCTCCGCCATAGCAGAGGAGCCGCCACTGGTTCCATTGTTTGTTAAGATGCAAGAAAACCCCAAAAGGGCTATTATTTCATCTACTGACAGGGCTTTTGTTCCATGAGCAATAAATGCATTCTTTCCAAATGGACGAAGCGGTTACATCTGGGTAGATGCTGCTGACAGGACTTCTGCAATGAGGCTGCCTATTGCTCCGGAAACAAAGCAGCTGTCACTGTGATAGGCCTGAAAATAGAAAGGAGAGCAGCGCAGTGGTGTAACAGACACCTTCTTTTGTGCTTAATATGGATGGGCAACTTGTGAAGGGAAGAATGTTCACAATGGACACCTTAAGGAAAGCAAACTCATGTATAAAACTTCAGTTAAAGGGAAGTTACAGTTACAATTTAAAACCGAAAAGTCATAAAAATGTATCATTGGTCACACCTCCATGCACTTCCCATTTTCACAGCCAGTATCAACAAGCATTTGCAATGCAATAGGTCTCTCATTTGCGAGAGTTTAAGCTATTCACATTGTAAATGACTGTAGTAGTTACAACTCTTCACAGGTTGAGTTTTTTAGAAGAAGCTTCATTAGAGCATCCACACAGCTAATCTCCTCAAAAAAATCCTATTAGAATATGGAACTTAAGTTATGCATAAAAAAGTGAATGGCCACTACACTAGGCTGTACTTTACAGTGCATACAAGCCAAACAAAATACAGAATACATTGACTATAAACATTCTACTACTACCATAATATGGCAATGCCTTTTATTTATCTCTTTTGATAATTAATACATAAATAAAATGCTTTGCCATTTACAATGCCAATAGCTGAAACTCTTGTAAATGGGAGACCTCATCTATTTCAAAGAACCGGTCGCCAATGTCCCGAGCTGCTTGGAAAGCGAAAGCGCGCATGGTGCACTGAATGTTGCAGGAAAGCATTCTGTGCCTGCAGTAGGAGAAACTCATTTAAGAAAATAGTGCTTACAGACTAAAAAAGACGTACCGTGTAACAACAGAGGTAAAAGGACCAGTCCTCAAGGGAGGTTACAAATGAAGACAAGGCGGTACTAAGGAGAGAAAAACAAACCTATTTACGATTCAGAAGCCAGCATACAAAAGGACAATGACACAAACCAATGAAAACGATGGGCAGAGAGTGGTCGAAGAGTAGGCGGAGCTTCAACTCCATTCTCTAATACAGCATGCCTCGCAGAGCAGCACAAATGCTGCCCAGGCTCGACCTAAAAATGACCTCACATCACAAATCACCGTTGGCGTCACGGATGACATTGATGAAGTCAGTAGGGCTAGTGAGTTACTGGTGATGTCTATGGTCTTTGGCCTTGTCTTCATCCCAGCATCCCTTCTCTTAGTGCCTGCTGGGCGCGGACAGTGACCATGTTCATCCCAGTGCCCAGTCATCTGCCCCCGCATTTGGTTATGTCTAGAGGGAAATGGACACTTCTCTCATTACCACTGTCCCATAGATGCTGCTGGCCTTTTGAATAGATCTTTGTGCGGAGGAGTAAAGTGTGTATGCCTACGCCCACAGAATGAAGGGTGCCTAGTAACGCCATGCTAATATCCCAAACAGTCATAAGAAGCAAGTATGCGTGCTCCATCACTTCTGAGCTTGGCGGCTGATACAACCATCATCATGGCTGTGCCAATGGTTTATTATGGAAGCGCAACCTTGCATAAGTCCTAATTATTCGGTTACCTGAATATTGAATGATTTCTGCTTTTCTTTTGCTTATGCTGATCATGTATTATGATTTAAGCAAGAAAAGGCTCAAAGGAGCAGGAAAACTGGAAGCCTTCCTTGCCTGCACGCGCCACACTGGCGAAGTTCAACCCATGACTTCATAAACCGTACTGACCATTCACTGAGCCGCTAGCTTGTGCACCTTTTGAACACAATGGAACACCTTATGTACAGTTCTCACACTGACACCTGTCCACACATATATTTAAAACATATATTTTTCACTGGAATTTTGCGTATTGCGCCAGGTTAAAAAAAAAAACACACTCTTTCTCCCACCACGATTCAAAATGTATATTTTTTGTAAGATGTACTTTTCCCAAAATCAGCCAAGCAGATTTCATCTTCATTCTTAAAAAATGATCTATGTGAATGCCACTATACTTCGAGCCGTTTGTCGCCTAGTTCCCAGGGCATTTTCAAATAAAAACTACACAAAAACCGTTAAACATATTTCACAAACCCCCAATAATATTGAGAAGAAATTGGACCCCGTGCGCATATCTAGTGCGGAGTTTCTCTGTCTGAATTTAAATTGTGTAGCTCATCCCAAAGCCCCCTGGATACATCAGATGTTTGGAACCCCAGCGTCTTGGACTTTCGCCCGATGTTTTACAATCTGCTCAAACTTTAAAGGATAAAATAACCATGTGTGTTTTTTGAGTGCATGGGTGCCTTTGTGTAAAGGGAAAGGGGAGAAGTGATGGGGCAGAATCTGGTGGAGATGGCAGAGTAGAGCCGGGCGCTCATTATTTGTTGTGAAATGGTCTTTTTTTTTGTTTATAGACGGTGGAGGTGATGTATTCGTGGCAGCGCATATTAATAGATTCAAGCCAGCGGACGGCAGTCACATCCGCCTCCGAATAAGGTCAACTAATCATCGTTATGAAGAAATCGGATATTAAACTGCACCCATCTCATTTAGAAATTAATGCTAATTCAACACTCGTGTTTACCGCTGGCATTTCTGGCTCTCGCTATTGTTTGATGATTGGTATTAATGCGTCCGCACTTCATCTGTGCTCGCGCCGTCCGGCTCCTTCCGGAGAGGGTCAGAGAGCCGCCGAGCCTGAGAGCAGCGCGTGCATCTCTGCCTGCTCGAGGCAGGCTTGTGTTCATCCGCTAGCGGGCCTGCTTATCATGGGTGGAGGGGGGAGAGTGGGAGTAGTAAGGATGGAACATACCGTGGAACAGAAAAAACTGGTGAGATCACCATGATATGTATGTACCGTAATCTATCTATCTATCTATCTATCTATCTATCTATCTATCTATCTATCTATCTATCTATCTATCTATCTATCTATCTATCTATCTATCTATCTATCTATCTATCTATCTATCTATCTATCTATCTATCTATCTATTTATCTATTTATCTATCTATCTATCTATCTATCTATCTATCTATCTATCTATCTATCTATCTATCTATCTATCTATCTATCTATCTATCTATCTATCTATCTATCTATCTATCTATCTATCTATCTATCTATCTATCTATCTATCTAGATAGATAGATAGATAGATAGATAGATAGATAGATAGATATTTCAGCAAAGAGGCATGTCCTTCTCAGAGAGAGAAGCAATTTACTGGTAGCCAAAGTGCAGGAATATGCTAAAAAAGAAGGACCGGCAAGAATGATAACAAATTATAATGCAAAATCGGGGGACATAGTTCATATTTTTAAGAGAAACTGGCACATACTTAAGACAGACAATGTGCTAAAAAATGTGTTTCCAGCTTATTCTTTGATCACATACAAGCGAAGTCAATCACTTAAAGGTCATCTAGTCCATAGCCACTATGATGCGATACCAAGGGTGAAGAACAGAATCGGTGCAGTAGGATTTTATCCATGCATGCGTTATAAGGCATGTAAATATAGCAATAAGGTTACAAGCTACAAAGGGAGACCGGGGGACCCTAGGCCTCTAAGAAACATCAAACAATTCTTGAACTGCAATTCAGATTTTATGGTGTATTGCTTGGAATGTCCATCTTCCATGCAATACATAGGAAGCACAATCCATTCCACCAAGAAACGTGTTCTTGAGCACATGCGTGCGATAACAAATAAGGATACAAACTATCCAGTTGTGCGCCACTTCGAGAAGTTCCACAAAAGCAATCGAGATTTACTGAAGTTCTACTGCATAGACAGAGTAGAAAATGAAGAAAGGGGAGGTGATAGAACCAAAAGATTGCACGTTTTGGAATCAAGATATATTATTGACCTCCCAACAAGGGCCCCTATAGGGTTAAATAACGATGAGGAACTTTGGGTGCATCTTCAATAGGGGGTCACATAGCTATAACCCTTTCTTCTTCATCCGCACTCCTCATTTCCCTCTAAAAAACCTGAAGCATAATTGCCCATTCAGGGCATAATAAACACACAAGTGAGTGAACTTTGTGAAATGACACATACGACGTGAAAACAGAATGATGAATTTTAAACATTAGTTTTTTTCTCATATAAAAAGTATAATGAAATAAAAAAATGCATGAGAGATATTAATCATTGAATTTGTCCGCAAAATGTTGAAAAAACAACGTTCACCCATGAGTAATAGTTTTTTAATTCACAAACGAGCACTTTCTCACTTTATTTTGGCAGTAGTACTTAAAATGCAGAAAAACATGTGTTAAGATGGCCGCCATTAATTTCAGCATCTAAGCTTTGAAAGTCCATCAACTATTTTAATGAAATACCATGTGACATGTCGAGTAATGAAATACTGCTGGTTTTGCACGGTGTAACTACATTGACAAAGCCGCAAGGCGAAACGCGTCTGTCGGTGCAGGGGGTCTGCACAATAAAGCACTTGACTCAAATCCGGCTCCTGTGTGTGCTTTCCACTTGGGCATGAGAAGGACATGCCGCTTTGCTGAAGTTGACTGTGGCTCACCACAGCGGGAGTGAGCACCTGGGGCGAAAGGAGCGGCGGTGGCTTTGTTGTTTCTTGATATATATATATATATATTATCTACTGGCGGTCGCCAGTAGATAGTTATAGTTAGGACCGTGATTCCATAGGAAATCCGCAACATTCTATTTGGAATAACTTTGGCGCCGATTGACAAATCCTCGCGAAATTCTCAAAATAGGTGGGGCGCTCCGCTCCGCTCCTACCCTGAAAGTCTTGGGGGGATTCGTCAAGCGGGGGCTGAGAAAAAGGGGGGGTCCCAAAACGCGTTTTCCCCATGCATTTTTCCATAGGACCTTTAGTCCGAGCTACAGCCCGAACGGCTGAACAGAATTACTTGAAATTTGGCAGAGAGGTAGCCGTCAGGTCAGGGATGTGCCTTTTGAAGGTCTCGTGTAAATCTGTTCAGTATTTCCTGAGAAAATAGCATTTAAATCAATATATATATCTATAGGCGCGCTCCGAGCGCGTACCGTAAGCTTACCGTACGCACACGCCGCCGTGCACGAGCGCGATTCTGATTGGTTGTTAGATCTCAGTAGACATTCGAATCGGTCGAAACCAGGAAGTGTCGGCCGCCATTTTGTCTCTCGCAGTCTGAGGGGGTGAAAAACAAAGGTGGATAACATGAAAAGGGGGCAGGCTGGACAGTTCCTGACCCCCTAGCCTTGGTCAGGGGGTCCCAGAAGGACCCCCAAGGGCAAAAATGTATTTTAATTTTTTTTCGAAAAATCGCCGAATGCGCGTAGCGTACGCGCACGGCGTAAACGGAGAAATTCCGCGAGGAAAAATTCCGCGAACTTCGCGTAACTATTGCGCGCACGGCAAAAAAAATTTTTCAAAAAGGAAAGCTTAAAAAAAAAAAAAAAATGTGTGAGGTAAGGTTGGCTCTTAAAAGAGCCGTTGGGTTAATACAGGGATGGAGGAAAGAAAGAATGGGAATATTATGAGCGTCTACAAACGTGCTGGTCTATCTTATTGTTAATAAGGGAAACACTGGTCTCCCCAAAAACAATAAGACCACAACACGTTGTACACCTCATTGAAACCCTCCGAAATCGAGGGTTAATGTCCAGAGGAGCAGAAGAAGGTGATGCTCCCACCTCAGAGGAAGGGCTCAGCTGAGCTGCCGATGATGTACTCGGCTGAGCTTCTGAGGTTGGGCTCCGGTGACTTACTGAAGAGTTTTCTTCAGTATGTCGAGCAAAGGTCCTGGGATGTTTATCCCTAATGTGTCTCATCATAGAGTGATTTCCAAAGGAATACTTCTTCCTTGGATCTCCTCTAGATAAAACACGGTCACAAAGTGTGCAAGTGACCAATGGAGCATTGACCTTTTTCTGCCCCTCTGGAAAAGTAAAATACTCCCACACAAAAGAATCCTTTTGTTTCCTCCTTCTCTGTCTGATGATGGTGCTGCTAGGCTCACTCTCAGAAGAGGTCTGCTGCTCTGCCATTGTATCTCAATGTCAATTCAGCTCCTTCTCCTAGGGGATCTCAAGCAGTAATGAGGGGAATGGGTGTGGTGTGGGAAGTTTCTGGAACTGAAAGTAGTTTCAACCAATGAAAAGTGTTCTTTGTGGATCACATGACCTACCGTGCGCGCTCCGTAAGCTTACGGTACGCGCTCGTAAACAAGTACGCATGCGCAAACGTGACGCTTACGGAGCGCGTACGTAAGACGCACTCGCGCATGCGCTTTACACGCCCCTGCGTAACCGCAACGTTATTTCCGCGCGACGCGCATGCGTGTACGCATACGTCACGTACGTATCACGTAAGCGCACTGTACTTATGACGTACGGAGCGCGTAGCGTCTGCTTACCGTACGCGCATCATATCACGTAAGCGCACCGTACTTATAACGTACGAAGCGCGTAGCGTCAGCTTACCGTACGCGCACGGAAAAAAATGCATAAAAAAAAAATAACCATTCAGTAATGCAGGATATAGTATATTTATTATTTTATACATAGGTTTACCAAAAATCTAAAAAAAAAAATTGCATTTAAAAAACAGTACAAATTCACTGAAAAAACCATAGGTTTCACACACGTTATAGTTAGGAATTAGCATTTAAAAAACCTTGCAAATTCACTGAAAAAAGCATAGGTTTCACACATGTTATAGTTAGCTGGACATTTCACTCGTAAAAAACCAATGAAATTCCCCCGTTATAGTTAGTGCAGGCAACTATAACTCACGCGACCGCAATCCTCTGTTGATGCTAATACTGTATCTTTAGCTATACATATATTACAAATATTTATTTTTCATAAAGACACATATGTCAACAGTGATGTAATATTTGACATCATCAGCAGAGGATTGCGGTCGCGTGAGTTATAGTTGCCTGCACTAACTATAACGGGGGAATTTCATTGGTTTTTTACGAGTGAAATGTCCAGCTAACTATAACATGTGTGAAACCTATGGTTTTTTCAGTGAATATATATATATACAAATATATATATATATATATATATGACTGAAAGCTTGCCCAACACTTCATTCGTCTTGAAAGAGGGCAAGAGTAGACCCAAATTTCTGCAATAATGATTTATTCAGCAATCACCATGTCGCCATGACGCGTTTCGGCCCGTCAACGGCCTTGATCACATGTATATGTATATATCTCCATGAAACTCCAACCTTCCCCATAACCCCCAGGAACAGGAGCACGTACCACAAAATAGGTGCAGATCTTCCGTTTATTTCATTCCAATATCACCATCAGCATGACGCGTTTCGACCCCTTAGGGCCTTCATCACATGACACGAATCAAGGTACATGGTTGGTTACATCTTTTTTTCTTTATTGCTTTTTTTGTTTTTTAAAGTGACATGTGCCTAAGTAAAGTTGTGCAAAATACCTCATAAACATAAAAGAAAGATTGTCATTTCAAAGCACCCTGACCCAAAATATTGGTAATAGTGCCAACTGACACCAATATTGTATCATGGTTAAATGGCAGGTACAAATTGATTATATTGTAAACCTGCCATATGTTTACCACACTTCTGCCAGGTATGTAATTTGAAAGTTATAATGTAACAACCTGGTGCTAATTGGTTTATAAAAGGTAAATGCTATTCTCTTTTGGCAATTGAAGTACTGTTGGTCTACATTTTGACCTTTGACATGGATTAGTTTGTTTGACATTTAGGTCTTAATACCCAATTCATGAACTTGTAACAAGTTGACACTTATAATACTCCAGCCCTGACGTTATTATTCACTATGTTCTTTATTATTAAAAACAAAAATATATATACAATGATATAATATAGTAGCACCACTAAAAGCATTTCTAAAACATATAAATAGTTTTTTCATCACATGCTTTTCTTAAAATACCCAATACTGTATTAAATAGTTTCTTTAAAACATGTTCTTAAAGTGCTAATGCAGAATACAGTACTATTAATGTAAACATAATATGTTGTCACATGATTTATGGTGCAATTACGGCTGGCCTGATTAAAGTGCAAATGAATGTTTGACAGTACTTTCAATATAAACAATATACTTTTGCCTTCCAACTTTATATGACATAAATTTGTGCAAATAACCACTGTGTTTAAAAAACCCTCTAACTAATGTGTACTATCTTAAAACCCAATTCTAAAACCGTGTAAACAATATATGTGTAAAAATACTAGAAACTGGCAGCTGCTTAAAACCTAATGGTTAAACTACAGACGTCAAATGATATGATGTTAGATGCTCCTAAGTAGTTAATAAAGTGTACGAACTCAGTCAAAGTGTCATGTATAGAGGCAGGTGTAAAGTTCCTCTGTAATATTGAGGCCCCCTGGGGCCTTGGTGTCGAGCTCTAGAATATAACGTGTTTCTAGTTGCCTCAAAGCTTTCTCCCTGTCTCCTCCTCTTTTCTTTGGTGGGACGGCATTCAGAAGAAATTTATTTAGATCCCTGGGGTTTGCTTTGTGTGCTTTTCCAAAATGCCATGCCACAGGATATGTTGTATCTAGGGGTGGGCGGAATTTGCGAAATCCACTTTCGCAAATTATCGCGAAAATGTTTAAAATTATCGCAAACAAGCGGAAATATCGCGAAGATGTAGAAGTTTTTTTCCCGCATGTTCATGAGATTTTCTGCATGGTTGCGGGTCGCCAACTTACCCATGTGGTTGCTCGCGGGCGCGGCCATCTTCTTTGAGTTGTCTCGTGGTGCATGATCGCGAGAAGAAAGACGTGATCGCGCAACGCATGACGTCACTGCGGGCGCGAACTGTCGCGAGACAGCGCAAATGGCTAAAAACAATACAACATCTCATGGAGAACGCGACCGGATCAAGAAAACTTGTCGGCGAACGCAGGGATTCAGGTAAAGCGATCGTGCGCACGCGAGAATGTATTATTTTACAGTGCAAGCAAGAAACAAATTATCGCCAAGCTGCGGAAAGCGGAAATTTTGACATTTTCGCGCTCTCCGCGGAATGCGAAAATGTCAAATTATCGCAATTTCCGCGAACGGAACGAAATTTTCGCCCAGGCCTAGTTGTATCCTTGTTTTTAATGGCTCTCATGTACTAGAGTATCCTCTTGTGACCCTGTAGTATTGTACTACCTACTTATTGTAGGGCACAGGGACACTCCAGCACATATACCACATGGTCAGATTTGCAAGTGAGGGCCTTGTTGATTTGCCTCTCTTGGTCCCTAAATGGGGTGCTGTAGGTGGTCTTTTTAATACCATGTTGGCACGCTTTACAGGTTTTACAGGGAAAGAAACCCTTCCTTTGGGATAGCCACATGCCCCTGGCTTGAGTAAAGGGGTCATTACATACTAAGGTATCTTTCATGGATGGCGCCCTACTGTATGTAATAGCTGCATTTCTAGGGAGTAGGTGGCCAATCACCGGGTCATCTAGAATGAGGGGCTAATTTCTTCTAATGATATTTCTGATGGCCTTTTCCTGTCTGTTGTACTCTAGAATAAATCTAAAGGTGGTGGTTTCCTCTATGCCGGTATTAGTTGTTGCGATAGGTTTATTGACTAGACTTTCTCTTGTCAATGCATTGCTTTTACTGATTGCGCTGTTGATACATTTTAGTGTGTAACCCCTTGCTAAAAATCTGTTTTTACTGGCCAATTGAGCTAGTCTCAGTTCTTCCTCACAACTGCAGATGCGCTTGATATGCAGCATCTCCCCATAGGATGCTTTGTATCAAGTGCTGGGGATGGGCACTTCCTGCATGTAATACTGCGTTGCCTGCAGTCTGTTTTCTGTGTAGCTTGGTCTCTAGCTGGCCTTCTTTAATGTAAATCTGCACATCCAAAAAGTGAACTGTGGTTGGACTAATAGAAGCTGTAAAGTATAGATTGAGACTATTTACATTCAGTTCATTTACAAATTGTTCTGCTTCAGTTGCAGTCCCTTGCCAAATAATAAAAAGATCATCAATGAATCTCAACCACTTCCTGATGTTGCTGTTGACTGTGGTGGTATGTTCATTTAGCAGCACCAGCTCCTCCCACTAGCCCATGTGTAAACAAGCATAGCTGGGGGAGAAGCTGGCTCCCATAGATATATATATAGGCACTGAGGTCACCGCCGCGCACCGCTCGTCTCGGGTGCCTTCCTTGCAGTGGTGAGCCGCTATATATTAATCCACTATAGCACAATTCAGGCTACAAACGGACACACTGGGGGGGGTCCGCACAATAAAGTAACTGCAGAAAATCTATCCGAGAGTGCGTCCGTTTGTAGCCTGAATTGTGCTATCGTGGAGTAAAAAAAAAAGAAAATATATATATATATATATATATATATATATATATATATATATATATATGTATGTATATATATAATATATATAAATAGGGTTTTATGGGGGATGGAAAAACTGGGAGGTCTCTCATAGGGGTGTGGCCAATGTAATTAAGGGTGTGGCTTAAAACACTTCAGCTAAAAATCTGTACTTAGCATAGTGTGCTGCCCCACTGGTATTTTGCTGCGTCTGTCCATTCATCCAGATATATAACACAACAAGTAACACTACACCTACAACAAGCCAGGGCTAATGGCTTTGTCAATGGTTGTGAATTGCATAATATAAATAAGCAACAACTATGACTTCGTTGTATATAATACTTAACATGCGAAGTTGCGGCGTAAAGCTAGAGTTGCCGACTTTCGAGCTGAGAAAGCAGGTTCGAGCATCACGTCGGCTCAACAGCCTGTGATTCAGAACATGAATATGTCCTTGTGTGATGTAATTGTTGCTCATGTTTTTTCGCTATATAAAACAAAAAAGGAGTCTCTTTGAAGTTACATCAAAAGCACTACTAAATGCCTTTTGTGAATACACAAAAGTCGTAAAGTTAGGATTTTGTCTCAGTTTAATAGTAGTAAAGTTAGGAGTCCTAACTTTACTACTACTAAATGCCTTCTGTGAATACCAAAAGTAGTACATTTAGGATTTTATCTCAGATTAGTTCTGTGAATCGGCCCGAGGTCTTCAGGGCCTTTCAAGGCTAGAGGAGGAGGGTCACTTGGCACCCTCCCAAATGGATAAGTGCCCATAGTGGCTTGAGGGGGTAAGCTGCATGCCCCCTCCCATAAATACACAGGCCCTGGGGATGGGGTCCTTGGGGCATGAAGTGGTTTAAGGAGGAGGGCTGAGCCAATGGGTTGGTTAATGGGCCTTTCCGCAGCCCAGACCCTAAGGCCAACTGCATGATGTGCACGACTGAAGGACGTGTGCAGTGTGGGGTTGGCTGCCTAAAAGGGGGATCTTGCGTCCAACCACCCACTGTGCATGGTCAAAGGTCATGCACGGTTGGGGGTAGACTTTACATATGTTAATAAAATATTACTTCACATTTAAAAAAACAGAAATTCACTGGAAAAAAAACAAAAATTGAAGTAAGGCTATAGTTAAGTGGAAATTTCAGTGACAAAATAATGTTTAAACATATAAAACAAGTGAAATTCACCAGTTATAGTTAACTCAAGTAACTATAACTCGTGCTGTGAGGTAACTGTAACTCGAGCCTTTGCCATGCACTGCAAATTGCCCCACATATTACATCTTTCATGACATGATCTATGACATCATTTGTAATATCGCTGCAACATTTCTAATAAAATTATTGATGAGAAAACTGTGCATGGCAGGGTTGCAAGATGTAGTTACCTTAGGGTACGAGTTATAGTTATTTGAAAAATTTACCCCCACCTCAGCTTGTGTCTGGAATGTTTCGGGGTGGCCCGTCAAGCGGGGGCAGAGAAAAAGGAGGATGGGGGGCCCAAAACGTATTTTCCCTATGTTAATTCCTATAGGAGATTTGAACACAATTACAGTACAAACCACTAGACGGAATTACACTAAATTTAGCAAAAAATTGGATTTTGTTCCACAGAACATGCTTTTAAATCTGTTCAGTAGTTTTAGCGATATTAAGCAAAAAACAAATTTGTTTATATTGGGACGCAGATCCTCTGAGGATCCATCCGTGGGAGATCCACGGATTCACACAGCAAAGCAAAGTCCTGATTGGCTGGCCAAACCTTCACCGAAAAGTTGCAGCTGCCATTTTGTTTGTCAGGAAACAGAACCCGGGTGGAAAAGTTGTTTGCATATTGAATGAAAGGGTCAGGTGAGAGGTTTCCTGACCCATTATGCATGTTATAAAAGAGATCACAGTATGTGTCCTGGGGTCAGAAATGCACGAAAAAAAATGTTTTGGGGCCTCTCGCATTATCTGTGGAACCCTCGCGGGGCTCAGCACGGTCCTCTGTGTAACCCGAGGGGATCTGCAGATCTAGAATGGCTCAAAAAAATATATTCTTACATTCACTCTTACTCTCACACTCACTCACATATCCATACAGACACTGTCACAACCATTCACAAACACATACAGAGACTCTCACCCCCACTTATACACATATAGACACCTTCACACCAACTGACATACCCATACCAAAACTCTCTCATCCATTCAGATATCTTATAGACACTGTTACATCCTTTCAAAAACCCATACAGAGACTCTCACACTCATTCAGTAATCCATACAGAGACTCTCACACCCACACTTAAACCAATATAGACACGTTGCATCCACTCACATACCCATACAGACACTGTCAACCCCCTTCAGATACCTTACAGACACTGTTATACCATGCACAAACCCATAGAGACTCTCACACCCACACTTATACCTATATAGACACCTTTACACACGCTCACATACCCAACCAACACTCTCACACCCATTCAGATATCTTATAGACACTGTTACATCCATTCACAAACCCATACAGACTCTCACACCCACACTTAAATCAATACAAAGACTTTCACATCCACTCACATACCCATGCAGACCTTCTCACACTCACTCTAACACTCATGCATGCACTGTTACACCCATTAACAACACCACAGAGAGTCTCATACTCACACTTACACCTGTATAGACATGTTTATACCCACTCACATAGCCATGCAGACACTCTCACACCCATACATATATCCTAGAGACACTGTTACACCCATTCACAAACACAGAGACTCTTACACCCATTCACTAACTCATACAGAGACTCTCACACCCACACTTACTCCTATCTAGACACTTTTACACCCACTCACATACCCACACAGAAACTGTCATACCCATTCAGATATCCTACAAACACTGTTACACCCATTCACAAACCTATACAGACACTATCACACCCACACTTACATCTATACAGAGACTTTCACACACACTCACATACCCATACAGACCTTCTCACGCACATTCCTACACCCATGCAGACACTGTTACACATAGTCTCAAGCCCATACAGAGACTCTCACAACCACAATTACACCTATATAGACACTTTTACATTGACATTACACACATTAAGGAGAATACCTACATCTCAGATGTTAGAAAGGATACAGGGATGTTATAGTTAGGAAATACAATTTAAAAACCTTAGAAATTCACTAAAAAAAACAAAGGTTACAGGGATGTAATAGTTAGAAAATAGAATAATAAAAAGCTTAGAAATTCACTGAAAAAAACGAAAGGTTACAGGGATGTTGTAGTTAGCCACACATTTCACTTGAACAAAATCAGAGAAATTCAGCAGTTATAGTTACCTCAGCTAACTATTACGTTTGCCCCCACAATGCACAACTTATGACCTCACATATGACATCACTCATGACATGGTAGGTGACATCACTGGCAATATCACTGATGACATCATCCACAGATCCACTCATACACCCACTCACACCTCATAGAACATTTCATACATCTCTTGCCACTCCCACACAACCACTCACATACCCATTCACAGACCCGTACAAGCACTTACACACCCACTCACTGATCCATAGAGCGACTCACACATCCACTCACACATCCAGACACTCATACAGCCACTAACTCACCCATAATGCCACTCATGCACCCACTCACTCATCAGTACAGCCACTCACACATCCAGTCATACAGACACACAGTCATGCACCCATATAGCCACTCCCACACTCAGTCAGTCACCCATACAGCTACTCACACCTACTCAGTCACCCATACAGTTACACACACAGCTACTCACTCACCCATACAGTTACTCACACTTTCAATCACTTATGCAGATACTAACATATATACTCACCTAAAGTCACTGACAGAAGCACACACTCAACCTGTCAGCCACTCTCACATTTACTCACTCACCCATAAAGTCACTCACATACCCACTCTCTCACCTACAAAAGACTTATGCACCCACTCACTCACCCAAACAGCCACTCAGACACTCTATCATTCACTTATACAACCTCTCACATAGCCACTCACTCACCCATGCACCACCCACACAGTCACTCACTCACCTATAGACCAGTCACACACCCACTCACACACCAATAAAACCACTCACACACCCATAGAGCCACACAGACACCTACTAACATATGGATAAATACAGTCACATATCCACTCACATAATATGTCTTACAAATAGCATCACTCATTAGTACTACACAAACTATACTCAAAAAACATTTGTAGTAACCTACTATATATCTTTAACACTCAGAAATGTTTGCGGAGGCATAAGTAAGTTAGCTGAAGTAACTATAACTGCTGAATTTCTCTGGTTTTGTATGAGTGAAATGTGAGCCTAACTTTAACGTCCCTGTAACCTTTGTTTTTTCAGTGAATATATATGTATATATTACCTACTGGCGGTCGCCAGTAGGTAGTTATAGTTAGGACCTTGTTTCTATTCAAAAAGCATTTTTTGTTTTCCCAATAACTTTGGCGCCGGTTGACGAATCTTCGGGAAATTTGCAAAACTTATGGCCCGCTCCAGTCAGCTCCTATCTTGAAAGTTTGGAGGTGATTCGGCAAGCAGGGGCCGAGAAAAAAGGGGGGTCCCAAAACGTGTTTTCTCCATGTTAATTCCCATAGAAAATTTTAGACACGACTACAGCCCGAACTGCTGAACAGAATTACAGCAAATTTGGCAAGAAGGTAGCCCTTGGTTCATCCGTTCAGTAGTTTCTGAGAAATTAAAAAAATAGAGGTCGGAAACCATTTTTCCCATAGGAAACTTTAGACACTGTTATAGCCGAAACTGCTGAACGGAATTACACCAAATTTGGCAAAAAGGTAGTGCTTGCTTCAGAAAGCATCCTTTTTTCAAATGGTGTAAATCCGTTCAGTAGTTGCTGAGAAAATCAAAAAATAAAAGTTTCGATATTTAGAGGCACGGAGGATCCGCGCAACCTCCAGATCGCGAGCTTGATTCTAATTGGCTGTCAACACGCCAAACCAGGAAGTGTTGGCAGTCATCTTGTGCCTCGGTAACCGAGGCACAAGAAAACAGAAAAAGAAACGCAAAAGAAAAGAAAAGGGGCATGGTAGAAACACCCTGAGCCCCTAGGCCTGCTCAGGGGGTCTCACAAGGACCCACAGGGCCCAAAAAAGCTTACCCAGTGCGAATTTCGGCCAAATTGTTTTTAAAAAACAAAGCGCTTCATTATTCTTTAGCCCCCGGGTGGGCCAAGTCCTGCGGGCAATCACTAATGTAATTGCGGGGGCCCAGGGAGGCCACCGCAGCCCTGGGGACCACCACCCCCAGGGGCTTTCCATGAATATTTGCAGGGGGCATGCAGCCCCCCCGCAGCCCTGGGGACCACCAACCTCCGGGGCTTATTATTTTTAATCTGTGGGGGGCCAATAAGGCCCCCCAAGCCCCGGGGACCGCCACCCCTGGGGCTTTTATTAATTATAATTGCGGGGGGCACACGGCCCCCCCACTGCCCCGGGGACCGCCACCCCCGGGGCTTCTATTTAAAAAAATGTACACCTGTGTGGGGGGGCTCGAGCCCCCCACACACCCCGGGGACCGCCACCTCCCTGAGGCACTAATATTCAAATTTGGGGGTCCGTAATGGACCCCTGAGCCCCACAGACCACCACGGCCCGGGGCTGTGCAACAGGTGGGAGGGGGGCCATGTGGCCCCCCTCCTGGAGCCCTTGCTGGCGGTTCGGACCACCACCCCCCAGGGCCGGCTCCTGCAGTGTCCCGGGGTGCCCACCCCCGAAACACTGCTGTTTGCAATGACAGGGCGGGAGCCTCGCGGCTCCTGCCCTGTCATTGCAAACTGCTTTGCTTCATTGACCCCTGCTCTCGCTTCAATGAAGCAAAGCAGATTGCTTTGCCACACATGTTAGCAGCTCCCCATGTGGAAAAGCAATGCCGGTTCCCGCAGGACGCGGGGAGCCGGCGGGACCGTGGGGGCATTGGGGCTCCCCCCACGGTCCCCAACGGAGAGGGCCAGCCCCAGGCGATGGGGTCCCAGGGGCTAGAAGTGGCCCAGGAGGGAAGCCACGCGGCCTCCCTCACCCAAATTCTTTAAAAAAAAATACATAAATAAAGGCTGGCCCGGGGGATGAGGTCCCCGGGGCCAATACAGGCCTCAGGAGGGGGGCCACACAGCCCCCCTCCATTATTAAAAATTAATATTTATGTGGCCATGCTCTGGCGGATGGGGTCCCCGGGGCTGGAATTGGCCACGGGAGGGGGGCCCACGCGGCCCCCTTCTCGTTCAATTTTTTATTTTTTATTTAAATGGGGGTAAGGCTCTGGGGGATGTGGTCCCCAAGGCCCCAAAAAAGTAAAAAGAAGAGGGGCCACGCAGCCCCCCTTCTAAATAAAAATAATAATAAAAAACCACGGAGATCGTGCCGAGGCCCCACCCCCTCCTAGCAACACACTGCAAACGTGCCCTGTATCACGTTTTACAATGGGGAATTAATTCCCCTTCAATACTGGGGGTCCCTTGGGGCCAACTAGCCCACCAGGTACTTCCAGTAAGCGCCACAGGGCTGCGTTGCAGAGAGGTGGTCCAGGCCATGCCCCTTTTTACACCTCTCTGCAACGCAGCTCTGTGGTGCTTACTGGAGGTACATGGTGGACTAGTTGGACCCCAGGGACTCTCAGGATTCAAGGGGACTTAATCCTTCAACTTAAAAGGTGCCACGGGGCGCGTTTGCACAGTGGTAAAGGGAGGGGGCAGGGCCAGAGGTGAGGTGTGCAAACGCCCTGTGGTGCATTTTAAATTGGGGAATTAAATTAAATCAAATTATCACATGGATGATGTCATCATTAATGTCATCAGTGATGTCATTTGAGATGTCATCAGTGAACTCATCAGTGATGTCACTGACCATATCATGAGTGATGTAATATGTGACGTCATCAGCAGTGCATTGTGGGGGCGCGAGTTATAGTTAGCTGAACTAACTATAACAGGGGAATTGCTATGGTTTTGTATGAGTGAAATGTCCAAATAACTATAACTTCCCCTAAAACCTATGGTTTTTTCAGTGAATTTTTAAGGTTTTTGAAATGCTAATTTCTAACTTTAACGTGCCTGAAACCTATGGTTTTTTCAGTGAATATATATATATAGTTACAACCAGAGGCAAACTTTGCAGGGTCTCAACTGCCAACTACTGGAGCCAGAGCTATCTTTAGCACCAAGGCAGGAAAACAGAGTGATGCATTGTGAATACAAGTATCTAAACATGTTTTTAAGGATTTAACAATGTTTATATGCTATTGATAGAAATCTTTAAAAAGCGGAATGAAGGATTTGACAACCAAAAATCAGCTTTTACAGATTTCAGCCCAAAGCACTTAAAAACCTATTTTTGCAAAGTTATTTCAAGACTTTGCCAATTCTCAAAAACTCCTGTGAAATGGCGAGTAGATGAAATCATGTTAATTCCATCTTCAGAAAAATAGCGCTATCTGCCTGTTGACCAAAGGTGCATTTTCAGTCTGCTTATTGGGACATTGCAACATATGCTTATTTGAGGCCGCTCACTTATACAGGCCTCAAAACATAGAGCTTAGTGGGTCAACATACCAAATTTTGGGACGTGAGACCGGCAAGTCTCAGGTTTGATTCCTAGTGCATCTCCCATTCCTCCTGAGATTGAATACATGAGTACCAATCATTTGGTAATATTACCACATGCTAATTACTCTGGCAGGAATCTGCCCTATTCTAGATCAAACAAAATTATTTTTGTTAGCACCCCACACTGAGCAGTTCTCATACGACATGATTGAGCTACATCCTTAAGGAAGTCACCAGGCCTAAAGATGTGGCAAAAAAGAGGTAGTTGCCTTGAAATACCTTTCGCAACAAAGGGAGTTCTAGCATGTAAAGGACACAAGTACTCCTTCGAGCTTTAGAGCACATTGAATGTGTGGCTGATGTGCAATGTCCTGCAAAAAAGCCACTCCAAAAGAAATAGTGCTACTTAATTACATGTTATTATAGAAACAACCTGGCTTTTAATTCGATTCTGAACCCCAGCACATAAAGTGTAAAATCCACTAAAACATCAATTTTACTTCATGATCCTGCTGGGAAAATGTGCATTATAAAATGCAGCATTTATTACACATTTTTCCAAAATTCCTTTGAGAAGAACTATCATAAACTCTATAATGGTAGTTTCTAAATGTCTATACTAATTATTGTAATTTACAGGGCTGGGTAGTGAAAGGCACAACTTTGAGTGGACCACAAGAGAGACATAACGGAGACAAAATGATAACCGGTTTGTCATTGCAACACAGGCATTAGTAGTCCACCAAGTAGTGTTTTCATAGTGCAATGCATTTGCATTAGTAATCTATTATACCTATTATCAGAGTTATGCTGTTTTTGACATGGCCAGACTTAGCTTGACAGCAGAATGTTTCAGAAGCATTTTCTGCCAAACGTTGCTAGTTTCAAGAGGCTGGACACAGCAACAAAATGCCTACACAAGGGCAGTGCTGGTGTACTGCCTCTTGTTAGACATCATCTGGGTGAAAAAACATACCTATCCCACAATGCACAATGAGAAACTGATAATACAGGCACTAGCTTTAGGTGGGAGAGTTATGCCTGTGGTTAGACAGAAATTATATGTTCAGGCTTCACATAACTGAGCTGTCACTCAGACAACCCGGAGGGCATCAGAGACCTTAGTGTCAGGCATCAGACATCCTCGATTTAAAATGCTCCATTTCCAGAGGACGAGAGCCACAACCCACCATTTCTGCTATATTTCTTCTCAAATTTACAGCAAACAGAACTTCTTCAAAATGTATCTAGGGAAATCCAAGGTGTTGGTGTTTGGGGAAAAAAATACAAAGTTTTAAGTGGTTTCTGAATGCTCGGGAGGTGGACATAGTGAATACTTACAAATATTGTTAGACCTGGCACCATTGGCGTGGGTCTTCCTTCCATTCTTTGCCTTTGCCTCCTGTGTTTTGCTGTGTGTTGGAGCCATTTCTGCTGGTCTAGATGCTTTTGGCACTTTGCCACTGCTGTTCAGTGCCAACGCGCAAGTGCTCCCTTTTGTAAATTGTTGTTAACAATTAGTGTTTCCATGATTGGCTATTTGATTTACTTGTCAGAGCCTAGTATAGTGCACTGTGTGTGCCCAGGGCCTGTAAATCAAATGCTGCTAGTGGGCTGCAGAACCGATTGTGCCACCCACAGAAGCAGCCTGTAAAATGTACCTCTGGCCTGCCATTGCAGAGCCTGTTGGCAGTCTGGAACTGCCATGTAGACTTGGCAAGTGCACACACTTGCCAGTCCGGAAACCTTCCCTTTTCTACATATCAGCCACCCCTGTGCCTGTGGGCAGGGTGCATTGTATGTGAAAGGTAGGACATGCCCTAAGGTGTTTGGCATGTCCTTGATAGTGAAATACTGCCAATTTTGTTTTTCACTATTGCAAGGCTATCTGCTCCCATAGGAGAGAATGGGGAGTTTGTTTATAACACCTTATAAACATAACTGACCCTGGGAACAAGATGGAAAATAAAATTTCGTATGCCTGAACTCAGAATGTTAAAGTGCATATTTTAGTGAGGGTGATTTTAACATTCTGTGTTTGAAAATACCACTTTTAGAATGTAGGTATTTTCTTGCCTAACCATCCAGTGTGCCTCTGCTAGGTTTGTGTATTGCATGTCTGGCTTTTAGATGGCAGGAGCTGGAGAGAGGCAGTGGCTCGTGAAGTCTGATGAGTCAGGGCTGGGCTGAATAGACTTGCGCTGCATTTAGAGTAGGGGGAGGAGATTTCCTTCCACCTGCATGGGCCTGGTCTGCCTTCAACAATACTGTCTCCACCTCCTGCCAGGAAGCTGCTCCAGTGAGGACAGAACTGGTTTTGGCTGGGTACAGACACTCTCTGCCTTCAGTGAACAAAGGATGTTTGTGGATAAAAAGAGGGGCCCAAACCCCAAACTTTTAGATCACTTCTGGGAAAACAAGAGGAACCTTTGCCAAGAAGAAGAGCCGGATAAGCTGAGGAGGAATAGTGCCCCTGTGCTGTTTGCTGTCTGGGGTTGGCCTGCAGTGGCTGCTTGCTGCCAAGGAAAGGAGAAAAAGGACTTTGCTGTTTGCTTTGCCACCTGCTTGAAGAAAAGCTCTCCAAGGGCTTGAAACTGAGCTTGCCTCCTGTTCTGAAGTCTCAGGGACACAAAGAGTTCCACAGAAGGAAATTGCAACACCGACGGTGGTGGGCGACGCCGTACCTGCACCGAAGCCAGGGGCATCGCTCTTGAAGAGCACGACGCACCGCACCGAATTGCACCATGCCGCATCGACTCCGAAGCCGTCATCGAGGCCGTTGCCTGCAGTGGAGCCCTGACTGCAACGATCCTCGACGTGGGTGACTTCCGGATCCATCGACATCACACCGTCGTAAAGAACCGACGCCTCGCCACCATCCGTGACGTCACCTCCCCGACACAGTAAGGAATCGACATCTCACCTCCCCTGCGCTGCAGTAAAAAAACAGAGGCATCACCTCCCTTGGGGTCATAAGGAACCAACGCCGCAGGCGCCAACGAAGCGTCACCTCCCTGACGCCGTGCACCATCTTTGCTTTCATCAATTCCAAAGTACTGTTCTTTGTGGGTCTGATTGACTCCGGGCCCGACACTGCGCACCTCCCGGTCAGCGCTGCTCGGCGATGTTCTCCTGTCACGATGTCGTAATAACTCCAGGTGGAGTTATTTGTTGCTAGAAGCTTGATTTGAGTGAATAACCTATTTTTAAGGATATTTTTGGTACTGTATTGTGGATTTTTGTCGTTTGGTCTTGTTTTGGTTTAGATAAAGATTACTTATTTTTCTAAACTAGTGTGGTGTTCATTTGTAGTGTTTTCACTGTCTTACAGTATGTGTTCACAAATGCTTCACACACTACCTCTGAGATAAACCCTTCTGCTCGTGCCAAGCTACCAAGGGGGTGAGCAGGGGTTATTTTAGGAGTGTATCCCCCTTACCCTGACTAGAAGCAAGGGCCCCTATTTGCCAACTAGAGACCCCCATTTCTAACAAATATCTTGGCCTGTCCTTTAACAGGAATTAAAAATGGGACACACACATGGGTTTTATTAAGCAGAGGTCATTGTTAGAAGCTAGTTGGCTGATCAGGTTCAAAGGTTCAATTGGAAATATGGGAGGTCTACTCTTTTGATGAAGGCATATGAGGGGAAAATACCCCCTTTGGGGCTTTATGGGGCTGAGGTACTTACCCTTAAGAGGGAAAAGCTGAAATTAAGGCACTGTTTACATTTAGAAGCAAAAACAGGAGCAGCATGGTACCCATTTCATGATAAGTTCTATCGGAAAAGGAGAGCACGGTATTTTGAATCCTTCTTGGAACTGGAAACAGTGCAGCTTACGATGAGCCTCGGAGAATCATGCACCATATTTTAAGCGCCTTGAAGATTGCAAACAGCTGACTCGGGTAAACCAGCATAGCAAGCATAGGCATGGTTTAATCTAAAAATGACGATGATGGTAGCATGCTCAACTCAAGCCTACAATGGCACTGGATGAAAAGAAGGCCAGATCCTTCCTGACGGAATCTTGCATTCTCTGTCCTTTATTGAAGTTACGGTGTGGTGAAGTGCCCTCCTTTCTAGATGCAGTGGAAAGTGATAACTATGTCATTCAGCCCCGATGATCGATCCCGAGGAATTTTACGTAGCCAACTATGGCTTGTATTAGAAATTGCACAGTACTTGAATGATGTAAACTCTGCATCAGCAATTACCAGGACAGTTCTGTGAGATACCAACCCACAAGAACTGTGCAATTACAAGTTAAACCCCAAGGAACGGGGAATGACTGTGCTTACCCAGATTTGCTTGGCGATACTCCACACGTGCGTTTAACACACACATTTACCACCTGCGTCAAGCAGGTGGCAAAAGTGTGCAGGGTTCTATGATAGAAACGTTCAGAGATGTGTTGTAAGGTGGCGGTGGAGGGGGGTTGAAGCAAGGAGTGGAGAATGTTGGCTGGCGGGGGGGTGGGGGGAGCATATAAGGCTCTCCTGTGCCTTGTCTGATGGTTAGGTAGGGTTCGTGAAGGGGGTCCGGGCTACAATGCAGCCTTTTCACACAGGAATTTTACCTGCTGGGATTTCCAGTTTGTAAAATCTGGTTCATTGTTCGTTCCTGGAATCAGTAAATGTAAGTGCTGGAACGGGAGCCCACTTATATTTGTAAGGAAAGATATTCCAAACAGGAAGTTCCACTCTGCACAGTTCTCAGTCAGGGCCCATGCCGTTTATGAGCTCCTTGCAGGTGGATTGATCAGGCAGGGAGAGGGCAACGCTATGTGGCATGAGATTGCTTTCGGAGGACATCAGTGGATGAAGTGGGCCGAATCTATTGCCGAAAACATTCCCAATCTTTACAATAACAGCTTCCATACTTTAAAAAAAACACTCCCGAACAGATTCTTCTGGCTGAAAAGAAGGGAGGTCTCTTGTTCTGTGAAGCCAAAGGAGAGGCAGAGAGTGGAAGGAGACACAAGGATTTTTAGCATTGTGCCTGCTACCTGAAAGGAAAGTAAATGTGTGCAATTGGTTAATCAGTAAATCTAAAGGCTGCTTGGAAGTGGGTATACAGTTTTAATTGATATAATACCTGATTTAATATTTGTCATTTTGTCCAACCTCCACCAGGGAGACAGAGTAAATTACTTCGTCGCCATCATGGAGGTCCCGACTGCCAAATCTTGAAATGTTCGTCGGGTGGGTGGACATTTCAAAATTAACAGGAACCACAATCAAGGTGGTTCCTGCCGATGTATTGTAACTTTGCCGTATGCAAATGGATCTACCTCATGAATATTAATGAGCTTGTTCGCAATTAGTGACCCACTAGGATTCGCTGCCATCACAGGAATGGTGGCCTGCTAGGGTCAGCAGACCACTATCTCTATGAATGATTTTATATAAAGCAATCATTTTTTTTTTTTAAATATATCCCGTTTTCCTTAATGAAAAATTGGATGCATTTATAAATAAAAAATGCCTCCTGTTTTCCAGGAAATAAAACAGGATGCATGTATAAATTGAAAAGTTTCATTTATATTTTTTAAGAGCATGCAGTGATCCGTGGGATCACTGCCTGCTCTTAAAAAATATTTTGTAAACATTCTTAAAGAGAAAGGGGCCCCAAGAGGGCCCTTCCCATTTGCGAATAGGACCTCTGCCTGCCCCTAAAAATATATTTTCCCTTCATTTGCAAAGGGGAAAGGGTCCCCTGGGTACCCCTTCCCATTTGCAAGTGCATTACCACCCTGTTGAAGAGGGCGGTAAGTTGCGAGTGTTTGCGACAGTAATTGCGGTCGCAAAACATTCTTTCATAGGGTAGCAAATCGCAATTAGGAAGGGACACCCTTGGAACGCCTCTTCCTAATTGCGAGTTGCAAATCCTATTTGGCGAGTCGCAAATAAATTGCGACGCACTAAATAGGATTTGTACATGGCCCTATTAGTTTTTGCATGCGCAAATGGGTTGCTAACCCATTTACGCATGCAAAAATGGGTCGTACATCTGGACCCTAAACCTTTGCCCTTCAAAGCACTGTGCATGATGCAGTGTTTTGTGGTCTTGACACCTTGAGACTCTGACTTCCAATGAAGGATTGCAGGAGAGGGAGGGCCATGGTCATGTTATTCTCAACACATTGAAGCCGTTCTGTGAGGTATGCAGGGAGTACAAGTAATAGCGCATTGAAAGAGTCCTGCCGGGATCCCCACTCCTCGTGCGCAGCATGTCCCGCGTCTTGTTTCGGTGGCTCAGCTTGCAGGGCACAGGGTCTGAGGCCATGTTTTGCACCGTAGTCCTGTTGTAGTTTCCTATCGCCATCCTGGGGTGGAGAGCGCCATCTTGGATTAGTGTAGTCCTCTAAGCCAAGATGGCGTCCCTGATCCTATTTCTTACTAAACCTGTCAATCCAAGAGGGCGGTTACATCTCCCAGGAGGGTTTGCTTCATGTTCCAGGTTATTTGCATTTTATAAGACAGCCTTGGTCATTACTGAGTGTGTTGCAAATGTTCCTGTACTGTGTACATGCTCCTAGTTAGTATATTCCTGTTATTAGCTACTTGTTTCCCTTTTGGAGTCCTTACTTAAGTTTAGTTCCCCCTTTTTAATCCAGCCCTTCTGGAATATTGAGTTGGTGCCACTCTCTTTTCCTCTACAAGAGGTGGTTCCTATTCCAAGGCATCCACTGACTAGGAATTGTTCTCTGTAGGCAGGGAGGCTTCAGGAAAAGATTGCCCTTTCTTCAAACCCAATATCTCCCAGATTCAGGCTTGACCGTCTCTGCCAGATATTGACAAGTCTCGGCATCTCTGGGGATATGCTAGGTATGGTAGCATATGATGTAAAACGCGTAGATGGAAGAAACCGAATGGGCCGATTTGTTAAAGATTGATTAACAGGTGACATTTGAGTCCCTGCTTATATCTAAATTTGTTGTTCAAACGTATGTTTGTTCAGTCTATAAAGCTGGTCAAGTGAGTGTTGGATTAGTTCACCCAGAAGAAATTAGATCACAGCATGCAGAGCTCGGCTCCCAGGTATATGCAAAGTCTCTGCACTTTGTTTGATCTTTAGACTAGGATGTCAGTATTTTCCACATTTTAAGACACAACACCACAAGAACATTCAATTTTGATGACTCAATCTCCAATTTAGTTAAATGACTTTTTAATTTTTCCTTTTTCAGAATTCCACTCTGCTAAACAAAGGCAGTCAATTCCTTTGTTTTTTACGAAGCAATCTGCTGAGAATTCTACAGTAAACAACTTGTAAATGGGAGATAATATTCACAAGTCAAAGCACTTTGCTTAATTAATAGCAAATAAAGTACCCCTGGAGCCAGGTGTGTAAACATCAACAGCAGTCACATTAAAAATCCCCTGTGATCTTTCAGCATGCTGTCGGTTGAGCTCATAATAGAGGACATGTTAATCTCAATTACTAGCCAAGTAAAACTACTTAGAATTAGCATCAAGCATTTACACGTAGCAGAGACACTATTTGAAACCATCCCATCAATTTCTGAAAGGTTTCAAGCACAAACATTACTTGTTGAGGAGGGAGAACTGGAATTGGATATTCCTTGGCAGCGTGACTTGGAATGAGATGTACTGTAGTGGATCAGCTTCAAACTTCAGAACCAGGACACCTGGGATTGGACGCCATCCTCCCCACTTTATCAAAATGTGTGGTCAATGGCAAATCAATTCAATGGGCCTGGGGCCCCAGCTTCCTTAACGGAGATCGGTTAACAGGAGACCCGTTCTGCCAGTTGTGGTAATGGAAAGAGAGGAACACTGTCATAAGCATGTTCGGTTCCTTTTTTTAGGTCTAGCCTGAGCCAGCGCATGCGCTGCTCTGCGAGACATTTAGTAAGTGGCTTTTAAAAGTGCTGCCACAGGCTTTTGCTGGCCTCGCGTTTGCGGTTACGCGCGCGAGCATGCACGCAGTCAGCTTTCAGCACCCGATCAGGTGCCATCTGGCTTTCCTTTGCCGCGCGCACCACTCGCAGGCTCACCTCCTGCTCCCTCTCTCAGTTAACAGCCCCTCCTCCGGCACAGAGCGCATCTCGCGGCCGCAGGTCTGTATTCCAACACTGCTTCGCCTCATTGTGCCTCTACCTTCGCTCTCCACCTCCACAGCCTTTTTTGATCCCCGTGCCTCCTTCCCTGCCCAGCTTTCTCTACCTCACTGCCCACCTCTTCTATCCGCGTCCCTATCGCTTGCTGTTGTCTTCTTTCTGGCCTCCGGTTTTCTCACTTTTCCGGGAAGGGTTTTTGCCATCTTGTCCCTTTCCTGGGGGAGACCCTCCCTTGCTACTTCGTTAGCTCCTCGGGGCAAGGGTCAGAAGGGAAGAGCGTGCACCCCCCACCCCGGGCTTTCTTCTACCACTTTAGGGAATATTAGCCGTTAGGAAGCATTCCCAGGGCGTCACTTTCGTCCTCTGCACCCCCACCCCTCTCACTTGTTGTTTTGAGAATCTGGTCACCCTATCTCTCTAGTGTTGTGTATCCTAATTCCGTTGTTATTAACAGCAGACCTTCCATAACCTTCTCCAAAACCTTCTCCAAAAACATGCCCAGCCAGACGAAAGAGAGCGGCGATTCTGCAACCTGTGAGCTTTCCCGCCATGTGCGGTGCAAACCTCACGCCCTGCAGGGGCTTTAAGTGCAGCATTCGCCCTGCACACTCCCCACGGCCCGTTCACACAAATTAAAGATCAATAAATGCGCTGTGTGCGCCAGTGTTTAAGAAGGAAGAGAGCGCGGCGGCGTCGCCTTCAGCTCCTCGGGAAATCGCTGTTTTTTTTCTCTTACAGCGCGCGCACACCACTTGTACTTTAATTTACATTAGGCATGTTTCCTGGGACTTGTTTATTTTTATTGTAGTCCGGCAACGCATTTGGGTGGGGAAACGGGGCCCAATTACCGGCTCGTCCTTATATATGGAGACTTTATCAACTTAATTCGGGGTGAGACGCGCATGAACGCGAGATGAGGCTCCTCAGTTCTCAACGCGCAGTTTGTAGACTTCCTTCGCTCCTCCCACATCCGGGGGGGGGGGATAACCTGCCTATACCATCTTTGCCCAAAGAAAGCTTTGTGCAGCATGCCAGTGTAGAGCCACAAACATTTTCTTGTGAGAGACCTTATTCCTTGCATCCCCCGAAATTAGGAATCACTGTATGAGGTGTGCTCGTGGCTCTGGAAAAGTGGAAATTAATTTGGACGAGGGGAAAGAGGAGGGTTTTGATGCGCAGCATGCCTTACATGAGGTGGTCTTTTGCTGGAACAATAGAAACAGCTCTTTTGAAGACCACTGTGCAGTCCATGTGCATTGTGTACAGAGAAAGGAGTGCAATAGGTAACAGGTTTACACACTCGCTGACTGACACCGGTGTCGTCCGCGTGGCAGGCACTCTGTTCGCACGTGACTAAGGGGATTGAGAAGATAAGAAATGAATCCATCTCTATTTGCTCACTGTTCTTCCGCTAACCATTGGAGGAGTGTCCCGCCACTCCCAGCACCGACCGAACCCTGCACAGTGTGTTCTTGTGCAACAGCTCGGGAAAGCACTCTAATGTGCAGGTGAGTCAGTGCCTTTTCTATGTGCTCAAGGACTCCAGGGGCTAGAAGAACCCGAGCCTCCCCTAAATTGGAGGGGTCCATCAGGCTGAGCTGAACTCGGGAACCGGCACTCCCTTTTGGGTCCGGATTTATTTTTAAGTCATCAGACTTTGTCCCACAACAAAAGAGAGAAGTGCATAAAGGGGATAAAGAGGGCGTGAAAAACCAGAAAAACGCTATAAAGTGATAAACGAAAGTTAAAAGAACCCGCAAGAGTGAGGGAAAAAAAGACAGGATGTTTTTGGTGGAGGTAGGAAGCATAAGGGGGAATCACGACCAGACAGTCTTTTTATGCGGCAACCTTGGCATTCTACTGCGGCGGCGGAGGGCTCTTGAGATAAAAATGAGGACATGCAGTTATTTGATTTAATATACTTTAAGTACACTAAAGACATGACTCCAAATCTTACTCTAACTGATGAAAATGCATAAAATGTCACCGTAGAGTCCGCAGGCCGCACGGAGGCACTCTCGGATAATCTGCAACTGGTGACTACATCATTTTTGTCGAGGCTGCCTCAAATTCAGACAGGTGAAGCTATTACCAAAAATCTATCCGCAGACCTGGAAGACCTCAATAACTTCCGATCTGTAGCAGGCTTGTAGCTAAGGTGCATACTCAACAACTTAAACATCCCTTTCTTGATAATGACTTATGATCTGGTTTTACACCTGGTTGCAGCACAGAGAGCCATGCCACAAATAATGGTTGATGCTCTTTTAGTCACGAACACTGGAGAATCCTGCTTTCTGATACTCTTAAACATGTCCGCTGCTTCCGAAACGTTGAATCAAAGATTCTGCTCAATATACCAGGAGAACACGGCCAAAGGAAAAAAGGTATGAAGCTATTTGCTTGGTTACTTTACTGAGCCTGAAAGCAGATTAAAAAAAAAAATCTGAAACTCACTCATACAAAACAACATGTTCTAAGGTGGCATCATGAACGCATCATGGCCTAGACTCTATTTCACCTCAACTTTGATCCTCTTCTTCAGTTAATCTGTGACCTGGGGACACCATACGAACCACATGCTGATGACACCCAGTTATACTAAAATATATTCTCTGGATGATAAGCAACACTTTGCCATAATCCTTCAGAATATCCAAGACTGGATGCCTTTCCGCCATCTAAAACTGAATCCCAAAAAGATGTCATACGGATCCCCTCGTCACAGGTCAGTTTACCATCCAATCTTGGGAACTTGCTTTCTCTATTCTAGAGAACAAACCAGATTCTCAAGGACTCCCGAAAACGCACCTCACACCTATGAAGGTCGCTCTCTATGATGCATCATATCTAGTTACCAAGGGTAAATGTTTTGACTATAACAAGCCTGTCCAGAGCAATGTCATGACCTTTTCAACACTGCATTCCACAGTTGATCCTTTAATGAAGTTACACACGTCCAAAAGTTACTGTAAAGAAATATCACAACACCTCACTCCCCCCCCCACTTATTTTTCAAAATAAATAATTACTTTTTACTATGGCCACAATTGTAATGTTGCACGTTTCTTCACTCCAGGCACTGACATTCTTTCCCCATGTATGTAAATATTTTTTTGCTGCAGCAGACAGTGGTATATATAAAAATGCATTTCCTATTTTATTTTCTGAATAGAGTTGAGGTGCCCTTTTGACCGGATCGGTGCATAATAAGGAATAAGTAAGAAGCATTGGCATAGCCAATAGGTCTCGCCTATGGGACCTTATAAGTGTTTAGCCATGCAACGGTTCATGTTGTTGCACGAAGGATATTGTGCTGCATAACTAAATACAAAGAAGGTCCCAAAAGCGAGACCTATTGGCTATGCCAATGCTTGTCTGTTTCGAGAGGTGGATTACACCTCGTTAGTACTGAAGGGGGATGAGGAAAGTGAGGAGATAGAGGTAACGGAAAGTGCTCTTGATTTAGGATTTGGAAGGGGAAGAGGCTCTACTGTTTTGCTATTTTGGTTCTGTTGTTCACCTGGAATAGAGGGGAGTGAACCTAGAGGCAGGGGCCATGATAACAGGAAACCATTCGGATCCACTCAATATGATGAGGAAGAGGAATTGAGAGGAATGAAATGCCAGGATGCGGGAGTCGATCTTTAAGATTTTTGAAGTAAGGTTGGTTCCCTCAATAGGGCACAGTTTGTTATCAGAGAGGCTTGAGGTACAGAAGGTTATTTGCTAGAAAATACTGCAAAAACACCATAGAAACAAAGCCACCATAGCATCAACAAGCCTCCCAGTGTCTAGTCCTTTAAAGAGGGCACGTTTTTGTATATTCGGTATTATATTTCTATCTTATTTACTATTCAGTCATTCCATGTAAAGGAGAAGTCTTCAGGCACATATTTGAAATCGGAGGGTTAACCAAAATATAAAAACATTTTTAGATTTCACAAACTTAAGGTTTATCCCCAGTCTGGGTCCGCAGAACCATGGGATAGATTTCATAAATAGCCCCGGGGTGTTTCTGAGAAAACCCAGTCTCAGACTGCAAGCCCTGGGACAGAGGCAGCTTAACAGAATATTTGTTGATCACTGTGTTTGCATACGTTCAGATTTTGCAGTCTATACATGAGCAGCCTTCACCTGATAGCATCTTCGTTGTCTTTCAGTTTTCTCGGAATTACTACAAGGACGCTGGGCCAAAAACAGAGCAGCGGGTGGTTGAGGAGAGTCACAGCAGCAGTGTCCCCTCCCCCCCCCCTTATTACACTCCTGACTCCTTCCAGGCAGCCCTGAAATCGAAATATCCATGCACGTCTCACACCTGAGCTGATCGTTTCCTCAATTTAATGCCCATAATGGGTTAATGAGATGAACGCTCAGATGGGCGAACCTCAGACCCAGTAATTGAAAAAGCGAGTGACGTCTTTGTTCTCTTCATGCACGCATTGGCTTGTATATTATGCCCCAGATCAGTAAATGGTCCTAATAAATCTCAGGGGCGGTCTGTTTTTTTTTTTTTTTAATTGTAGTTTTATATAGCACACACTTGGTCCAAGGTCATCAGAGTGCTTAACATGAGCACCAGCTTGCATTACACAAGGTCAGATTTTTTACATATATTTTTCTATTTTCAGGCGTAGGGAGATTAAGAGATGTGCCCAGAATCACAGGATGTTGAGCCGACGCTGGAACTCGAAACTAATTTGCCAGTTCCAAAGTTGGCAGCTCTGGCACCTAAGCCACATTGCCTCCCTGAAAGGAGCCTGGCATTGAGGGAACTCTTCCCAGTGACTAAGCACATCATCAGATGACGCGTTCTTATGATGAGCAGGGGTGCAATAAGACAGCTCGCTGTCGTGTCTCATCAACTTTCAAAAGGAAAATTATAATAATTACATGCTGTGATCAACTGATGATCTGGATTCAATATGTGTTATTGCTAGAGAAGGCGATGTTATTATATATCTTTATAGATACAATTATCATTAAACCATTTTCAAGTTTGATGACTTTGGTTTCATGAATTTCAAATCTCCAAAAGGCCTGGTGTAGCGGAAGTGACGTCACAACTCACAAGCCATTTGACTTTTACGTTCACTCACGCTTAGACATAAGTGCAGAATCACAAATACACCCACTCTCTCTCACATAAACACACTCTCACCTGCACGCATCACACAACAGACATTTAAAAGCATTGTTTACTTACCTCTGCTGCTAGGGAGGGTCATGTTATTACACTACAAGTGAACAATATGTTATATGATTCACCTTAAGTGTAATAAAACGAATGACAAAAAGCAAGGAGATTGATGCCCAACCAATGTTCATAAGGACGAGCTGCCCCTGTGTTCCTGGCACTGATTTTGCTACTTCTGAGGCCAGGGGTAGCAAATGCAGTGCCAGTGGTTGCAACAGTGACCCCCCTGCGCAACCCTTAAAAGATGTCCATGCTTTGGTTCTGATTGCTAAGTGAAAGAGCGAGGAACTAGGCCCAGGTTTGAAACCACAAAGGACAGTGTTATCTATACATAGCTGCAGTTCCTCTTAGGTGACCAAGGGCACGTGGTTTGCATCATGCTGTACCTTATTAACGCGGCATGGAGTGCCTCACCGTTCTAATCTATTGAGATCTACTAAGGAACGTGGGGGTCTACCCATTGCAATTAATTACATTTGCAAAGTATTGAGTCTTATTAATGCATAGTGGTTCATCGCCATGGTAACTCATGGATTCCTGTTAATGAAAGTAGATGGCCACCTATTCCAATCCTGGGTAACTACCCAACTATTCCAGGCTGTAATGCGGGACACTGGTGAGCACCTGCTCGGGCAGGAACTAAACACTTGCAAACTCCAAGCAGTCCATAGCAGGTACTTTCAAGGGGGCTGTTGACTGCTTACCCAATCCGTAAGCCAAAATGTAGCATAGCCTTTATCCCTTTGTCTTCAGCCTGACTATTGGATGGTTTGAATTATGGGGATTGTAGAAAAAAGTCACATACTAAGCAATTGTGGCTAATGGACCACATCCAGCTCTACCCCTTACCCTCCTTGGTGTGTTTAGGAGATATGCCCCTATGAGAGGGTGAGGTGAAAGTAGAATCATAGTGTTATGAGTCCCAGTTCGCCGTGCATGTCCAGTAAGGAGCAAGTCACTTGTCTAGATGTGCAAATGTAGCAGTTTTGTAATTGAAGGGTATACAAAAACCCAGTCATTCACAGCACAACCACCATGGTCCAGGCTGAGGTCACCGAATTCACCTGCAACAGTCCGTGTAAAATCATCAGTCACGGTGTGTGAAGGAGGGGTGTGCAAATATCAAAATATTCCTAGTATACGCTCCCAGACAATCCAACAACCGCATCCGATACATTCATGGAACAACTATCAGCCAATGTATTGACTTGAACTGTTTATCTGAATGTCCGTCAAAGACCTGTCGCTCTTTGTAGATCATGTCTGATTCCCACAATGCTCTTTCCTAAGAGCCGGGTCCTCTCCAATGTCCAGGTAGCCAAGCGTTCCTCTGTTTTAGGCATAGCATGTAGTGGGGTCAGGCCAGTTCTCTGGGTTCTATGGGACTCAATGACAACTATGCAGTCCTTGCGACAGGTATTGCCGCTGTCCTTGGAAGGGCACCGGACAGGTACCGCTGTGAGCTCAGCGAACTCCCAATACTCCCTCTCTGGGCTTTGACTCTCAGGATGAGAGAAGGAGGAGCGTCAAGCTTTACCTTTGAAGGCTTGTGTGGGGTATAATTCAGTTTGCATCATGTATCACATACACACAATATCCAAGCAGCGTTATTCTCTTTGTAAAAGGCATCAAACTTTATATAGGCTGAGGAAATATGCAAGGAAACATTCAATAGTGTGATAATTATCACACCTGCTTTGTAACTAGGTCTATGTCCTGCTAAGGTCTGTGCGCATACAATAGTGAGGAAGAACATACTTTTATACAGAAGATGCAATGTCTGATGCTAGAGGTCACAGTTACCAGTTCTCCAAGGGCTGCACAAGCCACAAAGGGAGCACACAGGGCTCCTCATTAAACCTGTCTCTCAACAGCACTGCACAGCACCCTCTTGACGGGCTGCAGTGCTCCCAACACAATTCCGTAGGAATATAGGGGGATAGCATCTGAGGCAGGGGTACTAGGGCTCCAGAGGTCAGCGGGGCTTGGAGGATGTACTCAGCGGGGCTTAGAGGATGTCCTCAGGAGCGAGAGCAGAACTTAGGCACAAAGACCCTCCAGCTGGGGGATTTTCTGAGAGCAGCAGTGAGTATGGAGTGTGTAGAGGCCCACGCCATAGGTCTGTGACGCTCACTTGAAGATCACCTGTGCACTTTTTGGTGCCGTGGCACAAAGGCCCTTATGCAGACTTTATTGTGACTCACAGGGAATCACAGGTCCAATAACTGCAAGGAAGGCCTTTGGGCCCTAACGCTAATAATGGTCAGTGCTATTCACTCGGGTTTAATAGTGGTACAGCAGTGGATGCCCCATTGTCTGTCATGCTGACATCAGCATCATTTGCAGAAGAAATCCTGGCTCAGGCAGGACTGTGGTTGAGGGTCTGCTATTGTCATTATTAGTCCTTCCAAACTGCTCTGTTGTACTGGCCTTGGCTATAGACTGACATCAGGCAGATTCTCTGCAGAGCAGGCATTTTATCTCCTTCGTCCTCTTCAGGATGCAACAGAAGAGGTTTTGCTTATACGTAGGGCTCCCGGTTTGATGGTATTTATTTTTTTGCCATTTCCGTCTGCATTTATCCATATTTGTTTTTTGCTAATTTTATTTGTATTTATCCATATTTATTTTGGGATTTGTGGAAAAATAAAGCTGAAATTAGGATATTTCCACATTTATGTAACTGATAAATATGCACTCATGCTTGAATGTCTGCCAGATTTCAGTGCTGTGAACACCTTCAGAAGATAAATCAGGGCACTTATATGAAAATATGCAAATTTCAGTATCAACCTTGTGCGTATCTACTGCTGTTAAAGCCTCTTTACTAAAATTCCTTTCTTTTTTAAGCCCCTTATCTATCAATCTAGGCATCTATTGGCCCGGTAGGTATGGCAGACAGTATTTAGAATTACTCAAAAAGCGAGTGACTTCGTTTCAGTTTTTATCCATATTTAAAAATAAATACAGACAAGAAGGTGAATGTTTTCTGTCTGTACTTATCTGCAAAAATCAGTAAAAACGGAAAAAGGGAGCCTTAGTCATAAGTCCTGGATAATATTCCATACAAATCAGGGGAGAAAGGCAACGTTTCTGCCTCTGGTAATTGCTTTCCTTTTTAGAGCTGTGCAGAGCTCCTCCAAAGTAAAGGTTGAACACTGGATAAGCCAAATAGGTCAATTTATATCCAGAACAGAGGCAGTGAGGCTCCAACCAACTAGCCACCCAAATTTGGCCACAATCGTTTGGAGGGAGCCAGTCAACTTAAAGTAACTCTCCGTCCACTAGTCCAAAGCTTGGTTCAATGCAATGAGCTACAAGCCACAAAGGAAACTGTCTCTTCCTGTTGATGGACTGTAAACTTGATGACCTTATGTGTTTTGAGTCCTGGCTTCTTCAAGTCAGCGACAGGTGACGATAAGCCGCCATTAGCTCTGTCCAAGGTGTGCGGTTTTGCCAGACCCTCAGCCACGGTCATTGATTAAGGCTGCTCATGTGCTACTTCTTGTGCGTGGGCCAAGGAACACAAACACAAAAGATTTTTACTTCTCCATCAGGTGTATCTGCTCTTGGATCTGCAGCGGCTGCTGTAAGGGCTGAAGAGCAGCGCAAAGGGGAAGGAAGCGAAATGTTAGACAACTGCTTTGACAACCACTCAACACAATGGAGCACTCTGCAACCTTAGGGGCCACGTACATAGAGGAGGACCCCTCCTTTGGGTACCCTTCCTCACGTGTACACAAGCAGTACTCATGCAAACCACATATAATCAGGGGGAATCCAATGTAAGACATGCTACACAGATTCACAAAAGGAGAGTTGATAGGCAGACTTCCTACAGCCGTGCAGGTAAAAAGCTCTGCACCCCGGTATGTTCAGACGACTGCCCCCAACCAATCATGTCATATCCTGGAATTGGGGTTGGTAGTCAAATATGATAAAAGGAGTACCACTGTGAATGGACCCCTATCACTCTACAGATTAAAGTATTCTGTTGGTGAGCACCTGTCAGGGGACTGGTGTTATGCGCCGCCTACACATGAACATAAAGCAGGATGGATCTAGGAGCAGGAGTTCACGTGGAAAGAGTGCCAGGGACTGTAGACCCTAAAGCGGCTTATCACATAGGACACAGATGTGAAAAGAACAAGAGAGATTATAGCAGCCTCAGCTTTCACCTTAAAGCTTGTAAAAGACCACTTGGTTCTCTAACAGCCATAAGCTAGAATAACTCCAGCCAGAAGTGTACAATAGGAAAGATGACTATATCAGAGCTCGCAGATTCTTTTCTCATTTCCTCCTGCAGCAATTCCTATATGGAGGCAAGTAGGTCATCAATGAGAGGGACATGTAGGTTAGTCAGTTTGTTAAAGCCCTTGCCCAGCAAAATGTCCGGTGCAACTTAAGTGCAGAAGTTCAATTATGGTCAGTTTCTGAGCCCTTTATACGGCAGGAATGCTCTTTTACGTACTCTTACATGCCTTGGTGAATCGGCCGAAAAGTTCAACTCCCTTATGGTAGAAGTGCACAAGGCCACAGTCCTTGCAAGTTGCAACTGTTGTATATGAATATGCCCAGGTCGATCCTATTTTTGGTGTTTTAGGGTCAAGTCACAAATGCACTTGAGAGTAAGTGAAAGAGTATTACTTTACATACTCCAAAATGGCTTTGTGAGTAGGACCATAAGGGTTGATATGGTTTTAAAAACATGTACAAACTAATACATTAAACTACTCTTCCTGGAAACTCTCACAAAGCTGCTTGAAATGGGACACATTCTCTTCTTTGCTTTGCTGAGTCTGGTCACACCCCTCTAAATATCCTTGCGTGCGCACGCCAGTACTGCAGCAAAAGGGAAGTCCCTGCAAGAGAGCTCTGGGAACGGGTCTGAAGCAGAGCCACTGGGTTTAAGAAAATCATGAACGCTCCAGAAAAGGAGTTCCCTTGTCTAGTCGGATTCTTACGAGCTGCCCTGCTCTTGAGTTATCCTGTCTGCATGGAGAACAACTGTATTCAGGCATCTCGACCCACCCCAAAACGCACACACATTCCACTTTACAAGTCTGGTGGTTTCCTGGCAGCGGCGCCTTCCGCGCGCTCGTGCGCCTGCACAGCTCTCTCATCTTTCATATCTGTCCATAATACTGCAGACTTAATGGTTATCTGCGCTGCCGAGGCCATGCATCCGTAGATAATAACCCCTCGCGCTTTTACTGACAGGAACACTCTAATCTCTTGCAGAGAGAGAGATGCTGCCGATGAGCGCGCTGGGTGCCGGCTGCACGCTGCATGCAGAGAAGGCGCCACTGCTTCTCCCGCGTGCAGGCGGGACAGGGCGGCTCTGTGACCAAGGGGCCGCGGGCTGCTCGGGAGGATGTCTGAGGGCGGCAGTCCCTCCATTAATGCAGCCTGCAGTCTCACTTGCAACAACACTGCAGATGTCATTAGAGGATGGGCGTGGAGTTTACCAAGTCTTCACACCCCCAGTCAAAACTCCTTGGAGGGGTTCCCCCAACATTCTTGCCTAGCCCTGTACCGACCACAATTCTGGCCATAGGGAAGGTCAACTCTGCATCAGTTTCTGAAGCAGAGAACCCATGTTTGCTTGTGACTGAAAACATCTTAATATTTCATTTTACAAGTATGACTTGAACTAAAGCGTGCTATTATTCACCTAGCTCAAGGTTGGGCCAATATATTCTCCCATTCAAACCATTTTTACTAGAGCTATGTGCTCCTTGGCATAAGAAAGTTGGTATTAATTACAACGAATGTGTGTCTTTCATAAGTAATTAATCTGCAGCTTTCCATCTACTGGGGACCTTGCTCCCCTTTTTAGCACTTGACTCTCTCGGGGTAGCGATGCAGAGCAGTCCAATGCCTAACCAGGGCATGTGGTGTGGACTACAACTCCAGTCTAGAGGCATACAGTACACAACACTTAATAAATCACTGTCTAGCCTGTGCTTTTACTTATAAAAAGGAAACGTACTTTATCACACACACACTACCCAATACAGTGCATTACTGGATAAATATACATATGATGGCAGGTGGAAATACCTGTGGTGACACCGTCTGAACAGGTCACACCCGTAGCAAGCCCTAAATCCTATAGCCACAATATCTTCAACGTATACGTCAAAATAAATCAAGGCAACACCATTACAATTATTAAGGATAGTAGCATCTTATAATGACATTCATTATTCATGTAATGGCTCAGTGTTAACTTTGACATGGTCAATAAAGCATGTGTGCGCATGAGTCATTATTCTCTTTTTTGCATTCTGTGAGGCAGACTCAAGGCCCACCCTCAGGGATCCCCGCACTCTAGAGCCACTGGAAACAACCCAAGCTCCAGCAATGCTTCTAAAGAAGGGAAATCTCTCCCAGGGTCACTAATTCCAACCCCAGGCGATCTAGGATGATCCAGAAATTCTGAAATTAAGGTCCTGTTGGTCATAAGTGGGCCCCCGCTGTCTCAGAGTTGTCCCACGACACTGGAATGTTAGCGCTGCAGTGCCCTGGGAATCATCGGCATGGTGTGCCCAATATTCAAATAAGGTGGCTCCAGTGCCTTCAGGGGCACGCCTTTACCTTCGGATGATTCCTATTTTGAGTCTGCAGCCCTGTGCAGCCGCATAATGTTTTTTTATGATACTTTTTTCAATTGCAGCTTCGTGCTGCTCCTGTCTGCAATTTGTTTGGGTTTGTACTCCTGCCCTTCCTATCGGGCACCCATCCTGTATTGTGTGAGGCCGTGTGGGAGCCTAGAGCCTGTGCAGACAAGGGGCCGGTCCCCACATCCTGGCTGATGCACTCTGCTTTGTCGGCGCAGGAGGTAGCCACCAGAATCTTTGTTCCGGACCACTGTCCATGCGGGCATAGGGCATTTTGAACCAGGTGTGCCTGCCCCACAGACAGTGTGCACCTGGTCCCTAGGCACAGGGGGTCCCCCGAGACTGACACTGGTATAAGACACATCAGCGTTCACCTTTCTTTAGTCCCTAGGAAATGGGGAGCCCACCGTAGGGCATTACCAGTGCTTAATTTCAGCTGGTGGTTGCAAGTGGGTCCTGTAAGCACTCTTTTTTGGGGACAAGCATTTTTTTTCCTTTTAAGACTGTGACAAAGGTCAAGAGAGACAAAAATTCCAAAAAGGGGAAAGAAGAAGTAACAAAAAAGAGGAAAAATAGTGACATAGGGAGAAACTAGGGAAGAAAAAGACCTTGCAAGAGTTAGATAAAGGGGCTAGGAGCATCTGGTGGTGGATAAAAGACATGGGAAGTGGAATCAAGTCCACACAGTCGTGGTATTCGGCAACCCCAACAATCAGAAGAGCTGGCTGCGGGCTACTAAGAAATCTCTAGGTACCGGCATTTATTATTATACAATTTAAGCCCTAGATGTTACTGGACCCTGAGCACAGCGGGACCTGGCATCTGATTGTTTTTCTGCTTGTTCTTTGTTTCTGTTGTCTGTCCCTGTGGGGGTCTCTAAGGACAACCAACAAAAATAAGGGTGGATGACACAAACTATCCCTGGCCTGTTTCTCTCCAATTCTTGGCCTTCCCCGGGAAGTGTAAAGAGTTTTGGAAGTGAGACACCAGATGCATCCGGTCCCAGACAGTCCCCCAAAAAGGACCAAACTTCCTCATCTCTTTCCTCTGGCCAATGTTGGTTGCTTTTGACAGTTCTGGTGTTGTTTGGCTCCTGGTGGTGACCTCTAGCTACCGGGACTGTGGATTTTTGGCCTCTAAACTTTTTTACTTCTTGGGGAACTTGATTCCTATTTTTTACTGTTCACCCTACTCAGAACCTATCCTCTGTCCAGCACCAAGCCTGGAGTCACCTTCAGCAGGACGCTTCAGCCCTCTAGGTAGAATACCCTCCATGTATTCAATTTTCAGCTCCATAACCTCTGTGGCCATTAAAGGGCACAAATGTGAAAGCAAAAGTCAGGGGACAGTCCTCTGATGAGAGTTACCCCTCTGCAGGTCCAGTCATGTTCCAGGGGAACCCCTCACTTCCAGTCTCCACCCCTAGCAGGTCCATTGCTCATCTTTCCCTCATTGGTTTAAGGTGGCCAGCAGCACCAGCACTGGAGAGGTAAATTCACAGGATCCCTTTCAGTCTAAGTACAGGTCGCTCCAGCACACTCGATCTTCTGGATCCTCCAAAATGTATCTTATCTCTCTCACTCTCTCTCCTGTGCAGAAGTTTGTAAGTGGGGGTGGAAAGCTCCCAAAGGTAGGCACTTCTTTGAAATCCTAGGATGACACATCATCACCCTACCCCTTTCCCACCGTTTCTGCAAAGCATTTTCCGACATTCCAGATGATGAGTCAATGTGATCTATTGAAAGACGGCTTTGAGAGCCTGAAACCACACCCCTAACTGCTGCAGCTGCCTGGTCTCTTCCCTTCAAAACCTCAAAGGAACCATCTCCTGTGGTTGGTTACTGAGGTCGGACCTTCTCCCATTTGTCCTCCTTGGGAGGAGCTTTCCCGAGCCTTGTGCCATCCCCACCCTTTCTTTTCCCAGGACCAGGCTCCATCACTGATAAATTACCTTATTGTATGGAGAGGTTTTTGATCCACCATCTGGCCAGCAGAGTAATTAATCTGACACACCAGGGGCAACAATAGCTAGGAATGTACTTATGAGCTGAGTCAGAGAAATATGACAAATCCTCAGGTGCCAGAAGGAAAGAGGATATATAAAAAAGTAACATTGAATCTGCACTCGAGATCTATGTTTACCACAGTATTGATTGGTATAGTATCACACTAGTCACTAGGCCTAAGTATGGTAAAACTGTACTTTGGTGGAAATTTCTTCCATAATTTAAAATACAGTAAAAGACACTCCATTTTCAGTTAATCACTACAAATTACACTGTGAATGCTCCCCGCTCACTTTATAAGGCCTACATAAGGTCAGCTCCAATCACTGAAGGGTAAGTTGTGTGACAGCTATCAGTGCACAGCTACTAGACTGAGCTGAATGGTAGTTTCACGTACTTACCCTCTTACCCAGCTGAGCAGAATGTGTTCTTCTTTTAAAGGGTGGACGCTTTCGGCTAGCACTCCCAATCTATTTTAACAGAGTTTACAGTGAGTGAGACTCAGTTAGTGAGACTTGCAGTAAAAGTCCAAAAACCAGATAGTCAAAAAACAAAAAGATCAAACACTCCAGGTAGGCAAGAAACAAAAAACACCACACTCCTTGAATCACACAATAACCCCAGGAAGTTCAGCCTCATCAAAGGACTCAGCCTTCTATCATATCTAGAAGTAAATAAACATTCACTATGCAAATGGTGATGGCAGGTCGATCATGTGATAGAGGATATTAAATGAAACTGGTCCGTTCTACTTTTGTTTCTGAATATAAAGAACAACTGTGAGTCTGGCTGGGTTAAGACTCACAACCTAAAAGATAGTTAGAGAGAGTTAGCTAACCAGTAATCTGCAAAATAAGCTCTCAAGAAAAGGACTGTAAGTATGTTAGGGGGTCACAGTCAAACTTAAACAACCCCACTCCAAATGCAACATCAACCAAACTTTTTTTTCCAAAGACTTACAGAGGTGAAAGGTCGAAGCCAGGGCATAATTGTAGGGATTGCCCCGTATAAATTCTTGGGGTACACAAAAACTCACTCTTTGTCTTTAAAGCACTTGGCATGATGGATGCCACCTTTAGGAACACCAGGGCACACTTGTATGCTGTCCTACCCATTTGGAAACCCAAAATATGCTAGGAGGCACAGACATAGCATACTCTGTTGTGATAAGAAATATGGTAAACCAGAGACCGATTCTGCGAATTTGATTGCTAACTATACATTCACTGGACAGGATATGGTGTACTCTGTCTGTGGTGCTCCTTCAGATGGGGTTAGAGGTGGTCTGTGGTGCACCTTGGTGTAGTGGAACAAATACCAAAATGTCATTTTATATAATAATATGCTAAAAGGACTAGAGGCTACCTGTAGTCAAAACTGGTTGAGCCTGTAAGTGGTGTAAGTTTTTATTTATTTATTTATTGATTTATTTATGTTGAACTGTTTTATAAAGCACTAACATGACTCATATGGTTTTCAGAGCGCTGCACAAAGTGGCGTAAAAAGGAACACATGAAGTACCTTAACAACCACAAGGCCCAAGGGGGGCACTGGGAGTCAGCCAGACCAGTGGGACCTGTAAAGTTTCAGCAGAGCAATAGATCCAAATAAACATGTGAGAACAAACAATACAATTTCAACATACGGTATAAAGAGTATCAAAACAGGAGACCAAAGTAGATTGCGATGGTATCAGGGCTAATACTGTTGAAGGTTATTCAGGAGTAGCCATTTGACATGTTTTTTGAAAGAGGCAGTAGATGGGTTGGATCTGATCTCAGGAGGAAGAGCGTACCATATTCTTGGAGCAAGACCAGAGAAAGCATGATTGTAAGTTCTTTCTTATTGAATTTGGGAGGTTTCAATAGTAGGGTGTTAGAGCTTCTTAAGTTCCGACTCGAGTCAGATAGCTCAAGTTTTTTTATCAGGTAAATAGGGGTGTTGTAATGAATAGCTGTGTGTGTTAGGCAAGCTATCTTGAACCGGATCCTAGCTTCAATGGTCAGCCAGTTTAGTTGAATTAGGTCTGGCGAAACGTGGTCATGTTTTCTGGAGCCTGTGATGAGTCTGGCCGAAGAGTTCAGAGTGGCTCTAAGTGGGGCCAAACTAGCTTTAGGTAGCCCAGCAAGGGTTACCAACCCATATTCCAAGCATGAGATAACTAGGGATTGAACTGCTGGCTGGATGTCTTCAGGCTGAAGAAATGGCTTGATTTTCCAAAGGGTGTTAAGCTGAAGATTAGCTCCCCTAATGGTTGCACTTATGTGATCTTGCATATTTAGGCATTTGTCCAAGGTTACACCTAAAGATTTAGCAGAGTCAACAACATGAGGTGTGCAATTGAGAGCAGTAAGTTGTTTGAGCCAGTCAAGGGTAGGAGCAGAGAGACTGTGGGGGGCAATCAGAAGAAATTCTGTTTTGAGAGTATTTAACAGTTAGCCATTGTTGAGTTTTTAGGAATGCATCATTTAGAGTTTTTATGTCATCTGGAGAGGTGATCTGCAAATACAGTTGTGTGTCATCAGCATAAATAGAGTAATGAATGTTACAGCGATTCAGAATATCGGAGAGCGGTTCCATGAACAGGTTGAAAAGTGATAATCCCATCCTATATTGATAAGAGCAATCAGGTTTTCATGTTTGATAGTGTTAAATGCTGAGGACAGGTCAAGAAGGATCAGAAGACAAGGGACCTTTCGATCAAGGGATCTCAAGGCGTCATCTACAATGTGAGTTAGTGCTGTTTCAGTACTGTGCCCCGCTCTGAATCCCGATTGGTATAGGTCAAAGAGCTGAAATTTCTCTATGTGGTTGCAGAGCTGTGAGTGGACGCATTTCTCAAGCAATTTAGCTAGAGTCATGATAATGGTGATCGGACAGACGTTGTTAGGGTCAGCTAAGTCGGCATTGGGCTTCTTTGGGATGGGAGTGACTTGACCCGTCTTGAGGCAATCTGGAATACTCCCATGTAAGAGAGATTCTTGAATGATCTGGGACCAAAGTGGGAGAATGGATGTATTGAGATATTTAAAATACGTGGCTGGTAGTGGATCGCTGAAGTGATTAGAAGGTTTTAAGGACGCCATAGATTGGAGTAGCTCTGTGTCATCTGGAAGAAGAAAAGAATTCCAAGATGCGTTGTTTTTGGGAGCGCAAATTGTGTGGTAAGACGGTGCACTCGCTACCGAAGGTTCTGTAGGTTCCTCTGATGAAGCGAGAGAGTTCAAAGGCCACAAGATTGGAGTGGCTCAAGTTCAATTTTCCTGGCCTTTTCAGAGAAGTGTGCTGAGAAGTCCTCCACACTAGGACAGGAGGTCAAGGGTGCTGACATATGGTTGATTGAGTGGTTAGCTTGTTGCTTGATGATTTCAAACAGTTTCTTGGGTCTGTTTTTAGCGCTGTCTAGCTGAGGCCTGAAATGATTGGTTTTAGCATTGCAAATATGTTTGTTGTTTGCACTTCTCATCTTCCTTAAATGTTTGAGGTTTGAAGTGGAGGGAGAGTTTCTCCAAAGTCTCAAAAGTCTCTCTGAAAGCTTATGTTTGCAACGTTCCTCATTTAGGGAGCCATTAAACCAGGGTTTGGATTGTTTGCTCGGAATCCTTTTGAGTTGCTTCGGAGCAATAGTGTCAAAAATACTAGTCATAGAGTTAATGGAGTGATCAGTAAGGTCATCCAAATTGGTCATGTTAGGGTGTGGCTGAAGACGATTCTTGCTAATGGATGTTAGATCATTAATGTTGAAGTCTTTCAGAGTACGAGACAGTTGCTTGGTTTTCAGTGGTTGGCACTGTCTGCTCAGGACCTTTTCCAGGATGTGGATGGATATTTGGTGATGATCCGACCAGTCACAGGGTAAAATGGTATCAACTTGTATGATGTTGTTTTTAGCTATGATAAGGTCGATGGTGACACCCTTGTTGTGAGTAGGTCCTTGGCAGACCTGGGTGAGATTGAGGTCGGAGAGGAAAGCCTTAAAGGAGCATACTAAAGGATCATTTGTGTCATTCCAATGAAAGTTAAAATGTCCGGGGAAGGTGTGGCTGAGGTGTTGGTCTGAGCATGAGGTAATGGACTCCATCATTTGCTCGATGAATAGCAGATTATCACCTGGTGAATGATAAATTGTGTGGAGCACACAGACAATCTTGTCATTGTTCCAGATTTCGGTGACTAGTTGCTCACAGCAGGACATCAAAGCATTTTGGTTAATATAGCAAGCAAAGAAGATGTTGTGCAACAGATCTTGATTACTTCATCTTAATAGTAGAATCAAAGACAGTAAGAATAATGTATGACCCACTCAGAATACTCCTTATGGGCACTAGAGGCCAGTAAGTGAATTCTAATAAAACAAAGCCATCACCCCTTCTAACAAGCAAGAAAACTGAAGTCATGGAAATCCTTGCCAAGGGCAGTAAGAGCTGTAGTCACAGTTCCCAAGAAGGAAGTGGGAGCTCCATGAAATGAGAATGTATAGCTTAAGAACAGAGGGCTGAGGCCACCTATAAAGTGATCCTTCTTAAACAGCAAGAAACAGAAAGTTGCATGTGAAGAAGCATCACTACCACTAAGCTTGGACAACAAGTAAAATGGAACAGGTACAAATATTAACAGCGAGGTTCACCACAAAAAGGAAACAGTAGCTCGAGGTGGGAACATTAAGCCTGTCTCCAAGGTAAACACACAGATCTTACCTAGGTTAGACCCTGTCGCCAAATGAGACCACAGTGCAAACAAGAATAATTGGAAGTCAGCTTTTTCAGCTGAACATCGGACATGGTGGAGAAGTCCTGGAGTTATTAAAGATTTAACTCACAAGCATGACTATACAAATGGAGGCAGGGTCAGTGGAAAGTGTCCATCCCTGTATGTTGCATTTTCATTGTGCCAGCATGGGTGTGCTTAACACTACTACTAGTAGAAGCTCTGGGTGGATCCATCCAATGCGGCAGTAGCCCGCAAGCTTCCTGTAGGCATCTAACATCTCATCGCACAGCGCAGTCTGTTTTGATGTCCAGGGGCAGAGGTACTAGAAATCTGCATGCCCCACCGTACAATCCCTAACTTAACTTTATGGACACAAGGGCTTGGAGAAGTTTTGTGAACAGGTGTGACACAGAATTTACATCACAGACGTCGAGATCCTACTAGGTCACCTGATCAGCGTGAAATGGAGGCAGAAGTGCATATCCCAGGTGGGACACAGTCGTCCTAAGAACTGGCTTCTCAGATACTGGAAAGAGGAAGATGTTTGAAGGGCTTCGTTAGGAAGGAGCAGACAGTTTAGTAAGACGATTGACCATTCATTCAAAAATATAATCTCCCACACATATCTGACAAAAATATCAAACACCAAAGATGTAGCAGTCATATTACAAATCAAGGATGACTAGGCGGTAGGAGGAGGAGGAGGAAAATGGAACTGGCTCGACAGTTCCTTGAGCATAGTACATACAATATTGAGACATGTTTATGTTTTAGGCCAAGATGGCTCTCATACAGAAACCATAAAAACATTCATAAAATGCTGAACAGGAAGAAATGAAGCCTGTACTTTATGTCTGACAACAGTACAATGATTACTTCATTTGCCTAACGTTGAACAAACATCTCCAAGGTAAAAAGATGATGGATAGACTTGATTTGTCATGTTATGGGCAAAGAGGAAACATGAGTCTGCCCTTCTCATAATGGGATCTCCTCAGTGGGAAGGTTGAGGAAGGACTTACTTTCTAGCTCTGTGCTGTGAGTGAGTCTGTGGTGGAAACAGGTCCCCCCAGGTTTGTTTTGGAAAAGATTTTGATGTCTGATCATACTTTGTGAATGCCTTGAAGATAGACTATGTATGTATTACACTAATTAGTGCAAGCTGTAAGGACAGACACCGCTCTATTTCCTCCAAAACCAGAAATGTAATTAATTTAGGGCTAAAAAATACACTACATGTGAAAGGGCCTTGCCACTTCACAGTCCTATTCAGAGTGCTCCTCTCTTTTGCTTAGATGACAAAGTGATGAAAGGAACGCTTGCATTTATCCCAGCCACTGGTGATCCCTCAGCATCGCATTTAAGTTCTTTTTTCACCCATTGTGCCACTCTAGACAGAGGCCAGCTATATGCCAGTGAGCCTTGGTGCTGCTGCAGTATGATCAACAGATCGCCAGAGGCTGACATTGATTCACGCTTTCTTGGTTGCTGCTCTTTGCTGAGAAGTGCACAGGCCAGGAAGGAATGGTCTTCTCCAGGAGAAACTACATGTTAAGTCTTAACCGCAGTGGACAGGGGAGGCTACAGAGGAAGAAATCCCCAGCCCTGACATTTCAAACAGAGGGGTTGGGGGTGATCCCATCTGCTTACAGGATTTGATGGCTCTCTGTAAAGAACCAGATCACGGGCTAGGGTTTGCATAGGAGGAGGGAGGCAGAGAGGAAATTGACACACTCCGTCTTACTCCATTGGGAAGGTTTGCCCATACTGGGTACACGAGAAATAATTTCAAACATCTGAACTTCCTGGATGAGGGACTGGCCGGTGGACAGCTATCTGGAAAACCCCTCTCCAGGTGCCCTGGAAAGAATTGATTTGATTTTACTATGCTATCTTATGTTTAGGGCTCATGGTTTTATGGTATTTATTTTTTTAACATTTCTATCCGTATTTGTCCATATTTATTTTTTGGCCATTTTATCTGTATCTATACATATTCATTTTTGTGTTTTGTGTATAAATGAAGTTGCAAAACTATACATTTCCATATTTATTTAACTGTTAGACGCATACTCATCCTTTGATCTCTGTCGTGATTTAGCTATTTAAGCTGCCAAATATTATGTAACAATACATCCACTAAATATTAGCATTACACCACAAATCTATGTTGATATATGCCATTATTTAACCCCTTCAGCGCGGCGCGGATTGCCGCGCCGTGCTGAAGGTTCGTTGCGCGGGCGGGGCCGTGACGGAGCGGTTCCGTCATCCGCACAGCGCGACCGATGCGCATGACGGAACCGCTCCGTCATGCGCATCAAAAGGGTTAAAGACATTTTATCCTGCTTTTTAATTTCCCATGCTGTCCATCTACTCAGCTGTTGGGCTACAATTCATGAAAGATAGTACGGAGTCACTTAAAAGAAGCACAATTTTCAGTATTTATCCACTTTGAAAAATAAATGCAGGCAGAAAACACAGTCTTTTCTGTCTGTATTTATCTGTAAAAATCAGTAAAAATGGAAAACAGGGAGCCTTACTTATGTTACATTATGCAGATTTGTAGTGCGCACTAGCATCCAGGAGGGTATTCTACTAGACACATCCTTTTATACGATTATTGCTGCTGTAATACTGGGACAATAACAACGAATTATAGATTAAACTGATAGGGAAAGAGGGCACATGCAGTGGAAAGAGAGAGAGAGAGAAACAGCAGTGATGTAACAAGGATGCCATTGGCCCCGATGCAAGCAAGGAAAATTGCCATCCCCTCCTCACCATCTGTTGGCTTCTTGGTATAAAAATGCCAGTAATCCAGGTAGAATTGACCTGCTGCTACTGCACCTGTTACACTTTTAACAGCTACGCTTCAGCAACAGAGAGGGGGAAGACAAGGGAGTGAGAGACATAAAGCATACTATGTGGGAGGGACGGGGGGGATGAGGGGGACGACGACATCTTATCCCTGTAAGAAAGAAAACAACAACAAAAGGAACTATTTGGCTGTCAGCATTCACGGAGCTCCGGGTCGCTCTCTCTCCTCATTGCTGCACAGTGATGGCTCATACTTAGTCTCGCAGAGCCTTTCTATTGGTGCTGTGGATTTTTCTGCACACTAAAGGAATAACTTGCAAAGGATGTGAGCGAGAGGCACTTGAAATTAGTGATTTATTGCAAAAAGCAACCTCAAAAGAATATGCATCACCCTAAAACGTTCACGTGTGCGTTGCAATCACAGAGCCCTGGAAGCACTAATGGGCAACTGTTCTTGGGCACCCTCACACATGGATACAGCTTTGCTCAGGTTTTCTGAATCTCCACGAATGTATACATGCTGGCGCTTGACAATATGGCACGGAGGCGACTGGTGTTGTTAATAGAGCACACATATACATTCTTCAGTCCTTCTTGTGACTAAATAGGACACTCTAGGAAAAGGATTCTGGGTAAAAATGTGAGGTTAATATTCAAAGTCCTCTTCTCATAGCTCACTATCTATGAGGGCTTGCAAGTATAGTGCATGTTTTTCATCTCTCCGGGCACAAATTAGCATTTTGCCTGTGGGGGCACTCAGCATACAGCGAATAAACGAGGCCCTTTAAGGCCTTTTGTTGTATTTTGGCCCTGCCCCTGGGTGGCATCCTATCACCAACATACTTGTGCTTTTTCTCGCCCTTTGACCTCTGCAGAGCTAAGACAATCTGTCCCTACATTGAGAGTCTGGTACTTACCACATTCCTTTGTTGACTTTCAGGTGTAATGTGGAACTCTACATGTTTCCCCCCTATCTTCAGTAATGTACTCAGTACTCACACTGGGGGAAGACACCCAAAACCACGAACTGAATAAACTTTACCGTGAGTGACTCTCCTGGAAGGCTTCCTACAGCTTGATCTGGTGCATATTTTCGGGGTTTCTATACCTCTGATGCAAGGCAATAATCTACATGAAATGTTTAGCGAAGTTTAGGGGAGACGTGCATTTTCCTCTCCTTTTTCGGGTGTGTGGCAGTCACTATCGACCTTTCGGAGGTGTAAACTCACGACAGTCCGCCAATTTTACACAGAAGCGCTGGAATGGACCCATCCGCATGCCGAGGAGACGTTGGCTCCTGCACGAAGGGGCAGCGAGCAGAAATGTGCAGCATTGCTGTGAACACAGGCCAGCACCAACCAGCAGCTGCCAAAGGGGCGGCTGCTTGTTCCTGGGGGCAGATAAAAAACACAGAGGCACGAGGATATTATATGGTTGAAGAATGAGTGAACACATTGAAGATGCAGCTACGCATTTCTGAAGTGTTTTAGACGCATGGCCTCACGCGTAAGACATGTTTATTAAGCTAAGGTGCATTCATTAGTTCACTGTTCCAGGCTAACAGAACCCGGAAGCCGTCCACGCACAGCCATGCCTGCAGCCAGGCTCCAGCAAGGCCCTATTTGGTGTCAGAGTGGATCCTTTTAAGTTGGTGTCCATTTCGCCTCCATTGCCTTCATGAAATATTCCCTCTATTCTTGTCACTCCGGCAATTCTTTGGATGCTCTTCGTCTGAGGTCACCCGCGCGCGAGCTCCTCGCGGGGCACTGACAGCCAATCTCTTTAGCAGCTTTTCACTCCCACGTGCCTAGGCCATCGTCATATGATTGGCCCTACAGGTCAGCTTTCTGTCAATGATAAATTACCACAACTACATGGCGCGGTATTACAGAAGTGGTTGCATGTCTAGGCCTGTGCTAGTCAGTGCTTAATTTGTAAAATATTAAGTCCAGGTGCTCAAATTTTTTAAGGAGGCCACACCCCCTGGCTCCACCCACTCAGTCCACTGGCCCCACCCACTTCCTCTATTGGCTCCACCCACATCCAGAACTAGTATTGCTGAACGTGCCATAACAAGGTTTAGAACCGAAATCTCCAGGTTGAAAGGTCATGAAATGAGCCATGTGCATTGCCATAAGGATGCACAAGAGGACAGTCTATACCCTGTACTGTGCACCTGTGGCTGAGGGTCAGTTACTAGCCACGTGTGATCGAAGCACAGATGGGCCAAACTGTGACACAGCAAGATCCTGGGGATGTTCCTGTCACCCACAGGGGTGTAAATCTAAAAACGCCACACATCCATCCAGAGAGGTGGAAGACTGAGCACCACACACCCCGGTCATATCACCTGTATGTCCCTGGCCCATATGAAGCCCATCAAGGCCCCATTAGCTACAGTATGCACAGGCTGCCAGGGTCCGATTTGCAAAACACCTGCAGGTGTCAGACAGTGGATAGAGAGCCATGTGAAGGACGGAGCTCCTGTCTGGAGTCCAGTGTTGGCAGCGAGTGGACCCACTGCACACAGGTTACACAAATCTTACAGGATTAGGCCCCGGCCAGCAGTATTAATATTATAAAAGTCCCCCAAATTACCAATCTAATACCAGTACATGCGTTACACCAAGGGTGAGCACCATCATGTCAAGTATGCCAATAATGTGTAAAGAATTGTCACATTATTTCAGGCAACTCTTATGCAGGAGTGGACAGAGTTGTGCCAAGAATACTCAATACATGTCAGGAAATACCACTGTTATGCATGTTCTGATTTGCCCCATCAATCACTAATCATTAGTGCATGTTCAGATCTTCATATCCCTCTTTAATCATAACTATATGTTTAGATTTGTCCTATTACACAGTAATCTGCCTCTATCATTAAACCTTGGTGCATTTTCAGATATGCATCACCATCACACATTAATCTTGAACTCATGTTCATAGCAGCAGTCAGAAATACTGAATGCTGACCCATATTTGCATCATCAATTACACATATTGGCTGCACTGCCGCATTTACACGGTCACTCACTAATTTTTAGGGCATGTTCAGATTTTCACACTCTCTCAGTAATCATAGTGTGTGTTCATTCATAACCCATGCATGCAGATATTTGCACTGACACTCAGTAATCTTCAACATGTGCCAGCTTTGCACCATTACGTAGAAATCTTAACTGTATACCACGCTTTTGCCATCACTCATTTATGCTTAGTGTAAGTTCAAACTAGCCCCATTGCTTGGTAAACACTAGTACATCTTTATTTTTTTCCCCATCACTATCTAATTCTTAGTTCATATTAGCATTTGAGCCATTTCTCTATAGTCCCCACTACTCAGTAATTGTAAGAACATGTTTATTTGTGCTTTAGAGCAAGACCTCCGGACCTAGGTTTCCTTCCGCACAGCAACAAGACTAATATAGATTCCAAGTACCTGTTAACAAATTCCCACTGTTATATACTTCTCCATAATCCAAAAACCTTATTCGATTCTGTAATCCATTGAGTAATCTAAAATACTTCAATTGCACACACATGTAAAATGCCCCAATGTATTTCGTGTACGGCCCCTTCATGAGGACCCTCACATTACTTATTGGTTAAAACCAAGTCCTAGAGGCAAGAAAATAGCCAGAAAAAATAGTACCACATATTTACAGTGTACTAATCAAGCAAACATTTTGGATTTTGAGTAATGAATCAAACAAAGTATTTAGATAATTGTATAAACCATATGCACTTACATTTCTGAAATAAAAATATTATGTATAAACATTGGTATGTGATACATCATCATTTGCATAAACAAAACAAAATCACGATCTCATCTTGGCATTTCCAGTACTGGCTTATTTCATGCTCAGCAGTACAGTTGCCATCTTTGTGCAATTATATACCAGAGTATTTGCTTTATTTTTAAATACTCAAACCATACTGTAAATCATAACTAATATTAACTGATATTTCACAATCGAAACAATGATAACCACCTTCACTCCGAAATCTTGAATGTCTTGAGTGTGTGTCTATCTTTGCAACCTCACAGTGTCATCTTAAGTATTTTGGGAGCCCTGGGCAAGAAGTTATTTGAGGGTTCTGTTCTGAACAATTTTCAGTTGTATTACCTATTTTCTGATAATTCAAGCTCCACAACGCAAGATACTACCGATTAATATGTTAAAGATTAAGACGGAGAAATAGACAGAAGCAAAATTGAGAACAAGTTCATTTTCTCTGGGGCCCCTTAGATGGTTGGGCCTTGGCCACTTGCTCTCTTGGCTTACACGGGCTGTGCCCCACACTGCCCGCAACACACTGTCTTCTTGACCAAGTATGGGACCGTCACCCGTACCAGCAGTAAGTAGTTACTGAGCGGGACTCTGGGAGTGGGACGGTGGGTGGACATGACTCACACAGGGGTGGGGGGGGACCACTATTAGGCTTCATAACATTAACTGATTAGGCCGCTGCGCAGCTTAATTTTTTTAGCTCAACTCTACCAGGCCCTGCCGCCCTCACCTGATGCTTAACTCTAGTCTCCGAGTCGGACTAAAGCTCAACGCGGCCCAACGTCGTCAGGTCGCGGCCCGCGCTACTGGCTACTTTGAATGGCGGCGGCCATTGAACCGCGATACTCGCCGGTGCGGTGGTGAGCGAGGTGCGGCCATGCGGGTATGCTGGGGCGTGGCAAAAGCAGGGAATGCACGCGCATTGCATGCAATCTGAAAAAAATCAGCGCACGCTGCCTGCTGCCTGTGTGCTGCCGCGCACAGCCCCAACCCCCGCCAGGTGCCCTGCCCAAATCAGTGTCCCGCCCACTGATCCCGGCGCGACCGCTGGGCCGCCAGTGCCTGATTGAGAAGAAGGATACAGTCTGCACACTGTACACAGTGTCTCCGGAGTCCGTAGTCCGACGGGAAGTTAAACATTTGAGTTTTACACTGCCAAGTGTCCCGTAGTAGCATTAGCGAAGCAAGTAAGTTACTTGTATAAAACTGCGTGCACCTGAGTGTGTAGACCCGGCCCTGTTAATTAGGTGCCGGTGCTAAGCACCGGAAAGCACCGGCACAAATTAAGCACTGGTGCTAGTGCAGGATGGAACTGCGCAAAGAATTAGAAAACAAGGCCCTCCCGGAGTTCACACCAGCAAACGAGAGCAGTCACTAGTGCAAGCGGTGGCACCGTCTCTGCCGCTGACCGCGGCCCCCGCAGGGGGCCAATCGGCTGTCGGCGCCTTAGTGCCCCCGGGGCACCGGTCACCCCTCCCCTCCTCACCGGGGGGGGGCGGGGTCGCAGTCCGGAGCCCCCCTCCTTGGGATGGCCGGAAGTGACGCGCAAGGCGTGTCACTTCCTGGCCCTGGGGTGAGGGGGAGGCTATTTAGCCTTCCCCCACTCTCCTGGCGACCTCTTTGTCGCCCGCTTCGCCTTTTCCCTCCCTACCGCTTACCCGGCGTAGGCGTTGGGTGGGGGGGTTTTTCTGAGCGTTGTAATGTTTTCTTTTTTCGTTGCAGGCGGAGTTACAGGGCGATCTGGAAGCAGGCCGGTACAAAGGGTACCTCTGCGCGGCACCATAGGGGGTGCCTGAGCCAAAACCGAGGAGCCTCAAGGGAGGTCCCGGAAGCCGTGTCGGCGCCCCGCTAGTCCTGCGGGCGGTTGTGGGCCTGAACAACCGGGGGTTTGCTATGCGACGCTCCGCCCCGAGAGGGGGGGCGTGAGTAGAATTACCAACGGCACGTGATCGTAGAAAGAATCACCTGGGGGGCAGCAACGGCGGGCAACGCTCCCGCGCTGCCCAGCTCATCAGGCGGGCAGGCGACCCAGTTGGTTGCCTGCCCTTGGATCGCCCGTAAGATAACCCACCCATTACATATACTGGAATTATGTAATAAACCTGCAGCATTGTGTTACCCAACACCAACTGTCTTGTGTGTGTCATTTGGGTAACCTATTATGGGGGAGGGGGGACAGCGGGTTGCCCCTGGGGGTACTATGCATGCAGACTGGTCTTTCTTTGAAGATGCAGTCATGATCCAGCTGCTGGGATGTTCTTGCTACACAATTGCACCCTACTCTGGGGTTTGACACGAGTGGGTCCATCAGACCCTCTATGACACCTCACCAAAGTCTGGCCTTAAGAGGCCTCTAACTGTGCCCTGGTGGCACCCAGTGACCACCACTCTCACGAGTCGCTGTGCCTCTGTGCCTATGCCAGTAATATGGCACAAGCTCTTGCGCACAGACAGTACCTCATTCATAAGGAGCTATGTACCCTTGTCAATCAAGGATACTGTGCATATGTGAAATGTGCACATGTGCGAGGGGCCTTGCAAGTGTTGCAGCAAATGCATCTGCGCCCCCTTCTTGCTCTGTTGTGGTATCATTTACATTGGTCTGCCAAAGAAAGATCTTGATAAACTGTAAGCACAGTGTACTCAAACCTCAAAAAAGTTAACAAATGACTACATCTTATCGCTGGCTTCCAACGGAGAAGAGGATCAGGTTTAATACAAAATGCACGAGGAACCGAGCGAGCCTCATGAGAGAGCATATCCAAGATACTCACAGAAACTCCATCTCCCACAGTGCTTAATTTGAGCCGGTGGTTTGCTGGTGTGGCCTGCCGGCACTCACTTTTGGTGCCCGGTACTTATTTTTCCTCATCTCATATTGATTGCAAGCCAGAGAAGAAAAAAACACACATAAGAGAAAGAATAAGGAAGAGAAGGATGGAAGAAAGAGCACAAAGGGAGAAAGCGGGGACTGAAAGGAGTGAGATAAAGGGGCAGCAACACCTGGGAGTAGATTAAAGAAGCCTAAAGAGAATTCAACACTACGCAGCCATAGGTCTTCAAGAGCCATCTTCTTTGCAAACGTAGAACATAATATCAGCAGGCAGAGTATACGAGATCTCGTTGAGTAAAGGAGAAGGTACTATAGACACTGCAAAGATAAAAGACGGAGCCTGGTTGTGTGACTGATGGTTTCTTTGTCAGCCTTGTATGATTTAAGGACTGTTCCTGGCTGACTGTTCGATATATCTAGACCTAGAAAATGCTACTCTAGGCACGCTCATAGACGGATATCTGGGCCAGGGCCACTCAGGCCCCTCTGAGCCCATAGGGATCTAGTACAAGAACAAAGTAATTCCTTGGGAGCTACAAGAAACATTGGGTTAAGGCAGCAGAGACTTTTGTGAACTTTCAGAGAGCAAGTCAGTGAAAGAATCATGTAGACACTTGTGAAAGTGCACATAGATGTATGGGCCTAGTGCATGAAGGGCATTTCTGAAGTGTTAGAGAAATATCTCAGGCAATGAATACAGATGTTGTTTTTGAACTCGAAAATGAGTATCTGAGGTTAGAACCATCGAGGTTTTTGTGAAGTTTTATAGAGTTCTGTGGTTAGCACCATACCAACTCTTGTGAACTTCTGGAATTAGACCCACAGAGGCTATTGTGGACTCATAAATCCGTCCAGGACCACGAAGGCTCCTGTGAGCTCCTGGAGTTAGTTGTGAACTCTTGATCCTGGACACATCTATGGAGGCCCAAATGAATTGTTATTACGTTACCTAGGGCAGAATTATGGAAGACCTTGTGACCTCTTATAAAACTTTCCAAGACAGGTCCACCGAGGCCTCTGCGGTCTGTTATGAAGCTATACGGGTTAAAAGCATGAAGGCCTTTGATAATGTCTGAAGGTTTAAACACGAAGGCCATTGTGAACTCTTACAACACCATCATTAATGAACCACAGAGGCCCTTGTGAACTCTTGAAAAGCTATACAGGGCAGAACCATAGAGGCCTTGTGAACTCTCCTAAAGCTCTATGGATTAAAATCTTGGAAGCTTTTGCAAACTCCTCAGGTTCTAACCACTGAGGCTATGGGGCTATCGTGACCTATATGCTGGACTGAACCAAGAAGGCTGGATGACCTTGTGAACCTCTATAAGGGCTTCCAGAACAGAACTATGAAGGTGCTTGTGAACTCTTATAAAGACTTCCAGGACAGAACTGCGATGGACCTTCCGAACTCTTATAAAGCAATGTAGGACAGAACTATGGAGGCCCATGTGAACTCTTGGGACAAAGGTTATAACTATGGAGACCTTTTTGAACTCCTGGAATAAGAACCACGGAGGCCTTAGTAAAGCCTTATGAACTATCCAGGACGAGACCATGGAGTTCCTTCCGATCTGCTGGAATAAGGACCTTGGAAGCCAAAATAAAATATTTGAAAGACAGAAACAAGACAAAAATTGAGAAAATATAGGCAAGCACGCAGTGCCCTGGTCATTATTTACTCCAGTTGGTTCGTAAAGCTGATGGCAACAAAAAGGCTGAGACACATTACACAACAAAACACAAAGTTTAGTGCTTCTTGTCTGTTCTTAACTAAGCCCCTCCTCCTTCATGTGCTGCTCAATGGTATCCAACTCCCACCCCTTCACATCTTAACCAATCATACACGACATTGGATGGGCCTCACCATGCGCTGTTACCATCCTTCACGCTGAGTCAGAATATTGCACTCTTGTAAAAGTATTTGTGTGTAATGTTTGCATGTTCAGACGTGTTATGAAAGTTGCTACATAAAAATAGTTTCACAAGAAGGCCCGCAGTTAACTGGTAGTGCTGTGTTTTCCTCGACCAATGTACACATATTTCTCATTAGTGGGAACAGTCTTAGAGCACTACTAGGCCAGCGGCACTTAGGGCCCGATTTAGACTTTGGCGGATGGGATACTCCATCACAAACTTGACGGATATCTGTCCACTGTATTACAAGTGCATTATATCCTATGGTACTTGCAATATGGCGGATGGGATATCCGTTACGTTTGTGACGGAGTATCCCATCCGCCTAATTGTAGATGAGGCCACTTCATTTATTTGTTTATTGGAAGATGGGCCCCTCTGCCATTGTCCCTCCTCCTACGATTGCATTATGCCTGCCTTTTCTTGTTAATATCAGAAGATTTGTGTAATTTCAGATTATGCACTTGGGAAACACCTGGGGATGGAAGGGAAAATGGGTTCGGGGAGGAATGTGTGTTATGACAGATAAATGTCACTTTCTGGGTTCTTTTTCACCCAGAGTCATGGTTAATATGTTCTGGTATGTTGTATTATGTTACGGTACCAGTATTGCCCTTCGTAGGGCCGTGGACTGTCTTCAATAGTCATTTCTGCACAGCTCTGAGAATTTATGTAGGCTGTTGCCTATTTGTAGATGTTTGTTGCATTTGTTGTGCATTGAGTTGGTTGTGTGCGCTGGATACCCCAGGTTTGTTCGATCATTGAGAACTCCATAAGTGTGCTAGTTGCCTTCATTACGTGCTTGCTGGCTTACTGTGCCTTCTTCAGGACAGGCCCATAATTCCCAATATGGCAGATCTGTCCTGATTACCTCAGAAAGTCTGGCGGCTGAAAGCAGCTAACATGTCTGGTGAAAACATAGGGGGTGAAAGAGGAATTGCAGTGGATTTGGACCCAGAATTACTGATCCTGATCTCACCGGTAATTCCTCATTCCTCAGCATATTCTCAGGTCCAGCCCTGGAAACCCCATAAATTGTGCACCATGGAGTCAGTAAAACCCACAGTATCGTTAACTACTGAGGTGCGTAATAAACAACCCCCAAACGGGGTACTCGTAAGGAGGCCCTGGGTGGTTAAGCTCGTGTGCGAGTGTGGTGATAAAAAAGGGCTGAAGGGCTTGACCATTTAGTATTTTTTGAGATGGCTGGTGACAAAGGTGTGACATAGATCTGGTAGAATAGTGGACTTCTGTAAAGTTTTGTATAGTAATATACAGTTCAGATGCAGTTTTAGTGTGTTCAGTTGCGTGAAATGCGATGCTGACTGGTCCATGGTTGCTATGGTGCTATCATATGTAAATAACTTTGGTACGATGATGGCTATGTGAGAGCGTGGATTTGGTCTGACCCGTGAAGCCTGTTATGTTGCTGCAGTGGCTCAAGTTTAGATTGAGTATTAAGCCTCATCTCTTCAAGATTTGTGTGGGTATTCTACAGCTTAGTGCTGTTGGACAGTGGCCTGTTGCTATCTGTGTGGCCTTTGGTGTTTTGTTTGCAGAAGAGTGTCTTGGGGATGGCATATTGCATTCTGTTGTTGTTACATGCTGTGAAAGATTGACCTGCTGCTATGTGCCTGGGCACATATGATTAATTGGTAATTCATTGCCCGCTCCAGACATTGAGCAAAACTCAGAGACCCACAGTTAGGACCAGTCTTCACACCGCAATTGACTTTTAGGGACATCAGTTAACTTTTAGAAAGAAACGAAAACACTCTCTTTCGACCCAAGGGTAACCCACCTTTCCAACCAGAAAGTGCTTAGCGGTCCTTCAGTGGGGGTTTGTGCTATAAAAGTCTCAGTGTTCACCACCTTCAACCCAACAGTGACCATTCAGACTATAGAAGGAGCTCACGCCTCAGCCTAGACGCCTCATTGAGGCTCATCACCTGACATGAGTTACAGGCTAGCACACCCTTCTTTAAATGGAGTGTCTAGCAGTGAAGATAACTGGTTACAAATATTGCACACTCTTATGAGAAGAATATATTGACACCTGCAAGGTATACTACAGACATCAGATGACCAAGTTACATTCAATTCGGAATCGGAGTCTTAGTAACAACGTTCAATATTGCAATATCTCTGAGACTGGTAGTAAACATTTTTGTTGCAGTAAAATGTCAACTCCAGCATAAAACATCTATATATAATTAGTGCTCGCAAATGAAAAACATTTGTTGGCGAATTTGGATAAAGAAAAAACCTGGCATCTGGCACATCAGGCAAAACCTTCTGACTTGGCATGATTTTGCTCTAAGTAAAGTAAATCCATCAGGCAGCGTTGAGGGCAGGTCACCCCACTGTGGGATATCCCATGGCAGGACATCGTGTATCAAGATCTCTGTGTCTGCCTGAGCCAGACCACCCTACGCTACACAGGTAGAGTGTGTAGGTGGTGAAGGAATGAGGGACTAGGAAGTGTAAGGCGAAGGGTGCAGCGACACAGCAATAGTTTGTCTGCTGGGGTATGGCTCCTGGGTCTGCTATGGGGCAGTGAACAGGTCTGCAACAGATGACTGTAGTGCATAATGTGTAACAAAAAACAATAAGTGCAAAGGCCGAACGATTTTTCTTAGTTGGCTGACTGTGTATAGTAGGACCTTGGTCACGTAAAAAGGCTTGGGTCTCTGGAAGGAGTGGGCTCTCTATGAAGAACTGTGCACAGGGCAATGGGCTGTGTGTAGTAGGGGCTTGGCCATGTAATTCGGCTTGGGTGTCTGGCGAAAGTAGCTTCTCCATGAACAGCTGTGCACAGGTTAAAGGCTCTGTGTAGTAAGGGCTTGGCCACCTAATTGACCTGGGTGTCTGGAGGGAGTGGGCTGTACGCGAAGAGCTGTGCACATGGTGATGGTAGCGTGACACAAAGCAGTCAGGCTCAACTTAGAGGCAATGTATGAAGTAGTTATACAGCACTTTATACAGTAATACAGTGAAACCACAACACTAGAAAAATCCAACACCAATTTAGAAAAATAGAGAAAACATAAATGATTTGACATCAAAATGGCAGATATCAAATCACTAGAACTGGGGCTGTGCAATTTTAAAGCTTTACGTAAAAACAGTGCCTAGAATCACTAACCATCAATTGTGGATATCTGGTTGCACCAGACTGGGACAAAGTCACAAGTTTAGTCTGACCATGATGGAGCATGGGTCCGATACAGGGACCCAGTTGGGCCAGCTGAAAAATAATATCCTAAAACCTGATCACGGAGCGTTGCGAGAACCCGCATTGATTATATGCAATGCAAGGTTCTGGTGTGGAGATGTATCATGCAGCGGCGGTTCTGGGAAGCTACTAGACTGTGATGCGAGGTCCTGCATCGTCGTCCAGGATGTCACCCACAAGGGGCTTGAAATGCAGAATCCTGCATCAGAGATGTGTTTTGCACCCGCTGGTCTTGAGGTAGGTGAGGGGCTTGAGATGTGGAGTCCTGCGTCATCGTCAAGGATGCGGTCAATGAAGGGCTTGTGATGCAAAGGCCTGCATTGAGGATGGGTTGCACATCGGCGGTTCTGATGAGGCTGCAGTCTACGATGTGATGTCTTCAATCAGACATGCGTCATGCAGCAGTTCCAAAGTGGAGTTTTCTCAAGCGATTGCATCACACTGTTTTGGTTGTGGTGGGACCACAGCTGGGCTAGCAAAGCACATTCAGGACCACTTCCAAGGGTCTAGGACTGGGGTGGGCCGACTTGGGAGGGTAGGACTCAGCAGACAGAGTAGGTGCTGTGTTCAAAGTGGTTGTGGCCTTCTGTCCCTGAGGCTCTTGTCAGGAGGCCAGCTAACTAGCCCTTGGAGTTCACTCGGGCAGTCCTGGGCTCAAAATGCAGGTCTAGTCCTTCACTCAGACAGCAGGACAGCAGAGTAGCAGCCCTTCTGGCAGAGGAGTGCACCAGTCCTTCCAAGTCTTCCACAGGCCCAGAGGTGTACTGAAGAGTTGGATCTGAAGTTCCAATATTTATACCTGGTTCCCACTTTGAAGTAAGAGAAGGTTCTGGAGGTTTCCACTCCCAGAGGTGCTTGGAATTTCCTACCTTCTTGACATGGCCCCAGATTGACTGGGGTTACAATAGATAGTGTCAAACTCTTTATGAATGTGTGCTCAGGCAGAGCCTTTGTGATGTACAAGTGTGCTAGGTGACAAATCCTCCACCCTCATCAAATAAGAGATGTCGCATCCTGCGAACACCTATGGCTCTTTGTCTCACTTACTGGAAGCAATACACAAAGACCAACTGCCAGCTGTACCTTGTCATATGAGCCAGGATACAGACAGCAGAGACTAAATGGTTGGGACTAGAAAATGCCAACTATCTAAATGAGGCATTTTCAGAATTGTGACTTAAAATCCGATTTTACCATTAAAGAGAGCTTTTCATTTCAAATTTTTAGACACCAAACTTAACATTCCTACTTGACTCCCAATTTAAAGTTATCTCTTATTCGATGTAATAAGTTAACCTAATGTTATCCTATGGGAGAGGTAGGCCATCCAGTAGTGATAAAGAAAATCAAGATTTTTTCACTTCCAAGGCATGTAAAACATCTGAGAATACGTCCCACTTTTTAAATACACTGCACCCTGTCCTAGGGGCTGTATAGGGCCTACCCTAGGGGTGACTGCTATGTTTAAAAAAAGGATGGTTTAGGCCTGACAAAAAGGTTTATTTAGCCAGGATGACTTCACTTGAAGCTGGTAGGATCCACATGAAGTCTGTGAGCAAACAACTCAAGACGACAGCCAGGCAATACCATTGGTGCTTCAACACCAATAAGCCTTTTCATAAAGGTGCCTTTACTGAGGCTAACAGCCCAAATGCCATTCCATGTTGACCTCAGACCTGGTGTACAACCGATATGCTTAGAGCTCCAAGTGAAGAGCCAATGTTGCTGCAAGATGTGTTTGATGATGAGACTGGATCTCACCCACATGACATAAAAAGAGGGCAGCATACATTCACCACGATCTCCTGTTTTTAGTGACACTGACTGCGCACTGGGGTGATATGTGCATTTCCATGAAATACATTTGTGGCAGAGTAAAAGGTGATATTGCAGTTTTCAACATTCACTGAACTGCTCCGTTCACTCGGCACAGGCTTGTAATGAAGCACTTGAAGAATGGATGAAGCTGCTTTGGGGTTGCCTCAGCTGCTGGAATGAAAGTGATACACATGGACATTCACCATCAAAGGCGTACAACAACAAAAGACTACTGCAGCAGTCCTCGCCCACTCATATACTGTCCCGTCATCCTATAAACTCTCAGTGGTAACTAAAAGGGAGCAGTACCGTACAAAAGTCTGAAGTAATAGGAATAAAAATCCTTCAAGCAGACAACAGGCATCAACAGCAGGTGGGAATGACAATAGGTTTGAGAGAGTGAGAATCTCGGATATGAGGCTTGCATATTTCAGTTAGAAAATGCACCTTTATTGCACAGGCACCAATTGTAAGACAAACCCTACACGTATGAGAGACAGCAAGAGTCTAAGAGCATCTGAACCTGCTACGTCTCCAAGAAAGTATTCCCCGTTTGCCCTAAAGATATAAAATTACCCAGCAGTAAAAAGCAGATACTTGAAATTTTACACACGAGAATAGTAAAGAATTAAGGTAGCTGACAAATGAAGATGGATTAATGCTGTGACAGCAGACGTAAGAAATATGTAGCCTTTAATAAACTCCATCTAAAGAGATCTGCGGTGTACCTTTAAAGGGTGCACACACAGGCACATATAAACCATATTCTTAGTAATAAGATGTCTAGCATTCACTTCCTGTGACATCACTCCACGTGACGTCATTGTAAATTGCCAATGCACACTGCCTATGAAAATGAGCCCCCCCCCGCTCATATACTTGTGATTTGTACCCTGAGCAGTGTACATCTGCATGCATCCTGATGTGGCATCTTGTCTTATTGGAAAGAAATCTGCAATGTTCTAGGGTTATTATTAGTCAAAACATGATCTAGATTCTAAATCAGTTAATCTTTAAAACTACCCTTTAATTCTGCTTGTCTTTAAATTGCTCTTTATTCACGTTTCCAAGATATTTTCCATTATACAGTTTAACATAGACTAATTTAGACAGCATGTGTGCTCCTATCTTTTAAGGACATTCTGACCATGTCTCAATATATATATCTTCCGGCTTAGATGCCCTCTCCTTGCTCCCTCCCACTGTTATACCGGATACACTTCAGTGGCGCTGCATCTATTAGGGCGCTGGGGCGTTGACCCACAAGCCGTGCCCAACTCTCCCGAGGCAGTCATTAAGACAGGCTCAGATGCTCTCTCAGCAGCTCTGAGTCTGACTGTCTGAAGGGTGTGGGCGGGGCAGCCAGCAGGTTGACTTCGGCTGGCATCATGCTGACTGATATGACTCAGCATGCCAGGGGGTGGTAGGGAGCGCACAGCAGGCAGCAGCACAAATGCGCATGTTAGGTTTGGGTCGGAGAATTGTTCCGACCAGCCCAGTCATGCGCACTAGTATTTGCTCTTGCTGGCGGCTGCGCATTAGTAGAGCGAGGGTTGATCAACGCCGCAGCCCTCAGTCTCCTAATGGGTGGCAAGTATCCCTGCTAAGCCAATCCTGGCGCTGCTTGAGGAGTGTCTGTATTGGTTGAGAGGGGTTGCCACACTGAGCTAGCGCCGCGGCCTCTCTCAGTCTGCCAAAGGCGGGACCGGTTGCAGTAGAGTTACCTGTGATGGAGTCCACGGAGCTGAGCACTGGTAAGTGATGGGCTCCTACATCCCATTCCGAGTGTAATCACTACTATGTGCTGAAGTTTTGGAGAAGCGTGTCAAGTTATGCCACTCATTTAACCCAACAGTTCCTCTGGCTGCACGACGCACCCTGCAGTGGCCGTAAACGTGTGTTGTCTTTCACTATTGAGTGCCAGAACCTCTGCTCATCTCAGTGTACCCTGTTCCAAGATGCCGCCAAAACAGGCAGAAGGCTTTATAAATAAATTGTTGTTAACCATGCAAAAGGTATGCTAAAGTGTCATTGACATGCTGTTAGCGTCCAAACACCAAAGATCTGGCACTACTAGGCCCCCTTATATATATAGGATTGGTATGGGAGGATATTCTTATCTTCACCCAAACTCAGATGCTCATTTACACAGTCTGACCTAATCCTCTGTGCCCATAATATTAATATTTTAAAACAAACACAAAAAAGAAAGTAGTCAGTCAAATCACTCAACATACAGCATACCCACTCTAATTAGGTGTATGTGTGCCACAAAGAAAAAATATGTGAAGAAATGAGAAAGTATCTCACGTGCACACCACCAGAGGAGCTACTGGCAGGTTCTTACCAGCTTGCCCACATTCTTGTCATCATTGATAACTTTTTCATATAGAAAAAAGTGTGTGTGCAATGAAAGAAAAGTGTAAAGACAAAACATTAAATAAAGACCATGTGAAAAACGAGACAGGAGAAGTCTCTAGTAAAATTGAGCTAAACTCACACACATACTTGTAACTTTTTATTCCGAGATGTGAGTTTGCCCAGTATTAAAAACACGGCATGTTGTGAACCACTTCAAGGACGGCCAACATGTTTCATTGCCTGTTATATACCTGTGTTGGGGGCAACTATTGTCAAAGGCTACCTGCGAGTCAGCACGAGTGGCGGAGAGACCGCCGAGGGCACTGTGATCGGTGCCGGAGTGTACTCCGGAGTGTACTCCATTTCTGCATAACAGAGTATCTGATGGCCGTATTACACATTGCATCATTTCTGCATAACGAAGTACCTGATTAGTGTATTTCTCATTGCATCTTTCCTGCATAACGAACTACCTGATTGTCGTATGACGCATTGCCTTACATCTGTATAACAATGTGCCTGGTGGTTGTATTACACATTGCATTATTTTTAAATTGCAAAGTGGCTGATTGTTGCGTACGCATTGCATTATTTTTACATTGCATAAGTGCCTGATTCTAGCATTACGATCTGCATAACATGGTGTTAGGACTACAGTAGAATGTTTAGAAGTGCTCATTAATATCGCCAGAACTTACAAGGGCTGGCAGGCCTAACAACTCGCCAGGAAAACCGTACAAATACGCATATGTTGGATTTATATCGTGTGGTCTTATCGTATATCTTTTTATATAAAGTTTATTCTCGTTTTGATAAAACTCGTGTGGAGTCTATTTGTGGTGTCATCATTGGGTTGCTGTGAGCATGGTTGCAAATACTTTACACATTTGCCTTGAAGATAAGCCTGGCGGCTCGTGCCAAGCTACCAAGGGGTTGGGTGGGGCTATCTCAGAAGGCGACCTTCCTTTCCCTGACGTTTGAATGCGGGTCCCTACCTGGCCTAAGGTACCTACGTCATCCAACCAAGGATCCCGGGTCTAAAAGGCACCATCATTCTTTTCTTAATATGTGAATGTGCCATGTTTCATGCTGGTTAAACAAGCAGGCAGGAAACAAAGACATGGACATCATCAATTAACTGTTCTAAAAAAAATACACCAATCACTTTTAATTACTTAGCGAAAACTGCTAGATTTCAAATGTAAGTAGCAATTAACACCTCTTTGTTTAAACATATTTTACAAATTTTTCTACTCTAAGTAACCCTTTTACAAACAGAATGACACAGAAATGTGAAAAGAACATTTTATCACTTTTCACTTTTTCATCATGTACATAATTCTGAGTTGGCGGGTTTTTTCACTTGAACCCAGTTAATGTCAGTGGTACGAGCCGTAAAGTTATTTTCTATATAGTTTTTTCATATCGCCTTAGATGTTGACTAATTTTACAGGAAGCTCGTTTGCCAGGGCTGGGTTTGGGATCAAGGTTCTTTTTAGATGGTTACATTACTGAGTATTGCACTGAGAGAGTTCAATGGCCGCAGTCAAACTTTGAATTAAAAAGTGCGTTTAACAGCATCTTTCTAAAATACATGTGTTGCCTAAAAGCTGGTTGTTTTATGGACAGGTGGATGCACAGCTTGTCAAACATACAAATGTTTCATAGTCGCTAAATGTGACAAAAGAAATGCCTGTTCTTAAAATAATTTAGCAGACGGTCACGGTTTGTATCCATTGCTGTTCGTGTACCAGTTAAATACTTATATCGTTTCCGGGAACCATAATGTAACATTCGTACTATCTATCATGTTGCCTTGCTGTCAGCATTTACTGGTTGCTGCTCAAACATTAGTGTGCTGCTAAGAATTATGATCTGTCTTTTTACAAATCTTTTTATTAGCTATAAAAATGCATATAATACTTAACTGAGCACAGTAAAATGCATTAACCTCGTGGTAAAAACCCCATACCAACTTGTCCACACTTAGGCTCACCTGTCTGCTAGGGCACCGAGGGGCACACACATCAGAAAAGTGGTTTACATGCATACATTATTGAGTTATTGCTGTGCGTAATGTGCCAGCAAGGGTTCAATCCCGTACCAAGAATTTGGAACCTAGGCCCTTAACAACGTCCAATACCCTTTGAACTATATAACATTTAAAATAATTCAAATAAAAGATGACTTTGTTGCTTCTTGTCTGCCTAAAATTTTTTTACTAAGCCCGTCAACTTCAGAAATCTTCCAGTATTGGTATATGGGCTCATCAGTGACATTTTCTTGGAGGGGTTAATGTAATAACTGCACTTTCACAGTTGCTTTATTAACCTTCCTGTTTTCTCAAATTTGCTTGAAAATGCACCATTTGTCCACTCTTTTTCCAAATTTTTCTCGGGGGGAGAACCCCCCATACCATCCTTAGGTTGTTACGGCTCGCTCGCTACGCTTGCTTGCTGCGGTGCAGTATGACAATAATTTTACACTCACCACTTTCAAATGTCCCCAGCCGCCACTGATACACTTTATGCTTCATCCGTCTGTCCGGTACTAGCAACACTCTAGAGCCTAGCTTATTACTTAACTACATCAAACACTGCAAAGTTGTCCCTTCGCTCGGCTTCCCCGCCCCCGCCCCCTCCCTGTGGGACTCATTCAGACAATTGCTTGGTGCTACTGCAGTAATTAACAGGAAATGCATGTGTAATCTCATACAATCTCTTCATGTCCTACATATGTTTCATTTCCCTGGGTATCATTGCCGCACCCTTCGACTCATCTACCACCTGCATATATGTGTACTCTGTCAGGCCTATAGTCCAATGCAGGCCTATGCCTCTTTCACTTCTCAAGGCAGACTCCTATCTGATTGTGCCTCTAGGGCCAATGAATACGTATCTCATATTCTTTCCACCGTCCCGCCCACTTTCCTTTTTTGCAACTCTGTTAAGATGTCTGCTTCAGCAGTCGTCATCGTCTCAAATCACTCATTCAAGTGCCCACATTGTGGGTTGGGTGGGTTGGCTGGGGGTTCACACAGACGACTACCATTTTTTTTTTAAACGTGTTTTTATTGCAGAATTAAGAATGAAAACTCCGTGACGTCAACCTAAGTACACATGATACCTCAGAGCCCACCCCTCGTCTCAGCACTATACACAGCCATGTAGCCCACATCCCGGAGGCTGGGCGGCACAATAATGCAAAGATTCTGAATGTCATGTCGATCATTGCACAGATGAACAGGTCAACAGCTCAGTATACCATCTGCTTTTTTACCCCTTCGCCTCAATCCCCTGTAAACCATCATCACCCCCCTACAACATCCCAGAAACTCCCCCCCCCCCCTGCCCACCCCCCAACTACTGCTAGCATGGGTTCCGACCATGAAATGTAGCACACTGGTTTCACTGCTATCTGCTTTGCATGTATCTCACTGGCCTCATGGAACCCCGCCCTCCGGGCCATCCCGCTCTGCACTCTCCAGCCGGTAATCCTTCACAGCCTGTACTATCAGCTCCCATGCCCTCACCCATTCCAATCCCTTCTCATTTCCTGCCCTGGTCGCCTGTCGCCTTCTAATCACGCTCTCACAGCCAGCCCACTTCAGCAGCTCAGCCAGCCATCTCCCATACGACGGACCCCCCCGGGATTTCCAGTGCCATGTGATTTCTCTCTGGGCCAGCATGAGACCTAAGTCTATAAATGTACTCGTCACTTTCGTCTTCGCCGTGTGAGGAAACCAGAGCAGTAAACAGGCCGCCATGTCAAACTCCACCTCCCGGTCGGTGACTGCATTCAAAAGCTCTCCCACCTCCGCCCAGTATGTCCCCAGTCTGGGGCACCCCCATAAGAGGTGGTCGAACTCCGCTCCAATCACTAGACATCTCGGGCATGCCGCGTCCTGCACCTTAAAATGCCTCCGAATCCTTCCCGGGGTCAAATAGGCCCTATGCATCACGAAGAAGTGTACCTGCTGAAAGCGGGTATTCCTACTCCCTTTCCACGTCCTCCGTATGATATGACTCCACACTGTGTCCGGAATGTGTTTGCCTATGCTGCCCTCCCATTTCTCCTTAAGAGCTGTAAGCGGCTCTATACCTTCTCGCAGCAGTCGGGAGTGGAGGCAGGTCACCGCCTTCACTCTTCCCGCTGCCATCACCACATACTGACAGGTCAGGGCCACGGCTGGTTCCGCCAGTCCCTTCTTCCAGTGCTTTTGTATCGCTGCGCTCACCGCCGCGTGTAGGAGGTAACTCCCTTCGGGGAGACCAAACTGTGCCTGTAATACCTCAAAGGGGGCGAGCGCCCCGTCTACAAATAGGTCTCCCACCATCTGCAGCCCCAGCTCCTCCCACTCCGCCAGCGGGGACCAATCACCGCCGTGCGGTAATGCCGTCAGCACTCCCAATGGGATCTCCGGCGCATAGGGCCGTGTGATTTTCCCTCTCTTCATGCTCCTGTGCCAGCACTGTCGGAGGGTTCTCTCCTCTATGGAGAGGTCTCTCACGTCTAGCTTCTGTTGCATGACTATGTAAGACAAAATGTGTCTCTGGATACCAGTCTCCCTCTCATGCTCCGGGCCTCTAAATGCTCTTGCTATATTTTGCGTTAGGACCTGTAACTGTGCTGCACAGACGACTACCATAACATAGCTATGCAGTGTTTTACTAACAGCAAAGCCAGACACATTAATTTCATCAGGTATTTTGGCTTATTCATGGTGTGTCTCCTGTCCCTAGCCTTCCAATCACCACCTCGTTTTCGGAATTCTGGGTGCTGCTGAGCCACCTCACAATCCATTGGAGCTGGGCTGCAGTGTAATATATTTCATAATGGGGGCCCCCTAGCCCTCCTTGGTCAATGGGGTTATATGCTACCATTCAGTCGCGGCCCATCCTCTGCCAAAGTGGTGGGCGGGCCGGAGGAGGAAGCTGGGAGGAGGGGGGTCGGGGTACAAAATAAAATAAATAAATAAATTTACCTGATCGCCGCCGCCTCAGCCGTCCACTCCATCTCGCTCTTCCTGCTTCTGGGACAGGCTCCCAGACTGCACTGCAGCCAATCATGATGCGGCAGGAACGCAGAGTCAGGATTGGCTTGAGCATTACAACTTTGCCCTCCCAGGTAGACTGGGAGCCTGTGCCTTCTCTCTCCAGGCCTAGCAATGCAGCTGGGGCTGGAGAAAGCTTCACAGCGCATGAGGGTTTGGCCAGCCTGAAACGACCAGCCAAATACTCATGCGCAGTGAAGGGACACGGGTGCCCTAGCACTTCCCCACCACAGTGTTATCCCCGTGGACCCACCCCCAAGATTTGTCAGAGTTCTGGGGACGGGTCCAGGGGGATTAAAATAAAACGATAGTAAAACAGGTTAGAAACCTGTTTTATTATCGTTTTATTTGCGGCTGGTGGTGGGGGGCAGCGCTCCTCCACCCTAATGGAGGGCCCGCCACTGCTACAATTTTGCTCCCTGTTCCCCGTAACAAGTCAGAGAGTAAACTGTTCAAATCACTGAAGAAACAACAAAGGAGGCACAACACTAATGCCGAAAAGAAGTAAAGTTTCCGTGGCAAGACAAGCATTTTTACTTTTGCTGTCCGGCCCAGTGGGGACAATGACATCATTATCCAGAACTTACTAGTCTGCCTTGTCGTCGCTATCAACTTCTCCAGGTGGCTCTATTAGTGCCTCATCTGTGTGGCATATTGTAACCCCTAAGTACTTGGAGGAGTCCAACCGCCATTAAAGTCTCTGCGTTCTAATTTCGACATCGGTCACAAATAGAAAAAACAGGACTTACTCCACTTCACTGGCAGCCCTGAGTGATCTCCAAATTCGTCTAGTATGTCCATGACACCTGGTAATGCCTGAAGACCGTCACACAAGTAGATGAGGGAATCATCAGGGTACAGCAAAATGATTTGTCATCTATCTCTTGACCGAATGCCCCAGGTCGCCTATCTGCATATTGATAATCATGCAAGTGCCTCCATAGCTAAGGGGAAAATTAGGGGTTACAGTGGTCACCCTGTTGCCTCTGTTTATGGGGAGTAGTCTTGAGATTGTCTGACCTGCGGGCGTTGTTGGGACTGGATCGAAATACAAAGTTTGAATCCACCTCTGATAGCATGGACCCACACCCATTCTCTGCAGCACTTGCATAAGGCGTCACCAACCTAGGGTGTCAAATGCTTTCTCTATGTCAAGGGAGATCACCACAAGTTGTGGCTCACCCACCTCGGGCACCTCCTCTCAGGCTGAACATGTGCCTAAAATTCAGGAAGGTGTTCCTGCTATGTATAAACCCCATTTTTATCTGAGTGAACCACATAATGTACTAGCTCCAGCAACCTGGGTAGCAAAAACTGGGACAAAATACTTGCAATCTAGGTTTAGTAATGCCACTAGACGGTAGGAGCAGACATCAAAGGGGGTCCCTGCCCTGTTTCAAAAGGACAACTATAAGTGCCTCTATCATAGAGCCCAACAGATGGCCTAGGCAGTTAGCTTCCTCATATAATTTTGGAACTTTAGGGACAGTACTGTCTTATACACACCATACAATTCAGCTTGAAGCCTTTTTGTTCCTGATTTAATGCATACCATCTCGTCTCTGCAGTTCAGAACTCAGGGGCTTCTCTAATATGTGGTGTCAAGGGGCCGAGGCTCGGGACCTCTATGTCTGCTAAATAGTCCCAGAAGCCACCCAGACAACATGTATCCTGGGCCTAGTAGAGCATGCTAAAATAGACAGCAAAGTCCAGATTGATTTCAGCCTATGCGTTGACCACTTTGTACAGTTCTAATAGCCCATATAGGTGTCCTGTCCGCCTCGACTCTTAACAACCAGACTAATGGCTATTGCATCTTATCCCCTTAAGCCAGAGGTCTTCAAACACTTTGATACCGAGACCCCCTTGTCAAAAGTATTTATGCGTAAGGACCCCCTCCTCGCAAAAAAATCTAGATCGTGGTACTCCTCATCATTGACACCTATATACAATCATATACACCCCCAATTCCCACAGCAAATCATTTTTACGGTAGGGAAATAATATTAAACAGTGTTTAGAAAACCAGAGGTCAGTGAGCGTGGGAGCGTGGTCAAAGGTGTAGCTAAAAACAATGGGCCTCATTTATGAGGAATTGGCATAGGGCAGTCCTGCAAGTCTTCTTCCTGTGCTGCCCTACACCATTGTGAAACGGAAGGAATGCACCATATTTATAAAATACAGTGCATTCCTTTCCTTCCCCATTGCATTGGTGCACAAATTGCTGCATAGCACCAGCATATGCAGGATTCTTTTTGTGCAGGAAGGGGCACCTTCCTTCACAAACACAATCCTGAGAGGCGTTCTCTTTCTATGTGAGCTGCAGAATGCAGCATACATGGAAAGAGGAAAAAACGGGGAGAAATGAAAACATATCTCCTCGTTATGCCTCCACTAGGGAGGGTATGGTTTTGGCGCTACCCCAGGCTTACATGATTTTGTAAATCTGGGGCAGCATTAAAATCCATTGGTGTTGCATGGAATGCCTCCTTGACGCAGTGTAGGCAAAGTAGTGAGTTGACCTGCTTTGTCTTACTCCATAACTATGAGGCCATGCTTAGCCATGCAGGGTGGCTTTGCGCCGCCTCATAGGTTTGATTGAGACGCTTGCACCGCTGGAGCGCTATTAGAGTGATGCCCTAATGGTGCAAGACTCTCTCATAAATAAGCCCCAAAATATTGTGTACGTTTTTAGGTCTTACACCATCAGGTAGCTACATATAAAGTAATGGGCAACTTAAAAGAAAAATAAATAGAAAAGTTGTTACTCAGTGGGAAATGCACTCTAGTACATTGTGAAACCTCTATTAATTAATGCACTGCAAAGGTCTGTGTGTAACCAGAGAGCCACAGAATGAAATCTTGTTTGGTGCAGTGGAGAATAGTGACTTGTGTATTTTTAGTGCTACCAGGTCACAGCCTTTGACAGAAAGCACTGGGAATATGTAAGTCATTATTTAATACTTGCATTACACACAGTATAAGCTAGACTGCTATAGAATGTGCAATTATGTAAGGCAATTATTTTTAAACATAACTGCCCCTTCAACACCTCCTTAGGGGTACTAAGGGCTGTGTAAATACAATTACGATTAAAAGCACCCACTTCACAGCCCAGTTGTTAACTCTTTGCACTACCACTCAAAAAAAACAAATCTTTGTCATCACAAAGCTTGGAATGATTCGATCAAGGGCTACCAAGCACCCTTTAGACTTGCAGATTAACTTATAGCGCACATTTGCAGTTCATTCAGGCAAGCAGGCACCCTGGAACGAAAGCTTTTCACAGCACAGGAAACTCAATTAATGAAGCTTCAGCTGAAGCATTCTAACGATCGAAATTAGCTGCACCAGGTCTTTTCCCGAAACGAAAGCAAAGTTTTGGATTTCAGGCAGAATTGAGGTTGGGAAATGCACGTCCCCCTTCCCAAGACTCTACAGCCCCCTAGGGGTCGCGCCGTACAGATTGAAGACCTCTGCCCTAAACTTATTTCCACACCACATGTTACCATAAAATACATCCGCTCCAGTTTGTCCTCCAGGTCCTGGCGCATTACCCTCACCGCTTTGAGGTCCAGTGAGTACCCCCGCTCTTGTTCAAGATTCAGTTCAGCCCTGAGAAACTCCTCTCCCGCGTGAAGAGTGGCCCTTTCCAACCCAGTCTTAACACCATATGCAGTTTTTACACAGATGCCCCTTCAGGGCCTTCATACCACTTTAAATGCGTTCCACTCCAGCAGTCCATCACTAGATGTCTCCTCATTGTCTGTAAGAATGTCAGTGATAGCCCTGCCCACTCTGCTTCTAAAGGATGTGCCCAGCAATGCTCGAACATTCACACGCTGGTCGAGATGTGTGTCCTGGATCTGCTGCAGCCTCTCATCATTTTAAGGGGGCTGTGGCCAGACGGAGTACAACCCAGGTACTTTGTGTCCAGTACCTTTGTGGATGCATGAGGGCTACAGAGAATTTTGTCTGACTTAGCAGGGAGCCTATGTACACAGAATAAAAGGAATATTCCGTTTGGGTTGAGTGCCTAATCCTCCAGGCATTCCAAGGCCCCAGGGTTTCATCTATTTCTGGAGGTGGGCCATCATTAAACTACTTTAGGTTCCCTAAAATGTGGGTGGGGGATTATCAGTTACACAGTTAAAGTCCCTGTCCCATGTCCTGGGTGTAGCCATATCCTGGAGTAGTGATGGGGAGAGAGAATCAATGAAAGCAGAATGATTAGAGTTTGGGGCATAAATTGCCAACAGCAGTCCCTCCGCAACCACGTGTCTGCTCTCCCAACCAATCTGACTATATATGTTTACATAGAGAGAACTTGGTGCTATAGAAACCTGTACCTTCCTAGCAAATTCTGAGTATGTGGTTCCCATTACTTGCATCCTTCATTTCTTCTTCAGCCTTTGTAACTCCACTGTATTCATATATGTTTATTGTATATGCTATGTAAATATATCTGTGCCTTAGGTATGTGCACACTTTATGCCTCTTAGTAGGTGTGTCTATACCCCCTCACATTCCACGTTATTATAGTGTAAGGTGATGGAAACTGTTGCTGTTTAGCTCTTACGACTATGTGCTACTCCATCTTTGCCTAACGTGTGGCATGTCAAGAACAGTCATCTCAACCATTTCCCATTGGTGTTGTGTGTACCTGTCGGGGAAAGCAAGGACAACCAGGCAACATTATATTACAGAATCCCCCTCAACCCTGGCAAGGTGACAACAGGCCTCCTGCAATGCACAATACACTCTGAGAACATCAACATCTGTGCCAGTTGGCCTAACCAAGTCAGCTGGTGTGTGTGGAGGGTGTCCATTTGCTTTCATATCCCTAATAACACCGTCCCGTTGACTCTTCCTGCACCCTGTGTGGAATGGGCTCTAAAACATCCAATGATTTACCATCCTGATGTGGTTTGTGTGGCTGTGCCAGCACGTCCAGCCCAGATACCCCATTGTATAATGTTCTCTGCATCTCTTGGTATCAGGGCAATCCTCTTGGTCAATTCCAAATCTGTATCTTTGTTGTTTGCATTCTCCGACTTTGTGGCTTTGAGTCCCTTTCCTTTTTTGGGAAAGCTAATATCCATATGCTCTAGGTTCTGTGTCAGCGATTCTGCCAAGACTCGGGCTCTATCTTTGTCCGCTTGTTCTCTCGCGGGTTTGCTTTACAGCCCTTTTCCTGTGCATCTTGGAGTACTGAGTAGTCCAACCATAGCATGCATTGAGTTCTGTCTGCAGGGTCTCCACTCCCTTAGATTGCAGCCGCAGCCATACATCCTAAACCTAATGAAAGAACAGGATGTTATCTTAGGCTATAGCCATGAGTTTGGCGGGGTACATAAGGGTGCATATGTAGACCAACTGTGTCAATTGTTTCTTCACCCCTGCGTAGGAACTTCGCAAGCATTGAACTTCATCTGTAAAGTCGGGAATTATGTTATCTCCATGTAGGTGTTCTCTGTCTGATGCTGTTCACTACACTCCAAGGAGGCGCCTGTCCCTAACTCTCAAGTCCTACTTGGTCTTCGTCTCCCCCCTCCACAGTTGGATTGGATTGCTGGGTCGCTGGCCAACACACAGATCCTGTGTGTAGTTGTTTATTGTCCACCCCTTTCAAAATCCTTACCAGTGATTGTGGCTCAGCTCCAAGCTTCCGTATTTCCTCACCTCTGTCTCTGTCTCTGTCTCTTTAATGCTCAATGCACCAGCCACACCTATCTCTGTCTCCAGGTGTTGTATGCGGGAGTGTCCTGGCTGTGGCTCTTCTAGTCAGCACATTCTAATCCAGGCTGTGTGATCTCAATGGCCTCTTGGATTATAAACTGCAGTCATAGCATCCTACCGCAACAGCAGTACGTGATTGCTGTCTGTTGTCGTGGTCCTTTCTTGGCAGCTTCAGGGAGGTTTCAATTCTTTTACTCCATGTCTCCACTTACTCGTGTGTTCATTTGTTATCCCCAAATCCCTGTTTTGGAGGCCATTGTTCAGCAGGCTCTGTGCTCCGACCCACAACTAATTTCTCCCAGCAGCACAGCACTATGGGTCCACCAAGCCTCGCCTCAGGTCCCGGCTCGCATTGGGTTCTCCAACGCCCTCACCACTACTCACCGCCAGGCTCAGCAGGACACCTCACAATTACTAGCCATAATATCAAAGCCATGAAATAGATAGCTAAAGACAATCCAGCTTTTAATGGGTGGGAAAACTGAGGGTAAAATTATGGTTTCTTCCTAGAATCAACTTTTTGTGTATAGTTGGAAGCAAGTAGAATGTTGGAATCCTTGCAGTGATACCCACTAGAATTGCAATCAATGTTGTGCTACCCTGTTACTTCAAGCAATTTTCTTTATTGACTGGGGTTATTTTTTAATGAGTATTTGAATTACTCTTGTTTGTAAGTATTTTGTATTACTAATAAGCTCCTTTGTATCTTTTACATTTTCTCAAAATATATGTGAACAAAAACATAAGGTCTCTAATTTTATCAGGGAGTTAATGCCACCATTTTGACTGGTCTCACTCAGCCACTATAAAGCTGAAAAGGTAAATTTAAGGGTAGATGCCTAGTTGGGAGAAGAGCATGTCCAAAAAGGTTTAGCTTCAACATTTTGATGCGATATGTTTTTCCAGGGAAACGTTTTTAATATGTAAATTATGAAGGATTTAAGGAGGCCCGGTTTTAGAAAACCCCCAAGGGGAAGTAATTGCTAGGAAAATCGAGAAATATTTTTTGGGTTGTGGCGCTATGAGGTTCCAGCCTAAAGCAGAAACCACTATGTCATTATTTTAAAATAGTATAACACACAGAGATTCTGCAAAATGATATACCATTTCAGATTTTGAAAAAGTGCTTTCAAAATATAGGTTTTAGAAATAAATATTCAGACTGGACCTAGTGCAAAACATGTTTGTGTCTCTATTACTTCAGAATTCAGCTGATAGCACCCTTGCATCACCACTTAAAAAGTATAAATATTTGTCACCATGAACCTTTAAGTGACTCCATCAATCAAAGGCTGCTGATAAGACCTGCTCCTTTTTTAGCTCTCTATACATTTCTCGCATTCAAGCAGAAACACCTTAAGGTCAGCATCAAACATTCAGAGACAGCTTTTTCTGCAAAAGGTGAGTCCAGGAGGTGGCAGGGAGGAGGCCACCACGGACTGTATCCCGGAGCAGATCCCTAATCCTCTGGATCCCTGAAGTTTCAGGGTAATGGCCCGGAGAAAGGGAGCAAGATTAATGGATAGTGTCAAAGACATGGCCCAGAAGAGGGGGCAATAGACAAGTGCCTTGTAGAGATGCCCCCTAAGAAATGGGTGGTGTATATAGATTTCTATTATTTTTTAGGGCCGTAGCGATATATGGTTTTTTAGGTCTCGCCTAGCGTGGCAGCACATGCGCTGGCGCTCTGCGAGATTTATTGTTAAGGAGGACTTTCAGGGGGGCGTGGCCAAGCCGCGGACAGAGATTGCTGCGTTGCTCTGAAGCTCCACCGGCCGTGTAGGCAAATATCCTGTAACCCTCTAGTTGGAGTGATTAAATGCCAGTAAGAATGCTGCCGATAGGTGCGGATTGAGCCCTGGACATCGGAGGCCCCTCGCCGCCTGATATTTTAGCCTGAAGCGTGAGAAAAGACTCGGGTGGCGGCGCTGCCCGTAAATCCAAAATGGCGACGCCCGAGAGTGAATGTCGGCCCGGGGAGAATGCGGTGGCGCTGCAGTGATCAGAAGGACGTCGAAATTCTACAGCTGATGGGGCGGACCGGCACGCTACGTTCAGAAATGCCTGCGGACACAGAGGATCGCTAGCGGGAACTCCATGAGTCTCCGGAGGGCGGATTCCGGGACGACTCCTAAGCTATGCGCTTACTCTGCATTTGAGACGCGATGAGACTGTGCCCACAGATATGTCTCCTTGTGACATGTACACCAGCGCCGAAATTCTGTAAAGTGGGAGCGCGGAGTCGCGCTAAATATACATAAATTACTGCTGCTTTTGCCCCCTGCCTGTCTCTCTGCCCACCCCTCGCCTCCATGCCGGGGGCGCCCAAGCCACTGCATTCTCGCCTGTAATGGAACCACGATGTAGCGTTCTGCACGCAGACACACAGTGAGTACTCCTGATCCTTGCTGTCACAAGAGGTTATGATGCCCACAGAGAACTGTTATCCTATTGAAGTGTGCCAGCTCTTAAACAAAGATAAATAAACATGGGCTGCGCCGGCGCCCGGGGGTTGGTGGCACTTGGATGGGAATGGGCCTTGGCATGTCGGAACCTGGAAGCAAGTGAAATCGCGCTGTATGGCCGACCATTGTGAGCGCTGTTTCTAACCTATGAACTCTTAGCGGCACCTTCGTGGCGTCTTTGCTCAGCCCTGTACACTCTCTCCTGGGCCTTTATAGGCAGGCTAATCAAGGCATGGGCCGCAAAGATCTGAAACAACGCCTGCTGCCATTTAAAAAGGTGACAGACACAGATCAAGAACAGCCTAGAGAGATGGCGGAGGGTGGACGGAAGGCAATGGCACCTGAGGAGTCTGGAACTCAGATAGGGGCCCTCCTGCAGGAGATGCGTGCTGGCTTCAAGGCGCTGGATGTTCGCTTTGACGCATTGGATAAGAACATTGCAGAGATGGGTGTCAAGATCCAAGCACATGACAGGTGCCTTGATGTAGTGGAGTCCCGCACCTCTGATCTTGAAGATGGCGCGGCACTATCCCTCAAAGGGCTAGAATGCGTCGGTAAAAATCCTCAAAGATGTGGCGATTAAGAACGAGGATTTGGAAACGCGCAGTCGCTGAAATAACGTTCAAATTCTTTTGGTACCCGAGTCCACAGCTACTGGCCGAATGGACACCTTTGTAGAAACGGTCCTTATAGACTTATTTGGTAGGGAGGCGTTCACGGCTGGCTTTGTGGTAGAGAAGGCACACCGGCCTCTTGAGCCCCGGCCAAATCCTGGATGCCCTCCCAGACTGATAATAGCTTGTATCATGAACTTCAGGGACCGTGACGCGGCACTGCGTATGGCACGTGAACGTGGTGAAACTATTTGGCAGGACTCAAAACTTTCACTGTTCCCCGACTTCACCATTATGGTACAGGAAGCCAGGAGGAAATATATCGGGGTTAAGGCCACGCTGAAAAAACTTGGACTAAAATATGGCATGTTATACCCCGCCAGGCTCAGTGTTGAAATTAATGGGAAGGCCCGCATCTTCGACAACCCTACAGAAGCGCAAGAATTCTGCCACAAGTACAAGGCTAATAACGCTCGCAGTAATGAAGAACACAGAAACTCCCGCCCCGCTGAGTGGGTCAGACGCCAGTATGGATCTATTCTCCAGAACGAGCCATGGTTGAACTGCATCATAGTTTTCATTCTCAGATATGGGTTAAAAATGTATATTTCTTTTTAGTTCAAGTTGCCTACAGGCGGTTGTGGCGTTGTCACCCCCTTGGTGATCACCGTCAAAATGCTATATGTTGTGTTACTGCACGTTTTACGGAATGCTTTTTTGGTAATATTGCTGTTCCACATCTTCAGTTCTTGTTCTGCAAAGAAGGGTTTGCCTCCTAGGAAGGGTGAGGAGGTTGGGTGGGGGGAGGAGCAAAGGGTGTTTTTGTTACTAAAATGCGTGATTATGCTAGTTGCACAGTGGAGTACAGTCAAAAGGAAAAGTCATGATTATAGGACACTTGTCATGGATGAGAGGTTATGTTTAATATGGCACAAGTAGGACATAACTCTGCCCCCTCGGAACTGTCTATGGTGACGTGGAATATTAGAGGCCTAAATGACACTCGCAAGAAAAAACAGGTGCTGCATTATTTGATCAGGCATGAGATTGATGTGGCATTCCTGCAGGAAACGCATTTATCTAAGACTGATCAGAATTGCTTTGCTGCTAGCTGGGGAACGCATAGATATTTTGCAAATTTTTGTAATTATGCTAGCGGTACCGCCATTCTCATACATAAGCGAGTCCCTTTCTGCTTCCACAGTCCCTTTCTGCGACAGCGGACAGTGGAGGCAGATATATGATGGTTCTGGGCACGTTAATGGGGCACAGACTGGTGTTGGTTAGTGTTTACGGCCCAAATGTAGACTCCCCTGATTTTTATTACTCCCTATTCTTTCTCCTACTAAAATCGGGCCAGGTCTCCATCTTACTGGGGGGTGATTTCAATGTTACACCGGATCCAATATTGGATAGTACCTCTGCCGCGCCAGACCCTAAACCCCGTGCACGCAAGGCCTTGACCTCCCTTATGAACCAATTCTCTTTAAAAGATGTTAGTCGAACGCACAACCCTGAACACACTGATTATACTCACTATACCGGTTTACACAATAGATGGACACGGATAGATTACTGGTTGGCTTCCCCAGATATATTCGGCTGGTGCAACTCCACCCAAACACTCCCGCGTACATACTCGGATCATTCCCCAGTAGTGCTGACCATGAAGATACCACGCCCAGAGGGCTTTGAGAGACAGTGAAGGTTTCCAAACCGCGTATTAGAAGATGAAGTCTTTCTAAATGAAATTCGAGAGGCGATAGAGGAATATTTTTAAATTAATACAGGGTCTGTAGATTCCGCGGCGATGTTATGGGAAGGCTTTAAAGCATAATTGAGAGGAGTATGTATATCTAAACATGCAGGGGTACTTTGTGACTTGCGTAAAACTCTGACTCGCATAGAAAAAGACCTTGTGTCCCTAGACGCTAGACAACTACTAATACCTAATCCTGAGACTACCAAGCAGAGACTGTCACTTCTAGTAGACTACTGAGACACGGAGGACAAAGAGATCCTATATATGGGAAAATATCAAAGGGCCTTGTGCTACGGTGAGGGTGAACGCCCGGGTAGGGTTTTGGCCCAGATGATTAGACCTCCTTATCAAAATGCTTATATAGCACAATTGCAATCAGATTCAGGCCATAAGATTACGGACCCGATGGATATTCAGGGGGAATTTTTGACACATTTTAAGAATTTATATGCCTCAAAAGTGGGCTCAGACCGGACAGGTGTATCTGTAAAGGCATATGCAGGACTTCCTCGCAGTACCTATATCAGAAACCGACATTGATGAAGCCAATACAGGTTTAAAATCCTCATCAGCTCCAGGCCTGGATGGCTTCACAGGTGCCCTTTTATAAAGCCTTCAAAGAAATATTGATTCCGCAACTATTAGAGGTGTATGCCGAAGCGTTAGAGAGGCAAATCTTACCCCCTACCTTGCGTGAAGCAGTAATCATCCTCCTTCCCCAATCTGGAAAAGACCTTTTGTTATGTGGGTCGTATCGCCTGCTCTCCCTATTAAACCTAGATTACAAAATACTGGCTAAAGTACTCTCCACTAGACTTTCCCTTCTTATGGAATTCATAATATCTCCGGCCCAGTCTGGTTTCATTCCCCACCGCTCGACTGCCTTCAATCTGCGTGCCTTATTCAACACGCTACACAGGATAAACCCTGAGATTCCAGCAGCTGCAATTCTGTTAGATACCGAAAAGGCATTCGATTCTCTGGAATGGCCTTTCATCATATCTATTATGCGCCGTATGGGTATGCCTTCTGGATTTGTGGCCACAACAGCTCGTTTGTGATTAAACGGCACTTTAACAACTTCCTTCACCCTTTCCCGAGGAACTAGACAGGGATGCCCGCTGTCACCCCTGTTATTCATTCTTGCTATGGACCCTCTGATGCGCCATTTCCAAGAAAAACACCTGCACAGGGGACTGCAATTCAATACAGGCCCCCTGCTGGTATCACTATACGCAGATGATACCATACTATATGTTTGGGATCCACAAACTAACCTTGACCCTCTTATTAGGGAAATTCTGCGCTTTGGCAAGTTCTCTGGCTTGGGCATAAATTGGCACAAGTCTGTGGTTTTTCCCCTTATGGCCAGTACGACTAGATGGGATCTGGAGTTTCCACTTGAATGGTGCACGGATTCAGTGAAGTATTTGGGAATACATCTACATCTAGATACTGAGCAAATTATTAGACTGAATTACGGGCAAGCCATGTCTGCCCTCCAAACACAAATAGATAAATGGCTCCAACTCCCTTTGTCGCTGGCAGGCAGAGTGGCCCTTATTAAAATGGTTGTACACCCTAAATTTTTATATTTCTTTAATAATATTCCGATTCCCCTGCCTAATACTTTTTTTCAATGCTCCGTTCTTATCTAACACGACTGGTATGGGGCAATGGCAGTGCAAGCGTTAGATGGCAGATTATGACCTTACCCTGTGACAGAGGGGGATATGGTGTACCTGACATGAAACTGTATTATTTAGTAGCTCAGTGTAGCTTTGCGCAATCGTGGTATCACCCAGATGCCAGAATTCCCTATCTCCGTCCAGAATCAGATTTTGTCCATCCAGACTCATTGACATCTGTCTTACCTACAGGCTTTCCTAGGGACCCCAGGGATATCCAACCCGTATCTACTACAATCTGGGCTTGGGAAAAGCTATGTCGCATCACCAACACATCTACACTTTATTCCTGTGTGCTACCTCTCCCAAACGCTAGATGGCTACCTATTACAAGAGAAGTATTAATACAACGCACATGTGTCAAATTCAATATTACAAAAATTGGTGATCTATTTCCAGACGGCCAAGTTTTTGATCCAAGTGACGAATCCAGATTTCCTGAACCAACATTCATGGATAGGTTTATTCTCATGAGAATACATTCTGCATTGCGCACTATTGCCCCCACTTTCCCGTTAGAACCTCCGTCATTTTCTCCACTAACCATGGTAATAGAAAGTAAAATGGGAATTCATTTGATATCCAAGCTTTATAGAGCATGTGCAGATATTATCCCAGTGACTGATGATAAAATATGACACACATGGGAAGATGATCTAGGAACCCCGATCTCGGATAAGCAATGGTCTTTCTGCTGCTCAGTCACTAAAACGGTCTCCATCAACAGTCGCCATAAATTAATACATTTCAAATTTCTACGTAGAGCATACATGACTCCAGCTAGAGTCCACAGAATTGACCCATCTAGATCCCATCGCTGCCCGAAGTGTAATGCCCCTGGTGCAGATTTTGCCCATTTGGCATGGACCTGTACACGCATCTCTGCATTTTGGGTGCAAGTGCACGACATCATCAGTAAAATGGTGAATGTACACATGATACCCCTACCTGAAATTGCTTTATTAGGTTATGTGGCGCAATTCCCTCCTAAGATCCGTAGGTTTGTCACTATCAGCTTATTGTTAGCTAAAAGAGAAGTGGCCATACATTGGGGTGGAAAAAAAGCTCCTACCGTGAAGGGGTGGTTGACTAGTCTTTCCTCTTGTTCCATTAACAGTGAATTATATGTTAACACGACCCCTCTGGCATCCCGTCCCAAAGATATATGGGCTCCATTTAGAAGCTACCTGAATGCGCAACAGGCTGCTCCTAACACACAGCAAAAAGGAGGTATCGTACCTGCAGGTATTGGGTAAAATCTGAAGATATGCTTGCTGACCCTTCTTGTTAACACTGTACCAGTTATCTTATCGGGCCATCGATTGCTTGTGGGGATGCATGGCTGCATATGTTTGGGATTGACATAATGAGATACGTTGCTACTAAGACCTGAGGGTGAGGCAGATATTGAATATGACAGTAATTTACTTTTATATTTTATTTATCTGTCCTTTTCGAACAGGATGTGTCATATTGACTTTCCATGCAAAATGTATACGATACCTTTCTCTTTGTGCAACTGGATATTTACTCCTGTTCCATGACGATGTTAGACATATTAAAGAAATTGCAAAATAAAGATAAAAAAAAAAAAAAGAGGAGGACTTTCAGAAGAGGGCTTGAAGCCCCGCCCCTCATTTCCATTGGCTGGCGTCACCGTTTATGCTAAACGGTGGCCTGCATTGGAAATGAGGGTTTTGGGTTCACGCCCTTTCGCCTTCGATCCGGACTCGATGGCCTGCTTTGCTGCTGTCGCAAAGCACTTTCTTATCTTTATGGATCCATGTGTTTCTAATTAGAAACACATGGCCCCATAAAGGTTAGAAACACATGGATCTATAAAGATAAGAGATCAATGCCACTCATCACTGCTTTTGAGGTAACTTCAAGGAGACTCGTTATAGTTCTTTCAGTCTCATCATTTCAGAACGGAAGCATTTTTAATGTTGTATACAAGGAAGCCGTAGTTGTTGCTGATATATCTTACACAAACAACAACCATTAGCAAAGCCAATAGCCCTGGCTTGCTGTAGGTGTAATGTTAGTTGCTTTATCAGTATTACATATCTGTATGCAATGACAGAAGCAGGAAAATACAAGTTGTCGTACACGACCACCATCAAGGCTACGTTTAATGGCGCTGTGCATCTTAATCTCCACGTCTCTCCAGCTGCAGGGTTGGCTATGGCGTTACAACCAGAACTGCAGAATTTGGAATTTGATAACCATGATTGAATCTCGGCGTGCTGAAAATCCTGTGATTCTGGACACATCACTTCTTCCCGTGCCTCAAAACATGAATGTGATCTTGTGTAATTTAACCGGTGCTCATGCACAGTGATCCAATATCTTTGTGTGGAGTTCGCGCTATATAAAGCTGCAATACATGCTACTTCATCATGGTTTTACATTTTTTTTCATCTTGTTGGTTGGCCTGCTGGGGTTGCCTTCCGTCCTGGCTAATCTTGCTTGTATTAGCGTGCGCAGAGCTCTGGGCCTCTGTGTGAACTGACCTGCACCAAAACTGACTCAGTGTCGCCGTTAGTTGTCCTAGTCCCCCACAGCCAGCTAGGGCATGCTTTTACTGCTAATGTTGTGTGTGCTGCGTGATCACGAGTGCATCAGGAGCTGTGGTCCCTGCTGGGTTCCATCCTCCTACAGGTGAGAGCCAGGGCTTTAAGATGGCCGGGTCCTGCCGGTGCTCTGCACTGACAGTTCTATAAAGCAGTTGCCAAACCGGGTCTCTATCGGGCTCTCCATTTTTGCCCTCAGGGTGAAAAAAAAGATCTTACCTCTGCAGCAGTGCCACTTGTCACTGCTTTTGAGGTAACTTTAAGGAGACTCGTTATAGTAATTTCAGTCTCATCATTTCAGAACGGAAGCATTTTCAATGTTATATACAGCAAAGCCATAGTTGTTGCTGATTTATTTTACACAAACTACAACCATTGGCAAAGTCAATAGCCTTAGCTTGTTGTAGGTGTAACATTACTTGCTTTATCAGTATTATATATCTGTATGCAATGACAGAAGCAGCAAAAGGCAAGTTGTCCTACACGACCACCAGCAAAGCTCCGTTTAATGGCTCTGTGTGTCTTAATCTCCATGTGTGTCCATCTGCAGGGTTGACTGTGGCATTACAACCAGAACTGCAGAATTTGGAATTTGAGAACCATGATTGATTCTCGGCGTTCTCAAAATCCTGTGATTCTGGGCACATCACTTCTTCCCGTGCCTCAAAACATGAATGTGATCTTGTGTAATTTAACCGGTGCTCATGCACAGTGAGCCAATATCTTTGTGTGGAGTTCGCGCTATATAAAACTGCAATAAACGCTACTCCATCATGGTTTTACATTTGTTTTCATCTTGTTCCTTAGAGGAGTCGAGCGGAATGCTGCGCATGGGTGGCCTGCTTTGCCATTTCTTTTCAATCTCCCGGGACTTGGGCCGGCTCGTTCGGCGTCTCTTCCGGCCCCAGCTGCATAAAAAACCTCTTGTGTGCCCGCACAAGTAGGCGCTCTTCCTCACACTTTTCAGTTTACTGCTGCTGCACTTTGACTCCAGGGAGCACTTCAGCTGCATGCTGCAGATCCTTGCTGCCCCCCCTGCTACCCCACTGCCGGGATCTTTAATGGTGCACTCGTGTGTGCCGCCGACCGAGGATAACAGAGGGCACCTTGGCCCCAGCACTGCAGCGGTTCGTATTCCTCGAAAGCGTTTGCCTCGAGGAAAACTGCAAACGTGAAGCACTCTTCAAAGTGTCACCATGCAGCACGCTGTTTATTTGCAGTCTGCACCCATTATTGTGTGCCACTGTGCTTGTACAAATTAACAAAGCAGTGCTTTCTTTTAGCTACATAAATAAAAACATTCCGATTTTGAAACGCAATGGTCACTTTATTTTCAGGCACCATTTACGGGTGCTTTTTGTTGTACATGTTTTGTGTTTAACGCACTATTCATTTATTTATAGCCTGTAAGATTAATTGCTCAATGTTTCTCATTTTTGTGCTGGAATGAGGGGAAAATGACTTAATTGGCATTAGTTCAACCCCGATGCACAGCGGCAGGGCTGTTTCAGAGGTCTCCCTTCTGTTGCTCTTGCCCCCACATCTGTGCTTTTATGGCTCTCTCGCCACTGTACTTCTCTGCTTCGTGCACTTCCCCCACATGACGGACCTGGCATGCTGTCCTGCTCCTCTGTATACTTTCTGCTCTGCCACACTTTTCACACACAACAGCTATTTATTTTCTCACATGAGCGCCTGCCGAGCTGGGTCTCTTTTCCATAAATGAGCTCCCTGACGAGATTTATGGCTGCGTCTGCTACTCCACCCTCCTAAAGTGAGCCATTAGACTTCACAAGTAATGTCACCAGGGCAGTGTCATAAACCCAGCACACTAACAGATCAAGACTTTGTATTTAGATTACTGTGCACTTTTTATGCCTGAGTTCTAATCCTATTTCAAGAAACATGTTTAGAGTTTGCATTTTTAATCATTTGAAATGCTGCTGAAGCTTTGTTCATTAAATCTGCATTCGCCACTTAAATTATGTTTAAAAAGTTATTTATTTTCCAAGTCGTGGGCAAGGGATAGATTAAAGTGATGCATCCAAATTGTAATATTACCTGAAACTCTTCATTTAAGTACTCTTTCTGGCAGCATCTCCAGGATCTGTGTTTATTTCATTTTTGGAAATGTTGTGACGGTTTCTGTCTGGTAACTTTGCATCCAGCAAATTACTAAGGCTAAAACAGGCCCTGCAAACACATACAATTTTGACAGTCCTCCTGCAGCTGTTTTTACCGTTATTCATAAAGGATAATAAAGTACATTCAATATAGCCTTCGCACATACGTGCACATTAATCATTGCCACCTAATTACACTCTACTAAATACCATATAAATACATCCCTCATAAAACCACTATGCCACATAGCAACCATCCATACAAATACATTCCACACCATGCCACATAATTCCCATCGATACCAAAGGGGATGATGGACGGAGCGTTAGAGCAAATCAAACACTCACCCCAAGTCAACTGATCTGGGTTTAATCCATCATCATTCTTCAGCTCACTCCACCACCCCAGTTCAGACATGGCCATATGCAAATCAGTCTGACACTGTGCCTCATGGGAACAGTCCAGCCCGAACTGCCAAGCCATGTCTTCCCTGGACCGGAACCAAGCATCCTGGGACCGGTTTCGGGTTCATAACCCTCATCAGCCAGGCTATCTTGAATCCAGTGGCAAAGTGAGCAAGGGACCCACGTCTGGGCATACCCTGCCAACTTAGGGCGAACAAAGCGATACCAAAGGGGCTGATGGACGGAGCGTTTGAGCAAATCAAACACTCACCCCCAGTCAACTGATCTGGGTTTAATCCATCATCATTCTTTTGCTCACTAAACCACCCCAGTTCAGACATGGCCATATGCAAATCAGTCGGACGCTGTGCCTCATGGGAACAGTCCAGCCCGAACTGCCAAGTCATGTCTTCCCTGGACTGGAAACAAGCATCCTGGGACCGGTTTCGGGTTCATACCCTCATCAGCCAGGCTATCTTGAATCCAGTGGCAAAGTGAGCAAGGGATCCACGTCTGAGCATACCCTGCCAAATTAGGGCGAACAAAACGATACCAAAGGGGATGATGGACAGAGCGTTTGAGCTAATCAAACACTCACCCCCAGTCAACTGATCTGGGTTTAATCCATCATCATTCTTTAGCTCACTAAACCACCCCAGTTCAGACATGGCCATATGCAAATCAGACTGACACTGTGCCTCATGGGTACAGTCCAGCCCGAACTGCCAAGCCATGTGTTCCCTGGACCGGAAACAAGCATCCTGGGACCGGTTTCGGGTTCATAACCCTCATCAGCCAGGCTATCTTGAATCCAGTGGCAAAGTGAGCAAGGGACCCACGTCTGGGCATACTCTGCCAACCTAGGGTGAACAAAGCGATACCAAAAGGGTGGCATACCCTGAAACCGGTCTCAGGATGCTTGTGTCCGGTCCAGGGAGGATCTGGCCTAGCAGATCGGTCTGGACTGTTCCCACGAGGCACAGGGTCAAGACTGATTTGCATACGGCCGGATCCAAACTGGAGTGGGGTAGTGGGCATAAGAACGATGGATTTAACCCAGATCTTTTGACAGGGGAGAATGTTTGCATTGTCAGCATTCCGTCCATCATTTGTTTGCTGTAACACTTTTCGCTCTAAGTGGGATGGGTCTGTCCAGACGTGGGTCCCTTGCTCACTGTGCCACTGGATTCAAGCTAGCCTGGCTGAAGAAGGGTGACATACCCTGAAACCGGTCTCAGGATGCTTGTGTCCGGTCCAGGGAGGATCTGGCCTGGCAGTTTGGTCTGGACTGTTCCCATGAGGAACAGGGTCAAGACTGATTTGCATACGGCCGGATCCAAACTGGGGTTGTGCAGTGGGCTAAAGAACCATGGATTTAACCCAGATCTTTTGACTAGGGGAGAACGTTTGCATTGTCAGCATTCCGTCCATCATTTGTTTGCTGTAACACTTTTTGCCCTAAGTGGGATGGGTATGCCCAGACGTGGGTCCCTTGCTCACTGTCCCACTGGATTCAAGCTAGCCTGGCTAAAGAAGGGTGACATACCCTGAAACCGGTCTCAGGATTCTTGTGTCCGGTCCAAGAGGATCTGGCCTGGCAGTTCGGTCTGGACTGTTCCCATGAGGCACAGGGTCAAGACTGATTTGCATACGGCCGGATCCAAACTGGGGTAGCGTAGTGGGCTAAAGAACCATGGATTTAACCCAGATCTTTTGACTGGGGGAGAACGTTTGCATTGTCAGCATTCCGTCCATCATTTGTTTGCTGTAACACTTTTTTCCCTAAGTGGGATGGGTATGTCCAGACGTGGGTCCCTTGCTCACTGTCCCACTTGATTCAAGCTAGCCTGGCTGAAGAAGGGTGACATACCCTGAAACCAGCCTCAGGATGCTTGTGTCCGGTCCAAGAGGATCTGGCCTGGCAGTTCGGTCTGGACTGTTCCCATGAGGCACAGGGTCAGACTGATTTGCATACGGCCGGATCCAAACTGGGGTGGTGTAGTGGACAAAAGAACGATGGATTTAACCCAGATCTTTTGACTGTGGGAGAATGTTTGCATTGTCAGCATTCCGTCCATCACTTGTTTGCTGTAACACTTTTCGCCCTAAGTGGGATGGGTATGCCCAGACGTGGGTCCCTTGCTCACTGTGCCACTGGATTCAAGCTAGCCTGGCTGACGAAGGGTGACATACCCTGAAACCGGTCTCAGGATGCTTTTGTCTGGTCCAGGGAGGATCTGGCCTGGCAGTATGTTCTGGACTGTTCCCATGAGGCACAGGGTCAAGACTGATTTGCATACGGCCGGATCCAAACTGGGGTGACGTAGTGGGCAAAGGAACGATGGATTTAACCCAGATCATTGGACAGGGGGAAATGTTTGCATTGTCAGCATTCCGTCCATCCTTTGCTTGCTGTAACACTTTTCGCCCTAAGTGGGATGGGTATGCCCAGACGTGGGTCCCTTGCTCACTGTGCCACTGGATTCAAGCTAGCCTGGCTGACGAAGGGTGACATACCCTGAAACCAGTCTCAGGATGCCTGTGTCTGGTCCAGGGAGGATCTGGCCTGGCAGTTCGGTCTGGACTGTTCCCATGAAGCACAGGGTCAAGACTGATTTGCATATGGCCGGAACCAAACTGGGGTAGCATAGTGGCCAAAAGAACAATGGATTTAACCCAGATCTTTTGACTGGGGGAGAATGTTTGCATTGTCAGCATTTCTTTCATCATTTGTTTGCTGTAACACTTTTCACCCTAAGTGGGATGGGTATGCCCAGACGTGGGTCCCTTGCTCACTGTGCCACTGGATTCAAGCTAGCCTGGCTGAAGAAGGGTGACATACCCTGAAACCGGTCTCAGGATGCTTGTGTCCGGTCCAGGGAGGATCTAGCCTGGCAGTTCGGTCTGGACTGTTCCCATGAGGCACAGGGTCAAGACTGATTTGCATACGGCCGGATCCAAACTGGGGTGGCATTGTGGGCAAAAGAACGATGGACTTAACCCAGATCTTTTGACTGGGGGAGAATGTTTGCATTGTCAGCATTCCGTCCATCATTTGTTTGCTGTAACACTTTTCACCCTAAGTGGGATGGGTAAGTCCAGACGTGGGTCCGTTGCTCACTGTGCCACTGGATTCAAGCTAGCCTGGCTGAAGAAGGGTGACATACCCTGAAACCGGTCTCAGGATGCGTGTGTCCGGTCCAGGGAGGATCTGGTCTGGCAGTTTGGTCTGGACCTTTCCCATGAGGCACAGGGTCAAGACTGATTTGCATACGGCCGGATCCAAACAGGGGTTGTGTAGTAGGCTAAAGAACCATGGATTTAACCCAGATCTTTTGACTGGGGGAGAACGTTTGCATTGTCAGCATTCCGTCCATCATTTGTTTGCTGTAACACTTTTTTCCCTAAGTGGGATGGGTATGCCCAGACGTGGGTCCCTTGCTCACTGTCCCACTGGATTCAAGCTAGCCTGGCTGAAGAAGGGTGACATACCCTGAAACCGGTCTCAGGATGCTTGTGTCCGGTCCAAGAGGATCTGGCCTGGCAGTTCGGTCTGGACTGTTCCCATGAGGCACAGGGTCAGACTGATTTGCATACGGCTGGATCCAAACTGGGGTGGTGTAGTGGACAAAAGAACGATGGATTTATCCCAGATCTTTTGACTGTGGGAGAATGTTTGCATTGTCAGCATTCCGTCCATCACTTGTTTGCTGTAACACTTTTCGCCCTAAGTGGGATGGGTATGCCCAGACGTGGGTCCCTTGCTCACTGTGCCACTGGATTCAAGCTAGCCTGGCTGACGAAGGGTGACATACCCTGAAACCGGTCTCAGGATGCTTTTGTCTGGTCCAGGGAGGATCTGGCCTGGCAGTATGTTCTGGACTGTTCCCATGAGGCACAGGGTCAAGACTGATTTGCATACGGCCGGATCCAAACTGGGGTGGCGTAGTGGGCAAAGGAACGATGGATTTAACCCAGATCATTGGACAGGGGAGAATGTTTGCATTGTCAGCATTCCGTCCATCCTTTGCTTGCTGTAACACTTTTCGCCCTAAGTGGGATGGGTATGCCCAGACGTAAGTCCCTTGCTCACTGTGCCACTGGATTCAAGCTAGCCTGGCTGAAGAAGGGTGACATACCCTGAAACCGGTCTCAGGATGCTTGTGTCCGGTCCAGGGAGGATCTAGCCTGGCAGTTCGGTCTGGACTGTTCCCATGAGGCACAGGGTCAAGACTGATTTGCATACAGCCGGATCCCAACTGGGGTGGCCGAGTGGGCAAAGGAACAATGGATTTAGCCCAGATCTTTTGACTGGGGGAGAATGTTTGCATTGTCAGCATTCCAGCCATCATTTGCTTGCTGTAACACTTTTCGCCCTAAGTGGGATGGGTATGCCCAGACGTGGGTCCCTTGCTCACTGTGCCACTGGATTCAAGCTAGCCTGGCTGAAGAAGGGTGACATACCCTGAAACCGGTCTCAGGATGCTTGTGTCCGGTCCAGGGAGGATCTGGCCTGGCAGTTCGGTCTGGACTGTTCCCATGAGGCACAGGGTCAAGACTGATTTGCATATGGCCGGAACCAAACTGGGGTAGCATAGTGGCCAAAAGAACAATGGATTTAACCCAGATCTTTTGACTGGGGGAGAATGTTTGCATTGTCAGCATTTCTTTCATCATTTGTTTGCTGTAACACTTTTCACCCTAAGTGGGATGGGTATGCCCAGACGTGGGTCCCTTGCTCACTGTGCCACTGGATTCAAGCTAGCCTGGCTGAAGAAGGGTGACATACCCTGAAACCGGTCTCAGGATGCTTGTGTCCAGTCCAGGGAGGATCTGGCCTGGCAGTTCGGTCTGGACTGTTCCCATGAGGCACAGGGTCAAGACTGATTTGCATACGGCCGGATCCAAACTGGGGTGGCATTGTGGGCAAAAGAACGATGGACTTAACCCAGATCTTTTGACTGGGGGAGAATGTTTGCATTGTCAGCATTCCGTCCATCATTTGTTTGCTGTAACACTTTTCACCCTAAGTGGGATGGGTAAGTCCAGACGTGGGTCCGTTGCTCACTGTGCCACTGGATTCAAGCTAGCCTGGCTGAAGAAGGGTGACATACCCTGAAACCGGTCTCAGGATGCGTGTGTCCGGTCCAGGGAGGATCTGGTCTGGCAGTTTGGTCTGGACCTTTCCCATGAGGCACAGGGTCAAGACTGATTTGCATACGGCCGGATCCAAACAGGGGTTGTGTAGTAGGCTAAAGAACCATGGATTTAACCCAGATCTTTTGACTGGGGGAGAACGTTTGCATTGTCAGCATTCTGTCCATCATTTGTTTGCTGTAACACTTTTTTCCCTAAGTGGGATGGGTATGCCCAGACGTGGGTCCCTTGCTCACTGTCCCACTGGATTCAAGCTAGCCTGGCTGAAGAAGGGTGACATACCCTGAAACCGGTCTCAGGATGCTTGTGTCCGGTCCAAGAGGATCTGGCCTGGCAGTTCGGTCTGGACTGTTCCCATGAGGCACAGGGTCAGACTGATTTGCATACGGCCGGATCCAAACTGGGGTGGTGTAGTGGACAAAAGAACGATGGATTTAACCCAGATCTTTTGACTGTGGGAGAATGTTTGCATTGTCAGCATTCCGTCCATCACTTGTTTGCTGTAACACTTTTCGCCCTAAGTGGGATGGGTATGCCCAGACGTGGGTCCCTTGCTCACTGTGCCACTGGATTCAAGCTAGCCTGGCTGACGAAGGGTGACATACCCTGAAACCGGTCTCAGGATGCTTTTGTCTGGTCCAGGGAGGATCTGGCCTGGCAGTATGTTCTGGACTGTTCCCATGAGGCACAGGGTCAAGACTGATTTGCATACGGCCGGATCCAAACTGGGGTGGCGTAGTGGGCAAAGGAACGATGGATTTAACCCAGATCATTGGACAGGGGAGAATGTTTGCATTGTCAGCATTCCGTCCATCCTTTGCTTGCTGTAACACTTTTTGCCCTAAGTGGGATGGGTATGCCCAGACGTGGGTCCCTTGCTCACTGTGCCACTGGATTTAAGCTAGCCTGGCTGACGAAGGGTGACATACCCTGAAACCAGTCTCAGGATGCTTGTGTCCGGTCCAGGGAGGATCTGGCCTGGCAGTTCGGTCTTGACTGTTCCCATGAGGCACAGGGTCAAGACTGATTTGCATATGGCCGGATCCCAACTGGGGTGGCCGAGTGGGCAAAGGAAAGATGGATTTAGCCCAGATCTTTTGACTGGGGGAGAATGTTTGCATTGTCAGCATTCCAGCCATCATTTGCTTGCTGTAACACTTTTCGCCCTAAGTGGGATGGGTATGCCCAGACGTGGGTCCCTTGCTCACTGTGCCACTGGATTCAAGCTAGCCTGGCTGAAGAAGGGTGACATACCCTGAAACCGGTCTCAGGATGCTTGTGTCCGGTCCAGGGAGGATCTGGCCTGGCAGTTCGGTCTGGACTGTTCCCATGAGGCACAGGGTCAAGACTGATTTGCATATGGCCGGAACCAAACTGGGGTAGCATAATGGCCAAAAGAACAATGGATTTAACCCAGATCTTTTGACTGGGGGAGAATGTTTGCATTGTCAGCATTTCTTCCATCATTTGTTTGCTGTAACACTTTTCACCCTAAGTGGGATGGGTATGCCCAGACGTGGGTCCCTTGCTCACTGTGCCACTGGATTCAAGCTAGCCTGGCTGAAGAAGGGTGACATACCCTGAAACCGGTCTCAGGATGCTTGTGTCCGGTCCAGGGAGGATCTGGCCTGGCAGTTTGGTCTGGACCTTTCCCATGAGGCACAGGGTCAAGACTGATTTGCACACGGCCGGATCCAAACAGGGGTTGTGTAGTAGGCTAAAGAACCATGGATTTAACCCGGATCTTTTGACTGGGGGAGAACGTTTGTATTGTTAGCATTCCGTCCATCATTTGTTTGCTGTAACACTTTTTGCCCTAAGTGGGATGGGTATGCCCAGACGTAAGTCCCTTGCTCACTGTGCCACTGGATTCAAGCTAGCCTGGCTAAAGAAGGGTGACATACCCTGAAACCGGTCTCAGGATGCTTGTGTCCGGTCCAGGAAGGATCTAGCCTGGCAGTTCGGTCTGGACTGTTCCCATGAGGCACAGGGTCAAGACTGATTTGCATATGGCCGGATCCAAACTGGGTTGGCGTAGTGGGCAAAAGAACAATGGATTTAACCCAGATCTTTTGACTGGGGGAAAATGTTTGCATTGTCAGCATTCCGTCCATCATTTGTTTGCTGTAACACTTTTCGCCCTAAGTGGGATGGGTATGCCCAGACGTGGGTCCTTTTCTCACTGTGCCACTGGATTCAAGCTAGCCTCGCTGAAGAAGGGTGACATACCCTGAAACTGGTCTCAGGATGCTTGTGTCCTGTCCAGGGAGGATCTGGCCTGGCAGTTCAGTCTGGACTGTTCCCATGAGGCACAGGGTCAAGACTGATTTGCATACGGCCGGATCCAAACAGGGGTGGCGTAGTGGGCAAAAGAACAATGGATTTAAGCCAGTTCTTTTGACTGGGGGATAATGTTTGCATTGTCAGCATTCCGTCCATCATTTGTTTGCTGTAACATAATTCCCATCAGCATAATTTCACTCAAAATACCACACAGTACCACGCCACAAAATTCAGCTCCACACATTTCCATTCTGCACCACATAATTCAACAACAAACCACATAATTCAAATCAACACACTTACACAACTAATGCATCCAATCCACACCTCAAAATTCAACATCATGTCACACATTTCAAAAGCTCACCACATAATTAAATTCCACTACATACCACGCCACAAGACAATATACCAATACACATATTTACACTCCATAACACTCAATCCCATTCTACATAATTCCAGCTAATTTAATACCACATAATTGCACTACACAAATACACACACTCACACACACTATTCCACCCCACACAATTCCACAGCTAACAAGTTTAATCCAATCCATATAATTAAACTCCACACTACATACATCCACTCCATAAGCAAAAGACATTGTCATTTACAACACCTTTAACTCCAACTTTCACCAACTGGAGACCAATTGCATTGCAAATGCTTGTGTTATTGTACTTTGTGGCAGATCTGCTCCACTGTATCCCTTGGGGCTCTACAAACAAAGTTGGTGATGAAGAGTAAATTGTCGTTTTTTTTAACAACTTTTTAATTAAAAAGTTCTTCTCTTTAATTTCCGGTAATTACCATAGTTGGAAAAAAAAGCATTTTCAATGCAATAGGTCTCGCATTTCGCGAGTTTGAGCTATTGGCAAGTGGGCGGCTGGATGCTGTTGGCGTAGAAGTGGTTGATCATAAGAAATTGCAGGAGACACATCTGAACTCTCGTTCAACGTTGTGTGGTACAGTATGGCAGCAGTGCAGTGAGCGACAGCCAGGCCTAAAAGAACAGAGGAGTGCAACATGGTAGCGGGGCTTGGGACAGAACCAGGGTCCCTGGTGCTGGACAAGGTGCAGGTAGGCGCAGCTGTGCCTGCTGCACGCATCCTTTCATCATCTGTTTTGCAGCTGCCATGAAGTAGTTTGTGGGAAAGAGGAGTGGTGCAGGGTGCCGTGGGTGGGAAACGGAAACCAGTTATGTCACTTCCTGTACGATGGATGATCGGAAATCCAGTGACGTCCCTTTCTGTGCAGATGGTTGGAAGGAAATTACGTTCTCTTTGTAGGTTTCTTCTACTGCCTAGATATAAGCCCTCATTTATTCTCCATGCTTGCAGTGCAATACAGAAGGTTAAACATTCACACTACACATTTAGCCAGCACACCTTTGTGCATGACGGCGTTTACGTGCATGAGCACATTGAAGCTTGGTACAATCAGACTATAGCATTAGTTCTGTATTGAAGAGATAAAAGTTGGAGAGATTGCGGCTCTTCTCGAGAGTACATACGTAAAGATAAACTGTTTTCAAAGCCTGCGTAACATATGTTTTATCTTGAGTAACACAGATGCAGGCCATGGAACTGCTAAGCTCGGCGTTTCATTATTGCAAAATATCCAAGATAAGGATTGACTGAAAACTGGTAAATATAAAACTGTGCATCACTTTGCAATTAACATTAAGGTGTGTTATTACCGTGAGTGCTTGGCGCTGTACCTGTGTGCATTCTATCAGCGCTTGGCGCTGCACTGTAAAGGCATTCTTGTAAAAAAACATCTCTGGGGTAAAAATCTTTCACAACAGGGCACATAATTCGACAGATTATTTTCCCCTTCTTACTACCATACTACCGTCTGTGCACTGTAGTCACCAGCAAGCCACTTTCATCCTCATGAGAAGGCATGATGGAAGCCGTTTCACCAACTCTCTGAGGAATACGGCTGGGTTTGGGAGGTACCATGCATGCAGTCGGAACAACTCGCAAGAAAAAAAAAAAGCATTACGAATGCAATGGGTCTCGCCTTTCATTAAGTTAAAGCCATTTGCTTTGCTATACAATACCATTAGCAAAGCAAATGGCTTTAACTTAATCAAAGGCGAGACCTATTGCATTTTCAATTCTTGTTTTAAAGGGCTATCACTACCATTAGTGCAGCAGCGGGCTAAGGGTGTAAGTGGCGACTGCACCTCAATTATGGCTATCTTATTATGAAATAGCATAATGGGGGTCCACTGCAAGACTGGGCAGTTTTTTTTCTTGCATCTGGCATTTCACTTGTGTCTTGAGTCCTTGGAGGCAACAACAGGAGAGGTGGGGTCTCTTGAAGGCTGGCAGAACTGGACTCCAGTCAATTCCATGTCAGGCATGCCTTCTGACTCTGATAAGCCAATAGGGACGGGGCAGGTTAAGTCACACACAAAGAGTGCCTGTTGCCTCGTAAATGGTTGGCGTGCCTCGCTGTACATCAACACAACTGGAGCGTCAGGGGGGAAAAAAAGTCAGGCCGCCCCCCACTCAACAACCTATAAACAACAATAGGCCTGACTAGACTCAAACACTTTTTTTAAAAAAGAGCTAGACACTAGAGGGGTTTCCAATATTTTTCTATACTCCCTCATAAGACTGATCCTTATCACTAGTCAAAGTGTCGTAGTGTTTTATTTATAACACAAATGTCAGTACAACATAGGAGCATCCTACCCAAACGTGAAAAAAGTGTGAGACAGGAGAGAGAGCACCTCACGGTCGTAACACCAAGGGGGTTGCTGGTTGGTACTCACTAGCATACCCACTTATCATCATCGGTTGCTCTCTCTCCATATGAAAGAAAAAGGTGTGTGTTCTATCGTGAAAACCTCAAAAACCTGAAGGAAAAGGGAAGAGACAGTGAAAACTCAATATAAATGATCTGTCAGTGCACAATATCACTACAAGTGGCCACTGGAACCCGTGAGGATATAAATTCAATTCCCACCATTAAAACACGGTGCAGCTTATTTGCTCAACATAACTTTATTTAGTGCTGTAAGCTGTCCCAATTACAAATGGTTTCAATCAAACCATGTTCAATCATAAAAAGCCAACATGTTTTGTTGCCAATAGTTCATGCAACTTCATCAGGGCTGTAGGTGTTCCATCCAAGTTATCACTTCATGCGTGATTCACATCAAGTCTCTAGTTGTCTGACATTAAAAAGAAAGAAAAAAGAAAGAACATGCCACAGGTAAATACCACCGGGTTATTAACACTCCTAAAAAAAAAAAATTAAATTAAAAAACTCAAGGTTTAGGGGGTGCCAATGTATAGTAACCAGAAGGTTGCGAAGATTCCTCATACCTGCAACCATCTCATCACGGCACACACGTCAGCTGATCACGTGCCCACCAGGTGACTGTACACAATCACGTCACCTGCAGATATGTATGTGTTACCATAGCTCTACAAACACATTGTCACAATCATTTGCCCAAAGTGTGTGCTCAATACACCTGCCACCTAAGGGTTTCTTAAGTGCTTTTTTGCTCAATACGCTCCCCACATCACGTGCATGTCCCCTCATCTGGCGTCTCTTACTGTACAGAGCCAATGTCGAGCATGCACCTCACTCTATTGAATAAAGCCGGTCTTCGATAGAACTTTATCGTTCCACAGCATCATACTTTGCTCTGCGTGTACTCTTTTCAATAATGCCCCCATATAAATGGTTGATTAGGTACTACCAAAACATCTCCCCTCGATAGCTGCCGTGTTTCAAGGGAGTTAAGGTATATCAACTCCCGTTAGATTATTCCACCTTGCCTTCCTGAAGCTCCGTACCAACAAATTATTAATACAGAGACTGCAGCTCTCAATAACAATTATAATATAAAATAAAATATAGCCGCCTCCCATGTAGGTACAGGAGTGCCCTTTACCGCTTCCTAATCAGGCAAGTTATCAGTAGCGGCTCGTGGAGGGAGTTCGGTGGGGCAGTGAGGCGGGGCGGGGCAGGGTGGGGAAATGTAAACACCGGAATATGGATGAACGGAGGTAAGTACACATTTAAATTAATAAAACGAATTCCTTTGCGCGCAACGAAATTCGTTTTATTAATTTAAATGTGTACTTTCCCAGGGGCGGCTGGTGCTAGTTGCCCTGCCATTCTGAGCCTGAGGGGAGAGGCAAGAAATGAATGTAAAAAACGAAGCAGCCGAAAATAAATTTCTACTTGCTGGCTGCTCTATTTGTTACTTTTAATGAGCCAGCTCTGCAATAAACTGCAGACATCCTGCTGCACATGTGCCTGCCAGGGCGAGGTCATCTTTCGACCTGCAGGCACAAGCTACAGCAGTGACATCGTGGCAGGGGTTGTGCCGAGTTAGAATGCCTTGGATAAGGCTGCTTATCGGGCGATTACAAAATAGCCCTGGGAGGAGTTGGCAGAACTCTATTCATTTCAATGGCAGTGGGTGGGGCAGGCTGGGAGGGAGAAGGAGGTAGTGGGTGGCAACAATTACAAGCCATCACGAAAGAGGCCGGGCTGTAGGAGGGGTGCAGCTCACTGCTCTCTTCATTCTTTTCCTCACGTGGAGTCGAGTGTGCTTTCACTTTTGAAAGCGTTATGCATCTGAAGCTGAGGTTTATTACAGTGTAGTCTCTAAAGAATGCAGGCTGGTAGGTGCCTATTTTCATTTAAAGCTGTAATTAATACACTTAACTTTTTGTGTATCTTTATTTGGGTGCAGTTGAGCAGCCATGTGGTGTAGTGACCACACCGTCATCCGCTTCAGTCAACACGCATACGCAGACGTCACCCAATGATTACACTGACACTTTATTTGTGGGTGAAGAACTGCTGCAGGTTTATTTCATACAACATACAAATCGCGTGTCCAGGCTGGAGCGGCGCACAGGAAACAGAGGAGGAACTGGGCGAGAGGGCCTCCTAAGTAGGGGGGGCAAGCCGCGCCCCCCGCCCCCAATGGACCGCCTCCAGCTCCAACTATAGGGAGTAATACCTTAGTGGGCGTAGCCTCGCGCACGAGGCAGCAAAGGGGAAGGCTACGACGGGCGGCCACTAACATGCTGCCCTGCTGATGTCCCACTGCTTGGGACGCGGGCAGCGGCATTCACGCAGGAGAGTTTGAAGTTAAACACAACCCTAAGGTATTGGCGCGCATTACAGGAGCGCCTGCTACATTACTTAAGGTCTGATTTTTTAAGGCAACAGAAGGCTAAGTGGTTTGCCCAGAATCCGAAGATATACTTGGGCCGAGCGCTGAGAGTGACCTCACAGTCTGAGTCTCCAGGAGGCCGTTTGTCTGTTCCCTGTAAATACAATCTCGCTCACTGGCTGTTTGTTTCCGGGCATGAACGCTTGCTACGCTGCTGTGCACATTGTGCTCCTGTTTCGTTGCTGTGCACATTTTTTGGACAAAATACCTAGTCTGGAGATGTGTCTTTATTTTTTGTTCATTACCTACCCAGCCCTCGCTCCCTTCATCCTCCCCCACTTCTATCATCCCTGCAGTTGCACATTTATATTTGTGGGATTTTCCTCATAGATTACGGCCACAGCAATGTTGCATTAAAAAAGGCAACTCCTAGCACGATTTTGTGATGTGTCAGAGCAGTTAATCGTTCAAGCTGCCACTCAAACGAGGTGCTAGGGCAGAGCACTTTCATATATGCTAATTCATATCCTTGTAGCTGCAAACCTCACACACGGGCCGGATGGGGAGGGGATGGAGCGAGGGAGCTTTTTTTACAAGTAGGTTCAATTTATTCCTAGCAGGGGAACTAATATTGATGTAATTTACAGCTGTTGGTACTCTGTGATTGACAATTATTGCAAAGGCAATTGAGTTAAGATATTTTATTGGGTACTTGCAGGGTCACTGGAATTTGTGTGGCAATGTAGACCCAAATTATGCGGTAGGGATGGCTAAATTATGTGGCCTGAAAAGGCATATTTCGCAGCATAATTTAGTGAAAGTCTTGCTTCATTATTATGTCATTTTTACACATTGGCACACCAGGGGCAAGGGTTTCACCACTTTAGTATCAGTTTCACATTCAAATACAGCAAAAAGCAACAGAAAGTTGACCAGTCAAATTTTCCACTGCGCAGCAACACGTTGCTGTGTTTTTTGTAACTTGTGAGCTACAAATATTTCTTTTTGTTAAAGTCTGCACATTTTGCATCAAATGATTGATTATGTGGCAAATAAGGCAAATCCATTTTGCCACTTTAGGGCCGACTAGTGCCTTGGGTGGTTGATGAGCTGCAGCAGCACTATTTTACTACCTTAGAAAGTGGTAAATAGTTGTTTATGACTGGAACTTTAAAGGAATGTGCTGCTTTCGGCTGCAAATATAGCAGCGCTTGATGACCTATCTAAAGTAACACAGTAATATACACAAAGCAACATAACACCACAATTAAAACATGACATCACAAGAACAGTCAAAACAGAACACAGCGCAAAAACTACAATACAACAAAATAAAAATCACATTTAAATAATGCAGCACAAGACAGCAGCATGAAAACAATAGAAGACGTCACCAGCACAACAACATACCGCAAAGCAAATGTGCAATTATTCAGATTTGCAGTAAAATGTTCCATTTTGTCCTCTGTTTCAAATTTTGTTCAGTAAGGGAACCTTATGACAATCTATTCCAGTCACGCTCACTCATCACGCCCTACCACTTTCAAAAGTCACCAGCCGCCTCTGTACTTACCTCCGTTCATCCAATTCCGGTGTTTACATTTCCCCACCCTGCCCCTCCCCCGCCCCGCCTCACTGCCCCACCGAACTCCCTCCACGAGCCGCTACTGCAAGTTATACAGCCCCCACTCACACCTCCTACCGTTACCGTGCCTCGCTGTACACCAGCTCTATCGGCCTCTTGGAAAGTCACAACTCCCACCCCTCAGCTGCGAGCACGAATAAACATTGCACCAAGCAGCACTTACATTGGTGTCCGTGGGTGCACGTGCAGCGGGTGTAACCGCATATACGAGGACACCGAACGTTTCAGTATGTCCGTGGGTGACGTGCAGCGGGCGTAACCACATATACGAGGACACCGAACGTTTCAGTATGTCCGTGGGTGACGTGCAGCGGGCGTAACCACATATACGAGGACACCGAACGTTTCAGTATGTCCGTGGGTGCACGTGCAGCGGGTGTAACCGCATATACGAGGACACCGAACGTTTCAGTATGTCCGTGGGTGACGTGCAGCGGGCGTAACCACATATACGAGGACACCGAACGTTTCAGTATGTCCGTGGGTGCACGTGCAGCGGGTGTAACCGCATATACGAGGACACCGAACGTTTCAGTATGTCCGTGGGTGCACGTGCAGAGGGTGTAACCACATATACGAGGACACCGAACGTTTCAGTATTTCCGTGGGTGCACGTGCAGCGGGCGTAACCACATATACGAGGACACCGAACGTTTCAGTATGTCCGTGGGTGCACGTGCAGAGGGTGTAACCACATATACGAGGACACCGAACGTTTCAGTATGTCCGTGGGTGCACGTGCAGCGGGTGTAACAACAACACATAAGAGGACACCGAACGTTTCAGTATGTCCGTGGGTGCACGTGCAGCGTGAGGACAACGAACGTTTCAGTATGTCCGTGGGTGCACGTGCAGCGGGTGTAACCGCATATACGAGGACACCGAACGTTTCAGTATGTCCGTGGGTGCACGTGCAGCGGGTGTAACCGCATATACGAGGACACCGAACGTTTCAGTATGTCCGTGGGTGCACGTGCAGCGGGTGTAACCGCATATACGAGGACACCGAACGTTTCAGTATGTCCGTGGGTGACGTGCAGCGGGTGTAACCGCATATACGAGGACACCGAACGTTTCAGTCTCCCGATTCAGCATTTTTATTTGTACAGAGTTATAGCCGCGAGCATGAAGCGCTGAGATATTGTTAAGTACCAGTAAGATGACATAATATAAACTAAAGAACCTCGGAAGAACCACCTTATCATGATTGGTAAGAGCAGAAAATGTGTTCATGAAAATCTTCTGCAGTTGGTGAAAGTTCAGACTGAAGCAAATCGCTTCAAAGAAACGGAGTTTGCCCCGAGCCACTTTGTGTTTTGAAGACCTTTGACGAATAGGATATTTTGTGAGGTCACAACTGAACTGTATTCGTTTATTAAAGTGAAATAGCCACATAATCCGATAAGCAACGGGTGCAATCACAACCATACTGTAAGGTGGAAACTAGAGAGTTTTTTTTTTAAAGTTAATAGAGGCTGCCATGTATTTCAGAATTATAAAATACAGGTTTTTCGGTAATATGTCAATTTTTAAATATAGTTCGTGTTACTTTTCCTTAAAGTCAAAAAAAATATTCAATTGACCTCAGAAAACGTCAGAGCAGGCAAGGATCCCCGTGGGAATACTTTCTATCCGCCTGCACTATACACATAGATGTGTGAAGCACAAACATTAACCAAGTGAACAACTGTCTTACGAGCTTCACATCGGGCCACGGGAAGGGTACCCTCGATCGGGAAGTTATGCCAAGTGCGCCTGGTATCTGAGTCGCGCATTCCGACACTGTGACGCGACCGGCAGCGCCTTCACCCTGTTCCTCACGGCCCAAGCTCTACCCTTGGCAGGCAGCCGGCCTCAGCTGTATAGGCACCGCCGGCTCCATTCACGTGACTGTTCCATTCTATAGATCCGATGCTGCACGTGGGAGCTCTCTTCCGAGGCCCTGAAACTGGCGGTGCCCGCCCTCTTTCAGATGGCTTCTACTACTCAGCCAGATGCTTCAGGGACCCTGAAGTAGTCCTAAAAAGCGGAAACATTCCCACAAAAGCATTACTGTTGCAATTATTGCCATGCTTGCCCCGCCGTTCTCCCTCAAGAGTCCTGCCAGGCTGGGCAGAGCAGATGGTTTCCGAGAGATGCTTGGTTTCCATTGATCAGGAAGATGCCATAACCCGTCCGTGATGGCTCAACATCGTTTAGAGCCATCTACAGCATTGTTTAAAGCTTGCCTTTAGATCGTGGCTTTATGTTGAGCCTTAGCTTGGGATCACTGGAGCTGGAAAGCGGGCATTCCCGAGTGGCAACGGGGACATACCGAGCTTTTCTATGGGACATTTATGCAAAGCTCTGGAAATGGTAAGCAACCGCCTGTTGGGGTGAAAATTCAAGGGAGTAGAGGTGGAAATGATAAAAACACATTTATGAGCAGATCCTGACAGGAAACTAAAATCAGCCCTTCTAAAAAAACATTCAAACTAGTCCCTTACTGGAGGAAGCTGAAACTAGAATAGTGGTCTAGGGACATGGTTGGGTCATGACAGCCCATCATGCTCTGAAAGTAACCCCCTATCCTGCAGCCCACTGGGCAGAATTTCAAGCCTAGCCATGCTTATGAAGAGGGCCAACAGAGGGTATAATAAATGTCTGTGTCCATCATTCCCAAACTTCTGATATGTCTCAATGCTGTTTTAACAGCATGATGCATCCCATACCATGTCAGACTACTTTAAGCAGGGATGACTAAGGAAAAGTTCAGGGCGTTTAAGAGGGAGCTTAGAACTTTTTTTTTTTTAATGCAGATTTATATAGCGCAAACTCGACCCGGAGGCATAGGAGCGCTTTACATGAGCACCGGTTACGTTACACAAGGACACATTCAGGCACGGGGAGATTATGTGATTTGACCAGAATCACAGGATGTGGATGCGACCCCGAGGCTCGAACCCTGGTTTCCAGCACCAAAGTCGGCAGTCTAGCCAGCAGACCACATCCTCTCCCCACAAACCTTCACACAAATTCCACCAAAGTTCATGAAATGTGAATGAGGGCCTGATTAGGATGTCAGGCAGTCGGATTGCTGACAGGCCGTTGGGGGTGGTCCGAACGCTGACATCCCTTTGGTCCGACCGCCAAATTACGATGCTGGTGGTTGGACACAAAGCTGTTGCATGCAAGACTGCAGCCTCCGCCAGGATCAGATATACAGACAGGGCGGCAGGCGGAGCGGCATCGTAGCATGGCAGTGGTGCCGAGGCAGACACTGCTGTTGAGGTTACAATATCACTTTATGACATCCTTTTCATGGTGGGAATACTGCCTTGAAAAGGTAGTCATAAAGGGATATGGGAGGCCCCAAACAGAGCCCCCATCCATCGTGGGCCACTGAATAGTGCCCCCACTCACCTCCGTGCACCGTGTGCCATGGACAACATGGTACATGGGACACCTTGCATGGACGTGCAGAAGGTGCTGCACCATGGCGGCATCTGCTGCGGCCCTTCTAATTGGCCGAGCCATGCTGCCACAGTAGGACCACTGACTTTCCAACCACCAGCCCGGCGGTCATATCCAAATACGCCAGTCGGGACGGCGCATGCTCGTTGGGCGGTCTCCTGTCAACTGGCAGTCCGACCACCCGGCATCATAATGATGCCCTGAGAGTCATGGCCGGCTTTAGCACTGGTACCGCCTAGTGCGAAAATATTTTTTGGTGCCCCCACCCCATGACCTCCTCCCCAGATTTCCTCACTACCGCCTGGCAAAAGTGCCCCATATCTCTCCATAGCCCCCCTATTACACACATTTGATTTGTTTTAACATGCGGGTAAGGGCTGGCTTCATAATCAGCTATCCACATTGTCGGAAATGGCCCTTTTTGCAGGGTCATCCCTGAACTTTTTGCCTTCCTCCTAGTCTTTTTTCTGACATGGTGTTGGTGGTTTTAGGACTCTGGGCACTTTAGCACTGCTGTCCAGTGTAAAGTGCGTGTGCTATCTATGATAAACATGGTAAGATTGGTCTACACCTGTTTGGCGTATTTAATTTACCTCAGTCCCTTGTAAAGTGGTATCTCTCAAATACCCAGGGCCAGTGAATTAAATGCTATTGGTCGGCTTGCAGCGCTGCTTGCACCACCCACCAAAGTAGCCTTTCAAACCTGTCACAGGCCTCTGCCATTGCAGGGCGTGTGCACGCAGTGTTCCTGCCGCTGTGATGTGGCACTCAAATTGGTTGCAACGTCTGTGACCTCCCCTTTTACTAAATATCAGTCACCCCTAAGGTAGGCCCTAGCTAGCCCTATGGGCAGGGCACATTGTAGGTAAAAGGTAGGACATGTGCCTTCACTGTGTGGCATGTCCTGGTAGTGACAAACAGCCGTTTTGGTTTCTCACTACTGTGAGGCTGCCCTCTCATAGGAATGCATTGGGGATTCCCTAATAAATGTTTCAGTGGTAATTCCTTATCTGAGAAGAGTAGAGTGGTCAATTTTGGTATGTTTGGAATAGTGGTAATAAATGCTGCCCAATGGTGTTCGCAGATTTATTACCACTATTTTCGAAATGACACTTTTAGAAGGGGGCATTTCTGTGTGCTATGTGTCTTTGTGCCTGTCTGATGTGTATTGCATGTCTGGCTCTGGAGTGACAGGGGGTGGGTGAGTCAGCACTAGGCTGAATAGGCCAATCTGCATTGGGAGTGGTGGGAGGAGTAGCACCTGGGCCTGAATAGGACAGAGCCTGCCTTCCACAATGCTGGCTCCACTCCCTTGTGGTGTGTCTGGAGCCAGAGCCTTCACTGACAAAGGGGGTGGTGGTGCACCTTTGTAAAAAGTTGTGAGTGCCCCAGAACTGGTTTGGACCAGGGAGAGAACAAAGACATAAGGGGTATAAGTATTGGGGCTGTGACCCCAAGAAAAGTGTGCTGTGGGGGTGCTGCTTGTGCTTATTTGGACTTGCGTCTGGCAGGCTGCAAGCCTGCCAGAAGGAACTGCCGCTGGAGATTGACCTGCTACCCTGCGTGGCAGCAGAGGGGTCTGCTGACCAAGGAGCTCCAGCGTGCCGGCCTGCCTGCTCTTACTATGCCCAGCTTTGCTTTATGGGTTCTGTACAGAGCGTCTCATGGGCACGACATTTTCCAGGTCAAGTGGGGAGTGCTGCTTTGCTGCATTCCAGTGCCCCCAGCATGTGCTTCGTGGGCGCTTCACAATTGTGACCCCTGATGCCCTAAAGAGAGGAGGGGATCTTGCCCACTCAAAGCGCACAGTGCGCGTGGCCCATGGAAGCCTGAGAAGGGGGCTCCTGCGGCAGAAACGGCGAGAGCAGCCGCCTCATGAAAACCGGAAGTCAGGCCAGTCTGAAGGAGCCTGCCCAGAGGTGGGGCCAGTGGGAGCAGCCAATCGCCAAAGCGGCGGCAGCGAGTCAGGCGAGCTTGTGCCTGTTTGTAGGCAGGGCTCCCGTGTGCCGGTGGGAGCCCCGCGAATCATGTGCTAAGGAAGCCGAGGAGAGGCGCAGCAGAGCCTACCTTCCAGTGGAAGCCTCCCAAGTGTGGCCGGAGTCCTGCGTGTCAGCGGAGGGGACCGGAGGAGGCAGAGAGCAGCGAAGGAGACCCAGGTGAGTGGGGCTTGTGCCGGGCACTTCAGGTGCCAGACTGGAGGCTGCTAGAGGGAGCTGGGTGCTCTGACCGGCCACAAGTGGGCCAGACGGCAGCCAGCGGAGACAGGCCCCAGAGGGGGCCGAGCGATTGTCCCAGGAGGAGCCTGTTGAACGGGGCACCTCAAGCACTGTGGGTGCCAGTGTTGATTTCTTTTTGGGAGCATTGTAGTGCCGTGAGCTGCACCGGAAGGGTCCCAGTGAAGGAGACATTGTTTTTAGAGTCCCGCTGTGGGACTCGAGAGGCAGTGCGGTGCCAAGGCCAATTTCCACAGCTGCCCCGCGGGAGCGTGGGCAGCTGCAACATGGGGGCAACTTTGTTGTAGGAGTCCCAGAGTGGGTCTCCAGAGGCTCGGTGGTGCCAAAGCCAATTTCCTCAGCTACACTGCAGGAGCGTGGGCAGCTGCAACGACGGGGGCATGTTCATTTTGATAGTAAGGAAGGCGTGAGATACACTCCCCCAGTGCATTGCGCACATTGGTTTCGCTGCCAAGGCAGCCAGAGGGTCAGCAGGAAGGCCTTATCATTTAGAGCTCTGACTTTTGGGACAGAGGGCATTTGGGCCCCAGAGAAGGCCAGTTGGCCTGGGCTCATTTGGTGTCCTGGAGTGGCTCAAGGCCCCCAGATGCTGTGTGCACCTTCCTGGTGTTACTAGGGTGCACTGTTAGGTATTAGGATGTATGCTTAATGTGATGCCTAATGCAAATGTCATGCTATGATGTTTATGCCTAACGTGATAATGAGAGTAGCAGGCTTAGTGCACACAGCACAAGCCCGCAAATAATTGATGTCCAATAAGGAGCAGTGTGGAATGTAATCTAGAGGAGATTTCAAGTAAAGAAAGGGAAACATTTCCAGCTGTGTTATGCTTGGGTACCTCGGAGGCCGGTTTTAGATGAGATATCAAGAAGTTAAGGTCAGAGTCTGGCATAGCCACAAGAATATCTTAACATCATGAACTTTATGTATATATCCTTTATCATTCTAAGGACCTGTGTCAGGGGTTGCCTTCCTTTATTCCAGGGTGGCTTGGATGGTATTTTACCAATCCAAATCTGCAATACTGTGCTAGAATGATAAAAGGCTTTTGTCATTTATCAGCTCAGCGTGGATGGCACTTGATAATCCAATGCTTGGCATTGCTTCAAAAATTACAAATGACTTTGTCACTTTCTAGCTTGGCATGGATTACACTGTGCCAATGCTATGCTTAATAATTGCGGTAGGAAAACAGGTATATAAGGTGAGCAGATTTGGAGTATTGGTGATCTGTGGAGTGTTCCATATAAAGGAGCTGCACTTCACCTAAAAGATGGGAAATATCTAGGGTTCCTTACTCCCTTTTTTGTATAATTTATGCAGCTCTCTAGCTTGAAAGACATTGTTTTGACTTATACTGGTTGCTCCCTTGAGTCTGGACAAAGCCATGCCTCTCTGACAAGCTCTAATAAGAGCGAAACATGTGTCAAAGATTGCTTTTATTCATTTGGGGATGACTTGGATGGTATTTTACCAATCCAAAGATGTAATTCTATGCCTGGAGTGGTAAAAGGCGTTTGTCATTTTGCTTAAAGACATTGTTGCAAAAATTGTGAAAGGGTTTGTCCCTTTCTAACTCAGCGTGGATGGCACAGGGCCTATCTTATGCCTAAAAACTTAACTAGAAAAACAAATATTTGAGGTGACCAGATTTAGAATGTCAATGGTGTTGTAGAGTGTTTCATATCTGCTGCTCTCCACCTAAAACTTGGGAATGACCCACCCAGGGTTCCGTGATTCCTTTTTTGATATATATATGTATATATATACCGGCGACTGCCAGTAGGTAATATATATATATATATATATATATATATATATATATATATATATATATATATATATATATATATATATATATATATATATATATATATATATATATATATATATATATATATATGTGGTGTGCTGTGCGGAACGCGCAAAAGCGGCGCCCCCTCGCCCAAGACAACGTTCCTGGTACTAAGAGGAGAGAGCAGCAGATTACTGCTGATTTGGACAACTGCAGATGACGTTTACCGCCATGGTCCCCGCAAGGAGTGGATAGGCAGACTCATATGCTGGCAACTGCCAGGGCATTACTGAATGCACGGACTGGTTACTTAACCAAAGTTCGCGATGTGGGACTGTTTTACTCACACAGTGCGTGGGACAATATGGACTGCGGGACTCCAGTTACCAGCATACTTTGCGTTTACCATCGACAGAGATTGAAGAACTATCAAACAGTAAGCAAAGTTCCTGGACATTTTGAACCTGTTTTAAAACACAATGCTGGCAATGATTAAGGCATTCGCCAAAACGCGTCTGCCAGGTGTTTTAGTACTTACCTGCTGTACTGGTGGCAAATAAATCTTACCTGCAGTGGTCCAATAGCATGTGTCGGACCCGTTCTTTTAAGAGGCGGGACTGGTGGTGGATGTTAAGTGCAGCAGTCGACGCTGTACATCCGACACGCCTCTCGGTCAGGTGCTCCGCTTGATGTCGACAACTTCTGTGGTGTGCTGTGCGGAACGCGCAAAAGCGGCGCCCCCTCGCCCAAGACAACGTTCCTGGTACTAAGAGGAGAGAGCAGCAGATTACTGCTGATTTGGACAACTGCAGATGACGTTTACCGCCATGGTCCCCGCAAGGAGTGGATAGGCAGACTCATATGCTGGCAACTGCCAGGGCATTACTGAATGCACGGACTGGTTACTTAACCAAAGTTCGCGATGTGGGACTGTTTGACTCACACAGTGCGTGGGACAATATGGACTGCGGGACTCCAGTTACCAGCATACTTTGCGTTTACCATCGACAGAGATTGAAGAACTATCAAACAGTAAGCAAAGTTCCTGGACATTTTGAACCTGTTTTAAAACACAATGCTGGCAATGATTAAGGCATTCACCGAAACGCGTCTGCCAGGTGTTTTAGTACTTACCTGCTGTACTGGTGGCAAATAAATCTTACCTGCAGTGGTCCAATAGCATGTGTCGGACCCGTTCTTTTAAGAGGCGGGACTGGTGGTGGATGTTAAGTGCAGCAGTCGACGCTGTACATCCGACACGCCTCTCGGTCAGGTGCTCCGCTTGATGTCGACAACTTCTGTGGTGTGCTGTGCGGAACGCGCAAAAGCGGCGCCCCCTCGCCCAAGACAACGTTCCTGGTACTAAGAGGAGAGAGCAGCAGATTACTGCTGATTTGGACAACTGCAGATGACGTTTACCGCCATGGTCCCCGCAAGGAGTGGATAGGCAGACTCATATGCTGGCAACTGCCAGGGCATTACTGAATGCACGGACTGGTTACTTAACCAAAGTTCGCGATGTGGGACTGTTTGACTCACACAGTGCGTGGGACAATATGGACTGCGGGACTCCAGTTACCAGCATACTTTGCGTTTACCATCGACAGAGATTGAAGAACTATCAAACAGTAAGCAAAGTTCCTGGACATTTTGAACCTGTTTTAAAACACAATGCTGGCAATGATTAAGGCATTCGCCAAAACGCGTCTGCCAGGTGTTTTAGTACTTACCTGCTGTACTGGTGGCAAATAAATCTTACCTGCAGTGGTCCAATAGCATGTGTCGGACCCGTTCTTTTAAGAGGCGGGACTGGTGGTGGATGTTAAGTGCAGCAGTCGACGCTGTACATCCGACACGCCTCTCGGTCAGGTGCTCCGCTTGATGTCGACAACTTCTGTGGTGTGCTGTGCGGAACGCGCAAAAGCGGCGCCCCCTCGCCCAAGACAACGTTCCTGGTACTAAGAGGAGAGAGCAGCAGATTACTGCTGATTTGGACAACTGCAGATGACGTTTACCGCCATGGTCCCCGCAAGGAGTGGATAGGCAGACTCATATGCTGGCAACTGCCAGGGCATTACTGAATGCACGGACTGGTTACTTAACCAAAGTTCGCGATGTGGGACTGTTTGACTCACACAGTGCGTGGGACAATATGGACTGCGGGACTCCAGTTACCAGCATACTTTGCGTTTACCATCGACAGAGATTGAAGAACTATCAAACAGTAAGCAAAGTTCCTGGACATTTTGAACCTGTTTTAAAACACAATGCTGGCAATGATTAAGGCATTCGCCGAAACGCGTCTGCCAGGTGTTTTAGTACTTACCTGCTGTACTGGTGGCAAATAAATCTTACCTGCAGTGGTCCAATAGCATGTGTCGGACCCGTTCTTTTAAGAGGCGGGACTGGTGGTGGATATATATATATATATATATATATATTACCTACTGGCGGTCGCCAGTAGGTAGTTATAGTTAGGACCCTGTTTCCATAGGAAAACCGCAACATTCTATTTGGAATAACTTTGGCGCCGGTCGACGAATCCTCGCAAAATTTTCAAAACTAATGGGGCGCTACGCTCCGCTCCTACCCGGAAAGTCTCGGGGGGATTCGTCAAGCGGGGGCTGAGAAAAAAGAGGGGTCCCAAAACGCATTTTTCCCATGCATTTTTCCATAGGACCTTTAGACACAGCTACAGCCCGAACGGCTGAACAGAGTTACTTGAAATTTGGCAGAGAGGTAGTCTACAGGTCAAGGAAGTGCCTTTTGTAGGTCTGGTGTAAATCTGTTCAGTAGTTCCTGAGAAAATAGCATTTAAATCAATATATATATCTGTGGCAGCTTACGGTGCGCTTACCGTGCGCTTACGGTAAGCTTACCGTACGCGTACGGTGCCGTGCGCGAGCGCGATTCTGATTGGCTGTTAGATCTTAGTAAACATTCGAATCGGTCAAAACCAGGAAGCGGCGGCCGCCATTTTCTCTCTCGCACTCTGAGGGGGGGAGGAAAAACAAAGGTTGAAAACATGTAAAGGGGCAGGTTAGACAGCTCCTAACCACCTAGCCTTGATTAAGGTGTCCCAAAAGACCCCCAAGGCAAAAAATTATATTTTATATTTTTTCGAAAAAACGGCGATTACGCTTACCGTACGCGTATGGTAAAAATTAATTATAAAAAATAAATTATCCACATTTTCCCCCCCCCCCCCCGTGTGCAAAAGGTGCCCGCAGGGCACCTTTTCTGCATGGCATATTTTTAAATGGAACATTAACACTTAGCATTTAAAAAACCGTACAAATTCACTGAAAAAACCATAGGTTTCACACACGTTATAGTTAGGAATTAGCATTTAAAAAACCTTGCAAATTCACTGAAAAAACCATAGGTTTCACACATGTTATAGTTAGCTTGACATTTTACTCATAAAAAACCAATGAAATTCCCCCGTTATAGTTAGTGCAGGCAACTATAACTCACGCGACCGCAATCCTCTGCTGATGACATATGTGTCTTTATGAAAAATAAATATTTGTAATATATGTATAGCTAACATTTAATGGAAGAAGACATGGGCAAATAAGTGTCTAAATACAGTATTAGCATCAGCAGAGGATTGCGGTCGCGTGAGTTATAGTTGCCTGCACTAACTATAACGGGGGAATTTCATTGGTTTTTTATGAGTAAAATGTCCAGCTAACTATAACATGTGTGAAACCTATGGTTTTTTCAGTGAATTTGCAAGGTTTTTTAAATGCTAATTCCTAACTATAACGTGTGTGAAACCTATGGTTTTTTCAGTGAATATATATATATATATATATATATATATATATATATATATATATATATATATATTCACTGAAAAAACCATAGGTTTCACACATATATATATATATATATATATTCAGTGAAAAAACCATAGGTTTCACACATGTTATAGTTAGCTGGACATTTTACTCGTAAAAAACCAATGAAATTGCCCCGTTATAGTTAGTTCAGCTAACTATAACTCGCGCGCCCGCAATGCACTGCTGATGACGTCACATATTACATCACTCATGACATGGTCAGTGACATCACTCATGACATCACTGATGACATCTCAAATGACATCACTGATGACCTCACTGATGACATCATCCAGTGAATGTGTGTTTTTCTGAAAATTAAATATGTTTTATATATGTATATCTCAAGGTCAATGGAAGAATAAATGGGTATATAAGTGTCTAAATGGATGCTTTGTTTTTGAAAAATGTATTGTGTAACTGACTGATTAAGTGTATCATAGTGAATACATGGCTTACTGTGTAATGTTTAAATATGAAAATATCTGTATCAGTCTCTCACTTTGTGTATAAGTGGTTGCATGGGTTGGTGAGTAGCTACATGGGTGTCTATATAGGTTATTAGTTGTTTTTTTGAGTATCAGTCTGAGTGTCTGTATGGTTCGGTGGGGGGTATTATGTAGTGCATAGGTGCATGAATGAATGATTCACTCTTTGTGTGTGTTGAACACAGCATGTGTGCAGGACTGTATGGGTGGATGAGTGTGTGTATGGGTGTGTTAGTGAGTGAATGACTGTCTCAATAGTGTCTTTATGAGTAACTACATATGTTTAAAACTAGTATATGTGACTATTGGTGTATATATGTGAGTATATGTGAGAGATTGAAAGAGTTCCTGTATGAATAAGTATGTGTTTCTATAAGTGATTGTTTAAAAGACTAAGTATGTGTAAGTTTCTGTAGAAGTAAGTGTGGTGGTGTGTGTATAACTGTATATGCTAGTAAATGTATGTTTGATTCTTTATTAGCATGAGTGACTATGTGTGTGAGTAACTCTGTGGATGAGTGGCATTGTGTAACAGGATGTATAGGTGTATGAGTACATGTGTTGAGTGAGTACATGTATGAGTGACTGTATTGGACTGTTGGTGAATGAGTGGATGTTTATGTGGATCTTAGAATTACTGAATAGGTTGTTGTAACTGGTATTGGTATGTCCATTGTTTTGAAAATTTTAGTCTCTATTTTTGAATGTGTGTATCAAAGGTTATATTAGGGTGAGAGGAGGTCTGCCACTCTATCACAAGGATGATGTCATCAGTGAGGTCATCAGTGATGTCATTTGAGATGTCATCAGTGATGTCATGAGTGATGTCACTGACCATGTCATGAGTGATGTAATATGTGACGTCATCAGCAGTGCATTGCGGGCGCGCGAGTTATAGTTAGCTGAACTAACTATAACGGGGCAATTTCATTGGTTTTTTACGAGTAAAATGTCCAGCTAACTATAACATGTGTGAAACCTATGGTTTTTTCACTGAATTTCTAAGGTTTTTTAAATGCTAATTCCTAACTATAACGTGTGTGAAACCCATGGTTTTTTCAGTGAATTTCTAAGGTTTTTTAAATGCTAATTCCTAACTATAACGTGTTTGAAACCCATGGTTTTTTCAGTGAATTTGCAAGGTTTTTTAAATGCTAATTTTTTTTTTATTCTTCAATTTTTTCTAACATATTTTTAATTTAATTTTCTTACCTTTTATAAAGACTATGCTTAAATTTTTTAAATTCTTTAATATGTTTTTTTAATATATTTTTTAAAATAAACATGTAAAATTTATTTCCAGTTTTTTTTTTTTTTTTTAATTTTTTTTAGTACGCGTACCGTAAGCTCACGGTAAGCGTACGGTTTACGCAACGTCCGTAATCTTTCTACGCTGCTTGCGTATAGTTACGCACTTTGCGTAGCCGCGCGTACTGCGCGTGGGACGCGTGCGCGCTTACGCCACGCGCGCACGTTACGCGGAAGTGTCGGGGAGTGACTGTTATGCGCATGCGCGCAAGCGCGTGTCTTTTTTACGCGCATGCGCACTTTTGCCGTAAGCGTACCGTAAGCGTACCGTAAGCGTACGGTTGGTCATGTGATCATGAAACACAACTTTTGATTGGTTGAAACTACTTTCAGTTCTAGAACTCTCCTACACCACACCCATTCCCCTCATTTCTGCTTGTGATCCCTTAGGAGAAGGAGCTGGTTTGTCTTTGGGATACGATGGCAGAACAGCAGAGCCCTTCTGAGAGTGAGGCTAGCACCAGCAGCACTGTCTTGAGGCAGAGAGCGAGGAAACAAAAGCCTTCTTATGTTTGGGATTATTTTACTTTTCCTGAAGGCCAGCAAAAGGTGAATGCACCCTTAGTTACTTGCAGGCTGTGTCAGCGTGTACTTTCTAGAGGTAATCCTGACAGGAAGTATTCCTTTGGGAATCACACCATGAAGAGACACCTCCAGGATGTACACAGAAGGACACATGGTCATCTTTTTGGAGGTAACTCTTCAGAAAGACAAGCCAGTACATCCACAGCAGCTCAGCCTGGACCATCATCTGCAGGGCTGACTCCTTCTTCTGCAGGTCAGGTGAGCCCTTCATCTGTGGGGGGAGAATCTCCTTTTGCTGGCCCTCTGGAAATTAACCCTCGGTTTGCGAGGGTTGAAGTACGGTGTGCCACTTGTCATGATCTAATTACTTATAGGGAGACCAGTGTTTCCCTGGTGAACAGTAAAATAGATCAGCACACTTGTCGTACCGTCTAATATTCCCAATCTTTCTTTCCTCTGTCCCTGCATGAACACAACGGTTCTTTTAAGAGCCAACCTTATCTTTCATCTTTTTTTTACATATGTTTTTAAAAACTTTTTTTTATTTTTTTTTACCGTACGCGTACGGTGCGCGTACTTTTTTTTTTTTTTTTTTTTAAAAACACTAAAAATCATTTATGACATTACATTGACCTTGAGAGACTACAATTATTATTATTGACTTACCATACTCACTGAAAAAATATTTATTCATTTCTTTTTTTTTAAAATAGTTTTAAAAATGTTTGTAGTTTTCGTAAATTTTCTATATCTATCTGGAAAAAAAGTAAAAAGTATTAATATTTTTAAAACTTTTTATAATACAGTACACATATTTACATTTTTTCCCAAAAAATATTTTTGCCTTATTTTTGCTGTTTTCAGAATATATTGCATTTCACTATAAATTGTGAAAGCAATTGCATTCATCATTTTACAGCGGGCAAAAAAAAATACCAATCACAAAGATTGTATTAAAAAAGCCCTGATTCTTTTTTTACTTAAACTTAACATTATAGAAATGCATAATATTGTAAAAAAATATCATCTAATACCAATACTTATTCCTTTAAAATACCGTCTAATATGTTTGTTTCAGAAGTATAATCACAATATTATATCTCAAATAACTCCAAAAAACATCTGATTTCATTTCCTTTAGGCCAAATAGTAATTTTAAATTTTTGTTTGGATTAAATTACCAACGGTAATCCAATAAAATTCTAAAGTTTAATTTGTCCAGATCTCACAGATTCTCTGTAACATTTTGGTTCACGAAAATTTTTTGATTAATTTATTTAGTCCACAATAGAATTGGTTACTTTTCCACATGGCCAAATAGTAATTTTTTAAATCATTTTTGAAAAAATTTCCAATGGCAGTCCAATAACATTCCAAAATATAAAATGTGCAGAAGTTACCGATAATCTCAAAATTATTGGTTTTTCAAAATTTCATTAAAAATTAAAAAAGTCCACATTACAATTGGTTATCTTTCCATTAGGCCAAATGATAATTTAAAAAAAAAATTGTTTACAAAATTGCAATGGTAATCCAGTAAAATGGTAAAATTGTTTTGTCCAGATCTTGCCAAGTCTCTCTAAAATTTAGGTTTCAGGAAGATTAGATATGAATTTGCTAAATCAAAAGGCAAACGTTGTTTGAAAATCAATTGAGAATCATTACACAGTGTCCAGCCTTTTTCACATTTAAGATAAACTGTGTAATGTCCAGAAGTAACAGTAGGTCCATCATGGAAAATTATTGCAACAGTTACAAAAGTTTTTCCTGAAATTGATAATTGCTGTCCTGTAAACTTCTTTATTAAAGTATCCAATTTTGAACCATCAGCTCTACATCGTTGCATCATTAAAATTACATACTGTCCGTATTCCTTTAAAATTAATGTTGAAAACATGTCAGAATTACACTCACCACATTTCATGCTATGATTAGCATCTTTAACTAATTTTGCAAAAGTGACTGTTTTACTCTCTGGCAATGTCAAATAAATAAACCTTTCATTATCAACAATAGAGCCACTTATATTATAACAATTATCACAACTATGTTCCCATTTATAAGAGAGACCAAAAAAAATGTCAATGGGAACTCCTTCTTCTTCCACTACCTGAAGAAAATACATCAAAAATTCATGTGCATCTTGCTGTTCATTTTGAGAAAACTGTGTTCGTCCTGAACATACATCTAAAAGTTTTCTAATGTCAGTAGCACTTTCTATTTGAGTTTTATCTTTACTCAGCTTTTGAAAAAGGAGACTCAGCTCTGAACAGAATCTTTTTCCCTGATTTACTATTATCTGCTCTTGCAAACTTTCCAGATAAAATGCAACATTCAGCACTACATTTGCGTAGCAGTTGACACCAGAGCTATTTTCAAAATGACATCCTACAACCTGTTCTTCATTTTCCTTTTTCTTTTTGCTTGCAATTACATCACTCCTCTTTTTTTTCCTCTTCTCTACATCTTCACTACAGATATTCTCATTTTTCCTTTTACGAGAAACTACACGTTTCTCCAACACAGGATACTGACCTAAATGAGGAGCATAGCTTCTTCTTAATCTATTATACTCCTTTACACAATTTGTATCAGCACTAACTTTTGATTCTTCAAAGTCTATCATGAATAAACCTGATAATGTTTTGACTCGTGACAAAGCAACATATGCCATACCTTCTTTGAACACAGTTGAACCAATGTTCACAAATGCACAATCTACAGTCAATCCTTGAGACTTGTGAATAGTTACAGCATATGCTAGAGAAAACGGAAACTGCTTCCTACATACATATAAGTCTTTCACAAGCATAAAACGAACTGTACAACGACAAATATCTTTAACTTCATCTATCTGATCAAATTTTATTTTTAAACATTCAATTCCTTCTTTTTTCTGATAATTAATAAAACCCACAACTCTTCCCATCGCTCCATTAACTAAACCTTTCTCAACATCCAAATTTCTCCTTAAAAACACTCTACAGTTCATGCAAACATATAGATTTTTTTCTAATCCAGCTGTTTTGGAGATGTTCTTCTCTAGTGAGTCCAATTTATTTTTCAGTTTGCCTGTTACTGTGACAGTAATTCTTCCATCCTCAATTTTGTCCACTGCTTCCAATTTCCTGATCTCTTCCTTTTCCAATTTCAAAAGCTCCTCATTGAATATTGAGCATTCACGTAGAGTTGGCATTAAGCAGATGACACTTTTGTTTTCTGCAATATTCTTGTATATTTTCTCTGCAACTATTTCTTCCTTTGGAAATAAATTATGTAGCAGCCGACTCTGTAATGCTTTTTTGCCAACTTCTGTGAGTAGTCCAATTCTGATATCTTTCAGAATACTTCCATATTCTTCATCGTTTGCTTGCCTCATATTAGTTGTAAGTTCCTTGTACTCAAAGAAGGACCAAATATTTGTATTTCCGATGCTTCCCAATGACTTCTTCGTGTCTTCATGTGTCACAGTATTAAACACTGGTTGTCCTTTAACTGGAGTAAGTTGCAAAAGATCTCCAAAAACTATGACGTGTTTTCCACCAAATAACACGTCATAGTCTGTCTTCAAAATTTGCTGCATTCTTAAATGCACAAAGGCAAGCATTAAGTTTGATACCATGCTCACCTCATCAATAATGAGAACTTGCATCTTCTTCAATACTCGTGAAACTTCCAAGGATGCTTCTCCAGTTAGCTTGTTGAATTGTATTTTGTTCTCATGCTCCACTGGTAACATTAGCAAACGATGTAAGGTGATTCCTTTTATGTTATATGCTGCTAACCCAGTTGGAGCAGTAACCACACAAGACAAAGTAGAATCCGTTTTTTGCTTTAGGTAGCTTCTGATGACTTTAATTAGGAAACTTTTTCCAGTGCCAGCTTGTCCGCTTACATACATCCTGATTGGATGAAATGATGTGCATGAGCACTCTTTTTTTACATGTAGAAATCCGTGATCAATTTTGTTTTTGATCTCTTCATAAATTTGATGCTGCTCTTGATTCAGTTGTCTTTCCAAATTTTCTAAGTCTATAAATTCTTCTTGAGCTTGATTCATAGCCGTTTCCACTTCATTCATGGCTATTGATGCTTCATTTTCAACGATTGGTTGTCCTAGGGGATCTTGACTGTGTGTTCCTGAACTTTGGCTGTCCTGAGAACTGTCTCTAGCTATTTCTGCTGCAATTGTAGTTTCCTGTTCAATTTCTTCATTTAACATTTGCAGATAAGTTGTGAATGTATTGCATTGTATGCTGTCTTTGCAAGCATTAAATGAATCCTCATAGCTTTGAAATTCTCCCAGTAGTTCATCCTCTGTACGCCATGGTTTAAACAACTGTAAAAGAGCCAAGTAGTAAAATTCTTTCTTGTCGGTAGTGTCGCAACTCAGCTTCCGGTGATTTATCAAACTTCCTTTGGTTTGCTTCACCAAACATCCTTCTTCACCAACAACTTTATATTTTCCATTATTAATGTCTTCTGCAGCTTTCCGTGAATAAATGTAGTTCTGCAACACTTCATAGAGACACATGTTCTCCAGATGATGACTTCTCTTGGGATAATATGTGTCCAACATGTTTGTTTTCAATATATCTGTACTTTCTGGGTCATTCTCGGCCAAATATTCAATTTCTCCAACAGATTTCAGTACCCGATTTCTCATTGCTGCAAGGCCTAAACTTGCCCAAATTATTCTTCTTGACTTTGAGTAGAGACTTGCAGAAGATAACCTATCTGAACATTCGTAGGATCCAATTTCTCGATGCGATAACATCTTCAAACTGAAACTGTACAGCTTCTTACTGACAGTCTTCTCGTGAGAAATCTCTTCCCACATTTCCTTCAATTCTGTTTTTTCTGATTTCGTAATGTAAGACGTTACATATCGTGCAACAGCAATGGAATTGTCAGCTACATACTGTATATCCATGTTAGCGTTCCACATGGATAAAATGACTGGGTTGTAGTCATTTATATTTTTTGATTCTTCTTTTCTTTTAAGGTTGTAGGTATTCTTAGGTGATTTTCTTGTGATAGTATGTCTCACAGCTGACATAAAACTGTTTACTCTTCCATTTGAAAGAACAGGTCTAGGAAATCCAAATCGACATTTAGTGTAGTATTTTTCTTTGCTCTTGTATTTCCGTCGACAGTATTTTCCACACCGATGACTTTGGAAACGTAAAACTTGCTCCTTTAACTTGTTCTCTTCTGTGCTTTTTGGTATACCACATGTTGCATATTCTTCAATGTAAGATAACACTGCTTCATCAGTATCTGTTCCAAACTTTGGGGCATCCTTGATCCACAACAGCATATGAATATGAGGAGCACCTCTTGCCTGGTACTCTTTTCTCCAAAAGAAATCCACTACTTCTCCAAGGGGTGGATTTTTTTTATTGCAGATGAAGGACATCATAGCCTCAAATCTATGATTGAAATATCTGCAAACATTAACCGGATCCAATGAGCACAGTTCTCCTGCTGTCTTGTATTCGATGTTTTTAATGTTTGAATTGGCCTCTCGTAGAAAATCCAGTAAATCATCCCAAGCGTACTCGGCACAGCTTAGGGTAAGGAACCATGTTGGTGTTCCTAAATTGCGTAACATGCATTTTAGTTCACCATGGCGTCGGTACCAATATTCATTTGTCCCACGCTGACAAGCCATCAGATTGATCAGTTGTGTTTCCAAATGATCATCTCGGTGCTGCACTTTCTCCATAAAATCCTTAGCAGACACATTTTGTAAATGTACTCCACTTTTTAAAATGTGATTTACTGCATAAGACAGTGCAGACAAGTCGCTTTCAAATAAAAGATGGAACAAATAAGGAATACTTTGTCGAAATCTGGGATCTTCAGCATATAGTCTTGTAGTCCGATACTCTGAAGCTGGAATCTGTTCTGGACGTTCATCGTATCGTCCTCCTTTTCCCGTAGGAAACAGCTGGGGAAAACATCGAGCTTCCAAGCTCTCCTCCCATACACTCACGGGAGTTCCTTTTGCTTTCTTCATCTGAAAGAGATCAATATTGTCTCCCATAACTTCTTTCGAATGAAGAGGATGTATGCTAAAATGTTCATAAATTTCTTCTTCCTTTGTCTTGTCCACTTTTTCAATTTGTCCAGTTGGTGTTTCTGTGTCTTCTTGAAAATCTTCGTCTTCTTCTTCTTCTTCTATATAAATTGATTCATACCATTTGTTATTTTTTTTCAAATACAAATTTGCTCTTTGTACTTTCCGCACATCTACCAGCTCCTGCCAAATCTTCTTATTCTTTGTAGGTACACCATTAACCAGAATAATTAATGGTTCAGTTTCCAAAGTATCCGCATCAATAGTTTCCATATTTTTTTTCAAATCCAAGGGCAAATACACCACTCTACCTTTTAAACCTCTCAGTAAATCTGAAGGAGGTAATTTACCAGTTTTGGGCTCCATACGTACTATGGTCTGGAACGGATGAACACATTGAATGAGTATAGACTCATATGTATTTAATTCAGAAAGTTCAGCAGGAATAGCATCCAATTCTAAATTATTATGTACAGCTCTGGTCGGCATTCTATTTTCCTCTAACTTGTTGTAACAGTATTTACAAATACGCTGATCTTCACCCAATTCAAAACAATTTTCAAGAAATATATATGTGGCAAAATCCTTCCACTTATAATTATCTTCATTTTCACTCTTTCTGTAGAGATCAACATTCCTAGTTTGTTTTCTATAATGAGTTCTGCGGCAACAAATACAAGTAACATTTGGTCTTTCATTAGAGACTATTGCAAATTTTGTTATGTGATCATTAAATGTCTTACTTACAGAAGGTTCTACATTCTCTTCCACTTCTTCCTCATTTACTGTGTCCTTCTCTGCACTGTTTTGTTCAGGACCAAAGTAACAAAACTGAATTTCATCAACAACCTTCTCTACATCTGATACCGTTCCTCGGAACAGAGCCCTATTCAATTCATTTAACTTTATTGCTGGACTTTTGGCAAAATACAACCGTCTCACAAACTTTCTCATTTCAGTATGATGAACAGCCAGCATCCTAAAATGATGGAAAACACTATTGCACACTTTTCTAGATAGACAAGCCAGAGAATGACCCTGCAAACCAGTATTCTCTCTCACTCTGCATGGATCCAGACTTTGAAGCACCTTAATCTTCTGTTTTACACTTTTTTTACTATATTCTCTTAGAAACTCTCGAAATCTGTCAATAGATTCCTGACGCACAGTGCAAATACTACTACAACTCCAAGTGTACACTGGGGCTTTAGGACGTCTCCCCATTGCCTCATCTGCCATCACTTGTACCTCATCTCTTGGAACCATTATCTCCTTCTCCATTATGCAACCATTTTTTACTTCGTATGAACGACCTCTGGTGTCAACTGCATGCAGCAAACTATTACTTTGAAAATAGCTCTCTTCATTAAAAAAAGGTTCACTACTTGAACTATGCATCCACTTTCCTAAAAACACTTTACAAAAGTTTGTTCTGTTCACTACTCTTTTGCTTTTGCTTTGTGATTTCAGTACATTAACCATTTTATCTAATGTACGCATCCTATTCAAAATTAATATGAATAGTTTCCTTTTTAATTCTAATGCTTTTGCTGCAATGGCTTCAATTTCTTTTTTTCTCTTGTAATATTTTGCCTTTTGCTTATATTTCTTCACATCCTTTATCAAATTGGACATAACTCTTCTCTGAAACATTTTTCTACGTATCTCTTTAAACGCTGTTTTTCTGTTTATGTAAAACTTTTCAGTTGCAGAAGGTATATTTGCATTAACTAAATTCTCAATTTTTTGCTGTTCTCTTCGTTTTGTTACATTCTTTCCAGGACAGACATTTTGTACATTTTTCTTTGTTTTGAATATTTTTTTAAGAAATTGTTTTTTCTGCTTACCAGAAGATTTTTTCTTTTTCCCAACATGAGCATCTTCTACTAACTTTGGTCCTCCAGTTGTCTTCAAATATAGTTTTTTTTTTAGCGTTTTTTGAACTCTAGATTTTGTAGGCATCTTAAATTTTGTTCACTGTTCTTCAGCAATACCTGAAAAAAACTAAAAAAAAATCCTTTATTGTATTTAAATATATTACTACATTTCTTTTCACAATAGTCACAAAACGAAATTTCTTTGCCAATTTGAATGCACACAAACTGCTCTTTTTTTTGGGCAAGTGAAAATCACTTTTACAAACTGTCACATTATGAAACCACTTTTCAGATTTTTTAAAAAGCCCATGTCCAGAGTGCTACACTCCAGCAAGGGCAACCAGCCTTAGTGAAGCTGAATGTATTTGCATTACAGACTGAAACCTGAAAACCCCACTCGCTTGTAAATACTGTGCATGACTATACATGGCAAGCACATGGGTGTGTGCTAAGACTCTGCTTCTTCCCCCAAAAATTCGCTCCCCCTTTCCATCTAATGCAACTGTGAAATCACCAGAGCAAGACGCAATAAATCTCTGCCTATAATTCCTCTATGCACACAGAGTCATGTTTTCACATTAGTCCCAAAACGAAATTTCTTTGCCATTTTGAAAGCACACTTACTGCTCTTTTTTTTTCCGGGCCAAGTGAAAATCACTTTTTACAATTGGAAATCACTTTTACAGACTGACACATTATGAAACCACTTTTTTTGATTTATTTAAATGCACATGTCCAAGCTGTTTTTTCAGACCACCACCATGTGTATTCTCGGTGACTGCCTACACTCCAGCAAGGGCAACCAGCCTTAGTGATGCTGAATGTATTTGCATTACAGACTGAAACCTGAAAACCCCACTCGCTTGTAAATACTGTGCATGACTATACATGGCAAGCACATGGGTGTGTGCTAAGACTCTGCTTCTTCCCCCAAAAATTCGCTCCCCCTTTCCATCTAATGCAACTGTGAAATCACCAGAGCAAGACGCAATAAATCTCTGCCTATAATTCCTCTCTGCACACAGAGTCATGTTTTCACATTAGTCCCAAAACGAAATTTCTTTGCCAATTTGAAAGCACACTTACTGCTCTTTTTTTTTTCGGCGCAAGTGAAAATCACTTTTTACAATTGGAAATCACTTTTACAGACTGACACATTATGAAACTTTTTTTTTTGATTTATTTAAATGCACATGTCCAAGCTGTTTTTTCAGACCACCACCATGTGTATTCTCGGTGACTGCCTACACTCCAGCAAGGGCAACCAGCCTTAGTGATGCTGAATGTATTTGCATTACAGACTGAAACCTGAAAACCCCACTCGCTTGTAAATACTGTGCATGACTATACATGGCAAGCACATGGGTGTGTGCTAAGACTCTGCTTCTTCCCCCAAAAATTCGCTCCCCCTTTCCATCTAATGCAACTGTGAAATCACCAGAGCAAGACGCAATAAATCTCTGCCTATAATTCCTCTATGCACACAGAGTCATGTTTTCACATTAGTCCCAAAACGAAATTTCTTTGCCAATTTGAAAGCACACTTACTGCTCTTTTTTTTTTCGGCGCAAGTGAAAATCACTTTTTACAATTGGAAATCACTTTTACAGACTGACACATTATGAAACTTTTTTTTTTGATTTATTTAAATGCACATGTCCAAGCTGTTTTTTCAGACCACCACCATGTGTATTCTCGGTGACTGCCTACACTCCAGCAAGGGCAACCAGCCTTAGTGATGCTGAATGTATTTGCATTACAGACTGAAACCTGAAAACCCCATTCGCTTGTAAATACTGTGCATGACTATACATGGCAAGCACATGGGTGTGTGCTAAGACTCTGCTTCTTCCCCCAAAAATTCGCTCCCCCTTTCCATCTAATGCAACTGTGAAATCACCAGAGCAAGACGCAATAAATCTCTGCCTATAATTCCTCTATGCACACAGAGTCATGTTTTCACATTAGTCCCAAAACGAAATTTCTTTGCCATTTTGAAAGCACACTTACTGCTCTTTTTTTTTCCGGGCCAAGTGAAAATCACTTTTTACAATTGGAAATCACTTTTACAGACTGACACATTATGAAACCACTTTTTTTGATTTATTTAAATGCACATGTCCAAGCTGTTTTTTCAGACCACCACCATGTGTATTCTCGGTGACTGCCTACACTCCAGCAAGGGCAACCAGCCTTAGTGATGCTGAATGTATTTGCATTACAGACTGAAACCTGAAAACCCCACTCGCTTGTAAATACTGTGCATGACTATACATGGCAAGCACATGGGTGTGTGCTAAGACTCTGCTTCTTCCCCCAAAAATTCGCTCCCCCTTTCCATCTAATGCAACAGTGAAATCACCAGAGCAAGACGCAATAAATCTCTGCCTATAATTCCTCTATGCACACAGAGTCATGTTTTCACATTAGTCCCAAAACGAAATTTCTTTGCCATTTTGAAAGCACACTTACTGCTCTTTTTTTTTCCGGGCCAAGTGAAAATCACTTTTACAGACTGACACATTATGAAACCTTTTTTTTAAATTTATTTAAATGCACATGTCCAAACTGTTTTTTCAGACCACCACCATGTGTATTCTCGGTGACTGCCTACACTCCAGCAAGGGCAACCAGCCTTAGTGATGCTGAATGTATTTGCATTACAGACTGAAACCTGAAAACCCCACTCGCTTGTAAATACTGTGCATGACTATACATGGCAAGCACATGGGTGTGTGCTAAGACTCTGCTTCTTCCCCCAAAAATTCGCTCCCCCTTTCCATCTAATGCAACTGTGAAATCACCAGAGCAAGACGCAATAAATCTCTGCCTATAATTCCTCTATGCACACAGAGTCATGTTTTCACATTAGTCCCAAAACGAAATTTCTTTGCCAATTTGAAAGCACACTTACTGCTCTTTTTTTTTTCGGGGCAAGTGTAAATCACTTTTACAGACTGACACATTATGAAACCACCATGTGTAACTACAACAAAAACAATTCCCATTTCTATTATTCATTTCTTAAGTTACCACATACATCCCCTCTCAAACTGTAAACTCACCTTTAAAATTAGTTAGTTGTGAAAGAAATGTGACACTCAAACAGCAGATTATCAGAGCCAGGATCTCTGTTGTGTTCACCTCTCTCCTCTCAGCAGAACCAGATAATGGCAAACTTTCCCTCTTTTTTTCCACACATATACTTGTAAGTTTCAAATCTCAGTGCTTCCCCCTTTTTTTCAAATGTAATCACACATTTCTATTGGTTGAAAACCAACCCTTTTCCAAAAGTACCCTTCCCCCAACTTGACTTCTGCCTAGTACCCTTCCCCCAACTTGACTTCTGCCTGCTACCATAGCAACAGCTCATGGAACACTGCTGTGTGCAGTTAGGTCAGAAGTTTGCCAAACAATGTTTCAATTCCACAGAGCAAGAGTGCTTGACTTTTGAAACCTTACAGCAAATCCATAGTACTGTTCTTTGGTTACACATTTTTTTGTACCAATACAAAACATGCTTCTATTAATTTACACATACAGCCTAGTTTTTTTTCTAGAATGGTATGAAACAGCCAATCAGTTCTTTTTGTTTTGAAAAAAATATGTATGCCTCCATTTCCAAACTGTCTTTCTTTTCATATTGCCATTCTACTGAAAGACACCTCCTGAGTGCATCCAGTTCTCCTTTGAAGATGTTCACAGTGTGGATTGTAGGGCACAGCTATGTCTTCTGGAGTGAAAAGTTTGCAGAGAAAACAGGTATGGTGAGAGACCTTGCTTTGCCAAATGTAGACATTAAATGGATTGGTCAGAGAGGGTTAAAGTGGCACCAATTGATGCCATTGGTGAAATCCTTCATTCAAATCCAACACCCTGACCTCATAATAGTGCACTGTGGTGGCAATGACCTAGGCACTTTGACTGGGGTAGGTCTGGAAATGCTTATGAAGGACACCTTTGCACAACTGTTTACACTTTTCCCTAAAACTGCCTTTGTGTTTTCCAACATATGCCAAAGGCAAAAATGGAACTGGTCCAATCATTTCTGTCCGCAGATTGACAAAGCAAGAAAGCACGTCAACAAATCTGTTTCTGCTTTCCTCCGTGACTATGGTATGGGTGCCATTTACCACAACAACTTGCGTTATGACATGCAAGACATTTATAGAGGAGATGGTGTGCACTTCAATGATGAAGGGAACAGAGTCTTCCTCTTGAACCTTAGACTCTGCATCGGTACTTACTTGTAGGTACCACTAAAAAAATGACTTCATAAACACAACAGCTCTTTTTAGAGCTCCCTAATTTCTAAACTCTTAATTCGTCATTTCATTTATTCATTTTTATTTTTTTTAACCGTACGCTTACCGTAAGCTTACCGTACGCGTACCCCGTGATTTTTTAAAAAATCAATAAATGTTTTTTTTGTACTTTTCTGTCCTTCTTTGACCCCCTTACAAATGTTAGGGGGTCTGTAACTCTGCTCCTTGCCCCCTTTTCTTGTTTTCACTCTTTTTTTTTCAGAGTGAAACACAGAAAATGGCGGCCGCCGCTTCCTGGTTTCGGCCGATTCGAATGTTTACTAAGATCTAAGAGCCAATCAGAATCGCGCTCGCGCACGCCACCGTACGCTTACGGTAAGCGTACGGTAAGCGTACCGTAAGCGGGCTCAGATATATATATTGATTTAAAGGCTATTTTCTCAGAATCTACTGAACAGATTTACACCAAACCTACAAAAGGCACTTCCTTGACCTAGGGACTACCTCTCTGCCAAATTTTGAGTAATTCTGTTCAGCCGTTCGGGCTGTAGCTCGTTCTAAAGGTCCTATGGAAAAATGCATGGGAAAAACGCGTTTTGGGACCCCCCTTTTATCTCAGCCCCCGCTTGAGGTATCCCCCCGAGACTTTCAGGGAAGGAGCGGAGCGTAGCGCCCCACCTATTTTGAGAAATTCGCGAGGATTCATCGACCGGCGCCAAAGTTATTCAAAATAGAATGTTGCGGATTTCCTATGGAAAAGGGGTCCTAACTATAACTACCTACTGGCGACCGCCAGTAGGTAATATATATATATATATATATATATATATATATATATATATATATTCACTGAAAAAACCATAGGTTTCACACACGTTATAGTTAGGAATTAGCATTTAAAAAACCTTGCAAATTCACGGAAAAAACCATAGGTTTCACACATGTTATAGTTAGCTGGACATTTTACTCATAAAAAACCAATGAAATACTTCCTGCTGTTACCGCAACATCCATACTGCGGGAGTATTTGTTAAAAGTTGTCTCAGTCCCAATGGAAAATGACAGTCTTGCATATTAAGCCAAATGGCACTCCCAAGTATGGACAAGTCCCTTCACCACTGCTCAATTGAAAGGTACCGCACTCGTGGTGATGTTGACCCTGGTTGAGGGGCCCCTCGTCAAACCTTGGGCTCTGCTGCACTCTGCGCAAGGGTCGGTATATATCCAATCCCTACCAGCCTGTATGCCTGGCGACTGAGTCGACGCTGGTGCTTCAGATGCCCAGAGGCGGTGCAACACGTTGAAAATATCCACGCTTCCCTCTCCAACTTTGCGTGCTCTGCACTCTTGCTGACGGGTGCACATAGAATGGAGGTGGATCCATTCAAAACATCAGCGCTCCTGCGTCCCGTTTCCGAGACTCACTGCACTCACGGGGTTCCTTCAACTTCAAATCAGCGAGGACGCGTTTCGGCGTTCTGCCTTCTTCTGCTCGCATTAGGGAAATGATGCAGTCTGTGAGTGTCGGTGCTTTAAATTGCTAGATGGCTTCTCATTGGGCGCAGTGGGTGTAAGGAGGGAAGGGATTCGCTGTTCGTTAGCCAAAGTCTTTTATACTTCCTGCTGTTACCGCAACATCCATACTGCGGGAGTATTTGTTAAAAGTTGTCTCAGTCCCAATGGAAAATGACAGTCTTGCATATTAAGCCAAATGGCACTCCCAAGTATGGACAAGTCCCTTCACCACTGCTCAACTGAAAGGTACCGCACTCGTGGTGATGTTGACATCAATTGAGCAGTGGTGAAGGGACTTGTCCATACTTGGGGGTGCCATTTGGCTTAATATGCAAGACTGTCAAAGCAGCAGATGCTCATCACTTCATTACATTAATGGAACTAGACAAAGACAACAGTGAACCATCAAATGATCTGGAGGTATACTGCACACAATTGGGAGAAGGCAGTAGTGGAAAGAAACCCAAATCTAAATACAATCCACACTTTCCAACCGGAAACAAAATAGAAATATTTCACGAAGCAGTGGTCAAAGACCTATATCAGTTGAACAACAACAAACACAAACACAAATACAATATAACGCCGGAAGAACGCAAGGCCTTGCAGAAATTAAAATCAGATGATGAGATTGTAATCAAAATGGCCGATAAAGGCGGGAATATCATTATACAGGATAAAAATCTCTATGTAGAAGAAGCCCATGCACAACTTAACAACATAAATCATTATGAAAGACTGAAAGAAAACCCAACGATACACATCAAACATGAATTGGACACAAAATTGAATGAGTGGAGGGAGAAAAATCTCATAGATCAAGATGAGTTCAAATATCTCACAACAGATAATCCAATCATGGCAACGATCTACTTCCTCCCCAAAATTCACAAGAACCCCACGAAACCACCAGGGAGACCAATTGTATCTGCTAAAGGATCGTTACTTGAACCCATTGCAAATTTCGTGGATACATTTTTGTTCCCATATGTCAGAGAATTAACATCATATCTACGAGATACTAAAGATCTACTAAGAATTCTACAGGATGTTGTATGGGAACCGACATACAAATTGATAACAATGGATGTTATCTCTTTGTACACCAACATCAACAACAAAATTGGATTAACAGCATGCAAATACTTCTTAAAAGAACGGAATATTCACTTCACACATCATAACACTATGATAGCAGATATGATTGAGTTATGTCTTACCAAGAACGTATTCATGTTTGGAGAAGAAATATACCTACAAAAGGATGGCACTGCTATGGGTTTTTCTTTTAGTCCAAGCTATGCATGCCTGACAATGGGCTGGTGGGAACAAAAAGTGGCCTGGGAGTCCAAAAATGACCATCAAGTGGAGCGGATAGTATCTTGGATGAGATACATAGACGATCTCTTTATAATCAGACGAAGAGTTCGACTCATATTTCAATATTCTAAACAACACGGACACCAATCTGCATTTTACATACAGCATTAGCAACGACAGAATAGTGTTCCTAGATACAGAGATTTATATCAAGAATGACAAGATACACACAACTTTGCATCGGAAAAATACAGCTAGCAATGCAACGTTGCATGCGGAGAGTTTCCACCAATCATCTCTAATAAGAAACATCCCCTATGGCGAGTTACTGAGAAAACGTCGTATTTGCTCAGAAGAAAGTGAATGGAAGAAACACAGCCAAGAATCCATAATGAGATTCAGAAAACGCAAATACAACACAAGAATATTGGCAGATTGTCTGAAAAGAACAGAAAAACCAAACAGAGAAGATATCATCAAAGATAAAAACTCAAGCATAAAACAAGAAGACAATGCAATCCGTCTGATTACGACACTATCTACACAATCCAAACAAATTGAACAAATTTTACGGAGACATTGGAACATACTAACTTTGGACTCTACAATGGCTAAAATAGTGGGTAATCACCCCAAAATTACATACAGGAGAGCAAAGAACTTAAAGGACGAATTGGTCCACAGTCATTTTGAAACAGCAAAAAAACAACAAACCTGGTTACAACTAAAAGGCTTTTACAAGTGCTCTACGTGTAAGGTATGTCAAATTGCACAAAACATCAAAGAAATCACAATGGCTAACCAAAAGAAATGGGTAATCAATCAAATGATTAACTGCAAAAGCCAATATGTGATATACATCATCGAATGTCCGTGCAAACTCAAATACGTGGGGAGTACAGTGTGTGAACTGAAAAAACGTATTTTAGAACACGTAAGGGCAACAATCAATAAGGATCGCAGCTATGCGGTTGCGGAACACATGGAAAGATACCATGCAAGTGACTGGAAAAAATTGAGTTTTTATGCTGTTGAAATGGTTGGTTGCCATGTGAGAGGTGGCAATCGAGAAAAGATCCTTAGACAGAAGGAATCACGCCATATTCTGTCTTTCAGAACTCTGGCCCCATATGGATTGAACAAGGATGAGGAGATGCATTCCCATCTATGAAGTAGAAAAACAGACTATTGAAGTTTCAACCATGAGAAAGAATGTACCACAGCCCAACAAACTCTAATTTTGAATCTTTGCCTCCCAATATCCAGATCGAACAAATAGACATTGCAAAATGTTTAATTATGTTAACTCTTAAATCACATCGTTCACACGATTAGTATGTTATCACAGAGTTATTCGGGGGGGCCCTAATTGATTATCACCCACTGGAGGGTATAACAATAATTGGCTGTACAATTCATAGCCCACCAGCGGGCACAAAGTAACTATACAAATGCTATGAAATGTCTTAAAATGGTTAAAAAGTGGTTACAAATTGATCTGATACTAGTCACGGTGACCATAAGCACATTCATGATATCAGTATATAGTTACATATATAATTGATCCCCCGAGAACAAGAAAAAAGAAAAAAGAAAAAACAACACGGTGATCAAAATACACGCAAAATACTAATGTGAACGAGCACTGATACTTAATAATATAATCCAAATGGTTGATGTACTACAAGGACCATAATGCAAAGCAGGATGTGATGTAACATCATGTGATGTGTATATAAAAAAGGAAAGAAAAAAATGTTTTTTACCCGTGAACAAGGTCAAAGTTGACAGAAACGCATTGGGTTTTGCTACCTGCTTGCCATGCTATGGATAATATTAAATCAATTTGGAAATAACACCATACCAGGGAGTGCGTGTGGATTTATCCTGAGAAGGAGCTTTGTTTGATATATATATATATATATATATATATATATATATATATAAAATGGTTCTGTGACCAGCGCAATGTATTTACACTGTATTTTCTGTCAATAGTATGTCTATTATGTCTATTGTAAATTTAGGAGCACTTGCACTTTAAAAATGGGTTTGCCCAAGCGCGTGGTCAGGTGATCAAGGCCGCTTGGACGGCCGAAACGCGTCCTGACATCAATGGGGAAATAAATAAATAAAACTGTTTGGCACTTCAAGAGGTCTGCGCCCGTGATTCCTTCAAAGGAGTTATATTGCGAGTTGTTTGAAAATATATATATATATATATATGATCCCAAACGGAGTCCCAAATGCGCTCTCGGAGTAAATAATAATTACCAGGGAAACGGATGGTCACATTGACACAGGTAGGTTTATTCACATCATAAACCTGCTGCAACGCGTTTCACCCGCGAACGGGCTTGTTCACACAGCGTGTCTCACACTAATGCCACAATACATACTGTTCCGTAGACAAGTCAATAACATAAACAAAGGACTTGGAAAATACATGCAGTTTGCAATGTTACGCTGAGTAAGGCGCCATATTATAATGTGTTTTCACTGGTAGTTAATATAAGTGATCATACACAATTTTTTCTGTTATACTGTCAGGAAGTATTCACCATGATGGAATGTGTCACAATTATAATAGTACTCGTATTTCATTAGTTAGCGAAAAAATCCGCATCAACTTCAAACTCTGGCAAATGTTGCGTTAATACAAACATCGATACACAGATTTCTTCAAGGCATACAATACTAATTTAGCAACATCGTGTGATTCTAATTAAAGCATCGTGCCGCTCGTAATGTGAAGTCTCTAGTGCTGGGTTTAATCCATCACATGCTAGGTAACCGTCTTTTGAATATAACTTTATGTGAGCATGCGATTACAACGTTATCCCTAGGGTCGCGTAACGTTCGCCTAATAGTGGCAAGCAAAATTATGTTGCATCTGTTTAAATATGAACAGTAACATATTCCTAAGTTAGCCACCGTCATCTTTACAAATAATATGATAAATTAATATGATCAGTAAATGAAATTGTTCATTAACTTGTCATAATGTTCAGACGGTTAATTGCTCAAGCAATACTTCGCCATATAGTCCTACTGTCCCAATGAATTATGTGGACAGTAGGATTGATATTTTTAAATTTTGTAGAAAGCTAAAATTGAAAAAATGGCATAAACTAAAGCCAGTAAAGAATCGCGATTTCCAACAACTGGAAAGATCTTCGTATGAATCCAATTTTACGATTGGTGACATTGATGCTATGGTAACTCTCCACGAATTACAGAGTAACCCCGATGGATCACAAATGAGTGCAGATTCTTTACTCATATTGGAAGAGTTGGAGATTAAACATGATAAAGCAGCGTGCAGTCAGTTCAAGTCCAAATCTGTATTCCTGCCCAAGATGAACCACGATAATATTGACACCTTCCAAGATCTTGTAGGTAATGATCTTCTCAAATTTAGGCAAAAAAATTGGCCCAAGAAATTAAGGAACTTTTGGTATAATTTGTCACATGCCCAAAAAAAAGCGATGGAGGAACTGGCCAAAGATGAAAACATTGTAGTGAGACCCGCAGACAAAGGGGGCAACATTGTAATTTTGACTAAAGCAATGTACATCACAGAGGCCTTGAGACAACTCAGCGATAGAACTACATACACTCCGTCTAGTAGGGCAGATTGTAACAACAGTATTACCAACATCTGGGAGAAGTTAACCGAATCGAAAGATAAAGGGCTGATTGAATGGGAGGAATATTGTTTCCTTAAAAAAGATTTCCCCATACTGCCAGTAATGTACTTACTCCCGAAAATTCACAAAAGTAGGGAGAATCCACCAGGGAGACCCATCATATCCTCTAGAGGCTGCGTGTTAGAGAACATTTCACGGTATGTAGATCATTTCTTGAGGGACTTTGTTCTTGCTTTACCCTCATATGTCAGAGATACCAAGGATTTCTTGAGTAAAATAGAGAAATTCGAGTGGAAGAAAGAGTACATCCTAGTTACCCTAGATGTAAACTCCTTATACACAGTGATTGACCACGACCAAGGCCTAGAGGCATGCGCTAGGTTTCTAAAACGTAGGAACATCCGCTTTCTGGGTCATACTGCCATGATTCTTGACATGATCAAGTTTTGCTTATGCAATAACTTTTTTATGTTCAATAATGATCTGTACAAGCAAACACTGGGGACGGCGATGGGTACCTGCTTTGCACCGAGTTTCGCCAACCTCTTCATGGGAGCATGGGAGGAGGATATGCACATGAGTTCTACTCTTCGATATACCTTGACCAAGGTTAAACTTTGATTAAGGTATATCGACGACATTTTCTTCATTTGGCAGGGAGATGAAGATGAGCTGAGACTCTTTATTAAGACCCTCAACCAAAACAACAATCATCTTACCTTTATGAGTACTAGCAGTCGCAAAGAAGTCAACTACCTAGACACCCAAGTAAGAGTAGAGAATAATAAACTAAAGACCATTCTTTACCGCAAGAGTACAGCAAGAAACACTCTGCTCCATGCTATGAGTAGTCACCCAGACAATTTGAAATGGAGTATACCGTATGGGGAACTACTCAGAGCAAAAAGAAATTGCAGCAATCTGAATGATTACCAAAATGAAGAAAGAATAATGGTAAAAAGATTTAGAGAAAGGGGTTATCCACAGTGGGTACTCAAAAGGGCAATGGATAAGATATCCAATGTTGAGAGAAATACGCTTTTAGAGGATAAAACCAAAGAACCCATAAGCGACGACGAAGATTCCAACATTGCACGCATGATTCTAACGTTTAATGGGAATTCTGAACCTATATGAAAATCTTGGCACAAAATTGGAAACTTCTGAAAAGTGACCCCATAATAGGGGAAAGCATACCAGATAGACCAAACATCACATATAGGAGGGGCTGTACTTTTAAAGACTTGCTTATCCATAGTGATTTAACAACCAGTACAGTTATGAGAAGCATTAACATGCAAGGATTCTTTCCCTGCGGGCACTGCAAGGCTTGTGCTAATAGTCGCATGGTTAAGGAATTTTGGAACACCAGTACCAATACAATGGTTAGTATTAACCAGTTCTTAACATGTAACAGTACATTCGTCATATATGTTCTGGAATGCCCATGTAAGTTAAGATACGTGGGCAGTACAACACACATGGCGAAAAAACGAATTCTGGAACACATGAGGGCGATTACAAACAAAGACAAACAATATCCTATCGCCCGTCATTTTGAAAGATTCAATTTTTCAGACTGTAAGAAACTCTCCTACTATGGGATAGAACAAATCCTACCGAACAAACGAGGTGGAAACCGCACCCTGCTACTTAGACAAAAAGAATCAAGATACATCATTGGGATGTGCACTAAGTTCCCTAACGGACATAATATGGATGAGGAATTGGCGATCCATTTACAGTCTGAATGATTTGATGCACAAGCACTGTCAAGCAGCACATATTATAGCCCAAGAATCTCTTATCCTTAAACAATGTACATCTTTTTAGATCCCTTTCAGGTTTTTACCAGGTCTCTTTTTTCAGGATTTATGTACAAGTGAGTTTCTATGTAATAATTTAAATAATACTTTTTTATAGATTTTCTAGAAAATTTCACTATGAAGTGTCCTCAGATGTTTGAATAACTGTTCCATAATATTTGGATTAGGTCTCAAATATTTGTAGAGTGTTAAAACGATATCCTTCTGCTTTCCTCTTACTCCGCTTTCTTTTGTTCTTCTCTTTACAGGAGGAAAGGAAGGGGCCATGTATCTCTAGGGCCAACGGGCCCCCCCCCTTTTCTTCACTTACCTTCCAGACATTGGTGTTTTGACAACTATCAAGTAATTTATTGAAGTTTGAGGTTCTGAGTATATATAAACAAACTTTTGCCTTAATGCTGTACTTAATAGGCATGCCAGAGAATTTGACCTCTAATTTTACCTTTTGTCATTTAACAAACTAAGACGTTCTCTTCCCTCTCTGTCTTCTACATGAATTCTTCTTCTTATATCATTTTGTTTTCACTGATGGGTGTTTTATAGGAAGTTAGTTTGAACAGGGTAAACACAACATGCCACATTTATAGTTCCGACAGAGACACTGGACGTTTCTTGTATAGCTTAAAGCATTACTTATACATGAAGGAAGTTCTACACAGATTTTTTAAGACCATGGTTGATGCTCTTTCCACCCAGGATAGCATGGGATAGACGTTATGCTTTCTTTGCTACTATATGGCGAAGTACTACTGGCGTAATTAATTGACTGAAAAACATGAGATAGACGTTATGTTCTCTTTGCCACTATATGGCGAAGTATTGCTTGTGCAATTAACCGTCTGAACATTATGACAAGTTAATGAACAATTTCATTTACTGATCATATTAATTTATCATATTATTTGTAAAGATGACGGTGGCTAACTTAGGAATATGTTACTGTTCATATTTAAACAGATGCAACATAATTTTGCTTGCCACTATTAGGCGAACGTTACGCGACCCTAGGGATAACGTTGTAATCACATGCTCACATAAAGTTATATTCAAAAGACGGTTACCTAGCATGTGAAGGATTAAACCCAGCACTAGAGACTTCACATTACGAGCTTCACGATGCTTTAATTAGAATCACACGATGTTGCTAAATTAGTATCGTATGCCTTGAAGAAATCTGTGTATCGATGTTTGTATTAACGCAACATTTGCCAGAGTTTGAAGTTGATGCGTTTTTTTTCGCTAACTAATGAAATACGAGTACTATTATAATTGTGACACGTTCCATCATGGTGAAAACTTCCTGACAGTATAACAGAAAAAATTGTGTATGATCACTTATATTAACTACCAGTGAAAACACATTATAATATGGCGCCTTACTTAGCGTAACATTGCAGACTGCATGTATTTTCCAAGTCCTTTGTTTATGTTATTGACTTGTCTACGGAACAGTATGTATTGTGGCATTAGTGTGAGACACGCTGTGTGAACAAGCCCGTTCGCGGGTGAAACGCGTTGCAGCAGGTTTATGATGTGAATAAACCTACCTGTGTCAATGTGACCATCCGTTTCCCTGGTAATTATTATTTACTCCGAGAGCGCGTTTGGGACTCCGTTTGGGATCATATTATTGCCGGTTGTCTCCGCCGGTCCGTGCCACCCCTACTACGGGGGCTTGAACTTCGGAAGGAGTAATCTCGTGGATTGATATATATAATATATATATATATATATATATATATATATATATATATATATATATATTTTACCTACTGGCAGTTTGTTTTGTCAATAACTTTGGCGCCGCTTGATGAGGCTTCACAACATTTTTTTAAAAAAGTCCTCTTTTTGGTTCAGCTGCTCTGTTGAAAGTTTCGGGGGGATCTGCCAAGCGGGGGCCAAGAAAAAAGGGCATTCCAAAATGCGTTTTACCCATGTTATGTCGATAGGGATTTTTAATTTTTTGAACATGACTACAGCGTGTATCGCTGAACGGAATCACACCAAATCTGGCCAAAAGCTAGATGTTGGTCCAGAGTGTGCTTTTTGTGATTTGGTGTAGATCAGTTCAGTAGTTTCAGAGGTATTTAAGTTGAACAAAAATATAGATATCTGGAAGCCAAACAGCCTACTGAGACCCTACTGAGATTTAATAGGCTCCCAACACTTCAACCAGGAAGTGTTTGGCAGACATCTTTGGACTCGGTTGAACCGAGTCCCACAAAAAATGTAAATAAAAAACGAAATGGGGGCAGGTTAGAAACACCCTAGCTCCCTAGGCCTCTTGGTGGGGTCCCACTGGGACCGCCCCCAGGGCCAAAATAAGCATATATTTTAAAATGCCCTGGGCACCACCTCCTCCATGAGGCAAATACAAACAAAGGAAGGGGACCGCAGGGCCCCCCACTTGGAGATCTAGATGGCCCTGGGGACCCTCTGGGCTGGTTCCAGCAATGTCCTGGGGTGTCCACCCCCAGGACATTGCAGTTTGCTGTGCTTATGCCAAGCCATAGCAAATGTAGCAGAAAATGTTCTTGCTTGCATGAAGCGGAGCAGAATTGCTTTTGGACAGAGGGAGCTGCATGTTGGCAAAGAGGTTTAACGTTTTCAGTACCTCTACACAGATGTGATGTATTAGGAGCGCAAGCGTTTAGTGAACACATACACCCATTAGCGGGGCACACGCTGTACAAATTAAGGTAGAGAATAAAACAAACAAGCACACTCATTGAATGATGTCATCAATGATGTCATAAATTATTTAATTTGAGATGCCATCAGTGATGTCATAAATAATGTCATAGAACATGTCATGAGTGATGTTATATGTAAGATCATAAGCAGTGTATGGCGGGGGTGCAAGGTCTAGTTAACACTAACTGTGACGGGTGAATTTCTATGTTTTTCTTTGGTTCAAAACACTCATGCTATCACTGACATATTCACCTAATTATAACATTACTTTAACCTTTGTTTTTTTCAGTAAATTTCTAAAGTTTATTAAAACAAAAACAGATCTATTTGTCAGACCTAACTATAATGTTACTTTAACCTTTGTTTTTTCAGTGAATTTCTTTTTTTTTTTAATGTAAAGTAATATTTTATTTCCAATACATAAAACCAACCCCGCAATGCATAGCCTTTACTTGTGCACAGCAGTGGGTTGGCTACAGCACCTTGCTTGGGCCAGGCCCTGTGGCCAACCCACCTGGAGGCAGTCAATGTCCCCCCCACAGGCAGCCAACTCCGCACTGCGCACAGAGCATTTCGGCCCCAAGACCCCTCTCTACTTATTTGGGGAGGGCCAAGTGGCCCCCTCCTCAAGTCGTATTTGGTCCCAGGGACCCCATCCCCTGATACCCAATTTAAATATTATGAGGAGGGGAGTATAGGGTGAGGAGGGGAGTATAGGGCCCCCTCCCCGAGCCATATATAGCCCAGGTAATCCATCCCCTAGGGCCCAAATTATTTCCTAATGGGAGGAGGTGCCGCCCAGCTTCTTCCCCAGGGCCTCTCCTTAAATCAAAAGGGAGGTGGCTGCCCAGCCAGCCTTCCTGAGCCATTATAGGCCTCAGGGAGCCCACCCCAGGGCCAAAATTGATCAAACTAGGGGAGGGGGCCGCAGGCCCTCCTCCCAGAGCCATTATAGGCCCTGGAAAGGCCACTCCTGGGGCCACATTTCGCAAAAAAGGGGGGTTGGGAGGGCAAGCGGCCCCTTTCCCTGAGCCTAAAGAGGCACTGGGAACCTCATCCCAGAGGACAGCTAACTCTACAAAAAGGGAAGGGGTGTCACATGGCCTCTCTCCTGGAGCCATTAATGGCCCCCTAGGTCCAATACCCCAGGGCTGGCTCACTTGCTGTGTCCCAGGGAACATACCCCCGCAGCACAGCAGTTTCCCTGCCTGCACCTGAGGGGGCAGGAAAACTTGTGTTAGCTCCTGTCTGGTGGGAGCATTTTTTAAGCTAGCAAATACAAAGTCTGCTCTCAGTGGGTGAGAGCTTTGAAAATGCTCTTGCCAACTGGGAGGAGTCTTTTGATTGGTTTCCCTGCCCGCATTGATGTGGGCAGGGAAACAGATCAAGATATTGCTGTCACCTTGAGGGAGCGGCATAAATAACTGTTGTGTGCTTTGTTTCCCTACCCTCATCAGTGCGGGTTGGGAAATAGAATACAAGTCTGTTCCCAGCCAGGGCGAGTATGTTTAAAGCTCCTGCCTGCTGGGGGCAAACAGGTTTCCCTGAAAGCGCCGGTGTAGACAGCGAAAGCGCTGTGTCCCAGAGGCGGGCTCCCAGGGACACAGCAAATGAGCCAGCCTCAGGGAATAGGGTCCCCGGGCCATTAATGGCTCAGGGAGGGGTGCCACATGCCCCCCTTCCTTTTTTGAAAGTTAGAGGCCCTGGGGATGAGGTCCTCAGGTCCTTTTCAAGGCTCGGGGAGGGGGGCCACGCAGCCATCCACCCCTTTTTTGGTAAGTTTCAACTCTGGTGGTGCTCCCCAGATCCTGTAATGGAGTGGGGATGGGGGCAGCATGGCCCCTCCCTTTCTATTGTGAATTTAGTCCTGGAGGTAGGCTCCCCGGACACTATACCGGCTCAGGGAAGGGGGCTGTGTGGCTCCCACCCCTTTTTTGAAAGATTCTGGCCCCGGGGGTGCTGGCTCGCCAAGGCCTATAATAGCTTTTCGACTGGGGCCTCTTTCCCCCTCCCCTAATTAAATGCGCCTAGGGGTGGGTTCCTCAGGGCCTATAATGGCTTGGGAGGGGAGCTGCACGCCCCCATTCTTTAATTGAGTTTTTTCCTCCAGCCATGGGGGATCACGGCATAAACTGATGACTTTTTTTTTTATTTTGGCCCAGGGGGTCCTTTGGATAGGGATACCCTACCCCCTAATATTGTTTTGTCATTTACTACTTCAGCACAGGGGACTAAGTCCCAGAGTCCTGTAATGGCTGCCAACAACATTTTCCTAATGTTGCTGGCAGCCAATCAGTGCGCCTGCGGGAAATGACTCCTGCAGGATTGGATTGGCCCAAGGCAAAAAGAGCTCCCTGGGCCAATAAGAATGCTTAATTTTTAAATTGGCACTTCCATGGACCCAACGATCCAGATATATAAATATTTTTAAGCCTTAATTTCTCAAAAACGACTGAATGAATTTACAATAAATCACAAAGAGCACAATCTGTGGGCCAAGGTCTAGTGTCCTGTCAAATTTGGTGTAATTGCTGTCAGCAGATTTTGCTGTAGCCCTTCTAAACAAAGTCTACTGAAAATGCATGGGGATTTTGTGTTTTGGTACCCCTCTTTTTTTTGGCCCCCACTTGTGGGATCAAACTGAAACTTTCCATGCACAAACTGGTCAAAAAGTAGCACCTTTTTTGGAAAGTTTTCCAGAAAGTTGACTGACAGGGCCAAAGTTATTAGCAATACAAAAAATGCTTTTCCTGTGGAACAGCTGACCTAACTATAACTACCCAATGGCGGCCACAACTGGATAATATGTAAATAATCCAATGTAGATATCAATGTGCCTAACATTTAAGTCCACTGAAATTGGCTGGTACTCATAGCAAGCTAAATTGATCAGTTATACAAGGAACTGAAACTACACGCACAGCAGGAAATGGTGTCCAAATCAGGGGAGGCTCTCTGTTGCCCCACTTAGGTGACCCCCAAAGCCAAAAAATAAATAGGTAATACATTACCATTTATTTTTCATCGTCCCGTCCTACACCGAGCATCAGCACAGGGGTGGGCCGCTGCTGAATGACAGCAGCAGGCAGGATGGTGGGCTGTTTGTACACTTCTCAAAGTGTGCCTGTCCCTTTGGCCGGCCGTCTTGCGATGGCTAACTAGACATGCGAAACTTTGAAACCTCTAGCCCAGCTGTCTTAAGACAGCTGGGTTAGAGTAAATGCAGGCCTCCAAGGCACTGGGGAGCGCCGAGTAAGACCGTTCCGTCCAATCAAGTGCTGCTGTCACAGTATGAGAACATGGTCAAATTGGTGCCTGCTCTGCAGCATCTTGCTCAGATTAGGTCCGGAGCGGAGAACGTCGGTACAGGTAAGTTTAAAAAAATTATATTTGCGCTTGTGCATCTCCCACCTGCCAGCCGCCACTGGTCCAAATTACGGACAAAATGATAATGCATCTACAAAAGCAGGAAGATGTTATCAAAGAGCGGAAAAGATACAAAATATAGCAAGCAAAAGCAGACTACGAGCAAGGGCAAATATTCTCTTTTGCGAGGGGACTCAGGAAATGAAGAAACAGAGAATGGTCGAAGGGAACAGAGCAGTTGAAGACAAGAAAGTGAGTGAAACGGGCGCCGAATAGAGTTTGGAAATTGAAACTGATTTGGAGGAAGCAAGGGGTGAAGCTGGGGGGTGCACCACACTTACAGACAGGCTGTATTTTTTGCGCATGGACAGGAGACAAACCTTGAGGCCAAGCGAACAGCCCATACAAAGTAGGAACAAAAAACAGCACAAACTGAGGAAATACAACTGGAGGCACAAAACCAAAACAACGCAAATGGAGAAAAAATAAATGAGAATCCCACCATGACGGTAATCTATTTATCTATTGCAGTTTTAACCCCCAAGGAGCAACAGATTTTATCACTGGGATTATCATATTGCCCCACAAGCAATTTGAAATATGCACAAATAAGAGTGGATATATACAAACCAGTCAGAAAACTGAAGCTGGCCTAATACTCTTCCTAAAAAAGAAACAACAAATCAGAAGAGAAGTGACTGAAATGGGAAAAAACGAACTTGCAGGTCTCTGATGTGAGGCTTTTACGAGAGGTCCAAGAATTGGAGAGTGAAACACTGGACATCTCACAGCACACTGGGGATGAACAAAGGATTGATGAATTGAACTTAGACGTGTATGGAAACACTGAGATGCCGTTTAAACTGGTTTCCACATTCACACCAACGTTGCTCAGGGATTCTATAGATACATTTCATGACTGCGTGGTGGGAGAGTTGAAGCTCCTACATGAGCGGATCATCGAGAGTCATGGTAAAATAAATTACCAGCAGTGAGCATATCATAATCTGATTAAAAAATGGAATGACTGTAAACAGGTGGTAAAACGAAACTCCGACAAACAAGAGAACATTGTCCTCTGGCCTGTCAAAATGCTTACCACTGAAGCTTATAAGCAGCTGAATGATCCAAACTGTTATTTCAGAAGTGACTTTGAAAGGGTGATTAGAGTGAAAACCCAATACCATGCCGAGTTGGTGGAATGGAGAAATCTGGCGTTAATGAACCAGGATCCACAAAAATGCAACTGCGCCCCCAGGGTGACTGATCATTTCTGCCCAAGGAAGCTTGTTTGAGAATATCTCGATCTATATAGATAATTTCTTATTGACATATGTTCGGAGCCTATCCTCGTATATAAAGGAAACTGGTGATTTTTTAAAACATGTATATGAAATTCCTTGGTGTAATGATTATTTATTAATACCTTTATAGCAGCACTGTACACCTGTATCAACCATGAGGATGGAACTCGAGCTGTTGAGCAGTTTTTACAAACCAGAACAATCAATCTGTACAAGCGCACTGTAATGTTATTGTCTATGATTAGGTGGTGACTCAGCAATCCTTATTTTCTTTTCATAAATCATGTGTTCAGACAAGTACGTGGTATGGCTATGGGTACTTGCTTTGCCCCCAGCTATGATTGTTTACATATGGGCTGGTGGGAGGAGCAGGTACTCGTCCAAGATAGCAGCAAAATGTGGGAAGAGCATGTTATCAGCTGGTTACATTTTATCGATGACCGCTTAGTTATTTGTAGGGGGTCATACAAGTCAGCTGTGGAATTCATTGAATTAATCAATCAAAATTACCTGAATTTATGCATCACAGGGAACACTAGTTAAACCCATGCAGAAATCCTTGACTTACAAGGGTTTGTGAGTGAGGGTAAGCTACAGACCAAGTTATTCAACTCTACATGCCGACAGTTCCCATCCTGCACACTTAAAGGCCAGCATTCCTTATGGGGAACTGTTAAGACTAAAAATGAACTGCAGTCTTATTGAAGACTGGAATGTAGGCAGAGATGAAATGATTGGATGATTTAAGTGGCGTGGCTCCGCTGATACAACCCTTTCTACAGCAGTAGTTAAAGTGCAAGATAACAGCATGGAATCATTACTTTTTCCTAAAGGGAATAAGAGAGAGGAGAAAATGGATGATGATAATGACCTTCAGTAAGCAGGAAGGGCAGTCCAGAAAGATTGTACAAAAACACTGGCATTTGATCAAAGGGGACTCAGTCCTGGGGTACACCATCACTAAATTCTCACAGATAACTTTTAGAAGAGCATTTTCCATGAAGGATGAATTGATACGCAGCAGTCTGGAGGTTGTCAGTGAGGCAATATGGTAAAAACAGGTCAATGAGTTCCATTAGTGTCACGGATGTAAAGCTTGCAGATATGGAGTGAACACTAGAGAATACACAACACCGTTCAGTCCTACACACTTAAGGATCAAGGAATCATTTAACTGTAAGACAGACTTTGTGGTATATGTGCTGTCTTGCAAATGGGGTCTGCTATACATCGGCAGTACTCTCCTGCAGGTTCACTGCAGTATCTTATAACATTTGAGAGCAGTAAGAAATGAGGACTGGACATACCCAGTGGCTAGACACGACAATGAACCAGGGCACCTATCGTACTATGTGATTGATGCTGTGCCAAGATCTGTGAGAGGGGGGAACAGTGAGAGACAATTAAGACAACTAGAATGCCAATATTTGTCAAATGTATTACTAAATTCCCAAATGGGCTTATTGCACAAGAGGAATTATATTCATACTTGTAATTCAGCTGATCTAATAGCATCCCTGAGATGGTTACACTCAGGATACCACTTGCATCTAGCACCAGATGAGTTGAGGAACTGGATGAACCCAGTGGACCTAAGGACCAAAACACTGGTCATTGAAATCAGGGATTATGACCCATAATTAGTGCACACACACATACACACTAAAGTGATGTTATAGTTAGGTTAGGTGCTAAGACCTTATTTTACATTAAAACAACCAGACATTCACTGAAAAAACAAAGTTTAAATTGATCTTATGGTTAGGTGTTCAAAGGAGGGAAAAAAGTTAAAATAAGAAAAAAAACTGATATATACTAGTGATAGATAAGCCACCTAACTTTACCTTGTGCCCACATCATGCATTGCTTAAGATCTCACACATTACATCAGGCATGACATACATACCTGACCATCCATGTACGCACATTTCTCAACCTTCAATAGCCTTTTTTAAAAATTGGTTTAGGAGGACTGCAGTACTCCTAAGTAATAGCGACAAGGCTGTTCTTTGACTCTAAGGAGTGATGTCACCAATGATGTCATTTAACATGTCCTTAGTGAGGTGATATGTAAGGTCATATGCAGTAGATGATGTGGGCGCAACTTATATTTAGTTCACTAAATTATAAAGGGTATACTTCAGTGTTTTGGCGGATTTTAAAGATAGCGTACTCTATCAATGGTGGGTTGAACCAGAAAAATGTTGTTTATATAAAGCTCAACAGTTGGCATTCCATTTTAGTTTTCAAGCTACCAATTGTTATGAGCCCCATTTTGGTGAGAAGGAAAAGGGCTATGCTGTTACATGCTTCCTGGAGTAAGGGTATTTCTACATATAAGCAACTAGACTCTGTGCTAATGAAGAGAATGTGTCGCGCATGTTTAAGGCTGCTTTGTAGTTTGAATTGATTACCTCACCTTTGATTTGTCTCTATCTTTCTTTCAGGTGGTACAACACTTATGATTACCAGGGGGATTTCTTCCTGCATTTTGATTTAAATTCAGTGGCACCCCTTGGTGCAATAGTAGACCTATAACTGGGGCATGTTCCCCACTTTCAGCTTCGATTTTGGTCTTGCAACAGTGAATGAAGCCTTGGTTTGGGCCAGTAAAGGTTCAGTTGAATGAGTGACCACACTAAATAAGAGGCCGCAGAGGCTGTTGGATTGTGTCAGTCCTTTGTTGTTGATCTTGTGAAGGATATCGCCAGCTTGGTAATCATTTGCTTTCAGACTTGGGAAACTTCTATATTTTTGATAAATGCTTGTTTACAGCCAGCAGAATTTGACCCAGGAGGCTGAGATCACCACAAAGCACAATATTGGTGGAACTCGGAGCTTGCAGGCACCTTTGTCCAGAAACACAGGTAATTGAAATTCTTTAGGACCTCGAGGGTGGTAGAAGATTAAACATGAAGTTTGGTGGGTTGTAGAAAGATGAGTTTCAAACTATACCAGGATTGTCTAGCATGAATTATTTATTTATGGCTCAATGTGAACAAGATGTTGCCCCTGTGTCTTTGTCTCTGCCTGCCTGCTGCATTTGCTTTTGACTTTCTAGCTTTATGTGATAATCTGGACCTCATATGTATTCTTCTCCTGCTTCCCAGTGTCTGGTCCCCATTTTGTTTGCCTGTTCGGCGCGTTGATGCCCGCAGCGCCGGCTGGCCGCAATTGAACGATGATATTAATAACAGTTGTAGGGATCTGCATATGTGCTTTATCGCTCTCTTGTAATAATGTTGGCAGTGCGATAGCGGGGTTATGTTTTTAGCCACAGTTTCACGCTCTGGGATAGAGCCAGGTTTTGCGCCTCCTGTAACAGCTTGCAGCTGAAGGGAAGCTGTGACATTAAACCAGGAATAGTTTAGCACAGAAGTGAAACCGCAGACATAAAATAGTCAGTTGGAGTAGGAGAGATGGAGAAAGATACTCTAAAGGACTGTCTGGGCAATGCATAGCGCTGGTGAGACACCTCGGTAGGTTTATGCACCTAATGCACATTTCTTTGTGCAACTTCTAGGGAACATGTCTAATGCAGAAGAACAGAGAGAACGGCAGAAAAAAGAGAAAGAAAGAGGAATAGAAGCTAAGAAAACAGGGACAAAGGGTGAAAGCAAAGATGAAAAAGAACCTAGAAGAGAGAAATAAAGAGATAAGAAGTGTAGGGTTGTGGCGGAAAGGGGCGTGAGGTGGAATCAAGATGAGGCAGCGGTGGTACTCAAATTCAGTATCGGAGAAGAGACAACGCACTCTGTTATGTTTATAGGGTGCAACCCCATACCGACACTTGTGATGTACAGCATAGCAGCGGCCGTAGCACTATGTCCCACCCAGAAAGATATTCACTTGGAGTCTGGGAGGGACAGACATTTTTTGAAACCACCAAGCAAGGCAACTCTCTCATTTGTGACTTGCAGCATGCATAGGAGTGGTTCTGCAGCCATGTTGTGTTGCTTGGAATAGATTTTGCCTCTAACAAGTAGGTGTCTGCACTTCTTGACATAACTGAAGGTGCAAGGTGCGGCTGCATCACATTTAAGGGTCTCAACTTTTGGCAATCTCCTTTCACCAGTGCTTAATTTGAGCTGATCGCCGCAGGTGGGGTCCACTGGCCAGGGCTGGACTGGGAACCCAAAGCAGCTCTGCCAAGCTTCGTCAGACCAGCCCCCGTACAGTGCAAGCCCATGCAGCGAGTGAGCCTGACCACTACAAAGGAGGGCTTTGGGGGATTCTCCCCAAAAGAAAATGTAGGGCAAAATGGTGTATTCTACACCACATTTGTCATTATATATTCAAGTGTATTAGCTTTTAAATCATTGTATATGATGACCTTACTGTGCACCAGGATACAATAATCTTTGTAGGGACTCTTCAATATTTCCCTCATTATGATCTCCAACAGTGCATATCATCTCTCCATAACCCCTCTCTCACATGTATTTACATTTTTTTAGGGTGTCGAAGCACTTTACATCACACACGCATTCAGAGACAATGAATCATACATGTGTAAATCAGTGTATGGAAAAGGTTACATTTGACAAAGGGGACTCCAATGTGTAGGATTCACATGCCATCCATAATGATAGGCATTTTTGAGTGCCTGTTTTAGAAAAGCACAAAGCCAGGGTTCAGAACAAAACACGGTGGTTAGGGTAGACTTTAATAAAAATTATTTATTTTTACCCAAACAAACCATTTTTTAGCAACATCAGGATAATGAAAACTGGGGGAAAAAACACATAACTTTCTAACCTGTACCATGCAGTTTGCATGCAGCTCTTTGATGGCAGTTCTTAGATCACTGTGCTAGACTACAATTATAACTTATGAATTGCACAGTAACAAAACAATCTCTGTGAGAAAAGCAGTAACCTACTGCGCTATGCACATCAAATATTGTTCTTTGATAATCATGTACATGTTCTTTGCTCCAGGCATATTAACCCTCTGCACTACATTAGATGAGGCAAAACTGCCACAAGACAACACTCCCAGATTTCTCCAGTAGGTACATTACTCACCAGAGTTATCGGGACACTTTTATTGTTGCCCGAAAACTGCTGGATATACCAGGAACTTTGCAGTGCCTTTAAAACTACTGCACTGCTACAAAACCAGCCCCCACTAACAAACCAGCCCCCACCCTTCCAGCCTCCCGGGGAAAGGCCACATACCCGTTACGGCCAGTCGGGCCTTGCCACCTGCACTCATTTTTGGGGACCAGCACTTATTTTTCCTCATCAGACATTTACTGAGAACAAGAGAGGGAAAAACACCGAAAGGGGAAAGAAGGAGGAATATATAGATAGAAAAACAATCAAAAAGGAAGAAAGCAGGAACCTGCAAGAGTGAGGTAAAAGGGCAGGTGGTATCTGGTAGTGATTTACATCTGTATGGAATGGATTCAAGGCTACAAAGCCTCGGCATTTCACACACGTCCATTTAATAGCACTGGCCACGGACTTCTGACCAGAGCTTTGGCCATTGGCACTCATTCTTTTACAAATAAAGCACTGCCCTGCACAGAGAATGGGGCTCTTGAGTGGCCGAGATTCCCAGCGTCACTTATTTTACACAAGCCATCAGATCATTGCCTCATCATGGGTCCTGTCACGTTCCTTCAGGGAAGTAAACCATACTGCAGATTTTTCATTTATGACACCAACTGTGCCGAAGTGTCTGGAGCCAGCTGGTGAAGCTGGTTCCCTGGGAGTCCCAAGCACAAGTCATTTTTATTAGGTCTCGCCTACAGATAGTTTCTAGATGTCGTTTATCCGAGGCCTATTCCTATTGTGGATAATATCTATACTCGCAGTGGAATTTTGGGAAGCCAATTGCTTGCCATTGGTTGCCTTTCTTGCCAATCTCATTTGCTTGCAATTTGACTGCTTTCTATTTTTGTATCTGACCCTGCCCTGGTGTGTAGCTTCTTTATCTTTTTTATTGGATAGGAAACTCCTTTTCTTTTTAAGCTCTAAGTGGAGGTGCAGTGTTTTCTTACCCCCACCCTCCCTTGGTACTACTTCCATACTCACATCCCCACCCCTATGCTCCCCTTGTGGCCCTTCTAACCCACCAAAGCTCGTTCGTTACTTCGCTTGCGCCTTCCCAACCCACTTGGATTTTTAAAAAAAAGAATCTTTAAAGAGCCCTTGCACCCAGCAACTCTTTTGTTCCTACCTCCCTCCATCTCCGCCACCCCAGCTTCTACTTCTGCTTAGCAGCATTTAATTTCAGCCTGGGCTCAGCAGCTGTAATTCGCTGCCGGGCTACTTTTTTCTTAAAATTAATTTGCTTTGGCGCACTTTTTATAATTTTTGATTTACATCTCCATGGGCATCCTCCATCTTGGAATAGTAAACTGAAACCAAGACAATGTCCACCAAGTTAAGATGTATGCACACTCATGCGCTATCCCGCTGGAGCCCGCTAACGCATCATGACTCAAGCATGCGTGTGTTCAATGAAATTTGCACGCGTAGTCACCTCATTTCCTTTTTTTGCTATTGCTATTACACATGAGCACTAAAAAAAATGTTTCTCTTGTTGCCCGTGCTGTTCAGGATGGACACAAAGCATTTGAAAAGCCTACAGGTCTGCAATGACAAATCAAAAATGGCTTAGCCAATGCTTGTTATGAAGAGTGATATTAACCTCCCCACTGGATGCTTGTTGTCTTTTAAAACTGCAGGAAGGCTGCTTCCTAAAAGGTCTTGGATTGGAAATTCACAAATTGACCAGGGAAGCAATTTGTGTCCACAGTCAGAGTTCCGATTTGAACAGCACGTCAAGGTGTGCAACTCCGCAGCGCTATTAGTGATACCAGGGACCTCGCGGAGGGTATTTGTCGCAGTGATTCTGCAGAATCTTTCCTCAATTATTCTTCCCCTTCAGCCAGCATCCTCTATATATTTCAGTGGAATCCTCTTTCGGCCATTTAATAAAGTTTGACAGAAACATGTATGTTGCTGGTGCCAACACAATTTGTAAGGCAGCTGAGATTGTGTTAATTATGAGGCAGTACCACCCTCTACAGCATGCACAGTGTTGTGAGATTGTAAACTGTGCAATTGTGTGAAATATTCATACCAAATGCAAAGGTGACAACATCACAAAGCTGCAAATTGTGTTACTTTTCAAAATCTTCAACTCTATGGGAGATTTGTTTGCAAATTCTCCTTCAAAACTGCGTTATCACATGATGGTGTTCACAGAAAAATTATGTTTTGCTGAATTTTCATTCACCGTCGCTCTAAATTTTGATAACTTTAGTAAGTTTTTGACTTTAAATTAATTCTAACAAATTTGGTGAAGTCCATCTTTGTGGACCTATTATTTTTATATTTATATCCAACTTCCAGGATGCTCATGCCTAATGCTTCTTTGTTAAATGGTTCCTGGCTGCATCCAGGGGTGCCGACATCCAGGCATCAAAGGAGGCCAGATATGGGAGTGAGGACAGATGTGAGGGAGTGACCTTTTGTTCTGCAGGCCATGTGCCATTCTGCACATCATGCTTCTTGAAGAAGTTTTGAAAGAAATAATGATTTGTACAGCTCGTCAATTGCTTCCTTAGATGCTTGCTGGCACTAAACCAGCAAATGACTAATTCTGAACCAACCCCTATCTAAAAAGGAAGGTGTTTAATCCTTTTTTTAAAAACGTTCATAAGGGTGGGTCTTTTCAGATCCACCAGAAGTTCATTCCACAACTTCGCTGCTAGAAAAGAGAAGGAGTGCCCACCCCTCCTGACTTTTAGGAAACTCAGAACACATAATAGACCCTGATTGGTGAGTCGAAGCACTCTCGCAGGTACATATTCTTTGAGCTTTAGATAGGCAGGTCCATTTTCTGTAAATTGCTATGAACATAAGTATTAGGGCCTTGTAGTTGATCCTTTTGAATCCTGGCAACCAATGAAGAACCTTCAGACTGGGGGAGATGGACTGCCATCTGTGCATCTTAAGAATTCATCGTGCAACACCACTCTTGAACATTCCCAGTTTATTGATTATGTTGGCTGATACCCTAAAATATGGAGATTTGGCATAAAATAATCTAGAGGTCACCAGAACATGCTCAATCATTTTCTACATATGACCAATATGGAATTTTAAGGTCTTTTAAAAGAATTTAACAAGGCAAAGCAAGAAGCTGTGATGGTTCAAATGTTATCCCCACATTTCTCTCCACAGTAGATGAGGCTAGGGGTTCCTCTAAATCTTTCCACCAACTCAGGAGGTAGAGCGGAGAGGAGCTGCTGATGAAGAGTAGTTCAGACTTATCAGAAGTAAGCTTTACGCATCACTTATAACATGTTCTATGACATCATTTACGACATCACTGTAGACATCTCAAATGACATCAATGATGACGTCACTGATGACATCATCCAAGCTTCTTGTGTACGCATTGCTCTATAAACAGGTATAGCAATAGAACTCTGAATGTAAGTACAAAATAGCTCATAAGAATATGATGGATCATTAATGCCATCACCGAACCAAATCCCTTAGGTGTCGAAAGCATAGGGTATGTGCCACGTTGACCCTATACCATACACTTCACGGGTAGCGTAGTTCACATTAACACTCAACCACAGATATATGAGAAACCTAATTGGATAAGCTGTTCAATCTGTCTACAACTGTTCAGAGAAAGCCAAGTTCTTTAAAATATTGAACATCTGTTCCAAAAGGAATGCCATACTACAGACAGCTGTTATCTGTATCAAACCCCTGACAGTCACCAAAACTACACTGAGAAATGAAGTTGATATGAGTAGAAAAGTGGGTTCTGTAAACAGTATTATCTGTATGGAGATAAAAAAGAATCTACCATGAACGGTGTCCCTCTATGCAACACTTGGCAAAAAAGGCACTATTCACTTAAAATAAGCAACGCCTGAAAGTGCTGACATTATACTACCTGCAGCCTTCATTCTGTGGTGAAACTTTACAGATAGCTCATCATCTGAAGCAAAACAAGCACATGAACATAGCTTATTACCTGCTGGACACAGTTTTCTATGTTAAGTAGAAAAGTTCATGCTGCAGCGATTCTGTCTTTGAACTCAAGGCTGCTTCCATTACTTAGTATGTAGTATGTAGAATCTTTGTCCTGCTGTAAACGTGTTCTGCAGTACCAAAAAAGCTTTTACAGAACATAGTGATTACAAATCATCAACTGCCACATCCACATATACAGTTACTCTTCAATACATAGATTTATAACATGGTCAATACCTCTACACACCTATGATGCATTAGGAGCACATGAGCTTTGTTAACAATTTCATCCATTAGCTTGACCCAGACTGTACAGAATTCAATAGACAAGTACTATGGTAGTTACCTGACACTATGTAAACTATAAAACAACCTATCACACACATTGGACGATGTAATCAGTGATGTCATGAACGATGTCATTTTAGATGTTGTCAATGATGTCATAAATTATGTCGGAGAACAGGTCTTGAGCAGGGGCACTGGGATTATACGATTGTGGGGCCACTGTGATTTTAGCATAATTAAAGATTTGATGCATTTACCACATAATCCATTATCTGTCACATAATCTGCAGATTTTACCAAAAACAGAGTTTTGTTTCTAGCTCAAACTGTTCGAAAGTTTCTAAAAATTCAGCAACATGTGTTGCAGCACAGTGGAAGGCACTCTTCAAAGCTGGACTGTTCACCTTTCTGTTGCTTATTGCTAAATTTGGGATTCAACTGGTACTAACAAGTTGCAACCAATGCTCAGACAGTGTTACAAGTTAAAAATTACAAAATAATGAAATAGTAATATTACAAAATGTGGCAATTTGCCTTTTCCTGCTGCAAAATTTGCTTAACCCGGACACATAATTTGGCTCTCACCTGCTGCTCAATTCCAATGGCACTGGTCATGACTGATGTAATTTGTGAGGTCACACAAGTGCATGTCGGGGGAGCAATGTTATAGTTAGCTCTGCTAACTATAACTGGTGAGTGTCTGTGATTTCTTTTAGTTCAAACACTGCTTATGACCTCACGTATTACATCACACATGAAATGGTCAGTGACTTCACTGATGACATCACTGATGACCTCCCAAATGACATCACTGATGACATCATCTAGTGACAGTGAATGTTTTTAAAATGTTTATGAGTGCTAGATATATATATACCAAGGTGTATAGGTGAATCAGTGGGTGTATGAGTGCCTGTATGAATGATTCAGTGGGTACATGACTAACTGTATAAGTGAGTGATTAGGTGTCTCAGTGAATGTATGGGTGAGTGACTAGGTTGTGTGAATGTCTTTATCAGTCTGTCATTTGATATCTAAGTGGCTGTATGGGTTGGTGAGTGGCTGTATGGGTGATTGATTCATCTGAGTACCTGTATGGGTGTATGAGTGTCTGTGAGTATGGGTGATGGGTTGTGTGAATGCCTGCATGGATGCATGAGTGGGTGAGTCAGTGGCTGTATGGGTTAGTGAATGTGTGTGTGTGAGGGGCTGTATGGGTGAGTGAGTATGTGTATGGCTGTGTCGGTGAGTGAGGACGTGTGTCAGTGGTATATGGGTGAGTAACTGAGTATGTGAAAGGCAGTATAGGTGAGAGATGGGGTATGTGAGTGACTGTGGTTGAGTGAGTGAATGTGAGAGTGGCTGTATGGGTTCTTGTGTCAGTGACTGTATAGGCAAGTGGGTATGTGTTAGTATCTGTATGAATAAGTGAGTGAGTGAGTGTGTGTGAAACTGTATGGGTGAGTAAGTGGCTATGAGAATGATTGTATGGGTGAGTAAGCAGGTGTGTGTGCAGCTCTATGGGTGACTGACTCAGTGCGTGAGTGTCTTTAGGGTTGTATCATTGGATAAGTCAGTAGCAGTATAAGTGAGTGAGTGGGTGTACAAGTGGCTGTATGGATGAGGTGGTGGTCCCCGGGCAGCAGTGGGCCTAGCGGGCCACTCCACATTTCAATACAACAGTGTTCCGGGGAGGTGGCAGGCCCTCCTCCCACAGTCCTAATATTGAATGCCTCCGGGAGCCGGCACATTTTTTTAAACCGTATTTGAGCCCCGGAAAGGTGGGGGTCCCTGGTGCAGCATAGGAGCCATGAGGCACCCCGTGTATAATTATATGACTACCTCGAGAGGTGACGATCCACGAGGTTTTGAACAGCCTGAGGAGGGGGGCCCCATGCACCTCCCTCCTATATTTATAAAATTCCCCCGGGACCTGGGCAACCTAGGTGCCTAAATTAAACAAAGCATGGGAGCCTGAGCTTTGTTTTTTTTGTTTTTCGGGGTGAGTCGTGAATCCAACATGACTTCCTCTGATTTTTTTAAATGTTTTTTTTTGCCCTGGGGGCATAGGGGGGGTCACGATGTTTTTACCCTAACTCCTTTTCTTTTTTTAAATCTCTTTGGCTGGCAACACTTCCTAGTTTGATGTGTTGGCAGCCAATCAGATACTAGCACGAGCCCGGAAGGGGCTGCAGATCCACTGCGTCCAAATTTGGTGTAATTCAGTTCAGCTGTTTGGGCTGCAGCCGTGTCTAAAGTTTCCTATGGAAATTAACAGGGAGAAAAAGTGTTTTGGGACCCTCCCTTTTTCTCGACCCCTGCTTGATGGATCACCACGAAATTTCTCCGCTTGACGGATCACTCCGAAATTTACAAGACAAAAGCTGAAATGAGTGACATATTAGTGTTGAAAATTTTGCAAGGATTCGTCAAGCGGACTTAAAGTACTTGCCAAAACAAAAAACTATTATCCTATGGAAACTAGATTCTAACTATAACTACCTACTGGCGAGTGCCAGTAGGAAGGATGGATGGATGGATGGATGTGTATATATAAGGTTTGAAAGATGCACAAACAGTGAACATTACTAATAGAGAAAATACAGAACTACAAGCAAAAGATGTCTCATCTCTCTTGACTTTACACCATTTATTTGAGAATGCAACTCAGGACAATACTGATCTTTCAAATACGCAAGATCGCTTAGCAGCCGCAAATATCAAGCAAAGCGGCGCTGGAATTAGCCCGTTCAAACCGAAATCACAGTTCATTCCAATGATGCCGAAAGACGCTATCGATATCTTCCATGAAGTGGTAGTTGAGGATATCAAAAGACTACACTATCAAACCAAACACAAAAAACACCATAAGAGCTACCAGGAAACAAAATACTTTGAACTTATGAAAAAACTTGAATCAAATCATGAAATTCTGGTAACCAAGTCGGACAAAGGAGGTAATGTTGTGCTTTGGCCCCAAAAGGATTACAAAATAGAAGCACAAAGACATCTGGACGACAGAACATGCTATGAAAAAGTGGACCACAGAATATACAATGTAGCCAGGCAGGGCTTGAAAAGCAAATTGCAACAATGGAAGAGAGATGGGTGCATCTCTACTGATGAATTTAATTTCTTATTTGTGGAACACCCAATCCTGCCGAGGTTATATTTTATCCCCAAAGTCCACAAATTTACCAATCCAGTGCCAGGAAGACCAATAATATCAGCTATTGGTAGTATGGGAGAACATATCACACAGTATGTGGATTTCTTCCTACAAGATCTGGTCAAGGAACTTCCGACATACATTAAAGACACCGGTGATTTATCAAATAAATTGACCAACATACAATGGACAGATGATTTACTGTTGATTTCATTGGACATTGAATCACTTTATACTAGTATCGAACACAAAACAGGGCTAAATGCCCTGTCACATTTCTTGGGAACAAGACCATTAGAAATGTACAATCATAATAAGATGTTAGTAGATCTAGTAACATGGTGTCTATTCAATAATTATTTTCTGTTTGGAAACGAAGTGTATGTTCAGAAGAGAGGCGTAGCGTTGGGGGCCTGCTTTTCCCCCAGCTATGCATGCTTGCATGTAGGCTGGTGGGAGGAGCAGGTCCTCAAATGTACATTTCAAGAGGAATACCGTACCCATGTTATTCAGTGGTGGCGTTACATTGACGATGTTCTTATTATTTGGAGAGGGGATGAGTTGAGTGCAAAAAACTTTATTGATAAAATCAATAGCAACATCTATTAACCTCAAATTTACATCGCACCTGAGCACAACACAAATAGATGTTCTAGATGTTAAAATCTATGTTAAAGACAACCAGCTAGCTACTTCCCTTCACAGAAAAACAACAGCAGGGAACACTACGTTACACGCCAGCAGTGCACACCCCCACCACACCATCAAGAGTATACCTCTAGGGGAGCTAACACGCCTAAAACGTATCTGTAGTACAACAGAGGATTACGAAATATGCAAACATGAGGCATTGAGTAGATTTCGCAGCAGAGGCTATAAAGAATCCATCCTCAATGAGGCAATTTCAAAAGTAGACTCGAAACCTAGAACAACACTTCTATCATCCAACAACTGTTTGGTAGCTAATGATAGTCTGAATAATACCCCTAGACTCATCACAGCCTATAACAGGCAGGAAAGACAGATCAGGTCGATTGTTAAGCGCAATTGGCCAATCGTTAGGAAAGATGGGGTTTTAGCTCCGATGTTACCCTCTCAACCCACGCCACGATTACTCATAGGAAGGGCTCTTCCATGAAGACACAGATCGTGAAACCTTTTCCTGAATTGGCTGCTGCGAGACAATGGTTACAACCTAAGCAGGGGTTCGTTAAATGTTCCTCCTGTAGAGCATGTAAATTTGGAGTGAACACTGATGCATATGTTACCCCCTTCAGTCCTAATGCGGTTAAAATTCAGGGTAGGTTTAACTGCAAAACAGATTTTGTGGTATATGTCCTGACGTGCACCTGTGGCCTTAGATATGTGGGAAGTACTAAGCTGCAGGTGCACGTCAGAATATTACAACACTTACGTGCCATAGTCAACAATGATTCTTCTTATCCAGTGGCTAGGCACTTTAAGTTGATGCATAACAACGATCTGAATTGCTTAAAATACTTTGTAATAGCCAATGTACCCAAATTAAAACGGGGGGGGAAACAGGGAAAAGAGACTAAGGCAATTGGAATCTAAAATGATTGTAGAACTAGATAGCAAGACGCCCAGTGGGTTAAATAACACAGATGAGATGTACCATTTTTTGTAAATAATGTAGTGTTATACATTTGGTCTTACGCAGGACACAAGATGATTTTGGATCAGCATTTTTCTTTTACCAACTTTTTTAGCATCCCTTATGAACTTTCATTACACGATTTGTGTTTTTTTTTTGTCTTTTGATCATGTAGTAATAGGTGACTGTATTTCCTCTTCTCTCTCGCACATAAACATGAAAGCATCAGAGGGTTTTAGGTAGGTTTTAACCCGAATTTTAACTTTGTTGAATGTGGGTTTTAGCCTTATTTTTACCTTTTCTTGATGTTTTTAGTTGTTTATATGCAAACACTTATAGTTGTTTTTTGCACTAGCTCTTTAAGGCGATCCACGTATGGATCAGATAATTAGCACTTTTTTTGGGTGTGTAACACTGCATAGATTTGTCTGTTAATACAAGATTCGGATAAACAGCACAGCATTTAAGCTGACATGGGAAACATGTTTGGACAGGAGTACGATCATAAGAATAATATTCTTTTTTCCAAACGAATTATTGAATTGATTTTTGTCTTTTATGAACAGGAAAATTTTGCTGCTTAGACAATTCAGCTTATAATAATGATAAAACGTTTTTTTTTATATATATATATTTTATAAAAAAATTATTTATTAGTATATTTATTAGCTTTTAAATCAATTTTAGGCAATGTTATCTTTGTTTTGTGGTTTTATGCAATGAATCTGTCACTTTACAAGCATTTAAGCAGTAATTAATAATGACATGTTGTGAAAACAGACTTATTGTAACATCAACTTTTTGCAGTGTTTTTCCACTTTCTATGTCTATGCACCATGTGGTATCAATACCCCAATCACTGTAAAGCATTTAAAAACAATGACGAAAGTGTTTCTAGCTGACTTGTGAGCAAGGGCTTTTGTAGCCCGAAACGCGTCAGGTTCGAGGTTTAGAAGAAATAAAGAACTCCATCTAACCTCATTCGTTGGGTTCGCGTCTCTGTTCGCCATTGCAGTGGAGGTGCGGAGAAATCTTCGTTTTTTTCTATATATATATATAACGTTTAAAGCCCTTTTTAGGGTGAAACGCGTCACGGCGGGTTTATGATTTGAATAAACCCCCTTTCTTGTTGTCAAAACTCTTGTGGAATCCTGGTGTTCTGATGGTCCGAGTGCGCGAGTGGAACTCTGTTCTAAAGTTGATATTCGATTACCGGTTTTCTCCGCCGGCATCGCACTACCCCTCGAAGGGCTACGAACTTCAGAAGGAGTACCTTGGAAAATATCAAATGTCTCTGACAGATCTAAATGAATTACCAGTATTTCCAGCCATTTGCCTAAAATTACTTTTTCGGCATTTTGTGACCTCTTTGCTGACCTTTGGGCAAAAACCTGATTGGGTTGTCTATAGTAAATGGTTTTCGTCAATAAATTGGAACAGTTGTTTTCCCGACATTTAGGTGAGAAGGTAAGTTGACCTGAAATTACTCATGACTGAGTAGGTCATCCATTGTTTTGCTTCTTCAACAGAGGCCGAACTTGCGCTCTCTTCCAACTTAAGGGAAAATACCCTACTTCCATTGATTGATTAATGTGGTTTTCAGGTAGAGATTGCTAGTTTCAAGGACAAGGGCTGTTTGAGGAACCCAAGTTACAATTCAGGATGGCCGCCTTGGACTCTGCCAAGGAAATTCTTTTAAAGAAAATGAGTCGAGGATCCCTCGCTTCTTGTTCCTTGATGCCTAAGTCTGGATAAGTAGAGTCATTTAAGTTATCAAAGTTCATATAAATGTCCTCAAAATTCTCAGAGAAGTACTCTGACAGATTATCACATAAGAGTTGTGCGGCTGTGACGTTTTGTTGACAAGCAGCAGAGAATAAGAAGGAATGGATAATCATAAAGGTTTCCCTGGACATTTTTGCCTACATTGGGTATTTGCCTAGCAAAAGCCTCCGACTGAGCTTTTTCTGAAGCTTTTAAAAGTCTCTTTATAGATACTTTTTTCCTCTGTATACTGGTTCCTCCACTTTCTTTCCATCTGTTTACAGTGGAGTTTAGCTGCTTTCATCCCAGGCTGGAACCACCTGTCTTTAGGGCCTGGATGCTCTCAATAGTAGGTCCACACCAACCAGCATTTCAAGGATACCTTCTTAGGTAAAACCTGTGAATCCAGTTTTGTCCCTAAACGTTTCCTGTCATGATTTTTAAGGACGCACTAGTTGTGAAAGGAGCAAGGCTTTTGGCTCAGTTCTTCTGAGATTAAATGTGTACTCAACAATGAATATCAGGAAACAGATATGTTATTTTGCCCTGCTGTATTTGTGATCTGGCGCTCACAGACCATGGACATTCTCCCCAAATAACGGCATGCCTGCTGAAATGCTGTATATACAAACCATAACAGAGTTCTTGTCCCCCTTTGCCACTGGAGCCCTCAAATTAGGTGAACTGCTCAAACTAGAATTTAAACAGCTAAGCAGTGGATGGATACGACTCACCCAATAAGAACATTTTGGGCTTCCAGTGTGGCGTTACCAAATCTAACCAACCAATTGAGAGCTCAGACCACTTCAGTAGCAAAATATTTTAACCATTACCAACCCATACAGGCCTATGAAGGTCAAACATCCTGAGAACACTTAAAAAAGACAACTATGGCTCCCCCCTCAATTTTTCTCTGTAGCCCCCACTATCAACTCTTACCTAATAGTATCTCTAGGTCACCCACGGACACTTGATATTTATAATGTCCACTTTATAAATTATCTATTAGATAGTCAGATCATGTTTACTTGTGATTAGTTGTAAAATGTCTTCAGTTCACCATCATTCTGACTTTTCCAAGTGGTTCATTAACTTGTCTTTCTCTCCTATGCTCCGAAATGTAATCCCACTCAAATACAGTGGTCTAAAGAACAATGAGGTAGTCTTCCCTAAGACATGATTTCGCTATTGTGGATACTCCATTGATTGGGACTTTTAAAAAAACTCATAGTAGCAGGCCCAAAGTCCTGATCCCTTTGAGAGGTGCTCAGGAAACCAACCTCATTGACTCTATTGGGAAATATTTAAACATTTTTGGGGTCACAACTCTGTAAACAAAAGCATTAACCACTTCAAGGTTAAACGTTTGTGATGCGCATTAACTGCTCTGTTTTTAAACTGTGTCATTAAAGGTATATTTCTTGCAAAATACCTATTGCTGTATAGTCATCTATATGTAATGTGGTAACTATAGAGCTATTAAACACTTGAGCTCAGATTTTTATCTACATCGTACCATAAGGCTTAACTGCTTGACCATATCTACCACTGAATCAAATAAACTAAAAGCTAGTTTTGGCAAGCAACAGTATCCAGTGACCGAGGATTGTAGGAGAAATTACAGTACCAAAAACCATTAGCAAAGACAATAGGTTTTGGTTCGGCCGATGGGGAAAGAGGGAGACGAAGGGGTAGATTTACAAACATTTTGCACTGGGTTAGCATCACAAAAGTGACTCTAAGCAGCACAAAATGTTTTTTTCCTAATTTACTTTTTAGAGCAAAACTTGTTTTGCGCTGGAAAGTACCCTAAAAGTAACACAAAGCAGCACGAAGAACTGCTTTGTGTCACTTAACGTCAAAGGGGTATTACATGGGTGGTACATGGGCGTTCCCATGCAACCACCCATGCCTTTTGACACAAAACCCTATCTACAAACAATTGTAGACAGGGTTTAGTTCCTAAAGTTAACACCAATTCAAAGGACGTTAACAGGAGAAATTATTTTATTTTTACTTGCTTTTACGACTTTGAATGCGTGCTGCACTGTGCAGCACACATACAAAGTAGGATAAGTGTTTAAACACATCTAGGCATAGTATTTTGTACAAGAAGGGTACCCTTCCTGAACAAAAGCTATGCTAGACTCAGGCATGCACACTAGCGCTATGGTGTTAAGGTGAGTGCCTGGTGCACAGCAGCTGAAATCAGTGCCAGCGCTAGGGAGAGAGGAGGAGATGGCTATATCTGTAGATGTGGCGCTCTCCTGCTCCCTCCCTGTCACACAAAGCAGCACAGCCTCTTTGGGCGCTGCGCTCCGTTGCATGTCTTTTTTAAAAACTGTCCTGAAGACTGCATGATGGGTGGGGGATTGACATGAAAAACATGGTGAGAGAGACAGAAAACATGCACTCTAATGCAGTTCTGAAAGTAAATCAGAAAAGATCCACCTCAAGTAAGCAGTAAAAGGATACAATGTATACAGTCAGAACACAGCTAGACTGAAATGCTGCTAGGTGGGATAACCACAAGAATAGGGAGGAAAGCCATCGAATCTGACTCACACAACTGAGATAGACAACAAAGAAATCCAGTCATAGGCAAGCGGCTGACCCAAAGCCCACTTCAAGTATATCTTATGTTTTTTTATAAATCTTTTTATTTTCGCAGAGGGTACACTGAAATAAGTAACATTAATTACATGCATGTAGATTGCAATCTCCATTCGGGAAGAAAAGAAAAAAAAGTAAAAAGAAAAGTGTATGTATAGGGAAAATCAGACAAAACAATCCCATATACAGTCTAGTTTTTATAATGAACATATGCCTCTGACTTTGGCCAATGCGAGTTCCCTCTCGTATGTGTCTTTCATAAAGGCAAGCCATTCAGAAAAGACAGGGGGGTTAGATGAGATCCATGCTCTTGCAATACAAAGAGGAGCGGCAACTAAAGCAATAGAGGGAAAAGATCTCCTGCCTCGATCAGCACCCTCTTTAAGACCTAACATGATCTCCTTGTTAGTAAGGAGAAAATCATTACCCAAACGTTGACCAATAAATTGTATAATTTTCCACCGAAACATACCTAACGTGTGACAAGTACAAAACATGTGGCGAATGTTAGCAGCAATCAGTCCGCACTTTGGACAACGTGACTTTTCTCCCCTTTATCCCCCCGATACCCCTCTGCCCTTTGTGCCCAGTTCCCAATCCTTTCAGGAGTGTAATACAACATACAAATGGTTCGAAATTGTTGCAGTTTTAGACTAATAGAATGGATATAGTTATACAAAGTATCTAAAGCAGAGACGATTTCTGTAGCATTCGTAGTTGTGCCTAAAGCTTGACTCCATTTAAGAGCTAAACGGTGAGTATCATCACTCCTAAATTGACAAAGTTGAAAACATATTATACTAATTTGTGATTTCAACGTAAGATTTAGCAAGCATGTCTATAATTCATGAGAGTCTAATGGTTTCAACAATTGTCGGTTTAAAGAATAGTCCCTGATTTGCAAGTATTTAAAAAACGAATTGTTGCGGAAGATCATTGTCAGATTGTAAAGATGGAAATGTGCGAAAGCCATCAAAATCGTAAAGCTGGCCTAGCCGTTCAATTCCAATGGTTTGTCCACTGCCGAGCGATAGAATCATGGAATAGGTTCGGGAGAGTTGGATTGTTCCATAGTTGAAAATAAGCATGTTGCACGAGATCTTCAGGGGAGAGTGAGCAGTGGTTGAGAATTTCATGCCATATACGTACCATGTACCTAATGGTCCTAAATCAGACTCTCTTATAGTAATTAGGATTATTGATCTTATAAAGAAACATATTGCTGTCCGTACCTAGTGCGAGAGAGAAGCAAAAATGTGATTTCTTGTCCGCTAGTAAGCTTTGAAAGTGCACAGTGAATGCCGCCCAAAAATAAAGTTTAAAATCGGGAAGTTGCAGACCACCCTGCCCAAAGGGGAATTTAAGACAGCGTATAGCACGGCGTGCTTGCTAATATCCCCATATAAAATTATTAATAAAAGATTTTAGCATCAGAGTTGATTAGAGGGATTGGACGATAAGACCCGCAATCATCCGCTAATTTCCCCTTTTTAAGGAAGAAGACAATGTTGGTCATATCCCAAGATTTGGGTACTTCCATTTGATCCCCTATCCAATATATAACATCATTGAATAGCAGTAGAATTGAGTTTTTTAAACTTTTATAAAATTCGATTTGCAGGGTATCATCCTCAGCAGCCTTACCAGATGGTAATGCGGCTAGAGCAATCACGATTTCTTCATTAGTGATATCTTGATGAAGAAGGTTGACTGCATCTCGATTCAGGGGCGGAAGATCACAGAGTTTTAAGTAGTCTTCAAGTCCTGTATTGTCGAAGTTGCAAGATGAGGTGTAAAGTCCCTTATAAAATTTAGTAAATTGCTCTAAGGTTGAATTAGAGGAAGTATGTAGCCTACCATCACTGCCCCTTATTGCATCTATTTTCCATTTAGATTTTTTGGTACGCCAAAATTCTCCCAACCTGATCCCCATATTCATACTGCTGAGAGCGGTTTTATTATAAGCAGCCACAATCTTTCCTTTTAACATCCTGCCCAAGAGTAGACGCAAATCTATTAAAGAAGCATATAGTTGATCTTGATTTGGCCCTCCCAACCTAAGTTCTTCCTCATGCCGTATTTCTAATTGTATTAGTGCATTACAGGATGACCTTACATTATTCTCATTCGTTTTATTTAAGCAGCAAATATACTATTGGGTGGTGCCACATATGTAAGCTTTCATTGTGTCCCAAACTATGGCAGGAGATGCAGTATTAACATTAGACTGTAAAAACTCAGTTAAAGCTGCTTGAGTAAATTATATAAATTCTGGGTCCACTTCAAGTATATTGGAAACAATACTTCTGCCTACAGACAACTGAAGCTATCAGTAACCACGACCTAAAAACAGATACTGCACGAAGCTATTCATCTGCCCAGAATCAAGAGAAAAGGTCTTGTAAATTCAAGCTAAGTGAGAGGAGTAGGGCATCTCTTCAAGGAAAAGAAGACTAGAGACTGTCACTTGGAAATTGGTGAATCAGATATTAAGGAGACGATGGTACTCAGACACTTGCACCAGTGGTGACTCTACTTGAGATGAGAAGAACCTGACAATGTGGGACCAAGAGAATCCTACACTAAGGAATATGTGTTGAGCCTGCTTTGACAAAAAGGGGCAGCACCTGACACTAAAGGACTTGGCAAAGGATTGATTGACAATGAGTGAGAGAAAAGCTTAACACCAAATAACACTAAATGAGAGGCTACGAGTGACTCTAAGGGAGAAAAGATGGCGTGACACTCGAGACCAGTGGTAAACCTAGCACAGGGGGAGAGGTGGAGAACTTGGATTAGGTAAATCATAGCACAACACCAAGCGACAGAAGGAGGACTTAACAGAAGAAGACAATGAAATACTTTCACATGAAGCAAGAGACATTCTGACACTAAGGTTATAGGACCTTGGCATAAAGGGATTCAATGACATACTGACACTAAGAAGTGTAGGATGGCCTTAGTGCGCAAAGAGCTTCAATTCTCTCTTCTGTCCCAGACTATAGGGAGTGGACCTTCCATTTCCTTCAATCCATGGTGAAAGGGAAGGCGTATGATGTAAACTCTTTAATGTACCTGGGATACTGCTGCGGGGAAGATGAGGAGGATGATTCTTCTTGCTCTTCTAATTGTTACGGTTCATAATAATAATCATAATAATATGCTTTGAAACCAATACGTACACATATCAAGAGGGAGAAAGAAAAATATGTACATGCATTGTGCGAGTCAGCTTAATGTATGTGGATTGATTAATAATCATCCCTACTCCACTAGGTTTATAGAACGGGATTCCGGGCTCCAGATTGTTTCAAACCATTCCTGAAACACACGTCACCACAGAGAAAAGAGAGGAGTGTTCCTTCCAGTCTGAACAACGGGAAGTTATACAATGGAGAAAGTAACACAGATGTCTCCATCCCTTTCTATGTGAATGAGAACAAAGGTTGTAGGACTCATGCTTTAGCCCTTTTCAGGCATTACCAGTGGTTTTTTTCTTCATTTTTCCATTCCTTCTTGAACACTGTACATAGAAGTTTTGCATAATTAACCCCCTCCATTCATCCACTGGAAATAATTAATCTTATGATGGGTACCCTATACTTTGCCCCAGGGGTGACAAGCGGCCAAATGGGCCACTTTTGTGTTTGCGATTACCTAATAGGGAATTTTTGCGATTCACTATTAGGACATTGCAAACAGCGATTTCCTGTAGAGTTTTTTACACTGTTATTATAGCGATTCCCAACGGGTGCAAATAGACCTACCTCATTATTATTCATGAGGTAGGTCGCAATTTGCGACCCATTGGGACTCGCTATAATCACTGGGATGGTGGTTTGCTGGAGTCAGCAGACCACCATATCTGTGATTGCTTTTAAAAAAAGCAATTTGTTTTCTTAAAGGAAAATCTGATGCGTTTCAAATAGAAAAATGAAAAGCTTCCATGGTCCAGGGGCCACTGCTTGCTCTTAAAAAACGTTTTAAAACCATTCGCAGAGGGACCCTTCCCCTTTGTGAATGAGTTTGCAAATGGGTTACCAACTACTTGAACTAGGTGATAAAATGTGAATGTTTTGCTACCGCATTTCTGTCACAAAACATTCACATGTATCACTGCAAGTCGCTATTAGAAAGGGATGCCTTTAACACTCCCCTTCCTAATACCGAATCTCTAACCCATTTTGCGATTCGGTTACAGGGTACTGAATGGCAAAATATGGTTTTGAGCATCCAAAATGCTTTTTGCACTCGCAAATGGCCAGAATATGAGAATCAGGCCGTTTGCTACCTCGAAAAAGATATGTACATCTGGCCCCAAGAGTGGTTCTATAATGTGGACTGTCCATCTGCACTGTCAATGCCAAATGAAGGTTCAAGGGCATGTACTCGCACTAAGATTTCGTACATTGTCAAGGACAGGTTTGGTCCTATTTAATTGTCTTTCTTCACTGCTCCTTTTTGCAAATGAGGTGGCTCAATGAACCAGAGTCACCACATTCTGCCAAACATCGCAAACCGGGAGGTGTTAGAAGTGCATTCACCATAATTCCCAACGTTGTACTAGATGTTCGTGAAAAGTACTCTCCCTACAGCCCAAACCAGCCTCACCACTGCCCTTAGCATCGCCAGATATCAATTTCTTGAAGACGACCCTTCCACTACAGAAAGTGAGTGCCAAGTGATGCTTTCATGATGGGCCATCTCCTTCGTGTCACACATTGCAAAAGGATCATTTCAAGAAGTGGGCTCGCCCACTGTGCAGACATTGCCAATACGTGGCTTCTGGAAGCAGACTCCTCCCACCGTCACACAAACTGCCATGGGATGGTTCCATGAGTTTCCACGAAGGGAACTCAACCACTGCCCCAGACACTGTCACCAGATGATTTTATGATGCCGATTTGCTCCCTGCCCAAGATATTCTGAATACATGGCTTCAAGAAGCAGATCCCCCCCATCCTATAGTCTTGCGCATTGCGAAGGGATGGTTCCGGGAGGTTTCATGATGGGAACTCAACCACTGCCCCAGACACTGTCACCAGATGATTTTATGATGCCGATTTGCTCCCTGCCCAAGATATTCTGAATACATGGCTTCAAGAAGCAGATCCCCCCCCCCCCATAGTCTTGCGCGTTGCGAAGGAATGGTTCCAGGAGGTTCCATGATGGGAACTCAACCACTGCCCCAGACACTGTCACCAGATGATTTTATGATGCCGATTTGCTCCCTGCCCAAGCTATTCTGAATACATGGCTTCAAGAAGCAGATCCACCCCCCACCCCATAGTCTTGCGCATTGCGAAGGGATGGTTCCATGAGTTTCCACGAAGGGAACTCAACCACTGCCCCAGACACTGTCACCAGATGATTTTATGATGCCGATTGGCTCCCTGCCCAAGATATTCTGAAAACATGGCTTCAAGAAGCAGATCCCACCCCCCCCCCCCTCCCTACCTCCCCATAGTCTTGCGCATTGCGAAGGGATGGTTCCAGGAGGTTCCATGAAGAGGACACAATCCACTGTCCCTGACAGTGCAGATGTTCACCATCAAACTGGTGCTGGGCCTTCCGTGGCACCTGTGAATCATTATTGTAGCAGAATCCTGCAGGTTTAGTGCATATCCAAGGGCATCTACAATGTCACCTTCAGCAGCTGGGGAACCAAACCACATAAACATATTTTGCAAACATGCAATGCTCTACAATCCCAGTCCTCAAACAAGTAAATCACATAGCAGTCTATATGCACACACACCTCAGGCGTGGATGTTGACTCATGCACCGGGACACCACACCGCCGTGTTGCTTGCTGCCCGCGTCTTAGGAGGACGGTCTCCAGGGATAAGGCTCGATGTAAGCCTAGGGGTCGAGGAACAGGACTCCAGTAGCAGTGTGCAAGTGACCGGCAGCGGATACAGACCAAGAAGGGGTCGTGCTCGGCCTGCCCGGAAGGTTCAGTTGCAAATTCTGAGAGTGGTGCAGGCTTGGAATTCCATCACAATGACTTTGTGGTTCTGCATATCTGGACCAAGGAATGGAGGAACAGCCCCTGAGCTGCTGCTACAGGGACAGTGAGGGTGAGATCCCGGAGGAAGAACAACCGAGGTCTGTCTGGCGCGAGAAATGGGGCTAGAGGGTCCCAAGGTTCCCAGGAATCAGTGGCATGCCTGGCACATTCTGCAAGGGAGGGAACTGAAACTGTTTCTGGGACAGTGACACGGGGAAGGCACGTGACTCACATGGGAGCAGCCATGCCTAGGAATAGAACAGGCCTGGGTGTGCAGCACGCACTGCTTACAAGGCTTTAGGAGCAAACAGCAGACGGCGCGCGGAAACGAGCAGACGTTGTTTCTGGGAAGCCGGGGGCTGGGCACAACCAGGCGAAAAGACCCATTTACGAGATGCCATCTACGGCCTGGCGTGTATGACATAATCTCTTGGCGAGCCGCAAAACATTCAGTGATACCCTGGCACACTGCTCGGGCATACTCCACGCATCATATAATACAGAAATATTCAAAATCCATGTGTTTCCGGCAGTGTTGTGGCTCGCGCTGCTCTACCCTGCCATCTCATAGGGCAGAGAAAATACCCGGACGTGCCATAAACGGACACTAGTTTGATAGTGACAGGATATTCAGCATTTAGGAAAACTCTCAAAACCTGGCTATTTCAATGATAATTATAATTTATAGAAAAGTGCTGCAAAGAGCCACACGATTTGAAAATGGTATTATATGAAATAAAAATGTATTCCTGTGGTTATTTTTAGTGGTTTGAGTCACAACTAGTGTATACGTTTTATCTGTACAACATGATTGGGCTGCACATCACAGATGCTCTCAGCATTTCCATTAAAGTTTTGATACCATCCTACATAACCTAGCAGAATTCAAGGCATTCCCATGCCTTATGATACAATATACAGACATAGTCCGTTTTACTCAAACTATAAAGAGCCAGCGAAGCCTGTGGACCACCTTTCATTTTTTATTTTTTTTTTCCGATTTATATAGCGCGAACTTGACCTGAAGGTATTGGAGCGCTTTACATGAGCACCAGTTATGTTACAAAAGGACTCATTCATTTCTTTGTAGGCACAGGGAGATTAAGTGATTTGCCCAGAATCACAGGTAGCTGAGCCGACACCGAGGCTTGAACCTGGTTCCCCAGCTCCAAAGTCGGCAGCTCTGGCCATAAGGCCACAACTTCTCCGAAGGACCAGCTTCGTCCCATGTGCCAGGTTTGTACATTTGCCTTTTGGATTGTTTTTGCTTCAACAAAAATGTGAGCCTGTGCGATTGTGGGCAGCCATTTTATTTAGATGGCCCAACCTAGGAATAGAACTTCCGCCCTTGCAGAACAGGGTTGAGAGCTGGCCATGACATTCTGTGAGCGGCACCCTCTGAAGCTGAGCTGAGCACAGTGAGTAGAGCGCATGTCTGAAGGACAGGCTCGGCAGAGTACCGACAGAGCACAAGGCGGGGCTCATTTTAACTTTTGCACTGGAAACTGTGCTATTTATGCATCCCTGCAGGAGGACCTTCTGCCACTCTTAATGGATCTCCAGGATGGAGAGTGGTGTTCCAGGCTGCAGACCAATATGGAGATCCCTGCAATAGCTTTATCAGAGGTAGGATTTGCTTGTGTCAGGCCTTCGATCTTGGTTACAGGGATCCTAAGAAGACACATTCATCTAATATTCCAGAAGATTACTGTTGAACTGGAGGGCTGCCCTCCGTGGGTTCCATTTCAGGACCATAATATCTTTTGGGAGCAATAGGAGAATTTGGTTCACCTATCCTCCAAGAAGCGATGCAGAACAACCTTTCAAGGGGTGATCGAGGGCTGATTGAATATTTTCAACCTATGAATTGTAATTGCATTTATAGCACTGTCTCGCCCAGGCAAGACGTTGAAGCGATTTGCAGCAATTAGAACATGTTGTATATTAGTTCTTCATTTAACATTAGCCCTTCCTTTGTGTTCTTACCTCCTTAGCCTCTAAGAATACCTGTGAGTGTTCTAACTTGTGCCAGAGTGCTCTACTCTTGTCAGTTGATGGTCTGGTCAGCTGGCGAGGTGTGCGCTCAGCTGTGCTCTACAATAAATCTACATGTAACTTAACTAGAAGTGTCCAGATCCACCACTTTGGAACCCAGGATTAGAGGTACTTTGGTGGTAAATTATTCAGTGTTTTCTTCTTCGTTACTGTAGATTCATAGGGTTATGTCTGTGCTCTCAAGCTCTCATGCATTTTGTCTAGTTTCATGATAAAAGGAGCTTAACATAGGTAAAATAATTGAGGTAACGTGAGTCACTAGAGGTAAAAGGGTGATGTCCCCATGTTAGATGAAGGGTAGATCAATTGCGAAAGGTTTCAGACTAGTAATGGGAATATATGGCAGTTTGAAAGTGTTTTTATGAACCAACAAGTGCCAAAAGAGCAAGATATCGGCCAGAATAAAGCAGAGACAGTGGTGCCGATTACGATCCTGTAAAAACCGGGTACGAACCGTCGGACGGAGCATATTCTCCGTCCGACGCGTACCCGGTCGTCAAAATCTACCAACATGGAATTACGATTCGCACGGGAACACCATTTCCGTCCGAATCGTAAAAAACCCCGACCGAACAAAATAAACATACAAATGCGATCCGGGAAAGCGCCGACCTGACGTCGGGACGCTCGCAGCCTGCCATTCACGAACCAGGAATTACGATTCGCACCGACGTCATCCCGCACGGTGAATATTTTCCGGCTGCCAAAAACTGCCGGGAAATCAGGACGACGCGAACAAGGACCACCAGTACGCGACGGACAGACAGGACGACGCGAACAAGGAGGACCAGTACGCGACGGACAGACATGGATCCGAACCTACGAGTCATCCCGGCCCTCATAGCAATCGACCTCCTCTACAGGTTCGGACGCAGATGCTGCAGAAGGTCAGAACAACTAAGGGAGGGGGGAAAGTGGGGTGGGGTGGGGGTGGCAGGACCAGGGCAGGCCACAAACCCCCCCCCCAAAGTCACACAGCACACATGCCCTGGACATACCTCACTCCCATGCCCTGGTCACTACGAGGGGGTGGCGCCGTGTCCAGATAATCCAGCGACCGCCACAACGGAAGTCCGTCACGACGCGAACAGGCAACACAACCAGACAGGTACGTCCCGTACCCACGCCTGAAGAGCGTGTGTACGAGTCGAACCACGCCCACACCCACGTCACCCCAACAATGGCGGGACGGCTCGTACCCACGTGGCAAAGGCCTGGGTACGGGCCGCACAAGCATCACATAGCGTGGGGACGGACATGTACGGACCGTACCCCCACCCCGTATGCATGGAGTGTACCCCCACCCCACCAGTGTAAGTACGACCCGTACCCACCCGCGTACGTATGGAGCGCACCCCCACCCCAACAGTGTAAGTACGACCCGTACCCACCCGCGTACGTATGGAGCGCACCCCCACCCCAACAGTGTAAGTACGACCCGTACCCACCCACGTACGTATGGAGCGCACCCCCACCCCAACAGAGTAAGTACGACCCGTACCCACCCGCGTATGTATGGAGCGCACCCCCACGTACGTATGGAGCGCACCCCCACCCCAACAGTGTAAGTACGACCCGTACCCACCCGCGTACGTATGGAGCGTACCCCCACCCCAACAGAGTAAGTACGACCCGTACCCACCCGCGTACGTATGGAGCGCACCCCCGCGTACGTATGGAGCGCACCCCCACCCCAACAGTGTAAGTACGACCCGTACCCACCCGCGTACGTATGGAGCGTACCCCCACCCCAACAGAGTAAGTACGACCCGTACCCACCCGCGTACGTATGGAGCGCACCCCCACCCCAACAATGTAAGTAAGACACGTACCCTCACCTCGAATGCATGGAGCGTATCCACATCCGTGTATGTCATGAGCGTACATATTGTGAAATTGGAGAGGTGGGTGCAGAGTCCTCCCAGCAGTGCCCTGAGACAGGAGGGGTGTGTGCAGAGACCTCCCAGCAGTGCCCTGAGACAGGAGGGGTGGGTGCAGAGTCCTCCCAGCAGTGCCCAGAGACAGGAGGGGTGTGTGCCTATCACTCCCAGCAGTGCCCAGAGACAGGAGGGGTGTGTGCAGAGTCCTCCCAGCAGTGCCCTGAGACAGGAGGGGTGGGGGCCTATCACTCCCAGCAGTGCCCAGACACAGGAGGGGTGGGTGCAGAGTCCTCCCAGCAGTGCCCTGAGACAGGAGGGGTGTGTGCAGAGACCTCCCAGCAGTGCCCTGAGACAGGAGGGGTGGGTGCAGAGTCCTCCCAACAGTGCCCAGAGACAGGAGGGGTGTGTGCCTATCACTCCCAGCAGTGCCCAGAGACAGGAGGGGTGGGTGCAGAGTCCTCCCAGCAGTGCCCAGACACAGGAGGGGTGGGGGCCTATCACTCCCAGCAGTGCCCAGACACAGGAGGGGTGGGTGCAGAGTCCTCCCAGCAGTGCCCTGAGACAGGAGAGGTGCGTGCAGAGACCTCCCAGCAGTGCCCTGAGACAGGAGGGGTGGGTGCAGAGTCCTCCCAGCAGTGCCCAGAGACAGGAGGGGTGTGTGCCTATCACTCCCAGCAGTGCCCAGAGACAGGAGGGCTGTGTGCAGAGTCCTCCCAGCAGTGCCCTGAGACAGGAGTGGTGGGGGCCTATCACTCCCAGCAGTGCCCAGACACAGGAGGGGTGGGTGCAGAGTCCTCCCAGCAGTGCCCTGAGACAGGAGGGGTGTGTGCAGAGACCTCCCAGCAGTGCCCTGAGACAGGAGGGGTGGGTGCAGAGTCCTCCCAACAGTGCCCAGAGACAGGAGGGGTGTGTGCCTATCACTCCCAGCAGTGCCCAGAGACAGGAGGGGTGGGTGCAGAGTCCTCCCAGCAGTGCCCAGACACAGGAGGGGTGGGGGCCTATCACTCCCAGCAGTGCCCAGACACAGGAGGGGTGGGTGCAGAGTCCTCCCAGCAGTGCCCTGAGACAGGAGAGGTGCGTGCAGAGACCTCCCAGCAGTGCCCTGAGACAGGAGGGGTGGGTGCAGAGTCCTCCCAGCAGTGCCCAGAGACAGGAGGGGTGTGTGCCTATCACTCCCAGCAGTGCCCAGAGACAGGAGGGGTGTGTGCAGAGTCCTCCCAGCAGTGCCCTGAGACAGGAGGGGTGTGTGCAGAGACCTCCCAGCAGTGCCCTGAGACAGGAGGGGTGGGTGCAGAGTCCTCCCAGCAGTGCCCAGAGACAGGAGGGGTGGGGGCCTATCACTCCCAGCAGTGCCCAGACACAGGAGGGGTGGGTACAGAGTCCTCCCAGCAGTGCCCTGAGACAGGAGGGGTGTGTACAGAGACCTCCCAGCAGTGCCCTGAGACAGGAGGGGTGGGGGCCTATCACTCCCAGCAGTGCCCAGACACAGGAGGGGTGTGTGCAGAGTCCTCCCAGCAGTGCCCAGACACAGGAGGGGTGGGGGCCCATCACTCCCAGCAGTGCCCATGGAACGCAAAGGGTGGAGTAGTCACAGATACCATGCCCACAAATGTCAGTCAGGTGTACAAAGACCCTGCAGTACATGTACCACATGTGTGCGAGGATGGAAGTATACGCATGCATAGGGCCAAAAACAAAACATTTACACATGAAGTCATGTCAATACTCCACATACACAAGTACAATGACTACCAAGGATGCCACGAATGATGCAGCTGGAGAATGGCTCAGCATGCATGTGCCAAGGTGAAGGAGTCCGTCACACACCCAGTTAATGTACTCACAGCTCTGCACTAAATATTGGGAGCACCCTGCAGGGAAGAAGTCAGGGTACACAGAGGAAGGAAAACACCTTGGGACAATTGCAACATGCAGCAACTGCTTACATGAATGGAGAAAGGTAGCCAACACCGTGTGAGGCACACTGATCCCAGGGTCCCCCCTATGAGCAGCACACCACTACATTTCCCACACACCCAACACATGACCAACACCCACAACCATGTAGCAGCCCCACCAACAGCAATGCCAGCAATGCAGGAGTGTTCCAAGGGCAAAAAATAAATAGCTTTATTCAGCGTGAGCAAAAAACTAGTATGACGTAAGTCCCATCATAACAAAGCCCATAGGGCAGTCCAGGAGTCCCAGCTGGATGGGGGACACAGTGGGATGCGTGTCCCCTAGCTTGCCTGCACAGTTACGAGTCGTCGTCTTTCACAGGGGTGAGGGCATCATGTGGGGGGGAAGGACCAGGCACCGCAGGGACAGGAGGGCAAAGGGAAGGCGAATTGGGTGCAGGGATGGAGGACTCCACCACAGGGGGTGGGGCAGGGCCAAAGGTGGATTCTAGGATCTCACTGCACACCTTGGCAAGGTCCTCCAGGGACTCCCCTGCACCCGAAGGAACCACAGGCCCCAAGGAGGGGGGGGGTCAGAGGGATGGGTCGCAGCGCCACTGGGGGAGGGTGTGGACAGGGGGGGGGACTCAACCACCCTGACCGAGGACTTCCTTGACCGCTTGCGTGGTGGCGTCACTGTGGGGCTCAGGGACAGAGCGGCCATGAACGAGTCTTTGGGGGAGATGTGGCCAGGAGAGCTGAGGGGAGGGGATTTGGAGGGAGTGGATTAAATGGAATGCGGACTCCCACTCTGGCTGCGTGTCACACGTTTGCCCCCAGACCCAGTGGGTGTGCCTACTGCACCCTGTGTGTGCGTGTCAGGAGGTGTGCGGCGGACCTTCCCTGCTGGTGTGGTGCCTGTGTCTGTTGTGGTGGGTGCATGCTTACGTCTGTGTGTATGTGGGACAGGCATGGGAGTGGGAATTGTGGAAGGAGCAGGGGTAGGGGGTGGGACGTAGCGCTGCAGGAGTCCCACTGCTGCAGTCAGTGTGGAGTCTATGGACCTCAGCAAGTTGCGTTGGTCAGCCTGCGACGAAAGAATGCCCTCCAAGTATGCCTCCATGTTGTTGAGGACCTGGCTGTGGCCATGGAGGACATTAAGGATCGCAGTCTGACCAATCTGCAACTGCCGCTGGATGTCCACAGACTCAGCATTGGCGGCAGCAGTGGAGACAGGGGCAGGGGGTGCGGTGCCTGGCAGGAAGGAGACATGTGGGGACCGGGCACGCTGGGAAGGGACACGAGCACGTGGGAGGCGGCTGATGGCAATGGAGGGGGCGGTGCCAGATGTAGAGCTGCTGTCAGATGGTGGTGCAGCCACCGCCCACTCGGAGTGATCCTCCTCGGACCCGTCGGCTTCATACTCTGTTGTGCCAGTCGACAGGTCCCCGGGTTCACTCTCCACCGCCTCAGGCCCACTCGAAGTGCCATCCCCGATGTCACCGCTGGCACTGGTGCTGCGTCCTTCCGCGCCGTCTGTGTCCATGTCTCCCTCCGTGTCCCCCGACGATGCTGTGGGCAGGGTGAAGAGACAAAAAGTAATCATACACCTGTATACATATGTCACATGAGTCAACTCTACGTAGGTTACAGTGCATAGCCTGAAACAAAGGAAGAGTTACATCTACAAAACAAGGTACATATGTAGGGCATGCACAACACAGTTCCTCTGCCCACCATGCCATGGAATGACTATGGAGAGCATGACACACTAGCAAATGAGATGATATGGAATTTTGACTGAGGTGCAAGGCCCTGGGGACAATCCAGCACTGCATCAGCACCACACAGCGTGGCAGCAAATAGGGATGAGCAGGGACCATAGGCAGGAACAAGAGGCACATGCAGCATAGGTAATCCTGATAACATGCCCACCCTGACTGGCACACTGCACCTTGAGTGTATGTCCAGGCAAACATCACACACTGGCCAGTCCTAGCAAGGAGATGACAGGTCTTGACATGTAGGCCATGCCCGCACCACCCACCCCCTACATGAGACAAATCAATGGAGACACATGAAGCACGTACATCTCTTAGTCTGGGTGAAATACACATGGGATGCAACTAATCAAGGTTGCACACCAAATACCCAAGGTGCGGCTGTCCAAATAATCATGTACAAATGGGCATCATCTGATGATTGCTACAAGACACAAAGGCAATGGCCACCGTGAGTATGTAATATGAAAATCAGGTCAGGCTGTACAGTGGACACTTGTAATACATCTCACGTCAATATACATGGTGCCAGGGGACAATGGCACAGAGCACAACCTATGCTGTAGACACAGAGATTGTCAACATATTCGGATTACACACATGATACCTAGGAAAAAATGCCCCTGGGGACAGTAGTGGCCACACAACTCCATGCTCCTGAATGGGAATGACTGCAACACATGCTAACATCCCTGCACTATGCCTAACACACACTCATGCACATCATGTCACAGGCCACCACATAGGACATGCATACTGTAAGGCCTCACACTTGAGAGACGAACTCCCATGTCTGGACTCAGCATTAGTGCCAACTGACATGGAACCCACAAGTCCAGAACTGTACAGGGCACAGGTAAGGTCCCAAATCCTGTTACACACCACCCCCACACATTATGCTGCAGGCATTGTACACTTGGAGAAGGTGTCAGGCTACATGACCTTGTGATGGAGCGACTACACACAGACCAGGGAACACATTGCAAGGAGGGGAAGGGAGGCAGGAGAGCACAGCAAGTCTGTGGGGGATTGTATCAGCACAGCACCATAAACCCTGTAAGTGTATCCATGGAACATTGCACTTACAAATGCTGGTGAAACACAACAAACACACACATGTACCTACCCCCTTCCGGCTGCTGCATCTCCTGTAGACGCCTCTCCAAGTCAGGAAACACCACCGCCAGCACACGTTTCTGGATGTGGGAGAGACGGCGGCGCCCGCGGTTCTTGTGGCTCTCAGGTGAGTCCCCCAGCAGGACCCGTGCGATCCTCCACGTCCAGCACCGGATGTCCTGCCAGCGTTTCCTCACCTGGGACATGCGCCGCCTCCGACCTTCCGCACTCCTCACGGCGCTGACGGCGTCCAGCCATATCTGCTCCTTGGCAGAGGCGTCTACCTGTGAGGATGGACAAGTGACACTACATCAGTACACCTGGCACATGTCACAGGGACACAGATTAGAACACATTTGCTGTTTACAACAAGGCCTAGTATGCATCCAACGCATTGCACACTTGTCATAGGGACATGATCCTCTGGGGGAAGGCCAAAAGCAGAACGTGCCATTGAAAGGACACAGGTGGAATGCGGGCAACTACACACGCAATGATCCAGGCTCACACTGTGCATCACACCCACCCCTCCTGTCTCAGGGCACTGCTGGGAGTGATAGGCCCCCACCCCTCCTGTCTCAGGGCACTGCTGGGAGGTCTCTGCACACACCCCTCCTGTCTCAGGGCACTGCTGGGAGGTCTCTGCACACACCCCTCCTGTCTCAGGGCACTGCTGGGAGTGATAGGACCCCACCCCTCCTGTCTCAGGGCACTGCTGGGAGGTCTCTGCACACACCCCTCCTGTCTCAGGGCACTGCTGGGAGGTCTCTGCACACACCCCTCCTGTCTCAGGGCACTGCTGGGAGTGATAGGCCCCCACCCCTCCTGTCTCAGGGCACTGCTGGGAGGTCTCTGCACACACCCCTCCTGTCTCAGGGCACTGCTGGGAGGTCTCTGCACACACCCCTCCTGTCTCAGGGCACTGCTGGGAGTGATAGGCCCCCACCCCTGCTGTCTCAGGGCACTGCTGGGAGACATCAGGCATTCCCCCCCCTTGGGACCCCCCCTACAGTATATAGCATGTGTGTCACACCTGGACACAATTGCAGAAGTCACAGTCACAAAAAAGGGACACCTGATAACCTGGTCGCCCATACAGCATGGGGTACCGTGGGAGGATCACATCCACCAAAGCCATGTTCTCCTCCAGGGTGAATGGCTGTGACCTCTCCACAGCCCTTGACATGGTTCCAGGGAATCAGTAGCAGCAGCTGGGTCGTGGAATACAGAGATGTGCAGGCAAGTGCTCCCTCATGGGACCTGGCTGCCTTATATCTGCCTTGCTGGCCCATCTCATGCACAGGAGTACAGAGTGATTGGTCACTCACATTAGCATCCTATGTTTCCTCCAATCCCTTCAAACCTAGCAGTCTGTGGGTTCTCTATCGGTTTCATTCTCCTGCATGATGTCAGCCCCACAAACACATTGCAACAAAGTAGAAGAATTCCAACTGACTTCTGCTGTGCACCTTCCAGAACAATTTTGAAATTTGAACTTGGTCTCCATGACAACCAGCATGCATGTGGGCCTTAATACTTGTCCCCTATGTAATTTTCAGCGTCACACACAGGCACGGTGCGTTTCGGGGCCCTAGGGCACACCGAATGCATTGCAATGGCCCCTACACGCGTGCCTACGTTCACTATCATTATGGGTCTCCTCGCGTATGCGTACTCGTAGTGGTACGGGCCGTACACACGCATGTACGCTCACTATCACTACGAGTACGCATACGCGAGGCCACCCATAGTGATAGGGCCGTACACACGCCTGTACGCTCCCCATCACTATGGGTGTCCTCGCGTATGCGTACTCGTAGTGGTACGGGCCGTACACACGCCTGTACGCTCCCCATCACTATGGGTGTCCTCGCGTATGCGTACTCGTAGTGGTACGGGCCGTACACACGCATGTACGCTCACTATCACTACGAGTACGCATACGCGAGGCCACCCATAGTGATAGGGCCGTACACACGCCTGTACGCTCCCCATCACTATGGGTGTCCTCGCGTATGCGTACTCGTAGTGGTACGGGCCGTACACACGCATGTACGCTCACTATCACTACGAGTACGCATACGCGAGGACACCCATAGTGATGGGGAGCGTACAGGCGTGTGTACGGCCCGTACCACTACGAGTACGCATACGCGAGGCCACCCATAGTGATAGGGCCGTACACACGCCTGTACGCTCCCCTTCACTATGGGTGTCCTCGCGTATGAGTACTCGTAGTGGTACGGGCTGTACACACGCATGTACGCTCACTATCACTACGAGTACGCATACGCGAGGACACCCATAGTGATGGGGAGCGTACAGGCGTGTGTACGGCCCGTACCACTATGAGTACGCATACGCGAGGACACCCATAGTGATGGGGAGCGTACAGGCGTGTGTACAGCCCGTACCACTACGAGTACGCATACGCGAGGACACCCATAGTGATGGGGAGCGTACAGGCGTGTGTACGGCCCTATCACTATGGGTGGCCTCGCGTATGCGTACTCGTAGTGGTACGGGCCGTACACATGCCTGTACGCTAGGCATCACGATGGGTACACATACGGCAGCACTCCCATAGTGATATGGGAACGTACACGGGCCCTCTTCGCAGCAGTACAGCGGTTTTCACACATCACAGTGGTGACCGGCGGCACACAGGTAGGGATAGGGCGGACATACTTGTCCATGGATGGACATACTTGTCCATGGATGGGCATACTTGTCCATTAATTGACATCAAGGCATCATCTGTGCATTACTACATGTGTGGGGCACAGGTGTGACGGCCTGTGATGTGGCACATGACTCCTGAGTGGAGAAGGCACCAGATGTATGATGAGATGTGTACAGGTGTACTGTGTGATGGTGCAATGTGTGCCAGGCATGGCCTTGACTCCTTTGACATGTGTGCATGTCGTACTGCACACTTGGGGTGAGCGTCACTGGCATGGCACGGACACCAACACACGGAAGTGTCCCCTGATGCCCGGTACAGGGGTTATCACACCTGACTTGTCACTACCCACGGTGCACAATGTGACTATGTCATGTATGTGTGGGGGCTTCCCATCAGGTTGATGTTGGAGCACCCGCAAAAGCTGCAGCCGTTGCAGCAACCAACATGTGTCTGTGTGTAGATTGTCATTGCACACTGCTCCGCACACCATGCCACATGTGGTATCGGATGTGAGGTGCACATGTATGCATGGGACACGGAGTAGCGTGACAAGGACATGTCTGCATCCTCACAAGGAATGTGTGGTGAGTCATGACATGTGCACCTTCATGGCAAGGTGTGTGGGCTGTCCTAGTGTAATGTCATGTGACCTGTGGATCCAGTGTTCCGCTACCAGTCTCTGCAATCGGCATCCTACTGCTGCTGATGTGTGGGCGTATGTCACTCCTGTCTTGCGTCTGGCTGTTCACTTGCACTGGGACACAGCCATTCCCATGGCGTGGCATGTGGAGGTTCTCAATCTCCGTGTGTAGCTGGGTCTTGGTAGGAGGGTCACCTGGCAGCCATACGTGTCCTGGGCATGTAGCACATACCTGACTCCCTATGTAGCAAATGTGTATTGACAGATTAACATGTGCTCAGTACATATGATTTGTTATCGTAGTGCACTCACTCTTCCTTGTCATTTCCTAATTACTGCAGAGCGCCGCCTCTTGCCCGACCAATTCCGGACTTGGCTGCCATGCAGGAGAATGACAGCATCCGGCTCTAACGCTTCACCCAACCGTTGATTGTGGAGTTGACGGCGAGACTGGCAGCACACCTGCAACCGCAGCACAGGTATCCTACGGCACTGACACCCCAGCTGAAGGTAATGGCTGCCCTACATTTTCTTGCCACGGGTACCTTTCAAAATACCATAGCTCATGTTGGTGGCATGTCCCAGAGCATGTTCTGCCGTGTGCTGCATGATTTCTTAGAGGCCATGTTGATTCACCTGGATGACTTCATCAAGTTCCCAACCCCTGAACAGATGACTGAGGTCAAGCGTGGATTCTATGCCCTGGGAGGGATGCCCCATGTCATTGGGTCCATAGATGGGACACATGTAGCTTTGGTACCACCACACGCACGGGAGGTGGCGTATCGCAATCGAAAGCACTACCACTCCATTAATGCCCTTGTGGTGTGTCAGGCCAACATGGTGATTTCACATGTCTGTGCTCGTTTTCCAGGATCAGCACACGATGCCTACATCATGAGGCGTAGCAGGATGCCTGAAATGATGATGCAGCTGCGCAACGAATGGGCATGTGTTGTTGGTGGGTACAGTCTGTCTGTCCTGTATTTTGCATAACCTACCAGCACGACCGCTTCACCACTTCTAAGGATGTCCATGTGCTTCCCATGTAGGGGACGCTGGCTATCCCAACATGCCTTGGCTGCTCACACCTCTCCGCAACCCCATCACGCCGGCCCAGCTCGGCTACAACACCGCCCATGGCCGGACAAGGCGAGTGATCGAGAGGACGTTTGGCCTGCTGAAGAGCCGATTCAGGTGCCTACACAAGACAGGCGGCGCACTCCCATATGCCCCGGCGAAGGTCTGCAAGATCTTCATGGTCTGCTGCATGCTGCACAGCATGGCAGTTGAAAGAGCTGTGCCATTCATCCTGAATCAACATGACGAGGACCATCCACCCGTGGAGGACGAAGGGCTTGGCAATGGGGCTAGTGATGTGGAGGATGTGGAGCCGCAAGAGGACATCCGGACTCGGCTCATACGCGACTTCTTTGCTTAGTGGTGAGTACCAGTGTCTGAGTGTGCACGCATTGGTCCCCGTGTGGCATGTGTTGTGATGTGTGTGTCCACCTGCATGTATGGCACGTGAGTCAGAGGTGTGTGTGGGTGTGTCACTGGAGTGATGGTGGCAGTGATGGTAGTATTTCCCCAGTCATGATTGTGACCTAGCATGTTGTCATCCATACATGTGTCGAGTAAATGCACATGCAAGTGGCTGTGCTTTTTGTGGCTGACTTCTTGTGTGTCTCTCTTCCCCAGGTACTCGCGCATGATGTCTGCTGCTTGCATTGTTGTGGCACTGCTATTCCTCATGGACATGACATTGTGGGCTGACTCAGCGTTACAGGCACGGACACGTTTGGAAGTCTCCATAGGGTAAGGGATGCATCTGGGGTGTATTGGGTGTGGTAGGTGTTCACGATGTATGCACACTGGCACTGTCGATGTTTGGTTCCTCTGCAGCCATGTGGCATCAGCATGGGACAAGACATGCAGCTGTGTACACCTGAATAGATGGTCTGCCTGGTAGACAGTCATCAGTGATGGGATAGGGGATTGTGATGATGGCATCAATGTGTGTGACACTGCCCTCGGACACATACGGTTAGCATTGGCGTGACATGGTGTGGGACTTCCACATCAGCGGATCTATGGTGTATGGCAGTCTCTCCATGAGCAGCTGTGGGTGTTTAGCTGTTAGCCGACGCTTGTGTGCCAGTTCCATGGCTATCACGCATTTGTGCTGCAGAAGGGGGGTGCCAGTGTTGGACCCACATGTTACTCCACATGATGTGTTCATGTGTACTTCAAGTATCCTCTGCACTCCCGAAAACATGAATAATAAAGGTGTCCCTATGCCTCCAAGGTGCCTCTTCTCAGTCAATACTGGTGTGTTGCCACGGTGCATCCAGCATGTCTGGCATGGTTTTCCCAGATAGTGGCTATGTGTCAATGTGTCGAGTAGCAAGATGCAAGCTGTGTGTGTGGGCTGAGACTGTGTATTGGGCATGATGTCCATGACTGTGTGGGTATTGTGACATGTGCCATCCCCATGCATCCAACGTTGTCCAGGACCACATTCTCTGCATCCACCGGACTCAAGCTTGCAGGACATGGTTCTGACACCTGTCTACACATACCTGGGTGCCCCCCAGGACACTGGACTGGATCCCTGACCTCTGCGCATGACTGTTGCTGTACTCAATGTGTCTGTCAGCACGGTTGTTCGGCCACCCCCTCAGCTGGTTGGGCCCATCACGGGTGTGTATGGTGCTCCATGTCTGTCTTGCCTAATACACTGTGACCCATGTGTCCTGTGCCAGACTCAGGCCCCAGGGTGTGGATGGTTGAAGACAAAAGATGACTCAGGCATGTTTAGACTTTACATGACACATGTTAGGTAATAATGCAACCAGCAGGCATCTACTCTTCATAGTGTGATTTATTATTGGGGGGGGGGGGGGACAAAGTGAGGGGCTTTCCGGGAGTTTGGAATCCAAAGTTCAGTAGGGGAGTTGGTGTCCTTGCCATTTGAAATCCTCAGAGTCCATGCCACAGTCTTTGTCAACATTGGTCAGACAGTGACCAGCAGGGCCATGTGGCAGAGAATGTCTCTTGATGCTGTGATGCTGTTGCTCCAGTGGGCCAGGTGCCAGGCCAGGTATCATGGGAGATGGTGATGTAGCGCCGACCCACACGGTCCTTTCCGTGGACGACCCGGCCTCCTGCGGGGACCCTCAGCAGCAGGCCGTGACGACGTCTGGGATGCTCCATCGGATGTTTCCTCCTCCTCCTCCTGATCCCTCCCTGTGGGTGGTGATGTTCTCCGCCTTCTGGCACAGGGAGGGTCGGCCATGTTGTCGGCCATCCGACGGAGTGTATCGTGAATCCCCTTGAACACCGTCACTTGCTCAGCCTGTCTGTCCTCCATCCTCCGTTGGTGTTGCAGTAGACAGGCATGTTGCTGGGCCTGCTGGGTCTTGATCCCCTCGAGGATGGACACAACCTGGGCCATGCCCGTGGTGTCCTGCCGGTATGTGTCCATGATGTTTCGGACATGGGCAAATACCGGTTCCCCAGCCAACTGGTCAGGCTCGCGCCTCCGCCGTCCTCCACTCCCACCACCCCTGCCCACTTGCACCTGGCCTGCACTTGTGGGTACATCGGGTCTCCGGGACCCCTGAGGGGTGGCATTGGCGTTGTCGCCTGCCTCCTCCTGGGTGCCCGGGACACCGTGTCCCTCCTGGCCAGCCTGGCTGCATTGTGGTGTTGGGGCAGGGATCCTGGGTGTCTCCTGGGATGTGGCAGGAGTGGGGGTGGTGGTTGGCACAGTTGTACCTGATGCAGGTGCTGCAGGTGGTTGGACACCAGAGGTGCCAGGCCGGTCGGGGTCGTCCACAGAGTAGTGAGAGTGGTCGCTGCCGGTGGGATCGGGCTCCCGCAGATCCGGGTCCTGTGAGTCTTCCCCCCCAGTGTTGGGGGGTGAACCACGACGTTGACCTGTGTGTGAGAGAGACAATGTTAATTTTGGTCCATGCAACATCCATGTTTCATCTGTTTCAAAGTTGGGACATTTCCTCTTGGAATTGGGATCTGTCTTGCATTCCACTCACAGTGCACTTGTGCATGGGTGTGTCCCTTGTGCACCACTTTGGCCCCTTTAACTATGTGTGGCACGGTCTTACTTGCTGCGTCAAGTGTGACTGCAGTCAGCAGTGGAGTGGGCATGTGTGGCGAGCCATGCATTGGCGCCTTCCGTGTAGCACTGTACATGTGCACATGGAGTGGATCCACACACTTATATGATCCAGGTAGCTGTCGTTGTGCTCGTGAACAGGTTGTGACATGGCCCTGTGTTTTGCAATGGGGAAGAGGGGGGGTTCTGGGACTGGCCACCCTTGTCTACATGCACGCAGTCTACCTGCTGACGAGCAGACATTCGCACACGCCACACGGCTGATTTGCTCTCCCTGTGTCTCGCTCCCTCTCTGTCCCCTCTCCCTCCCTCCGTGTGTCACCCTCCTCCCTCTGTCCGTCTTCCTGTGTCTCCCTCCCTCTCTGTCCCCCTCTCCCTCCCTCTCTGTCCCCCTCTCCCTCCCTCCGTGTGTCAGCCTCCTCCCTCTGTCCGTGTCCCTGTGTCTCCCACCCTCTCTGTCCCCCTCTCCCTCCGTCTCTGTCCCCCTTTCCCTCCCTCTGTGTGTCACCCTCTGTCACCTCAGGCCAGCTTCCTGGGCACACACTGTTAGCAGATCTTTGAATGGGCCTTGGCTTGTTGAAGTGAGTTTGTTTCTGATCTCCAGGCACCCATTGGGTGTAGTGTCTGTGTGTGCGCTGCTGCTGTGGTGGTGTGTGCTGCCACTCTTTCACAATGTTGGCTTTTCATTAGCTGCTGTCATGTGCGAAACAGTGCCTTCACCCCCATGTGTTGATGCAAGGCGTCCGCCATTTGCTGGCAAGTCATTCCTGTGTTGGGACACACTGTTTGTCTGGCTGTGACCTGGGCCATATGGGCAGTGGGCATTGTTGTCTGCTTCGGAGTTGCACTATGTGATTTTTGGTGCCCAGCCTCCCGCCATCCGGGTTACCGTGTCATGTGTTGGTGTCTTCTGTGGCCTGTGACTTGACATTGGCCAGCTGGGTGCATGGGGCATGGTGGCAGCAGTGGCATGTGCGTGTTCATGGAGTGTGGTTGAGTCATGCGATGGCTTGGGGTGGTTGCGTGCCTGTTAGTGATTTTGGTTGTGGATGCCGTTCCCCCCATGTGAGGTGCGTTGTTTGTGTACTCACCCGGGTCTCGGAGTCCTTCTAATCCTTCGACTGCCTCCACCGGCAGTATGGCCATCACCCTCTCCTCCCAGGGCTGGTAGTGTACGGGTCTGCGGGAGGGCCCTCCTCCGGTGGCATTGGCCTGGTCGTGTTCCTCCTGCCTCTTGGCTCGGACCCTCCTCCGCAGATCTTACCACCTGTTCTGGCATTCCTGCCTGGTCCTTCTGGTGTCCCCAACAGCATTCACAGCATGGCTGTTTTTGCTACCATGCTGGTGTTTCTGACCAATGTTCCAAAGAGCTGTGGCTCGACTCTGAGGATTTCATCAACAAGAACCTCCAACTCTCGGTTACTGAACTTTGGATTCTTGGTAGTGGGCATGGTGAGGGGTGTGGGTGTGGATGGTGGGGGGGGGGTGTGGATGGTGGGGGGGGTGTGGATGGTTGTGGGTGTGTGGGTGTGGTTGTGCAGGTGTGTGTGTGTGTGAATGTGATGAGGGTGTGTTTGTGAAGGTGGTTGTGTGGAGATGTGCAAGTGTAAGGTGTGGTGAAGCTTGTAGTAAGGTGCTGTTAGTTGTCTGTGGTGTCTAGCAGCAGTGAGTCTGTTGCAAAGGCTCATGGTTTGTATGTGTGGGCCCTTTTTATTAGTCCATTGGTGGGTGTGGCTGTGTTTGAAGTTTGGGTGGGTGTGTTATAAGGAGTGGTGGTGTTTAGTGCCTCCGTTTGTTTTTGGCAGTTGCAGGTCAGTGTATGTGTTTTTTCAGTGTTTGTTGGCCATGTTTAGTGGCTTTGTGCCATTCGAATAGTGTATTCTTGTGTTGTTTTGGTTTTTCCTGGTTGTGTACGTGCGTTTTGAGCGTGTATACGGTGTGTACATGGGCCATTTGGTTGTACGGTGCTGGCCTTGTGTGTGGCTTGGTACGACTCGTACATGCGGTTGTGATGTTGGGGCCTGGGGTGCGCTCCGTACTTAGGAGGTTGTGTTGGGGGTGCGACTCTGACGTACTGGGGTGTGGGTACACGGTGGTACGACACGTACAGGGGTGGGGGTACGACTCGAACGTACTGGGGTGTGGGTACACGGTGGTACGACACGTACAGGGGTGGGGGTAGGACTCGAACGTACTGGGGTGTGGGTACACGGTGGTACGACACGTACAGGGGTGGGGGTACGACTCGAACGTACTGGGATGTGGGTACACGGTGGTACGACACGTACAGGGTTGGGGGTACGACTCGAACGTACTGGGGTGTGGGTACACGGTGGTACGACACGTACAGGGGTGGGGGTACGACTCGAACGTACTGGGGTGTGGGTACACTTTGGTAAGACACGTACAGGGGTGGGGGTACAACTCGAACGTACTGGGGTGTACATGGACGGTGGTACGACACGTACAGGGGTGGGGGGCTGTACATAGACGGTGGTACGACACGTACAGGGGTGGGGGTACGACTCGAACGTACTGGGGTGTACATACACGGGTGGGGGTTCGACACGTACAGGGGTGGGGGTACGACTCGAATGTACTGGGGTGTACATACACGGGTGGGGGTTCGACACGTACAGGGGTGGGGGTAGGACTCGAACGTACTGGGGTGTGGGTACACGGTGGTACGACACGTACAGGGGTGGGGGTACGACTCGAACGTACTGGGGTGTGGGTACACGGTGGTACGACACGTACAGGGGTGGGGGTACGACTCGAACGTACTGGGGTGTACATAGACGGTGGTTCGACACGTACAGGGGTGGGGGGGTGTACATAGACGGTGGTACGACACGTACAGGGGTGGGGGTACAACTCGAACATACTGGGGTGTACATACACGGGTGGGGGTTCGACACGTACAGGGGTGGGGGTACGACTCGAACGTACTGGGGTGTACATACACGGGTGGGGGTTCGACACGTACAGGGGTGGGGGTAGGACTCGAACGTACTGGGGTGTGGGTACACGGTGGTACGACACGTACAGGGGTGTGGGTACGACTCGAACGTACTGGGGTGTACATACACGGGTGGGGGTTCGACACGTACAGGGGTGGGGGTAGGACTCGAACGTACTGGGGTGTGGGTACACGGTGGTACGACACGTACAGGGGTGGGGGTGGGCCTCGAACATACTGGGGTGTGGGTACACGGTGGTACGACACGTACAGGGGTGGGGGTGGGCCTCGAACGTACTGGGGTGTGGGTACACAGTGGTACGACACGTACAGGGGTGTGGGTACGACTCGAACGTACTGGGGTGTACATACACGGGTGGGGGTTCGACACGTACAGGGGTGGGGGTACGACTCGAACGTACTGGGGTGTACATACACGGGTGGGGGTTCGACACGTACAGGGGTGGGGGTACGACTCGAACGTACTGGGGTGTACATACACGGGTGGGGGTTCGACACGTACACGGGTGTACATGCAGGGGGGGTGTACATTAACGGGGAGTACGACTCGAACGTATGGATGCTAGGGGGTGTGTTTGGCGCATATGCGGGCACATTTCTCCATGGTTGCAATGGGAGTTCGGTGCGGACGGTGTTTTTACCATACGGTTGTGAGTTCGGACGAACGGGTGGGATCGTGATTCCTCGGTCGGACTTGACTTTTCACGTTTGTACGGTAAATCGTCCGAGGACGTGTCGGACACATTTTCCGACCCAAGGACGTGTGGGGAATGATTCCAAATGCGGTTCGTATGGACTTTTTACCATGCGAATCGTGATTGCCAGTTCGTACGGGACTTGTACGATTCGTACGGTAAAAAGACCGGATACGAGTCGCACGGGGATTTTTTTTGCCGGATCGTAATTGGCACCTATGTGGCAATCAGGATGGGTGTTGTAGGTTGTCTTTTTTTATGTATGTATTCATATGTAATCTACACTGAGTAGTACATTTACATGGTGAATAGGCAAAAGTAGTACATTTACTAAAAGTGTAAAAATAAATTCACAAATATAGATTTACTCACACAACATTAACCTCTGTGAATGGGCCCCTGTATTTATTTATACATATAAATCTCTATTCACAATCCTTTCTCCACATCAAAAAAGAAAATACCACTTGAAGATCAGTAATTGCAAGGAGTTGTAATCAAATATCACACCATAATCCGGTTGTTCTGCAGCATTATAATGTGATATTGCATTGTGTGGTACAGAGACGCAGGAGGTGGTCCTGCGCATGGTTGTGTACATCGAAGTTCTGGTGTATGCCAGAAAACCCCAGTCTGAAGGATGCGTTAGGGTCCCACTGTTATGCAAGAGGTAGAATTACCCAAATGGGTGATACAAGTCCTGTGTATGTGTACAATATGCTACTTCCCAGGTGGATGATACCTGTAAAATCATCTAGTTCTACCTTAAATATTCTTACAAATAGTACAGTTGCTGGAAGGGTGAGGCAAATGAGGTGGACACAAGCTCAAATTTGAAACGAAAATTACAACAATATAAAAAATTAACCAGGAATGAGGTCAACAGATGGTGGGAAGTGGTCTCCTTAGAGAGTGCTTTGGGAATTGCAGATCCTTTTAGTCCCTCCCTATGAAAACCAAACCCAAAACAATTGGAGGAGTGGACATCACTCATGGCCATGACATGCACAGGAATGATGGAGATACTGTTAAAATATGCATGGACAGAATTGAAATCAGTAATGGACATGTTGGATCAGCTTGAAAACGAGCAGGATGCTCATATGGAGCACGGCATGGTGAAATCCTTGTAGGAGAAAATGGCACTAAGATTAACCAAGTATGAGATGAAGTAGAAAAACAAATGCAAATTCCAAAGGGCTACAAGGGGCTACACAGAAGGTCATATAATGACCTTTGATAGAAAATACAACCACATAAGAAATGATGTGAGAAAGGTAACTAATCTAAGGTAACACAATTTACTCACCTTAGCATCAAGCTTAGGTGAAGCGATGCTCTGAATAACCGTGTTTTTACCCTAGTGTCTCATCAATTCATCTTCTGGTGCACACTACAGGACCTGCATGCACCTGCAGTGTGAGTACCTTAGTGGACGAAGCCATGGATGCAGACAATATATATCACCTGCTGGCAGACGCCAATAGGTAGTTATAGTTAGTACCAAAGTTTCCATAGGAAAAGCGTTTCTTGTTTTGTCTATAACTTTGGTGGCGCCTGACAAATCTTCACTACATTTTGAAAACTCTTTCTCTTTTTGGTTCAGCTGGAGTGTTGAAAGTTTCAGGGTGATCTGTCAAGTGGGGCTGATAAAAAAAAAGGGGTCCCAAAATTCGTTTTCCCCATATTATGTCTATGGGGATTTTTTCATTATTTGAACATGACTACAACCTGAACCGCTGAACGGAATGCACCAAATTTGGCAGAAAGCTAGATGTTGGTCGAGAAAGGTTGCTTTTTCTAATTTGGTGTAAATCCATTCAGTAGTTTCAGAGGATAGTTAAGTAAAAAATATTTATATATCTGGGGGCGCGAGTCCTTGCAGTGGATTCTAAAATTTGATTGGCTGTCAACACTTCAACAAGGAAATGTTCGCAGCCATCTTGGGACTTGGCCTGAAGCTGAGTCCCACAAAAAAGTAAAAAATAAAGAAAAGGGGGCAGGGTAGGAATACCCTGCTCCCCCCCAAATATGGTGGGGAGGGTCCCAGAGGGACCTTTCCAGGGGTTAAAAGCATTCTCGGATGGACCCACAGATCTGACCAAAAGATTTAAAAAAGAGAGGCGTAGGCTCCTGTGCGCCTTTTTTTACGAAGCCCCCAGGTGGGCCAAATCCCGGGGCAGTGTTTATGAATAATGCAGGGGGGTGCCAAAGCGGCACTCCTTGTGCCCTGCGGACTGGCACCTCCCTGGGGCAAACAATAAAATTAGTGTAGGGAGGTCCTTATGGTCATCCCTGTGGACCCAAGGATCGCCACCTCCCCGGGGCTAATGAATTAACAAAGCGGGGGCCCCGTGGACCCCCCGCAGCCCTGCATGCTAGCAGCTCCCTCTGTGTCAAAGCAATGCCAGCTCCTGCAGGAGGCGGGGAGCCGGCAGGGACCACTGGTGCCCTGTGGCTCCCCCTACGGTCCCCAACACTAGAAAGTAGGTGCCCTGGGAGGGTCCAGGGCACCCACAATAGAGGCTGGGCCACGAGGGATGAGGTTCTTGGAGCTGAAATGAGCCCGGGAGGAGTGCTGCAGCGGCCCCCTCCCATCATTTATTTATTTTTTAAAAAAGGCCAGGCCCTGAGGTCCCCGTGGCCGGAATCAGATTGGGAGGGGGGCCGGGTGGCCCCCTCCCATTATTTATTTCTTTAAAAAAAAAAAATGAGCCTGGGCCCTGGGGGATGGGGTCCCCAGGGCCGAAATTAGCCCGGGAGGAGGAACACTCAGCCCCCCTCCCTTGAAGTTTAAAAGAAAAATGGATGGGTCCAGGGGGATGGGGTCCCTGGGATCAGAATTGTTCCTCCCCTATTCAAAATAGGCCTGCCCGAGGGATGGGGTGCCAGGGTCAAAATAAGAGCAGGGAAGGGGGGCCACGCAGCCCCCCTACCTGAATTTATAAAATGTTTAACTTTTTTTAAAAAATGGCTAGCACTTAAGCAGAGTACTGCCCCCTTTCTTCACTACTCTGCAAACATGCCTCCTGGCATACTGTTGGTTGGTGGATGAAGTCCTCTTAGCTCCTGAGTGTCCTTGGGGGCCAACAAAACCGCCTGTTACTTCCAGTAAGTCCCACACAGTGGGATTGCTGAGAGGTTTTAGGAGGCCACGCCCCCTTTCTCCACCACTCTGCAAACACACCTCCTGGTGCACTACTTGATGGTGGACGAAGTCCTCTTGCATCCTAGGGTCCATGTGGCCAGAAACCCCCACACAGCAAGATTGCTGAGAGGTGGTCGCAGGCCAGGCCCCCTTTTCCCAACACTCTGCAAATGCACCTTCTGGCGCACTACCAGTTGGGGGATGAAATTCCCTTGAATGTTAAGGTCCTTGGGGGCCAATTAACTCTCCTGTTACCCATAGTAAGTTATACACAGCAGGATTGCTGAGAGCTGGTCTCAGGACCCGCCCCCTTTCTCCACCATTCTGCAAACGCGACTACTAGCTGAAAAACTGTAGAAATTCACTGGAAAAAACAAAGGTTACAGGGATGTTAAATTTAGGAATTAGCATTTAAAAAACCTTAGAAATTCACGGAAAAAACCAAAGGTTACAGTGAAGTTATAGTTAGGAATTAGCATTTTTTTAAAAACTTAGAAAGTACTGAAAAAGCCAAAGGTTACAGGGACATTATGGAAATGGTATAAAAAAAACCTTAGAACTTCACTAAAAAAAAACAAAGTTAACAGGAACATTATAGTTAGGCTCAGGTTTCACTCGTCCAGAACCAGTGAAATTCAGCAGTTATAGTTAGCTGAGCCAACTTTAACTCACACCGCCGCAATGCACTGCTTATGACATAAGATATTACAAAACTCATGACATGGTCAGTAACATCATTGATGACATCACTGATGACCTCTCAAATGACATCACTGATGACATCATCCACAGAATCACTGACACACCCAGACACACCCCAGTAGAACCTTTCATATACTCACTCCCACACAACCATTCACAATCCCATTCATAGACCCATACAGTACTTACACACCCACTCACGCATTCATAGATATATGCACACATCCACTCACTCACCCATACAGCCAATCATACACCCACTCACTCACTAATGCAGCCACAGACATATTCACTAACACATCCATACAGCCACTCACATAGAGTCAGTCACCCATAGAGCTACTCACACACCTAATAACTCACCTATACAGTTAATCACACAGCCACTTACTTACCATTACAGATACACAAACACACCCACTCACTTACTCATACAGATACTAACATGTACTCACTCATCTATACAGTTAATGACACAAGCACACACTCACCCATACAGCCACTCTCACATTCGTTCACTCACCCATACCTTCACATATATACCTTATCACTCGCCTATACTGCCTTTCACATACCCAGTTACTCTACCATATACCACTGACACATCTCCTCACTCACCCACCCACACTGCCATACACACACACCCTCATCTATACAGCCCCTTACACATGCACTCACAAACCTATACAGACACTGATTCCCCCACTCACTCATCTATATAGGCAGTCACATACACCGACAGCCATCCCCACAGACACTCAGACACCCATATAGGTACTCAGACTACCAATCACTCACACATACAGTACTCATATACCCACTCACATACCCATACAGTCACTGAGACACCAACTGACAGACTGTTACAGACATTCACACAACCAGTCACTCACCCAAACGTTCAGTGAGATACCTAATCATTCACTTATACAGTCAGGCATGCACCCACTGAACCATCCATGTAGCCACTCCTACACACACTGATTCACCAATACACCTTGGTATGCAAATTTAACATAGACCTTTTTAAAACAACCACGTTCAGTGGCTGTCATCAGTGATGTCATTTGAGAAGTCATCAGTGATGTTGTGAGTATTGTCACTGACAATGTCATGAGTGATGCAATATGTGAGGTCATAAGAAGTGCATTGCGGGGGTGCAAGTTATAGTTAGCTCAGCTAGATATAACTGCTGAATTTTACTGGTTTTGCACAAGTGAAGTGAAACCTGAGCCTAACTATAACATCCCTGTAACCTTTGTTTGTTTTTTTGTGAAAAAAAAATAATAAATAAAAAAAAAAATATATATATATATAGATATATATATATATATATATATATATATATATTAATTACCTACTGGTGGTCGCCAGTAGGTAGTTATAGTTAGGACCTAGTTACTATAGGCAAATGGCAACATTATATTCGCAATAACTTTGGCGCCAATTGTTGAATCTTCGTGAACTTTTCAAAACTAATTCTTTGTTGGGATCAGCTCCTATGTTGAAAGTTTGGGAGTGATTCGTCAAGGGGTGGGCCGAGAAAAAAGGGGGTCCCAAAACGTGTTTTTTCAATGTTAAATTCCATAGGAAACTTTAGACAAGGCTACAGGTCGAACGGGTGAACGGAATTACTCCAAATTTGGCAGGGAGAAGGGTCTTGGTCTAGAAAGCACGCTTTTGTTCATTTGGTGTAAATCCGTTCAGTAGTTTTTGAGAAATATCGAAATTTACAGATATCGATATTTGGGAATTCTGCATTCTGATTGGCTGAGGCGTTACGAGCACAAGCTTGCTGCTGATTGGCTGCGAGCGCTGCGTGCGTTTGCAACTAGGAAGTGTTGGCCACCATTTTGTGATTCCGTTGAAGCGAGTAAGGGGGGAAAAGGGTGAAAAATGTGGGAAAGAGGAGAGAAGGAGTACTGTAACCTTTGTGGGGTGTTTAGGGTGTGCTATAGAGGGGGTGCGAAGTGAACTAATCATACCTACCGGTATGAAAGTTCTAGGCTACGAAAATTAAGCGAGGTATTGGCTAGTGTGTGATGTTTCTAAGGTGAGCTTGTGCGCGGCTTGAGGATTAAAGCGTGAGCCCACACTTTGTGTCTTATGCTGTGAAGTCATGTGCCCTGGCCGCTGTAGTACAGTTGTGGAAGTAGTGTCAGCATGTGTTTATACCAACTAGGATGAACTACTGACCCGTAGTGGTGTGAAAGTCCTGGGTACAGAAAATATGTGAGGTATTGTCCAGAGTCTCATGAAAGGAGGAAGTGTTGGCCGTCATTTTGTTATTCTGTTGAAGCGAGTAAGGGGAAAAAAGGGCGAAAAAAGTGGGAAATAGGAGGGTAGGAGCACTGTAACCTCTGTGGGGTGTTTAGGGTGTGCTATAGAGGGGGTGCGAAGTGAACTAATCATACCTACCGGTGTGAATGTGCTAGGCTATGAAAATTAAGTGAGGTATTGCCTAGAGTGTGGTGCTGCTAAGGTGGGGTGGTGCGGGACTCGGGGATTAGAACGTGAGTCTAAATTGTGTGTCTTATGCTGTGAAGTCATGTGCCGTGGCCGCTGCAGTACAGCTGTGGAAGTAGTGTCAGCATGTGTTTATAACTACTAGGACGAACTACTGACCCGTACTAGTCTGAAAGTTCTGGGGTACGGAAAATATGTGAGGTAGTGTGTAGAGTCTCATGCTGCTAAGATGAGCTGCTGCCGGACTCAGGGATGAAAGCGTGAGCCCAAACTGTGTGTCATATGCTGTGAAGTCATGTGCTCTGGCCGCTGTGCCACATCTGTGCAAGTAGTGTCAGCATGTAGTTATAGCTACTTGGAGTAACTTTTGTTTCGAACATTGTAACTTGTGTATGGTGCTTATATAGGGAGTGCGAAGGTAAATGTGTGTGTATGAAATGAATTTGGTATTTGGAAAGTGGAAAGCACTGACTCCTACGTGTCTGATGGCACTGGGGGCGTAAGGTGAGGTGCTGCTGGAGTTGGGAATAAAGCTGATTGACTACTGACCCCTATTGTGAACTTTTAACGTGCACGTACTGTTAAATGTTCAATAAAATGTTGCAAAAGTATATTGTTAGGTTAAAAATAAAATGAGGAACTTTTAACCTGCAGGTGTCGTAGAAGGTTCCAGAAAGTGTAGTGAAAAATAGGTTGAACTTGTGACCTGTATGTGGTGCGGAATAATAAGTAGCTTTTCGGAAGGAAAATTCAAAATTAACCAATGGAGGTAAGTTTTGGAATGTCGTTTAAGGAATGAAGTATTCTGATTTGTTCTTTACATGTATTTATGTGTGGAGTGACAGAGAAATTGTGCCATTCCTGGTTTCATTCTTGATGAAGTCGGAGTTTAACATGTACTATGTGAGAAAGAGAGAATTGTATGCGTGTGTCATTTGAAATCTGGATAACAACTACAAAGGTGAGTTAGAAATGAACAAGGTGTGTTATGTGTTTTATAGTATTGATTAAGTATTTGAGGTGATGTTTTTAATTTTGAAAGTATTTTTTATTTCAAAGTAGTATAGTGTTAGTAAAGTGTGGTGTTTGATATTGGTTATGAAATATGCATAACATTTGAGCTGTTGCTATATAAGTATTGTATATATGTTTAGGAATTTTTGACAGAGAAGAAGTGTAGTTTGTCTTTATAGGACTGTATTGTTTTGAAAATGAGGTACAGCGTTAATTTGAGTTTGTAATGTATTTGGGGAGATAAAGAAAATGTTGCACATTTGCAACTGATACTTTTTGTGGAAATAGTGGGGTGGGGGGTGGTGGTAGGAGACGTATGTGTTATTAAGTTAAAGGTGATAAAACGAAATGCAGAAATGTTATGCAGGTTGTGGTCTTATTTTTGACACTGAGAGGTAGGTTTGAATGTAAGTCAGGGTAGGTTATTGTACAGTGGGGCCGTGTACAGTGTTTAGAGATTACATGGAGAGGAGATGGAGATAGGAAAAGTGATACGTTCCTTTTATATGTACACATAGTTTAAATCATGTGCTCCGTCCTAAGTTGAGATAAATATGAATGTGGTTTCTGGTTTGCATTTGGGTATAGTGAATAGTTTTTGTAGTTTCAGACTAGTGAATAATAAAAAGGTAGATATACTAAAATATATGGTAGTAAACGTATTAATTATTGTCTGTTATGGAATAGAAGTAGTTGGGGAGTGCTTCTTTAAAAGAGATGTTTTATAAATGTGTGAGAGATAAAAAGAAATGAAATGTGCGGTATATTTTCTGTATGACTTTGTTGACATTAGAGAACTACATGTGATTATAAGTGATACTATTTGTCAGGGTGTGTCGCTGTGGCGGATATATGTAGGTGTTGAAGTGGTTCGTGTTTTACTGATGGTGAGCTTCACTATCCCTTTTGAGACACTCGTCAATTTATTCATTCCATTTAACATCTTTAATATAGATATAGTAAAGGGACTGTATATCAAAAGTTTGGGAATTAGAACTTTGTTTACTCTCCCCATTCCCTGCTATACACTCTACAGAGTGTTTACACGACTTTCGTAACATATAGATGTCTAGCTAGTAAAGGTGGTGTAGTTCGACTGTGCCCATTTATAAACCATGCTATGGGATGGTTTATGTTTTACCCGTCAATTTGCATGTTTGAATACTTTTTGCTGATAAGTGTTCTGGCAGACACCTGTTAAAATTAACGTTGTATATGGGTATAGTGGCGCTACTGGGAATGGTGGGGGTTTCTGTTTGATTTCATATGGTTAAGCAAGGGCGGGGGTGGGTGTGGGGGAGGTGGTTATGTTGCTGATTGAAACACAGAATATAGTAACGTGCAGACGTCGAGCTACAATAGGTGATCTAGTACCACTGAGAGCACTTATAAAGCGCCCTATGGCATGGGATATGTTTTAGTCGCAAATTTGCATGTTTTAATACGTTTTGCTGATGTGCGTTTCGGGAGACATCTGTTGAAATTAAGCCTCTGTTTGGCTATAGTGGCGCTTCTACGTTTGCTGGGGCTCTTTCTTTTATTGCGTAAAGTTAAGCAAGGGCGGGTGTTGAGGTGGTGTAGTGGTACTGTGACTATAAACCGTCTTATGGTATGGTGTATGTTTGAGTTGCAAAATTGCAGGTTTTAATAGGTTTTGCTGATGAGCGTTTCAGCAGACACCTATTGACATTAAGTCTATGTATGGCTATATTGGCGGTAAAGGGAGTGCTGGGGCTCGTTGTTTGATTTCGTAAGGTTAAGCAAGGGATGGGTGGGGGTGGGGGAGGTGCGTATGTTGCTGATTATAAGACGGATATTTGTAACGTGGGCATGTGTAGTTACTAAAGGTAATGTAGTTTCACTGGGCCCATTTATAGACAGTGCTATGGGATGGATTATGTTTTACCTGCCAATTTGCATGTTTGAATAGTTTTTGCTGATAAGTGTTCCAGTAGACACATTTAAAATTAAGCCTGTGTATGGGTATAGTGGAGCTACTAGGAATGAGGGTGTTTCTGTTTGATTTCGTACTGTTAACCAAGGGCAGCGGTGGGTGTGGGGGAGGCAGTTATGTTGCTGTTTGAAATACAGAATATAGTAACATGGAGATGTGGAGCTACTAAAAATGATGTAGTACCACTGGGAGCACTTATAAAGCGCCCCATGGCATGGTATATGTTTTACCCGCAAATTTGCATGTTTTAATACGGTTTGCTGATGAGCTTTTCAGGAGACATCTGTTGAAGTTAAGGCTGTGTATGGCTATAGTGGCACTTCTACGTTTGCTTGGGCTCTTTCTTTAATTGCGTAAAGTTAAGCAAGGGCGGGTGTTGAGGTGGTGTAGTGGTACTGTGACTATTTATAAACCGTCTTATGGTATGGTGTATGTTTGAGTTGCAAAATTGTAAGTTTTAATAGCTTTTGCTGATGAGCGTTCCGGCAGACACCTGTTGACATTAAGTCTATCTATGGCTATAGTGGCGGTAACGGGAGTGCAGGGGCTCGTTGTTTGATTTCGTAAGGTTAAGCATGGGTATGGGTGGGGATGTGCGTATGTTGCTGATTATAAGACGGACATTTGTAATGTGGGCATGTGTAGTTAGTAAAGGTAATGTAGTTCGAGTGAGCCTATTTATTAACCGTGCTATGGTATTGTTTGTGTTTTTCCCGTGAATATGCATGTTTGAATACTTTTTGTTGATAAGTGTTCAGGCACACACCTGTTACTAGGAATGGTGGGGGTTTCTGTTTGATTTCGTACTGTTAAGGAAGGTCGAGGGTGGGTGTGGGGGAGGTGGGTATGTTCTGATTAAAACACATAATTTAGTAACGTGCAGATTTCGAGCTACTGAAGGTGATGTAGTACCACTGGGAGCACTTATAAAGTGCCCTATGGCATGGTATATGTTTTACCCGCAAATTTGTATGTTTTAATACGCTTTGCTCATGAGCGTTCCGGTAGACGGTTGTTGAAATTAAGTTCTTGTATTGGTATAGTGTGTTTACTAGGTTCGGTGTGGCTCTTTCTTTAATTTTGTGAACTTAAGGAAGGATGGGGAAGAGGGTGGTGCAGTGCAAGTGTGCCCATTTATGAATCGGTTTATGGTATGGTATATGTTTTTTTGGCAAATTCCCATGTTTTAACACCTTTTGGTGATGAGTGTTCCAGCAGACAGGTACAGAAATTACACAACATTTCTGTGGATAAGACATCTTCGTGCTGATAGACACTCTTGTACTGTGGTAGAAGGCTGATAGCGTTGATGGAAAACCATGAAACTTGGTGCCATTGTAGATTTTAATGGAAGGTTACACTGTTTGTTACTATGGTGTAGTTAGTGTTCTAAGTGAGAGAAAAAGAAGTGGGGGTGCTCTAAAAGGGGGGGCAAAGCTCTTAAAGGGGTGTGGGCTATGCAAGTTGGGGTGTGGTCTAAATCAAGATAAGTATCATTGTGTGCTTTAGAAGATTCTCTCCAATTATCGTAGGTTTGGAAAAAAACATTGTTTAAAGGATTTCCTTTTCTTCTACAATGTGGGTAACCTAGCGTGATGTCTCCAGTTCTCAGTAGTGAGCAAAATAAGCATGCGTACATCGATGTGCATGCTGTCACTGCAGTGTAATTAAAAAAAAGAAATTGACTATCTTTCAGACGGCCGAAAATAGAGCCTGGTAGAGAGTCGTTTGGAGGCTGCCTGAAATTAAGTGCCCGTCCCCAGACCCGGACCAATTAAGGCGCAGTATCCATGCATCCTAAACGCTGCGCCATTCAACCATCTTTTAATTGATGCATATATTCCTACTTATATATATACATAAATCTGTTTGTCCGCTTATCTTAAGCATCTACGAGCGCACTCGCCTATAGTAAGCACTGTGCCATTCATGCAGCGATACGCCTATATATGCATAGATATATCTGTCCCAGAATCAATCCTAAGCATTTATCAGCCCACCCGTCTATCGTAAGTACTGGTCTTTTCATTCATTCATCCTTCGATCCATCCATCCATACATTGATCTATGTATCTATCCATTGATGCATCTGGCCATGCATCCATTCGCCCTTTATTCAACTATACGTTCTTATTTCCGTGCATCTTCCACCCCAAACTTAAATACGTCGTATTATACTCATCCATCTACCCTCTGTAGGCGTTGAAAAGGCTTGCGAAAAGCAATGACAGGCAGATTTTTAATAAAGAATAACAAAGCTTTGAGTTACTCTTTGTGGAGCATACTTCAACACCCTTCTCTGGTGGTGTTTTAAACAAAGGTACATCTAGCGAAAGAAATGTAAAGGAGCTTTTAAGTGTAATACGTTAATTTGGAAACATAACATTTTGTCGAGTTGTTTATAGGTACACTGTTTTAAAGTGGCCGTGACTGACAGATACTGAATACCTGTACTTCTTATATTTGAGAAAGCATACCAGGGAGCTAATTTGGGGTGGTGAGAACCTTGAGTTCTATATTTCCATGTGAAGTACAGTATAGGAATATAAAAGTAATTGGAAAGCTTTTATGTTCATATTAAAGAGGGGGTGTGAGAACTTAGCGAGGCAGGCAAAGTGTGTGTTTTTGTAGCACTAAAACAAGACTGTGTGTAAGGTGAGAGCAGGTTTGTGCTGGAGTTGCCTTGTTGTGGTTGTGTGCAGAGGCGCAACCAGAGGGAAATTTCGGGGGAGCCTAATTCTTTCAGCAATAGGCAGAGTAGGCATGTAGGGGGGTTGTGAAAAGGGATGAAAAAGAACAGAGTCTCCTTAACAAAAAAATGATGTTTTGAAGACCGGTGAAATACTCGGGTGCGGCTCTGTGTGTGCGCCCGGGAAGCTGTGTCAGAGTCCAGGGCAATGGGCATTGCGCGCCTGGTTGTCTGTCTACTAATCACTCCACGATGAGGTTGCTGGTGCGTTTCAAAAAGAGAAGGGAAATACTGAGAGAAAATGGCTCTCTTTAAAGGATTTCCCTTCTCCTACAATGCGAGTCACTTGGTATGATGTCTGCACTTCTAAGTAGTGAGCAATGTGCATGCTCGCACAGTGTCACTGCAGTGCAATAAAAAAAAATAAAACGGATTACGTTTGTGAGGTCGGAAAATAGAGCCCTATAAAGACCAGTTTCGAGGCTCCCAAAAATAAAGTGCTGGTGGTCACATCCCCACAGACACCCCCTCCAGTTAAAGCCCTGGGTGCAGTGTTATGTTTGCGAAGTTGTTGATAAAATTGTTAGGTAATAATGGAAATTTTTATGTGTGATGTTTGGTTGATAATATCATTCTAAGTACATAGATTAAGATTTTAAAAAATACTATTTATAAAGTTGTGCGCGGTGGGTTGCAGAGAAAGTGGTGTGGGGTGGTGGTGTGTGGCGGAGAGGTGAAAAGTATGAGGTAGTGCAGTTATAAAGAAATTGTAAAGGAGCATGTAAATAATTAAATAAATATCTGCTGTATGTTCTATGGCACTACTTGTCATCTTAGTGCTCATCTGTCGTGCTCCATCATGTTGCAGCACTGGGTCTGGAAGTTGCTAGTGGAAGTTTTGCAATTGTATGTTATTATTTTAACATAGTGAAGAAATGTGAAAAATAATTGAATCTATTTTTTGTTTTTCAGAAAATTATTTTGTTTTGATTGAAATTTAGAAATGCCTAGAAGAAGAGAAAAAAAAGAAAAGAGAAGAAAAATATATATTTCACGAAAAGGAAAGATCTTGAAGTAGAAAAAAATGCGACTAATAGAGTAAAAGCAAAAGACAATTTTTGAAAAAAATATTACGAACATTTAATGAGAAAAACATCACACAAAGCAAAAAGAAGAATTTTTCAAGTATTGTGAAGCAGAGTTCAATTTCAAATACAAGGAAAAGGAAAGATGAGAAGGAAATAGCACCTGGTACTCGGAGAAAAAAACTATTTCAAGAAATTCGTCAGAGACTTTTTCAATCTAGAGTGATTCAGAATTTATTGAAAACATGCTGCAAATATAAAAGAAGAATGTTCCAATTCAAAGAGAAGCAGCGTATTGAAAGTATAGTGGATACTGCTTTCAATTTAAAACAGAAGTTGTTCATTTTGATTTTAAAGAGAATGAAAGTATTGGATAAAATAGTCAAAGTATTGAAAGACAAAAGTAGAAAAAAAAAGACTTGTGAACAGAACCAACTTTTGTAAAATCTTTAGTGGACATTGCAGACATACTTCTAGTACTGAGCCTTTTTTAGTGAGGAAAGTTACTTCCAGGAAAATAGTTTATCATTTGCAGTTGATACTGGAGGTTGTTGCTATGAAGTTCAGGATGGTGTTCCTCTTCCTAAGGAGGAAATAGTTGGTAAAAGTGCAGAAGAGTTAATAGCTGAAGAAGTGCAAGGGAAACGTCCACAAGCTCCTGTGTATAAGTGGAGTTGTAGTAGCATTTGTAGTATTCAACAGGAATCCATTGATATAATGCGAAATTTGGTACGAGAATATACTCAGAAAAGTATAAAACAGAAGATTAAGTTGTTACAAGGACTAGATCCATGTAATGTAAGAAAATATACTGAGAAGTATGGGCATTTTTTGGCTTGTCTTTCAAGAAAAGTTTGTAAAAGTGTTTTTCATCATTTGAGGATGTTAGCAGTACACCATTTATAAATGTGGAATTTTGTAAAGAAACTGTACTATGTGAAAAGTCCTGCATTAAGTTTAAGTGAACTTTATATGGTTCTTTATCAGATGTTCAAAAAAAGTGTGATGATATTGAAATGCGATATTTTGGTTCAGAAGAGCAGTTCATAGAAAGTGAAAGTTTGACAATTACAGATGTTGGAGGAGATGGGAAAGTGATTATCACAGATCAGTTTGAAGAAGAAATTGGAAAGTTTAATGTATTGTGCTCTGAAATACCAAACTATGTTTTTGTTTGTTGTCGACGTACTCATTATAAAAGTCAAAGTAGGAATGTTGATTTGTATTTGAAGAGTGAAAAGGAGAACAATGGTAAGTGGGAAGAATTTGCAACTTACTTATTTGTTGAAGGTCGATTTGAGTTAGGTAGTGATCAACGTATATGTAAATATTGTTACAACGAATTAGAAGAGAACAAAATGCCTGCTAGAGCAGTGCAAAATAAGTTGGAGTTAGTAGCTATTCCGCAGGAGCTGGCCAAATTGAATACATATGAGTCGGTTCTAATTCAATCTGGTCATCCTTTTCAAACTATAATTCGGATGGAGCCTAAAACAGGTAAACTGCCACCAACAGACTTGCAAAGAGGGCTGAAAGGAAGAGTGGTGTACTTACCTTTGGATTTTAAGAAAAACATTGAAACTATTGCTGGACAGAAAGAGGAAGATGAGGCAGTAGTTATTTTAGTAAATGGTGTACCCACAAAGAGTCGGAAAATATGGCAAGAATTTGTGGATGTTAATAAAGTTGAAAAGGCTACCTTATATCTTATAGAGAACAATATTTATTACAAAAATTTAAATGTGGATGAACAGGTAATACGTTTGGAAGATGATTTTGAAATTTCAAGTGGTCAAATAGAGAAAGTGGACAAGTCAAGGGCTGACGAGATTTATGAACATTATACAATATGTCCTTTGCATTCAAAATAGGAAGTAGCATTGAGTTATTTCAAATGAAAATGGCACAGGGAACTCCAATGAGTGTATGGGAGAAAAGCCTGGAAGCTCGTTGTTTTCCACAGTTGTTTCCTACTGGAGAAGGTGGACGATATGATGACCGACCTGTACAGATTCCAGCTTCAGAATATCTGTCAACAAGATTATATTCTGACGATCCTAGATTTCGACAGTGCATTCCATACTTATTTCACCTTTTGTTTGAAAGTGATCTGTCTTCTCTCTTGTATGCAGTGAATCATATACTTAAAACTTGAGTTCATGAATCACTTCTTTCTGCGAAAGAATTTGTGGAGAAGGTTCAAGAAACAGATGAAAATTTAGAAGCACCGTTAATCAATTTGATGGCATGTCAAAGTGGAACAAATGAGTATTGGTATCGTCGTCATGGAGAACTCAAGTGTATGTTACGGAACGTAGGTACACGAACATGGTTTCTCACACTTAGCTGTGCAGAATATGCATGGTAAGATTTGCTTGAGTTTTTAAGAGAAGCAAATTCTAATATAAAGAATGTTGAAATAAAGACTCCTGGTGAACTGTGTTAATTGGATCCTGTAAATGTGTGCAGATATTCTAATCATAGGTTTCAAGCTATGATGTCTTTTATCTGCAATAAAAAGAATCCACCTCTTGGAGAAGTTACTGATTTCTTTTGGAGAAAGGAGTATCAAGCAAGAGGTCCACCTCATATACATATGCTAGTATGGATCAAGGATGCACCTAAATTTGGAAATGATTCTGATGAAACAGTATTGTCTTTCATAGAACAGTATGTGACATGTGAGATTCTATGAGAACGAGGAGATAGAAGCTTGAGACAGCAAGTTTTATGTTTCCAAAGTCATCGTTGTGGAAAGTATTGCAGAAGAAAATACAAGTCTAAAGGAAACTTTTACACCAAATTTCGGTTTGGTTTTCCCCGTCCAGTCATTTGTAAAGGAAGAGTAAATCCTTTTTTTCTTCTATGAGGCACACAATAACTCGGAAATCTCTAAAGAATACCTACAACTTAAAAAGAACAGAAGTGTCAAAGTATATCAATGACTACAATCCAGTCATTTTACAAATGCGGAATGTGAACATGGACATCCATTTGCTCATTTGCTGTTGCACATTATGTTACATCATACATAACAAAATCTGAAAAAACAGAGATGAAACAAACGTGGGAAGAAAGTGCACAAGTGAATAGTCTTAGCAAAAAATTGTACAGCTTTAGTTTGAAAATGCTTTCCCACCGAGAATTTGGATCATATGAATGTTCAGACCGCTTGTGTTCTTCAAGTTTATATTCAAAGTCACGAGAAATCATTTGGGTAAGTTTAGGTCTTGCCTGCAAACAAAATAGAGTGTTGAAACCATTGGAAGAAATTGAACAATTAGCAGCAACTGAGCCAGGTAGTACAGACATTCTTAAAACTAATATGTTGGACACATACTATCTGAAAAGGAGTCAACATCTGGAACAGCTATGTCTGTATGAAGTACTTCAACATTACAGCTTCAAAAGAAATGTTAAAGAGAATTTAAAAGAAGGAAAGTTTGCAGTAGTTGGATGTCATGGTTGTTTAGTAAAACATGCAAAGTGTAATCTTATAAACCACAAGAAACTTAGTTGTGAAACTCCAGATACGTGAGAATTCTACTATTTAGCACTTCTGCAGCTGTTTAAACCATGGCATAGTGCAAATGAATTACTTGTAGAGTTTGACTGCTACGTAGATTCTTTTAATGCTTGTAAAGATAGCATTCGATGTCCAATTTTCCATACATATTTAAAAATGTTGAATGATGAAGTTGAACAGGAAAAGAGTATTATAGCTGAAATAGCTCATGAAAGATCTCAAGATAGTCAAAGTAGTGGTCCATGTAGTCAAAATCCTCTTGGACAACCAATGCTGGAAAATGAAGCAGCGATTGCTATGCATGAAGTCGAAATTGCAATGCAACAAGCACACGAGGAGAATATAACATTGGAAAAGTTAGAAGAACAAGTAAATGTGGAACAGAAAGAAATATATGTGCAAGTGAGAGAACGGATAGAACATTGTTTGTTGCATGAAAAAAAAGAATGTCTGTGTTCATCTTTTAAACCTCTTCTGATGTACATCAGTGGTCAAGCTGGGACAGGTAAAGTTTTTTAATTAAAGTTTTGACCAGTTATCTTAAAAAAACTACTGGTTCACATTTATGTTGTGTGGTAACAGCTCCAACTGGATTAGCTGCACACAATGTTAAAGGAGTTACTTTGCATAGATTATTGATGTTACCAGTGGAGCATGATAATAAATCAGAATATCAGAAGTTGTCTGGAGAAGCTTCTTATGAAGTGTCAAGAGTGCTGAAGAAAATGAAACTTTTAATTATTGATGAGGTGAGCATGGTCTCAAACTTAATGCTTGCTTTTGTACACTTAAGAATGCAACAGGTATTAAAAACAGATTACGACATTCTCTTTGTGGGAAAACATTTAATTGTATTTGGAGATCTGCTACAACTAACCCCTGTAAAAGGAGAACCAGTGTTTAAAACTCTTGTACATGAAGACACTAAGAAATCTTTGGGAAGTATTGGAAATGTGAATCTGTGGTTACATTTTGAATATAAAAAACTCACTCAGAATGTGTGACAAGCAAGAGATGAAGATTATGGAAATATTCTAAAAGACGTAAGAATTGGTGTTCTAAGAAAACATGGTAAACAAGCTTTTCAAAGTCGTCTACTAAAGAACTTGTTTACAAATGTAAACACACCAGCAGAAGTAATGTACAAGAAAATGAAAGAAAAAAAGTCTATAGTTTGCTTAATACCTACAGTGGAAGAGAGTTATACATTTAATAGAGAGCTTATGAAATTCGAAAATCAAGAAATAGTTCACATTGAAGCTATTGTTAAAATAGAGCATCAAGGAATAACAATTGTTCTTTCAGAAAAAACTACAGACTAAATTGGATTCTTTGAAAAGTCTGTATCAAAAACTGCTGGCTCAGAAAAAAATGTAGATGTATGTTTAAACTGTCGGGTAATTTTGAAGCATAATCTGAATGTAGAAGAAGGTTTAGTGAATGGAGCAATGGGGAAAGTTGCTGATTTTGTGAAATATCAAAATAGAAATGGAATTGAATTTTTGAAAGTTAAATTTGATCAGATTGCAGAGGTAAGACAGATTGCACGTTCTGCCGCACGTTTTTTGCTTGTAAAAGACTTGTATGTTCGTAGAAAACAGTTTCCCTTCTCTTTAGCATATGCAATAACTCTTCACAAATCACAAGGTTTAAGTGTAGAACATGCTTTGGTAAATGTTGGAAAAACTGTGTTTAAAGAGGGAATGGTATATGTTGCATTATCTCGAGTTAGAACGTTGTCTGGTTTGTATTGAATTAAATTTGATGAGAACAAATTTAGTGCTGATGTTAATTGTGTAAGAGAATATAATCGTTTGAAAAGGCTTCATGCTCCCCATTTAGGTGAATATCCTATTTATGAGAAAAGTGTTGTGTGTTCAAAACGCAAATATGTTGAAAAGCAGAAAGAAAATCAACAGAAAACAAAAGATGCAAAGAAGCAGAAAATACAAACAAGTGATGATGTTGTTGGATACCAATTAGAAAATGCTTCTGGTGTCAACTGCTATGGTAATGTCCTTCTAAATGTTATATTTTATCTTGAAGATGTTTGTGGTGAAATTATGGAAAGTCAGGAAACAACTTTATGTTCTGTACTCTACACTTTATTTCAAGAAATGAGAACTGATAGAAGTAAGAGTCATTCTGCTTCTGGTATTCGCCAACTGTTGGATACATGTACTGGATCTTTAACGTTCAGTGCTAATATACAGCAAGATGCACATGAATTTCTGATGGTTATGTTTGGAGTACTAGAAGATGAAGGAATTCAGATTGAGAGTTTATTTGGACTCAGTTACAAATGGGAACATAAATGTGAAGAGTGTTTATTATCTTCAAGGACTATAGTTGACAGAGACCGATTTTTATATTTAACAATACCCGACTACAAATCTGTACCATTTTCCAAATTAGTAAAAGAACCTGATCATGAGATAATGTGTTCTCGTTGTAAATCAAGAATGCTATCTGCATTATGCCAACAAAGATATGGAAAATATTTGATTATAATGCTGCAACGCTGTCGACCAAATGGAAGAAAAGTGTAAACCAAAATTAAATTTTTTGTTGCTAATCAAGTATCTATTTCTGGAAGAACCTTTGCAACAGTTGCCATTGTTTTCCATGCTGGAAGTACTACTACAAGTGGACATTATACAGTTTATTTAAAGAGTAATAAGGGTTAGAGTCACTGTAATGATACACACTTGGAAATGAAACCGAGATTGCCTTATGAATTACCCAACTCATACTTAATTTTTCTGAAACAAAGATTTTAGATACACTATTCGGCTTTAATGGGAAGATGTATAGATCTTTAAGGAATTCATACTGGATGCTTTCAAAGCGAAATTTTTGATACATTATGTAGTGTAGTGGGAAAATTGTGCAGAGAAACTACGTAAGATCTTTCAGGAATTCATACTGGATGCTTTCAAAGCAAAATGTTTGATACATTATGTGGTGTATTGGAAAAATTGTGCAGAGAAACTACGTAAGATCTTTAAGGAATTCATACTAGATGCTTTCAAAGCGAAATGTTTGATACATTATCTGGCGTATTGGGAAAATGTGCAGAGAAACTACGTAAGATCTTGAAGGAATTCATACTGGATGCTTTCAAAGCAAAATTTTTGATACATTATCTGGCGTATTGGGTAAATTTGCAGACAATCTATGAAGTAAAGGTAAGCTTTGAACATTTGAAGCACTATTGGATGTGTTATTTGTGTTGATTTTGTATTATATTTGAGAGATTTTTTTTTTTTTTTTTTTTAACAATCTAGTTGATTATTTTTTTTCCCCCTGCTGTTTATGATGAAACTACACTGGCATCACTGTGAATAGTGAAGTTAAGTAGTAGCTGATGACAGCAAAAAAAGGGTGAAAAATTGTTATCTGAATGTTAAATTGTTTTGTATTATTTAAAAAATCATTGTAATTTGTGAAATGTATTACGTTACATAATACTTTTGCAGTTTATTTTATGTAGTTGAAAAGTTAGACAAAATAGTATTAATGACAAATACACAATAGTAGTTCGATATTTAAAAAACCTTTGACATTAATTGAAAAAACCATAGGTTTCAGAGACGTTATACTTAGAAATTAGCATTTAAAAAACCTTCGAAATTCACTGAAAAAACCATAGGTTTTACAGACGTTATAGTTAGGAATTAGCATTTAAAAAACCTTAAATGCTAATTCCTAACTATAACGTCTGTTAAACCCATGGTTTTTTCAGTGAAAAAAAAATATATATATATATCCTCAGTTGAGTGTTCTTTTGTTATTCATGTCCCTGATGTTTGCTGCAAACACTGTACATCTAATGGTTTTTATTTGTATTATAGTATATCCAGTTTTTAAGTATTGTGTATACTTTGAAATTATAATACTATAGCACTTTATTTCGGTGAGCACTTTATATCTTATGTTTATTGTGCAACATATCAATGTATGAATAATTTTAACATATAGATGATATTCTCATTATATATTTCCCCTAACTAGCACATTATTGAGATATACATATTCATATGTAAAATACATTAGGCATTTAGGCTTTTATTGTATGTGTTATATTATTTTAACAATGGGGGATCTTCTCAACATGATTGTGATTTTAAAAAACATGTTTTGTGAATAATGATGGCTATAATCTGCCGTGATTTGTAATAATGAGACCATAGTATGTCATCTATGTTTATTGTTGATGATTGCACTTGCACTTTAAAAATGGGCTACTCTGTGACGTGCGATCAGGTGATCAAGGCCGCTTGGACGGCCGAAACGCGTCCTGACACAGGAGGAGACAGAAAATAAAAAATAATGCTGCAAAAGTTGGTCTGTACTGGTGATTTCCGCGCCTAAGCGGGATTGCATCACGAGTTGCTGCGATATATATATATATATTCATATATATATATATATATATATATATATATATATATATATATATATATATATATATATATATATATATATATATATATATATATATATATATATATATGTATGCTTACTGAGAACCAAAGGTTACAGGGACATTAGGCTCAGGTTTCACTCATGCAAAACCAGTGCAATTTGAAATTCAGCAGTTATAATTACCTGAGCTAAAACTTACGCCCACGCAATTCATTGCTTCAGTGCATTGTGGGGGTGGTGATATCATCAGTGATGTCACTGACCATGTCATGAGTGAAGTAATATGTGATGTTATAAGGAGTGCATTGCGTGAGCATAAGTTATAGTTAGCTCAGGTAGCTATAACTACTGAATTCCACAGTTTTTGTACCAGTGAAATCTGAGCTGAACTATAACGTCCATGTAACCTTTGTTTTTCTCAGTGAATTTCTAAGGTTTTTTTTCATTCTATTTCCTAGCTATAACATACCTGTAACCTTTATTTTTTTGGGGTGAATTTCAATTTTTTAAAATTATATTTCCTAACTGAAACTACTAACATTTGACAGTGAGTGTGTCTCAGTAGGTCTGTGAGTGGGTGTGAGAGTGTCTGAGTGGGTCAGTCAGTGGGTGTATGAGTGTCTGAGTGGGTCTGGGAGTGGCTGCATAAGTGTCTCACTTGGGGGTCTGAGTGAGTGCATGAGTGTCTGAGTGGGTCTAGGAGTGGGGGGCGTCTTAGTGGCTTTTTGAGTGGGTGTGTGAGTCGGTGAATGAGTGTGTCTGTGATTAGGTGTCAGAGTGTCTGAGTGGGTTTTCGAGTACCTCCATAAAGGTTTGAGTCAGTCTGTGAGTGACTGCGTGAGTGGGTCTGTAATTGAGTGTGTGAGTCTCTAAGGGAGTCTGTGCATGGGCGTGTGAGTCTGTGATTGGTCCTGTGAGTGAGTACATGAGTCTCTGAGTGGGTCTGTAATTTAGTGCATGAGTCTCTCAGTGGGTCTGTGAGTGGGCAGGTGAGTCTCTGAGTGGGTCTGTGAGTGAGTGTGTGAGTGTCTAAGTGGGTCCGTTTGTGGGTGCGTGAGTGTCTAAGTGGGTCTGTGTGTGGGTGCTTGAGTGTCTGTGAGTGGTTCATGAGTCTCTGAGAGGGTCTCTGAGTTGGTGCTTGAGTCTGAAAGGGTCTTTGAGTGGATGCATGAGTCTCTGAGTGGGTCTCTGAGTGGATGCGTGGGTTTGTGAGTGGGTGTTTAAGTGTCTCAGTTGGTCTGTGAGAAGGTGCGTGAGTTTCAGAGTGTGTCTATGATTGGGTGTGTGTGTCTGAGTGCTCTCTGTTTTGCCCTATTCGGCTTTGTTTTGCCTTATCTGTTTATTTTTCTGCCCTCTGTTTTGCCCTGTTCTACTCTGTTTTGCCTTTCCTGCTCGTTTTTCTATCCTATTTTTTCATTTGAGCAGGAGTTTGCTAGGGCAAAGGGCTCTAGATGAAAATATGAATGCGCTGCGGGCAAGAATGAGGAGCTTACACTCCTATTATCAGTAATTTTTATTTCATTTAATGTACAAAATTTGGGTAATACTTGAGGAGGTGAGAACCAACCTGAATTAATATTCACATTCCTATAGTCACTAAATAAACCTGTGTTTGACCCTGTGGTAGCTTGCCACAAAGCAGTCAGGCTTAACTTGGAGGCAATGTGTAAAGTATTAATGCAGCACTCAAACAGTAATAAATTAAAAAAATCATCACAATAAAAATCGCAAGCCAAATTAGAAAAATATAGAATATTTTAATTAAATGACACCAAATAACAATAATCCAGTATATAGAACCAGATGGAAGATTCTTTTTATGGCTTGAATTAAAAATAGCACCATCAAGCACAAAGCACCAACCACGGTTATCTGGTTGCACTAGGCTAGTTGAATTCAAAGGTTAAAGCCAACCGTGATGGAACTCGTGTTGGATACAGGGCCAGGTTTGTCCCAGTGGAAAATGTACCTTCTGACTTAGAAACTTGATGCAAAATAAGTGGGCCTCGACAAAGTAGGGATGCTAAAGAGTGTGGTCATGGTTCTGTCATCGATGAAGGTGGGAATGCTTCGGAGTCCATGCCCAAAAAGGCCTCCATGACGATCAGCTTTGGGTCAGTGTCAGTATTGATGAAGCAATGTACATTCTAACTTAGAAACTTTTCTGGAAGTCAGATCTCCTTCAGCGGGGGAAACAAAGCAAACTGAGGCTGTCCATTGATTAATCATCAATGATGATCCTGGTCTCAGTGGAGTCTCCAGGCAAGAAGTTGGCAAAAAGTTTCAAAGTACCGCTTCTTACTGTTCGGTTACTAAAGGAGTCCACTTTAACTCCAGCCTAGTGTTCAGGAACTGGGTGCCACCCCTTGGGGGTGAGGGTTCTCTCCAGCAGAAGACTGCAACAGGGTACAGGGCAGGTCCAGTTTGAACTGCAGGGAGAGAGGCCTCTAGAACCTTGTTGTGTCCCTGTAGCTCAATCAAGAGTTCAGCCAACTGACCCTTCTGATCACCTCCTGGGGTTTTGGGTTCAAGTCAAACAGGTCCAGTCTTCCTTCAGGATTCAGACAGTAAGACCGGCCTTCTTCTGATACTTCTCAGGTTCAGTTGTTCTGAGGAAAAGTCTGTGGGGTCCACTTTCATTCCAGTACCAGCCTGTGAGGAAGAGCAAACCACTGCCTCCCCCTCCAAAAACTGTTATGGTCAATTCCTCCCCTGTCACTGGATTTGGTGCCAGCCTGACTAGAGAGACTAAAGAGAGGCAGGCCTAGGTGTTAGCTTTATCTGCCACTGACAAGGTAGTAGACATCCCTTGATGCTCAGGAGGGGGTTGGGTACAGCACCCAAAACACCCTGTCATGGGAGGAGTTCCTCTCCCCACACCTAGAACCCTTTGTCCATTATCTGAGAGCAATGCACATCTCACCAGAGGGTAGCCATCAACGGTCAGATGACAACTGGACAGTAAAATGACTCATTTGTTGAAGTATATTTTCTAAACTAGTAATACAAAATCCAACTTGACCGTTATGATGGATTTTAAATTACTATTGAAATGAGTCCTTGAATCATTTTTGTAGCTGCTCCAAAACTGAAGTTAAGCATTATAAATTGGCATGGTGTAACCTAGTGTTCTCTATAGGAAAGCAAGCCCTGCCACAGTAAAAAAAGATTTTGGATTTTTTTCATTGCCTGGACATGTTTATCTTTTAATATACATGTACTACATTTTAAAATACCATGCACCCTGTCGTATGGGCAGATAGGGCAAACAATAGGGGAGACTTATAAGTGTTAAAAGGAAGGTATAGGCCTGGCAAAAGGTTTGTTTGTCAGCTTAAAATGGTAGTTTAAAGCTGCACACCTAGGCAGCAGTGGCACGCCTGGTGGCACAATGAGTGCAGGGGCCCAATAGTACCATTTAATTTACAGGCTCTGGGTGCTTACAAGTAAAGTAAGTGTGCCAGTTATGGGTATGCCAGTTCTAAGTTCTGTATAGAGGGGATCACAAGCACTTTACCACTGGTTTTCAGGAGTAAAGTGTGCAGAATCCTACGGCCAGCAAAAGTGGGTTTAGAAAAGGAAGGCAAAAATCTGGCGGATTACCATGCAAAAGATGGTCATTTCCAACATTTAATTTCTCATTCCTCATCCCAGTCCTTACAACCCATCCTTCCTCTCAGGTTTTTTTTGGCCCTAAACCAGTAGAACTGGATAGTTCTCCATATGACATTAATAGCATAAAGCGGCGTGAAAGCAGTAATTCTTTTGATTGGGCAGCCAGTGCCTGTCAGGTGAGGTAGACTCATCACATGATACTTAGGCCTGAGGTGACAAAGGGAGAACTGGAATAATGACGATGACCTCTCTGTGATCTGATTAACGAGTTAAGAAACATTTTAGGAGGATGTCGGAAGAGAAGGGGTTTAAAGAGATTTGTGAATACTGAGCAACCCTTTTCCTGGTTGAGCGAAACAAATTGTAGCTCCTGGAGGCCGATGAAGCGAGGTGCAATCCTTTCCTGCTTTAAATTCAGGGCTCACAGATTCAGGCGAAGGTCTTGCAAAGAGAATTGCCAATCCCTGGATGCACGCGCCCTGCAGCGTATGAAACCGCCGCCATGGAAGTATAGGAATTCAGGCAGGGTTATCCCCATGCCCCTTAAGAGCAGCATGCATTAACAAGAGAACATTTACATATATATAGCTTTCTTAAGAAATCGAAAGAACGTGGGCGCTGTCTGTATTTGTGCATTACCAGTTGTACAAGGGCCTCCCTTGGCTGGAAAATACTCGGACCCATCTGTAGGTGCTCCGTGACCGTGTGGTTGCACTGTGCAGGGAAAGCTCTGCTCGAAATATATTGGGAAATATTGCCTTTGTTCTTTCTTTCATCTGCTCCTGGAAGCACGAGGGATCCGTGCAGCAATCCCCGTCTCCACATCGTTCAATATTTCATCAGCACCCCGGTGCAAAGGCGAACTGGCTATAGAAAGAAGCCAGAGGCAGTTAATGAGCACGTCACTACATGCCGCGCCTGCCTTGCCTCACATCTTATCCTCCAGGCGCGGGCGACATACTGCGCAGGCTCCCGTCACACCCAGGAGAGCTCTGGATTGGCCAACACAGGCGAAGCCGAATGCACCAATGAGCACCAATGTAAAACACTGCCCTTCTGTCCCATGGTGGTCCTCCACTGCAGGAAGTCTGGATTTTATGGCAGGTCTTCTAGCTTCCAGTTGCATTAGAATGTTATCCGCAGTGCTTTGCTTGAGACTCTCCCCCAAAAAATCTCTGTAGTAACACTGATGCTTTTTATGCGATCTACAGATTTTCTGTGAATTTCAAACTTTTTGGCTTCACAGCACTCTCAGCATGGTAGGAAGTGTGATCTGCACAGTTCTGGTTTTCACTCTGAAAGGGGTCACAGTGTTCCGGTCTCATTATCTCTCATCTATGCAACAGTTGGTCTATGTTGTGTGGTATATAGTGATTGTATTGAATCTTTGCTGTGTACCTTTGGGTCGGGGTGTATGGGATACAGGACTTTGGAATTTCTCTTTTCACAAGTTTGAGCGGTTACAACTTTGCCCTGCCTTTGTGTTGTTAGGAGGTAATCCATTGCCAACTATATGGCTTTGCTTCTGGGGTCTGTGTGCCAATATGTTGACCCTCTGATTAACATGTTCTGCTGACTATTGAAGGGATGGGTGAATAAGGAGTTTGAAGTACTTATGGACGGCATCACTTTACCAGCTGCATATTATTGGTGCTGTCTCGTTCGCATGAGAATGCTGGGGGATTATATAGTACATGCCTCTCCAATGAGTGGCTCGTGAGCTACTGGGAGTTCTCCAACTACCTCTAAGTATCTCTCCAGTTGGAAACCCAGCTTACTAAATTAGTAGCTTTTGCTCAGTTCAATTATTTACCAAAAGGGATATGTGGTTATTCGAGACGTAAATGCGTGTATTTTCAGGACTCAAGCTGAAGTTTGGAGAAGAATGGTTGAATTTCCAATTGAGTTTCCAGATGAATTTCTAACTGAGCAATTCCGGCCATTGAGTTGGAGAACAATAAACATGAGTATTTCAGTGCCAATATACCCTTGAGGGTGCAAATGAGTGTTACAAATCCACATGTTATTTTAAAAGCTGATTTTTGTGTGATAAATCATGTGGGTCGGGGAGACTTATTATTAAATACACAAAAGGAGATGGGAGGAATGGTTGCAATTTGTCTAACCACTGGATATCACATGGGGTAGCATCCTATCCCATTGTTCTTTTAGTCACCATGCCAAATCAGTTTGGGAACAGTCTAGCCTGAACTGCCAGGCCAGGCCTTTACCAGATTGAAACAAGCAACCTAGGATCAGTTTCGCCCTCATAAGGACTCATCAGCCAAGTATAGGTTGGTTTCAGTGGCACAATGAGCACAAGACCCATGTCAGAGCATACCCTTGCCACTTTGTGTGGTACGTCAAACACACAAAACGTGATAAGAGGAATGCCTGCAATTTGTCTAACCACTGGAATTTGCCTCCGGTAGCATCTCAATCCATCATTATTTTACTCACCATGCCAACTGAGTTTGGACCCAACTATATGCACATCAACCTTGACCCTGTTCCTCATGAGAACAGTCCAGCCCAAACATGTCAGGCATGGTCCTTACCAAATTGAAACACAAGCAACCTAAGACTGGTTTCACCCTGATGAGGCCTCATCAGCATCCTAGCCAAGGCACATCAAATGTAAATATTTCAATAGTAAATGCATACAAAAATGCCAAAGGACTCACCGAGATAATTGAGCGAACATTGAGGAGCCCAGGCACAACAGAGTTTCAAATGCAGAGCCACAGGAAATTGAGCTAGATTCAAGTATATAGAGGCCATGACAAACCAGGAATGCAACCACATCCAGTTGATGAGCAGCAGAGTCACATGTTTTGTAGGTAGGCTCAGTAGGTGTGCGACACTCTTAGTCAAGCCTCTGAACTGAGTCACCGCAAGCGACGCAAGAGGTATGGCTGTGCATAATGAATGTAGGTTCCAGACAATTATAATTGATGTGTTAGAAATATTTTCTGATTTATAAAATAATGTGTGTTTACCTTTATGAACAGTCTGCATTGAAAACGAAAATGCTGCACTTGGCAAAACTGTATTTTTCTGTGCTGACTAAACTAGACTGAACAAGGTCTAACCTCTATCTTTAATTTCAAAGCAGCCATGATGTGTGTTTTCATTTTTTTCTCATCGCACATACCAAAATGTGCACTAATATAATGCTCTGTTTTGAAATGCTGTTCTTGAAGAACTCTGGAGATTCTTCCTGCCTTTACCACTATAGTTCTATGCATACATAAACTTGTCATTGTTTTGAGCGTGACTATACTTGTATTGTCACATCCAATGACATTGGGTCAAAAAGGGCTATATTATTACTCATTTAGATGATTGTATTAGGATGGTTCTGGATGATGCTGCATTACATTCTGTATTCTGACTTTCGTATATAGAGCCATAACAAACCATTGTGTAGTATCCTGTCTTTATTGTTATTTATCATATGCTCTACCAGTGGAATGTTTTTTTTTTTTCTCAACGTTATTTTTTCATTACATTGTCAAGCTTTCGAATGTAATATTATGCTCATATTATCTATTTGTTAATGGGGTTTGATGAGGGATCTTATTTTATTTTCTCTCTTCTTCCCTATTCCTTGCTTGTGTTCAGTTTTCCTTCTGATGTCTATTCTTCTTTTGTCATCTGTGGATTCTGAACTCTTCTATTACTGTCAGTATTTTCTTTGTTTTTTTAAAATCTGGTTTCACCCTAGTGTTGTTCTGGTGCTATGCCTTCCTCCTTGCATGTCTGCCTAGCCAGCTGCTGTGGTTAGGGGAAAGTCATTTATGCTTCGCGTTTGTCTTCTTTCTTGTTGTTTTCTTTCACTGAGTTCTTCTTTTGCTGTGTTTTTTTTTTCTTTTCTTTTGTGTTATTATAGAAGGGAGGATGGATCATATTTATCTGCTGCTTTCCTCGCCTGCTCATCAGTTGTTTCCTCAATTTTTCATCTGTTGTTTTTACTGTTTCTTTTCTATCTTCATGTTTCCTCCTTGTTGCTTTCTTCTCTTTATTGTCTATCAAGTTTATTCCTTCTTCTTTTTCTACTCTCAACTTTAGTAGTTTTTTCTGTTAACCATATGGAAGATAATGGGATATGTAGTATCCTGTCTTTATTGTTATTTATCATATGCTCTACCAGTGAATGTTCCTGTGATGATGCGTTATGGAATCTTGGGAACTTGTCACAGAAAGTCACAGTTGACAGGGGCTGAGCAGTAGGTTGGCTGCTCCTGGTGGGGCTAGTCTTGAGCTTAACTACAGAACTTGTAACCAACTACAACAAAGTCTCCTGAACTACTACAACCAGCCTGGACTCAGTTACTACACATTTATTGAATTTTATCCTCATACATGAGTCTATAATACTTCCACTATAAATTCGGTTCAATTCATATCCTTTTACAAAATCATCCCAAAGATCTGCATACCTCTTTGTTGACCCTGATCTTAAAACATACAACTTCTCACATTGTTTTACCTTCAACACTCTATCTTTCCATTACTCAAACGAAGGCACATAAGATGTTCTACAAGATTAACAGTCATGCTACCAGTGTTATTACATATAACCTTTTAGATTGTTTTGGGCTCAATGCTGCACATAATGAATATCCCAATAATAATAAGTGAGGGTCTTCAGGGAGGGTGAAACCCATTATTGTCTGGCAATATTTGGATTTTTTCAGCCCAATATTCCTCTAGTTTCAGACATAGCCATATGGTATGCATCCAATTGCTCTCTAACTGGGATGAACAACATCTAAAGCAGCTTGATGAAATTTGTGGCATAATTTTATAAATAAGTGCTGGTGATCTGAATAGCAGCAATTTTGTAAAATAATTTAATTCTACGGTAATTTGAAGCTTTGAGGATGGAAAAATTATCATCATTTATTTTATTCCAAATTTGCGTTGAGATAGTGAATTTCTCGGCTGTACGTCATTTCTGAGCCATTCTTGAAAATGTATCCATTACTTCTACTGAATCTAATTTAGTAATCCAATATCTAACTGATCTTGATGTAGTGGTCACTATTAGATCTTTAACCAGCTCTGAGTTTCTACTAACAACTTTTGGATTTAAATTCTTTAGAAACTGCTGTATTTGGTTCTAGGACCAGAGTATACACGCTTAATTACAATTAATCTGGGGATCAATATTAACCCATGTTTTCCAGATATCCTTGTTCAAGAAATCCGCCAGGCTAGAGTAACCATTTATTCTTTATTTTTACATCATATTTGTTTCCAAGAGTGGCTGATATAATAGGAAAACCTCTTCTAGCCGGGCAGGTATATTAAAACAAGAAAGAGAAAACAATCTGAACAGTTATTCTCTCCTTTTCAAATCCTAGAACAAAGTTTTATATCTAACTTTCTTCGATGATTTGGGCAAACACATAAAATCTAAAATATTCCATTCTGCTACCATCAGTCGAATAAAACCGTTATCTAATAAATTATATAATGAATAGACATCATAAAAATAGGATGAAAAATATACAAAGTTAACAAAATAGCAGTGTCTTTATATCCTGGAGCACAACGGCGATATAGGACCTGACTTCGAGGTTCAACACTGACATAGCACCTTCATCGTAAGGAGTTCAACGACGGCGCAGGACCCATCCATGAGGTTCGACGATGATGTAGCAGCTTCATCGTACAGGGTTCGACAACACCATGGAACCCGACTACATGACTCAGAACCGACACACAGTTCTCTCACTGTCGACGCATCCTCCGGAAAGGTACTGTTTTAAGCAGGGCCTGCGTGACTTCTGTATCAGACTTACGCTCCATCACGGTCGGCTTTCCTTTTCAGATTTGACCTGGTCCAGCGTGACCAGATAGCTCCGGTTGGCACTTAATGACTCTAAGCACTAGATTTCAAGATATTCTTTAAAAATTCATAACTCCTGTTCTGCGTATTGGATTTTTGGTCTTGTTATGTTAATTAAATTAAACTCTATTTCTCTAACCTGGTGTGGGTTATTTTTGTTAGGTGTTTCACTGTTTTACTGTATTCAGTGGTTCACAAATACTTTGCACATTGCATCTTAAATTAAACCTACCTGCTCTTTTCCAAGCTACCAGAGGGTGAGCATCCATTAATTTAGGTTGTGTATCTGACTTACCCTGACAAGAGTGGTGTTTCCTACTTGGACAGGCTGCATACCTCTGCCAACTAGAGACCCATTTCTTACACCCAGGAACCAAATGGGCTCTTATAAATGTAAGATCAGCCGTGAAACTGGGCATAATATGGTTTTATATAAGTTTTTCAATTAATGGAATTATATCGCTCACACTTTTAGTATTCTCTGGAATCCCACTAAACCTCAAATTGGAGCGGCGTGAACGATTTTCCATTTCCTCTTCCTTAAAAGCTCTGATTTATTTTATGAAGTATCTCCTGATGATCGTCAAGGTCCAAAATAATTTTCTGCCCTATCTCACTAAGTCTTTCAGTAAAGAGTGTGAGCTTGTGATCAATACCACATAGCTGAGTTTGCAGAAGCAACATTGTTGGACTTGGCCCTTTTTGCAGGGTCATCCCAGAACTTTTTGCCTTCCTCCTGTATTTTGTCTGACCTGTTGTTGGTGGTTTTATGACTCTGGGCACTTTACCACTGCTGATCAGTGCTAAAGTGCATATGCTCTCTTTTGTAAATTATTTTATGGATTAGTGTTTCCATGATTGGCTATTTGATTTACTTGTCAGACCCTAGTAGAGTGCACCATGTGTGCCCAGGGCCTGTAAATCAAATATTGCTGGTGGGCTTGCAGCACTGATTGTGCCACCCACAGAAGCAGCTCGTAAAATGTGGCCTAGGCCTGCCATTGCAGAGCCTGTGTGCAGTCTGAGACTGCCATGTTGACTTAGCAAGTGCACACACTTGCCAGTCCCTAAACATTCCCTTTACTACATGTTAGTCACCCCTAAGGTAGGCTCAAGGTACACCTGTAGGCAGGGTGCATTGTATATGAAAGGTAGGACATGCTCTGATGTGCGTAGCATGTCCTGATAGTGAATTACTGCCTATTTTGTTTTTCACTATTGCAAGGCTATTAGTTCCCATAGGCCAGAATGCATAGTTTGTTTATAACATCTTATAAACATTACTGACCCTGGGAACAAGATAGAAAAGAAAAGTTTAGTATGCCTGAACTCAGAATGTCAAAGTACATCTTTTAGTGAGGGTGATTTTTACATTCTGTGTTTGAAACTACTACTTTTAGAAAGTGGGTATTTTCTTTCCTAACCATCCAGTGTGCCCCCTGATAGGTTTGTGTATTGCTTGTCTGGCTTTTGAATGACAGGGGGTGGAGGAGGACTGTGGCTCCAGAAGTCTGATGAGTCAGGGATGGGCTGATTGGACCTGGGTTAAAATAGGGGGAGGAGATTTCCTTTCACCTGCCTGGGCCTGGTCTGCCTTCAACAATACTATGTCCACCTCCTGCCAGGAAGCTGCACCAGTGAGGACAGAACTGTTTTTGACTGGGTACAGAAACTCTCTGCCTTCAGAGAACAAAAGATTTGTGTGCATAAAAAGTGGGGCCCAGACCCCAGACTTTTAGATCTCTTCTGGGAAATCAAAAGGAAACCTTTGCCAAGGAGAAGCTGAGGAGGAATACCACCCCTGTGCTGGAGTTGGCCTGCAGTGGCTGCTTGCGGCCAAGGAAAGGAGAAAAAAGACTTTGCTGTTTTGCTTTGTCACCTGCTTGAAGAAAAAATCTCCAAGGGCTTGAAACTGTGCTTGCCTCCTGCTCTGTAGTGTCAGGAACACAAAGACTGAACCCCTTCTGTCTCTCTGCATCTGGAACTGCTGTTTCAGCTGCTACAGAAGGAAATTGCAACACCGATGCCAGCAAGCGATGCTGTAACCTGCGCCGAAGCCATGGGCTCTGCTCCGTCTGGCGATGTAGGCACAACAACCCGCTGCCGTGCCGCATCGACTCTGAAGCCGACTTCATCATCGTGGAGCCGATCCTCGACGTAAGTGATCCCTGAATCCAATGACATTGTGCCATCGTAAGGAACAGTGGTTTAGGCGCAATCGTGATGTCGTCTCCCCGACGCAGTAAGGAAGCGTCGTCTCACGTCCCCAGTAAGGAACAGAGGCGGTACCTACCTTGGGGTCGCAAGGAATCAAATGCCGCGCAGTGCCTATGAAGCCGCACTTCCCCGACGCCGTGAACTGTCTTTGCTTTCATCAAATCCAAGGTACTGTTCTTTGTGGGCCTGTTTGACTCCGGGCCCGACACCGCGCTCTTCGCAGTCGGCGCGTACTTTAGGATTTCCACCGGTCACGGCGTCGTTATAAACCCAAGTGGAGTTATTTGTTGCTACAAGCATTATTTGAGTGATTAACCTATTTTGAAGATAACTTGATAACTGTACTGTGGATTTTTGTTGTTTGGTCTTGTTTTGGTTTAGATAAAGATTATTTATTTTTCTAAACTGGTGTGGTGTCCATTTGTAGTGTTTTCACTGTATTACTGTATGTTTTCACAAATGCTTTGCACACTGCCTCTGAGATAAGCACGTCTGCTTGTGCCAAGCTACCAAGGGGGTGAGAAGGGGTTATTTTAGGAGTGTATCCCCTTTACCCTGACTAGAAGCAAGGGTCCCTATTTGGACAAAGGGACATACCTCTGCCAACTAAAGACCCCCATTTCTAACAAAGATATTCTGACTATTCGACATATTCGAGGAGTTGAACTACTTGATCTCCTACAGAATAATGTCAAATAACCAAAGGAGCAGCAGTAAAGCAGGACTATAGTTCTTGAGGAGCACTACCGAATTGCTCGTCTCAGCAGCTACTGCAGGTGAGATACAAGGCAGGGGAATCATACAGTATCCCCAAAACTCTATCTTTGCCTTGAAACTCAGCACGCCTGAGCTTCTCAAAAAGACATTATGCTTGATTCTTCTCTGCCATTGCCTCTTGGCTGTCTTGAGAGTTGCACTCTAAATTTCTAGCTGCTTCCTCAGAAGGGCTTCTATCATTTGATTGTAAATTGCTGCAGTTTGATGATGTATCGCTCTGCCGTAACTTCATGAGGGCATTAGCCTTACCTGTGTTGGCCATATTTTGCTGAACTGGTCATTCTGTATATTGCCACAGAAGGCTTATAGGTAGCTTATTTGTGGCATGATCGTAGGAGCAATGATTGGACACACTTCTACACCGAAAGACTAGCCAGAAAAACTTTTGATATCAGTAGTAAGAGCAGGTTGCTTAGTGTTCTGTGGAGAGTTGTGTCGGCTGTGAGTTTTCATTGCTTACAGTGGGTGTCTTAGAGGATCGGTCAAAGCCTTTATGTTGTTGCTCTCACTGAAGAATTCCATCAGCGGCGGAGAGGAGAGAGTGAAGGATCCTGAACATTCAGCAAAGGGTCTAGGAAAAGTGAACGGATGGCATGGTTTCCTGCTCAGAAACAAGTCTTAGCAATGTACCCCACATTATAGACTGGATTACCTATATAACGTTTCCTCATGACCACTGAAAGAAGAAACAAAAGTCTCTTTAAAAAGGCACTGTTCTGAGCATGCCAATACCAGCAGCATACGCTTCTCCCTGGGTGCTCACCAACCTCTGCTGCCAATCCAAAATGAGTCTCTGCGCACCCACGAAGTCTGCAGTTGTTGGGCCGTTCAGCTAACAAGCTGGTGTTAAGGGATGCAGAGCTGTATCCGCTGGAACATCTTCAGTGCGTCGGCTCTCGCGAGGTTTCCTGGCTCAGAGAGACTCCCTGTGACTCCTCGGAGCTTAGCTGGTTTCGCCGTCACACTATAAGGGCTGACGTTGATGCAGGTCCTCTGCGCCCCTCTTTTCTCTCCACATTGCGACCTGACTATGCCCCCCTTCTACCCCCTTCCCCACCCAGTGGCTTCCGCTAGTGGCCATACGATGCAGGCACTGCCATCCCGATATATATTGTCATATAATGAGGACATTCTGGAGGTGAGCCACGTCTGGTTTGCCCCATCTTCAGACAGCGAATCCACATTAGGCTGTCTCTTGCTTTGGACATAGGATACCTTTACTCTGAGAATTGATTTAATGCCAATCTCTTTGCCGCATTAGATTTATTATTATGCTAGTTCCCCATGCATTTTGAATACCTATTATTTTCACCATTTGTATTACACTTTAATCTCAATACACCTTTATGGTTTCTAAAATTACCGGACTGGGGCCTTTTTGATTTGAGGCTTATTTATTTACGATGCTGATTTATTTGCTGCAATATCTGTTGAGACACATTTCCTCATATGTTCTTCAGGACAACTCTGTTCCCGATCCTGCGTAGGTGCTTTTTCTTAGATTATCTGATAAAATAGCTGCAATAATGTGAGCAATGTGGAATCTCAGCTGTCTAGCATTCCCATAGTGTAACACTGTGCGGCGCCGGAAGCATCTGCCATAGCAAAGAAGACAGAAAAGGATATATATTCTGTTTGAAATTAAAATTTGAACTTTCACTTCACCAGACTTTTTCCCAGATCTTGGAATTTTGGGGATTCTGAACCGTATCAAAGATGATATTGCATGTTGGCTACCAGTAGTGGCCCGCACCTTGCCAAAATGGTGGGGAAGGCCGGAGGAGGAAGGTGGGAAGGGGAGGAGGTTGAGGGGGATCAGGGACAAAAAAAAAAAACTTACCTCAAAGCCGCCAACACCACCAACGCCGCCGTTGCCGCTGCATCGCGCTCTTCATTCTGGGCACAGGCTCCCAGTCTGCACTGCGGCCAATCCTGACGCTGCATGAAAGCAGCATCAGGATTGGCCTCAGCGCAGCAACTTGAACTCCCAGGCAGACTGGGAGCCTGTGCCTGCTCTCTCCAGCCCCCGCAACGCAGCTGGGCCTAGAGAGAGCTTCACTGCGCACAAGGGGTTCGGTCGGCCTGAGACGGCTGGCCAAACACCACATGCACAGTGATGGGAGTGCCCGCCACTCCCCCACCAGCAGTGTCATCCCCTGGACCCACCCCAAGACTCTGGAGAGTGCTGGGGGCGGGTCCAGGTAATTAAAATAAAACAATAATAAAACAGGTTTAAATCCCGTTTTATTATCATTTTATTTGCGGGTGGTGGCGGGGGTGGCACTCCGCCGCTCTAACGGAGGGGCCGCCACTGTTAGCTACAAGCTAGGAAACTGGGTTTGTGATCTAAGATGTCAAGTTGGATGTTCGAATCCTCCTTGACTTTCTTTAGCAGTTTGGTCGAGCAGTTAAAGCATAACTTATGAGAAGGGATAGTTGCATTATGTGCAGTATAACATTTATCACACACTCAATAAATATGAATTTACAGTCATGGTTACTGATTAAGAATAAATAATGTTGTAATAAACATCTGAGAATGATAGCACATGCAGCATGAGAAAAAATGAGCAAAGAACCAAAAATCTAATCTGAACTATTTATCTTCCATTTAAGTAATAGCTTTAAAATTAAAGTTTTATTCTACGAATTGTGAACATTTCAAGGTCTGTTTGGTGATTTGTTTTGTCATAACATTTTTCATAGGAAACAATGGCAGATGTTATTCTATGAGAGTTCAGTCCTGTGGACAGCTCTGGTTCAGTTTAGAGTGGTGAGGGACATTAACATCAACCTCGAACACTATGGGATGTGGCAGCCAGAATCAGCAAAATGTGATGGTACCCAAAAAGCACTCATAAGTTTAACTGAGCCCCGATCAAATGTACACTTCTTGCTGGTGATTTTCAAGAAATAAGCCAAAATCAAATGAAATAGTATTTAGGTTGGATCAAGGTCCAATGATCCTACCATCTATCTTTTGTTGTAAAATGAATTTACTCCCCTTGGGATACTGGGAATCAGGGAAAATTGTATCTACTTTTTCCCTTTGTATCAGTCACTAATGACAAATCCCTGTGTCTCCATCGCACTAGGATAATCAGGAAATGTTATGTTTGGGTCTCAGGTATAGGAGAGCCACAAACTTAAAGGTAATTTCTAGGCTCCCTAAATATATGGATCATTATGTCTCATTGACTGTAAATGATAGGCACAGCAACGGAGGCTCCTCGGCTAAGGTAGAGGTAGCGTCGCCCAACTGCTCTGCGAGTAATTTAATATGGAAAGCTAAAAAACGAATGTTATTATCATTTTAGTTTTCCTTCCTGCTTAGGTGCAGGGTGGGGCTGGTGGGACTAGGCTGGCCAGAGCAGTATTCAGGGGGAGGAGTGTTAAGCACACTCTAAAGAGGGCAGGATGGTTTGGCCGGCCCTCTTGGGCCCGCCAAACCGTCCTGCGCACTTTGCATGTTCCCCACCAGGCTGCATTACACAGCCTAGGCACAGCCTCCCTCTCCCCGTCTGAGCGTCGAACCACGGCCCTCAGACCAATTACAACGCTGCATTGCAGCATTGTGATTGGACAGGGGATTCTGGGAGGCTGTGTGCTTCGTGTTGTGGGGCGGAGAAGACGACGGAGGAGAGGCGGCAGTCGGTGGCACCCCGGTAAGTCATTTCATGTTATTTTTAATTCCCCCACTCCACTCCCCCCTCCCCTCGCCCCACCACACCGTTCAGTAGCAGCCACTACTGAGACACAGGTTTCCATCCCAAGGTAGTCAGTTCCTAAGAAACCAATGTCAGTAATGAAGGGATATGGAAGTCTGTCAAACACGCATATAATACATTTGCAAGGGATCAAAGACACACATGAACCTTGAGGTTGCTATGAATGGGCTCTGAATCAGGTTTCGAGAAATCACCAGTTACTGGACCTATGTCCAAAGCCCGGCAGACGACCTATGCTGTAGCTCAAGGACACACTTCTGGCTTCCAAGACTGGTATAGGCTTCAATTCTTAGTGCCATGCGGGATGGAAACTAGGGGGCACCTCTAGGAGGTGAAAGTAGAATCCATGCTTTTGACAAAAGTTTCAGTGATGGTGAAGGGGATCATGCTCATTACTGAACTTCGGACCACTGGGAAGACATAATGAACTGGCTAAACTGACGAATGTCCCTAGTGGGATCCCTAATCCCAAGGCTCTTTGGTGCAGAAGCACCAGAATCTTGTTAAGACCAGACAGGTGTTTTGTAGAGCGAGGAGGTTGAAGGTGAAACCACAAGATTTTGGCAAATGGTGCTTTAGTCATTCTGTTGGAAAGAACATATGCATCATCAAGTGTCTAAAAACTAAAAAAGTATGATGCTATAGTACGTGTTATGGTTTGGGATAACCTTATAATTTCTGAACCAAAACTCAGAGCAAACTGCGCGCACAGTTTTACGCCTCCGCATTAGCTATACTTGTGGGTGCTGAGTTCTACCCTCAACTGCGGGGTCTTCATACACTTAACTATATGTTCTAGTAGAAAATGTGGGGAATATATGTGGTTGTATATGAAAAAGGCATGAGGTGGAATAAAGCTGACATTTAGTAGGGCTGGCAGCAGGTTCTGTTTGGCCCTGGCACTTCTTTCACAAATGAAGCACTGCCCCCTGAAAAGAGGTGGTCTTTGTTTGGAGGAGCACCAAACGGACAATACAGTGCTTCATTTCTAAATGAATGAGTGCCAATTCCCAACACTCAACCCAGATGGTGACGGCCAGTGCAATTAAATGTCAGCGCACCCAATACCAAGTCTGGCAATCCTTAAATCCACCTCATGCCCCATTTTTTTCACTACCAGACGTTATCTGCCCAATGTAGTGATGTGCTGGACACATTCTGGTGTTCCAGCATATGCCCTATGTAACCAGCCTCTCCCAGAGGGCTGGCCTCTACACTCACCCCACACCCATCCATCACAGGTGTCACCAGTCAGGTGACCCTGCCAATAAAAGGGGCACGTGCCCTGGGCCAGTACTAGTTACCTCAATGATGTGTCTAAGTGGTAGCCCTAAACATTACACCCCTGTATCTCACTCTTGCATGTTACAGCTTTCCCCCTTTATGCCGTTTTTTCCGTCATTCTCTTTCCTCGGTCTTTCTTTCCACTTTGTTTGTTTTTCCCCTTTCTTGCTCGTGGTAAATGTTCACTGCATAAAAATGAGCCCCGGATGGCCCCTACTGGCTCAAATTCAGCACTGGGAAAAACAGTAGACCAGAAAGAGAGATTTTGAAAAGGCTCGTATGGAGTAGTGAAAGCTCCGGTCAAGCAGGATAAACCAATTAAAAAAAGGGGTGGAATCCGAGGTGGATTTTGGTGCGGTCCTAAGTACCCCAGGACATGGGCTCTCGGCTCATAGTCCTGGATATGCACTTTGATGCGCTATGCTTGCTCACACAACACATATATTTTCTGCATCTTGCTATTGTTTGGTATTTTTATATTCTATACGCTTAGGGTGTCCAAGGCACACTGATGCAGCCATGGTCAGTACAAATGCCAAGTTCCTGGTCCTACATTTGGTCTTATCATGCTGCAAGCTGTTAAGCTTCATGGATTGTTTGTCAATTCTTTTATTGGTCTGTTTTGTTCTCATGCCTTCGTTAATAAGTTGTTACCATCCCCCTTTTAATAAGGAGATGTGTCACTATACAATGCATGAGTAATAATGATTTATGCAAGGAAAAATGCCCTTGGGCGTGTTCGCTCGTGTAAAGCAATATATTTGTATATTTACTTTTTTATTAAGGGCCTCCTGTCCGAGATAGCTGACTGCAACATGTTTAAAATTACTCCTAAGAAAAGCAAGGATGCAATGAGATGTATGCATTGCTGGAATTCCATTTCCTTTTCTTTTATTTGTTCACGGGCTTTATAGAGCAATATTCATGTTCTGACTAGGAAATAGGAAAATCCAATGACGTGTTAGTGGTGCGCGAAATTGCGCCAATGTGACATTTATCACGCCTTGAGGTGTGCGAAATTTGTCAGGCCGCATCACTGATGACGTACTAGATGCAGAAGAAAATTAAATAAATAAACCAAGTGATTCGTGCGCTGGACTCCGTGTTCAGAGCTGCCTAGGAAGTATCAATGAAGGCTCATTTGAAATGTTCTCATACCCAAGCAGGGCTGGACTTGGAGTCCAAACCAGCCCTGGTAATTTTCTAGGACCAGCCCCTGGGGAACCACTGCCTGGCCCCAGGAGGCTGAAAAGGCTTGCTTGCTGCTTTTGTTACGGGGGACGATATTGCAGCACTGCTGTAAAACCGGCCCCCAGTAACAAAACCGGCCCCAGCTGCTGCAAAAGCAGCTCCCACACTTCCAGCCTCCCGGGGTAGCGACCAATGCCAAATACTGCCAGTCCGGAACTGAACCCAAGGCACCATGAGGTCGGATGTCTCTGCTCAGAAGCCTCCCTCTGTCACATAACCCCCAGACAGTAATTAGGGAGGGAGAATCAGTCAAATCAAAGATGCAGATTGTAGTAACCCCCATGGGCATTGCCCTTCCAGGGGAATTCTTAAAAATTCTTTAACACCATTCACTATGTTCTCTGTCTGGTCTTTGATGGCCAGTCCTCTTCAGGATTCCTGGCCTCTAAAACGTCACTTTTCTTTGGTAGCTTGATTTTCTGGCTCCCTGCTCTAGGCGTATCCTCTGTCTGGCTCCTGGGACTCCTCTCCTGCTTGTGGGGAAGTCTTGCACTGCCCCTGAATAGCCAGCCAGCTGAACACTCTCCATGTCACACTCTCCAGGCCCCAGAGTCCCTGGGCTTCTTGAAGGGCACCTATGTGTCAGTGGAGTCAAGGGCAGGTCCACAGAAGCCCCCGGAATCCATTGAGGGTCTCCCAGCAGATCCATTCCCCAAACTGTTCTTCTGAGGGCATAAGGGGGGCAGTGCCAAAGTCCATCCTTGCAGGGCATCAGGTGACCTCTCCATCCAGCTGGGCATTTTTTCTCCACTGTTGCTCCCATCTCCAGTGTCTTCTCTTCTGTCTTTCCTTTGTGCAGGTGTTTTTTAGTTGGGGTGGAGCCAAGCATTTCGTGCCAATCCTAGGGTGTGCATCTTTACCCGACCCCTATCCCAATCCTCCTGCAAAGCATTCTGGGACAATCCAATATGGCGACTTCAAGTTCTCTGTGGAAAGCGCTTCCCTGAGAGCCTCAGCATCCCCTTAGCAGACACAGTTGCCTGATGCATTTCCACCAAAACTTCAAAGGCGAGCCTCTCCTGTGTTGGCTTCAGAGGTCTGGACCTTTTCCTTTATTTCTGTGGGCCTGTGACAAGCTATTTAACAGATGCAGATTTCCTCCCCGTCCCTTCCTTCCCCAGGAACTGGACCAAGCACTGTTAATGGCTCTGTTAAGTGGGGAGGCCTTTTGTCATCCCGCTTCGGAGCAGAGTAAATAATGTGGCCCAGTAGGCGGGAAAGATGCCTGGAATCTGATGATAAGCTTAGCCAGGGAAATAAGACAATTCTTAAAGTGCCATTAGGTGTGTATGTATGATGTTAGGGACTGTAAATCAACAATCGTAATGCATGTTTAACCCTAGCTTGATACTATATTGGACCCTGAAGGCCTAAGTGATACGAAATTGTACCTCAATGTAGGTTTCACCAATAATGTGCAATACAGTATAAGCACCACAGACCTTCAGAAAGCACTTCAAACCTACACTATTCCGACTCAGATAATAAGGCCTACCCCGGGTCAGTACCAATCCTTGAAGAGTCTGTTCTGTGACAAACTATCTATGTGCTTATACCAGGCTCCGCAAGACAGTAGTCTCACATGTGCAATCCACGCACGAGTGTGGGCACATGTAACCAGTCCAGAGCCTTTTAAGTTAGCTGGGAAGCAGCAGCCTTTTCTTAAAAAGCAGACACTGGCAGTTATCACTTTCAGCACCATTACCATGAATTTATCATTAGTGAGTGCTACTCACAGTAAAAGTCCAAACACCGGATAGTCAAATGCAAACAATATTTGGGGACTAAATGGGCAGCACCCATTTGCTACACGCTGCAATTTGCAAACACTTCACTGCCATCAGCTACGGCCGACTAACTTACAGAGCCGTCACTGGCAAAGGCGAATACAGTGAAAAATAAAGGCCCTTCAAAGCCATCTGATAACACACTGCAATATATAGAGCCCTCACTGTCATAGGCTAATACAATGCAATATACAGAGCATTAACTGGCATGGGGTCATACGATGCAATATACACAGCATTCACTGCTATCGGCTAATATGCTGTAATATACGAAGCCAAATTACAACGCCTTCCCTGTCACAGGAAATACAGTACAATATACAAAGCCTTCACTACTGTCGGCTAATATGGTGCAATATACAGAGCCAAAATAGAGCGCCTTTACTGTCATAGGCTAATACGGTGTAAAATACAGTGACTTCACTGCCATAGGAAATACAGTACAATATACGGAGCCTTAACTGACATCATCCTATGCAGTTTGGACCAGAAGCCTATTGCTGAGGCTGTGACCATCAAACGTCCATCAGAAGTGAATATAAACGAGCGTCCGCGATCAATACAGGTGTAATTTTCATAGATTGGATTTACTTGCGTCATAAAAGCAACGAGAGCCGCACAAATATAAATAAATATCCGGCATTAAGACACGTTCTATTAATCTCCCGCCTCCCGTGCCGAGGGCCTGCCTTCAGATTTAGTGCCCTGTAAAACGCGGACGGTGGTCGCCAGAGGCTGCGCCTGGGTCTCTTAGTTTGGGCCCGATAGCAGGATGCTATGAAATGCCTCGTAGATTTATTCTGCTGCCAGCCTTCCCGAAGGCGCTGAGCTCATCTCCCTGGCTCCTAATAAATCTACTACCTATGAGTGTTAGCTCTGCCCCTGAATCAGTCATCTGGGCGTTCGGCCTGTAGTAAATGTCTGAGATTTCCCAATAGGCTGATGTCTCCGAGTGGAGACGGCATCATCCCGCCAGCCACGCCTGCTTTTTTTCATGTATTCAGGAAAATGTTGAGAGTGGCGAGGAGGGCTCTTTGGTTGGCGAGGCTGGTTTGAATTTCCGGATGCGACCTACATCGCTCCACTTGGGCTGGTAAGCAAAAGTTTTCTGCTTGAATATGAGGTTGGCTGCGCAGTGTCAAGCTTGTCGCTTTGCACCTGTCATTTTCCTCAGGCAGGGGTTTGCATGTCCACATAGGCAAACTAGGAGATCTGGGTGGTGGTACACGCTGGAAGAGCAGGGGTGACCCAGATGCAAAAAGTGGAACCAGCTGATCAGGGCTTTGTGTTCGCAGGTGTCTGCGGACACTGTTTAATGCAGATTCAGGTGTTATCCAGAGATCCAGGAGGCACAACAACATTGACCAGCAGAAGATCCATGGACATGTCAGATGCCGCAATGCAAGGAGTTACAACCCAGGAACTATTCTCTTTTTTCCACGGGCGAGATCTGGTGGATACCCCTGAGCATCCCTGTGCCGCGGTAGACATCCAGAGGTTGGATGTGACCAACACTGTGGTAGCTTGGCATAAAGATTGCAGAAAGAATATGCACTAAGCCAATGTTTGGCAGGTTCTTCTGAGCATGACATAGCGAGGTAACTCTAGAGTTGCCATTTTGCAGACTCACTTGTTTGCATTGCTGCAGCAACCTGTTGCCTTTATATTAACTCCAGAGTGGACATTTCCCTGCCGTGAGATCCATTATCCGCCCATCAGATGCCTATGGGAAGTGGCCGGGAAGTCCGTATTGCACAGCATGCCAAACCATGTTTCATTTTTGCTAGGGGTATTTTTAATCAAAGGCAACTCCTCCTGATCTCCTCATCCCCATAGGAAGATTTTACAACAAAGTCAACTGATTTGCAGACATTTACGCTGCGTTACCACCATGAGATTTTAGGTCGAAGACTTATTTCATATTCAGAAAGAACTTCTCTAAAACTTTTAGCAAATAAGGCAGAGAGAACAGTGGCTTGAAAATAAACTTTGCTCTTTGCTTCTTATCTATTGTTTCGTATATTACATGCCTCTTTTAGCTGAGATCTTAGGGTGGCTGTTTTTTTAATTTTACTGCAGAGCCCACTGGAACCATCTGCTTCAATGATGTCACCCAGCCGGACTTGAAGGCCACTGCCACTAATGTGTCGGACTGATAATTCCTACACTCTTTTGACAGGGGCTGTGTTTTGGTCCTTGTTATGCTACAATCAATTGTAGTGTAAACAGCATACATTTGTCTGCTCCCAATCTGAAGTTAGCACTTATTAAATGTGATAAGGTAACCAAGTGTTAGTCTCGTAGGGAGATAGGCCTTACAATAGTTATTAACGACTTTAGGAGTTTTTGACTGCCATGTCACACATGTCCTACTTTTTAAATACCATACACAGTGGCAGCCGGTAACAGGAGCAGGCGACATTGGGGGCTTTCATGCCACACACACAGACACTCACACTAACCCATCTACAAGCATACTCACACCAATACATTCACAAGCACGCACACATACACCCACCATTCACAAGCACGTACTCATGCACAAACGGATTCACAGCAGGCACTAATATTCATACATACACACAGGTACACACCAAACATTAAAAAAAAAATCTTACCGGGCCACAGTGGTGATCTCAGGTGGCGGAAGGGAAACCTTTGTGGTTCCTGGAGGATTGGGACTGTTGCCTCCTCAACAGCAAACGAGAGGAGGCAGTAATCCTTTCCTCGTCACTGAGTAGGATGAGGACACTGGGACTTCTGACTCCACCCCCCTCTGAGATGAGGCATCACTGATGCACCGTCGGCCCTGAGCACTTCAAACTGATGCGCCCACCTTCGAGTCTCTCTGGCCAGACCATTTAAATATATACAGGGCCGGCTTTAAGGTGGTGCGACTGGTGCCGCTACACTGGGAACTGACCTGGAGGGAAGGCGCTGACCTTAGGTGGGTGCGCTGTGTTTAGCAATAACTTACTATTAAAAAGCAGCTGATGCAGAGTTCCTTGTGCCTCCAGATATCAGCCAGCAATAGAAATGTCAAGATAACTCTTGTGATTAATGGTCCTGCTAGAGAGAGAGAGTTCGGAATTTTGTCTAGTGGCAGTTTTGACTCACCATAAAGTAGCACAGATCTGTATTTAAAGTGGATAGCTGAGTGGATTAGTAAAGTCAGCCTTTACCAGCACTTTAAAACAAATGAAATGTATGCAAGAGAGGGTCTATGGAGAGATGAGCGGTCCTTTTGCCGGGTGGTAGTGAGGGAATCTGAGGAGTAGGTCATGGTGGGGGGTACTAACAAAGATTGTCGCACCGGGGACCACCAGCACTAAAGCCAGCCCTAGATATATGTTGTTTACACTAAAATGTACTGTAATTTGAAATCCTCTTTAATGTTGATGTTGGATTTGAACTTACAATTTAAAAAATGCCAGTTTTAGAAAGTTCAAAGTAGAATGGGGTCGGCCCAATGGATCAGTAGCTAGGTACAAGTGGACAACGTGAAATCTAGCCACCACTTTTGTTGCTGTTTTCTTTTTAAGCAAAGGACCCAGCCTTAATTCATTGGTCCTGATTATTTATTTAACCAATTATTATTATTTTTCGGTTTTTCAAATATTATTTATGTCTGAGATTGAGAAAACACTTTTTGTTTCAACACAATACATTACATTAATTCAACATAAGATAAACAATATTACATCAAACACATGAAAACAATAATACATAAACTCAAAATTCTAAATGGTACAGCAGTCAGTCATTTTGAAAATTTCATGTAAGTAGCAATCCTAATATGCATAGTTTTTATTTTCCTTTTAGTTAGGATGCTGCCCATTGGGAAAGGAATTTTTAAGCAAAGCCAGCTGGGGTAAAATGTTACAAAATATCCCTCAAAGCTGCTAATGTTCATGAATTAAAGATTCCTCAGTGGTAGAATCGTTAATTCACGAACATTGGCAGCTTTAAGGGATATTTTGTAACATTTTACCCCAGCTGGCTTTGCTTGAAAATTGTGTTGAAACAAAAAGTGTTTTCTCAATCTCAGACATATATGATATTTGTTTGCTTAAGTAGAAAACAGCAACATAAGTGGTGGCTAGATTTCACGTTGCGCACTTTTAGAAAGTTGGCTTTTTCTTGGCCAAACCAACGGTACCTTTCTGCCAGTGTCCTGGGTCAAGTGAATGTGAATGCTTTGCTGTTGGAGTCAGAGAGACTGCTGACCCCACCCCACACTGAGGTGAGGCATGACTGATGGACAGTCGACACTGAGCACTTCAAACTGCAGCGCTCAGGGCGGAGTCTATCTACGAGGCACCCCCTGGTCGTGAGGGGGAGGATTTCCATGTGCTTTGCCCGGGCTGAGGAGGTCAAGCCCACAGGGTTGTGAAATCTTCAGCCATGCAATGCTCAACTTAGACAGCCAGGGGCCTGCACATTTATCGCATGTACAGAATTGAAATGAGCATGAAGAGTGTCTACCAGGCTGACTTTGCTCAGCCTGACAGACGCTCTTCTAGTTTGCCAAAAGGTGGGAGGTGCAGGGCTCCTCCACCCTTAAGCTCGGGTCGTGCCCGACGATGTACCCAGCCCTATGAGTGGTTAGGGCCTACTGTAGGAGCTACTTATAAGTATTAAAAAGGAAGGATTAGGCCTGGCAAAAAGATTATTTGATATAGTGGTTTAAAACTGCGCTGCAGGCTTCAGTGGCATGTTTTACAGTGCTAATTTAGAGGGTGGCATTAAGGATGCAACTGGCAGCACTTAATATACAGGCCCTGGGTACAGGTAGTACCATATAATAGGGACTGACAAGTTAATTAAATTCTCCAATCAGGTTTATACAGTTTTTACCAGGTTTCATGGAGAGAGCACAAGCACTTTACCATTGGTTATCCGGGGAAAAGTGCACAGAGTCATAAAAGACAACAACAACGGGTACAGCAAAGGAAGGCAAAAATGTGGGGTGACCACGCAAAAAGGGCCAGGTCCAATACTGCTGACACACTAATCTAGCTCCCATCCCATAGCAGCACAGAGACTGCACCAAGTTTCTTCCACAATTGCCCCACTAGGGCATTACCTAATGGAGAATAACTCAAACTGAATTTGGGAAGACCAGAGTGATGATTGTTGGTTGTGAGTCTGCATTGAGACAGGATAAACGTGTGGTCTCTGTGATCAGTGGGATACACCTCTTGTTAGGCTCTGTTTACGCCCAGTATTTTGCTTGCAGCCATGAAAAGAAACGCCAAATAGTTTTAAGCATCTGAGAGTGCCAAAAGGTTTGAAAACGCTTTCCTTGGTCCATCACCTAATATTGCTAACCCAGAAACTTGCGTAGAGGTGTGCAAATTATATTATTTACCATTAAACAGAGATTTCAGTATTTAACATAAAAAAATGTATCTTGTGCAGATCAATAGCTCTTGATTTCGGAGAAGAATCCTTTTCATTTTGCACAATAACACGACACTCAGGGACTTCCTACTCAAGTACAACTTAGCCCTGAGGCTGACAAGTTCACTTCAGGTGCCATAGGCTTTAACAATACTTCCTAAGATTCTTGAAGCCTGCTTTCCCCTATGATTCAGCATCCTGCACTGAGTGGGTGGTGTTTTTTAGTGTGTATGAAGCCTGAGCAGGTTATCACGACTCTCGGCTTGGCAAATGAGAACACTGTTTTCGAGTTCACTTATACTTAATGTGTCCTTAATATTTCTGTCCTTTAAAAAAATTTAAAATAATTGTATCTTGTTTTATTTTAACCTACCTTGGTACACCTTTTAGAAAGGGGGTTCAAACACAACATTAATGACATTTAATTGGCCATGTTTACATCAAAGGGGCGTGCAAAGTTGCTTTGCCTCATGACTTGCCACTCCGCTTTGGTTTTAATTCGGGTACCGACCCAAAGTGTATAGTAGCTCTGCTTTAAAAATCATGAGGGGCAGTGTCATCATCAACCCTTTATAGCAGACGTTTGCTGTTACTACTGCTACAAAAGATGGCCCAAGGCAGTGCTTAATTTAAGCAGGTGGTTTTCGGTGCTGGCCACCAGCACTTAATTGTCAACACCGCACTTGTGACAGTTTGCCACATGGTGGCGCTGCTCATCTAATTTAGAGATGAGCAGAACAACAGTTGTTTATGAATAAAATATACATTCAAAATAAAGAATACCTGCCCCCCAGACATTCCTTTAGCTTTGGGAACCTGGCATGATCTGTACTGTCACACTTGCAGGCGAGAGAGATGGTCAGTAGTTGTTTTGGTAGCGTCATTGGCAGCGATGACAGGGGCAATGGGGGTTGCAAGCAGCAATAGCCTCTTGGTCAGGGCGCTGGCCCTTATTATTTTACACATTAAGCACTGGCTCAAGATAATAGAGGGACTCAAGGTAACAGGCACAATTGTCGCACAATTTTTCCAGTCGAGTGGCTCTACTGGTGATTGCAAGAAGGGGAGTCCTATATTATCATCATTAATTGAAGAGAACCTGCACTTCTCAGCACTAATCAGGCACTATGAGATAGTCAATGCCTGCACTTTGATATCTCCATTTCAGCACAGGGCTGGGGTAGTCAGTCTCACTCGATGCTTCTGTAGCCCTGGCTTTTAAAGGCCTTAGTCTGTCTGTCACTGGAGCGGTGATGGGCCCCTTAGGGCGCTTTAACCAGCCAGACAAATAGCCGTTCAATAGTGAGCTTGCCTCAGATTTGGCACATTGCAGCGGGTATGCCTGCTAGACATCAATGAACAGTTTTTACATGCGGTAAGTTGAAGTGTAAGTGGCCGCCATTGGTGTTAATATATGTGTGATATATTTTACAGTCCTGTCATTGGGGGCAGAGGGCATTTGTTGCCAGCCCCCTACGCCGTTGGATTTTGGTGCTCTCTATGCTTTTCCTAAATGAGTAAACACAGTTCTTAAGGTGGTACCAGTGCTGGAATTGGGAAACATCTCTTCTGGATCCCATAAATTGGGGGTCAAGGTGTGATAACAAAAATGGGGTGGAGTCATGAGGGGTAGAATTTGAAAATCAGAGTCTGACAGTCAATTTATGCATTATTGTAAACAAAATGTTGCAAAGAAATTTGCAACTAGGATAAATGTGTCAGTAAATCTGTTGGTCACAAAGAGGCTGCATTCTAAAATATTTTGCAGGGTTAAGACACTTTTTGCCTAGATCTCTGTGTGCCCAGCAATTTTGAGAGGATTGTAGTGTCTACAAGTATGGACAATTCATTGTTTTTTTACCATTTCCTGTTACTTCATTTATACACATATTAATTGTTGTGTCTCTGTGTGTGATGTAAAGCACTCTGACACCCTGCTATGGGATGAGTAGCGCTATAAAATAATTAAATCAAATATAAAACAGAAGGTGCCTTTTAACACATTCATACACAGAGATAAATCTTGCATCATTACATCTATCATGCACGTTTCCTATATGGGCCGTTGGACAAAGAGTAAAAACTGCCTCCGAGTCATAGTTTCTCTAACATACTTGCAAAGGTCTACGTTGAGTGCCTCTGCTTCCTTCCATTGCATTGGCATCTATATGTGAGGCTCCAGATGGCTCTCAGCCCGGTGATACTCGAAGAAAAGAAGGGCCATTGGCCTTTTAATTCAGGCCTTTGCTTTGGAAGTGCAAAAAAGAAAGCCCTGTCACTGCCTACAGGCTCCTGTTCCAAACGGAATACAGATAACGTGCAGGTGCAGCTTAATTATGTCCTGGTGTTGAAAAATTACACCAGGACAAATTCAGCATGCTTCACAGGGTCTAGAAACAGCTGCCGGAACCGGGATCTGGCAGCATCTTCTTAATTTACAGCACTGGGTGGTACCCACTGTCATTAGGGCATACCCTCCTTTCAACATTATTGAGGTCGGTAAGAGGCACTGTTTCAAATAACAAAGTGGTTTCTTCCTACTCACAGCCTTTTCCCAAGCACTCTAACATCCCACAACATCCCACATCAGCATCTCCTTGCACTACTAGAGAACCACTGGACCTACACTGATGATGCCTCTAACTGGCATATTCTGTTTAACCCTTTTGTGTGCTCATGACAGAACCATTCCGGAATGTGCACACTAGCACAAAATCCCTCTGCTGTGAACAGCAGAGGGATTTCCTTTTTTTGCCTCTGGAAGCGGGGAAGCTTTCCCCAACCTATCAAGGCATTTTTTTGTTTCCAATGTAATGACGCATGGCGCCCTGACGTCATCACATTGAAAATGGATTGAAACTTAGTTTCAGTTTCACTGTTTCAGTGCCCGTGGGGCTATCTCAGCCCCCGAGCACTGAAAAACATGGACGAAGTATCATTGGGCAGGGGAGAATCTCCCTGCTGGGGGATTGCCGCAGTAGGGCGATCCCCAAGCAGAGATCGACCCACTAGACACCAGGGAGGGGAGAGCGGCACCAGGGATATTTTTTTTATAGTTCAGGGGTGGGGACTGCCTAGAATGGGCATGCCAATGCCCCCACCCTCGCCCCCCAACAAAGCCCAGGAGACAGATGGGAGCAATAGCTCCTAATCTGCCCCTTGGGGCGAGGGGGCGGGGGTGGAGGGGCAGAAAGCCCACTAGGCACCAGGGATTATTTTTCTTATATGTAGGGGTAGGGGCTGCCCATAAAGGGCATGCCAATGCCCCGCCACCTAACAAAATGCTAGTCTTTCTGCCCCCCAGGAGGCAGATGGGGGCAATAGCCCCTGACCTATCCCTGAGGGGGCAAAAAGCCCACTAGACACCAGGGATTTTTAAAAACATTTTACATAGGGGTGGGGGCTACCCAGAATGTGCATGTCAATGCCCCCAGGCCAAAAGAAATTGCAACTGTCTTAATGCCCCCCTGGGGAGGCAGATGGGGCAATAGGACTTGATTTGCCCCCTGGAGGGAGGCAGAGAGCCGACTAGGCGCCAGGGATTATGCTGTTTTTTTATACGTAGGGGTGGGGGCTTTTGCCCCCTGGAGGGAGGCAGAGAGCTGACTAGGCACCAGGGATTATGCTGTTTTTATATACGAAGGGGTGGAGGCTTCCCAGAATGAGCATTCCAATGCCTCTCCCCCAAAAAATGAGCACAGTCTTTGTGCCTCCCCCCTCCGGGCACTAGGCACTGGCTTTGTTTTTTGCAATGTGCCTGGCTGTGGATTTTGGGCCCTCGCACAACTGGCACCTAGTGAAACCTAGAAAACCTGTAAATGTTTGAAAAATAGACACCCAGGAGAACCTAGGATGGGGTGACGTGTGCCTCTTAACAGGTTCTGTAACAAACCTCAAACTTTGTAAAACAAAAAACACATTTTCCTCACATATCTGTGATGGAAAGCTCTGGAATCTACAGGGTGCCACAAACTTCCACCCACCCAGCATTCCCCCAAGTCTCCCGATAAAAATGGTACCTCACTCGTGTGGTTAGGTCTAGTGCCCGCGACACGAAATGGCCCAAAACGTACTGTGAAGACTTTAAAATTATCAATCAAAAAAAGACATGGTTTTGCGAGCGAGTCACCTGCGTTTTTGGTCCTGGGCTCAAACCCAGACATTTCTGAAAACTAGACACGCTGTGGAGTCCAGCAAGCTGTGGCTTGTGTGGCTACCCCAACGTTTTCCTACCTAGAATCCCCTGCAAACCTCAAATTTAGCTGAAAAAAATCACATTTTTCTCACATTTCTGTGTGGGAAAGTTGCGGGATCACTGGGATGACACAAATTTCCTTCCACGCAGAGTTCCTCCAGGTCTTACGATAAAAATGGCACCTCACTTGTGTGGGTGGGCCAAGTGCCCGCAGCAGTGAAGGGCCCAAAAGATACTGTGGAGACATCAAAATTATCTATAAAAAAACGACCTGGTTTTGCAAGAGGGCGACAAGCATATTTGGTCCCGGCTCGACGGCCATCTAGAGAAAACTACCAAACCCAGACATTTCTGAAAACTAGACATCCAGGGGCTTTCAGGGAAGTATGGCTTGTGTGGATCCTCCAATGTTTCCCTACACAGAATCCCCTGAAATCCTCAAATTTAGCACAAAAAACACCTTTTCCCTCACATTTCTGCCTAGGATCACCAGGCTGACACAAATTTCCTACCATCCAGTATTTCCCCAGGTCTCCTGATATAAATGGTACCTCACTTATGTGGGTGGGTCAAGTACAGCGGCAGGGAAGGGCCCAAAACCTATTGTGGAGACATCAAAATTATCAATCACAAAATGACCGGGTTTTGCAAGAGGGTCACCTGCGCTTTTGGTCCTTGGCTCGACGGCCATGTAGAAAAACCTGCCAAATCCACACATTTCTGAAAACGAGACATCTGGGGTAGTCCAGGGAAGTGTGACTTGCATGGATCCCCCAATGTTTTCCTAGCCAGAATCCCCTGCAAACCTCAAATTAGCTGAACAAAATCAATTTTTTCTTACATTATTGAATGAGAAAATTGTGGAATCACTGGGCTGATACACATTTCCTAAAACCCACTGTTTCTCCAGGTCTCCCGATAAAAATGCTACCTCACTTGTGAGGGTTGGCCAAGTACCCACGCAGGGAAGGGCTCAAAACACATTCTGAAGACATCAAAATGATCTATCACTAAACAACCTGCTTTGGCAAGGGGGCCACCTGTGTTTTTGGTCCCGGGCTTGATGAACATTTAGGGAAACCTGCCAAACCCAGACATTTCTGAAAACTAGACACGCGTGGGAGTTCCGGGAGGTATGGCATGCATTGATCCCCCAATGTTTTCCTACTGAGACTCCCCTGCAAACCTCAAATTTAGCTTCAAAAAAATCTAATTTTTCTCACATTGCTGACTGGGATCACTGTGCCGGCACAATTGTCCTACCACACAGAAGTCCCCTTGGTCTCCCGATAAAAATTATAATGTATAGGTTTGCTGGGTTTTCCTAGGTGCTGGCAGAGCTGGAGTCCAAAATCCACAGCTAGGCACATTGTGAAAAAAGGGTACGTTTTCAGTGGAGAAATGTGATGTGTCCATGTTGCATTTTGGGCCATTTCCTGCCGCGGGTACTAGGCCTACCTACACAAGTGAGGCACCGTTTTTATTGGGAGACTTGGAGGAATGCTGGGTGAGTGGATATTTGTGGCTCCCTGCAGATTCCAGAAATTTCCATCACAGAAATTTTAGGAAAATGTGTTTTTTTTAAAATAACGTTTGGGCTTGGCAAGGGATTCTGGGTAACAGAACTTGATGAGAGCCACACAAGTCACCCCCATCCTGGATTTCCCTGGGTGTCTAGTTTTATTTTTTTTATAGGTCTGCTAGGTTTCCCTAGGTGCCGGCTGAGCTAGAACCCAAAATTCACAGTAGTCACCTTGCAAATAAAGGGCAGGTTTTCTGTGGAAAAATGTGAATTGTCCATGTTGCATTCTGGCCCGTTTCCTGCTGCGGGTACTAGGCCTACCCACACAAGTGAGGTTCCATTTTTATCAGGAGACTTGGGGGACTACTGGGTGGGTGGAAGTTTGTGGCTCCCTACAGATTACAGAACTTTCCATCACAGAAAAGTGAGGAAAATATTTTTCTTTTTTAACAAAGTTTTGAGCTCTGCAAGAGATTCTGGGTAACAGAACCTGGTGAGAGCCACACAAGTCATCCCATTCTGGATTCCCCTGGGTATCTAGTTTGAAAAAATGTTCATGTTTGCTAGGTTTTCCTAGATGCCGGCTGAGCTAGAGCCCAAAATCCACAGCTAAGCATATTGCGAAAAAAGGGTAAATCTTCTGTGAAAAAATGTGGTGTGTCCATGTTGCGTTTTGGGCCGTTTCTTGTCAGTGGCACTAGACCTACCCACACAAGTGAGGTACCATTTTTATCAGGAGACATGGGGGAATCCTGCATCGGTGGGTGGAAGTTCGTGGATCCACGCATATTCCAGAACTTTCCATAACGGAAATATGAGGAAAATGTGTTTTTTCATTTGACAAAGTTGGGGGTTTGCAAGGGAATCTCGGTAATAGAACCTAACGAGAGCCATACAAGTCACCCCATTCTGGATTTCCCTGGATGTCTAGCTTTTAAAAATGTACAGGTTTGCTAGGTTTCTCTAGGTGCCGGCAGAGCTAGAGCCCACAATCCACAGCGAGGCACATTGCAAAGACAGTGTCAGTTTTCTGTGGAAAAATGTGGTGTCCACGTTGCGTTTTGGCCCATTTCCTGTCATTGGCACTAGGCCTACCCGCACAAGCGAGGTACAATTTTTATCAGGAGACTTTGCGAAATACTAGGTGGGTGGAAGTTTGTGGCTACCCACAGATTCTAGAACTTTCCATCACAGAAATGTGAGGAAAATGTGTTTTTTTCACAAAGTTTCAGGTTTGCCAGGGATTCTGGGTAACAGAACCTGGTAAGAGCCACACAAGTCACCCCATCCTGGTTCCCCTGGACGCTAGTTTTAAAAAATTTATGGATTTTCTAGGTTGCCTTATGTGCCAGCAGAGCTAGGCACATTGCGGAAAAAGGGTCAGTATTCACTGGAAAAATGTGATGTGTAAACATTGCGTTATGGGCCATTTTCTGTTGCGTATTCTAGGCCGACCCACAAAAGTGAGATACCATTTTTATCGGGAGACTTGGGGGATACGTAGAACAGTGTGGATCCCAACAGATTCCAGAACTATCCATCACAAAAATGTGAGGAATTTAGTTTTTTAGACAAAGTTTGAGGTTTGCAAGGGATTCTGGGTAACAGAACCTAGATGAGTCACCTCATCATGGATTCCCCTGGGTGTTTAGTTTTCAAAAATGTATAGGTTTGCTAGGTTTCCCTTGGTGCCAGCTGGGCTAGGGTCCAATATCCACAGCTAGGCACATCGCGAAAGATGGGTCAGTTTTCACTGTAAAAATGTGATGTGTCCACGTTGCATGTTGGGCCGTTTCCTGTCGCAGGCACTAGGCCTACCTACACAAGTGAGGTAACATTTGTATGAAGAGACTGATGGGAACACAGAATAGAAGAACAAATGTTATTACCAATTGACTTTCTTGCACTTCTGCCTTCCAAATGTAAGACAATGTGTAAAACAGAAGTCATTTTGAAAAATCTCCAATTCACATGCTTGTATGGGCACCCAAAATTTCTGAGATGTGCAAATAACCACTGCTTCTAAACTCGATTATCTGTTCCCATCTCAGAAATATATAGGTTTCCTTGGTACCCATTTTTCGCTCTTTATATTTTACCAAATGAATTGCTATATACCCGATACACAATGAAAAACCATTGCAAGACGCACCTCAGTTATTGGCTCTGGGTACCTTGGACTCTTGGTGAACCTACAAGTCCTATATATCCCTGCATCCAGAAGGGTCCCGCAGACATAACGGTATAGTGCTTTAAAGAACCTGCCATACTTGGAAGTTACAGGTGAAAACGGCACAAATTGCTGTTTTTTTCCAACCCAATTTCAATAATTTTTTATTTCAATTGTTAGTTTCTATAGAAAATCCTTGAAGGATCAACACAAATGACCCCTTGTTGAATTCAGAATGTTGCCTCCAAGTCAGAAAAGTATAGTTTTCTGGGATCTATTATTGCTTTCACACCCATTACTATCACTAATTGGAAGGAGGTTGAAAGCACAAAAAATAGGAAAAATAGGCTATGTGCCAGTAAAATGCCAAAACTGTGTAGAAAGTTTTGGTTTTTTGACAAATGTCTGCCTGTTAATGGAAGCTGGGAAGATGGTGATTTCAGCACCACAAACCCTTTGTTGATACCTTTTGCAGGGAAAAACCAGATACTTTCTTCTGCAGCACTTTTTACTCATTTTTCCTCCAAAAATTGCTGTATTTTGTCCAATTTCTCGGTTCCCTCCCGGGGATCCACAAACACTGGGTACCTTTAGAATCCTCCAAATATTGGTAGAAAAGGACGCAAATTTGGGGTGGATACCTTACGTGGACAAAAAGTTACAGGGGCCAAAGAGCAAACTACCCCAAATAGCCAAAAAAATGCTTAGCACGGGGGAGGGGAAAGGCCTAGCAGCGAAGAGGTTAAATGCACGTGATGAGCTTAATCATCCCTTATAGTAACTTACGTTTTTTAAATAATGTTGGCCTATTAGAACTGTAGTGCCAAGATCACAAACTACTGCCTTGATATTACAAAAGTCAGGCCTAAGGCAGGATATTACATCCAGCTTCAAATTCCATTCCCCACAAAGATAGCCTTCCATTGGCCTCGGTACATATATGTGAGCATGGCATACAACATCTGTTTTTTACAAGTCAGTGCCTAATATGAATATAAAACCATTCCGTGGATCATTATACAGATATTCCTTCAGGAAAAGAATTAATTGTAAATGCAGATCATTCTAGCCGCTCTCACAAAAGTGCAAAAGCAAACTTAATTTATGAGTGTTAAATGAAAAAATATACAGAAAAGTAGAAGAGTCAGGCTGATTTATTGGACACCCCTCAAACACTTAGAACTGGTTCGTGTGTTTAGATGTCCTTTGTTGATATGTAGTGAAACAGAATGTCTCTGCCACTACAAATGTGGACTATTTATGACGTGGGTAGGCAAGGCGTCAATCTTGCAGCTGTCTGATGGCTTGTTACAGTTCACTACCGGGGATTTCTTTCATTTGTTTCTGTCCACAATTGTAAAGATGTATCCTCGGAAACGCAGCATCGTCTTGTGAACCACCTCTGTACACTGTAAAAAGTAAAAAAAAACTACCCATTCCCAGTTGCCACCTAGTCTTCAAAATGTAATTTGACCAACTATTGGCTGGGAAGAAATAAACTTTGGGTGGATTAAAATGACAATTGTAATTTCTTTACTTTGCAGATAAGGACGTTTCATCAAATTTATTGAAATAGACACAAGCTCAGAGTTTTTGTTGACTGATTCAGACAATGTCTAAAACACCTTCATCCATACACAATCCGTTATTTAACAGAGGTCTGTTCTGGTGTCATTTCATCTTTCCCCACATGAACTTTCCTGACGCTAATTTCCAGCAAAGACTGCTCTCCCCAACTGGCTGCCTCCCATAGCACCTTGCCAGCCCCACATGTCCCATACAGCAAGTAGCCTTACACCAGCAATTCCCGACATCATTCCCATTGCTGGTAACCCGCAATGCCCTTTCATGTTCCATCGAGCAGCAGGATCTCAGATTGTCCAAGGAGGAATGAAAAGAACTGTCGATGGTGAATGATCATTCATGTGGCAGGTAGAGTGTAAGAAGGGAAATGGCTGTCAGTGGGTAAGGCGTTGTCATGGAAAGGTCTGCTGTAGGTGCCTGTCAGCTAGTAACGACTAACAGCCTCATGCATCAACCCAAAATCCAGTCGGTAAAATACCGATTCGCTAATAGCTCCCGGTATTAAGTTAAAAATACCCAATCCCAATGCATCAACCCAAAAGCAGAAATCGCTATTTAAGGAATCCTTAAATAGCGATTCTTTAAATAGGGATTCCTTAAATACCGATTCCTTAAATAGGGATTCCTTAAATACCGATTCCTTAAATAGCGATTGCATTTAAGGAATCCCAAAGTGAGATTCCTTAAATGCAATGCATCAAAGTTAAAAAATTAGCGATTTCGCTAATAGGGGGAGCAAATTACCATGAAGATGAACTGCATGGTACTTTGCAAAAACTTTGAAAAATGCACTTTTGTGCATTTTTCAAAGATTCATGTTGCGCACACACATGCCCTTAGAGCATGTGTGTGTGCAACATAAGTGCACATATCATTTTCAGGGGTGCTATAGGGTGTCATTTTGACACCCTTGCACCCTTGAAATTGCATGAGCAATTAGCGAGAACCTACTGGTACTCGCTATTTGCTCATGCAATCTCCGATTCATTCCTATGGGCCTGGAGGCCCATAGGAATGATTGGGACGGCATTCCTTAATTGCTACTCGCTATTTGCTAGTAGCAATTAAGGAAAGTTAAGGAATCGCTATTTGAATAGCGATTCCTACATGCATAGCCTTTTGCTATTCCTTATTAGCGAATCCTTATTTTTCGCTAATAAGGAATCGCAAATGCTAATGTTGATGCATATGCCCCATAGTCTACAACAGGGCTCTCCAATCTTTTCTATCACAAGAGCTAGTGCTGATCCATGAAAATAGTCCTGAGCCACTAATGACTTTGGCCACTGTTGCAGTAGTGACTACCTCAAATACAATCAAAATGGTGACCACACCTTGCATTACTAGTAGTGAACACCACGATTTATGTCACAATATCCAGTGACAATATATCTGCAAGCCAAAATATATTATCCAGAAAATTGACTATGATAGCACCTAAAGGCAGGCAAGTAGGGAGTTACGATTCTTAAATTCACATCTGTATACCTTGGCGATACATGTATCTTCAGTGTAAACAGATGTGGAGTTAGGAAGGTAAAGAAAATTAGACATAGCTATAAATACTTATCTTTATGATGTTGTGATAGTTGATATCCTGGATGCAATGTTTGGCTGGACGATAGTTAGCACTCAGTGATGTAGTAGTACACCAACCCCCAGCTCATAAGACAGGGTTACTTACAGCAATGCCAGGAAAAGCTTTATAAATCCAAAATGCCTCCACATGACTAATGAAATAACAGCAAAACATGCACAACCACACAAAGGAAATTCTAACAGCTATAAATCTCATCAACTTGGTTTGAACTATTCTTTCATGAGGAACTTTAAATATGTTTTAGATGTTTAATCATTTTGTTTTCAAACATCAGCATATCAGTTTCGCATAGACCATGTATTTCTATCAAATATACACTTTCCATGTTCAAATAACACACTCAAAATAAAAATGGATTCTTTTTCTGAAAAAGAATTGCCTCAAAATTCAGTTTAAATTCAAGTCCCAAAATATCAGTTTGTTATTTCCCTATAACAAATGCAACACATTGACAGATTCTACTCCACCATCCAAAGTAACACCATCTCATGCTAGAAGTGCCCATCATAATACCAAACAAGTCAACACTGTGCCAAGGGTGCCCACCGTAATGTCATAGCCACCGTTGTGCCAATGCTGCCCGCCATATTGCTATGAACTACCACTTCATGTCAGTCATGGACTAAATTATTCCAGGGATAGCCACAATTCTGTTAAAAATGGTCACAATGTCACAATTAGGCCATGAATACTCACAATTACCCACGTACAGCTCCCGTTTTACAATGATTACTCCAATGATGCCCAACATATGCCAATAGTTGCCAATAATGCCATTGTTATCTCAAAGCCAACATTATGTCTGGAATAGTCATAATTGTGCCAGAGATGAAACACTTATATTGCGAGAACCATACACATTTTGTGTTCCTTGACACCCGCAATGACTTCCAGTAAGAGACAATGACTTTCAAAGCTGGATACAACACCAGCCACATGCACAACAAATACATAATAACACTAGTTTGCATACAAGAAACATTTAAATAATATCACACACATTCATGTACACACCACTCCCACTGTCTGAAATAAACAAGGACATTGCCTCTCTATACTCTCAAAATACTCTCTGCTATCCTTGCAGACAGAGCTGCTAATGGACAGTTGTCATATGCTTCTACTCTTTCTCTGGGAGTTCCACACTCTAATGACTCCACTCTGGATACTGCTGGCACTTCTTTTGTGGCCCCGTTTTGACAGGTACCGTAAGATCGATATAGTGGGAATTGTAAAGTGGCTAATCATCATGTGATTTTGCTAAATTGAAAGTGGAGACTGGTGGTCTTGTTGCAGGCATCTCAGGCTCTCAGGGTGTGTGATTGTGTCTAAGCGTGTTGCCCTGTCATTGGTTTGGCTGGCAGCCACTCCAAGGTTATGGAACTGAGTCATGTCCTCATCTTCAAAATAGGTATGCTCTCTATACATCCTGCTCTGCTTCACTTCTAGAAACTACTTCCATGGTGGTGGCGAGCTGCCAGTAGCTCTTGAGCTACCCGTTGGAGTGTTCCCTGCACTCTGGTGCATAATGCACAGCTCTCCAATGATGATCTATTCACACAAGTATGCTGATGTCTGTAACAACTCACTACATTCTCTAGGTGTTCACAATCTCCCATAAACTCACTCTGGCTGCACAGTCATAATCAGTCAGTCTGTTTGAAAAATACTGTCATAGACAGTATGTAAGAAATGAGGGGCGGTGTTGCACCTGCACTGTATGAAACTAATAGACCCAACTCAACAAAAGGGGGTTGTTGGAGTGAGAGGAAATCAGCTAACCTAGATGTATTTGAATCACCCCTGCATAGCCTAATTGAAATGGTATTTTTTCTATTTTAAATATTAGTACTATAGCACTGTTATTTGCCCTACAATTTGAATGAAATAATTGTCAATGAACATTTTTTAAATGGCCTATATCTTCAATGTTGTTCTGTATGTCCTCACTAACCTTTATAATAAAATATAGGATTGTTCAACATTACAAACATTGACATCCAAGTGTTTGAGAGATGCTCCTTTCACAGTGTTGCTAAGGCATAGTATGTTGGACGACCCTTGGACAGGAAAGCTAAACAACCCCACGTTTCACGGCTCACACACACTAAGCCCTGGCTTGTAAATCTACAAAAAACCTCACATCACTGTGTATCAATCTTTCTCAGTATTTTGTTGCTTGATTTAAAGGAAACAAATTCTGGACACTCAATTTAATCAGTAGGGTAATAAACATTGAAGACCGGTTTGACATCATAAACATGAACACCGAATGTATTAGAGTTAATATATTGCTAAAATGCACTATAAACTATAATTGTCTAAAAAGTTCTATTTATTTTTACAAGGTGAATGAGAAAGATCTTAGTCATCAGACGCAACTGCACTGGCCACTCTGCCTGTGGAAAAAAGATCACAAGTCTTTAGTGGCAGCAGCACTCCTGCCTGTAAGAATGATCTTCGAGACCAGCCTCGCTCGTCAGGTTTGTGTGGAGAGCATCTTGCGCCTCTCCTGCTCCTCAGAACACAAGATCTAATACATCAGCAGAGCCTTGTCCTCATTACACAAATCAATGCATCCACAAATCACGTTTGGTCCTCACAACACCACCAACTGTGGCCACCCCTGTCCTTTCTCTTGTGGCAACTACAACCATAACATCTGCTGTGCAGCCAGGACACACCGCAGCTGTGGTCACCCACACGAGCTCACAGGGTGGTCTGGAAAGGGCTGAGGCACGCCCTTCCGTGGAGTGGGAGGCTCAGGGTGCAGTCACCAATGTAAACACCATGAGCACAGCCATGATGGGTGCAGCTATGTGGCAGAGGAATCCCCTGGCCCAGATTATTGAACTTGTAAGGGCCAAGAATGATCTCATGAAGGTCCAGAGGAGATCCAGAAGGCACAGAAGGATCTAAAGGACAGTGTGACTTTAAATGGCGCAACATCCACTGCAGAAAATGGTGAGAGGACCTTTGGTAGTGGACCTCTGCATTGCGCTGAGCAAGCTGGGAACATCCTCCCTACAAAAACAGATGAGGTGTGGAGGTAACTCACCCCTTTGATACAGCGCATTCAGGCAGAGGCCTACAATAACTTGAAAGGGGAACTGATGGCCATGGAGCAGCTTCAAGCGGGTAAGTTTATTCATGTGAAAAAAAAATATATGTTGTTCTTAAAAATTCTTTCCAGTTTTCAGGTTGTAATTCAATGTCACAATAAAAAAAAATGAAATTAAGTTCCTATTATAAGGCCCATAGTATATATTTGACTTTGGCCTAGATTTAGAGTCTAAGGGACAGTTACTGGATAGCAAACATACAAGAAATGCCGTACACCTTCTTACAAGTGTGGTTACACTTGCAATAAGGCAGATGGGATATCTGTTACATTTGTGAAGCAGAATCATAACTTTTCAAACTATAAATGAGGCACGTTGTCAATACTGTATTTATAACTTTGCCGAAGGAACAGCTGTTACTGATGGATCACGCCCTGTCCTTTCATCAAGTGGTTCATGAGAATTACGGTTCTGTGGTGCACATAAAAAGTTTTGGACATTCTCGTATCTATATCAAAGATGAGGCCTTGACACAACTGTGTTTTTAATAATATTAAGCAACATGGATAGTATCCCCTGGCCAGTACTTCAGACTGTATTTTGTATAAGACCAGGGCCTGTTTTAGCACTGGTGGCGCCCGGTGTGACGATGTTCCTTGGCGCCCCCCCCCCCAATGACCTCCTCCTCCAAATATTCCCTCACTACTGCCCTTTAACAGTACCCCTCAAGTCTCCATACCCACTCTGGGGGTTCGATTTAAAAATAAGAATTGATTTCTACCCAAATGAATCCTTTTTGTAACATTAGGATAATGAAAGACTGGGGAAAACATCTTAACACTGTAATCTATATGTCTGCAGGTTGCATCAGCTCTTTGCTGACAGTTAATAGCTCACTGTTCAATATTAGGATTTTAACTTATAATCTGCAAGTAGCAAAAGGATCTCTCTGACAAAAGCAGTAACCCACTGGCCTATATACATCATATGCAGTTTGTTATCTTCATGTTACACATTTTTTTGCTGCAGGCATATTAACCCTCTACGCTACCTTACGATGAGTCAAAACTTCCAGTGACAAAACTCTGATCTTTCTCCAGGAAGAACATTAATCACATGAGTTATATTGACATTGTTATTGTTGCCTGAAAATTGAAATGGAGCAAAGTACTAAACAGCGCAGTAACTTACAAACATGGGGCCCACACCCGAAGTCAGTGCCCATGCTGTGGCACTGTTCACACCACCCTGTATAAGACATCCAGATCCTGGGCAAGTGTATGAACACACTGCTATTCAAAAGGTTGCCTAGGCATTGACCCACAGAAGTAGTTTACATTTAGGTCCATTTAGTTATGCACACGTGATAGAAGATATGTACAAATGTGAATGCTAGGCATGGGCCACTACTATACACCATATAATGAACATGGCTGTAAACAATATTCCAAAGTAACCATATATCAATATCTGCCTGGACAGATTTTTGAAAAATAGATAGTCCATAAAACATGACAGAACAGACATATACCAATTTCAATGTGCATTAAAGCATATCTACATTCTAATATTTTGACCAAAATGTATGTGACACAGTTTGATAGGCGGGATACTGCATCACAAATGTGATGGATATCCTGGATTACAAGTGCATTATATCCTATAGCACTTGTAATAAGGTGGATGGGAATTCCGTCACATTTGTGAGAAGAGTAAGCCACCCGCCAAACTGTGAAGCAGGTACATGGTGTCCCTTATAACAAACGGTACAGATGTGGCGCGCTGTTTGGGATTGGATTGCAATTGTGAATACTTAGGTAAACTACGTTTTACTTGAATTTAGATTATTAACAGATGATGATTTACAGTGTATGATTTCGAATTTTGCACAAAAGTTACAGATAATCTATACACATTATTATAAGTGACAATCAAATATACTTGTAACAAGGCAGACAGAATATCAGTGATATTTGTGATGGAACAGATGGTCTTCCAAAATCAGGCCCTTTATGATGTCTCATTAGGTGCCCTTTGTTAGGATTAGATTGGCGCAATGACTAATGTTTGGCCCTCTTTAATGTGTGTACCTTTTGCTATTGACCTCTTTAGTAGGTAACTGATATGGGCATATGTCTGCTTTCACCTTCCTCCAGAGCAAGTGAGGGAGACACTGACTAGACTTCAAGGGACGCACTGAAGAGCCACTGGGAGTTCAAAGGTGAAACCACCAACGCAGAAGGACCCAGTGGCAATGAGGCCAATAGCACATGGGATTAGGAGGCCCCTGACCCAGGCTAGCCCCTCATAGTGGTGGCCGAAACAAAACGAGCCACAATATTTGTTTGTGTGACCGTCGCCACCACTCCCACCAGCACCAGTATCACACCTGTCCCCTGGTTTAAAGCCAGCACTCAGTCTGTAACTAGGTTGGGAGTCCCCTTCATCCCAGGCACCTCTCCTCTACCCCCATCCCACTAGCAATGGTGTCAGAGTAGCCACTGGAAGTTCTAAAGATCCTCTCTGTGTGGTAGACAGCATTATTGAATGGTGTCCAGGACAGCATTGTTGTATGCCGTCCTGGGTGTCAGTCAGCAACTCACACAAGTGGCTGTCATCTTGGATGACATGCAGTCTGCTCTGTCTGCCTTACAGAGAGGCTCTCTCTCTCTCTTACTGCCTCCGCTGACACCAATCCTTCCAGGTCATCTGCCCCTTTTCCACTTTTCCACATTCTACCCCATTCCACCACCTGCCCCCATTCAAAGCCCTGCCCCTTATTCCACAGCCCACCCTAAGTTCTTCTCCTGACCCAATCCGTCCACCTCCCTCCACCATTCCACCTGACCTCAAAACGTCCCATATCTTTCTACAAACATTCTAATAGCCCCAAACACTCATATTACCCAAAACCTAACCATTCCTGTCATCGTCCCCCCACAAAATCCCCCAGGCCTGCCCCACCAAAAGAATACTAAAACCAACACCCCATCCCAAAAGGTAGGTGCCCAGACAGGCGCCTGGGTGATGAAGAGCCCAATGAGTACAGTACTGTGATGTGGAGGCAAGATAAGAGGATGACGCCTGCTATAGACTCTGACAGGACCCTATTCCTAATTACCTACTCCTGGACTTTACTTTTCTTGTTTATATATTTGTTTTAATTGTAAATACCCAGAGTAATAAGATTTTCGTTGTCCCTTAATATTTATTATTTATAAAAGTGGATAATTCAAATGTTTGTGTCTGTTGTGTACTTGGAGATATAAGTAGTTGTGTTAAGTGTTACATTGTTTGCCAAATATGAATGCATTTTCGAAGCTTTTGTTTGTGTTAACAATTTACTTCCATTTTCAGATCTTGTGATTTCTTGTGTATTGTACTGTGGGAGATGAACATCATTTCCTTTCCTACGCATTAAAGGAAGTGGGAGCGTTATTGTGAGGGCCTAGCTTTCAGAGTGATAATGTATTTGTGATTACATTTAACGTCATTATAATTGTGGGTAAGTTTAGGAGTACCTGCAGTTATTGTGGCTCACATATAGTCCCTGCCATACATTATGTATGCCTACTCTAAGCATACGTATATGAGTGCAATGTCTTGCATGTGAGCATGAGTCCAGCCCTGAGATTATGAGCTAGATTTAAAGATGCAACATGTCAGTGAATGGGTAGTGGAAATTTGTACTTGGGGTACCTGGTTGAATACTATGTTTGTGGTGTGTGTTAAGTGAGGAAAGTATGATGAATGTTAGGCTCAGAATAGCTGCGTGATATATGTTAAACACTCCAATATGAAGACTTTATTAGTATACATTTATTTTGTAAAACAGTTAAAACTTTTAGTTCTAAAGTATTAGCATTATATGTTGTGTAACAAAGCAGATTTGTTAAACTTGCACATTGTCTTACTGACTTGAGATGTTGGGGTAGTAAAATTGTGTCAGGTTACATTTTAATATGGGTATGTAGAGTGAGGGATGGAGAGGGTAAATTGATGCCAGGTGTGATTTGGTGTACATAGCTGTATATTTAGTGCCAGTGATAGTTAACATAGTGCATTCAAAAAGGGTAAAACATTGTAGTAACTTTCTCTTTTGTTTTGCATTGTGTTGTTGTTCCTCCAGCACTGCCAGATAGAGTACCAGGCCTTAGCAGGGACATGTAGAAAGAGTAGGTTTATTGGTTGTTGTGGGCAGGGTTTAGCTATGTATGCCCTTTTCCTCCACCACAGGTGTGGATAATAAACCACCATGCTTCCATCACGGAAATTAGACTCTAAATACGACTGAGTAATGGCTTTCCGCCGCTCCCTTCATCATGTTTAGGATCAACGGAGTTGGGAAAATGCTTTTGAATGTTACGTCACTGTGGTATATCAACATATAATGAGTTACAGTACATGGAATGCTGCAATCTCTGCATAAAATATGTCTAATTGTCATATTGCGGTCTAGCTGTGTCTCGCAAGATACATGTAATAACAGCATAACCTAACAGATACACTGTTATTACATTTGAGTCGTTTTGTACAACACCTGCTGCCAGAGCCACCACATTGTGAAAGGTAGGTCAGGAAGCAGAGTTACAACTGCTGTGTAAACAATGACAACGGTAACCAGCTTTTCAGCTCTCATGGTCTTTTGTCCTGAAATGAAGAGCCATCAGTAGCAAGCTGCAGTTCTTTGCAGGAAGGCAAACATTATTTATACGTTTCTGCACATTGACTTACAGCTATTTTTTAAGTTACTTATAAAAATGTGCTTTTACAACAAAATATTAACTGCATATTAATGTGATTGACTTTACAGTAGAACCACCATAGTCACTCATATGAAGAAGCAAGAGACTACAGATTTAAGATTTTTGGTTTAGAGGTACTGGAGTAATCTGCTGGAATAAAATGCCCTCCCTCTTAAATTAAAAGAATAATAAAAACCACCTCTGTGTTCAGCCTTCAGCCCCCTTCTTCTATATGGTTACGTAACTCCGTGATGACTTGCAATGCCCGCATAAGGTATGGCAGAGAGTATTTTATCTCATATATTATGATGTATTTGTAAGACATATTTTGAATGTGTATGATTATTTATTCCGCCAGAAAATGCCGCATCAAATGCTGCAAATAATTATTAAACAAATAAATGCATTGAATGCCACTAACAAGTCCTCCACATGAATCACCTAATTAGATAATATTGCACCAGATACCAGAAAATGGTGAAACACAGGATATGATTTGAATTTTTCATTAACCTCACTGACCTTTGTGCCTTAGGGCCTTCCAAGCGCTATTCTGAGGATCCCGGCGGCTTCTCAACTCAGTGTCCTGAGTTTTGCTTATTGGTGCACTTGAAGTGTGATATTGTTGCTCTGGGGGCACTGCAGGAGCCTCGTCAAGAAAAGACGGTCATGCAAATATTCCTTCTGAAAGGAGAAAAATGGAGAGAACAGTGTGATGTGTGTGAGGAGCTGGAGGGGAACAGGTGGCAAATGAGGTGCATCCATATTTGGGGATTCTACAGAGGGGGCTTTGGAGGAGACAGGGAGCTTGACAGATCTGATCATTGGGGATGAGGGGAGCAGCACAGACCACTGACACAAGGTTTGTATGAGCAAGGATGCTTTATTGAGACAGGTGCACATTACAACAACATCTGGGCCATTGCCTTTCAAAGTTATAATCACACTATACATCTTTAATCACCTATAATAAGCTACCCCACCTCAAAAAAATATCCCTTCCCCCTCATAACAAATTAAATCATCAATACAATACTTGCCTCGGAGATGATCACCTGTAATTGGAACCTCTAAAATCCCTTCCCTTTTTTCTACCTCTTTTACCCTTTGAACCCATTCAACTTCCTACATAACCTTGAAGTTCCTATGTTGTCCAGGTGTGAACTAACCTACTCATTCCAGTCTGAACTGCCTCTGACAAACAATACATTTCTGTAAATCATGGCAACTTCTCAGCCATTCTCAGCCAACACCCTACAAGGCCCTGAACGGCTTTGGCCCCAAATACCTGGCGAACAAATTAATAAAAAAGACCTCAACTGTTAACTTACGGTCCAATTCCATGGGTCTTCTAAAGACTCCCAGAATTCGCCGCGCCCGATCAGGGGCGAAGTCCTTCTCTTGCCTCGCGCCGCGCTACTGGAATGCGCTTCCTATTTCCATCAGGAACTGCCCCTCCCTCGCTATCTTCAAGAAAAAACTGAAAACCTTTCTATTTCTGACTCCCTAATGCTCGACTTGATGCTTTATCCCTCCTTTCTGTCTCAGGAAACGACACTGCAGCGCCGGGTGAGTCGTGCGCTATAGAAATATTCATAACATAACATAACACCCTATGCACCTAAATCAAGCAACAACTAGATAACATAACTTCCCTTGTGCACCTGCTATGCAACAAAACTAGTTAAAAATCAAAGGGTGGATAAATCACACATCCTGTTCTTACCAGGGTCTAGGGTTCTTGTATGGTGAAGACCCTCATTCACATTAGCATACGGTGCGGTATATCTTGATTCTCTGCTCTGTTGTTAAGTGAGCAGTATCATCATTAGGTCTTTTATCACTTGAGTGATTGGTTCTCCTAGTGATCTCCTTATCCTCCACCTGGAGGAAGACCGTTTGTTTTTTTCAACAGTTGTGAAAAGTAAGTGTAAAGGTGTGTTGTGGAGAGTGAGGTTAAAAGTGCCTCCTGTCCTCAGTTAAATCTTTTACTTGCCAAGGATTGGGCAAGATTAAAATGGTGAATTGGTGACGCTGTACTGGAACACACCTTCACACTTACTTTTCAAAACAGTTGAAAAACCAGACGGTACCAGCCACTGTGTCCCCAAGATAAAATGGTGGTTGGTACCTTAAAATGGCAGGCCATATATAGCTTAGGCTACAAAAGTAGCCCAAAAGAAGCACAAACCCAATGCAGTCGGTGGACTGAACTAGTTCCCCAAAAACCCTGAAGAGGAGGACCTCCTTGTGGACGGCTGACTTCCAAGTCCACATTCCTCACTGAAGACTGTGAGCCTAGCATACTTCTCTAGGCAACGCAGTGCATGTTACTTGGTCAAAATAGGTTTCTTTCTTTGAGGAGGCATATTTTTAGGCTGGAACTGAAGAATATATGATACTTAACTTTCTTTAAAGCTGGATGCAAAGTGAGAGGCAACTATTAAAGGTAAAGTTTCAGAGATGCAATATGAGCATGAGCTACCTCAGAACATACAACACGCTACAGGATACTAAATGTTAGGCCACACTCAACATAAGGTCACACAGGATAAATATAGAATTAAAAAAAAAAACTCTACATACAGTACATCTTCCCTTTTTTAAACATGAACAACAAAAAGTACATTCAAAGTAAGTTAAACATGGGGCCACAGCTGTGAACCCCAGACTTGCCACTTACGACCCCTGGAACTGCCGTTGCAACACCTGTTCTCAGAGGTGGCAAAATCAGTGGCAAGTACACAGGGGTGACAACCCATATTTTCTGTCAATTTTTCGCTATGCTAATAGTGAATAATACTGTATTATTCACTGTTAGTGTAATAAAAAATGGAGCACAATTCTCTGGAATGGCTCTTTAGTGGCAGCTAAGGTAAGATAAAATGCATTTTAATGCATATTGGGCATGTGCTTGTGGGTGTATTTATGTGAAAGATGGTGTGTGTGAGTTGATAACAGTTAGTGCAAGTGAGAATGTTTTGTTATGCTTGCAAATCTCTTCATTGGCCCTGACTTACTGAATGTAATTCTTGTCTTATAGAGAGAGCCATAGTAAAATATTGATGGTGGCATACTTGAGCTAATTGTTATCATGGCAGACACCTGTAACAAATTAAGGGCACTGACACACTGGAGACTATTCTTGGCGTATGTGCACCCATAAGGGGGTAATGGCACATTTAAACTATTTGAATGTCATAAATGGAAAATTCTGCATTGGCATATTGGGGGCTCCAATACCATATGGTGTACCCATGACAAAAGGCTAGCACTGGCACAATGGAGTTAATTGTTGACATTTGATGGCATTCATAGCTCATTTTGGACAATTTGGACCAACTCCTAGGGAGCGATAGGTTTCATTGACTTGGCACACCATGAAAGGATTTGAAAATGTAATGAGTGCCATTTCAGAGTGTATGACGTTTTAGCAAATGTATGGGAAAATTGTGCTGTAAAATGTACTATCTGACCACATAATTTTCAAAATGCACTTGGGGTGACAAACCCCCCGCAGAGGCTTGGCATTTTCACTTAGTTCACTCACTCACTGCAATACTGGGCAAGTATTATGTCCCAGAACTTTCAAAGGTCAAGTCAGCACTGAAATGTAAGTGGTGTCTAAAATAGATGTTAGTCTGTGTGTATTGATATTAAACACGAAGATGGCATTGAACTTCATCTGTATCAATTATTGCAATATCGCCATGGTTTAAGTCATGCTACATGACTTCCTGGAAAAAATCAGGGGAAAAATCAGGGTCAGGGGTCATATGACGACTCTTCCTTTGATGTCATTAAGGTCAAAGGGTATGTGATGGCAGTTCCGGTATTTTGGTGAACTAATGGCCATGTAAAACATCAAGCCATGTAACAATATATAAATCAATCTCGATAAAGAACAAAATCCTGAAACCCAACAGGAATTTTAGACAGTCTCCCTTCTAAGGTGTATTCCTGTGTTGTACTGTGACAACTGTCTGGAATAACTTCCACCACACCACGATCAACAGGAACTTCCACGAGCCACTGTGAGAGGCATATCTCCCCGAATATCCTCAGGTTCATTAAATGTTCAATATTCAGTATGCTCTTCTTCTTCCAAACCACCAATCACAACACTAGAAACATCCATGCTTCTTAACATCCTCAGTCAAAACATTAAACGTCTGGATTTTATCTTAACAGAATGGCCATCTGTTCTTTATGAGGTTTCACCACACTTCTTTGTTCCACGAACCTTTATCATTTAATAATACTGAGCTGCATTCTACTTTTCTCCATTAAGTGGAACGGAAAATCTAGACTCAACTTTGGTTACTTTGAAGGGGTTACTTTTCATCAGTAGGCTTGGGCGAAATTTAAATTATGCTGGTGTCATTTGTGCAATTTATGGAATTTCGTGTTACGTTTGTTACCTGAAACTTCTCAAATTACAACATTTGCCTAATTATGTGCAATTTGCAGTAATATTTTACCACAAAATGCACAATTTTGTTAGAAACTCCCCACAAACGCACGCCAACAACAGAACATTAACCGCTGTTTTTATGGCTCATTTATTGAGTGTGCCCTTGTGCCAAAAAATGACATGAGGATGCATTTCACAATCAAACATAGCACAAAATGATAGATTTGCATTAACCATAATTACGTGTGATTTTGTGTATATTTGTTGAAATTTCACATAATTATGAAACATTAAACTAAACGAATTTTGCATACACTCAATAATCACGAGTCTCCAACTAAAATGTAATTTTATTTTATTTTTGGATCTTTATCATAATACACTTTACATTTGTATCGCTTATTCACAACCCTTTCCTTAATCTGTTGCAACAATTCATAAGACAATTTCTTTGAAAGCTTTTTGCACATCCTTTTGCAGAAACTGGTGTTAATCTGTTTTTAGTGAAGGTGGGTAGGAACGCATTGCTTGCATGTAACAGCGCCACTACCCACTGATAAAAAAATCGTGTGAGCAGCCCCCAAACTGACGAGTTTCGGAGCGGCTACCTGCTATGAGTGGGATTATACCTGAGAAATGGGATTATACCTGAGAAAATGAGGAGCATGTCCAGCAATCCGTAAATATTCTCTACTGATGAGGAAGGAATCCCAAAACACTGGTGTATAGAGATTCGATTTTGAAAGATGGCATTAGCTGAAAAATAATATAAACTTTGTGTGAAAAACTGAACTACAACTACCAAGACGCTATGGGGTAATGACACTGTTAAATGCAAGCAGTGCGTTCCTACCCACTTTCACTGATAAAAGGCTCTCGTGAGCCGCCCCCAAGTTGACGAGCTTTGGAACGCCTGCACGCTATGAGTGGGATTATACCTGAGAAGTGGGATTATATCTGAGAAAATTGGCAGCATGTTCAGCAACCCGTAAATATTCTCTACTGATGAGGGAGGAATCCCGAAACACTGGCGTCTAGAGATACGATTTCGAAAGACGGCATTCGCTGAAAAATAATATGAACTTTGTGTGAAAAACTGAACTACAACTACTAAAACGCTATGGGGTGATGGCGCTGTTACATGCAAGCAGTGCGTTCCAACCCACTTTCACATTTTGTTAATCTGTTTTTATCCTTTCTACCTATCAAAAGTAAAAACAGCATGACTCCTGTGGTATAGTGCTATGTGTTGACATAATTTAACACTTTCTTTCTCAAATACTCCATGACATCCAGACCACATGACAGGGAAGTTAGTATGCCCTCTTTTAAAAACCTATTGGCTCTCTCTGCCATCCCATTTGATGAGGGAGTGTACAACAGCGCATTCTAACTGTTTAATATCATTATGCTGGTAAACATCAACATCTTCTCTGACACAAAGTGTGTCCCTTTGTATGAAATCAGACAATTTGGTTCCACTTTTCACTGCCCCCTTAAGAGGATCTAATACAGCATCTTTCACCCTTAAACTAGTAAAACCATTATAAATTCACTGAAACAATCCACCACTACAAATAGAAACTTCATATCCTTGGGACGTAGTACATGTGGGCGTGGAATGTCAATAGCCAACGGGTCCAAAGGCCACTCTGGTCAAGGAACAGAATGTAGAGTTTTCTCATTGGTTTTCCACTGTTTATTTGGCAACAAACACTATTTACATATTTTAACTACTTTTTTCTACATGTAAAACCATGGATGGGCAATTTCTTGGTGGTAATTAACACCAGAATACCTACTATGAGAAATGCACTTTAACCATTCATCCTCTGACTCAATATTATCACACTTGTGTACAGCATCTAAAGAAGTCACAATACACTCTATCTCATCATCTTGTTTTTCACTTATATTAAGAACTCTAGGAGGTAGTCTCAATGACAATCTGTGTGTAAAGGTTTCCACTTGTCACAGATCTAATATCTAAGTTGCATTCTTACAATTTTGAAATCAAACATACAAATAGAGAGAACGCCTTTCCCATAGCATTGCCATTCATCATTTAACCCCTCCCACAGGCTCTTTAAATCATCTGTAGGAGAGGAGGCTTCTCTCATACTTGAGAGCAATGATGTCCCAAGGGATGAAGGACCTAGCAGCAGTAATTCTGTTTTGGAAATGTTAAGCTTCAATAATTTGTCAGTCATACAAAATAAGATGGCCTAATGACCTGGATTTCATCCAGTGCTTTCTCCAGCCGCAAAATGAATTGGGTATCACCGACTTATGAGATTACTCTAATGACAAAATTCCTAATGATGGTAGTCTGTGTGTAAAAGTTAAATGTTCAACAAAGTGGAGGAATCTCCTGATCCTTGGAGGACTCCAGACACTGAATGAGAAAAGAGAGGAATGAGAGTAAAGAAAAGGAAAGGAAGCAGACCAAAACATTGCATTTTCTTGCAGTCTTACCTCCTCAATGCACTCGACCAATATGATATGATCCAATGTATCAAAAGCAGCAGGCATGTGAAGAATAATGAGGTAGGTGGGAGCCCCTTCCTCCAGGCCAAGTCTGAGGGACTTCAGACCATCAACTAATTCTGTTTCTGTCCCGAGGCCCGGTCTGAAACCTACTTGACTGGAGCCCAACAAGTCTAATGGGTGGCTAAACAGCCAACAATCAAGAAACCGCATTTATATTTTTGTTTCTATTTTAGTTCTAGCTGGTAGCAAGGAAGTGGTCAAAGTGAACTTTCCTAGTTTGCACACCCCTAATTCTAATCTGATTCTCATTCTTCTAAAATGTATCAGTATATTTTAACTATTTTGTAGTATGCTGTAATCTGTTATACTATATTTTAAATCTACTGCATTAAATAACCCTGTATCAGGGTGTTCCTCCCTTGTATGTACACACTCAAACTGGTATGTATTTTAAACCTCAGTCATTGCATTTGAAATGAAATGAAATGAAAATGAAATGAAATGAAATGAAAATGAAAATGTGACTTGTAAAGCGCTGCAGCTGCCCTGAGGCGTCCAGGCGCTAAAAACAGAAGAAGCACTCTTGAGGTTACTTTTAGGCATTGAATAGCAGGGTTTTTAGCTGTTTCCGGAACGTAGTCAGGTTAGGGTTGTTCCTCAGCTGCAGAGGGAGGGAGTTCCAGAGTTTGGAAACATTATACGAGAAGGAGCGTCCTCCTGCTCTGGCTCTACGTATTCTGGGGATTTCGGCCAAAAATGCTGTTGAAGAGCGAAGAGATTTGTTGGGCCTGTAGGGAGAAATCAGGGGGCGATTGATGTCTGGGCCCGTTTCCCAGAATGTCTGGTGGGCGATACAGAGTGATTTAAATTTTACTCTGTCCCTGACAGGTAACCAGTGCAGGGTCTTTAAACCGGTTCTTACTGAAGTCCTCCGGGGGATTCCCAGCAGCGCTCTGGCAGCACAATTCTGGGTGCGTTGGAGCTTCTGTAGGGTATAGTCTGGTGCTCCCAAATAAAGGGCGTTATTGAAGTCCAAACGAGATTGGATGAGGCCCTGTATAATTATCTGTTTGGCCTCAGAACAGAGGAGGGGAAGGACTTTCTTAATCACCCTAAGGAGGCCAAAGCAGGTAGCTGAGATTTTAGTGGCCTGTGTGTTAAGGCTCAGAGACTTGTCGAGCCAGACGCCCAAGCTTTTAATGTTGTCTCTGGGGGGTGGGGCCATTCCCATGCTTGATGGCCAGATCAGCTCTATGGAGGCGGGGGAGGTTGGGCCCAGGATCATCAGCTCAGTTTTATCGTCGTTTAGCTTTAGGCATGAGCTCATCATCCACTTCTTTACATCCTCCAAACAGGCCGCATTTTATACCTGCATCAGAATAATGTAGCCTATATCAATGTAAATTGTACAGGTTCATTTTAATCCTGTGGCAGTGCATTCCGGACATGGTGTCAGTGCATTTTAGATCAGTAATGTTATTCATTAATCCAGTATCAGTAACTTCTAAATGTAATCAGCACAGTCTAGATCAGTACAATATTTTTTTTAACTATATTAGTGTATCCTAACCCTTATTGTTTATATCCGTTCACCAGCAGCGCTTCTTATTTAAGTGAATGACCACGGACACTATAATTCCCATGAGCCTCTTTTTTTCTGAGGTCGGGTGATGTCATCAACACCGCATGCCTCTGCTGGTTGAAGCTGCTCTTGGTGAAACACATTGTCAACTCGGCTTAGCGCCAGGGGCATAGCTTCAGGGGTGTGTTTGGGGTGTGACACCCACCAAACAAATGTATTCTTGCCTAGGTAGTTGGGTCCTGGTGCCCTGAGATGGGTCTGCTATGTCTGTGTTGGTTTTTCTCCTTGTGCTCCAAGAAAAAAACACAAAAATTGGACTTTTGATGTTATACCGCAGAGAGAGAGAGACAGACAGAGTTATACAAATGGTGGCTGAATTTCAAAATGTGAAACCAGATAACGTGTAATAGTTATGGCTTCCCAGCTTGTCCTAATTGTGTGATCCTAGGCAAATATTTTATTTCACAGAGCCTCCATTTCCTTTATCATGTATGAGAGCACTTTTAAATACTTGAGTTCAGGGCATGCATAGTACAAGCACCTTTTTGTTGTTAAGGGGCGAACCATTAATGTTTCTAAGTTCAAATGTAAAAATGATCACTTCTGATAAATGTCTGTCAATGCAGTGATGTATTCTGATGCACTAAGGTGCAACGTTTCTGCATGGTAAAGAAATACTTTTTTAATTTTTGAAGAGAATGTTTCATATTTTGCGTTATGTTTGCTGCACAATATACATGCCAAACATTTTAAGGACTTGGCCGGGTCATGAACTCTTAGAGCCACGCCATGGGCTGTCAGTCACTTGATAAAATGATTTGTAAAAGGCGAGGACGGCAATCATAGAGGCCTGTCTACATGCACTGATTTGACAACTCTACAATCAAGGCTTCTCGTAACAGAGACAGATAAGAGGGTGTATTATTTAAAATAAGTGATTCCAGGGCAGGGACTCCATGGCTGTTGTGTATTACTTGACCATAGTCGTGAATCCCCAGGAGGAACTACCAAGCCTAGGTGGGACAGGCAGGGTCGTAGCTTCAGGGGGTTTGGAGGCGGGTGGGATGTGGAACTCCTGAAAGGCATTATTGGCTTTGTAGTTGGGTCTGGGGGCCCTGAGTTGGGTCTCCTATGTTTGTGTAAAGTTTTCTTGTTGTTCTCATTTCACAAAGAGGTTTTAACTTGTTAATATTTTTGAGCAGAACCTTAAATATATACAGCGACTGGTAGTAAATCTGCACCCATATAAGTACTCTTTGAATGGATGTAAATACACTTCCTTTTTTTAATTCAAAAACAGTGGCAGAAGTAGACTTGGAAAGCTGCGCCAGTCACAGGTTTCCATACGCACTGCTGGTAATCAAACACCCAAAATGGTGATGCAATGAATGCTTGCAAATAGCCTAACCAGAGGCATTACAACGCGTCATTTTTTATCACTGTGCCATTTTTAAACAGAGGCCCACCTAATACAAATCAGGACTTACACGGTGCATCCCGAACCTTGGTCATTTCACTCCTACACCCTGCAGCCTACTCCTTATTTTAGTTGGGAAATCTGAGATTTACACCCCCCCACAAATCTCACTGACTAAGCAACGTCACAGCATGGCAATGCTAAAGGCAGCTATTTCTATAGGTAGGAGACATTCTACCCCTTTGCCTGGTGCCTTTCCCACATCCTGGACTGCCTTTAAAATACCCTTTGCGGTTTATCATGGGTACTGTTAGAATTTCCCGATTCATGGGCTACCACCCTCCCCGTGGTCACTTGGGTATACAAGTATCTTACCGACTACTTAATTTGTTTTCACATTCAATGTCTCGGTTATTTGACTAATGTCATGTTCCCCTGATTAACACTTCAGCTAACCAATACGTGCCCTATTTCCCCATCATCCTTGTCTCAGATCTGCCCTAGCCTTGACCATAGGAAGCGAGCTGAGGTTATAGACCATACATTAAGTGGGTAAACTTTGTTATTTGTGTTTTGAGCAATTGTCACCTCTTCACGTCTGCATGCATTGTTCACTATTGCACATTCACAGTGTGTCACAACATATATGTGATTGTCCTACTCAGCGAGTTGCCAGTTTTATTTAGTGTAGGGACGTAATATACATCGACCAATATATTTTTCTTTATGTGTCTGTCTTTTTCTCTTTCCTCTGAACTACTGCAGATCCAGCTGCCAGTGAATGAAGATCATTAACATCACCACTGCTTGCATTTATCTATACTCATTGTTTCTCAAACATTTTGTTCACTGGGTGATTTTTCATGGCCATAATGAATGCCTTTACACCTTTTTGAAGGGTTGATTGCAGACAGAAACATGTCGCATTTCTATTATGGTTTGAAAATATCCCTTTCTTGGTCTGCCAAGAAGTAGTTTGAATTTATATTCTGCTATCTGAACCCACACCTGTGACCTTGCAGGCTCTCCACCTCATGAGCCTATCTTCCTAAGCGCCTGCCTTTGCACACAGGGTTGTAGCCCACAACACCATCTTTCTCGACAGTGGTGTGGGGAAGGACCCTATGATGGAGCATGCCACCTTAAGCTGGGTGAGGGCCTTCATCCTCTAAACTGAATAGTTTGGATATAGGCACATGGATTATTCCCTGCAGTCTTCCAGACCCATCTATGACTTCAGACCACTAGCATTTCCTATGGTTTTTGATATTCTGAACCTGCATCACCACATTCAGATTCTGCCTGTTCTTCTAATGTGTATCAGACTGTTTTAACACGTTTTACTGTATTCTAGCCTCTATCTGAGCATCACAATCTATGTACGCATAATCTAGCCCTGTACTGATACAGTCTGATCCCTCACAATTCATTCTATCCCTGTATTAGTGAGTTCTAATCTGTACTAGTGTAACCTACCCATCTGTGTAAATTCTAATTCAGCATTCATACATACTAACAACAATGGTGCACATTGAGTACTTATCTGTGTGCAATCTGGTCCTTCATTCGGTGTCTCTTGATGCTGCCTGGGAACCGTATAAACCTCTTCGTACCAATAAAGTAAATCATCATCTTTTACCTCTGCATCAGTCCATTTCACCTCATGCTCACATTAAATAAATGCAAGGATGGTGGGAAGTGGAACAATTTTGCACACTTCACCATCACAAAGTACCTTATTAGCAGGACCACTTGAATTATACAATCGAAGGCCCTTCGCAAAAGTTGACTCCTCTCCTTTCCAGGGCCGGACTGGCTGTAGCGGGCACCGGGTGTCTTCCCGGTGGGCCGGAAGGGTGGGAGCTGGTTTTACACAGGTGGGTGCCGGTTTTGTTACTGGGGGCCTGTTTTGCAGCGGTGCTGCAATATCAGTCCCATGTAACAAAAGCACAGCAGTAGTGTTTCACACCAGCTCCCCTTCGCCCCCAGCCCCCAAGCCGGTCAGACTTAATTGCTAGGGCTGGTTTGCATTCCCAGTCCAGCCTGCTCCTTTCAACTGCTGTATTTGAGTGCTAAACAATTACTACTGAGGTGGTACCTTTACCAAGATAGTGGTAGCATGTATATAAAAGGCAAAGCAATGCAGCAATTCTGTCACAAAATGTTCAATATTTTGTTGCATAATTTGCCTTTTCTTCTTGCATAATGTAGTCAACACTTTGGCATAATTTGACCCTCCCCAGTCGAATAATTCCAGTAGCCCTGATTATCAGGCACCACCCTGGCTAAACACCCCTGAATACTGGAGAAGTGCAGCACTTTTATTGATTAATGCCGGGTATGGAGAAAGAATAGGCACCCTTCTTGGAGGAAGCTAGCCCTGAAATGTGGACGAATATCCTCTGCTACCAGAAACATGCAGGTGATTAAAGTAAATACTTTAAGGCACTTTGCTGCTCTCAGCATAGCACATTTCTACCCGATTGGACAATTAGCACAGTATTGTGCCTTCAGCAGGAAACTTGAGGCTTGTTAATTGAGTAATTGTTCAATTACTTATCTGCATGAAGCACTTCTATAATCTCTCACAAAAAGAGCTATTGAATGCGTGCAACCTGATCAAGCTTATTTCCGATGTAGGTGTGTCCGACACTCACAGAACACACTAGACCCAGGATTCTGCGCATATCTAACTAGTTCAGAAAGTGTGTTTCCTTTCCCTTTTTGAAAGATGCCAAAAATACAGACAACTTAACGTGAAAACCTTCGGACATATGCAGGCTGCAAGAAAGGCTTAACAACACTATTGATAGCATCTTCTGGGCCACATGGTCCATCTAGTCCTAGAAAGTACACAACTTGTCATGAAGGACCCCATCAGTGATCCAAAGGATTGAAGCAGCTTGGATGGGCTGATCGTTTCTTCAAGAGCTACAAGCAACTGGGGGAGCAGTTCATCTGAGGACACCTTAGTTTGAAGCTAGATTACTGGTTGATGGGTAAAACCCTACTCAAGCAGCAATGACAATTTCTGTCACGGTGAAGTCACAAGCAGCTCCAAATTAACCTGTGCTTAACCAACTGGTAGCTTGGGACAAAAGCAGTAAAGCTTAACTTAGAGGTAATGTGTAAAGTATTTATGCACACTTCAAACAGTAATAAAGTGAAAACACAACCCAAGAAACATCCCACACCAATTTAGAAAAATAGAGCAAAGTTGAATAAATTACTTTAGATCAGAATGATACAAATCCAAGCAGTAGAGCAGGAGATATGCACATTTAAAGATTTGAAGTAAGTATAGTGCCTATATGGTTATTTAATCATGCGAGACCGGGTGAAAGTCACACGTTCAGGCCAACAGCGAGGGAGTGAGGGGCTGGACAGAGGGACAACGTTAGTCTCTCTCAAAGAGTTACATTTGAAAGTCCAGTGGGGAGAGTTGCGTTTGTGGTGGAAGGGGCCGCAAAGAGCAGGGAGAGCCTCGAGGATGGTCCTCGCTGTAGCGTGGTGAGCAGGCTGGGCACCACAGACAGTCGCCGCTGTAGCATGAAGATCCTGTCAGTATCACAGACGGTAGTTGCAGGAGACTGACCTTGGTGGTCACTCTGAGATATTAATGTTGTAGCGCAAAGTGCAGATCATGCATTGCGGACCGTCTCTAGTGGTCACCGTGGCACGAAAAGTTGAGTGCACAGGAGTTTCATGCTAGCTGGCAGCACAGTGGCAAGATATTCCTGCAAACAAGCCCCATTCATGGTCGCAAAGAGCCCAAAACATGAGGATTTCTCCTTTTCTTGAAGCGGGGCTCAACTGATGCCATACCAAGGATCTAAGACCTGGCAGTCACCTCTTGGGGACCCGGAGCTCACTCCAGTAGAGGCCCAGGGCTCGGGCAGGGCCAGTTGCACGTCCACTTGCAGGTCAGTTGGGCATATGCAGGGATGTCTCTGAATTTCATTCTGTAACTTTAGCTCAAAACAGGTCAGTCAGCTGACCATTGGGATAAAGGGTGCTGGTCCAGTCTTCCTTCTCAGCAAGCAGGACAGCAGAGTAGCAGTCCTTCTAGGAGCAGCGCAGCGTGGAATGTCTATTTCTGTACTGTCCACAGGTCCAGATGTCTATTGAAGAGTTGGGTCTGAGGGTCCAATATTTATACCTGGTGCAAGCTTTGAAGTAGGACAAGTTATTGAGCCTTCCACCCCCAGAGATCTTTGAAATGTCTTGCATTCCTACCATGGCCCCAGCTCAGAGCCTTTATGGTGTGCAAGTGTGGCAGGTGACAGCTTATCCCCCTCATCAAATCAGAGATGGCCCTTCCTGTTAACACCCATACCCCTTTGTCTCACTGTCTGGAAGCATTAAACAAATGTCAACTGCCTACTCATGCGACCTAGGGTACAGGGTGCAGGCACCAAATGGTTAGGACAAGAAGATGCTAACTTTACCATTAAAGAGGGTTTTAAATTACAATTCTTTATACACAAAACTCAACTTCTCTACCTTCTCCCAACTGAGAGTTAGCACTCATTAAATGTTGTAAGGTAGCCCAATGTTATCCTTCCTATGGGACACGTAAGCCTTGCAGGAGTGAAAAATGAATTTAAGAGGTGTTCACTACCAGATCATGTAAAAGTTAAAAGTACATGTCCAACTTTTTAAATATACGGCACCTTTGCTCTGTGGGCTGTCCAGGGCTTACCCTAAGGGTGACTTGTATGTATTAATAAAAAGGAAGATTTATGCCAATTTATTTTACCATGCCGAAATGCCAGTTTAATACTGCATAAACAGGTTCCAATGGCAGGCCTGAGAAACTTAAGTGGGTGGCACAATGAGTACTGCAGGTCCACTAGTAGCTTTTAGTTTACACGCACTGGGTACATGTCGTACCATTTTACCAGGTACTTTAGAGCCAGTTTCACCATGTTTAAAGGAGAAAGCACAAGCCCTTTATCATTGGTTAGCAATGGTAAAGTGTGCAGATTCCTAAAAGACAACAAAAACAGGTTCAGAAAAGAGGAGGGTGAAGGCAAAAAGGTTTGGGATGACCCTGCAGAGAGGGCCAAGTCCAACGCCACTGCATTTGGCAGCTAAGAAAAAAACTAGCATCCATTAACTTTATGGTTACTAAACAAATCACAGAAATTAATCATGGAGTTGGAGTCACAAAACCTACAGACCTGATTAACTGTGGTGCCTACCCTCCTGTAAGCAGCTTTCCCATATGCATCACAAAATGCCCAGATCTTAGGAGGAAAGGGAAGATGACTTAACAGGGTTTTGTCGAAGCATCCTACCAGGAAATCACAGATATCTTGGTGGATAGATTGTTCACTTCATAGATAGTAACTCTCTGAAGAAAGGTTAAATGTCCTCCATTAACAATTCAGACTTTTAAGACAACATTTGAATTGTAGGATATGCCATTACATAGTAGTCAATGTTCCACCCATATCTGAGTTCGCACGGGGTCATCCCAGATGACTCACATTCAAGTTACATCTTTGCCTCTGGCACTCCAGTTTTCCTTCACACAAGGCTGATCATCTTGGAAAGAGAAGCATTCAGAGGGGAAGGACTCTGCATCACCTGGTCCACGACAAACCATGCACCCTTGGAGAAAGGAGGTGGGACATGGCGCAAGAGGTACCCGCATTCCTGCCCACGAGCACAATAACACAAGGAGCAAGCCACCATTGCCTCACACAGGACATATGCTGGTGAAGCCTGCAGTGAAACAGGAGAAGCGTCAGTGAGACAAAGCGCGGGAAGCAGCCAGGTGAAGTGCAATAAAGACCTTCCAGCGAGGTAATTGGAAGGGATTTCTGGTACCGGGTTAGGTGATTTATTTCCGAGGTACAGTTTCCTCTGCAGGATCAAGCACCTGGGGACAGGAGCGGGGGTGCAGAGGCGGGGAGATAGATTGCCGCCATCTCGCCGAGGCCGGAGAATTCTGGCGCCTGCATCTAGCACAGCCCGCGGTGGGAGCTGCCATGACAGCAGCCGAGTGCGCCTTTTCGGCGGGAACAGAGAAATTAACAGCACGGAGTGACGCGGAATCGTAATGTTAATAATATCTGCGCAATGGGCACTCGGCTTGCTGCAAATAAGCATACAGAGCACGTGAGACGGGTGCCCGTGTCCTGATAGGACCGTCACAGATCGGTTCACTCAACTGCCAAAGATCTGCCACAAGAAATGGCTTTTTGATGGTTTCAGAAAATGTAAAATGTAAATAAGAGGTATTTACATAGCTCTTGCTACGGGCATTTAGCCCTTCCGAAGCGTTTCCAGTTTTGATAACTGAGGCTTGAAATGATCTGCGCAGTCACACAATCGAATCAGGGAGCCGGTTACGTGGATCATCTTTTTTCGACAAAAAAATAAAGCCAGATCCACTCTCACTTTTTAAACAAACTCGACAAGACAGGCCATTTATTTGTTTATCATCTTTTTGTAACACTTAACACCTGGGCTGGGTTTTGCCATGGGCTAGCTGGGCCCAGGCCTGGGGCGCCTACAGCTGGAGGGGCGCACAGATAGCTGCCTCCTGAGCTTCCTGGAAAAACTGTTTTATTCCCAACCTTCACACTGTATGTAAATTCCCACTTTCTTTAATTTTCTTAGCCTCCCTCCATTACCTCTCACACTCCCCCTTCCTTCTCCCACAACCCTTCCCAGGGACTCTGATCTCAAGTTTAGCAACTGAATAGGAAACTGAGGTGAGTGGACGTGGTGCAAATGTGTGTTCACAGGCCAAGGTCAGGTACTCAGCCAGGACATGGCCTGTGGGCACAAAAGGGCCCCCACTCAACAATGGGAGGGGGCTGGTGGAGAAGGAGTGGAGGAGATGGGGCCCCAAATCTAGTTTCGTCTGTGGCGCTGTCTGAGCAAAGGCCGGCCCTGCTTAACACCAAGGAGCAACATCGAAAGCGCTGTGCACTTCTCCTTAGGCCTTGTCCAGAGACAGATTTCACCAGCCCTAGGTTTTCCAAAACATTCATAATCAACCTAAATAACAGACTCATATGTCCACCCCTCCAATTAATTTCATATTTCCCTAAACTAATTCACCACTCACCCTTATTGGGTTCCGGAGTAGCGTGCAACTCACCAAAAAGCGCTTTGACGCCTCGTCAGGAGTAGTAAGCGCTATATAAATGCAATTTACAATTATAATGAAAGTACATACATGCATACCAGATCCATTGATCCAATGAAGTGTCATTCACATTTTACTTCCCAGCACCACAGCTTACTGCGCGGGTCATTAGGTCAGCATACAGCGTGGGTCATTAGGTCAGCTCACAGCATACAGCGGGGTCATTAGGTCAGCTCACTTCATTTATTGGCTCTCTTGTACTGTGAGTGAGGCATTAGCCTGATCAGATGATGTGCAGGGTTGCCTGAAAAAGGGTGCGCACTTGAGTTAGTGCCACGGCTGGGGTTCTTGGGCTGCTTAGTCAACCAGTCCTCCATGCTTATATATATTTTTAGGTCTCGCCTGACCCAGCTCATGCGCTGGTCTGGCGAGACTTATTGAGAGGGCTCCAAAAAGTGCTATCAGGCCAGCCTAGAGCTACAGTGCATGTGCGCGGGCGCACGCGGCGCTCTTTACCGCGATTACTTTCACTTTCGTGGCCGCACGGCCGCTTTGATGTTTGATCGTGATCGCAATCGCGATCACTTTCACTTTCGCGGCCGCACAGCCGCTTGGCATAGCCAATAGGTCTCGCTTTTGGGACCTTATAAGTATTTAGATATGCAACTGTTGCATTGCTAAACACTTATAAGGTCCCAAAGGCGAGACCTATTGGCTATGCCAATGCTTGTTTTATACGTTGCCATATTCTGTACATTTGCTCACAAAAAACTAAAAATCATCGCAAGAAAGCCAAGGCCAAATTCGTTTTTTAAGGCTCTCTGACATGCTTTTCTTTTCTCCCAGACCTTTTCATCTAAAACTTTATGCCTTCCTATATTTGAAACCTGTAGCATGAGTCCACTTAGAGTCTTATCAACTCACATAGCCAATCTCACGAGACAAATGAAGCAGCTGCTCTTGGAATAGATGAGCTCAGAACATGGCGAGGAGAAAAGATCTTTGCCTTCCATAAGGTAAAGTGTAGGGTGTAAGTAATATATACTACACACACCAAGATGAGTTGCTATTGAATTTCATGAATTTCTAAAAGCAGTCATTCTGTATTGGTAGTAGGCATGCAAACATCACATGTTACCTCCACCCCTGTAAAGGCAACAAGCATTGGCAAAGCTAATAGGTTTCACCTATGAGAGAGCTATTGGCTTTGTCAATTTCTTTTAGACATGTCGTACAGCACTGCAGCGTGGCTAAAAGTTAGAAAGAAAGCACAATGACATCAATGACATGGCAAGCGCTGACCGTGTGGGGCAGTCACCCGTTTTCTTAGTTTGAGAGTATTTCCTGCCTTCAGAAAAAGAAAATGTTTAATTAACTTATTAGTTATCTTCAGTCAGAGCTGAAGTTCGCCGTTTTGTCCTGCATGAAAGCAGTACCAAAAACGCCACACAGAGCAGGGAGTCCAGTGCTGTTTGCATCTTTGCAGCATCCTGACACCCGCTGGCATGTCTTTTGCGTGTTTTTTTCTGACAGGACAGGTGGGGGGCAAGTAACAAAGAGGGACAGGGTGGGGGTCGACAGGGCAAGGAACAATGCAGGAAGGGTAGGAGGCAGGGCAAGCAACAATGTGGGGGCGAAGGGAGGAAAGGGGTGCAATTATAGGGGAAAGCGGCGAGCAGTAAAAAGACACTGTTCCATGTTCCAGGGAAGGAACAAACCACATGAAGAGGAAGAAAAGCCGACACCTACCAACCCAAAAAAATTAGGGAAATGAGAGTGGCCATAATGCCAACCGAAGGTAAGCAAAGGGCGGCTCTAAGCTCAGTAGGTAAACAAAATCTCTCCCAAGCAACAACACATGTACTGTTTCAGGCACGACCTAAAGTATAGGGTGTGGAGAAAGGGGGAAAATTGTCAAAGAGGTGCCCGCCAAACATACCAAAGGGTATAAAATTGACAGTGCACCTATAAAATTAGTGTCCTGCCTGTGGGGATACAGCCTTTACCACGGAGGACCATTATCACTCAGACTTTACCACACAAAAAAGTACCATGCAGGTGATTCCCGGCAGCACAGGTAAGTATTTGTACCTTCACCACACAGTACTTTATCACGCAGGTAAGTATATATTTTTTTTAATTGCATACTTTCTATAGTATTTAAAAAAAAGTTGTTTTGGGATGGGTGGAGAAAAAGGAAGGCAAGGGAGACTTGAGGGTTGAACGGTGGGTACAGGAAAGGGAAATGAGGGTAAATTGAGGGTTCAGGGGTGGGTATAGGTAAAGGGTGGTGAGAAAGACTTGAAGATTCATAGGTGGGTAGATGTAAAGGGAGATGAGGGTGACTTGAGGGTTTAGGTTCGGTAGAGGTAAAGGGTGTAAGGTGATTGAGGGTTCAGAGTTAAGGGTAGGTGGAAGGCACTTGAGGGTTCAGGGGTGGGGAGGGCTAAAGGGAGGTGAGGGTGACGAGGGTTCGGTGGTTAGAGGTAAAGAGAGGTGAGGGTGACTTTAGGGCTAAGGGGTGGATAGAGGTGAAGGGAGGTGATGATGACTTGAGGCTTCAGGGTGGGAAGTGGTGAGGGTGACTAGAGGCTTCCTGGATGGGTAGAGGTAAAGGGAGAAGGGGGTGATTTGAGGTTTCAAGGGTGGGCAAAGGTAAGGGGAGGTGAGAGAGACTTGAGGGTTCAAGGTGGGCAGAGATAAAGAGAGGTGAGGGTGGTTTGAAGGTTCATGGGTGGGTGGAGGTATGGGGAGCTAAGGGTGGCTTGAGGATTCAGTGGTGAGAAGAGGTAAAGAAAGGAGAAGGTGACTAGAAGTTTTAGGGGCGGCTGGGAGTAAAGGTGACTTGAGGTCTCAAGGGTGGGCAGTGGTAAAGGGAGGTGAGGGTGACTTCAGGATGCAGAAGTGGGAGAGGAAAAGGGAGGTAATGATAACTTGAGGGTTTTTGGGAAGGTAGAGGGAAAAGGGAGGTGAGGGTTAATGGAGGGCTCTGTGGTGGGCAGAGGTAAAAGGAGGTGAGGGTGACTTAATTGGATAGTATGATATGGTGCGGCCTGTCATTATACAGTATGGGGTGGTATTGAATGGCCTGGCACTTCCTTGTGTGGTATGGGCTGTTATTTTATGGTAAATTATGTTATGGCTTGTTAATGTTTAGTATGGTATTATATTGTTTGTAACAGTATAGTATGATTTATTATTGTTTAATATGGTTTGTTATGGCCTGTTATTGTATACTAAGGTATGGCGTAGTATGTAATGGCATGTTATTGTAAGTATATTATGGTATGAGTATTAATGGTGTATTATTGAGGTGTATACCAATGAATTGCTTACAGCACACATACACGCACATTTAGGCGAGCACCAATATCACCAGTTGGTACAATTTAAAAACTTGTAGCTTGCGTTAGCTTTCCCAGATTGGGAAGGAAGGTAGCATTACATGGAATACGACCAAAATGAGGACGAGTCATAAACAAGCGCAGCCTTAGTAGATGCTGCAACATGTATCTTTATTAAACTATAACACATGGGATTCTGTTATTCCTAGCATAAATGGCAGTCTCTGATTTCTTTACGATCAGTGACTTGTAAAGCACCCAACGCTGGTTTCAAGAAAAGACATCAGAACTCGAATATTTTATGTTATTAAAGTTGAGTTCTGATGTCACAATGCCTGCTGCCAGAGGCAGCAACTGAGGTGAAAGGCAGAGGAGGTCACTGAGCATAATTGAAGAAGCTGTTTAAAGCAACAACAAACTTAATGCTGCTTTTCTCTATTCTGCTCTATTTTAATAGGTTACAATGACAATCAGAGGGAATAAGTTAATTTTTTGCATTCCTTAGATAGAGGTAAGCTAGAATTTGTCTGTATGTTTATACATATTCCAAGCTACTGAAGCTGTGTTTTTTCACTATAAAAACTGACTTCATGAACTGTTTCCAACATCGGTTTGCCACAAATATCTAACAGGTTTTTTATGTGTTTAATTTTGCACTAGAGATTTTATTTTTATTCTTCATATTTTAAAACATGGTCACTCTTTCATATGAAGAAGCTACGCTCCAAGCTATTAAATAGTTTGTGGGAAAGGTGATGAGATCTATTTGTGTACTTTGGATGTAAAAGCCCTATATAGTTCCATCCCGCATGAGGGGGGTATGGAGGCTGTAGAATGGGCCTTACTAAAACAGTCCACCATAGGAGCAGATAAAGTTATTTTATTGGAAATGTTACATTTCTGTCTCCATCATAGTTATTTCCAATGGGAGAATCAATTCTTCTTACAGCTCAAAGGTACATCTATGGGCTTTGCTGGAGCTCCAGCATACGCTAATATGTACATGGCTATGTTTGAAGAAAAATTCATTGAATCTGATAAAGAATGGACAGACAACATGATGATGTATTGTAGATTCATAGATGACATTTTTCTTATTTGGGGAAACAGCAAACAATTGTTGGAAACAAAAATAACACAATTGAATGTAATGGATGAACATATAGATTTCACGCACACCATCGACAAAAAATCAATATCATTTCTGGATGTTTTGATTACTTTAACGGAACATACCATACAAACTGAAGTATTTCACAAACCGACCAATAAAAACAACACATTGGCATTCAACAGTTTCCACTCCCAGAATTTGATTAATAATCTTCCATTTTCACAATTCCTTAGGGCGAAAAGAATTTGTTCCAATGAAGATTTGTATCAAAAGAATGTGAATATCATCAGAAAAAGATATGAAACTAAAGGTTATCCTCAAGGAGTAATAGAAGGAGCCATTTCACAAATGAGTAAAATAAATCGAGAGGAATTACTCAACCAAAAAAAACACTTAAAAGACAAGTTTTTGTTTCCACTTTTTCCACAAGCTCAAATCAATTGAAAAGAATCATCAATAAACGATGGGAAATTATAGAAAATGAGAGTGATTTTAAGGAACTTTTTGAGAAGAAACCAGTTTTTGCCAATAAAAGATCAAGGAACTTGAAAGAACATTTGAAGCTTCAAGAGATCAAAGTGGTTGATGAATTCAAAGGAATGCGTAGATGCCAAAATTGTGTGCATTGCAACAATGAAATGAGTGGAAATACAATTCAACATCCCCACGCTGGGGAAACAATCAAAGTAAGACATAATTCAGACTGCAATACAGGCAATGTAATTTATGGAATTAAGTGTCCATGCGGTTCTTTGTACAAAGGGAAAACAGAACGCAAAATCAAAACGAGAATATCAGAACATAAAAGTACTATTCGAAATAAGAATATGAAAAGTAATTTAGCAGTACATTGGATGAAATTTGGTCATAATATCTCCCAACTGAGATTTATGATAATTGAGAAGATCGAGCACATTCCTGGTAAAGATCTGGGTAAAACTCTTCTTCAGCGAGAGATATTTTGGATAAGAAGGTTGGAGACGCAGGAGCCAAAAGGAATAAATAATAAAGTGGACCTGAGTTGTTTCTTGTAAATATTGCACCTAATATCAGGGTTATGAGGCACAATATTAACTATGGGATATTGAAGGACCCTTATGAGTCATGGGTTCTATGGTAAAAGACCCACTTTGCATCAAGTTTGCAAAATGGGAAGACACGTATTTAGCGACTTTTTGTGATTGATTGTATTTTTTCATGTAATTTTTATTTATTTATTTTATTTATTTTATTTTTATTTTCTATGTCAGGAGTCATCAGTTTCATTTATGTCCAGGATTAGCCATGAGTTAAGTTTCATTACGCATCACAAACTGTTTGTAATTGCGATAGTTGTTAGGAAATCCAGAATTAGTCAAGGAGATATCACAGGCAACAATGGGTACCATTGTGCACGGATAACGTTTTTTCAATATATCTCACAGACACTCCATGATAGCTTGGGTAAACACAGTGAGCACAATGTATGAAGTCTTAAAGAGCAGTCCGTTATTGTTGTCTAGTAGTACCGAGCACAGCAGATGCAACGGAAGTGACATTAAAGGAACTAGAAGCGGGTGGAGAGGAAAGAGTATGCGCTGCGGTAGGCAAGCAGCCTTCTAGTTTGCAGAAAGGGAGACGAACTGGGATATTTTGAAACAACAGAAAGGTAACTCGAATTTCAGCGATACAGTAAAGCAAAGTATATTAAATGAGAGCGCAGCAGTAAGCGGTTAGGGTTTACATTGTTGGTTTCTTTGGTTGATTTTACAGACTCAGCAGCCATGGCTTCAGTTGATTTATGGTCCCGGTTAATTCAGCGTGAACAAACAAGCCACTACAATATAGGTGTGTGTGTTTTAGCATTTCATTGCTACTTTGTTCGCTATATTATTGTCTTTCATGAAAATTGAGTCAGAGCTGGATATAGTAAGGGTTCACAGAACAACAATCTTGGATGTTTTTGAACATGTTTTGAAAGATTCTTGTTGGATTTAATTCAAGGAAAGAGGGTAGAGCTTAATATCTGTTGAAGAGTAAAATATAATGTTTACAGTGTTTCCTTGTGCACACAATGAAATTCAAGTTTAAATAATGTCTTATCTGTATAATTTTCAGAAATTCAGCCCCCGAAGAAGGGCCAGAGGGGCCCGAAATGCATTGGGCACAAATAAACGAAAGAAAGATTTATGTTGAATAAACTAATGGATGTGATGGAAAAATAGTTTCGGTTGGTTTATAAGTGGATCACACAAAAGAAGAATGTTTGAATTCATAAATGAGATATAAATGAATTATGAAATAAACGAACACATGAAGAAATTATCACTATAAAAAAACAGTTTATGCGTTTTTTAAGGTGCGCTTTGAAATGGAAAGATGATAAATGACTATTAAGCAAGCAGCTTCAGGCAACAGTGCGCAAAGGTCAAGGTGAAGTACTTGGATTCAAGAGTTCTAATCAAGACCTGTTTAGGCAGCAGGTCAACCATTGCAGCACGCCTATTTTGAGTTAATTGATCAAGGTAAAAATAAGAAAAAATCGTAGTGCTCCCCTTAAAATATTTAAAGGTGATGGTGTTACCATGTAAAGTACCCTCTTGTGTACATGATAAGGATATTGCAAGACAGTTCAAAGTTCCATAACCTTACAAAGGAACTTGACCTTTTTCCTCTATATGGTTATGGAATTCCTTAGTGACTTGCAATATCCTTATATTGTACGGCATGGGTACTTTAAACCCTTATGTAATAAACTGTGTTGTTGCTTTGTTATGCATCTTGGACAAGACTGGTCGGAGGAAAGCGGCTCACTGGAAAAGGAAGTTCTGAGAAATCTGGAAAGCATACAATGAATTTGGGTAGTGGTGAGACCAAAATGAAAAAATAAAAATGAAGGGGCATAAATGCAGTATGTAAAAGGAAGATAGAAACAAAAAATACACACACAAAGAAAGTACCAGAATCCAGTGAATGCAGTTCAGAAGTTCAATGAAGAAATCAATCAGTACTTGGTCCATGCTCCAGGGAAGAAAATATAAACACAGAGACAAAGTGAAGTCAACATGTGCAGATACGTGCTCACCAACAAATAGAAAACAGAAGAGTAACAGTTAAGCCAACCAATGGTAAGTAAAGGGCGGGCTAAAAGGCCCTTTTTAGATTGCCACAAGGGAAAGTGCATGTGCGCTGCCTCAGGGTAGACCTGAAAAAGGCTCGTATTCAATTTAAGAGAAATTTCGTCCTCTTTTAAACACGTGAAATCACTGCTTCAAATGAGCAGGTACTGTCCGGTACCAAGTACCTTCGCTTCTTCCATTTAAAATGGAGAGTATCTGCACATCTTAGCAGAAATGCAATACATTTAATGGGAGAATACCAGCCTTTCTCAGGAGCAAACAGGTACTGAGGCCAGTGACTACCATCACTTTTAAGTTTCCATTTATAGCACTGCACAAAATATTTGCAGTTATTTTGAGGAGCGGATACATTTAAATTGGAGGTGTCCTTGTCAGAACACAGCCTCACTGAACATTATTAGGGATGTCTCCAAAAGCCTTTTGCTTCTGGCACAGTTGTATGCTGAATCATGGCAGTCTACAGCCCTCCCAGAAGTCTCTAGATAAGGGGTGCCAGCAAGGCCGTGGGGAAAAATGGAGAGGTAAGGATACGGGGCATGGCCAGGGACCGGGGGGAGGTGTGCAGCTCACACCTAGGGCCGGACTGGGAACCAAAAACGGCCCTGGCAAAGTCCTCGGCAGGCCCCCTGGGGGTTGGGGGTGCTGCCGAGCTCTTTGCCAGGGCAGATTTTTGGCCTATTTTGTTACAGGGCTGATTTTGCAGCTATTCTGCAAAAACAACCCTGTAACAAAAATGGCACCTAGTGGCCCAAAACCGGCCCCAACCCATGCAGCCCACCGGGGGATTGCCCGGTGCCCGCTACGGCCAGTCCAGCCCTGCTCACACCCAGGTGATGTGAGGTTCAGACAAGAAGACCTCTGCTTTTTCTCAGAGGGTTAGGTGGGTCAGAACTGAGAGTAGGGAATGAATGGTATCATCACTCCCGTTTCCTGCTGCTATATTTTTTAAAACTTTGTGACCTTCATACTTTGCGAATCTCACAAATTTGGATAACAATTTGCAACATTTCCATTTCGCACAGTATGGGCTGCTCTGAATTTTCTCTCAGAACATACAGCTCTCGCCAGTGGTTCAGGCCCTGATCATCCTCTCCTTTTAATAAATTATTAATCTACGCATCAACGTCATCTGCTACCTTTTGAACATGTGTCAGCGATGGCAAATTATTGAGAGAATACAAATGTTGATCTTTTAGCTGTTAAATAAGGCTAATTCTTGTTGTTAAGTCTGCTATACACACAGAGCAGCTACACAGTCCAGGGTCTGACAAAATGTCGTTTGACCTGAATGTTGGTGTTAATTTCCCTTTCCCTGACTGCTAAGTGTAAGGATTTTGGAAAGCGAACTATTTGACAATCTTCTTGGGATACTGAGAGCCAAAGGAAAAGCTGTAGGAGGTCAGTTGTTTTCCTAACACGCAACAACATTTTAAATACCTGTAAATAACCTGAATTTATTTTTCACAACATGCCAGGAGTTTTGAAGGCACAAATGAGCACATTTTTGATGGAAACAAATATTCTAATAGGGTCAAAACAAATCAAGACACTTTACTTGATGTGCAAATGATAAATATTTGCTTAAACCTGAATTCCACACATTGTTTGTGTTCTATATCGTTTTGTCAGTGAACAGTATGTTACTGTCAATTTAGTGGCCATTTCCAAGGACAATTTGCTGTTTGTAAATGCCAGTGTGCTGCCACACCATCTTTTAGTTATGTATTTGTAACAGTGTCCGCCAAAATGCACCACTGGCTACATAACATTCCTTTAGCAGCTCCTGCTGGATGGGTGTGGCTCACTTGTGACACTTGGATTTTTAACACTCCCTATGTTTGCAGTGATGGAACTTTGATGACTGCACCCCTACTCTGGAAATTGTTACAACAGCACTGCATGCACACAGCGATTCAGAGCCGTTCAAGCATTAAATTCCATCAGTTATGTTAAGGCGAAGGGTGGCTTCCTAAGTGTTGTAGGCAGTGCTTAATTTGAGCAGGTGGTTTCCGGTGCTCAGCACCAGCACTTTTCATGAGCACCAGTTAGGGACACATTCGTGTTTGGTAGGCACTAGGAGATTAGCTGGCACATGCATCAAGCAAAAATCCAGTCGATAAAATACCGAATCGCAAAAATCACCCGTTAGCGAGTATCAAAACCCGAATCCCAATGCATCAACCCAAATGGTGAGCAATGAACGAATCGCTAAATAAATACCGGAAAAATACCGATTCGCAAATAACAAATATGCAAAAATACAGATTCGCTAAATACCGAATTAGCAATCACCGAAATCACTAATAGCTCCCGGCAAGTGCCAATGGCTAATAACGAATCGCTACCCAATGCAACAACAGTCGCAAATACTGAAAATCCCAAAAATCGCTATTTAGCATGAGCAAAATAAGGGGAATCAGAACCTGGAGGTAAAGTTAAAAAAAAAGTTTTGTGAACAAAAATAATTTCTCAAACATGTGCAACTGATTGTGGTAATCACCAAACCCTTAAATGTGGACAAGGAGACCCTGTTGGCTAGCACAAAATGGCAGCCCTCTACGTGCTTGCAAGGAGGATGCGTATCAATGCGGCAGGACAGCGCAGGAGAAGGGTCCAGGAGAGAGTATTCAGACTGCGCATCACCTTGCTCGGACAGAATGAGGACGAGGTGTACGAGAAGTATCGACTGAATCGTGCCATGATCATGCGCCTCATTGCAGACCTGGAACCACTACTGCAGCACCAGACACACCGGACCAATGCAATCCCTGCGCACGTCCAGGTCCTATGCAGCCTGCACCTACTGGCCTCAGGAAGTTTCCAGGGGGTAATCTCTGTAGCCGGAGGCGTATCGCAAAGCGCACTCTCACGCTTCTTCCAGAAATTCTTAGATGCCATGCTGACAATGATACACACCCACATCAGCTTCCCCACAACCCCACAGCAGTTGGACCGCAACAAACAGGCATTCTACCAGGTGGCACAATTCCCCCATGTAATTGGATGCATCGACTGTACGCATATCCCCATCTGTCCACCCTCAGCAAATGAGTACATATTCCGTAACCGCAAGTCATACCACTCAATCAACGTGCAGGTTGTGTGCGATGCCAATCACATCATAGCGGACCTAGTGGCACAATTTCCGGGGAGCACACACGACTCCTATATATTCCGCCACAGTGGCATCCACAGGCGTCTACTCAACGGAGAATTTGGAGAGGGACACCTGCTTGGTACGTACACATACCTCTTCCCCACATGAACACCACACATGTATGAACATCACCATTGCTAAGTGTTTGCTTCTATCTTCTAGGTGACAGTGCTTACGCCCTGCGTGAATATATACTCACCCCATACATCAATCCAGCAACCCCACAGGAACAAAGATACAACGCGGCACACATAAGCACTAGGAATGTCATAGAGAGGACATTTGGGATTCTGAAGAGTCGCTTTAGAATCCTACATAAGACCGGCGGCGCCTTGCTATACAAACCTGATACCTGCTGCCGGATTGCTGCTGTATGTGCAATGCTGCACAACATTGCGACCAGAAGGGGGATACCCATAGAGGTGGACAGGAATGACGACCACCGGGATGACCAACCACCCGCCCAACAGCGACAGGCACACGTCCCTAACACAGCAGAGGGCCATAGGAGGCGGACATACATCATGCAACATCATTTCTGAAGCAGGTAAGAATGATACATTACTATTTCATTGGTGGTGCAACTGTTTAATGCACAGTAGCACTGCGGTATGTGCAACCAAACAAGCAATGAAAATAATGCTCCCCATGAAAACTGTAAGAACAAATGTGCGTTTAAGTCACGGCTGTGCAGCGTCAGGAAGGGGAGGACCATGGTTGCCCCACCACGGTCAGGTATGGATGTAAATCAGTCTAGTGGCGCTTGCCACGTACGCCAAGCCTCCTCTCCGGTGTCTCCGACGCCTCACCACGGCCTGTCCCCGTGGAGCCCCGTGAACTGCGGCGCCTGGTGCTGGTCTCTGCCACAGACACACTGCTTACACTCGAGGCAGCCTCACTGCCGTCTTCCCCTCCCAATGCACCAGCACTGAATGTGCCGCTCTGCAGGTGTTCTACTGCTGCGGTCATCTGCCCTAGAGCCTTGGCAACATCCCCGCAGAAGTGCCCAAGGTCCACCTGCAAGGACACCGAGCGGCGTGCCAACACTGCGGTGCTATTGCTCATCCTTGTGATGGCCTTTGTAGAGGTCGCGGACCGCACCAAGTTCTGACGGTGCCTCCTCCTCTCGCACTCATGGCCTTCCCTCATGGCACGGGTGAGCTCATGGATGTCCTCCCTCAGGTGCCCATTGCCCTCTGCCACCACATCGCTCATGTCCCTCACCGCCGCAGTCATGGCACGCATTTCCCTTGCAAGGCGCACAATGTTTGAGCTGATTGTCGCCATGTGTCTTCCCTGCAGGCGCTGGACACGCAGCATCCTTTCCTCGATTGCAGCATTTTGGGTGATATCAACGTGGCCTGAGGAGAGTGAACTTGGCCGAGACCTGCGCCGCTGTGGGAATCTGGAACGTGCAGGTGGTGCAGCAGGCGGTGTGATGCTGCGCAGACTTTGTCCCGATGGTGTAGAGGGTGTTCCCATCACCTGCATGGCCGGGACTTGGGACCTGCGCCTCGGCGCTTTAGTGGATGTTGTAGGTGTAGCTGGTGTAGCTGGTGCTGGTGCTGGTGGTGCTGGTGCTGGTGCTGGTGCTGATGGTGCTGGTGGTGGTGGTGGGGTTGCAGGTGGAGGTGATGTATGCGCATCCTGCGCTGTGTCCATGTCGGAATCCGCAGGAGTCTCCGAAATAATCAGCCGCCCGCTGTCGTCCGAATCCCCAGGAGATGCATCTGTGTGTGAAACAGTGCATGGTTAGTGGGATAGTTACACCTACGTAGTGTTGTAAACATACATGTCCCTCTGTGATCCACTAAATAAACAGTCTCTATCCATGTTCAACTGATGTGGTGATTTGTAATTGTATTTCATCCTGTACATTCACACTGGGCTGACTAGACTACAACTCCCATGATGCACTAGTGTTAAGAGTAAAGGTGTGTGGGCCAAAGCTGCATGCACACTGTGATCCTGCTGGGGGCATGGGAATGGATTTACGCTATGCTGGGTATGGGCACAGGCATGCATCTTACCTTGGGCACTTGTGGCTGCGCCGGAGGTATCCATCTGGGTTACTCCCACGACGGCCTCATGCTCGATCGTCCCTTCCACCAGCTCCTCCAGGGCAGTGTTGGCTTGAACTGTAGAAGGCCCGCCTCCCGTTCTGGATGCCTCCCGGAGCCTCTCCGCAATCCTCTCCTTAGCCCGCTTCCTCAGGTCGTATCATCTTTTTTTCAGGTCGTCAATGCTGCGGGGCGTCACACCAACAGCATTTACCCTCTCCTGGATGCGCTGCCATATGCGCCGCTTCTCGGGCTCTGGCACCTTGAGGGACAGCTTACCAAAAAGGCGATGATGCTTGCTGCTGACTCCCTCTATCAGGTGCTCCAGCTCCCGGTCAGAAAACTTGCGTTTCCGCTTGTGTGCAGCCTCAGCGCTGGATGGTGCTTCCTTCTCCATCTGGGTAGTGTTTGAGGGTAGCTCGGTTGGTGTGGCTTCAATCTGCACAGCCAGTCTCCAGTCCCAGCTCCTGTTTGCTCCTCTGTCGAGGCAATGAGGGTGGGGCAGCAGTATTTCCTGGTTGGTGATGTCATAAACACGATCCCGGAGCGACCCGATCATTGCCGATTTCGCTAATACCGAATTCGCTATTAGCAAATACGGTATTACCGAAATCGCTATTAGCTCTTCGGTGTTTGCATGCCCCGCTATTGATAATTCGGTAAAAATAGCGATTTTTAGGGAATCGCTATTATTTACCGAATCTGTTGATGCATTCACAAACGCGATTCCTTAATAACGAATCCTTATTTTTCGCTAATAAGAAATCGCTTTTTGTTTTGTTGATGCATGTGCACCTTGGTGATTTGTTCAGAATCAGAGGATGCTGAGCCGATGCAGAGACTCAAACCTGGTTCCCCAGGTCCGAAGTCAGCAGCTCTGGCCACTACACCATATCCTCTCCCCGCTTTCATGGTTGGTAGTTGGTTCTTTTTTAAGCGGTGCTAACAGGACAAATGGGCTGGTGCAAGCTGCCTCCCGACGAGAGCCCTGGCACTTATTTTTTTCCAAATTAACCACTAGGTGTAGGTGTGACCACATGTTCTTGAAGTCACTGTACCCCAGGACTCAAGCTGCACCTCTAGAAGAAGGACCAATAATTGGTATTGCCCCAGTTCACAGAGGATGTGACTTAGCAGTTCAGGCTGCCCCTTTTGTGGGGGTGGGCTGGAGGAAGCTTGTAAGACGGCCAAGCTGGGATCCAACGGCACCCATGCTAATAGCCTCCACTTGTACAGCTATAACAAGCAATCAAGTCCTTTCCAAGTACATTTGGAGTCGTTCTCCCAGCAATAAAAGTTTGGTAAAAGTGATGTCCGAACAGTGTATTCTAAAGCACAATCTTTGAAAGGATTGGCTGAAAAGATATAGGTTTTATAAATAAGGCTCCCTGTTTTCCGTTTTTACTGATTTTTACAGATAAATACAGACAGAAAACGTTAATTTTTTTGTCTGTATTTATCTTAAAATGTGGATAAAAACGGAAATTGAGTTGCTTTTTGAGTAATTCTAAATATGGTCTGCCATGACTGCCAGGCGAGTAGATGTATAGATGGATAGGTAAAAGGGTTGAAAAAGACAGACATTTTAGTAAAGAGGCTTTAAAAGCAGTAAATATGCACATGGTTGATACTGAAATTTGCACATTTTCATATAAGTGAATAGATTTATCTTCTGCGGGTGTTCACAGCACTGAAACCTGGCAGGCATTCAAGCATATTTATCAGGTAAATAAATGCAGAAATACACCAGTTTCAGCTTAATTTTTCCACAAAACCCAAATAAATATGGATAAATACAGATAAAATTGGCAAAAAATAAACATGGATAAATACAGACGGAAATGGCAAAAAAATAAATACCATAAAACCGGGAGCCCTATTTATAAATAGTTCTCAAGGGAAACCCATAAAATATTGCAACTTCTAGTGGGGTGCTCGGCGTGAAGGAACGAATGGAGGTCACTTATTTGCCTGGGTACTGACCAGGGAAGATTCAAGCTGTCGAAATCTCCATTACTTGACAGATGATCTCTGATGCCACATTGCCGCAGTATCTATAGCTCACATTGCCCCAGTATCCATAGCTCACATTGTCCCAGTATCCATATCTCACATTGCCTCAGTATCCATAGCTCACATTGCCCCAGTATATATGGTTCGCATTGCCCCAGTATCCATGGCTTATGTTGCCCCAGTATCCAAAGTTCACATTGCCCCACTATCCATAGCTCACATTACCCCAGTATCCATAGCTCACATTGCCCCAGTATCCATAAGTCACATTGCCCCAATATCCATGGCTTACATTGCCCCACTATCCATAGCTCACATTGCCCTAGTATCCATAGCTCACATTGCCCCAGTATCCATAGCTCACATTTCCCCAGAATGTGTGGCTTGCATTGCCCCAGTATTCATGGCTCACATTGCCCCAGTATCCATAGCTCACATTGCCCCAGTATCCATGGCTCACATTACCCCAGTATGTATGGCTCGCATTGCCCCGGCATCCATAGCTCACATTGCCCCAGTAGGTATGGCTCACATTGCCCCAGTAACCATGGCTCACATTGCCCCAGTATCCATAGCTCACATTGCCCCAGTATGTGTGGCTCACATTGCCCCAGTAACCATTGCTCACATTGCCCCATTATGTATAGCTCACATTGCCCCAGTATCCATAGCTCACATTGCCCCAGTATATATGTCTCGCATTGCCCCAGTATCCATAGCTCACATTGCCCCAGTATGTATGGCTCACATTGCCCCAGTATGTAAGGCTCACATTGACCCAGTACGTATGGCTCACATTGTCAAATCACTTTCAATGCATTTAACACCCCTGCTTCAGCAAATGTTCTAACCTAGCAACGGTGCTTGCTTTATTAGAGACAATGTGCAAATCGCATAGCAAAGATGTCTACATGGGGACGAGGTGCAAACTGGCAGAGCACTGGTGTGCTGCAAATGAGTGCACACCCAGAAAACGATTAAAGTCTCCACATTTGCCCCCCCCCCCCCCGTATGTACAGTGCTGTGGCGCTAACACTGTCCACATTATACTTAAATATGAAAAGCAAAATATTTCCCCCAACAAGGATAGCAGCATTACTAAGTCAGTTTGCACTTTTTCACGCAATGTGCGAAGCAGCATTCCTATGCCCATAATTTTGAAATACCTAAAGCCGGTGCCTTGGCGTTTATAGATCCCTTCCTCTGGTACATTTTAAAGTCAAACATCTTTTTTCTAAATCAGGTTACCTGACAGGGTTCACCATCTTTCATATTTTCTTCCAATATGTAATCTCCTAAAATAAAACCTGGCTTTGTTCCGGTGGTCTTCTGGGCTACTGAAAATACATTCTAGTTGAACCGCATTATCTGAAGAGTACCGACCTCTGCAGCACCGAGAGGAATTGAGAAAGTTGAGCTTTTCCTATTAGTCTATATTTCGGCAGGTTCTTCGCATCGAAATTGGCTGCAACGTGTAAGCAACCTACAACCTTAGAAATGGGACCCTAAAAAGGAGGGGGACCTTTGGGAAATTTGAAGGTCATCCTTTCTAAAACTGTATTAGGATTGACTAGTGAATTGATTTGGAGTCCCTCACTTTCGTGTGTGTCCTTTTTCTATTCCAATCTTTCTTTGTAAGATACTCTCTGCCTCTCTTCCAGGTATCTATAGAGCGAGATGAAATTATTTCCATTACTTTTGTAATTGTTTGACCTTTCATGGGTGACCTTTTCCTATGTGACTTTTCTGTGTGACCAGTTGTGTATATGGGAAAAATCCAGTAACAAATGCATGTAAAAATAAGGGGTTCCATGAGAGAACATGAGAAGGGTGGGTGGAAAGAGGGATGCAGTAAAAGAATATTTATGTTGCTTTATTGCTAAGCTTCGGGGGTGGAGGGGGGGGCATGAACGGTTGGCATGATCAGTGTAATGTCTTAGTAAGTATTGGCATTTTCCATTTCTTTCCACTTTAACAAGATCTTCCTGGCACTCGGCATAAGTGAAATCTATCGCATCTCAACCACTTCACAACACTAATTCCTGAAATGATGTATTTCGCTCAGAGAGAGCCAAGAAATACTAGAAACCGAATGAGGGAAGGGGTGCCAGCAGGCCGATTACTGTGAGAAGGCAGCAGCAGATAATGAAAACTAAAGCTACTATAAATGGGGAGATGGTGTGTATGAGTATTTTGATGACTCACCCGCGAGCGCTCAGTTTTAATGGGGGCAAGAGTAGCTTTCCCGGTGCAGTAATCGTACCCAAATGACCCTCCCCTCCCCACCATGTAACATGAAAATGTGGCCATGACAGAGCGAAGCCGGGACTTCCACTCCAGCTAACAAGTGCGTGACTTTGAATAATTGATAGAAAGCTGGGAATAGCACCAAAAGTAAACTGAATCGCCTTTAGGCGCTTACTTTCAACAGCAATACCAGCATAGGTGAACCAGCCTATCCGACAGAATCTGGGAGGAGATGTATTTTCAGTTGGCAGGCATGCCTGTGCAGGAGTCTCGCCCAGTGGGGCAAAGAAGACCCCTGCAAGACTTGGGGTTCGTGGGGGGCAAAGCACTCAGCATACCATTTGAGCACATGGTCTTTGTATATTGTGAAAGTTTTTTTGGCCCCTAACTAAACTTTGCAGTGGGGTGAGGGGGGGCATCATTTTATGTTTGTCTTCTGGATGGTGTTACTGTCTCTGATTGGCCCTCATAACCATGAAATGCTGCTAATACCCGGAAAGACATGTTTCGGGGCAATAATCACCTCCTTTATCTCATATTCACAAAACCTTACAGGGTAGCTGACCCAACTGCTGCAGCCAGCATGGGGAATAAACCGAAAACCTAATAGAAACTATGAAACGTAGCACGGGACCTGCAGATGAAATTAAAAACATCGCCTAATTACGAACTGTCTCTCACATTTATTCCTCCAGCACACTACCAGACGCTGCTCCCCAAGTTAACAGCACTTCTCATGTCCATGGCCGGACTAGGAACAAAAACTAGCCCTAGCGATTGCACTCGATCGCCTCCTGAGAAGAAGCGCTGTCCCTGAAGGGGGGGGGGGGGGGAGGGAGGAATGGTGCTCGTGTCAAGCAACAGGGGAAGATATTGCAATTCTGCTGCAAAACTGGCCCCCAGTAACAAAACCGACCCCTACAGGTCAAAAACTGGCCCCCACCCTTCCGGCCCACCAGGAAAGCGCCCGGTGCCCGCTACGGCCAGTCTAGCCCTGCTCATGTCACTCATGTGCGATATCAGATTCTGATTGGGGCAACGTTGCAAGCAAGGGTTATTGGACAACGTGGTGCTTGAGGCCATTTACCACTGCTCTCCAGGCCTGACCTACTATGTCATTGCAAACTGAACATCAAGGACACCCTTTCAGCACCGGACCCTCATTGTAGCGGGGAAGCAGTCCAAGGCTTCTCTTGGAGGTAATGTGGGGGCTGCAGTCACATTTCAACAGTGATCAGATAGCAAGTAATGATGGTTGTCCAATCCAGAGCTTATCTTTCATAAAAGCAAATACTTTATTACGGCAAAATGAAAAAACACACAACGGAATATGCTCGTGACCACAGGGTTCTATAACGGGTACTACAGGGAAAATAGGAGGAAACATACCCGGCTTAGAATAATTCCATACCTGCAGGTTTACAATGATTAGGGTAAGCAGACAGCGGTGTTGATGTCCCGTAGGCCGGTCCTTCAATGGTCCTGTCTCAGCTAATCACCACTGCAACTGTTCCTGGAGTCAAACGAGCCCCAATGTCTGGTGAGCACAACTCAAATGGGCATTATCTGAGCGGAGCAGTAGTAAGGTCTCCAGCATGGGGCCCTCAATCCAGAGTGCGTAAGTGACAGACCCTGCTTCCGCCAATGGTGTTCCAGAGATCTGTGGAGAGCATGAGTGTTCAGCAGGTTTGGCCGTAGACTCTAGTGGGAGAACAGGTCCAAAGCAAAAGCCCCACTCTCAGACAGGGAGGTCTGCACCCTCCCGTGCCTGTGGTTCTTCAGTCATTTGTGATCCTCTTCTAGCTGGCCGAGTCAGCACAGATGGATCAGCTTCAAGCGCATGTCTTTGGAGGCCACAGACATCTTCACACCCTCTTCTCTCTTTTTGGTGGGAGTCGCAGGCCAGGTATGCTTTAAGCAGAGACTGGGAGACAGGGGTATCCTCTCCGCTCGAGTCAGCTCCCGCATTGCTCAAATGCGAGTGTGCTCTTTTGGGCTGTTACTTCCACTCAGAAGTACCTTGGCTCTTCTGGGCAGTCCTCTCATGCAGGGATACATTTTAATCACCTCTCTCAGCAGGCCAGGCAGGCTTCGGTATTGAGTCAGTTCTCTTAGCTTCTCCAGGAGCTCCTTACAAACTTTACAGGTGATGTCTCATCACCTCAGAGAGACAGGCTATCACTGACACCAGCCATGGGTCTCAGGGATTCCTCTGGTGCTCTCTGGAGGCCGTACTCTGTTGTCAGCAAGAACTATGGAACCAAGTGGGGAAGTTTCAGTCCCACTTTTAAAGTCATGGTGCAGAAAGGGAAAGGAACTGGTCCACAGTGGTTTCTCTTTTAGTTCATCTGTCCTCTGCAAAGCAGGCACAGTCTTGGTTTCGGGTGATGGTTTTTACAGCAGGTAATGATGAGGGGAATTCTCATACTGAAATACTGAAAATATGAACTCAATCAATGATGAAGACCCTCAACTTGCCGGTCATCATCCTTCTGGGAGTATTGCTTTTGGGAGAAATGAAGGGGCAGGCCCCCCTGCTTGGGTGATCCCCTGTACACAAGAAATTGTTGCTCTTCTGCTCACCTGTACAGGGCAGCAACTTTCCAGTCAGATTTTCTCAATATAACATTTTGTTGGTGACTGCCTCTCATATCACTCTTGTCCATTGACCAACTCTGAACCCAGCATGTCTGATGCCTCCCAGTGAAGGGGAGCCTCACGATTGTCTCGCTGTAGCTGAGCATGTAACAAAGACCCGGTTTTAATGTAACTGATGCACCCACAGCATACTGTGAATTAAGTGTACTTTGTGGAGGGTTTATTTCTCAGAAGTATTAGGGGGTGCTGGTTGCAGGTTATGCTGTATATCAAATAGTCAAAACTGCCACCTACCACATATCGAGTCTGCCCAGGTTGCCGAGCTCATTGCGCTTACTTGAGCCTGCAGCCTGGCTGAGAAAGAGTGTGACTTTATTCATGGACTCAAAGTATGCATTTGCAGTTGGGCTTGAATTTGGCCTCCTGTCGATGCAGCGGGATTCTTAAAGTCTGCCGGTATCATCAATATAATGGGCTTCCATATATAGAATTTGTTGAACGCTTTAATGTTGCTACACATGATTGCTGTAGTGAAATGTGCTGTCCACCAATATCCATATTTTAAGGTGTCCTCTGGAAATGCTCTCGCTGATTCCGCTGCTGGGAAAGCGGCCTCATCACACACCAATGATGCTGCTGTATGTGTTGTACAGACTGATTTGTTTCCGGTCCCCCGCCTTACAAGATATGTCTTTATCACAGGAAGGGACATCTGAGAGAAAGAAATAGCTCTGGATCAAGCAGAGGTGTTCAAGCGACCCAGAAGCAGTGTGCGGAAATAGTTCAGGGGATGTGGTCGCACCAGAATTTCTACTCTCCAGTCTTGTGCGGTTGTGTCCTGGAGCTGTCCATGCCCGAAGGGAGGGCATGGTACATGCTGACGCAACCAATTGGTATGTGCCATTCGTTTCCTTTATTGCCCCAAATTATTGTCATTCCTGTGTCACTTGAAAGTACCATAATGATTGGAAAGGGTTAAGCAGGGGCGGCTCGCTGGTGTGGTCATCAGGGCTCCACCCTCCTCACTTGCCCCTTAACTATTTTGTGCAGATTTTTTTTTAAAAAGGACAGTTTTAAAACAAGATTAGGATAGCAATATTTGTAGCTCCCTCTCATCTTCACACATCTTCAGTGTTTCATCAGGGGTAGTAAGCGCCATATAAAACATGCAGTGGTGATGATAATGGCAGTACTAAATCCCTCACTTGAGTCATTACTTCTTTCAGTGCGATGATGCACACATGCAAGCTGCCATAAATCAACATTTGCCAGGCTGAAGATTCCACAGCCCTGAGATCTGTGAGGTCACCATCCTGCCAAAGCCACAGCTTCCGGTACTCAGCTCCACACTGATGATGTGCGGGTGAAGAAAGGTCCAGGTGCTTCAGGTTGAAGGCCTGCAGCGCCAGGGGCTACGCATCAATCAAGGACTGGTGCCATATCATCTCAACAGCGGGCCACAGAGTAGGGTGGAGTCAACCAGCACCTATGGCCCAATCCTACCCTAGAACAAGTTGTGAAAGGGTGGAGAGAGAGGCTGCAAGCGAGAAGCTGAGTGCTGGTGATTGTGCAGTTCACTATGACAGATTTTGGTGACACATCGTGCAGCATTCAAGTTCTGAGCTTCCCACACTATGTAATGTACGCCTTATCCAAACTAGACACAGGAGAGCACTTCGGAGGTGAGCTATTCAGCGTAGCTTTTGGCCCAGTGTCTCACTGCCCCTATAGGCAAGGGAAGCAAGTTATTTATTTTACACAGGAAATAATCCAGAGAGGCCTCATCACCCCTAACAAAGGACCTGACACAGAGCACGATCAAATAACGTAGGGGCATATTAAAAAGGAACAGGGAAAATTAAAGCTAAGGGCGCTTAGCGTTAATTTTTGTAACGCCCGCTATCGCTGGATAATATCGCCTGGTTATCGCGTTATTAACAACGCTAACCGCCTAGGCGATAAAAAATCCAGCGATAGCGCCATTTTGGGAGGTTATCGCTGGTAATGCAGCGATAAAACTACAAGGATAGGGATATCCTTGTTGATAGCCCATGGTGGACTTAGCCATGTAATCCACCTCCCATTGGATTAAATGGCTAAGTCTGAAAATTAGCAGACGTAAAAAAGCAGCGTTAACCGTGGTTAGCGCTGCTCTTTTTGTCTCTAACAGGGTTAGCGTGAAGCTTGATAATAGGAGAAATGCCGCTTAGCGACATTTCTCCTATTATTTTGCTCTGGGACGCCCATTTTGCATCTCATTAGAGAGGCAAAGGGAAGCGTAGTGAAAAAGGGTGCTAACATGCGATTTTGCATGTTAGCACCCTGGTGTTGATAGGGCGATATTTTTATCTCCGCTTCTTTGGCTTTTAAAGCCAAAAAAGCGGAGATAAAGCCCTTGTTAATATGCCCCGTAGATTGTTTCAGAGAGCACATTTTATAGCGTTTCCAAGTTAGATACACCTCTTGTCGAAAATTAGCTTTATGTTAGACAGTGATTATTGCAACATGCAATGTGATGTAAAGTGAACTGCTTGCATGGTGTTAGACTAGACTATGTCAGAATGTTCCACAGGGCGCGTGAAACGGAAATTGATCTTCCTTCTGTGATGGCTCAGTAGTTTAAGCACCTGCTGGGTGTAAAGGCCCCTCAGGCTACTCTTAAGGCGCTTCCAGCACCTTCCATGTGGAAGACATTTCTCTGAGGCACTAATAAGGGTTTTGAACAGTCACTACACAACGCTGAACCGATTTCAAGTAGTTTTGATCAAATAGTGTCCTGTTGCTATGTGGCATTATGTAAATCACAGTTTTTGTCTGCACAGTTGCACATACACACATGCCTGGCCAGGAGCTTTAACTGGACAGTTTAATTCAACAAGGTCCACGTCTCTGGTGGTTCCTGGTGGCGACGGTGGTCTGTTAAACAATGTGAACAGGTGCAAGCTTGTTTTCCCGCTATGTAGCTACCAAGTGTGCCAGCGAATGCAGATGGGAGCGCTTTAATTGCAAGATGCATCCTGTGTTCTGTTTGGTTGGCTCAAAAGCGCGTTATGAGCAATATGTCCAGTTTAGAAGGCCCCATTCAATGCATTCACACATTCTAGCGCAGTGGTTTTTACCCTGTGGGCGGAGGACCCCTGAGGGTCCATGAGGCCTACTCTGGGGATCCGTGACTGTTTAACAACATTAAATAATATTAAAATAATAAATTAAAATTAATAAAATATACACAAATAAATAAACAAAAATGTTTTTTATATATTTATATATATATACATATTTACATACTTGTTTTTGTATTTTTGTGTATTGTTTTGAGGTGCAAATCATAGAAATTGCTTAGGCTGGTGGCCCTCGGCTTCCAATAATGATTCAGTGGTGGACCCCGGATTCTGGTAATGATTCAGTGGGGATCCACAGAAGTCACACAGTTAAGAACCGTTGTTCTAGTGTTATTTCAGCCCTTAGGCGCGCTGTATTTGATTTACTTGCCGCCAATTGAGTGGTATTAATCATGCTTTTTGCTGGACCGCAGGCCTACAGGACCGCTCCCTTTAGAAAGCAACTGCTGCAAGTGTGACGTGTGACGTGTGTCACTGGAGCACTGCAAAGTTTATTTATCAGAGGTGAGTTGATCGCCTACTGAAGCCATGCTTCAACGGCACTTGTGTATTCCAAGGTTCTGGTAAAGGCTGCAGCACCATACAAAAGGAATGTGACCAGCGAAATGCTTGACATGAACCATTTGTTTACTAAAACAAAGAGGCAGGACTCACATCTCAGTGCTGTGCAGAACTGAAGTGCCTCTCTGAGAGGCAGCATTGTGGGCCTCCACATGGGTGCCCACCGCTCACCGCTGCAGCGGTAGCTGGGCTTGATAAAGAGGTTGTAAGCAATGCTAACAAGACCCGCTGCATGGTTTGATCCTTGGCACACAGTTGTGGCCGGCCCAAGTTGGCATGAGGTGGTGGTGTTGGCAGCCCCGCACCAGAGTGGTGGCATAGCTCTCTTGATTTTGGGACTGCAGACACACCCGCGTGTCGCAGCTCCCCATTTCTTGTTTGAATTTAAATTGCCTGACGGTGGGTGTGCACAGTGGGGTTGGAGTTGTTGGTCGGGCTTCAAGAGTCTTGATTAGCCTATGCGAGAGCAGTGGCTATGTATATCTTGGGGTGTCATGCCTGAATCTGACGGGTTACATCTGCACCCATCAGTCCATTAAAACATAGTCTAAAGGTAGCATGAGGAGTGTCAACGGAAATATAGGGGAAAAAGTATAGACCGACTCTTCCTAAGTTGCTTTATTTTATTTATAGAGTTTTATATAGCATGAACATGACCCACGAGGGTAGCGGAGCACTTTACAAATAATCAGGAACTAATGAGAGGGAGACAAGCAGGGCCAAACAACAATATGCTTGAGAAAGATACAGGCGGTCACACCTCCAAGCTGGTGTATGCCGAAAAGTCTATATACAAGAGCATTGATAGGCAATAACAACACGAGTGTTGAATACAACAATGACGAACCTTTGGAAATGTGATTCTCAGAACGAGCTCATACATGTTTCTGCAGCTGTGCAGTTGTCCGCCCACTACAAGCAGTGCTTAATTTGTAAACAATAAGTGCCAGGGCCTAAAGTTGTTTCTCAGAAGCCAGTTGATGAATACCAAGACTGTCTAGTCTTCATTCGACTTCTGGCCTCTTACATCCCCCACTATAATGTCCCTGTCCCTTTATCTTACTCTTTCAAATTCTTTTTTTGCATCACTCCTTTCTTCCTTTCTCACTGTTTTCCCATTTTCGTCTTATTTTCCTTATCCATTGTCTGCCTTTCGCTCTTTTTTTCTAGGTAATCTCTGTTGATAAAAATATGTCCCGTCCTCAAAGCAAGAGTGCCGGTGGGCAACACCTGCAACAACTGGTTCAAATTAAGCACTGACTACAAGTCTGAGATGTGGACGGAAATAGGAGGATGGGCACATATTTTCCCACGCTCTCTTATGGTCCCTGCCTGTGTTATTCTTCGTATTCAGGTTGAAGACACCAGCAGTGAGTGAGGAGAGCGCGAGGAGTGAGCCAGTATACACCAGCACTAAAAATATCTACACGTTCTCCCTGCAAGATTTAAAACAGTCCCTGACGCCTCGCAAAGCAAACACTCAATTGGATGCGGAATGATATACCGACCAGCCAACCGCATCTGGTGACATCTGAGCACAGCCTACTCTCTGCATATGTTTTAGTACTGGTCATAGTATGTCACGCAGACAGCTGCACTCTCAAGACAGACCTAAAAATACTGATTTATTTAGCACACATCTTTATGAGCCCAACCATCCCCTGAAAGGCCATGCTTATTCTATGCCAGTGGTTGCGGATGATGGGCGCCAGGATTCAGGTTTGGGGTCAGGACTTGTTTTACATCTGCACAGTATAACTCTGAACAAGAGAGAAAGACCTAGAAGAGAGACAGGAGGAGGATGAGACATGGGGAGGAGGCATGGATGTAAATGAAACAAGAGAAAGATGAGGAGACTGGAAATGTGGCGGGGCGGGTGGGGGAGGGGGGGGAGAAAGAGGCATGATGATGTGGAATTCAGACTAGTGTACAGCCTTGTTATCTGGCATTACCTGCATTCTGCAACACTGGCAGTGCGCTCCAAAGTGTGGATTCTTGCACTTATGTTCTGTACAATTTAAGCACTTGACTCGGCCAGTTAATTGACTGGCTGCAGAGAGAGTGCACACACCTGCAGGTCGCAGGTTGAAATGCGGATGAAATAGCTTCACATCCTGCCTGCAGTTGTCTGTATTTTTAGTCGCAGGCCAAACATTCCTATTCTAATAAAGTAGGTGAGCAGGTTAATGTACCATCTGCAGAGGTCCGTGTGGAGTCCACAGACCATAGCTTTGAATTCAGCAGCACATCACAGGGGAGTTAATTAGCCGACTGGATGTTTTTGGGGCAGTGTGGAGATCAGCAGGCTTGTCCTAGCAATGTCTGTAATCTGTAGAATAACTATGCTGTGAACCTTTAAAAGCACTCTGGCACATTTTCGATCTCTCGCCTGCCTTGCACAATTGGCAGCCCTGGCCCATTTGTTTACCTCACTAACACTTTACCTGACCAGGTCCCATTATTCCTGTCTGTCAGCCACGCATGCTCATTGAGGTAAAAGAACTCATTTAACCTTACTTTTCTTAGGTATATCCTTTATGGGTTCCAGAGTAGTGTGCTACTCGCCGAAAAAGCCCTTTGACGCCTCATCAGGGGTAGTAAGCACTATATAAATGCAATTATAATATAACATGAAACAATATCCCAATCTCTGGCTGTCTTGCCTTGTGTCGCACTTGGGGCGGTCAGCCTACTGGGCAAACTAGGAATTCTGTCGAAATATCTGGGAGATTTCCTTTAGAAGTGACTGTAAAAAACACATTTGTCTGGCCAGTATTTGTCTAGAAAATGCATTGTTTTATCTCATTTTTAAAATGAATTTATAGTGGGGGAGGGGGAGAAACCAGGCAAATTCTGCCACTTACCAAGTTCACCATCTACCACTGTGATTAAGACCACCCCCGCTGCTCACCTTCCTTGGAGCCCTTTTTTTTTCTCCTCCAAATAGACTCCATCATCATATTTTCATGGGATTGTGTTTATATTTTCAGTGTGGGTGGAAACTTATGCCAGCACGATGGTAAATGCTATTACAGTTGCAAAGCACCTATGGAGAGACTTCGTTTGAAATGGCCTAATACCTTGCCCCCACCTCTGAGGTCCACTCGGAAAACCCAATTGAGCCTCTGTGAGACTGCTCTTGGGCACCCTATGCAAATACCCTCAAACCCTTCAAAACAGTTGCTGAATTAAACCTATAACCGAATGATGATGCTGTGCTCCAACGTTACAGGAAGCTTACAAGCTGTGTCTACAGTTTCAATTCTCAGGATCAAGCTGCCTTATCAGAGTGTCTCGCTGAAGTCTGCCATTCCCTCCAGACCAGGAACTGGATCTACTTCCGAATCCATCAGAGAAAGTCTGCTGCTCCACAGCCTTGCTGACGTGGTCCCTACATGGAGATGCTCATCACCAACACAGACGTCAAGTGTTGTTGATTGATGACTTGGGCCAACTTCTCCCAGCACAAGCATGCTGTACCTTCGCTGGACGCCCGCCCATCGCGCCCCTCTCTGGACCTCCATCAAGCCCCATGGATGGATCCCCTGCCAGAGCTGCTCCTGTTCCTGCCCTTCCACCTATCAGTGGGTTGGATCTCCGGTGCCCATCCTCCTCATCTGCATCTCCAGAGCCGCACAACGATGAACCACTCAACCCTCATTGGTACCACCTCTGCGCGAGTTAAGCAGCTGTCTCCTTGATTCATCTGTGGGTCTGGCCTGCTATCCTTGCCCCTGCCCTCAAACTCTGGCTTTTAGTGGGATACTTCTCTGCTGAAGAACGGGGATTTTTCATGAAACCTAAGTGAATTGCCCATGTCCTTGAGCAGAGCCGCGGCTCGTTATATGAAAACAACTCCTACTTGCTGTTGCTTTGAGAAATATCTCTAAAGGATTAATCCTTCTTCATGCTGGAACCACAAACACTTGTCCACCACTGTTCTGGGCGTGTGCCTGTCATTGGAGGGCCCTCAGCAAAAACAAAGCTAGCCTTGATCTGTTTCGGAATGGGCACAGACTGAATGTCCTGGCATCTCCTAAGTTAATTTCCCTCCAATGTGCTCCCTTGGGCGCCCGCTTAGCCTCAGTCATTGTGCCACAGAAAGACTGAAAGCGCACACACAAATTATCACCAACTAGGGGAGCATTACCATTATCTTCACAGGGCCAATTGCAATGCACCCAGGGTGGCAGCGTCACTTTGCTGCTGTGTTAAAGCTGTCACATTCAATTTCTCCTTAATCAGCATTACAAAAAAAATTAAGTATTGCTAATTTGCTGCCTGCTGTATGACACTTCTGTTGCATCCACAGCTTCCCAGACAAACACATGCAGGTAACTGAAACAACTTCTATGCATTTGTTTATATAGCGCTTACTATCCCTGATGAAGCATTCCACCATATGTTCACAGCCTACAAGGAGTAATCTGCCTAGGAACCTTTGACTACATCAACACAGGCCTTATTCTCATTCAGAATGGAATGAGAGACTTTTGTTTCTGGGCTACTGTGATTAGAATTGTTTACAAAGTGTGTGCACATCAGAAAATATTGAAATCTTGCCTGCTACATTTGTTAAATATCCAAAAGCTATTCAGACTGTGCAAAACAAAATAGCAAAATACCTTATGTGGAAGTGTTAAGTGTGTGCATTTAAAAGACATTGATTAAAAATGAATGTGCCTGTAAAATCAAATTCAAAGGATATATTTTCACGTGTTGCTACATTTTTCCTTGTACTATTTGAGGGGGGCTGGTGGGGATGGAAGCTTGTGAGACTGATATGTATGGATACTGATCCTAGTAAACTAGTTGAAGAGTTTGTTGAAATATATATAGGTACATTCCTACATTTTGGATTTGGAGTTTACACATTCAGTTAACCCTCCTGGTCTGTAAATAGTAATCTATTGATGTGTCAGTGGTGAAATGTCTATTTAATTCATCCAATACGTAATTTTCTGCAAATGAATGGAGGTATTAATCAAGTTAAGATGATAGTTTGCATTTTATTAGGTTTGTAAATAGTGCATGGACTTTGTGTGTGCTTTGAAAATGTTATAAAACAACTGATAAACCATACCTCTCGAACCCTGTTGAAATCATTCTTAATTACTCTATCTGGTTTAGAGATTTAAGTGGACGAGTAAGGATGAAACTGAAGATTTTAGAAATAAAACAATGGCATCGGTGAATGGCAGGGGCAGTTTGAGCTTCTGGAGATATGTTTACTTGCATTCCCCACCATACCCCAATTCTGAGGGTTCACTGATAGAATATCGACGCCCAAAATATCCCAATACACAAACATCGACTCATAAATATTGACGTAAAAAATATCAACATCCTATATTTATAATGGTAAATATAAAAATATCGAGAAAAAAAATATTGATGTAAAAAATATCGATGTACAAAATATCATTTTTAATATATATATAAAATAATGTTAAATATATTAAATAATAAAATTAACGTTAAAAATTATTTAGATTTAGGTGCTGATCCTGTAAAACCTGGGTACAAATGGTCGTACGGAGCGTTTTCTCGGTACGACTCGTACCCGGGAATTCCACCGTACAAACCAGCAAGTACGATTCGTACAGAAATACCATTTCCGTACGATTCGTAAAAAACACCGTACGGCTAAAAAATACATACAATTCCGATCCTGGACAGCGCGTACGTGACGTCCGCACGCAGTCAGGCAGCGTTTTACGGACCAGCAAGTACGATTCGTACCCACAGCACTCCGCACGGCTATATTTTTACGGGAGCCAAAAAGTGCTGGAAAAGCTAAGTACGCCGCGATGCACGAGGAAAAAGAGGCCCGGTACGCGCCATACACGCCATCACCCACATCGTACGTGTCATCATGTACGGTGCATACCCCTACATTGCATATGTGCGGACCGTACCCCCAGCCCCCCGTATGTACGCGCCGTACCCCCAGCCCCGTATGTACGTGCCGTACCCCCAGCCCCGTATGTACGTGCCATACCTCCAGCCCCATATGTACGCGCCATACCCCCAGCCCCGTATGTATGTGCCGTACCCCCAGCCCCCCCGTATGTACGTGCCGTAACACCAGCCCTGTATGTACGTGCCGTACCCCCAGCCCCATATGTACGCGCCGTACCCCCAGCCCCGTATGTATGCTACGCGCTGGGGGTACGGCGCGTACATACGGGGCTGGGGGTACGGCGCGTACATACGGGGCTGGGGGTACAGCGCGTACATACGGGGGGGCTGGGGGTATGGCGCGTACATACGTGGCTGGGGGTACGGTGCGTACATACGGGGCTGGGGGTACAGCGCGTACATACGGGGGGCTGGGGGTACGGTGCGTACAGACGGGGTTGGGGGTACGGCACCTACATACGGGGCTGGGGGTACGGCGCGTACATACGGGGGGCTGGGTGTACGGTGCGTACATACGGGGAGTGGGGGGTACGGTGTGGATGTACGCGAGAGGGGTGGGGCCGTACGACTCGTACCCCGGGCACAAGTGTATCCGGGGTAGGGGACGTGCAAAGTTCGCTCTGTACGAGACGTTTTCCATACGCTTGTGTATTCGGGACGCCGGTACGGATCGCACTTGTGCGCTCGGACTTCAGGTTTACGACTCGTACGTGAAACTGTCCGGGGACGTCTCGTAGACTTTTCCAGAGGTCATTCGTAGGTATTTTTCACGTACGAATCGTACTTCGCCATTTGTACGGGACTTGTACGATTCGTACGTAAAAAAATACGGATACGAGTCGGACGGTAAATTTTTTTCACGGATCGGAATCGGCACCTTAATGTACATTTTGACAAATATAAGAAATAAATTTAATTTAAAAATTTAAAAATAAATATATAAAATATTATATATGTATATATATATTTACTTTAAAACAATTAAACTAATAATTTTAATTTATTTTAAAATGTTATAAATATATAAAAATTAAAAATAAATATATATACATACAGCTATAACAAAATCTAAGAAAAAAACATTATATTATAAATTAAAACATTCAAATATTTAATAGTTTTTAAACGTACATTTTGCACTCCATTGAGTGTAACAGTAGGGAAAGTGTTGGATAGCGTAGGGCCTGGATACTCAAAGTACGGCCCGGGGGCCGCATGCGGCCCTCCTGACCTTTACATGAGGTCCCCTGGGCAACAGCAGCACTGGGCTGCTCTTTATTCACTCAGTACTAACAGTAAACAATGTTAAATAGACAGCAAGCATGTATTTAAAGGTTATTTGCAGTTGAGGAAAGGAAGTAACTAAGGTGTACTGCATCCCTTCACTTTAGGAACACCTTACATTTTAACGGTAGCAAACGTGGGAAACTTAGTAAATGAAATTATAGCAGTGCATTCAGAAGTGTTTAATTTTTTTTTTATAGTTTTCAAACACCACTTTTGAAACCTTCGCACTCCCTCCACAGTGATAACAATGTCATTAGTGATAAAATCCAAACACAGGAGAAGGTATTGTACAACACAAATCCGGAAGTCATGTATTTCAAGGTCCTCTTGTATGTAATAATGAAGAAAAAGGAAGGGAAATTGTAATAAAGCAATTGCCCAGGATCACACAATTTGTTCGAGTTGGGAAGGCGGGATTCATCCTAGCTTTTCTGTTTCCACATTGAGCAATTCAGTTCAGCCACTAGATGTACATGCTTAGCTTCTTCTACACCCAATTTATCCCCCTCCGCCGACCACCACCCTGTTGGTATCAGTGCGGCCCTCAGTCACACCAAAGACCAAACTTTGCGGCCCCCAGTACAATGTTTGTGAGTACCCATGGCGTAGAGTTAAAAATTACTATTCCCTCTCCAGTGAGTGCAACAGTAGTGAAAGTCTTGGATAGCGTAGGGGTAAAAATGACTATTCCCACTCCAGTGAGTGCAAAAGTAGGGAAAGTGCTGGTTAGCGGAGGGGTACACATTACTATTCCCCCTCCAGTGAGTGCATCAGTAGGAAAGTGTTGGTTAGCGGAGGGGTAACAATTACTATTCTCACTCCAATGAGTGCAACAGTAGGGAAAGTGTTGGATTGCAGAGGGTTAAAAATTACTATTCCCACTCCAGTGAGGGCAACATTAGGGAAAGTGTTGGATAGTGAGAGGTAAAAATTACTATTCCCACTCCAGTGAGTGCAACAGTAGGGAAAGTGTTGGATAGTGGAGGGATACAAATTTCTATTCCCACTCCAATTACTTCAACAGTAGGGAAAGTGTTGGATAGCAGAGGGGTAAAAATTACTATTCCCACTCCAGTGAATGCAACAATAGGGAAAGTGTTGGATAGCAGAGAAGTAAAAAGTACTATTCCCACTCCAGTAAGTGCAACTGTAGGGAAAGTGTTGTATAGCGGTGGGGAAATATTTACTATTCCCAATCCAGTGAGTGCAACAGTAAGGAAAGTGCTGGATAGCTGAGGGGAAAAAATACTATTTCCACTCGAAAGTGAGTGCAACAGTGGGGAAAGTGTTGGATAGCGGATTGGTAAAAATTACTGTTCCCACTCCAGTGAGTGCAACAGTAGGGAAAGTGTTGGATAGTGGAGAGGTAAAAAATACTATTCACACTACAGCGAGTTCAACAATAGGGAAAGTATTGGATAGTTGAGGGGTAAAAAATACTATTCCCACTACAGTTAGGGCAACAATAGGGAAAGTGTTGGATAGCAGAGGGGTAAAACTTAATATTCCCACTGAAGTCAATTCAAAATTAAAAACAAACAAAATATCAACTACAACACAAAAGATGCTAAAAAGCAAAAAAAGAAAACATTTACAAAAATAATAAAAATTACAAAAGATAGAAACATTTAATAATGTTAGAAAAATCTAACAATGGCCTACAAAGATTATTTAAAAAAAAAGTAAAAATAATTTACAAAGAACTATTTTTAATAGAAATTAATTATAATCAAAAACATCAATTGTTACATAAATTTAATATTTTTTATTTTCTGGCCTATAGCACCACACAATTCACAACACACATCGTAATTAATTATCGATTAAATTAATATTATTAATTAAAAAACAAATTAAAACAGACAAAAATTAATTTACTCACCAAACGTTACCTGTATACAAGCAAAATCCACACACAAAATAAAAATAAAAAATTACCATAAATATTTATCAATTAATGAATTAGTATTAATGATCAACTAATTGGTAATTGATTAAACTTAAATTACTTTCCACCCTCTACCCTAATAAACACCACAACACACACCTAAAAATCATTACACAGTTTCCATAACTCATTTTACATTAATAAATTAATATCAATTAACAACTTATTAATTTAAAAGAATTTACTTCCCACCCTTTAGCACTATAAACCTCATAACTCACACCTCAAATTAATTACACAATTGCCATATTTAAATCGTAATTAATTAATTACAATTAATTAACACACAATTATTAATTAAGTATAAATATATGACTTCCCACCCTATTCCCATATAAACCCCACAACCTCTTCCTAAAAAAACTACACAATTAATATAATTAATTAACACTTAATTAATTAATTATTATTAATTAACAAGCAATTGTTAAATAATTAATAATAAATTAATTCCCACAGTTAACAGTATAAAATATAAAAAAACATATTAATATATAAAAGATATTAATACATTTATTAAAATTAAATTAATTCCCACCCTATTCTCCTATAAACCCACCACCCACTGCTAAAAAAAGACACAATTTACATAATTACAAAATAATTAATAATAATTAACAACCAATTAGTAAATAATTAATAAATTAATTCCCGCAATTAACAGTATACAATATACATTAAATAAATATTAATAAATAAAACATATTCATTATTTGATTATATTTAAATTACTACCCGCCCTATTCCCCTATAAACCCACAACCCGCTCCTAAAAAAATGACATAATTAACATAATTACCAATTAATTTAAATTAACAACCAATTAATAATTAACAATGAATTAATTCCCACAAATAGCACTATGAAATCTTAATTAAATAAAAACTAATAAATAAAAAAATAATTAATTTATTATAATTAAATTACTTCCAACCCTATTCCCCTATAAACCCACAACCCACTACAGAACTAAAAAACGCAAAATGTAATTAACATAAAATTGATAACTACTAAAAATATAACACATATATTAAAAAACAAAAGCAATACTTATACAAAAAAAAGATCACATATTTTTAAAATACATAACACTGATTACAAAATCGATATTTTAAATAACTATATTTTTGCTAACGATATTAATGACTTCAATATTTTCAAAAATTATATTTCTTACCTTAAAGTAAATATTCTTGATCTCGATACTCTTGCTGTCGATATTTGTGTGTAATGAAATTTCCAACTCGTTTTTTGTGTATGTTGACCTTTAAAACTCAATATTCTGTCTGTGCACCAATTTTGAGGATATCACCATGTGGCTCGTATCATTCTCATGATAAGAGTACAATGGGGCGAATGACTTTTTTAGGTCTGGTGCTTGCCTGGACCTTTTGTTTATATTAAAATAATGTATGTAATACATAAACATATAGGGGATTTCCACCAGCACTCTTTATCCATTGGTCTGTTGGGTGATTCACATTTTTCTTCTGTCCACTAAAGCTAGCGCATATGGCAATGCTTGAGTCCATTTCAGCCATTGACTAATTTTACAGTGAGTGACAGCATTTGCTCTTTCACAAGGTGCATATCCACATGCATAGCAGTTCCCTTTAGTGCCAGGGACTACTAAGGTGATGTGTGCTTTTTGAGACATAAACATCTTTGCTTTAGGCTTTTTTTTATATTGCTAGTGGCCCGACCATTCCCCCCAAAAAGAAGGTGAAGAACTCATAGAGCAACCTTTAATTTGTTGCTCTTTTTTATTCCTTCCCAATCGGATAGGGATTGCCTGGGCTACGGAAAAACCTGAAAGTCTCTTTAGATTTGAGAGGAGATCCTCCTCCACCCATTGGTCACTGCAATTACCATTCAGCACCTTCTCTTCGTGCCAATCAACCAGGGCTCTGGACTAAGCTTTTCTAGCCATTGCCCCATTTTAGGAGGTTCAGAACTTTTCTTCAAGGGTCAGGTGTTTCTTTTCTATTGACAAAAATTATCATTTTGCCACCCTCAGCAAAGAATGTTGGGCTCCCCAGGTGGCAAATTAAGAGTCCAAATTGTAGAACTAGATCCCAGTTCAGTTATGTGCCAAGAAGACAAACTTCTAACAGAAAATAATGACTTTCGATTATATCCTTTTGGCCAAATGGGGGAAGGAGGCTGCATAGGAGATGGGGTTCAGCGATAAAGTGTCAGCATGTTGCACACAGCTTCCCAACAACCCCCGTCAGAACCCATGGACAGATAGATCATATTAAGGATAGTGTGAAGAAATTACATGCAATGAAAAGAGACTTTGGTTTAAACTTCAGTGGCATCTGGTCTTAGGGGCAGATTACGATGGCGGATGGCCTGGAGCAGTGAAATGTAGGGGGGTACCATGGGTACCCCCCAGTGCACCCACACCTCTCCCCAACACAAGGGGGGCCCGCAACAGGCCCCCGAAACCAATCCCCACCAGCCTTTCCATGGCGGTTTTGCCGCCATGGAAAGGCTGGCTGAAGACAGCATCCTAATTTGGTAGAAGGTGCCTGCTAGACACCGCCACCATTTTATGGATGCAGACCGCTCCGCCAGGCAATTGTAACGACTGTTTGTGGCGGTTCCATGGCGGACAGTCTATGCGTCTGCCACAGTCGCAGTCTGGATCTTCCAGCCATTGTAGTGTGACGGGGGGAAAATCGCGATCCGATGGCAGAAGGCCCGCTACCGCACGGCCGGCGGCCCTTTCGTCATCGCATCGTAAGCAGCCCCTTAGATGTCAGGGTTATTTGATAATTGGGGATTTCATAATTTTTGAAATCATAATTGCAGTTATTATTGTTAAAATTCTTATACATTGTGATGAAATTAAGTATGTGCATCATGTAGCATGCTTGCAGTAATAAAGACGTTGCCCATGTTTATATGTTTGATACCTTTGAGGATGATGAGGGATACGGCAATCAAGAATTCAAAATTTAAGTGAAAAAAGTGGGCTTTTAGAACCTAAATCCACAGTAAATATGCCATAACAATATCTAATACACTGTTGGAATGTAAATCCATATTTCGCGTTAACAATCACTAATGTATTGGTTAGTTATCAATTTACATTTTGGTTTTTTACCTGCTTGAAGGTCGTAAACCTTAGCAACAATGCACGTTTACGCGTATTTTATACACACTGCCATTTTGTTATCCTGTGTTGGACATTGCACATTCTAGCCTATCCGTCCTAGTAAGCAAAGGCTTGTTCTGAAGTTAGTTGACACAACACAGCTAGGATCGCAGAAAGCAAAGGCCTTTTACTCAAGAAACTTATAACAGTATTCCACATTCTTTTTGCATCCTTCAAACAAGACCATCCAGGCACCTGCTCAGTAGAGTTTATCTGTAGGTTTTTGTCTGTTACCTGTTTCTGCTTCCTTTCACTTGCAATGAGAAAAAGTGTATAAACATAGCACCAAAATGTATAGACATTAGCATTAACTGCCCAGGGGGCGAAGCTCTGTCCGTTGTTTTGGCATTTTGTCTTTGCTGGTTTTCAATGCTTGCTGGCTATTTTTGCATTAAATATTGTGTTAAATGTCTATGGGCTATTTGAGTGTCTACTTTCTTTTATGCACAGAACAAATGTGAATTCCAAAACACTGGCCTTCATGCAGGAAGAGATGTTAACAGGCGTCTGTTCAGAAGGTGCATAATCATCAATGTACTTCCTTCCAGAGTTGGTGAGTTGAGTAGAGTGCTGTTGTGGAAATGGAAGCTGGTGCTGCTTTTCCAGTCCCAGCAAAATCATTTTGCTGGGGGTCTTTTATCAGCCATGCTGAAGGTCCAGTTGGTGGCTGCCACAAGGTATCAGATTGATGGAGAGTATGAATTCTTTTTGCGGGTGGATACAAGATTCAGTGTCATTTCAGGCAGGCTGCTCAGGGGTTTCCTGTTGGCACTCTGTTGATTAGTGTTGGGTTCCCTCCCAGGGACATTTCTTTGGTTTTGACTGCTTTCCGGTCTGTTAATCCAGAGCCCTTGATGTAGAGGTTTGCAAGCCAGAGAATTTAGTAGAAGACCCAATTCTGTGCAGAGCCATGGGTATGGCTTGGCTCTGAGAACCAAAACATGATCCTGAGAAAGCTAACAGTTCTTTATACTGTGACAGGCCATGGAGGTGTCTGTAGAGCACATGGCGGGGTGCCAAACTGACCCATAGTAGGATATGGACATGCTGCAACATGGTGGTGTCTCTGACAGGCTGGTAATATAGGGAGTCATAATCAATCACGTCACACTATGGAGCTTGCCCCAGGCCAACATGCCTTTCACACAAGCCTGTCATAGTCACAGCCTTCTTCAATGGCATTATTTTCTCCTCCCTCCCATTTCTTACCATTCTCCATGCCAATTCCCCTCTTTCTAACTTACATCTCACTCACTAGTCTGTCACCTGCATCCTTCTCTGCCTTATATCTTTGTCAACACTGCCAATCTTTCTCCGCCTGTACCTCTTCTTGCCCCCTGCCCCGTCTCTTACACTCAGGTTTCTCTCACGTCCCTTTTTTTGTCACAGCAAGTGCTGTGACAAAAAATATCAGAGGAGGTGCGCAAAAGTGCAGTCCCTAAAGGCAATGACAACATTGGTGAAGCACAGTCACTGCAATCATTAGATGAGGGTCTATGTCTTGCACTGGGATGACTTACTAACTAATTGGCTCAGCTCCTCTGTGGCTTGAGGGTGCAAGAGGATCAAAGGCCGATCCGCAGCAAGACATGCTCAAGCCAAACGTGAGCCTTCAGTGGTCCATCCACATCCACCCTGGGGAGAGTCCCTCTGATGCTGTGGTCTCATAATAACTTATCTAATATGGATATCAAATGATCCACTAGATTGGTGCAGCCAATAGACTGGATGAGCTAGGGTGGATAGGATGGAGAATCCTATTTCTGAGGATCTTTTCAGATAGGGTGGTGCTGAAGGTGAGTGGGTGTCCTTAACTTGAGTCTGACACTGTGCTCCCCACATTCCATCCTGCCCCAGCCCCTCCTAAAGACACTGCCTTGTATTCAATGAATGTGCACAGGACAGTCAGCACCCTCTTTTTTTACCCTTCTAATGTTGCAAGTAGTTCTTCAATGCCCCTCAACAGAGGTTCAAGGGAATTATCTCCTTGGCTTCGAAGTTCCATGCCACGGTCTTCCGGGTCAGGTTCAGCGTAGGTCCATTTTGGGCCCAGCCATTTACTTGGCTTTCTCATTTGGACATTTGTTAGGAAGTTTTGTTGGCAGCTCGCTTGACTTTTCTCTCCAGCTACAGGTTGGGCATGGGGATGCAGAATAGTTTGTCACTTGGAGAGGGCGTTCTGTATTGAGTGGTATATTTTTAGGCAGTCTGTGGTAGTCATTAGAGTGTACGCATTGCAGCCATCTGCTCGGTTTCTGTGACTCTTTGTTGTGATTTTTAAAGCTGTCCTGATCCGTTTGATATGTTCTCTCGTGTATGGACAGGGATGAGGAAACAAGATGAGATGGAAATGGTAATCAGTGGTTATATTACTCTTATTATTACCTCCCTTCCTTAATTCTTGGTTTGCAGATTTGTTTGTGGACTGGGGTAGATGCCGTGTGAAACTGCAGTGGTTTGCATATCCTTTTAGAATGTATGACGTTACCACGCATACATTTACAACGCAGTTTTTACATCGCAACATCCTTTACAACGCATCCCATTACATTGCATGCCACTACATCGCATTTTTAGAAACTACCTTTACAACGCATTCCATTACATCGCATAATACCTTTACAACGCATACCATTACAACGCATACCATTACATTGCATTTAAGGTAAGTATTGGATAGTATGGGATAAAAATAACTATTCTAACTCTGGGGGGTGCAAGAGTAGGGTAAGTGTTGGATAGTGTAGGGGTAAAAATTACTATTCTAACTCCAGGGGGTGCAACAGTAGGGTAAGTGTTGGATAGTGTAGGGGTAAAAATTACTATTCTAACTCCAGGGGGTGCAACAGTAGGGTAAGTGTAGGGGTACTATGCATTGTAATGGTATGCGTTGTAATGACATGCGATGTAATGACTGCGTCGTAGTGACATGCGTTGTAATGACATGCTTTGTAGTGACATGCAATGTAATGACTGCGTTGTAGTGACATGCGTTGTAAAGGATGTTGCAATTTAATGACTGCGTTGTAAATGTAGTGTGATGTAATGACTGCGTTGTAAAGGTTGTTTCCCATCCTTTTATGATGTCTACCAGAAAATAGACGGTGAAAATAAATGTGTGTGTCCACGAGGCGGTGTTGCCACCCATGTGAGGTCAGGGACGAGTAAGGAACAATTGAAGCAATCAGATAACCATGAACGTCAATTAGAGTTTGCCAGGACTTCCAGCTGCAATCCTGGCTTGCCTGTGGTGAACCCTGGCACTGCCCTTGCATCCCTGGCATCAGAGGTAATGGGGGCAGTGTCAGAATCCTCTAAAGAGCATTGTTTACTTTCTGTGCCCCTTGACCACAACGTGCATCTAGTTGTCTCTTGCAGCCCATTAACATGTGAATGGAGCATGAAATACAGAGAATGAGAAAGAGCGGAGGTTAGAGGGGAAAGACTAGAATGGGAAAATAACAAAAGGAACAGCAGGAAGACAAAGGCAATTGAGTGTGCGAGGGAAACCGAGCAAGGGATTATAGAGAGGGAAACAAGAGACATCAGAGAGAGGTGACAGGGTTTGGAAATATAGGCAAATCTCAAAGAGTGAGACAGGTGAGAGTGATAGCTGATGAGCACATGGATAGGTGACAAAGAGACACCTGGGGCCGTATTACAGAACATGCCCTAGATGCACAACGGGCATGAGCGCCCGTTTTGCGCGACCCTTGGGCACGTTGGTATGACAGAAGGAGCTCTAGACAATTGTGTGGCCCTTTCTGTAATATTGAAGGCGCTGGCACACATATAGCGCCAATGAGGGAATCCCTTTGCCTCTGCGCCCACGCCGTATTATAGATGTGGGCGCAGAGGCAAAGAAGCCATCAGGAGATGCTCTGACAGTTCAACACCTAAAAGGTGTGCACTGTCAGTGCGTCCCCTGATGGCAGCCCTCTGCAGGGGGAAAGGGGGCCCTATGAACCCCCAAGACGTCCCCTTGCTGGCGGGTGCAGTCACTCACTTCACCCGCCTACAATGGTACCGCGAATCCCTCTTTAAAGTGCAGACGGGTCGCCGCCTGCCCAGAGAAACACAGAGCAGCTTTTAAATAGCTGCTCCGTATTTCTCTTTAATGTGCTGCCCTGGGGGCAGCATAAGTTTGCTTCTGCCCTGAGGGCAACGTATTCTACATGATAGGGAGCACTTTTCCTGTTTGCACCACGCACACTTGCTTAAAGGTGCGCCATGGTGTATAACAGAAGAAGTGCGCCCTATCTATAATAAGGTCCCTGACAGGCAGAGAAAAGTGGACCAGTGAGAGCGGATTACTGTTTGAGAGGAATGATACAGACAGATAAAAACATAGCAAAATAGAAAGAGAGGGAGAGACTGATAAAACTGATAAGGAGACAGCTAGTGATAGATAACTGAGAGGCAAAGGGACGCAGAGAGAGAGAGAGAAAAAGTGGTGATAAGACACAGAATTTAGAAAAAAAAACGAAAAAAGCAGGGAAATATGGATATGATATTAAGGCAGAAACAGGTGTAAACGATATAGAGAAGAGAGTAAGAGAGGTGAAAAATAGACAGAATAGGTGAGAAAGTCAGCTTAGAGAGGGGAAGTTTGATATATTATAAAGAAAGCATGGAGAAAGAGAGTTGAGACGGAGGAAGGAGAGAAATAGGTGAGAAAGAGATAAGAAAAGGCGAAAGGTAATAAAGATTGACAGTTGAGAAACAGACAGCTATGTGAAGGTTGAATATGGGTGAAACGTGATTTGATATCACATCCTGTGATGTCACCAGGGTCATATGACATGTGATGTTACTTCCGCTACCCCTGGTCGTCCTACCTACCATCGTCTAAAGGTAGCATGCATGTGTTTGCAAAAACAAAACCCCAAAAATGTCCACTGCAAAAATTTAACATGTAATGAAAGCAGAAATAAAGCAGAGTGTCTACCAGGTCTAACTTTGAAGTGTTCTACTTTTTTTATCTGAATGAGCACTAGCATAATGCAGACCCTCCCAGTAAAGACATCCACTGGCTCACCAAATGCCCCATGCTCTATGCTATGGTGGATGGATGTCAAATGTGAATGACAATTAAACAGATCAATGGATGAAAAGGGCTGACCTTAGGCCCCTGAGGTTATAAACGTATGTATGTGTTTGTATTATATTTTGCATAGAAAACAAAAGGTCAATACCACAGCTAAAGATGTCACTTGGCCAGATCTAAAAAATACAGATTTTGTGTTATGTTATGTCATGCAGAATTATTGAGTGCATTATCACCTGGGAGGGTATCTTAGTGCTGAGCAGGTGTGAGTCTAGCCAACCTATGGCCTAGTGGGACTGACCGTAAAGCCTGGTTTCAGCGTTTTGGGGAAATCAAGAAGTGAGGGGATGCCCTTATGGGTGGCAGCAGGTTGTTCGAGGCTTTTGTAGAGATGTAGAAGGAAACTTGACCATCGGATATGGTTTTTCGTATGCGTGGGATGTGTGCAAGTAAGAGTCCGGATGAGTCTGGAAGGTTTGTGAAAGCAGATGTGATTGTTGAGGTAATCTAGGCCATGTTATGTAGTGGCTTGAAAGTGTGGGCGGGGAGATTTAATTTGCTCGTTTGTGTAAGGGAAGGCAGTGGCGCTCCTTCAGGTGTGGTGTGATGTGAGTGCGACGTGGGTGATTGAGAGTGATTCCGGCTGCTGAGTTCTGAATGGCCTGCAGCCTTTGGGTGAGTTCTTTTTTGATACTTCCATAAAGTGTGATGAGGGTTTGCATGATGTTTTTCAGGGTGCTGATTGGGAGCCATTTGAAAATATTCCTGAGCATCTTCAGGGTAAGGGTGCTTGAGGCAGTGACAGCGTGGACTTGGTTGGTCATGTCGAGTTTCCTGTCGATCACTATCCTGAGGTTATTGGCGTGGGTGGTGAGTGTCGGTCCTAGCTCTGTTGGCCACCAAGTGGAGTCCCACAGTGAAATCCTCTTCCCGAAGATCACGATTTGGGTCTTGCTGGTGTTCAGGTTTAACAAGTTGGGACCTGATTTAATTATTGACGGTCGAGGGTAAATTACTTGCCCTGACGGAGGTGCCGACAGCCAAATTTGGATTGATATGAACTGCCATCAAAGCAGTTCCTGTCAATGGATTGTAATTTTACTGGATGGCTCCAACAACATGACGGAGTCATATGGCAAACCTACAACGTTTTTTTTTTCTTCAAAAAGAAACTGGGAAGCTGGAGTTTCTTTTTGAAAATAAAAAAAAGAATGCCCGGCTCGCCATGAGACTTTTCTCCCATGGTGCAGAGGGTATTGAGCACTTTCCTGTGCACCATACTGCCAGGTTTTTCTTGGCGGTAACAGACATTGAAAAATCACAATATGTCAGCTTATCTAAATTAGGTGGGCGGACAAATACCCAATCCTGAAATGGCATTTACTCTGTCGGAGGAGTTTGACCATGGCCTAGACGGAGTAGACTCCACTGTCATCAAACTCTTGTCTACCTACATTTAAATTGTGCGGACCGGGATGGAACACCGTTGCCATTGCAACAGAGTTCCCTCTCTGCCAAGATCTAATTAGGCCCTCATCCAGTGGGCGATTTCAGTCATGCACGCATTGACCTTCATCTGGATACTGGGCTTCTTGCCTGTTTGGGAGAGAATGAGCTGTGTGTTGTTGGCATGAGAGGACTTTAATGTCGTGAGAGTGGACGATGCTGGCTAAAGGGATTATGTATTCCTCGCAAATATATTCCAGCTGGTCTGATTGTAAAGGCCACATCGCACCACTAAATGAATAATACACTCACTGGCAAGACAAACCAAGACTCTATGTCTTTAAACCTCTTTATTGTGCCAGGCACAATGGATCAATGTTCTAATTAGGTGTGATTGCTGCTCGCTTCTGTAGAGCAGGAGGGTTCTGGCCCGCACTGCATCATTTATATGCTGAAGAGATTAGCACCCTATCTAGAAACACATTAAGGGCAAAGCAAGAGGAAACATGAATGTCTGCACTTACTGTCAGAGGAAGAGTTCACCTCCAGTTCTGCTTCACAAAGCAAAATTTACAAAGTTTCGCACCAGGGAAAAGAATAATTAGGCACCTGGAAATGTACCAGTTAATTACTTGTCACGCAGACCGGCTTCAAGGCCTGCATCTCTCTGCAGATTATCACCTCGATTGACTGCACTCAAGATCTAGATTTCTGATTTTTCAGCAAAAAAATCCATTTAAAACACACTGTGGCCATGCATTTATATAAGAAATGAAAGAGCAGAAACTTCTCGAGTCCCTCACATCGTCCTGTCATCATGTGTGGTACCAATTATTGAGAAAGGTAGATGCGGGAGCCGAGGGCTCTCATGTGACCCCATGTCTTACAATCCCCCCCGCACCGCCCCCGTGCCTCCATTCCACAGAGTTATCTGTGCATATGTTCTGGGGCGGGTTTGGTCGGTGCCTTGGGAATCTTAGGCAGGTCTTCTTATCAAGGTTAAACTAACTCTGGCACTAACCTTGATGGAGCAAATTAAGACAGGGTCAGACTTCCTTCCAGATCCCTCCTGGTTTGGTTTGAAACTACCGACATGGAAAAAAGTATAAACAAATCACTAACTATGTTATCATTAAAAAACACAAATATCTATCTATCTATCTATAGATATCTATATATGTATATATATATATATGTTTTTCTCAAATGCTCATGTCATATATAAAGGTATATATAGCGATAGTGATGGGTCTACTGAGACAGCGTCTGATTAAATATGGTGATCTATCTAAGATCAACTGCGAACAAGTGGGGATATAGGGGGTCCTATGGACACCCCAGACATCCACTAGCAGATGGGTGCAGCCACTTACTGCACCCGCATGCAAGGGGATCTCTAATCCCCCTTAAAAGCACAGGTGGGTCGCCGCCTGCACAGTGAAACACGGAGCAGCATCTTCAAAGACGCTCTGTATTTCACTTGAATGTGCTGCCATCGAGGCAGCATATCTTTGCGGCTGCCCTGGGGACAGCGCAGTCAATATAATACGGTACACTCTCCTTGTTAGTGCCGAGCGCACCTTTTGAACTGTGCGCTCGGCTCTAATAAAGAGAGTGCACCTTATTCTATAATACGGGCCCCGGTCTCTACAATGCAGAAGTGAAAGAGGGGGTCAGAAAAGGATTTTGAAACCCTTGTTTAGAGATCCACCAGTAATCTGCATTAGTATGACAAATTGGTAACAGGCTTACTGCACCCAGCAACTGCAGTATTACCAGTCCTTAACCCCATGATTGCAGGGTCTCACCCCCACCCACTCCTTTCCTGAGCCCTTTTTTGGCTATTTGGCGTGATTCGTGCTCCATAACGTTTTATCAACATAAGGCATCCACGCCAAATTTGCTTCTTTTTTCCCCAACATCCTGGGTATTCTAAACGTACTTAAGGTTAGTGGATTCCCATGGAGAAGACTGAGAAATTAGCAAAATATAGATAAATGTTCAGTTTTGGGGGGAAAATAGATAAAAGTGCTGTGGCTAAAAGTGTATGTTTTCTCCCTAAAAATAGTATAAAGAGAAGTCTGCCATGCCAAAGTCACCATCTGTCCAGCTATCAGAATTATGCAGAAGTGAATTAAAAAAAACACTTTTTTTACCACAATTATGGCGTTTTTTTCATAAGGTTGCTTGATTTTCCCATTTTTTTTGTGTGCTTTCGATCTACTTCCAGTCTTTAGTGGAAGCCAGTGTGAAACCTGTGGGGGATTCAGGAAAGTTATATATTTCTGAAATGTAGACAGCATTTCGAATTCAGTAAGGGGTCATATGTGAAGATCCCTCAAGGATTACCCAAAGAAAGTAACTGTTGAAATAAATATTGAAAATGAATAGGAAAAACGGCCATTTGTAACAACGTTTTCATCTATAACTTTTTGTCACGATTGCCAATTTACAAAAGCAATATACAGTAATGTTCATTAGACCTTTCTGGTTGCAGGATATCTAGAGATTATAGGTTCTCCAAGAACAGAGTTACCCAGAGCCAACAATTTAGCTGCACTGTACAATGTTTTTTCCTTGTGAACAGAGTATAGACCAATTCATATGGTGGAATATGTGAGGTGAAAAATGGTTATCAAGGAAAGCTATGCGGGGTGCGAGGCCAAGCAGGCTGCGATGGCAAACGTGACCTGCTGAGGCTCCATGAATGGGCACAAACCTTGCCCATTCCAGCACGTTCAACTAGCCGGCAAACATACCCACTGCCACCGGAATGAGGGCAGAACCTGATGCTGGACCCCAACTCCCGTTCCGGAGCCAATTTCACCATAAAACACTGCCTGTTGCGGAGTGGATCTCCGGGTGCAAGATGGCGCCTGTCTAAGTTCATCACCTGCGCCTAAGCGGCGGTGCTCCCGCCGACTCACCGGGCTCCTGTCACAGGCTCCACATTGCCCCAACTGCAGTCGGAGGTGAAGACGTGACACTTAGAACCACCCCCACGGTGCAACCAGGAGACACTGTATGGACCCGTGGCTAAGCTGAGGAGTGGAGTTCCCCCGTTCCTGGAAACCCAAGATGCCATCGCATCCACATCTGTTTTGGTCCCTTAACTGGCCAGGGGAAGACGACATGGGACACTCAAGAGGCCCTGCAACGCAGTTATCGGTCGGAAGCCCCACGGACTGATGCTCAGGGCTCTGATACCTGGCAACACTCCGGCCGCCATGCTCAGCTCTTCACTACTGGCGCCTGCGGCAGTAATTCGGGTATTGAATCCTGACCACTGATTCCACGTGTGCCAGGGACTGATCCGATACTCCACAATAAGGTCAGAGGGAGCGCGGTGGCCCTCTGTGGCCCCAGGCTGGTGATTGCTGCCACAGACAGTGGCCGTTACCGGCAATGCCTGACCTCAAGATGGCGCCCATCTGCCATTTCAATCAGCACTGATGAGGTGGTATTTACAGGACCTGCGTCAGTTTTTCGCCGAGAGTAGAGGAACGGCAGCGGAGAAATACGGAGGCTGCCTCCGGTGGACAACTGCGGATACAGCCTACTGAACGTCACTCACTCCAGCCCAGCTGCCTTCCCACCCTTCGTCCGATCATACAGTCATAGCCTGTGGCAAGCCTTGACCCTGGGAGGGGTCGAGATAGTGCAGACCTCAACACACGGTGCTGAGCACACGGTGACCCCCTACGAGATCAGGGCTCCTGGACACACCTGATCCTAGAGTTCCGACGGGCGGCGTCACGCAGTCCAATGGGGCCAGAAAGCTCATGAAGCCCCGACACCCTGCCTCACGGTAACCCTCAGACAACGCACCTGTAGAAGTCACGCCAGATGCCACACCTGAAAGGTAACGGAGCTCTCAATAGTCAAGGTGGAAGGCACCTGACCTAATCACATGGTCTTGGACCCTGTAGGTTCCACCACTTAGCCAATGGTAACTCGCAGCCAAAGCACATTGTCAGGAGGGGGGCACAGATGCAGAGAGCGCGACCGCCATTAGAGGCCGTTGCCTAGAGAGTGCCCAGTAGACTCGCGGAAGCGGCCCAACTAGGTTGGGTGCTGCTTGCGGGCAGCCTGTGGCCCAGCTCCTGCCCTCCCGGCACCCCCTCCCCGCACGCCGAACAGCAGCCCCAACATTGCCTCAACCCCCACTCCAGGCTGGCCCGCAGACAACAAAAAGTGATACTGGATAGTCTGAGGTGGACCCACCACTATGCTCTACAGATATCCCCTTCTCGCCTTTCTCACAGAGATAACCCCCCACCATAAGTGACGGCACTCCACATAATAGAATACCCGTCCCATCACTAGTGCGTCATACCTGCCAGAGACACAGCAACCCGCGACAAGCGCCTACAAACACATCATGCTCTTCTCAGACTACTCCCGAGCTGTCCAACAGCAAAGATCATCGTTCTTGCAAGTGGGCAGAGAACATACAATAACAATATTCCTTGCTGTTCCCGGCCCGACCCAAAATCATACACGATGGCTCCGCCGTCTTCTTCACGACTGCGGAGGAGGCACACGACTGGGAAGATCAGCATTGCACGCAGGGCCATGTAGCAGCAGTGACCCGGGACCAACGCCCAAGAAACCAGGCCCCAGACAACAACACTTGCAGCGATGCAAAAGACGAGGGGACACGATGGTCCTATCTCGCTCCCTGGGGTCGCCCGATCTAGAACAAATCGTGCAAGAGTGGCGCATGGCTCTGAAGGCAGCCGCGGTCCTCCGACCTTCCCCCCGCAACAGACATTGACCGTACTCCGCACCTCTTTTTATCTGACGGAGACCACCAGCACTACACCCACCTACTTACACTACAGACCAGCTGGTGCATAATACTTGCAAATGCCCTCATGGTACGATACCTTGCGGGCATGCAAAGCTACCCCGACAGAATGTTCAGGCTCTCTTTTCACGAGAGAGTTCGTTTGGACGTATCGCCGTTGGTGATAGGTCCCTAGCATTGGGGCCGTGCCCCCACCCCAGTTATCATCCCTTATGCTACCCTACCACACTACACTGTGTCATCACGTCCTTACCGTCAGAACATCGCTACTACACTAGGACTGCGCATGCATGGGAGGGGACTGAAAGGAGTCATGCCTCACCGATGGGTCCGGCCTTCCTCTCCTCCTCCACCAACCCCCATACATTTTAATGGAAAATAAAGGCACTATCACCATCCTCACACTCAATGTGTGAGGCATGCCCACCGCACGCAAACGATACTCAATGAACGCCTACATAAAGTGGCAGAAAGTGCAGATAGCGTTGTTGCAAGAGACCCACCTCAACATTGGGGAACTAGCCATGCTACGCAAGCACTGTTGAGGGACCTTTTGTGGCACTAAATACTCAGCCTACGCTTGGGGGACCCTTATATGGGTGCGCCCAGGCATCCCATTCCAGGGGCCGTCTAGAACTATTGACCCAGACGGATGCTACACCCTGTGACAAGGCCTTTTGGATGGCCAACCGGTACTATTGGGTAGCATTTATGCGCCCAACATGGACCAGAGTAAATTCTGGGACACACTCTCCCTACCGTTAAGTTCTGACATCCACACCCCTTGGATTCTAGGTGGGGACTGCAACTGCGTGCAAAACACGGCCCTGGACAGATCTTACCCCCTCATCCAGCATCCCCTGTAACAACTCAGGCCAAGTGGTTCACAGCTTGGGCAGCACACTGGTCGTTGACGGACGCCTGCTAATCTAAGTACTCGACCACTCGGCGCTTCTCATTCCACTCAGTTCCACATGATCTCAAAGTTTGTCTGGAAAGTTTCCTCTGTTCCCCCTCCATTCTTCCCACTGTTCTGGACTCTGATTACTTAGGCAGAGTCCTGTCAGAGCACAATGCCCACACGCTCACTCTCAAATGGCACCCCCCTCAGACCGCCGGTTCCCACCTGGCACCTACCCAAAGACTGCCTGGATGACCCGATCTTCAAGCAAACACAAGAGGAACACAAACAACACTACTTTAGGGAAAACACTGACACGGCCACTATCCACGTAGCTGAATGAGACGCGTTTAAAGTCGTCATATGGGACACATGCATCCAACACATCACTGGGGTACATCAAGTCCTCGAGCGCCGCATCCAGGATATGGAGCAGACGCTGGCCACACTCACGTGAGCAGCTCACCAACATAAAGCCCCACCAGCCCAAATAGGGAACGCCAAAACCGCATACGCGGAGGCTCTAGCTGACCTTTGCAGATATCATTTTAGAGCATACGCGGCTCGGGTGCACAGAGATGGGGACAGAGCGGGCGCTTTTTTAGCGTGGCTGGCGAAACAGGACACAACTCTTCCACCGATCACGGCCATCCGCACTGACCCGAACACTCTCCTTCACTCGCAGGTTTCCATTCTGGATGCTTTTCAGAGGCACTACACGCAACTGTATACGAACCCCACCCTAGTGGACACTGAAAGCCTTGCCTAATTCGTGCACCAGTACCCTCTGCCCCGTATAGAACGTAGAGACCGACAGGACTTAGAAGAACCCATAGATGCAACTGAGGGGTTCTGGGCTGGACAGCCTCCCCCTGGAGTTTTTTCGCACCTTTGCGACACTATTGGTCCCCCAATTGGTGAAACAGTTCCAGGCAGCTCTGGACGGAGGCGCCCTAACACAGTCCATGTGCGAGTCAGTTATAGTATACCTCCTCAAACCAGACAGGGATCCTCACCTAATGGGCTCCTATCGGCCCATAGCCCTGTTGCCCACTGACTATGAAATCTAAAGGAAGATCTTGGCGGACAGGTATGCCACGGTCCTCCCAAAATTGATCCACCGGGGCCAAAACGGGTTTGTGCCGGGCAGGAACACTTCCTACAACATACAACGCCTGTTCCGTGTTCAGGACCAGATTCGGCACCGCTTTCCCCTTGCGGGGTGTCTGTTCTCGGACCTGGAGAAAGCTTTTGATACCCTCCTATGGTCGTATCTGTTCCAGGTCCTGTGATTCATGGGAGTGGGGCCCGACTACTGGCGTACACCAAGCTTTTCTATTCCACATCCACCTCCAGAGCAAAACTGGGGCCCCTCATATCTCCTCCGTTCCCGGTGCGCCGGGGTACCCACCAGGGCTGCCCGCTCTCCCCCTTGCTCTTCACCATGGCGATGGAGCCTCTGGCGACCCACCTCCGCAAGGGAAGTGAGGGCTGGGGTATCCCAATTGCAGACTCAATCCACGCGGTATCTATCCCTCTTCGTGGATGCCGTGCTCGTCTATGTCCGGGACATTGCGTCAGACCTCACCCACATCTTAAGCATACTAAAGGACTTCGATGCAGTGGCGGGCCTCAAAGTAAATTGGTCCAAATCGATGGTATACCCCCTTGTGCAGGATCTCCTTCCATGTCTGCTACGTCTGGATGGCATCAATCTTTCCTGGAGTTCCGGGGCAGTACGGTACCTGGGTGTCCTCTTATACCACTCGCCGCACGACCTCTATGACGGGAACTACCGCAGGGTGATGGCTGGCAACTGATCCTCCGTACATTTTTGGAAAGATCTCTCCTTGGGGGTCGCCGGCAAAATCGCAGTTGCCAAGATGATACTCATCCCGCGATTACTATACTATTTTGCTAACCTTCCAGTGGTCCCTCCACGCTCCTTTTTCTGGGAACTGGACACTCTACCCGGGACCCTAATCTGGGGGTCAGGGCGCCGGCGACATGCCCTTGCTAAACTACAGCTGCCCCTGGACCAGGGGGGGGAAGATGTCCCCTCTTTCGAGGCATTCTTCCTTGCTGCCCAGCTTCAATGGGTGTCACGCTGGACAGCGGGCCGTGCACTAGGGGGAACTGACTACAACCGCCAGGCAGAGCCAGATCCCAACCATCAACTGCATGCTGTTACCAGGAACGACACCACTTCTCAACAAACCTCTCCAGGTGACAGTGGCACGTGCCTGCCTGACACGCGTACATAGGTTGCACCGCGAGGCACCCATGGACTCCCCCATCCTGCCGTTGGTGGGTTTCCCCAGAGGTCAGGCACACTACATGGAATGGATGCTTCACACATGGACAGAGCACACACTTACAGGAGTAGGCTCACTCTACTTAAACGGGCAACTGCAAAAGTTTGTGGAGTTGGCGGCTGACGTGGAACTCCCCACTGAGACGCCATTACAAAGGAAATAAATGCTTAGGCTGCTTTGGAAATTCTTCCCAAGCAACCAGAGCTGCAGGAATAAAAAAGGAAACCCTTTGATGCAAAGTACCAGAGGGGCCTTTATAACCCTCCCTAGTGTTGGCCAATGGCCAACAGATGCACTGGGAAGGGAGTGCCGCCTTTGGCCGCACTTAAAAGGCTGATTTGTAAAAAATATGGGCCCAACCTTTCTCTTAAGTGGGTTCCACTCACTGCCACTTATACCATCAGCCGTCTGACTCTTCTGAAGTAACTCAGGGAGGTTCATTCTGCAGGGGTAGTGATAGCCTGCTTTCTTGCAGAGACCCACAAGGCTAGATTCACTGTGCCTTGGCACTTCGATTGATCATGCACATTATCGCAGTTGACTAATTGGGGTGCACTGTGAGGTACACAGCTTCATTTGAGTTAGTTGTTGACCCTTGTGTGACATAAAATCTGGCTTCCACTGCACGTCATCAAACACTTTTTAACGTATGCAAGGTGGGTGTTCAAAGCAAAACTATCACATTACTTGTGGATAACCATCACACAGGGGTCTACTGTTTTCAAACTCATGCAAGGCAGCAGACATGGCCTTTTGAGCAGAAAAATAACACAAGCTCACAGCATGTGTTACATGTGGCCTCACTTCACCAGGACTTTAAAAACGAGCAGAAGGCAACAGCCCCCCCCCCCTCAGGCATACAACTATGGAGATTGCCATTCTGTGACACAGACATTGTCAACATGAATTTGCCAGAAGAAGAAGGCGAAGAAAGAAGAGGATCTTCAGGCAGAGAGTAACACTCCTTGACCAGACAGAGGTGGACAAGTTTTAAGACTGAATAAGTACACGATGAAGGATTTGAGCCCCTTGAAGCCGGCTTGGTCATCACAGAGCACATGCACCGAACTGGCATCTCACAGAATGCACTCTGCGCATTCCTGACATTTGTCCTCGATACCATCCTGAAATTGGACTCAATTACGACAACTCAAACACGCGCAGGTACAGGTGAAGCAAAGCTTCTTTCTGATAGCCCAATTTTGACATGTACTAGGTGCAATGGTCCACGAATCACAAGCATACCTACTCTGGTAACATTGAAGCTATATGCCATGAGCGGTACTACTTCACTAATGTCATGTGTAGGTACCCTGGGAGTGCGCATAACTCCTACATTTTCTGACACTCTACCATCAATCACCAATAAGAGAGTGGTATTTATGGACATGGTAAGTCTCTCACTGATACTACATAATGTCCAACAGTCCTGCTTCTGTGTGGGTGTCAATATTAGTGTTTATTGATGACTAAATATGCACAAGTTAGTGAACAAATAAGGCATTTTAGTACAGGAAAACATTGTCACATAAGTGACAATAATATTGCACATAAAGTCTTGTCAAAAATAGCATGCCATCATTAAAGTTACTAATCTAATAAATCAAGCACATATCCTTTTGTGAGTAGTTTGTAATAAGCGATAAATATGATTAACGACATTGATACGTGTACTTATGTACATAACACTCCTTTGAGAAATTCCACACAAATGATCTGATAACAATATTTACAAGAGGAAGTAGTTGGATAATTAAATATCTGCTCATGTAGTCAAGCATATCTACTCCTGTGTACGTTGGACGGTTCTACTTTGAAAATCACCAATAACGCATATTTTTTTTGATAAACAAGTTTTTATTGTTCTTTTTTGCAACAAAAACAGTGAGCCTTTCAGACCAACAATATACATTCGTCCCATCTGGGAATCATTACCCCTCTCAGCCCCCCCCCGTACCACCCCGCCCCCCACCCCGCCCCACCAGATCACATTACATTTCCTAACCATTTCCCCCACACCCTACGGTATTTTTTGTGGCAGCCCCGAGCTTGGTAGAGAGACCGCTCCTGCGCCGCACACCAGTCCACTCCCGCGCTCCACCTGGTCAGACTGGGCGGCTGCGGCTGTTTCCAGGCTGCCGCAATGTCCCGCTTTGCCACCATTAGCGCTGTCATAAGGAACAGTTTTTCAGCGCGGGAGCCGTCTAGTCCATCAGTGATACCCAAGAGGATGTGCTTGGGGTCGTGCGGCACCTCCCACCCCAGGACATCCGTCAAGTCAGTTTCAATGCTACGCCAGTACCCCTCCAGTTCCGGGCATGACCATACCATATGGATGAAGTCGGCCGGGTCAAATCCACAGCGAGGGCAGGCTGCGTCGGTGGAGAGACCCGCACGGCGCATGCGCGCTGGTGTAAGGTATGCCGCATGTAGATAATAGATTTGAATGAGCCTCAGCTTGGCGGAGGCAGTCACCAGCCTGGGGGCCATAAGGGCGTCCCGCCAGTCGATCTCGTCCAAGGGACCCACCCATTCCTCCCATCGCTCCTTCAGACCCTCCTGGGGCACAGGGGTATTGTTAACAAGGGAACGATATATTCTGGATATGCCTCCCTTTCCTAGGTTACCCATCAGAACCTGAGCCTCCGGGGGGCTATGGTCCGGCAGCCGGATGTCAAGCGGGGTGTGTACCCGTATGGCGTGTCGCAATTGGAGGTATCTATAGAATTGGGATGAGTGGAGAGAAAAGCGCGCCCGCAGTTCAGAGTATGAGCACATGCGCCCCCCTCGCCACACGTCCCCCAGCTGGGAGATACCGAGCAGATCCCACGATCCGAAGCCCTCCAGCCCCACAACCTCCCGCAACCATGTCCCATGCCAGAGAGGGGTGGCGCGCGTCAATGTCCCGGTCCATCCAGTGTGGCGGAGCGCAGCCCGCCAAGCCAGGAAGACCGCCCTAGTGATGTCGGGGCAGGAGGTGGGAACCGGGGCGCCGTACATGCGGTCCTGAACGCTGGAGAGACCCAGGGCTTCCAGTTCCACCCTGTAGGCCGGATCGGACCATCCCCCCCCAAACCAGTCGTGGATGACCAGAAGCCGGGTGGCCAGGTAATAAAGGTAGAGGTTGGTCATACCAAGCCCCCCATCAAAGGTGGGGAGGCGGCAGATCGGCAGGGCCAACCTCGGCCGTCCACCACCCCAGAGGAACCTGGTGGCCATCCCGTCCAACTCGCGAAACCACGACCTCGGAAAGGACACCGGGGTGTTCTGCAATACATACAAAAACCGAGGGAGGATCATCATTTTGTAGAGCGCCACGCGCCCCAGCGGGTTCAGCGGGAGCGAGTGCCACCGGGTGAGGTCCGCTTTGGCTTTTTTGACCAAAGGGGCCACGTTGAGTGCCCAGCTCAATTCCGGGAGGAGGGAAACCCAGATGCCCAGGTATTTGAAAGACAGTCGGCGGAGGGGAATCGTAGTCTGCCAATCGAAGCATTCGCGGGAGGGGTGGAGAGGCACGAGGACCGACTTGTGCGAGTTGAGGCAGAGGCCAGAGGTGCGGGCAAAGCGGCCCAAAATGTGGAGAGCCCGAGGACCCGAGCGCGCTGGGTCACCAAGGTACAGCAGGACATCGTCCGCGTAGAGGGCGATCCTGTCCTCCTCGAGGCCCGGCCACTCCCATCCCCGAATGAGAGGATCCGCTCTGATGAGGGCGGCAAGGGGCTCCATTGCGAGCGCGAAAAGGAGGGGTGAGAGCGGGCACCCCTGCCGCGTGCCCCGGCCGATCCGGAACGTTCCTGACAGCGCCCCATTAACCAACACTCTGGCGCGAGGGCGCGCGTACAGAACCCGCACCATCCCAACAAACTTGGGACCAAAACCCACATGAGCCAAGACGTCGAACAAGTAAGGCCACCCCACCGAGTCGAAGGCTTTCTCGAAGTCGGCCAGCAGGAGAGTGAGGTATGGAGATAGACGGTGGCGGTGCGCCAGAGCCACATGGAGGCGGCGGAGGCAATGGCGAGTGCCTCGATCCGGCATGAAGCCGCATTGGTCTGGGTGCACTAAACGCGACAGGAGGGGCCGGAGCCGCTGGGCAAGGACCGCGGCATATAGTTTGATATCGGTATTGATCAGAGAGATCGGCCGGTAGGCCGACCTGTCACTGGGCGGCGGAATGGATTTAGGCAGGACCACAATCGTGGCAATGTCGGCCTCCGGAGGGAAGGAGCCTCTCTCGACCGCCTCCGCGTACAGGGCACCCAGCCGTGGAACCAAGTGCTCCTTGTAGGTGGCATAAAACTCCTGCGGGAACCCGTCCGGGCCGGGGGTCTTCCCTGCGGACGTGCGCCCTATCGCATCTCCGATCTCCGCAGGGGAGATGGGAGCCTCCAGGCTCTCCCAATCACTCGGCCCCAGCCGGGGAAGGCTGAGGGCACCAGCGGCGAGCAAGGAAGCCAAAGACAGATCCGATGCCCGTGCCCGGTAGAGTTGCGAGTAATACTGAGCGAAAGCGTCCGCTATAGCCACGGATGAAGACTGAAGCGCGCCACTCGAGTCGGTCACCGCCGGGATGATGCGCGATGCCCTGGGGTAAGTGGCCAGCCGGTGCAGAAGTGCCCCGTTTTTGTCGCCCCAGCCGTATACCCGCGCACCAATAACGCATATTACAGAGACAGTCCACCCAGGGTTTACTTTCATGAATCTGTAAAATAAATGACTGCTTCTAAAAAAATCCAAGATGCTGGAACGAGCAAGTGAATAAACAGTCTTGGTGAAGATAGCATGTGCAAGACAGAAAAGAGCTGAATGTAGACTCCAAGACAGACCTTTAAGAAAGAGAGCAAAAGGTTGTAAAAGAAAGAGAGCAACAAAAGGTTGCACAAGAATGAGAGCAACAAAAGGTTGTACAAGAAAGAGAGCAACAAAAGGTTGCACAAGAAAGAGAGCAACAAAAGGCTGCATAGGAAAAGAGCAACACAAGGGTGCACAAGAAAGAGAGCAACTAAATGTTTCTCAGACATGATATCAAACACTTACGAAACCAGACATATATTTTGTGGCTCTGGATTTTTTCACTATTTGATTTGTGCACTTGTTCGTTGATGCAGTTAATAAACATATGTTTTTTATAGTGATGTCATTTCAGTTTGGAGAGACAATATGTGGACTTTCCCCTCTTCGCTGATATTTATCTGTGCCTTATATATCTGTACTGTACACTGGTATTTGAGCACGGGCACCACCACGCTCCCTCCCACCCACCGTCCAGGGAAGACATGGGCCGGGTGGGCACTGCCTTGGGCCCGGCAGCAGGCACAACCCTGGGGGGGCAGATGCCACAGTTTTCATATTTGCCTGAGATCTGCTGGTGGGTGGGATGTTAGGCGATCACAAGGTCAGAGAGGATGAGACTGAACTAAAGGAGGAGAAGTGGGCAAGGTAGTGGTTGTAAATATAGGTAGCCCATCTTGGAAGTGATGTCCTCTTCATTTGACATGTTTCAAGTCTTTTTATTATTTTGGACGCAGCTAAGGTGAGTCAGGTGAATCAAAAATGGAGGAGACCACCAGATCAAACTGGCATGGGCTTCGCATGGGCCAGTGCACTGGGTGCTAGGTTGAGGGCAGAGTGGGCTGCTTCAGAGGCACAGCTACCTTTGGCACATCAGGTGCAGTGGCTCTGTGGCCCAGAAGATTAAGTAGTCCTTTTAACCTCAATTAATGCTTGCATGAGGGCCAATGACACCCTGGCAACACCACAAGTCCATTTAAAGCCAGGGATGGGCTGTCAGTGTCCACTTCTATATATCCTATGTAACACAGACAGCATCCTATGGGCCCCCTCCTAACCCAAAGAGAGCCGCATCAGTCCACAAACAAGGAAGGAACACTCCACAACAAGGTCCCAAAATCTTGTGTTTGTCTCTTGTATGGAGAATAGCCTCTTTCCTATCTTTTTGTATCGGCTTGCTTCTATGTTGCATACACTGCCTGCTTTTCGAGCACTACTTTCTTTTTGGCTAAGCACTCCACAAGAGTCCATGTGTTTTCCAGCTGTCTTCTTTGTATACTTCTGTCCCTTTGTACTAAATGTTGCTCTCTGTCGCTGGTGTGCTTCTCCCATGTTGTCCTCACTCTTATGTCCTCTCCCAGTTGCTTTCTTGCCTGTGTGCTTCTCCCCTACCCTCTCCATATTGTTCTCTTCTCCTTTGCCACCCTCACCCTCCATGTTGCTTCCAGACCCCCTGCCTCCCTGTTACCACCCCCTAGGTGCACCCTCCTTCTTTGTCAGCCATTGCTTCCCTTCCCCATCACCACCGTCCATTTTGCTTGTGTTCAACTACCCTCAGTGTTGCTTCTCCCACCAGCGCCCTACTTCTGTGGCAATGTTCTACTCCTTTCTACCTCCTGTGTTGCTTCCCCCACCAGGGCCCTCTGTGTTACTCCCCCCTGAACTCACCGGATGGCTCCCCCATCCGCGCTTCAAAAGAACATTTTCACACATCTATTTTTTTATTTGCTGCTCCAGCTTCTGCTGTGCCGCCAGCAAAATTACCCAGTCGGACGCATCATAGGCTCTTTTTTTTTATCCCATTTAGCCATGCTGCAGAGATTCGGGGATGCTGTACCGCATAGATAAAAACCAATGACAAAGGTCTCAAATGTGAGACCCGCTAACTTTGCCTATGCTTGTTTTCTCAGGGGTGGCTCTGCGTCCAGGAAAAAGTGGTTTAGAGTGCGCGATTATAAACAGCCCCCGAAGGGAATAATAGCCAGTTGGAAGGATGCGCCCGGGTAGCCCCTGCTGAACAAAAGGCGCACTCCGCTCCTGGGAGGCATTTTGCCATCATCCTCAGATCGACTGTGTGATTAAGAAAGAAACTCTGAGGAAGGGCGGCCTTTTACGCAACACGGTTTATTTTTGTATCCAAAAATCACAGCAGCCTCTTAACGATTGCACTATTTGTTTTAACACTTAAAAATCTCCCTAGATTATTCCACCAGTGGGATAAAACGTGCTAGTATTCCCCAACGTGCAGTATTCATTTAAACAGCCTCCAATAAATGGAGGCCCGAGTAAGCCCCACCTATCAAAAGATATTTATATTAACCCCTTTCCAAGGATGAAAGGCTGAGACTTCCCTAGATGTAGCAGGAATGTAACCTTCAGACAACACAAGTCATTAAAGGGTGGATATCAAAATAATGAGCTTTTTTACCAAATTAATATGGGTAACAGTGCACTTTCTATCTTCCTTTTGTACACAGATTTTGAAACTGCGTGCAAAAAAAACACACTCACCCCTAATATCGGCCTGATCTGGAGTTATTTAATATGCCCAGTCCAAAAAGTAGCTTGGGAGAGCATGGCCATCGCTGTGAGCTGGATGGACCAGGCACCCCATAATAATGTTTGCACCCTCAAATGCAATTGGCAGCAGGCAGGACCCTCAGGTCAAGAGTCAGATTTACAAACAAAAAAGCTTTGTTCATATTAACGCTTCCTTCACCTCTGTTCAGCATACACCTGCACTGTATTGTGAAGCAAACTTCAAACACTTTCCATAATTTTTAAATGATATGTGAAACTACTCCTTCCTTGTAATTTACAAAAATTAGGGGCAGATTTACCAACATTTCATGCATTACTGAGCAGCAACCAAAGTTCCTGTGTGGCATGAAAAGGAGAGAGCAGAACAGCACCATATCTACTAAGTTCTATAGTTTTTCTCTGTTCCCCGGGGCCGGAAGGGTTCGAGCCTGCCTTGCGCCGTGCACACACCCTTGCACCACAGTTCAAGGGTGTGTGCGTAGTGTCTCGCATACATTTCGGACTGAAAGGATACCTCTCCAGCATAAAATACTGTGCTTGGTGTTTAAAGCGTTTTCCTCATTTGATGAGTGTAGGACACTATAGCATATATGATAACATTACTCCTTTTTAGGTCTCGCCTGACCCAGCGCATGCGCTGGTCTGGCGAGACTTATTGAGAGGGCTCCAAAAAGTGCTACCAGGCCAGCCTAGAGCTACAGTGCATGTGCGCGGGCACGCGCGCCGCACTTTACCGCGATATCTTACACTTTCGCGGCCGCTTTGATGTGTGATCGTGATCGCGATCACTTTCACTTTCGCGGCCGCACGGCCGCTTTGCATAGCCAATAGGTCTCGCTTTTGTGACCTTATAAGTATTTAGTTATGCAACTGTTGCATGGCTAAACACTTATAAGGTCCCAAAGGCGAGACCTATTGGCTATGCCAATGCTTGTTAAAGCCTGCCATAAAGAGGTCATATGTATTGGCATAGAGCCCCGTCTACCATATTTAGTATATAGGGCGAGTCGAAACACATGGGCAGAGAGCCAGGTACAGCCACTGCAGTGCTGACTGACAGTTGGACCATATATCTGTATGAAACATGTCTGTGTACTCAAATCGGTACAAATTTAATTAGAATTGCCTTCAAAACCATTCAATTATTATCAATGGCTGTAATTAAAATGTGCCTAGAAATACCTACATTTTCTTGAAGGTGCCTCGATGGAGAATCCACATCCCCATGGGTAACTGAATTTATATTCTATTGTGTTTTCATCAATGTTATTGTCCAAAAGTGCTTTCAAAACCCCATTTGACGCACATTTCTTTAAAAATGTCCAGTGTTCTTTTTTAACTTGCGTTTAATTGCACCATTTAACTCAACTTATTAGAAATTGCTGTCAATGTAGAATACTTTTAGAATTACTACCAAATGTGTTGCATCCTTTAAAAACCGTACTATAGTGTGCTTCTTTTTAAAAAAAATATACTGTCCCTGAAAATATCTACCCCTAAATACAGACCTGTGAGAGAAGCAAGATGGCTGCTGCCTGCAAGCACCTCCATCGCTGCTGGCAGCAGGAGTACCACTCACACCAGACTGTTAATGGCCTCCGAGCTGAGCTTTATTGCCACTAAAAGCTTCTCAATTTATGAGCAGCTGGACCATCTTCGCTCTATTGCTGCCTTCAACAGACCTGTGCTGTCAATAACACCTGCCCTGCACAGTGGGGCTATTAATTGCTTTAAATAACGCCGTATTTCGTTAAAAAAAATGCCCCCCTCTATTTCTTATGACTATACGGTTTATTCCTCTGCTACCTGCACGTTTATTGCATTTCCGCTTACACAATATGAGGTGTGGAGGCGCCTTGCAGTCTTGCTTGCACAGCAGTTAGCTCGGTTAAGGCAGACGCAACTTTCAGTATAAGCAGGAGTTCAAGATGCACACTTTACACAAATGGATCAGTCATACTCCTGAATGTGGTTACTGCTTTATGATTTATTACTTACACTGAAGCAGCATTCGGCGAGCAACATTTAAAAACCCGCAACTCATACAAACACTAAAACAAGTCAAGAAGGGACATAGGGCCAGGTGTATCAAGCCAAATTGCGATTGCCAACGGTGAAATTCGCAGAATTTCACCATTTGCGATCGCAAAATCGTAGTGTGCATTGTAGGGAAGGAAAAAAAACACTTGCAAAATAAGGAATTGCAAAATTTGCGATCCTCTATTTTGTGCACGCATTTAGAGGATCGCAATTTGCGATTCCCTATATGCTATCCTAGTAGCCATCGCAAATTGCGATATTGCTTTAACCTCTTCAGTGCCCATGACGAGATAGTCTAGTCATGGAGCACGGTCGCGCTGTGCCCATGACAAGACTATCTCGTCATGAACCCCACCCACTAATAAAACGCCCGGCACAGGAGGGGGAAAGGGCGTGGCACAGAAGGGGTTAAAGAAATGCAAATTAGCGATTTCTGAGAAAAATGCACCTTTTAGCATTTTTCAAAGTGCCATGTGGCTCACATAGCATGTATGTGAGCCACAAGTGCAGACATGCACATTTCAGGGGTGCAACAGGGTGTCCTTTGGGAACCCTTGCATCCTTGAAATTGCATGCGCAATTTGAGAGTACCTAATGGGAACTCGCAAAATGCGCGTGCAATTCCCATTCATTCCTATGGGCCTCTTGGCCCATAGAAATTAATGGGAAGCAATTCCTTAAGTGCGACTCGCAATTTGTGAGTCACAAATAAGGAATGCGTAGGAATTGCAAAATATTATCAGATTCCTACATACATTGCATTTTGCGAGTCTATAATAGCGAATTGGTACAATTTGCCATTATAGACTCTCAAAATGTAATATTGATACATCTGGCCCATTGTAACTAAGGGGTGCCCCAGGCAGAACAAAACGAGTCTAATGCAACATGCAGGAACCCAGCTGAGGAAACATGGCGGCGGTTGATTCATCGAACCAGTGAGCAGTAAGAGGTCTTATTCTGTTACCCTTTTCATAGTCATTTCACTTATCTAGTTTTAGTCTGGCCATTTTTTGATCTGCCGATATATATATATATCTCTCTATATATATATGTTGCTCCAGTTTACTGTTATGAAGTTGTGTCTCAAAATTTTATAGCACATCTCTGTAAATTATTTTGCTTTTACCTCTTTTACTTGCAGACACATGTCTCTCTAGACTTTGCAAGATCCACCATCCTTGTGTACTGGTGAGATAGAGAGCACTGGTTCTTTAAGTTGATGAGCACGGATTGATTGCTTCAGACTCAACCACCCCCTTCTGTCTGTGGCATTCCTCATGGGTAAATGTATTTCTCTCAAACTCTTCATTCTCCGCCTTGTCATACTTAGAATTTTGGTGGCACAACATTCCATTTTATTTTGTTCATCTGTTTGGTCAGGACACAAATCTGAATTCATGACTTGTGATGGCTTTGACTCACTTATGTCCTGCTTTATACAAAGTGAGCATCTAATGGCCACTACCTTCGCCATATTGAACCCAAGAGAAACTGAATACCTGCACCTCCTGTGTGAGGTCTTAGCCATCACATTACTTTTTCAGCATAGCTGCCCCTCCTATAATCTTACCTGCTGTCCACAGTTCTGCCAAAGTGCAGTGAATTTTGTGTAGCTCACAATCTTCACCACTGTGTACATAGCTAAACCTACTCTGAAGATTGCTGAGAATACAAAATGCACCCACATAGCAGTTGCTGCACGAATACCTACACCAACCCTTTAAGCCTTCACTGGCCGCCCAATGCCCGATACTCCTCATTTAAGGAAGCCTGAATTGTATAGAAGACCATCCATTGCACTGGACCTTCTTTTATCCAACTAAAACCTTGAACATACACTTGTATTGGAACCCTGTGTTCTAGCCTGGCACCAGACTGACCACTTTCCCTCAAAAAAATATACATCAGAGAAACCTCCTTCTCTGTGCAGGCTGTCTAAAGCAAGAACTAATTCCTGGAAAAAATAAGAAACATCATCTTTAATCACCTGGTATTCTGAAAGACTTTGCTGTTGCTTACAGATGACACCCCCAACACAGTGTTACCAGAACCTGCTTGCTTAAAATTCTTAAGGCCTTGAAGTCGGGTTCCCCAACTGATCCCTGTGCTGCAAGACTTCTGGCAGCTGCTGTGGACACCATTAATCACGAAGTTAATCAAATTGTTAACATGTCTTTGTTGGAAGCTCTTGTCCCGGCGTCCTGGAAGCAGGCACAAATTCTCCCTCTCCTCAAGAAGCCGTCCCTTGACCCACTGATACCGGGAAATTACCGCCCTATCTCACTTTTGTCAAGTCTGGCTAAGGTCTGTGAGAAGGTCGTTACAAATCAACTGACCGATTTTGTCGAGGTCTCGGGTTTGTTACACCCGGCACAATCTGGATTCCGGGCTTCATTTAGTACGGAATCGGCATTTTTAGAAGTGTCAGAGGCAATTTGTGAGTGTCTGGATGCCGGTGGGAGAGCCGCATTGGTAATGCTAGACCTCTCGGTGGCATTCGACACTGTGCCCCACTCCCTGCTTCTTGAACGCCTCTTGGAGATTGGCATATCCGGGTCGGTCTGGGGCTAAATCAGGTCCTTCTTGGAAGGCCGCTCACAGCAGATCTGGCTTCCTCTGTGTGCTTCTGTGCCCCAGCGGGTGGCCACTGGTGTCCCACAGGGGTCATCCCTTAGTCCCCTTCTCTTTAAAATCTATGTCACTCCGATTATTTATTTTGCGAAGACATTAGGGGCTAAGGTGATTGCCTACGCTGATGACACCCAGCTTCTGTTCTCTTGGGGAAAGGACGATGATTCAGTTTTCTCGGCTCAACACTGGTCGTCCTCTGTTTTTCGCTGGCTCGCTCAGGCGCAGTTGAAGTGTAATGTAGAGAAGTCAGAGGTCCTCTTGTATGGCATTGTTCCTGCAAAATTCAGAGAGAGGTTGTGGCCCCCAGGCTTCCCCTTGCCTAGTGCAATGGGTAATGCTGCTAAAAATCTGGGGGTTTGGTTCAATGAGAACCTGACCTTCTCAACCCAGGTCAAGAAGCTTGCTGGGACCTGTTTCGGAACCCTGAAAGCCGTGAGGAAGTTTCTTCCACTCCTTCCAAGACCTGCTAAAGAAACGGTTGTCCGCGCCTTGATCTTGTCCTGCCTGTACTATGCCAATGCACATTATGTGGGCATTTCCGGCTACCTCCTGAATAAATTGCAGGTTGTTCAAAATTTGGCTGCCAGACTCCTGCTGGGGCTATCTAGCAGGTGTAGTGTGCACATTCATTTGAACTCTTTGCACTGGCCCCCTGTGGAGTCCCGAATAAAATTCAAAACCTTGGCTATTGCTCACAGGGCTCTTCATGGTTCAGGTCCTAACTACCTACAGAAGACATTCACTTTCTACAATCCAGTGAGACAGCTGCGTTCTTCTTCCCAACTTCTGGTGCAGACCCCCAGGTTCAAATGCCAAAGGCTTGGCGGGAGCTCCTTTGTGCGGAAAGATGCTATGGCATGGAATGCACTACCCCCGGTGCTGCGCGGCATACAAGATCTTGCGATCTTTAAGAAAAAGTTAAAAACCCTTCTCTTCTAGCAGTTGCCCTGGCTTATGTCTCCTTTTCCCAAGTACGCGCCGGGACACTGTTGAGTATCTGCGCGCGATATAAATATATATAACATAACATAACACAAGAATGAGGCACCTTGATAAGAGCATCCCTTTGGTCGCCACACAGAACACCAGAATACTTTCTGTACAGGCCACACAATAACCCCACAGTCTATCAGCCAGCACAACAATGCACTGCAAGGGATTTTACCTCTTGTTTCTCTTTGCCCCACTCCATGCTTGAGCACTGCTACATGCAGCACGAAAAAAATCACTTACCACTCAGGTCTCAATATAAAACCATACTCTTCCAAGCAAGCGCAACAAATCTAGCATTGCATGCGTCGGCTGAATGTGCTTAGGGTGCCTGCTATGGATATGAAATTTTATACTAATTTATCTTCCAGGCAAACAATGTGGAGAACTTCACGAAATTAGCAACCTTTCAATTTAATCGTTTTCACTATTTACTGAAATATTATGCCATTCAGGATCACATATTGATGGTGACAGTATCCTTATCGCACATCAGCCTCAGATATGAAACAAACCTCTCCATAGTTTGGCCTCTCCCTGTTGGCTTCGGGTAGATTCTCGAATGAGTTCTAAGCTAGTTGAAGGACGTCGGTCTTCATGAACCATTTAGCTGTAACCAAGAACCCATAGCAGCAGGTGTGCTACAAATGACACCATTACCTCATCTCCACATCACAAAACTTGACAAACCCAAAAGTGGAAGGCTTGTAATGCTCAGCATCAATATTGTTCAACTCTCTCCTGGGCTACTTATATTAAGATACTAACAAGCATGTATTTTGAAAAAGGCTAGGGCATACCTCTTAAAATCATACCTATGTTACAAGCTAGAGGTGGAATGAATCAACTTCTCAAAACTTGCACACTCTTCTGTTATGCTCTCTTCCATATTTGCACCACAACCAGAATGTTGCACCTTTATAATTCCTATAGTTATGTTCAACCTCTCGTCCATCAGGCCTATTCCTGCTGATCAGTTCTGCTTGGCACACTGCTGTCCAAGTGTCTAAATCCATATTGGATAAATAGCACAAATAAATTAAGGGATACTTTTAGTTAGATGACATATATAAGAACACATGTACTTAACCTCTGGACTGAGATTCCAATTCTGCACCTACTATAGTTAAGATGGAGACTTGCCTTTGCCAAAAGACAGAGCGTCATGAGCTCCCTGAGCTTGCAAGCATCACCTCGTTAATTAAAGGAGAACCATCAACTAGGCCAGTCTCCTTAACTTATTCTCAGTTGCACTGCATGGGGGATACAGAAATGCCAAGGGCCTTTTTGCACTGAGGGCCCCAGGGGTGCAACATCTTGTGTGACAGCTGTCTGCAACGTGAAGATTAACCTGCCCGTCATAATACAAGTGCATTATATCCTAATGTACTTGCAATATGGTGGACGCGATATCCGCCATGTTTGTCCTAGAGTAACCTATCTGCCTAACTCTAAATAAGGCCCCACGCAAATGAGGGAACACTTTGCCTCTGAGCTCGTGCAGTATCATATATGCAGGCCGTGATACAAAGGAGCTGTCAGGGGATGCGTGAGTGCACCACAAAGAGATGCACCTTCCCTCTTCCCTCAGGGAGACCATTGAAAGGTGGGAAAGGGGTGGGAGGGGCGTAAGGACCAAAGGTCTCCTCAGGCATCTCCCTGCAAGCAGGTCCAGTTAGTCACTGCACCTGCCTGAAGAAGTATCTGTGTCTTCCCTTTTAAAGGCAGGCCATGTTGCCTCCTGCAAAACGTGAAAAGACCAATTGGTTCCAAGAGCTGTTCTGCCTTTCACTAATGTGCTGCCCCCAGGGCAGGCATGAGTTTGCAGTTACTCTGAGGACAGTACATTAAGTATAACAGGGTGCATAACAAGATGGCTGCCCACAATAGCTCCCACCGATGCCCGGGTTAATGATGACTTTTCTCTACATGAAGGCTGCCAAAATGCCTTTATTAATAGTTACCTTTCAGTGCTGATTGCAGCGCTTTGCCTGGATTCTTGAGTCTGCCATTCTTATTTTCCTCAGCCTTCATGGGCAGCTCCTCCATTAGGGCGGAGAAGAGTCGCCCACTGCTTTCTCGCATTGCGAGAAGCAGAAACATAAAATGGTATGTGGCAGTTCGGGCTGGACTGCTCCCATGAGGAACAGGGTCAAGACTGATTTGCATATGGCTGGGTCTGAACTGGGGTGGCGAAGTGAGCTAAAGAACGATGATGGACTCAACCCAGATCTGTGACTGGGGGTGAGTGTCTGAAAAGTTTCAGTGCTTCGTCTATCATCTCCTTGTGTTTGCTTTGTTTGCCCTAATAGTTATTTCATACCCTTTCTGCATTTAATTTTGGCAATTCCTTTATACGTATGATATCAGTTCTCTTCTTCTGTCCCTCTGCTAGACTATTTATAAATGACAAATTATCTAGTACATTTCAACTTTTTAGAGGAATTATAAAGGGTTGCACACTACCACCTTTATTTTTTGTTACTAGCTATTGAACCATTACTTTCGGCCATCAGAATTTCCAATGAAGTCCAAGGTCTTACTTTTAAAAATGTTCCCATTAAAACCTCTGCTTATGTAGACCATGTTTTTTTTATATTTGTACTCCAGGATTCTCCATTCCTCATTTACTTACCATTATACATACATATCCTCAGGTGCCAAGATATACATTGAACACTAAGTGCCCTCTGCACTCTGGATATGCTCGCCAATACTGACATAATTTGGCAATTATAGAAAATAAAATATTTAGGCCCCCAATTTTATCACTCTATTAAAGAATCTCTTACTTTGAATTGTGAATTGGTAATCTCTAAAATCAAAGATAAATTCAATAAATGGTCACCCTTATATCTATCAAGATGGGGGAAAATTGAGTCTGTTAAAATGGTTGTGGCTCCTCAGCTATTTCATATATTATCAATGCTCCCCATACAATTACCCCTTCGATTTTATAGAAATTTAGATAAAAGGATATCTAAATTCACTTGAAATACCAAACCACCGCGGTTACGTTATAAAAAACTAGAAATTGCAAAAAGTGATGGTGGTCTTGGTTTGACAGATTTTTTTTAAATATCATAAAGCTTTTATTTTAAAACAAGGTTCTTTATGGTTTAGACATGTGGAACCCACTACTTCACCTACTCTTATTGAACATGGATTGATTTCACCCTATCTATCGTTTACCTGCATTATTATCCATGTCTAATTCTGCTAACTTGGTAAAATGCTCTAACATCCTGAATATCACCAAATTAATTTTGCAAGATTTCGATTCATTATTTCAGTCGCCTATTTGATCTATTCTCTTTGTGGCACAACCCATTGATAAAATATATCATAACATGAAAGTCTGGCAATCCTGGATTAAACCTGAAATTTTTTATTCAAGTGATATATGTCATAATGACACCTTTTTAACTTTTTTGGAATTACAACATTTTCCTTAACTTCAGCAGATCTCTATAAATATGAAATTGTATGCAATTCTGTTCTCAAATATTTTTCTAAAAAGGTACCTAATATTTTGATATATGATTCAGAAATTTGCATGCAAGCTTTTACTACATCTACCCACACTGTTTTGTAAAAAATAAAAAAACTCAAACAGTATTAATATCCTTCTTCTTAGTAATTGTTGAAATTATGAATTCTCCAAGCCTGCCTCTTTAGATACTTGGACAAAAATATGGTTATCTCACATTTCTGGTTTGCTTACTGTAGCCTTACATCAAACTAACTCTTTTATTCTATTTAATTGTTTATGGAGCTCTTTAGAATAATTTGAATCAAAAATTTTAGAAGCCCTCATGTGTTGATATAAAACAATTATAGGTTCTTTAAGACATGTCTCATTTGATTGTCCTATTGTTACAAGTTTTTAGAAGGCAGTTTAGGAAAATATAACGAAAATACTCAATATTTCTGATAAGATTTCTTATGTCATGCTTATTTGTAAATCTATCTCATTATCCACTACATTGTCGGAGTTGCAGAACAAAGTATTTGACTTTTTGCTGTCTTCTGCCCTCAAGTCAATCGCATCAAACTGGAAAAATGCCTCTTTGCTATAAGTTAAAACTTGATGGTCTTGGATTTTTGTCACCTGACGTGGAGCCAATTTAACTCTTAAGTTTGTTATTCAAAATGCTTTTGCTTATCATCTATTTTAGAAACCAGTTGATGATTACATTAATTTATATTTATAATGTTTTTTATTAATGGTCTTTAAAGTAGTATATTACATTTAATGTGCTTCCTTCACCGATAAGTAGCTCAACTTTGCTATATTTATACTATAAGTCTTTTTTTACTTCTCAATTTAATTTTCAAGGTACAGTTCTTCCAGGCTTATGTATATCGATAGAACATTATTCTATGTACCATTTCTGTATTGTCTTTTTATTCAAAAACATGGCTATTAATTATTTTGAAAAGAAAAAAAAGAATAGTTCCCAGATTGAGTTGCCTGCTGTAGCCTAGCTGTCCCCAATCACTTTTAGATGTTCTGCTAATTCAAATGAAGGGCTTGGCTTTTGCTTCTCACTAAATGAGAACCAATTTTGTGCACGATTTCACACATCACACACAAACATGCAGCATACACAAGCTTGCACAAATTCCTCCTGGTTAAGGGTTTAAAAGTGCAGAGACAAAACATAGGATCAGTTTGGGTGGCAAGAAACATAACTATGCTTATGTGTGAACTTTGAACATGGAAAGATATGGGAAAATAGTAGAAACCTGCTAATAATTTATTTACCACTTTTATTTTATTTTTTAAATGAAAATCCAGAGTGGAAGTAGATTTTTGGTATCAGTAATGGGGAAATACTTTTGAAAGGTGTACGTTTCTTGTCCAATAGCCAAAAGTAACCAGTTTAGCTCGTCGCCTTCCCTCATTTGACTGTAATCCCAACGAGGGAGGGTATGCTCATCTTCTCCAAAATCACCCAGCCACTTCTAAACCTAGGAAGACTGTTGGAGTTGATCATCGATCCATCTGCACAGAGCATGAAAAGGTGGTATCAGAGAAGACTTCAGCAGCAGTCTTCTCTTTCACATGAAAATACTCAGCGGGGATCCCAAGTGACAGAAAACCTTTAAGGCATAAAATTGTCTCATGAATTCTTCTCTATACACTGCATATAAATGGCTGTTTTCAGGACAGAAGAATAGGTGTTCCCTCATTTCTACTGTGGTAGACTTTGAAAGTGGGACTCAGAGATCATTGGATGGAAGCTGGTCTTCTGCCATCTTAAATATTAGATTCTGGGATTGGGAAAGTTTGCAGTAAGGTGCACTGAGACATATAGAAACATGAGAGCATGCTTTGGTAGAACTTCAGACAGACTCTAGAATTCTCCAATCACTGGCTAGTTCGCAAAACACACCTCACCTGAAGCTCAACTGAAGGAATAAAGAAGTCTGCCTGACCTTCAGGCCTGGTATTGGTTTCCTGTTCACTGTCAGGGGCCATAATAAGCAGAGAAGCGCATCATCATGTACAGAAAATTAGTGGACTGCTCTGATGACCTAGAGGCTATAGGAGTGACTTTCTTCCCAGCATCAGGGAGAATTTGGACTCTTGCCTCCGGCAAGAAACAGTGGTAGAAAGGTTTGTGTCTGTTGGAGCTGTGACTGGAGTTCCACAGAAGAACACCAGGAAAATTAAAAGCATTGGTATACACATAGGATGGCAGTGACTTTTACATCTCCATTGTTCCTATACACGTTAATAAAGGACAAATCCGTATTGCGTACTCTGTTTTTAACCATGTCATTTTGCTCACTAAATTTACCTTGATTTTTCCTTGAATTTACTTTGATTTTCCTAAGCTGATCTGGGAATTGTATTGTCCTGCATTGTTAATTTTAATATTGTTTAGTATGACCTGAACTTAATTTCTCTGGGGAATTGCATGCTGTCTGTTCAATAGCTACCAGAGGTTAAGTGTCCTATGGAACTGGGTTGTGACCGAACAAAGACTGTGGGGGATATGTTCAAGGAAGTGCCGGAGCATGTCATTAGCCTCCTCGGCTTAATGACACGCTCCGCCACTTCTGAAACACAAAGCTGCACCATATTTACAAGAATGTGGTGCAGCCTTGAGTGTCCCCCTGCGAAGGCACTCTAAGTTTAGCAATGTAGAGCCAACGCAGGCATCCTTGCACCAGAGTGCAAGGGTGTCTGTGTTCAGGGGAGAATTGTTCGTGTGTAGGAAGGTGTCTCTTCCTGCACAAAAACAATCCTAAAATGTCATTCTGTCACTTTCATGTGTGTTGCTTCAGGCAGCACACATGAAAGTGACAAAATTGCATTTTTTTAAAAAGGTTTCTTTATGTACAGAAAGGACACCTTGCTGTACATAAACAAACCATGGCATTTTGCTTTTTCCATGTGTGCTGCACAAGGCAGCACACATGGAAAAAGCAACAAAACAAAGAGAAATAATGCATTTCTCCTCATTTCGCCAACTTAAGATCAGGGTTTTCCTCGTCTTAATTTTGGCGCTGCGTCCTATGTACGCCACCCTTGTACATAGGGGGCAGCATCAAAATCAATGGGTGGTGTGGTGGAACGCCCACCGCAACACACACTGCACGCCCCTTTCACGCTAACCATAGCGTGAAAGGGGGCCTTATGTACAAGGCAGCGTTAAGCCATGTTAAGTGGCTTAACGCTGCCTTGTACATTAGGCGCAGCCCCTATCGCCACCACAACGTTGGTAAAAGTGATGTTGTGGTGGCTATAGGGGCTTGTACATATGCCCCAGTGTTTCTTAAGTGGATAGGGATACCCACATCTCAAATTAATAACCTAATTTGTGAAAGCTTGTATTAAAGCCTTACACCACTGCCCTCATTGTCATCTCTTGCAAGCATTATTACAATAATTATTCCAGAACAGCAACTTCCCCTAGCAATGTGTTGAGTGAACTGTGGCATAACAGGAATAAGCAGGACTATGACACACCCATGAAGGTGAAGGACCAACAAGCACACCATGGCTTAGACATTATCGCTTTACAACTTCTTCCCCATTTGTTGACAGAATAATGTTAGTGACTTGGGTGTAGATGCCATATGGAGATGCCACATAAGAGTTTTCATAACAAAGGAACCTAATAGTGATGGCCTGTGTTTCTTGAAGTGATGTACTGACTCCTCTAACTGCTATGAGACTGTTATAAACTGACTTGGTACAAAAGATGTTACAGATGATTGTTCTTCGGGTCCTACTCTGTACGGCAAATTCAATGATCAAGTCATCATCATCGAATATGACTGCCTGTGCTGCACTGGACTTTGTGTTCTAAATATTGTCCCATCCCTCAATACTGGGCCACCAGCCTGTTACACGTCGAGCCTCCTGCGTAATCACATGGGCGCAGGGGAACAAGTAGTACAGGCGTTAGGAGGCATGTACTTTCTAGACGCTCCCTTATTTAGTACCAGTTGGTGGAGCTCTCTTCTGTTCCTTTCTATAAAAGCCCTTCTGGACAGGAAGCAGGTGCTTGGCTTTCGAGTTCCTGTCTCCAGACGCCACGCCCCTCTGTACGAGTTCCTGGTTTGTGAGTCTCTCATTGTTCCCAGTCTCCCGTTCGCTATTCCCCGAGTACCCGTTCCCACTCTAGCGAGAATTTGTCTCTGAGGAAACACACCCGATACCCGCTCCTTTACAAGCGTTAGTTCGCTGCCGCGCCTGAAAAGTTAAGAGAGACGCGGCCGCTTCTGAATAGCTACTTTGTAGCCTGTTTCCTTTCCCCCTGATTCTGGTGGCACCATCCCTTTATATTCACAGCCAGCAAAAGCGGATTTATTTATCGATACATGGTATCTCTTTGCCGCTTATGCGCTGGTGGAGAATTTATGTTTGACGCGTGGTGCGCATTGGATATTGTTTGTTGTTGAGCATGCTATACGCTTTTGAAATTATTTGAGGATCCTCACTTACATTTCTTACGCACTTTCACGTGCGTTGTTAGTGCCACATTTCTGAGGGAATTATTATTTATATCGTTGCAGTTGCAAAAAACAGGATTTCTAACTGCTGTTGGAAATAGAAGTCCCCTATCAGTGTAAAGACACCCATTTTTTCCCCATTGTTCCGCTCCTTGAGAGGGCTGTTTTAAGTCACCTAGAGAATACCCTTTGAGCACTTTAGCAGAGCCCAGTATACTCCTTCCTTGCCTGACTCCTTCTAGAAGCCAGCATTCCCTGCGCTGCCCTTTCAAGTCTTGAACTCCTCTTGCCCTGATGAAGACACCAATTCATCTTGCCTGCCCTGTGGAGTCAGAATTTCATTCCATATTGACCCCAGAGATGTCCAGCTGGTTGTCCTCGCCCTTGACCATCTTGAGGAAATCTGCTGGGGGATCTAAAGTTTACGCCACCAAGCATTGGGTCCCCACATCTCTCAGGAGTTGTCTCTTGGTAGAGTGTATTAAACTCACGCTTCCGTGAACAGGTCTTGAGAGTGTGGGGATATTCTCGTCGCTCCTGTGGATTGGGCCTACTCACTCGCGCAGGTGGGTCTACTCGGCAACAGAAAGCCAAGCCCACGAATTAAGTCCACCCGAGCGACGATGAATCTAGAAGGAGCTAGTACTTCACAAGAGAACCCCCTCCATAGTCCTACCGTAGAAGAGTTGGCTGCGGCCTTGGTAGATCTTCAAAGGGAAGTCGGGAGACTCCGAGCAGAAAATCACCAACTACATGTAGAATTAGAAAGACAACAACATGTAGATAGTGTTACAGTCAAAGAAACCCCGCACAAAAATAAACGCTCCTACATACAACCTGCCCGTTTCATGGTTCCTTCTCCGTCGGTTGAGCCCGCGACTGTTAACCCTTCCAACCCCCAAGCTCTACAGGTGTCCGTGCATACACATAATCCCGTTCCTTTAGCGGTTCCAGAAAGGTTTTATGGGGATAGCGCCAAATTCAGTGTTTTTCTCAATAAATGTCAACTACATTTCCTATGTAAGGTTAATGCCTTTCCTAATGACGCAGCTAAAGTTGCGTGTGTGATTTCATACTTAGGGGGTAACGCTGCTAGTTGGGCGGTCCCTTTAGTTGAAAGCAACGATCCCCTTTTGTATAATTTTACGCTTTTTAAGGACAAGTTGAAAAGTTTGTTTTCAAAACATACCTATGTACAAGCGAGTGACAGTGAATTATTAAGTCTGAAACAAGGAAACAAAGACCTTCTGACCTATGTGACGGAGTTCAATAGGTTAATAGTAGAAACACAATGGCCGGAGGAGAAAAGAACATCACTTTTTTATCGAGGATTAAAGGATGACTTGAAAGATCTCTTCTCCCATATCGTTGACCCTCCTGAAGATTGTCCCACCTTTATTGATCTAGTGGTGAGACTTAATCATAGATTAACGGAACGTAGAGGGGAGAAATCCCAGGGAAATTTGGCTCGGCTTTTGATAGTTCGCGGAGACAAAAGAGAAAATAAAGAACCCAAAGACACCAGCGAACCAATGTAAATAGGGGGTATGAGGAATCCTTTAACAGTCGAAGAAAAAGACAGACGGAGAAAACAAAACCTTTGTCTTTATTGTGGTAAGGGAGGACATTCTGTTAGAGGCTGTCCTTCCAAAACAGGCACTATTCCTAAGACAGCAGCTGTCTGTCAAGAGTATGGTTTCGCTTCGGAAAACTAACGAACTTGAAGAAGGAAGAGACCGTTTTTTCAAGTAATTCAGTGTATAAGGTCTCAGTAGAGGTGGCTAGTATTCATACACCTGTAGCCCGTCATTTTACCTTATCAGTTACTCTCATTATATCCACTCAAAGATGCAAGAACTTATCCATCCTTTTGGATTCAGGGGCGACTGGTAATTTTCTAGATATTCATCTTGCACAATCTCTAAACATTCCTTTTGTGCCTAAAGCTAAACCTGAACCTATTAGAGCGGTCGATGAAACAGAGTTGTCTTCCGGGTTGATCGCTTATCACACTCCCGCTTTGATCATGGTGTGCAGCAATGGGCATTCGGAACAAATAGTATTCGATCTTATCGACACGCCTAATTTTGGGGCTATCCTTGGAGTGCCATGGTTGCAGGTACATAATCCCCTCATAGATTGGAATGCGCGCAAGGTCACTCTAAGATCTACGTATTGTATGTTACATTGTTACAATGAGGCTCATGAGTGGGAGCCTCCAGTATGTTGTACGAAGTCGGAGATGACACTCCCTCCTGTATATAGTGAGTTCGCAGAAGTATTTGATGTAGAAAAGGCTCCTGCCTTGCCCCCGCACCGAAGTTATGACTGTAGAATCGACTTGATTCCTGGGACTGACTTGCCTGTGAGTCGTGTATATGCTTTGCCGGAGCCTGAAACTGAATACCTCCACCAATATCTCTCTGAAATGTTGGACAAGGGGTTCTTCAGACACTCTACATCCCCAGTGTCTTCTCCTCTCTTTTTTATTCCTAAACGCGAGGGAGGTCTACGAGCCTGTCTTGATTACCGCGCATTAAACAAGGTCACCATAAAAAATAAGTACCCATTGCCCCTCATTTCTGTACTACTGGATCAAGTGCGAGGGCCCAAGATATTCACCAAATTAGATCTTAGAGGAGCCTACCATTTGATAAGGGTAAAAGAGGGCAACGAGTGGAAGACTGCCTTTCGTACGAAATTTGGCTTATTCGAATATTGTGTCGGTCTTTGCAATGCCCCTGCCGCTTTTCAATATTTTATTAACGACATTTTACGTGAATACCTTGACCTCTTCGTAATCGTCTACATTGATGATATTTTGATCTTCTCTAAATCTGAAAAAGAACATGTTGAACATGTAAAGAAGATTTTGAAGAGACTGATGGATAACCAACTTTTCGCTAAACTAGACAAAAGTTCATTCCACACGGATAGAGTGGACTTTCTGGGGTTTGTCATTTCCCCTGATGGTATTCTCATGGACCCAAAGAAAATAGACGCATTAGTTAAGTGGCCTAGTCCTACCTCGGAGAAAGAGGTGCAATCATTTCTTGGGTTTGCAAATTTTTACAGACGCTTCATCGATCATTTTTCTGATCTGATCACTCCCATCACGAGACTGCTACGAAAGGGTAGTCAGTGTGTTTGGTCAGATGAAGCAGAAAATGCATTCACACAACTCAAACATAGGTTCACTACAGCACCTATCATGCATCACGCGGATAACACACAGCCTTATTACGTGGAAGCAGATGCCTCTCAGTATGCAGTGGGTGGTGTTTTATCCCAACGCAATCCAACCACGGGGTGTTTACATCCTGTAGCGTATTTTTCTAAGACGCTACTCTCCGCTGAACAGAACTATACCCAAGGAGAAAGGGAACTCTTGGCTATAAAGCTTGCATTTCAAGAGTGGAGACATTATTTACTGGGATCCCCACATACCATCACGATCTATACAGACCATCGTAATTTGCAATTTTTTTAATCCGCCAAGGCCTTAACCCCTAGACAAATAAGATAGGTTTTGTTTTTTAGCGAATTTGATTTTGTTATCACCTATCGTCCTGGAACGCAACAAGGAAAAGCGGCTGCCCGGTCACGTCTGGGTGCTGACAAAAGAATACGAATAAGTGAACCTCCTCCTCTCATTCCATGTCATAAGATTGTGGGAATTAGTGCTAAAGGCCATTCCACCGCAACCTTCTTATCCCAGCTAATGGAATCCTATGGAGTGATATCTCCACTAGAGTGGACAAAGGATTCTCAACGAACCATTAAGGATGGGGTATATCTACACGAGGACAAGATATACGTTCCTCTTATAAACCTACAACAACAAATCATTCAATGGTGTCACGACACGTCCCTTACGGGTCATCCGGGTAGTGAAAAGACCATTCAGTTGTGTCAAAGATGGTTCTGGTGGAATGGGATGAACAAGGACATTCTGTCTTATGTCTCTAAATGTCCTGTGTGCGCTAGACAAAAATCGTTGCACACTGTTCCTGCTGGATTGTTACGCCCCACACACATACCATCAATTCCTTGGCATACAGTCAGTATGGACTTCATTACTGAGTTGCCTCTAGTACAGGGTTACAACACGGTCTTAGTGGTGGTGGATTTGTTTACAAAAATGGCACACTTCATTCCCTTAAAAAAATTGCCCACTGCGAAAGACTTGGCACAGGTGTTCATAGACCAAATCATTAGACTGCACGGAGTTCCTTCTGTGATAATCACCGATAGAGGCGCCCAGTTAATTTCACGGTTTTGGCAGGGATTATGTACAGCGCTAGGAATAGATCATAGATTATCCACGGCGTATGATCCGCAAACAGATGGGCAAACTGAGAGGACTAACCAAACTTTAGAACAATTCCTACGATTTTTACTGTCAACCGTTACATAGAACTGGGTACAAGCACTTTCCTTAGCAGAATTTGCATATAACAATTCTGTGCATTCATCCACTGGTGTTTCCCCCTTCTTTTTTGCTCAGGCCCACCATCCTAGGTTCCTTCCTTTCCCAGTACCTAGTCACTTCGACAGTATACCTGCAGTACACCGCCATCATGCTACCATCTTAGAGATCTGGAAGACAGCTTCGAAAGAGTTAAGCAAGGTACAAGAAGCCATGAAGATACAAGCAGACAAACATCGACGGCCTACCCCAGATTATAAAGTAGGTGATCAGGTGTGGCTGTCTACTCGGAATTTAAGATTAGAAGGTCCTCGTAAATTACAACCTCGTTTTGTGGGACCTTATAAAATAAGCAAGGTCATCACTCCTGTGTCACTTAAATTAGAGTAACCTGAAGACATGCAAATCCATCCCGTTTTCCATGTGTCCCTACTGAAAGAATTCCACTCCTCTCAAAACCCTGAATCTCCCCCTCCCCCAGTTCTAGTTGGTAATGACCTCGAATATGAAATCAAGAGAATCCTGGATTCTCATAGACATAGGGGGAAATTGCAATATTTAATTGACTGGCTAGGGTTTGCTCCAGGGAGCCTGCTGAGAATGTGCATGCCCCCGTTCTTGTGCGAAGATTTCATTCCCTACATCCCAACAAACCCCGTCCTGTGAATCGGCCTTTGGGTGGGAGAACTGTTACACGTCGAGCCTCCTGCGTAATCACATGGGCGCAGGGGAACAAGTAGTACAGGTGTTAGGAGGCATGTACTTTCTAGACGCTCCCTTATTTAGTATCAGTAGGTGGAGCTCTCTTCTGTTCCTTTCTATAAAAGCCCTTCTGGACAGGAAGCAGGTGCTTGGCTTTCGAGTTCCTGTCTCCAGACGCCACGACCCTCTGTACGAGTTCCTGGTTTGTGAGTCTCTCATTGTTCCCAGTCTCCCGTTCGCTATTCCCCGAGTACCCGTTCCCACTCTAGCGAGAATTTGACTCTGAGGAAACACACCCGATACCCGCTCCTTTACAAGCGTTAGTTCGCTGCCGCGCCTGAAAAGTTAAGAGAGACGCGGCCGCTTCTGAATAGCTACTTTGTAGCCTGTTTCCTTTCCCCCTGATTCTGGTGACACCATCCCTTTATATTAACAGCCAACAAAAGCGGATTTATTTACCGATACATTGTATCTCTTTGCTGCTTATGCGCTGGTGGAGAATTTATGTTTGACGCGCGGTGCGCATTGGATATAGTTTGTTGTTGAGCACGCTATACGCTTTTGAAATTATTTGAGGATCCTCACTTACATTTCTTACGCACTTTCACGTGCGTTGTTAGTGCCACATTTCTGAGGGAATTATTATTTATATCGTTGCAGTTGCAACAAACAGGATTTCTAACTGCTGTTGGAAATAGAAGTCCCCTATCAGTGTAAAGACACCCATTTTTTCCCCATTGTTCCGCTCCTTGAGAGGGCTGTTTTAAGTCGCCTATAGAATACCCTTTGAACACTTTAGCAGAGCACAGTATACTCCTTCCTTGCCTGACTCCTTCTAGAAGCCAGCATTCCCTGCGCTGTCCTTTCAAGTCTTGAACTCCTCTTGCCCTGTTGAAGACACCAATTCATCTTGCCTGCCCTGTGGTGTCAGAATTTCATTCCATATTGACCCCAGAGATGTCCAGCTGGTTGTCCTCGTCCTTGACCATCTTGAGGAAATCTGCTGGGGGATCTAAAGTTTACGCCACCAAGCTTTGGGTCCCCACATCTCTCAGGAGTTGTCTATTGGTAGAGTGTATTAAACTCACGCTTCCGTGAACAGGTCTTGAGAGTGTGGGGATATTCTAGTCGCTCCAGTGGATTGGGCCTACTCACTCGCGCAGGTGGGTCTACTCGGCAACACAGCCATCTGTTAGTGTATGCATCATACTTATTCGCGTGTTTTCCATCAACCCACGTAAATATTGTAATTGCATTTATTTAGTGCTTACTACCACTGACGAGGTGTCAAAGCCCTTTTTCGGTGAGTAGCACGCTACTCCAGAGCCCTAAAAGGATTAGGGGTGAATTAGTATAGGGAAATATGAAATTAATTTTAGTGGCGGACATGTTAGTCTGTTATTTGGATTGAAAAGGGGACTCACCTTTTGATCTTAAACCAACGCGGAACTGCACCAGGACTCTCCTTGCCCCACCGACACTAGCACCTCGCCGGACCCGCTGCGCGGGTCCCGCAGCGTCCATCAGGATTTGCGGAAACGGTTTGGAGCAGGACTGAATAGAGCCGGGTGAGCGTCAGCTGACAGGGCTGCGAGCAGCAGGGGACTCCATTGTCCAGGAGCCCCTGCGTGCCCAATAGCTTACACCTGGGCAGCTCTCCCTGGAAGACACGTCCCCCAGCTGATCTGCAAGTTAAATCTGCCCTTCTACTTGGAGCTTTTGGGACTCACCTTTTGATCTTGAACCAACGCGGAACTGCACCAGGACTCTCCTTGCCCCACCGACGCTAGCACCTCGCCGGACCTGCTGCGCGGGTCCCGCAGCGTCCATCAGGATTTGCGGAAACGGTTTGGAGCAGGACTGAATAGAGCCGGGTGAGCGTCAGCTGACAGGGCTGCGAGCAGCAGGGGACTCCATTGTCCAGGAGCCCCTGCGTGCCCAATAGCTTACACCTGGGCAGCTCTCCCTGGAAGACACGCCCCCCACGCATCCTATTTTAGATCTTGTTATCCCGCAGCGCGGGAGCGCGCGGGAGTGCCCGGGGCTAAGCCCGGACAAAGGGCGGGCCGTTTGAGGTCGTCAGAGGCAGGAGGAGGCTGGGCTGGGCCCACTCTCTAAGATCTGTTTGCCATTACTCCATTCCCTGAGGTACTACCTGTTCACAAGCGTATGTTAAAGGGGCACATACATATCACCTAACGTAGTTGTTGTTTGCATGTCAACTGAGATAAAAGCCACGTATGTCATTTATATTGGTGGTGTAATTTTGCCGTGTGTAATCATCGGTTTGGGCCATTTGTGCGTCTCCCACTATGGCTACCTGTACCCCATCACGTAAATTATCCACGCTGGGAGGCTCAGTCAGAGGCACGCTAGACAATTTTATTACAAGAGCTGCTTCTGTCCTGGAAAAGGAGATAGCTATGGCAGAGCGACGTCTATCGGCCGAACTTTTACAATCTAAAAGATCTTCTCTTGGCCCTATCCAGCTGGTTGTCTCACCGTCGCCGGCCCCACCTATCTCTTGTTTACCGGTCAGCCCCTTTGCCTCTACATCTTCTTTGACAATTCATGATGACAATCTAACGTCACCTTCTTACTCACACCCAACTTTGTCTGATCCTACCCTCCCTAATAGTCATCCTAGGGGCTCTACACCACCGACCACATCTGTTCCTGGAGCCATATCCAATTCTAATGCTGTCAGCCCGCAAAAGTTGGGAGGGAGAAGCAACATCATAGCCCCCCCCCCTTCCAAAAAAAGAAATAAAGGAGGGAAAAATTTAAACAAAATGAACCATTTGGGTATTGCTAAATACACTGCGTTGGGAAATATCGTAAAAACTTCTATCCCAGTAGCTAAGCAGCTAGCAGAGCAAGCTACGGAGCCAGATTACTGTAAATTTGATCTTCTATCAAACAATATGATGTCCCAAATTGTGATAGTTCTTAAATCACTCCTTCTTCCACTAACAGAAAGGATAAAGAACGTGTCCAACCAACTAGGGCTATTAGAGCAGATGATCCAGAAAAACACTGACAAATTAAACGAGCAATTCCCAAAGGCCTTGGTACCATCAAATAACACTCCTGCTGTCAACCTATCTCCAACGCCAGATGATAGGCTAAGCAGATCAGAAATAACTAATATTAAAATTGTCCCACCCCCATCAAATGTACTTAACCTATCATCCTCCCGTAAGACAACTGTTATTTCCCCCTCCTCTAGAGGCACCCTCCCTTCCACAATCAATGCCCTCCCCTCCACTGTTTCAAATAAAAAACACGACGGTAGTCTTGACCACATAGACCTCCCACCAGAGGCAACTCCTTACGTTGTACTTATGACTGGAGTTCCTGCACTAGAGGCAGGCAAGAAGGAAGGTTATTATGACCTAAAAAACAAAGTTTTACATTGGCTGGGAAAGAACAGGCCGTTACCTCTTAATATAAATGGCGAACTTTTGAATGTCCGTAGGCTTGGTTGGGTGGGCCCACGGCCCAAGGATATTGAGGGCGACGTAATCGTTGTCAATTTTAGAGATGTTAGAGCTACTAGACACATTGTGAATTGGTCCCAAGCTCCATACCAGAGCCCCATTAGAACCCTCGATCTAGCCTATTTTTATCCGCAGTCATTAATTAGGAACCCTACTTACCCCATCATTCCAACTCGGCCACAGGCAGGACTATCTCTTTTTAATTTACCTACTTTTAATCGCTTCTCCCCACTTAGAGGATTAGAGGATGTCGATTGACGCCCCCTAGTACATTGCACCCAGCATCCCCCATGTGGCTCAACGAAGGGACACTCACCCAAAAATTATTCCCCCGTACCCCTGACTAATGCTATACCAGATAGTGGGAAGGTCAACTCGGGAACAATCCAAATACTTTCGTGGAATATCGCAGGCCTTAAGAAACACCTGGCTAACCCGGATTGGCTTGACTTTGTCAACCAATACGATATTTGCATGTTTCAGGAGACCTGGAGTTTAGACCCTCTTTAGAAGCCTGGTTATTCTACCTTTCATATACCGGCAGTCCACCAGGGTGCGGGCCGACCTTCGGGAGGCCTACATATTTGGATTAAGGTCGCTCTGAATTTGGACAGTAAAACCCATAATGCCAAGTCACCAGATCTTCTTCATTTATCTTTCAAACGGCCCAGGAATGGCTCTAGAGTTGACCTCCTCAATGTATACGCTAGAGGAGGCCCTCCCACTCAAAACTCTGTCACCATCTCCACTCTGGAAAACGTTTTGTCAGGTATCCCACCACTCTCTAATATCATTATAGGTGGTGATTTGAATTGTACGTACGAACCACTAAGAGATGCTGATCTTCTAGGGCTCATTGAGGAAGACAGTAAAAACTGTATCCCTCCTTTAAATTTGAGTTCTACTATGAGATGGTCAGCAAGGGCACTTCAGATGACCGGTCTCACTCTGGAATTTAACCTCCGTGCCTTAAATGGAAGAACTCTCTCTGATCCACATGGGGCTATGACCTTTAATAGATTAAATGGGCCATCGCGTATCGATTACATTATCATAGATGCATATTCTTGGGAGCAGGTGGTTGATATGAAGGTAGAACAGATGCCAGATAGTGACCATAATCCCCTCTGTGCAGTTTTTAAATGTAATTCAAGGCCAAACTCCTTAAATTTGAATTTGGCCTCAAAAGTAGTAACTCCTACAAACTGCAATAGAAGGTTGAAATGGCACAAAGTATCAGGTCACAAGGACACCCTAACCTCCATAAACCTCCTAGTGGCCTCTAAGGCTGCTGAATTTGCTCACCTCAATGCAGGGTCGCTTGTGACAAACCATGCTAACTTTAATAATACTTATAAAACCCTCATTGAGGACATAGGCTCTCATTTTATAATAAAAGGTCCAAAAGCTGGCATAAATCACCAACCCAAGAGAGGCAACCCATGGTTTACCAACGAATGTAGAACCCAGAGACAGGAGATCATACTTGCACTTCGGAATAAAGATCCGATAGCTGTCAGGCTGGCTAGGCAAGCTTATAAAAAATCCATAGCAGCTGCTAAACGGGCTTGGGAGGAGGAACATTGGCAAGCACTAAAGAACGCAGCCTTTTCAAAAGACTCTAAAATCTTCTGGACCTTAATAACTCAATTATCCAGAAGAGACTCTGAACCAATCCCCAACAATATAACCAAACAGCAGTGGTCTGTGCACTTTTCAAAATTATATTGTAATGAGGTAGAGCCCGACCACCTCACGTCTGATAGTCCAGACCTTATCCCAACCTTTTTACAGCCTGATCCAATGGACCTTTTTACCTCTGGGGAGGTTCAGATCGCCATCAAAAGCATAGCTTCCGGGAAGGCGGCAGGCCCTGATGGCCTACCAGGCGATTTGATTCTCCATGACCCCCTAATATGGGCAGAACTTATCACTAATGTGATGAACTTACTGCTAAGAGGCCATGCTATCCCTGATTCATGGAAGGGTGCCGAGGTAGTCACAATCTATAAGAAGGGGGCGAGAGAGGACCCTGCCAACTACAGGCCAATAAGTTTAATTGATGTCATCCAAAAGGTGGTTGGCAGGGTTCTCAACTCGCGAATGTGGTCCTGGCTTGAAGAGGGAAACGTCTTATCACATTTACAAGCAGGGTTTAGGAAGAAAGTGGGCACTATGGACCAGGTGTTTAGATTCCTCGCCACATATTGGAAGACTGTTCTGATCGGCGGGGGTTCTTTATACCTGGCCTTTATCGATCTTAAAACTGCATTTGATCTCGTTCCCCGGGCCAAACTTTGGCAGGTTTTACATGGAATGGGGTTGCCACAATACCTTTTGGAGTTCATCAAAAGACTGCACGAGGACACATATGCAAGAATTAGATGGGGGAGTGAAGGCCAATTGACTGACCGTATCCCTGTCCAGAGGGGGGATCGCCAGGGATGTGTGATGGCTCCGACACTGTTCTCCCTCTTTATTAATGGGGTGGTAGACCATTTGAGGGAGGACCCAGCGGATGCCCCCGCCCTGGCGGGGGAAAAAACACCCACCCTCCTCTTTGCAGACGACACACTCCTCATGTCTAAGACCCCTATGGGTCTTCAGAAACTGCTTGACAAGTTCTGTACCTTTTGCGACAATCGTGGTCTTACCATCAATACTACTAAGACCAAATTGATGGTATTATCTAGAAACAAAAAACACAAAAAAACGACCGTCGCATTAAATGGCACCCCCTTAGAAGAAGTGGATGCCTTTGATTATCTGGGGGTTAGGATAAACTCTAGAATGAAATGGGATTCGCACATTGTCAAAATGACTTTAAATCTAAAGAGAGTGACAGGAGCAATCCTTAGAGACCACCGTTTATCATCTACTAAGCCTATTAGCCCTGCCTTATTAGTATATGAGGGCAAGGCATTGTCTGCTGCTACTTACGGATCTGAATTGTGGGGATTCGAAAGAGTTGCTGATTTAGTCTCTGCAGAACACAAATTTATGAGAGAATTAGTGGGTCTCCCAGTCTCCACCCCTATTAAGCCGTTACTTTATGACTTGGGACGTCGTTCCATCAAAGACATTGTTGGCCTCTGGCCCGTTTTATTCTGGGTCCGGCTTAGGAGAACCCCGGAACTGAGCAATTATGCAGCCGCCCTTGACGAACTTATTGCTTTAAATGGTTTCAGACTAATCCCATGGTTGAAAAATCTGAGGGACATGGTATTTAAGCTAGGGCTAAAAGAAGAATGGCTCCTGCAGCAGCCCCCGCAAAAAGATATTATTAAGATACTATATTGGTCAAGCGTCGAGGGAATGGCTTTGACAGACCCAAAGTTGGGTGCTCTAACTGATGCATTCATGACCTGCAAGCCAGTTCCGAAGCTGGAACCATTTTTAGATTTCATCTCCTCACCAAGGGACAGAGCTTTGTTCCTCAAAATGAGGTTTGGCACACTACCTCTTAATGTTTTTACAAATAATTGGAAAAATTCTAAATCCAAGCACACAGCTTGCCCGGGATGTTCTAATCCTACCGAGTCAGTGGGGCATTTCCTCTTTGCCTGCAAGGCGTACAGGGCACCTAGAAAGCGCTGGTTAACTCCAGTTTGTAGTAATCTGGGAACCAGGCAGTCATCAGTGGCCCTCCGTATTCTAACGACAGACACTACATCCTTGCTGGCAGTTTGTGGGGTAGCCAAATATCTTGGAAAAGCTTGGATATTACGATCTAAGCTGGTTGAAGCAAGCTCCGCTTATACTGCCATCTTGTCTCTCCTTACCATCTACATCAAATAATTTTTTATAACTGGATATGTATCCCTTGCCTTCATTCTCTTACTCCTCTGTTTTACTTAATCTCCTTTTTTTTCTTTTTTTGTTGTTTTTTTTTTTTATGACATTTTCAAACGTATATTTTTATATGTTATTATTCCTGTGGTCGTATTTATGTTGAATTGAAATGTAATTACTTTTATGATACCTTGTTATCGAATAAAGTATAAAAAAACAAACAAACAAAAAAGGATAGTGGAGGGATAGAAGAGGGATGGGTCTAGAAAGTATTTTTTTTTGGGAGCTCATAGTAGTAGGAGGAGGTTTGGGGTGAGTAAAGGGTTGTGAAGGGGTAGGAGTCAGGGGAAAGGGTTTAGAAAGGCTTGTTTGGGATATCTGAATAGTAAAAGAGGTATGCGATGATGCAAGGAGGTGTAGATGAGGGAAGAGTCTAGAAAGGGTTATTTTGGGGGTCATAATAGTAAAATGTGTTTTGGGATCAGTGAGAGGGTAGAGGATATATTGAGAGAGGTATAGGGTGAGAAATAGTGTAGTGCATTGGAAACGATAGTAGAGTGAGGTTTGAGCTGAGTCAAAGAGTGGAGGTAGAAGATATATTGAGAGAGTTATAGGGTGAGAAATAGGGTAGTACATTGGTGAGAATAGTAGAATGAGGTTTGAGATGAGTCAGAGTGGAGGTAAAGGATATATTGCTAGAGGTATAGGGTGAGATATAGGAGATGCTGAATTAGAAGCAAAGTGATAAATATAAATATACATAAGTACATGGAAGGTATATATGTATAAGGAAGGTAATACATGTAGTTTTAAGTTGTATTTCATAAACTCAGACTTTCAAGTGCTGCTGTACTTTAAGTTAATTTATTTGCATTCATAATTCTTTCGTACTTCCATAGTGAAACAACAGTAGGTAAATAGTTATGATAAAATATTTACTTATTTATGCAGTCACCTATAAACATAGCATAATATAATCATACGTAATATGTACATTTGTTAAGCAGAACTAACAAATATCTAGATATTTAAAAACAATTATTATACATATTTATACAAAGCAGTACACATATGTAGGTACACATCTATAGTCTAAATAAATGCTTATATACAGAGGGATATGCTGTATATTTATGTTGGCGTTTGGTGGTTATGTAGGGAAGAGCCAACTCTTGAGTTAGGCTCCTGAACATAAGGTAGTTATCTGTCGATCTTATGTTTGGGGGGTAAAGAGTATCATAGTTTGGCTGCTTGACAGAGAAGGATGTGCCACCTATGTTTTTTTTCTTGTATGGTGGGATTTTCAGGCGACGTGCCAATCTAGAGCAGAGGTTTCTTCGTGGAATGAATTTGGTGATTTTATTCCTGATGAAGAGCGGTCCTGTTCCATGTATCGCTTTGTGGGTGAGACAAAGCAGCTCGAATGCGGATCTTCTGGCAACCGACAACCAATGTAGGACTCTCAAGGCATGAGAGACGTGGGCTTGTGGCTTTATATGTAACAGTAGTCTGGCAGAAAAGTTCTAAAACCATTGTAGTCTTTTCATAGTTGTTAAAGATGATCCGTGGTAGATGCTATTGGCGTAATCAAGTTTAGGGAAACAAGAGAGATATTAGCGTGGACCTTGTGTGGAAATCCCAGGTAGGGAAAGATGCATCACAGAGTTATTGGGCTCTTTTGCTATCAGATAAAGAAGATCTTAGCCATTTCCTAGGTTCCCGCCCCAGTGTTACATACCTTAGGGGTAGGACCTTCCGCAATATTTCTCTCCTAGTTATCCTGTGAAGAGTGTGGAGGATACATGGTTATCCCAGCTAACAGTTGGGTTCTACAAATATGCACAGTGCACTATGTGCAGACTAGCGATGGATGATATTACAGTTTTACTATAATGTCAGGTCCAAACACTATACGCATTCACAGTGACTGCAGTACACAATATGGTGTAAATATACTTATTTACAAATGGAAAAAGGTATACATAGGGAGTACAATAAGACCACTATGGGAAAGGCTCAGTGAGCACTTTAGGCCTCTAAAAACACATGACATTAGGTACCAGCTAGGTATACATGCCAAAAACTATAAAGAACAGAATATACACTTTAATTTCAGATTTCATGGAATTGACGTTATCAGAAGTAAAGTCAGAGGGGGCAACCTTGAGTGGAGACTCTGGCAGTGTGTAGCCAGATGAATTATGAGGTTACATTCTGTTAATGAGGGCCTAAATACTGGCCAAGAGATGCTTTATCTTTTAGGCACAAGGTGAGAATCATGTATGTAATTTATGTCCGAGGATATGCATAAGCGTATCTAATGTATTATTACTACACTGGTCTGTTACACACATAATCTATGCTTGCAATGAATGAATGTCAGTGTGCAACCTATATAAAACTTTTATATATTTCACCATGCAACCATTATTAAAATAAATAAATAATATATATACTTCTCTTCCTTCTTTAATTAGGGGACTGCAGGGTGTTAGACATTGCTGTTCTAGCATGAACAATTTACCAATACTTCGCCATACGCGTTTCGAGCATTCCAGCTCTTGGTCACTGGCTTGGCAGCAGGAGGACAAACAGCAAACAATGACGCCGCATTTGCAGCAAATTTATACGTCCCGCCTCAGTGGGCGTATGATACTGGTGCATTGTGGTCTTTAGAGTTTTAACATAGGCTTGTCTACCTGGTAAGTACCTCTGGACTTTTCTTAAATGTCTTTACATACCGCAGTGGGTCTGCTGGGCACATTCAAAGTTAATCCCGCACATCTTTTTTTGTCCTACCAATCGGACACGCCGCTTCATCCGCGCCCTGTAGATCACCAGCGCTTGAAGTCCTGCCATATCAGCAGCGAGACGCCCTCGCGGTCAGAGCCGACTGCTGTAAATCCATCAGAAAGGTGCTCTTAAATGAAGGCGCCACACGCGGCGTACTTTTCTTCCTTCTTTAATTAGCAGACTGCAGGGTGTTAAACATTGCTGTTCCAGCATGAACAATTTGCCAATACTTCGCCATACGTGTTTTGAGCATTCCAGCGCTTGGTCACTGGCTTGGCAGCAGGAGGACAAACAGCAAACAATGACGCAGCATTTGCAGCAAATTTATAAGTCCCGCCTCAGTGGGCGTATGCTACTGGTGCATTGTGGTCTTTAGAGTTTTAACATTGGCTTGTCTTCCTGGTAAGTACCTCTGCACTTTTCTTAAATGTCTACATGTAAGTGCGGATGCACAGCTTCAGGTTATTCAGAAAAACTCAGTTTCCCTCATCTGTGAAGTGTACTCCATCACTTCTGTAGATATGATCCATATCAAAATGTATGTTGTTGTTGTAGATCGACCCCATTCAATGGTCTCTGAGGTATGCAGACACAGCTTTGTTGACAATCTTCCTAGATTTTTCAATCTTATGACAAAATTGGTTTGACCATTTCCACTTCTGTCTTTGGCATATATTGGAATATACAAAGACAGGCAAAAGTAACATAAATTGTCCAAAGGTGTCCTTCATAAGCATTTCCAAACCTAGCCCAGTCAATGTGCCTAGGTCGTTACCACCACAGTGCACAATCATGAGGTCAGGGTGTTGGAGATGCAAACAGGTTTTAACCAAAGGCAGTAATTGGTGTCACTTCAATCCTCTAGCTATGTCCTACAATCCACACTAGCATTTTGAAGGCATGGCTGGAAGATATGGATAGATGTCTGTAGCTCAGGAAGTCTGTTCGTAGAATGAGAGATATGTTTAAAGATGGGGAACTACTTTTTTTTTTACATACAAAACGTTAACCGATTGGGAGATGAAATGCATTGTTTACTAAAAGGTAGGTTGCATATTAGTTTTGAGGAAAATCATCTTTCTCATTGTTTAATAAAAAAGCAGTTTACACGTGGAGTACATATTATAGGATAAAATTTGCTCAGCTCAACCACACCTGCTAATTGTATTTGGAAGGTGCAGTTCGAATTTGAAAAAATGGTGGACTTTTGACCTGCACGTGCCGTAAAATTTTGGAGAACATGTTGCAAAAAAAATTTCTTTGGGTTTAATAGTGAAGTTAAGTAGAATCTGATAATAGCACAAAAAGGGAGAAAAATACGTTTTCAAAATGTTAAATTATGTTGTATTATTTGATAAGTAACACTGTAATTTATTAAATATATTACATTACACAACAGTTTTACAGTTTATTTTCTTTTATGTAGTGGAAAAGTTAGAAAAAACAGTACTAATGACAAATAGCAGAATAGTAGTTTAAAATTTAAAAAACCTTAGAAATTCACTGAAAAACCACAGGTCTCAGGCACGTTATAGTTAGCTGGACATTTCACTCTTACAAAACCATAGAAATTACACCATTATAGTTAGTTCAGCTAACTATAACTCGCGCCCCCGCAATACACTGCTCATGACGTCACATATTACATCATTCATGACATGGTCAGTGACGTCACTGATGACATCTCAAATGACATCACTGATGACATCACTGTGATTTGACCAGAATCACAGTATGTCGAGCTGAAGCAGAAACTCCAACCTGGTTCCCCAGTTGCAAAGTCTGCAGCTCTGGAAGTAACACCACATCCTCTCCCCTAAGTGCAACATTTAATCAGGTGGTCAACAAGATTAAAAAAATGAAGATAACAAATAATTTAAAAGTGCTTTGTCGCTATTTGAAAACTCAGAAAATATGTCCTCATTTTAGTTTTTTAGAGCACTAACCATAATTTTGATGCAAATAAGACCCTCTCATATATGTAATTTCTAAAGGAAATGCTCTAGGTATTACAGTTTTGATTACATCAAGATGACGTCAGGCATTCCACACTTTTGTAATAAATATAGAATGTTAGCAATCTAGTTGTTCATTAGGATACTGTTGAGAGGCAGGGGCCAGGGGCACGGACTCTGAAAATTGAAGGAAGGTAGGAGGGTGCAGAGGCAACAATTTGACCAAACTGGGCAGGCAGGAAGGGCAGTGGCAGCGCAACAGACTATGGAGGGCAGTGGAAAGGGGGGCAGGGGCAACAAACCAACAATACAGAACTGGCAAGAGAGGTTGTGGCAATATAATAGACCATTGTGGGCAGAAGGAAGAGGCAGTGGTAGTACAACCATACATGCCAACAGACCTGATTCAGCCAGGAAACGTCCAATGTTTTTGAGCTCAAATGGGTTTTATTTGATCTGTCTCCTGTCTACAATCTCCTCTTTTTCAATGTAACTCAAAGGGGAAAATCAATACCCCAGTTTTTTTTCAAAATCTCCTACTTACCAAGTTCAAAATGTTCGCAAGTATAGTACATTGGATCATGGAAGGCAGGAGGAATTGGGGTAGGGACATGGACTCGGATAACAGAGGACAGGAGAGGTGCACCAAACTGACCCTACAGGGCAGGCATCAGGGTTTGCAGCATGACAATACACCATACAGGGCATGCGGGACGGGAGTGCAGCACAACAATCCATAGAAAGCAGTAGGGAGGGGACAGGACCATGCACATGGACAACAGAGAACAGAGGGGAACGAGGCAATGGTAGCTAGCTGACCATAATGGACAGACAGGAGAGAAAGCTGCAGCATAACAGACCATAAAGGGCAGGAGGGGTGGATCAGGGGCATTACAATGGAACAGACAAGCCAGGAGGGAGGGAATAGGGGTCTGCACATGGGAACAGAGGGCTGGGGGCAAGGGGGCAGGGCAGGAGCAGCAAGATGACCATGGAGGTCAGGCAGGATGGGCACTAGAAGCAAGACACACCATGGAGAGCAACAGTGAGACTATGATGGCATACACACAGACCATGGAGGGAAGGTGGGAGGGGGTCAGGGGCAGCTAGCTGACCACACAGGGAAGGTGGGAGGGGCCGTGACAGCACAGAAGACCATGCATGGCAAGCGGGAGAGCTAGTGGCAGCACAATGGCTATGATGGGCAAGAAGGATGGTGCAGGGGCATGCACAAAGACCATGGAGGATAGAAGGGAGGGTCAGGACCTGGGCACGGACAAGAGAGTTCAGGGGAAGGGGCCTCACAACAGACCACGCGGGGAAGGCAGGAGGAGCAGTTACAACACAACAGACCAGGGAGGGCAGAAGGGAGTGGCAGTAAAATGGACCATGGAGGACAGGAGGAAGGGGATAGGGGCATGGAATGTGGACAGGCAGGGTGGAGGTGGCAGGGACAGGTTACAGTCATCTGACAATGCTAGGCAGGTGGGAGGGGAGTGGCAGCTCAACAGAACACTCAGAGTAGATAGGAGTGGCAGGTCCATGGAACATGGTGGGCAAAAAGGATGGAGCAGGGGCATGCACAAAGACATCTGAGGGCACGGGGAAGGAGACTAGGGGCAGCCAGCTAAGCACAGAGGCTAAGCAGCAGGTCAATGATGGGGCATAGAATTGGGCAATGGAGGGCGGGAGGAGTGGACTGGTACATCATGCTAAATGGAGGGCAGTGTCAGCACATCAGACCATGCATGGCAGGAGGGAGGAGGCTAGTCCATGGATTCAGACAACAGAGGATAGGGAGGAGGTGGATGGGGCAGCAAGCTAACTGTTCAGAGAAGGCGGGAAGGCCAGTGGCAGAACAATGGCCACACCGGGCTGTAATAAGGGAGCAGGGACATGGACTTGGACAATGGATGGCTAGGAGGAGGGAAGGTAGGAGCAGCAAGCTTGGGTGGGGGCAGCACAATGCCAGGCCCTGCTTCCAACCCCCCACCATACATTGTGATATGCATCTTACTTAACGTTAAAAAAGAAAACTAGAAATTTGCTGAAAAAAACAAAGATTACAGGGACGGTATAGTACTACTCAGATTTCACTCATACACAACCAGTGAAATGCAGCAGTTATAGTTACCTGAGCTAACTATAACTTACGCCCCCGCAATGTACTGCTAATGACCTCAGACAGACATGGTGAGTCACATCACTTATGACACCACTCATGACATCTCTAATGAGCTGTGAATGGAATGGAACTATAATCGCTAGAACTTTATTTAGGGATAGTGTGTGTATATTAACACTCCTTTTTTTCCTTTTCTTTCGTGTAAGAACCATTATAATACGCAACGTGCTCAGATTAATATGGCCAATAGCCTTTCACTTTAAAGTAATGTGTAGTCCATTGTTTATGTTGCTGTTTGCAATTCTAAGTATGTTTATTATGAATAAGTCACGTTGACGAACATACAGGTATGGCGGTCACGGGGCAAGATATGCTGAAATGACATTGTGTGCATATTAAAATTTGTTTTCTTTTCTTTATTGTATCAATTCCTGAATTTTCACATCATGACCAGGCCAATATGGCCACCAGCTTTTTGGATTAAAGTAATGCACTGCTGATGATGTCACATATTACATCACTCATGACATGATCAGTGACATCACTGATGACATCTCAAATGACATCACTGATTACATCATCTACGTGCACCTCCTCACACCCTAAGATACAGACTACCATTCTCGAAACCATAGACACACCAATACTAGTACAGCTACAATATTCTGTGCACTATGCACGCAGACCTCTAATCAGCTACATAGCTTTGATATAGTCTTTTAAATACTCAGCACTATCTACGTATCCTATCACTCTGCCAATACTTAAGCACTAATAAATTTAGCATGCACTCTCTTTGCAGCACTGAAATTACTCCAGTTATTAGTCATATACTTAAGGAATGGTCTAGCCTCTAACACAAGTGCAGGTACAATATTTTGTACACTATGCATGCAGACCTCTAACCAGCTACATACTACTGATACGCTCTTCTATATACCCAGTTAGTACCTATGCAGTCTAGGAATCCATCTGTCTGTCCCATGCACTTCTCCATTAACCCATCCAGCACTATCTACGTATCCTATCACTCCACCAATACCTAAGCACTTATAAATTCAGCACGCACTTTCGTTGCAACACTGAAATTACTCCAGTTATTAGTTGTATACTTAAGGAATGGCGTAGTCAAAAACACAAGTGCAGGTACAATATTTTGGACACTATGCATGCACACCTCTAACGAGCTACAAACTATTGATACGCTCTTCTAAATACCTAGTTAGTACCTATGCAGTGTAGGAATCCTCCTGTCTGTCCCATGCATTTCTCCAATCACCTATCCAGCACTATCTACTTATCCTATTACTCCACCAATACCTAAGCACTTATAAATTCACTATAGACTCTGTTTGTAATACTGTAATTATTCTAGTTACTAGTCATGAACTTATGGAATGGCCTAGCTACTAACACAAGTACATCTATAATATTTTGTGCACTATCCAAGCAGACATCTAACTAGCTACATACTATTGATACACTCTTCTAAATACCCAGTTAGTACCTATGCAGTGTAGGAATCCTCCTGTCTTTCCCATGCATTTCTCCAATCACCTATCCAGCACTATCTACTTATCCTATTACTCCACCAATACCTAAGCACTTATAAATTCACTATACACTCTGTTTGTAATACTGTAATTATTCTAGTTACTAGTCATGAACTTATGGAATGGCCTAGCTACTAACACAAGTACATCTATAATATTTTGTGCACTATCCAAGCAGACATCTAACTAGCTACATACTATTGATACACTCTTCTAAATACCCAGTTAGTACTCATGCAGTGTAGGAATCGTCTAGTCTGTCTCATGCACTTCTTTAATCACTTATCTACCAATATCTACTTATCCGATCACTCCACCAATACGTAAGCACTTATAAATTAAGTGTTCACTCTATTTGCAGCACTGTCATCATTCCAGTTACTAGTGGTATTCTTATAAAATGACCTAGACACCAACACAAGTACACATAAAATATTCTGCGCATAATCCCTACAAATCTCTAAGCAGATACATACTATTGGTCCACTCCATTAAATACTGAAGTAGTACCCATGCAGCGTAGGATACCTCCTGTCAGTCTCATGCAATTCTTCAATCACCCATCCAGCACTATGTTCTTATTGTATCAGTCTGCCAATACCTAAGCACTTATGGGGCAGATTTACAAGCACCCTGCGCCACCAGTGCGTCACTTTTTGTAACGTAGTGATGGTGCCAGGCACTCCTTCATATTTACAAGGAGAGGAAAAGCCACCCTGCGTGGTTTTTCCTCTCCTTGTAAATACGACCCCTTCATACACAGAACTTTGCGCTGAAGGGGCATCCCATAGGTGTTTCTGTCGGTGTTCCCACGCAACCCCCATAGAACAAGACACATCTGCAGATTTATGAGAAATCGTAAATCTGGAGATGTGTGTGAATGCTGCACCATCCTATAGTTGGTGTAGCAAGGCGCAACAAGGAGAATTGTTTTCTTTTCTCCTCATTGTTTCCTCTTTCAATGCATGCTGCATTCCACTGCATACATTGAAAGATGAAAATGCCTTTACTGATAGTTTTTGTGCAGGAAGGTGTCCCTTCCTGCACAAAAACAATCTCCACACGACACAGACATCCTTGCACCATGGTGCAAGGGTGCCTGTGTCACCGCATGGCTGCAATTTGTGCAGCAGTGCAGAGGGAAGCACAGAGTTGCAACATATTCATGTACATATGTGACATCCCTGTGCTTCGGAAGTGCCAGAGTGCAGTGGAGCTAAAGAGCTTGCAGTGTCACGCTGCAGTACTTCCTCATAAATCTTCACCTATAAATTCACCATACTCTACTAATGCATTCTTTCAGTCAATCATGCTGCATACATATATTCAACCAAACTTTCAGACATTACCTTGCAATTATAGTTCTTTCTTTAACCAGATAAGGTAGTTCTGATAAGAACTTTTTTTTCTTCTTTTTTCTTTTGTATTTTTTTTTTACAATTTTGTATTTTTTTTTTTTTTCAAAAAATGAACAAAAAAAAGAACTAATAAAACAGGAACCATTTGGAATTACTTATCATTCCAAAAACAAAAAACAAAAAAATTAACAATGATAGTTGCGTTGCGCAGCACAAACTGCATCCACCGACTGCTCACCGAAGCATATAAGTTTCTTACACTTGCTTGAGAAAGGTGAATTCTGGCCTAATGTCCATTGCAGGTGTTCCTGAGGACGCTTCAGATCTACTTGCCACAGCAGGTGAGGTGTTCAAAGCAGCTCGCCTCATTTCCTCCCGAGCAAGATTGAAAGGATGTGTGGTCCGGAGATGCTTGTACATAGAAGCAGTGCCACAAGAGTATTTTTTTTCACTGCCTCTTGACAGGACTCGGTCACAAATGTTGCACGTCACCTTTCTCACATTTACTTTCTTCCTCTGTGCACGTGGTGCCTCCTGCAAGAATTCTTCTTCAGAAGATACTTCCTCCTGCTGCTGTCCAGATGCCATTTTGTTTGATATTTTTTGAAAAACACCAAAAAAAAACCAAGCAAAAATGAAGTAGGAAAAGAGATGTCTCTCTAAAGATGCTCCAACAAGAATGATTAAAATGGGTGCGGTCCTTCAATAGTTACAGTGGGAAATGTTATGAACCAATGAAATCTTTTTTTTTTAGGTCACATGGGATCCGCGCACTCTGCGCTCACGAAGCACGCAACCGACGCGACTTCGTGAAAATATATTTAAAAATAATATAAGTTTATTATAAGTACAAATATATTATTTTTATGAATATCTTAGATTGTCTCTTGCCCTAATATGTATATAAAACACACATACATATCATTTTAGAACATAAAAGAATTTTGCGGGAGTCGCGCACCCAGCGCGCCCCAGCACGTATATGATGCCACGTGGGACCCGCCACTGCGCAAGCGTCGCGTACCGGAATGCACATGTGTCGCAAATGCACGGGAGCAGGAGTCGCGGACTGGTCGCATACCAATCGAGCACATCACGTAATATTAAATGTATATGATGTAACTGAAAAACACACAGCAGTCGCACACCGTATGCGGATCCATCACGATGTTTCTAAAATGGCGGCTAGAATCCGGCCACCCACCGTGATGTGTACACTTCGGGTGCGCTACTCCGAAAACAAATTTGGAAAAAGAAAATAATATAAATATATTAAAAGAAAAAAAGAAAACAAAAAAATTAAACAATATTTCAGTTTTAATTTTGTTAACTTTTTTTTGCAATTTTCTGAAAAATATATAGTTATTTAATGAATAAAATATTTATAAATAAACAGTTAAACAACTGTAGAAAATCAGTACAAAAAAATAGGTATAACTACTATTACACTTAAAAATTAGCATTTAAAAAACCTTTGAAATTCCCTGAAAAAACCATAGGTTTCAGAGACGTTATAGTTAGAAATTAGCATTTAAAAAAACCTTTGAAAATCACAGAAAAAACCATAGGTTTCAGGGGTGTTATAGATAGCTGGATATTTCACTCGTACAAAACCATAGAAATTCCTCCGTTATAGTTAGTTCTGCTAACTATAACTCGCACGCCCGCAATGCACTGCTGATGATGTCACATATTACATCATTCATGGCATGGTCAGTGACATCACTGATGACATCTCAAATGACATCTCAAATGACATCACTAATGACATCATCCACGTGACAATCTGATACACCTCATCATATACTAGTGTAACGTTTCATCACTTGAAACCATTGCCACACCAATACCAGTTACTATGTACCCACTCACTGATTCCTAAGTCTACACACATTCAACAGCAGAATCACTTATACATGCAGTCACTAATTAATAGAACACTATCAAATGCACTTATTCACATATATAGACATTGACACATCAGCAGTCATCTTAGTCGGTTATGCAGTCATCCTACTCACTCATGAAAAAAATTAATCACACTTACATTTACTCACTTACACAATTATACACACAACACCTCATTTATTCAAACACATAGTAACTCACAGTTAATATGTTAAAAATCACCATTACAATTATACACTCATTCATATAGTTACTCTCACAATCACTGACACTTATATATACTAATTTATATACACCAACTTTTATTCAAACACATAGTAACTCACAGTTAATATGATAAAAAATCACCATTACAATTATACACTCATTCATATAGTTACTCTCACAATCACTGACACTTATATATACTTATTTATATACACCAACTCTCACATACAATGCCTTTTATTTTTTTACTTTGTTGAAGATGTACAACTAAAACATATATTCGCTCACCAACATACAAATAAATACACTCAGTCACCCAAACAACTGTTTCCACATGCACTCTTAAACCTATACACCTAGTCAATCAACCATTCACATATCTATGCATAGAGTTACACACACCCCATTCAACCACAACACAAACTCAGTGTCCCATACAAATACTCACCCAACTAATCAATAACTAATATACACACTCATGTAGTTAGAGACCAACTGATGCAGAATGTTATACAACAACAGAGACAGTGATGCACACATTCACATCGTTTAGTTACTAATCCATGTATTAAGTGAGACACTTTTAATTACTCACTTAGACAGTCAGACAGCTACTAAATCCTCCATCCAGACAGTTATATATCCACTCAATCTTCAATAAAGATTGGTATATATATATAATACATTTCAAATTAAACCACATTCACTGGATGATGTCATCAGTGATGTCATTTGAGATGTCATCAGTGATGTCATCAGTGATGTCACTGACCATGTCATGAATGATGTAATATGTGACATCATCAGCAGTGTATTGCGGGCGCGCGAGTTATAGTTAGCAGAACTAACTATAACGGAGGAATTTCTATGGTTTTGTACGAGTGAAATGTCCAGCTAACTATAACACCCCTGAAACCTATGGTTTTTTCTGTGATATATGTATGCTTATACAATTAGGAGTAGGGAAGTACTCCAAGCTAATCCATTCAGGTATAATGTGTCCTGTAGAGGATGTGTGTATAAATATTAGCCTTGTGTTAATCCATAAGGGACTTGTGTAAAAATATGAGTTTTTAGTTTCTGTTCTTGAGCTTCATTGTGATGATATGGGTATGGGTGCTTATCCTGCAATGGTGATGGAACTACAAGCATGACTTTTCATGTGTATGTATGCAGATATGATGACCAGGTGGCAGTTGGATTCGAGAGGTCACAGTAAACGATTTGATTCGAGGCTGTACATGTGTGTATATGTTGTTTGTGAAGGCCACTTCCATACGCTGAACCTGTATAAAATGTAGCTTAAGATAAATGTTGGCATTGAGTAAGAAGCAATTCAGGACAAGCAAAAAAAAAATTTAAAAACGGAATCATATTGAGACACCACATTGTATGCATGTACTGCATTGACTCTTACATACTGCTAACTATATATTAAGTAATGGAAAAGTACACATGTATGCTTTTGAATCTACTCAACATCAATAAAGAAATTTTAAAAAAAGATTTGGATGTAACCAATAGGTTTAAAAGAACAGTGGCATCATAGTTGTTGATTTGCATTTTTTTATACACATTGCACTTGTTGTAGGCACATAACCAAATCAGCCTGTGCAGAGGTTATAAAACATTTAAGGAATTAATCTTGCACCTAATTAAAATGTTCTAATTGACCATCTGTCTCAGGATGGAACACTGTGGAATAATGGAGATGAGTATCTTATAATGACTTGGTTGCCTCCACAAATGTGCCAAATGCTTAGGTCAGTGATAAGTAACAATATGTTCAATAATTATGTTTCTGTGCTTAATTAAAAAACAACAAATACAATTTACTTCCAATAGCAATATATATTTCTGCCATAACATTCAAATTTGATAATGGGTACAAACTTGGCTATGGACTGAAGAAAGTAGGATTTCGAATATTCAACAAGGGGAGAGTGTAACTCATGTAATTCAGTGTAGCATAATCATGCGGAATTACTTCAGAATTCCGCAAGATTACATATAATTACATAAGAAGAGTAATTCTGAGTTTAGCGCTATTTCTTAGAGAAAAAATGCCTCTTTGCGTCCAAAATGGGTGCAAGAATGTATTTTGCGCTCAGAAATAGTGCTAAGTGCAGCGGAACACAAGGAGAGAGTGTGAGCAGCTGGTGACACTCACTAAATGTGCTCTTGGGGAAGGATGTTATTCAACTTACTCCTGGCATTTTACTAGCAAAAAATGCTCCTTCATGGGTAAAAGGGATTCATGAAAGCATTTTGTGCTGAGAAATAGAGCTAAGTGCAATAAAACACAAATATCGAGTGCAAGCAGTCACTCGCGCTCACTAAATGTGCTCTCGCAGTAGGATTTTCCCCCCAAATTACTCATAATTGTGTAAGCAGATGTAATCACGTTATTATCGGTAAGCCCGTGCCAAAGAGTAACTCAGTATCACTGAAATTACTTTGATTACTCAAGCGTGATTGAAGTTATGCCAGTGTCTATATTCAACATTATAATACGGATATGTTAAACTGACATTCTTTTTATGCTATAGGATGGGTCACGCCATATTTTAAGAATTCCCACAAGTGAGTGCCCTAGATCGACCAGGTTTAAATCTTGAAAAAATGCATTGGCTGCCCTGCTCTCCATGTTCGACAACCTCAAAATTGAAGAAGCTCTCCTTCATGAAATGTCATTGTCCTTCCACACTTATGATCCATTCTTTTACAATAATTTATCTTCGCCATGTGTGAACCAAAAAAAGCCATGTCCTTCTTCCTCTCGGACAGACCATCTGCTTTTGCTAATGCATTTCTTCTCTGTGCCTCACTCATCCACTTTTGGGGTGCTGCCCAAAATACTGCTTCTTTTCCACACACGTCTAAATCCTTAATTCGAGTAACATTGTACAACGTGAGTGACAACACTAATTTCATCCTCTAAATCAGTGAAGAGACATGGACAGGCAGCACAGGGGTCTATACAAAATTGTCTGCTGACCAACCTTGTATCTGCTTAGTCAACATTGCTAAATTGATGGTGTGAACTCTGCTGCATTGATCACAAGGAGTCCATTGCAATCTGCAACATGAAAACACACTCAAGGTCAAAGGTAGCCTCCTAAAACTTTCCTCTCTGTATGATGGATGCTCAATTACCAGCCAGAGAAAGCAGAGTATTCCCGTCTGTCGCCAAATGGCCAGCGCAAGCAAATTATGGCCAGCATGGAATCTTCCCCTAACTCCATGCCCCCATCATACCTGTGAGCACTTCCACAAAATTGGGGCCTTTGGAGGTATTTATGAGGCCTTGCGGCTCAGATTATCCTCTTCTTTTCCGCAGCCCATCAAAAAAACCTCTTGCTCCCCGGCCTTTAAGGAAATAGTGATTCCGTTTTTAGTGCTGCAAACATAGTTACATGGTGATCACTCTTGAAATACAAACACCCTTCAAGAATGTACCATGCGCCTGAAACTTGATGTTGTCAACCATAGGGTGACCTGAGAAAAAGGCAAAGGCAACCTCTTCATTCCATGAAGGACAGTTGGTGTCTTTGACAGCTGGCATTGGCATTAGTTCCCTCCATGTTTCATGGGTGCAGTTACTCAAGAGTTGTCCAGGACCACAATCCATTGCAAAAATCCTGAGCACCGGATGTCGAAGTACTACGAAAATATTACCCTAAACTGTGGCCTGCTTTTACGATGCGTTGTATGTAAAATCATTGATGTAAATACCATTAAGTATTGGGGTAGAAGCATGCTGGTGTACATGATGTGCATGTTCCGTGTTTGGGAGGCCTGCACTGCTACTGATGCATGTGCTGCGTCTATTATATATATTATGGAAGCTTGTTCTGCTGCGGACCATGCTATACATGTGATGTGTGTTTTAGTGAAGCACTGTAGTCTTTCCACTGCTAAAAAGCCACATTATTTCGTTTGTAAATGCATGTTGAGTAAAGGTAATGATACAGCATACTTGAAACACTATTAGTAAACTTCAGTGAGAAGGGACAGATGGAATAATTTGGAGAGAAAGGCGAACACTCATGAAGAGAGGGTGGAAAATTGGCGGACCTCGCGGAGGAGCCCAGCTTTAAGGTGGTGCGACGGGTGCCACGCAGCCGGGCACTGAGCTTGGGGAGAGGTGGTATTTTCAAATATCTTACTTAAAATCACCTGTTGCAGAGTTGCTTGTGTGTCCAGCAATTTTGAGACAACAATAAAAATGTTCGAGCTAACGCTTTTGATTAATGTACCTGCTGGAGACCAGTTTTCTCTAGTGGCAGTTTTCACTCATAACAAAGTAGGACAGAGGGTTAATGTGCTTGCTGAAAAGAAGGTGTACCATGCAGGTCACAGAATTTTATTTGACGTAACTACCTCAGCGGGCTACTGCTTTTGTCACAATTTATTTTTCAGAAAGATCGTTTTGTTACTAAAGCCAATACCAACCACTGTGTTACGGTTTAAATCCTGAGTTTGTGCTTCTTCAGACCAAGAACTCTTACCAGTGTGGAGCGTGTAAGACTCCTGCACTTTGAAATCCACAATGTCTTATATAACAATTCCTATACACTGATCTACACATGTATGATTCATTGTCTTGCTATAATGTGTGTGTAATATAAAGTGCTTTGACACCCAACACTGGTAAGAAGTACTATACACATGTGAGAGAGAGAGAGAGAGAGAGAGAGAGAGACACTATAGAGAGATGAGGGTTACTGTTGGAGAGTGGTAGAAAGGGAATCCGTGGAGAAGGAGGTCACTGGGGAGAAGCGCGCCAACAAATGTTGTCGGACGTGGCACCACCAATGTTAAAGTCAGCCCTGCTCAGGGGCTACACCTGCATATTCTGCACAGCACAACACATTGTTTCTCCTCCGACTCTCTCCAGACATGGCCATATTTTAACATGCAGAGTACTTGCATTTGAAAGGCTATCTCAGCATTCTCACCCACTGGGATGTTTAACCCGTGATTGCCTACAAGAAAGAAAGGCAGAAGAGGTCGGGAACAATATTTTATTTTTAATTTCACCAATCTGCCAAGTGCACTATGACGTAGAATACCATCAGCCATTCCTGGCTTTTCAGAAAACAGCAAGTTGCCTTGTGGGGCTTGCAGTTTTGTTTCCAAACATGTTCATTAGTGGCTTAAAATCCCAGCATGCAAAGTGTTTTTGGCCAAAATGGAAGGATGGGCAGAAGGTTCCATTCACGACATGGAGCCTTTTCTCAGCTATGTTTAAAGGTTTTACAAAGTCAACTAATCCATCTCAAAAACTGCTTGGTTTCACATGTACAATCAAAGATAATTACAGCTCACATATTTTGCAAGGATTCACTCACATCATGCAATAAAACAAGCATTGGCAATGCACATTGTTTTGCCTTTTGTGTAGTGGAGCGTTTTCTACAAAAACATCAGAACAATAAACGTACAACATGGACAGCAGCACCACAACCTTCTTTGAATCATTGAACAAGTAAAAGGCATGTTGCAGTAGCAGAAGGAATATCAAGCAATTCACGCACAGATAATAGACAGGTAGCTAACACACTGAAGTGGGGATGAAAGGAGTTAAACGACTATTGAATGCTCTCAGACATAAATATATGAAGACTACAAAAGTCATGGAAGAAATAGCCCTACCTCTTATGGAATTATCTTACAATTGCCTACTCATAAAGGATTATGAACCCTCAACTACCTAGTGTGGAGTGTTGTATGTGTTGTCAGTGGGTAATTATATAGCATTGGGAAGCATCCGAGTACAGTAGAGGATGTACAGTCTCCTATTTATGTGCCACCTAGTTTGGCTGAGATTTATTTCGTTGAGTTGACTTTCTCCCTTCGCTAAACTATCAAATCAAATATCAAATCTTGTGTAACAGTCCCTAGTTAATAAGGCATGTTCACCATGCCCCACTCTGTGTACATGCCCCACAATGCGATATTGGTGATGCATGTGCGCCATGTTTCACAGAGCATGACATCAGAATTATAGTCTGCACCATGAAGCAGGTCATCCCAGCATTGCCAAACCATGGTTGCAGCTGTCTGAGTGTGGGTGGTGGGCGTGCATAGGCCTTGAGAATGTGAGCCCCATGCCCAACGTCCAGGCATCTCCAGATTGTCCTGCCAGTGACAGCAGAGAAATGATGATCATTAGGTCCCAAAATCTCTGCAGACCACCTGTGCTACATTCTGACTGGAAAAGCAGTGATCTGGAAGCAGAGGAGAACAGCTCTTAGCTCAGCCTGGATCTCCCACCCTGCTGCAGGTGTCGCTGACTGACACTTTATTTATAACTGAGGTACAAACTTAAATTAAATGAAAGTGTAAGTGTACTTTGGATTTACTAATTTAAGCACATTAGATAATATCACTGCACCGGGTGGCCTTTATTAGAATGAGTGAACCACACTCCTTCTGCCTTAAGGATTTAATTAATGACTCAAGGTTCAAATCAGTTGCATTGTTTCTCCTACATAAGCCTGTGGAGAAAAGTTACGGTGTATTAAACCATACAAGCAGTGGAGCTAGAACAATTTTCAGAGTGGGGGTACTGCCATCAATGTAACATCACTGGTCATAGGGATTGTGAGAATTCCAAGCGTTACACACAAAGAATGTATGAAATGTAAGGGTAAGGGTGTAGTATGTAGCTGGTGGTGCTTTTTGGAGAACACTGTCACAATTATATTCCTAAAGCATGGTGTGGTAGAGTACTGTCATTTACGTACAGCACACTTTCCATTGACATGCCCACTAACTTTGCTCAGACATACATTATTTTACTGATAAAAAGTGCACAAATGATAATGTGTGGAAATCGTTTTGCTGGAAATATGTTATGACTTATTTTGATCCAATTAAAATCTTTGTTTCCGTCACACTTATGAATTACAAACAAATTGTGCTTAATTTGTACTTTCCGAACTGCTGATATAAGCTTAAACATTTGTACAGTTCATATACAGGTATTTAGATTTTGTGTTAGAAAAAATGATTGTACCCCTGCAAGATTGCTATATAGTTCACTTTGCAAATTCATCTCGCTTTGCAGTTAAAATAAACACCAATCTCCCTGTTAAAAGTTGGGGTGGGCGGTAAACTCCACTCCACCGTTGAAATTCACAGTTTTACCACACAGCGCTCCACTTGAGTGCGGAGTTCAGCAAAAACTTCACCAACTGCCACATGGCAGAGTTTACTTGTGCACACCCATAATTATTACATGGTCATACTGTGTTTGGTTGATGCCATGTAAATAACAGGTATGCTTATTGTCAGCATGAAAGCATTTGTGATTATCCTTTATATAATAGCATGAGTACCAATTTTTGAAGACAGAGAGGGAAAAAAACACAAAAATCAAGGAGGCTGTCCACATGTGATCATGCGCAGTGCACCTCTTCACAACTACAACCCCCAGCCTTCTCAAAGCCCACCCCTGCCTTTGCCCGGGCACTACAAAGATTGACTTTACTGCTGCCCAATCAGAAATCCCAATGAAAGGAAGGACCTTAAAAAAAAAGGAATGTTGCTCTTCCTGACAACAGAGTTATGAGTTGGCGCACTTCTGACACTGGTAGTTCCTTCGCTTGTTTTGGGGGCCCTGGATTTGTGTGCATTATTACAACACTGATGGGCAGCGCTGTAACTCCAGGGCAGACACGCACAATGACATAGGCACGAGAGGGGTGAGTAAACAAGGGGCTGTGTGCCCAAATGGCACAGGGAGTCTTTGCCTAGCTCTGTCCTTTTGGGGGTCCAAGTACTGCACACCCCTGGTAGATATGCGGAGCTCTGGCAGCCGCAGAGAGGTGCAGTGTATCGGTGTACAGAGGCCGCCGTGAAGAAGCCTGGTGCCTTTTTGGCAGGGTGAGGCTAAAGAAACCCTAAGTTCTCAAAAGAGGCTTGAGGGAGGTGGGTAGAAAGAGAGAACAAAAGGATGGAAAAAAACATTTTCAAACTGAAATTTTCAGTGGCATTTTTGCATGCAGGCTGCTTGCATGATAAACGGTGACGACTTTACATCTATTTTAAGTGTTCAGTTCGAGTGGGGAAAATCAATGTTTCTCAGTATCTGCAACACTTGCAGTCTTGCTGTATTTTCCACTCGCAAAGGTGGATATGATTTAATATGTGCTCCTTGGGCATAGGTTGTGGTTATGATTTGCAATGTAAATCATACAGAGATATGGACAATAAGATAATTCTGATTATGCCATGTTCTTTCTTTACTCGTATGGTAGTTTCACATGGACAAGTTTGTGCCACTGGTATTGGAATCTAATAACAGCATCAACCGGATCATGTAAACTTATTTTGAATTTATCGGTGGTAAAAGCTGTCTGTAATGTGTCATGTATGCAGAGTTTCAGCAGCGCTGGCCCACATTTTATCCCTTTCCTAAACACACATAGTTTTAATGACACCAATATAATATACACACACCCTGAGCCGTGCCAGCAGGATGGCTTAGCGAGATGAACGCTCACCTGGAGCGCTTGGTGTGATTTGCAGGTTACGAGTTCCCATGCCACCAAGGCACACTCAGCTTTTCATCTTTCCTTGGCCAGTGATTTGGGTACCATTACATTCGAGGTTTGTAACCTCTGTCATTTATAGCCTTTAGAAAGGCAGAAGTTCATTCTGAAGTGCTATATAAAAATAATTCTTCTTCTTAGCAAGGTTTCTTTACAGAAGTAATGAGTGTGTAAATGAAGCTTCCAGGTGCAGTGTGTAGTTGAGAGAGTCACAGCACGTCGTCTCCTCTCCATCCATCTCTTGCCTCAGACCCTGTCATCTCCCCCTGACAGGGTGTGTGCACTTCACTCTCTTTGAACCCCCTTACCTATGAACTCTGTGCCTGTCCCAGTTCTGTCTACGGTGTGTTTTCACATTACAGGGCCCCTTTCAAAGTCTCCTTATGCACAGGTGAAGTTTTCTGGCAGAGTTTACTTTTCATTTCCATCCTTGTATCTGGGCTGGGAGGGTTCCGCCCTGAACCGAGGTAGACAAAGTGCTATGATAGGCCTGTCTCCTGTGTGTGGGGGCGGAGCTGTGTGTGTCTGTGCATTTGCTACAGCTGTGTGAGTATCGTGCCTGACAGCATTATCCCTTATTTTATCTCCACTGGCAGCGGTGCTCATCGCCAGCTTTCTCGATGAATCTCCGCCGTGAGTAGCGTGTTGATAGTAGGCCTGGGCTAAAATTCTGTTCCGGTCGCGGAAATTGCGATAATTTGAAATTTTCGCTTTCCGCGGAGAGCGCGAAAATGTCAAAATTTCCGCAATGCGCATTTTACCGGAAATTTTTTGCTTGCTCGCGCTGTAAAATAATACATTCTCGCATGCGCGCGATCGCCTTACCTGACTCCCCGCGTTCACCGACAAGTTTTCCCGATCCGGTCGCGTTCTCCATGAGATGTTGGATTGTTGGTAGCGATTTGCGCTGTCTCGCGACAGTTCGCGCCCGCAGTGACGTCATTCGTCGCGCGATCACGTCTTTCTTCTCGCGATCATACACCGCGAGACAAGTGAAAATAAGATGGCCGCGCACGCGAGCAACCACATGGGTAAGTTGGCGAGCCGCGACCATGCGGAAAATACCGCGAACAGGCGGGAAAAAAACTTCTGCATCTTCGCGATATTTACGCATGTTTGCGGAGATTGTTAACATTTTCGCGATAATTTGCGAAAGTGAATTTTGCAAATTCCGCCCACTCCTAGTTGATAGCTATCCTGCCGACCCTTGCTCGTTAACTTTCTGACCATGTGTGTGCCATCGCTGCTTTCTGTGCCATGATCCTTCTCCACCTGTTCTTCTGGCTCCGTGAAAACGAGCTCAGCGTAGCCATGGAGGCGTCAGTGTGCAGTGTCTCACGAATGTCTTCACCTACCTGACCTTAAGCATCACTTCTGCTCCGATGCTGTGGTCACACAGCACTCTAATTCTGACCACCTGCACCCTGCACCCCGATACTGAGGTACGGTGAAACCAATGCGCCTCTTTCCTGAACTTCAGCCATTTGCTATTTCCGTACTGATGCTGGCAGTGCGATTGGTGCGGCCGCACTGGGCGCTGGCCTGTGGAGGGGGCGCTGACCTCAGGAGGAGAACTGTGTTTACCAATAACTTATGATTGGATAGACAAGGGGCACTTTTGCCCGGTGATAGTGCGAGAATCAGAGGAGGCAGTTATAGGGTGTAGGGGCACCAAAAATGATTGTCACACCGGGCACCATCACCGCTAAAGTCGGCCCTCAATGCTTGCACTTAGCGCTCTGACAGTGCACCTCATTCTTGGCCTACAGCACTCCTGCTATTGTAAGTATGGAGAGCTGCCCTCAGTGTACTTTCCATGCTCTTCATCCCTGCAGCACTACCAATATGGCACTGAGAGCCACACTGAGCACTCTGCCAATGTACCTCACCCCAGCCCTTCAGCACGGCTGCTGAAAGTCAACAGCTAGGGGCGGGTGGAACACCACAGAATATTGCAGAATTCTTATGTAACTCCGTGGAGTAAAACTCCCTGAGCTCAGCCCACCTCTAGTTAAGCGAATAAACAGCCATTTTGCAGGAGTTATTGTCTGACATTTGACCTCTTTCTCTAAAGCACATCAAATGTTACCAGATAAAACCAACCTTTAAAGGCATATTGCTCACTCACCTTCTGAACTCCATCATGATTAGGGCTCCCTGTTTCCGTTTTTACTGATTTTTACAGATAAATACAGACAGAAAACCATTTATTTTCCTGTCTGTATTTATTTTTAAAAGTGGATAAAATGGAAATTGGGCTGGTTTTTGAGTGATTTTAAAGTCTGTCAATCATGACTACCAGGCCAATAGCTCTGTCGATCGAAAGGTAAAGGGGTAAAAAAATAAAGGATTTTTGGTAAAGAGACTTAAACAGCAATAGATAAGCACAACCTTGATATTAAAATGCGCATGTTTTCTTATAAGAGCATATTTTATCATAGTACTGTGTTTATATCCCTGAAACCTGTCAGTGGTTCAGGCATAAGTGCATATTTATTGGTCAAATAAATGTAGACGTGTACTCATTTCACATTAATTTTTTCACAAAACCCAAAATAAATATGGATAAATACAGATAAAATTTGCAAAAAAGAAATATGGATAAATACAGACGGAAATGTCCAAAAAATAAATACCATAAAACTGGGAGTGATGATCATGAAAAAGCAGATTGAACCGAGGTCTTTGGGTCAGGCAATGCAATTAATTTTTGCCACTGGGTCCCACAAATGCTTCTGAATGCCCTTGCCAAGTGCATTCAAAATATCTTTTGTTTTTCCATTAGATGGAACAACAGTAGTGGAAACAGACAGCACTTCTCCACAGAACAGGCACACGTGGGAGAGAAGCAGTGCAAGTTTCTCTTCTTCAGAGCAGAGATACAGCTCAGGAAGCGGCAGCACAAGCTTTGCACATCACATGATGCGGAATTCGAGAGGCAGCAGTGCAACCTGTTTCCTCACAAATAAGTACAGTATAGTAGTGGCAAAGCATCCTTCCCTCTTTCATAGAGGGAAATAAAAGCAATCTTCCATTCCCTGCAGACCAGATTCAGAAGGGCAGACTAGTACAAGTTTTTAAGGCTTGCAGAATATGTACGTTTAGGAAGGAGTGAGATATAGGTTATAGGCAGACCTGTGGAGCAGATGATTGAGTGGAATAGAACTCACAATTGAGGGAAATCTGTGCTTTTTGACCAGTTATTCCCAATGTGCCCACGGCTACTGACAGAGTTGGTCAGGGACCAAAAAAATCGACCTTAGCACCAAAATAAAAGTGGTCCCCATTAGTGAATTAGATAGATTTTAAAAAGTGGCCCATGGTTGCAAATTAGGGCTGTTTTTAACTTGCAAAGCCACTGTATTATTGTTTTGTAAGGTGTGGAATACTGCATGGATTTGATCTTCCTCCAGGCAATATTTGTCTTAATATAAGTGAAATCAACAGTAAACATCGACCCAGTAGACCATAATACAGGCCCACAAAAGGCTAAAAAAATTGGCCCACACACTGACCTGTCAGGCAGCCCATCTGGCTCTCTTGGTGTGCCCTATAGGCCAGCCCAACCCTGCCTACTGCCCAGCCTCAGATTGGCAAGACTGGCAATCGGCCAGCTGCCGATGGGCCTATGGTTAAGGCCTGTCAGTGGGCTGTTTTTAGGTGGCTGCCTCAGTCTCCACTGCAAGGTCACAAGGTCAAAGACTGTAGTTAAAGCCTTTGCATAAATATAATGAGCCTGACCGGATTCACATTAAGGTCAGGCTGCAGTTCTGTCAGAGGCAGAATGACAATGGGCTGCTCTGGCTGTCACTGCATGAGGTGTGTCTACTCTCTGGCACCCTCCAGGTGGGACACAGGCCTCAAAGAGCTGCTGATCAGAAGCCATTAGCAATAATTTTGCAGGGGCAGGGGAGAGAACTGGAGAGGTTGGTGGGGGGTTGGTGAGGGCCAGCAAGGAGGCTCTTCAGTTATGTTTGTCTCCCTCCCTTGCATCGAACAGGTGGAGATATATTTGTCTCTGCTGTTCTCCTTTGCCTGCCATAAATCAATTAGTGCAGTCAACAGGGGAAAATGGTGGCATTAGCCCACTGTGAAACTAGGAACCCAGCTTGAGTCCCAGCGTCAGCTCAACATTCTGTGATTCTGGGCAAATCACTCAATTCACATGAGCCAAAAAAATGAATCTGACTGTAATGTTTTCTGGTGCTCCTGTACAGCACTCCAGTGGCTTTGGGCCAATTCCGTGCTATATAAAACTGCATGTATTTGAGGAAAGTGACACTATTTTTTGTTGCATTTACCTTCTAGCAGCATTTCCATTATTGGAACTTACAGGAGATGTTAGCAGTAAAAAAATGAAATTAAAAAACAGATCCACCTTTCACAATTCTCTGAGCATTGGAGGACATTACTAAAAAAAATATCTAAAAGGCCAGGGTGAGTGTAAACGGCAGTCTGTCTAGGTCTGTGCCACTACCGCACATGTTTGCCAACACTTAGCTCTATGAGCGTAACCAAGCGGCTAATTGCGAAAGGCTGCGATCTGCGAATGTGTGCCGATTTTTTTGGCCTCTCGAGCCTATTTGTGGCCCAAACCCAATCCTGCTACTGCCCATTTGGAGCACTGTGACGATGCGGTCGTGTCCTCGTGAAGTTGCTGGTAAACTGGCGATCCGAGACAATAATTCCACAAACTATGGGCACTCAAAAGCAACACTTCTTTTCGACAAGTTCCACAGTGAGTCAATTTTAAGGCTGACATGTGAGAACAATACCCCAGCACTGCGTCGGGTATATCCATATGTATGTAATCGTCCCCCACCAGCTTCAGCGGAGATCTGACGCAAACGATTCTGATAGCGACAATTGAGATTTACTCAGAGGAACTCTGGGAAACATGCACGAGCAGCTGCGCGAGCGCACGAGAGGCATCATGGGCATTGAAAGGGAGCCGGGCCGGACGGCTCCCCGTGTGTTGACACTAATGCGACGAGGCTGCTTGTACCGACGCCTGAGGACATCTTGTCAGTGGGAGCCCTGTCAGTCACAGCTCGCTCTCAGCGGTGGCACACAACACGAAACGCGGTTGTTGGAGATAAGAAAATAAAGGTCAACCAATTACCGTGCATGGCTAATTTCCCTGTCTGTTGTTCACTAAAGCATGTCTTGAATTGCTTTTACGATGAGCTGCGACATCAGCTGTAGCGGACAAATATATATGTTATCACATTCGTTTATTAATTTATGTATTTAGGGTGTTTTAAAAACACAAATCTAGCCACGAGGGAGCATAAAGCTCTGCGCTATAAAAGTGTAGGCCAACGGTGAAAAACGAGAGGAAGTTGATAAGTTATCATCTTGGCCTAGAAAGCAGCTTTAAGCAAAGTTTAGAATATGTTACATGACCTACATCCACAAACCAATACTACGAAATACCAGCCCTAGAAGTTGGCCATAAGGAGGTGCTGTGGTGCCATGAGTAAAGATAGAAGGAAAAAGGGCTCCCGCATGGCAAAGTAGCTGTGTAACTGGGTGCATTATGTGCTTTGGAAACTAGTTTTATAGCCATCATTTGCCAATTCTGGACGGTCATTTAGAAGGCCTGCAAAGGTCATGTGGGGTTTGGAAGAGAGGAAGTTTCGCTGTAAATTGGCCAGTCTCCCATCCCCCCAAACTCACCATCAATGGCCCCAGTTTGAGATGGGGAAACTGCTAGGTGGAGCTTCAGCTGACTGCCATCGGAGACCTTTGACTGATGGCCCATCCACCACAAAGCCTTCAGTATATGAATGTCAGCTGTATGTAGGGAAGGCCTTTTGATGCTCATCTTTCATACCCGGCACAGTCAAAGGGGACATGTACAGTGCTTAATTTGAGCCGGTGGTGTACGATGCTCGGCACCAGAACTTAATTGTCAACACCAGCACTTATGACAGTCTGACAGTGGTGCTGTTTGTCTAATTTAGAAACGAGTACAACCATAATTGATTATTAATTCAATATATATAAAAATTACTAGTAACACCCGCCACAGCCATTCTTATAGCTTTGGGGGCCTGTAATTGTCAAAACTCGCACACTTGTAGGAGTGTGATGGTTAGTAGTTGTGTTTTTACTGTAATTGGCAGAGCGGACAGTGGAAATGGGCAGTGCAAGCGGAAGTGGCCTCCCACCAAGGGCCCTGGCACTTATTTTTTTTTTTACAAATTAAGGACTGGGTCATGGTGGACCCGGTCAGTGAAAAGAAAGCCATGCGCCCGATGCCCAAGGAAAACTATACCTGCACATCAGGGACATTTGTTTTTTTTCACAAACAAAAAGAAGTGCTGTGGCATGGTTGTCTGCCCGGCATTATGTTTTTGATGAAAGTGCTCTGGCCATATCAGCAGTAGCACTTTCATCATAAATGCCCTACCAGAGTGGCAGGAAACCAGAAATATGTTGGACCACCCACTGAGGTCTCAATGACTGCCCCACAAGTGTCTGTGACTTTGCTTCGCATACAAATGGTCTTTCCACACTAAAGCCCAGGAGTTGCAAGCTAAGCTGTTTCCAAGCTAAGGGTTGAATAAATCGGGTGCTTTGATATTGGCCTCAATTGTATCACTACCTCCATACAAATGGCTTCCTCTGTACAGGTCATGAGGTGCCCACCTAAATAGTGAGGCACCTGCACAAGGTAGGGCAGTGTCATAGGCAGCTACCAAGAGGACCTTTACTTCAGAGCCTCATCAGAGGTAGTAAGCACTATATAAATGCAATTCCATTGATTATGCTAGGGAAGGACCTGGCCTTGTTTTCTACACATTAGCTGACTCTATGCCTCGGACAACAATGCCTTGTTTTACGAAAAGACAGAGATGTTGGGTAAGTAGGAGTTGTTCTCAGGTAGCCTTCCTGATCCCCTTGCAGTCTTTCTGCCTCCCTGATGCCCTAACAAGAGTGAAAGAGAGGTAGAGATTGAGTGTGAGAGAAAAAGAGAAACACAGTTTATGTCTGTTTATAAAGCACATATTTCACCCCACCGGGGTATCATGGTGCTAAAAACAGGTTAAAACATATTCTTATTGCAGCTGTCAATTGCCAATATTAAGTGTAGGGAAATGCCACGTCTTGAGCCTCCTCTTAAAACTCTAGAGGTCTGAGTCTGCTTCGAGAACATCTTGTAGTAGGTTCCAATTTTGCATGGCTATAATTCAAAAGCTTCAACTGCCTACTGTCTTATGTTGAGGCTTAAAGATCCTTAGATTGTGATGAGAATCTGATTTCAGAGTCTGAATAGGGAGGTTTGAATCTAGGGATGGGCAGAAAGTTTCATTCTGCTTGTGGAATTGGCGGAATTTGTTGACTCTGCATTACTCTTGTAATACAGAGTTCTGGTGAAATTCCATCAATCGCCGTGTGGCAGAATTTTTTGGGTGAGTGAAAGCGAGATTTGGTGTCCCCTAGTGCGATTTTCTAATGCGGGCAGTTGCGAGACGTCATGATCAGAAGGCTGCCGCTCGAGTAGATTTTCTACTCGAGCAACAGCAAAATCAACTTGAATGGCTGTATGCTCTTGTGCACCGCATGGTGCAGTTTGTGCTGATTTTTCAGTGTTGGTCAAGCTACTGGTGTTAATTTGCAGTGGGAGCATCACAATGTGCAAATTTTCTACCTGCTAGCGGAGGTCCGTGGTATCTCGCTGAGTTGTTATGTAATTCTGCAGAATTCTGTGGAGTTAAAGTCCGCAAGTTCCGCCCACCTCTGTTTAAAACGAGACCTAAGGGGATAACTATCAGGTGAATGAATCACTCTGTGAACCAGGCAAAGAGACTTGAACACAATACTTTTTTTTACCAGCAACAACGGAGAGATGTGAAAGCTGCACTGGACACCACTAGCTAACCTCGTTAAATGTTGTGGGACAAGTTGTAGTTACTTGATAAGACTGTCTTCGAAAGTGAGAGCGAACACAAGGCTGAGAGAGTGAGCTTAAAAAGGAGCAATGACATTGTCTGCAGAGGCCTGGTATGAAGGGTAAAATCAAAGGACATTTGGGGGCTGAAGTATAAAATCACCATTCTTCTCTGGGCAAAATGACCAATTGTCTGTTTCATACGAAGGTATCCCAAATATTCAACCAAAAAAGCTGCTACATCACAACTTAAATCTCAATTTACACTTGCCAAAGGGTTTTCACAGACAATTTGTTTTTCTTTCCGACCCCAAAAGTCTTCCATTAGGGTCTCCTCAGCTGCACCAACGGATGGAGACGGTAAACAATTACTTCCTAACAACATTAGGCATGGTTGAAGCATTTTTGAAAAAATGGGCAGGTTAGGAGACAGTCGGGGTTTGCCAGGCAGCAAGTTGCTCGGTTGAGGAGTGATGCATCAAAAGGATCTTTTAAATATTTAAGTCTTTTTGCTTCTGGAATGTCCAGTTGCAAACCCACTCTGGTTAGCGTGTTACGACTTCATTTGTAGATGGACAGTCCTTTCTTCAGATAGCTTGGCTAAACTCTTTGAGTATGACTTCCATCACTGGTCACCTACATCAAAGACATCACAAGCAGTTCTATTGGCAAACCCATCGTAGTGTATCTGGAAATTAATATATGGTTTGTGTGTGAAAATAGCAATGCATACATTGATAAGAGAGAGCATAGTGGGAAAAAGTTATGTAAAGGGCAGGAAGAAGATTAATGGAGGGATACCACAGCCTCTGAAACTGAGGCTTGGACACGTGATCTTGCCAAGTTTGTACTGTCTTTCCTTGGAATTATAGAGAGATCTCTCATGCTGCTGTCTAAGATGACGTAGGGTTCAAATTTGACCTTGCAGCATCTGCCGTAAGATTTTCTTTTTCGGCATCACAACTTTAGCCTCAAGTGAAAAGGGATGCCTACATTCTGACCTCAGCCCACGTGCTTTAATAATGGACACACATACAACCATGTGCAGTCCACCATCATAGAGCAACCATGACCTGATGCCCCTCCAGCCTGTAGGACCAGTGCTTAGTTTGTAAAAAAAATCATAAGTGCTGGGACCCTCATCAGAAGCCACAGCAGTTTGCACCACACATTGCCACTGTACTTACACAACTACTAACCATCTCACTGTAAAAGTGTGACACTTCAGACTGTTTGAGGCCGCCAAAACTTTAAGAATGGCTTGGGTGGCAATTAGTAGTTGCTTTTAATGTATACTAAATTAACATACAGCTGTTTTTCTGCTCAACTTTAAGTTGCACAAACAGCGCCACCATGCAGCAGCTGTTACAAGTGCAGGTTGCAGCAATTAAGTGCCGAAGCAGAGCACTGGAAATCACTGGCTCAAATTAAGCAGTACACGGGGATGTCAATTTCATTTAAAGTGTACCTTTAAATTGTGCTTTTGACAAGTTGCCTCACTGGTGCTACTATTGCAAGCATATGGTAGAAAAATGATTTTCTCCATTCTATGAGCTAGGACTTGCCTTGTTGTATACACTTAATATCCACTTACCTATATAAAAGACTCAGTTTAGTTGCAGTATGATTAACATAAAATTGTAACCATATCTTTTTATTGAAACTTCTAATTCCGAAATTAGTAAGCTTTTGCGTCTGAATCGTAGAGGAGGTAGAAGGAAAAAATATGACTTTATTTCAGTCACCTCTAAGACTCATTGCCATTTGGCGGTTGTGGCCTGGAAGGTCATGATGGCGGACGCACTCTAGCAAGGCTCCACCACCTATCCCCGGAAATCAGCATCCTGCTGACACCTATTCATCTTGGTGTGCCGGATCCCCCTGCGGCCCTTACAAAGACCTCCAGGCACTGGGAGCCCATGAAAGCTGCCCGTCTTTACCCAGTGAGCGCTGGAGCCCGGAACCGAGGGTTAAGCCTGTGGTGATGGGGCAGGCCCTGCCCTGTACGAAACCCGCAGCCCCGAGTGGGTGAGTCGGCGACGCAGCTTGTGATGGCCTGTGAGACACCAGTAGGGCAGCGACTTTGCTGCCGGCCAACTTTCGACCCAGAGCTTCCTGGTGTGCGCAGCCGTGTGCAACTGGGTCCGAGGTGCCTGTGTAGGCTGGAGCCCTATTGCAGTATATGCCAACTATAACTGCCCTGGGAGCTGGGCCCTGATTGCTAGGGGTGAGGTCTTGCTGCTGGGCACCCCCGTGGCGGCCCTTGAGGATCCTGAGAGACCCCTGGAGATCCCTTCCCACCCTGCCCCTAGAGTTGATGATTGACCACTGTGCCTACCTCCCTGGTGTTCGGTGTGCTCGGGGGTTGGCGCACTGTCTCTGAGGCTGTCCAGAGGAGGATTGCTGCTTGCTCCGCAGCCCCGGCTGATAGGGGTGACAGGTGTGAGTGTGTTCTGCCTCGCGGATGATCACCCCCTCTTCTGCCTCGGCCAGACTGCAAATGTCCTTGGTTGCCTGTGTCCATTGGATGTGTGGCGGTTGGTGTCGATGGTACCTGGAAAGTCTTTGATCACCGGGGAGATCAGTGGTCACTGTGAAAGACCTGCAGGGTAGGAAAGAAGCCCGCTGCTTGCATTAACTCTTGCACCCTCTGTCCACATTGCTGTGTCCCTTCCCTCTCCTGAGCTGGTTACTGGTGGTGTGGGGGGCCTTGGAGACCACCTGTGCAGTCTAGGTGCGGGTAAGCTATTCCGCCTTCTCGAGGTGTAGGATAGGAGAGTGCTGCTCAAGCGCATTGCTGCTGGCTGCGATGAGGCTGGTGTGCCCCTGGATCGCCTTGAGAGACGGACTGTGGGGAGCTCCACTTACGTATGTAGCCCATCTGAGTCCTGCGGGCAGGCTGCACGTGCTGTGGCACCTAGGGGAGAGACTTTGGCATGCACAAGCGGGCATTGACTGTTCTTGGCTGTGAAAGGGACACCCAGGTGCTACCATCATGGGGTAGTAAGGCTCCTAAAACTACGCAGTCCAATAAAATAGACAACTACACCCACACAGTTGTGCCACTTTGATGTTCAGAGAAAACCCTTGCCAGACCTGCTGAGCAGCCCCTCGAAGACACCCGCAATAAGAAACCTATGTTATCGGACCTCCTGGTGGCCATTCAGAGTACACAGTCTGAACTGGTAACGAGATATATTCAGTGGCCAGTGATGTAAGCCTGCTGAAAGGAGACCTTTGAGGTGTAGCGAACTGTGTGACTGCTATGAAAGGAAACGTGGCAAGAGGTGATGACTACGAGAAACAGTAACCTCGTTCCAGAAGCTAAATATCCATCTAGAAGACCCAGTTGAAGACGCAAAGGGCCGATCACCGAGAAACAACCTCCGATTCGTGGGATTCCCTGAAAAGGCAGAGGGACAGTTGATGGAACTACTCCTGGAGGACTGACTTGGAAAGATCATGCATCCTCAGCAACTGGGACGCTATCCTGCAGCAGGTGCGAGTGAAGGGCCCACCGAACTTTGAGGGCCACCCTATATCCATATTTCCAGACTACACCTTGTAGGAACAAGAACAGCTGCCAACTTTTTTTAAAAAGAGGCTTTGCTACCTCAACCTGCAATATAGCCTGATGTTTCCTGAGAAACTTCAGGTGGTTTACTGGGGTAGGGTTCACTTCTTTATGTCAGCAGCCGAGGCTTGAGACTGGGCTGATGCGCTACCAGATATGCCCTCCCAAAGCTCGGACAGAGCTGAGACTTTGACTCCACTGCCTAAACGCAAATCGATGCTTCAACGACGAATCGTACAGACCATAGGGCCTTGTACAGGCACCAGAGCAGGGGCGAATTGAGGTGTGTTCTGATGAGACACTGCGAGACACTGAGGCCCCGCAGGCAAAACAAAATCTGCATCTGGACAGACGGAGTTGCCCTGAATACGGCACAGACAGTACGGATAATGGCCGGCAATGAGTTCCCTGTTGTGGGATGCCTATGGACTATAAGTGGGTAATGTGGACTGAGGGTGGGGCAGGTGGCCACCCCTCTGGTGGTCCTGACGAACAACAGTGAGACTGTACCTCGCACAGGAGGTGCTTGTCCTTTCTTGTTCGCATGTTGTTAACCAGATGGGAAAATTGGTTTAGGGATGATTACTGTTGATTCTTTTCTTCCCGTCGTGGAGGGTCCCGAATACAATTAATGTCTCATACGACTCCTCTTATTCTCCTTTATAAGTCAGAACGTGGTGTACAGCCTAGATATATAGAGACCAAGGGTCATCTGGCTGCGAATGGACCACTGAGGTATCCTCTCTCCCGGCAGCCGGAACGCACAGATCCCTGGCTTTGTGTGTTAGTCTTTTTGATTTCTGTTTAAATGAAAAATGTGCGTAATGTTGGGTGTGGGGCGGGACCTGCAATTTTTGTGCCATTTGTTGTAAGGCCGGACGGATTAGCGGTACTGCCCATGGGGAAGGGGGCTTTGAGTGAAGGAGAAGTTCGGGACTGCCCAGGTGCATGGATGTTGAGAAGTGCAACGGGACGATGCTTGTCGGTATTTCTGGATACTACACAGGCTTCGATCAGTGGTTGGGATGGCTGAATCGACTTTCAAATTCCTGACCTGCAATGTCAGGGGACTGAACCAGCCTGAGAAGTACCGGAGGGTTCATGCTTACCTCAGGAGATATCATACCTCAGTTGCATTCCTTTAGGAAACACATGTCTGGGGGGATTGCATCCCCGCCTTGTGTATGCGTTGAAGAGGTCAGCTCTACGCTATAACATACTCAGGATTTGCACGAGGAGCCTTGGTTTGGGTGGAGCCGGGAGTTCCATTTCAATATAGTGGGCATATAATTGATCCAGAGGGCTGATATGTGGTCCTGTCTGGAGCCCTTGATGTTAGAGATATTTGCCTTATAAAAATATATGCACCAAACATAGAAAGCCCACAGTACTTTTCTGAGGTGATATCGGAAGCAGCCCCGTTTCTTACTGCCTGCACACTACAGGCAGGGGACTGTAACTGTGTTCTAGATGGGACTTTGGACCGAGAGCCCCCAAAGCGTATACAAAACCACATATGACAACCCAGTTAAGGACACTGATGCAGAATCTTGCGTTACTGGACGTATGGAGGACTAGGACGTTCTCATGCTATACGCCAGCCACAAGTACACATAGCAGACTTGATTATTGCTTGCTGAGGCCTGGTTTATCTGTACAGGCCTGAGATGTAACATATTGTGCAAGGTAAATATTGGATCATTCCCCACTGCTGGTCCTTGTGGCAAGGGGACGCCCATTCCCCGTGGTTCAACTCTAGCGACTCAGGGCAGAGGCACTGATGGATCCACCCTTTGCGCTGACGGTCTGGGAGACCCTTGACCACTACTTCCAGGAGAACTGGGATAATTCCAGTAGTAGAGCTCACAATTGTGACGCAATGAAGGTGGTGCTCAGGGGGGTATGCATGACCACCACGTATGGAGTGAGACAGCAACTGACGAGGGACTTAAAACGAACTGAGTCCCGATTGCTGGACATGGAGAGGGTGCTCCCGATGCAGCCCCTGAGGCTGGAGGAATGGCTCCGTCTCCAAAGCACTGTGCTTCATGACTGGTGCAGACGGAAAAATACACCTATAAAGTCCATAGACAAAGAATCCATGCAGATGGCGACATGATGGTGAGACTGGAGAGATAACAGGACTCACGTGAGCCTCTATTAGTGTTGCGGGACTCGAGGGGCCGAACTGCCACCTCACAGGCAGCAATTAATGAGGTGATGCCAGCCCATCTCAACAGTATATATGCTGCGGGGGATGACTTCAAGCCAAGACGGTTTGAATTTTGCAGCGGATTTAGAACTCCCCCACATTGGCCTGGAGGAGTGTGCCGCGCTCGAGGCAGAGTTAGCTAAGGAGGAGATTTTAGCATCTCTCAAGCGCCAGAAGACAGCAAAAACCCTGGGAGGCAATGGACTCCCAGCAGAATTTTATCTCAAATACACTGACTTGGTGGTTGACAAGTTTATGGAGATGTATAATGAGACTTATCACTCACGACGCCTCCCTGACAACATGCGTGAGGCATTGGTTGTGCTGGTGGCCGAACGGGGCAAAGCAGCGAACTAGGTAATATCCTACAGACCTCTCTCAAAGCTGAATGTTGACACCAAGATACTGACTAGTCTTCTGGCAGCCCTACGTATTCGCTCTAATACATGAGGATCAGTGTGGATTTATCCCCAAGAGCAGCACCCTGTATAATCTACGTAAACTATTTCATGTCTTCCATGCTCCTGAGATCCGCAACGGTCCCTATGAGTTTGCATTCCTAAATATTGAACAGGCATTCAACTCCGTGGGGTGGGAATATCTCTGGCATGTCCTGGGTAAGAGTTTATTGCTTGGATTAAGTTACTGTATACGGCGCTGCGTGCCAGGGTCTGCACGAGCAGCTATGTATCAACGGTTTTTCAGTTGTACCGTGGTACTAGACAGGGCTGCCTGCTATCGCCGATCCTCTTTACGATGGCAGCAGAGCTGTTAGCAGAACTTTGAGACACAGACTCACACTTTGGGGGACTGAGTTAGGTGGCGCCATACACACAATTTTATTATACGCCAAAGATGCCCTGGTTTATTTACAGGACCCAACCGAGACACTATCGGTATTACTGATGGCAATGTCAGAATTCACATAGGTGTCTGGACTCTCTCTGAATGCCCGAAAGTCCCAGCTCTTGGCGCTGGGAACACTAGCGGCGATTGACTCTGGCCTGCTCTTGACCTTGGTGCTGCCTTGGAGTCCTGGGTGGATATGTTAGCTGGGAGTCAAGATTGCCACTGAGAAGTGAAGATTCCTAGATATAAACATTGGTAGGGCGATTGCTGGATTATGTACGGCAGTTCTGGAGAGATCTCCCCTTAACGTTGATGGGGAAAGTGGCCTTGGTAAAAATGATAGTGCTGCCTCGTTGCCATTACACCCTACAGAATACATTCTATAAGATCCCTAAAAGATACTTCAGGAAACTGGGCGATTTCCTTGTTGACTTGCTGTGGTCCGCGAAACGGGAAATGATAGGGCTGCACATGTTATGACAAACATGGGAGGGGGGGCATTGGACTCCCTAATTAGCAATGATATTATTTTGCACCCCACTTCCAACACGCGGTCCAATGGTTTGGCAAAGGAGATAACTGGGAGAGGAGACTGCTTGGCAGCCCTGATTGCCACCGCACCCTTCCAGAGCTCCTCATGTGTGGGGCACGAGTCTCGCATAGGTGCCCCTACCTCGCCAGGCAAATAGGCCGTATACGGGAGCGGGTTGTAAAATCTGTCATACGTAGAGCCCCATATGCACATGACATGCAGATATGGCCAATTAAGCCATTTTTGGACATTGAAGCTACTATGTCAATATGCAAATGGAGAGAGGGGGATGTGAGGTGTTGGGAGATCTATATTTGGGAGGCCACTTCATCACCCGGGATGATGCGATAGACTCCTTTGCATTGGGCGCGGGGCAATACTTTCAATATATTAAAATATCGTCCACCACACGTGAACTATAGCCTAGCTTACCTGACAAGCCCATACCATCTCAAACACTGGGCAGATTGCTGGATATGGTCGGGGGGCAGACCCCAAAATTACATGCACACTTGGCAGAGGGGTTGGAAGAGGACTTGATGGTATGGGATTGGGCAGGATTCAGGAGGAAACTCGTGTGGTCACCTCTAATGCCCATTTTAAACTAATTGAGCATAATTATGTACAACAACTCTACCTCACTCTAAAAACTCTACAGGCTATCTACCTTGCGAAATCGGCTTATGGCCCGCGTTATGGAGCATTAGACGTTGACTTTTGACATATGTTTTGGTGCTGTGCGGCGATCCTGCCCTATTGGACAGAGGTCTTCCAGAGCTTACAACAGGCCCTTGGCTGCAGGGCCGGCTTTAACACTGGTGGCGCCCTGTGAGACAATGTCTGTTGGCGCCCCTCCCAATGACCACCTCTGCCACGGATTCCCTTACTAGCACCCTTTCACAGTGCCCCTTTAGTCTCCATAAACACTGTCTCTCAGATTAATTTACTTTTATAACGCCACTCATACCAGTACAAAGTTTCAGAGGACTTTACATCACACACACATTACAAAGAGACAATCAATCATGCTTGTGAAAATCAGTGTATAGGAAATGTTACATCAGTCAGGACTACAAGGTGTAGTGTATGAGTAACATGTCATCGACACTGAAAGGCAATATAGTTTAGGAGTCCTTATTCTAGAAAAGCACACATTCAGAATTTAAAATGTAACATCATTGTTAGGAGTTCTCTTTAATAATAAGAATTGTTTTCTACCCAAATTAACCCTTTTCACAAGATTAGGATGACGAAAGACTGGGCAAAAAAACATAAAGCTCTAACATATACCTTGCAGTTTGCATGCAGTTCTTTGATAACAGTTAATAGACGAGTTACAAAAGGAGCTCTCTTATAGAAGCAGTAACCTTCTGACCTATTTACATTATATGCACTTTATGTGCATAGTGCACGTTCTTAGCAGCAGGCATTTTAACCCTCTTTGCTACCTTAGGATGAGTCAAAACTTCCACTAGACAAACCTCCGGTCTCTTCCCAGGAAGACGATTAATCACAGAGTTATCGTGACATTTTGATCGATACCTGGAAATTGCTGGATGCCAGGAACGCGGCAGCAGGTGCTTCTAAAATGATAATATACTTGAAACAAGCATTTGCAATGCAATAGGTCTCGCATTAGTAAAAGTTTGAGCTTTTGGCGTTGCAAATAATAATGCAACACCAATAGCTCTAATTTTTAGTAATGCGAGGCCTATTGTCAACAGACAGCTACACAAAAATAACAATGAACACAAAAATCACTCTCAATAGAAAGCAACAAGCTCCAGACTCCAATGCCAAACAATTGCTTAACCTCAGGGTGACGGGGTGCCAGGTCGAACATTCGCAAAATGTTTCAGTTACTCTCTCCATCTCGACGGCAGGATACAGTATTGTTGCATAATAACAAAATAATTAATCATAAATAATTTGTAAAAAGTGAAAACTTGTGCCGTGGTTGCGTTGAAAGGTGGGCCAGGCGTTCCTCCAGTGATTGCGGCCTTCAAATGCACAGGATGTCTTTTTAATTCAACTGCTGATTAATATATTTAAATTCAATTAAAGAAACGAAACAAAAAGCTGAATGCTGGCAGTACTGACCCAGCCTGAATCGCCCGGGGACGCGTGTAGGTTTCCAAGAAATTTTTGTTCCATTTACTGCTGCGCTGTGAAAGGCGTTAACGAAGGGGTTGTGTGGTGCCCGAGGCGGATTCTTAGATCTTAATCATAAAAGCCTTACGCACGCACACCCAGATTGACTTAGATAGAGTGGCACAGACATCCATGCCCATGCACTTTTAAAGAAATACACAAACCCGCACACTCAGCTAGAAGGGAATTCACACACAAAGGCAGCCAAAAAGATTACATTATGGACTTGGCCCATTTAGAGGTGCTGGCAATGGTAAAATCGACCGAAAATTATGTTTTTACTAAATGTAAATGCAGGTACGTAGCTTCAGATGGGCTGTTTGGGCGGGACACCCCCTTATGATTTCTCAGTCCGGTCATGCTGCGAATTGCCATGCCAGGGTGCAAGGCGGGCGATCAATGGGCAGGTACCGCCGCCATGGCACCTCATTTACGAAGAGTCAAGAGAACAGTTAATGCTATTTACAACCAGCTCTGATAATATGAAAAGACAAGCGTGACCAAGGCGGACCGCACTGAAAGCGGACCACGCTGAAAATAAAGATACACAATACCATCACAAAACACATGCCAGCAGGGGGAGGAGAGGCTGTCAGGCCGGGGGCACCCACCTTCCTGCGCAGCCGCAGCTGGCCGGTAAGGATCGCCAGCAGGGTGGGGTCAGGCTCCTTCACACTCACGCACACATGCCAGCACGGGGTGTCAGGCCGATCACGTGCACATGCCAGCAGGGGGTGTCAGGCTTGTCCACACTCACTCACACATGCCAGCAGGGGGGGGTGTCAGGCTCGTTCCAACTCACTCACACATGCCAGCAGGGGGGTGCCAGGCTCGTTCACACTCACTCACTCACACATGCCAGCAGGGGTGTGGCAGGCTCGTTCACACTCACTCACACATGCCAGCAGGGGTGTGCCAGGCTCGTTCACACTCACACATGCCAGCAGGGGGTGCCCGGTCGATCACTCTCACATGCCAGGAGGGGGTGGGGAGGGTGTCTGCCGGGGGCACCCACCTTCCTGCGCAGCCTCAGCTGGCCGGTAAGGATCGCCAGCAGGAGCATCTTGAGCAGCAGTGTGTTCTCCATCCTCGTGGCCGTGCGAGGGCTGCTCTCTGCCGAGGGTCACCGAGCAGTGCGTGGCTGCGCTGGGAAGAGGCACTAGGTAGTCAAAGGGGGGAGGAAGGTGACTCAAAGGGCAGGGAGTAAGACAAAAGGGGGTCGAAGAGGAGGCAGGGAGAGGAGGGGAGAGAGCTGCGAAGGAGGAAGAGAGGGGGCCTCAACGGGCGGGAGAACCTGAGCGTGGGCTGAAACGCCGGAGGGAGGGAAAGCGAAAGCACGCCATGCGCGCGTTGAGGGATACGCATGCACTGGCAGAGGGCGGCTGGTGCGTGTGTGTTTGTTGGCGCAGGGGGCGTAGAACTCGGCGAAGCAGGCGCTGCAGGAGTTCAGCAGGTGAGAGCAGGCCGAGTCGGAGTACAAGATGACCAGCGGGTCTTCCCGGGAGTACATGCCGGCCCAGCGACTGCGAAATATTCGTTGTTGCTTTGAATTGCGCTTGCATTAGTGGTTTGCCTACCAGGCACTAGGACCGGGGGCTCATGCCGATATGTTTAGCTGCCCGGGGACTGCCCCAGGGTAGCCAGCGATGGGGGTGGCTGGCCCGCTTTGGATTACACTCGGGCAAGACTGCCCGCGAGTTCTCTCCTCGCTTGCCCCTTCAGCCAGACCGGGTTTCCTGACAGCCGGGATCACAGATCCTTTATCCTGTCCCTAGGGGGGTGATAGCGCGACGGCCTAGGGGTGCAAGGCACACTACACGCGTTGTGTAGAGCAACACAACATAATGGCTAGAGCGTGGGACTTTGAAGCTGGGGAATCCAGTTCGAGTCTCGGCACCGACCCTCAAACATCCGGTGATTCTGGGCAAATCGCCTAGCTCCCAGCGCTAAAAAGGAATGGGCCCGCTTGTTTACGCTTGAATGAAGAAGGCAGTATAGGGCGCCCTGAGCACCAACCCTCCCGTTCGCTATTAGCGGATGTAGCGCGGCATGTAGTATGACGGAGCGCGCATAAGGCTCGAACCTGTTAATATGTACACATTGAAATGGCGCAAGGGGCGCGAGCACTGGAGTTCGAGGGCTAGGTAATTACCGCAGCATGTGGGTACCAAGGTACAGGTGGTGCAGGTCCATCATACCTCTCTGGTGTGGTTCTTGTATTTTTACCGCTGCGCCATAGCCATAGTTCAGGAATTGAGAGGGGCCCGAGTCTTTATGAGCGCGTTCACAAAGAAACTACTGCCTCGAGCCTAATTAACACGGCACCAAGCACCAGCTGTACACGTTACATGCAAGCGCCAAAAGCCCTGCGGATGCCCAAATGCTGCGTTTTTAACGAGTGAATGTTCACGAAAGTGAAACTGCATGCTGACTTGCGAGGGAAGGGGGACAGGAGATGTGCACGCCGCGTGGCTGTAAGCGCGTACACCAACTCAAATCCGCCAAGAGCCTGCGCGTGCCCATCTCCTGTCCCACTTCCGAGGCAAGTCAGCAACAATAGATCTCGCTGGCGACAGCGCTTCGCGCTGCGTTCGCCAGGCGAGACCTAAAAATGACCCCCCAAGTCAGCGCCGGTGCGATGGCACCAATCGCACCGCCCTAGAGCCGGCCCTGTTTGGCTGGGAGATGGAGGGCGCACCTAGAGAGGCACTGTTGGGCCTCCTGCCTGCCCCCACAAAGAAAAAACTTAGCCTTAAATTCCTAATACTGGGATTAGTGTTAGCTAAGCGTCGGATAGCCATCAGGTGGATGAGGGAACACCCACCTAGATGTAATGAATGGTTGCGAGACATGTCTCAGTGGGCGGTGGCAGAGGAAGTCCGGATGAAAAGTGTCCGAAGGAATGACCGGCTGGAGGATGACATACAGGCATGGAGGCAGATGCTTCTGGAGTTAAAGGTGAGCGAAGTAGGGCTAGATGTATAACCTGAGGATGCACGAATAACAGGGGAAACAGGAGAAGGGGGTGTTGTGCCTCCAGTAAACAATGAGGTACACTAAATTCTGCTTGGGAAGTGTATGGTTGGGTCATGAGGATGACAGCGAGTACAATGCGACGCTGAACAATCACACATACTTCTATAGATAAGATACATGTGTGTATGTTGCCAGGCCTGAGGTGTAAAGGGGGGATAAGGGGTTCTATGTTTGTTGTAAGCGTTGGTGATTATTCAGTGACCCTGTAATGTATGACGAATAAGAAATGATCCTTGAAGATACTGTATAGCCGATAAAAACATATTAAAAAAAAGACTCATTGCCATTTGTAGGTTTGACTCTAGTGGGATTGAAACCCCCTCCAATATCAAACAGGACACACTAAATAATATATTTTATATACAGTCTATTAGCCATGGAATGCTGTGTAAGCATCATCATGAGGGCTGTTTGTTATCCCTTAAACTCATGTAATCACCAAATTTTGCTTTCACCATTTCGTATTACATGAAATTTCACAATATTTTTGTACGATAGAGATTGTTTCAGTGAAAAATGTCTCAGCAAGAGACAGTTTCACCTCAAATTAGACATTTTGCAAGAGAACTAGTCTGTTCGTATCTCTGATGACTATTCTGTGCGAGATATACCACCAGGGAGAAAAATTGTTGAGACTGGTGAAAAATATAGTTCACCTTTCTCACACCACTATTTATCATATGTGTCACACCAGCACACATTTCTACAAAACAACATGCACTAACTTACTAGAGATCTTATTAGACGCAACATCCTGCGTGCATCGAAAACAACACAAATATAACATAAAACAATCTATCACTATTCTCACAACAGCACTGCCACCATGATACACCACACACCAACAGCGTAAAGTACACATTAGACAGAACTCCTAACATGCATCAAACAAGGCCCACTCGAGCATGCCACACTCTTGGCTATGACAGTGCCCAACAGCAATCACTGCTAAGAAACACCACACACACCTCAATCTTTTTGGCAATGGGCTTGACTACTGTCCTAGAAGAAGCACAACTGTGGGCTCCATTCAAACGCAACTCAGTACTGCTGAATATTTTGAACAATTCTTACACCCACTGGAAGACTGGAGTTGAGTGTCTCTATCACTCCAGCTTTTCAGAATTTTATAAGATTTCACAAGTCCTTACTGACATTCTGGAGCCATGCTCAGCCTAAGCCGATGGCCACTGCACCTATAAACATCAGCCACTGTGAATCATGTTGCCTAGAAATGTGTGCGTGGCATTCTTCCGGTCACCGTGATCACTCTAGCAGCCTATCTAACCCTCTGAAGTTATCATTAGCTAAAGTCCTGCTACTGATCCTACTGGTGAGGTGTGGACCCCAGAAAATAGACTAGAACTTAACAGAGAAGCCCCACTCCAACAGCACACGGAAAGACCACGGTAATTAGGTCCCCACCCTTGTCGACAGGGATTTTTGCACAAACCACTTCTGCCGGCAGGTTGAGAGCACTTTTGCAGAAAACGTAAAGCCAGCTAGACCACGATGTCATGGTGGCTCGGTTGGCAATTTTTTTATTCAGAACTAAACCCCCAAAGTGGAATTGGAGGTATGTCTGTAATGTCCCTGCACAATTAGATTTGTTTGCTAGCACAACAGGGTTATTGTTGCATTTCCCTGATACAACCACCACACCTTTTATATCAGTAGTGAACAGAAAAAACTGTGTTGAAAATCCCCTGCCTTTATCATGAGGGTTTCTGACATTGTTAAGCCGGTGGCTCTGAAGTAGTTGGACCACCGGCAAAAGGTTTCTGATGGCAATGGGTTCCCTGCATTTAAATGTGTCAGGAGACTTGCGCGGTCGGTGGAGGAGCTGACTGAGGATTTTTGGTGGATGCCCTACTTCAGTCCACCTCAAAGCGCCTCTGAGACTAAAGGAAACTTTGTTCATAGGGTTTAATCCACCAGCTCTGTCTGGCTTGGCCTTAGTTTGGGCACATGGAAAAATACCAGCATTTTCAGGTTTCTTACTTCACTTGCAATGTGTTCCTGAGGAGCCAATGTAAACGGCGGCTTTTCTTGCTTTCTTGTAATAAATCATTCTTACCACTATGACTTTATAACTCTTCACAGAAGCTAGATATACGTTTTCTTATTTTGTAACTTGTTTTGGCTCTTATATTTTTTGTTCGTTGAACTGCATTGCATATATAAGTTGTTGATGCTTGCACCTATTGCCCCCAAGCAACTACTTCAGAGTAAGTCTTGAGCTCAGCCCACTCTGTTAAAGAGTGACAACAGAGTACATTTTATGGGCTCATGTTCCGGCAGTGGCTCATTCATCCATATCTCTCATCCAGTCTTCTACCTTTGGTGGCCTGGGCCTGAGCCGGCTAATTGCTATCCGTCGTATCGCTACCACTAGTCCCAGTGTGACAAACCTTCTGCTTAGATCTTTGTTGTTGGGTGTAGGGAGTAGCCCCAAAAGTACCTGTCGGACATTCTTGGACATCGTCCAACCAGTCGCCCTCTGTACACTTGTGATTAGTATCCCAGTATGAGCTCAACTGTGCACACGCCCAAACCACCTGTAGGAAGTCTGCTGCTTGTGCTTTACACCTCAGGCATTCACTGCTAAGCGCTGGGTAAATTGTATGTGTAAAGTGGCCGGTGTAACTGGTAGACCTGTTGTATGTTATATTGTAGGAGCTTGAAGCGCGCATTGGAGCTGACTGCGCACCCCGTCCTGAACCTTTTCCTTTTCCTTATCTGAAAGTGGTTCTTCTCGTACAGCATCCCGTCTGTAATGTTGGGCCCTAGGCCCTCATGCTCGGGAAATGACTGACGCTGCACACATAGTTGGGGTAGTGGGAATGGCCACGAGCACGTGCGCTCGGCCCTTTTATTAACAGCGTCACCTGACCCAGTGACGTCTGTGGTGGGTTGGTCTATAGTGTGATAAACACATGTTAGAACACTAGTACGTGTCCATGCTAGGACACTACATACCTCCCAATTTTTAATGACAAAACCCAAAGTCAAAGTTCAACCTGTGGGAAAAGAAAACCCATACATATGTAAGACAGTGACCAAAACTTCTGTAGGGTCCCTTACGCCTCTGCTGCTTGGGGTCCCAGACGATGTTCTTCTTGTCGCGGAGACCACCAGTTTACTGTGGCACCAGCCATGGGTGCTCGATGGATCCAGTCTGTTGACGACTCTGCCTTGAAGTTGTACTCACAGTCTTTTCTTCACTTTACTTCCATTGCGACAAACGCAGTTGAAGTTCTTGTGGTTCACCGCTAGCTGTTGCCGTTCATCTTTCCGTCCTGTCCTCTTTTCATCTGTGGCGTGTATTCTGTTTTGGCAAAAGACGGATTGGTTGCAAGACACCCCTCTCACCATGATGCCTCTCTCGCAGGTGTTCCCCTGCCACAGGATATCCCTGAGGCCCTCTTCATCAGATCTGTCCTGGGTTGAGTGTCCTGTATCGTGTTACTCCCATGCCGATAAGTGCGGGTGCGGAGGAGACGACAAGTCTCACCTCAGATTCCGCAGTCAGACCTAGAGGGTAGCTGTTGGCTCCTGTCTTTGCGCGCGATGTCTTCATCCTCATGGGACCTTTGCTGGAGGGCGGCTGATGACCATCTCTCGTTGCGGGGATGCTCTCTCACTGACATCCGTGAGGCCTTTGCCTCTGAGTCACCACGGCTGGCGTCATCCAGTGACTGTGTGACCCCAAAGGTGGATGTTCCGAACGGTCCGGCCGGCTAACCTCTGCAGATCTCAGGTGTGCTGAAAACACCGCCAAGGAGATGGTCTTCTCTCCGTGCCACGCATGTTCTCAGGACTTGCTCTCCATGTTCTGGCACTTGTCGCCTTTCTTATCTTCGAGGAGTGAGTAGTCTTGCCACACTCCTCTCTCCTTCCTCGGTTCTAATCTCCGTGAGGGTGTCGAGTCACTCTGACTTCTCCTCCCACTCTTAACAGTGGCCAATGTGCCACGGATCTATTTCCTTCTTCTCCTCTTGCAGTGGCACCCGTGCCACTCCGATCTCTTCTTTCTCCTTTTCTTGTAGTGGCAAACGTGCCACTCCGATCTCTCCTTTCTTCTTTGGCTTGTGGTGGCAAACGTGCCACTCTGCTCTCTTCATCCCTTCGCTTCAGGACCTACTCTGGACCGTTTCTGCTCTCCTTTTGGTCTGGCCAGGCTTCTCCATGCAGCGCGCGCACTCCGCACGTGTTCCCCCTGGTCTTGTCCTCGTCTGAGGACACTCTCTCCATCTTCCGAGTTAGGGTCGTGACCTTCTCTTCGTCTTCTCCTTTTCACCAGCTACTTTGGCTGTTGAAGTTCGTGGGGCCATACTCTTGGTCCTCTTCGTTCTTCTTGAGCTTCTTGGACCACTTGACGGTCCGCGCTGCCGATCACTGGCAGGATACCTTCGGTCTTCCGTCAGACCTTTGTTTCGTAGATTCACTGACCCGTGCGTCGGTCACCTCCTTGTGCAACCCCTGGCGGGTTGGCTTTGTGGTGCGACCATTTGGCTGGTCGTAGGTTCGCTGACACGTGCGTCGGTCACCTCCTTGTGTAACCCCTGGCGGGTTGGCTTTGTGGTGCGACCATTTGGCTGGTCGGCTTGGCCTTTGTGGTGCGACCATTTGGCTGGTCGGCTTCACGAGGTGCGTCACGTCGTGTGACTACCTGTGTTCACGAGGTGCGCCACGTCGTGTGACTACCTGTGTTTTCTGCCTTGTCAGGTGCTGGTGCGTGCTACTCTTCGTACCGTCGTGGTACATCTTCAGTGTAGCGTTGCTCCTAGTACCGTGTAATTTCCTAATTGTGGTGGCTTCTTGGCGCCACTGGGTGTGCCTCTGCATCCTTCTCCATCAGTGTCGGACCCTTGCTGCGCCCATCTTCTTCAGTGGGTTCCTCTCCTGTAGGCGCTGCTGTGTACCTTCCGCGTCCGGGGTACATCTGCGCTGAGTCCGTTCGCTCTTTCGAGGGTTCGCTCCACTTGATGCGGCGACAGCGCAGTCCTTGCTGGGGGTGGATGTGGCTTGACACCGTTTTTCATTCTTCCTCCTTGTCGCTGTGGGATGGCGCTGCATCCCTGTGGCACACTGTCTCTTTTCCTTGCGCTGCAATCCGTCGGTCTCCTGTGGCTGCTGGATTTCCTTGGCTTGCTGCAGGCTTGTTGATTTCCCTATTGCTGCAGTACCACCAGTGGCCACTAGATGGCAGTGTTGCTTTCGCCATACAGCAGCACCCTTCTTGGCTGCCAGAACTTTCTGCCCTGTTGTCTTCCCTCTTTCCAGGCTTCACTCGGGCTGTGGAGGGGAGCTGGAGCCAGGCAGAACAGTGGAGTGCAGGACACCACCAGCCAGCAGGTAAGTCTCTTTTACATTTATTTAATGAGGCAGGGGGGGGCACAGGCATTGTCCGGGAGCTGCTCAGAGGCGAGGCATCACTCGTGAATTGGGGCATAGTTTATTCCTCGTTGTGGATGGCGGCTGGGGCTTGGTTTGCACTACATGTGCTTCCGTTTTTGCTGGAGGGTGTGGGCTCTGTAGCTCATCGCAGGGCAGCGCTGGCACCATCCCGTTGTCTTTCTACTTCCCGGCCCCTTGCCGTAGGCCTTCTAACTTTGCGGGCTGCGCGGGGGGGGGTGCTCTTGCAGCACTCCTCGGCCGCCTGGCTGTCCCTCGCGCTCTTTGGCATCGCTGGCTGCCTGCAGCCGCCATTGCCTAGAGCACACACCCACTTGCTAGTGCCCTCGGTCGTTTAGACCCTCTCCGTCCCCCGCAGCAGGCTGTCATTCTTCCCGGGCCGCGCGGGGGAAAGGGTGCTTGTGCTGCACTTCTCCGGCCGCGGACTGGGCACTTCCTTTTCGTCTTCTCACCCCGCCACAGCAGCCTCTCCTTTCATACGCTGCGCGGCGGGATGGGTGCTGGTGTCTCGCTTGACTGCGGGTGGGCTCCGCTTTACTGGGTGAGCCGCTCTCCTCCGGCCGCGGGCCGGATGCTTGCTTTGGGCTCCTCACTCCCAGGGTGGAGGAAGAGCGGGGTGGGCACCCGCTGTCTCCCGTTTACTTTTCTGGCTCACCTCCGGCTTACAGGCCTCCTCCTTCCCGCGGGTGGGCTCTGCATGGTTCCCTCCTGTTGCGAGGGTCGTGGCCGACGCGGGTGGGCTCCGCTCGGACCACTCATCGACCGGGCACGGCGGCAGGCTCGACGGGGTCGGGGTGGGCACCCAACCTCCTCCTGCGGGGCCACGGAGTCGCGGCCGATGCGGGTGGGCTCCGCTCGGCGTGACTTCACCACGGGGCACTGCGGCAGGGTTTTTACGGGGTCGGGGTGGGCACCCGACTTCCACGGCGCTTTCCGCTTGCTGGGGGGCCTCCACGCAGGCAGCTCTCCCCCTCGTCTTACAGCTGGGCTGCTGCACGCCAGGGCACAGCCCCCTCGTCGCCAGTGTAATGTTGGGCCCTAGGCCCTCATGCTCGGGAAATGACTGACGCTGCACACATAGTTGGGGTAGTGGGAATGGCCACGAGCACGTGCGCTCGGCCCTTTTATTAACAGCGTCACCTGACCCAGTGACGTCTGTGGTGCATGGGTGTATAGTGTGATACACACATGTTAGAACACTAGAACGTGTCCATGCTAGGACACTACATCGTCTACTCTGTGCCGGCAGTATCGTGTGTGGTAGGCGGTCCCGTAAAGCTGTGGACAAGTGTGAAGTTCATCTTTTGCCTTGCGCCATATAGAGCAGTACCGATAGTTTATTGGTGGTGGGAGGTTCCGTCGGATTCCCCTGCCATATTTCACGAGTCACGCTTGATATTTTCGCATTTTGTAGAATTTGCCCTGGGTCTAGTCCGAAGCTCTTGAATGCTTCCTCTCTGCTAATGAATCTACCATCCGTATATAGGTCTCCAAGCGTCTGACATCCACCCTCACCGTCTCACGGACATAGAGTCCGCAATTCGGGCAAATGGCCGTATTGCCCAAATCGGCATGTTAGGGGGATATTGGCCGTGCGGCACCACTCTCCTAACTACCACATGCCACACACAAGCGACATGTCGGATAACATATGGGGTCAGGGGCGGAGGTCGTCTCCCACACATTAAGATGACCCAGTCATTCTTTAATGTAAAAAATATAAACTTGTTCTCTGTACAACACTTTTATGCAAAGCTATTTCTTTAAAACATTTGTACAGAATTACCTAAAAAAATCGGTACTGACTGGATTGGCGGCTGAATAACGAGAGACTCGGTTGCACAGGCCGTCATTGGAACCTGTGATCTATACAGATCACACACATCTGCCTAGTGAGGGGATCACCCACTGAAGAGCTCCCTCTAGGATCTATGATCCCAGCAAGGCAGTGTCTGCGCTGGATGTCAGGATCCGAGGAAAGTGAAAACTGAACCAAGAGCCCCGGGTTTCCTCCAAGCCATTGTCTACACGTATTTAACTAATGTGGAGAAGTGTGTGCAGGAACGGGGGAAAACAAGTCTTTTTATGGCTCGGTAAAACTGAAACCACATGTGTTCACAAACTCTACACAGAGGACATAGAACTGGGTCAGCAACCTTCTCAGCGTAAAACTGCCAACCAAGCAGTAATTGCATCTGCCTCTGGCGGTTTTCCCATCCACAAAAGCTGTGGGACTCAGAATGAAGGACTCAGCATTATTAGCACCTTGCATGGAAAATTGAGAGCAGGACATCCAATCAGAATGCTCCCTTTTACAGCCATAACTACCAGCATGGGCCCACTCTGGGCACATTCAGTTTGTGCCAGCCTCTCTATGATGCCCTGGTCCCGTGTGCTTTCTTTCTTCATCAACCATCTGTGAGGGGTGAATCAGGTGCGTGTGCACTCAGGGACGGCTCCTCCATCTGAGCGACGAAGAGTCGCCCCCAGGGGCAGCTCGCTGAGGGAGTGCTGCGGGGCGGAGGGCCGGGGGAGGGGCAGGATGGGAGGGGGTAGTAAAGTCCAACATACGAATTACGCCAACTCGGCGATGCAGCGCGCGCAGGTAAATAGTTGTATTTATTTGAAAAATCCGATTGGCCGCACTCCGCTCATCCTACCAGCATGTTACCCCAAGGAACTGTGGTCCATGTAGTGGCGACGGCGATTACACCTGTGCCAAAAGTGTTCGAAGAAAGTAAGTGTCGCATTAGCCATCCCTGGACACGTGTTTCGAGGTAGTTGCCTCTCGTCAGCAGGGAGTAGGTGAGTGTGTAGGGTGGCCGCGTAGACTGCCAAAAAAGTATTATCAGCTAAAGTACCACTCATGGCGCGCAGGTGCTGGTCCGGGGCTCGTCAGCCCAATGGCTCAAGGGAGCCTTAATACAAAAAATCCGATTGGCCGCACTCCGCTCGTCCTACCAGCATGTTACCCCAAGGAACTGTGGTCCATGTAGTGGTGACGGCGATTACGCCTGTGCCAAAAGTATTCGAAGAAAGTAAGTGTCGCATTAGCCATCCCTGGACAGGTGTTTCGAGGTAGTTGCCTCTCGTCAGCAGGGAGTAGGTGAGTGTGTGGGGTTGCCGCGTAGACTGCCAAAAAAGTATTATCAGGTAAAGTAGCACTCATGGCGCCCAGGTGCTGGTCCGGGGCTCGTCAGCCCAATGGCTCAAGGGAGCCTTAATACAAAAAATCCGATTGGCCGCACTCCGCTCGTCCTACCAGCATGTTACCCCAAGGAACTGTGGTCCATGTAGTGGCGACGGCGATTACGCCTGTGCCAAAAGTGTTCAAAGAAAGTAAGTGTCGCAGTAGCCATCCCTGGACACGTGTTTCGAGGTAGTTGCCTCTCGTCAGCAGGGAGTAGGTGAGTGTGTGGGGTTGCCGCATAGACTGCCAAAAAAGTATTATCAGGTAAAGTACCACTCATGGCGCGCAGGTGCTGGACCGGGGCTCGTCAGCCCAATGGCTCAAGGGAGCCTTAATACAAAAAATCCGATTGGCCGCACTCCGCTCGTCCTACCAGCATGTTACCCCAAGGAACTGTGGTCCATGTTGTGGCGACGGTGATTACGCCTGTGCCAAAAGTGTTCGAAGAAAGTAAGTGTTGCATTAGCCATGGACCACAGTTCCTTGGGTAACATGCTGGTAGGACGAGCGGAGTGCGGCCAATCGGATTTTTTGTATTAAGGCTCCCTTGAGCCATTGGGCTGACGAGCCCCGGACCAGCACCTGCGCGCCATGAGTGGTACTTTACCTGATAATACTTTTTTGGCAGTCTACACGGCAACCCCACACACTCACCTACTCCCTGCTGACGAGAGGCAACTACCTCGAAACAAGTGTCCAGGGATGGCTAATGCGACACTTACTTTCTTCGAACACTTTTGGCACAGGCGTAATCGCCGTCGCCACTACATGGACCACAGTTCCTTGGGGTAACATGCTGGTAGGACGAGCGGAGTGCGGCCAATCGGATTTTTTGTAATAAGGCTCCCTTGAGCCATTGGGCTGACGAGCCCCGGACCAGCACCTGCGCGCCATGAGTGGTACTTTACCTGATAATACTTTTTTGGCAGTCTACGCGGCAACCCCACACACTCACCTACTCCCTGCTGACGAGAGGCAACTACCTCGAAACACGTGTCCAGGGATGGCTAATGCGACACTTACTTTCTTCGAACACTTTTGGCACAGGCGTAATCGCCGTCGCCACTACATGGACCACAGTTCCTTGGGGTAACATGCTGGTAGGACGAGCGGAGTGCGGCCAATCGGATTTTTTGTATTAAGGCTCCATTGAGCCATTGGGCTGACGAGCCCCGGACCAGCACCTGCGTGCCATGAGTGGTACTTTACCTGATAATACTTTTTTGGCAGTCTACGCGGCAACCCCACACACTCACCTACTCCCTGCTGACGAGAGGCAACTACCTCGAAACACGTGTCCAGGGATGGCTAATGCGACACTTACTTTCTTCGAACACTTTTGGCACAGGCGTAATCGCCGTCGCCACTACATGGACCACAGTTCCTTGGGGTAACATGCTGGTAGGACGAGCGGAGTGCGGCCAATCTGATTTTTTGTATTAAGGCTCCCTTGAGCCATTGGGCTGACGAGCCCCGGACCAGCACCTGCGCGCCATGAGTGGTACTTTACCTGATAATACTTTTTTGGCAGTCTACGTGGCAACCCCACACACTCACCTACTCCCTGCTGACGAGAGGCAACTACCTCGAAACACGTGTCCAGGGATGGCTAATGCAACACTTATTTTCTTCGAACACTTTTGGCACAGGCGTAATCGCTGTCGCCACTACATGGACCGCAGTTCCTCGGGGTAACATGCTGGTAGGACGAGCGGAGTGCGGCCAATCGGATTTTTTGTATTAAGGCTCCCTTGAGCCATTGGGCTGACGAGCCCCGGACCAGCACCTGTGCGCCATGAGTGGTACTTTACCTGTTAATACTTTTTTGGCAGTCTACGTGGCAACCCCACACACTCACCTACTCCCTGCTGACGAGAGGCAACTACCTCGAAACACGTGTCCAGGGATGGCTAATGCGACACTTACTTTCTTCGAACACTTTTGGCACAGGCGTAATCGCCGTCGCCACTACATGGACCACAGTTCCTTGGGGTAACATGCTGGTAGGACGAGCGGAGTGCGGCCAATCGGATTTTTTGTATTAAGGCTCCCTTGAGCCATTGGGCTGATGAGCCCCGGGCCAGCACCTGCGCGCCATGAGTGGTACTTTACCTGATAATACTTTTTTGGCACTCTAAGCGGCAACCCCACACACTCACCTACTCCCTGCTGACGAGAGGCAACTACCTCGAAACACGTGTCCAGGGATGGCTAATGCGACACTTACTTTCTTCGAACACTTTTGGCACAGGCGTAATCGCCGTCGCCACTACATGGACCACAGTTCCTTGGGGTAACATGCTGGTAGGACGAGCGGAGTGCGGCCAATCGGATTTTTTGTATTAAGGCTCCCTTGAGCCATTGGGCTGATGAGCCCCGGGCCAGCACCTGCGCGCCATGAGTGGTACTTTACCTGATAATACTTTTTTGGCACTCTAAGCGGCAACCCCACACACTCACCTACTCCCTGCTGACGAGAGGCAACTACCTCGAAACACGTGTCCAGGGATGGCTAATGCGACACTTACTTTCTTCGAACACTTTTGGTACAGGCGTAATCGCCGTCGCCACTACATGGACCACAGTTCCTTGGGGTAACATGCTGGTAAGACGAGCGGAGTGCGGCCAATCGGATTTTTTGTATTAAGGCTCCCTTGAGCCATTGGGCTGACCAGCCCCGGACCAGCACCTGCGCGCCATGAGTGGTACTTTACCTGATAATACTTTTTTGGCAGTCTACGCAGCAACCCCACAAACTCACCTACTCCCTGCTGACGAGAGGCAACTACCTATAAACACATGTCCAGGGATGGCTAATGCGACACTTACTTTCTTCGAACACTTTTGGCACAGGCGTAATCGCCGTCGCCACTACATGGACCACAGTTCCTTGGGGTAACATGCTGGTAGGACGAGCGGAGTGCGGCCAATCGGATTTTTTGTATTAAGGCTCCCTTGAGCCATTGGGCTGACGAGCCCCGGACCAGCACCTGCGTGCCATGAGTGGTACTTTACCTGATAATACTTTTTTGGCAGTCTACACGGCAACCCCACACACTCACCTACTCCCTGCTGACGAGAGGCAACTACCTCGAAACACGTGTCCAGGGATGGCTAATGCGACACTTACTTTCTTCGAACACTTTTGGCACAGGCGTAATCGCCGTCGCCACTACATGGACCACAGTTCCTTGGGGTAACATGCTGGTAGGACGAGCGGAGTGCGGCCAATCTGATTTTTTGTATTAAGGCTCCCTTGAGCCATTGGGCTGACGAGCCCCGGACCAGCACCTGCGCGCCATGAGTGGTACTTTACCTGTTAATACTTTTTTGGCAGTCTACGTGGCAACCCCACACACTCACCTACTCCCTGCTGACGAGAGGCAACTACCTCGAAATACGTGTCCAGGGATGGCTAATGCGACACTTACTTTCTTCGAACACTTTTGGCACAGGCGTAATCGCCGTCGCCACTACATGGACCACAGTTCCTTGGGGTAACATGCTGGTAGGACGAGCGGAGTGCGGCCAATCGGATTTTTTGTATTAAGGCTCCCTTGAGCCATTGGGCTGACGAGCCCCGGGCCAGCACCTGCGCGCCATGAGTGGTACTTTACCTGATAATACTTTTTTGGCAGTCTAAGCGGCAACCCCACACACTCACCTACTCCCTGCTGACGAGAGGCAACTACCTCGAAACACGTGTCCAGGGATGGCTAATGCGACACTTACTTTCTTCGAACACTTTTGGTACAGGCGTAATCGCCGTCGCCACTACATGGACCACAGTTCCTTGGGGTAACATGCTGGTAGGACGAGCGGAGTGCGGCTAATCGGATTTTTTTTATTAAGGCTCCCTTGAGCCATTGGGCTGACCAGCCCCGGACCAGCACCTGCGCGCCATGAGTGGTACTTTACCTGATAATACTTTTTTGGCAGTCTACGCAGCAACCCCACAAACTCACCTACTCCCTGCTGACGAGAGGCAACTACCTATAAACACATGTCCAGGGATGGCTAATGCGACACTTACATTCTTCGAACACTTTTGGCACAGGCGTAATCGCCGTCGCCACTACATGGACCACAGTTCCTTGGGGTAACATGCTGGTAGGACGAGCGGAGTGCGGCCAATCGGATTTTTTGTATTAAGGCTCCCTTGAGCCATTGGGCTGACGAGCCCCGGACCAGCACCTGCGCGCCATGAGTGGTACTTTACCCGATAATACTTTTTTGGCAGTCTACGCGGCAACCCCACACACTCACCTACTCCCTGCTGACGAGAGGCAACTACCTCGAAACACGTGTCCAGGGATGGCTAATGCGACACTTACTTTCTTCGAACACTTTTGGCACAGGCGTAATCGCTGTCGCCACTACATGGACCAGAGTTCCTTGGGGTAACATGCTGGTAGGACAAGCGGAGTGCGGCCAATCGGATTTTTTGAGTTGTATTTATTTAATTACCTATCTTACTCCTGTCCATCGTATGTCGGACCTCCTACCCCCCAGCCGGGCCTTCACCCGCCCGCCGCCCGGCAGCACTCCCTTGGCGAGCCGCCACTGGTCGCCCCATAAAGAAAAGCCCCAAACTTTATCACCAAAAATAAAATGGTGATAAAGTTTATTTATAATCATTTTATTTTTCAGCAACCAACCCATACCAAGCTGAGTGTCAGGACGAGGCGGAGCCATTGCTGCTGAGTGGCAGCAGGGAGCTGTGCGCTTAAATGTAATATGTGCATGTCTTGCGACGGCCAGCCAGACATGTGCATTTTAAACCTTTCTAACCTAGCTGTCTAAGACAGCTCGGCTAGAAAAAGAGCAGGCCTCCAGTGTCCTTAAGAGCCCTGAGAGAGGCCGCTTCTTCCAATAGTGACACTTCTCTCGTGTTGGTTAGTAACATGAGAGCAGCGCCATTATTGGCTTGGGAGTTGGGAGCCTGCCTTGAGGACAGAAGACAGATCGAGGAGTACGTTGTGCTCGCAAAGGAAGGTAAGTGTATTTTATTTAATTAGTTGGTTTATTTTCTGTGTCACCCGCCTACCCTCTCAGTACATGCCAGCCACCACTGTGTGTACTACTCGAGCAGACAAACATCTCCTCTCACTACAGCCAAAGCAGCGCATCCCTTACTCTCTCCAATCAGAACCACTCTCTCTGCCACGCACTGCTGGCCCCTCCCTTTGCTAGGGAGGAATGTAAGGTGTAATAATTATTGAAAAGAAGACAAAAACAGAGCTGTCTTTTTTTACCTTTATTTTTCCTACTAGGCTTTTAAGCATACATTTCTCCCTAGTGATGAAGGTTAGTGGCTGGAGCAGTCTGGAAGGGAGATCACCTTTCGGTCAAAGAGAGCCATGATTTGCTATGATTTGATGTGGCAACTTACAAAGCACGAACAAATGCCTGAAGGCGTCAAGGCACTAAAGCGGTTAGTCTACTGGGGGGCGAGAGCATCATCCCTATACTAAAAAGACATTACTCGGTAAAAAGCCATGTCTTCAAGGACTTAGGGAAAGGAAAATGAGCTTCCAGGCAGGAGATGGTTTGAGGGAGAGTGTTCCAAAGCTTAGATGCCGCCACAGCAAAAGCTCTCCCTCCCCATCGTGCCCTCTAAAACCTAGGAATACCCAACATATTTTTATCAGCAGAACGCAACTATCTCGTAGGAGCATTCAGTTGAAAGAGATGCTTAACTCCCTCAGGGCCTGAATTGTGAAGTGCCTTATGAACAATGCATAAGTCCTTGAATTTAAATTCGTTTGGTGGCCGGGAGCCAGTGCAGTTTTCCGAATAGCAGCAGAGACTGAATGATATTTAGGAAGATCCAAAACGAGTCTTGCTGCAGCATTCTGGACAAGCTCCAACTTGTCAATGGCTGTCTTATTAATGTCCAGGTAGAGCGCGTTGCAATGATGCATCATGGAGATAATCAGTGCCACAGCCACTTGTTTAGGCTCAAGGAGAGAGAGAAACGGAAATACCTTACTAAGGGTGGAGGATGTAGCCTTACAGCTAGGGTGGTAAACCTCAAATCTGGGGAACCGGGTTCAAGCCTCGGCAATGACTCCCAACATCCTGTGATTCTGAGCAAATCACTTAATCTCCCCGTGCCTAACAAAAATGAATGATTCCTTATGTAATACAACTGTTGTTCATATAAAGCGTTCTGATACCTGATCAGTTTGCGCTATATAAAACTCTGAAAAATAAATAAAAAATAAGGGTCTTAATAACACAAAAACATGATGATACTGTCTTATTGACCTGACGATTAAAGGACAGATTATTGTCAACTCGAACACCAAGATTCTTTGCAGAGTCAGCAGGGCTGGGACATTGCCCTAGCATTTCTAATCACCAAGAATGGGTCCAAATAGATTGTTGGCTACCAAAGATTAAAACATCGGTTTTGTCCCCATTCATTTGTAGGTCATTTGTTAACTTCCAGGTGGCCACAGCCTGCATGCAGTTGTTAACATTTGTGGTGGAGGCCTCTATATCCTTTGTGATAGACACAATTATTAGTGTGTCATCAGAGTAGGAAAACGCCTGAAGCCCAAAAGATCTAATCACTTTGGCCAGCGGGGAGACATATATATTAAGCAAGGTAGGGCTCAGGCCCAGCCCTTTGGAACCCCACACAAAGTGGCTATGGTGTCAGAGTAGAATTGGACCACGACCACTGTCTGTGACCTATCCGTCAGGAAGGATGACAGAAGCTTCGAGACTAAGTCTGTGACCCCAATTTCCTGTAGGTGGTCAATCATCCTGATCTGCAAGATGGTGTCGAAGGCCGCAAACAGGTCTAACAGAACCAGCACCACAGCCTCCCCAGCATCAACCTTGGAATGGATGTTATTGACTGCGGACAGTAGGCCCGTCTTAGTCCCATGGATACTCCTGAATCCATACTGGGAAATGTCCAGCAGATGCTGTTGTTCCAAATACGTGATAAACTGGGCATTTAGAAGAGAGCCAAATCTGCTGGAGGTACAGAGGAGCTGCGTGTCCATCATCTATTGTCAGTTGATTTTACCACATGGGAAGGCCCTAACCTGCAGGGCAATAACAGCTGTTAATCACCACCCCCCCATTATTAGGATTCACCTACAGCTCATACAGTACATAGCAGGAGCTGGGACCTTGTGCCCCACATGCCGCATTTTCCCAATCCCTATTTGGGAAGGAGAGTTGGGCAAAGGGCCTAGCCACCAGGCCCTTTTCCGATACATCCTTCCATCCTAACAAGGCAAGCAAATGAGTGTTAGGCATTGAAGTATGAATGAACGTATTGAATAGCATGGCTCCAGATTAGATGGCGCTGAACACTGTATATCTGACTTTGAGGATAACAGCGCAGCCATGAATAAGCGTTTTTGTTAGAGCGGAGCATCTACTGAAGGTAAGGGCTGCAAAGAATGAGGATTTGGATGTGCGTTTTCACCGTAATAACATTCGCATTGCAGGAGTGGTGGAGACCACCACCACTGGGGGCATGGATACCTTAGGCGAGAACCTACTGACAGCACTGCTTAGCAGACCCGTTCACCAACACTTTTGTTCTTGAGAGAGCCCACTAGTCCCCTGGTCTGCATCCCATCCCGAGAGCGCCTCCACACCTCATAATAGCTCGGCCACATAATTTCCGGGACCAAGATACTGCCCTGCACCTGGCCCTTGAGAGGAGCCCCCTGCAGTATGAAGGCATGACCCTATCTCTTTTCCTGGACTTCACACAAATGGTCCAGGAGGCTCGCCACAAGTTCACTGAGGTGAAACAGACACTAAAGAAATGCAGCCTATTCTATGGCATGCTATATCCGGCACAACTATGACTCCAACTGGATGGGAAGTACCATATGTTTCACTCTCCAGCAGATGCAATGCACTTTTCCAAGCAACACAAACTTGGATTGACATCGCCGGGGCACCTGCCCTCTACTGGTTCTCCGTCTCTTTCGGCTCCAGACTTGCAAGACATATCTTCAATTTGATGGCTGTCAGGCTGATCGTTTTTCTCCTATTCAATGTTTGGTAACCCCACTGCTGACTTTCTGAATGATGTGGGGAAGAATTCTTTATGCAACGCAATACATGCTGTTGTATTATGCCAGCAGATTGTACTGTAATACAGACTCTCTATGCAACATGGTGATTCCCCTTCGGAGCGTTGCCACATCTGAGGTGTACACCACCCTGCTTATTTCCTTGGTTTGTTGCGGTTATGCTGGGATTCACCAGTGGTTATCTATGCCGGTGTGGGTGGGGGTTGGGGAATAGTTCCTTTTCTAAATGTTTTGTTTTTTCGCAGAAGCCACACCACTTTTACTGACATGACAATTTCTATCTCATATGTCATCCATCAATCCTGCGCTCACCCTTACTTACTTGATGTCGTAGGCTAGGGGTAGGCTAGGGGTAAATGTTCAATTACCCTCTCATGCATGACCTGGAACATTGGGGGCCTAAACAACCCATGGAAAAAAAAAAAGTTCTTTCTTATGTAAATAGACACGGTGGTAAATTGGCCTTTCTGCAGGAAACACACTCGCAGAAACTGTTCATATGCTTCATCATGAGACACTAATATTTTTTTTTGCCTACAATAGCTCCTATTCCCAGGGAGTTTGCACGTTGACCATTAATAGCATCCCCTTTACTGTACGAGATGTGGTCACTGACCCTTATGGCAGATATCTCTTGGTTTACGGAACACTCACCAGCAGATGTGTTATACTAGCTAACATATATGCCCCCAATGTGCATACGCCTGAATTCTTTTACGAACTTTCAACTCATATGAATCGACTACATTCTGACCATATTATCCTCTGTGGGGATTTCAACATCACCTGTAACCCTCCTCTTAACTCCAACTGGTTCCACTGGAATCACCAAACTGCTCTCCCTTTAAGCACTTACGGACCTCCTAGACACTTTCCAACTTACAGACGCCTGGCTCACCCGACACCTGCATTCCAGAGACTAAACCTATTACTCTGCCCCACATACTGTTTGGACCCATACAGATCACTGGTACCTATCTCCTGAAGTACTCTTTTGGCTCCCTAATATTACACATAAACCACTTATACTCTCGGATCACTACCCAGTGACTGTATATCTACAAATTCCATGTTCTACCCCTCCGGTTGCGACATGGTGTTTCTCTATTAACGCATTACAAGATGAGGTTTTCCATACCGATCTCCGCAATGCCATTAATGACAACTTCATGATCAACATGGAGATAGTCCAGAAGCACTCTGTGGGAGGCCTTCAAAGCCTACATCAGCAGAGAATGCATAGCTAAACATGCAGGAGTCCCCCAGAGCATTAGAATATATTTGGAGAAGGTTGAACAGAAACTGCATGACCTCAATAGATAGACCATGTCCCCCATACCCCATATGCCACTTTATGTCAGATCCACATTACTGCAGGAGTTTCAGAACCTTGCCACCCGTGAGGCGGCCTACTTAGGCAAATACGCTAGGGCGCACAAATATGAGGAGGGAGAAAGACCTGGACGTACACTGGCTAGATTATTGCGCACACCATACCAGGAATCCTACGTAACTGCCTTGATGAGGGAAGACAACAGCATGGCCACTGCCAACACCTCCATACTAGCTAAGTTCACTGCATATTATAAGCAACTTTATAAGTCCAGCATAACCGAAACTGAAGCAGCTCTTGCAGACTATTTATCCAAAATAGGTAGCTATGGTGTTGCTGAAAAAGCCAGTAACAAGTTTTAGCCTCCCACGCCACATGTGAAGAAGTATCCCAAGCTATTGACACCCTGAGCGGTTCTAAAGCCCCTGGAATAGACGGCTTCACTGGAGACTTCTATAAAGACTAAAAAACAATTTTGGTTCCCCACTAACTGGAGGTATATGCTGAATATCTGGCGTTGGGAATATTCCCTCCTACCAAACGTGAAGCAGTTACTAACCTGCTGCCTTAACCTGGAAATCCTCCACAATTTTGCACATCATACAGACCTTTGTTGTTACTCAACCTCAACAATAAAATATTGGCCAAAGTTATAGCCACACGTCTCTTTCTCTTAACGGACAGCATAATTTTCCCCTTGCAATCAAGGTTTGTTCCTCACCGCTCTACCTCCATCAATCTCTGTGCTGTATTTGCGGTTATTAATCAAATTTCTCCTAGTCTCCCAGCAGCAGCAGCACTGTTAGATGCCGAAAAGGCATTTGATTCTCTTGAATGGTCTTTCTTTCACACCACCCTGACTAAACTGGGAATCCACCTGGGTTTCCGGTATCTAATCACTCTGCTATACACTGTCTCTCAGGCATGTCTGTGGGTTAATGGTGCACTATATGAATTCCTCCCCTTGATGCGTGGCCCCCGCCTGGGCTGCCCACTTTCTTCCCTACTGTTCATTATAGCCATGGACCCCTTGGTCCGTCACCTCCTGGAACGTCATTTGGATTGCAGGCTCCAAGTTCATCAGGGTCCGCTACTGGCGTCACTCTACCAGGACAATATCTTATTATTCATCTGGGACCCTTCAACTAACCTCCCTCCTTTGATACAAAAGGTGGTTAATTTTGGTATCGTCTCTGGTTTATCCATTAACGGGAGTAAATTGGGACTCTTTCCATTAACGAAAGTCACAGTTCCCTGTGGGAGTCCACGCACCCTCTGAAGTGGTGTGTGGACTCTCCCAAATATCTTGGAATATACATACACAGGGAGGGTCACGAGGTGATTCGATGTAATTACGGCCCTGTGATTGACAAGCTATTAGCCCAGATTGAGCAACGGATTAAACTACCATTGTCAATAGTGGGGTAGATCGCTATTTTTAAAATGGTGGTAACCCAGTTTCTATACTTGTTTCCTAAATATTCCCTTTGCCCTGACCAGAAACCTTTTTGATACCTTGCGTAGTTTGCTTACAAGACTCAAATGGGCAGTTCGTCACCCTTGGACTGGTTGGAACACATTAACGCATCCTTATGATCATGGCGAATTTGGAGTCCCCTACATGTATCTCTATTATCTAGTTGCTCAAGCACATTTTGCCTACTTTTGGTATCATCCTGATGCCAGACTCCAGTATCTTAAGCTGGAATGGACGTAGGTTCTCTCTTCGTCCCCCTTCCCCAAATTACCTGAGGGATTACCCAGAAATCCAGCTGAGATACAGACACAACTCACCACCTGCTGGGCCTGGACCAGACTTGTCCGCTATTTGGGTTTTGATACCTTACATTACTCACATATCCCTTTATCCAACAAGTCTTGGCTTCCTTTTACTCGTGTGGGCATGACCCAACGCACGCTAACTGCCCATCACCTGCACTCTATGGATGACCTTTTGCAAACTCAACCCTACAATCTATCCTTGCCCTAACGGAAGGACATGTCACATACCACAAGGATAAATTCATAGTGCATCGGGTGCAAGGCACTATGTGTTCCACTTTACCATCCTCCCCATGGAACCCAAAGACTTTCCTCCCCTCACATTAATCATTACCGCTCCATACAATGCACATCTGCTATTCTGCCTATACCACACCTCCTTACAAATGAAACCTATTGTGGTGGGAAAAGTCATTGCTGCTAGGGAAAGAGATGTGGGGCATCCCCTTCTCAACAAAACATAGTATTACTGTTGAGGACAGACCAAGCCAGTATCCAATAATCACCATCACAAATTGCTGCATTATGAATACCTACAACATGGTAATATTACCCCCCTTGCCTTGTCCAGTCTGGACCAGACCAGGTCCACTGTCCTAAATGTGCTGCAGAGCACGCTGACTTTGCCCACTTGGCCTTGAATTGCACCCCAATCCACGATTTCTGGAAGAGTGCCCATATTACATTATCACGCAAGACTGAGGAAGATCACGCTCCTGACCCGTTGCTGATCTTCCTTGGATATGTTAAGCCTTTACCGGTGGGCATACAACACTTTACAGTTATTGCACTTTTGTAAGCTAAGCAGCAGGTGGCCCTTCACTGGGGCACCGGTACGCTTCCTACAGAGACAGCTTGGCTTCAAGACCGATCTTTTTGTGACACTACAAGTGAAATCTTTGTCTCATTGCAGCCCCCAACTTCACGGCCAAGAGACATATGGCAGCCGCTTAGGGACTATCTGTTGATGCTGGCCTCTAGGGCTGAGGATGAGTAGGAAAAGGATACAACGCTCCCGCGTCCATGATGGGCTTCCCTTTTTTTCTCTTCAATTTCCTCTTGTCTCTTATGCATTTCACCCGTTGATAGAACAATATCACCTAATCTGCTCCTTGTTTTTCCTTTGGACTTTATGCACTTTATGTTGTTGTTTTTTTACACTCTTCCCCTGACTACATCTTACAAATCCCCCTCTTCCGCCACTTTCAATTTCTTACTACTGGCTCCCTTGTCCCCTACACGGTTATATAATATGCAATGTCACGATTCGAACTATGTATTTTGGTTGCTGCTTCTGTGGGTTTTTTTGTGACTCATTAAAAATACTTAAATAGATTTTAAAAACAAAAGAATGTGTAGAAACATGCAGAAAGATTCTAACTTTTCTATAATTCTCTGTGGAATGCAAAAAATAATCATGTTCTTTCTTCCAGTCACAGTAAACTTTAAAACTAGAGTAGAAGAAAAAAAAGCAACGTTTCATTTTTGTTGCTTTAAACAGCTGCTCTGTGACCTGACCTGCCTTTAACCTGGGCTGCTGGCTCTGGCAACAGGCATTTGATGTCAGTACTCCATTGCAATCACTTATTACAGTTGATTTCAGACGTATTTTCTGCATAATTAGGGACTGTGTGCGTCACTAGGCACCGATTAGAAAGAAAGAGAGTGCATTTATAATGAGATTGTAGACTCCTATCTATTAGAGGACCATATTACATGTTTTTTTTCGGCTAGTTAGCTTGAAAATAGGTTTACTTCTAGGTGTAGTTAAGAATGAGCATTGATTTCATTAGAACATTTAGATTTTGTTTATCTTTCATGTATAAAGTGCAACAATAGAAAATGGTGAGGGCCAGTTACTGAAGCATTTACCATATGCCTACCACATTTGCCATATAATTTGCAGATTCCATTCCAAATATTTTTAGCTCAAATGGATGAAAATAATACTGCCAGATAATATGCTGCATAATTTGCTATTTTTTAGCCACATACGTTTGATAACTTTGATGCATAATTTTGTCTCCAGTACTCCATAATCCTAATAGCTCTAACAATACAAAAGCTCTGCAGAACAGTTTGGGAACTGTTATTATGATAATAAAATCCACATTGCACAGGGAACTGTAAGACAGTTTCCATATTCCACAATTTCTCAAGATATATGGGATTTTATACCACTGTATTCTGAACAATAAAAGCACTCTGACCTTCAAACTCCTCCTCACTGCCAACTGCACCCTGATTGGCCCCCTGGTCTACCTTACAGAACACGCACAAGCTTCAACAACACCATTGCGAACTTCATTGCCCCTCTGATCCATGACTCCAGAACCTCCTTGATGACCTCAACTTTCATCTGGAGGACCACACCGATCCCAACACGACCAACGTCCTTGAGGACCTATCCAACTACGGACTCATCCAGCGAGTAAAAGGCCCCACACAAACCGTCGGACCACTACTGGACCACATTTTCACCAGCTTCAGCAACATGACAATAGACAACCCCACACTGATCACCCAGATCAGCTACACCCTCATCAACTTCAGCATTCCCATTATACCATCACAGAAACACTGTTAGGCCTGGCTTTTCCAGCGGGATTATCCCCAGACTTTTTGGCCTCCTCTTTTGGACCCTTTTTTTGTTGGTTTTATGACTCTAAGCACTCTACCCCTGCTGATCAGAGATAAAGGGATATGCTCTCCTTGTGAATTGTATTTAAGGATTAGTGATTCCATGATTGGCATATTTGATTTACTGGTAAGTCCCTTGTACAGTACACTGTGTGTGCCCAGGGCCTGTAAATCAAATCCTGATAGTGGGCCTGCAGCATTGATTGTGCCACCCACATGAGCAGCCTGTAAATGTAACTCAGACTTGCCACTGCAGTGTCTGTGCTCAGTTTGGTACTGCCATGACGACCTGGCAAGTGCACCCACTTAACTGCGTTGATTAATCAGGTGAAAGAGTTGCCTGATGAAACTGGGTGCACAGCTGTTTCAATTGTTGTGTGTTTAAACCAATTTTATACCGTATATTACACAAAATGAATCAATCATATAATCAAACATAATCAATGATGTGTATCCATCAACATTCTCATTTTTACATAACAAAAAATATCCTGTTGATACAAATCGTTTTACATGGTTACAATGATCTTAGTACATCTGTACAAATAAACTGAATAAATTGAACAATGAACATGTTTTGCTTGAATGGATTTCCACCTATCCGTGTAGTGCCCTATGCATTTCGGGACAGATAGTCCCTTCTTCAGGAGCCACTGGAAAACAACAAATATAACCAAATGTTACCATGAATAGATGCAAACCACTTATGCTTGCCACCAACACCCTACTCAATCCAACAGGGTTGCACTGACTATCCCGAAGTAAACGTGATAGACGTGAACACTACTGCACACTGGAACATGCACATAAAAAGCAAAAAAAAAAAGAGTGTAAGGCAACCTCTACAGTGTCACTACTGATGCTCTAAGTCCGCTATCACCACAGTGGTAAAACGTGATCATGCTTAATGAACAGAGGGACATGTAACTTACAGCACCAATGCTTATTGCAACACGCAGAGTACATCAAGTAACTATCAAACTGTGTTCAAATCAAGTGAACCGTGGAATCCTAAAAAAGACGTGATATTCATTAATATTGGGGTACCTGATCAAAGTCTATTGGGGAAAGTGAAAAAGTGAACCAAAATACTACTATACCTTCTGTTAAATCGAAAACAGCTACACACAGCTGTACCTATCTGTAATAAACCAACACAACTCATGAGTTAATCATGCTACAACAAATAAATATATGGGGTTCGGCTGTCCATACTCTGTCTATGCTTACCGTATAACGAAACCCGTTGAAGTTCAATGCAGTGTTCTTGCTATGTAGTGAATACGAGTGGCAAGTTACTCTGGTGTTTAAAACGAAATGCTCCCGCGTATGTACAGTGCCGATCACCTGATCGTAGCTCCACCCATCTCGAAATGCTAAAGAGATCCCTAGTTATCTTGGTGGCCATGATAGCAAAGTAACAAGATAATAACTATAAGAGAGACTGTTAACCATCAGCATATATATGAAAATACCACTGTCCCCCCTAATACAAGCGGCTGAATACAGAGCGTATTTAACCATAGTCAGCAAGACCATATACTCACTATTAATAATACATGCCTGATTTACTTAACGAAATACCGATATTCCCAACAACCGCAACTTGCAAATAACAATTGAGTATAAATTAGGAAAGGGTGATGATTTCGTTGATGAAATCAAAAAAATGACCGGTGTAGCACGAGTGCCGAGCACATGTGCGTCTATGAAGAGTGTTCAAAACACATTCTCCCTTCCAGGAAATTCTTCACAAAAAGTCACTGAACCAAATAATTGTGACAGTGCAAATGTACTCGAATATATACTACCCGACAACTATTGACCCGTTTTGCACCATGAGATATAGTTGTGACTGACATACTGTTGCACATTGATGACACTATGTACCTGCCATAATGAACAGATTGTGTTACTTTGGTGCAACTTTTGGTTTGCTTGCTATAATCATATCTTGTATCTAAGAAATGGAAGCTGTAATGGGTTTGGAGTCCACCTGATACATTTTACATACAAGAGTTTAATATCTCAGTGCAGCCTTTCTACACGTATGGCATAAGCAATATTATTATAGTATTATTCTCATTTACACATTAGGTATCTCTATGTGTCAAGTAGTATATAATATTCGGGTACATTTGTACAGTCACAATTATTTGGTTCAGTGACTTCTTTTGAAGAATTTCCTGGAAGTGTGAATGTGTTTTGAACAATCTCCATAGAACTGCTTGTGCTCTGCATGTACTCCGCACTCGAACTACATCAGTCATTTTTTCGGTTACATCAACGAAAACATCACCCTTTCCTAATTTATACTCAGTTGTTATTCGTGAGTTTGGGTTGTTGGGAATATTGGTATTTCGTTAAGTAAATCAGGCATGTTTTATTAATAGTGAGTATACAGTCTTGCTGACTATGGATAAATATGCACTGTATTCAGCGGCTTGTATTAGGGGGGACAGTGGTATTTCATATATATGCTGATGGGTAACGGTCTCTCTTATAGTTAGTCTAATATCTTGTTCCTTTGCTATCATAGCCGCCAAGATAGCTAGGGATCTCTTTACCATTACGCGATGGGTGGAACTATGATCAGGTGATCGGCACGGTACAGATGCGGTACCATTTCATTTTAAACACCAGAGTAACTCGCCACTCGTATTCACTACATAGCGAGAACACTGCATTGAACTTCAATGTATTTGGTTATAAGGTAAGCGCAGACAGAGTATGGACAGCCGAACCCCATATAGTTACTTGTTGTAGCATGATTGACTCATGAGGTGTGTTGGTTTATTACAGATAGGTGCAGCTGTGTGCAGCTGTTTCCGATTTAACAGAAGGTATAGTAGTATTTTGGTTCACTTTTTCCACTTTCCCCAATAGTCTTTGATCAGGTATGCCAATAATAATTAATATCACGTTGTTTTTAGGATTCCACGGTTCACTTGAGTTGAACACAGTTTGATAGGTACTTGGTGTACTCTGCGTGTTGCAGTAAGTATTGGTGCTGTAAGTTACTTGTCCCTCCGTTCATTAAGCATGATCATGTCTATCTCGTATACTTGGGGATAGTCAATGAGGTTCAACATACATCATGGGCTTCTTTTAAGTGCTGTTTTATGAGTACATTTTGGTTTGCATGTAGGTCATCAAACCCTGTTGGGTTGAGTAAGGTGTTGGTGGCAAGCATAAGTGGCTTGCATGAATTCATTGTAACATTTGGTTATATTTGTTGTTTTCCAGTGGCCCCTGAAGAAGGAACTATCCGTCCCGAAATGCATTGGGCACTACACGGATAAGTGGAAATCCATTCAAGCAAAACATGTTAATTGTTCAATGTATTCAGTTTTTTTGTACAGATGTACTGATATCATTGTAACCATGTAAAAAGATTTGTATCGACAGCATCATTTTTGTTAAGTAAAAGTGAGAATGTTGATGGCTACACATCATTGATTATGTTTGATTATGTGATTGATTCATTTTGTGTAATATACGGTATAAAATTGGTTTAAACACACAAAAAGTGACACAGCTGTGCACCCAGTTTTCATCGCATCTCTTTTACCTGATTAATCAACGCATTTATTCTGTATGTGGGACGGGCAACCCACACATACTGAGTAGCACGCTAAAAACAGTTGAATCAGGTTAGCTACAACCATTGATTACTGTTCAAATAACTTTGTGGAGTGTGCCACTGAAACTCCTCACAGTTCATATTAGGTGCACATACTTGCCAGGCCCAAACCTTTCCTTTTCTTACATGTAAGACACCCTTAATGTAGGCCCAAGGTAGCCCCATGGGCAGGGTGCAGTGTATGTGAAAGGTAGGACATGTACTGAGGTGTGTGACATGTTCTGTTAGTGAAATACAGTGTATTTAGTTTTTCACTATTGAAAGGCTATCTGTCCCATAGGTTAGAATGTGAGTTTATTTATAACATCTTATAAATATAATTTTCCATTGGGACAAGATGGGAAGGTAAAGTTTAGTATGCATGATCTCAGAATATAAAAATGCATCTTTTAGTAAGAATAATTTTTACAATCTATGTTTGAAAATACCACATTTATAAAGTAGGTATTTTCTTCCTTAGCTATCTTGTGTGCCTCTGCTGGGTTGTTGATAGACTGTCTGGCTTTGGAGTGACATGGGCTGGGCATGTGCATTCACTGTAGACAGCCACTGGGGGGTTGAGATGTGTTCTGCCCTTCCTGGAAGAGTCAGGGCTGGGTTGAATTGACCTGGGCTGCATTTAGAGTAGGGAGAAGAGATTTCTTTTCACCTTAATAGGCCTGGTCTGCCTTACACAATGCTATCTCCACCTCCTGCCCGGAAGCTGGGCCAGAGAAAACATAACTGGCTTTGACTAAGCACAGGGCTTCTCTGCCACAAGAGACCAAAGGGAATTGCTGTATAAATATTGGGGTCCAGACCCCAGAACCTTAGGGCACTTCTGGGATTCAAGGGGAACCTTTGCCCAGGAGAAGAGCTGGAGAAACTGAAGGAGACGTACTGCCCCTTTGCTGTGTGCTGTCTGGGGTTGGCCTGCAGTGGCTGTTTCTGCCAAGAAAAGGACTTTGCTGTGTGCTGTGTCCCCTGCTTGAGGAAGATCTCCAAGGGCTTGAAGTAGAGCTTGCCTCCTGTTTTAAAGTCTCAGGAATACAAAGACTCCACCCCCAGTTCCCCTGAACTTCCTTGCTGGGAATTCTGACCTGCCCAGAGGTGCCTGTTGCTGTTCTGGGCCTCTGGAGGTTGTTCTTGCTGTTGGGGGCTGGAAACGTAACACAACGACGAGAAGCGAGATGCATCCGCACCTGTTTCCGACGCATCGCCGAAGAAACAGACGCAGTGCATGCCCGCAGTGGGAGAAATCACCACATCGAGTGCACCGATCTACGAAGTCTGAGATCACCACACTGATTCCGACGTAGGCCCTGCTGTGCGGCTGCAAGAACCAACGCATCGTGGGACCGCAGCAGGAGAAATCAATGCAGCTCCGTTGCCGCCGACGCATCCCCGATCCTTACGCATCGCACCGGGGCACCAAGTCTACATCTACGCTGTGGTGGCATTAAAAAATCTACGCATCACCTTCCCTTCAGGAAGGAACCAACGCATCACCTCCCCTGCGTGGCAGTAAGTAACCGATGCATCACCTCTTCTGGAGTAAGGAACCGACGGATCACCTTCCCTGCACGTAAGGAACCGACGCATCACCTTCCGTGTGGTTGTTTTTGTTTACGATTTTGACACATCCAAGGTACTCTGTGCTGAAAGTGTTGCATCTATAGTGTGCCATGGACAGAACTGTTTTTACCTTTTAAAAGTAATATTTGGATTACTGTATTGTGGATTTTTGTCATTTTGGCCTTGTTCGGTTTAGATAAAGATTACCTATCTTTCTAAACTGGTGTGGTGTCCATTTGTAGTGTTTTCACTATATTACTGTATGTGTGCACAAATGATTTACACACTGCCTCTGTGATAAGCCTGTCTGCTCATGTCAAGATACCAAGGGGCTGAGCAGGGGTCATTTTAAAAGTGTATTCCTCTTAACCTGACTGGGAAGAAGGGTCCCTACTTGGACAACTGTGCAAGCCATTGCCAACTAAAAACCCCCATTTCTAACAAACACCATCACTAAATCTTCACAATGGGACTGTAACAAGATTTCAGAAGTATTCTGGCCTTCCTAACACCTACACCATTGGCTCGACACAACAATAACCTCCCTGAACATAGCTCCAACTTCCACGCCTTAATCACCACCTGTGCAGATAGCCTGGTACCTCTCAAAGCCAACAAAGCCATGAGAAACAGACCACAAGCAAGCTGGAACACAGAAGAGGTCAGGCTCACCAAACACCACAACATGCAACCTGAACACAGATGGGGACAAAGTCAGAACGGCATCGATCTCTAAATCCACTCTCAGATGCTACCATCAGGAAATTAGAGCCACCAAATGCTTTGCACTCACCGACCACATCGAAAGCAGCACCAACATCACCAAAGAAGGCTTTGCTACAGTGAAAGAAATGACCTCTCCAGCAGAAAGCTTCACCAGCGCAACCCCCTCTCAGGACCTGTGCACCCAGCTGTCCATTTTCTTCAGTATCAAGATCACCAGCAATAACAAAAACTTTGAGCCCCAACTGGACCTTTCCACCTTGCAGCCATACTGCCCATCTCTATCAACACCCAAAGACCAGCCTTACCACCAGGCCCACCATCACCACACAAGAAATTGCAATGACCATGCAGTCTATACACTCCGGATCACCCTCAGACCCCAGCCCTCACCACATCTTCATTAAAGGACTGGACCCCATAAGCACATCCTTTACCCCTATACTGAATGACTCAATTTTTACAGTCACTTACCTGGATACCTGGAAATATGCCACAGTACTCCCCCCTCCTCAAGAAATACTCAGGAGACCTTAAGACGCTAGCCGACTATCGGCCTATCTCTCTCCTAGCCTACCCAGCAAAAGTCATGGAAAAGATGATAAACAAATGCTTAGCCACGCACCTCACTGCCAGCCACCTCCTGAACACCACATGACCTGGATTCAGCCAAGCCACTGCACAGGAACCACCCACCCTGACACAGTTGACATCCTGATGATCATGGACAGAGATGCCTGTGGCCTAATCCTTCTTGATCTTTCCGCAGCCTTCAACCCTATCACCCACCGCAGCCTTATACAACAACTGCATGAAGCTGGCATCCACATTCCTGCACTTTACTGGATTTGTTTCTTCCTGGCAGGCCCCATCCAGTTGGTCAGTCTGGGCTTATCACCTCTGATGCTGTCAACTTCATCTCCAGAGTTACATAAGAATCCTAACTCAGCCCCACTCTAATCAGCTCCTCCATGACTCCCCCCACCAGGATCATCCACGCCCATTGAATTAACATTGAATTAACATCATAACTTATGGTGACAACACCCAGCTCATACTTTCCTCTTCCATAAGACACCAAACACCTGGACCTATTTCTCTGCCTGCATGATCGAAGTCGCCAGATTGATGAAAACCAACTGCTTCAAGCTCAATACAGACAAGACGAAAGTAGCAATCCTCTGCAAAGACACCTTGCTCTAGGGCTGCACCTGGTGACCTGCTGGACTTGCACCCACAGTCCTCCTGGCAACCTATGTAAAGAACTTCAGAATAGTAAGCAACAACCAACTCACCATGACTGGCCAAGCCAACACACTCTCTGTTTCCTACTTTCTTACACTCAAGATGCGCAGGAAGACCTTCAAATGGCTCCTGTGAAAACTCGCAGAACAGTCACCAAAACAGCCCTCATCACCAGCAAGTTGGACCACGGCAATGCACTCTATACTGGAATCAACACTGAACTGACCAGAACACTTCAGACTATACAAACTTCAGTGTGCTCCAAAAAGCTCTTCTGGCTCCAAATCCCCAAATGAGCACTCTTCAAACTCCTCATGCACACATACAAAGCCTTACACAACATTGGTCCAACATATCTATCTATCTATCTATCTATCTATCTATCTATCTATCTATCTATCTATCTATCTATCTATCTATCTATCTATCTATCTGTCTGTCTGTCTGTCTGTCTGTCTGTCTGTCTGTCTGTCTGTCTGTCTGTCTGTCTGTCTGTCTGTCTGTCTGTCTGTCTGTCTGTCTGTCTATCTATCTATCTATCATAAATATTCAGATGTGCATATGTATGCTATTACCATTGTTGAATGTTAGGAGGGTCCATGACATGAGAGGCAAAGCCTCAAACTGGTCATGTTGCCTCACTCCTTCCTCATAAATGGTACATAATAGCATATTACACTCTGTGCATCTGCATATATGGTTTGTGCCATTGCATTTTTCCTTGTCCGTTCGCTTTAAAAAAAGGTATTGAACCAATAGAATTATGAAAGGTGTGCAGTAAGGTAAAATCACATTGAAGAGACCTTCTATTAAGAGAGCTGTTTCCTTGTGTCAGTTAATTCTGCATGGAATCCGTGAGGCAGTAAATAGTGTTTTTGTCATTTGAATTTTGCTGTACTGTGGTATATATGTTATCGAAGTATAAGCACTAGGTCAGAGTGAAGGACTGAGTAAATAATAGGACTTTGCAGTACACGAGTAAGTGGATAGCGTAGGTATTACTTAGTGGTGTGTAATAGAATACATGCCATGCCACTTACAAAAGTACAAAATGAATTTTTAAAGAAAAAATGACTTTCACATGCATACAAAGACAAACACATCTGAATGTCTTTTTTTTGCTTAAATCTGTTTTGCAACAATGGCCAGCAATAAAGTCCTCTCTAATCCTTACGACAATTATCTTTACAAAGTTATATTTGTGTTCTATGTTTCCAGAAGATTTACGTTTTAATTAAGAATTTCACTTTGGAAGAGTCACACATGAATGAACCTTGACATCAGGGTACGCTTGCTTAACCTCTGAAAAATGACTGTTTCTAGAAACACCATGGCTGCAGAAGAAATGCACATTGGTATAGGGATTGTGCCCAGGCTGATTGCGGCATGTTACCACAGTGGCATGAATGGCTCACCTGTGAAGCATCTCCTGGCACATCAACTCACCCTCTCCTCCAGCGGTGCCATGAAGACAGGTGAAGCAGCTGCAGAAAGGAGATCCAAACTGAAGCAGATGGAAAGCGCCCAGGACAGCTGTGAGACATACATGTGCCACGCGCTCACAGAGACACTGGAGAGGGGGTGGAGGAATGGATGAGTCCCCGCTCATAGAAGCCACGTAGCCCTTGCCAAAGGCAATCTGGAAACCTGTAGCGGGTCACAGGATATTTCTTGGGAAGGGAGAGTTGAGGTGGTCTGGGAAAGTGGCTAAAGAGTCTGACTAGTGGAAAGATCAAACTCCCAAAACATCATGGTCATGAGGGAATGTAATGAGCTGCTAACAGGGGTAAACCTACAGAATTCAGAAGGTATCCATTGAAAATCTTATAATCGTTGAGCAGAACGTAAAGATGTATCAGATGTAATGCTTGGAGGGAACAATATCTCAATCAACAATGAAGTTAGGAGTTAATGAACTTAACCCGTCAAGCCAAAGATCTTTATCGAGCCTTGACTGCTCTATGGCGTAGCTGTGGAGGTGATAACGTTGAGAATGAGCATTTCCACTATTGAATATGTCCAAAAGGCTGACGATTTTTCAGTTAGAGCAGCCTTTCGACTCATTTACAGAGTAAGCAATGAAAGAAGAGAATGTCCTAGAAAGGCAGTGGTCATGCCGTGTTGACCTTGATTAAGTAAGTTATTATTAGATGGCCCTCTTGAGAGCAAATGTATTAATGTCTTCAAATTGAATGAGTTTTGAAAGATGATGATGTTGCACAGTGGTCTCGTCTTGATTGTTTAAAGTGAGTACATTATAAAGGGAGGCAATTTTCCAGAAGGCGAATGGACTCATCTCGACACCTCTGTTGAGTACAAGATGAAGGGAGTGACTACTCTTGAATATTGGAGTTTCCATCCTCATTGCCTCTAGAGAGTAATATATAAAGGGAGACAACCTCATTAGTGGTTCCATCTTGATGTGTGATGATTTTATGTAAGGATTTAGATTCTGTCATCTTCACTCCTGTCATTCTCTATCGGCTCCTCCTCCTGGCGCTTTGATGAATTACACTTGATGTGCGCTCTGTGGACGTGCTCATGCCCACACGCCTGCTGCTCACTGTGCCAAGATGTTTGCAGGCTCTTGGATAGTCCCGGACAGTTTTGGGCAGCTGATTTGCTGCTCACAACAGTTCTTCAGGGTATGGTCCCCATTCTGGAGCGCCTCAGTTGAATCCTGGCAGCCGGATCAAAACTGTAGAGGATTCCTTGTATGCCACATGCAATGTTGTTTGTGAGATTGTGGGAGAAGTCACCTGCAGTTATTCTGCTCCTGGCTCTTGGCTCCAGGCCAAAGCTGCCCTTGTCCGCTCACAGAGCGATCACTGCTTGCTGGAGGAGGAGGTAAGTGGTATACATCTACGAAGTAGATGCAATATATGCTTCAAATTATTTTATGTTGCCACAAGACAGTCAGGTATTTCTAGCCAATTGTGTGGTGTGTGTGGGGACGCCTCCCCAAAAGAAAAGAGGGATCAAGCTCCAGGCTTCCGTCAAGTACATAAAAGGAGCAGGGGGCATGAAGGTGCCCAGAGTCGATGTAAGAGACTCATTTGGACTGGAGAACTCTTCACCTCACGAAAGTGAATCACTCAAGTTTCCTGCAAATGGATCGAACCCTTGATAATATCCCTACACATTCTTCAGCAAAAGTTTTAGCTGTTTCAATTAAGGATTTTCTGGGGAAACAGTTTAAGAACATAGGGCCATATGCATGAACACATTTTTCCATAGACACAGAATTGGCAAAACCCTTTGATGCATCTGGCCCATAGTGTCATAGGATTCAGCAAAGGCTGGCCTGGTGAGCCTCACCCCGTCAGGTTGCCGTCTGGAGGTGCTGGACATTCAGGAGTGGGAGGACCTGTATATGATTGAAGATATTGAAATGATCCACCTCCATTTATTTTCTTCCCCTGTTCGTTCTGCTCATCAGAGCTAAGCTTTGTGGGCCCTGAGGGTGCGTTTGGAGCAGTAGGATGGAAGGGGAGTGAGGGGAATAGGGAAATGCCTGAAGCTGGTATGCCCAGGGAAGTGACAGCCGCAAATATTGATCATGCAGGTCAGATGCTAAAGGGGAGCGACTAAGGTAATCTGGCTTCTGTGAACATAGACTCCTCATTGTCCTGTCCCTCCCCAATGCTGGACATTCTCCTACTAATGCCAAAAAGGCTGCAAGGCGTATTGTAATCGTCACTCTCTGAGATCTGAGATGCTTATTTTAATGGAGATCCTTTGCGAACTAAAGTCGATTAACTATTGTATGTTTCAGTTCTAAGGCTGGTGCTCCTCCAAAACTCTGAGCCCAGTAAGGATGTGTCTTATTGTGAGGGGGAATGTGGTAGTTCCTCTGAGTACGTGCTAAAAAGACCAATGTTGATGGAAGGATGGTATCATGGGTGGTTTGGGAACCTGCACCTTTGGCGTTTGAAAGCAAGGAAAAACATACGTAGGGGAAAAGTTTCTGGGAACTCTCCTCAAGAGGCCAGGCATTCTTGTATTGCGAAAGATTTGCTCTACCTCCCAAAATAGAACTGAAGCAAGGATGCTGCAGAAGAGTAAATGAAGAGGGGCATAGAACCAAGGAAGAAAATAAGGTACAGGTAAAGAAGGCCCCCAACCCAACAAAGCAGGGTCCCAAGGCCACGTGTAAAGACCCTAGCGGTCTATCCTACAATAAGGAGATTAACAAATTAAGAGGAGAAGGGAGAATGGCTTGTGTCTCATAGTAATATATGCCTGGACAGAGTCGACAGCTCTAAACATATAAATCTCTTAGACAACACAACAGCTATTCAAGTTGATCCCTTAGAGGGACTTTAGAGCTAAGTATGTGTATCTGGATGTCGTCTGTAAAGGAAAGAGGCAAATAAATGGAAACCCCTGAAGAGGTCTAATTTATTGAAGGTTTTTTTTTATCTTGTAAGGCATTGTGGTGGTTACCAGAAAAGATCCAGATCAAGTGGCTTTCAGGGAATCCATAACCATGAGGGAAGTTACGAAAGCTAGTTTTAACTCTTTGATATTTGCTGATCTGGTATTAGAAGCATTAGGGGAACTTAAGTAAATTGGGTTGCGGATATTACCTGAAGTGGAGGTTGTGGCCCCCCTAGTCTAAGAGGCATCTATTAGCAAACCACACCGGCCTCAATTTGGAACAAGTACATTTGGTAATTGGAGTGTAAGGCTCTTCGCCTCCACATCGTGTATGGGATACAAGTATGGTAGCCTAGAGATAACAGTAGCCGCCCACAAAAGAGATAGGGTGATAGACTCAATCCCACTTGGCAATAGATTTGCACGTCTAAGCGCTGATCGAGAGAGCGTCTCTCATGGGAGAGGCATGTGGACTTGGTGGATGGTCCTCCCGCTAGCCTGGATGTTTTCTTCTGGAACATGCACAGGTTGGAATATTTGATTAGAACAATAGATCTTACAAATATTTGGGAGGAGAATATGATTATATGTTTTTAGGAGACCTGGCTGGTGGGAGAGATAACAAATTTAGGTAGATTCAGGCATTTCGCAAAGCAGACATCGAAAGTGGGGATAGGATGCTTAAAAGGAGAGCTGCTGACCCGGGTTCCACGTTCCAGACTTACTCTGGAACCCCTGGCCGATGTCTCTTTTTGTCTGCTTAAAAGTGTAGAGGGGAAGAAACTTATCGTTAACCAATTAACCATTATAGTTATAATAATTATATAATTATATGATTAATTAACCATTATAGTTAACCATTATAGTTCCAATGAACCATGACTCAGAAGAATCACGGACTCCCGATTCAAAGCTACTTAGTTTATCACAAAGCCAAGAACAGTTGGGCATACAAACACCTCAAAATAAGGGTGTAGAAATACATTGGAACTAATACAAAGCCAAACCTACGGATGAAGTTACGACTGTGCAGCATACACAAAATAACTAATTCTAGAATCAGAACGCAGAATATCACAGCACCAGTGTCCAAAGCCCTCTTCATTGGAGGTTCATAGGTAAAAAACATTAGTCTGTCACTACTCTACCACTAATGTGACATCCATACTTAGCATTCCCCAGGCAAGGTCTGAAAGATGTCAAATCATGAAGGGTTCCTAAGAATACCATTCACATTAAATGGGTCAAGTAGCATGAAGCTACAGAGCTCGTTCTAAGATGCTCTCTTCTCTCAAGGCAAGGCAAAGGTTTCCTGACTCTGTCCCTAACTCCAGTACACGAATTGGTACGAGACATCACCCCATCCATGCAAGACACCTCCTTGTAGGTAACTTTCCATGCGGCCGCGATGCTCCCAGGTCTTGGCTTGATGACCTTGATTCCCAGGCTCTCTCCGGTAAGAAAGAAAACCATCCCACATTATCAGCATCGCCGTTCAATGCATCTTCTCCTTCATAAGCCTAACTCCTAAAACAAAGATTATTCTAACTAACAAAGATGCATTCTCCACCTGCAATGGAAAACGTAAGAAAGAGCAAGTTTTGCATACACATAAATTCTACTAATCTACCAGAGGAGCAGGAGGGAGAAATACAAGTTAGGCCTACAGAATTCGCCCAACATAAGCTGCAGCACATAAATTCATAAACACACGTATACATGATTATGGTTACTGAGCATCTTTAAGTCAATGCGTTATATAAGCTTACGAAACGTTCATTAGTCACATGTGCAATTCTTCATGTTAAGTGTTTCACCATACAAAATTGAAATGCTGATTTCTCCACGTATATGAAAATATATCTATCACTTCACCTTGCACGTTATTACAATACACATTCTAATGGCAGAATGTTAACACGACAAAAGAGTATATGTGGATGTGGACTTCCCATGATTATAATGCACCCCTACAAATGCCAGAGCAAATTTGTGCTCTATCACTGACATTAATTTCAGCGAAATGTATAAAAAGAGCAAGTATCATTCAAACAGGTAGCAATTGGCTTCTGGCTTGCCATTTAAACTTGGATGATGGGTATCACTCAACTAATAGTTTCATAATTGCAAAGGTTTATGTAAACCAAGGAGATGCCCAGAAAGAGTTATGGAAACTGTTTCTAAGACATATGGGATCTTTGACTGAGATATCGGGGGCCCCACCTATTGGTTTAATGGGGGATTTCAATCTCCACTTGTCGCCAGCCCAGGAAGAGACCTGTTGTAGTGATGTGCTGGAAAGCTATGGAATATCTTATGCAATATTTCCAAAGTGCAGCCCATCAAACTATGACCTCAAACTAGCTAAATTCCTCTCTGAGTTAGGATTTGTGGGCTTAAATGGCCGCTTTAGGGAGGACTCACCGGCAGCCTATACCTTGGTGCATGATAATCAGAGCTGCCTCATTAATTACATGTATATACAGGTATGGTATTTTGAGACTTGTAAACGTTTTGAGGTGGTAAGAGTATTGGGCAGTGATCACTGGGGCTTCAACTGTCTCTGTTTTAAGGGAAATCGTGATACCAATGGAAGTGTCCTATCAAAACACTTGACCATCAGGATCGATGATAGATACATCTCGCACCTAATGCACTATCAAGAGACCAAAAACCTTGGGCCTGGTAGAGAGCCGGGTATTAATGTTTTGGATTGGTGTTCTGAGATTATTGCAGAGGTACTTAAATGCGTGACTCCTATAGTCAGGAAGCTAAAAAAGGCTAAATAAAAGGAACTGCACGTTAGTCATCTACATAGCCCTGGTTTGACAAGGAATGTTTAGGTCATAAAAAGTGCCTGAGGAAAGCAAGACCTATAACGTGTTTCCCAGAGAACACTAGGGAAGGAGAAAGATCTAATATTATAAAGAAAGAGTACGCAGTGCTGATTAGAACAAAGAAACACGCGTATTACCATACAAACTGGGACATGATGGTTAGAACCCTTCTTGCTAAAGGCATGAATAAATTAAAAGTTTGGAAGCTAGTCCAGAGAGGATGCAATAAGTCGAATGAACCCTTAAGGTGTATGACCCCGGAAAATGCTTGGGTTGCATATTTAAGTAACATCTCTATGGCCAGAGACGTAACAGAGAGAGGCAGGTGGCTCTACCCAGGGGAGAGCTTATTTTAATTATTCTCTGCACAGTCCTTAGTTAAATTGATATTCTTCCTTCAGTTCACAAAGACAGCTGGCCCTGATAATCTTCTAGCAATTATTATAAAATCCAACTATAATTGGTGAGCCAGCTTTTTCTACAAAGCCTTTGAGACGGGTATCTTTCTGCCCAGTTGGAAGGGTGCAAAAATTAAACCCATACATAAAAAAAACAGACTGATCTTCCCAGCAATTTTCATTTGATAATTCTGCTGAATGTTGAAACTAAATTATATTCCAAGGTAATTTTATTGTTGTTAAAATTGGATTGAGGTCAACAATCGTGTGCCCATGAAACAAGGAAGCTTTAGGAAAGGCCACTCTACAGTTGACCACTACTTTAGTTTGTGGGCGTTAGGCCAGAAGGCAATGGAAACCACAGGGAATCTTTGTTGATTTTAGTTCTGCTTTTGATCTTCTGGGTCATAGTATCCTGTGGGATAAGCTTTGACATTTGGCAATTCCTAGTGGCTTACTTGCAATTCTCCAGGAATTGCACTGACATAGTTGGGCCTTCAGTGGAATTAGATTTAAGTGGGGCCCTATCTAAAAGAATTACGCTGGCAAATCGGTTGAGACAGCGTTGTGTCCTTTCCCCCATGCTTTCTTCACTATTTCTTGCAGATTTTCCTGCCCTCTCTAACACCAAATTCTTTATGCCGAAAATGGGAGGAAGACATATTTTGTGCCTCCTTTACATGGAGGACCTGGCTGTTTTTCATTTGACCCAGATGGGCCTCCAGAGGAAATTAGAAAGTTTCAACACGTATTGTGTGTCTAATGAACTAAGGATTAATCTTGAGGAAAAAAAAAAATTGGGGGGAAAAAGGCAAACGCATACAACCGGTCATTTGGGGACAACATTGTGAAGGTGGTAACCTTCTAGAAATACCTAGGAATGATGTTCAGCAATAAACTACATTGGGCCGTGCATGAAGGAACTGTGGAGGTTCGGACAGTATCCACTATAGGAGGATTAGTAAAATTTAAAAACATGTTTAGAGAACCATCTTTGTCCCCAGTATTATCTGCTGACAATCCTCTGGTGCCTACTTAGGGCCCGATTCACAGAACAAACTTAAGACAAAATCCTAAACTTAGTACCATTTTAGTATTCACAGAATGCACTTACTACTTCTGGTATTCACAGAATGAACTTACTACTTTTGCGATTCACAGAATAAACTTACTACTTTTGCTATTCACAGAATGGATTTACGACTACTAACTTTACGTCCGCACTCGGGCCGGAAATTCCGGCCCGGAGGCGGAGCTTCCGGCCCGGAGGTGGGGCTTCCGGCCCAGAGGTGGAGATTTTAAATCTCTGCCACTGGCTGGAATCCCCACCTCTGGGCCGGAAGCTCCGCCTCCGGCCCGGAAGCCCCGCCTCCGGCCCGGAAGCCCCGCCTCCGGCCCGGAAGCCCCACCTCCGGGCCGGAATTTCCGGCCCGAGTGCGGACGTAAAGTTAGTAGTCTTAAATCCATTCTGTGAATAGCAAAAGTAGTAAGTTTATTCTGTGAATCGCAAAAGTAGTAAGTTCATTCTGTGAATACCAGAAGTAGTAAGTGCATTCTGTGAATACCAAAATGGTACTAAGTTTACGATTTTGTCTTAAGTTTGTTCTGTGAATCGGGCCCTTAATGTTTATATGGGGCTGAATTACTGACCCTCAACTCTGATGCCAACTGGGATAAGTGTGAGGGCAAATGATTGAAAAACTTTTGGAGTTACCTAAATGCACATTGTGTCCAGTGATAAGATTGGAAAGTAACCTACAATCTTGGAATTTCCTAGACTATAACGCTACTCTGTGTTTTTGGGCTAAACTTTGGTCTGTGAATGTTCAAAAGGTTTTAGTTCTCTGTGCTAGTGAAATTGCAATGAGTGAATTAAAATGGGCGGCGCAGGTCAAGAACAGATTAGTGTAAATTGCAGCGATACTGAAGGTTGGGAATTTTGAAGTCATGGTGCCCTCTCTCCTATCGAAGGGGGAGTCGGAAGAGTCCTGCAAGAGAGAATCTAGGTTTTCAGATTTACGCTATGTAGCAATGAAATCTTCAGCTAGTTATATGTTGGAGAACTGGAACAACCCAAGGATGCACCCTTATCGATCCGCATTCCCGAACCCCCAGGTACAGTTGCTGCCATTAAAATGTGGAGTTGCTTTGAACCTCTTATTTTTGAGTATGAGAAATTCTCTGCGCTCTCCTATACTGTTAATAATTGTACCTGTGGATTATGGTACAATAGTTTTAGTGCTTATCTTTTGCTAAATTGTTTGCACTTTTGCAGAATTCAATGCCAGATTTTAAAACTGTTTTAAAAAATATATTATCTATCATCGTACTGAGGTGCTCTCAATACTCTAGAACATGCAGAGTTTGCTTGTGAACTGGCATCATTTTTAAAACAAGTTTGCGCTAGAAATGTTCATGATTCTTGATATTTGATAATGTATGTTAGCCTCCATGTTAGACAATCTAGGAGGAGCCTCACAAATGGCAAAATTCTATACATAAATTGATGACATTATAACAGGCCTCAGTGTTTAAATAGGGTGTCAATGGGGGGGGTCCTGTGTCTAGCTAGAGTTAAATACTGTGTATAAGATTCAGGAGGATGGGTATGGGCCTTTTTTTCTTTAACATTGTATATGAATGTATTTATTGTTTTATAGACATATGTCTAAATATTAAAGATCTATTACTATGTATGTGATGTGTTCCATGGAAATAGCATTACAAGAAAAACAATGTTGCTAGACATTTTTGTCTTTCTCTGCTAGTTTCCATGCACCTATATAGATAAAACAATAAACTGCAGCCTTGGAAATCTCATCAAAAGCAATTTCCTAAGTGGGCAACATTTTAACATTTTAATTTTGATATACGCCCCCGCCACAGTCACAGGGAAATAGAGAGAAACTGATGTGTGTAAAATTTCAGTGGCAAGGCCTACTCACAGAGGAGACAATAACTAGTAAGAGATCTCAAGTCGATTTCTAATGCTTGGATCCCATTTCAAATCCATTTCAAATCCTTTAGTCCTCTGTGGTGAACATTACAGGTCCATGTTAGGCCTGGATTCATGGGGCGTTGCTTCCATTGCACTGATGTCACTATTGTGATAAGTGTTGATTTCCAATCCTGAATAAACCTATCTCTTTTTTGCCGGCAGAGTGATGGCAAGTAAGCCAGTAAAAATGCAATTCGAGTGGAAGCAGGACAAATCCCAGATAAAAGGGCCTCTGCCACGTGGCTGCCCTTGATGCATGTGATCACTACGAACTGGTAAAACCTGAGGTCCTTGAAGGGAGATGACAAACTCACAAACACAGGGAAGCGGAGACCAAACTAGAATAGCAATTGCGAGCCCATAAATTCAAAATATCAACTATAATTGCAAAACATTAGAACTGGTTCCAGTTTGAAAGCTACAAATTGAGGTTTTTGTGGAGATAAACCCTTCAGTGGGAATAATAAATGCATATAACCGGCAATGATTTTGGAATTTTCCAGACTGTAAACCTCGAACCATTAGGCAAGGCTGTCAGACACTATATGTTGTTGATGAAAGCCATAAAACAACTATGCATCAAGAGTCACAACGATATTGTTGACACGCACGGCACTGATTAATTTAATCCGCTCTGGAATGCATGAATGTTAGGAGATAGCGTACTATAAATTCTTCTACACAAACTAATTATGTTCGGAAAAGTCGGTGGATACATCGGAGTCTAACTGAAGAAAAAGAAAATGCATTTGAGATGGGTATGATTGTGTATTAATATTAAAGTTGGGTTCAGACAATACACAGGCTCTATACGTATATGCATTTTTTGCATAATGACAAAGACTGATTACTTGTATACTTTGATATATTTCTGTAGCATTGTATAATAATAAAGAAATTAAGTTACACTGATTTTGGCAAGTAGCTACTGTAATATACCTAAGTGATAGTGGTGAAAATAAATGCCAAAGAGAATGTCACACAGATAGGACATCTTGTAAAGATTTAACCACTAATGGGTATTATTGAATAATGTATAACCACAAAAAAAACCAGAAAGGATCTAGGGAAGGGAACCAGAGGCACGGGGCACTAGGAGCAGGCAGCCTCCAACATACAATGTTTAGCACAAAAAGAGCCGCTCCCAGTCTAGTGACCTAAGTGCTACAGTGTTATTTTGAATGTTAAAACTATTTGTAGAGTGCACAGCTGCCCCAGCGAAGGGGCGTCCCGGCACTAACAGCAGTTTCCAAGTAGAGTTGGGTTAGGCTATGGGAAAGAGTTAAGTTTTGATAGCCTTTCGGAAGGATAGCAGACAGTCTAAGCTGCGGATCTTCAGGGGGAGGGAGTTCCACAACTTAGCGGCCAAAAAACAGAAAGATCTGCCACCTGCTCTGGTTCGCTTAACTCGAGGGACAGTAGCCAGGATCTGCACGGACGAGCGCAATAGGCGGGCAGGGACATATGGGATAAGCAGGCCAGATAGGATCTCAGGTGTCGAAAGTTTTAAAATTTTGAAGGTTAGGCATAAGGTCTTAAATTCTACCCTTTTAGAGATAGGGAGCCAATGGAGGCGGCGTAGGGCGCCCGCGCCGGAACACGTTCTTGGAAGTCCAAGTAAGACTCGCCCGGCTGTATTCTGGACACGTTGAAGGCGGTTCAATTCCGCTTTGTTGGCACCTAACAGCAAGGAGTTAGCATAGTCGAGTCTAGATAAGATGGTTGCCTGAACTATTAGTTGATGTGTCGTCGAGTTGAAAAACCCTAGAATAGGCCTCAGACCCCGTAAAAGACCAAAGCAGGTGCCCGCGATTTTCTTGGTGTGATCTTGAAAACCCAGAGTAGAGTCGAACCAAAACCCAAGGTTCTTTACCACCTGCTTAGGGGTAGTGGCAGGGCCCAGAGAAAGAGGCCACCACTGCGTGTTCCAGAACCCCTTGTCCTTCCCCACCAGTAGCACCTCTGATTTACTGGCGTTAAGCTAGAAACAGTTCTTTGTCATCCAGCCTGCAACCGCCTTGAGACCTTTCCGAAATTGGGTGGCATCTTTGGCATGATCATCCGAAAGAGCCACCACCATCTGGGTATCATCCGCGTAGGAGACCATGGTAAGACCATGGTCCCGCGTGACTACTGCCAGAGGTTGAACATAGAGGTTGAACAGAGCCGGACTTAGAGCCGAGCCCTGAGGGACCCCCTGCTCAATAAACTGGATGGAAGAAGCAAAAGGGGGGGCATAAACCTGAAATGATCTATCTGACAAGAAAGATCGAAACCATTCCAGTGCTCGGTCTTTTACTCCAGCTTCTTCTAGACGGCGCAGTAGGATCTGATGTGAGACCGTGTCAAATGCGGCGCTCAGGTCAAGCAATATGAGCGCAGCCGTTTGACCTTCATCCAGGATGGACCGCAGATGCTCACTTACTGCTAAAAGTGCTGTTTCGGTACTGTGGCCAGAGCGGAAACCATTCTGAGAAAGGTCTAGGATCTTATTATTATTTAAAAAGTCCGAAAGGACTTTATTGACGTGGGCCTCCGCCACTATAGCAACCCAGGGCAAAAGAGAAATAGGTCGGAAGTTCTCAGGCTTGGTGGGGTCCAGTGACGTTTCTTTTAGCAGTGGGAGCACCTTGGCCTGCTTCCAAGCCGAGGGGACCATTGCCTTGCTAAAGGAGGAATTAATGGTCTGCAGTAGAGGTGTGAGAAGTACGGGTAGGCAGTCTCTGAATCGAGCTGGCCTCATGGGGTCAAGAGGGGAACCTGATTTGACTTTGGTGCTCAAAGCAAGAAACACCTCCTGGGAGATGGCAGGTATAGCCTCCAGTATAGTATTAGGCTTTGATATTAGAGGGCTCTCCGGATCCCTAGGACAATTAGGGAAGGATTTATAAATAGCTTCTACTTTTTGAACAAAATAGATCCTCACAGTGTTGCTCGGAAGTGATAATAGAGGTGGGCGGATCCTTCCTCTTTTTAAAATCCCTAAGTATTTTAAAAAAGCATTTCATGGGGTTGTTGCTCGATGCTATCTCGAGTTGACTGTATAGCTTTGTGATAACATTTAATGGCGTCCTGGTACCGCCTTTTATATGTGGGGCTATAATTCTTCCTCCAGGCTCGTTCTCGCTGTTTACAAACGGTCCGCATGGCAGCTAGGGAATCCGTGTACCAAGAGCTAGAGCCGGAGTTGCGGCCCTTGGACCATTTAGCAGGAATAAGAATGTCTAATGCCACATATATCCACTCACAAATAGTTTTAATAAGCTTGCTCCGGGTTGGTATCAAGGATAGGGGGGCGAGAAGCCAGAAGGGCAAGCAGATCATCTAACTTAAGTTTGTGCCAACAACGTTTGAAAGTAGCCCTAGAAACAGCTCTGGATGTTGCTCCCACCTGGGGGAGGGAAATGGATATAAGAATAAGATAATGATCAGACCAGCACACCGGGCTGGGGGATTTGACCCGGAGAAAGGGGAGGTTAGAAAAGACTGGATATAATAAATGTCCGGCTATGTGTGTGGGTCCCACTACCAGCTGTCTTAATTGACAGGCATCAAGATCTGCAATCAGAGTACTGGTTTCCGAATCCGAAGAATGATCAAAATGAATGTTTAAATCGCCAATTAGACTAAAATTAGCTGTTCTCAGAGCTAATGAGTGGACTGCTTCCATTATCGCCACTTTAAATTCTGATGAGGAACCAGGGGGCGATAAACTAAGAGGCCAGAGAAGGAAAAATGAGCATTAAATGAGATGGAAAAGCGGGCGCACTCGCACCCTACAACATCTTCCATGACAAAAATACAGTGAAGGTGGGATTTAAAAATCACCGCCAATCCCCCACCTCTGGTCTCTCTATTGATGGTTCGAATACTGAATCCCATGGGGAGTGCGAGGCCGGGTTCGGCTACTGTGTCCTCATTAAGCCAAGTTTCAGTAACAAAGAATACATCAGGGGATTAGTTCTCAATGAGATCATAGATCTCCCTGTAGTGCTTAACTAGAGATCGCACATTCAGATATAACATTTTCAGGGGGATCTTAGTAGCGTCTGGGGATAATGGGGGCGGTGCCGAGTAAGAGTTATATCCACACCTATAGCAGCAGAAGGGCCCCTCCGTCACTAATCTTGGATGTGGATCACAGGGATTTAAGTGCAGGCATCTCACAAAAAGTAAAAGACAGGTCTCACACACCACCTGGTGTCATGCTTCATTATTGACCAGTCCTCGCCCTCTAAAAACCTGGTTTGATAGAGGGCGGGCATACACCTGAAGACAGGGATGCACTTCTAAAGCTAAGAGGGGGACCTTGCAAACAAATGTGAGATTTAAAAGGCCATTACAGATGTCAAACTCACTTTAATGTAACTGGCATCTGTATGGTAATTAAAATAAATGGTCGGTGTGTTGAGGATTCTATTGTCCCCCCACCGTGATGCGAGTGGTCGACATGTTTCTGCCAGTTGGCCCAGTCGGGTCCGTGGCATTCATCAGGACCTATAATAAACAGAAAACGGGCTCCACCCTTACCGGACTATGGTGAGAGGGTTCCACTGAGTGGGGTGATCTATATCATACTCCACTATTAAGCGGCTAATATATTCAAGCCTGTGAAAGAGAAAACAGACAAAGTGAAAATGCAAACTAGCACCTAGGTCACAGTTTTGATGAAGATTGTCCAGGCAGCCACAAACACGTGCAAAAATGATATAGTGGGTGGCTATAAGTGCAACAAACGTGTCATGCATCTGTGCACTGATTCGGTTTTGGGAACTGTAATCCACGTTGCTTAGCCATGAAATGGGACCTTCTAGCCCCATAGGAGGGTGAGGAAGGAAGACCCCTTCGGTCAAGCGCTGTGTGTTTGAGGAGAAAAAGGAGAAAAATATCCAGGTGAGGACTCTGGGAAAAGCAGCCTATTATACTCAAAGATTTAGTAGAACGCGAAGAGCTCAAGAGCACAATGATTAAACAAACAAACACTCATATCAACTCTCTCATACTCTTACTGTTCAAAGGTGTGACTCCCGCTTCTACACCTATGTCTGAGCTCCTCGCCTCCTCGGTGATAAGTGAGGGGAGCGAGTGTAGGCTATTTATAGTGTTTGCGCCAAAAAGCCGATGTTAATTAGTGGGTAAATTGAGTGTAATTGGCTCTTGTTGCACGAAGATCCGGTGTCGCCAAATAGCACTACTAAAAGGTGCCTGACTTGCCTGAGATGCAATTTATTTCGTGTACAGGCCTTAGAAGGACTTCCGATGCCGGCTCAGGTAATGCGTGTCACGGAGGAGCGGGCGTGGTCTCATCTTTGCTCTGTGTGGAAGGGAGCGTATGATGAGGAAGTGTATTGGAGCAGCGCATGCGTGCACCAACCACGGAGGATTGGGCGTGGTCCCGTCTACGCTCTGTGTGCAGGGGAGCTCATCAGTAGAAGTGAGTTAAAGCAGCGCATGCGCGCACTGGCAATACCTGTGTCAAGTTACTGGGTGTGCATGCGTAGTGGGCAGTAAGTTTAAAGCGAAACCAATGACGAGGTCGCACATAAAATTAAAAACACGGCCAGCGCGGAGTCTCCTAAAGGCATTAGTAACAACAGTGGGGAATTTGAGATTGAGGCATTATTGATTGAAAAATAGTATACACTGGAGGGTATATAATTGAATAATCATTGATTTTATAAGAGCAAAATATTTAAGTAGGGAATTATTACTGACAATTTCTCCTGTATAGGTGCCCAGTGTATGTGGGGGGGATGTGTGTATGTGTGTGTGTGGGGGGGGGTGCGTGTGTGACAAATCTTCGCGAAATTCTCCCCCCAAAAAAGTCTATCCAGGTCAGCTTCTATCCTGAAAGCTTTGGGGTGATTCGTCAAGCGGGGCTGAGAAAAAAGAGGGTCCCAAAACGCGTTTTCCCCATGTTAATTTCCATAGGAAATTTTGAGACGGGCTATAGCCCGAACTGCTGGACGGAATTACCCCAAATTTGGCAAAAAGGTAGAGCTTTGATCAGAAAGCAACCTTTTTTAAATGGTGTAAATCCGTTCAGTAGTTGCTGAGAAATTTAAAAAAATAAACATTTTGATATCTATGGCCGCGGTGGAGTGACGACCCCTCCCGACCACGAGCTTTATTCTAATTGGCTGTCAACACTCCAAACCAGGAAGTGATGGCAGCCATCTTGTGACTCGGTAGAACCGAGTCACAAGAAAACAGAAAAACAAAGGTAAAAAAAAGAAAAGGGGGCAGGGTAGAAACGCCCTGACCCCCTAGGCCTGCTCAGGGAGTCTCACAAGGACCCCCGGGGCCAAAAAAAGCATTAAAAAAACAAAACAATTTGATCGATTTTGCGCTGGGGTCGCGAATCCGGCTGAGAAAAAAAACAAACCATGAAGCGCGAACTCCCGCGCTTCGCTGTATTTAAACCCCCGGGTGGGCCAGTTCCCGGGGGCACTGAACAAAATGTGTGGGGGGGGCTCAATCACCCCCACACTGCCCCAGGGACCGCCACCTCCCCGGGGCAAGATTTATGAGCTAAGGGGGGGGCACGCAGCCCGCCGCAGCCCCGGGGACTGCCACCTCCCCGGGGCTCATTTTAATATTTACAAATAAACAAAAGCGTGGGGGGACCCAATCCCTTACCACAGGCTGCCCTGGGGACCGCCACCTCCCCAGGGCAAGATTAATAAGATGTGGGGGGCACACAGCCCTGGGGACCGCCACCTCCCCAGGGCTCAGTTTGAAAAAAGTGTGTTGGGAGGGCACGTGCCACCCCACATACCCCAGGACCACCACCTCCCCGGGGCACTGTATATTTAAATTGGGGGGCTGTTACGGACCCCCAAGCCCTGGGGACCCCCACCTCCGGGGCTTTGCACTCTTAGGGAGGGGGGCCGCGCGGCCCCCCTCGTGGACCCCTTTATAGCCCTGGGGACCGCCACCCCCCAGGGCCGGCTCCTGCAGTGTCATGGGGTGCCCACCCCCGGAACACTGCTGTTTGCCCTGTCATAGCAAACGCTGGTTTCGATTTTGTAAGCGAAAGCAGGTTTCCTGCTCTCGCTTACAAAATCCAAACCAGATTGCTTTTCCACAAGGGAAGCTGCATGTCAGCAGCTCCCCGTGTGGAAAAGCAATGCTGGCTCCCGCAGGAGGCTGGGAGCCGGCGGAACCGTGGGGGAATCGGGGTCCCCCCACGGTCCCCAACGGAAAGGCCAGGCCCCGGGGGATGGAGTCCCCTTGGCCATGAGTTGCCTAGGAGGGGGGCCACGCGGCCCCCCTCCCTCAATTAGGAAAAATAAATAAATAAAAAAAGAGGCACAGCCCTGGGGGATAGGGTCCCCGGGCCCGAAATTGGCCTCGGGAGGGGGGCCACGTGGCCACCTTCCCATTTACATTTTTTTCTTTCTTTAAAAAAGGGTTCAGGCCCTGGGGGATGGGGTCCACAGGGTCCAACAAAAAGGAAAGAGAAGGGGGGCATACAGCCCCACTACTTAAAAATGTGTTTTTTTAAAAAGCCGGCATCGCGGCTAGGCCCTGCCCCCTCCCTCATTTGAGATGTCATCAGTGATATCATCAGTGATGTCACTGACCATGTCATGAATGATTTAATATGTGACGTCATCAGCAGTGCATTGCGGGGGCGCGAGTTATAGTTAGCTGAACTAACTATAACGGGGGAATTTCTATGGTTTTGTATGAGTGAAATGTCCAACTAAATATAACGTCCCTGAAACCTAACCTTTGATAGGGCTCTCAGAGGGAAGACCTTGTGGACAATTCATTGGGGGGCTGAGTAGGTGACAACCCCATCTCTGCTCCTGTGTAGGATACAGGTAGGAAGGGTGTGTGTTGTATACTGGCCAATGATGTTGAGTGGAATCTGGGGCTAGAACCTCGTGGTAGCCCAGATTCCAGCTGTCAGTTAGCCCAGACTTTTCCCTTGGAGAGTTGTTTTACCCTTATCTCCAATAAACCCATCTCATTCACTCACCACGCGTAGCTGGGATTTCTGCAGAAGAACGTTATACTGGCGACGAGTGGTTCCGAGTTGCAGCGAGACCTGGAGTGCTGCCGATGTGAAGGAGTGATATCGCGGCAGATCAGAGATTTTTGTGAGGCGCACACCACATTTCGCGTGTGCAAAAAAGCGAGTCTCTGTGTTGATAAAGGGAGGACTCAATCATCAGTACCAGTTGTGAGTACCAGAGATGAACACATTTTATTTGGGCTCTTGTGGTAAACACTGAGTACCAACGTGCGCATTGCCTCGTGCTACAAGGCTGGACACTGTTACAGTGTGCATTACCATGCGCATTTCCTCGCGCTACAGACAAGAGGTGGTTGCCACGCGCATGCTCGCAGCCGTATGGTGATGCAATCACATACATCGAGTACCAGCGTAATTGGCCTGTTGTGTCTCTTAAACGGTCAGGCATAAAACAAGGCCAACTAACTATGGAAATCAGTCAAATTGTTGCCGGAGGCCATTTTGAATAACCTTTGAGGTTCAATGCTGTAGAGATTTCCTTATCAAACATAAAACAAAGTCAACCAGTTGTGAAAATCAGCGACATTTTTACCGCAGGTCATTTTAAATAATCATTGCGGTGATCCACACACCCTGGACAAAATATAAATATAATATCAGTGTAGGTTAAATGGAAGGCATTGTTGCACCATTATCCTTCTTATCCAATCAAGGTGATCCAGTTTTAGAGTGAAGATGATGGAAAGATGGATTTGAAGCCTATTTAGAAGCTATTGAGGGAGATGTGTATACTGATAAACGAAAACTTACTATTCTTAAACATTGTTTGGGCGCGGAAGGGAGACATGTTTTAAGTCATTTACCACCCATTGTGGATGATGAAGATGATGAAGATAATTTTGAAGTATATGACATGGCGATTTCACAATTGGATATACTTTATATCAAAAAAATTAATTGGGTAGTTGCTAGACACAGATTTTTTAGTAGAGCTCAATTGCCAAATTAATCCATCCATTCATTTGCTGCAAAATGTAAGTATGGAGAATTCCATGACCGGATGTTACGTGATCAAATGGTACACAAAATTGATGACAGAAAATTACAAGAGAAACTGTTAGCTGCAGAAGACCTTACTTTAGAGAGAGCTATTGATATTAGTCATAGATTTGAAGAAATTAAGTTAGGTATGAAAGAGTTGGCCACAAAATTAACTTCGGAGGTATATGTAGTGAAAAAGAATGTGAGTGATGATAAATCAACAAATGATAGTTGCAAGGAAAAAACTAGAATGAGTCCCCAAGGTTTAGAAAAGACAAATTATGTTTGTTTCAAATACGGGTTATCTGGTCATTTAGCAAATGACAGATCATGCCCAGCAGTCGGACAGGTGTGTAGGTATTGTAAAAACAAAGGTCACTATGCCAGAATGTGTAGAAATAAAAACAAGTATATGAACAGACCTGCTTATATCAAGGAAGTACATCAAGAGTCAAATGTACTAGTAGAATAATTTTTCCTTTGTATCCATGAAGTTAATGACAAAAAACAAGGATTCCCCATTCTGTGTTGTTAACATTGATGGTAAAGATATTGAAGTTATGGCTGACTCTGGTGCTCTCCATACTTTAATTGGTGATCAATGGTTGCAATAATTTCCCAACATACAATTGTTATCTTCTTGGCTATGGCAAGCAACCTATTGATGTTTTAGGTTATTTTATTGCCAGTATTAGTTTTAAAGGTAAGACCGTAATTGCCAATGTGTATGTAGCTAAGGAGGGATCTTGCTTGTTGGGATGGCCACAACAAAGAGATTTGCTCATTACTCTGGATCCCAATCATCCTGAACAAGCTTTAGGATATATTGATTTCATAGCTCAAGTAAGTGAAGATAAAACAGATGAATGGGAGAAACTATTTCCCAATGTGTTTTCATCAAAGCTAGGATTGTTGAAAGATTTTGTGCAAAAAATTATTTTAAAACAGAATAGTGTTCCTAGAGTACACAAAGTCAGGAACATTCCTTTATCTATGAGACAAGTGTTAAGAGAAGAATTGGATAGATTATGCAGTCAAGACATAATTGATTAAATCGAGTCGTCTGAATGGTTGTCACCTGTGGTGGTAGTACACAAACCTAATGGAGAAATTAGACTCTGTGTTGATTTGAGAGATTTAAACAAATGTGTGTGGGTGGATCGGCACCCATTGTCAAATATAAATGAAATGTTTTCAACATTGAAGGGGGCAGCTGTGTTTTCAACATTGGACTTATCCAATGCGTATCATCAAATTGCCTTGTATGAGTATAGCAAACCTTACACCTCATTCATAAGTCCTGAAGGGGAATTTAGATACAAAAGGATGCCTTTCGGTCTAATATCAGCCTCTGCAGTATTTCAAAGGGCCATGCATAAATTGGTTAAAGATGTAAAAAATACCCTGTATTTTCTAGATGATATACTGGTTTTTGGGAACAATAAGCAAGATCATGCAGAGACTCTGTGCAAAGTTCTTAGAATTTTGCATAGTTATGGAATGACACTGACCAAAGAAAAGTGCATGTTTGAAATGGAATCTGTGGACTATTTGGGTCCAATATCAGCAAAAAAGGCATATTACCAAGACAAAATTTAGTAAAAGCAATTGAAGAAGCTCCAGAACCTCGGTCTAAAGATTAGCTTAGATCTTTCCTGGATCTGGCAGAATACTATGCCAAATTGATTCCCTTGTTTGCCGATAAGACTAATCACATGAGCGGTCAAATGAAGAAAAACGTACAATATGTTTGGAGTAAGGAATGAGCTACTGAATTTGTCAACCTTAAAAAAATTTTATCTTCCACCTCTTCTTTGGCAACATTTGACACCCGTTGTAGTTCAGTTATAGTTACTGATACAAGTAATGTAGGGAGTGGTGCTGTTTAGATGCAAAATCATGATGGAAAACTAGTCACCATTGCGTTTGCATCAAGACCACTACAAGATGCGGAGGTTAAGTATTCGACGCTCGAAAAAGAAACCATGGCATGTTGGTGGGGCATAGAATATTTTCGCAAATATGTATATGGTACTCAATTTAAAATAAGATCAGACCATCATCCTTTAGTGGAGTTATTCACTACTAAAGGTTGTGGTAAAGCCACACCCAGAATTGCCAGATGGCAATACAAATTTAAGGATTTTCCATTTCAAGGTAGAATACATTCCAGTTGCCAGGAACATTTTAGCAGATTGCTTATCCCGATTACCAATTAAAGAGGAATGTGACCAGTGTCTTATTGATGAGGATGTCGAGAGAGTTGTATCCATTTGTGAGGTATCAAATGGATGCATTAAACAAGATGAATGGAGGAGTGCCTGTAGTAATGATGAGGAAATCCAAGAAGTCATCAAGTATAACAAATCACAATGGCCAGAAAAGAAAGTTCTGGATAAAGAATTATAACCTTATTTGAACATTGCAAACAAATTATCAGTAATAGATGATATGCTATTTCGTGGGGGTGAAGCTGGTGGTACCTAATGATTTGAGGCAACAGGTGTTAGACATGGCCCATGTAGGTCACCCTGGCATGTCTAGTATGAAAAATAGACTGTGTTCTGAATTTTGGTGGACGGCCATTGACAGATGTATTGAAGCAAAGGTCAGATCTTGCATTGAGTGTGCTATTAGCGACAAATCACAAATATGTGTTAACTATAGAAAGCACCTGTTTCTAGACCTGGAAATGTATGGGGAAGAATCTCTCTTGATATTGCTGGTCCCATGTGTTTGTCGAATAGTCAGGTTTTTGTTATAGTTCTCATTGATCAATTTTCCCAATGGCCAGAAATAAAATTGGTGCATCAGGTTGATTCGCATATGGTGATTCAATTCTTAAATGAAGTGTTTGAAAAGGAAGGTTTTCGGAACTGCTTAATTACTGACAATGGTGTACTGTTAAGGTCAACTGAGATGAAAGATGATTTAGATAAACACGGCATTAGTCATTTACGAACGTCAGTGTATTATCTACAAAGCAATGGAATTTTGGAAAGGTGGATAAGGGTTTTGAAGGAAAATATACAGTTGGCTTTAGCTAGTGGGAAAATTGTTCTCAGGTTCTCAAAGACTTACAATGGAATTATAGAGTCACACCCAGAACAGTGGGAGATATATCTCAGTTTGAGAAAATGAGGGGAAGAAAGGCGGTGTGTAATTTAAACCATATGTGGATGATGGAAATGAGAAATAGAGTAGATCGTTCCAAAGTGGCATGTAGTAACAAAGTGGCAAAATTTGATCATCAATGGTTATCAAATGATAAACAAGAGTTTTCTCAGAGGCATAAGGGTCCCATACTTCAATTTGATACTGGTGAATGGGATCGTGTGAAGAAGGGAAGATTAATGAAATCTGGAGAATTCAGGTTTTCCGTTCCTATGAAAATTGTCAGAGTGGGACACCAGGTAGTAGAGTTGTCTGATGGAAATGTGTTGAGCATGAGCAAGGTTGTTAGAGTACATAAATATTTATGGCCTTAGGAGCGTAATGGTGCTGACAATTGTTCTGAACCAAGAGATGTTGCGGATAAACAGCAAAGCAGCGATGTGTCAAATAAGGGACTAGGAACAAGGTTGAAAATGAAACCAGCTTTGTGCAAAGACTATAACATGTCATAGTTTGACAAGTTGAGGTCATGAGTTTACACATCTTCGTGTGAACACGGTGTTTTCCGATTGTTATTATATATATATGTGACATTGTATATATGTTATTGTTTGGGATTTTACTTCACACATGGAGATTTGTTGCTTTTGCAAACCTTGTTTTCTGCTGTACCTGTAAATTCATTATGTAATTTTTGTGAATGTTATCTACATTGTTAGTGTGTTAATGATAGGGGATGTGTTGTATCCTGGCCAATGATGTTAAGTGGAATATGGGGCTAGAACCTCGTGGTAGCCCAGATTCCGGCCAATGTCAGTTAGCCCAGGCTTTTCCCTTGGAGAGTTGTTTTACCCTTATGTTCCAATAAACCCATCTTATTCATTCACCACGCGTTGCTGTGATTTCTGGAGAAGAACGTTATAGTGTTCTCAGGGCACAAGGGTACATGGATGCAGGAAGGTGCCATGAGATGGCCTAGACAATGGGTAAGTGTCTCGCCTGGTGCCCTCGTTCCAGTCTCTCACCTTGTTTGGCCCTCTTATCATTGTTCGTGGAAAAACCTGTCCAGACCAGAAAAGGGCCGAAGGAATGTCCTGCTGCGAGGATCAGTGTGTTTTAAAGTGGTTGGGCAAGTCTTTGCTCAATGCTCATCGACAAGTCTTTTGGAGCGTGAGTCACTCAGGAGGGAGAGGGTGTCTAAAGGTCTCATCCTCAGGAGAGGAAGCGTTCTACTGCAGCCAGACAAACCTATTCCTCATTATCATGGGGGTGAGGTATTAGCCTTCCTCACAGAACATATTTGTGCAGAATGTGCATATTATCCCCTGACCTACGATGCAGTGTGCATTCTCCTTCAAAGATTCAACATGTACTGACAAAGCCAGTAGTTTGGGCTGTTGTACAAAAGCATATATCCAGTTCACTTTCACTCTTAGATCATCTACTGCTCCATTCACATGCTGCTTCCGGCTAGGTGCGCACTATAGAAATACCGCATACATGCAGACAATTGAAAGAGCGCGCTGGGAGTGAGGGGTTTGGGGTAATGTGACAACAGTGTACAAGGTGGAGGGCAATTGCCTGAACTGCGTATTGCAGGAGCCTGATGACACATGACACCGTTCAGTGTCCACCTAACAAAGTGTCCTGACAGCGGGTCATGGTTAGGTGTCGAGTCTGCACTGCCCTGGATGCCTGATGGCTCCTCATGCTGGCTGCGTCTGTGACTTGACAAGTCATCTGTCATTCAACTGGGGGCTTATCTGTTATAAATTGGGCCTATGATCACGCTTGTGGGCCTGCTTCTCTCTGGAGTAGCCTGGATGCATCCCTATGGATGAATTTTCTGGGGTACGTCTCTAGTGCCCCACTGTGCTAGGTTCATTGTCCGATGCTCCAGGGACATATTCATCTTGGCATCCTCCTCCTGTTTCAAGTAGAAAAGTTCAAGCTCCTTTCACTGCCCAGCTGGCCAAGCACACTCCAGATGCAGGAGTTGGAGAAAGCAAGGGGGAAGCCAGGTAAGCAATGCATCCAAGTCTAGATCAGTTCTCTTACTGGGGTGCAAGATTGCTCAGTGTGCAGTGTTGTCCCAACACGCCTCATCTCCTTCACTATCACTACATGCTCTACAACCACATGTTTCCTCATGGGTCATATGGCAATACATGGGTCTAGAGTTCCCAGCAGAGCCAGGTATTTGAGTCATTTAGAGAAGAGTGCAGTACCTTTTGGGCAAGGTATTATGCATAGCTCGCTGGCTGTTGGTGGGCTTATCAAAACCTAGCACGTCTTGTAAACTGATCAATTTGGGACATCTGCTGCTTGAACTGACCTGAAATGGTGACTACCCAGTGGAGTGTCCAGTGCTGATGTTTCTATTGTATCTGGCTTCCTTTGCTTCTCCTGGTTTACTCCTCTAGTATACCTGATCTTACCCACTAGTCTCATTCTCTGACTCAGTCTCCTAACGTTCATCTTCTACAAATCCATCACCTCAGCCTTTAAGGATTCTCAGTGCCTCCTTCTTTTTTTTTTTGTAAATCTTTTTATTGTTTTCAGACAACAGATAGTGCCTCCTTCTTTAAGGAGAGAAAAGGCACCAGCACCCATCGCCCGCTCTGACACAGCTCCTGACTGAATGGCTTGACCTGAAACTTTGCAGACTTGTCAAGAGGAGAGGTCAATGAGACTTTATAAGCAAGGACAACCCAGACTAATGATCTCCATCATCTGCCCTTTCCTCATATGACAGACAAGTCAGGTAATTTGCCAAATAACTATTCAATATTTAATATTTTCATCTTATCTAAGGGCTATGTAGATATCATTATAAGAAATGTATTACCTCACCCAATGCTTTTCTTCCACGGTACAGCTCAATACACAAAATACCATAGAGGGTACAATACCTCACAGACATTCAAAGTTGTATAAATAGACCTAACAAAATACATTGTCATTAGTCTGGCTGACTACGCTGCCAAAACCATATAGCTGGCTAAACGTTAAAACATCAAAGCTACATCTATATCAACATTTCTTCTCTTCTCACACCCAGTGCTAAATTTGAGCCAGTGGTTTCTGGTGCTTGGCACTGGCACTTATTAATTAGCACTGGTACTTATGTCAGCTGCCACATGGTGGTGCTCTTTGTGTAATTTAAAGATTAGCAGATCAACAGTTGTTGAATCATTCAATATGCATTAAAAATAACCGATACCTGCCGCCCAAGCCATTCTTACAGCTTTGGGGGCCTCCTTAGTCTGCATTGTCAAACTTGTAGCAGTGTAATGGTTAGTAGTTGTGTAGGTACTGTCATTGGCAGCACTGGCAGTAGCAATGGGTGATGCAAGCTGCAGTGACATCCTGACAAGGGCCCTGGCACTTATTTCTTTTTACAAATCAAGCACTGCTCACACCACACCAACAGAACACACAAGACACACCTCTTGGAATCATCATGCATGCCCCAAATCCTCAAATCATACAGTTGTGCATAAGTGAAGGCATCTTAGCAGCACTTCCTGTAAACTTTACTCCCATGGGGTTACACAGCACCAAATGTAGAAACGAGTAAGAAAATAACCCTTACATCCAATGCTGCACAAATATGCATAAGCAAATACAATGACACTGTTTCACCCTGACCTAGGTAATGAGATCTCCCAGTACAAGAATGATCCTACACCAACAGTGCACATTAGGCACAGCCACTGACACATCACACACACAACTAAGCCCCAAACCATGTAGTTGACTAAGCATTGCTGTGACAAAAGATAGCTATACAATATATTTTCAAACTCTATCCAACATCAGCAATATACATTGGATACATCACTGATGAAAGTATGCACACAACACACCCCAAGCCATACAGTTGGATAGGCACTTCGACCTCAACAATACACCCATATATTCTCAGCAATATTCCAGGCATGAGTGACATTTTATTTAAGAAAGTGACATTTGAAGACTCTTTTTAGGTGGGGTCCACACTCACTTAAAAAAGGCACCCGTATTACAAGCAAACCACATATCACTCAAAAAGCTTAAATTCACGCAATTTAACTAGATGTTCATGGATTTTTGTGAAATCTTGCACAAACTACAAAGCATGCCACACCCCTGCAATATACAAATTAACAATTCAGATGTTAGCATAAATATCACACACCATCATGCTACATAACATAGCATCAAACTACATAAGTATGGTAAAGATTCCCTGGAAACCGAATAGCCACCCAAAGCAGAACAAAGGACAACTGTATGCTAGATGAACACAATGAAGGGTATGGCTTTGCTACACACACACCCATAATGCTCATTATCTGTCATAGATAAAGGCTCTTGCCAATCACTATCCAAAATATCCATTATTAAGCTTAGGATTTATCAATTCTACCATTCCTGGACACTACTCAGTACAACTTGGTTGTATGATGGAATACCACATGCAAAAAAATGCATGCATTTAGAATGCCATCATTGCAATGCATGAGTGTTTAGCGAGCGTGCCATCACAACAAAAACGTTTACCAGTTCATCAGTGATGTCACTGACTATGTCATGAGTGATGTAATATGTGAGTGAGGTCATTAGAAGTGCATTGCGGAGCATAAGTAATAGTTAGATCAGGTAACCTATAACTGGTGAATTTCCCTGGTTTGTACGAGTGACATATGAGCCTAACTATAATGTCCCTGTAACCTTTGTTTTTTTCTGTGAATTTCTAAGAGTTTTTTAAATTATATTTCCTAACTATATTGACCTTGAAACCTTTGGTTTTGTTAAATGAATTTTGAAGGTTTTTCAAATTCTATTTCTTAACTATACCCTCCCTGTAACCTTTGGTTTTTAAATGAATTTCTATTTTTTTTTTAGCGTTTGCAGAGTGGTGGAGAAAGGGGGCAGGGCCTCTGACTAGATCTCAGGAACCCCGCTGTGTCGGACTTACTGGAGGTAACAGGAGGGCTTCTGGGCCTACCTGTTACCCTCAGCATCCAAGAGGATTTCATTCCCCAGCCAGCAGTGCGCCAGGAGGCATGTTTGCAGAGTGGTGGAGAATGGGGTCTTGGCCTCCAAACCCCTCTCAAACGTTCCACTGTCTGGAGATTACGGGAAGTAACAGGAGGGCTTGTTGGCCCCCAAAGACATTCTAGAGCCAAGGGGACTTCATCACCCAACCAGCAATGCATCAGAAGGTGAGTTTGCAGAGTGGTGGAAAAAGGGGGTGTTTCCTCCAAAGCAATCGGGCTCTGTGGGACTTACTGGAGGTAACAGAAGGGCTTGTTGGCCCCAAGGACCGTCAGCATCCAAGGGGACTTCATCCTCCAACCAGCAGTGTGTCAGGAGGCGTGTTTGCAGACTGGCGGAGAAAGGGGGCATGGCCTCCGAAGACCTCTCACCAATCCCAAAGTGTGGGACTTACTGGAGGTAACAGGAGGGCTTGTTGGCCACCAAGGACCCACAGCATCCAAGGGGTCTTCATCCCTCAATCATCAGTGCACCAGGCGGTGCGTTTGCAGACTGGTGGAGAAAAGGGGTATGGCCTACAAAGACCTCTCAGCAAACCCACTGTGTGGCCAATTTCGACCCTGCGATCCCCATCCCCCAAGGCCAGGCCTTTATTTTTAAAATCAAAGGTGGGGGCCGGTGGGGACCCCATACCCTGGGGTCCAGCCTCTATTGTGGATGCCCTGGTCCCACCCAGTGCACCCACTCACCACTGATGGGGACCGTGGGGGGAGCCTGAAGGCCCCCATGGTCCCTGCCGGCTCCCTGCCTCCTGCGGGAGCCACATTGCTTTTACACATAGGGATCTACTTAACATGCAGCTCCCTGTTTAAAAGCAATGTTTCTCTATTTTGTAGCAAGCAAGAGCATTTTCAATGCTCTCACTTGCTAGAAACGGAGTGTTTGCTGTGGCTTGGCGGAAGTGGTAAAACAGCTATGTCCCAGAATTAGGCACCCCGGGACATAGCAGGAGCTGGCCCCAGGCTGTGACGGTCCCCAGGGCCATCTATGGCTCCAGGAGGGGGGCCACATGTCCCTCTTCTTTCTTAGATTTTGCCCCAGGGAAGCGGTGGTCCCTGGGTATGCGGGGGGATCCGTATGGCCCCCCCATTCAATTTGAGAAAGCCATGGGGAGGTGATGGTCCCTGGGGTTGTGGGTGGTCTGCGTGACCCCCCGCATTAATTGAAAGTCAAGCCCCGGGGAAGTGGCAGACCCTGGGGCTGCGGGGGGAGGGTCCACACACCCCTCAGTATTTTTTTCAGGTAAAGCCCCGGGGAGGTGGCGGTCTCCGGGCTGGGGTTGTCTAAGAGGCCCCCCATTTAAAAACGAAATGAGCCTTGGGGAGGTGGTGGTCTCTGGGGCAGTGGGCATTCAATTAAGACGCTCCGGGGAGTGGTGGTCCTCGGGGCAATATTAAGCCCCTGGAGCCTGTGTTTCTCCTCTCAATGCCCCTGGGACCTGGCCCAACCGAGGGCTGATAATTAACGAAGCACAGGAGCCCGCGCTTTGTTTGCTTTTACAATTTGCCAATTTACTAAATGACATGCTTTTTTGGCGCTGCGGGGACCTCCTCAAGAGGCCTAAGGGGTCAGGGTATTTTTACCCTGCCCCCTTTTCCATTTTTAAAATGTTTTTCTGGGACTCGGCTCAAGCCAAATGTTTTTTTCTGGGACTCGGCACAAGTTGAGTCCTAAGATAGCGGCCAACACTTACTGGTTTGAAGTGTAGGCAGTCAATAAGATCTCAGCATGAGATCGGGAGGGGTCGCGGATCCTCCACATCCCATATATACAATTGGAAATTTCTTTAAATCACTCTGCAACTACTGAACGGATTTACACAAATTTACAAAAAGGGCGCTTTCTGGACCAACAACTAAATTTCTGCCAACTTTGGTGTAATTCTGTTCAGCTGTTCGGGCTGTAGCTGTGTCTAAAGTTCCTACGGAAATTAACATCGGGAAAACGTGTTTTTGGACCCCCACCACCCTTTTTCTTGGCCCCTGCTTGACGGATCAGACTCTCCTGTATGCAAACCATCTAGATTTTTTAATGTCTTCCCCAACGCATTTCGGCCGTACCCTTGGTCATGGGTGAAGCAGGCATCAATGTATACAAATAATTAGGCCTGGGCGAAGCACTACGCTACGCTCGCGTAGTTTGCGAAGTTCGCGCTACTTCGCACTACGCGAACTGCACGTAGCACAGTGCGAACACGCGTAGCGTAGTGTTGCATAGTGCTGCGGTCATTTTTTGCTTGCTCGCGGTCCTCAACGTCAAGTTGGCGACCGCGAGCAAGCAAAATGACATCCTGGCGAGACTTTTTCCTTGTTCGCGATCGCGAGCATGGAAAATAAACCTCTCGGCGAGATTCCCAACGCGAGAAGGTCAGGTTTCTCATTGCGAGGGGTCGCGTATGCTCGCGACCGCTCGCGATGAGAAACTACCAGTTCGCGTTGAGAAAGCTGCAGCTCGAGGAAAAATCTACTCGAGCAGCAGAAAACTACAGCTCGCACTGTGCAAGATGCCATTTTCAATGATTGCACAGTGCCGGTTGCTTGTCCGCACTGTGCAATTATTGAAAACAACATCTTGCACAGTGCGAACATGTTACTTCGCAGTTCGCGAAGTGCTACGCGTAGCTCGCGTAGTGCGAACTTCACTTTGCGTAGCTTCGCGAAGTGCTACTTCGCGAACTACGCCCACCCTTACAAATAATCAAAGCTGGACAGTGAAGACAGACTGATAGTGTAATATATCTCCCTGCCTGTCCATGAAGATAGCCGCCATCTTAGAACATGACCCACTACATAAATATACTAACACATAAAGCGCAACCAATGGAATGTCATCAGTACTTCGTGTCGGAGGTGAATATTGCCAGTATATATAGCCTAAATGTCAGATCTCTGGTCAAACATCAGGCGGAGATCTTTGATATTGCCACCAATGACTCCCCTGATGTGTTTTTTATGACCGAGACATGGCTACAAGATGCTGACACTGCGATTTTAAACCTTGCCTTCCCCCCTGACTATACCGTGGCAACTCTCAACCGCAGTTCGAGAGGTGGCGGAATTGCAATGGCGGTGAAACGTCGCTTTCCTTGTGAATGGAAAGAACTAAAACTTCCAGGTTGCGAATGTGCTCGTTTTAGAATCTCTCTGTCCCATTGCTTTAGCTTCTCAGGTCTTCTAATATATCGGCCTCCGGGCTGCGATGCGGCCTTTAGGGCCGCTCTCCCGGACGTCATTAGTATAGAAGCTCTTGGCTGTGCAAATTTCAATGTGGTAGGTGACCTTAACCTGCACTTTGACTGTCCTTCCCAATCCTCCATTAAGAGCTGTCTAGCAGATCTAGAAGCCTTGCAGCTCACACAGAGAGTGACGTCCCCCTCCCACTCTGGTGGACACATACTGGACCCGTTCTTTACCTCCTTAGAGGAGATTACTTTATGCCAACCTGTTCAGCTGTCTTGGACAGACCATATGCTGGTGAAAGCAGCTCTCCCTGTCGTAGATCCTCTTTTTGTGGCACTGAATAAATTAAAACATCTTTTTCCCGCCAGTGGAGTAAACTAAAACTTGAAGACTTCTACCTTTTATTAGGAAAATCACCCCTACCTCTTCTCTCCGATGTTGACGGTGGGTATGATTCATTCTGCACTTGGATTGGCACGGCCTTGGACTCTCTTATTCCCTTTGTACGTTCCAAGTGCCGGACCAAGGCACATAGCCCGTGGTATGATGAGACCTTGGCGTCTCTCAAGAGAGAGTGTAGGCAAGCGGAAAGGCGATGGAGGAAAGCCTATGATCCCGCGCTTAAGACCTGCTACCTCACTCTATCCAAGGCATATCACAGAGCGGTGTGTCGAACACGTGCCGCATTTTATGCGCAGGAGTTCCGGAATAGCCCTAATCCCTCCAAATTAATCTTTAAGGTCCTAAAGGACCTTATAACTAAGAGGACCTCCGCGGCTGAAATCTGCACTGACTCTCATTGCGAGAGTCTGGCCTTGTTCTTTGTTCAAAAGGTGCAAGCAATTTACCACACCTTTCCAACTATCGTGCACTGCTCGGATTCATTTGATTGTCCTAAGATCAATGATAGGATCCTGGATCTTTTGGCCCCCCTATCTGAGGAGGGTTTTGATTTTCTGAGCCAAAAAATTAAATCTGGCTCCCCTGCAGACCCCCTCAAACCGGCCCTATTTAAAAACATGCAGGCCACATGTCGTGCACCCTTGCTTGCCCTTATCAATATGTCACTGGGTTCAGGGACTGTACCCACCAAGTGGAAGCAAGCGGTAGTTACCCCCATCCTAAAAAAGCCTACCCTCGACCCCACAAAACCTGAGAACTATCGCCCCATCTCTTTGCTGCCGTGGGCTGCTAAAGTCATCGAAGCCCACGTGAATGGGATCCTGGCTGACCATCTTGATAAAGCTAACATCTTGGATCCCACGCAAAATGGTTTTCGTAAAGCCCACAGCACGGAGACTGCCTTGCTATACATGGTTGAACATCTGCGCTCCGTGCTGGACACCGGACAAACAGCGGCACTCCTGCTGTTAGACCTGAGTGCCGCCTTTGATACGGTGTCCCACGATATCCTGTTGCGGCGGTTAGAGGAAGCTGGGGTTAGGGGGCTGGCATTAGGCTGGTTCCGCTCCTTCCTTTCCAATAGATCCTTTCAGGTTGCGATACCACCCGGTAAATCCACCTCTCACCCGCTCACCTTGGGGGTCCCACAGGGTTCATCTCTGAGCCCCACTCTCTTCAATCTTTATGTGAGGCCGCTGGCTGCGGTAGTCAAATGCTGGGGCTTGACAATGGTTTCCTATGCGGATGATACGCAGCTGGCGGTCACACTAAGTGGGGACTCAGCTATGGACGCCCTCAACTTCTGTGAGGGGCTGCGCTTGGTGGCCAATTGGATGAACCAGAATTGTCTCCAATTGAACACAAAGAAGACAGAGGTGATGGTGTTTGGGAAGCAACCTGGATGTTGGAATGACAGCTGGTGGCCCCCCGAGTTAGGAATGATCCCCTCTCCTGCTATGGAGTTAAAAAACCTCGGGGTCTGGCTGGACCCTTCACTTAGTTTCACTTGCCATACTAAGAAGGTGGCTGCCTCTTGTTTTGGCATTATTAGGAGCATCAGGCCGGTGCTTAAATTCTTCGATGCCAGCACTAGACAGCTTGTGGTCCAGGCCTCGGTACTATCCAGGATAGACTATGCCAGTGCTCTGCTTGCAGGCACGAACAAGGCTGAACTTCTGCGGCTACAACGAGTGCAGAATGCCGCCGCAAGAGCGATATTTGGGCTGCCCAAACGTTGCTCAGTGTCCGGAGCATTGCAAACACTCCATTGGTTGCCTGTTGCGCGGCGTATTGAGTTTAAGGTGCTCTGCCTGGCCTTTAAAATTCTAAAAGGCTTGGCTCCACCTATTCTCATGAATCTTCTGACTCCATATATCCCCTCTCGCTCTTTGAGATCGATGGGCCAGAATTTAGCTGTTGTTCCCCGTTTTCTGTTGAGCAGGACTGGAGGCCGCTCCTTCCGAGTAGTAGCCGCCAAGCTCTGGAACGCTCTCCCTAATGACATCCGTGCTTTGGAAGACTTAACCAGGTTCAGACGTGTCATCAAAACGTTTCTTTTTAATAAAATCAACTGACTCTGCTGCATTTTGTGATGTTGTGTTTACCTTTCTTGGCGCCAGGACGCCCCTTTGCTGGGGCAGCTGTGCGCGGTACAAAAACCATTAACATAACATAACATAACATAACTTCAGATCATCACATTTAAATTAAAATAAAATACAATAAAATAAAAAACTGTGAAGTGCGCATAGTCTTGAGGGCAAGGCAAATGGTCTTGAACTACAGAGTATTACAAATCATACTCATACCGTCTATGCTAAGATCACAGGTATTATCTACTCATATATATATATATATATATATATATATATATATAACAGAAGGTCTATGAATATATGAAACATAAACAATTGCACCTAAACACCCAGCAGTGTATGAGCCGGCAGTGGTATTAGAAGGTATGTATTTCCTTAAAGAACGATGATGGATTCAACCCAGATCTGTGACTGTCCATCATCTCCTAGTGTTTGCTTTGTTTGCCCTATGTTGGCAGGGTATGCCCAGACGTGGGTCCCTTGCTCACTTTGCCATTGGATTCAAGGTAGCCTGGCTGATGAGGAATGTTACCCCGAAACCGGTCTCGGGATGCTTGTTTGCGGTTCAGGGAAGTCCTGGCTTGGCAGATCGAGCTGGACTGTTCCCATGAGGCACAGGGTCAAGACTTATTTGCATATAGATGGGTCTGAACTGAGTTGGCGAAGTGAGCTCAAGAATGATGATGGATTCAACCCAGATCTGTGACTGGGGGTGAGTGTCTGAAAAGTTTCTGCACTCCATCCATCATCTCCTTGTGTTTGCTATGTATTGCCAGGAGTGCCAAGGTGATTGTCGGCATGGTATCACCCTTAAGGAAAGGGCCCTCTACTCGTCCAGCTAACAATATCATGGGTAACTGCGGGGCCTTGATCCATGCCAGCCAATGCGTTAAGTATTGTGAAAGCACTATATTATCGGTAAAATGTGGTACATGTCAGGGGGTCCCAGATCTAACCTCACATAGTGAAAATGCCTCCCTTCCACTTGCATGCAACTGAGCATGCATGTACTGCACGCTAAATCATGCCCATTTCGGTGAAATACGGGACAGGTTGGGGGGTCCAAGATCTAAGCACACATAGTAAAATGCTGCCCTTCAACTTGAGTGCAACTGAGCTTGCAAAAACGCATATGCATTTACCATTCATGCCTTTACAACGAAATTTGTTGTAAAGGCATGTGTGGTAAAGGCAGAATTGTTGTTAAATCCAACGAACGTGGTAAAGCCTGAGCTTGAAGTCCTGTAACCGGCAGTGCTTCCTTTTCTTCATTGGATTAAACTTCCTTTTTAAAGTATTTATGACTCTTCGTTCCATCATAACACTGTGTCATAAAGACAGATTTGTGGTAAAGCCTTCGTTGAATGCGTGATTAAGTCTACGTTGAAAAGGCTGTTTCCCGTATGACTCACATCTAAACATTATGAAAAACGACCGAGTGGATAGACCAAAGATCATTTTGATTCAGTCCACTAAAATTCTCGAAACAAAAAGGTGCCCATATTTTAATTGAAATACAGAGCCATACAAGCACCAGAAATGTCCTTTACAAATGCTCATAAAATAGACAGTCAGATAGATAGATAGATAGATAGATAGATAGATAGATAGATAGATAGATAGATAGATAGATAGATAGATAGATAGATAGATATTGTTTTCTATACTTTTAAGATGGCTGCCACGTGGAGTGACACTACATGAGGAGGCAACCCTGCTGTCATCAAAATGGCTGTCAAATTGAATTACGCAACATTGTGGCCATCTTCAAAGTATGAAAACATTGTTTTATATACTTACAAGATTGAAACCGAATTGTCTCGTTGTTTCACACAACGTGGTTTACATCTTGAGCTTGTGCATTTTCAAAACATTGGTCAAATCAAAATCAGAGACTGCGGAACATTGACAAAGTGAGATCTATTGCTTTGCTAATGATCGTTATATTGTACGAGGTGTGACAGTGTCCTCCCTTTGCTAAATGCTATTATAGATTTTCTTACAATGAGCTCCACAGTGTGAGTCCTCATCAGAGCCCTGGTGGAGACTGTATTATTACTCGCTTTCCACTGGGCTTTTGATGGTCTCTGGTGGGTACCGGCTGACACCAAATCAGAATGTCCACACTGAATTTAGTCATGGTGACCGCCCTAGCGTTGTTGAATAATTAGGACCACAGATAAGCGCTGGATTTCAGAACCACTGGACAATCGGCTTAAGGAAATAAAATGGTGTAAAATGAATTAGATATATTTTGTATTTAAAATACACGCATGCCATTAACTATGCCTACAGTCTGTAGGTATAATATTTTATATTTAAAATACATGCGTGTCATTAACTATGACTACTGTCTGTAGGTATAATATTTTATATTTAAAATACATGCATGCCATTAACTATGACTACTGTCTGTAGGTATAGTATTTTATATTTAAAATACATGCATGCCATTAACTAGGACTACTGTCTGTAGGTATAGTATTTTATATTTAAAATACATGCAAGTCATTAACTATGACTGCTGTCTATAGGTATAATATTTCATATTTAAAATACATGCATGCCATTAACTATGACTACTGTCTGTAGGTATAATATTTTATATTTAAAATACATGCATGCCATTAACTAGGACTACTGTCTGTAGGTATAGTATTTTATATTTAAAATACATGCATGTCATTAACTATGACTGCTGTCTATAGGTATAATATTTTATATTTAAAATACATGCGTGTCATTAACTATGACTACTGTCTGTAGGTATAATATTTTATATTTAAAATACATGCATGCCATTAACTATGACTACTGTCTGTAGGTATAATATTTTATATTTAAAATACATGCATGCCATTAACTAGGACTACTGTCTGTAGGTATAGTATTTTATATTTAAAATACATGCATGTCATTAACTATGACTGCTGTCTATAGGTATAATATTTCATATTTAAAATACATGCATGCCATTAACTATGACTACTGTCTGTAGGTATAATATGTCATATTTAAAATACATGCATGTCATTAACTATGACTGCTGTCTATAGGTATAATATTTTATATTTAAAATACATGCGTGTCATTAACTATGACTACTGTCTGTAGGTATAATATTTTATATTTAAAATACATGCATGCCATTAACTATGACTACTGTCTGTAGGTATAGTATTTTATATTTAAAATACATGCATGCCATTAACTATGACTGCTGTCTATAGGTATAATATTTCATATTTAAAATACATGCATGTCATTAACTATGACTGCTGTCTATAGGTATAATATTTTATATTTAAAATACATGCGTGTCATTAACTATGACTACTGTCTGTAGGTATAATATTTTATATTTAAAATACATGCATGCCATTAACTATGACTACTGTCTGTAGGTATAGTATTTTATATTTAAAATACATGCATGCCATTAACTAGGACTACTGTCTGTAGGTATAGTATTTTATATTTAAAATACATGCATGTCATTAACTATGACTGCTGTCTATAGGTATAATATTTCATATTTAAAATACATGCATGCCATTAACTATGACTACTGTCTGTAGGTATAATATTTTATATTTAAAATACATGCATGCCATTAACTAGGACTACTGTCTGTAGGTATAGTATTTTGTATTTAAAATACACGCATGCCATTAACTATGCCTACAGTCTGTAGGTATAATATTTTATATTTAAAATACATGCGTGTCATTAACTATGACTACTGTCTGTAGGTATAATATTTTATATTTAAAATACATGCATGCCATTAACTATGACTACTGTCTGTAGGTATAATATTTTATATTTAAAATACATGCATGCCATTAACTAGGACTACTGTCTGTAGGTATAGTATTTTATATTTAAAATACATGCATGTCATTAACTATGACTGCTGTCTATAGGTATAATATTTTATATTTAAAATACATGCATGCCATTAACTATGACTACTGTCTGTAGGTGTATCCACAGCAACGTCCTGTTGGAGATAAGGTTATTTCTATTCATCAACATATTTTGTGCTGGGAAGGAGGTGAGAAGGCAAAGAGAAATGAGAAATAAAAAGGCATGAGTGGGGGTGGGAAAGGGAGGACGTGCAAATAAGTCTTACACTTTCCAATAGGCTAATATCGATTTCCACTTTGTCCTCTAATGCCAAATTAGAGAGATGGGAATCAATGGGACGGTTTATCTCGCTTATTGATCAGTGACATATTACCTCCAATGTATTCCAGTTTCAATGAAATTATTCAATGTTATTTTCTCTTCAGCTATTGCATTTCCCAAGGAAGAAATTGATCTAAAATCCTGTACTAGCTACAAAGAATCACATAATGCGGTGGCTGAGAAGTCTGACAAATCCACTCGTCAGTTTGGATTTTTGTTTCCATACTCGGACTTTGCAGTTTTACTCTGAGCTTTCGCTGCTGCTCCTTCTCGTGTCTGCTCAACATCTCCATATATTGGGACTGCACTCTGCCTGCATAGCATACCCCCTGCAACCTCTACTTTTCAGATTAATTTCAGATACCTCCTTTCTTCCCATGCAGACGCTCTTGCCTGGGGTGACCACCTTGTGCCAGGCAATATGGACACTGTCTACAGTTTTGAATTTTACACCCTTAAAATCATCGACTTCAGGTAAATCTGATAAATTAGTTCAATGGAAGCAAAACAAGACTACATCACCCAGAATGCAGCAATGTATCACAAAAACGTCCAGTAGGACAAACGCTGTTGGTAATAACAGGAGGGAAATGATCACCCTACACTTCTGTCTCGATTTGGCCTATAGTGTTGGATCCCCGGCAACGTAGTAGACCTACTAAATTAGAATTACAACAGATTCCTACAGACATAAATGGAAAAGAGGTTTCAGGCCCCCCATGTACCAAGTAATTCTTTATTTCAGTTTTATTTTGTTCAGCGCTATATGTTGATCCTTTCCAGTTAACTGTAAATATTTCTACAAGTTGTGTCCCCGGGTGACACAGAGAAGCTCTTTTATTATTGTTGCTGCGGTTGGGAAAGGCAAAGAGCACACACGAGCAGATTGGTCTACCTTAGCTCATGTAGGTTACAGCAGAATTCTTGATTTTACGTGTTTTAAAGACTGTATAACGTGTTTTTATCATTGTACTGTCTATTGCCTATTTCACATTTCTGTTGTCCCCCTGGTCCGCCACGGCTTGTGCCGATCGAGCGGAGGGGTAGACACGTAGCTTACAAACCCTCACTTCCTGTGAGAGAGGAAGGTTAGCGCTCCATGCTCGTGCAGCCCCGCCCACTCCCCACTTAAATTGAGTGCGCAGAGCGGACGCGCGCAGCAGATTGGTCTACCTCAGCTCATGTAGGTTACAGCAGAATTCTTGATTTTACGTGTTTTAAAGACTGTATAACGTGTTTTTATCATTGTACTGTCTATTGCCTATTTCACGTTTCCGTTGTCCCCCTGGTCCGCCGCGGCTTGTGCCGATCGAGCGGGGGGGGGTAGACACGTAGCTTACAAACCCTCACTTCCTGTGAGAGAGGAAGGTTAGCGCTCCATGCTCGTGCAGCCCCGCCCACTCCCCACTTAAATTGAGTGCGCAGAGCGGACGCGCGCAGCAGATTGGTCTACCTTAGCTCATGTAGGTTACAGCAGAATTCTTGATTTTACGTGTTTTAAAGACTGTATAACGTGTTTTTATCATTGTACTGTCTATTGCCTATTTCACGTTTCCGTTGTCCCCCTGGTCCGCCGCGGCTTGTGCCGATCGAGCGGAGGGGTAGACACGTAGCTTACAAACCCTCACTTCCTGTGAGAGAGGAAGGTTAGCGCTCCATGCTCGTGCAGCCCCGCCCACTCCCCACTTAAATTGAGTGCGCAGAGCGGACGCGCGCAGCAGATTGGTCTACCTTAGCTCATGTAGGTTACAGCAGAATTCTTGATTTTACGTGTTTTAAAGACTGTATAACGTGTTTTTATCATTGTACTGTCTATTGCCTATTTCACGTTTCCGTTGTCCCCCTGGTCCGCCGCGGCTTGTGCCGATCGAGCGGAGGGGTAGACACGTAGCTTACAAACCCTCACTTCCTGTGAGAGAGGAAGGTTAGCGCTCCATGCTCGTGCAGCCCCGCCCACTCCCCACTTAAATTGAGTGCGCAGAGCGGACGCATGCAGCGGGCGCGCCGGCGGCGCGCCGAAGGCGCGCCAAAGGCAAGCCCGTCTGCGCCCGTCCGCGCCTGACCGATGCCAGACGCCAGGACCGCTGCCCGTGGGCACCCCTCCCTTCCATATGGCTCCCATTAAATATTCTCGCCAGGAGCTCCTTGCCATAAACACTAATACCGCTGCTTCGTTCATTTCGCAACATAGGCCTTTCTCCTCTATTACCAATGTATCGACGGGATCAACGTCCCGGAGAAGACCCTCTGTTATCGCTCCCACTAACAGTAAACCCTTGCCCTTTATACAAAGGCACCTCTCCTGCTTATATTGCAATGTTCGCTCCCTTCCCAAACACGCCCTTGAAATTTGGTCGCTCTTAGACTATGATAAACCCGACCTCTTTTTTATAACCGAAACCTGGCTATCGGAGTCCTCATTTCCAGACATTTCAACTGCTCTCCCCCAGGACTATAAAATCATGAGACTAGACAGAACTGATAAAAGAGGCGGAGGAATCGCCATTGTGTATAGAGCTAACATCAAGCTCCACCTCGTCAACTCACTAACTGCAGAATGGGGCGAAATTTGTACTTTCACGGCAACTTTAGGAAATAAAGAATCCTGGAAAGGAGCTCTCCTATACAGACCTCCAGGCACCAAAACCAACTTTGCAAACAAAATAACCGAAATTATCGCTCCACATGTACTATCGTCAACTAATTTTCTTTTGTTAGGCGATTTCAACTATCATTCTGAACTCACACATGACCCTCACACTGCTGAACTCATCACTAGTATGAATGCATTAGGCCTGGACCAGCTAGTAACCGGCCCCACTCATTCTGCCGGCCACACTCTGGATCTCATTTTCACCAATTCAGATAAGATAAAAATTGATTGCTCCTTGCCCGTTCTTTGGTCGGATCACTTCAAGATATACTTCCATATACAACTCACCTCACCCACCCCTCAACCCAGTAGAGACTCCATCAGGAGTCGACCCTGGAATATGATTAGTCCTGAAGCATTTCTCTCCCATGTTTCCCCCCCTCAAACTGAACTGCTTAATGATCCTAACCTGGCAGCCATCAACCTAGACCGAGCAATCACTACTACCCTAGATATAATCGCTCCTAATAAAATAAAGAGATGCCCCAACAAACTGTCCCCATGGTTTACTGTGGAACTTAAGGCCTCTAAATTGGCTGTAAGAACTCACGAACGCAAATGGCGTTGCACCAAAGACCCCTGTGACAGATCTCTCTACAAAAAGCTCCATCACCAATACATGAGCGATATAGCACTAGCCAAAAAAGTCTACTTGGGAAATAGGATAGACCAGGCCGCAAATTCACATAAAGAACTCTACAAAATAGTAAAAGAGTTCTCCAACCCTCTATCCTGCCAACCTGTCGCAAACGCATCTCGGAATTGGGTTGACACTCTGTCATCTTTCTTCTATAACAAAATAAATGATATCTATAAATCATTCACCGACTCCACCACTTTGTCTTTCTCTCCTGATCTTCCCATCAATACAGCCCCACCTATTCTCACCACTACTCTAAATCAATTCCACCCATTTTCAAATGACGAAGTCACCCTGACTATGAACAGAATCAAGTCTGGTTCCCCTATTGACCCAGCCTCCTCCCCAATCCTATCTAAAATTGCGCCAGTTTTGATCCCACACCTAACAAAAATTTTCAATCTTTCACTCTCCCACTCAACAGTTCCTGCACATTGGAAAGAAGCCATTATCAGACCGATTCTGAAGAAACCCTCTGCTGATCCAGCCCTACCTATAAACTACAGGCCTATCTCCCTTCTCCCGATGTTCGGCAAGATCATTGAGTCCCTTATCAACGCCCAACTCATTAACCACCTTGAGTTGAACAAACTGCTAGACCCTTCCCAGTCAGGATTTAGGGCGTTCCATAGCACCGAAACAGCCCTACTTGAAACGGTCGACAACATCAGGCTTGCTTTGGATGCCAAACAATCAGCCATCTTAATATTACTAGATCTATCCGCAGCCTTCGACACCGTCTCACACAGCATCCTGATAGAACGGCTGGCAGAGGTTGGTGTCGAAGGCTCTGCTCTGGCTTGGATAAAAAGCTACTTGACCGTTCGGAGTTCCAAGGTCCAGATTGGCAAATTTTCATCAGCCAATCAGCCAGTAGACAAAGGCGTACCTCAGGGTTCGATCTTGAGCCCTACACTCTTCAATCTGTACGTCTCCCCTCTTGCTAGACTAATTAAAGCCCATGGATTTGAAACTGTGTCCTATGCCGACGACACTCAAATCCTCATTACCTTGGGTCCCAACTCCACTCACATCAAACCAAGGTTCCAAAAATGTATGCTAGCAATAAAAAACTGGATGTCAGACAACTATCTTCTACTTAACGCTGCTAAGACGGAGATTGTGCTTTTCGGAAACGCTCATAAGCACTGGTCAGAAGAATGGTGGCCAGCACAGTTGGGTGCCAGTCCTTCCCCTAAGACGGCTGCTCGCAACTTAGGGATACTGCTTGATAACAAACTAACCTTGGCTGATCACATCAAAAATATTTCTCACACCAGCTTCGGACTCCTACGCAGACTAAAGAAGATCTTTAAGTGGATCCCTCTAGCCTCGCGTCTACCTCTAATTCAGGGACTAATTATTAGTCGCCTAGACTACGGCAATGCTCTTTTCGCCTCTATCGGCGAGACTCTCCTGAGCAAACTCCAGGTCCTTCAAAATACTGTAGCCAGAATGGCCCTTGATCTACCTGCCCGCACCCCTTCCGCCCCCTGTCTAAAGGCGCTTCACTGGCTTCCCATAAAAAAACGTATTAAGTTTAAAATTTGCTGTCTGGTTCATAAATCTCTGAACGGCAATGGCCCAGTCTATCTAGCAAATAAACTTATAGACTATCACCCAACGAGAACTCTGAGATCCTCCAGCTCGCACCTCTTAAGGGTGCCTAAAGTACGAACTGTCAAAAATGGGGACAGGTCTTTCTCTAAAATTGCTCCTGAAAGCTGGAATGCTCTCCCCCTACATTTAAGACTGGAACCCAGCCATCAGAAATTCCGTAAACTCCTGAAAACATGGCTTTTCTAAATTCTGCATGTCTTACATCTTACCTCTGAGTGTCTGCTGGCGCTATGAGACCTTCGGGTGATATATGCGCCTTACAAATACCAAATACCAAATACCAATACATAGAAAAAAAACTGTACTATCCAATTCTTGCTATTTCCCCGACGCTTCAGTAGGAAACATAAGGCTGATGGTGGGTTTAGGGGGCAGAGGGTGGTGCAAGCGTTCACGCGTGGTGTCAGAGGGTGTGAAATGCTTCTTATGCTATGCCTGTTATTTTGGTGAATGGACATCCAAGATATCGGCTCATAGGTATCTGCACATGTCTGTCAAAGTGAGGGGAGGGTAGACTTGTGGCATGCATGCCACAATAATCCAGATTAAGAATTGACAGTTGAAAGGTTGCCGCAGACACCCGATCCAGGTGGAACAAAGGCGCCTATTACAACATTGATTTCTGGGACTTTCACTGTACATCCGTCATGGGGTCTGACTCAACTTGTAAGGTTTCTTTGTTGGGTTCATACTTCTTGGGGGACTGGTTACTGTCCAGATGGTATCTAGGATAGAGAGGGAAGGCTGGGGTTTGGGCTCACAGTCTGAATCGTTCCTGGTGAAGTTAAGCCATTTCCATCACTCATGGATGCAAAAGATAGAAGCTATTATCCAAGCAGCTGTGACAGATTTGAACATCATATTTTTCAGTGTATTATATAATTTGGTTCCCCATCTTTGGGGTGTGTAGGCAGTGTTGGAAGCTAGAACAGAATTACTCACAAGGAGAACTACAAAATATGACATCACTCCCATTGCTTTTTCTTTGAAGAACCTATGATTGAGCACTCATCAAACAATTTGGAAATCTCCTTTTCTCCTTTGAGTAGAGCAAATAGGACATTGACGAACATAAAGCAACATGGTGTGACAAGAGCGACTGATGAACAAGGAAGTAGTTTGCAGCAACTAGTATGTAGTCTTATGGCTAGAGCGGTCGACCTCGAAGCTGGGGAACGGGGTTCGAGTCTCGGTAATAACTCTCAACATCCTGTGATTCTGGGCAAATCACTTAATCTCCCTGTGCCTAACAAAAATTAATTTGTCCATCTGTAACGAAACTGGTGCTCATGTAAAGCGCTCTGATACCCGATTTCTTGGGACTAGTTTGCGCTATATAAAACTTGAGAAAAAAAAGAAAATCCTTTCATGTAATGTGGTGTTTGTGTTTGTTACCTATAGCTTACTCCAATGTGAAACATCATCCTGATTGAACACTTCAATATTCGAAGTATATCTGGGAGTCCCTCTTCCTCCAAATCTATGATCCCTTAGATTTTACTATGCCTTAAGAGTCATGGAGCAAGCAAAATACAAATGAAGGACTTTGCTAGCCAAATCAAGGCCTTTCGCTTTGTGAACCATGAAAGAGAGAACAAACTTGATAACAATTTGCAGTTGATGGATGTGTAGCAAATCCTTAATTCGAAGACAAAAGGTGGAGTTCATGTCTGCAATGGTCCTGAAATCCTTTGCTTCCATTAAATTTGAAACGTTAGCATACTTCTAAAAGCCGTTCCCTTTTTTTAAAACTTAACCCGCGTGTTGTGCCAAGTTGAGTATTCGAGGATGTATGCAGAATTATAGTTAAGTGTTCACTCCCTGTATCAAACGGCCCATATAGTACCAGGAATATATTCTATGCTAGTATGTTGTGATGTTTCAATAACACCTTGTATCTCTTTAAAATAAACCCAGATTTCTGACTTGTTGTAAAATGTATAGTGGTAGAACATGATTTTTTACTCTTCATCCATTGTTTTCTTGAACCAAGTCCATGCCCTTGTAGTTTGAAGGAGCTTGTCCATCATCACCACCTTGTCCAAGGGAAGGGGTGAAACAAGCTGTTGGGAAAAGACTGCCCCTTGTATGGTAGAAAGGCGCATATAGGCTGTGCTGACCTTCATTTTAGCCCTGGAATCACATGGGTAATCTAAGCATGCCGCAGAGGCTTTGGCCTGTACTTGACTGTGTGAGGTCCTGCATCTGATGACTGTTCATGACCTAGGGCTAGCACATAAATGTATGTTGGCAGCATATTTTGTTTTTAGAGCAAATCAATTGTGTGACCAGATCTTTTTACCTATATCACTGTGGGTAAAAACCTACAGGCCCACAAGTGTTAATTTCCAGTATTATGTGTATGTCCATAAGCTTGTGCTAACATCATGTGTGTCAAGTGCATGTGCATGTGTTTTGTGTGGAACACATATGTAGCAATATGTTGTATGTATGAGGGAGCCTGAGTAATAGGGGTCAGTTGGATTAATTTTTGATGCCCATGGTCAGGCCTAGTACAAGACGGTGGGTGAGGACTGTGCGCCAAAACAGTGGTATTATGTTACCTGTTTTCCTGTAGCTGGAGAGATGAGATCCAGACACCGGATTGAAGGAGGGGAGAGACAGGTGTGGAAATTTAGCTTACAAACTGAACATTATCTGCGCCATCTTGCCTCTCCTCAGCGCCACGCACAGCGAATGCACGGCCGCCATTTTAGGCACCCCACTCTCTCCCCGCTCATTGTCAATCGCCAGCGCGGTCCCCTTGGCGCTGCGAGCATCCCCCCGCGCGCTGGCCACCCCCGCTCTCTCATACAGGCCATAAACCCTCTCCTTCTGCGCGACCCTGCTACGGAACCACTTCCGACCGACAACCCATACATGGTCATGCCTCTCCTTTGATAACCCCCTTCCTCTGCGCCCCATTGTCCGAACTGGTCCCAGGCCATCACCTAGCCCTGCGGATGCAGTTTATTGCCCCTACTGTAAGGGAAACACCCCACATCAAAGGGATTACAGTAGATCAAAGCCCCTACTCCCTGAGACCCGACCGGTCACACACCCCCCAGGAATTGGCGGAACACCCTGCTGCGCAATAGCCATCTCCTACTGTGGGTGGGGTGGGAACTTCTACTGTATCTATGTGTGGGATCGGATCTGAACCGGGGCTTCAGGGGATATTCCCCCATACATCAAGGAAATCTCAAGAATGTACTATGTGTAATAAAGCAATAAACCAGTGTATAAGAGACCAGGTCTCAGAGATGCAGTTAGAGCACCTCGTGACGATACCTTGCTGTCTGATCTGATGTGTTCTGCTCCGACGGAATAAAACTTTGTTTCCTGCCTTCCAGTCTCCGGCGCCTGCCTCTTTTATTGGTAAATTATCGAGTGGTATGAGAGGCGATTACCGCCGGGCAAATACTTGAAAGGTTATCGACTGAAACTGCCGCTACCATTTAACAATTGGCGTCCCAAACGTGGGGCCCATCAGCGACACGTGGATCCAGTGGGAGAGGTCCCGACGACAGAGTGAACGACTGCAACGATCGGGAGAGCTCCTGCCCAATAGACCCTCGTCTGGCAGCCGATCATCCGAACTTCACTGGTTCCGAGCAGACCTCTCTCGAGTGATCTACGGTCCTGACTGGGAACCATCAGGAGTGCCGCGGCAAATACGGAGAGTAGAGGACGATCGGGCGCTGGAGGCGGAAGACGAGAAACTGTCCACGCGGTCCGGGTAAGGTCGTGATACACGACAAATCGAGAAATAATTGATTGATTGTTTGAAGCTTTGGAAATACTAGTATTGCTCATTGATTGTTCTTTTTGAGATATTCGCTGTCTACAAACGGGGAGGAGTAGAAATACTCTCTCTCTCTCCCTTTGCAGATAGTGAAGGGTAGGTAACGCAGACTTTTGTCCCCGTTGAAACCCGTCGTGCCTATTTTTATCTCCCCATTGATTGATTGTCCGAACATTGATTGTTTTGAAGAATAGTGCTTTTTGAGATATTCTCTGTTTGCAAATAACGTAGAATAGGAATATTCTGTCTAGTCTTTGCAAATAGTGAAGGGTAGGTAACGCAGACTTTTGTCCCCGTTGAAACCCGTCGTGCCTATCTTTATCTCCCCATTGATTGATTGATTGATTGTCCGAACACTAGTTGTTCGATATTGGTTCTTTGGAGGTATTCTCTGCTTACAAATGACGAAGAATAGAGATATTCTGTCTAGTCTTTGCAAGCAGTGAAAAGATAGGTAGTGCTGACTTTTGTCCCCGTTGAAACCCGTCATGCCTATCTTCTCCCCACTGATTGGTAGTTGGTTCTGCCCGGACCGCTTATTAGAGGTGAACCACCCGGCTCCACTGGAAGGCACCCCTAATAAGGACATGTTCACTAAATATGGACTAGTCGCCGTAGCTTATAGCAAGCTGTGGCATAAATATACCAAGAAGGACCCCGAAAGTCAGTGGCCACTGATGGGATCCTTCGACGACCATAAGATAGAAGCGCTAGAAATAGCTCTGCGTAGCAATAAGACGACGCCTACTATGCTTGACAGTATCGGCATGTGGCGCAAAGAAGCGACGCAACGGAAAAAGAGGGAAGAAGTAAAAGCAGAAAAGGAATTACGAAAGGCAGCTCACCTTGCCGCTAGAAAGTTAGAAGAAGACATAAAGGAGAGAAGGGAAACTAAACTAAGACAGGAGCCCGAAACCTCAGGCCAGTACGCTGTTAGGACCCCTTCTTTGCTCTACCCTGAGTTGTCCTCCAAGCAGCGAACGAATGACGAATTACTGTTAGGTCCCCCGATCATTTACATGTCCCCTCCGTATGCACCCTCCCAATCAGTAGTGCAACACCCACAACCCCCGAACACGAGCGAAAGCAGTACAAGGGCCTCGGCCCTCACGGCCTCCGCGCCGGCTGAGCCTCTTGTGCCGAGCCCAACGTCGACTACAACGCTAGACGACCATGAGATAGGAAAGAAAGAGTCCACCAGAATGAATCGATTAACTAAGGATGAACGAGCAGGAATTGACAAGATAGTAGGGACGCTGGTGGAGCGAAAAGAAAGTGAGGAGTATATAACAGACGTGTATAACTCGTATGCCGACAGCCGCAGACGACACTTCGTCGTACGGCTCTGTTATCACGCCCTGAATGCATATGAGGATAGGTACCACGATAAAGGTCCCGAAGGCTTAGCGGCCCTATATAGGAAGGTAGACATTGGGGAAGAAGGAGAGGGCGATGTAACGGACCTCTTCACTCGTACACTCGAGGTCTACCGACACCTTAAAGAACATGGACAGACCACCAAAACAGAAACCCCCATAGCAACTAAGCCCAAGGGAGGAAGGGCCGATGCCATGATGCCCATTAAAGAAGCTGCCCCCTACTGGGTCCCCCCACGGGGTCAGGGAACACACGACGACATCAACCACCAAGATGCGAAGGGAAGGGTTGTATATAACTGGGTCTACCAGCCGTGGGACCGGCAAGACATTTTGACCTTTAGGAAGACTCTACCCGACTTGAGAAAGAACCCGACTGCCTTCTACACTGAATTGGGTACAGCCTTAGGCTCAACGATAATGACGTTAGCAGATATCGACTTGTTCTTTGGGCTATGCCTGCCGGCTGATGTGTGGAAACAAATCCGGAGGGTTGACCACGCTGAGCCGTTCGGATATACCTGGGTACAACTCGATACCATAGATAAACAGCGAGAACCAGGACAGAAACCCCCGAAAGCCATCTTAGAGCTCCCAGACAAGATTGTACAAAAGCTGAAGACTCTAATCCCAGAAAGAAAGGTAGACTGGTCGATAGTGACGGCTTGCCGTCAGAAACCCCAGGAAGATGTGTCTGAATACTTCTCCCGATTCGAGACTGTGTTTTCCGATTACAGTGGCCAAGACATGACCACCGCAACCGGACACCACCTCTTTGTCCAGAATTATGTAAAGGGTCTGTCACAAGAAGTTTCCCAGAAGCTACAGACCAGCGAGAGTAGTTGGGCAGCCTCCAAACCCGCAGCAATTCTCCAGATGGCCCAATACTACGAAAACCAGAAGAACGAGAATGATAGGGCGTCAGAGAAGAAGAAAAAGGAATTAAAGGAGAGGGTAATGATAGCACAGTTGCAAGGGGTGACCATGGGAAGGGAGACCCCGAAAGAGAATTACCAACCAACCGCCCCTAGAAAGCTATCCCCTAGAGATCATACCCCTACACCCTACAACGGATGGAGAGACTTAGATGGGAATCAATGTGCGTTCTGTAGGGGGTTCGGACACTGGAAATCCCAGTGCCCGGTCCTTCTGGAAACGAACAAGGATAGGGACCCCAGAGACACAGCATATGACCCCAGAAATAGAGGACAGGGACGAGGGCACACGAACAACACCATCAACGACAGGCCAGGCAGACCAAACACCTTTGATCGCCCCCGCCAAAACCAGTGTCAGCAGTCCGACTACGAAAGCACTCATGACTTCGCATAGGACCGCCAGGGGCAAGGGAGGGATCCAGTCGAACTCCGTGTTGACCAGCAAGGTCCTTACGTCACCGCTAAGGTCTTGGGCACAAAATCTCCATTCCTGGTAGATACTGGGGCGACACGTAGTGCGTTATCTAAACGACTGATTCCTAGGGCACCCTTGTCTGGCTCACACGTAACCTCAATAGGCTTTGACGGAACGCCCTCCACTAACCCCTTATCAGCACCAATCTCCTTTGACTTAGAAGATAACACCACTGACACGACCTTTCTGCTCTCCTCCAACACCCCCGATGCTATTATGGGACTTGATTTGCTAAAACATTTTCGAGCCACCATCAGATGCTCCCCAGACGGAGTTCGAGTCATCCTACACGATAACCCAGATCTGTCCAGACCCTGTCACACACGGCGTATGCTCTCTATAACCGATGCTGATATGTCCCTACTCGACACATTACCTTCACATCTATGGGCTAAAACCGACTCAGATGTAGGGCGCATGGTGATCGCCCCGGTACACATAACCGTCCGACCGGACGCAGTGCTCCCAAAACTTCCACAGTATCGGATATCACCCGAAGGCGAGAAGGCATTGGTGGAAATCATCGAGTCCCTGGTCGAGGCAGGAGTGGTAGAAGAAGTAGTCAGTAATGTTTGCAACAGCCCTATCCTACCCATTGTAAAGAAGCAAGGCGAGGGGGATGAGAAAGCCTACCGTTTCATTGTTGACTTGCGAGAGGTTAACAAAGTAGTCATACCCCAGTACCCCGTAGTCTCAGACATCACCACCATCCTCACCCTGATTCCATCCACTGCCACCATCTTTACTGTTATTGACCTCAAGAACGCATTCTTTTCCATCCCCATCCACCCAGACAGCCGCTACCTGTTCGGCTTCACTTTAAAAGCCCGTTCGTACAGATTCTGCAGGGCACCCCAAGGCTACACTGAGAGTCCCAGTATTTATAGCCAAGCCCTCAAGAGGCAACTGGATGCAGTCCAACTACCCGATGGAGTGGTGTTGATACAGTACGTCGATGACATTCTTTTGGCGGCTGACACCACTCCTCTTGCCGTCACAGCCACCGTTCACCTCCTCCGCTTCCTTGCGGAGAACGGTCACAAGGTCTCCAGAAAGAAATTGCAATTCTGCCAGCCCCAGGTAACGTATCTAGGCCACCTACTATCCAAAGACAGGAGGAAACTTACCCCTGACCGAATTCAAACCATCCTAGAAACACCTGTTCCCAAAACTCAGAAGCAAGTACGATCCCTAGTGGGCCTCACCTCCTTTTGTCGACAGTGGTTGCCAAACTTCAGTCTTACCATAAAGCCTCTGCTTTCCCTGCTGGCTAAGGATGTCCCCTTCCCCCTCCCCTGGACACCTGAATGTCAATCCTCCTTCAAAGAATTACGAAACGCCCTCTGCTCGGCCCCAGTTCTAGGAACACCAGACTACACTAAACCTTTCTCCCTCTACACCCACGAAAGGGAGGGATGTGCGTTGTCTGTCCTAACCCAGTCCATAGGCCCTAAGCAACGCCCTTGTGCCTACTTCTCTGCCACTCTTGACCCCGTAGCCAGAGCTTTGCCCGCCTGCCTTCGAGCAGTAGCCGCCGCTGCTGTCTCTAACCGACAAAGTGAGGGGATCGTGCTCTCGAACCCCCTCACGGTATTGGTACCCCATGCTGTTGACACCCTCCTGAACCAAACCAAGACTCAACACCTGACTAGCGCACGACTGACCGGTTATGAACTGACTCTGCTTGCACCCCACATCACATTGAAACGATGCACCACTCTGAACCCAGCTACACTACTGCCTCTCCCTGACGCTGACCCCAATGCATCCCCTATACATGATTGCGTGACCCTCACCGACGAACAAACCAAGAGTAGGGTTGACCTCCGGGATACTGCCTTCCCGGACCCTGACGGAGAACTGTGGGTGGATGGCTCATGCATCAAGCTCCCCGATGGCACCACCTCAGCTGCCTATGCAGTCACCACAGCCCGAACAGTTGTTGAGACAGCCCGCATCACACAGCGATCCGCACAGGCGGCGGAACTAATTGCTCTTACACGAGCCTGCATCCTGGCAGCAGGGACAACCGCAAACATTTACACAGACAGTCAGTACGCCTTCGGGGTAGTTAACCACTTTGGGCTCTTATGGAAAGAGAGGGGATTCTTGACTTCTCATGGCACACCCATCCTGCATGGAGATCTAGTCTCTGCCCTGACCGAAGCAGTCCTCCTCCCCACACGGTTAGCTGTGATCAAATGCCAGGCACACAAGAAGGTGACAGACATTATAGGACAGGGAAATGCACTGGCTGACATTACTGCCCGAACCACAGCCGAGAATAGGTCCACGACCCGTATGTACGTGACCAGGTCACAAACTGAGAAATGGAAGGATGCTAGGGAAACAATTAGGGATATCCAACTAGCCAGCACACCACACGAGTTAACTGAATGGGCCCGGGTGGGATTGAAGGACGATGACGGTTGCTGGCGAACCAAAGACTTGAACAAATGGTTGTTACCAGATTCATACTTGATCCCCATGCTGACCATGGCACACTCCCCCGCACACATAGGGTCTGCCCCCATGATCGAACTCATCTCTAAAGTCTGGCACAACGACAAAATACCAGACTCAGCCAAACGTCTAGTCCAACAATGCCTAGTATGCCTCCAACACAACCCTGGGAAAGGAACTGCTGTACCCCGGGGAGGGTTTGGGGTCCCCAATCACCCCTTTGAAGTCCTACAAATGGACTATGTCCAGCTAGAAAGGTGCCAAGGTTTGAAGTATGTACTTGTCATTGTGTGTGCCTTCAGCAAGTGGGTGGAAGCCTACCCAACCCATGACAACACCGCTATGACTACCGCAAAGGTACTACTGAAGGAATTCTTCCCCCGATACGGCCTTTGTCGAATTTTGTGGAGCGACAATGGCCCCCACTTCGTAGCCGAAGTTATCCAACTCATCTTAAAAGGGTTGGGTGTAAAACAGAAGTTCCATGCGGTCTTCCATCCCCAATCTGCAGGCCTGGTTGAGCGACACAATGCCACATTGAAACTTAAGATAGCAAAAATAGTCGCCACCACAGGGCTAAGATGGCCAGACGCTCTCCCACTAGCATTGCTATCAATGCGTTCCACCCCCACCAAACACCACTTAACCCCCTACGAGGTCGTCTTCGGGCGGCCCATGAACCTTTGGACTGCATCAAAACCGACATCCATCCACGACGTCCCGGACGTCCTCATGTCTGATTATCTGTACAATCTAACTAAAACGTTGTCTATCATCCATCAGCAGGTGCTGCACGCCATTCCCGATGTTTCCAGGGGCCCCGGGCACGACATCCAACCTGGTGACTTCGTCTTAGTGCGTAACTTCCAGCGCACCAAGAGTCTGGAGCCCCGGTGGACGGGCCCCCTGCAAGTCCTGATCACCACCCGAACAGCTCTTCGAGTGGAGGAGAAACGCAATTGGCTGCATGCACACCACTGCAAGAAGGTATCACCGACCCTGACAACCACGGACAACGTCACCGCCCAAGAGGAACTTCTGGACAAAGACCGACCATCCCTGAGCCGCTGCCTGGATACAGAGACACTTGAATTGATTGAATATCCCGATCCCACTGTGCCATCCAAAGAAGGGTATAACTTGCGACGAAAGGAGAGGACTTCGGCTAAGCAGACCACAGGCTAAGTGGAAATGTCAGAGCGGTAGCCTAGTCACCTCAAAGGCCACCAGGAGAGAAACTAAGCAAAGTCTGTGGTCCTGCCCGCTACCGAGTCTCTCGAAGGTGATGGAAGCGCCCGACATGAAGGTGATGGAAGCAACCGGACGTCCGAAGATCCCCTACAAAAACCCAAAGACTGACCGAATGCACAGCTTTAAGACTATAACACTTTTTATTACCCTTCTCTTTTGCCTTCTCCTCATGGTCACCTTCTGGATCATGGAGGAGAACACACCCGCTCATAAGACATTGCTGACCACCGTTCAACCTACCACCACGAAGGAGCACCATCTGATCTCACTTTCACCCCAACTCCGAGAAAAGCGTAAGGAGTTCTGGAATAACTCTTTTGTGCAGTTGCTCCACCAACACAATCTTGCCACCAACGCCACTAACTGCTGGATCTGTGGATTGCTACCACATGCCACTGGGCACTCAATCCCTTTCATCCCTTCACCTTTTTCTGTCCATGGTTCCTGCCTCGCCTGGCTGATCCTTCTGCAGGAGAGCTACAAGGACAATGCCACTTCCGGCAGAACCATGTCACACTTCTACCATGGGTTCTGGATGAACAAAACTGGTAGAACTTCCGCCCTCTTCTGCCCTCTGAGATCGAACGCTTCCTTTCACATGGACATCCCTGCCAAAGAACGAGTTGAAATGCAAGTGTTCAACAATCCAGCCAGACCCACCTTCTCTTACCTCCGAAAACGGACGGCCGCCACCCTAACAGTGGCCCTGTCCGTCATCAACATCACTGGATCTGTATGCCTCGAAGGCCTGGGGGCACAGCTGGTGGGCCACAGCTCCTGCCTCATCACCCGAACATTGGATTCAGTTGACCCACCCTCCTTTGTTGCCTCCCCAAATATGTACTTCGTCTGTGGTACCAAGGCCTACACCTGGCTCCCGAAAGGTTGGGGAGGCACCTGCTACATCGCCTTTGTCCTTCCTCCGACGTATGTGGCTCCAGCAAACCATCACCGACAGAAACGGGCCAAAGACATTGTGCAGGCCGACTCCACCGGAGCACAGTTCATGGACGCAGTCAAAGGCCTTGTCCCACTCTGGGGCCCAATGGCAAACAGCCGTGCCATCCGCCACTTAACCCAGGCAGTCGAAACGGCAATGAACATTACGGCTGGCGCCCTCGCCAACAACACCGCCGAGCTCCAGGCCGTCCGCTTAGTGGCCCTTCAGAACCGCCTCGTTCTAGATGTGGTTCTGGCTGATCGTGGAGGAGCATGCCGCATCATTGGGTCCAGCTGTTGTACCTACGTACCAGACAACTCACCCTCAGTCTACAAAGCAATTGAACACCTCCACAGACTGTCCACGGAGGTCCATCAAGAGCAAGAAGAATGGTCGCTGGGGAGTTGGTTTTGGGACGCTATTAAAAGTTGGGGATGGAGGCTGTTTTCATTTATCCTAATACCGATTGTGATACTATGTGGATGTTGCTTGGGGATTCAGTGTCTGCCACCTTTATGTTCGCTTTTTATGAACTGCATCTGCCCTAAGACTTTGAACTTTGAAACAGAGCGGATGAAAGCCCTTTATGAGGTGGAGGTCCGTAGTATTATGGGGATAAATCCGAACTAGACAAGCTGGCGAGATATGTTAAAAGGGAGGACTGTGGAAATTTAGCTTACAAACTGAACATTATCTGCGCCATCTTGCCTCTCCTCAGCGCCACGCACAGCGAATGCACGGCCGCCATTTTAGGCACCCCACTCTCTCCCCGCTCATTGTCAATCTCCAGCGCGGTCCCCTTGGCGCTGCGAGCATCCCCCCGCGCGCTGGCCACCCCCGCTCTCTCATACAGGCCATAAACCCTCTCCTTCTGCGCGACCCTGCTACGGAACCACTTCCGACCGACAACCCATACATGGTCATGCCTCTCCTTTGATAACCCCCTTCCTCTGCGCCCCATTGTCCGAACTGGTCCCAGGCCATCACCTAGCCCTGCGGATGCAGTTTATTGCCCCTACTGTAAGGGAAACACCCCACATCAAAGGGATTACAGTAGATCAAAGCCCCTACTCCCTGAGACCCGACCGGTCACACACCCCCCAGGAATTGGCGGAACACCCTGCTGCGCAATAGCCATCTCCTACTGTGGGTGGGGTGGGAACTTCTACTGTATCTATGTGTGGGATCGGATCTGAACCGGGGCTTCAGGGGATATTCCCCCATACATCAAGGAAATCTCAAGAATGTACTATGTGTAATAAAGCAATAAACCAGTGTATAAGAGACCAGGTCTCAGAGATGCAGTTAGAGCACCTCGTGACGATACCTTGCTGTCTGATCTGATGTGTTCTGCTCCGACGGAATAAAACTTTGTTTCCTGCCTTCCAGTCTCCGGCGCCTGCCTCTTTTATTGGTAAATTATCGAGTGGTATGAGAGGCGATTACCGCCGGGCAAATACTTGAAAGGTTATCGACTGAAACTGCCGCTACCATTTAACACAGGGGTACCGTTAGAAATACCATGAGGCCTTTTGTTAGCAAGGAACCACTTATTACACTTTTTGAGCTCTACATTTGGTGGATGAGAAGGGTGAGGGGTAGAACTGCAGAATCCGTTGTGAGAGGTGAGAAAGTTTGTGTGTGACATCTGCCCTTTTGTCAATCCCTGATTACTCATTCAGCTGATGACAGCTGTGTTCAGAAACTTTACACCTCTTTGCGCCTTTGTTGTGCGTGCTCAAGGTTGGAGACAGCCCTAGTGCTACCTGCTGTGAGAAGCATCACTTTACACAAAGGCTGTGTCTGGAGAGCAGTCAGTAGTGAAACTTGAAAGAAGATTCTCCCCAAACTAGTCCTACAGTTTTAGAAAGTAGATTCACATCCCGCCTAGAACTAGTGCATAAACGTGCGCATAAAGGTGGGACTCAAACCACCCCATTTTTTTTCCAGTTCCAAGTCCTTTATAACCAGGAAGGCCATGCACAGCAGAGTACTAAAAGGACTGCTGTGCAACCTGGGCTCCCAGAGGTGAGGGAGCATCACCTGAAGTAAGTACTTTTTACTGGTGGGGCTGTAAATCTATCCAGAAGCACAGTGAAGCCTGGCTGGCTGGAGGAAAGGTGTCTGCCTGGCACGGCAGGAGAAGAGACTGTCTAGGAAGAGAAAGTAGAATTCACAACTTTGACCTGCAGGGTTACAGTCAGCCTGTTTTTTGCCTTATCTTTTCCCCTGTGTCAATAGAGAGGAAAAGCAAGGTTGCTTCATAAAAAATGTATTTTGTTAGTGCCCGAACCTTATCTAACATGAGCCAGCTAGATAATTTACAATTATGTACAAAATGGAGAGTAACAGATATTCTATATTTAAATGTTGCATTAAATAGATGTTCAATGCAATTTAAGACACACCAAAAATATTTTGTGTACTAGATTGAGAAACTATATGCAGATCTTGGCATACTGGGGGAGGTCAGGCCCTGTGAAGGAATTGCCAGGGAGGATCGCTTCCTGTCTATCGCTAGAGCAAGTGAACCTGGGCACTGTGAAGATACTGCTAACTAATAGTGCAACTATACTTCAACTTTGTAGGGGGTGGGAGCAATACTTTAGACAATGGTGCGAAGCTAAAACTTCAAACAATCGGGTGTCTCACCATCCAAGTGATCTATGTGAGAAAAAGCATTGGCAATAGTTCTTGCTTTAACAGAGGAACCACATTTAATTAGCATGTGTTCATGCCTGTGTTTACATGCTTTAGCACATTAAAGCTAAACTTGCTGACTGTGCCATGCTTTCCCAGAGTGGCTGAGTATCAATTGAGCACAGAGCGAGTCCAACAGACCTGTGAGAGTTGGAAGTCTGCATGATGGTGTATGTCGAGCAAATCCAGTGGCAGGTGTGCATGTCCAATGAACACCAATAAAAAACAATAAAGCCATTTCGAAAAGGTGTTTTACCTGTTAAAAGAAACACAAAATACAAATAAATAGATGTGTTCATAGAGCTGAAGGTGTAGGAGGGATTTCTACCAATGACTACAAGAAAGTGCGCCCGGTGTGCCCACGGCCCACCACAAGAAATGAACCATAATTAAGGGTTTGAGCATGAACTGGGAAGTACTCTAAATGCTCAGCAATCAATGGGCACACCCAGTTTCTAGGGATATATTCCCATAGACATTTTGCCATGTTCCCTGTGCAGTATATAGATTTGACCAGTTTGCAAATTATCTTTGTATTTGTGACAGTCACAGGGTAGTTATTCTTAGGACCACCTTTCCGTAGGAAAAGCATTTCTTTGTTTTCTTATAATTTTGGCACCGCTTGACGAATCTTCACAAAACTTTTTTTTAAAAAGTTCATCCATCTCAGCTCCTTCCTGAAAGGTTTTGGGGTGATCCATTTAGCAGGGGCTAATAAAAAGGGCAGTGCTTAAAACGTGTTTTCCCCATGCAATTCTCTATAGCTAAATTAGACACAGCCACAGCCAAAATGGGAGAACGGTATTGCACCAAATTTGGCAGAAAGGTAGATTGTGCTACAGATTTTGATTTTGGGTAAATCCTTTCAGTAGTTTTTGAGGAAATCAAGGTTAAAGTTTTATGCACATTTCGCACTACGGAGGATCCACGGAGCCAACAGATCTAGAGACAAGATCTGATTGGTTACCACCATCTCAACAAGGTTATATAAAGCAACTGTGCTAATAGACCTACATAGTCACACGTTCCAGTTTATTACCACAGAAGAGCGAAATTGAAATGAGAAAACACTGTTTACTGTCTCACAGATATTAAGTTACAAATTTACAGTCCTTTATCCATGGAAACAACTCTCCTAATAGACACAAGTTCTTTTCAGTGTGATTTTGTTTTGCCAATGTAAGCCCTTGCATCCTGGTTTTGTTTTAATGCTTTTTTAAAGAGCAAATACATTTGAAAAAAGAGATTACATAAAACATACATGCAAATGGGCATAGTGTAGTATGCTATTGATAACCATTGTTGAAAGAGGGGAACAACACCATGCCGCACTCGAGGATTCACCCCTTGTGAGTGTCAAGGTCCCTCCCCATTCTTAATAATGCCAATACATAGCATATGCTCCATTTGGCCTTGAGGCAGGGATGCAGCTCTCTCTTACTTTTACTCCTCCCTGTCTGGGAAAGAGTGGGGTGACAGGGTGATTATCTGTAGCCCACAGCATTGCATAACGTATGCCTACAGTTCCTGGGGCTACTAGTGACGTAAAGTCCATAAGGCCAGACTCCATCTTGAGCAGGTCATGATGCCATTTTCCCTATTTTTGCAGACTCATTAACATTCCTGCCTTTGACACAGACGTTGTCTGTTCATCGTTTCCAAGAACCTGTGAAAGTGTCAAGTCGTTCAGACAAGGACATCAATAAGAACCTTAGTCTAGAACAAGTGCCTTGTCATGTCTATTTCAAGGTCATACAAGACCAATAATAAAAACAGTGTAGTCTGAATTGATGTGTTTTTACTTCATTTGTTTATAAAAATGAGTCTTAGACTAGTAGCTTGCTGCACATATGTTAGACATTCTCAAGGTTATGTCAGAAATCCCCATCTAGATAAGATACAGTATAAGAGGTCCGACGATTAACCACGTGTCCAGAACGGTTTGGTTCCATATTATCCCACAAGATACTTCCAAGGAAGATCTTGACAGCCAGAGTTGCTGCAGCATCACGCTTTCTGATGATAGCAAGCCATGTTCCGAAGGAGGGGAGCTGATGCGATGCATGTTTTCCTTTTGCAGGGAACACTGCCTCCTCGACTTCTGATAACTGCAGCCTTTTTCTGTAAACAGGTATGCAGTGCATTGATCCTCCCTAAGAAACTCTGGATACAAGTTATGCTTCTCCATGCTCTCCTAGTGCAGTGCACAGAAGTAAATGTAAATTGATACTTGTATAGCGCACTACTCACCCGCAAGGGTCTCAAGGCGCTTGTACGAATATCGCTGTGGAACCCATCCTGGCTTTCCCTGTGAGGCGTCCACTCCTGGGCACCCCCAAGGTGGAGGCCAGGCATCCTTAGCGTTGTGGGAGCCGTTGTGGAGATTAAGCAAGCTATTGCCCAGAGTTGCAGAGTGGGACTCCATGATTGGAATGGCACCGAGGCGAGAATTATCAGGTCCGTGGAATTTTTTAGCCCAAGACCCGCCGAGGTGAGGAATTAAACCCTGGTCCCGGGCTAGACCTCTGCATCAGGGTCTGCCGCTCTAATCATTGAGCCACACTTCTCCACAGAAGTAGATGTTAGGATATTAGGTTGCTTGATGACATTTTAGCTATGGTAGAAATGTTCATTTTATTCTTGTTGTTCACAAGATGCATTTGTGCTGTTTTAATAATATTCTGCATGATTACTTTTGATGTCTTAAGCTGCAGGTTAAGACTGTTGAAATACGTGCTTTTTAGTTGAAGTGTCTTTTGCTTAGTGCAGCTTGTGTGTGTGACATTGTGAAGAATGACATTGGCTTTCCAAATTACTGTCACTCAATATGGGCACTGATGGTTTGGAAACCTTGAGTAGTTTCTTTACATGCACACACAGAAGTGAACCATCATTATTATGGAGAAGTCTGTAGTAATTATGGTTACTTCCAACAGGGAATAAGGGACCACCTATTGCAGTAGGTTTATCAAGCTTGACTTTTATATGGTTATTCCCAATTTGTGGGTCTTCTAATTCTTTGAATGCAATTTATCTGAATCCTCTTGTTTACATGGTGGCCCCTATTGTGATAGGAGCAATTTACTGGAGAGCAGTTACTCAGCATCTCAAGCATCAAGGTGTCCCCAATGCATGTGGAGGGCAGTTACTTGTTTACAAGCTGCTCATGCGGCATATGCCTTTCAGACGTTTCACTCAAGGGTGGAGTTTGAGGCTATAGGTGGTCCCTCAGGGCAGTTGAATGCTTACAAAGCAGTAGCACCACCAACACACTATACGGTGTCCCAGGATGCGGAAATCCCTTTGACTTACCAGGAAAACCCAAACCAGTTTGCTGGTCAGTTACTACATATGGACAGGAATGCCCAATTGGTGCACCTGAGCAATGAAGGGACTATGTGGGCAGTACTAGCTAGCTAAAAACCCGTTCACTGGCCTGAAACATTAGCACTCACTGATGTTGTAGGGATTCTGAATTGCACAACAGCCTTATATAGGAGACTTATACAGTCTATACAGTGTACCATTACCTCTAGACTAGCTCTTGCTGCTGGACCAGCAGTTCAGGTACATGTATAGTCTATTTGTCCGCACACTATAAACGCTATCATGAGAAAGATGCTCACAAAGCATTATGAGATTGCCTTCTGGATTGCTTAAAGACCAACCAGTTGGAAGGAGTCTATCCTCACACTCCACCTCAAGAGAATAATGACTATGTGTCTTCCTCTTGGGATGGTGTAACCTGATGAGGACTGTAACATCTGGGGGAGCATATTTGCATGCATGCATACTAACACACATGGCATGCCTTCATTGCCAGCTCTCCCTTACGCACTGCAGCAAGTACAGCATGAGTACAGGGCTACACCAGCTCTGAACTTAGGAATTAAGTTAATTAAGAACTTTTCTACAGTTTCCTCAAGCATCCTTAGCAACATTAAAAGAGAAGCTTCAGTTCATACTATATGCAAGAGACTGAAAGCAGTTCTGATTCCAGATTATGAAGGGGGGCCTACTGAGAATAATTGCAGAAGTTTACACCTCTGTGAGCTGAGATACCTTAGTTACACTAGCTGTTAAGCCACATTTAAAACTGAAAAGTTACGTTTTGGGTGACATCAAAGATAACTGCAATGGAAGGTAGGAAGAAACAGAGGGGGAATAGAACAAAGACGGACTGGATATCCTGTATTTTGGGAATCCAGTAGGCGTGGTAATAATTTAAGGAACCGCAATAGAATAAAAAAAAAATGGAATGGTATTAGCATTCTGATATCCGCCCTTCACATTCTTTTCAGGACACTGACAGAGAACAAACAGAAAGAGGGAGTCAATCTGAATAGCGAAGAAAGGAAAATTACTGCAGAAAAGTTGAAACAGAACAAGAAACTGAAGTCGGCGTATAGAGGAAAGAGTAAGGATTGGACTCTAAGATTAGAGTTAAGAAGAAGAAATCAGCAGGAATGTCTAAGAAACCTGCAATACAGCTATGGATACTCCAGCAAAACAAGACGTGGGTGAGAGCACTTCTAGACAATGCAGCACAACTTATGATAGTGCATCAGATGCATCAGATGATTCCGGTGGCGAGTCTGATGAGTTCATACGAGTTGAGACTCCAAATAAGTGTTTAAATCCTCCCGCTAGGGTTTATAATTTTGAAATACAAATTGAAAGGCATATACCATGGATTATAAAAGCATTCTTCTGGCTCCCTTTATTTGAGGATTATGACATCATACTAGCTGAAGATGACTGGCCTCCAGCCTTTATTGGGGAAGTGTCCCGGAAAAGGACTTATTTAGGAAGTAATGTCTCACAGGGTAGCTTTTTATTCCATAATACCTGAAGGCATCAGTGAATAGGTTGTAAGACAGGCTCGGGCCTTATACAGAAACCAAGCGATAACGGTATAAGCATTCTTTCCACCATGTTATTCCCTTCTGCAGTGAACTTCAAGTGCAGGCTCAATTCAGTTAGAGCCAGAAACAATGTGTGGTAGAACAGCAATGTTAGATCAATTGCACCATGAGGGCATAATATTATCTTGTATTTCACCAATGAACACGCCCCTTTTTCCCATCTCCAAGCCAGACGGTTGCTTTAGGATAGTTTTAGACGAGAGGAATTTTAACTCACATACAAGAACATATGTGGTACAAAATGCTCACAGCAGAGGTTTGATAACAAAGCTGGTGTGGAAAAATTCAAAACAACCTTGAACATCTCCAATGGGATTTTTAGTCAGAACTTAGCACCTGAAAGAGAGTATCAAAACTGCCTCTAGTTTCGATGGGGTGCAGTTCTCACTTCAACGTTTGTCTATGGGCTATAAAAACATTCCTGGCTTACTCTCAGCACGTATTATGGAGATCTTACAACCAGATCCTGAGGTATTATATATTGATGATATCTAGCTCACTGATGATGATTTAGATGTACACCAAATTAGGGTGGACAGAATTGTAACAAAAGTAACATCACATGTTTACAAGCTTAACTTTATGGATCAATTATGTTTATTATAGAAAGCAGAAGCAAATCGATCTACATACAAAGCTGTCCGCTTACAACCTATGGGCTGGCAGCATTATAGAGACATAATATTCCTTCAGAAGTATGCTACCTTGAAGCCTCCCAATACACTGAAGATGTAGTAATCCCTGCTGGTATTTCTTAACTTTGGGCAAACTTACTTGCCTCACAATGCTGAGAGCCTTTGTATGACTTGATTTCTTCCACGTTTACAGCAAAACAGTGAAAGAACATAAGATATTTACAAACTAGGGTCAGTAAGACCAACTTAGTGCCCTGAGTCACACCAAGCCAGTCAGAGTATAGTTATTTGACCTTCAATGAGGGACAGATTGTTCTTATAGCATACAAGTCTCACTTATATCCTCCAGATGAAATATTTTCTTTCCATTGAAAAAGTTCTTGTAGCTGTACAGACAGCTATTTTAAAGAAGAGTCCTTTGGCGCAAATCAAAACCAATGAGTGTGGTTTCTCCATTACCAGCACTAGAATCAGCCACTTAAGCAAGCATTCCTAATGGGTCGCTTCTTTGAGAGCAGTGGATGTAAAGTTTCAGTATGATTCATCTCTTTATACACAAGGTTTTCTCCAATATGAACGGAATGTTACTCCAAACCCAAAAGTCATGCCCATTGAGTCTTATCAGAGCATGTTCTATATTGATGGCTCTGCTCAACCAGTAGTAGGAACAAGATATAAGTACTCCACAGCTTGCACAGCAGTGCAAGGTGTAGTGAAAGATAGTGAATTCTGCCTGCACCACACCCACACTAAGCTCTTAGGAGACAGCACTGCACAGCATACAGAACTTCATGCCATAATACTTGCATTTCAAAGGGCTGGCCTGTCAGATCCCACTCTAATATTGTCCGAATCATCCTTTTGTGTGCAAGGGTACAATGTTGACTTGCAACATTGGTGTTTGGATGGATTCAAAGATTCAAAGTGGAAGCCTGTTAACAATAAACAGCTCTGGGGAAAGTTAGCTGTCTTACAAGATACATTTCTTTTGGTCCATCTGACACACATTTTGGGCCATCAATGTTATGGATTTCATGCCATAGGGAACTGCGCGTCTGACTTCACTGCCAAATCTGCAATTAAGATTCAGAGTAACAGCCTTAACCAGATCTCGGATGAAGATTGTTACAAATATATTAGAAATGTATGCCACCAAACAAGGTAGAAAGCCTCCCAGAGGCTGTCCTCCTACATATTCCTACACCCTTAATTCAGACAACACACCTGAGGTCACTCTACCAGGAGTTGGAGACAGGATAATTCCTAACGAGCTGTCTAGATCAGATCTAATCAGGGGAGCACATGAGGGATTGGCATCTACACATGCTGGGATTATTACAACCATAGGAATGCTACAGCAATGCTACTGGTGCCTTCTTTGTATGAACAGACTAGAGATTATGTTAAGCAATGTGATATTTGTCAACAGTTCAAACTACCTACTGTTAAGAGACCCTTGCCAACTCGCCTCATAGTCTCCAACATCCCATTCAAGTGATTTATTTGTACCATTTTGGCCCGATAAATCCTGTTAACTGACATAAGTATAAATCGGTAGCAATTGATTCATGTTCTCGATTCCTATGGTTGTGGCCACAGAGAAATGCAAGTGCTCCAGCAGTATTAAAGTATTTGCAGTGTCTGATAACAACGGGAGCAGTTTATTCATTTCACTCAGATAATGTACCTACATTCGCCTCCGAGGCTTACCGAAATGCTATTTCTGCTCTTGGGGTTTGTCTGCAGTTCAGTCATCTGTTTCGAGCCAAGTCCAATGGGTTAGTTGAGCATGCTACCGCCATGATTAAAGAAGCCTTGACTGCTAACATAATCTGTATGGAGTCCAGAGAGCATTAAATAACATGCCTAGACGAGTATTAGGAGGGTGCACTTCATTCAAGGTACGCTTCAGAAGACCTATGTCTGTGACTGGCCTAGATAATCCTAAAAAGTAGTAGATGAAGACAAATTTAACCTGGAAAAATAGTTGAATGTCTTACAGAGTATTCAATAGGTCAGAGACAAGCTGTCTAATGTGAACTATTCTGAACCCGCCACCAGCGAAGAGATGGTTTTAATTGCTGAAGTGTGGGTCTCAAAAGTAGGGGATCTAGTTGAAGAAAAGATTCACGACAAGCAGGCTTTTGAACATCTCTACAGACCATCTATAGCAGTCCTTGGGGTACACAGCAGATGAACAGTCAACCTGCCTGCTTTGTCTGGTTCAAGGAGAAACAGACAGGTGCCCATCAACCATGTGAAAAAGCACTATGTGGTCACTTCTGTACAGTCGACTATCACAGACACCAAGAAGTATTTAGAGGAGAACCTCCCAGCCTCTTCCAACTCTGAATGAAATACCCCTTGACAAGAGCTGTATCATTACTAGCTTGAGCTCCCAGCCAGGGATATTTGAGCGTACTACATCTCTAAATCTAGACAAAGCAATTAATTTTACAGATGAATCTGATGCGGCCATCACTACAGTTGCACCTGTTCAATGCAACCCCATGATTTATTATGAGCTTCCCACTGAGTCAACATCAATTTAGATGATGCCTTTTTGAGAAACAACTTTCTATGGGAATCACTCACAACTTTGCACAGAGGACTCTTCATCACGCACCAAAGTCACTTTTTGACATAGATTTCATCTTGCTTATCATTGGTTTTGTGACAGATGCTTGATTCTGCCTTGCTCCTGTGTCTGGGTCGCTCCAAGAGAGTTGCTTTTCATCATGTGGTTGTCAACAATTATCATAATTCCATTGTCACTGAATTGACACTGTGTACCTGAAAGAACAATTGCACAATCTCTGGATCATGAACTGCAATCGCATATTTCATCCCACAGAGCTAGAAGAGATCTCTATGCTACAAACTTAACAGCTTATCCTGTCTCTGAATGCATAGTTTGGGAAACATTTCTTTATCAAATCACTGGACCTTCTGAGACACTGCAATTACTGTATGTCTTGAAGATTTCAATGAATTATGTGATTATTCCTTGTTCTATTTCAGATGACTAGGATAATGAGGCTGTACATCTAATGATGTGCGAATTAAAGGCATATGTATTGTTTTCATTATTATGCGCACTATTGCATACATACAACTAGTTGTACCACAGAAATTACAATTACACACAACGGGAGCATTGTGAAACTCTGCCACTTAATAGTCACCCTCATTTCTTAAAGAAATGTCCTTATTTCCAGAGGAAGGACAGGTCACATCGCTCAGACAAAATGTAATTAGAACTAACAAGCTTATATATTCAAGTGCATTCACGTGAGTATTTGGGAAACTGGGTTCTTGTTGCATTCCACCCCCCAATGTTGCCTGTTGTTTGATGCAACTTTGACTGTGGTGTGCTGGGTCCCTGCTAACCAGGTTCACAGTACCAGTGTCCTTTCCCTAAAACTGTACCACAATTGGCACAACTTCAGTCACCATAGAAGTCCAGAGTAAATGGTACCCCAGATACCTAAGGCATTGGCACTGGAGAGAGTCCTCCAGGGCTGCATCACAAATTGTGCCACCCTATGGACCCCTCACCAAGATCATGTAAACTGCCATTGCACGCTTCGTGTCCTGTTTCAGAGAAAACTGAAGAGTCAACATGGCACACATCCCCGTGTGCCTGGCACACATCCCTGTGTGCCATGCCCACAGACACTACATGAGGTATAGGTCAGTCAACCCTACTGCAGACCTTACAGTCCTGAGGCAGGGTGCCCTATATGTGGACATATCTGCATGATATGACCCTACAATATCTAAGTCCATTCTTGGATATTATAAGTGCACAGGGAAGCCATAGAGAGTACATGGGCTGGAGTTACCCAGCTCTGTGATGGTTTCACTGTACCCTAAGATGTTTGGCACCAAACATTTTGTCTTAATAATTCCTCACTGATGCCAGTGTTGGATTTGTCAATAAATGCACACAGGGGTCACCTTAGAGGGTCCCCTGAAAACCTACCAAGCACTGGTGTGGTCTGTGACTAGTCTTAGCCAGCCTGACACCACCAGACATGTTGCTGAGACACCTCTTCCAGGCAGGATGGCAATCCAGGGCGGGAAGCTTTGAAGTTCATCCCAGGCTCCTGCAGTTAGGGGTGGATGCCAATCCCACTGTCCAGACCCCACTTTTGGCGCACAGACAGGTGGTATAATTAGTTAGATTAGGTAGGTAGGTAGCCCATTGACCACTACCTGTCACTCCCTGTAACGCTCCTAAATTCAGTATTTAGGTGGCACCCCTCAACCCTGAATTTAGATTCATGCTGACCTAAGAAGAAATAGGACCGAAGGGCTGCAAAAGCAGAGTAGAGGAGAAGAAGCAATTGACTTCTCCACAGCCCCACTGGCCTGTCCGCAACCATCATCGAGAACTGCGCCAAAGTTAACTCATCCTGCAGCTGGGATTCCAAAAGCCTAGGAGGCCTGCATGCCTTCAAGAAAGAACCAAGAGTCTCCTGTGGAGTGGGGGAGCTGCTCCCCTGCATCCTGCAGGCACCCAAGAACTGCAGCACGGACTACGGACTGCGGACTACGGCTACGGACTGCCAAAAACCAGGCACCAGAAAGCACCACTGCGCCCATTGCTCCAAGACTGAGTTGAAGTACAGCAACACCTGGAGCTCTCTTTCAGCTGTGGGGAGGTCCCGTGTAAGTGGAAACAGGCGGTTGTCCTTCCCTTAAAGAGAAAACTTCTGCTGATCAGGGCTTATTGGATAACCTGCGCCCTATCTCACTCCTGCCCTACTTCTCCAAAATAGCAGAGAAGGCACTGAACTTGCAATTGGTTGCGCACATTAATCGTCACAACCTCTAATGTCCCACGCAATCAGGATTTAGAGTGCTACTTTTCACCACGGAGACACTACATAGGCGGGCGGATGAAGGTCAGACTACAGCTCTGGTCTTACTTGACCTTAGCGCATCCTGCAACATGGTATCTCACAGACTGCTCTCGCTGCATCTCAGGTCTTGTGGGCTTGAGGGAGCAGTCTTAAAATGGATGTCCTTTCACCATGATCGCAGCTTCAAAGTTGCTCAGCGTCCTTACATTTCCAAATGCATCCCACTCTAGCAAGGGGTCCCACAAGGCTCAATTCTGAGCGTAACTCTTTTTCATCTTTACATCGTACCCCTGGCTGAGACTGTGGAAAGACACAATGTCACCATTGAGTCTTATGTGGATGACATGCAGCTTGTTGTCACTCTGTCCCAGAATTCGGAAGTTGCAGCTACCCAGTTTGCCTCTTGCCTGAGTTACCTTGCTTCCTGGATGTCGAGTAACTGCCTCAAGTTGAACAGCAGCAAAACTGAGGTCCTGGTCATAGGGAAGTCCCCCTCCATATGGTCCTCAGCTTGGTGGCCTCAGACTCTGGGCCCCATGCCCATTCCAAAGGAGGAAGCCAAAGATCTAGGAGTCTGTCTGGAACCCCAAACTTTCCTTTGAAACTCATACTAAGAAGGTTACAGAGAAATGTTTCGGGATCCTCAAAATGTTGAGAAACACCCTGGACATTCTCCCTGTCTTGGCCAGGAAAATCCTGGTTCATGCTCTTGTAACGTACCAGCTGGACTATGGAAATGTCCTATATCGTGGAGCAGCAAAAAAGTGTCTCCACAGGCTGCAACGTATCCAGAATTCAGCAGCATGCCTTGTTAATAACTTACCTGGAAGAGCCTCGCCCTTGAAAGCCCTTGACACCCAGCACTGGCTATCTATTAAGAAAAGAAAACTTTTCAAAACCCTGTGCTTTTGCCATCGGAGTTTACAGGGCAAAGGCCCTAGCTATCTCCACCATCTTCTCACCCATTATCATCCAGCCCACCATCTTAGCTCAACGGACGCCCACCTGGTTAAAGTCCCTAAAGTCTTAAGAGCCGGAATGGGTGCATGCTTGTTTGGCTATCTGGCAACCAAAAATTGGAATACACTACCCCTCTTTCTCCGAACTGAGCTTCCAAAAATATTTTCCGGAAAAGATTGAAAACCTAGCTCTTTCAGTTGTGAGGTTTGTGTACTTCATGACCCTGTTCTATAGTACTTCTTTTCTTCCAGCCTTTCTGGTTAGTGACTTCCAGCACGGGGACACACCAGTTGGTGTTACCAGGCTTTTTATAAGTGGTTTCCAAGTGGGCCAACTGTGCCAGCGTGGTCCCCCAGCCCAGCAGAGACAAAGCCCACATTGGACTTGCCAATTATGGACATATCGATGCCGCTTGCAGCCTATTTGTGCAGGCCCCCCTCAACCATGACCGCTCACTGTGACAAAAACCTGATGCCTAAGGATATCTCTGATCCTGTCGCCCCTGGGGAAAAGAACCAAAGGTACCCCCACGTCCCTGGACATCACAAGAGTTGAGCCCCCTTGCTAGTTCAGCTGGACTGGTTCCCCAGTCCAAGCCTGCAAACTCTTTGTGGCTGGATGGATCCTCCATTGAAGTGAAGCGTGGCACCCGACACTGTAATGCACCTCTGCACCCGGCGCCCCAGAGCCTCCCGAAGTGAACTGTTGGTGCTGCCTTGGACTTTGACCCTTAAGTTTAGAAGATTGGTTAAGTAAATCACTGCTAAGTACCCGCATACTGCGTGAGTTTTTTCTGCATAGCTTAACATTACGCAGAAGAATTGTAATTCCGAATTAAAGTACCAAAAATCACTCAAAGCCTCCTGACACTGAAAAACACACCTCTGTACTCAGACGCCCCAATGCCTCCTGACCTCCTGTTGGCGCTGCCTTGAACCTTGCCACATACTCACATCAAGTCCTGGGAAAGGGGCCTGTAAGTCGTTAAGTGACCTTATGCAGCATATGTTTTCTCCATAGCTTAATATCGCTGCAAAGTGCTTTAATCACAATTGAAAGTATCCAACAACTGTTTACTTCAAACCTGCTATTTTAAACAGTACTTAACTTTGAATGACATTGTTGGTTTTACAAAAAAAGAGTTACTTTTTCTAATTTGGTCTCTGATTTATTCTTTAAGTGTGTGTCTCATTTATTGCCTCTGTGAGTATAACAAATGCTCAGCAGTACCCTCTGATAAGCCTAACTGTTCGACCACTCTACCACAAATAGAGCATTAGTATTATCTATGTTTGCCCTGTGTACCACTTTGGGACACACTGGTCTCTCTGCACAGTGCATTTCATTTAAGTACACTGTATAGAGAGCCAGCTTCCTACACATTTCATGAGCATTGGAAAGACAATGTGGTGGAGAAAAGCATTTGTAAAAGAAAAGTGTCAAATTCAAGGCAAAGAGCATTTATTATGAGCAAGCATTACAACTAAAGAAATTATTTTCATGAACAAAACTATCCAGTGGACCACCTGACTGGGGTTTGGAATCATCAAAGACCTTAAGGAACTCTCTGTATCGAAAGTGAATTTAACCTTATTTAATAATTAGCAAATCGCAAATGAATATTTCAGATTTTGAAATAAATGGTATGATACAGAATGGAACTTACAATTCCACTCGGTTTTCCTCTGAAGGTTAGCCTTATGGCCCTATGATTCCAATACTTGCATGCACCCCTGGTCCTAAAGCTAATTGCCCTGATACGAGATATAGCACACACACACACCTGTAGTTGTTACCAATATAGTGGGGTCAAGCTTTGCCAATGATGGTTAGCATACTCTAGTATTTCAGCTGTGAAAGAGCATTTATCCTTAATTGAAGAAAGCATGGACTTTTCAGATTTTCTCCTGGGACCACGCCCGACTAAAAATAAACGATTCATAGCAACAGGAATGTATGCAATTTATAATGAATGGAATAAATACTCAGAAAAAGAAGCTGCTGAGAAAAAATGGCAGGTGGATCAAGGAAACCCGCAAACAGTTTTTAAAGTTATCCATAATGGCATGCACATGCTAAGAAAGAATCCACATACACTATGTTGAGTATCGAGCAAGTAGAAGAAGCACCATTTCAGTTAGTGACAATACACCTGTTACATGGCTAATACACAGCATTATTTCTCTACCGATTGCAACTTTTCATTTTCATGGTTACCTGAAATATAAATCTTTAGGCTGATATGAAACAATGCACAATTCACATTTTTTTTCCATTCATGGAATCTCCTTTATCATACCTTTGTTTGTTAGCACTTCCAGCTGCAGAACTCCTATAGGGCACTCTCTTCTGTGTGATACAATTTCCTTGCATGGAATGTGAAGTACTTTGATGCCAAAGTTACGTTGTTTTCTATCAGTTACTCCTACTTCATCCATCCCAATGCACCATGAATTTCTGAACAATGGTGCTTATTTAATGTTAACCAACATTACTTGTTGCGGATTGAAACCTGGCACAGTCTATGTGATAACATTTTCTAAAACAATACAGTGCTTTGGAAGAACCTTCTTCGCACTCCTTCAAGATGTAATCAACAATGTCCCTTGGCCTACTATTGATATGAGAGGCATGCATTTGGATGAAATTAGTAATGTAGTTGTTATGCTACTACAAAAGGAAGTCCCTTTGACTTTTGTTTTAGAGACTTATAGCTTGCATGCACCCAGAACTGCTTCGGACATTCATAGGCTGTTATAGATGCAATACTTCACTCACTTTGCTGATATCGTACATACAATCTTTAATTCCTCAACAACAAATGGTTTTGCACATCTTTTTAAGAATACTGAATCTGGTCTCCTGACTGGATTTAAAGCAATTTTTGGACTGATACCATCATTTTTCACTCTTTATTCTCCAGTCTTTTTAGAGGTTTTCCAACCATCCTACTACGCAATGGCTGTGGTTTTGACATCTTCTGCCTAATCTGATGAGGTAGTCAAAACATGGAGTACACGTATCCAGCTGAACAGAGATGCAGAGAAACCCTAGCACGCTATTTGGGATATGCTTCACTTTCCAAACTTAGTGAAAACTGGATTCTGTCTTTTTGCAAATTGGATGCTACACGAGTAAGAACTATGCTGTGTTCTGCTGAAATTATCTTTAATCTACATCTAGAGCAACCCCCAATGGCTTTCCTAGATGTAGAAATTTTCCTGCAACCAGGGCCGGACTGGGAACCAAAACCGGCCCTGGCAAAGTGCTCGGCCGCCCCCTCCCCCCCGGGGTTGGGGTACGGCCGAGCTCTTTGCCAGGACCGGTTTTTGGCCGATTTTGTTACAGGCCTGATTTTGCAGCTATGATGCAAAAACCGCACTGTAACAAAAGCGGCCCCCAGGGGCCCAAAACCGGCCCCCACACTTGCGGCCCACCGGGGGATTGCCCGGTGCCCGCTACGGCAAGTCCGGCCCTGCCTGCAACCACTGACTCAGACTCGAGCCAATGCGGAGCAATGCATCTGTCTCCACTGAAGAATCCTAATGAGGCTGGATCAATTTCACCAGCGTCACTCTTCAACGAGTTGCCCGATGAAGAGCTTAAGTCACTTTTATCGTGTTAGCCTCCAAAAGAAGTATTCTAACCATCAGTGAGTGCTTTGGAATAGTAAACGCTTGCTGGTCTTTCTAATAATGTACGTGCTAATTACAACAACCACATATTAGTTAGTTTTGGCAACAACCACATATATGCCGCGTGAAAGCTTGGAGATTTTGAAATGCCCTCCGATGATTATTAAGATCAATTTGTGATTTGACCAGAAACATGTACAGAATTCTAAATTTACCACAGAGACTTTGCTGTGAAACTGAAAAATGTGAAACATATTTTTCATTTTTTGCTTTTGCTGTCTAAAACCACATTATTTTAATTGGCATATTCCTTATCATACCTGATCTGTTTAATCTCCAACATGCATCCCTCTTAACCACCATTATGTATTTTATATAAACCTTTCATTTATTAAAATGTTTTGAATGTTATATTGCTTGAATCCAGCAAGGCTTCATGCACAGCTTATGGCATCATTTTCTACTATTTTATGTACTGATGCTTTTTATGCCCTTATGTTTCATATGTATATGACCAATATTACGAAATTGTATTAGATTAAGGGCCATATGTATGAAGCCTTTTTGAGGTCGCAAAGGGCCGTATGAATCAGCCCATTTGCAAACGCAAAAAAGTATTTTCACATGTCTCAAACCCAAATTTCGATTTGGTAACCTGTTACTAAATCGCAATTTGGGTTTGCGATTCGGTATTAGGAAGGGGCATATTAAGGGTTCCCCTTCCTAACACAGAATGGCTTCGGTATGTATGAATATTTTGCAACCGTAATGCAGTCGCAAAACATTCACATTTTACCACCTACTCCAGTAGGTGGAAATCCATTTGCAAATGGGAAGAGGTCACCAAGGGACACCTTTCCCTGTGTGAATGTTTGTAAAAACATTTTGTAAGAGCAGGCAGTGGTCCCACAGACCACTGCCTGCTCTTAAAAACATGAAAGGAAAACTTTTCATTTATTTTTTTGCAAAGCATCCTGTTTTCTTTTAGGGAAAACGGATTGCTTTACAAAAAAAAAGATTGCTTTATTTAAAAGCAATCACGAACATGGCGGTCTGCTGCCCTCAGCAGGCCACCATCCCTGTGATTTTTGTGATTCCTAATGGGTTGCAAATTGCGATCTACCTCATTAATATTCATGAGGTTGGTCATTGCGACCCACTAGGAATCACAGAAAGTGTGCAACATACTTTAATTTATGCCATTTTATGATTCCCTAATTGCGAATCACAAGGTTTCGCAATTAGGGAATCACAAAACGGTTTCTTCATACATCTGGCCCATAGTCTTTCATCTAGTTATTTTGAGAGCATAGATTTCCCTATAAATTAGATAAATCTAACATCTCTCCTCACATATGATGTCACAATTCAGACATACAAACCAGGGATGATGTAAAGTCCATACGGGTGAACATCGTTTACCACGAATCCTTTTCCCAGCAGGCAATTACAACGTGGTAACAATGCATACCATTACTCCACAAGTCAGAACAACGACTTGCGGAGGGGTCAGAAGGTGTTGGATTTAAAGTCCAACACCTTCCCTACTGTTGCACATACTGGAGTTGGAATAGTAAATTATACTATTCCAACATCCAGCCCCCCCAGAGCAAGTCGTTGTTATGACTTGTGGGGTAATAGTATGCGTTGTTACAACATGGTCATTGTAACAACCGCGTTGTAATTGCCTGTGGGACAAAAAGCATGCTTTGTAAGGAGACATATTCGTCCATACGGCCAAACTTTATCCTGTGCACGCAGCGACTCAATTTTTCTCTATTTTTGCAGAATCATTGACATGTTTGCCTGTGACACAGATGTTGTTTGTCCTTCTCTTTACAAGAACCTGAGAAAGTGTCATCATTCAGACAATATGACATTGATAAGACAACCTGATGCAACATCAGTCTGTAACAAGTGCCTTGTTATCTCTATTTCAAGGACAGACAATTACAATACCATAAACAGTGTAGTCTGACTAGATGTGTTTTTACCTCATTGGCTTAGAAGAATGCATCTAGGACTGCCATCTCGAGGCACATAGGTTATGTCAGACATTCCTACAGTTATTTCAGAAATTCCCATCTTAGAATGGATACAGTTTAAACGTTGCGCTTTCTGATGAAAACTGATACCAATCCAAGTCTGGGAGGAGAGGAGCAACATTTGTTTTCCCTTCGCAGAGTACACTGCCTCCTTGACTTCTGATAACTAAGTGCTTTGCTGTAAATAGGTCTGCAGAATGTTGATTCTCCCGAACAAAATCTAGATGTGAATTATGCTACTCCAAGCTCTCCTAGTGTAGCCTATAAAAGTATATAGGCAACATGCATTTGTGCTGTTATAACATTATTCTGTGTTGTTATTTTAGATCTGCTAAGCAATAGGTGAAGACTGTTGAAACAATTGCTTTTTAGTAAAAGTGTATTTTTCTTAGTGCAGTTTGCGTGTGTGACATTGTAAAGAACAATTTTCATATTACTGCTGCGCACTGGATCCCTGTTTCGGGACAGTTAGTAACCCAAAAGCATTTGAAGCCACTTCAACTATGTATTGGGTGGGGTCCTGCAGGGCTGCCATAACCTGTCCCTCACATTCAATCATTGGTATATTAAACTAAGTTCACCGATGTCACCCATGGGTGTGAAAACAAACTTAGTAGAACTAAGCAAGTGTGTTAGTTTACACAAGTAACTCTGCACCGCATCACTAATGGAGAGACACTGAGGCTTGGCAGGCCTCTAAGGCCAGGACTGAGACTTCACCAATCCTGGACAATATTAGGGGTGGGTGGAACTCGCAGAGTTGTACTCCGCAGAATTTCGAGGAGTTAGATAAAAACTCCTTGTGCCCAGAAACTTCACAAAATCAGGTGCAAGGATATGCCAAGTTATTTGAACAGACATGAGCAAAGAGCAGGGAACCCCAAAGAGGACTTACTTGGGGAAGGAGCAGAGCTTTTGCCTTCGTTATCACACATGCCACGGCTGCTGATTGAAGGAGAGAGCAAGGCAGGCAGGCAGCCAGCATCACTCAGAAGTACACCTCTCAGCCCAGGGCCGCAAGTGGGTCCTCCACAGCGTGAATTACATACTCACTGAGCAGTATAACTTTTAAAGGGTAGGGAATACTCATGTTCCCCTCACAATATAGTATAACTTTTTTGAGTGAAGTGCATCGTCTCACAGTGAACCACTTACGGTGCAGTGTATTCAGGCAGTGTATCAGATACCATAGCGCACATTCACTAACAGTGCAGTGCATATACTCACAATGTGAGAGGGACTTCCTACAGTTTCTTCTCACAATGCAGTGTATAGTGTACTCACTCTGAATTTCATCCTTCCACACTGCAGAGTCCACTGAGAGCAACTATGCTGTATCCTCTAACAATGGATTACATTTTATCTCCACAATGTGAAGTGTGCCGTTTTACAATGTTGTACCTCAGTGCCCAATTCAAAGTATCCTCTCACAGTGCAGCGCATCCTCTCACATGGGGTTTACCCATTTCACATATTCTTTTTGCCCTCACCACGTCCTGTTTCTTCATAAAGCCCCTAAGTTTGCTGTTTCCCCTGAGAGCTCGCAGTACTCTTATAGCAGTGCTGTCTTTCACCGCACAGTGCCTTGTGAATCTCTGGGGAGTCGCATTGCTCTCAGGGGTTAGGGGAGATGAGCACAGCTTAGTGCCAAACTCTAAATCTAGAAGGTGTCTCTTGGGCAGCGACAGCAAATTGAAAAACGCAGTACCTCTGGTACTGTTCTCTAGTCCCCTCCATTTTACTGCCACTATTGCCAGGACCGGGTCCAATGGGGCGAATAAGCACAATTGTCTACAAGATCAAACATGAAACACCGAATGCCTACTTAAAGAAAGAGAAAGACCGCTAGTATTTGATAAACAAAGTCCGAACTCACGGGAAGTCACACTCACTACAGGCAAGAAGCACCCCGCCACCACCATGAAAATCAGACGGCCTCACCAGATTCTGAATGGTGTTTATATAGAGCTCGATACCCTTGACGAGGCATTCAACAGACCCTGACTGGAGTTGTTACTAGGAGCAACGCACGCCTGTTTCCTCTTAGTTAAAGGTTAAAATGACTGCTGAATGATTAATTCCGCTGGTGGTGCGGACCAACGAAATTATTAGTAATTCCGCATTACACGAGTAATTTCTCCAATTCCACCCACCCCTAGAAAATATGTGTAATGGCAGGTGCAGGTGTCTTCCTGGTCCTATCTGCCTCAATCAGCTGCTTGTCCCTCACCTTCAGTGGTGAAGGTCAGCATGTTTTATTACACAAGCAATGAATAATCACCTATTATTTACCATTAGGACAATAAAAAGGGCAGTAAATAAGATCCTATCCCCGACGTCTTTGAGGGCAGGTAACCCCACTTCATGATTTAGGTGGAATAGTGCACTCCCCAAAATATGAGAAGAGTTTACGATTAATGTTGCATATTAGAGTTTCCAAAATGAACTAGATCACTCTTAACATTTTTAAAACAGCTGCCTAGTGGCCTCAAAACCTGTGAGTGATAACTTCCAAAGTGTACCGAGCTTATGGTCACACCCAGTAGATTGCTCTTGGACTCCAGTCTTGAAAGAATACCCGCTAGTCATGCAGAGTGGAAAAACAAGGTGGCGTATGGGCTCTCCATAACATTAAATTTGGAGGAAAGTCCCATCTTGGGACTTAAAATTAGTTCTGCCAGAGACCTGACAGGTCACTTTGTGAGATCCCTTACACACTCTCCCTTACCTACCACACACACACACAAACGAGACAATTCGTTTGTATACTAAAGATATATATACAATATGTAGCAAAATGATGGCAAAGGCCATGATTACATAGCCTATAGAGAAGATGATAAAGGAATGCAAAATGAAGAATCCAAGACTTGTACATGTATTGCTACATTCCTTCCCTACTTATCTTAGCCCTTTTGCAAATAGTTAAGGGCTAGAAGTACTAGGTCGCAAAAAGTGGTCACAAATTGCACACTGACATTTTATGCCCTGTCTCTGATTTTGCATTGCAACCTATAGGCCATGCAACATGTAGGTCATGTCACAAAATCTCCAGTCGCAGAAGGTTGCAGAACAACCTCCCTAATGAATATTAATTAGTTAGGTTGCGACTTCTGACTCTCTCTGATTGGATAAAAACACAGGGAAGGATGCCTGCAAGGAACAGTAGAACCGTATCACTGTTAACATTCCCATATGGGAAACATTTTTTCAAATGCAGCCCGTGTTCTTCAAAGGAGCCGGTGCTGCTTTAACAAATGTTTCGAGTTTGGAAACATACTTATCGGGAGAGCAGGCAGTGGTCTCTTGGATTACTGTTCACTTCCCTCAGGGCACCCAGCACAATTCCCATGGTGGAAGTTGTTGAAAAGGGACAGCTTCTGCTTTGTGAATGGGTTACCATCTCCTTTGAGGAGCTGATAAGTTACCAATGGTTTCACCTCTTTCACTAACATGGTTGACATCTGCCAATACTTTTTCAAAGGGTTGTGACAGTAACTGAGCTTGCCATCAACTGATACATACCATTGCAGATCTCACCTAGGGGGGATGCCCCTTTCACACACCCCAAACAGCAATTCAGAATGGATTGCAAACTGGATTTAGTACATAGTCAATCTACATTTCTGGGTCACAAACCCTGTACTTTTGTTAATTGTTGGGTTTAGAATCGCAAAATGCTTCCAAACCTGCTAAAACAGGCCCTATGTTCTGCCATTATAAGAAATTAACTAGAGATTGGCACACTTGAACCAGGCTTAATACAGATGTTGGCCTGCAAAACCCATCTATAGTATAAGGCTTTGTCTAGCAAAGACACCGTATGTCGTTATAGGACCTGCTTTCTGGATGCCTTTGTGCACTGCTCTCCCCAAAGGTCCAGAAGATGCGCTTTATGGATCCTTTCCCACTGCAAGCGTGAAAAGTAGTCCTTCATTTACAGTGACATGAGCTAAGCACAGTAGCATGAGATCTTTTGGCGAGAGTGTGCCCATGTGATGGACTGGGTAATCTAATGTATGTTTTGGCATATAGCGTACACCGATAAAAGGCAGAATTAGTTCACTAACAAACACCATACATATTGTGTACAACTTAAATATAGATATAGTTTCATATCACAGCCAATAATGATCAAGAAGTGCACCAACTCAGCTGAATACAGGGTTAGGGACAGATTTACACATGGAGGCAGTTCACAAATTAGGTAATATATGTTAGAAACCTGAAGTGACATAGGCCTCACACATTAGAAATAGGGGTGCACAAAAGACACTTTAGCCACGCACCACTATTTTGCAAACATCACTTTGCCTAAATAAAATGAAAGGAGAAAAGTACAATGATTTGTTTGCTTTTTAAAACAGTTACAAATCTACTCGCTGTCTGTGTGTCGGCCCTGAATACAACATGCCTTGAAAATGCAGGGCTGAGTAATGCGCGGAGTTACTGAGCAGCGATGTGAAAAGGAAAGACAACGTTTGTGATCTCCTGCCTTGTTGTCTTGGAGGAGTCAAAGGTTATCAGTCAAATGGCTAAGATGGTAGAGATGCCTTTCAAGTGCAGATGCGTTTTCTTCCTAGTTTTTCCCAAATTATCAAATATCATCACAACTGTAAAACAATCTGGAATTGTAAAATAATGTATTGTCTAGCACAAAGGGACGCGCCATCATAGGGTGTGTGTCCTGGGCCGTTTTCGTCGATCTTCATCACTCAGCCTCTTGTGGCGGTGCGCGCCCTCTTTCCGGTGTGTGCCCGGCCAGGGTGTGGAGGCCTCGTGTTGTTTGAATCTGAAACATCTCCGTGACAGACATGCACCCGGCTCAAAGCTGCAGCCCGCCCCACACCGCAGTGGTGAACGTTGAGGGGGCTGTGGTCCTCTTCACCTCAAGGTCATGGTTTGATCAGACTGGCAAGCACCGAGGGAAGACGTGTGCTAAGGTAACAACACCATGACGGTAGGCATCACAGCAGAGAAACAAGAAACAGTATGGTTGCAGAGGAGACAGCCGGAGGGAGAGGGTGTGGGAGCTCTCACCTTATAGCTATGTGGTTTGAAGGGAAAACTGTCTGCAAAGCAGTATTAGGTCCATCTGGGCTCTGCCCAGTTCAGCCCCTCAGTGGTGGTTAGGTTCTTATTTGTGGTCGTGAAGACACCTGTCTTCCTGCTCACACCCACACCCTTGGCATCTGCTCGCACTTCTTTTTCTGCCAGGTGTGCCACACGCCAAGTCCAGCACCCCGGCGCCTGGATATACGACTGTAGGCGTGCAGTTTCAAGAGGTCAGTGTCTCATTGTCGTGCTTCATTCTTCATATTCTGGAGGTGGTGAATGGTGTCCTCTATAGCCCCAGAAGAAGTTCTACCCTTGGTTTTGCCAGACTGGGCGTACTGCTCCCCACTCTGACAGAGCACCTGGGTGATGACAACATCAGGCGACTAGCGCACTTGGAAGACAAAGTAAACAGACGGAATATTCTGCTGTGATTCTCTCGCTCGATGCTGAGAAAGCGATTGATCGAGTGAGTTGGACCTTTCTTAACAAAGTCCTTCAGAAACTCTGCCTTGGCCCCAAGATAAGGGAGAAAATATTAGTGGCTTAAGCTACCCCTTCAGGGTCAATGGAAGACCCACGCAGCCTATTACACCTTCCCGAGGAACTAGACAGGGATGCCCCTCTCGCCTCTTCGCAGATGATCTCCTCCTCTCCTTACTCAACCCCTCCACTTCCCTACTTGCACTAGTGGCGGCCTTGGAAGAATTCAAAAGTGTCTCAACCTGACGATCCCTCCACAGGACTTCACTCCCTTGTAGGCCCTATCCTTTTTCTAAAGGGCACCGTACACTATTCGCGACATGGACCTCAATATCTCCTCTAACCCTGAAAGATGGTCTAAAGTGAACTGGTCATAATGTCGCAAGCTGATCACCAAAGATATCAGGAGATGGTACCCCTTTCATATATCTTGGCTAGGATGCATTAATGCTGCGAAGATGAACATATTACTGAGGCTCTTATACCTATTTCTGTCCCTCCCCACGCCCGTCCACAGTGGTGATATTTTATCACTCCAAACCAGACTCCTCACCTTCACATAGGAAGCAAGAAACCACATATCTCGGTGAAACCCCTAATGCTACAGAGGGATAAAGGCGGATTGGCATACCCCAACCTGGTAGACTATTATAGAGCAGCATACTTACGCTATTTATCAAAATGGGTGGTTACGGACTGCGAGCAACCTTGGTTCCACATGGACAGAACGGTGGTGTGCTGCACTTTGTGGAACCTGGTCTTGCTCCGTGCCACCTCCAGATCACAAGCCCCTACATAGCCATTCCCACCAAATCAGTGCTTGAAATCTGGGATCAAATAGTCGTGAAAAGGGGCCTTACCACTTCCCCCCCTTAACACCCTGATTCCTCAGAGCCCCGACTTCACAACAGCGCTTGCCCCAACCATTTTCCCCGTGTGGGAGCGGGGTGAATGCAGGACACTAAGTGACCTCTACATGGAGGTGTCATTAAATCATTTGAATAATGAAAAACTGAATACCAAACCCTCTCACCCCTAATACCTTCACCTATGTCATTGGGCCCTTCAACCCCCCCAATGCCCGAGCCACTACTCAAACCCTCACACCCTTTGAGAAAATTATCCTCTCATTCAGCGGCACGAAAGGCCTCATCACCAGCACTGACCGGGTATTGCAATTTCGCAAACACCCCACCCACCCACCCACCCGTATCAAACTAAATGGGAAACCACTCTGGGAACACCCATAACAGCCAAGCAGTGGGTGGGATTATTGAGAGCAACCCCCTGAACACACAGAAGCATCCCTCACAGGGAAAATGCATATAACATAATGTTTCAATGGTACTTAACCAGTGGCGGTTGCTACGGCTTTTAAGTGGTGGAGCAGCGTGGGGGGCAGTGCGAAATTAATTTAAAAAAATAATGCTTACCTGCATTCTCCAGCATCGGTGGTCTTCTGGCCTCTGCTCCTTGACCTCGACTCCCGGCATGCCACAGGGTCCCCTACGCCAATACAAACTATGCTTTCATGCTGGTATTACCCAGCATGAGAGCAGCGCCGTGATTGGTGTGAGAGCCCTAGTTAGGTGCTCACCAGCCGCGGTCTGTGCAGGTAAGAGTGGTGGGGCCGTGGGGCCGCATAAAGGGGGATTTCGAGGGACGATGCAGAGGGAAAATTATTTATTTAATTTACCCTTAGCATCGTTCCTCGAAATTCCACTTTACACCGTCCCACCGCTCTTACCTGCATGGACCGCGGCTGGTGCTCTCTAAGGGTCTATGACCCTCTGCTTGTTCTCCACCCAGCTGTAAAGCACAGCTCTGGTGGAGAGATCGAAGTGCGCATGAGTGTTTGGCCGGCCATTTCCGTGTGGCCAAACTGTCATGCACACTTGAAGTAAGAAGTGCCACCACTACTCCTCCTTCCTGCGGTTGTGTTAATGTGCCAGAATGGATAGCCCCACCCTCGGCTCAGCAGCAGGAAGTAAGGGAGAATATAGGACAGAGAAAATTATAATAACTGTTGTTAATATTTTATATTTCATTGCTCAAAAGCAGTGGGACTATGCTCCTCCGCCTTAGTGGAGGAACCGCTGCTGTACCTAACACAAAAATGCTCCCCATTGCCTCCAACCTATGTTGGCGCTGTAGCCAAGCGGAGGGGGCCTTCCTGCCCATCTGATGGTCCTATATAACCAAACATTTTGGAAAGAAATCTTGGCCGTATAACGAACACGCCGGCTGATCTGGCCATACTACTCTGGGGCCTACAGTCCACTCAGGTAGATGGCTGAGCTACGTAACAGGGCCAGCAGAACAACTTATCACCCTCTTCAGGCAGAACAAAGAGGCCCCTGCAAGCAATAGCATTGTGGTCCAACAGATTATGGCATGTCCAAGCGATGGAACAAATCTCCTATTCATTGGCATTTACTGAAAAGAAGTTTGCTGCGACTTTGTTCCCTCTCATAGACTATATGTCTAGACTAGAATATGTGCTTCTCACCTCCTCACTTATGTGCTCTGCAGCTTTTCGGTTGACAACAGGATGCCGCATTGTGAGAATCTGCCACACTGCCAATGACAGCAGCAACACAAGTACTAACCATCACACTCCTTCAAGTGTGACAATTCAGACCATTCCAGGCCCCCGAAGCTATAAGAATGATTGGGCGGCAGGAATTAGTGATTTTTTATGAATATCGAATTCATAAAGTACTGTTGTTGTGCTCATCTCAAAATTAGATAAATATCGCCAACATGTAGCAGATTCTCATAAGTGCGGTGTTGACAATTAAGTGCCAAGCGCCGGAAATCACCAGCTCAAATTAAGCACTGATAAAGTCTTATAACATAACTAGGCCTGGAAGAAATTACTATTACGCTGGCAAAATTTGCATAATTCCTGAATTTCACGTAATGTGAATATCCCAAACTGAATTGAAATTTTGCATTACGCAATTTTGTATTATTTTTGCATTCGATAGACTTGTTCGCAAAGAAAATATCTTGCGTAAAGACATTGTTTGGTCGAGACAGTCTCCAGGTTGTATTGTGTAACACTTTTTTACCTGTAGTGTGTGCTTTAGAGGAAAAAAGTGACAGGAGATATAAAAACGCATTTCACTCTAAAGGCATACCTTTGTTAAATGTTTATGGAATTTAGTGAAATCCCGTGGTAAAAATGATACTATTTAGCACCTATTTAAACATAACCTCTAGTGAGTGGGCTTTACTTAAAAGGCAGGTGGGAAGAATACAGTGAGAAAAAAACAAACCATCCATACACATGCTTAATTAAGGTCCCACCGATCACCTTCACTTGTTAGCTACAGACTTTAATTTAGTTACGGCATGAACTATGTTTCTAGTGCGACCAAATCAGTGAGGGACACACTAGCTTCTCCCACGAGCTCCAGCAGGAGCGACCATATGCCAAAAGGTACGGTTGTGGTGAGGAGGAACCCGGTGATGAAGTGAGCCAATGGATGGGTGTTAAGACTACAAACAAACAGGCACATGCATCAAGGTAGGATTTTGCGAGTCCTTAATTGCGATTATTAAGGAATCGCAATTAAGGACTTGCAAAAGCCTATGCATGAAGGAATCGCTATACACATTCCTTAAGGAATGGCTTCCCTTTCATTCCTATGGGCCTACAGGCCCATAGGAATGAATGGGAAATTGTATGCACAATTTGCGAGTACCAATAGGTCCTTGCAAATTGCACATGCAAATTCAAGGGTGCAAGGGTGTCAAAAGGACACCCTGTTGCACCCCATAAATTGATCTGTGCACATATGTTGCGCGCACACATGCCCCAAGGGCATGTGTGTGTGTAACCTACAACTATGAAAAATGCACTTTAGTGCATTTTTCAAAGTTTCCGCCATTTACCATCTGGTATGATTTCACGGTAAATAGCGGGCCAAAATAGCGAAATCGCTATTTTAAAATGCATCTTGCATTGCATTTAAGCAATCGCAATTTGCGATTCCTTAAATACAATTGCAATTTAAGAAATCGTAAATAAATGCGATTTTTTAAATTGCGCGTGGCAAGTTGTTTCATGCATCGCAAAAGCTAATTTTGCGATTGCAAACGGCCGATTTTTGCGATACGCACAGTTTGCGATCGGAAAAAGCTGTAATGAGTGATTTAAAGGATGCAGGCAGCAGTATTTTTCCAGTTCTACACCTCTCCTTCAGACTTCTAGTATGTTGGTGTTTTCTAAGACTACCCCCTCAGCGACCACGCCACTGGCAGTGCGTGTAGGAGTTTTAAAGCCCTCTAACATTGAAAAAAGGCCACTGGCAGTGCCGAGGTGGTCCTCTCCCACTACCTGCACCGCCCTGGGACTCTGAAGGACCCCTTGCACAGCTATATTCTTGACCATCCTTTACAGCCCCACCCAAATCTGAAAAGAAGCCGGTGGCTCTTCCTCCCGGACAGCCATAATTGCTGTTTCTGTCAAGCCCTTTCAACAGAGCCCTTTTATCAGGCTTCCAAAGGTGTATTCCAAAACATTGCACACATGTGGAGGGCAAAGGGGCAACGACCATCAAATGCCAGCGAAATATAAAGAAAGTCCAACTACTTTAGCCACACAACTTCAGAGACGTGAAATGTGTTTGAAGAACCCTTGTTGTCTGGTCTCAGTTAAAAACGCGTTTTCTTTCTGTTTAACTGTAAGTAATTAGAAGCTCTGGTAATTACGGAGAGCGGTGAAGTTTTAAAACAATGTACCTTTACCCACAGAGAGGTTGATGACTGCAGCTGTGGAGCTGTAAACAGTGTATTTTTAGAGCACGATGCACAGGCAAGCTGGCTCTGCACCTAACAGTTAAGCAAACAACGTTATCACTAGCACCTAGGCAACACTCACAGGTCCTAAAATATTCGATGCATATTTTTTACTTTCGTTATTTCTTCCAGTCTTCTGCTTCACCGCTTTAATACAGTTCTTAGTTCTCCTTTACCCGTTTCTCTTTTCATTCTTACTCCGCGTTGCTCTCCCTCTTCTTCCCATTCTCTCGATGTATCTTCTCTTTCTTCTCTTTCTTCTCTATTTCTCTCCTTTTCCATTTTGCCAGTTCCTCATTTCTCTTTCTGTTCTCTGTCTTCCCTTCCGTCCTATTTCCTAATTTCCCATTTCTCTCCTTCTGTCTTAATACTTGCCTACTTGCTACCTCTCCTTCTTATAATCGCTGCAGCACTATTTCTCCCCCTTCCTCACCTTTTCACGTCTCTCTTTCTCACGTTTCTCCCCCGCGTCCCTTTCCTCCCCTTCTGATCTCCTTTTAACTGTCATTTTTTGTATCATCTTACCCCTTCAGTCCCTTAGTCTTTTTCTATTTTTCTTCCATCCAATCACGTTTTAACTTTTTTCTATTATCCTCTGTCTTTTTGACAATTTCTTACCTCTGTTTTCTTTCTTGCCATCTCCCACTTTCATATCTCTTTATTTGTCTACCATTCCTTTCTTTGGTCACTTATTTTCACATTTCCCTTAGTTTTGACACTGTCATTTCTCTCCCACCTTACCCCTTTATTCCTCTTTGACCATTGTTTTCTTTCTGTCTGTCATTTTCTCTGCTTTAGCTCCTTTTTAGGTCGCAGCCTACCAGGCAGCACAGCTGTATGATTTGCTAACGACATCTTGGGGGCATTCAGAAAGTTTCCCTGAGAATGCATTCAGCCCATTGCTTGACATTGTCTTTGTGGTTTTTAACTCACATTTTCTTGGAGGCTTATTCTTTTAGGCTGTCCAGCTTGAGGTCGTCCCTTGCCCAAAATTCTATTTACTGTATTCTTCCACCAGTACTGAATTGATGTAACCAGGCCTTTAAATCTTGTTTTGATATTGTCACATTTGCGGTGCATTCAAAAACATAGGTCAAATGTCAGGTTCTGTCTTCCAGGGACAAATGAAGCACATTTTTTGCTAATGCTGAAATGTGGTGGAAACAAGTATTTTTACACAATCAAAACTAATCAAGGTGATGACATTCAAGGTGATAACATTTCCAATGTTTGTGTGTTGTACAGTTTTATCAGTAAAACTTTGTCTTTGAAAAAGGAATGGTCATTTCAATTGAAGACGTGTTGTCTATAAAGGCAGTGCACTACCACACCATGCATACTCCACTTTGCACCACTCCACTCTACTCTGCACCACTCCATGCACAGCACTCTACTCAGCACTACCCCACACTACACCACTCCGCATTGTGTCACTCTACTCTGCACCCCTCCACACTATGCCACTCCACACTGTCAATGCACTCTACTCTGCACCACTCTACGCCACTTCACTCGATGCCTCTATACTCTACACCGCTCTACTGTATGCAAATTCACTCTAACCCACACTACTCTACTTTGCATCATTGCATTCTTCACCACTGCACTCTAGGCCAATCCTCTCTAAGTCACTCTAATTTACTCTGCACCACTGTACTCTACAACACTCTAGTCTATGCCACAGCAATCTACACCACTTCACTCTACTCTGAAACAATCGACTCTACACCACTGCACTCCACTGCACTCAATTCCACACTGTGCCATTCCACTCTACACCATTCCACTCTAAACCACTGCAATCTAACCTGCGTCACTTCACTCAACTCCACTCTATGCCGCTGCACTCTATACTAATGCACTCTATGCAACTTTACTCAAAATTAATACACTCTACGCAGCTGCACTCTATGCCAATCTACTCTGCACCACTGCACTGTATGGCACTGATCTCTACACCACTCTACTCCACACCATTGCACTCTATGTCACTTTGTTCTGTACCACTCTGTGTCACTGCACTCTACACTAATTGACTCTACGTCACTCTACTCTACACCACTGTATTCTAAGACAATCTACTCTGCAACACTACACAATCTGCCATTGAACTCTACAACAGTCTACTCTTTACTCTGCACTGTTATAAGGTTCAATATGGCGGTGCTAGAGTCTCCATTTAGATACACATTTTAATTTGACATCTTTTTCTAATCATGACTTTGTACATACTTTGCACGTTACACAATATTGCACTCAGAAGCGATTCTGCATGAAGCACATTTCTTAGTAAGCATATATTATCATGTTGCTGGTACACTCTGTCCAAGGCTAAGAACATTGAACGTGATGCCCTTGGTTGTCCAGCTGGAGACAGCTCTAAGACTCCAGACTAACCATCACATCAACTCTGCACCTTTGACATAGTGCGATTAGAAAATTGCTTTTTTTTATATAAACTGCATCTGAGCCGAATGCAGGAGTGGAGAACTTGTACTGGGATTATCCTGGAACACTGTGCACTGTGACTGAGATGCAGCCTTGCTGACTCTAACCTTCATCTTGGAAAGGACGATAGCCTGCTCTATACCAGATAAGCTGCCTGATATATCATACACAGGTATGGGGGTTAGGTTGTCCCAAGAGATCTGGCAGAGGGTACTTTCACTATGCTCTCAATAGTGTTGGTGGTATTAGATAGAAATATAAATGTAATCCTAATCACACAGTAACGTTATAATGGTTAAACTGCTTATCTTTTTGGCCATTCTTGTAATGCTGGTTACACTGCTTTGTTTCATCCTCCTAATAATTGCAGCTCATGCTTTCTATGCAACAGTACAATTGTTTCAATAAATGCTTGAATACCCATTACCTATCTTTCGTGTGTTTACCTTGGGAATCAAAAAGTAAACAACAAAAGTGTAGATCTGTTTCCACTATTTCCTTGGGGAATTAGTGTAGTCATGTTCTGAGATTGCTGACCTCAGAGCCCCCTATGGCAGGGTGAGGATAACACTGCGATTAAAAAACAGGATTACACTGCTCTCACCATTCAAACAAAATGGGGCTTCATCTACCTCTTCCTATAGCAATAAAAAAAGGTCTATAATGCTCAATGGCTCTTCATCATCAAAATCAAAAAGGTACTACACCTATCTCTTCCAATAGGATTAAAACAAGGTCATTACTGCCCTACCCATCCCCATCCCCATCTGATACTTCAAATGCACTACTAAGAACCCATGCCCTTTTTCACCAGTTGTTGTAGGCTTCTATGATTGCATATGTGTGTATGTGCACATATGTGTATATATTATCTACTGGCGGTCGCCAGTAGATAGTTATAGTTAGGACCGTGTTTCCACAGGAAATCTGAAAATAGGTGGGGCGCTCCGCTCCGCTCCTACCCTGAAAGTCTCGGGGTGATTAGTCAAGCGGGGGCCGCGAAAAAAGGGGGGTCCCAAAACGCGTTTTCCCCATGCATTTTTCTGTAGGGACCTTTAGTCCAAGGTACAGCCCGAACTGCTGAACAGAATTACTTGAAATTTGGCAGAGAGGTATTCCTCAGGTCAGGGATGTGCCTTTTGAATATCTGGAGTCAATCTGTTCAGTAGTTCCTGAGAAAATTTCAGTTAAAAGTACATATATATCTATAAGCGCGCACCGTGCGCGAGCGCAATTCTGATTGGTTGTTAGATGTCAGTAAACATTCTAATCGGTCGAAATCAGGAAGTGTCGGCCGCCATTTTGTCTCTCGCAGTCTGAGGCAGTGAAAAACAAAGGTGGAGAATGTGAAAAGGGGGCAGGGTGGACAGTTCCTGACCCCCTAGCCTTTGTCAGGGGGTACCTGAAGGACCCCCAAGGGTGAAAAAAACATTTTGTTTTTACGGAAAAGCGCGGGGTGTGCGCACCGTGCGCGCACAGCACGCACAACGCACAACCCATAGGTTTCACACACGTTATAGTTAGGAATTAGCATTTAAAAAACCTTGCAAATTCACTTAAAAAATCATAGGTTTCACACATGTTATAGTTAGCTGGACATTTCCCTCGTAAAAAACCAATGAAATTCCCCCGTTATAGTTAGTGCAGGCAACTATAACTCACGCGACCGCAATCCTCTGCTGATGACGTCAGATATTACATCGCTGATTACATATGTGTCTTTCTGAAAAATAAATATTTGTAATATATGTATAGCTAAAGATTAATGGAAGAAGACATGGGTAAATAGGTGTCTAAATACAGTGATGTAATATCTGACGTCATCAGCAGAGGATTGCGGTCGCGTGAGTTATAGTTGCCTGCACTAACTATAACGGGGGAATTTCATTGGTTTTTTACGAGGGAAATGTCCAGCTAACTATAACATGTGTGAAACCTATGTTTTTTTAAGTGAATATATATATATATAGTGATTCTACCACAGCAGCAGGCACTGGTATCTTGCCTGCGCAGAGATTACACTTGGGATCAATACTCTTAACCCCCTCGTTAAAGCAGCCTAACTACAAGATATACCCTTGGGACCAAGACTCTTAACCCCCGGTTAACCACCTAAACTTCTTGATCTCATCTGGAAAGTTACTGGAAGGGAAATGACCAAATACTCTGGGACCAGATAGGAAAACAGAAAAAGGAACTCTCTCTCCTGTATTCTGCTAAAGCTGATGAACTGATAAACTCTTAAAGGCTCCGAATACTTTGCTCACTATTTTACTGGTGCACCAGCACTGGTAAGAAAATGCACCTTCAGCATCACATTGACAAATCTGGTCCCGTCCAGTGTAAAATATACCTATTGGGTCAGAGCTCCTTTCAGAGGGCCATGCGGCACACAGGGGCAACTGGGCCCAACCATGGTCATTGAGGCCTTTTACTATTCATGTTCCGGGGCCTGAAATAGGATGGACCCCGCTCAACTACATCTTCTGCACTTGACTCTCAGTAGTAGCTGTAGTCTCACGAATAGGACAGGTTACAACGCACATGTTACAATGCGTGTTAATACAATACATTTTTTACAATGCAAAATCCATTACAACGCATGTCGTTACAACGCATGTTATCACAACGCATAATCTACGCAATTACTATTCTAACTCCACTGGGGCGTTACTTTGGGGAATGCGTTGTAATGGATTATGGGATGTAATGACATGTGTTGTAATGGATTTCACATTGTAAAATTTTGTTGTAATGATAAGCGTTGTAACACGTGTGTTGTAAACAATGTTTCCCAGTCTCACAAGCAAGGCTCCCTTGGGGGGAGATGTAGATACAGTTCAGTGAACATGACTCATAACTCAAAGTGCAGGCAGTACGAACATTATATCAGTATCCAGCCAAATGCTTGCTTTTATAATAACAAGTAGTATTTTATTTCTAACTCTACGCATACAAAGGAATATGACATAAACAATCCCCCTTGAGGTCGGGGCTCTAGTAGTTCTCAGGACAATTCCTGTCCCACCCTCCTTCGTGTAACGTGTTCAGGGTTATTCCCCATTCACTGGTGACTGCATCAGGGAATGCAAACTATTAGGTCATTCTCAAGAGTACCCTTTTGACTCTTCGAGAGTTCAGTCAAATGTTTCTATGGTACCACAGTACTTTCAACAGTGACTCCCCCAGGGCTCCAAACGTCGGTGTCAGTCTTACCCGCTCCGGCGGTGTGACAATGTTCAAAGATGCAGCGAGTGCCCTCTCCTCGGTACTCCCAAGTCAGGATCCTGTACAGTGAATTCAAGCCACTCACGATGGACGCTTCAGCACCCAGTCCTGCAGGCTCTTCCTGTCGAGCATCGCTGCAGGTCAGTTTCCTGTGATCAGAGCTGCTCCCGCTCAGCTGACACAAAAGGTAAGTTACTTTTCCCCTAAAAAAAGGGGGCAGGGTTCTCTGGCTCCTGGCTGGAACTGCGGCACTGGTGTGAAGTCCTCAGTGGCATCCTGCTGTTCTCGGGGAAACAGTCATGTGCAGTTGCCAGGCTAGGCCCGCTGCTCACGGCAGTAATCCTTTCGTCCGGGACACGACCCAGAGTGTTGGCCACAGTGATACCGGAGGCCCCTTCTAGCATACGGGGTTGCCACTTTGCTCACAATCTGGTGCAGACATTTCAGTGTGATCACCCTACACATGGCTGACAAAAGTCTCATGCTCCAGCCCAATCAAGTGCATTAGTGGCCCCCTGTAGCATACGGGTTCACTGCAGTGAGGCTGTGTGGGCTCGTCACCTTCCACACAATGCTCAATACTTGGCACAGTATACGGCGACCTACGTTCCCTTTAAGGCGCACGCGCGCACCTTCGCCGACGTCACCGCGCACTCTCGGATGTGGAGCACGCACAATGATTTCAGGACGTCCCGGCGGAGAGGCGCCGGCCACGCTGCCGCTTTAAGAAGCGAGCGGCGCAAAAACCAGGCACTTGTTCCAGTGGTGCCAGCGAGGAGTCATGGAGAGTGCAGGTAAGGGGGCTTGGGGGCTTGTGGCGGGCTTGTGGCGGCTTTGGGGGGGGCTCTGGGGCGTGTGGCTGCAGAGCGCGGGACTGATTGTGGCCTTTTGTTTATGTATTGATGGTAATCACAGCCCGTGAAGGGGCTCTGATTACCATCAATACTTAAACAAAAGGCCACAATCGTCCCCGCGCTTTACCAACAAAACAGTAGAGTCGGTTTAAAATCACAGCGTGTACCAAAGTACACGCTGTGTTTTTAAACTGGCTCTACTCTTTTGCTAGTAAAGCGCGGTGCGGGAACGATTGTGGCCCCTTTTTAGGTATTGATGGTAATCGGAGCCCCTTCACGGGCTGTGATTACCATCAATACCTAAACAAAAGGCATCACCTGCTGGTCTGACCCTGGGGCAAGTTCTCTGACCGTCTCCAACTGTAGGTGAAAAAGGGCATCTGCTATTGAGTTTACGCAGCCCGACATATGTCTCACCCTGATTTGCTTTAACCTGTTGCACGACTAGCTGGCGGAACAGTGCAAGGACATATGGGCAGTCTGCTGTGCCATTATTGATCAGTTACACCACTCAGTGGTTATCTGACCACATTGTTATCTTGTTCAGCAGCTCCCCATACCATATGTGAAAAATGACCATGATTGTGAAAAGTTTCAGCATTGTGATATTATTTGTGAGACTGTGGTCTAGCCATTCAACTAGAAATGCCATTGCACAACAGGCACTCCTCCCCAGCATTGCTCCTTTCCTAGAGCTGTAGTTTAAATCCCCACAAATACTGAACACTCTTTTTGCCACCCGATCGCCCATACAAAGGCAAAGCAGTCTACATGAAAGGTCCCTTAATAAACGTATGTTTTTTGGACAAGCAAAGAACTCCATTAGGAATGTTGCCTATAGATGTTTCCCCCTCCTATAAAATTATCCAGATACTTCCAATGCTAAAGACACCCTTGATTCTTCCCTCCAACTTTACAAATTCTTCCCCCATCACCAGCCCACTTCAAAGTTCTTGAAAAAGCAGTTTCACTCCAACTTCAAAATCACATTGATTTTCCTAACAATTTACATGACCATTTTGCCCCTACTATTTCTTGGCCTACTTCTGTAAATTCTTGTGAATTCACGGAAACTGTATATATGCACTTAATGCAAGGATATATACCATGGATGCACTTTTGAGACTTTAATTGGGCCTTTAATTAGGGCTTGCGTAAACCATGACCTTTGTGTCAATGTGTGCTTTTTTTTGGAGACCAAAATCTATTTTTGCGTTTGCCAATGCTTGTTATAATGGTGAGGGCCCAGCAGCTCCCACACGATAAGGTTTTACAAAAAACATGCCTAAACAAGTCACGCATTGACAAAACCAAAAGGCTGACCACACATTTCAGACCTACTGGCTTTGCCAATGCTTGTTTATTTTTTTCCCCATAATCATATTTCAACTGGTTACACTGATTTTCCATTATGAATATTTTTGGGAAATACAAGCGTACATCAACATGTTACTAAATGATGCTGCAAAGATATGGCACCTAAAATCTTACAGTAGTTTTGCAACATGGTTTTTTTCCTACTTGCATTTTTTTGTGAACATTTTATTTTGAAAGCAAAGAACCACAACTCTTGCTTTCAAGCTTCTGCAAATATTTGCATATAAACAGAGAGCGTTCTGGGAGCATTATACATAGCCTCATATTACTAAGCTTTGAAAACGTGTGTACAGAGGAGGAGCCAAGATGGCGACCGAGATGGCAGCGTAGGCTCCCGGCTCTGTGAATCTCCGCATCCCGCACAGATATCCTGCATGAGATCCTCAGCCTGCGCTACATGCCCGTGTTGGTGATTGAGAGCGGCAACCGATCGTGTGATCCTGAAGCTTCTAGCGGCGGTACCGCCCGAGAAATGCTCGTTTGAAGTTTGCGGCCTGGGCAGCCCTGGGGCCGGGACCTCGAGTGGACAACATGGCCGGGCGGCAGTTCAACAACAGCGGCCATTGGTGACCGAGTGGAGTCGGAATACCGAAGCGGCGCGAATATCGGCCTACATCTCGCTGTGGTTACTCCTATCACCGAGAATAGCGTGACGGGTGCATACCCGGGGTGACGATTCCGGGGGTTATCGGCGATCGCCTGGACTCTCGCCAATGATTTGATCGGTCGCGGCCTGTGGCTCGTCCCGATCTGCACGGGCTGCTCCCGGTCTTCGCAGACGCTGGCCCAGGGGGAGAACGACTGTCACCTGTGACCACACACTGGATACACATCTCGCCTGCCTCCGGACCCTTGTTTGCAGCGACATGGAACTTGATGTGCTTGTGACTGAGACCCGGTCCCCATCTGGGGTGGCCCTGCCCTGCGGCCATCTTGATGGGATGGACTCTACCATCCTGTACGCTGGGTCGCAGCAAGATTGGGAGTGTGTGGCGCAGAGGAGCGTGGCGGAGCGAGTGCGAGGGGCCGTGCTGGGGTACGGTGACCTCCTCGATGCTCTCGGAGCCCTTCATTCCACCCTGGTTCATGGCGCTTGGGTATTGGGGAGGAAGCTTGATGGTATTGTGTTGGCGTCGGAACAATTGCGGTCTTCCTGTCCCCAGGTACATAAGGCACTGTCTCACCTTTCACAGGAGGAAAGTGCCAGGACCGCCTCTGTGAATAAGGGACGGATGGAAACTTTGGACACTGTGGCAGCGTGTGGTCGGCTGGCTGTGGGGTCGGTCTGTTCTGGAGATTTTGGACTTGAGCGGAGGGTGGTGACTTTGTCCCATGCGAGGCATCCGGCGACCCAGGCAATCTTCACGCAACGGTCGCCTGCTCTGGCTGATTCCTCCTTCCTGGACCTCGTGTGTGGCGCAGGCCTTGGGGCAGTTCTGGGAAAGGTGATCTCCCATGATGATGACTGTGTTGGTGTTCCGAAACGTCCTCCCCACATGTGTGTGTCCCTTCCTGGTCAACTCTGGACGCTCATCTTCCTTGTAATCTCGGACATGATAATGGATCGCTGGGTATGCACTGGTGGTTTCGCAAAGAGTGGCCAAGGATAAGGCTGATCCTTTAGAGGTTGTCATTTCATAGGCGGGCGGGCTTGGGGGTTGTGTGCTTTCACGATGTAACTAATAGTGTAGTCGGTGAATACTGCTCCCCATTTCCCTCAGACATGGCCGAACTTTTGCTGTTTAATGTTCGTTGGGGAGGAAGATATTGTGCGGGAGGGAGAAGCCGGGGGCCTGGTTGAAGGCCCTCCTCCAGTTTATTATTACTCTCTCCCCTTTTCTGTTAGGGGGGATTTCCTCTCTTTTCCCTTTTTCTCTGTTTCTTCTATATTTCGGGTCTGGTTCTGGGGCGACAGGCACGCTGCGGGGGGGGGCCGTAGTCATCTGCAGAGGTGCAGGGTGGGGGGTTGGGGGAGGGGCTTCTATAGTCCTTTATCGTGTTTCTATGGCCTTCTTTTTCTTCTCTTATTCTTCGTTGTCTTTCTTTTCTGGGGTCAGTGCGGTAGGTTTCCTTCGTGGCCAATCATTGTTTTTCATTTGTGCCTCATTTCCGTGGGGTTTTCTGGGTCCTAGGGCAGGAGACTGCAGGCGCAAACGGCTCGTGATATCCCTCCACATCCTGAACTTCCTGTTTCAGCGCCATTGATTTGATAGATTGCTATTTATTGTTTGACGTTCACTATTCTGCCTGCCAATTTTCGCTGTTGAGAACTTGATTGCCACCTGATCCTTCTCTCCTTTATTGTAAAATGAAAACCTTTTATATCCTGGTTTCCCTCTTGGGCTGTTCAGTGGATAAGAGAATACTGGCATTGAGAATCGACTTCCCGAGGTGCTGCATGTGATTATAATCTGCTCGCTGTTACCTTCACTGTTTGGCGGCCGGCCCCGAGGGTTGTAGGCCCATACTTGTCTTTATTTGCAATGTCAATAAAGGTTTTTCAAAAAAAAAAAAAAAAAAAAAAAAGAAAACGTGTGTACACATTTATACTGAAGCCGCCATCAGTAGTGAAGGCTGGGCTTACGGCATTTACTTTTAATGCTCACCCTAATAATAAATGCTTTTCATTAATGAACCATAAATACAAGTTTGAACAGCATTAACACATGGACACACATATTACCTTAACTTTAGACAATGGCCTTTCCTAATCCATAATGTGGTACTGTAAACTGGCAGCCAACGGGTTTGTGCTGTAGGGGGTTGGGCCTACTTGTCCCAAGGACAAAATACACATGAAAACTTGATGCCCTTGACCCCAAACAATATGTCCTGGGCGTCGGGCTATAGGAATTCCACATCCCTGGCTTGTGACTGCACAAACCCTTTGTGCAATGTATAAAAGTAATTTTACATTCATTTCAAGTCACAAATGGACTTTTATAATACGTTTGAAATCACGAGCCCCCTATTTAAGAGTCGCTATGGTATATATCAATGGCATCTTACAAATTGCCTGGGGGGCCCCGGCTGCCAGTAGTGACTCACTGGGGGTCCTCAGGAGTGAAAAGCTTGGGAACCACTGGTATGGGAGATGCTATAAAACAAATGAAATACATGTGACAGAGGAATGAGAGGCACCGTTGAAGGGTGATATTAAGGGAATCTTTGAGGAATCCCAACAAAGATTGTTGTAGGCTGGTGAATTGTAAGATTGTCATTTACTATTCCTTAAAAGTCAATATATAATGATACATGTGTTGTAGAATGCCCCATTGATTCCTAATCTTCTTGGGGGGGGGGGGGGGGGCACTCACTGCACCCATGTGTTTATTTTTTTCGAATTACTTTTGTACTGCTTACATCATACTAATAATGAAACTCATTGGCACACGCCTGTTTGTCCTAGACTGGAATCCCAGGTAATTATTTGGTCCATTTTTCTGTTGGGGTCTCTAGACCCGTCCCATTCATATTTTGTGATTCTTCAAGCGTTTACTGACTATCTTGTCTTCAGTTGCAGGTTTCCAGTCTGTTTGGTATTTGGATAGGCGTGGTGAGGTGCGAGTACCCACAAAGACTTGGTAATTCTGTGTACGTTCCTCATTGGGTTGGGGGTTGCTGGGTAAATAGAATCACAATCTGCACCCCTTTTCTTTTGCAGGTTTGGGAGACCGTACTACGAATACAATTGCACAGGCAGACGGGAGTACAGGCAGAACAAACAGGTAATTGTTTGCTAGAGTTAAAGGAGTGCATCTTCTGTTGCAGGTTTTGCTGCCAGAACCCCACATATTTAAACTGGCGTACGTGAGTTCAAGCAGAAGAGGTAATTGTTTGGTAGAGTTAAACTGTGGTGCATCTTGATCATTGTAGTATAATATACTTACCCATGTTTTCTTCTGTTGCAGGCTTCGCAGCCAGACCCCCATACAGTGACACAGGCGTACGTGAGTTCAAGCAGAAGAGGTAATTGTTTGGTAGAGTTAAACTGTGGTGCATCTTGATCATTGTAGTATAAAGGATTGCATTCATGAGCTAGGCGTCAACGTAAGCCATGTTCCCTTATCTTGCAGGCTTTGTGGCACAGCAGGTTAAAACCGGCGGGCACGGAAATGTTCAAGCGCAAAGCTGTCACTTTGGGAGAGTGCAGTGCGTCACCACAAAGGAAGAAATGTTGCCTTGTATTCAAGGAAGAGTGGATGAAGGAAATTGTGGAGGCTGAGACGCAGAAATCCCGAAGCAAGGTCCGCGTGCAACTCTGGGAACTTTTCCAATACAGTCCAGACGTGGGCTTGATTTGCAAAGCATGTGCAGAAGCCAAGATTGTTGGGGACTTTTCCACAGGGAAGAAATGGAGTGATGGCTGGAAACTGGATTACATGAAACACCATCTACTTAGCAAAGTACACGAGTCTGCCATGGTGATCTTGAGAAACAGAAGTGCTGCTGCCAGGTTTGGTTATGGAGTGCGGGCAATGCTGACAGAAATTGCCACTGACAAAGCAAATAGAATGGAAGTAGTTGAACGCCAAAGATCTGTGCCTGAAGAGATAAAGATTCTCATCAACAACGTGCTGGTGGCAGTCAAGATGAATACTTCAATGTTATCTGTACAAGACATCCATGACCACCTAGCTTTGTATGTCAAGATACCAGACAGCTGGTGGAGCAAGAACTATGCCTTTGAGTTCTTTGAGGCCATCAATAGCGTGATACACTGTGAAGCTATGGCAGAACTTCGTAACGCTTTGTATCACACATTGATAATTGATGAGAGCACTGATATTTCTGTTTCAAAAATGCTCATCCTGTACTTCAAGTTCCGACCAGTAACATCAACAGAGCACAAAACACAGTTTGGGGGCATAGTGAAGCTGACTAGTTGTAATGCTGAGGCTATCACTACTGCTGTGAAAGATTTCTACACTGCCAATGAACTGGACCTTATGAAAATGGTCATGTTCACATCTGATGGTGCGTCCGTGATGCTGGGTAAGAATAATGGTGTTGCTACTCGCCTTAAACAATCCATACCTCATCAAGTTGAGCAGCATTGTGTCGCCCATCGAGAAGATTTGGGAGTTGATGATGCCTGGAAAAGGGTTCCAATGGTTAAAGAGATGGAGACATTATTGAGGACTGTCTACACTGTGTTCTCCAGATCTCCTGCAAGGAAGTCCAAGCTGGATGAAATTGCATCGGTCACTGAATGTGAAGTGGTCTCTTTTCGACCACTGAATGAAGTCCGGTGGCTTTCAAGGCATTTTGCTGTTGGTGCACTAATTCGTAATTACGATGCTGTTCTTAAGTACTTTGAGCATGAGAAAGTTGAGGAGAATGATCCAGTTGCTAAATATTGTTATAAAAAGCTATCAAACTCCAACTGCCATATTTCACTTGCAGTACTTAATGACATTCTGGGTGAATTTGCATCTTTGTGCAAACTATTCCAAAAAAGTTCTCTGACTACTGTTGAAGCTGTACAGTACGCAAGAGCAAAGATTGGCCAAGTTAAGCAACAGTATTTGGGGGACACTGTCTTTTGGAGCAGCAATGTAAGAGATCTGATGGTGGTGTACAAGGAAAGGCAAGAGTTTGACAGTGGGCCTATTTTGTCTTTTGTTTCCCTTCTTTGTGAGCACATGCAAAAAAGGTTCCCTGAAGATGAGCTAAAAGAATGGGCAAGTTTTGAAATCCAGGCAATGGCCGCACAATCACATTTTGATTTTGGGACTGAGAACATACAAAGACTTGTAGAAAAGTATAAAAATGTCTTGGTCCTGGGTGATTGCGAAACACCAGGAGATGTTGTTCGACAGTACATAGACTATAAATATGTGGTGGCAGAACATGTAAAGGGTGGGTTATTTACCACCTTTCAAGACATGGTGAATTTCACTCTACGCAATGCTGCTCAGTATAGTGTGGTCTCTCAGCTTGTTGATGTCTGCGCAACGTTTCAAGCATCTAGTGCAGATTGTGAACGAGGATTTAGCCTCATGAATACTATAAAGAGTAAATTGAGGAATAGACTAGAGCAGAAGCATTTGGATATGCTGATGAGGACAAACGCCTACCTCCTGAATGGGAAAGTTGACCTAGATCGAGTTTATCACCACTGGAAAAATGCCAAAGATCGCCGTGAGAAGCAACCCTGTCACCCCTCTAGTGATGCCACATGACATGTCTCCCTTATTGTTTATATGTGATATTGTATAGGCTCCCAACATTTCCCCACCCAATTAACAGTGCTCAAGTTAAGAATATTTATTAAAATCTTATGATGGTACCGCCGTTTAAGTCTTGTGCTTTTCTATACTTGTAGTGTACTTGCCTGTGTAACCAATTCATGTCATCATGGCTCGTTTATCCAATTTGGAAACTGCCCTCAAGACACTTATTGTGGCACTGTATGTGTGAAAATGCACCATCTTTTCACTTATTGAAGTAAACGTTCTGAGTGACATTTGGCGCCGCGCACACGCGCGGTGTGGTTCCTGGCGCACATAGCCATGGTTGCAGCGCACAGAGACCCTCCACTGCCGCACAAAGAGGAAAGAAATTAGAGGGAACATTGACGGCGACCCTCTCCTGACATATGGGGGTTGCAAAAGGGGTACAGCCAGATAGGTGCATCGCCAAAGCCTCACACCTTGCACATTGAGTCCTCACGGTAAGGCTCCCCAATAGACACACTTCTCTTGGCAAGCAGACAGGCAGGCACTGGTGCTCCAGCGCCTGCCTGCCTGCCTGCATGATGTCCCCTCATCCAGCAGGGAGACTTGGTCCCCCAATTCTGGTCATAGGCAGAAGTGTTGCAGAGCTTCTCCTCCTCCGCCCGTCTGGTTGCTTGGCAGATTCCAAATTTTCAGGGACTCAACCTCCCTTTTTCATATTTCTTTTCCAGACACCAAATGCAATTTAGGGTCTGGATCTTTGAAGTTTTATGTTGGGGTTCTGCTTCTTTTGAAGTAGGCGCTACTCCTTTTCATATTTCTTAATGAAAAAGGTCAAAAATGGAACCCAGGGTCTTAAATTCAATGTACCATTGAAGGTACGTTTGCTCAGTCTACACTCTTGGCACACTTACTGTCCAGCACTAATACCTCTATGCACTGTACACATGTGTTCAGTTTAAACACTCAATCTGCGCGCACAGTTTAGTACTGAAGCTTTTCTATATTGAACCAAATCAAATGCCATTTGTAAAGCGCCTGGTTACACTAACGGCCCCCCCGGTAGGATCAGACCTGGGCAAGAGAGAAGAAGAGCATAGGTAGCAGAATGAAGGTACAAGATAGCCATCAAAGTTTTGACGCAAATAGCTAGGTTTTCAATTGTTTGCGAAATGAGTGTTCCACAGAGTCAGCTCGCAACATTAAGGGCAGGGAGTTCCAGATTTTTTCTGCTGGATAGCTGAATGAACGAGCACCCGTTCTCGCTTTGCGAATTTTGGGAACCTTAGCCTGAAGGGTTCCACTTGATCTGAGGGTGCGAGAGGGAGTGTAGAGGGTGATCAGAGGTCGAAGGTTGCTAAGGCTCCTATTCCACCAGATTTTATGGCAATAGCACATAGCTTTGTAAGCAATTCTCTTCTCAGCAGGCAGCCAATGGAGAGCATTCAGAGCTTTAGAGGCTGGAGGTGAGCTTATTTTAAAATAAATACACTGCTAGCACACCCACTCACTATGTGTGCGCCGCACAACTCTTCACTTTTCATGTATTGTAGTCCACGCAAGCACACATACACCCAGCACGTGTGGTTCCTGCACACGCACTGCACATAACCACAGACATTCATGTAATGTATTCCTCTCAGGCATACATACACCCTGCCCTTGTATTAACCCCTTATGCATCAGTACTGCACCATCTTTGTATTGTACCCTTCCCAGGTGCACATACAACCAATGCAGAATCATCACACCTGTGCTACGCAGCACCCAAAAATCTATCAGCTGTAGGCCAAGGGTGAGTTACACCGCACACATCAGCAAAACTTTTAAAAAGGTGATTTAGCCTTTAGGCCTTATTCCAGTGACATAGGGTAAAAAGGTCCTGTTAACCACTACTGATCACTATATGGTAGGTATACAGCCACCACCACGCTTGTGGAGCCTAACTCCTGGTGAAGGCGGTAGCCTTCCACCACATTGAGGATAGCACATTGGCTGGCCCTCCCGGTCCAACAAGACTACAATCCATGAGACAGGCCCATCTCATTGTGCATACGCATGATTCGTATTTGCCTATGACAAAACAAATCAGCAATAGGGATCCAGGCAACAGTTGGGCTCCCAGGGCAGGGGTACACATCTTTTACCTTGCAGAGGGCTTTTCCATCCCAACAATAGCGGAACTCCCTAATCTGATTCTACGGAGCAGGGCAACTCCCAAAACACTTACAATGTCTACCAAAATGGAAAATACTGGAATCAATTCTTTTAAGATCATATAGCCATCTAATCTCTCCAAATCCTCAGCATAAAGATTTAATCACAACTTTATGGAAGATTTTCCAGATGCCCTTTTTGTTGATCAATATCACAGCGGCATATATGGGAAGCTTAAAATAGACCTCATCTTCTTCAAAAGTAACACCCTATTCTGGACCATCATCTTCAATGACAAACTCAGTGTTACATCGTCTACTATGATTCCTCATGGCTGCAAGCTCCAAATATCCCCCTCATCACTACTGAAATAACAACCACTATTTTTAGCTACAGAAATGGTAAGATCCTGAGTCACTCCACAGATTTGCATCTTTCACTATTTGACCACATCTTCCCAGTTCTCCACAATGCCCTACTGCAAGCCCCCTCCAACACACCATTCAACATGTCATCCTACCACACACAACGAACGCAAGTCCCCAACTCCCCACCAATCCGCAACCAGTGGTCTTGACACCTACCCCAAAAAGGGTACACTTACCCGCCCAACCATACACCCAGTGTTCACCTATGCCCTACCCCAATCTTCGACTCCCTTCTCTTTCTCCAATCAATTACTTCTCCTGAACTTGTCACATCTAGCAGCCCCCCCAAACTGGCATAACCTCATCCCGTCTAATCACACCCAAAGTAGCCCATTCTCCCATCCCTCACCCTCTCATGCCAATCCACACTAATACTCACCTTGCATTCAGACACACAGAACGCCCCTCCTCCACAATGACTACCCTCCAGCTACACCCCACTAACCTCCCACACTTATCACTGAACCACCAAAGGCTAGTCCTCCCTTCCCCTTCAACACTATCACACCCCTCATCAGGTTGTATGATGGAAAAACGCAGGGAAATACTTTGCATGCATTCACCACACATTTTTACCCCGCATTTTTTTAGTACGCATATGCACATATGCTTTTACAACGCATGCCTTTACCACACTTTGTTTATTTTTATATATATGTATATATATATTACAGCTCCCCACAAACGTAGAATAGACCAGCACTCGCGTTAGTTCAATCCAATTTAAAAATTTATTGGCGAAAAAATAACAATAAACAAATGCGTTTCGCCAATCCTGCCTTTGTCAATGTCGGCGACCCACGTTACCTTGGCAATATTTAAACATGTGATGATTCAATGATTAGAAAATGGACAAACAGTGACATTGCTACTGTGGGGGCCATCTTAGAGAGTGTTCCAGTGTTCACACAATTCATTCATGTTTGAGCCCTATGCATGTATTGCGATCAAATCATATATGTTAACTCTGATAAAAAAAATGAAATAAAGGCAATTCATCATGTCCACGTCTAATGTACATATATACAATATTTACAAATACTATCATTGTTGTAACCGGTGCCTTATTATCATTGTGTCATGAACCACCATAAAAGCCCAGTAGGAGGGGAAATCCCCTCTGCACAGTTATGACATGCAATATATTCTCATAAATATCAAGCCCTGAATGGGCCAAACAATACATTAATGTATTCAAAGTTTCTGAGCTATTATGCATCCTTATTGGTTACCCATTTATAATGGTACAGTGTTTGTCTGCTTGATCACGCCCTGAATGGGCAATTAACGTAGACATAGGATGAGCATCTGTGCCTTTATCTACACACTCCCGGTCTGTGCCCTATACAGCCTGCAATCTTTATCAGGATCCCAAATGGACCCCCGCTATTAAGTCCTCCCGGAGACTTACATTGGAGATCTACATTAAACCTTGATTCCAGCCTCCTCAGTTTCTTCTCCCTGTCTTATCCTCTAACATCCCTTGTCGACGTGATTCAGGCAGAAGAATTGTAATAATGTTCTATCGCTGTTATGATAGGCTGCAAAATGTCTGGCAACGGGATAATTCGAATCGTTGCTGGCAATGGCCCTTTGATGTTCTAAAATTCTCATCTTAACTTGATTTATTGTGCTACCCACATACCATAGGTTGCACGGACAGGTAAGACAGTACACCACAAATGGGGTGCTACACGTCATAAATTTCATTATGCTCTTGGCTGTTTTTAACCCAGGGATCTCATATGTGATTGTTCTCTTGCTAGGAGCACATGCCCTGCATTACCGCAGGGAAATGAGCCATGCAAGTCCATCAGACCATACTGTGGTTGAATCACGGTCAGATGAATCCTAACCAAGTGATTCTTAATGGATCTGGATCTCCTAAATGTTATTCACGGCCTTTCTGGTAGATCATTCCCAATCACTGTATCAGATTTAACGATGCAGCAATTTCTACGCATAATCTCTCTCATTTCCCTGGCTGCACTGGAGAAGCGTGTAATCATTCTAAAGTTATTGGAACTCCCTTTTTGCTGTGTTTGTCCCCCACTTTGATTAAGATCGATTCTCGGCTTATGCTCCGCTTTGAGCTTCGCCACCACCAATGTCTTGCCAGGATAGCCCCTCACTTTAAAACGGCTCAGACTCTGCTCTGATTTGCCGCTTTCAAATAGTCTTAATGCCGTGAACTATTTCTCTTGATCCTCAAGAGTTCCCCATAAGCGATACTCTGGATCAGCTTATGTGGGTGGCTGCTGGTCCGAGGTAAAATGGAATTACCTGCTGTTTTTTTTCCTGTACAAGGCTGTTTGGAGTTTGTTGCCACTTACAAAAACAGTTAGATCTAAAAGATTTACTTTTGTAGTGCTCAGCTCACTTGTGAAACTTAGGCTGAGGTCATTGTCGTTTATACAAGTTATATATTGCTTTGCGGACTCCATCAACCCTCTCCAAATTATGAAGAGGTCGTCGATGTACCGTCTCCAGCATACAATTCTATCAACCCACTCATCCATGATATCGGCCCAGGCCACCTGCTTCTCCCACCAGCCAACGAACAGGTTCGCATAACTGGGGGCGAAGCAGGTGCCGATCGCCGTCCCCTGTACTTGTCGGTACCTCTGCTCCTGAAAAATGAAAATGTTGTTATTTAAACAGAAAAAGATGAATTCTTCCAACATGATGTCATGCTCCAGGAATCTTAGAGGTCGTCCCCTTAAAAAGAATCTTACTGCCTCCAGACCCTCTGTGTGTCGGATACTTGTGTAAAGGTTCAACACATCAAGGGTTATCATCAAGAAATCTGGTTCCCAGTCTATTCCTTCTATTTGCATCATGAAATCCTTAGTATCACGTGTATACGATGACAATTGCAGTGCAATTGGGAACAGAAAATGGTATATATCTTGAAAGATTCACAGTTAAACCTCCAATGGAGGAGATTATGGGGTGTCCTGGGGGACTGCTGGTGCTTTTATGGACCTTGGGTAGGTGGTAGAGCGTTGGAATTCTTGGATGCTTGTTATGTAGAAAACGGGTATTCCTCCATGGTTCGGATGCCTTTGCAAAGCCACTTGTCTATCATTTGCTCAAATGATTTTACACTCAGTGTATAGTCATTCTCCGTCACAGTGATCTATCCTAGTCTGTGTATATTCAAACTCCTCCGTCGGGCAAAAGGCTAAACCTAATGTAATTACTGATCTTTCAGTTGCTGTTAAAGTTCTTGTTGTCAAGTTGACAATGGTTAGTTTGTCTCTTACTTCTTGGTGTTTCTGCCCATCCTGATCCTGGTATTCCCCAGGTTTGTGCCCATGTTTCCTGCCACCCCTTCTCGTGACTCTGTGGGTGTCTTTTACGGGGGTCACTCTTTGCCTCCCCTCAGCCACGTCTGCCTGATTAGGCTGAATTCCTCGTGAAAAAGGTTTTGGCGCGAAGTATTCTGGTTTGATCCTCCTTCGTCCTCAGATTGTTCAGCACTGGTAACTTCAGATTCTGAGGTGTCTCGGAGTTCCACCACTGGTCATTTCCTTGCTCTTAGGTCACGTCTTGGGGCGTCGTACCTCCTGGCAAATGTTAGTATCCTTCCGAGTTCGTAATCCCTGGCGTCCCTTTCATATTTTTGTTGCTTCCTTTCCTGTATTTTCGTTTCATACACCATCAGCCGTTTCTTTATCAGTTCCTTCTCCTCCTCATGTTTGGTACTATCTGCAGTCCCCAAGATGTTTTGTTCCAGCTTCTCAATCTCTTCTAGTGCTTTCGTGCGATCACTCCACGCAAATTTCACAACATTTTTAACATCCCCTGCGAGGAGACTGCAGTGCACTCCGCCCATTCATTGAGTAAATCCGGGTCAGGATTTTCATACGCGGGGACCGTGTAAATTCTTAGGCCCCTGGGTACCCGGTTTACTTAATGTAATTTTGCAGACTCGTGGCTTCCCACCACTTTCTGATCTCTCTTTCATGTGATGTCTCAAGTTGTGTGTATTTGGTTTTCAGGCTCGTTTGGCATGAACTGGCTGTTGATTCTTCGCCTCGAGCTTCTGTGCCGGCCCGATTTTTGGAAATGTCCATTGCTACCTCCCAACGGGTCGCCTCTCTAAACATTTGAAATCTGAACAGTTCGCCTGCTAACTCGTCCTGCTGCACTCAAAGCGTATTAAGCCGACATCCCTTACCCCACCGAGTACACGACTTCTCCGCTCCTCGGCAGCTCTCGTTTCCGGCTTGTGCAGCGGTGCGGTGATTTCTCGTGTACTGCTGTACTTCCAACGCTATATATATCTATTACCTACTGGCAGTCGCCAGTAGGTAGTTATAGTTAGGACCTTGTTTCTATTCAAACATTGTGTTTTATTTTTCCAATAACTTTGGTGTCGTTTGACGAATCTTCGCAAAATTTACAAAACTAGTGGGGCGCTCCAGTCAGCTCCTGTCTTGAAAGTTTTGGGGTGATTTGTCAAGCGGGGGCCGAGAAAAATGGGGGTCCCAAAATGCATTTTCCCCATGTTAATTTCCATTGGACACTTTAGACAAAGCTACAGCCTGAACTGCTGAACGGAGTTACACCAAATTTGGCAAAAAGGTAGGTCTTGGTTCAGAAAGAGCCCTTTTTTAAATGGTTCAGTAGTTTCTGAGAAATTAAAAAAAGAAAAAAAATTGAAATCTGAGCACCGAGCACTAATTGGCTGCCAACACTCCAAACCAGGAAGTGTTGGCAGCCATCTTGTGACTCGGTAGAACCGAGTCATAAGAAAACTGTGAAAAAGAGGTTGAAAAACAAGACAAGGGGGCAGGGTAGAAACACCCTGACCCCCTAAGCCTGCTCAGGTGGTCCCACAAGGACCCCCAGGGCCAAAAACCAGCTTTAAAAACAAAAATAAACGGGCAAATTTGCGCTGGGGTCGTGAATCTGGCCGGGAAAAAAAAAAAATGAAGCGCGGCATCCCGCGCTTCGTTATTTTTAAGCCCCCGGGCGGGCCAGGTCCCGGGGGCAATGCCAGATTGTATACCACGCCCCTTTTTACACCTCTCTACACCTTGAATGGTGAGGGTCCCGGGGGGCCAACTAGCCCACCAGGTACCTCCAGTAAGCGCCACAGAGCTGCGTTGCAGAGAGGTGGTTCGAGGCCACGCCCCTTTTTACACCTCTCTGCAACGCAGCTCTGTGGGGCTTACTGGAGGTACCTGGTGGGCTAGTTGACCCCCAGGGACCCTCAAGATTCAAGGGGACTTAATCCCCCAAGTTACAACACGCCAGGGGGGCGCGTTTGCACAGTGGTGCAGGGAGTGGGTGGGGCCTGATATAACAAGTGTGCAAACTGCCCCCTGGCACGTTTGAGGCCATGCCCCTTTTTACACCACTCTGCAAACGTGGCTTCTGGTGCACAGCTGGTGGGGCAATGAGGTCCTCTTGTGTCCTGAGGACGTCAGGACACAAGTGGACTTCATCCTCCGAGCAGCAGTGTGCCAGAAAAGGGAGCGTGGCCTCAGACCACCTCTCTGCAATCCAGCTGTGTGGTGCTTACTGGAGGTACCTGGTGGGCTAGTTGGTCCCCAGGGACCCTGAGTATTCAAGGGGACTTAATCCCCCAACTTAGAAAGCGCCAGGGGGCATGTTTGCAGAGTGGTGGAGAAAGGGGGCATGGCCTTTGTCCACCTTTCAGCAATCCCACTGTGTGGGGCTTACTGGAGGTAAGAGGTAGGCTAGTTGGCCCCTAAAGGACCCCCAGCAGCGAAGGGGACTTCAATCCCCATCCAAGAGGGCACCAGGGAGCACGTTTGTAGTGTGGTGGGAAGAGGGGGCGTGGCCTGCTCTTCGAACTTAGCAATGCTGCTGTGTGGGACTTACTGGAGGTAATAAGAGGGGTAGTTGGCCCCCAAGGATGTCCTTGGGGGCCAACTACCCCTCTTGTTACCTCCAGTAAGTCCTGCACAGTGGAATTGCTAAAACATCTTCGAAGGCCATGCCCCCCTTTCTCCACCATTCTGCAAACGCGCCTCCTGGCAGACTACGGGATGGGGGATGAAGTCCAATTTACTCCTGAGGGGCTTTGGGGGCCAGGAAGCCCTACTAGTACCTCCTGTAAGCCCTACGCACCGGAATTCCTGAGCGCTGTTCAGAGGCCCGGCACCCTTTCTCCACCACTCTGCAAATGAGATTACTAGTTAAAAAAGTGTTTGCAATGTAATAGGTTTTGCATTTGTGAGAATTGGATCTATTGGCGTTTTAAATGCAAAAGTTTTTACCAATGTTTTTTGGAGTGGAGTGGATGTACGTTGTGTGTAGTGGAATTATGTGATATGTTGTGCAGTGTAATTATGTGGATAGAAAGTATGTGGTATTTAGTTTATAAGAATTATGTAGAGTGGGATTATGTGTTATGGAGAGTAATTATGTGGTAGGATAGTCTGTGTTGTGGAGTGGTAACCTCAGGTTTAGTCTTCCTCGTTTCCATAGAAGCTCAACTATGAACTCAGTGAGACAAAAAAAGATGGAATCACTGAGGAGCACTTGTGGACCTAGTCAGAGGTATGAGCAGGGCCACTGGAATTATGTGACTGTTTGGCTGCACCGACTTTGGCACAATTATACATTTTCTGCATTAGCCACATAATTCATCATCTGCACCCTAATCTGCAGATTTGAACAAAAAAGCCTTGTTTCTAGCTGAAACGGGTCAAACGTTACCAAAAATGCAGCGACAAGTGTTACAGCGTGGTGAAAGGCCCTTTGCAAACCTAGAATAGTCACCTGTTACATATTGCTAAATGTGGGTGTTAAATTGGTACTAATGGTGTGCAAGCCACTCTTGCTTCCCTCTGCGTCTCTCTTGCCTCTTTCTGCATTTCTGTTGCTTCTTTCTGCACGTTTCTTCCTTTTTCTGCACTTCTCTTGACCCCATTCTGCAAATCTCTTGTACTTTCTGCACCCCGCTTCCCTCTTTCTGCACATCTGTTGCCTCTTTCTGCACTTGTCTTCCCTCTTTCTGTACCTTTCCTGCCTATTTTTGCATCTCACTTGCCTCTTTTTGCACTTTTCTTGCTTCTTTCTACATCTCTGTTGCTTCTTTCAGCAATTCTCTTGCCTCTTTGTGCACTTCTCTTGCCTGTTTCTGCACCTCTCTTGCCTCTTTTTGCAACTCTCTTGCCGATTTCTATACCTCACTTGCTTCTTTCTGCACCCCTCTTGTCTCTTTCTAAACCCCTTTTCCCTCATTCTGCACCACTCTTGCCTTTTTCTGTACCTTTCTTCCTTCTGTCTGCAGTTCTCTTGCATCTTTCTGCACACTTTGTGCCTCTTTCAGCACCCCTGTTGCTTCTTTCTGCACCCTTCTTCCCTTTTTCTTCACGTCTCTTGGTTCTTTCTGCACTGCTCTTGCCTCTTCCTGCACCCCTCTTGCCTCCCTCTGTACCTCTGTTGTTTCTTACTGCAACCTCTCTTGCTTCTTTCTGCACCTCTCTTTCCTCTCTCTGCACCCCTCTTGCCTCCTTCTGCACCTCTGTTGCTTCTTTCTGCACTTCTCTTGCTTTTTTCTGCACCTTTCCTGCAAATTTCTGTACCCTCGTGCCTCTATGTGCACCTCTCTTGCATCTTTCCGCTCATCTCTTGCCTCTTTCTGTACCTCTTTTGCTTTTTACTGCACCCCTCTTGCCTCTTTCTGTACCTCTGTTGGTTCTTTCTGTACCTCTCTTGCCTCTGTGTGCACCTCTGTTCCCTCTTTGTGCACCTCTTTTGCCAGTTTCTGTAACTATCTTGCCTCTTTCTGCACTTTTCTTGCCTCTTTCTGCACCTCTTTTGCTTCTTTCTGTACTTCTCTTGCCTCTTTCTTCACCCCTCCTCCCTCTTTCTGCACTTCTGTTGCTTCTTTCTGTACTTATTTTGCTTTTTTTCTGCACCTCTCCAGCTTCTTTCTGCACTTCTCTTGCCTCTTTCTGCACCCTTGTTCCTTCATTCTGCACTTTCCATGCTTCTTTCTGCACCTGTCTTGCTTCTTTCTGAACCCCTGTTGTGTCTTTAAGTGCCTCTTTTGTCTCTTTCTGCACTTTTCTTGCCTTTTTCTGCATCTCTCTTCCCTCTTAAAGCACGTCTGTTGCCTCTTTCTGCACCTCATTTGCTTCTTTCTGCACCCCTGTTGTCTCTTTCTGCACTTGTCTTCCCTCTTTTTGTACCTTTCCTGCCTGTTTTTGCATTGTACTTGCCTCTTTCTGCACTTTTCTTGCTTCTTACTACACCTCTGTTGCCTCTTTCAGCAAATCTCTTGCCTCTTTGTGCACTTCTCATGCCTGTTTCTGCAACTCTCTTGCCTCTTTTTGCACCTCTGTTGGCTCTTTCTGCACCTCACTTGCTCCTTTCTACACTTCTCTTGCCTCTTTCTGCACCCCTGTTGCTTCATTCTGCACTTTCCATGCTTCTTTCTGCACCTGTCTTGCTTCTTTCTGCACCCCTGTTGTCTCTGTATGTACCTCTTTTGCCTCTTTCTGCACTTTTCTTGCCTTTTTCTGCACTTGTCTTCCCTCTTTCTGTACCTTTTCTGCCTGTTTTTGCATCTCACTTGCCTCTTTTTGCACATTTGCTTCTTTCTATACTTCTGTTGCTTCTTTCAGCAATTCTCTTGCCTCTTTGTGCACTTCTCTTGCCTGTTTCTGCAACTCTTTTGCCTATTTTTGCACCTCTGTTGACTCTTTCTGCACCTCACTTGCTCCTTTCTACACTTCTCTTGCCTCTTTCTGCACCCCTGTTGTTTCATTCTGCACTTTCCATGCTTTTTTCTGCGCCTGTCTTGCTTCTTTCTGCACCCGTTGTCTCTTTATGTACCTCTTTTGCCTCTTTCTGCACTTTTATTGCCTTTTTCTGCACCTCTCTTCCCACTTTCTGCGCATCTGTTGCCTCTTTCTGCACCTCATTTGCTTCTTTCTCCACCTCTGTTTTATCTTTCTGCACTCTTCTTCCCTCTTTCTGTACCTTTCCTGCCTGTTTTTGCATCTCACTTGCCTCTTATTGCACATTTCTTGCTTCTTTCTACACTTCTGTTGCTTCTTTCAGCAATTCTCTTGCCTCTTTGTGCACTTCTCTTGCCTGTTTCTGCACATCTCTTGCCTCTTTTTGCACCTCCATTGGCTCTTTCTACACCTCACTTGCTCCTTTCTACACTTCTTCTACCTCTTTCTGCACTTTCCATTCTTCTTTCTGCACCTGTCTTGCTTCTTTCTGCACCCCTGTTGTCTCTTTATGTACCTCTTTTGCCTCTTTCTGCACTTTTCTTGCCTTTTTCTGCACCTCTGTTGCCTCTTTTTGTACCTCATTTGCTTCTTTCTGCACCCCTGTTGTCTCTTTCTGCACTCGTCTTCCCTCTTTCTGTACCTTTCCTGCCTGCTTTTGCATCTCAGTTGCCTCTTTCTGCACTTTTCTTGCTTCTTTCTACACCTCTGTTGCTTCTTTCAGCAATTCTCTTGCCTCTTTGTGGCTTAGCTGTATGTGATGAGAGGTCATCTAGTCTTGAACAGAGTATAGGGAGATGGTGAGCAGCAAGATATTGTTTTGTGAGGAGACCTTTAGCTGTTTGCGTATTGGTAATGGAAGATCCCTGACTTCTTAAGAAGGACTCCAAGAGGCTTGATGTCTAGGTTGCATTGGGTTGGGGCAAGGATGAATTCCTGGGGGACCCCTTCGCCCATCGCAATCAGTATGGAGGGATGGCCGTCAACTTTTCTCTCTGCTTCCTACCCATGTTCCATGTAGCAGAACTCCGCAAACTACGCCCAGACTTATTCCTGTGTGGCAGTTCAAGAAAGAAAGAATTTACTAAATCATAATTGATGCTCCTTTCAGATGCAGTGCTTTCAGCAAAGGGGTAGAGAAGGAAAAGGCTAGAAGGGCCAGGGGTGGGGTTTGTGAGAGTTTACTCCTGTTTCAATTATGGTTGGCTTGTATATTGGACATGCGGCGTTCAACTCAACCTCAGGGACCCCACAGCATGCATAAAACACCCAATTCCCTCCCCCTCGGGGGGCTAGAGTGCCGGTAAAATGGCAGCAACTTAGTGAGGCTCTGCAGGCTTGACGCGAGATCCAGCAGTTATCCAGCGACGCGAGCGGATTTTGGTGCCTCAAATTGTGAGAGCAGCCTCTGTGAGCCCTCGGCAGTGAGTTGCAGTGCTTTAGTGAAGCGAGGCACCTTCTTCACACTGAAAGAGCATGGGAGTGATCCGGCCATGGGAGCCGTGAGACACAACAAGATGGCGGCTTCAGGGCTCCTGTTTTGAAACTGGCGGCCCAGGCTGAGTAAAAGTGCATGGCGGCCCCTTTCGTTTCACGACTGCGGGGGAGCCCAGAAGCGGACACACTGCAAGATCGGCTCCACCTCCCAGAATTGTGGACCTGGGCCGAGGCCGGGTGATACGTGCCCTGAGTTGGCTTGCGGTGCAGCGGAGGCCAGGGGCGCTGAGTGCACGACTGCCGGAGCCCTGAGGGCGGAGAAGTGGAGGGGGGTGACTAGCCTGCTCATCTGTGGAGACCCTGGCTGAGCGCTCCTAGTGCGTCGGCCTATACTGAGGGGGAAGACGGACAGTAGCAAGTGGGCTGATCCCTCTGGCTGAGCTCAGCCCAACCGCTGCCCGCCACTGCGGAGACGGAGAGACAGGGAACTGCTGGACACTGGCCACAGCACATACACAGTGAGGGCGACCACGGCAGGGACAGTTGGCAGCACGGTGGCATGGCATCTTGATTGGGCGGCCATAGGCACAGTGCATTACGGTCTTACGTGGACGGTGCTGTGGGAGGCCCTATGAAGCAGCAGACAGCAGCCGCACGTTGCAATCGCTTTTGGATCTGCAGCTCTGCACTACCAATCCATCTCCGCTGACAGAGGCCTGACATAGACAGTCTTCCCTCCCCCCCACGCGATAGTGTAGCGTGAAGAAGGAGGGTCATCCTAGGCCCAAGTTAGCGGGATAACCGCCGTGCCCCCACGCCATGTCAGTGGTGGCAAAGGACCTACAAACTCCCCACTGAGCTGAGAGGCATAGACAGAAACTGGGTGCCATTGTGGGTCTACACAGCAGATAAAGCCACACGCTTAATGGTGGTGGGTGCCCTTTGAGCCAGACCTCAAAAGAGGAGAACGACAATAATGGCGCAACGTGCATTACAAGTGCTTAGGGATCATAAGATTGTAAGGACCAAGCAGGAGAGAAGAAGCAGCGTACACGCACCTCGACTGGGGGAAGCAGGGGCCAGATACCATGGGCAAACCGGACTCCAGACAGCCTAAGCTCACCTTTGAACAACGCAATACCTCTTGAGGAGGCACTATCCCAGAGGAAGAGCTATCGGCGACCGCCATGAACCCCACAGCGACCCCGGAGCCAAACATCCGTGAGATGTTCACGGACCTGAAACAGTCCCTTTTGGCCACAGATCTGAAAATAGACTCAAAGTCGGATCGACTGGACCGGCTCAGGGATATGGTCTTGGGCCACGATGAACCTATCGCAGAGGTCGAACAGCGCACCTCTGCTCTGGAGGACGAGTGTGCTGCCACTCGGGAGAAGCTCCTGCGCAAGGAAGAAGTGTTGAATGTGATCAGAAATAAGAATGAAGACCTCAAAGCGAGGTCGCACCGCAACAACCTGCGCATAGTGGGGGTCCCGGAAACTACAGCCATAACCTGTGTGGAGGAAACGCTGAAGACGCTATTTGGAGACTCCCTCTTGCCTGTTTGCATTGTGGAACGTTCCCACAGATCGCTGGGCCCGAGGCCGCCGCCTAGAGCCCCAGCTCGGCCCATTATTGCGCGCCTTTTGAAATACAGAGTTCGCGACACTGTGTTCCGCAGAGCCCGAGATTTACAAGAAACGAGATATCAGGGTAACTCCATCTCCTTCTTCCCTGATTTTACTCTCACAGTGCAGGCCGCCAGGAGAGAATTCATACCAGTTAAAAGAATGCTGCAACAACAGGATATTAAGTATTCTCTCCTCTACCCAGCAAAGCTCCGCATTTTCCACTCGGGAAAGACTATGTTCTTCACTGATCCCAAACTAGCAACCCAATTTGTTCGCCCTCTCAAGCGCACTGCACACTGTACATGCTGGAGGCAGCCCGGAGAAAGATGACCCCCTTGATGAAAATGACTGAGACTCTGGCCAACCAGCAAAAAGTTGGAAGGTAGCACTGATGCCTGCCTGGGGAGGAGAGGATCCCCTGAGCTGTAAACTTTTTAAAAAAAATGTTCTCCTCTCCCTGAGGCTGAATATTCTTCCAGACACATTATTGCGTCGTCCGTTTTAAGTACTGAATATTGCAGGGTTTGTGTCCACCACCCAGCACACAACTGCTGGGATATGCTGAGCCTCTGATGCTACCCCCAGGGATGAGTCCCAACTATGTTTCAACTCTTGGGCCCCCTGTTTGGGTTAAGGGAACTGTCTTTCAGCCAGGGTGGGTGGCTATAGTGGGTGGAGGATGGGTTTGTTTGTTGGGGGATGAACTTAACCAGCTGCACGGTGGCTCCTCTTTTCTTTCTTTTTCTCTTTCCCAAGCCTCCCTGACCTCCACTCAACAATTACGAGAGGGGATAATGTACTGGACATGCCTGGAAGGGTGTAATTTGAGATATGGATGAGACCGTCAAGCGCATGATTTAAGTCAAGGCAATAATGTGGAATGTACGTGGGCTGAATGATTGCCGCAAGGTGCGACTGGTGGCGGCATTTCTTGCTAGGCATGCAGCGGATATTTCCTTCCACAAGAGCTACATTTAACAGATATCAGCAGCGCGCGCTTGCCGGCGGGTTGGATGGGTGAGAAGTTTGTTGCAGGCTATTCCAATTATGCCAGAGGGGTGGCTATCATTATACGAAAGGGACTTCCATGGTGCACTAATGCTGCAATATGTGACCCACAGGGGAGGTATGTCATTGTAGCGGGAGTGCCTGGGAAACAAAGGGTCAGGCTGGTAGCGGTTTATGGACCAGATACCGATGATCCGCTTTTTTCCAGTGGAGTGTGGAGGCTCACGGAGTCACTTGGCCCTGGAGCCGTACTTTGTGGAGGAGACTTCAATGTCATTCTGGACCCCGTTGGGGGACTAGCGTAGACCCCATCCACAGGCAGCGGAACAACTGCTTACCATAATGGAAGATCATGAGCTGGTGGATGTCTGGTGGCGCTGACACATGCATAAACGTGAGCGCACTTGTGTCTCGGCGGCTGGCCCCACGTGGTCCAGGATTGATTACTGGATTGCATTGCGTGACGTAGATGCATGGTGTTACACATCGGGCCTCTTGCCTAATCCCTTGGGTTACGTGGGAACAATAAAGTTTCAAACAAGAGGGCATGCTCTTTGTAGACGCTCCCTGCTCGAGGACTGTGGAGGTGGACTTTGTATACACTCCCTCTTTTAAATACTGGGCGTTGCCAAGAAGCCAATGCTTGGCTTTCAGTTCCTCGGATCCTGTTCCCTTGCTGGTTTACTCCCTCTCTGTTCCTGAGTACCCTGAACCTTCTTGTTGGTGTTTCCCTGTAGAGAGTTTGGTGGTGTTTGTTCGTTTCGCCTAGCGAGAGGATTGCTCCGCTTTCGGACGCCCTACCGTTCTTCTCTCAACCTCGCGGTAAGCCGAGTTACTGCCGCGAAGGCATTAGGTTGTTTCCTGTCTGTATCCTGTACCGTTGCCGGTCTTCCCGACCTCCTCTCTCCCCCATGAGTGCCATAGGGCTTTAGCACAGTCCGATACAGTCCCAGTAATCCCTCCCCGCCTCCCGCCTGAATTCCCCTGGTTTGTTGTTACCAGAACGATATCGTTTGTGGGTACCGTTTTGTTTGTTTAGAACTGGGTACAGTTCCTATTGGTGAGCGGGTTGTCACGCGCGATGCGCCTGATAGTTCATGCACGTATGTGCACTCATTGGTTTGGAAATTCGCACTGACACGCGCGGTGCGCGTTGAGGATAGCGACTCTTATTTTATATGCGTTTGTCGATCTCACAGGCATTGGGACACGCGCAGTGTTGCGCTGGAGTTTTTTTGCTTAGCTATCCCTTTTGGCATACGGTTCACGCTGACATAGTAGATGTGTTGAACCAAGAATATTGTTTCCTTACAGTAGGCCATTGGCTACCTTCCTCATTGTGTTGCTGGTACTCTTTATAGAAGACTGCTCCTCCTTCCATTCACCTCCCCCTCCTGTCCGTTTGGCCTCACCCGTAATAAGGAGTTTAAGTCACCTTCTATTCCTCGAGGAGGGTTATCCTCTGTTTGCCAACTCCTGTGTGGAATTACTGCCCTGCTGCATCAGAGTCATTCAGTTGAAAGCCCCTTGAGATGTCCAGCTGGTAAGAGAATCACCATAACTTATAGCGGAGAGTATTGTGAGAGGAGTAGACGGAGTGGGAGGAAGGTTGGACTTTAATGATATCCTCTTTGTCTCCTATATAGGTCCTTCCTCTACACTATCAATTTGATGGAAGCCAGCTGGGGGCCTTGAAACTTATCCTTCACCGTTTAGGGTCCCCACATCTCCCTTTGACTTTCTGCATAGAGGGTGTTGTTCAGTCACTCTTTTGTGGATAGGCGTAGGTAGTGTGGGGACATTCTCTTTGCTCCTGTGGATCAGCAGCTCACATCCTACAGAGGTGGGTGTGTTCGGCAACACATGGGTGCTCAGGGTAGAATATAAGGCCTGCTCTCTCTCTGACCACACTTCAGTGATATTCGAATTTTCATTGCCTGATGCAGCGCATAACCCTTCAACTGGAAGCACTCCGAGATCAGGTCTTTTGTGAGGAAATCCGTGCTGATATAATTGAGTATTTTGAAGCTTAATAGAGGGTCGGTTGAATCCCCATCAGTGCTACGGGAGTCCTTCAAAGTGGTGTATTGCCAAGCAGGCAGAGGTACTGCACTCTCTGAGGGGAGATCTTAAAAAATTAGAGGGTGAGATACGAGCGCTCGAAGCAGAACTTTTTTAGACTAACTGTCCGGTAACGCTGGGGTGAATCAAAGAGAAAACAGCGGAATTTGAGGAGGCTGCACACAGAGAGGCGCACCACCTTAGCAAGGAGATGAGCACCACTACGGGCAGGAAGACAGGGCAGGAAAGACGCTAGCGGGCCTACTGAAAAAGCCATGGGCTAGTGGTTACATAAGTGAGTCACGGAATATCGGCAATTAAGTAATTGCTGGTGAGGAAGCGATACCAGCCAAAATGCTGGCATTTTATGCCTCGCTATACTCGGCTAAACAGTTGGAGGTGCACCTGAATCTTTTCCCCCTCCTCAATTCGATCAAACTCGCCTGGCTCAGTGATGGGCAACGCAGGTACCTTGATGAGCCCTTTTCTGAAGAGGAGGTAATTAGAGTGATTCAGACCATGCCTGGGGACAAGGCTCCCGGGCTAGATGGTCTCACAGCTTCGTTTTATAAAGAATACGCAGCACTACCAGTGCCACACCTCCTCAACATGTATGAGGACTCTCTGGACTGAGGCACACTACACCCCTCCCTTCAGGAGGCGCTCATCGTCACCATCCTTAAACCTGACAAAGATCCACAGCTTTGTGATTCATACAGGCCGCTATCGATGATTAACCTCGACAACAAGATACTCGCAAAACTGCTATCAACCCGATTGCTCCCTTTACTGCCTGCGGTGCTGAGGCTGGACTAGTGTGGCTTTGTGCCTGGGCGGAGTACCTCCCACAACCTTCGAACCTTCTTCGCGACCATGCAAATGGTGGACCTCTCTCAATCCGTGGCAGCCGTCTTTTTAGACACACAACAAAAGCTTTTGATACCTTCTCTCTCGGGTTGGCATTAGCCCCCCTTTCTTAAGAAAATTGCGTTGCTATACTCTGGTCCGACGGCAAGGTTGAGGATCAATGGGTTAGTGTCCTCCCCATTCCAGGTGGCTCGGGGTACATGGCAGGGATGCCCACTTTTCCCCCTGCTATTCGCTGTGGCGACTGAGCCGCTTGCAGCCAGACTTAGGCAGCATCATGCCCGGAGTGGCTTAGAATTCACACTGGGAGTGATACTAGTATCCCTGTACGCGGACGACGTGACTCTATATGTCCAAAACCCAGTGGAGAATCTGGACCCCACTCCACGAGAGGTGATCCGATTTGGGGGTGTATCGAGGGTCAACATTAGTTGGGGGAAATCCATCATCTTTCCGCTCACACCCGCCACTGTACCGTTCCAGTCGTTATTTCTGCTACAGTGGGCGGATTCTCCAGTAAAATACCTGGGGATCTGGCTCAGTCCAACAACTGAGGACTTATGGAGCTACAATTACGGCAGGCTGATGGATTGGCTGGAGAGCAGATTAAAGAGGTGGAAGACACTCCCGCTGTCATTGGCGGGCCGACTGGCCATCACCATGATGGTGGTTCTCCCAAGTTTTTATATATATTTATCAACCTGCCGCTTCCGCTAACTGCTTAATTCAACTGATGATTACGCTCGAATGTAATCGCTACAGCATGGGCGGGAAAGCAGCCTCGTATTGCTTGGGAGACCCTTACGCTACAGTTTGAGCAGGGAGGAATGGGAGCCCCAGATATGGAGTTGTATTACAACTGCGACCAGGCGCAGTTTGGCTACCACTGGGTTTACCCGACATTATTCATGGCGCACACTGCCCCGGAGAGCGATATGGCGTCTCCAACTCTTCTGCACATGGTGATGTTTGGACCCCAACATAGACCCCGAGCAGAGATTGACACGGTGGGATGTACAGTGTGGACGTGGCAGGGTCTGAAATGCAGGGCTCATTTGGAGACACTTTTTGCCTCATACATTCCACTTCTTAGACACCCTGCACTTCCTTTCACCGCGCAGACGGGGCTGTGCCAAAGGTTAAGGACGCTACAACTCCACACAATGCGGCTGCCCGCGGCCCCCGCAGGGGGCCACCCTAAGCGGGCGGCCACCCTTAGTCCCATTTGGGCACTTCCCCACCCCCACTAATACGGGGGACTATAGGAAGAGTCCCCTGGCCAGAACACGTCACTTCCGGCACAAAGAGGAGGGGGAGGTATTTAAGCCTCCCCCGGCCATCTTGGCGTCCTCTTTGCGCCGGACCCTCCTGCTGCGGTTCACGTCGGGTTCGTACGCGGCCTCAGCGCCTCGGGGGTTCTGGTCTCTCCTGGAGGCGAGGTTTCCATCCCACGTCTGACAAAAACTTTGGTGAGTGCCTAAAATTCCCCCCCCCCCCCCTCAGGCCTGGTCACCCCCGCTGGTGCATCATGGCGGGGCAGCCCGGCATAGGCTGCTTGGCTTCGGGGGGGCGGGGGGCGGACGTTCTGAGGCCGCGCCGTGACCAGGTCCTTATATCCCAATAATGGAACGGGGGTCGCGCTCGAATTGTCAAGCTGTTTTCCTGTGGGGCAGCATAGGTCTGTGTAGGCGGCCACTATAGCTCAGTTGGTTGAGCGGAGGACTGTAGTGGGTAAGCTGATATCCTTAGGTCGCCGTTTCAATACGGTTCGAAGGACATTGTGAAAGGAATGGTCTCGTAAGCGCCCCAATACCTTCGGGTCGAGTCCGCGCTATATAAATGTGCACAAAGTGAAATCGTGTTTGCAATGTTGTTCTGTCGGGTCACCAACTGCAGGAGAGGGTCTGGGGTCCGCGCCTTCGGATGCATACCCACGCAGTCGAGTGGCGGCTAGCGGCGAGTGGTGCGAGGGGGTGCGCGAGCACGTACAAAATGGCTATCAGTGGTGAGTGGGGAGCCCCATAGTTTGCAGCGCCGATCGGGCCACGTGCTCCAGCCTCCGGCGTTTGTGCGCCTGGTCTGTCTCTGCCGCCTGGCTCCACAAGATTGTCTCATTCCCAGCCCTCGAGGCCCTCATGTTCGGTCCCACTGTCGGGTTATCATTTGCATGCTCACAGGTATGCTGATCCTCTTTGCACCGGACACGCCGCCTTTGTGGCTGCCCTTGTTGCTGTTGGCTGCATCCGTTTTGAGATCACGGGTTGGTCTGCAGGCGTTTTCGTAGATTTGTGGTGAGTCTGGCCGGATACCCCCCTTGACCCCTTAGCGCATCGTGTCCCTCCATCAGAGTGACTTTTGGCCTATTCGGGCACAGCAGCAGCTGCTCTCCTGTGCCGCTCACTCTGAACAGCTGCATTATGCAAGTTTACGCGCGAGCCCTCCCAAGGGGGGGGGGGGGCTGCAACAAGGGAAAACAAAACGACTTTCAGTAGCTGTGAGGTCGAGTGGGGGTAATGGTAGTGCCCTCAAAGTTATAGGGGGGGGTGGGGGTGCGGCTCCCCCTCGCTCCCCCACCTACGCCATGCACGGCAGGGACTCACCGGGCACCCGCTGTGGCACAAAGTCGGTCATCTTGAGGCAGTAGCTTGGTTGACCGGTTGTGCAGAAAGGCACCCAACCGCGAGAGGAGGTCCAAAAGCTAAGGTCTACCCCCTAGGCTTTTGGAAGTGGGGGGAATCGATCCCTGCTTTCTTTAATGAGCGGGGAATAGTCAGGCGGAATGAGGGTGGCCCCTGTGGTTAGGCTGCCCGTGTTTTTGGTGGTGAGCCTCTGTGGCCAGAGCTGCTGGCTGCGCACCAGTGGAGCCGAGTCCGTGGTGTCGTGCGTTGAGCCCGGAGGGGGCTCCGATGCGTCAGGTCCGCCGGTGAGTCTGGGCTGCCCTCCTCCCACGCAGGTCGGGCGGTTGCAGGGTGTTGAGGCTGCCAAGGTTCCCTAACCCGTTTCTGCTAGTGTCTTTGGGCCGGGACGGGGGCGGCGGCATCTCAGTGTCGCCTTCTTCCCTGTTTTGTGGTGGCCCTGGGACCCCGATGATTCGTGGTGATGCATCGCTATTAACTTTTTGTTGTATGTGGTAGTTCTCGTTGGAAGGGGGTGTCTCTTATTAACGTTATATCGAATGTTGAGTGTGGTTAAGTTTCTCTTTCCTATGGCATTTGTGAATAGCACTTTATTATCAGTATTTTATCTTTCATACCGCAGCGTTTCTCTCGCACTTAGTGTGTTGGGCGAAAATGCAACATGGCGTGCGTCGGCCACTTGCATGGGGGGCTGCAGGGTGGTGAGCGCGAAGGGGTCAGTTGTTGTTAACGCTGCCCCTCCCCTTCCCAAACAGAGTGCCGAGTCTTGTTGGTAGCGCCAGCAGGGGAGACTGCTCGGGGATTGAAGAAGGGGCCAAATATCCGTGTGCAACTCCATCTGCAGTACACCATGTGCAGACGCGCAGTTAGCACTAATGCGCCTCAAAGGAGGCCTCCTTCTAGTGTGACCTATAATCGGGTAGCTATGTTGCATGACCAGTATCCAAATTGCCACCTGTTAACCTTGATCCTTCAACGGATGTGCTTGTTCGTAGTAATGGCCGCCCCGCACGTGAGGTGCATTTACGGGGAATCGAACGCGGCGCTTGCTGGCAACTCGATCAAAGGTATATGGCTTCGCGCTTTATAGTCTAAGGTAACGCTGCGATAATCATGGCGGGCCGGTGCTCGGCCCCTGCCCCGCGCAGGCCTGGGGAGGCAGAGTGATTTGAAGAAATAATTTCAGCCGATGTGACTTTGCTGTATGTGTGGGAACGAGTGTCAGCCTCAAACTGCAAGGGAAAATGCCCTGGGTGTCATACAGAATCGGCTTTCATTCAGATTAAGGAGATGAGTATTGATAATGCGTAGGGATTGTTGGCCCAAGTCTGAGCTTTAAGATGTGCTGCGATACTGGCACAATTGAGAGAGGGAGTTTGTGTCGATTGTGAGGATATTTTTCCAGTTACAGTTGCAGATTCATTAAATTTGTGATTAAAGTGGTATTTAAAAGGAAAATCGTGCCATGCTGCTGATCACATACCACAGTCAGTCTGCCCCTTTCAAAACTGCAAACTTTTAGCACTAAGGGCCCTTCTGTTTCTGGTGCCTTGCGGCAGTGGTGCGATCATCTAGGGGTTTTGTTTCTAAAACTGATGCAAGTGCTGAGATATGTTTTCGCCGTCGTCTTGTTTGGATTACGCTCGCGAAAAAGTATCACTCATAGTTTGTGCATTCTCACGAATTACACTGAATTATGAAACGGTCACACATAGCAATCTAAACTTTGGCTGCTTTGTTCAATGTTTTTGAACCCAGATCATCGGTATAGGTTTTGCTGATGCGGTTATCGCATAGCACCTAATCTTTGCCTACTGGTCATACAGCCGTATAATTGTTCTATCAGCAGCAGTCCGTGGGGAATGTCTGAGAAGCTTTCAGAAATGGTGAGGGAGGCCAGGTTCGGGAACTGGTCCCCGGGACATGGTTAGGAGCCATTGATCGCGTCAACAATTTCTTATTTACGGGCACATTTCATCCTTGGGTACAGTCGCTACACGTACCTCTGCTTTACTGCTATATTTAATAACGCACAGATGGTATGTGCATTATGTGGTGTGCAGTTGATAGGCGGGATACATTTGTGTTAGAGCAAAGGTTTGGTCTCACGTCTCCTTCCCTTCCACAGATGTCCCAACTCTGTCCTAATGCCTTGCTCTAAGCTGAGTTCACTAATTTCAGAATTCATTAGGTCAGACTTCCACAGTTGACATAGAGTAGTAAACTGAGGAGAACCTCAACCACTCTGCGCTGCAGGGGACCGTCATAGCTGGAGATAGATGATAGCTCTAGCTCACTGATGGTACTAACATACTGGTCCAGTGGCTACCGGGCTGACCATTGTATACATTGGGGGCTTTGAAGACCCTGAATAGTCGCACTTACACACAGGTACATGGCAGAGCGGGCACAGGGAATAGGTCAAGAAAGCTGGAGTGGTTACTTGACGAGGGCCCTGGCCTTACAGTTATTTTAAAATTAATACACTGCCTAAAGTAAAGTGTGGTGTGATATAGTGGAATTTATTTCCGTTGTCGTGTGCTGCACTGTTTGACCAATATTAGGCCATAGATGAGCATGTCCATTGAACAACAGTCCCACAGTGTTGATGTCAGCACAGGATACGTCACGTGTTTGAGCGCCTCGACATGAGCCATGCTTCGCAGACGCCTTCACACAAGCACACAATTTGATTAAATTCATTATAGGACCACTCAATGCAAATACAGTTAGGGGTACAGCCATGTTCTCCTCGGAAGAAGTTTACTTGCTTATACGCTTGTATCTGGATATCAATATGTCACCCTCATCTTCATTGTTGGTTGGCTCGCAATAAAGTGTCAGTCTTGGTACTTAAATGTCCCCATAGTTCATCCTTTGTCACAACAGGGACAAAAGTTACGGGCAGGCTCTGTTTGCAAAGAATAGTTATTTTGTACCCGCATGGGCTTTGTTCGCTGTTCAGTGAGGTCAATTTTGTCGCCAACGCGGAGATGGTATGCCGTATTTCGTTTCCAAAGGGCCCCTGCTTTCCGCGGTCGGCACCTGGGCCATGTGCATGTGACCTGTCAGGCTGTTGCCGAAGTTGATTAGTGCAATGGTCCCCAGTTGCGGTAGAGCTTGCTATCCATCGAAGGGAGACATTTAAGGAATGTTCAACATGTTAGGCATTGTTCAGGGGTGGACCTTTCAGCGGTGTCTCGATGAGGGACTAGCGCAGGGGGTTGGGTTGGTGGTGCCTTTACTTTTGATCTCGGATTTTCAGTGTAATCCTCGGTGTCCTGTCCGGCGCCTGGGTGGCGTGCCCCGTGAGAAGTCTTTTTTCGTAATTTTGCATTGAGCGAAGATTTCGCTGCTTGGCCAACAAGGCCTTTGGCCACCAGGAGTTAGGTAGGTGGGCCTTATCAATGTCTTATTGAGGTATGTTCTACTGATGACAAATGGTAAAATGGTTGTCGGTTTTTGGCCGGGGCTCGACAAGTATGGTTTCATCTTTCACCGAACACTTGTGCATTATCGGCCTAGAAGCCAAGTATACTTCACAGGGATCTGCTCACACCACAGTGGGCCAAGATCACACAAAGCACAGGATGAGTGATTGGTGTCAAACAGATATGGCGAATCATGAGATAGATCCCAGAGGTAGCGTATACATATCTCAGACTAGATCAGTGATATTATCATGGTTCATCCGTGTCCCAATATAGACAAAAGTTACGGACAGGCTCTGTTTTGCATGGAATAGTTAATTTGTCTCCGCATGTGCCTCTTTCGCAGTACAACGAGGAAAATGTTGTCTCCAACGCGGGGACTGTGCGCCACTATTCCGTTTCCGAAGGGCTCCCGCTTTCCGCTTCCGGGACCTTGTTCATGTGCAGGTGACCTGCCTGGCGGTTGCAGAAGTTGATTAGGTAATGGTCCCATTTGCAGTAGAGCTTGCTATTAATCAAAGGGAGACATTTAACGAATGTGCAACACGTTTGGGTGACAGTCCCACCAGTTCAGAATGGAAGCATTTTCAATATACTATGCAGGAAAGAGGTACCATGTACACTGGGTGGGTATTTCCCTGCAGCCAAGGGCCGGCATCAGGTAGCCTCAGTATGACATATCCACCCGTGCTTTAACCAGGGCAGCAAGCGGGTGGTGGTAGTTGCCAGCTAACAAGTGTGCTGTGGCGCAAAAAGTGTGGCAAAACACTGCGTCAGTGCCAAATGGCGACAGGGTATTTTCTACCTTTTGGAATCCCATAATTCAGGAAAGGGTAGGTACTATTTGCACAATTTCCCCTCTGGTTACACAGACTTGTCTGCCCCCTCCCCCCCGGGTTATCCAGCTGCGGGCTAGAACAGACAATAGAAGGGGCATCTTTGGGACTGGGGTCCCTAACACATTGATAGCCAAGCGCTGGGGTGATGTACCATGTATGGCATGGTCACCACTGGGGTTGCCCCCAGGTTCTGGGGTCAAAGTGGGTTTGAGCATTAAGTCTTCAGGCCTGGGTAGCATCCTGCAACCCTCCAATCCAAGTACGGGCAGTTAGGATAGATAAGTATCAGCAAGCGGGTAACATACACTGGCTAGTCAGCGTGCCCCGGGGGCATGCGCGCTTTACAAATACAAAAAGCTGCAACCAGAAGGGGGCCAAGTGGCATAACGAGTAAAGATGTTAAGAGGTGTGTCTCTGGCGTTACAGCTGGGTGGAGCTGGTCCCCATGTAAGTCCGGGGGACAATGGTGTGCTCCTTTAGATCCCCGTGAGGATTTTCAGCTTATGCTGGGTAGGTGGTTCTGTATCACCAACTAGCAGGGTGCCATGTGGCATAAACCAGTAAATATGTGTAAGAAGGACATAGATGCAGGTCAGGAGAGGTTTGTCTACGGTAGAACGTAGTGCCAGGCATGGTTAACAACCCATCCACACCAGTTGGATAGTCACCAACTGACACCGGGAACCTCGGATCCTAATAATCATTGGAAGACACAAACGATTCTGTGGTCTCGTGGGGTATGTTGGTCCCACCCTGAAGTGTAGAAGGCAATAGAACTGCACATGCCACTATTGTGGGGGTGACCGATGCAGCAATTTGATCCCTGCCAAAGCAAACCAAGGTTCCTATGGCCAGACGCACAACATACAACCGTTCACCCATGCCTCATTGAAGGTAGTCTGTTAGCAGAGGTATAGAACGGGACGTCTTGCGCCAGGGTGCGGATACTGCATGGGCAACACTGCAGATAGGCTGCTGCCAGACGAGGGTGCTTGCCGGCTGGGAGGCCAGGCAATGTAGCAGAGCAAATCCTAAGGACCCCTCTCCCCCACCGAACTGCCTGCGAACGCGAGTTCAGTGAGTTTTGCAATGTCGTAGGTATTCTCCCGTCCATATAAGGGCAGAAGGGTACATTGCAGGAAACTGAATAAATAGAGTGGGGCAAGACTTATAGAGCATCAGGGATCTCAGCTGGTTAGCAGGGACGTTAGCATCTGTGATAGAGCGTTAGTCAAGGAAGTCTGGTAGTAGGCATAAGTTCTCTCCAAATTGTTGTTTTGACTGCAATAGTGTGCGCTAGGCGGAAAGCAGTCTTGTTCGCTAGGGATAATTATGGAGAAGGTCTGTGCTCATGTCCGGTTAACCTCAACTAAGAGGTGCACTCTGCTCCCGGGTCGGGCTGCGGGTCGCTTCAGTGATGCACGAAATGCCCCGTCCACATAGCCACGTATACGGGCTGCGGTTCCATTGAACCAGGTGATAGGGTGCACAGAAGGCTAGAGAGCTGCAACTACAGGGTTCAGGAGGTGGGAGCCATTTCAGCTTGAAGGAAGATAGCAGGAAGATAGCAGCGTTAAGAGTAGAGCCCCCTCCTGGGAGGCCATCACATCCTTGCAGGGCATGCGAGGCACTGGTCCTTCACAGAGAACCATATACCGCTCCATGCGCAAATTCGCAGAGCAGGGGCTTTGGCTTCTATCATTTGACTCTGGGAACCTTAGATTCTAAGAGTATCACTGGTAATATACTCGATTCCGTGGGTTATGTAGTTCCACCCTTTAGGGTAGAATGCAACAGAACTGCACATTGCCACTATTTAGAGCGTGCCAGATGCAACAATTTGTTCCCTGCCATAGCAAATCAAGTTCTTATGGCCAAAGGTATGTCTTATGTGCGTCTTGTGAGGCCATCACATCCTTGCAGGGCATGCAAGGCACTGGCCCATTCCCAGAGAAGCATGCACCGCTCCATGGCAAATTCGCAGGGCAAGAGGCTTTGGCTTCATCAGGCATGAGCCATGCCGGGCGAATCCCAAAGCTTAGTTTGACAAAGTTGGGGTGCACTTGGCGCCGGTGGGCTTGGATCTGTTCCTACAGGACATGAATATGGCCCGGGAAGTTGCAGGTGGCAGTGAGAAAGGAACTGTTTTGGTGGGGGGCTCTTTAGGCGACGGCGGCCGCCTCCAGAGCTGTGGCAGAGTTACAGGGCGATTTGGAAGCATATGGGTACAGAAAGGTTACCTCTGCAGGAGCACAAGAGGGGTGCCAGAGCCAAATCACAGGAACCTCGTGTGGAGGGTCCGGGAACAACTACGTCGGCGCCCCGTTAGTCCTTCGGGCAGTTGTGGGCCTGAACAACCGGGGGTTTGCCTTGCTACGCTCCGCCCTGAAAAGGGCGTGAGTAATAAGGGACCAATGTGTCACATGATCCAGTAAGGGGATCACCCGTGATCCAGTAAGGGGATCACCCCCATAAGGGTAGCACTGATGGGTTTCTCCACAGTGCGTGGCTCATCAGGCGGGCAGGGCAGCATAGGTTTATACAGCTGCCTGCCCTTGGATCGCCCGTAAGATAACCCACCATATTGCATACTTTTGTATGGAATAAACCTGCAGCAATATTTTTCCCAAACAAAAGTTGTGTTGTGTATTTATTTATGCATGCATACTCTGTTGTGGTAAGGGTGGGACCTGGTGCCATAATGGGACTATGTGGCTGCCCGCGGCCCCCACAGGGGGCCACCCTAAGCGGGCGGCCACCCTTAGTCACATTTGGGCACTTCCCCACCCCCACTAATACGGGGGACTATAGGAAGAGTCCCCTGGCCAGAACACGTCACTTCCGGCACAAAGAGGAGGGGGAGGTATTTAAGCCTCCCCCGGCCATCTTGGCGTCCTCTTTGCGCCGGACACGCCGTCTCCCACCCTTCCGCTTACCCGGCGTGGGGATGGCAGGCGGATTACATAGGATGTTGTAATGTTTTTCTTTGTCGTTGCAGGCGGAGTTACAGGGCGATCTGGAAGCATATGGGTACAGAAAGGTTACCTCTGCAAGAGCACAAGAGGGGTGCCAGAGCCAAATCAAAGGAACCTCGTGTGGAGGGTCCTGGAACAACTACGTCGGCGCCCCGTTAGTCCTTCGGGCGGTTGTGGGCCTGAACAACCGGGGGTTTGCCTTGCTACGCTCCGCCCTGAAAGGGGCGTGAGTAATAAGGGACCAATGTGTCACATGATCCAGTAAGGGGATCACCCGTGATCCAGTAAGGGGATCACCCCCATAAGGGTAGCACTGATGGGTTTCTCCACAGTGCGTGGCTCATCAGGCGGGCAGGGCAGCATAGGTTTATACAGCTGCCTGCCCTTGGATCGCCCGTAAGATAACCCACCATATTGCATACTTTTGTATGGAATAAACCTGCAGCAATATTTTTCCCAAACAAAAGTTGTGTTGTGTATTTATTTATGCATGCATACTCTGTTGTGGTAAGGGTGGGAACTGGTGCCATAATGGGACAATGGGGCAAGCATTCCCTGATGGAGTATTAATCACCCTAGATGGCGCGCTAGGAAATGAAAACACTGGAATGCTAGACAGACTGACATATCAACTGAGGGCATCTATGCGGGCACTTTTTAAGTCTTTCCCAGTGGCGGCTCCAGCATTCAAGGTGCTGGAGGATTTTCTGATGAATCCATCACCACGGAAACTTATCACTCGTTTGTACGCCGGAATGCAGCGTGCATCGCCGATATGCGTTCCATCAGTGCAGCACGAATGGGAGGGGACCCTGGGGGGCCCTCTTGAAGAGGGAACATGGGCCTATTGTTGCACGCAGACAAAAAGGCGATGTCGCCTAACTATAGGGTGCGACTTATCCACTTCAAGTTTCTTCATCTGTTGTATTGAACCCCGGCGTGGATGAGCAAAATTTGGTTATGTGAAGATGCACGGTGTGGGCGCTGCCGAGAGCGCCGGAGACCTCCTTCCTGCACCTCGCAGGGGAGTGTCCGGAGGTAGCGAGGTTTTGAGAAGGCATCTTTAATACGTTGGATGCAATGACCGACTGTAGACTTGAGCGTTCCCCATTGGTGGCCCTCTTAGGATATGTACGCAGAGCGTCTGTAGAACACAGGAAGATGGTGGCGGTGGTGCTCTTGCTAGCAAAGCGAAGGGTGGCGATTTGTTGGGGCCACAAGCGCAGCCTGAGAGTAATTGAATGGCTCAGGGACGCAGCGTTCTGCCACAACCAGCTGTCTGATTAATAGAAATTAATGCCTGCTCAAGTATGCCCGAAGGACACATGGGCACCGCTGCAACACTATCTTGACTCCCACTGTCTTGAGAACAGAGAGACCACCTTGGCAGGGACATAGGTATCTCAAATGGGTAATGGAAATTCTCCCACGACAACGCTTCACTAGCTGTTACAACTGGCGCGAAGAACGCGAGAAGGCCTAGTGGGCATCCCTTCTCTCGCCCCCTGAATCTCCTTCCCCACTTCTCTATCTGCTTTCTCTTTTCTATTAAGCTTGAAGCCACCTGGCAACTCATAGGTAACAAGATGCTACAGCAAGACGAACGGTAGTCAACCAAGAGCTGGACATTCGTCTAATCACGAAGTATGAGTCTGATGGTCACTGCTTGATATGCTCGCCACTATTATCCGGTAGCCCTAAATGCAAGCAAAGTCTTTTGCTGTTTGTTTTTCTGTTTAAAAATGTAATGAAAAGAATAAATAAATACAAATTCTCCCTCTCCTCCGAACAGGTACCAACCTTTTTTAGGACAGGCCGGAGGAAGCTGACTGCTCCATACAAGCTTTGAGCCCTATGGAACAGAAGTTATCGTATGTATGTCATCAATAAAAAACACTTCATGTCTTATTGATGATGGCGCTAGTCAACCTGCATGGAAAACTTCTTAGCCCCCCCACCCTCCCTCCTTTCTAAAGCAGAACAATTGATGCAGCTGGCATTACAATCCTGGTTACCAGCCCTGCGACCATATCCTTGGGTCCATTACAGACCAACACACTTTTCTTTTGAGCCACACCTCTGTAGCAAAATGTCTGAGGAGGGATCTCTTGTGTTAACTGAAGTATACTGTTTATTGCCCTAGTGATAGTGCCATTTCGATGCTCCAACTGAAACAGAAATGCTGTTTTAGATGTGGAGAGTGAAAATATGTTCCAAATGTACCCTTTCAAGAGCTGTCTGACGTTTTAGAGCAAGTCTCTCCATCTTTATCATCCAAGCACGCTAAAGATGTAGGCTGTAGTCTGACACTGACTGTGCTATACCGATCAATGAAGAAACTCCTGGTCATACCACGGTACCGTCTCTATCCTGAGGTGGAGGAAGAAGGCCCAGTTTTTGCTGCGCTGTTGAAGGAAAAGATGTTAATCCCTACTGTTAACATCTGCAGTCACCTATCTAATCCATCATAAATATTGTTTAAAAAACATATCATTTTGTGCATATTTTGTGATCCACTAATGCAGTTGTATTACCCAGTTTTGTTTTTGCCACAAACCCAACTACTATCCTTTTATGCAATCCACTAACAGCCACCTGTTTTACTGATATTGATTTATGGTCTACTTTCTTTTCTTCTCCTATACATCCTGAGACACAGTTTCTTATCACTTTCTGGGTTTATAGCTCTCAAATGAGATGGGCAAGACATCCACAAGGCTAAGCAGAGTTGTGTTTTATTTTTTCACAAACACTTAAGAATGATTTACACACCTGATCTTTGCATGTGGTTAAGCCCTGGTAAAATATGTTGATGACTTGCTGGTAGCATCTGATTATGTGGCCAAATTCAAATGTTACTCACTCTGTTTGCTCACCAAATTCGCTAAGCGTGGCCTAAAGACTCCAAATTATAGTTCAGTCTGCCTTGTATTCAACTCTAGCTCATGCTGTCTCTGCAACAGAGAGACACACCTGTCTGTAGATCACATCCAAGCTATGTGTAAGTGTTGCCAATGGGGATCGTCCATTTAGTCCAGCAGGATTTTTAACTTTTATTCACCTGGATTTTGGACCTTTACTGTGGGTGAGCCTCACTACCTGAGTATCACTCATGGTAAATTCACAGTAATTGGGCTAAGCGTGTTTACAGCCAGTGTCTGCTTTTTAAGATAAGGGCACTGTGGTGCAGTAGGGTAAGGGGCACTTGGTTGGGTGTAGGTGCGCACATGTGCCGATTGTGCTTGTGAGACTACTGTTGTGTGCAATATGGTAATTGTGCACAGGTAGCCTGGTGCAGAAGAGACTCTGCAAGGAGAGATGCTGACCTGGGGTAGGCCTTACAATATTATTAAGCCTTCATAGATGGGTCAGTAGGGTTTACTGGAAAATCTGTATTGCTTTCACTGCATTATACATAGAGGTGAAATCCACTTTTAAGTGCAATTTTGCTCCAATTAGGCCTAAAAGGTCCACCAAGGTGTCAAACTGGGATAAAACATTTACGCCACTGTTGGGACGGGAAGTCTCCTGCATGTCTCTAGAGAGAGTGCTTCCCCTGCCTTATGCCAGGCAAGTCACTCAAAAGCTACTGTATGGTTTCTAGATCTCTACCTCAGTGAGCATGACAATAATACATGTCCACTGAGGGTGTCCCTGTTTACATGGATTGAGACCCTAGAGCTTGGCTCTGAGGCCGAGGGGGCATGCCTAGTGCACCCCTATTTTTTCAGAGAGTGGCTACTGCCCTCTCTATTAAGGCTGTGGAAGACTGACAGTGGTGGCAGCAATACATCTATAGTCAGGATGGGTGAGTCCCTAGGCACCCTCCTGACCAAGTCTGTGCAGTCTGCCATGCCTGGGGTCCTGTTGCTTTTGTCTACCTGATGTGTGTTTGAGAGTCAGTGGGTGTACTGGGGAAGAATGGTGAGCTGAGCCAGTGTGAGGAATGCGAGCTGTTCTGCTGGACATCCCAGCTCCCCCGTGCCCCTCCCCATTTCCTTGGAAAGGCCTGGTGGTCTGGGGTAGACACTCAGCTCTTATCTGGGTTTAGCTGCACTAACTCTGCTAAGAGGACCCTCCCTCATTGGTCAGTGCTTCCTGGGCTGGAGTTAATTAAAATTCCTCTTTAGGGGAATGCACAGGCTGATACCAGGAAAACATGGAGGGAAATTGTGCATGCTTTAGCCATGCATGGGACATGCCATGAATGGTTTGTGATTGGAGGTGTATTCAGGATGCAAAAGTAGCAGACCCTCTGATTGGATGAGCCTATCAATCAGAGGTGATAAAAGTCTAGCCTGAGTGGTCAGCAGTTGTTCAAGACTGGTCTATGATTGAAGAGGCGGCCACACCAGGTACGTCTGAAGATAGCCAGGCGCAACCCGCAGTGTGAAGGCAGGGGATAAGACACTGTTCACTGTGTCTAGAGCTAAGGCAGTTTTCTCTATGACAAATGGAGTCTGTTGCCAAGAGTTCAATGAGAATCCGGGGCATCAGCAGTTGGTGTGGAAAGGAAGCTTGCGGTAGATCAAGGAAGCTGGTGTGGAAGGAAGCTTGCAGCACATCAAGGGAGCCAGAGAAGTACTTGAAGGTGAGATCAAATCCCCTCTAACCTCCTCCCCTGCACTATGGGAGCCTGTACAAGCAGTAGCTGGGAATAGAGGCCAATGAAACAGGCCCCCATCTTTATTTTTGTGATCTCTGGGGGTATCAGGGTGAACTGGCACTCTGTCCAGCCACTACCCTCCTACAGCTAGCCAGTGGCTACTGGACTAGTGGGACTCCAGTAAACTGTGCCAAGACATCAGGCACCTGTGGTCAGATCCCTGACACCACTAGAGTGGTGTCCTTACTCACGACGAGAGGGCACTTCTGTTGCTTTGGGTGGGGGTTATGGGGCTGATCAAGAACATTTGACTTCACATCATATGCTGAAACTATATTCTTTCAATTCAAAGATTGGTATCAAGGCTCTAGGGAATGAGAGCAGCCCTGTGTAACATGGTCTGTAATATGCAATGCTTATTGTGTGTTTTCATGTTAACTGTGTTTTTATAGTGCGTGGCGTCTAGGCGCTATAATACTGTTTGCGGTCAGAACTCCGTCCCAGAGGGTTGTAGAGACATCTGTTTTTCACTGTTTATCCTAGTGTTATGTGTAGCATAATTATCTTGTGTGTATTAAAGTACTTTTCTTTTATAAAAAGTAAAGCACTGACTGGACATTGAGTTTATCAGCTGGTTGTAAGGTGTGCACTGTATTCTGAATGTCTAACCCCACCTCATCTCCTTGAGTAAGCCTTGGACTGCTCTGTCTCGCTACCCTGAGAGAGTCAAGTGCTGGAGAGGAGTACTTGGTTATCCAGTTTTGGGTCCACTAGTACTGTGGCCCCAGGACACCAGTGGGAAACACTCCAGTTGCTGCGATTGGAGCGCAGTTACCCCTGAGTGCCCTGGTGCCCAGGAAGCTGGGTCTAACAGCCACATTTGAAAATGCAACACCACATATACATCTTAAAGGACATCAAGAATTGTCATATTTCTATGGATCAGCTCATGTTCAGATTCCAGGTCTTTGTTCCACTTGCTGGGCCAAGTTAATTTCTCTTCTCCCCAGCAGAGGGAACAAAGACCTCCCCAGACAAAAGGAGTAATCATCAGCGATTGACCCAGTTGCTGAGAGGAAAGGGGGATGGGGGAATTCTGCATCTGAAAATTAGCTGTTGCATTGCACTGGGGCTGGGACATCTTAGGCCCACTGGACAAAGAAGGAAGCCTAGACTTTTGGAGCCAACACATAAGCGGCTCATCTTTGAAATTTTAGGGGAAAGGGATCTGGCCATTGTGTTGGCTAGAGGTAATCCTAAGGCCCTCAGAAGAGCTCTTTTCAGAGAAAACTTGTGCACCATTTTGAATTGTCACAGAATGCTGTGCAGAAGGGTTCGGAATGGGGTGGAAGGATGATGTGGCATTCTAGGATTGGCCTGGGGTGCCTGGCATCTAGAACTTGTTACCCCCACTTATAAACCTTTTCACAAAGGAGAGAGAGTGAAGACAATCCTGGACGATGACAACAACGGTAGAATGGCCAGCTGGAAAAAGGAGCCACCTAATGTCCTGCAAGATGGACTTGGGATTTTGTTTCCGGCTGACCCCAGGACAAGATGGGTTGCTCCAGGGCCAGTGGCGCTGGCCCATGTATGCCCCCTGAGGACCAGTTAGCGGAAGACCTGGATTCAACCTGGGTTCAAGTAAGAAAGCTATGGGGCTTGAGGAGTGCGGGCAGGAGGGTGTTTTGCTGGCTGGTTGCTGAGGGGCTGAGCAAGATGCCCCTATCAGCAGGAGAGGAGATCCAGGCAGAGGAGAAGGGTGGTGAAGGGAGCCAGAGGACCCAGCTCCCTGTATAGAGGCCAGCAGCCCTGATGAGATGCTAGTGGCGGTTAGCGCTTGACACCAGGAGTAAACAAAGTTTACTTGATCATTGCCTTAATTCCCCTGTTGATTTGCATTATCATCAGTGTTTGGCTCACTCTATAAAAGGTTTTATAGGAGGCTAGGCAACTTACTCAATTTATCTCTCAAAGGAGTATGATGATGAAAGTGAACTTCAAGAAGGCACATTAGAAATGAGAAAAGATGGAGAAGGGAAGAAAGTGTTTTATATTATGTACATGGAATTCATTGATGATGAATGTGGTTGTGTAGTAAATTAGTGCAATAGGGAAGGAATGTGAAAATAAAAATACTGAGGAATGTGAAATTAAAAATACTGAGGATTGACTTTAGTAGCCTTTAGCTGCCATGTTGTCTGCTCATGCCATCCCTCCTCACTGGATGTGCCCATGTTCAAGGCTAGATGAGCTTTGGAAAATGAGACATTAAGCCTGCAAAACAGTTTGTTCTGCCGAAACTGTTTACATTGTTGGTACTTATGAAGGCCATCGACCAGCTCTCTCAAGAGCTCAGCGGTGCACATGCTTGTTTTCTATGTGAGAACCAAATCAATGTGATTGTTTCCAGAAAACATTTACAATATGGTACATATTTGTATCTGGTCATCCACCAGGAACCTTGCCTCCATTGCTGATGAAGGGCGATCCCCTTGTCGGTGTCAAGATGCACTAACCTAGTAATCCAAATCCAATGAGAGCAATGTGTGCTTTCGCACTTCACCAAACCTGCTACCACCCACCCACTATCAACTTGTAGATCCAGGGAAGGTGAATGGGACAAGAGATAGAAAACAATACTGGATATTGTCAGAATACCAGGTCATACAGCTGGGCATGCTCTGCACTAAATGAGAATTGACAAGAGAAGAATTTTCAAATTGCTATTAAGCAAACTCTGGCATCTCATTTCTGACATTGTATAGGATATACCTTTTGACAATCTCTTTGTTTCCATCTCTCTATGGATGAATGAAACTTAGATATTATGAGTTCTTTGAAACAGAGAACTTCAGAGTTATGTGCTAGTATCATATGCTTTGGATTATTTTCGACATAACTGGTTCCTCAATTACACATGAAAAGTGTTCATTAATATCATGTAGTTCACAAACAATTGTCAGTCGTGTGTTCATCTAACGCAATAACTTAGTATCATACGTCTATTAAGAAGGATATAATAGCCTGTGCAAGATAACGTTTCTATAACTTCTCTTATAGAAACAAACGAAAGCAATAGAGAGTCCATAATCCTAATGGATGCCTTCTTATAAAAACAAATAATTGCAAAGTACAAGTTTATGATCACACGTGCTCTGCTAGAATACTTCTCTGTCTCCAGATTAGTCTTTTGTTTACTTCCAAGAACTGCAGATGTCACAGTTTCATAAAAATTCTGACAGCAAAGTCCTGGCTCCAGCAACCAATTATCACAATGAAACAAACTCTCCATGAAACGACAGGTCAACGCGGTCTCCTCAGTCTGCTTCCACACGCTCCGCATGCTCTGCAGAATGTTCAAATGGTTACCCACTGGCACAAGAATAACAGTGATGCAATCCCTCATCACCAGGTGTTTGGACTGCGGCAACACACTCTATGCAGGCACCACCGGCAAACTCATGAGAAAACTCCAGACGATCCAGAAAGCAGCAGCCAGGCTGATCCTCAACTTGCCCAAACTGATCCAAATCTCCCAGCACTTGAGAGACATCCACTGGCTTCCCATACAGAAGAGATGCCATTTCAACCTTTTCACCCTCGCCTACAAAGCCCTTCACAAACAAGGACCAGCATACATGAACCACTGCCTAAACTTCCACCAGTCACCCAGAAACCGCCCCTTCGCTCACCTCACCCTCGCAGAGACACCACACATGTGCCACTGCCGTACCGGAGGACGATCCTTCTCCCACCTTGCTGCCCAATCCTGGAATTGCTGTCCACTCCGCATTCGAACATCACCCTCATTGACTTTAGATAGGGACTCAAGACCTGGCTCTTCAACTGAGACCCTCAGTCCAGCGTCTGATTACCCTCATGGGTGATAAGTCACACTATCTAAGCACAGTTTGATTGATTGAACTCACCTTCAGGCAGCGATCGTGCATGGTTTACAGAATAACTCACATTCAGGCAGCGAGCGTGCAAGTTTTACAGAATAATTCACATTCAGGCAGCAAGCATGCAAGGTTTACAGAATAACTCACCTTCAGGCAGCAACCATGCAAGGAGGTTCCAGCATTCAGGGCCTCTCAAGAATGGAGGGTGTACGACAATTTGAAGACAATACCCAGGAACTCTATTTTACTTCCACTTGTCCCCATACATTCAAATGCAGGAATGTATATTTATATGGTTACGATATATACTAATATTTAATGTAGAACACTGTGCATAGTTCAACCCGTAGGGACTATAATAATGTTTTCTTTATATTCTGCAAAAAGTGTGGGTTTCTGGGGTTGCTCTAAATTGCTGTATTGCACATGTTATTTATTGTGTTAGGGGCCAAGTAAGTTCTGTTTTTTTGCAGGTCCCTTTCAGAGAATGCTGTCTATTTGCCCTGTTCATTTCACTCTGAAGCCTAGGTTTGCCTTACCTAAGGCGGGGATTACCTATTATTCAAACTCCCTGGACGCACCTATTTTTCTCATTATGCAGTAGCAGCAACAAGACTAGGGCGCAAGGTGTTCTCATGCATAATAGTGTCCCTTTCACCCTTTACTCCAGCTATTTAGATGCTGATGGTCGGTTTGTACTACTGCAGGGTATACTCGCCTATAAAAGGGTGTTCTTGTTGAACGTCTACTCCCCTAATTTGGACGACCCTGATTTTTTTCACGATCTCTTGTTGCATATGGACCACTCAGATGCAGACTATGTGATATTGGGCGGGGACCTAAACATGCTGATGTCATGTGTGCCCAAAAGGACTCTACTAGTGCACATCCAAGTGGTAAGCACCGGGCACGAGATGCGCGGTGGCACCTTGTGCATGCCTATATGCTTTGTGACACCTGGCGCTCCAGATACCCTTCTGCTTCTGGATTTACTTTTTATTCCGAATCCCACTCCGTCTGGACCGACTGGACTATTGGCTACTCTTGGCCAATGTGTACCCTTGGTTGCGGGAAGTCACTGTCTTAGCACGCACATTGTTGGACCATAGCCTGGTTCTTCTTTGCCTGCAGGTCCCATATGGCAGCGGTGCGGATCGTATATGGAGACTTTCTAGTGAGTCCCTTCGAGACCCGGTGTTCCGCAGGGAAGTGTTCACTGCTATCTCTGAATATTTTGAGCTGAATGAAGGCTCGGTAGAGATGCAGGCCACACTTTGGAAAGCCTTTAGGGCCTTTATTTGAGGAGTGTGTAACTCCAAACACACGTGAATTTTACAAGATATATGCACACAGGTGCACAGTATCAAATCCACTCTACTTGACAATTGACAAAAAGGCCGCCGCGGGCAGGGACCCCTGCTTACAGCAACGTTAAGCCTAGTTAACAGAGTTTTGCGACCTGGCTGACAAGTAGGTCGCTCATATGAGGAGGAATACCAGGGCTCGCCGGTACGGGGAGGGGGAACACCCGAGGCGCACCATTGCCCGACTTCTGAAACCAAACCACCCACAGAATCACATTACTGAGCTGCACTCGGAATCTGGACAATGGGTGATTGGCTGCAAGGGCGTGGTGGCAGAACTCCATCGGTACTATCCGAGTCGATATTCATCACATGTCTCTGACCTTTCTTCTGAAGTATACTCCTTTCTTGAGGAGGTTGCGATGGTCTGACTGACTGATGGTCAAAGTAAATTCCTTGCTGAGTCTGTTAGCACCAAAGAAATTGTACAGGCTAGTGGCACATTTGACGGCTCTAAGGCTCCTGGATCGGACGGCTTGACAGGGGCCTTCTATAAGTCTTTGAAGCATGTATTGGCTCCCTGTCTATTGGCACTGCACAGTGAATCCTTGGTCCCCGGCGCCTTGCCCCCATCCCTACAGGAGGCCATTCTCGTTCTCCTACCATAGCCAGGAAAGGACCCCCTTTTGTGGTCCTCTTATTGTCCCCTATCTCTCTTGAACCTTGACAATAAAATTCTCCAAGGTCCTCACCACTAGGCTGTCCCTTGTAATGGAACACATCACATTGCCTGTGCAATTTGGCTTTGTTCCACGCCGCTCCACCTCACTCAATCTCCGCACCATCATTGCCATCCATTACAAGATCTCATCATCCACCTCTGCGGTTGCAGCCTTGATGGATGAGGAGAAAGCCTTCGACTCTCTCAAGTGGCTCTTCCTCAGAGCGGTCCTTGGCAATCTGGTCATTCCTCCATCTTTCATTTACCTGATTATGCTTTTGCACGCCAACCCTGTGGCTTGCCTCCCTGTCAAACGCTCGCTTTCTGATAAGTTTCCTACCCTGAGGAGGACCAGGCAGGGTTCCCCCATCTACCCCCTTGATTTCATTATTACTATGGATCCTCTGGTCTGCTATATGCAGAATCATCATCTGCACCACTGCCTTCAACTCACCCATGGTCCGTTCTAATTTTCCCTAAACGTGGATGACATTTTGCTTTTCATTCGACACCAACCTGAAAACTTATCATCCTTGGTACAGGAGGTGATTCAATTTGGTAATCTGTCTGGGCTCCGAATCAACTGGGCCAAATCAGATCTGTACCTGCTAACTGACTTGGTGCAGCCGCCACCGGCTGATTACTCATTTACTTGGGCAGTGGAAGGTACTAAATACCTAGGCATATGGCTTCTTAGAGACAGTGATCAAGTTTTACAACTAAACTATGGACCGGCATGGCCAAACTTGCTTCCCAGATTGACCGCTGGATCAAGTTGTCTCTATCCATTGCTGGTCGTATATCCGTCATAAAAATTGTCATACTCCCTCAATTTTTATATTTATTTTTTACCATACCTATCCCACTACTTCAGACTTTTTTCCACTTGCTACGTGGTTCCCTCCTTTACCTCGTGTGGGCTGGTCGTCGCTTGGGTGTCCGCTGGGACACTCTCACTTTCACTCTCCAATAGGAGCGCGGCGGTGGACTCGGGGTCCCCGACTTCTACGTGTACTACCTGGTCGCTCAATGCAAGTACTCCTATGGGTGGTATCATCCAGATGCTCGCATCCCTTACATGAGACCGGAGCGGTCCCAGCTTGGTGATCTCCTGCACACCTTAATCCTTCCAAAGGACATCCCACTGGACACAATGCATATCCAGTCAGTGTCCACGACTTGTTGGGCGTGGCACAGAGTGCAGCAGCTACTAGGTGGGGGCTCTCTCAATTCCCCTACTCTCCCCCTTGCTGATAATCCCTAGCTCCCACTGGCCGGTAAAAAACACGTACAACAACACGTACAACAAGTGGGGGATCTATTCCCAGATGGTCATGTAGTACAGCCGACTGTGGAACCTCCTCTACATGATTTACCCATCCTGGACCGTTTCATTATTCGGAGACTCAATCATATATTATATTCTCTGCTTCCCACTTCCCGCTGCCCCCTGTAGATTTCTCCCACTTGACGCTTGACGCTCGCAGCTAATGGGGATGGTGATTATTTAGTCTCACTAATATATCACACTTGCATCTTACTCAAACCTGAAACCACCGCCAGGGTTCGATAGGTGTGGGCTGAAGAACTGGGAATGCCCCCCTCAGGGATAAAATATGGGCATAATGCGGTTAACAAATCAAGAGTATTTTGTGCAATCACAGACACAAAATATTGCATTTTAAATGTATCCATAGCATCGATCTTTCGCCCTCAGATATTGCTAAATTTGACCCCACCAGATCTTATAATATGTCAAATGCCATGCCCCTGTAGCTGACTTTGCTCATCTAGCAAGGACCTGCCCTGTGATACACACATTCTGGACTTCTGTTTTTGCACACGTCTCTGCAATGGCTGACATGGAGCTATTCCTGAACCCCCTACGTGCACTTTTGGGATACACCAAAGACATACTACTCTCCCTGTGCAGCTTGGTTTCCTCTTGGCTAAGCGAGAGATAGAGCTCCAATGGGTGGCACTGTGGCTCCCTCCACTCACGCCCGGCTGAAAAGTATGTCATTCTGCGAAACGGTTAGCGAAGATTGCGCAGACTTGCAACCCCTTTCTTCCCATCCTAAAGACATCTGGGGGCCACTGCGTGATTACCTCCGCACATTAGATCCGGGCTCCTCACCCCAAGGCCCTTCTACTGTCTTTCCTTGAAACATAGCACTCCCCCTGTGTTTTATACTTCTTTTTCTCCATAATTCTGCGCGCTGATCTGGGCGCGCAACGCTTGTCTGATACCTTTGATGCCTGTGGTTGCCTTGATTATATCGGTTTGTGCATTAACGTGATCGATGACACCGTGGAGTTGTGTGTGTAAGCACTGTAGCTCTATCACCTGTTTTTTCTTCATTTTTGAAAATCAATAAAGACATTTAAAAAAAAGGAAAAAAAAGACCTCCGTAGACAAGCCACTTCCATGGACAGTCCTGGGGCTTCTCTTTTCCAACAAGTCCTTCACGTCAGCTGTCTACACATTGGACCAACATCCCACCCTGATGGGCTACACGTGATTTCACCACTTGTCTCCTATTCTTTGTTCTCCTGTTCCTCTCTCACATTCCTTTCTATTCTCTTCCATGAACTGTCTTCCCTTTTGCATTATACTTGATTTTCTCTTCACATATAACTTTAACTTCCTCTTATATTTCTTATTCTTTTTACTTTTTCCTGTGCGGTCACCTTGACTGTTAATTTTTTTATTTTTTTTTAAACTTCACAAATTTACAAAACTTTTCATGTTTCGTGAAATGTGAGGGGAAGAACTTCGGAAACTGACTTTGTCTTTGACCGGATTATGATAGATGTGTCCTCTGTGCAAGGGATGCACAAGCTCCTGTACCATACAGGATAAAGGAAGGTTTGCAGGACGCTCCTGTAATAATCAATGCTTTTCTGACGAAACAGCAGATTTACGTTTAAGGGGAGCTCACTCATTGCATGTGGGTGTTTCCATACAAATGCTAGAATCGTTGTCACCCTCTGCATGCACGGGGCAAACTCGAGGTGACAGTACAATATATTACAGTGAGGGGTGGCATTTTAAAGGGGTCATGTGTGGGATTGGGGCCTCGTCTACCACACATTTGTGCAAAGAAGTAATATGATGCCCTGAACCCTCTCCTCCCCCCCGCAATGTGGGAATAGTTGGGACCCACTCCAAATGGTGGGTGAAAGTGCTCCTGGGTCTTGAGTGTGACCAGGGCTAAGCGATCAGGATTTGCACCTGCGTATCGTGGCCTTTGAATGAGTGGGGTCTTGGGGCCACCATCTTGATGGTGTTAGAACAGCCCACGGAAAACCCTGAAAAGCAATGGTTGAACTAGTTAGAGCGTCCTACCCTTTCCCGCGGGCACACACGCAGCGTCAGCAAGTACTGGAAACAATACTATTTTTTTTTTAAAGAATTTTATTGTTTTCGTTCATAACAGTACTTTGCATTAGTAGTTGATTACATATTCGTTTTCCATCATATAACAGTGTCGCACCTGACCCTACATACAACCCACCAGTAGTGCTTCTGCACAGTTTTCCAGTTCTGACATCCACGCCCCAAATGTTCGCCTCAGAGTCCCTCTCCTCAGTCAGTGTCAGAGGCTTCATCGTCTTGCGTTTGTGGTGGTTCGCATATGTCCCCTCTGTATTTGTTCCATGCCCCCCACACTTTATTCCATTTTTGAGGACACCCCCACCTGATGAACACTGATCACTCGGCCAGCATAGCCATATCCATGTCCCTTCCCCATACGGACAGCAACGGCGCCTCTCTCGCCCCCCATTTCTGAGCTATGTTCCGCTTAGCTAGCACAATCCCCAGCATAGCCCAGCTCTGAGCCTGTCGGCTAAGGTCATTGGGTTCCCACACGTTTAGCAGGCAGCGCCTGGGCTCCGGCACCAGTGACACTCCCCCCGACTGGGACAGCGTCCGCATCACCCGCCTCCAGTATTCTTGCATTATGGGGCACTCCCATATGGTGTGATAGAAGGTACCCTCCTCCCCGCAGGCGCGCAGGCAGAATGGGTGGGGTGCCCTACCTATTTTGTGTAGAGTGTACCTGGTGTAATATGACCGATGCAGAATCCGGAGCTGTACCAACCTAAGCCTAGAGGGTATCCCCGCCTCCCGGGGGGACGCAAATGCCTCCCTCCATAACAATACTAATTTTGACGCAATCTGCACACAGCATCGTGTGTAATGGTGATACAACTTGTGCAAGCGTAAATTAGCTCCAAAGAATGGACTAGAATAGTACAGTACCTCTAGTCCTCTTAACGCTGCCAGTAAAATGAATCTATGCTGCGGACGCCAGGTTGGTTGTTAGTCTACCAAGCAATACAAAACCTTTCAGCAACGCTTCTTCCCTCATTGGCTAAGTGTTCATTTTCTAGACTATGACTTGGTGATCTCCAAAAGCACCGATGCACCAAAGCCCAAGAGCAGTCAGAGAGCCGTGGGAATGTTTGACCCTTAGCACTGTCACGTGTAGATGCAGAAGTGCTTACAAAAACCTTCTGGAATCGATTTGACAACAAACTCTCTGTGTGCCGTACAGACCAGTCAGGAGATGTGCTCCACAGACAGCTATGTCTACCATTTTGGCAGCCTCGAGTGTCGCTATCAGAGGCAGCGGTGGAATTTCTGATGATGGACGGTGGAATGAAGTTGGATTTTGGAGTGTCATGTGACATCTTTGGATGTTTGAGGCGTTATGTGACATCTTTGGATGTTTGGGGTGTTATGTGGCATCTTTGGATGTTTGGGGTAATATGTGGCATCTTTGGATGTTTGAGGTGTTATGTGGCATCTTTGGATGTTTGGGTTGTTATGTGACATCTTTGGATGTCTGGGGTGTTATGTGGCATCTTTGGATGTTTGGGTTGTTATGAGACAACTTTAGATGTGTGGGCAGAAGGTCACAAGTTGATACATTTTTTCACATCTGAATTTGGACTTAGTTTTATTAAATAAAGAACATCAAAATATACTCCCCATCTGCTGGAATAAATGTAGCATTAAAAACAACAATCAGTGTCTAGAAAATGCACCATTGAGCACCGTAGAGTTTTTGTCACTCTAACTTTCCACTGGATCCTTTGCCACCTAGTCCTGATAAAGACTAATTAACGATGGACCTTAGCTAAACGAGAGTCATTATTTACTCTTCTTTGATAGAAAATCATGCCCCAAAAATGTTTTAAATGGCATCGGTTTCTCTGCTTCTGAAGAACCTCGACTTGGACGGTGAAGTTCTGTCCAACTACAGACATGTCTCCCAGTAACCTTTTTTGGGTCAACTGTTGCAGAAACGTGTTTCAACAACTCTCTGATCTTGTCTCTAATATTAGCTTTCTTCATCTGGCCCAGATGAACTTTCACCCCGGCCACAGTCCTGAGCTCACTTTTGTCTCAGTGCTGGACGATGTGAACTTATCTGCAGACTCAAATATCCTTCCACATGTATCCTTTTGAATCTAACCATAGCTTTCAACACTGTTAACCATACGATTCTTCTTGCAAGGCTCACTGAGCTTGGATTTCTTGGCACAGCCTTACTCTGGGTTAAAATACTTATTTGTAACTAACAGGTCATTTCGAGTCAGACCACCCTCCTTGCATCAACCTCTAGTCTGTGTACCTGTGGTATGTCTCAGGGAGCTGTACCATCTCCTCTTTAAATTTGTACCTAATCCCGTTAGCACACCTTATCTTACCTTATCAACCCTTTAGACTGAGATTTTTTCTTTATGTCAATGACACCCAAATATTGCTAGGTTTGAGGGTAATTCCTCCAAGGCGTCAACTAATTTGTATGCTTGCTTAGCCACTGTTCATCATTGGACGTATTCCAACCATTTCAAATCGAATGGTTCCCAAACAGAGCATCTTGGGCCCTCTAAGCACTTTGCTCTTTTACCATCTCATTGTTAGTCCTCTTGTGGGGGTACTACCTCTTCTTTGGTTTCTGTGGTTAAAAATCTGGGTATTAAGATTGATGTTGCATTGTCTTTGGGCAACCAAGTGTCTTCTTCAGTCAAATTCAGGGGCGTAGCTACCATTTATGCAGCAGGTACAGTAGCACAAGGGCCAAGAATCCTGGGAACCCAGTGAACTCTGACAATTGTAGTATTATTCGGAGGGGACCTTTTCCGTGCTTGCACCAGGGCACAGGGCATCCTTGCTACACTACTGGACAAATCCTGTCTGCATCAGCTGCACTCCATGTGCTCTACCTGTTCGCTCCAGCATAACATTTCTCAATTTTCAATGCCTTCATCTCTTCCGGGCTGCATTATCATAATGCCATTTATCTTGGCTCTTCTGTCTTATGAGAAATCTGCACTTGATCCCGAACTTTGCAGCTAGGTTAGCCTGTGGTGTCCATCACAGCTCTCGCATTACACCTATCTTGGCTCAACTGGATTGGCTACCAGCAAAGGAGAGAATTTTCTTCGAATCCACTTGGTCTACAAGGCCGTTTATTCCCTGATAGATCCCCTCTTAGTACTTATTTCATGCAGTATATTGCTTCTCGTGCATTGAGATCAGCTTTTCACTGTAGTCCGATGAACCCCCAGGTGGTTATGCATTTTCTGTAGCGGCCGTCAAAGCTGGACCCTGCTTCTACATCTCTTAGGGATGAACTAGATCTCACATTCAGAAATGCTTGAAGACCTGGCAAGTCCCTCGCAATTAGTTGGTGAGTTATCTATCCAACTGATAGTGGGCATTAGCAAGTCAACTTGTTTTAGCGCCAAGCTCAACCGTTTGTGCTCTATAAATCCATAATCCAAACGAAAATACAAATAGAAATAATGTCTTTGGCTTGAGCACACAAAAAAAGGGAAAAATGCCCTTTCTCTGTGTTGATTTTTGTGTTAACGATCGAGTCATTTGAATAGAAATTACTGAATAATGAGTTATTTTCAAGCATAAAAACTGGAAGGCATGAAAATGGCATATAGATTTTGCCTGATGAGACTAATACTGTCCGTTGGCGAACGACCTTTTGAGATAATAGTTGGTGGAAATGTGCCTATATTTCATCAGACTCGTTGACATTTGAGGTCTTCAAACCTGCGGTGTCTAAGTTATCCATGCTCGACACATTCACAACTTTTATAATGGTTTGTTAACATTTGAAACCCTCAAAAGGTTAGCACATGGAGTGTCAATATTGAAGGCTCTGAATCCGTCTGCACCTGTGTGTCTTGTCAATATTCAATACCTTCCAACCTGCTGTGCACATGATGGTGCCGGTAGTACACGGCTGTGCACATCATTGAAATGATTACTTAGAATAGCCGTTTGTGGTCCTGATGTTAGGTGGCATTGTAACGACTGATTGGAAATAGGAGAGATCCAGGCTGTAGGAATATGTCTGTACCCTGAAGGTAGACCGTGTATTGCATATGAGTATTTGTATACCACTCACTAACTCTCGGTGGGGAGTGGAAGCACTTTCACACATGCGTAACATTTTACACTCTGTGGGTGTGTAAATGGAAGAGTGTTAGCTTTGCTTTGAACCTATATGGAAAGTGTTTGCATGTGGCCAAAGAGGTGGGAATTTCATATTACTGGAAGCAGTGCTTAGCAGATGATCACTAAGGAAGTGTGAGAGACGGCTGCATGTTTTTTAAATATTTGTTATACTGGCAGCTCTGATTAGCTTTGCGGGTCCCTATATTGTGTTTGTAGTTTATCAAATTCCTTATGCTGACTGTCGCAGAAGGTCATCCATTTTGTGGCCTCATGGAATCGCAAGAGGTACTAGGCGTCCATAAAGATGGAGGAAGTGTGGCTTGATTGCTAGAGCCGCCGGGTTTGGAACTGGGGAACCAGGTTCAAATTCCAGCCTCGGCTCAACAGCCTGTGATTACGGGTAAACCACTTAATCTCTCTATGCCTAAACAAATGTGTAGCGTCTGGCTCTCATGTAAAAAGCTCTAATGCCCATGGCCAACTTAGTGCTACATAAAACTGCAAAAATAAATAAAAATAGTGAGAAGGATGAGATAACTTGCAAGTGCTTGTTGCTGCTGTTATTTGTAAAGTGCTCCGTGTATATTCCCAGCTGCACAGCTATTGGCTCATATGGTACATAGAAATGTAAAACAAAGTACAGTAGCTTGTAGGAGTCAGTGCCAGAACAGTTTCACAGTCTGTTGTGTTACTGCAATGAAGCCCTCTTTTATATGGTTGGCATTATGTGATGTCAATTGAATAGATTTACCAAGCCGGATTGGTTATTGTCAACCTTTTTTCATTGTAGAATGTCAATTCTCAGAGAGTGCGACTATTTTAGCCTGAAGGGTGGAGTATATTAGAGTCCTCCACTGTTGGAAAACAAGGCAGCATCTGTGAGGCCTGCACAAATAACATGACTACATTTGTCCTTCACTGGGAACCAAACACCCAATTTTAGCGCCTGACTCTCAGAGGGTAGCGTTGCAGAGCAGTCTGAGGCTTACTCGAGGGAGGTGGTGTGGGCTAGTAATCGCCATTTGCAGGTGCACAAAAATAACACTCAATAATTGATTGTCCAGTCTGTACTTTGCTTTATAAAAGTAAGAGTACATTTATTAAGCACACACACCACTCAATACTATGCACCAATTTACAAATATACATAAGCTGTTGGAATTACTTTGTGAAATTGCATAACATCTCCACCCCTCCCGCAGGGGGGGTGGGGTCTAGTACCACCACTCCCATGTATGCACATCAACTTGCCCCCAATGCAGTTAGTTGAACATAACCTGGAACGAGGGCCCTGCGCACTGGCACCATCCCAGTGGCGACTCACCCCATTACCTCAACAAGCATTAAAAAGGGGTAAACCTGCCTTGGTGACACATGACCCTGACTGAGCATCTCCTACTGACCATAAAGTATGCACCTCTATATCTTAAGGGCTAGCAGTCTGGGGTCTTCACCTAAGCGCAGCAGCAAGAATCCATGTTTACGCACACTTTAGAATGACAGTACTCATCACCTTGGTTGATCATTTGAATGCATTGCAATTACAGCCCCTAAGGGCATCACAGATGAAATCACAGAATTGCGCATATACAGCCAGACACCCTAGCAGGACTGTCTGGCAACATAACCCCACTTGGCTTATGACATCTCCTTACACATTTGACTTACAGTCCCTTCAAAAGAAGTACTCCTGGCAACTACACTTCTCCTGCAGTGTGCCTCTTCACTTTAAAAGGAATCCCAGGTAAAGCATGAGATTACGTAAATACAGCCCGACCCCCTAGCAGGAAGGTCCAGCAACATAACTCCATTTAGCTTAACATCACCTTACACAGGTACTTCACTTTACACATGTGACTTTCAGTCCACCTAAAAAGAAATAACCAATAGTAAATGCATTTCGGTGCAATCACACCACTTCACCTCCAGGGGATGCCCTTCTGCAGACATCCCCCAACTCAGCCCTTCAATCCGTGATGCACTTCATAGTACACCCTCAGCTGTAGAACATAAGTTCCAGCCTAGAAGGTGTTAAAGGCTGGCTGAGTCCTGAAGGGGTTTATTCTTTCAGATGCCCTGTGAAACTTAGGGGTGGACTGTTCTTCTTTATGCTGGGGGAGACTGCGGGGCTCCTGCAGCCCCCCTGCACCCCTTTTCACACGTGAGGGTGACCCCCTCCTCTGGGCACCAAAATGGCAGACTTCTTCGTGCTGTGGGGGGGAAGACTGGGCCTCTCCAGCGGCTCCCCCAGCACCTTTTCACAAGTGAGGGTGACCCCTCTCCTCTGGGGGCCACAAAGCACCAAAACAGCAGATTTCCAAATGCCCGGCGAGGCACCATGGGGCGCTTCATGCTCCTCTCCACCAGCCCCCGCCACTGGGTACACTCTCCTCCGCCCTCAGGGTCTCTGACTCAGCAGGGTGCTGTCTTCACTGGGTCCCTGCGCCAGCCTCTCGCCAGGCTCTCCTTCTGGGACTTCTTCTCCCTGCGCAGAGGCCTCTGCTTCTGTGCACCAGTCCTGGGCTCTTCTTCTGGTGCTGATAGGGTCCTGGGGGCAGTCAGGGGGTCTCTCCTTCCAACTGCATCCATTGCGCCAGGCTCCAGCACCTTCAGCCTCAGCCGAGCACACCCCAGAGAGCCCTTGTCTTCCTGTGCAAGCACTTTTTAAAAGTTGAGTAGGGGGCCGGCAGGAATTCTCTGTTGGTCCTATCAAACAGCAACACATCACATCCCTACCCTTGCTCCCTCCTTCTTGTCCAGCCTCTGAGCTTGTTCAATAATGGCGTCGTCCAGGGTTTCTGGCCACATGTCTGAAGTAACCCCGGGCGTAGCACTACGCTTCGCCCACGTAGTGTACGTAGCGCTGCCTGCTTCGCACTTTCCGAAGTAGGCGAAGCAGGGCAGCGCTACGCACACGCCGAGGGCGAAGCGTAGCTGCTTGCCACCCGCCACCCACCTCCCGCCCGCCCTTCTTTTAAATAATATAAGCATTGAAAAATAAATTAAAATAAGTCGACTTACCCGTAAGCGCGGCGTCTCCGGGGCTCCTTCTTTCTGTTTCTAATTTCTTCTGGCAAATGCGCATGCGCGGACACCCGCGCATGCGCATTTCTCGCGAGAAATGCGCATGCGCGGGCGTCCGCGCATGCGCATTTGCCAGAAGAAATTAGAAACAGAAAGAGGGAGCCCCGGAGACGCCGCGCTTACGGGTAAGTCGACTTATTTTAATTTATTTTTCAATGCTTATATTATTTAAAAGAAGGGCGGGCGGGAGGTGGGTGGCACGTAGTGGGGCTACGCGAAGCGCGTAGTGTGCGTAGATTTGGGCACACTACGTGCTGCTTCACGTAGCCCCACTACGCCCACTACGCCCACCCTTAGTCTGAAGCCTCATCCCCCACACTGCCTTCCCTCCTTGTGCAGCCTGGTGCCTGGCACCCCGTGACAGCTGCTAATTGATGAGCCTGTATCCCCTCCCATCTTCTCTTCGTGGAGAGGAGGCCCTAGCTTGTGGAAGAAAGGTTATCAATCCATCCAGCTGAGGTCAGCCCTCAGCCTGGGTCTGGTCCTGGCTGGCTCACAGAAATATGACAGTTCTGGATGACCCAAAAGCAGTACAAATATGACTTTGGACTCTGCAGGATATGTCTTTTCACCTCCAATACAATGGGCTTTAGTACATGTCTGGAAACTGTAGGCCTTGTGGAAGTTAATTTAGCCATGGGCCCCACATTCCCTTAGGGAAATAATGAAGTGAAAACACAGTAAAACACACTGACTTTCCCTGGCATGTTTCTTTCCAGCGGATAAAGCCTATTCCATATCACCAACCAATACTGCATAAGTCCTGCCACACCATTCACTTTGTAGCTGCTCCTGGACTGCGCACGCTAGGAATCTCCCCTGCGCAGTCCGTACACGTGTGCACACGCAGGTACACATGTGTCTGCATGTAACCAGCCCGGTGTCCCTTACTCCAGCTGCTGCGCAGTGGCCTGGTCAAGCCAGGGGAACACCGGTAAAATCCCCATGCAGTCTCTTACATCCTGAGTTCACTGTGGGTGAGTCCCAACTTATGAGGCTCCCCCACAGTAAAAGCTCAACAATTAGGTGCTCAAAAATCAAAAAATCCGGGCGGCCCATAGTGTCAGAACCACCTTCTAACACACGCCGCGCCCAGCTGATTCCTACAGGGAAGAAATAGCCACTCTACATGGGTACACTTCCCGTAGTCAGCGATAACTAGTTATAAGGGGTTCTGACCAGACCCCCCTTACTGACCAGTTATCCGCTTAGACCACCTACTCCTCCCATCCATGAAATCTCCACCCATGACAGCGATCCCAGACTACCCTAAGAACCCTCCGGGCTCTAGGTTAGATACCTCTAGGTCACTCATGGTCTACATGGACTCAGCCTAACTATGCTCACCTTTGCCCTTGGGCATGCAACACTATGCCTACCACTTCTCCGGACAAGGGTCCAGTGCCTCAGCACCGATGCGGTCTTCTGGGATAGGTCTAAATCCCATCCCCGGGTCACTAGCTGGTCTCCCTTCCAGAGTTTGTTCCAACCAGTACCCTCTCTCCGTTTGGTCCTTGCACCCCAAAGATGCAATCTCTCTGGACCCTCACCGTCAGCCTGCCGCTGAGGTCATTCTGCTGCCACCACCCTTTCGGGATGACTGTCTTCCCTAAAGAAAGCACAGCCACTTGTGCTTCCCTACACAGAAAAGCACCCTTTGGCCACTGGCCTGGCTCCCTGATAGGACCTCAGACCGGCCTCACCACCACACTGGCAGTGCCAGGGAGGAACACTGAGGGTGCCTCATCAGACATCCTACAGCTCATTCCCCCCGTCAGTAGCTCCACCCGGAAACTACCCCGGGAACCTAGACCCCTTCCTTGTTCTCCGCTGCGAGAACAGGGCCTATGTACCCTTCCCTCCGAGAGGTGCGCTCTCCTCCCGGAGTACCCTTGGAGAGCCTGTGGGTCCCGAGTTAGCTAGACCCAGGCCCACCTCTCATGGCTCTCCCCGGTCTCCCTGCAGCGCCTTGGGAGACCGCCCAGGGACCTACATGGTCCCTGGATGGCCTGCACCACCCCTTATGAAGAGCAGGGTCCCTTCACTTAAAATAGGCCCCACCTGCCTTCAGGGTAGTACTACCACTCTCAGCCAGGGACCCTAAAGATCCTGGCTAGGCCTGCACCACCCCTTCGAAAAACACAGGGTCCCTTCACTTAAGATAGGCCCCACCTGTGTTCAGGGTGGTACTACCACTCTCAGCCAGGGACCCTAAAGATCCTGGCTAGGCCTGCATCACCCCTTCGCGAAACACAGGATCCCTTCGCTTAAGATAGGCCCAACCTGTGTCCAGGGTGGTACTGCCTGACAGAAGTCCACCTCCTGCCTCCAGCTGGGGGAACACCCCCATGCTCTTGGTCCTTGAGTCCAAGTCCCACAGGACCTACCTGACTGGTTACCGGCTAGGCCTCGCCCCAGCCACCACTTCAGGTTCCCTCCACCAGCTCCTGGTCTTAAAGTCCCACCGGACCTACCGGACTGGTCACCGGCCACCCGACCCCGACACCTCAGGGTCCACCACTAACCCTTCCCCTGGAAATTAGGGAGCTCATCGCCCCCACTCAGATCTCCACTGGGTCAGTTACCTAGCCCACCTAGGGTACCTAGGGGCAACCACTACACACCATCACTCAAGAACTCCCCTCCTTGGGGGCCACCCACTACCAGGGGCCACCCCTGGGTTGCTCACCTCCCCACCAGTTAACCTGGGGGAGCTGCCGGACACTCAACTCTACCACACCCTCCTCCCACAGTGGGAAATGTTTCTTGGGGTCTCCCACCATGGGAACCCCTGGGGCGCTACTACACGGGGTAAAGAAACCTCCTGCCCCACCCTTCCAGTGGTTTTGGCCTGCGCCATTAGCAAGAAACTTCCAGTGGGGGAAGGATATCTGGGGCCCCTCCTTTGGAAACCCTCCCTGCCCTTAAAAAGCGCAGGAACCTCCCAGGACCCCTACTTCTCCAGTCCCTCTTGAAGGTCAATCCACCCCTACACCCCCACCTGTGATGTAGGTATCAGTTGCTGTCCCTATCTCTTGAGGAGACACCCTCCTCATGCAGGTGTAGTGGAACATTTGTATGCAATCATTTCCTGGAAAGCACCATCCCGCTAGCACATTATAATCAACATAGCGCGGTCATATCAATACAGCTTACATTTAAACCATAATAACTTCACATGACACATATGGGCGCGGGGCTTTCCTTTCCCATACATTTAGTTCACATAACCAAAACGTTGAACCTTTCTCAGAGCCTTGCGCTCTTCCATTTGCTCATTGCTGCATAGGTAATGTGTGGCAAAACTGGACTTATCAAATGCTATAAATGCACACCAGAATGGCATACTATGTTTCCCGCCGCTAGACACCAATGTTGGAAAACGAGGCAGCATCTGTGAGGCCTGCACAAATAACATGACTACATTTGTCCTTCACTGGGAACCAAACACCCAATTGTAGCGCCTGACTCTCAGAAGGTAGCGTTGCAGAGCAGTCTGAGGCTTACTCAAGGGAGGTGGTGTGGGCTAGTAATCGCCATTTGCAGGTGCACAAAAATAACACTCAATAATTGATTGTCCAGTCTGTACTTTGCTTTATAAAAGCAAGAGTACATTTATTAAACACACACACCACTCAATACTATGCACCAATTTACAAATATACATAAGCTGTTGGAATTACTTTGTGACATTGCATAACATCTCCACCCCTCCCGCAGGGGGGGTGGGGTCTACTACCACCACTCCCATGTATGCACATCAACTTGCCCCCAATGCAGTTAGTTGAACATAACCTGGAGCGAGGGCCCTGCGCACTGGCACCATCCCAGTGGCGACCCACCCCATTACCTCAACAAGCATTAAAAAGGGGTAAACCTGCCTTGGTGACACATGACCCTGACTGAGCATCTCCTACTGACCATAAAGTATGCACCTCTATATCTTAAGGGCTAGCAGTCTGGGGTCTTCACCTAAGCGCAGCAGCAAGAATCCATGTTTACGCACACTTTAGAATGACAGTACTCATCACCTTGGTTGATCATTTGAATGCATTGCAATTAGAGCCCCTAAGGGCATCACAGATGAAATCACAGAATTGCGTATATACAGCCAGACACCCTAGCAGGACTGTCTGGCAACATAACCCCACTTGGCTTATGACATCTCCTTACACATTTGACTTACAGTCCCTTCAAAAGAAGTACTCCTGGCAACTACACTTCTCCTGCAGTGTGCCTCTTCACTTTAAAAGGAATCCCAGGTAAAGCATGAGATTACGTAAATACAGCCCGACCCCCTAGCAGGAAGGTCCAGCAACCTAACTCCATTTAGCTTAACATCACCTTACACAGGTACTTCACTTTACACATGTGACTTTCAGTCCACCTAAAAAGAAATAACCAATAGTAAATGCATTTCGGTGCAATTACACCACTTCACCTCCAGGGGATGCCCTTCTCCAGACATCCCCCAACTCAGCCCTTCCATCCGTGATGCACTTCATAGTACACCCTCAGCTGTAGAACATAAGTTCCAGCCTAGAAGGTGTTAAAGGCTGGCTGAGTCCTGAAGGGGTTATTCTTTCAGATGCCCCGTGAAACTTAGGGGTGGACTGTTCTTCTTTATGCTGGGGGAGACTGTGGGGCTCCTGCAGCCCCCCTGTACCCCTTTTCACACGTGAGGGTGACCCCCTCCTCTGGGCACCAAAATGGCAGACTTCTTCGTGCTGTGGGGGGGAAGACTGGGCCTCTCCAGCGGCTCCCCCAGCACCTTTTCACAAGTGAGGGTGACCCCTCTCCTCTGGGGGCCACAAAGCACCAAAACAGCAGATTTCCAAATGCCCGGCGAGGCACCATGGGGCGCTTCATGCTCCTCTCCACCAGCCCCCGCCACTGGGTACACTCTCCTCCGCCCTCAGGGTCTCTGACTCAGCAGGGTGCTGTCTTCACTGGGTCCCTGTGCCAGCCTCTCGCCAGGCTCTCCTTCTGGGACTTCTTCTCCCTGCGCAGAGGCCTCTGCTTCTGTGCACCAGTCCTGGGCTCTTCTTCTGGTGCTGATAGGGTCCTGGGGGCAGTCAGGGGGTCTCTCCTTCCAACTGCATCCATTGCGCCAGGCTCCAGCACCTTCAGCCTCAGCCGAGCACACCCCAGAGAGCCCTTGTCTTCCTGTGCAAGCACTTTTTAAAAGTTGAGTAGGGGGCCGGCAGGAATTCTCTGTTGGTCCTATCAAACAGCAACACATCACATCCCTGCCTCTGCTCCCTCCTTCTTGTCCAGCCTCTGAGCTTGTTCAATAATGGCGTCGTCCAGGGTTTCTGGCCACATGTCTGAAGCCTCATCCCCCACACTGCCTTCCCTCCTTGTGCAGCCTGGTGCCTGGCACCCCGTGACAGCTGCTAATTGATGAGCCTGTATCCCCTCCCATCTTCTCTTCGTGGAGAGGAGGCCCTAGCTTGTGGAAGAAAGGTTATCAATCCATCCAGCTGAGGTCAGCCCTCAGCCTGGGTCTGGTCCTGGCTGGCTCACAGAAATATGACAGTTCTGGATGACCCAAAAGCAGTACTGTGACGGATCCTTTCCCCCGGTCCCCAATCCCTCACGCCCACCACCCGGACTACCTCCTCTCCAGAACTGTCCCTTCCCGGACTCACAATTCCGAAGGATCTCCAAAGCGTCCGTGACAATGGAGTCCCCACCCCTCTCTCTCTTTCAGGGTCCAATCAGGAGTGACGACGGAGCGGAAGGAGTCGCCCGGTGCCCCGGAAGTCCCGCCTACCTACAACCAGACGCCCACAGAAAAAGCGGATCCGAAGAGACTGGAGGGGTCGAAAGATCGTGGCAGGAACTCTCGGCTGGCGATAACGCGGAGAACGAAGACGGAAGCGGAGAACTCGAGGAGTGGTCGGAAGAGTGGTGGAGTCCCACGGAGGAAGCTGAAGAGCGGCCGTAACTCGGAGGAGAGTTACGGCGGAGCGCGTGAGTACCTTCCACCATACCCTCAGTCTGTTAAGTACTCTATGTATCCACGTAATCTTCCCTTGTATATAGCGTCTCTCTCTTCACCATCCCGTCCCGCCACCTTGTAAATTGTGTACAGCACCCTACACCGTGTACAGAGCCTGGTCTCACGAACCTTTCCGAGCACTCTTCCTTTATCAACCCTTGTCTTTCCCCCTCTTACCCTTTTCCCACACAGTCTGCTTTCTCCTCTTCACCTTTTGGTAACGGGGCCAGAGTCTTCATCTGAGTCCCAGCAGGACTAACGGCTCCTCTTTCTTTCTCTTCCGGTCCTCCGAGGAGCACCCACCCTGTCTACTGTCGCCGGTTACAGCCAAGAACGGAGACGTCCCTGAAGTACCGACCCCGACGACCCGACCCCGACGACCGCGACGAGGGAATCTTCCACAGCTACCTCCAAACCTTCCACCCGTGTAAACAGAACTTCTGCTCAATAAAACAACACTATAGCCCACTATATCTGGCCTCCTCGTCTGACTTTCCGGCCCGCAATACCCACACGCCGACAGGTGGTGTCAGAAGTGGGATCTGCTGGAGACATGGAGGCCGTACTGCAAAGGATGGCTACCTCCCAAGAACAATTAGGAACGTTGATGAAGCGCTTCCTGAAAACCGCCGAAAACGATCGTGGACAGCTCCACGATGTCCTGAAAGGCCAGGGAGACACCCACGAACAAGCCATGGGAAAATTGACCACGGCCCTCGAGCAACAGAGACCCACAACCTCATTACCCTCGGTGGTCCTCCAGAAGTTCGTGCCGGGAGAAGATCCGGATTTCTTCTTTACGAATTTTGAGAGGTTAGCCCAGGCTGCGTCATGGCCTGTTGACCGTTGGGGCCATTACCTGGGCCCATTACTGACTGGTGACTTACAAGCCGCTTACCAGCAAGCCAACGTGCAAGGCACCACTCCGTACGCGGATATCAAGACGTGCATATTGGAACGATTGGGCATCGATGCAGAGGCCTACCGGGTGAGGTTACGTCAGGTCAAAGAAAGACCACAGGAGACTCCCCGAGCCCTATCGTTCCGAATCAAGGATCTGACTTCTCGGTGGCTGAAACCCGAAACGTCCACTAAGGAGGAGATCCTAGAAAAGATCCACCTAGAACAATTTCTTTCCTCTCTACACCCTGGTACCCAACGGTGGGTACGTCAACATGCCCGTCTAACCTTGGATACCGCCGTGGAAATAGCAAGTGCCTACAGTCGAGCACAGGAGACCCCACGAGGCAAGGAGGAACATCCCCAGAAACCCCCTCTCACCACCGGCATCAGACCTCTCCGCCCTCTTCTACCTAAAAGACCCGTGATGACCCATTTGTTTCCCACACCGATGCCCACGCGACCTACCAACCCTGGGCCCCAATGTTACGGGTGCGGAGGCTTTGGTCACATCGCTCGCATGTGCCCCCACAAAGAAGAACCCATGGAGATTGGCCTGGCCAGGAACTACGTTTGTTCCGTACCCGGTTCTGAACCGCCTTCCTTCCACCGACCCGTGACCATAAACGGACAAACCCTCACAGCTTTGGCAGACTCTGGATGTCGACAGAGTGTTCTCCGGCCCCAGGCCCTGCAGACCCCAGTCGAACCTCCCTCAGGAACGGTCGCCATTCAATGTGTGCACGGCGATACGAGGAGATATCCCACCACCCAGGTCCAAGTCCAACATCCAAAGGATCCGGGAACCACCCTCACCGTAGGGCTTATTCCCTCACTTCCCGAAGAAGCCATATTGGGGAGTGACTATCCCGGATTAACCGGGCTTCTTCAGGACTCAACGGATTCCCTCAACCAATGGTGGGAAGAAGCACCCTTTCCTCAGGGACCATCCTCTCCAACAACTCAACCCAAGCTCCTGAAAACCAAAGCACAGAAAAAGAAGGAGAAAAGGGACTATGTCGACGTCTTCCCAGCGATCCCGGACGAACATCCATGGCAGACAGACCAAGAATTCCGAGCAGCCCAACAAGAAGACCCCGTTCTGCAGGAAGCCTGGGCCAAGGCGTTGGAAAACGAGGATCCTCTTACCGTAGGTCCCTACTTCTTCAAGAAACAGGGGTTGTTATACCGAAAGGGAGGGGCACAACAAAAGGCCCAACTGTTGATCCCCGGCCCTTTCCACGAGAAGGTCCTGTTTCTCGCTCATAGCCATCTTCTGGGCGGACATTTTGGTGATGAAAAAACCAGCCAAACCATTCTAGAGAGATTCTACTGGCCCGGGGTCCACCAGCAAGTAAAAACATACTGCCGGGAGTGCCCGGTGTGTCAAAAAAACAGCAGGTATCGACCCCCTCGGGTACCCCTACAACCTCTCCCTATCATTGACATCCCGTTTAGTAGAGTAGGGATGGACATCATAGGCCCCTTGTTGCCCTCTCGTAGCGGCTGTCGATATGCCCTGGTCCTCGTAGACTACGCCACACGCTTCCCGGAAGCTTTGCCCCTACGACAACCCACTACCCAGAACATAGCGAAAGCCCTCATCTCCGTATTTTCCCGAGTAGGATTTCCCCGAGAGATCCTAACCGATCAGGGCACCCCCTTTGTATCAGCCTTAATGAAACAGGTCTGTTCACAACTGGGGATCAAACAAATCCGGACTTCGGCTTATCATCCCCAGACCGACGGGCTGGTGGAGCGTTACAATGCCACCTTGAAACAAACCCTGAAGAAGTTATTGGGGTTGGAAGCCAAAAGGTGGGAAGATATGCTGCCCCTAGCGTTGTTCGCTATACGTTGCAAAACCCAGAGTAGTACAGGCTATTCACCATATGAGTTGCTATATGGCCGGCCCCCACGTACCCTGTTAGACATGGCCCAGGAAGCCTGGGAAGCCGAGCCTAACCGCACTCGCCCCCTCCCAGAGTACATATCCAACCTACAAACCCACTTGGCAATGATGAGAGACATCGTCCACCAAAACCTGGAAAATGCCCAGAATAAACAGAAAATCCAGTATGACAAGGGGACAAAAACCCGGAACTTCTCCATCGGGGATTTGGTACTGTTGATGATGCCATCCTCTGATCATAAACTCCTAGGGCAGTGGCAGGGCCCGTATGCCGTGCTTCGACAGGTAACCCCTGTCACTTATGAGATAGAACTGGATCCTACACGAGCCACCAAACAGATCTTTCACGTGAATCTGCTAAAAAAATGGGAAGGCCCCCGTCCCGTCCTCTCTACCACCATAGAACAGGTACCCCTTTCCTTTGCCCCCTGCATAGACTCAGGGCTATCCCCCCCACACTGTCACGACCTCAAAAATCGCCTATACCCCTTACGGCACGTGTTCTCCTCGGTACCGGGTCGTACGACCATCACCGAACACACGATACCCACAATACCCGGGAAGGTGGTCAGACAAAGGCCATACCGAGTTCCTGAAGCCCGTCGGGCAGTTATAAAAGAAGAAACCGAACTAATGCTGCAGATGGGCATAATAGAACCCTCAGGAAGCGACTGGAACTCTCCAATCGTCCTCGTTCCCAAACCCGACGGATCAGTCAGATTTTGCATTGACTTCCGGGAAGTCAACAAAATTTCATCCTTCGACACGTATCCCCTGCCGCGCGTCGACGAGATGATCGAACGCATAGGGAAGGCACAATTCATATCCACACTAGACCTCTGCAAAGGGTATTGGCAGATACCCCTCAGGCAAGAGGACAGGAAGAAAACAGCGTTTTCCACCCCTGACGGGTTGTACCAGTTCCTTGTTCTCCCGTTCGGCCTTCACGGGGCCCCCGCCACCTTTCAACGGGCCATGAACCACGTTTTAAGACCACACACCCCGTATGCGGGGGCATACCTAGACGACATAATCATCTATAGTGATAGCTGGGAACAACACTTGGACCACCTGCACAAGGTCATCACCTCCCTGGGGTCATATGGCTTCACAATCAATCCCGCCAAAACCACCCTGGCCGCCCAAACAGTACAATATCTGGGTTACCTCCTGGGGGAGGGCCTCATCCGACCCCAATCTACCAAAACCGAAGCCATCCGTTCCCTCCCCTTCCCGAAAACGAAAAAAGACCTCCGTGCGTTCCTAGGCCTCCTGGGGTATTATCGGAGGTTTGTACCCAATTTTTCACAAAGAGCAGCCCCTCTCACAGACCTGTTAAGAACCTCTGCAGCCACGGAGACATTGCTCCAAAACCCAACACCCTTGTTATGGGAGGCCTTTTCCGACCTCAAACGTGCTTTGACCTCTGGTCCCGTACTTGTGAGCCCTGATTATACACGACCCTTCCTTTTGCAGACTGACGCCTCAGAACAGGGGTTGGGGGCAGTATTATCCCAAAAGGACCTGTTTGGTAACGAGAAACCCATTCTCTACCTCAGCCGGAAGTTATTTCCCAGAGAACGCAACTACGCTGTGGTAGAAAAAGAAGCCCTGGCTATTAAGTGGGCAGTGGACAGTCTCCGCTACTACTTAGAGGGTCGTGAATTCACCATATACACCGACCATGCCCCTCTGGAATGGATGGCCCGAAACAAAGGACATAACGACCGGGTCCTCCGCTGGTTCCTTGCCCTACAACCCTATCGCTTCACCACAGTACACCGAAAAGGGGCAGACCAAGGGAACGCGGATTACCTGTCCCGTTATCCCGTGTCCTCAACCGGTACACGAAAGACACCTAGGGGAAGGGGATGTGACGGATCCTTTCCCCCGGTCCCCAATCCCTCACGCCCACCACCCGGACTACCTCCTCTCCAGAACTGTCCCTTCCCGGACTCACAATTCCGAAGGATCTCCAAAGCGTCCGTGACAACGGAGTCCCCACCCCTCTCTCTCTTTCAGGGTCCAATCAGGAGTGACGACGGAGCGGAAGGAGTCGCCCGGTGCCCCGGAAGTCCCGCCTACCTACAACCAGACGCCCACAGAAAAAGCGGATCCGAAGAGACTGGAGGGGTCGAAAGATCGTGGCAGGAACTCTCGGCTGGCGATAACGCGGAGAACGAAGACGGAAGCGGAGAACTCGAGGAGTGGTCGGAAGAGTGGTGGAGTCCCACGGAGGAAGCTGAAGAGCGGCCGTAACTCGGAGGAGAGTTACGGCGGAGCGCGTGAGTACCTTCCACCATACCCTCAGTCTGTTAAGTACTCTATGTATCCACGTAATCTTCCCTTGTATATAGCGTCTCTCTCTTCACCATCCCGTCCCGCCACCTTGTAAATTGTGTACAGCACCCTACACCGTGTACAGAGCCTGGTCTCACGAACCTTTCCGAGCACTCTTCCTTTAGCAACCCTTGTCTTTCCCCCTCTTACCCTTTTCCCACACAGTCTGCTTTCTCCTCTTCACCTTTTGGTAACGGGGCCAGAGTCTTCATCTGAGTCCCAGCAGGACTAACGGCTCCTCTTTCTTTCTCTTCCGGTCCTCCGAGGAGCACCCACCCTGTCTACTGTCGCCGGTTACAGCCAAGAACGGAGACGTCCCTGAAGTACCGACCCCGACGACCCGACCCCGACGACCGCGACGAGGGAATCTTCCACAGCTACCTCCAAACCTTCCACCCGTGTAAACAGAACTTCTGCTCAATAAAACAACACTATAGCCCACTATATCTGGCCTCCTCGTCTGACTTTCCGGCCCGCAATACCCACACGCCGACAAGTACAAATATGACTTTGGACTCTGCAGGATATGTCTTTTCACCTCCAATACAATGGGCTTTAGTACATGTCTGGAAACTGTAGGCCTTGTGGAAGTTAATTTAGCCATGGGCCCCACATTCCCTTAGGGAAATAATGAAGTGAAAACACAGTAAAACACACTGACTTTCCCTGGCATGTTTCTTTCCAGCGGATAAAGCCTATTCCATATCACCAACCAATACTGCATAAGTCCTGCCACACCATTCACTTTGTAGCTGCTCCTGGACTGCGCACGCTAGGAATCTCCCCTGCGCAGCCCGTACACGTGTGCACACGCAGGTACACATGTGTCTGCATGTAACCAGCCCGGTGTCCCTTACTCCAGCTGCTGCGCAGTGGCCTGGTCAAGCCAGGGGAACACCGGTAAAATCCCCATGCAGTCTCTTACATCCTGAGTTCACTGTGGGTGAGTCCCAACTTATGAGGCTCCCCCACAGTAAAAGCTCAACAATTAGGTGCTCAAAAATCAAAAAATCCGGGCGGCCCATAGTGTCAGAACCACCTTCTAACACACGCCGCGCCCAGCTGATTCCTACAGGGAAGAAGTAGCCACTCTACATGGGTACACTTCCCGTAGTCAGCGATAACTAGTTATAAGGGGTTCTGACCAGACCCCCCTTACTGACCAGTTATCCGCTTAGACCACCTACTCCTCCCATCCATGAAATCTCCACCCATGACAGGGATCCCAGACTACTCTAAGAACCCTCCGGGCTCTAGGTTAGATACCTCTAGGTCACTCATGGTCTACATGGACTCAGCCTAACTATGCTCACCTTTGCCCTTGGGCATGCAACACTATGCCTACCACTTCTCCGGACAAGGGTCCAGTGCCTCAGCACCGATGCGGTCTTCTGGGATAGGTCTAAATCCCATCCCCCGGGTCACTAGCTGGTCTCCCTTCCAGAGTTTGTTCCAACCAGTACCCTCTCTCCGTTTGGTCCTTGCACCCCAAAGATGCAATCTCTCTGGACCCTCACCGTCAGCCTGCCGCTGAGGTCATTCTGCTGCCACCACCCTTTCGGGATGACTGTCTTCCCTAAAGAAAGCACAGCCACTTGTGCTTCCCTACACAGAAAAGCACCCTTTGGCCACTGGCCTGGCTCCCTGATAGGACCTCAGACCGGCCTCACCACCACACTGGCAGTGCCAGGGAGGAACACTGAGGGTGCCTCATTAGACATCCTACAGCTCATTCCCCCCGTCAGTAGCTCCACCCGGAAACTACCCCGGGAACCTAGACCCCTTCCTTGTTCTCCGCTGCGAGAACAGGGCCTATGTACCCTTCCCTCCGAGAGGTGCGCTCTCCTCCCGGAGTACCCTTGGAGAGCCTGTGGGTCCCGAGTTAGCTAGACCCAGGCCCACCTCTCATGGCTCTCCCCGGTCTCCCTGCAGCGCCTTGGGAGACCGCCCAGGGACCTACATGGTCCCTGGATGGCCTGCACCACCCCTTATGAAGAGCAGGGTCCCTTCACTTAAAATAGGCCCCACCTGCCTTCAGGGTAGTACTACCACTCTCAGCCAGGGACCCTAAAGATCCTGGCTAGGCCTGCACCACCCCTTCGAAAAACACAGGGTCCCTTCACTTAAGATAGGCCCCACCTGTGTTCAGGGTGGTACTACCACTCTCAGCCAGGGACCCTAAAGATCCTGGCTAGGCCTGCATCACCCCTTCGCGAAACACAGGATCCCTTCGCTTAAGATAGGCCCAACCTGTGTCCAGGGTGGTACTGCCTGACAGAAGTCCACCTCCTGCCTCCAGCTGGGGGAACACCCCCATGCTCTTGGTCCTTGAGTCCAAGTCCCACAGGACCTACCTGACTGGTTACCGGCTAGGCCTCGCCCCAGCCACCACTTCAGGTTCCCTCCACCAGCTCCTGGTCTTAAAGTCCCACTGGACCTACCGGACTGGTCACCGGCCACCCGACCCCGACACCTCAGGGTCCACCACTAACCCTTCCCCTGGAAATTAGGGAGCTCATCGCCCCCACTCAGATCTCCACTGGGTCAGTTACCTAGCCCACCTAGGGTACCTAGGGGCAACCACTACACACCATCACTCAAGAACTCCCCTCCTTGGGGGCCACCCACTACCAGGGGCCACCCCTGGGTTGCTCACCTCCCCACCAGTTAACCTGGGGGAGCTGCCGGACACTCAACTCTACCACACCCTCCTCCCACAGTGGGAAAAGTTTCTTGGGGTCTCCCACCATGGGAACCCCTGGGGCGCTACTACACGGGGTAAAGAAACCTCCTGCCCCACCCTTCCAGTGGTTTTGGCCTGCGCCATTAGCAAGAAACTTCCAGTGGGGGAAGGATATCTGGGGCCCCTCCTTTGGAAACCCTCCCTGCCCTTAAAAAGCGCGGGAACCTCCCAGGACCCCTACTTCTCCAGTCCCCCTTGAAGGTCAATCCACCCCTACACCCCCACCTGTGATGTAGGTATCAGTTGCTGTCCCTATCTCTTGAGGAGACACCCTCCTCATGCAGGTGTAGTGTATGTAGTGTTAGGGTTCAAAGGTGTACACAATGGCTTAGAACATTTGTATGCAATCATTTCCTGGAAAGCACCATCCCGCTAGCACATTATAATCAACATAGCGCGGTCATATCAATACAGCTTACATTTAAACCATAATAACTTCACATGACACATATGGGCGCGGGGCTTTCCTTTCCCATACATTTAGTTCACATAACCAAAACGTTGAACCTTTCTCAGAGCCTTGCGCTCTTCCATTTGCTCATTGCTGCATAGGTAATGTGTGGCAAAACTGGACTTATCAAATGCTATAAATGCACACCAGAATGGCATACTATGTTTCCCGCCGCTAGACACCAATGTTGGAAAACGATGCAGCATCTGTGAGGCCTGCACAAATAACATGACTACATTTGTCCTTCACTGGGAACCAAACACCCAATTGTAGCGCCTGACTCTCAGAAGGTAGCGTTGCAGAGCAGTCTGAGGCTTACTCAAGGGAGGTGGTGTGGGCTAGTAATCGCCATTTGCAGGTGCACAAAAATAACACTCAATAATTGATTGTCCAGTCTGTACTTTGCTTTATAAAAGCAAGAGTACATTTATTAAACACACACACCACTCAATACTATGCACCAATTTACAAATATACATAAGCTGTTGGAATTACTTTGTGACATTGCATAACATCTCCACCCCTCCCGCAGGGGGGGTGGGGTCTACTACCACCACTCCCATGTATGCACATCAACTTGCCCCCAATGCAGTTAGTTGAACATAACCTGGAGCGAGGGCCCTGCGCACTGGCACCATCCCAGTGGCGACCCACCCCATTACCTCAACAAGCATTAAAAAGGGGTAAACCTGCCTTGGTGACACATGACCCTGACTGAGCATCTCCTACTGACCATAAAGTATGCACCTCTATATCTTAAGGGCTAGCAGTCTGGGGTCTTCACCTAAGCGCAGCAGCAAGAATCCATGTTTACGCACACTTTAGAATGACAGTACTCATCACCTTGGTTGATCATTTGAATGCATTGCAATTAGAGCCCCTAAGGGCATCACAGATGAAATCACAGAATTGCGCATATACAGCCAGACACCCTAGCAGGACTGTCTGGCAACATAACCCCACTTGGCTTATGACATCTCCTTACACATTTGACTTACAGTCCCTTCAAAAGAAGTACTCCTGGCAACTACACTTCTCCTGCAGTGTGCCTCTTCACTTTAAAAGGAATCCCAGGTAAAAGCATGAGATTACGTAAATACAGCCCGACCCCCTAGCAGGAAGGTCCAGCAACCTAACTCCATTTAGCTTAACATCACCTTACACAGGTACTTCACTTTACACATGTGACTTTCAGTCCACCTAAAAAGAAATAACCAATAGTAAATGCATTTCGGTGCAATTACACCACTTCACCTCCAGGGGATGCCCTTCTCCAGACATCCCCCAACTCAGCCCTTCAATCCGTGATGCACTTCATAGTACACCCTCAGCTGTAGAACATAAGTTCCAGCCTAGAAGGTGTTAAAGGCTGGCTGAGTCCTGAGGGGGTTATTCTTTCAGATGCCCCGTGAAACTTAGGGGTGGACTGTTCTTCTTTATGCTGGGGGAGACTGTGGGGCTCCTGCAGCCCCCCTGCACCCCTTTTCACACGTGAGGGTGACCCCCTCCTCTGGGCACCAAAATGGCAGACTTCTTCGTGCTGTGGGGGGGAAGACTGGGCCTCTCCAGCGGCTCCCCCAGCACCTTTTCACAAGTGAGGGTGACCCCTCTCCTCTGGGGGCCACAAAGCACCAAAACAGCAGATTTCCAAATGCCCGGCGAGGCACCATGGGGCGCTTCATGCTCCTCTCCACCAGCCCCCGCCACTGGGTACACTCTCCTCCGCCCTCAGGGTCTCTGACTCAGCAGGGTGCTGTCTTCACTGGGTCCCTGCGCCAGCCTCTCGCCAGGCTCTCCTTCTGGGACTTCTTCTCCCTGCGCAGAGGCCTCTGCTTCTGTGCACCAGTCATGGGCTCTTCTTCTGGTGCTGATAGGGTCCTGGGGGCAGTCAGGGGGTCTCTCCTTCCAACTGCATCCATTGCGCCAGGCTCCAGCACCTTCAGCCTCAGCCGAGCACACCCCAGAGAGCCCTTCTCTTCCTGTGCAAGCACTTTTTAAAAGTTGAGTAGGGGGCCGGCAGGAATTCTCTGTTGGTCCTATCAAACAGCAACACATCACATCACATCCCTGCCCCTGCTCCCTCCTTCTTGTCCAGCCTCTGAGCTTGTTCAATAATGGCGTCGTCCAGGGTTTCTGGCCACATGTCTGAAGCCTCATCCCCCACACTGCCTTCCCTCCTTGTGCAGCCTGGTGCCTGGCACCCCGTGACAGCTGCTAATTGATGAGCCTGTATCCCCTCCCATCTTCTCTTCGTGGAGAGGAGGCCCTAGCTTGTGGAAGAAAGGTTATCAATCCATCCAGCAGAGGTCAGCCCTCAGCCTGGGTCTGGTCCTGGCTGGCTCACAGAAATATGACAGTTCTGGATGACCCAAAAGCAGTACAAATATGACTTTGGACTCTGCAGGATATGTCTTTTCACCTCCAATACAATGGGCTTTAGTACATGTCTGGAAACTGTAGGCCTTGTGGAAGTTAATTTAGCCATGGGCCCCACATTCCCTTAGGGAAATAATGAAGTGAAAACACAGTAAAACACACTGACTTTCCCTGGCATGTTTCTTTCCAGCGGATAAAGCCTATTCCATATCACCAACCAATACTGCATAAGTCCTGCCACACCATTCACTTTGTAGCTGCTCCTGGACTGCGCACGCTAGGAATCTCCCCTGCGCAGCCCGTACACGTGTGCACACGCAGGTACACATGTGTCTGCATGTAACCAGCCCGGTGTCCCTTACTCCAGCTGCTGCGCAGTGGCCTGGTCAAGCCAGGGGAACACCAGTAAAATCCCCATGCAGTCTCTTACATCCTGAGTTCACTGTGGGTGAGTCCCAACTTATGAGGCTCCCCCACAGTAAAAGCTCAACAATTAGGTGCTCAAAAATCAAAAAATCCGGGCGGCCCATAGTGTCAGAACCACCTTCTAACACCCACTGACCATCAATTTGTGACAGATTTCTTTGATCTCAGCAGGGTTTTCAGTTTAGTATTGACTGGTTATTTAAGTGTGTCCGTATCTGCGCTACCCAATTGCCAGCAAGGCTCCATAAATCCTTTGATACATTATATGCGTGATGATGAGAGATCAGGTAATGAACTGGCATATGATGTGATAGGGCGGCATGGATTATATCAAATTCATAAAGACTCCATTAAGTATCCTCCATATTGTGGTTTCAGGTAGAAGTTAGGGTACACATAGTTTATTATGTCTGTGAAGTGTGGGGTGGTTATGGTTATAGTCCTATGTATCACTAGGCAGGTTGCGAGTCTTATCGTGCAGAATGACAGCGGGTGCCTCTAGTGTTGATTGGTGAAGCGTAGTTATTAAATTCCAACCGTATTTCATGGTCATTGTAAGGTTATGTTGTGTGGAGCTACTCCCCTTGGGTTGAATGCCTGTGCTTGTTTTCTTGGTATGGTGTACTTGTTCACACTGTCACACACCAATCAACCGTGCTTACACTGGCAGGAGAATTATTGTTCTGATTTTATCCCAGGGTCAGTGGTTGATGGAGAGTTGCTGAAGTTACCCAGGTCAGGGAGCCACAAAGAGTTTTACCTAGAATGGTGGAGACCATGAAACTTTATGCATGAGTATTGTCCACAGTGCTATAAAGGTTGGTAACTACGGCCTGTTAATATATTATATTAATGGGACCAAGACTTAAATCATGAGTCTTCTCTGTAAGGCAAGGATAGGAACATTTACACCTTTTGTGCATGTATACTATCTTTGTCAATGTGGACCTTGTTAATTTTTTAACTAGGAATGTGTAAAGTGAAATCAGAGCCCGCAACATTATCTCTAGCAACATTAGGTACGCTTCTGTGATACCAATCTAGAGAAGGAACCCAGAAATCAGGTGAACCTGTTATGGTTAACAATGCCCTTGGACTAGGAACACTCCATGTGAAATTAGTGGCAGAATCTGTGAAACCTTCTACACAACCTATAACCCCATAAAGCAGGGGCATACAAATTGTGGTCTCTTTATACCATTAGCTAACCAAAGTAATAGAGACACCAAACCTTTCCTGTTTTATGCTCCACTGAGGCGGTGCTTAAATTAAAAGAAATAAGTCCAGGAGCCTAATGGGTTACTAAAGGCCAGCTTTGTCGATTACCAAGGCTGGCTTGTTTTGATTCCACCTCATGCCTCTTTCTTCCACCAAACCACACTTTCAGTCTCTTTATCTCACTTTTGCATGTTCTCTTTCATCCCTGTTTTCTCCCTCTGGGAATATACATTTTCCTATATTTCTCTTCCTACTTCTTGCTCCCTTTTAACGGCTTTCTCTCTCTGGGTTTGATGATGAAAAATAAGCAGCGGTTCCCAAAAATGTGTGCCTGTGCAAACAAACTGCAGCCACTTGCACAAATTAAGCACTACAATCTTAAGTATAGACCATACATGCTGATGTGCATCATAAATATCAACAATGAAACACCGTTTCAAAACATCTGGCTTTCACCATTCAGACCACTGGAGCCTGAGAACAAATTATTTTTATGTAGAAAACACACGTTAATGACATTTCTGTGGTTTGTAAAATAAAGTTGATAGCAACCCCTTAGGCCCCCTTACTTATTCTCATTGTATGTGGGTGCATTGTCTACGTCACCTTGAGAGAGCAGCCCTCAGTCATTCTAGGTAGGGTTGTAAGTTACAAAGTTAACAACTGAGAGTGGGCAGGAGTGGCACAAACATTGTATCTGCAAACCCTGGCATTTGACTGATTGCATTACTTGATCTGACACGCGTCCTTCGTGTATTAATGTTTCAGTCACTGTCGAAACAAACCTGTGATACATGAATAAATCAACAAAACAAGTGTATGTAAGCATGTACCCAGCCGTTTGTGATCCAATAGGTATACAAAAATAGTCAAACAATGTGAGAATATAAGGTGCAGATCATGCTCTCAAGAACTTAACCTGGCAATCGTCCTTGAACATTGAACCCTCAACCTCCCCCACCCAACTATCGCTCTGTCCTTTCGGTTCCTCGTAACCAAGATTAATAGGACTAGACTAGTCTTTTCTAGAGTCGTCACTTGGATCCTTAATAATGTTACAAAAATTGCAATATTATCTATTACGTAAATCAAAAAAAGGCGGGAGGTGTAGAGGTCTGACAGTACAACATGCATTTCTGTACCTCCATAAGAGCCTGTTGGGCACCATCTGTCCCACAGTCGACCTAATGTACCCTCTCTTGAAACATTACAATCACATCTAAATCTGAAGAAACTTTCCCCAAATGTTATTGAAGAAATGTAGGCCATCCTCCTAGCTATATATGCCTCACTCCTAAGAAGCCATTAAAAACATCTCTTGAAACCATAAGTCGACAGAGTTCCAAAAATGCACAATACACAAAGCTGTGGAGAACCGGATTGCGGCTAATCCCTCGATAGAGGCAAAGTCATGAAGCATTCCTGCAGCATCCACCGAGGCCCCTGCCACTCCAGACATGGATTGTTCAGTTCCGTCCAGGAGTCATCCCCAAATGACCTTAATTTCTGGCCCTCCCACACTAGTGGACTATGTCACTATCCGGGCTCTGACACCCCCAGCAGTCTGAGGCGCGAGATCTTCGCCTGCTGTAGTCTGTAGGGAGACCTGTGCCACCGACATGCAGTTTTGTAGTATACTAGCTTTAAGCTGACCTCCCCTAGATATTTATAAAGACACTCAACTTGAACATATTACCCATGAGACAGACTCCGAAACTGCTCTGATACCTGCTCCTTCCACAAGATACTGTACTTTGCTTTGTATGTATATATATTTATATATGCAACACCGTGTGAGTCAACCGGCCCCGTCACTGTGCAGCACGGAGCACTCTATAAATAACAGCAGTAACAAGCGCGAGGCGTAGAGCGGCCCCGATGGGAAATCCAGCGCCTCGATGTATGCCTCCATCCAGGGCCAGTGACAAGCACACGCTCTGGGGTTCGATGCGCTGTATCAAACGCAACCACCGGAGAGCTACGCCATTCTAAGACGATTTACTTCCTCGGGACGGTTTATTGCCTTCTCTCACTCAAGCGGCCGTTTCCGAAGATGGAGTTAAAGGGAACGAAATAACACCTCGACGTGGCCGCATCTTCTCGGCATCGCTGGGTGCAGGCAAGATGTAAACATATCGCTCTTTGTCAAGCGGGCGGAAGCCATTTGACTAACGGAGCTCTGGGGAGGCGTCGCGAGCTGGAGGTCTCAGCCGGGTCAGGCGAACCTGCCTCCACCAGACATGGAAGTCGGGCTGCGGGGCCAGCGCGCGCGCTCGAGCTGCCATAATGACGGACTGCATCCTATTAATCTGCAATTACACGCTGACAGGGGCTGTCAGTCTCATGCTAAATCCATTGCTGCGGAGCTAAATGAACCATTACTGGCCATCAGGGCGAGGACGAGGGGAAAAACTCCCTCACATAAAGTTTAGCAAACGACCTGACAAACAAATACAGACGAAAAATGCGCACAGGAAATTGTGAATCACTTTTTTGTAGCTGCACTCTTTCCATTGGCCCATTCATTCACATACATCAATATGTTCTTTACTCCAGTTAGAGTGCAGTTTAACATTGGATAACCTGATTTACATATACACGAGGCTGAACTCCTAGTAAAGGGACGCGACTGACTATATGAGGCCTACTGAACACTAGGGCCATTCCCCAATAGACAATTTCCTATCGTAGAAGTGAACACGGCTAAGCATGCTACACGTTCAGTTTTGGAAGCCCCTTCCATTGAGCCCTGGAGTCAAAGTAAACAGTTATGTAACTTTGCAAAGCCAATATCAGCCAGCACTCTAGCCTGTGCAGCACCGACGAGCTGGGATACGCCATTCACTGAGCTAGCATCCAGACCACTGAGGGACACTCACAGACCACTCAATGGGACTCACATCCAGCAACCCTCATGACAAAACAGTCCCTCGGCGTGAGTGTCTATTTCTGTGAGGGACAGTTGCGCTTCAGAGCTCCTGAGAGGAAGCAACAATTTCAGTTTGCTTAAAAAAGACACTGCAACAGTTGCAGTGAGAGTGAGGACACACAAGGCTTCCTCGTGCTACCAGGATACACAGCTGGGGAACAGTGAAGTCATCGCAACTAGGAAAGAGACCTAATGGCTGATGTTCTCTGAGGGCAAACATGAGACTGCCTAGTTTTGCAATGTTTCAGCCATGCGTTGCGAAAAAAAAGGTCCTCTTGGTGCATAACGGCAGATGAGTGGCAGGAGCGGCCCGTGCAGGTAAGAGTGGTAGGACAGGGTGTGGAGGAGGCAGAGAGGTGGGCTCGACAGACGTCGAGGGAAAATGAATTAGTTATTTAATTTTCTCTTGCCGTTGTGTGTCAAGTCCCCTCCCTACCCCACCGCTCATACCTGCAAAGGCTGCTGCCGATGAGTGGGCCTTCTTCTCCAAAGGCCGCCTCCTTAGTTAGAGAAATGTATTACTTTCTGTGACCCAGGGCGATGTCTAGGACCCATACTGTACAGCCGGCACTCAAGGAGCCTGAAAGCCGAAGCATTTAAATCTATCCATGGATGAGTGAAGAATCAGAGAACTACTGCCTAGATTCCATGGTTGACACATACCTAGATCGAGACATCAATAATCGACCTCTGGCTCTACTGCAGGTCACGTTGGTTAATGATGGATTTTGGGTGCCATACTAAGCCTTAGGTATTATGCAGCTTGACGGGAGTATTAGAAATTACGGGGGGAGAGACGATAAAGGTCACTAAAAACACATCAACATAAGTAACAAGCATTTGCAATGCAATAGGTCTCGCATTTACGTGAGTTTAAACTGTTGGCATTGTTAATGACAATGCCTTTTATTTATGTTTTAAAAACGAAAACAAAAATAAAAGGCATTGTTATTTGCAATGTCAATAGCTGAAACTTGCGTAAGTGCAAGACCTCTTGCATTGCAAATGCTTGTAGCTCAGTGGGCTATGGTGCCTGCTGCAGAAATCCGCACTTAACCTCAAGGCCACACCTCTTGAAGTTATTTAAATGAGTTCCATTGTTAACGTCAGAAAACTCAGACCTCTCTCTTGCACCTGAAACGTACCACACTGCCAGGGTTGCCACCTTCCCAAAGGAAACATACCAGTCAGGTGTTGTTGTGTTAAGAGTCTGTGAAAGGCCCGGGCATGATACTAAATGTGACTTTAAACAAAATCGTATATATTAATTAATAGCATCACTTTACTGTCTCTGTTTTCTTTAATTATTAGCCCGGGACCGTTAGCGGCTCCCTCGAACACATACAAAAAAGTGCTTTCTACTCATGTTTGCTGTTTTAAGTATGTACAGGCAATGGGGAAAATACCTGCTTTCGGTTATTTTGCTTATTTTTGTACCTTCCAAGGCGTTAAACTACCGTCGGTGCCAATAGAAAACCGGACGTGGGCAGCCCTACACGCTGCCCGCTGATCAGGTGAGGGCGGCTCCATAGCCCGTGTCAGAACCGCTCCGTATGTCTTAGGCTGTCCTCGAAGCTATCACCGCTGGAATAAGTAATATCAAACCCTGGCTTTAATATGTGAGAAAAGGGCAGCATTGAGGTTTGGGTGGACAATTTCTTACTGCGAGTGAAACGGCGGGCCCCCAAATATAAAATCACAATTAACGGCTAAGACTTCGAAGATGAAAACAAGTAAACCGCGTGTATGTTTTTTTAATTTTTACTTTTGAGTTTGTTCGCGTTTCACTTTTCTAGTTATTTTTTATTTTTACAGATTATTATAGAATTCTTTTAATGTTCCTCTGGTCTTTCTCGAACACGCGACATCGAGAGGTAAGGAGTGGGTGAGGGCAGGAAAGCGAGGGAGTGAGTGGAAGGGGACTGTTTAGGGTGGGAGAGCAATCAAGACAAGAGTGAGTAGGTTAATGAGAGCGGTGCGGGAGAGACAGGGAGAGGTGAAGAGACAATGTGGGCGACAACGCAAGGGAGAAAGATTAATAGACAGAGAGGCACAGAAAGGACCCAGGAGAGGAAGCGAGGATTACAGGAAAAAGAAAGATAATTATGGTGTGTGTGCGAGAGAGTTGAGAGCGAAAGATACAGGAAGAGAGAGAGCGGAACACACAGATGTTGAGAGATTGAGGGGTGACAACGAAAGATTGCGTGAGAGACAGAAAGAGGAAACGTGAAGATGAGAGAGAGTCTAGAGAAAGAGAATGGGAGAAGGAATCAAGGGGGTAAGAATCCAATGAGATAGAGAACAAGTGCTAGTAATGTTGCCAATTGTGGGTGTGCCGGCAGAGGAGGATGGGTCTGCGCAGCAAAAGAAAGTGATCGCGATCGCGATCAAAGCGAAAGTGATCGCTTGGACGGGAGCGCTGCGTGTGGCAACTGCAAGCACGTGAGTGGTGCGCGCGCAGCAGTGATTGGCAGCTGCGCGCGTGCACGCTCACGTGCACTGTAGCTTTAGGCCACGGCAGCACTTTGAAAAGCCCAGTTATAAAATGTCTCTTCAAGCCTTTGGCACTCGTGGTGTGTGTGTGTGTGTGGGGGGGGGGAGGGGGGAGGGGCACGGTCTGCTAACAAGATCTAATCTGCAAGATTCCCCGAATACTCGGAGAATAATGCAGGATTGTTGTAGGGGCAGGAAACAGTGTTTACTTTGTGCAAGAAAACACCGGTGTTTATTTTTGGGACTCAGGCTTAATTTCTCACCAGACTTTGATTCAGAGTAAGCGATACAAAAGGCAGAAAAGAGAAAGAGAGATTAAGAGAAACCCAACATGACAGAAAGTGGGAAGATAGTGATGAACGTGAACATGAAAGAGATAAAGAGTGCGTAGAGAGGTGTAAAACAAAGGCATAAGGTGAAATAAAAGAAGAAAACTAGGCAGCTTTAGTATTCGGCAACCCTGGCATTCAGTAGCCCCGAGATTGGGCTCCTTGGAAAAACATTTCGCCCCAGCACTTGCTTTATTATTGTGTTCATTTGTCTGGCAGCAAGAGGGGCGGGTGCGTGGGCAGAGCGCCGAGATGCCAACAGATCCACGGGCTTGGCTTCCGCTCCTCTGGTGCTTCCCACCCAGAAACACCCGAGGTGAAGTACCATTTTGAGTGGGACAGAGGGCATCAGAAATATGAAGTTGCTACATAAATTTGAGATCGCGTAGGCAAAACCAGCAACAGGGTGCAATATGACCCGTGGGAAGGCAAGGTGGGGGCATAACCAGTATCTTCTGTCACTATGGTAACTAATTATGTTTTATAAACAAAATGTGACCGTTTTAAAATAGCACTTAGTAACAGATGCTTATCTACTGATGTTTAGTAGGTTTAGAGTACCAATCTTAGAGGTAGGAAAGGCTTCGTCGGTTCTGTCAGGAACCTGAGATTATCGTGCGTCGTGTTAGAAGCGAGCCCTTAACCGGCCCAGCCCAGGAAGCAGGTGACAATGTCCATGCCTTCCCGGGCAGGTCAAAGGGCAGCACAAAGAAGTGTGTGATTCCAAGCGAGAACTGGCAGCTCTGACTGAATTTTAGTGACATGGCTGCCCTGCTGTGGAAGGATCGCGATCCCCCAAAAAGAACACAAGACATTTCAGAACAGAGACACAATCCACCCATTTTGCGCTAGATGCACTTTGCTCGTTTTCCTTCAGCTTGTTTCCAATTCGTGACGCTTGTGTGCAATGGCAAGTATAGAAATAAAAAACAGTCAAATGCTTCCACGCTCGCTTTCAAGTCAAAATTCCCACACAGTTGATACTAGGTTTTATTTAAGGACTAGTGCTATAAACTGGAAAATCATCCCGTGCCTCAAGTCCACAGATTCGTGGGCACCAGTGCCCGCACCAAGTGTGCAACAGAGCGATGCAGCTGCAAAATGCTCCTTCCCAAATATAAACGCGGGAGGCGTTTTCCAGCTCAAACTGCAGCACTCTTAACCGTGCTAAGTCTGCCGAGGATCAAACCACGGCGTATACAGGCAGCGCGAAAGACTTAAAAGAAAAAGCATCTGTTTTGAATTTGTCATTTGGAAAACGAAGTTCGTTCACACTAGCTTCTGTTTCCCCGGAGCAACACAGGAACAGGTTCAGACTGCTGCACAGAGGTTCTTATAGACAGAAAGGTTGCTGTGGAGTCGGCGGATTTAAGAAGGGGCGCAGGCCTCGTCGCCATCCAGCAGAACACATGGTGAGGTTTTACCGACACAACTGAACCACAACTGCCGACAAAAAACAGAGAGGTGGCACGAGTGCAGGTTCGGACGTCCATGTCCGAAGTGATGGAGTCGGGTTAGATGGACGCCGGTCACAAGTAGGGGGCCGCAGTTCACAATTTGCTAATGTAGTGTTGAACAACCGATGAATGAGTGAATTAACACGTGCCAGTAACTTGTGAGCGGCGACGAACCGACAGCGTTTTAACCAGGGTTTGCGCTACACTGGTTAAAGGTTCGTTGTAACATTGTATCCATTCACTTCATTAAAGGCAAGGCGGGGCCACGACCACAGTGTCTGTTTTGTGGATGGTCTGCACAGCAGCACGAAGAAATGCAAGAACCAGACGTGCAAAAGCCAGCGTCACAACTTGTCACTAATTCGACTAACACAGATTCCACGTGTGGCTGTACTGTCGGTGTACACAAGGTACTTTCCTGTTTAGCGCCCTCTTGAAAGTCCCCCTGTCACGCGTTATACTGGGCGCTTTCCATGTAAAATCCATTGTTAAACCTTTAACGCACGTGCGCACCTTTGTTGCCCCTTCCCGGGATGCCTCACACGAGCCTTCCAGACGGGCAGCGTCTGTAATGTTGAAAGTTTGCGTCCAAGAGCCGTGGGAGAGGTGGGCGTGGTGCGTGCGGTAAATTACTCATTAATCTGTTAGAAACATTATGCAGATGCACTTAAACAAGGGCCGTCCATCTGGGCATTCATTTTAACACAAACAAACTCTCACACACAATAATCGCAATGAAAGACATGAGATATCTGACAACAAGTGAGCTCAGCTGTCAAACTGTCACCCACCAGCAGCAAAAGAAAGTGATCGCGATCGCGATCAAAGCGAAAGTGATCGCTTGGACGGGAGCGCTGCGTGTGGCAACTGCAAGCACGTGAGTGGTGCGCGCGCAGCAGTGATTGGCGGCTGCGCGCGTGCACGCTCACGTGCACTGTAGCTTTAGGCCACGGCAGCACTTTGAAAAGCCCAGTTATAAAATGTCTCTTCGAGCCTTTGGCTCGCGAGACCTAAAAATGGACTCAATCCTTCCCCTGTATTGATACAGCTGTGGATCAGACTCGGGCTGTGAAACGCCGAGCCAGGATCTAATGGTCTGACACATCTTCTAGTGCGGAGGATATAAAGAGTTCTACCTTAGTCCAAGGAATTGCATCTTCTAGGTTTTCATTTGGGCATTTTTCCTGTAGAAAGTTTTCTAATTGTGCTTGACTTCCAGATTAAGGTCCTAATGTACTAAGGGATTTTCCATTAGACACACAATGGACAAACCCCTTGGTACATCAGGCCCTTAGCTCCTAATATTCTGGCCTCTTTCTACAAAGGGAGTTTTGCTCAAGGTCTGTCGTCTGGGGACAGGTAGGCTTGAGGGCGTTGACCATGATGGTCACCTGAGGCGCATCATCTTCCCACCTTCTAGTAAATTTCACCAAAGAAATCACAGCAAAATACAAGCCACCTGCTATTTTTTGTTAGATGCAATGGCCACATATTATTCCACTTCAGGAACTGAGAGAAGACTGAATTCTTGTAAACATGAACTTATGTTCATTTGTACCGGAGGAGCTGTGCAAATGGGCGGCTTCCTTTGCATGTGAATACGCTCTAGACCCTGTGCTGGCTACCTTTGCAGTTGTAACAAACTAGGTACCAGCTCCCCTGTGGAGATAGGTTATCAAGCATGAAGAGAGGAGTGGAGAGGGCTGTGTAAGTGAGTGCCCTTCCCCTCTCCCGTAAAGTGGTGCAACATTAGCCCCCACAGTCCCTGCGGTGCAGGGGCCCTCAAATTCCTCAGCACTGTCACAAGCAGTGTGCCCCTGGCCTGAGAGCTCCTGACTGGGTCCGGAGTGTGGGGGGCCCTCCATGTACTTTGCAGGGGAGCCCCCTCAAGTTTCATTACGCCACTGCTCCATTACCAATGTTAGGGCCATCTTCCACAACTTCACCACTAGAGGCAGCATTCCTTATAATCTCTGAACTAGCAAACCAATCCAAAATTTCAATGGCCGTCTTAATTTCGAGGAGGCGTGGCCTCACTCGCTTTCAGCCCTCAATATATTTTTACAAAGCAATCATGATGGACAACTTTGAACAGTCACACACAGAACAGAAAGCAGCAGAAATGTATACACACTAGTGACACACATTCTGTATGGATCGCAAACAAGAATTCTAGAAACTCCTCAATCGAACCAGCTGATATAACCAGAAAATGGATCGTTTATGATGTGAAAAATATTCAAGTCCAAAACAAAGCCAGTAGAATAATTTCAGTATTTAGACTCTGAAAGATCCCTTTCATTGAACTGTTTCTCCGATATTGTCAACTGTAAAAACTCTACAAAGTGCACATAAAAAAACAAAATGAAAAGAAATAACATGTGCAGAAGGTGAAAAAAAACTGAAAGTGGAAATATCACCACAAACACGTGCAAAATTAAAGCAGAATAAATATCTCAGTGCAGAGAACAGAGCTAGCAACCACTTGCAAATAAGCTATCTATCCCTCACTCATTTTACCACAAACAGCAGAGTTATCCTTCACTTGTTCCAGATATCAAAAGTTATCCTTTATTCAGCATATTCACTTATTGTAGGCCGCACAGGTAATCCGTACTTGACATCAGTGCTTAATTTGCAACAAAATAAGTGCCCTGTCTGGAGGCCGCATCAGCTTGCATCACCCATTGCCCCTGCCAGCACTGCCAATGACGGTACCTACACAACTACTAACCATCACTCTGCTAAAAGTGTGACAATTCAGACTGTTCGAGGCTCCCAAATGCTATAGAATGGCTTGTGCAGCAGGTATTAGCTGTTTTAATGTATACCAAATTAATTAATAACTGTTGTTCTGCACATCTCTAAATTCCACAAATAGTGCCACCATGTGGTAGCAGTCATAAGTGCCGATATTGACAATAAAGTGCAGGTGACGAGCACCGCAAACCACTGGCTCAAATTAAGCACTGCTTGCCATAGACCGATGAGTGACCCACCACTTAGGCAGACAGCAGAGCTGTTCTTTTTTCAGCCATTTACCCCTGGCTCAATGGAGAAAGCAGGGCCACAGCTCACCAGAACTACGCCCTCTTCCCACGCGACAGGAAGCAGGTCAGTCACAAGTCATAAACAGAGCTCACAAACAATGCACCCGAACTAGAAACATAAGAGTCACAGACAATGCACCCATACAAGAAACAGAAAAGTCACAAACAGTGCACCCGTACAATAAACAGACGAGTCACAAACACTGCACCCATACAAGAAACAGAAGAGTCATAAACAATGCACCCATACAAGAAACAGAAGTCACAAACAATGTACCCGAACTAGAAACATAAGTCACAAACAATGCACTTATACAAGTCACAGAAAAGTCATAAACAGTGCACCCATACAATAAACAGAAGTCAAAAATGCTACACCCATACAAGAAACAGAAGTGTCACAAACCATGCACCATACAAGAAACAGAAGACTCACAAACAATGCACCCATACTAGAAACATAAGAGCCACAAGCAATGCACCAATTCAAGAAATAGAAGTCACAAACAGTGCACCCATACAACAAACAGAAGAGTCACAAACAGTGCACCCACAATGTTGACACACGCATGCAAAGTCCAGCACAACAAAGGACCAGCTGTGGCATGGAATCTCATCTCCCATGAGGTCACTGTCAGAACCTTTGCAGAAGACTCTGCATGAGAGAGAATTCGGACAATTGCTGTGCCTTCGCTGTTGGGTAAGGTGTTAACAATAAACCTCTCTTACCTGAACAAGCATCATGTCCCCCTTATCACTACATCACAATTTCCCACGACGAGGATGGGATTTTTGGTGGCCTTCCCTCGATCTTGATGTAGAGTGTATGATAAGGAATTTTGTTGTGTGTGTAGTTTGTGACAAGGGGCTTAAGACTAATCAGTTGCCCATGGTGTGCAGAACACTTCCCAAATATCCTTGGGAAGAGGTTGCGATGGATATTTTGGGTCCCATAAGAGGTGAATATGCTACTCCCTATGTCATTGTGCTGATGGACTTATACTCCAGGTGGGTTGAAGTATCATGTGTGCAGGACATTTCATCTTCAGCAATTATCAGATTTCTGGAGGGTGTGTTTAAGAGAGAGAGTTTTCCAGGTACCTACTAATGGATTATGGGGTACAATTCTGTTCTCATGAAACTGAGTCGTATTTACTGAGGTGTGGAACTGTACACAAGAAATCGTCTCTTTATCATCCAGAGACAAATGGTGCTATACAGAGAGTCATTAAAACTTATATAGAAGGCAGACAACTAGCAAGAGTGAATGATTTGGATTGGAAGAAGGAGTTGTTGAGTAGATTGATGGGCTATCGTTTTTCACCTCATGGCTCCACCAGGAAGACTCCTTTTGAATTGTTCAAAGGAAGATCCCCGTCAACGTGTGTATGTCCTGGTTGGATGTGCTGGAACAAGGCCTGCATTGACCATAGCCCTGGTGAATGGAGAGAGAGAGAGAGAGATTTCTATTCAACGCAAAAGGAAAAAAGATTTTGACTCAAACAAGTGTGTGAGAATTGTTGAACTCGGTGTGGGTGATTTTGTCTGAATTAAAGTGCCTAGAGGGTGTGCTGATTGGTCAAAATTCACAAGAAATTTACAAGCAATCAAATGTTTCCAGAATGCAGTAAAGACACATGATGGTCGTATTTGGAACAAGAGTAGGGTTGCTGTTATATGACAACCACATGTTTCTTCTGACAGTTCAACATTAAACTCACAACCGGGTGGAAGTTGGGTCTGTGGTTCAAGTGTGCAAGGTTCTTCTAGGAGTGCTCCGTCAGCTCACAGGAGAAGTGTTCGGGAGATCAGGAAACCTGCTTATCTCAAGGATTTTGTTGTGTAAGATTTGTTTCATGTCTTTATGACTTTTCTTTTCATGTCTTGAGTTTAGGTTCCACCTTCTTCTTCTCAGTTCTTACCTTATGCTTTTTGTGCTACCATGTTTTACCTTTTATATTTCTTATGTATTACTTTTGCGGGGGTTGGGTTTATGCATTTTGTTCATTATGTACCATAGTGCTCCTTGTTGTATGAGAGGGAGAAGTGTGGCATGGAATCTCATCTCCCATGAGGTCTATGTCAGAACCTTTGCAGAAGACTCAGCATGAGAGAGAATTCTGAGAGTTAACAGTTGCTGTGCCTTCGCTGTTGGGTGAGGTGTTAACAATAAACCTCTCTTACCTGAACAAGCATCGCGTCGTACTTCATCACTACATCACACCAGCTTACATCAACAAACCCATGACCTTCCACCAACCAACCAGACACCTACAATCAGCCTCCTTCTTTCTCGCAGACACCACCCAGATGCGGCAAAGCAACAACAGAGGATGCTCCTTCTAAACCTGGTGGCCAAAGCTTGGAACGACCTTCCCCTGCACTTCAGGACCTCCTCATCACCGCTGCAATAAACAGAAGACTCACAAACAATGCACCCATACAAGAAACAGAAGAGTCAAAAGTAAAGTACCCATACCAGAAACAGACGAGTCAACACCAATCCACCAGTGTACTAAACAGAAGACTCACAAACAATGCAGCCATACAAGAAACATAGGAGTAATAAACAATGCACTAGGAAGTCTCCGATTTACATCTCCTCAGCTTGCTTAAAAGACATACGACCTGTCAACAGTAAAGAAAATACAACCTGTAGCTGACTAAGGTTTGGTGGAGGGCTGTCAGACTCGAATCCTTCCTATGGAGCACCCATCAGTGATAGCCCATGTACTACTCTGATGGCCTAATATTGAGGCTTGCAAGAATATCCTACCTGCAACTCCTCCACCATTAACACTACTGAGTGAAACAGCTCACCATACAAACCATATCATCAATTCTTACATGAGCCAGGGGAAAGATGGAAGTCCTACATCTATCACTCATAGAGATTGCTCAATTGAGTAATATCACATCACAGAAATCAATCTGCCCCCAAAAACCTAAAGTGGTAGGAGGATAAGAAACTAGGGAAAATTGTGCTACAAAAAAAATGCTTAACATATGTGACATGGAAGAAGACTTGTACGACACTGTGCCCATAGCTGCCACCTGTCCCGTTTGCCGGGACAGTCCTGGCAAGTTGAAGACTGTCCCGGCTAATTCACTATCCCTGTATGCCTGCACTGGCGCATAGTTGGAGAATCACTTAGCTTTGCATGATCTGCAGATTGCTCACTTTAATATGTTAAAATAAAACTGGATATCTGTCCTCTGTGTATCCAAAACCTCTGGAGAGGCATTTTCGTCATTATCAACAGCTTGCTTTTCTTAATCCCGTAATCACAAGAGCCAAAAGTGAGGGTTAAATTATGCTCATTATATGCGTTGGGTGAGAAGGGCGGAGCTTTGAAGCAGTGGGTGAGGTAAATTTTCAATTAAGTAATTGATAGCTGTGCTGCAAAGTTTCCCTGGAATTATTTTTCAAATGTTGGCAACTATGTGTGCCCTGGCCATCCCTTTCTACTCATGCATCAAGAAACGCGTTTGTCATCCTTTCACAGGTCAGAAGGGAATCCTGTGCCTTTAAGCCATAAGTTACAGGGGGAGAAGGAGCAGGTCTTGATCTTTGGCCCTGAAGAGCGGACTGTTATTTGACTGTGCAAAGTAACCCGAAAGGTGTGCAACCAGTGACAGACGAACGATGAGTAGACACAACCCCCAAGGAAAGCTCAGAGGATGCCACACCGTTGCAAGAGGGAGACAAACCAGCTGTTGCACGGGGACCAGCAGACGAAGCCGCTGAGTTCATCCGACGATAAGGAACCATCAGCTCCAATTCAGAGAAGGACGCCGATGACTACAAAGAAGGAGTGACCTGCCGGCATGCCAGCAGTCCTAGCCAAGCTCCCAGAAGCGTGTGGCTAGAGCAGGTGCATTCTGTTTGTTCTAAAATCATTGCTACATGAGAATCATTTGTTTGACTGACGTATACTTTTTAATACATTTGTAGAAACCCCTGACGAAGGTCACTGTATGACCGAAATGCATTGGGTGAAAGTAAAATGAGACGGAGGATTCGAGATTCATAACGTGCCTGTGATTAGGCCCGGATGGGCAATTCCTGTGCAAATATAAAGCATGAAACAATGGAACCTCGCACCTTTGACGTGATGGACAAGTTTTGTCAATAACATTGAATAAATAAGATTAAACGTTTTGGAATACTGACTGAGTACGTGGATAATTTTGATCACATATGTGCATAAGGCTGTGCAACTCTTTCGTGACTTGTAAATCACAGGTCACGTTTTTTGATGCATTTATACAAGCGCACCTGGGACGGGGCGCATTAAGAGTGCATGCACGCCAAACTTGAGAACTATAAAGGTAAAAGAAGGATTGAATACGAGACAGGGTGTGCTTCAGTTTAACTTCTAGTGATTCGTATCTTTTCCGTTCCAACCCTGTTAAGCACCCCGACTGAATCACAAAGAATTTTCATGAACAACATCTTTTCACATCAAAGGCCGTCTACAATATGTCAGTGGCAGGAAGAATTGCAAAGAATATGGTTCATTTACATGTTAGCAAATTACAACGGATCTATCTAAAGTTGAACTTTCATACGCACTTATTGTATTTATGACAGTTGCAAAATATTGGAGAATGAAATATCATTTTGTTTGCAGGATGCCTTTTTTTATTTTTTATTTTTAGGATGCCTTATTTTTAGGATGCCTTATTTTTGGGATGCCTTTTTTTCGTTAGGAGTACACTATGATTTCGGTGGGTGGACGGATAAGTGTTTATAGGTGGGGAAGACTACGTGAGCTTGAAAAGCAGTGTTACGCTTCTTTACATTTGAATAATCTTGATATATACACGGAGCACGTATTTTGCATTTTGCTTTAGGTGGATTGTGGGTAGAGTAGTCGACATGATCATCAGTATGTTGGAGGGTGGAGAACACGATCAGGTGACCTGGATGTTACACAGCTGGTTCAGGTAACGTGAGATTTAAAATTCAGTTGAGCAGGGTGTTTCAGATGAGCCCATGTTTGCGCATAGAGAGAAGAGTTACGTTGTTTTGAACACGGCAGGATTACCGAAGGTATGCACTGGGAGTCCAAAATGCTTTAAATGGCTGATTTCAATTAACTGTAACTTGGTGATAAGTTGGGCAGGATATTTTCGAATGGGTTCCACATTTAGTTTTTATTTGTTAAATTTTGTCTGTATTTGTAGAATTCACACAAGGTGCATGTAAGAGCATCACGTTCGTAATTGAGGTTATGGGGTCCTGATTTATTTGCAGTGGGTGGTAACTAGTTGAGGATCGGGGTAGAGGAATATGCACGGAGACTTTGTATTTAATATTAGTTACAGATGGACAGATTTCGTAATTGCTTTAGGAGTTGGGTTAAATAAGGAAATGTTTGTTCTAAAATCATTGCTACATGAGAATCATTTGTTTGACTGACGTATACTTTTTAATACATTTGTAGAAACCCCTGACGAAGGTCACTGTATGACCGAAATGCATTGGGTGAAAGTAAAATGAGACGGAGGATTCGAGATTCATAACGTGCCTGTGATTAGGCCCGGATGGGCAATTCCTGTGCAAATATAAAGCATGAAACAATGGAACCTCGCACCTTTGACGTGATGGACAAGTTTTGTCAATAACATTGAATAAATAAGATTAAACGTTTTGGAATACTGACTGAGTACGTGGATAATTTTGATCACATATGTGCATAAGGCTGAGCAACTCTTTCGTGACTTGTAAACCACAGGTCACGTTTTTTGATGCATAGAGCAGGAGCATGCCAGGATCCAGGCTTGGGGTTGGAGGGAGCAAAGCTCGCGGGCCCCACTAAAACTAAATAGCGGGGCAAACACGTAAACTACCTGTTAAACCTGGCATCATTGGCGTGGGTTTCTCCCCTATTTTTGCCATTGCCTCCTGTTATTTTACTGTGTGTCAGACTTTGTTTTGCTGGTCTAGATGCTTTGGGCACTTTGCCACTGCTGTTCAGTGCCAAATTGCAAGTGCTCCCTTTGCCAATTGTTGTTATGGACTAGTGATTCCATGATTGGCATATTTGATTTACTAGTCAGTCCCTAGTACAGTGAACTGTGTGTGCCCAGGGCCTGGTAATCAAATGCTGCTAGTGAGCCTGCAGCACTAATTGTGCCACCTGCATAAGCAGCCTGTAAATGTAACTCAGGCCTGCCATTTTAGAGCCTGTGTGCAGTCTGGTACTGCCATGTCGACTTGGCAAGTGCACCCACTTGCCAGACCCTAACCTTCCCTTTTCTTACATCTTATTCACCTCTAAGGTAGGCTGAAGGTACCCCTGTGGGCAGGGTACAGTGTATGTGAAGGGTAGGACATCCCCTGATGTGTGTAGCATGTTCTGATAGTTAAATACTGCCAATTAGTTTTCACTATTGCAAGGCTACCTGTTTCCATAGGATAGAATGTGGAGTTTTCTTATAACATTTTATAAACGTAACTACCCATGGGAACAAGGTAGGAAAATCAAGTTTAGTATGCCTGAACTCAGAATGTTAAAATGCATCTTTTAGTGAGGGTGATTCTTACATTCCCTGTTTGAAAATACCACTTTTAGAAAGTGGATATTTTCTTGCTTAGCCATCCAGTGTGCCTCTGCTAGGATGTGTATTGACTGTCTGGCTTCAGAGGGGCTGGGGATGCACAGTGGCTCTAGAGTGTCTGGATGAGTCAGGGCTGGGCTGAATAGACCTGGGCTGAATTCAGAGTAGGGGGAGGAGATTTCCTTTCACCTGAATGGGCTTGATCTGCCTTCCACAATGCTGTCTCCGCCTCCTGCCAGGAAGCTGCACCAGAGAGGACAGAACTGGTTTTAACTCAGCACAGGGCTTCTCTGCCACCAGAGAACAAAGGATTTTGCTATATAAATATTGGGGCCCAGACCTCAGAACTCTAGATCACTTTTGGGGATCAAGAGGATCCTTTGCCAAGGAGAAGAGATTGAGAAACTGAGGAGGAATACTACCCCTGTGCTGTTTGCTGTCTGGGGTCGGCCTGCAGTGGCTACTTTCTGCAAAGGAATGGGAAAAGGACTTTGTTGTTTACTGTGCCCAATGCTTGAGGAAGATCTCCAAGGGCTTGAAACTGAGCTTGCCTCCTGTTCTGAAGTCTCAGGGACACAAAGACTTCACCACCAGTGCCCCTGAACTTCCTTGCTGGGAGTTCTGACCTGCTAAGTGGTTCCTGCTATTGTTTTGGACCTCTGGAGGCTGTTTGCCGCTGGGAGCTGGAAAAGTAATGCAACTTTGAGAAGCATGATGCATCCGCACCGGTTTACAACGTATTCCCGAAGAAATTGATGTAGCGCCTGCCAGCAGCTCGAGAAATCGCTGCACGCCGCATCGAGTGCACCGATCTCCGATGTCCGAGATCACCGTACCGATTCCGACGCAAGCCCTAATGTGCGGCTGAAAGAACTCACGCATCGTCCCAGATCATTGCATCGCACCGAGGAGCCAAGTCTGTCACATCAGTGGGGGATGCAGTAAGAAACCAACGTATCACCTCCCCAAGCAGTAAGAAACGGACGCATCACCTCCTCTCCAGTATGGAACCGATGCATCACCTCCCCTGTGCAGCAGTAAGGAACCGACGCATCACCTTCCCCGGAGCAAGGGACCGACGCATCACCTACCCGGAGTGTAAGGCCTAACGCATCACCTTCCCTGAGGCCCTTTTTATTTGTGTGCACGACGCATCCAAGGTACTTTGTGTGAAAAGAGTCGCATCTGCAATTTGCTTTGAACTGAACTATTTCTACCATTTGAAAGTCATATTTTTATTACTGTATTGTGGATTTTTGGCATTTTGGTCTAGTTTGATTTAGATAAAGATTACTTCAAATCAAATCAAAATATACTTTATTCAACTTTAAAATTAAAACCATAAAAGTTACACAATTCCATACAGTACAATAGATGACAATAAAAACAGGGGGAATTAAACCTATAGAAAAAACAGCAGTATGTACATTTTGTGCAAAAAATTAATCAAGCGGAAAAAATACACAATGAAGGGAGCCTCCCAACATTAAAGATTTACTAGCTCTCCATACAGATCCTAGATCTCAATGAAGATTTCAGAAAGCCTACTATAAAAGATACACATTCTGGTTTCAACAATTGAAAATAAAAAAGAGCTGGGCAGACCTGGATAAAATTAAACTTTTTTAAAAGAGGTACTTCATAAAATTTACAAAAAAACATAAAGTGTAGCAAATCCTGAGGAGACACTCCGTCGCAGCCACGGGATGCTAACACCTGACCTCTAGAGCTTCCTTTTGGGTAAGCAAGCAACAAATGAAAATAATCTAAACGAAACCTGACCAATAAAAATCGTTCATGAGATGACAGTGGCCACAAAAGATAGGGCTCAATAGATGGCGATGTTTTGAGCACCATATGTTTGCGGACACTTGATTTTCCAATTTCTGTGGCATCTCTGCTGAATCCTTTTAAGGTAGTGAAGGTATACTTTACAAATTCCACATCCTTCAATGTAATAAAATCAGGATTTGTAAAAAGGTCTGGCGGTCCCAGCTCTTCAAAGCAATCCTTAATGTATTTTAACCATGGAATGCGTGTCATATGGTCGAGGCTCAAAATTTCTCTTAATATCTGGTGATTGAGAGCTAGATCATTGTTTAGCCAACAGTTGAGCCAAAACAACATTGGACACATAGCCAAGGTATCCTCTATAAATGGCAACCCCAATTCTTCGTGTACCACCAGATTTGATGTCCCGCTAGGCACTCCTAAAAGACGTTTTAAAAAAACATACTCAGCCACCTGTAAAGCGTCAGTTGATACATAGCCCCAGATTTCACTCCCATAGCTAGCAATGGCAACACTTTTAGCCTGATATATTTTCATCATTGCGGCTATTGGGCGCTTACCCATCTTCGCGACAAGTTAAACATCGCGGCGTTCGCCCTTGTTACTTCCCCTTTTTTCCTCTTAATCAAGGGCCCCCAGCTTAACCGATCATCTACCAAGACACCCAGGTAAGAGAATAACGTAGTCACCGGAACATTCTCATTACCCACTTTGAAAGGGTACTGTTTCTTCGGGCGAATCCCGACCTGCATTATATAAGATTTAGAGTTGTTGACAGTAAGGTCACGATCTTCCATGAAGCTCCGGAATGTATCAAGTAGGGTCTGTAGTCCCCTTGCCATCCTGGCGACCAGGACTGCGTCATCCGCCTATAGCAGGACGGGCAGACCTCGTCGCCCGACGTAAGGGAAATCGACCCCTGTATTTACCAGAGTTTTTTCCAGGTAATTAATATATAAGTTGAATAGGAAGGGGGCCAGGATACAACACTGCCTAACCCCCCTCTCTATTTTAAAATCCCTGGATACTCGAAGATCCTTGGCAAATCTAATGTTAGCCTTGGTGTCCCTATGTAGATCCTCCAGGAAGTCAACCAAATTAGCTTCCACCCCCATGGCCCTCATGGATTGCCACAATTTCCCCCGATTAACACAATCGAAAGCAGAGGAAAGATCCATGAAGGCCATGTAAATTGTACCTTAGCTGGCAATTGTATATTTCCCCAGGATCATATACAGGTTAAGGCACTGGGACAAGGTGGTCAGCCCTGGTCGAAACCCGTACTGTATTTCAGAGATGATCTTGTTCTCTGCCGCCCAGGAAGATAATCATCCCAGAAGCACCCCGCACACAACCTTAACCACGGAATCAAGAAGGAAGATTGGGCGATAACACAGAGTACTGTTACGATCGCCCTTCTTGAAAACCAGCACGATCGTCGAGGTGCCCCAAGAATCCGGGCAACCGGTCCTGGCCGCCGCATTAAGCACCGCCATCAGGACTGGAGCCCAGAAGGGTGAATTAGCTTTAAAAAGGTCCAGTGGAATACCATCCGGGCCTGGGGCTTTGTTACATGTGAGCCCTAAAATGCCCTTCTCCACCTCTTTCTGTTCGAACTTTAATGAAGTATTAGAATTATCCCTGCTGGGGGGTTGATGGTAAACTGTGGGACAGGTGAAGATAACTTGAAAATGGGACACCCATTCGTCCTCAGTTATATTGGTACCTACATCTCCAGCCCCCGCCCTTTCAAATAGAGGTCGATTAATAATACCCCAGAACCTTGCACTGTTCCCGAAGGTACTAGCATCCAATAGGTCTCTCCACATTTCCTCCTTCAATTCACCCTTACGGGTGGCCAAAGTCCATTTTTACTCTAAGCGTCGGGAGCAAATCATGTGTTGGTTTCTAGGAGTAACATTTAGGGCCTCTTTTAGTTGTCTCGCTGCCTTAGAGCAGAGTGAATTGAACCATCTAGGATCAGGTGACACCGTCCTATGTAAGGAGACACGTAGGAGTGCCCCGACCTTAGTGATAATAGCATCAAAAGCCTTAAGAACATCCCCCGAATCGGGATCAATTGACACACAAAAAGCTATTTCTGATGCACAAGACTCTTGGACTTTGCCATAAAAAGAATCAGGAGAAATCTGCGACCATTTTAAACGGTGATTTCCCTCCACGGGTCTCATCGTGCCCGGGGCTATCACCCTAGCTTGTGTGGATAATAGCCTACCATCCAGGTACATACAAACGGGGTTATGATCGCTAAAATCACTAGCCATAATTGTGAACCTGCAAAAACTAGACTGAAGTACATCACCAGCCCACCCCTAGCTCTACCACATGGAGATGGGGACGCGGGAACAAAAAAGGCTTTATAGCCCTCCAAGAACAGGTTACAATTCACAAGCCAGGTCTCCTGGAGACAAAGATTACTTATTTGTGTAGTGTCCATTTGTAGTGTTTTCACTGTATTACTGTATGTGTTCACAAATGCTTTACACATTGCCTCTGAGATAAGCCTATCTGCTCGTGCCAAGCTACCAAGGGGGTGAGCAGGGGTTATTTTAGACATGTATCCGCATTACCCTGACTAGGAAGAAGGGTCCCTACTTGGACAAAGGTACCTAACCTACGTAACCACCAGGGGCACTCTGTAAAAGGATAAGATACGAAAGGACTTTTTGGGACTTTTCTTTTTTCACGCATGAGTGATTCTCGGCACTAATTCCCCAACCCCCTGAACTCCAATTTGTGTTTGCACCAGGGAACAAATGGTGGAGGTGATACAAATAATATTAAAATAGGTGACTTACCTGCCTTGTTCTCTTTTACCACGAGGATACCGACGGGAGGACTCCTAACCTAGGACCTGGAAGAGGTAACAGAAAAGGACATTGTTGTCGATAAATCAGTCAATCTGTGCCAAAGGACATTAAAATAAATCAAGTACACTACAACCGAGCCCTGTCTCGCTTTAACTATAGTAGGCAGATACATGACAATATAACATGGCCTAACTGATGATTTACCTAATAGAAACTAGGCAAACTAAACAAAACAAAAACACAGAAATTATTCAGGATCTTTTGGCTTTGACAATGCACAGAAATATCCAAGACTCCTAGATGTTCAAAAACGCAGCAAAACAACATTTTACGTTTGTTCCACGTCTCTTACTCGCGGATGGATTATCCCTTCATCAAGACATGTCATAGAGACAAACCAGAAGTCTCACTCCCAAATATCTGTGTATTTGGACAAGTAGCAATCTCCATCAAACTAGCAATAACGGAGTAAAAGCAGCAAACAAGGAGGTGTAGATTCCAATACATGTTTTACGTATTAAAAATAATATTGTGAAACTTAAGAGATGCAGTACAGGACTACTTTACTCATAAAAGAAACTGACTTATTGCCTGTTCTGCAACTGAGGCCCATTTAAAGTGCAATTGCATTGTGGTTGTATATCTCAATCAATGTACGTGAAAATAAAGAATACAAGCAAACAATCACAATGATGGGAAAAGGCAGACAAGCTAGAACAGATGTGTGTGTATCAGCAAGCGGGAAAGCATCTAAGCTCACTTTGCAAGTGTAGGTGCAAGTTTATTCCGTCCTTAGTTAAAGAGCAGGGCACACTATCTTAAAAGAAAACATTCAAACTTGTGTGGAATTTATTTGCACCCAGCATTGGCACAGCGAATAGGTCGCGCCCGTAGACCTAAAGGCTTTGCCAATGTGTTTTTCGGCCATGCAGTACAGCATGCTTGACGCTGAGCAGCATGGCCAAAGGATTTTTAAAAATCCTTTGATAGGGCTGTCATTTTGTAGGGGCGTGCACCGCGCATGAATGCGCCTACAAAATGGCACAGCTATTTGTTTTCTTTGAATTTACTGATTCTGATTCGAGTTTGATAGGTAACTAAAAAGAAAAAAATATGGAAAAGCATTTATTTTCTTTCTTATTTCAATCGGGTGCGCGAAGCAACACGTTGAATGCAACTGGAGTCAAAAGTAAAAGGGACCGAAGCAGCACAGGGAAAAAAGCATCGGGGCGGGTGGGGGGGATTTCAACACGGGGCACTGTGGGTGGGATTCAGAAGATTCATGCGGGAGTGGGCATCGGTACATGTGCGGGAAAGAGACGCGGATGCTTGGTTTGGGTAAAGCAGGAGAGAGAGAGAATGAGGGAGAGAGAGAGAGAATGAGGGAGAGAGAGAGAGAGAGAGAGAATGAGGGGGAGAGAGAGAAGAGCTGCAGTGACCAAAAGGATGAAAGAGAGAAGCGTGGAGTGGGCGAGGTGAAAGCACACGTGAGAATCAATGGAGGAACGTACATGAGGATCCGTGCAACATGGAGGGGTTGGGGAGAAGCATTCAAGTGTCAGAGCCCAACACCAGTGCAGAAGGAGAGAAGTACACGTGGGTGACAGCTGGAAAATACATGCACTTTCATGAGAAACAAGTCCAGCCTGAAAAGCAAGCAGTGGATGCACAGAAACCAGACAATAAAAAGTGATGGCAAGGTTATACTCAGTGGTAAGAACAAACACAAGATTGACAAGCTGAGGGATGAATAAGAGGGAGACAATCGAGTGACAGGAAAGCAAACCAATGGTAAGCAATTGGTTCCAAGCTCCTGTATGCTCTTGGAAAGCATGCAATATGTTTCATAACAGAACGCGCATGCACTGTCTAGTAGGCAAGACCTAAAAAGTACATCTTTACCAACTAAATTTGAATGAAACAAAAGATGCACATTTTCATATTTAAAAAAATAACAAAAACTGCAATTAAGACTTAAGACGCTTCAGATACATTCCAGAGGTTCTGCAACCTACTACACTATGAATAACACACAGATTCTGACGACTGTCCCTGTCTTCAGTGATGTATCTGTTCCAGCATCAAAGGGAAAATCAGCCTAGCATTATGTGCCAAAACAAGTCTGAGAATTTGTCTTTTTTACCAAAGTAAGATAAGATCACAGGTTAAAGGGGCCAACAAGTTAATGTCACAATGTATCTCAAAACCCCAGGTGACATCATCAACCAAAGCAACAGTCTACATCATTTATTGATTGTTAGAGACGCAGGACTGGGTAAAGAGAACTCTGCACTGGAATGGGAATGATCCCAATGTTTAGTTTTCTCCAACTGAAAGATTTTCTTAATGATAAACAACATCTCTGGTTAGAAAAACAAGTGTACTTCCAGCTAAGCCTCAGGCACCTTCACTCTCAGAATTGCCTTCACATCTTTGCTAAAGATGGTCGAAGTGATGCAAGCAGCTCAGGCTGTCCATCATGGATTCAGTCTTAGAGAAGGTTATGCTCCTTTGTGATCCAGTTGACTTTTCTACATCAACATAAAATTTGTGGAAGACAATCAGTGAAAATCGCATGCTGGTCCAGTTCCTGCTCAATCTCGTTATCAGCTGTCACTACAGTCTCCTGTATACATATATCACATAAGGGTTTTGAAGTAAGGTGACTTTTCCTCTTCTTTCTGTGCTACCTCTTTCCCCTTGTTGTTCAACCTGAGTATGTGTGGAATGTTGATTAGGTCATGAAATGTTGGGTGCCTGATGTGAGTCAGTTGGCATCAGCAGGCTGAGCAGCTAGGAGCACGCGTGGGTTAGAATCCCATCCTCGTCACCAAAATGTTGTAGTAGGAAGTCCACAGGAGGCCAGGTAGGGGTTCCAAGAAGTAACTTTATTCAGGTTGTAGTTACCGAAGCTTTACGTTATAGCCAAGATGGTAAGTAGGCCTGTATGTACGCCCCACCAGGAGCAGCCTCCTAGCTGCGCAGCCTGCTGACACCAACTGACTCACATCAGGCACCCAACATTCCATGACCTAATAAACATTCCACACATACTCAGGCTGAACAACAAGGGGAAAGAGGGAGCACAGAAAGAAGAGGAAATGTCACCTTACTACATAGTTTCTTAGTACACATGAAAGTGTACAGTTATGAACGAGAAACCCTGGCAGATTCCTCAATCATATCATGTTAAGCTATGTTATGTTTGGTTATGTCATAATCAGGGCCACTGGAATTATGCGGCAGTGGATGCCGAAAATATGCAGCGGGGTTAAGTAGATTAATCAACACGAGAAGGGAAATTATGCACTATCCTGCGGTACATTTTTTTAGAGCACTACAGCCATATTTTGTCATTTAACACTTACTAACACTGTCTGAGCACTAGTTGTACCTCATTAGTACCAGTTTAAAAGCCAAATATAGCAATAATCAACTGAAAAGTCACCAGTCAACCTTTGCAAAGGGTCTTAGAGTGGGCAGCAACATGTTGCTGCATTGTAGTAAATTTTGAACCGTTTGAGCTAGAAACGAACTTTCTTGCTAAAAATCTACAGATTATGCAGCAGATGATGATTATGTGACAAGCAGCAAATCTATAATTTTTTAACAAAAACGGCAGGTCAACACAATCACATAATTTCAGTGGCGCTGCTTATATTTTAGTGCGGGAATAAAAATCTTCTCGGCAGTACAGAAGACAACATAACCAGAAGAGATAAAGTAACACTTACATTTCAAAAAATATGTGCCACTCAAAAGCAAGAAAGAAGGAGAAAGATGGCTCTAATGATTTTGAACTATCAAGATTTAAGAATTTCACAAGACCTTGGTAGAAGAAAGAAAGTGACCTGTTAGACCCCATAGTATGTATGTCAGGACAATGAAACCTTAGAAATCACAGTAGAATATGCAATTAACACCTTCTGACTCTGGAGAGGCACGATCACATGACCCACATGGCTTTACACTGTGGATAGGCCCAACTGCCCCCACTGCTGTAGAAGCCCTTTGTTAGGAACCTTTAGGGTACTGTTCATAACCTCAGTTAAGGTGGTTTCTGTTCCATGATGTACACTAAACCATGACAGCCTGGGGTTAATGATGTCATATAGGTTCCGGCAGGGCACAGACCGTTCAGTCACAGCATGTTCCAGGAATTTACTTACAATATGGAGCCTGACAATAAAATGATTGGAGCAAAGATCAGTCATATCAAATGTTAGTCTATTTATCAGAGACATGACGCACATTATCAGGTGTACTATTTTCAGCAAAGGCCATTGACGATCTCCTGCATAAGCCTATCACATAAATCAGGAAACATCTTAAGTTCCCATCCAAGAGTAGCATCAATGTCCTTATCAAACAATGCAACCAAGCTTAGTCGCTGTAAAGTGTCACTTGACGAAACAGGATAGGAATGAAAGTGTGGGATCCTGCTGGACAGTAGATGGGCCCGACGAAGCCCTAGACATTTGTAATTTTACTTAGATGGTATTTTATTTAAATTGCCATCATGTTCCGCATTTTCTTTACATTTGTTTCTTATAAATTGAATTCTACTAATAAAAACATTGGCCAAAAATTTGTGATATTCCCCCTCTGGAGCCGCATCTTCTTCTCTTCTGCATGTATTACACTGGCTACGGGAAAGAAACAGAATTCTATCTTCTAAGCTTACTAGCTATTACCCCTTTTGACTTTTAAGATCTTGCGACAAGGCTCTACTCACTGTTTCAAGGGTCAGAAAGTCCTGTTTCTGGAGGCAGGTCGCTTTCTTTCTGATCCCCGTCTTATTGGAATAGGCTGCCTCTTCAAATTCGAATCTGCAAGGATCATTTCCAATTTAGGAAATTGTTTAAGACTGGTCCATTCTAGCTGCGTTATTTTCTACCTCTTTATCCTGGTATTTGCACCGAGATACCCCTCCCGGGGTGATTTGTGCGAGTTATAAATTAAAATAACAACAGGGCAATTGATGACATGCAGGCCTCAGCAGTAGCCAATTAGTAAATTGGACAGCATAGTTCACACGGATTATTTTGAACATAGAATATTTTAAAAAGTAACATTTAGTATCCAAAATGGCTTTATATTATTCAAACTGCTGTGTTTTAAAGGTTTCAAAAATGTCCTTGTGATTATTATTTCGCCATTTGGCTCCCAATGGCTGCCCTTGTCATAGTAACATAGGAACGTATCTGGGTGTACTATGTGTTTAATCCACAAGAGTCCCTGTGCGTGCACCCAGTTCCTATGCTGCTCTGCAATGGTGTCTTTAATAGCAGTGCCAAGGTTTCAGCCAAGCAGAGTGATCCAAATAACTAATTGGCAGAGTCTTATCCTTTTCAATGATGAGTGCTTTATTAATCAAGAATGTTACCAGTGTTGAGTCTGGAATTCTGCAATCTGAGTCAGTTTAGCAAAGGGCCTACTCTGCAGAATAAAGGATGCTACGACTACTAGGTCGTAATCGATCTGACCACAGAGGCATCACAACAATCTTTTAAAACTCTCTTTTCCCGATCATTACACCAGCACTTACCTAACTTTTTCACACACCGTAAAGGTTCATCACTCTGGGTGAGTCAATCGATCAATCAAATATAATTGTCACCCTAATGCAGAATAGGCCCTGTAATGTTTTCAACAGTAGATCTATACATCTCAAATTATGAATGCAAGATCTGTGCTAAGATATTTGTTGACAGAATCCACATTAAATCTTAGAACCCTGTTTAACTTCTGAAGATCCTACCCATTGCCTCACTACTATGAACTCCCACACCTTCCCCCTCTGCGAGCCCCTTCGTGACATCCTGAATGGTGCTGAGTATGGTGAGGAGAGGCAATTGATAGGGTGTTGTCTCGCTCTGATAATTCAGACACAAAATCTATCTGGGAAAGAAAAAGTAATTGGTGGGCTGCAGCAAAGGAAGGAAGCAATGACAGCATCCTGTGCTATTGTTGAGGTGAACAGATCCCTGTGAGTAGGGCGTGGGAGTCCACACACCATTGACTAGTTGCCCCTTGAGTCCCAGCATCCTGCCGCTGGCTGACCATCTCTCATGGCAAGGCTCTGGACAGAAGACAAAGATAAAAGCGATAAGGGGGAAAAGGGAGTTGGGAATTGAGGTAGGAGCTCCAGTGTCATGCTCTTCCGGCCATGTGAGCTACATCTTTTCATACACAGGTGGCACTGTGAATTTTAGTTAGATGTGCACACGATGAGGCCAAATTGGGCATTTCAGTCCAGCCAACTCTTGTGTGATATGCAGTGGAAATTTGGGACAATATTTGTGCAGTAGATTGCACTCTGGAACTTGAGCCTATACCTTCATATGGAGACAGTGCATTTGGCGCTATACCTGTGCATAGGGAGGCTGCACTGGGCCCTTGAATACCCGGACATCAGAAGAATACATGGGAATTGAAATCCATATTCAAATATGAGGAAGCTCCACTTGTCTTTAGGGTCTTCTCTTCTCCTATATATTAAGCGGCTGCAAAGGGGCATTGAGAATATCCCTGCACATGGGGAAATGCACTGAGCATTTGATTGTATATTTTTGTGTGCACTGGGCTTTTTTAGAGAAACCTTGGATGTCTGAGCTGCACATTTTAGGTTAGACATGTCCATGGGGAAGTTGCACTGGGCATTTTATTCTTTACATGATATTAAAAAGGCGTTGATTAGTATCTAGGGCTCCACCGAAACATTTTAGTCCATACTCGAGCTTATGAAGCTGCAATGGACAAACCCGGCTATACCTCTCCCTGTGACGGCGGTGCATTGGTGTTTGAGACTGTGCTAGAGCATGTTACAGCAGTGCTACACATATGTGGCTGTCTCAGGCCAGTAGAAGCAGAGTTGGATGTCTGGTTCTGAGCATCAAAATTCCTCTAGCAAAATTCAAGGTAAATAACAAAATATTTACTTCTGCAAGTAATGGCCCATGTCGATAGGCAGATAGTATATATAAGAATTGTACTTGTATTTATTTAGCACTTACTACCACTAAAAAGGCACTGAAGCGCTTTATGCTGAGCAGCAAGCTGCTGCGGAAACCCAAGGTTAGTGGTTAGGCCAGTATCTTTAGTCTTGTGTGCCCAAGCAAATCACTCCATGCAATCAAGATTCTTTCTTGTGGATTAAATAGGAGTTATTTGAGATCATCAGTAGGGTGGTGGGTAAATGACACATGCACATGCCTGGTGGGATTTATAGGTGAGCTGGAGGAAGTCAGATATTATTAGGTTGCAGGGTATGACTATCAGAGGAGAAGAAGTTGTGATCTTGTAAATGGGTGGACAGTGGTTTACAAAAGTCGAAAATAGAAATTAAGGCAAACATGCAAATGACAGAATAGGTTGTACTCAGACAGAGAAGGCACGCAGAGGATGAAAGGGAAGAAGGCAATTTGAAGGAAAAGGGGAGGCAACAGTAAGACGTTTTGAGTAAAGGTCAGTTTTGCATGCCAGAATTTAGGGTCATAGAGGATTTTCTTTTGCGGTAGGATACGATATGAGGATGCAAGGCTGTAGAAAGAATACAATTACACGGAGTATAACCTAATTTTTCCAGTACAACAGTTGAGTTAAAATAACAAAGGAACTAAAACACGCATGACTCCACAATGAAAGAGAACTGTTGAAGACATAGTTACAAGATCAAAATTTAAGGCACTGAAAACTCAATTATTATTTATTGGCTTTAAAACACAAATATTCACTCAAAGAGCATTCATTTTGACAATAAACACAGGAAGTAACAGTCTCCAAAACCTCACAAAAGCCAGCCAATGAGAGAATGAACAGAACAGTTAAGACTTCAGGGCCTTTCAGGAGGGAAAGTTCCCTTTAAATGCTCAACAAATGAAGAGGTAAATCGTTTCAGACTTTGGCCACGAAAACCCTGATGGATCCACCGTAGAAAAAAATGTGAATGATCACCACAGAGACTACTGAATGATGTGCAAGCTGACGTCATTAATGAACTACTGAATTGATGAAAAAGAAGTCATATCGCCTCTGGTCATGCGATGTTATGTTAACAACTTTCAACAGCTCGTTGTTACCCATAGGGTTACAGGTGTTTAAGAAACCAAACCAAACTTGTCTACTCCTGCAATAAAACGAGAAAGATTACATTTAGGGAAGCAAGAACCAAAGCTTCAGCCGTTTCCTAAAAGCAATGTGATTCGTTTCAAATTATGCTGCAGTATATACACACTGTTTCCCCTAAATCGAAGACCAGCTCCTTCCAAATTCATATATGATATGCCTCTGGATCCCTAAAAGAATGAACACCACCACACACCATTCCCAGTAGTGGCTGCTACCGATTGCGAGTGGTAGGGCGGGGATAGGAGCCGGGGGCGGGTGGGGCATGGGATGGACATTTCTTTCATTTTTTTAAAATACACTTACCTAGGCCGGCCAGCCCCGCCTCTTCCCTGTCCTCTTCTTCCTGTCTCCGCCGGCTGCAGGAAAGAGCAGGAAGCACCTGGGCTCCCAGGCTCCCCATAGCCAATCACAACACTGCAATGCAGCGTTGTGATTGGTCTGAGCGCCAAACCACGGCCCTCAGACGGGGACTGAGAGGCTTTGCATGTTCCTCACCATGCTGTGTAATGCAGCCTGGTGGAGAATATGCGGGCCGGCCAAGCAGTCATGTCACGTAAGGAGTGCAAACCACTCTTCTCCCTGCTCTGGCCAGCCCCACCCTGGAAGCCAATCACTTCAATAGGAAAAATGAAATTATACGTTATTATCATTTTATTTTTCCTATTGAAGAGGGCGATGCTCCTCTGCCTTAGCGGAGGAGCCGCCACTGACCATTTCAATTCATGGCTTGCCATACAACTTGGAAGATGTTACACTATTTCCCTTGAAATGTAATTGGATAAACCTTGACTCTTGACATCAAGGGTGATGCCTAGTTTCAAGCATTTCTGATTATTCTGATTGAAAACCGACTTCCATCTCCGATTATAATTAGTACATTCAAAAATTCCCAAACCACAAAACAGATTTGTTCACATCATATTCACAGTTGTAATAAAATCAGGTGTAACAAATTCTGAAAACTAGATAAAAATGAATCATCACACTTGAAGGGAACTTGAAAATGCATTGCTCTTACAACTCTCTCCGAAAAATGTTTTAAGATCATAAATAAAAGAAAACGCAAGAGCTGAGAGAAGACCTTCTTGTAAAGGAATGGGATTCAAAAAATTATTTACTTCTAGAGACTGAATACTTAATAATCTTTATAGGAAGATCAGATGACATGGGTTGGGGTCATGTTTCCCACAAGAGCAGAACACACTTTAACCCTCTGCCCCTTTCTCCTCCATATCCGCCCATTTTCATGTTTAAAAAAAAAAACTCTAAGAGGACTAAAACAGGAACTACAGGCCCCAGACTACTTTAGGTTTGACCACTTCCTGTTTTGAATTAATAACATGATCTGTTGCCTGGAGAAAGGCCTATGGGCCCAGGACTGCAAGAAATACATAGGGAAGAGGAGTTGGGGTGCAGACACATGGATGGAAGAAGAAATCTGAAGTACATCTATGCGCTACCTGAGAATGAATTTCATGATCATTTGGCGTAGGATGCAGCTGGTAAAAATGAACACACAAATCCTCAGCGCATTCCCCAAAGGTGCCTCATAGATCTTGATTCTCAGTTTGAGGGATAGTTCTAAAGGAGGTGTAAACATTGACCAGATTATGAGTTGTGCGGTAATGTTAGCACCCTCACAATTTTCCCCTGATACATTTAATCAGGTCATGCCTGCCAATATTTAATGATGGAGAAATGTGAGGAAAAATATGATACATGGCGAGATGGGTGCAATAGCACACATTTATAGTTATTCACTGCTTCTGGCAAATACCTTTACCGTGGGGAACTCTCTGTAAGAGGGCCATGAAGTTTTTAAGATCATTCAGATATCATTGGCAACATATTTAATTTTGCCTTTGAGTAAAACAAAGAATAGTCAGAAGAAGGGGCGCTCGGCAGCGGCGATCCAAGATGGCTGCTCCTTGAATCTGCTTTTATCGAGGGGCTTGTTCTTATGCTTGGACCATGCCGAAAATAATGGATTCCGACTCTAGAAGTTCTGCTGCACACTGAGGCAAGCTTTTTTTTTAACAATTTTGGTCTTTTTTTACTGCTTTCTGGCCTTCTCCTCGCAGTCACTCCGCGCTTCTTTGTTTTTGATGCTGCCTCATTGCCAAAATGTGCATTTTCCTAATTTTTTGTCTTTTTGAGAGGATGTTATTGCCAATTGGTGCTTTACTCATCATATAAGAGATACTTTATTTTTTATTTTTGTTCATGGCGTCATCAGGATTAATTAGCGATTTTTAGTCCTTCTCTTCACTTGGTAGGTTGGCATTCCTTTCTACTGGTTGTTACTGACTGTGACTTTGTACTTTTTGTGCCTATAATTGCATATGGTTGGCCGTGCAGAATTCCGTGCTTTGCAATGGATGCTTCAAACTCTACCAAGCCTCACGGCGCATCAGGGTCATCTGTTGGAGGTCGCAAAGACTCAGCTGACGTTAGAGGATATCATGGAAGAACTGCACAACATCAGACCCTTCATGACTGAAACCACTGCTTCACTTCAACGAATTGAAGATAAATGGTCTGGCCTTGAGTCACGCATTTCAGACGTGGAACAAAAAATCAGCGATGCACAGGACGTTGTCGCCATAGTGGATTTTCTCACTAAAGAAGTAGCTCAACTTAAGAAAGTTACAGAAGATTTAGAAAATCGTAATAGGCGCAACAACCTATGTATCTATGGCATTCCAGAAGGTTCTGAAGGGTCAGAATTTTTAGACCTCAGGCCAACGCTTAGAGCCATGAACGCCTGCAAAGGTCTCATCCACCCATGCTTCTTTAAAGTGACCCACAAGGACAGAACTTTTACTTTTGAAGACCCAGCTGAACTTCGTAAATTCATCCATGTTCACAAAGGAGAAGCTATGGACCTGAGCAAACCTTAATTGTTTTCTTGTCTATTTTCTCCCATCTCTTTTAGATGTTCCTTGTACACCTCTGCTGTTGACGTTCATATCCGAGTTATCAATATGTCTGTGCTGTTTTATCCGCTTCGTAGCATTGTACCCTAATGTTTGGTAAGTCCCCCTCCTCATTGTTTCTTTGAGTTGCTACTTCTTTTCTGTTTCTCTTATTCCTCTTGTTTATCTCATAAGTAGTCAACCTGTTCTTCCTCCATGCCCCCCGCTTGGAGTGGGCCGTCTTGTTTTTTTTCTGTTCTCCCCTCTCGCATTATTGTTCTTCTTGATGCTCCACATTATGACTAAAGCTTCTTGGCTTTTGGTCATCTTTTCTTTGTTAGCTTCTTTAGGGCAACTTTGTTCCCCTTTCCCTTTTCTCCTCTGTTTCTCTCCTTTCTTATCTCCCTCTTTTCTACTCCCCTACTGTCTTGCCTTCTACTCTATTTTATCTACTTCTCTTCGTTTTGATTCTATGGTATCTTATGAGCCTTTCCTCCATTCAAATTGGCGCTTACACCAAGCGAATTCCTGTATTTTCCTTCCTCTGGAATTTTCTATATTTTCTATATTTTCTTTTTTTCTTATCTTGGGTTTTTACCTCCCTAAGGGCACCCTTATCCTGATTAGATCTCTACCTCCTCTTTATCTTTCATTCTTTGAGTGTTATCTTTTCTCCTGTCTATTTTTGCATAAATCTATCTGATGAAAGGTCTACGTATAGTTTCATGGAATGTTAAAGGTATTCGTAGTCCTGTTAAAAAACAACGTGTCCTGTCTCACCTTGCTAAATTAAGATGTCATGTTGCATTATTGCAAGAATCACACCTTAAGGCACAATATTTACCTTCTCTCTGCAAACAATGGGTAGGAGACATTTTCTGTTCTCCGGCTGTGAATAACAAAAACTGGTGGAGTGGTTATATTGTTTCACAAATCTTTGAATGTCCTCCTCCAGAATGAATTTAAAGACGCTGATGGTAGATGGCTGTTTTTGAATGCTAAAGTTAATGATGCTCAATTATCCCTTTGCAATGTTTATGGCCCCAACGGTGTTGATTTAACCTTTTGGAACGATTTCTCTACTCTTCTTTCCTCACATGCTGCCGAAAATCTGATTGTAGGTGGTGATTGTAACCAACTTATGGATCCTTTTCTAGATTGGAATTCCCAAACGAAATATATCCCCAACAAGAAGCAAAAGACTTTCCATAACGCTATCACTTCCAGAGGACTGATAGACTCTTGGAGAACCTCCCACCCTGATGTTTTAGAATTCTCCTTCTTTTCTCCTATACATAAATCTCATTCTCGTATTGATTATATTTTTCTCACCCAACCAGCCTTACAATACATGACTAATGCAGAGATTGGCTCCATTCTCATTTCAGATCACGCCACCGTCATTTTAGATATATATTATCCCTCGTCTCCCCCCTCCTCCCGACGTTGGCATTTCAACAACTCCCTCCTTCTAGACACTCAATTTATTGAACAGTTCAAGATATTCACCCAGGAATTTTTTCAAAATAACCTCTCCTCTTCCTCTCAATATCATTTTATTTAGGATGCTTTTAAAGCTGCTGCCAGGGGTTTTATTATTAATTTTGTCTCCCGGAAAAAAAGAAGGCTCTCTTAGATTCCACACACATCCTGAAGCAAATTAAAGTCTTAGAACATAAGTATTTCACTTCTAACTGTCCTGATACCCTTTCATCTCTTATTAAAGCCAAACTACAAAGCAATAAACAGTCGTTGGATTTTGCTTGTAACAATATCCTAAAATGTAATGCCATTATGTATGGTGGGTGAAATAAGGCAGGCAGATCTTTGGCCAATTATCAACACTGATTGTAAAATCTTTGCTAAATTACTTGCTCTTCACTTTAACAAAGTCTTTACGGATCTTATCAACATATATAAATCTGGCTTTGTTAAAGGACGTTCCATCACTGATAATTCCAGAACATTTCTTATTATTATTCACTTGGCCTCCAAATCATATTCTCACATTGCTGCTATTACGTTGGACGCTGAAAAAGCATTTGATAGGGTTAACTGGGATTTTATCTTCAGCGCACTTAAGTGGCATGGCTTTAGCCCGCCCATCATTAGATATATCCAACTTTTATATTCTGCCCCCACTACTTCTATTTGGGTAAATGGATGTCAATCCGGGTATTTCCCACTCCTTAGAGGGAAGAGACAGGGGTGTCCCCTTTCCCCTCTCCTATTTATTCTTGCCTTGGAGCCCTTTTTAGAAAAACTTAGACGTTCACCACAATATACAGGTTTTGAATTTAATAACATTGACATTTACTGCCTACGCAGAAGATATTCTTCTATATATCTCTAATCCATCAACTTCCCTTTTGGCATGCTTTTCCCTTCTACAAGAATACTCTTCTGTCTCTGGCTATAAGTTAAATATTGATAAATCCGAAGTTCTATCCTTGAATAAGTATTGTCTTCCATATATGTTTCATGACACTGGTTTTGAATGGAACTCCAAAAGTGTCAAATGTTTAGGAATCCTTTATGCTAATAATATTAGAGAAACTATCAAAATAAACCTCGCTGAAATACTTAAAAACATATCAAATCTCATGGAAAGTTGGTCTCCACTTTTCTTATCTTGGTGGGGTAGAGTAGCTACGATCAAAATGATGCTTCTCCCAATTATTAATTTTGTTCTTTCTATGCTTCCAGTTTCCCTTCCAAACTCCTTTTTTACCAGTATTTATCGCTCTTTGACCAAATATCTTTGGAATAAACTCAAGGCCAGGATTTCACTTTCTCGTTTACAACTTTCCAAAGAGTTGGGAGGAGTACATTTCCCTAACCTCAAACATTATCATTCTGCATTTTCCCTGAAGCAAATGTGGTTTCTTTGATCTGATTCTATTCATTTACCTGTAACAGCATGGAGCTCCATAGAACAGGCGCAATACACACCTTTTTCCTTTCTTTCAGCTACCCGTATTTCCCAACCTCCAAAATGTTTTTATTTCACCTATCTTTACCCAATTGCTACCTCTCTGCTTACAACTCAGCTCTCTTCTGCGGATCACATCTCTAGTACCTCAATCTGGTATAACAAACATCTAAAAATTAACAACATAGCTTTATTTTGGAAAGAATGGATTGACAAAGGCATCATCACACTTGATCATTTAGTAAGAGATGGGTCCCCTATGGATTACCCGGAGATCCAAAGAACCTATCAGGGGCGTAACACAGGCCCCCGCAGCCCCCGCGGTGCGGGGGGCCCCCACGCTCCAGGGGCCCCTTCACCCTCAGTGGAGAGAGACGGCTCTTCAGTCTTTGCAAATAAAATGGTGCTCCTGCGCACACGGCCTCCCCAAGTCCCCATAAATTAACCTGTGCACGCATGCCACGGTGACGGCCTCTAAGCCTCCGAATCTTCCCTCTCTTTCTGTCTAGCTCCTCAGTTAGTGAAAACCGAGACTTCAAGAAACAGGTATTGCCCTCTCTTCCCTCCTTTCGTTTATTTGCTCCCCTGAGAAATGGAACCAAAAAAGAAAAACATTTTTGCTGGATACATTGTCTTTTTCTGACACAAGTGCAGCCTCGGGGTGGAGAGAAATAAAACATTCCAAATGTGAAAAAGAAATAACTAATTAAAGCAAGACAGAGTGGTTACAAGGTGGCCAGATTGATTTATTTACACCTAAACATATTAGCACCACTTTACAGTGTTTTACAGTGAAGTGATACTTTTGTTTTATCCTCTCTCTTTGAACAACATTGTTTTCCCTGTGTGGGAAAGTGCACCTTGCCTGGAAGTACTGAAATACCTGCTGGATGGGTGAATTGGAAAAAAAATGTGTACAGCCCCTGTGTGTTTATGAATGTGGTCTTCCTTCCGGGCCCTGTAGTCATGGCCTTACCTTTTCATGCAAAAGCACTCACTAATTTCAGAATAATGAGTGTAAAAGGAAAAAGGTAACCATGTTGTTCCTGCTTACATTTCACATGCTTTATTTAATCTTGCATTCCCTATGAATGTTTGCTTTTTCTAGGATGTTGTTAATTTTTTTTAGGCAGCATATTGCTCTTGTCTAGTGCGTAATTAGAATTGAGTCACATCCAGGTGTTTATAGCGGGTCAGTGCAGTGTTTCTCTAAGTGGGGCAGTATGGTGTTCAGTGGGGGAGAGGATGTGGCGCTATGATCAGAGCTGCTGAAGTGGAACTGGTGAACCAGGTTCAGCCTTAATGGTCAGGCTCGCAGGCCACTCTCCTGAGGGAGCACATCCTGTGCTACACCTTAGAAGGCGCCCCAAGACTTTAGATGCCCAGGTGTCTTAGCAACAGTAGGTGGACCCTAACCGTGGCAAGTGTGGATTAACCTTGAAAGCCTGTCCACCACTATCCATGAAGTTCACCTCCAGTCTTGGGGACAGACCTATGAAGCAGCACACCATAGAGTGGCAGTGACTCTGTCACTGAGGTCACAGGACCCTTGAGCAGGGTGGCTCTAGGGCAGTGCGAGCGCACCGGGCGCTAACTTCAGGTGGGGGCATCGTGTTTGTAAGTATAATATGGTTTTAAAAGCACTTGCTGCCTCCTTCCTGGCCACCAAATCTTTTGGGCAACAATAAAAATGTCTTGATAACTCCAATGATTAATGTTCTTAGTAGAGAGAGATGGTGTTTTGTCTAGTGGAAGGGTTGACTCCTGAAAAGGAAGAGCAGAGGGTTAATGTGCCTGCTGCTAAGAACCTGTGCCATGCAGATCACAAAGTGCGCATAATGTGAATAGGTCAGTGGGTCACTGCTTTTGTCAAAGAGACCCTATTGTTACTTGCAGGTAAGTTAAAATCCTAACATAGAACAGTGAGCTATTAACTGTCATGTAAGAGCTGCATGCAAACTCCAAGGTATACATTAGAGCGTTATGTTTTTTCCCCCCAGTCTTCGATTATCCTAATGTTGCAAAAAAGGGTTCATTTGGGTAGAAATCAATTCTGATTATTAAAGAGAACCCCCAACCATGGTATAATGTTTTTAATTCTGAGTTTGTGTTTCTGCAGACCAATCACTATTAAACTATGCTGCCTACTAGTATGGTTGTCATGTGACTCCTACACCTTGTAGTCCTTTGTCTTATGTAACATTTCCTACACAGTGATTTGCACACATATGAATGATTGTCTCTGTGTAATATGTGTGATGTAAAGTTCTCTGACACCCTACATTGGTATTAGTGATGCTGTAAATTTTCTGATAATTTATTATTTTGAAATTTTTGCACATGCTAACAGTCTCTGCAAAGATTTTTCATTATTAGTACTAGTGGAACATACAACTGCAGCAATGAGAAAGGTGAAAGTCAACCTTTGCAAAGGACCCTCCACTTCACAGCAGCACAAGTCACATTTTTTTAGTAACTTTTGATGTGTTTGAGCTATAAACAATTTATTAGTTAAAATCGTCAGATTATGCAGCAGATGATGTATTATGTGGCAAATATGGCAAAGCCATAGTTATGTGGAAAACATTTGCAAACTAGGATATTTTACCATTCATGTTGAACTGCTCTTGTGGAAAAAGGGAGGAGAAGTGCTGATGACAGAAACTCCATGGCTGGGAGACAAATGGCTTGCGATTCCACTTTTAAGGATGTTTGGGACATTCTGTGATTGGAAACGTATCCCACTTTGTGAATGTATTTTAATGTCAATAACACATATTTAACCTTAAATAAACATGTGTATCTATTGGTTAAATTAAATAATGTAATAAGCTGTAACCGGTTAGTGAAATGGGAAACAAATACTAAAAACTGGGATATTTTGCTCTTTCTGCCACACCTCTCACTCCACCCACTGATCCAATCCATTGGTTATTCCCGCCCTCTGATTCTCCTCCCACAGTTCCCCTACTTTTTATCCCCCACTTTGACCACTGCCTGGCCCTAACATGCATTAGAGACAACTGTGGGCTTTTACCACTTGGTCTCTTAGAGAATGACACCTCAGGTCCATACACGGGGACTAAACACAGCACGTTTATGGGTTCTCCGCACAACGTGTTTGCTATTTGATGCCAGACTTCTGCAGCTTGTGTTGAGGAAATTAAACATCCCTTGTGCTTGTATAAAACATAGCTGCCAAGTGGCATTGGCACCATGTCGTGTCCATTCGTAGCTTTTATCCAACAACACTTTGCATGCTGGAATGTTTAACCTCTTACTTAGATGGTCACAGCACAACTCCCAGAATGCAAGGCGCTGTGTTATTTATGGTGTTGCTTACACTTGTCTGTAATGCGTGTACCTTAAATCTTGTATTTAGCACTGTTTACACTGCAGAAATGATAAATTAAAACAGACAAACATCTGCTCAATGTTCTGAAGCATCCAAACAGTTTTCTTCCTCAGCCTTTTTTGCCTGCCTGTTTTGCAGTGCTTACTAATAAAGACATTATGATTGAAATTACTTCCTCAGTTCGCGTTATTATCATGCACAACCCTTGACCCTTGCTAGTGTGTGGCATGCAGATAATTCACCAGTCTATTTCTCTTGACTTTCGCAGGCTACTGAGTTATAGTGTGTGTACTTCTCATGTATATTGTCAGTCGAGTTTTTATGGAATTGCAGGTTTGGGTTGGTCTTTCAAAGTTTCAAGGTATTGTCGATTCTATTTCAGACCCTTCATAGTTGTTCTTTGTTCTTCAGCCATAGGCAGTTCCTGAGACAATAGGATCGCTCCTTGGCATTGTTCTAATTGCTGCCTCAGTTAAATAATCTGCTTTTGACATTATTGTTACAAATGGCATTGCTTGTATGTTGAGTGTTTCCCACTTTCTCATTAGAACTTAGAGAAAGACAATATAGAGGCATTTCATTTAAATGTTGGAGGTTTCAAATCAAAATATGCTAGATTTCTGGGTGGTAGGGCAAAATGGTGGATGGTGGGCCGCGCTGCCGAGGGAGGGAGGGGGGGCCCCCTCCATGTGCTTTGCAGGGAGGCCCCCTCAAGTTTCGTTACGCCACTGGAACCTATGGTATCTCTTCCACACGAGCCCAACAATACCCCTTGCTCACAGACTCTCTGACTCTTTATCTTTGTCAAAGTAATTCTGCTACCACACATGACCAAACTATCTCTTCTTCTTTGGACTTCTCCACTCAATTTAAAGCTGCTGTTATATACAAGTTACTTTTTCGCCCTGTTAATGTCATAACTAAATCCAAACTAGAACTTCTGTGGGGAAAGGACCTAGCACAAGACTTTTCATTTCAAATATGGGACTCTATTCGGTCAAAAAGCCACACCTCCTCACGCTCAGCTAGTACAACCCAGACTTTATATTATTTTTATAACAGACTTTTTTTTACCCCTACTGACTTACACAGATTCAAACTATTGGATTCCTCAAAATGTTGGTCTTGTTCCCATGAGAGTATTGATTTATTTCATATGTTTTTTCACTGTCCTAAGGTTAAAGCTTTGTGGTCCCGTATATGGTCCAAATTGAATGAAATTTTATCAACTACTGTGTCTTTTAATATTGTACATATATTTTTAGGTTGTTCTTCTACCGTGTGGAATGTACAGAGCAACATGGGTAAATTCATTGATTTGTTTTTAGCCATCTCCTTTCAGATTATCACCGCTAACTGGATGGACACCTCGAAAATTTCTTTCCAAGCTTGGTGGAATTTGCTTGACCAAGCTTATGCTTCCTCTACTTCTTGGCTGGTTAAAAATGACTTGTTGTGGTTACCACTAACATCCTTTCTTTCCAGGTGTGCCAATTGATTACGCTTGTACAAATGATACCAATCTGTATCTTATTACATTTTTAAGCTTTATTTCTTTCTTTCTTTCATTCCTCCTCTTTTTTCTATTCCTCTACTTTACTTTTATTACCCTCTTTCCTCCCTTTTCCTTCTTTTTCTTTTTTCCTTTCTTGTTCTTAATTCAAAAAGTTAAAATGCATTTACTCTTCGTACAGGCTTTATCTTTTGAGGATTTATTTTTCCCATTGCCACATATATTTTGTCTGTATTTCTCATCCTGTTGTTTTTATACCATGTATTGATGTTTTACTTTGTTTACTACCACAATAAAGCATTCTAAACTTGAGAATACTGAGAAAAAGCTCATTTGAAAATACATGGAACTGCTTCCCCATCCATTGGAGATGCAGGTGAATCCTGCTTGGCTCGATTTGTTCTTCTGGTCATGTAGTCGTCTGGATAAATGGAATCCGCATAGATGGAAATTGTGATCCAGAGTGCATTCTCAAAGACTGGTTGTAGAAAAATAGACCCGGACCACAAGGGCCTCTGCTGATTCATGGGATCCAACAGGGCCGGCTTTAGGGGGGTGCGACCGGTGCCACCGCACCGGGTGCTGGCTTCCTGAGGGCGCAGCTTTTGAAGCACCTGCTACTGCTTTTCTTTCCGCCGGCAATTACCAGGCCTCACATAAATGTTAAGAAAACTTGTGTGATTAATTATCTTCCTGGAGAGAGATCAGTGTTTTGTAAAGTTGAGGTTTTGACTTAGGTGAAGTTAGTGCAGAGGGTTAATATGCCTGCTGCAAAGAACGTGTACCAAGTAGATTACAGACTGCATATGATGTAAACAGATCAGCAGATTACTGCTTTCAAAAGAGACATCCTTTTGTTACTTGCAATTTATAACTTAAAGTCCTAATATAGAATAGTGAGCTATTAACTGTCATCCTAGAACTGCATACACACCGCAAAATATACATTATTAGAACATTGATTAATGTTGCAAAAAGGGTTAAAACTCCCAACTATGCTGTTTCTTTTTCAACACTGAGTTTGTGCTTCTCCACACCAAGCACTCTTAAACTATACTGCCTACCAGTATGGATGACATGTGACTCCTACACTTTTAGTCCTTTGGGTTATGTAACATTTCCTATACACTGATTTACACACGTATGATTGATTGTCTCTGTGTAATGTGTGTGTGATGCAAAGTGCTCGGACACCCTACACTGGTATGAGTGGCGCTATATAACTAATCCTTTTTTTTTTTTATTTATTTTTTTAAAAACCTTTATTTATGTCAGTCTGGAACACAGCTATTCAGCCGACATCCCGGAGGTTCGGCAGCCAATTAAGTACAACACATGGAAGTGTCCATAGCTCTGGTACAGGAAAAAACAAAGGTTCATTTTTTTTAAAACAACCTAAAGGAAATAACACAAGCAAGGCAGTATACACAATAAACTCGTGCCAGTTCCCGATGGGGGCGCGGCCCCATTCCCAAAATCAGAACAAAGCCACCGGTCGGGTGGATGAGGGAGAAGCAGAGGCGATAACATTCTAGCATATAGTCATCATAAAAATCCCAAGTTGGAAGTGAAGCTAGGGGGAAAGTTGCTCCTCCAACGGTTCAGTGGCCGGGGGCAGACATATATCACCCCTATACTGGTTCCATCGTCCCCATATCTTATGCCATTTCTTAGGCCGCCCCCGGGCACTATACACCGTCTATATAACTAATTCAATCCATCTGAGAGAGTGTGGTTATGGTGACTTGGTGACTGTTAAAGGGTGCTAGTGAGGGTATCCGTGGCAGAGGTGGTCATTGGGGGGGCGCCAACAAACATTGTCGCACAGGGCGCCACCAGCACTAAAGCCGGCCCTGGGATCCACCATGTGGCCAGTGGAGGCTGCATCCACCATCTAATGCCCACCTGCACTAGATCACGGTGACCTGTTTCGACCCCTTTTCTTGTTTATATTTGTACAAAGTTATGATTAAATGAAACACACATGGAGTGCAAGTCTTCTAATGTACTAATACGTGAACACCAGCTTTGGCATTTAACATCATTGATGGGCTCCACCTTGTCCACCCCTCAGGAAGTGCCCTGCATGCCACTGAACTCTGCCGCAGATTGGCCCACAATGTTTCTTGCGCCACCAGCGCATTTTTTTGTTTTTTTTATCGCGACAACTGCTGTGCTTTTCAGTCCCTCTATATAAAACGGAGAATGGATCAGAAAGGGAGGCGGCGCAGCGGCCCATTACTTAAAACCCTAAACCTCTCTACTGCAATCAATGCAGTAAGTAGGGAGAGAAAATTAACTGTCAAAGTAAAATTACAAGCAAATAAATAAGCACGGAAACCAATAATACATGCCTGGGGGCGAAGATCTGACTCCGTACACTGTGAGTACAATCCATTAGGACTCCCGACTGTACGGGAGCAGGCCAATAACTCACGCTGGCATTTAATTAACCACTAAAAGAGATGTTGCTACACTTTCACTAAACCTCATCCATTCTTCCTTACAACAGATCTGTTCATTTCATTCTGCTCCTGTCCTGGCTGCCTGGCTTACAAGTGCACACATCGAAGGTAGGAAAAAAGGCGGGAGAAAGTAGCATGAAACTTTTCTTTCATTTAACTGGCACCAAGCCTGAAACAAACAATCCGACTGCACCTCAAAGTGGCGTTACGGGTCTTTGTCGTCAGAGAAATGCTGTGGCGGGGTCGGATTGGGATCACAATTCGGGCTGGGCACACCCAAAAAGTGGCCCATATTCCCGGATCACGCCCGTTTGTAAAACAGCATTTAGCCAGTCTCATTGGGCTCATTTTCTGCTAAATGTATTTTTTTATAAATTATGTTTTTTAAAGCTCATAGAGCCAGAGACATTGTTTAAAACTAGAAGCACTGAAATCTAGGCAGACGAGCATGCTGAAATAAAGTGGCTCACAGGACACACAACTTCTGATCTGGCTATGTTTGGCACGTGACTGGTTTTTTAACTGGCATTATCGGTGTTTTAATATCCTGTCCAGTAAGAAAATGAAGAAAATTACCTAAAGCTGGTATTTTCTCCTCAGATCAATATGTTCTTTAAACAGTAAATGTACAGTGAAAGCAGTTTAAAATGTGGCCTAAAGCTGCTTTAATGATCCGTGATAGATAGTTAAAATTAATCAAAAGCACAAAAGCCATGTTAAGACCAATAAAACGTTTTTATTATTGTATAAACAATCCTCTTTCATTGTAATGTTCCAGCCTTTGTAGACTCTTAAAACGTTAGCAAATATATATATATATATTTTTTTCAGTTCTGAAAATTTTATTAAAAGAAGAAATGCTCAAATATTACATAATAAGATATAAAGCAAGAAATAAGTAACCAAAAATAAGTAAATAGCAAGTTAAGTAATGACAATAGCATATGCTGTAATATGAAACATCAGAGATTAGGAGTAAAAAGAAGCAAAAACTGGCAATTGGTATGAAATAAAGCCATACAAAGGGATATGAAATATATAATATAATCAGTAGCAAAGTTGAAAAAAAAAGACACAGAACGAGAAAGAAATACCTTGTTTAAAAAGAACAGGAAATCATGGAGGTTTAGAAACTTCTTGCTGTATCGGGGTTAAAGACAGAGAAGTACTAGCACTCAAGTCAAAAAATACTGTAACTGGGCTCCACAATTCTCTTCGTTTAGCAGCTAAGGTTAAGGGATAAACAACAGTAGTGTCTAGTCTATGATTGTAGCAAACAGCATACCACCAAGCCTTATAAGATAATTCGGTGAAATCCTTCCAGTTTTTGGTGATTTGTTGAAATGCCACATCTAATAGCAAATCAATTATCCTAACACTACAAGTGCAATGCTCCCAAATGGGAGACAAGCTCCCTAAAAAAAATATGAGATGGAGAAAAGGGGTGAGTGGAGGAAAAAATCTTATTAATTTGAGACCAAACCTGCTTCCAAAAATTAAGAACAAGGTGACAATCAAAAAGCATGTGGAAAAGATCTGCACCTGGTAAAGAGCAGGACCAACACTTGTCAGAGGTTTCTGGGAAGTGAGTGCTGAGAGTGAGTGGTGAAAATAATAAACAATTATAAATAAAAAATAGTGTTTGAGTAGTATTGGCTGCCCTGGAGGATCTACGAATTTTCAACCACAATTTGTCCCATAATGCAATAGGCCATGAAGTATATATATATATTTTTTAATTGTAGGTTTATTTAGCATGAACTCAGCCCAAGGGCAACGATTATATGAGCACCAGTCATTTTACAGAAGATAGAATTCATTTTTATTTTAGGCCTTGGGCAATTAAGTCATTTGCCCAGAATCAGAGGATGTTGAGCTGAGGCTGGCACTCAAACCTATTTCTATAGTTCCAAATTCGGCAGCTCTGATTCTAACATTACAGCCTCCCAATGTTCCTTGATGGGAAAAGTGCCTTAGAGGGAGGCCTATGCAAACATCAAGGCCTGAAAGACACTGGAGCCGAGATGCCAACAATAGGCCCTTGATGCTGGCCCCATATCACAATGGCCTGGTGGGGGTGACAGTAGGGCTCTGTGGGCCGGTTGACAGAGCTAACAAAATTCGCCCACAGGTGACCCTTAGGCACCAGCTCATCGCTCAATGCCCAACTGCCCATCGCCCCAATCCGATGCTGGGCTGTGACATACCTTTTCGCAACTGGTGCAAGGCTCTTGGAAGAAGGGTCATAAACAGATTCCCAGTTAAACATTTGCCAAATAATGGGCAGAGGCTGAAAGGACCCATTAAAAAAATATACAGAGAAAAAACGTACAGTATAAATTCCTCACTCATCCTAGAGTAGTGACCAACAGGACCAAGTACAGCTCCTTCCAGGCAGCATGAATGAATACTCACTGGCTTCTCGGGGATGTAGTGTGGAGCACAAGTGATCAGAATTCAGCAATCAACCCACAGACACAATAATTTCAGTGTTCCACAGTGGTTGAAGTCATTCTTAGGGGCCACCCAGGAAACTGACGGGGCCTGTGTGTTGGTGCTTGTAGCCCCTCGTGCTCAGTTCGCCAGACAGCAGCATTTGTGCCCACTTGCCGTGGCGCATCCAGCCAGGAAATCGAGCTAGCCCAGACTGGGCTACTCAGATGACGTCAAAGCAGGTATAGGCCCTGTCTGGGCTGCCACAGCCACTACCGCATGCAGCCCACATCGGGCCAATGCAGTCACTGTACTAGTCCCTTGTTAGTCAACATAGTCTCTATGGCAGTTTCAATCCCAGTCAGGCTTATGCAGTCACCATGGCAGTTGCAGACCCAATTGGGCCAATTCCAGTCACTGAGGCTTGAATGGTTCCCATCAAGAACCTTCCTGAGAGGCCAGGGAGACTACCTGCAGCACAGGTATCTGCTGGATTCTCCCTCAGGCATTTTGCTTTTCCTGGCTGTCCTTCGGTCCTGAGGACATGCTGGGCTCCTCCTCCTACAGGATCAGGTGGAATCCTTCAGTCTCTCTGCAGGCAGGTGGGCTTTTTCGGCACTACTGGAAGACTGTCAACAAGACTAGTCACCCTGAAGTCCTTCTCGTACTCTACAGAACACTCTCTTCCTTGGCCATGAATGACTTGGAAAGGAGCAAATTGGGGTTGTTTTTGTCCCAAACGTTAGGCTCATTTTCCAGTCACAGAATGTGGATCCACTGTCACAAACGTCCGAACCGGTTTTAGGTTGGGTGCCTTTTCAAGTGTTTTTCTCGAGTTGCTCTACAGACACAACCTTTGTATAAATGGAGGCTTCTCTCAGCAGGGAGCACTGGGGCTCCCCAAACTGGAGTACTCACAACACAGGCACAATAACATTTCTACAGCTGGCTGTCATCAGCCTCTCAGAAGCAGTATTCAAGTGTAGACAAATGGACAGGCCTCTCCCAAACACTAACTCACCCAGCACAACAGAATATGCAGTCCCACCCCTCAAACCTAACGTCAACCAAATGGCAGTGCTCAGGAAGTACTAAGAAGCAGCCTCTCACTCACAAAAGTCCCGATGGAATTTCTAAAGGAAGCCCTGTCTCCATCCTCTTCGCTTCAGCGTTTGGATCTCCACCCTCCTGCCACAGGAATACAGGCAACACACCTCCACTGTCCCTGCCGGGGATGCTGTTGTCGTACTCCATCTTTTGCCATGGGTCATCCTACTAGCTTCAGTACTGAGACTCAAACACATACACAGCCCTACTACTGCACATATGCTGTACAGACAGTACACCTGCACACACACCTGACATACATGCAGGATATTAGCACAAGGTTCTGGGCATTCACATAACTGCAGAGCTTTACACAAAAGGGGATTGCAGGACACACTCTTTGTTACAGAGGAAAAGGTCTAGTCACATTATCAATTCTATGTCAGGACTGGAGGCGAGGATTATGCCTTCTTTCTCCACTTTAATCACATAGCAGCACAAAGAACAACAAAGACTACATTTCCCATGAACCATAGGGAAAAAAAGGTAGTCAACAACAACATTGTGTCAACCAATCAACAGAGAGAAAATTGTCCAATCAGGGCCTCTCCAGTTACTGATAGTCCCTTGTTAGTGTCCAGATCTCCTCTTTCTTCGCTGCTGCGCAGCCAGATAAGTCCCCTCAGGGTTTCTACTGTTTGGGGGGCTTTATTATGTGCTTTTGTGACTATTTTGACGAAATATTGTGCCCTATCAGGGCTTATTACTTGAGTCTTTTGTCTTGTGGCAAGGTTTGTTATTATAATGTATAGCGGATCCTATCGTCAGGCTGACACGTTCGCTGTGTAATTGTTTATTATTTTGCTGTTGCAGCGTTTGCTTTCGTTTTTCTTTCCCCCCGTTTGTAGTGAGGGGGTTGTTGTCAGTACAATTGGATTCGTCTGCACCGTGGGACCGAGAGTCGTCTCTCGCTCCTACGCGGTGGTGCTGGCGCGCTCTGGTCCTCCCGCCGCCTGGGGGCGCGAGAGGCGGTGTTTGACCGCGACGCGTCTCTGGTTTTGATCAGTTTCCAGAGACGCGCGCGCGTTCAACTGCCACCGGAGCCTTGGCTGAGAGAGACGCCGAGTTCGGTCTGTACCGGCCCGCAAGCTTGTTTCTTCGCTCACGGACCTAATTTACATACCTGACGCTTGTATCCCGGTGCTTAATGGGATTCAAGTCTTGTATTTAAAGAGTATACTGACGCCTCTCTGGAGGTTGTATTTTTGCCGTTAGGCTTGATTTGGGGGACACTATCCAGCCCAGTTACCTGCATAAATTTAAAATTGGTATCAGCCAGCCTTTAGGTCCCCTCAGGACTAGTCACCCTGCATGAAATTGTGGTTTGACCACGTATAAAACGTATCAACTGTCACCCAGTTGCAACAACTTACTTGCGAGTGCAGCGCAAAGGTCTTCTTGCCCTTCCCCCTGGTATGGATTTCTACGGTGATGATCAGGATGAAGAGGAGGATCCTCTGGCGGATATGCCATGGGGCGATGCTTTCTATGAAGCAGTGGATACCTCAATTTATAGGGCAGTGGACCAGGCCATCTCTCCTTTGGAGGACAGGCTGACACAAAAAATAGAGCAGGCGTTTTTACGCCTTGAACGCAAAAGTCCTCTACCATCCCAGGTCCAAGACCTTTCTGGGCCTCCTCCCCCTAAACGCACTTGTGCCCCGGGTGTGGATGTGGATGCATTTGAGCGGCTCAAAAAGGCCTATATTGATAGCCACCCTATGGGAGGTACTGGCGACTCGCTAGCGCTTAACCTCTCTCCCTCCCCTGCACTTCCAGGCCCTTCAGGGGATCCGGATGCCAGCCCGTCTAGACCTTGGCTTCCGACCCGTCCCTCACAGGTCCCTTTGGCACCTTCTGATCTACAGCCACCTCCTACACCTTCCGACATGTTGGACCCAAATGATATTGTCCATCCTCGCTCCTCAGACTGGGTTCCAGCGGACAAAGTGGCGACTTACGTCGCAGAGCATATCCGGCGCCCGCTTGAAAAGGAGGCCCGCAACTGTCTCCGAGCGGAGTGTCCTCGTCCTTCCCTGGAGGGTAAAGTTGCCCTGACCCCGGATATTGACCCACGAATGCTGACGTTCTTGCAGAAATTTATTCGAGACCCCAAGAAGGGCATAGATAGGTCGTGGCGGGCGTGCCAAGATAAGCTCTTGGACGCCCTGGGGCCCGCCACCAAAATTCTTGATATGGCTGAGGAAGCGAAGGCTTCAGGTTCGATGATATCTCCCCAAAACGCTTTCAGGCTGGGCTCAGCGGGTAGTGGTCTTCCTAGGCAACGCCAACTGTGCCCTCTCCACCGAGCGGCGGAGATCTCTTCTAATAAAAATTGACCCAAAACTGGGTGACCTAGCGGATTCCGAAGCAGGGGCGATTGTCCAAGGGGGCCTTTTTGGGGAGCCCTTCATCAAGGAACTGGGCAAGTTTGTCAACACTTTCACGTCATTGGACAGGGCGCAGTCCACCATTAAAAAAGTGTTCCCTCGGGTTTTTCGAGGGGCCGGTCGAGGAAGGGGCCGCTCGACCGGTCGACAAAATCAGCAAACCAACCAGAGAGGCTCCGGTCAATATCAAGACCAGTCAAAATTTGGAAACTTCTACCCCACAAGAGGACGCCGTGGCAAAGGCAGAGGTCACAGGGGAGGAGCGTCTAACGCAAACTCTGGTGAGTGTTACCCTTTCTTCCCCACAAAACATAGGGGGACGTCTGGCAAGCTGTTACGGGGCATGGTCATCCCTCACGAGCGATGCATGGGTTCTTCAGACGATAAGGGGGTTTCACATAGAATATTGCGGAAATCCTGTTCAAAAGACACCCCCACGCCCTATGCAATTTTCAAGTCACGACGCTTTCCTGGTGGACGAAGAGGTCAATTAATTGCTTCGCAAGGGCGCTATATCTCTCGCGACACGCCACCCAAGGGGTTTCCTCAGCAATCTCTTTTTAGTGGACAAGTCCGATGGAGGCAAACGTCCGGTCATAAACCTCAGCGAGTTTAACGAGTGGTTGGTATACCGCCATTTCAAGATGGAGGGTATTCACCTCTTGCGGGATGTTCTTCGTCTGCACGACTGGATGGTGCGTTTGGACCTGAAGGACGCTTATCTGGTGATTCCTATCTTTCGGCCTCACCGCCGTTTCCTTCAATTCGAGTGGCGTCATCGCATTTACGAATTCACTTCCCTCCCTTTCGGGCTGTCTTCCGCACCCTGGTGCTTCACAAAGGTGCTCAAACCAGTGGTGGAATTCCTGAGAGTTCGTGGGGTCAGGCTAATCGTCTACTTAGACGATCTCCTTCTGATGGCTTCCTGCCCCAACCTTTTAGCCGACCAGCTACAGATGACGGTGTCCTTGCTCCAGGACCTCGGGTTTGTGATCAATGGAAAGAAGTCCCTTCTTCAGCCGGCTCAGTCCGTTACCTTTTTGGGGTTCGTCATCGACTCCAGGGCCTCTACTCTAAGCCTGCCGTCCAGGAAACTTACGAAGATTCGCCACGAGTTGCGTCGCGTTTTATCTCAACAGCGCGTCTCTCTGCGCCAGTTGGCCCGGATTGTAGGTCTTCTATCTGCGTCTATCCAAGCGATTTTTCCGGGTCCGCTCCATTACAGGGCCCTACAGCGCCTCAAGGCGTACTTCCTGCGGAAAGGGTATTCGTACTCCCACAAGATTCGTCTATCCGACGAAGCTCGGAACGAGATCCGGTGGTGGTTAACACACATGGAGGCGTGGAACGGCAGAGCAATCTTCGGTTCCGTTCCAGATTTGATCATCGAATCAGATGCCAGCAGGCTTGGTTGGGGCGCCCGCTGCGGGGATCTTGCCACGGGAGGCTTGTGGTCTCCCGACGAACGAAAATTACATATCAACTGTCTCGAGCTTCTGGCCGGCTCGTTTGCAGTCAAATGTTGGACCAGAGACTCAGTGCAGTCTTGCGTACTTCTGAAAATGGACAACGTGTCGGCTGTCCGTTATATCAACCACCTCGGCGGCACCAAGTCGAAAGCCCTCTCCGATCTGGCGGCGAGCTTCTGGCAGTATTGTCTAGACAGTCAGATATCGGTCACAGCGGAGTATCTTCCGGGCCGAGACAATGTGGAGGCCGATTATCAATCACGCCACTTCCGCGATTTCAGCCTCTGGAAGTTGGATCAGTTGGTGTTTGCCTCCCTCAACCGGCTTTGGGGTCCGTTCACGGTGGATCTGTTTGCATCTCGCCTGGACCACCAGCTGCCGAGATTTTTCAGCTGGAAGCCCGATCCTCGGGCAGCGGCCACGGATGCGTTTCTCCAAGACTGGAGCGTGGATCGGGGCTATGCGTTTCCCCCGTTCGCTATGATTACCCGGACAACGGCTCAGGTCCGCAGGCAGAAAGCGGACTTAGTACTCATCACGCCTCTGTGGAGGTCTCAAGTGTGGTTTCCAGTTCTTCTGGAACTTTCCTGGGGTTTTCCGATCCTACGCCCCCCGGTTTCCGAATCTCCTCACAGGTCCGTACGGCGATCCTCATCCTCTAGTGTCAGCGAACTCGCTGTGGCTCATGGCATGGAGGATTTCCGGGGTAGATGGCAAGCCCCGGGCCTTTCGCGATCAGCTGAGGAGCTCCTGTCTAAAGCCTGGGCGGATAGCACCATTAAACGATACAAATCTGCGTGGGGCAGATGGTCCCGTTGGTGTTTGCGACGGGGTTTTGATCCCGTGGTCACGGATGTGGTCCACGTTGTAAACTTTCTGGCGCATCTGGCGTCTAAGGGCTTGGCATATAGGTCCATTAACACTTTCAGGTCGGCCATTTCCTCTGGCCACGTCCCGGTTGGTGGGTCGGCGGTGGGTGAACACCCTTTGGTCTGCAGGCTCCTTCGGGGCATTCGACTTTCCCTACCTCCAGAACCGCGGTATTCGGCCCTGTGGGATGTTAATCAGGTGTTAAACCTATTCCTGTCTTGGCAACCAAATAGGTTTCTTTCCCGTAAGGAGTTGTCGGCGAAGCTGGCAATGCTGCTCTGCTTGATCTCTTGTCGTAGAGTGTCGGATGTGCGTGCACTCGATATCTCGGGTCGCATCTTCACTCCGGATGGGGTGACGTTTACCCTTTCCCGTCGGACAAAGTGCAATACAAGAGTTGTCTCCTACCCGGCCTTCGCAGATTCTCCTAAGCTCTGTGTGGTCCGTTGTCTCAAGGCCTATGAGGAAATGACAGAGGAGTATCGTCCTCCGGGGGAGCGTCAGCTGCTCATCGCGCTCCGGAAACCCTTTAAGGCTGTTTCCTCCCCAACGATCGCCTGTTGGGTGCGCTGGGTGATGCAAGAGGCGGGTATTAGCCTCCGGCATTTTGGGGCGCATTCCGCGAGAGGGGCCATGGCCTCGAAGGCGTTTGGTCTGGGTGCCCGCTTGGAGGATATCCTCAATGCGGCGGACTGGTCCTCGGATTCCACCTTCAAGAAGTTTTACTTCAAGCCAATTCTCAATATGGCTCATCTGGTTGTGGGCAAGCTTTAAACAAGCATAATCCTCGCCTCCAGTCCTGACATAGAATGAAAATTTTCCTAGCTATCGTAACGGAAAGTTTCAATTCTATTAAGGACTCGGAGGCGAGGATTATCCCGCCCGGTGTTCTTAGAGGAAACCCCTCCCCGTACAGAAGTAAGTAAATTCTTCCCTTCATGTTTATGTGACAGGAAGTGGTTCTTGAGAGTATGATCTGCTTTACATGTTCTGTTTTTTCTTTTTTCTGAATTGATACCTAGGGTTATATTTTCCCCTGGTAATACTGCCTTGTTTGTTGCAGGTTCTGATACCCACAAACAGGACTCCTGAAGTTGAGTGCTGGGCTGTCTTCGCGCTTCGAAAGAGGAGATCTGGACACTAACAAGGGACTATCAGTAACTGGAGAGGCCCTGATTGGACAATTTTCTCTCTGTTGATTGGTTGACACAATGTTGTTGTTGACTACCTTTTTTTCCCTATGGTTCATGGGAAATGTAGTCTTTGTTGTTCTTTCTGTGCTGCTGTGTGATTAAAGTGGAGAAAGAAGGCATAATCCTCACCTCCGAGTCCTTAATAGAATTGAAACTTTCCGTTACGATAGCTAGGAAAATTTTCATTCCACCACGGTATGCTACCACCATGATTTAATATGCTTTATCTAGGACAGGGACAGTAGTCCTCTGTCCACTAACAAAGCATGCTCAGTGTACTCCTCTAGGTCACAGGACAGGTCCAGGACCTTGCATCATCAGGGAACGCCTAAGCCTCTGCACACATGGTTTTATTAGTGTGCTGCTGTGCAAATAAAAGTCAGCATACCATATACACAGGACGTGTGGCACTCAGGGCAGGGGAACACACCAACATACCATCCACTGGATGTTCCCATCCTAACACCCTTTTATCTTGTGCATGTGGTGCCTGGTTGGCCATGTTCTGCACCATTAAATCCCTGCAGGCTTAAAACATAGAGACCAGTTTAGTAAGGCCAGCAGCTCCTCAGACCCCAGGGTGAGTTTCAATATGCAGGTACATAACAGCCCCTTTTGCATTGTCAGACACAGCAGAGTGCTGCCCTGAAAGGTTTCATGGGCCTTGGCCTCATGGGCCCCACACAGGAGACAAGCATGCTTGGCCAGACATTATTAAAGGAGTTCAGCATTGCTCAGAGTGTGCAGCATAGAGGTATACCCTGCAATGATTTCTGTTACTTCTAGTTTACTTCTATAATAGACGCAATGTCTTGTGTTGTTTATGACATAATCAATAAAAGTACAGTATCACACATCAAGAACCTATGTTAATAAAGCTGCAAAGTTGTTAGTTTCATACACTATTGGTGGCTGTACTCTTGTTTTACCAACTTTGTATAAAGCATGCCAAACAGGGCTGGACTGGGAACCAAAACCGGCCCTGGCAAAGTGCTCGGCTGGCCCCCCGGGGGGGTGGAGGTACGGTCGAGATGTTTGCTAGGGCCGGTTTTGGACGATATTGTTACAGGGGCTGATATTGCAACTATGCTGCAAAAACGGCCCTGTAACAAAAACAGCCCCCCAGGGGCCCAAAACTGGCCCCCACCCTGGCGGCCACTGGGGAAATGCCCGGTGCCCGCTACAGCCAGTCCGGCCCTGATGCCAAACACACACACCCCTCACTTCCATGCCCCACGTTTTCTCTCTGGCACATGACTGATCTGTGACAGAGTTGAATTTCAATCTTAACTTCTGTCACACTCAAAGACCTTGTTAAGACTTTGATGGCTCAATTAAAAAAAGAAATTACATAGAAAAAAACAAGATTCTAGTCATTCAAAATGACTTTTTACCTTCTCTTTGGCCTGACATCCTTGGTCCTTTCCCTGCTCCAAAATTCTCTGTCAGAAGTCTTGGAATTAAATTAGATAGCATAAATTCAAACTCATCATGCAACTCTACTTAAAAGTCTTCTATGCACCAGATAACTGATGTCTTAAATACTGCTTGCACATCATCCAGGTACATGCCAAGAACTTATTTGAAGGTCAAAGCAACCAAAATTGAATTTATGTTATTTTCCAAGAACAACAACAAGAAACAGTACAAACCTGACTCAATGACATCAACCATGATGACTGGGTTCACCCTGGTCACCAACCTCACCATTAAGGAACATATTGCCACAAAAACAAACTACAAAATATATTGCACCCTGCTCAATATTATCGCTAGGGGCTGTGGTAATCAGAAAAATTAACCTATAAAAAAAAAATGCCGCTTGGACAGTACAAAAATTCATTGATGGGTCAAACAGTCTTTGTCTTTCAAAAAACAAAACAGAATCCGAATCAAAAGAGAGCAGCTAAATAAAAAAAATCCTTTATTATTTCATATATGGAAAAATCCAATATTGAAAGAACACAAAAGACCCTATATGTGCCTGCACAAAGAGAGTCACATTAACCACCATCACACATACCTTATAAAAAAAACATCAGTAAAATACAAATAGCACAATTTAAAAATTAAATAAGGGAGGTAAGCCCTAGTGTATCAGGATTCACATAGGAAGGAGAACCATCCTCCTTGTGTTTGAATATAAATGACCTAGACTACTCTTGATAGTAACTCTACAATGCCATACAGAGCTTTTAATCTGTTGACGTTTCAGCCCCACTCAAGTCAATTCAAGGGACCATCCTCCGCACATTATATATTTACAGGGTACTTCAAAAATACATGATAACAAAATATTCCCAAAGCTTTCTTCGACCTCCCATCATTATCATTAAGCATCAATATTTAAATTAATTGTTCAAGTATCTGCAACACTCAACAAAGTTAATTCTGAAACACAAGCATTTAGAAGTTGAGACCATACTTTCTAAGAAACCAATCCTACCTATTTCAGGCATAAGACCAACCATGTAATACATAAATTAGTTATCGTATTATCATTCCTTGGTTACATTCACATAGGTTATACATTTCTGCAATCTCAACAGAAATTAAGGATTGTGAAACTAACCACATCTTGCATGTTAACATTGCAAAGCATATTTCCCCACGTATTGCATAATCAAAAATCAATAGACATTTGGCTACCATAATTTCAACAGAATCAATCTGACCTGTATCAGGCAGTTAATTGTCATGTTATTGTTTGATAATTACATTTGAGGAATTAATTTGTGTTGCAATTTCACATAAAGTAATAACTGTAAGTCCAACTATATTGCACATATTAGTATCATAAAACCTGTTTCCACCACATTGCATGATCAAGAAGCACTTAAAACATTTGACAACCAACAATGAGCCTGAATCCATACTTCTTGTGTAGATTTAAATGAAGAATGAAGACGAAGGGGACAGAAAAGAACAACCTTTATCAAAGATTATAGTAAAACATCTAATCAATTACTATAAATGATGCTGCATATTGCAGTTTTTCTGACCTCAATAAATTTCAGCAGCAATCAGCCTAAATTAGAAAAGAAAAGAAAAACTAGAGGGAAAATAATAATAAAGATAAATATAAATCAACCATAATCCACTCATGCAATGAATGCAAACAGGCCACAAATATCTCTTCCAATGATATTGCCCTACTGTGATGTATTAAGTTAAGCACAGCCAGATGTCTCTGTTTCCATATAGTTAGTGTTTCCAAACAGCTGCCACTACTACTCAGAAACAACTGCTTTCATAAAGCTGTAGTACATAGAAGTAAAAACTTCAAATATATATTTCTAACAAACTAATATATCAGACATATCTGATTCAGAAGTGCTTCATGGATTCATGCAACAACTAGGGGTGGTCGGTACTCGTGGAATTTGACTCTGCGGAATTCCACGGAGTTACATAAAAACTCTGCGAGATTCTGCAGAGTTCCTCCACTGGGCCGAAATAGGCATGTTGCTCTGCTCACACTGTGATTTAGCGCCGGGAGCACATTCCGCATTGAACAGTCAGTGCAACAGCACCACAGTCAAAGTAAAATCAGCCTGGTACCGGCTCGCTCTTCTAATGAAGTGAAACCATTTCTTCCTGAAAGTGACTTCAGAATGGCTATTCAATTCCTCATTCTCTCTAACCCTGGGCGTAGTGGGGCTACGCGGAGCATCACGGAGTGGAGGCAAATCTACACACAGCCGCACACTCCGCGTAGCCCCACTACGCGCCACCCGCCTCCCTCTCGCCCGCTTTTAAAATGCTGTGAGAATGTTCCAAAACTTTAAAAAAACAAGTTTAAAGTAATTAAAATAACTTACCTTAGATGCGGCGTCCCGGGGCTCCCTCTTCCTTTTCTATCGCCGACTTCTTCCTCACGACTGCGCATGCGCGGGCGCCCGCGCATGCGCATTTGTGAGGAAGAAGTCGGCGAGAGAAGGAAGAGGGAGCCCCAGGACGCCGCAGCTCAGGTAAGTTATTTTAAGTACTTTAAACTTGTTTTTTTAAAGTTTTGGAACATTCTCACAGCATTTTAAAAGCGGGCAGCAGGGAGGCGGGTGGCAGGCAACTCGCTCCGCCGTGGGTGTGCGTAGCCTGCCTGCCCTACGCCTACTTCGCGGATCGCGAAGTAGAGAAAACTATGCACACTCTGCGGCCGGAGCGTAGCACTGCGCCCAGGCTTAATTCTCTCACATCTGGATAGGGGTAAAACCCTGCTTCATGGCTTCTCGGCCTACGGATTGGTACCTTTTAGAGGCATCCAACAGGCCACAGCATGTATCGTCCAGGGCCTGATGAAATATGATTACATCAACCCTATCCGGATAGAACTCCATTAGTTTCCCTTGTCAGTCCGCACCCTCTTCCAAACTAGCTGCATCATTTACAAAATCATCATGAGCAGGGCCACTGCTTATCTTCTAGACAAGCTATCTCTGACTGTTCTCGGCACACCCACAGCCTGGACACCATCAAACTCAGACAAAGAACTGTAAAAAAGAAAGAAAAAAAAAAGCAGGCCTTTTCTGTATATGCACAGAGGACCTTGGAAAAACATAACCCTTATCTATCAATTTAGGAAAGAATTGACGAAACACCTCTATAAAGAACACCACATCACAAGGAAAGAATTGACGAAACACCTCTTTAAAGAACACCACATCACAAGGAAAGAATTGACGAAACACCTCTTTAAAGAACACCACATCACAAGGAAAGAATTGACGAAACACCTCTTTAAAGAACACCACATCACAAGGAAAGAATTGACGAAACACCTCTATAAAGAACACCACATCACAAGGAAAGAATTGACGAAACACCTCTTTAAAGAACACCACATCACAAGGAAAGAATTGACGAAACACCTCTATAAAGAACACCACATCACAATTCATTAACATCCCACAGCCCTACTACGTCTCCCATTGCTCTCTGATTTTGTGCTTATCTTTGACAGGGACAGTGCTCCGTTGTGTTTTGGCTAGGTTCACACAATAGAAGTACCACATGCATACATCATGCCCTCTATTTCTTTGGAAAGCAGAATAGGGTATTTATGGCAGTCATTGGATCAAGACTGGATTACTGCAATTTTCTGTATCTTCGGATGTCCGTTCATCACATTCAAAAACTACAGCCAATGAAGCAGTCAAATTAGTCGCTCTTTCATCAAATCTTTCCACCGCCAGTTCTATTGCGGTTAAGCTTCGTTTGATCCCTATTCAGAGCAGGTTATATTTCAAGACTCAAACTCTCATATGAAGAGGCTTCTCAATTTATAAAAGCCAAAATTGCAAATAAATTCCCATCTATTCTCTCATCTTCAGCAAATCTACTTGTTCGACCGTTCTTCAAAAAGTGATTTACAGAGGGAAGGCCTTCTCTTCCCTGCCCCCACGCCGCTGGAATGATCTTCTCTAGACTTTAAAAAACAGTTCTCACATTTTTTCAGAAACCAAACCTAAAAACGAACTCCTCTTTCCTTAAGTACTCTGCCGCGTTTGGAGTGCTGAGTGATACCTCAATGGGAAGAATATAGATTTAGTTTCTCTGTCCAAGTTGGAGCAAAAGATAGTGGGGATGCACGTAAGTAGAGCGGAGACACAAATGCACAACAAGGCACCACACATTGATGAGCCGAACAAGATCAGAAGGCGAATAAATTCACTCCTCTGACTATTTCTGCGTGAGCGGATTACTGTAGCTTTCCTGTGTGCACCCCCACTAGCTGAGCGAGGATGCCACGGGCACTGATGCAAGCAAGGAAAACAGCCCCTTCGGACGCTGTTGGGGTAGTAAAATACTTACAAACAAAGGATCCACCCAGGGGAGATTGCAATTGATGATGTTTGTAATGATGGGTCAAGTGTGTTTCCTACATTGGTGGGAAGCACATCGTGTTTCTTAAATAGTAGTAAGATACAGCAACCATCGCGGTGCAGTGGGCCCTTCAGGATTCTGGGCCCCAGTACCACTGCATTTACTGCACCAATAGTAGCTACTCCCCTGGGACCGCCACCACATAGTATTATCAACACGTGGGTGTTTTAGTAACCTATATCCTCCACCCATGTCTTGAAAGCGCACAGCAGTCACACACCGATGGCACTATTAAGAAGCAGCAATCACCGGGAATCTTCCCTTTGACTTACACATACTGCCATGTACCACAGCACCGAGATGGAGGCTGTGGATGCCAGGCTCCCCAGCTACTTCAAGGTCATCTCGAAGAACGATGCAGCCGCGGGGCTCGGTTTGGTACTGAGGAAGTGCACAGCACTGGTACTGAGCAGGGTCAGGTAGGCCATTTTCTGTGCCAGGTTCCAAACATAGTTCAGTTCTCTTTGATGATGATGCCTACCGCTTTCGTTAAACGGGTCAGCCATGTGCATTTGTTACACATCTGTACCTAGCACTGACTGTGGCAGAGTCGTGCTGACGTCATGGACGTGCACAATGGCCTGAGGAGAAGGGGAGCTTGGATGCTTCAAATAAAGCAGAATAAACAAGAGAAGGCTGAATAGAGAGTGGAGAGCCGAAATACAGAGAAGCAGTGAAGGGACAAAACATGTGCGTGTGAAAGGAGCCAAACGGCAGAGACCATGAGAGTGGGACACGTGGAGTAAAAGGCAGAGAAACAGACTGTGAGAGAAGAGAGGAAGAAAGGCTGTGAAGGGCAAGCAAAGAGAGGGATTATAAAGGCATGGCGAGGCAGATAAGCTCAACTGAGTGAAAGATCGGGCAGGGAGTGACTGGCACTGCACAGGGAGCCGTAACTAAAGAGAGAAGGGACAATGGATATGAAATAAAGAGACGATGAGAGAGGAGCAGGCAGAAAGAGTGGAAAACTCAAAAGGTGAGATTCAGATGAAGAAAGTAAGACAGAGGAGGCAAGCATGGAGCGTTAGAAGAGTGAAACATGAAAGAAAGATTGACTGGCATTGAGGGATAAGTAACGTGATACAGAGTATATGAGAGATGTATACACACAATGAGAGGAAGATTCACAGAGGCAGAGATGCAGGAAGTGTGAAACAGTTGGAGAGAAATAATGAGAACGCAATAGGGAGAGAGAGAATTGAGAGACATTGACAGCTTTGCAAGCTTGATCCAGTAAGGCAGAGTGAAACATAGAGACAGTGAGAAACAAAGAAAAATCCAAAGACAGTGAAAGGAGAGACAGGCAGTGGTTCACACGAAATATCAGTTTCTTGACCATCCTGTGGGTGCCTTCCATACATAGGATTCTAAACCTGATGCACTCTTAGTTTTCTGTTCCATTTAACATTAAAAAGCCATCATCAATGTGTCCCTAACCTTAAAAAGGATGCTGAACTATCATTTGGTGTGCACAGAGACGTAGCATACCATTGCCAGGAAGCACGGCTGCAGGCATTACTTACCGCCTGGGCTGTAGGGAGCGTGGAGTAGCATTACTCCAAACCTCCTCGTGCTGAGTCTCTCCAATGGAAGGAAAAGCTGGCAGTCCCTGCGGAGGGCCCGCGCTGTCTGGACTGAGGCTTTGCGGATGCACAGCATGCCCGACGCAAAAGCATTTCGGCTCTGAACTGTATTTCCCAGTGGCCCATGGACTCGCCTTCAGTTTGGCAATGTAGCAGCCATCTATGATACTGGGGGAGAACTTGCCTTGTGGCCAACGGTGATTCTGACAGGCAATCGTGATACAATGTTGATGCGACCTGGTTGTGGAGACCTAGGATGTTCTTTGCTAAAGACCAGTTGCTTCCTTGGAGTGTATTGAATGACATTTGGAATACAGAGAAGTATATTAAAGAAGGGTTTTGGAAGCCGTGTCTGCAATGGAAACAAACGTTGAACTACTGAACATTGATATAAACCCTTGTGAGTCGGTGGATTTGTTGCATTTCACTTGAAGGTTTCCTGTGACAAAGCAGGAAAGGCGATCAGCCAGGTCTAAGATTTCCTATTACAGACATCTGTCTAGGCCTACGGTACCAGAGGCCTCTTTTGTTTACACAAATTGCTACAGAGGGAATAGCAGAGAATTTAACATTTGTTAATCACTTTGCAGTTTTACATGATTCAAATAAAAACTATAACTTATTTTCCACGGAGAGTGCATAGCAATTGTGCAATATTCATGGCAAGTATCTAAGGCTATTGCTTTGCCTTCAGATATCCACTACCGCCTGCAGATATCCCTGACCAACAGAAGTTACGGGTCAGAGTGCTGGAGCTCAATGGTGCTAATGTCACTCTTATCTAATCCTCCTTTACTTATTTTTACCACCAACTCTAGCATTCCTGTGTGTCTGGTCACTGATGGAGGCAATGAGAGATGGAAGAAGCATCATTCCCATTGGATTCTGGGCATAAGGTTAGTGCATCTTGACAGATTGCCCAGTCCATATTGTCATCCAAGCTAAACGATGAATTCAGAAACCAGTTTGTCTCAGATTTTAGAGGCTATAACTAAATTACAGCAGGTTAATTTTGTGAAATCGGAAACTAAAGAATTACATGCAGAGATAATTGCAAAAAGACAGAAGAATTGTAACATGTTAAAGTTAGAGAAAAAAGATACAAGTCAAGTGCCTTTGCCTACATATTCTAAGAACTCTGATATATGGGCATTACCACCTCCCTTGAGAGATACCAGGTTTCTTGAATATTCCTATTCTTGGGTGCTTATAATTATATTCTTAGCACCTCTAGAAAGGATCTATGGAGGTCCAAAAAAGTTAGCATTATTTCTTAATCAATGTAAGGTAAAATAAATGTATACAAACCTGTAACATTTCCTGATGATGGAAGTAAGATAGCATTTTTTTGTCATAAGTGAGTAAGGCAAATTAGAGTTTTCTATTGTTAGAGAGCAATCATCCTTTGCTTGATCAATTTTCGGTCTTTTTCAAGCAGGTAAGGATATTGTTTCAAATTACACACTCTCTCTTTATACAATCAAATGCTATAAACAGGGTTTGCAAGATTTATTAAGTTAAGTTTATGAAGCAAAAAAGGGCATCCTTATTCTATCAAGGACTGAAAAGTGAATTGAAGAATGTCTTGGTACAGGTGGTTAACCCACCTACTAAATGTGATGAACTGATAGAGTTAGTCGTACAGTTGGGTCTTCATTTAGCTGAACGTAGTTAGAAAAGACCAAAGTCCTAGTGGTTCAACCTAAGGTAGAATAGAATGGAGTTATTGAGATTTCTGAGTCAATGCAATCAGGCCCTATTAAAGGTGCCATATCCAAACAGGAGAGAGAAGCAAAACATTTACATGGTTTGTGTTTGTATTATGAAAAGTCAAGTCTTTTTTTTCAAAGATTGTAAAAGTAAAATGAGGATTTTAAAAGTCAAGCCTCGGTAATACAGTTTATAGACAGGCCATAGCTGATGGAAAACAATGAAAGGAGCAGTCATGTTAAATGAAGAGCTCCTAGATGAGCATTGAACTCTATACAGTGAGCTGTGGTGTGCATGATGATTCCCGTGACATTGATTTTGTCAGTGTCAGGGCAAGGTGATTATGGGAATTAGATGAATATTATGTTTGCTTAATCTTTGCAGATCCCCATAATAATGAAAATGATTCCTGGGGATGTAAAGGCAGAGGATGGTTGTAATTTATGCTCAGATTTAGTAAGGTTTCATGGGTGCATGATTTGTTTGCTCCTTTTCGAAATTATCACTGCAAGATTAATTTTGATCAGATCAATGTTCCTCAGTTTAAGGAAATCTCTGAAATGCCGAAATTGACTTTACATGGGCTGCAGGGACATTTCAATTGAATTCATATTAGTATTACAGTAGCATTTATTGTCATGTAATCCAGAGAGAGTCATCCTTCAAAAAGTTCTCACAGCAATGGGCATTTTGCCAGTTATTGATTGTGCTATTGAGCTCCTTGTAATAAAGAGTTTAGTGATGTATTTGATAACAAGAAGGTAAATGGGTTACCTTCACACACAAGTTATGATTTTAAGATTCATTTAGAACCTGGTGCACAGATACCTTGTAATTGAATCTATGAGCTTACTGAAGGGGTCTTCATACTGGAGGTGGTCCCCCTGGGGGGGCCTTAACTGATCCCAGGGGGGGAGCCTGGCTCTGGGCAAAAGAAGCATCATGCTGATAGCAGTGCTTTGTTTTAAGCTGAAAACAAATGATCAGCAGTCAGCAACTCTATAATGGGCCATTTTTAAAAAGTCTAGACATCCTTAAACATGGCAAATTGAATAAAATAATGGTGAAAAATTATGAGGGGGGCCCAGATTTTTCTTTTTTGTTTACTGGGGGGGGGCGTGGCATTAAAAGGTTTAAAGATCACTGGCTTACTGAATCAGATGCAGGATATCTTAAACTGTACCTAGATGAAAATCTGGCTAATGGCTTTTCTATGACCTTGTCGTCTTCTGCTGCTAGTCTATTCTTTTTCATTTCCAAAAAGTGTATGAGTTGACAACATGTATAGCCAGACAGTCCTCAACTGAATCACTTTGAAGAATTGTTATTCTTTGTATTAATACCTGTCTTGTTAGAGCAGATTCAAAGCGAAAACATATTCCCAAACTTGGATCTCAAGGGAGCTTACCATCTGGTCAAAGTCCGGGAGGGTGATGAATGGAAAATCTCATTCTGCACTAAGCTTGGGTTGTTCGAATATCAGGACCTGCCATGCCCCTCCAGCATTTCAATATTTCATTGATGAAGTTGAGAAGACTCTAAAGATACACACATTTCACAGATTAAGGCAATTATTTCAGCCATTAGGAGATCACCCTTTTTTCTCTAGGGTTGTGTGAAATTCTAGTAATTTACTTTGGCGTAATGATGCAAACTTTTTGCCATAACTAATTGAAACACAAATCTGTTATTCTTTGCTATATTTTAGCATGAAATGCATCCTCGCAACCATTGTCGAGACAATGATGCATTTTGTGCAAAACAATAGTGTAAAAAACCCTAAAAGGCATGGCAAAAATAGCTGCTCCCTTGCATGGAGCTCTCACAGTAAAGTTTTACCGCAGATAACACATAGTAATACATAGAGGTATAATGGCGTAATTTTGGACATTCTGTTTAACAAGCATAGTGTGAAATCCCCAAAATTGCACTAAAGTACGTTACATTTTGCCCAGACCCACTATTCACTATAATGGATAGATGTATTTTTTCTTACCACTGATGTAGGGTTTCTATTGTACATAACTACACCAGAGATTATTGAAATAGATAAAAAGAATGTCAACGATTGTTCAGTGAAACACACACCAACTTTAGTCAAGAATATTCAAAGTTTTAGGCCCTCTCCAATTTTTACACGAGGTACAGTCCTCAATTTTCTGACATCTTAAGACCATAACACATTTACTACAAAAGGGAGACGTTTTTCTTGGTCAAACAAAGCAGATCAGGCATATGTTTTTTTTTAAAGAATGTCTTTTTATTTCTCAAAGTTTGCAACATCTTAATGAAGAAAGTCCTTTCGTTGTTGATGATGGGAGCTTCCTATCATGCTATGGATGGGTTAAAAGGTTAAAACGTTACCCACCAGAGATAGGCCATGCAATCACTGACAACATCTTTTGGCCCTTAAATGATCTTTTGAACAGTGGAGACATCATTCACACAAAGAAAGGTATGTTCTATTTGCAGTTCCTGACATCAGACAAATAACTTACTTAGTGAACTCAGACAGACCTTGATCTTTTTTTTTTACAACTTGTTTATTGCAATGATAAAGTACAGTACAGCAATGACAGCAGACAGACATTGATCTTTTTTTTAACTCTAATTTTGTTATAGACTATAGACTAGGTCGAAGAATAGTAGGGCTAGTGCCCATTCAGGACAAGATGAATTGAAAGGTGAAAATCAGTTCTCAGAAGAGCCACGATTAAAATGTTCACCACAAAGGTTTTGCAAAAATCGTTCTATTGCTTCAAACAATGTGTAATGTTATGTTATGCTGTGCTATGTTATGCAATGTTATGTTATGATAAATAAACTTTTGAACACATGAATACCCAGAGGTGTATTGGCTCTAGCTCTGTATGCTTAAAGACAGCACCTAATTTAACAAAAAGCCATGTTTTAAATACCTTCCGAAAGGATAGCAAATTGGACATGCCAATTATTTTTCTATGTAGAAAGACAAGCTATAGATAAAGAAGCTTGGGTAAAAGACCAAAAAAATAGACTTGAGAAAGATGTAATGTTGTATCAAGAGAAAGCTATACCTTTACACAAAATTAAGTTAAGGCAGCAGGCTATGAATTGGTTTTATTATTTGATGGTGGTTAAACATCTTGGAATTGCTAAGACTTTGGCAAATGGGAGGAGATATTTATAGTGGTCAAGCCTATTGTTGATTTTATGAGTTATGCACCAAAATATTCAATCTGTGCCTAATTCATGAATTCACACAGTAACTCAGTAGGTAGGCATACAGTGTCAAGCAATTGTATTGGAAGTTATCCAAAAGTCAAAGTTGATTGGCAATTTTAGTGGTTGTGGTCTGTTTGACTAAAATGGGTTATTTTGTATTCTTTCCTGGGTTGCCCATCTCTAAAGAGTTTGCACAGAGTTTTTGGCACAACACATTATTTAACTACAAAGCTTCTTGTTAGGGATACAGTCTCAATTGTTTTCAAAGTTCTGGTCTGCCCTCCAGAGTAAAGATATGGCAGTGTATCTGTCTACCAATAACCATTCCTAGACCGATGAACAGACTGAGAGGATGCCTCAATGTGTTGAACAATATTTGAGATAAAGTCGTGTCACAAGATGAGAATTGGAGTCAGACATTGAACTTAACAGAGTTAGCATACAATAATATTGAACACTCATCTATTGGAATGTCACCTTTCTTTTATATGTGTGTGTTATATCCTATACTTCCTAGTCCTGGCTGCTCAGCCTGCATGAGTGTGATGTCATGGAATGTTGGGTGTGTGTGCATGCTTTGAAGGACAGAGCAGTTAGACTGAGTGGGGCTGAGCAGCAGGATGCTGCTCCCGGTGGGGCAATCCTGTATCATCTTACTTGAACAATAAATCTACCTAACTACATCTCTGGCTCCTGGTCTACCTATGATGACAGCACCTTCTTCAATTACAATTTTTTTTTAAAAGAACCATGCGTGAAGATGTAAAGAAACAAGGAACTGAAAGAAGGAACTAAAAGAAGATGGCCAGTGTTTGAAAAAAAAGCCTGAAAATTATGCCTGCGCAACGCCTTGGATACCCCACCGGTGTCTTTTTCCATCAGACAGTCCACAAAGGTATGTGTTGGGCGTTAGGCATTAATAGGCACATGCATCAAGCAAAATACCGGTCGCAAACGGGCAGATTCTCAGAATCTGACCCTTTGCTCCCGGTATTTTTGCATTTGGGATGCATCATCCCAAATGCAAAAATCGCTATTTAAGGAATCTCAAAATTGGGATTCCTTAAATAGCGATTGCATTTAAGGAATCCCTAATTGAGATTCCTTAAATGCAATGCATTACAGTTTAAAAAATAGCGATTTCGCTATTAGCGTGAGCAAATTACCATGAGGCTGGACCTCATGGTAATTTGCGAAAACTTAGAAAAATGCACTTATTTGCATTTTTCTAAGTTTCATGTTGCCCACACACATGCCCTTAGAGCATGTGTGTATGCAACATTTGTGCAGAGTGAACATACATGGGTGCAATAGGGTGTCATTTTGACACCCTTGCACCATCGAAATTGCGGGAGCAATTTGCGAGTACCTACTGGTACTCGCAAATTGCTCCCGCAATCTCTAATTCATTCCTATGGGCCTGGAGGCCCATAGGAATGAATGGGAAGACATTCCTTAATTGCGACTCGCAATTTGCTAGTCGCAATTAAGGAATTTGTGGGAATCGCTATTTCTTTAGCGATTCCTACATGCATAGGGTTTTGCTATTCCTTAATTGCGATTCCTTAATAATCGCTATTAAGGAATCGCAAAACCCTATGATGATGCATGTGCCTGTAAGTGGCTTGGGTGGCTTGAAACCTGCCTGTGCAGTTAAGAAAGGCACTTAAGGGAGTCATGCCTACAGACTGCATAAAATGAACGTTTTGTTTTTCTTGCTGCATGATTTTGAACTGAAGCTATTTATATTACTTGATGTTTGAAACCTGCCAATCTACAAAGTATTGGATTTTGCGTGTTAACCTGCCTGAAAATATCTGAAGTATTTGGGAAATATATTGATTGGAGGCACGTAATAGATTCAGTTATGCATGGCATTGCCACATGGAGTAAACGGGCAGTTTTGGATTTCTTTTTTTTTTCAACTGCTGGCACCAGGAAAATGTCTGAATAGCGTTATTTTTAAACCATCCATAGATGTTGGAACATTTACTGTAGCTGTAGCTGGGTGACTGCATTTTAAAGCATTCCGAAATCGGGGGCATGAGTCGGGTCCCGTGTCACATGATCATTTAATCACTAAAAAGAGAAACTGAGATGCTCGGAGTTACAACCTGAACATAAAGAATTTCACGCTCATATTTGGGGGAGTGCTGTGACAGTCGGAGTGTGAGTCTGACTTGCGGCGGTGGACTCAACGAAGAGAAATTGTGCTTTTGTTTATCTGTGCGCATTCGTTTGGCAAAACTTCAAATGCATAGAGAGGATTGGTGAGCATCGCGCTGCTTGTGTGAATTGTGACAAACTTGTTGAGGAAACCGCCGGAGATAAATATTCCGAATTGAAGATCTTACCGTTTGATTTTTGAAATGTGCGTAAAACTGGCAAGCAGCACGAGTGCGCATTTCTTTGTATTTGTTTGAACGGGCTCTCCACGAGCGAGTGCATCACATGGTTGTGAGGATTCCTACTCCCATTGTTACGGCTTGAAGAGAACTACGTTCGACATGTCCGACATTAACAAGCAACGAGCTCGCTGATTGGTTCGCGCTGACGTGCGTTGCCCTCAAGGAACGAGCTTCATCATTGCAGGAGACATTGACATCATCACGTTGCTTAGTTACCGGAGCCATTTGCGGAGGAGAGAGACGATCGTATTTGTTTACAAAGACTGCCAAGCACTGGTGCGAACTGTTGGAACATCGGCATGAGACACAAGTATTACATTTTGATGATCCTAATGAGTAACTTTCGAAGAGAAGGAGAAAAATATATATTAAATACATGTTTTTTTTTGTTTGGTATCTTGGGGGTAATGATGATAGTTAGCAAATGAACAGCAGGTGAAATATTCCGTACAGTGCCTCATATTTCAAGTAACAGTGTAATTAATCACATTTTTTTTCCTACATCAAACAATGGCCACACAAAACATCCCACCACCTCCTACTTTCTTGCCTCGCACGTCATGGTTGCGTTGGGAATGTCCTTCACACGTCAGGGTTGTGTTGGGAATGTGATTTGCCTCGCACGTCATGATTGCGTTGGCAGTGTCCCTTGCACGTCATGGTTGCGTTGGGAATGTCCTTCACACGTCAGGGTTGTGTTGGGAATGTGATTTGCCTCGCACGTCATGATTGCGTTGGCAGTGTCCCTCGCACGTCATGGTTGCGTTGGGAATGTCCTCCACACATCAGGGTTGTGTTGGGAATGTCCTTCACACGTCAGGGTTGTGTTGAGAATGGGATTGGCCTCGCACGTCAGGGTTGCGTTGCCAGTGTCTCTCGCACGTCATGGTTGCGTTAGGAATGTCCCTCACACGTCAGGGTTGTGTTGGGAAAGTGTTTTGAATGTGATCGGCCTCGCACGTCAGGGTTGCGTTGGCAGTGTCCCTCGCACGTCATGGTTGCGTTGGGAATGTCCTTCACACGTCAGGGTTGTGTTGGGAATGTGATTGGCCTCGCACATCAGGGTTGCGTTGCCAGTGTCCCTCGCACGTCATGGTTGCGTTGGGAATGTCCCTCACACATCAGGGTTGTGTTGGGAATGTCCTTCACACGTCAGGGTTGTGTTGAGAATGGGATTGGCCTCGCACGTCAGGGTTGCGTTGCCAGTGTCTCTCGCACGTCATGGTTGCGTTAGGAATGTCCCTCACACGTCAGGGTTGTGTTGGGAAAGTGTTTTGAATGTGATCGGCCTCGCACGTCAGGGTTGCGTTGGCGGTGTCCCTCGCACGTCATGGTTGCGTTGGAAATGTCCTTCACACGTAAGGGTTGTGTTGGGAATGTGATTGGCCTCGCACGTCAGGGTTGCATTGCCAGTGTCCCTCGCACGTCATGGTTGCATTGGGAATGTCCCTCACACGTCAGGGTTGTGTTGGGAAGGTGCTTTGCTTTGCACGTCAGGGTTGCATTGGCAGTGCACTAGTGATTAATTTGTAATGTTTGGCGTGCATAATATTTGTTTTGTTCTCTCTCGCACATCAGTTATTGTGTGTTGTTACATGTTTTTCTTTCATGTTGTTAGCAGAGGGAGATAGGTGTGTTGTGATGTTCTTTTGGGTGTACTGGGTAAGTGTTTTGAATGCATTGTCAGTGAAACACATGCCATATTTTGTGTTTGCACCCTGCATGAAACATGTGCAATTTTCAATGTGATTTTACATGTTTCATACCATTCTATATAAAGATCAATATCATTTATGCTATATGTTCTTATGTGAACTAGAGAAAAATCATTTATCTCTTTTCAATTTATTTGATCTTGTCGATTTTAATATCCGAGAATGCTAATTGATCGTTATTGTGATCTAAGTAAGCATTTACCTATTTAATGGATTTTCGTGCTTTAATTGATTTTTATTTACTAAGTAACAAATTGTGATATTGTTCCAGCAATTTGTTTCTTGTTGTTTTATTTGTTTCTAAAGGAAGGAGATATGTTATATCCTATACTTCCTAGTCCTGGCTGCTCAGCCTGCATGAGTGTGATGTCATGGAATGTTGGGTGTGTGTGCATGCTTTGAAGGAGAGAGCAGTTAGACTGAGTGGGGCTGAGCAGCAGGATGCTGCTCCCGGTGGGGCAATCCTGTATCATCTTACTTGAACAATAAATCTACCTAACTACATCTCTGGCTCCTGGTCTACCTATGATGACAGCACCTTCTTCAATTACAAAAGTGTGGCTATTATACCTGCATATTTCCTTCAGATCAGTCCCTGTTTGCTTCAGTTCCTTCTGTGCCAGAATATTTACCTGCACTAACCATATTCAGAAATCATCACAGAGAGCCCTAGAAATGGCAAGGATAATTGTAAATTCCGTTCTGATCGCAAGAGTAAGCTATCACCCCAATATGTAGTAGCGGATACTGTGAACCCAGGTACAATTGAAATTGCCTTTGAATTTGAAGATTTCACTATTTGTCATGTATCTTTGTTTAACCCTTATTCTGAAAAAACAATTATTGTGCCAGTTCTGATGAATGCAGAAAGGGAACATAAGGAACACGAGTATAGATGTAAGAATTGAAGAATTGTAAAATAAAAGTTGCAACATTTGGTGGATTGGTAGGGGTTTTGCCCTGAAGAGCAAACATGGATACCCGTTTTTAATCTACATGGTCTGCATTTGCTGAGAGAATTTTCTGCAAGAGATCCTTACAAACTAGTAACTCCGTTGCCAAGATGGCAGCATTGGAGGTTGTGGTAGATGCAATGTCAAGGAGTTGGGCTGGAGGTGCTTCTTACCGCTTAGGACTCCAAACATTCTTGCGCTGAGTCGTTCTCATGGAATGAAATGCTGCTGTCGCTAGGGTAAATAGCGCTGCCTTAACTGAAGTTTCATGTGCGTGACAATGCACAATGTGATAACATCCCCACAACGAACTACATTTTCCAGCAAGTCACGAATTCTAATGCAATCTATTTATGCAGTAGCCATCTAGGACATCGGGGAATAACCACCCTTGTGGCTCACAGCGTCTCTGATAAGCTACCGTAATACAATTTTACTACAGCGTGGACCTTACTACTTGGATCATGATTTCCATTGCTAAAGACCTGGTGGTTCCTTGAAGTGTTTCGGAGTACATTAGGAACACAGAAAAGTATTCTGGAAGTTGTGTTTGTTAATTGAAATTATTTTTGAACTACTGAACTTTAATGTGAACTCTTATGAGACTGTTGTTTTTTTTAATTTTACGTAAACCCTTGAAGGTTTCCTGTGATGAAGCAGGAAGGACTGTTAGTTAAGCCAGGACTCTGCACTATGTACCAACTCAAAGGTATCAGATTTCTTCTATATTTACATGAATTGCTACAGAAGCAATAGCATTTGCTACAGAAGGAATGGCATTTAATATAGCCCTATAGCCCGCTACGGCGTTAAAGGCCCGAGCCGAAGGCGATGGCCTTTAACAAGGGAGCGGGACTTTAATAGCCGGTATAGCCCAGCTACGAAGGGCTATAAGGCTATTAGAACATTCTGCCACTAGACGGCAGAATGTTCTAACAAATAAAACAAAGGCCTCAGAGAGCGCGAGGGGATTGAAATCCCCCGAGGCTCCCTGAAGCCTTTGTTCACAGCTGTGGCTGTAGAAACATTGGAATGTTGGAGCTCCGGGCTTAAACCAGCCATTATAAGCCCGGAGCTACTGCATTGTTTTCAATGGAGCTCCCAACATTCCAATGTTCTAATAATCTTTAGACCTCTACTACAGCCTGCGGGCATCACTGACTAGTAGAGGTGGCACATAAGAGTAATGGAATCCAGTGCCTCTATTTTCTGCCTTATCCCAGTCCACTTTCCCCTTTCCCACCACTGGCCTTCACATCCCTGCGTACATGGTCATATGTGACTCCTGAGAGAGATGTTAGAGAGCATTCTTCCCTTTCAATTCTGAGCACAGGGTTAGTGCATCCTGAAAACCATCTCTAAAATGCTCTCACTGCTTGTTTCCGCAGAAACAGCCCAGACAAATACTCCGATTGCTACCCTGTCATCCATATTTTCACTATTGCTACTCTGTCATCCATATTTTCACTATATCAGCTCGATGTGTTGATCTCACTGTAATTTCTTCTCAGAGTTCCTCCTCCTCTCTGTTTCCTTGAGCCAGGTTCATGAGGTAGAACGTGAAGGTGTGCCTAACAGCAGATTGATTGCTCTTTACTCCCTAATCTTCTCACTTAATTTTCCTTCCCTGACGCCTCATCAGCAGCCCTCGTTATTTACCAACAAATTAATATTAATTGCTACTTAACTCAAAGGGTGTAAATGTTTCAGAGCTACTAATCATTGTGATTATGTTTATTCTGTCCTGCGTGATTAAACGAGTTCCCTGAAACTGCTCTCACACTCTAGGTACAGTACCGAGGTACCAAGATTAAAGGGGATGGTTGAGAGCACCTCTCCCAGTGCGGTACTGGCTGGGCCTCACCCGCTAACATTACCCTGGGGTTGTCCCACAGACAATCTTGCTGGCACAGTAGATGCAACCACCAATGAAAGCTCTTAAAAGTCCTCGTGGAAGTGGAGCTGGACCTGCTAAACTCTGTGCTGTGCCTGCGTGAGGTATAGGGCAAATAGGAATCACCCTGTTTCTATTTCCATTAAAACGTTTGGAATGTTCTAGAATCTTCTGGACACTTGTCACTTAAAGCAGCATCTTTAGCCACATCTGGGCTAGCCTCGCCTCTTGTGAGAGAAGGATGGCACTGGCGATTGGGCTGGCAGTGGGTGGCTACGAGAGGAGGGTGAGTGTTGTGTCCTTAAGGCACCCAAGACTATTAGCGCAAGCGTTTCAATACAGACTCCGCCTCCACCAGTCAAACTGCAGCAGGCGCGCCCTCCTCTCTCCCTCCAGGCCCTGGTTCTCCAGACTCCTTTGAGTGTTTGTTTTTTCAGATTTAAGCGGCTTCTCCCCTCGGGTTCTCCCAGGGTCCTCGTTTAACTCTGCCCGGGCCTGCACACAGGAGAGCCGCTCGGAGCTCCAGGGATGCTTCACACCTTGTCTCTATCTTTGGCTGTCAGGCTGCAAACCCTACTTCTCCCTCGCGGGCTCTCCTCCTAAACGCTTTATATAATTATGGATGCATTATGTTTAGTTCGCTGAAAGCTGTTTTAGCAGCGCTCGCTGTTTTACGGCAAAATAAATGCTGCGGAAGACAATTTAATTTCCAATGTTTTATAGTTTCAAACAATTTTTGATTGCCCAACGTTTTCTCAGTTTCGGTCAAAGTGGCAAATAATTGAATACTAAATAAACAACTTCGAGCAAAGAAAATGTTTTTTTTTGTTACCAGGTGCACATTATAAAAATGTATATACTGACTATATAAACATTTATTATTTTTATACAAAACTAATTTATAATACATAAATCTAGAAATTCAAACGTTATAGTTATAACTTACAGTTACATTTTATGTACGGCCTTAGAATTAGTGTAGCTTGTGCACCTCCGTGCCCAGTGCTGTTAACTCACTAGCCACATTACATTAACTACAACTCCCCGCCTTCCCCATGCACTGCTTATACCATTTGATATTACATCTCTTGTAGCATGTTAAATCATAACATTCATAACAACACTCATGACATCTCAAATGAGATCATTTATGAGAACACTGCATGGTAGAGGGGCGACCTATAGTTAATGTAGTGTTGAATTTGTATTTTTTTTAATTTAAAAACGAAAAATTGTAACATATCACAGAGTCAACTCATCATTGTTTTTCTTTTTATACAGTGGCTTGAAGTGGCGTAGAATAGAGTGGCACACAGTAGGATTCTGTGGCATAGAGTGAAGTGGGGTAAGATGAAGTGGCGTAGAGTGAAGTCGGGTACAGTAGAGTGGCATAGAGTGCTATGGCATACAGTGGAATAGCGTTCAGTGGGGTGGCACGGAGTGGAGTGCTGTATATTGGAGTGGTGAAGAGTGGGTAGACTAGAACAGCGTAAAAAGGAATAGGGTAGAGTAGAGTGGCATAGAGTGGAATAGAGTGGAGGGGCGTGGATTGGTGTAGCGTAGAGTGGAGTGACGTAGAGTGCAATGATGTAGAGTGGAATGGTTTGGAATGGAGTTGCGTAGACTGGGATGGCGTAGAATCCAGTGGCATAGAGTGCTATGGCGTATAGTGGAGTGACATTGAGTGTAGTGGCATAGAGTGTAGTGGCATAGAGTGGAGTGGTATAGAGTAGAATATCGTAGAGTGAATAAGCATAGAGTGAAGTGTAATACAGTGGAGATGCGTAGAGTGGAGTAGGTAAAACGGACCAGCGTAGACTGGAGTGGCATAGAGTGAAGTGGGGTAAGGTGAAGTTGGGTAGAATGGCATAGAGTGGAGTGGCGTACAGTAGAGTGATGTAGTGTGCCATAGATATGAGTGGCGTACACAAGAATAGCAATAAGTGAAGTGGATTAGGCTAAAGTGGAGTGGCGTAGAGTGGAGGGGGCTAGAGTGGAATAGAGTGGAGTGGAGTAAAGTGGAGTGATGTAGAATGGAGTGGAGTAGAACTGAGTAACATAGAGTGGAATTGCATAGAGTGGAGTGACAGAGTGGAGGGGCACAGAGTGGAATGGTGTAGAGTGGAGTGGTGTAGAGTGAAGTGGTGTACGGTAGAGTGGCATAGAGTGGAGTGCCATAAAGTGGAATAGTGAAGAGTGGAGTGACATATCAAGGACTGGCATAGGGTGGAATAGTGTGGATTGGCATAGAGTTGAAAAGCGTAGACTGGAGATGAATGGCATGTAGTGAAGTTGCATAGAGTTGAGTAGAGTGGAGGGGTGTAGAGTCGAATAGAATAGAGTATAGTGACGTAGAGTGGAAAATTGTCGAGTGGAGTGGCTTAAAGTAGCAGAGAGTGGAGTGACATAGAATGGAATAGCATAGAGAAGAGTGAAGTGGAGTGGTATGTGGTAGTGTAGTATAAACAGATGCAACGTGAAAATGTCAGTATGTATTTATATATTAGATTTGGCAGGAATATAGATTTTGGGTTGGAGAGGCTCTTTTTTGTTAGTAGATCTAAGTTGGCTCAGTACTAGTAAATATATAAGTCGTATAAGTCGTATATTGTGCGGCAGCATACTGCAATTATTTCATGTTATTCTGCGGTACATTGTGATGACAAAACAGCATATGATTGAGTAATGAAAGCGCAAAAAGGTAGACATACTGTTTAGACCACACTTAGGGGTCTATTAGGATGGCGGAAGGATGGCCGCCGCCAGGCCGGCGGTGGAAACACCGGACCGGCCGGGGACATCTGCCTGCGATCGCAACCCTGAAAACCGCCGGTCCCATTAGCATGGCAGTGACGACCGAGGTGGTGAGAATCCCCGCCACCACTTTTCCGCCGGTACCAGTCTGCACGCATGCCTAGCGGGCGGAACCGGACCGCTACAATGATGCCGGTGCAGTGGCAGGCTCCGCCGGCATGATTATGATGCAGGCGGTAGCCAGCCTTTCCTCTGCTGTGGAACCACCATGGAAAGGCATGCGGGGAATGTCTCCGGGGGCCCACTGCGGGCCCCTAATGTGTTGGGGGGTGTGTGGGTGCACTGGGTACCCCCCTACATGTCCCTGTACCAGGTGGCAAGCACTATGCGATGCCTGCCACGCAGTGCAGTGACATGCATGTCATGCTCCTTTTCACACCGCCGCAATGTTAATCGCCAGAATCCGACCGCCGCGGTCGGATTCCGACTGCGGAGCATCCTAATTGGAACTGCGGTTATGCCGCGGTCCTTGCGGGCGGTCTTTTCCCACTACCATGGCGGTCATGGAGAATTTCCGACCGCCATCCTAATAGGCCCCTTAGTCTGTATTCTGGGTTTTAGGTGGAAATGTAGTTCACCTCTGGATTATAAGTGCATTGGAAGAAATATAGCAGTTTAGGTAAGTCTGTAAAAGTAGGGAAAAGTAGTTTTATTACTTCACAATTTAAAAAAAAAAGTTTACGGAGTGATGTGATCAATAACGTCATTTGAGATCTCAACGGTGATATCGTAAATTATGTCATAGAACATGTCATGAGTGATGTAGTATATGAGATCATGAGTAGTGTATGATGGGGACAAGTTATATTTAGCTCTGCTAAGTATGACTGGTGAATTTATGTGTTTTTTTAGCTGAAAACATTAGTGTTGTCATGGACATATTCACCTAACTATAATGTTACTTTAACCTTTGTTTTTTTCAGTGAATTTCTAGGATTTTTTTTAATGTAAAGTAATATTTATTACCAAATGTAAAGCCAACCCCCTGTCACGCATGGCCTCAGTTGGGTTGGCCACTTGACCTTAGGTGTTTAAAGGGTCCACGTGCCCTCCCCATGTCTTTTTTTATAGCACTGGGGTCAAAGTGGCCACCCTCACTGAGCCTTATTAGGCCCTGGTTACCCATCCACCAGAGACTTTTTTATGAAAGGAGAGGGGGGCTGTATGACACCCCTCCCTGAACCTTGTTAGGCCCTAGGAACCCTTTCCCCCAGGGCCAATTTTTACCGTATTAGGCCCTGGGGACCCCAATCCTCCAGGGTCTTTTTCTTTTATGACAGGGGAGGACAGCCACTGGGCCCTCCCCAAGCCCTATTAGGCCCTGGGTACCCCAATCCCCAGAGCCATTAAAAAAAATTAAAGGTGTGGGGGGTCACATGGCCGCCCTCCCTGAGCTTTATTAGTCTCTCGGGACCCCATCCCCCAGGCTTTTATTCTTTATAGGGTTGGGGGAGCCACGTGGCCCCCACCCCTGCCTTATTAGGCCCTAGGGACCCCATACCCCAGGGCCTTTTTCTTTTATGAAAGGGGAGGAGGGGCACTTGGCCTTATTAGTTCCTCAGCACCCTTGGCCATTTTTTAAGAAAGCAGAGGGGAGCCGCATGCTCCCCCTCCATGAGCATTATTAGTATCTGGGGACCCCATTCCCCATGGCCATTTTTTAAGAAAGGGGAGTGGACCATGTGGCCCCCCTGCCTGATCCTTATTAGGCCCTGGGTGTGGGCTCCCTGTAGGCTTAAATGGCTCAGGGATGGGGTCAACAGTGTCCCCTTTCCCATATTGATTATGGCTCCGGGGATAGGCTCTTTGGGGCTTCTAATTAATTAATGCAGTTTTTTGTTGTTTTTTTTAGCTCATTTAGCGCATTTTTGTCGATTTGATTTTTGGGCCCCCAGGGGTGGTCCCTCTGGGCCTCTCCACGGGGCCTATGAGGTCAGGGTATACCTACCCTGCTCCTTTATATACCTACCCTGCTCCTTTTTAGGTCCTGCCTGAGCCAGCGCGCATGCGCTGCCCAGGCGAGGCTTTAGTAAGGACTTCCGAGTTTGACCACACGCAAACGTGTATTTTTTGTTGCTGTCAGCCTATTGGCCTTTGCGTGCGTCTTTCTAAGAAAGACAGCACGCAATTGGGAAAGGCAGGTTTTTGTCACACCTTTTCTTAGAATGTTGACGCTAAGGCCTAGACCTTGCAGTTACGCGCAGAGGCACGCAGTGTGCCATCTGCTTCGGGTCACATTTCAAAGCTTGGTTTTCGTCGCTTTCACTATCGCGGCCACATTCTTACAGCGCGCACACCACTCGCGGGACGCTACAGCTTCATTCCTTGCATCCCACGGCATTTTGCCTGCGGGAGTGAGCAGCTGTAGTGCCTCCTTGTTCTTGGTGTTATCGGGCGCCCTGACTGTATGGAGGTGTTTGAAGCAGTTATCTGGCGTGGGGCCTTATAGCAGCTCTACGAAGCACCTGGAAGTGCAAGAGACCCGCTTAAGGCGCTGTTTATAAGCCACCCCAGGGGTTCCGTGCCATGGGTGATCACCAATCCCAGTGTGCGAGTTGCCCTCTTAGGAGCAAGGGCGCTGTAGCAGTTTTTCTTCTTCACTGTATTGAATGTTACCCGCGTTTTCTCCTCCTATCTGATCTCTTACCTGGAAAACGTTAGAAAGGTCCAATCACCAGAATCCAGCACTGTATAAAATATCAATTTATTGCAATTTACATATCTCGATAGGGCCACTTCTCCTTCAGTGGTTAATTAAAAGAATGCCTTTGAGCTGGGTATAACTGCCTGTAATTTGCACGTTACAAGACAGATGGTTTATCTCGTCTGCTATGACGTAAATGCTTATTTTTATTCCCTCCTGGGTCATGTAGGGTGAGCCGGGGCCTCGACTTGGATTTATTTACGGTTCCGGAAGAGGTTACCGAGGCCTGCCCGCCCACACCCCTGCGGCCCGCACAGCTGAGTGCACTTATTTACACACCACCAGAGCACCCGCCTTTGCACCCTGCTTCTGACCCCCGCTGGTGCCCTGGTGAGAGGCGGGGCTGCCCCGACCTAATGTTCCCTCCCAGCGCCCACCGGCATCCGTTCATCACAGATCTGATCCTCTACAGCTGCCCGGCACAGAGGCGTGCAGTGCACATCTGCTATCAGAAGCGCTGTCGGAGGGTTCATGCGCCTGCTGCAGGGCACAGGTCCGAATCAAGAGAGTGCGCCAACCTGGGGGTAGATTCAATAAGTGTCCTTTCTATATGAACTCTTTCAAACTTGGCAAGAGTGCGCCAACCTGGGGGTAGATTCAATAAGTGTCCGTTCTATATGAACTCTTTCAAACTTGGCCTTTTCAAGGACAGACGTGTATGGATCCTGGGTGTCTGACCCGCCATTTTCTGTTGTCCCTACAAGTTTCACAGTTTTTTTAGTTTATTTTTATTTTTGCCAAAGTCAAGCGGCTCAGAATCCAAGCCGCTAAGTGAATGCTGACCCCAGTCAACCTTTCTGCGTTTTCTGTCGACAGGCATAGCAACCCCCACCCCTATTCGGCTCACTTGCGATCAGGTGGTCCCAGGGCTTTAAGTGGGATGAAAAAACTGGAGGGATACTCAAAGAGGCGTGCCCAATGTAATTAAGGGCGTGGCTTAAATACGTAAGCTAAAAATCTGTGCTTAGCATAGTGTGCTGCCCGACTTGTATTTTGCTGTTTTTGTCATTGCATCCAGATATGATACAAGTAACATCATACCTACAACAAGTCGTGACTATTGGCTTTGTCAATGGTTGTTAGCTACATAAGATAAATAAAGCAGCAACTATGGCTTGTTGTATATAATATTGAAAAAGCTTCCACTTAAAGCCCTAGGGACATCACGACAATGTTGCTGCTCCTTAGTTTCAACAAGCATTGGCATAGCCAATAGGTCTCGCCTTTGGGACCTTATAAGTGTTTAGTTATCCAGCACAATATCCTTGGTGCAACAACATCAACTGTTGCATGGCTAAACACTTATAAAGTCCCAAAGGCGAGACCTATTGGCTATGCCAATGCTTGTTATTACTTTCTATTGTTTACTTCAGGACAAGTGGACGAAGTCCCTGAGTCCTGTAATGGCTGCCAGCAAAATTTTTCGAATGTTGGTGGTATCCAATCAGTGCGCTCTCTAGCTCGGGAGTCTGACTATCACCGGAGCAAGATGGCCCCAAGGAAATAAAGCTCCCAGGGCCAATCAGAATGCTCTATTTTTAAAATTGAGCTCCTGCGAGAGCCTCAACCGTCCAGCTATACAATTATTTTTTTAACCTTCATTTCTCAAAAACTACTGAACTTATATACATCAAATCACAAAAAGTACAATCTGCGGACCACAATCGACCTTCCCGCCAAGTTTGTTGTAATTCCTTTCAGCAGTTTTTGCTGTAGCTCTTCTTAAAGGAGTCTGTGGAAAATACATAGGGATTTTGTGTTTTGGCACTCCCTTTTTGATCTCGGCCCCCGCTTGATGGATCAGAAATACGCCTAACACCGAGATTCACTGAATATATGGTACTTTTCATCAACAAATTAGCAAAAAAAGTACACATCTTTGTGCAAGTTTACTACTTATGTCAATTCACAAACATTCCCAATAGTGTGCCTGGACTGATACTCCATGCACAGGTTTCCCTGCATACTAGTGAGAAGGTCAGGTGACTTTTACTACGTCTTCTCTTCTCTCTGTGCAGAGTTTTCCTTAGGGAACAGGCACTGAGAAAAGGGGACTCCCTGTACACACTTTTTTCTTCTCTTGGCAGAAAATATTATTCTCTGTGGAGTAACCCCTACCCCTATGCCCTCATCAAATCTGGGGGGGATCCATTCCACTTCAAACCCAGCTCGAGCCCTTGGGTGGAGTAAACATCCAATCCTTTCCAGGGTGAAAATTAAAATGTTTGATTTGGTAATGCAAAACTGATAAACTCACATAAATTACAAATTTCCTAAATCACTCTAATTGTTATTTATAAATCACCTCCGAAAACAGTTATTTGGACCTAAAAATGATAAAGTGATTTACACCAAACTTTTTAGGAAAGCCATCAAAATACTATATGTAGCATCCTGCCACCGTCACTAATAGATAATATATCAGACTTAGACAGTACTGTAGACTAATGGAGGACTAATTCACTGAGTCTGCAACATTATGTGCATGTTTACTGAATGTGGTTATCCCAAAGATTTGGTCAGGCAGGCACAGTATGCATGGATCTACTGGGACAAGGGCTTCTGTCTCTTAAAGCCAAACAGACTAGCCTCTAAATCCACTTTTAATCCTATGAGTGATAACACCAAGATTAGATTTAGTAACTGGCACAGGCAAGACCCTTGAAAAACCTCTTCTTGTCTTTACAAGAAGTAAGAACTTGCAGGATTTTGTTGTGCACTCACATCTATTACCAAAATGATTTGTTGGCCTTCGTTATTAGCATCTTCTCATCTTGTTCAAAACAATACAGATCTAGAACTTCTGGGAGGAAAAAAACAGCCTTAGAGTTCACCCTTGCAATTGCAACAATGATATGGTCAATCCAATCTGGAGCTGATTACATGAATGCAGGACCCTGCACATTTTTGCTGTCATCTTGCCAGTGCTGCTGTTTCAATCTACACCTCTAAATGACCTTAAGGTGCCAAGACATTCCTTTTCACTTGATGATATTGCAAAGATTCATAGGTCCCTCTGCACTGGTACAGCATAAGTGGCAAGCGCGTCTGGAGGAATCTTTTTTTTTTATAAACAAATTTTATTGGTTTTTTTAAACCAGAAAAGATGTAAATTTACATTAAAAGTGACACGTTAGGAGCTTGTCATAGAAATTGATACAGCGTTTGTTCTAAGCAACGACAGTCGGAGAACACAAGAGACATACACCAATCAGCCTCCTCATCACACCAGCAGGCATGATCTCAGGCAAATTGGCCCAAACACTTCCCCCAGACTCGCCCATATTTATGGGGGCACCCGGTGCTTTGTGGACTGGCTTCTCCTGCTGCACGTACAAAACTACTCACAGGTAACATAACGAAAGAGTAGCTGGTCTAGAAGATGCCCATTGTGCGGCAATATCACATTTGGCGATCAGGAGGGCTGTGTCAAAAATAATTTTTCAGCCCTTGTACCTCCAGAGCCTTCAGAGACACCAAGCAACCACGGCACAACAAAACTTTTGAATCAAAGAGCACGACCACACCATATGAAAAATGTCAGTAGGTTCCTGATGTAATCCCAAAGAAGTCCATTAGTAGCCATGTAGTAGGTTGTAGGTAAGAGGTTTATTAAGCTTAGTTACAGGTCAGGTTTAGGTGGTAGGTAGAAGATATGAAGTTGAGCCCCACCAGAAGCAGCATCCTTGCTTCTCGGCCCACACACTCCAACTGTCTCTTTCTCCACTCCACCAGGCACTCCAGCATTCCACTACCCCATCAGGCATTCCAACATTCCACACACATCACATTCACACTGGCTGAGCAGCAGGACGCAGGTATCTAAGGCAAAGGATGTAAAGCAACTTTACAAGTTACAACAGTTCCATCCCACAACAGAGACAGGTAGGACTCATCTGGAGGAATCTTACAACAGAAGTATATCACATTCCTCACTTACTTTACCCAGACTTGTTAGATGAACTCTGCCTTGGAAGGGGGGAGTGGCCAGTATGGCAATGAAGACGAACACATAGCTCCGAGCTCCGATGCCACAGGCCCCGCAAGTGAAGTAATCCTGCCCCATCCCACACCTCATTGCCTGGGCCACAGCGACTGATTATCTGCGGCGGACAAGGCCCACGACTGCAGCGGAAATCATATTGGCGACACATAGCCTGGTAGTGGCCTAGGCTGGGCGGACTACGACTAATAAACTTGTGATCGTGTTCAAAACCAGTTAACTGTGTGGCCTTCCTTTATGATGCATGATAGTAAAAATCCATGATGCTGAGTTACAAGGAGGATTGGGGAGGAAAAACTGTTTCCGCACAATTTGTGATAGAGCAAGAAGGACTCACAGTCCAACTCATGAAAGTTAGGAATACATTTGATACACTAGGATTTTATTATACAAACACTGAGGATTTTATGTAATTTATAAATGATCTCTAAATTGTATACGAATTGCATGCATATGTTTTACAAATACAGGATTTTCAGTACACTGTGCTACACATTTAACTTTTTATTTTTTTACTAAGGGAGAATGTCGAAATCTCCTTTACTAACACCCCTAAAATTGCCTGTATATTCAGGTTGGGAAATTACCTGCTAGAGTATGTGATTTCTGACACATTTATGAGTTTAAGTCTACTTTTTCAGGGCTCACAAACTTGTATTTAACTATAAATTTGTGAATGCGGTATTTCCACCATACTGTCAGAATTATCATGTTTGAAAATCCCATTACCGCGAATACTCTCACCAGTGCTGATTCTCTGAATATGGAATGAGGTTCTGTACTTGTAAATTATTTATTTGTTCCCCTAAATCGGAATTTAATGCATGTGAATCGGCTGCTTGATAGGTCAGGCACTGCAGTCAGCTTTTAGCTGTATATCTAAAACTAACAAGACAGCATATTTCAAAATATAGCGGAGAACAAATCAGCATTTTTGCTGTTCAGATGTGAGAGAACAACAGTTGTCCAATGCACATGATTTTATGAGAAACGCGTTAACAAAAAAGTAAAGTACAAACTTCCAAGGCACCCCCACCCCCGGCCTTGGGAGCTCCACACCTATGGCGGGATACCGGTTCCCACCAGAGGGGGAGGGGCTGGTGACGGCGGCGAGTGACGCTGCCGGCACCAGCCTACAACACGCGCGCAGGCATTGGTCAGCCAGGCGCGAGGACCCGGAAGTGCATTAAGCACTTCCGGGTCAGGGAGAACCAGTCTGCTCCGGACAGTACTCCTTTAGAAGGTGTGGTGGAGTGACACAGCAGTCTCTTTCACCGCACGCCGTTTTGACGCCAACGCGCTGCTGGCTGCCCCATCGGGGCTTAGAATAAAACTGCCTGTTCCTTTCATGGGCTAGGGGCGCTACGTCTGGGACTGCTAAGGAACATGATGGAATTATGGCGGCATGGTAATACATGTAGGGCCTAGGGGGCAACAATCTGGTACATCTCGGTAGGAGGGGCTTATTCTAGGCGTTTATTACTGAGATGGGATGGTTGGTAAGCAGATGCCCGCAGTCAGTCCTAGTGTGGTCCCACATCATTCCAACATTGCAATGGCGAGGAGGGTAGTCGGTCTGGGCCCCGAATCATTCCGTAAAGTGGATAAATAGAAAGATGGACAAGGTGTTTAGGCCCCCAAAATTCCAGATGATCCCGCATGGGTGCATATGGGTAGAGAGGTTTTTTGTTCAGGATGGTGACCACCTTTCAAAATTGGGGAATGAGATATTTCTGGAAAATATGCTGGCATGGTTGACCTTTAGACAGGGCAGGGCATGACCTTCTCGAGGGGGAGCAGATAGTAGGGAACTATGCTGGCATGTGGCGGTAAGGTCATGATTGGTGGGACATTTACAGTCCTTAGAAGGCATCCCCCTTATTAATGGGGATAGGTGGTGGACAGCGGTATCTCAGGGCCCTCCAGCGGGTACTTACGACAAGGCAACTACAGGGTGCGGGGGTGGGGGAGTGCATCCTTCCAAAGCCTTTACTGCCAATCCCTGCATGGGTGTGTGGGTGCCAAGCTAGCGGCACAGCCCCTTGAGGGTGGTATTTGAGGGCGTAGGGGGTGCCCAAGGTAAGTAACCTTCTGGGCAGATGGGCCCCCTGCAAAAGATCACTCTAGGGGGACCCCACAGGTAGTTGGACCTGTCATGGTCTTACACGTAGGTTCAATGCAGGATACGCATGGAAAATGTATAGTTTATGGTTAGGAATAGCTATGTATTACAGTCTCTGTTAAGGTTAGCGATCCAAGAATATGTAAATAATACTGTATGGAGTTTATGGGGGTTTCTGCGTATTAATATAAAAATTGTTGTGTGTAAATAAATATGGACAGGGTTGTTACGACATCTAACTCAAAAACTATTGATGGTATTTGCGTGTAATCTGTGCCATGGGGGGGTGCTGGTGGTGAAGATGCACGGAGCGGGGGGCAGAACCTGGGGGTGGATGGGCTGCAGTTTGCTTCCAAATCAGGGTGTAGGGACAGGGACTCGGCAATACCTGCCCATATGTCTCGGTGCCGCCCTGGCTTCAAGAGCATGGCGCCTATGGCGGGATGCCGGACCCTGCCAGAGGGGGAGGGGCTGGTGACGGTGGCGATTGACGCCACTGGCACCAGCCTAGAATGCGCTCGGGCATTGGTCAGCCCGGTGCGGGGACTCGGAAGTGAATTTAGCACTTCAGGGTTGGGGAGAACCAGTCTGCTCCGGACAACGCCCCTTGAAAAGGGGCGGCAGAGCGTGGCGGCAGTCTCTTTCATGGCACGCCACTCTGGCGTGCTGCTGGCTGCCCCATCGGGGCGTAGAATTGAACTGCCTTTTTTGTCCAGCCTGTCATCCCCTGAGGCAGCAGATTGTTGTTTGGGAATGTTTAGTTCCTGTTGCAGTGCCACTGAGTGATTTCTTTTGCTTTTCAGATATCACATTCTGGAGACATGTTAAACTGTTTGTTGCACTTTTATTCATGACTAACCTCTTTTCTTGCAGTGATCTGCAGTGATCAGCATATGTCGTATTTTATGATAATATGCTTGGCCTGCAGTATGGTCATGATTGCTGGGGCATTTACGGTCCTTAGAAGACATTCCCCTTGTTAATTGGGATAGGTTGAGGATAGCAGTCTATCAGGGCCTGCTAGAGCAGAGTTTTCAGTTTGAAAATTAACTGGGTTTTGAAGCTCTGGCATGTCTATTTGTTATATTAATTTATTAATTATTAATTATTAATTATTTGTCTTGTGTAAGTGTTTATACTAATCAACTTGTTTGTCTTAACAAGAGAGAATTACACGTGGGAATGCATAAGTGTGCTGTTTAATAATAATGTGCGTGTTTTTATGTTTAAACGTTGCTGAGTGCTGTTTATTTTTAAAGCACGAAACGCTTTTCGAATTAATGCTTTTCTATGTTGCAAGAGCTAGATAATTGCATACACATAAGGGTATTAGTGGGGTTAACACTGTTCAATCACTATGCTGTGGTAATGTTGTTTTTGTCTCTTTTAATTAAGATGGTCTATTGTGGCCTATTGTGGCCTAAACAAAGATGGCCGATATGTAAAACCTGGCCTCGAGAAGAAATCTGTGACGAGAGAGAGCCTTGCTGAATATGGTCCTGAAGTCAGCTGACCACAGTCCTTGCTTTGCCTGGTTGAAATTTTCCGTGAGGACAGCAGCAGTTTTGGGCGATCTCCAAATGAAATGAAGCGTCCTTGGCAGCTTTGGGAAACAAAGGAGCTTTAAAGAAAGACTCTGAACTATGATCTCATTGCCGAGGAGACGTGGAAATTACAAGATACAAATGTATTTTTTGGTTCCTGTTCCGTTATGTTTATTTTGTGATTTTTCCTGAGCGGAGATTTCCAAATGTAGCGATGCTACATCCTTTCCTTCTCGCTTTGCTCAGAGGTTTGACGGAAGAAGTTAATACAAATTATATTTTCCTTTGTTCGATTTGCTATAAGAATTGTTAGCCTAGAGAGGATTTTTGCCACTTGCCATTTGCCTTTTGCCGCGTTCCGAATCTGCGTTGGTGAGGATCGTTGCTGAGAGGACTTCGTCTTGAGAGACTTTACTGAGAGACTTGTCCTGACCCGTTCTGACATTTAGCTAGAATAGGTAACTATGAGAAAAATGATTTATTCTGATTGATTTTCTTTGACTAATTTAGATAAAGCAATATAATTTTGAATATGGTGTTGGTTATTATTTCTTGTCAATTATTGAGTATCCTATTTTGATTATTATTGTATAGATTGTTTAGATTATGTTTAAGGGCAGTCTCAATAACCAGATCTTATCGACCCCGATATAGATGCAGGGTGTTTAGGAGTTTTTCTTTCCACAGGTTATTGCTGGTAGAGTATTTGAGCGTATGTTAGTGAAATGGGCCCTAGTGTATGAAGAATGTATGTGCGTGTAACTGTGAGATTACTCTATCCGTGGAAGTAGGGATATTATATACACCCTGATCTCTATCAATTTCCTGGTAGCAGAGGATGGTTATTGATGATTGTCTTGATCTGATTAGATTATATATTGATTATTGATTATTGATGTTGGTATATGTACTAATACTATATGTTGGAGTCGTCATGTTGAGTTATATGTAGTGCTTCTGGAATTTGGAAGCTGGTAGCAGTTCCGTAGTAGGGCAGAGGGAAGTATATGCTGCTCTCGGGAAAGACGGGATTGTTGGTCCTGTATGTATGCAGGAAAATTCACATTGTCTGAGTTCGGAATCAGTGACATTATTGTATGTTACTATTAGAATATATTTCTGGTAAATAAGGAGTGTGTATGGTAGTGAAGGTTATCTGTGAAACTCTGGTCTTAAGTCCCAGGGATCCGTAAGGTTTACCGTTAAAGCTTATTACGGGAGGAGTAATAGGTATTCTCTGAGCTTGTTTGAGGAACTGGGCAGGGTAAACTGCTTGGTTTAATGTGTGTTATAATTCTGTAGTGGAGCAGATTGTTCGCTGTTCTCGGGAAGCAGGATTCTGGGTGTATGTACTATATTTTCGTGTATGAATGTGCGTGAATGCATATACATTTAGTTGATTGTAAGACTCTTTGGACAAGTCCTAGAGGAAACAGTTAATGAATGTATGTTAGAAGGGCAGAGTAGAGGGATGTGCTACTGTGTCAACGAGAGGTTCTTGTGAAATAGATTTCTTTTACTATTCTGTGGTTAGCGAAGCAGACAATGGAGATGTTTATATGTTGTAACTAATAGATTTTGTAGAAATTTTGACACGAAGTCTACTGAAAAGATTTTGTAAAGGAGGGGTAGACGAGTGACAGGAGACAGGAGACAGGAGACAAGCGACTGCAGCGACTGCTGACGTCAGGAAGACCGCGCTCTGATTGGATAATAGATCAGAATAGTGTTCGCGCTGGGATTGGTGCGTTGGTGTGAGCCGCGCAAGGATTGGAAGAGCTATTCTAGTGACGTAGACGCTCCAGGATTGGTGCGTTAGTGTGAGTCGCGCTGTTATTGGTTGAAAATCTGTATTGTATATTTATAATACGGAAAAGAGTAGAGAGTTTTGGTAAAAGCTAAAATGTATTACCAAGAAGAGAAAAAGAAGAAAACATTCTTTGGAAAAATTAAAAAGTGGTTTAACAAGGATAAAGATGTTAAGACGAGAGAGGGTGAATTGTTACCTCCACCGAAAACACCTGCATCCTACATGGCTGCAAGATATGGGTATCATACCTGTATATGGTTGGAGAATTGGGTTAGGTATACCAAAGAGGATGGTGTTCTAGCATTTCCAGAACATGGTTTATTTAATTTGGCCGTGTTGAGAAATTTACGGGAAAAGATGTTATGTCTTGAACCGAAACCAAGACCTACACAGTTTGAGGCTTTAGTGGAATGGGACGAGGAAGTACATGAGCGAGAAAAACAGAGATCTGGAGGACAGTACAGGTACATGTTTGGGAGGAGACATGATCGTGAGACTCATCATGATCGAATGAAAAGATGGCGAGATGCTAGTATGTCAGAGGGATTATATCCAATGAGAACAGTTGAAGAAGGAACAGAGAGGGTTCCTGAGTCAGAAATGAGAAGATATGGAGTTAATGAATATGAGGATGAAGTCTTGAATGATATGATTTACAAAAGACCACCTCCATATAGACCAGAACCAGATGAGAGTACACCAGTTGTTTCTCCAATAAGAGATACAGTTTGTATCATTGAGACAGAAAATGTGACATCTGAATCAAGAAGTGGTAATTCTTTCAGGGAGAAAGTGAATCGAAGTGGTGACGAAAATGCAAGAGAATTAGCTAGAACTACAACAGAGCTGACTGAAAAGATTAGGGAGTTAACGAAAAATCTGGAAGCTGTTACGGTGCCTGTAACAATAGGTCCGGGTATGTCTGTGTTTGACAAGCAGAGAATAGGTGAAAATGGTTTGGTGATTCCATATGTTGGGAATAATTTGATAAGTTCAGTTGGTCCTTCAGGAGATTCAGGAAAAAGGACAGGAAGTAGTGACCTGAGACAATCCAGACATGACACATGTAGTGAAATATTAGATGCTAGTGAAGCTAGTTGTTCAGGGATGCCAATTTTAGAACCGCAAAAGAGAGTGGTTCCAGTGAGAAAAACTACTGCAATAACAGCTGAAGATTTGAATGATTGGATGAAAGTTCTTCAGAAAAAGGATAAAGATTCACAAGCAATTGATGTGGCTAGGTTACGGGTAGAATTAGAAGAGCATGTTACAGGGACAGTTCCAACAGAAATTCTTAAAAGTCATCATGATGGTGAATTAATGTTTATGTGTAAAAACATTACCTGGAGAGCGAGAAATACACATGACAGGTTAAGAGCAATAGCGAATGAGCAGGGAGTTGACATTGATAAGGTTAAAGCTTTGCAAAAAACCTACAGGATGGATTTTTCAGAAAAGGATATTGAAAATTTGAATGCAACTGGTAGAACAGGACAGATTAAAGAAATGGTTGCATTCTTGCGAAGATGGGGAGATGTAGAAAAATGGAAGGATAGGTGGTATAAGAAAAGAGAGGAATCTGAAGATAGAACAACTTATTCAGCTTTTCCAGTGAGAGAAAAAGAGAAACCAGTGGATAATAATCCTATGAGAGAAATACCTGGAGGAGGATATGTACATGTTCCATGGACCAGACAGGATATTTTATCATTTACTAATGATTTCCCTCGATTGAGAGAAAAGCCCGTCGAGTGGTATAGGCAGGTAGATAGGTTTGTGAAATTGTCAAAAGTGCTGTGGATTGACCTGAATAGTCTGTTTGATATAATTGTTCCAGCAGATTTGTGGACTGAGTGTAAAATAGTTGTGAGTTGGCCTACTGAGGAATATCCAAGAGATCCAAGAACAGGAGCACCAGATCCAGAGGTAATGAGAAAGTACGATCAGGTGATGGTATACCTGAAAAGTAAAGTACCTGCAAAAGAGACAGATTGGGCAAAAATAGATAGAACACAACAGGAAGCAAAAGAATCAGTTCATGCTTTTTACGAGAGGCTGATACTGGCGTTTAAACAATTCAGTGGAGATGAACACCTGGGTGACAAAGATTTGAGTAATTTTGTATACAGATTTGTATATGGCCTGAGACCTGAAATTGGTGAGAGAATTCGTGAGCACACAGTGGATTGGCAGAGTAAGAAAATAGATGAGATTCTAAGACATGCTAAATACTTCAGTGATGAAATTGAAGCAAAACAAAGAAAGCTGAAAGAGAAAGCAATGTGGGCACAAGTGAAAGTTGCAGAAAGACAGGAAGCACAGTTGATGGAACAGGCAAATAATCCAGGAAATAATGCAGGGAATAGACCTAGATATGCAGGGAAAGGAAAGGGGAATCTTGAGGAAGCAAAAAAGAAGTTCCCATGTCACAACTGTGGCCAATTGGGACATTGGAGGAATGATTGTACGAATCCACCATTAGTGAATAATGAGGGTAAAACCTTAAATCAACAGGTGCAGAACGAGGGGAATAATCAACAGCAGCAACAGCAGAAAGTTGTGAGACAGCAGAGTCAAGAGCCAAAACCGCCCTTGCCGCAGAATAGAGGAGCACAAAAGTATAATCAGGATTCGGGATTCTACAATGATGAGCAGGTAAACAAACCAAGGCGTTCTAATCAGGTACAACAGTACTTGTTAAAGAATGAAGGGAGTGAATCTGAGGGTGATTATTGACGGTGCCGAAGAGAGGAGGAAGAGTGCATACTTGGTGCAACTCTAGAAATAGACCAGGCAGGACCATTTGTGGATGGGAAAATAAATGAAGAGAGTGTTACTTTTTTAGTAGACACAGGTGCGACAAGATCAACTGTCAGGTCAACAGATGTTAGAAATCTTCCTCTCTTGGATGAAGCAATCCAAGTAGTTGGTGTAGCCAATACACAAATCAGAACACGTCTTACGGAACCAGTAAGAGTACAGATAGGGAAATTTTCAGACATGCACAGATTTATTGTCTGTGACACGAGTCCAGTGAACTTGTTAGGTAGGGATCTGTTATGCAAGATGAACTGCACAATTTTCTGTACACCGGATGGAATAGCTTTTGAAACACCAGATGAGGATGTTTTGTACCGAGTGACTCTAGAAAATAGGGAAAGTGAGTTAATTGGTGCATTTGCTGTGTTTGATCCAGAGGATTTGCCTCGAGAGCTGAGGGACACAGTGAAAAGGACAGTTTGGGATTTTACTGGAGAGGATGTGGGATTGATGAATAATGTAGATCCAGTGAAAATTGCAGTGAAAGAGGGAATTACATATCCTAACATTCCTCAGTACAAAATGACACCAGAAATAATTGAGGGAATAACTCCTATAATTGAGAAAATGATTCAGCAGGGAGTCCTGAGAGAACTACTGAGTAGTCCGTGTAATTCACCTATAATGGGGCTAAAGAAGCCTAATGGGAAATTCAGGATCGTACAGGATCTGAGAAAAGTTAATCAAATTGTGGTGGCATGTTGTCCTATTGTGCCAAATCCATCAGTGATCCTGTATCAGATTCCACATGATGCTGAGTGGTATACAGTGATTGATTTGTGTCATGCGTTCTTTTCAATTCCATTGCATCATGACAGCCAGCCGATTTTTGCATTTAGGTTTGGCCAGCGTATTTTAGCATGGTGTCGAATCCCACAGGGGTATACAGAGAGTCCTTCGATATTTAATCAATTGTTGAAAAAATCGTTGGAGAGTTTGATCATGCCTGAAAATTCAGTACTAGTACAATATATTGATGACCTACTTGTGGCATCAAAGACACGAGAAGCTTGTGAAGTAGATACCATAGCTTTATTGAATCATCTGGCAGATGGAGGGTTAAAGGTATCTCCAGCCAAATTGCAATTTTGCAAGAAAGAGGTGCATTATCTTGGACATAATATTGAAAAAGGTCTGAGAAAAGTGACTGATGACAGAATCAGAATCATCAGGGAAATGAAAGCTCCAAAGACCCAGAGAGAAGTGAGGATGTTTCTGGGAATGGTGGGTTATTGTCGTCAGTGGATAATTAATTTTTCGCTGATAGCAAAGCCACTGATTAAACTGACAAAAAGTGAGATGACAGTCCCATTGGAACTAGATGGAGAACAAATGGCAGCATTTGAAGAGCTTAAAAATAAAATGTGTGAGGCTCCAGCTTTGGGTATGCCTGACTACGAAAAGGAGTTTGAGTTGTACTGCAGTGAGAGAAATGGATGTGCACTTTCAGTGTTAATTCAGAAGCATGGATTACTGAGAAGGCCTATTGCGTACTTCTCATCGACACTTGACCCTGTAGCTGTGGGTTTACCAGGTTGTCTGAAATCTGTGGCTGCAACATGCAGGAGTCTGGAACAGAGTGAGGGAATCATAATGGGATATCCTGTAAGGGTATTTGTACCTCACAATGTGGCAATTCTTTTGACAAGAAGCAGAACTCAGTACATGTCACATAGTCGGTTGACTAAATATGAGAAAGTGATTCTAGGAGCATCGAATGTGACTCTTGAGAGATGTGTAAATGTGAATCCAGCGACACTTTTGCCAGATGTGGAAAATGTGGGTGTGAAAATAGAAGATGATCATGATTGTTTGGATGTGCTTGATTACTGTACAAAACCGAGACCAGACATAAGGGATCTTCCCTTACATGAGAGTGATCATGTGTTGTTTGTGGATGGTTCATGCCTGAGAAATGATGATGGTGTGCTATGTGCAGCATATGCGGTGTGCAAAGTTTCAGAGGTTATGGAGGCATCACCATTGAAAGGAGTGAAATCTGCACAGGTTGCTGAATTGGTGGCATGACAAAAGCTTGTGAAATTGGGAAAGATTTGAGGACAACTGTGATGACTGATAGTCAGTATGGATTTGGAGTGGTGCATGATTTTGGCCAGCTTTGGCTACAAAGAGGTTTCTTGACATCGAGTGGAACTCCAATAAAGAATGCTGAAGTGATTGGGAAATTACTTGAGGCGATACAGCTGCCTAAGGAGTTAGCAGTTGTAAAATGTGCTGCCCATGGACAAGGGGAGGATTTTATCACGGTTGGAAACCGTTATGCAAATGACATTGCTCAATACTGTGCGAAATCAAATCAGTCAATTAATAGGGAACGAGAGGGGGAAATGTCTTTTTGCTCTGTGATGTTTACTAATGCCTTAGAGACATGGGATGAAGTGAAGCAGTTGCAGGATGAGGCAGGAGAGGAAGAGAACAAAGATTGGATTAAGGCAGGATGTGCCCCAAGAGAAAAAGACCATGTTTGGGTCTATAGGGATGGCAGACCAGTAATGCCCAACTCCATTTTGTCGTCAATGGCAAGGATGTATCATGGCCAGGGACATTTGGGGAGGGATGCGATGATTAGGTCGTTCAAGCAGACCTGGTACAATGCAAAGTTCAGGACAATTGCAGAGAGCATCTGTCAAAGGTGTTTGATTTGTCAGCAATTTAACACTGGGAAAAAGACAGTGGTGAGTCTGGGAACAATAGGCAGAGAAGGAGGTCCTTTTACAAGAATGCAGATTGACTTCATTGAAATGCCCCAAGTGAATAGACTGAGGTATGTTCTAGTGGTAGTCTGTTTGTTTTCAAGATGGGTTGAAGCTTATCCGACTAGGAGAAATGATGGAGTGACAGTGGCAAAATTACTGTTAAGGGAGTTGATTCCTAGGTACGGGTTTCCAGTGACGATTGAGTCTGATAGAGGTGGACACTTCTATAATGAACTCATGAGTTTGATTTGTGAAGCATTAAGCATACAGCAGAAGCTACATTGTGCATACAGACCAGAGGCTTCTGGTGTGGTTGAGCAGATAAATGGCACAATCAAAAACAGGATTGGTAAAATGTGCTTAGCCACTGGCATGAAATGGCCGGACGTCTTGCCTCTAGTGCTAATGACTATTAGATCTACTCCAGATAGAACTACTGGTTTAAGTCCGCACGAGATAATCATGGGACGTGCAATGCGCCATGCATTTGTACCTGTCAATAAGTTGATGACAATAACTGATGACATGATTTTGGATTACTGTAAAGGCCTGGCTGACGCAGTTCATTCTGTGTTTCACCAGGTTGGAGAAGAAGCTACCACACTTGAGAAGAAGCAAGCTCATTATCTGAGTCCAGGAGACTGGGTGAGGATTAAGGTGCACAGAAGAAGAAATTGCTTAGTTCGAAGGTGGGGAAGGCCGAGACAAGTCATTCTAACAACGACAACTGCAGTGAAGTGTGCTGGTGTGAAAAACTGGGTGCATGCGAGTCATACTCTGAGAGTTCCAAACCCAAAAGGGGGAACTGGTAAAGAGTACTTTGAAGAATCAGATTCCAGTGATGATGAAGACCCAGAACCAGTGAGAAAAGAAGTAGAAAAAACTCCAAGAGAACCATTGGGAGTCTCAGAAAGGAGATCAGATTCTGTAAGAGAGCCTGAAATTTCAAAAAGCAGTGAAGAAAAAAGAAGAGAAAAGAGCAATTCCACAGAGATTACTCCTGAATCGGAAGAGGAGGAGACTGAAGAACCACTTGAGATTATACCTGAAGAAACAGGGTCAGAAAAAGATAGAGAGGGACAGATTGCGGAAGACCCCCGAGGAGGTGTAGGGAACATTCTTGATAAGCTAGGTGAAGGGACAAGTAGACAGCAAGAAGATTGCGTGTCGGAGACCCGAGGAGGGACAGGAGTAGGGAAGTCTCAAATAGTGGTGAAAGAAACTGTGGAGGAAAAGAAAACTGCTAGAAAAAGAAAACAGAAGGCACTTGAAACAGAATTGGATGAGAGTGAGAATGAACAAACAGAGGGTCGAGTTCTAAGAAAGAGAACTTGGATTGGAGAAAGAAATAATAAAGAAATTAGGCCGAAAAAGGTGATAAAAGGAGATCGTTGGCCTAACAACAGAGTAAAGAGATTGAGATACAGAGTAATAAGAACAAATACATCGAAAGCTGAACAAGTGAATGAAGTATCGAGTCAAAATGAAGTAAAAACAAAGGAGCAAGAAGAATCAAGAGAACCTGAAGAAATAAAAAGAATAAAAAGACCCAACCAAAAGTACAGATCACCGGAATGGTCTTATGTGGCACTGTCTGAAGAAGGAGAAGAAGAAACAGTGACTCGAGATAATCCGGAGGGGATCTTGAGAAAAGTGGTTGAGGAAAAAGAAGGAATCTTAAAAGTTATCCTGACTGACATTGGAGAAGAGTCAGATGCACAAGATGTTGTTGATGATCTGATACAATTTGATGTTACTGAAGAAGAAGGAGTGAAAACTGATGAATATCCAAATTGAGTGAACTGAGAAATCACTTAGAGGAAAAGTGAAAAGAGAAAGTCTGAAATTCAGTTGTCTGAAGTAATCCAAAGTATAATAGTAGTGGAGTAGTAGAGGCTAAGTCAAAAGACAAGGTCAAAGTAATAATATGGCTAACATAGAGGATAATCAAAGTAGATGTGCCTTCTTTAAAAGATGGTGTAGAATGTGCTGCTGCTGTACTGGATTATTAATGCTACTGTGGGGAGTTTTAGTTTAATTAGTTACTTTTAAAGTTACATTTGAGATGCATACAGAAAATATGACAGATATAGAGAAGAATTCGCAAAAAGTAGTTTTGACTAGAATTAGTAATACTTACATACACAAAGACACAAAGATAGGTCAATTAATAATTTTTCTAGTAATGTTTTTTCGAAGTTGTTGTACGAATATGTGAAAACAATGGAAGTAAGGGATTGCTACGTTTGTATGCAATTACCTGCATCCGTTTCAGAGGGTGTTACTTATCATCATTTGCCAGCTACATATGGTATTTCATGTAGTATATTAAGTAGTGTTTTTTATTTGTTAGGGAAAGTAGATTATAAGATGTCTAACAGAGATAGTATTTTTGGGCATTTGCCAATGAATAAAGAGCTGAATCTAGCTAAAGAAGCTAACACTTTTGGTGAAATTTTTATTGAAGAGAAAGGATTAACATTAGATTACATTTTTAAGAATAATTTAACTTGCAGTCTGAAAGAAGAGGAGAAAGCTTTCCTGGATATGGTAGAGGAAAGGAGATTGAACATGCATGAGAAAGCAGGGAAATATAAAGTGAGTGAGACAATTTGGGACATTGAGATGGGAAAAGAATTGAGAAATGGGGCTAGTCCAAATTTAGCTCTAGATGTACCACAGAAGGGTAAGCTATGCATTACAAGAAGGAAATCCCAATATGATACATATTTTGTTGGGACTAGTGAGTGCCATGATACATACTTCATTGCAACAGGTTGGGGTTTCAGAGGTGGAGAAGATACAGTTTTTCCAGGAGTGTATTATGTTTGTGGAAACAAGGCTTATTACAAGTTGCCTGACCATTGGTATGGCACGTGTTATGTGGGTTTGGTCTTTCCAAAGATTTTTCATATAGATAAAATAAGAGATGTAGAACATATTAATTTACTAATGCCTTTCAAGAGAGAAACCTGGTCTGAAATAGTGGGTGATATTTTTGGGGTTTTAATTCCAGCAGTGGGAATTTCTTTAAATGCTTATGGAATTCGGAAACTGTCAACAGTGGTGGATCGCTTATCGACAAATACCGCTGGAGGGTTTCTTTTAGTGAATACGGAATTAAGTGCCGTACGTGCCATGTCAATGCAAAATCGACTTGCCCTTGATATTTTATTGGCCAAGGAGGGTGGAGTTTGTGGAATGCTGAAAGTTCAACATTGTTGCACTTACATTCCAGACGAAAGCAAAGACCTGAAGGTCTATATCAAAAATATTACTGATTTGCATGAAGAATTAGTACCACTTGAAGCTGAGAGTTTATGGACTAAAATAGCTAATAAGGTGATAGCTGTTAAAGATTTTATTGCAAAAATAGGTAGTACTATTATAGGTAGAATATTGTTTCCTTTAACTTGCATAATTATTGCTTTATTGATACTGAGATTAGTGTGTGTGTGTTGTAAAAACAGGGGAGGGAAGAAGAAATTGAATAAAGAGAAGAAAAATAAAAGGTTGAAAAGAGAACCACAAGAAATTGAATTAGAAGAATTGAGGGAGAGTGTTTATTTAGAAACAAAGAGGGATGATGAAAGAGTGACTGGTGTGTAGTGTTGTGTAAGGAGAAAAAGACATTTCCGATTTCTCCTAAAATGGGACTAAATTTTCACTATTTATTTTTTTGGGTTTATTTGGTGATAAAATCACCAAAGGGGGGATTGCTAGAGCAGAGTTTTCAGTTTGAAAATTAACTGGGTTTTGAAGCTCTGGCATGTCTATTTGTTATATTAATTTATTAATTATTAATTATTAATTATTTGTCTTGTGTAAGTGTTTATACTAATCAACTTGTTTGTCTTAACAAGAGAGAATTACACGTGGGAATGCATAAGTGTGCTGTTTAATAATAATGTGCGTGTTTTTATGTTTAAACGTTGCTGAGTGCTGTTTATTTTTAAAGCACGAAACGCTTTTCGAATTAATGCTTTTCTATGTTGCAAGAGCTAGATAATTGCATACACATAAGGGTATTAGTGGGGTTAACACTGTTCAATCACTATGCTGTGGTAATGTTGTTTTTGTCTCTTTTAATTAAGATGGTCTATTGTGGCCTATTGTGGCCTAAACAAAGATGGCCGATATGTAAAACCTGGCCTCGAGTAGAAATCTGTGACGAGAGAGAGCCTTGCTGAATATGGTCCTGAAGTCAGCTGACCACAGTCCTTGCTTTGCCTGGTTGAAATTTTCCGTGAGGACAGCAGCAGTTTTGGGCGATCTCCAAATGAAATGAAGCGTCCTTGGCAGCTTTGGGAAACAAAGGAGCTTTAAAGAAAGACTCTGAACTATGATCTCATTGCCGAGGAGACGTGGAAATTACAAGATACAAATGTATTTTTTGGTTCCTGTTCCGTTATGTTTATTTTGTGATTTTTCCTGAGCGGAGATTTCCAAATGTAGCGATGCTACATCCTTTCCTTCTCGCTTTGCTCAGAGGTTTGACGGAAGAAGTTAATACAAATTATATTTTCCTTTGTTCGATTTGCTATAAGAATTGTTAGCCTAGAGAGGATTTTTGCCACTTGCCATTTGACTTTTGCCGCGTTCCGAATCTGCGTTGGTGAGGATCGTTGCTGAGAGGACTTCGTCTTGAGAGACTTTACTGAGAGACTTGTCCTGACCCGTTCTGACATTTAGCTAGAATAGGTAACTATGAGGAAAATGATTTATTCTGATTGATTTTCTTTGACTAATTTAGATAAAGCAATATAATTTTGAATATGGTGTTGGTTATTATTTCTTGTCAATTATTGAGTATCCTATTTTGATTATTATTGTATAGATTGTTTAGATTATGTTTAAGGGCAGTCTCAATAACCAGATCTTATCGACCCCGATATAGATGCAGGGTGTTTAGGAGTTTTTCTTTCCACAGGTTATTGCTGGTAGAGTATTTGAGCGTATGTTAGTGAAATGGGCCCTAGTGTATGAAGAATGTATGTGCGTGTAACTGTGAGATTACTCTATCCGTGGAAGTAGGGATATTATATACACCCTGATCTCTATCAGGCCCACCGGGGGGTGCTTACGGCAAGGCGGCTAGAGGGTGCAGAGGGGTGGGGGAGTGTACAATTCCAACAGGTCTTTACGGCCAATTCTGCAAGGGCTGGTGGGTGCCAAGCTAGCAGAACAGCTCCTTGGGGGTGGTATCCGAGGGTCTAAGGGGTGCCAGAGGCAGGTAATCTTCTTGGCAGATGGGCCTCCTGTGCAATATCACTCTGGGGGGACCTCACAGGTAGTTCGACCTGTCATGAACTTACGGGTAGGCTCAATGCAGGATATGCAGGGACAATGTATAGTTTGTGGTTAGGAATGGCTATGTATTAGAGTCTCTGTTAAGGTTAGCCATCCAAGAATATGTAAATAATACTGTGCGGAGTGTTATTGGGTTTCTGCGTATTATTGTAAAAATGCTAATTTTTATGATGTGTCGTGTGTAAAAAATACGTCTGGGGTGTTACAACCCCTAAGTCAAAAAACACTGATGGTATTTGTGTGTAATCTCTGCCACAGGGGGATGCTGGTGGTGACGACCCACAAGGGTGGGGGGAGATCCCGGGGGTGGATGTCCTGCGGTCTGATTCCAAATCAGGGTGTGGGCAATCCCTGTCCATATAGTGACTGGGCTGAATGTCAGTGTGTTAGTAAACATAGCACAAGGGCTCATTTCATCGGATGCATACGCAGATCACACCAATTTTGATTCTTGGTCAACTAAATATTTTTGATTGGCTTCCACAGAAGGGTTGGAGACTGGGGCTTCAGGAAAAGCAATGGCCCTTTCTTACTGGAGCTAATGGCACAATACATTCAGGCAGCCTAACTCTGTTCTGTCACAAGCCATAACCCAAGCAGGGTTTTGGCCCCCTCTCTTTTAATTGGTTGAAAGTTGTAGGGGTCAGTGGGTTCCAAGCCACTTCAGTAACTCACATGTAGGGGCTGAAGTGGCAGACCGGTAATAACAGGGTGTTTGGTCACGTTCCCTATTATCAGTGCTCGCCTGATCTGCCGACAGATGTGGGAGAAGGAGGTGGTGTCTCACTGTATTGTAAGCCGAGAAGCAGGGGACAGAATAGCGGAAGAAGAAACAATGACACCGTTGATCTCCACTTCACTGAACCTGCCAGGGCAGTCTCTTTCTGAAAGTCTGTGTTAACGTGTTGAATATGGCTATAGAAGACACAGCTAAGTCTGCTCTGGTGACTCATTTGTGGCAGTGAGGCTGCACATTAATGATTTCTAACATTAGCATCAAAGCACCATTGTGGGGTTAATAGGGCCCGAGCACAAACGCTCCCATTTTTACATGCTCACGGTTTAAGTTTACATCTTTTTAGACTATGACTTTTAGCACATTTTGCTTGTGTGCCTGCATGTTATAGAGTACTTAAAAAGTGTTTCGCTTACAAATACATTTCTTCGTAGGCACATTATTAACCATTGTACATTTAGACCAAGTACACTGCACAAACTGCCCTTGCATATTATTGTATGTTTGGAGACAGCTCTGAATTTGTAGAATCAACAATGACAGCCAGATCTGAACTCAGCTACAGTGCAAATGAATCCAGTTTGATTATATAAACTCCCTCAAACCTTTGTTCAGCAGAGGAGCGTTTCCATGGATTGTCGTGCTCACGCTGACCGAATTCTACCGCAGCTGAATTTCATCACTATACTGCGAGGGACAGCGATATTTTCTACACCTGACTAGCTTCCGAATGAAACACGCACACTGGTAAATGGGGAGTTAGACTACTCCAAGGTATCTGTCAGAACCGCATTCACCCTAAGTTCTTTAGCATAGGTAGTGTAAGGTAGGAGTACAATTATATGTATTCATATAATCAATGCAATTATTATAGTGGTAGAATTATTTATCTTTTTCACCATTTTTGTAATGCTGGTTACATTGCTCTGTTTCCTTCTACTAATCATTGCAGCACATGCATTTTACAAAGAATTCACTTGCTTCAAGGAATGTTTGAAATGCCAATTTGTGTACTTCTTGTGTCTCCCTTTAAGCATGCTTCAGATAACAACGAAAGGGCAGATCTGTTTCCACAATTTCCTTGGGGGAATTAGGGTTGTCATGTTCCGAGGTTGGAGACACCATCCGGTACCCTGTGAGGTGTAGGGGTCCAGAGATGGTGCACTGTGAGGTAGTCAGGAATTAGGCCAACATATTGTGATGGCATGAGTGCACTCAGCCCCCATAGTTTTGACGTTTATGCTACCCAAACGCACAGTCTTACTGAATTAGTAGGAACAGTACAACACCATTTCCTCTTTGAAAACCAGATTTACACATCGAAATTTTCCTTTTAGATCTGCTTTTGATTTAAATTTATGTCAGGTTGTGCTGTTTAACCAGTGCTTTATTTGTGCCGGTGGGGCCTCCCAGCACTAATTTTTGGGGACCAGCACTTATTTTTCCACATCAGATATTGACAGCGAGTAAGAGAGATAAAAACTCACAAATGGGAAAGAAATAGAAAGAGAAAGACAGAAAACCTGTCACAAAGGGAGAAAACAGGGACCATACATAAGTGAGATAAAGAGGCAGCAGTGTCTGGTAGTGGATTAAAGATGCCTGAGGTGAATTCAAGAGTGCACAGCTTTGGTATTCGTCACACTGATTTTTTAATAGCACCGCTGGAGCAGAGCTTTGGGCACCTTCACTCATTCTTTTACAAATTAAGCACTGTTTTTAACATGCTAAATTGCCACCTTAACGGTAACTGTAGGTTACAGTAGGTAAACTTACTTTAAAAAGTTATTTTCAATTTTTCATTTTGTGATAGTATGAATATTTTTGTTGTTTTATGGAGTGTTCGCATAGAACAAACCTTTGAGATCCATGTATGGATAACTTCACTCTTGTCGCATGACTCACTTTCTCTAATGTACCTCAAAGAAGTGCATTCGAGGGGACGTGTCATCACTGACATTAACTTGATGAGATACAAATCAAAGCTCTGGCAGTATAAGAGTGCACAGCTTCTCAAAGCCATCTGTGCATTCCTTATGTCGTGCTTGATTACATGGCTAATATGATGGCAGGTTTATAAACGCATGCATTATTTTTACTTTGTAACAAAGGACAATCAGTTAGACAAATATGAAAGTCGAAGGTTGTTTGCATATATTTCCTTTCCTAAACAGAATATGTAGCAAAGCGTGTATCTCAGCTCTGACTGTAAAATAGATCCCATTCCTTTTAAAGTGAGGTGTATGATAGAGTTGTGACATCACTTCCGTCAATGATGTGACTTCATCATTCATTGACTGCTATTGAGTAGGGGTGGGTGGAATTTGCGTAGTTGCGCTACGCAAAGCTCTGAAGAAACGGTAAAAAATCTCCGCGAGCATGCAGCAATTCCACGAATGCGCAGAATTGCTTGTTCGCGATGCTTTTTTCCTGTTCGCGAATGCTGTTTGTGTGCTCGGGGGGGGGGGGGCAATTCCGAGTTCTCCGTGGAACGGGATAATAACCAAATTCCGCAAATTCCGCAAGCGGAAAGGAATTTACCGCCCAGGCCTACTAATGAGTCCTCCTCACCTCTATTTAAGGACTTATTTCACACTTTCAGGGCTAAAGTGAAGACCGATTGGATGTCAAGAACTTGTGAACGCTATCCAAAATGGATTCATAATGCTTCATACGTGTTTCAGGAGCTTCACTGCATGAGGTTAGACTCTGCATACTTGTCACAGCATCTCATTGGAGCCTAGCAACAATTTGGAGAAATTGCCCCTATTGTGTACTCTTCTTGCCACCATTTTTGAGATTCTGGAATTAACCCCTTCGCTGCGGCGCGAATTCCGCCGCAGCGCTGGGGGGGTGAAAGGTGAGCGCGGCGCCGCCATGCTCATGACGGAACCACGCCGTCATGAGTCACGGGAGAGCTGTGCTCATGACGGCGTGGTTCCGTCACGACTCCGCCAACTCTCTATTTCGCCCGCACAGGCGGGGAATTAGAGCCGCGTGGGAGGAGCGGCTGCCAACGGCCGCAGCATGATGGAACCACGCCGTCGTGAGCACACGCCACCCGTGGCTCATGACGGCGTGGTTCCGTCATGAGCGTACAAGGGGTTAAGGCTCTTTCTCGTTGAAGGCCTTCGTATTATTGTGCACGCTCGCACGTGCTCCTAATCACCTCAAACCGGTCAGACGGGAGATGAGGCACCAACAGGCTTCGACAGCATCGGTGCTCACCCCGTGTAAACCACACATCATCAGGGCCGCAAAAAAGCCTCAAGTCTATCGGCGTTGCCTCCTCGCACTGCTGTTCCATGATGCCAGCTTGGCGGCGATCCTCCTGTAATCTGGCACCAACGAAGGGGACCGCCCTCTCTGGCTCGGGGGTCCTGTTAAGGCGCAGATCATCTCTGGGCAAAGCACACTCCATGAAAACTGTTCATTTGCACATAATATCTCTTATTGATCCCTTCACTACACCTTCCCCAAGCCTAGCGAGCTATACATTGGCCCAGGCCCGAAGCAGACCCGCCATCTCTGAAATTAAGTGTTGCTTCGACCCAACTTGCAGTCTATGATAGGACAGTAGGGCTGGGGCAGAGGCTAACACACGTTAGGTGTGCCTGGGATTGGCAGTAGAAACATCTAGGACTTTCAAAAGGCCAGAGGAGAGATATGCTACTTTCTAGAGTCATTGTTAGATGAAGCAGGTGTTTTAGGAAACATGTGGAATGTGGGCTACATTACGACATCCGACCTCCTACATGGGCTGGAAAGAAAGGATGAAGGGAGAAAAGGGAAATTATGAGTTTACACTGTAGCAACATAAAAGTGGCTAATACTGGGGCTTAACATCTTTGCAAACACTGCCAGTCTGGCAGATGCAAAAGTGAATCACTACGAGGTAAAGTGATTGCCAGAGGATCACACAATGGCGAAGAAGAGGGTAGCACTCTGGTCTCCTATTTCCACCATTAACAAACGAGCAAGCAGACAACATATGCTGTTCGGGTACACTATCGGCCAATGTGAAAAGCACTGGCAACGACTCACTCACCTCTGGTACAGTGACTTTGAAATCCGGGTAATATAGGGAATGTTTGCACTGGTACAATTTCCAGTGCACTGAATATTAGCAAAAATGAAGACCTTTGAAGCCAATCAGGTATCTACCCACAAAAAAGAAATCTCCTGACAATATTTCTTACCATTGCCTTTCATCTCTAAGTGTCCATGTGGAACCCGGCAGGGCAGCTGCTGTCAGAAGCCGAGTGCGGATTCTCCGGGCAGAATGAGGGTCTGGGGTCTAGAAATAAGGTCTATATCTGTAGCGCGTGCACTCCATTCACCCAGGTGGTGCATGGTATTTCAAAGGGGATCTGTGCTGGAACCCTGCTTCTCTTGAATGACGAGGAGTGCCGGATGGATGGTGGCACTGCCATGTTGACATCAGAAGATGATTGGCAGAAGATTGGCCAATGGGTAAGTCCGACGCTCAGGATTTCCTTTCTTTTTACACACATGCTTCTTATAGCCAGAGGTATTTATTATGTGGTAGAAAAACACATGAGTTCGTATGAAATGCAGCCTTGCCCAGCGGTGCTGTGCAAGAGATCAGTGCAAGAAGAACAATTGATGGACAGAATGCTGAACAATGTCAAACATTCACCCCAGTATTGACATCTGGGCCTAAATCCATCGTTTTTTGCTCTTCATGCCATTCCTGTTCAAACCCAGCCTTATGCAAATCAGTCTTGACCCTGCAATAGATCAGTACTGGCTTTCTGCGTACGGACCCAAAGCCCAGACACACTTTTCTGTTTAAAGTCTTAATGAAGCTTTAAATCATGTCTTCATGTCTCAAACCATGCAAACGCTGGGTGTACATTCATGCATGCAAAGAAATTGCTCTCACTATAAACAATTTGAAGGTGCATTAATAATTGAAAAATCACGCTTACCTAACACAGGATGATCCACGGTAAGGCTGTGATTGATGGCACTTAGACTTAGGGTCCAACACCAGAATAAGTCACTGTTGACTAGGGTCGGATTGGTAAGGCGGGCACTCGGGCAATGGTCGAGGGCCCGGTATCCGAGTTCCAGCTGTGAGGTGATGTTTTGGGCAGCCTGGGGGCGATTTGGACGGTGTCTGTGTTGTTTGGATGCAGCCAGCGGCACGGTGGGTGCCTGAGTGGCCTTTCTGGAGGCAGATGGGCGTCCATTACCTTCCTTTTATCAACGGGCAGAGGTGTTACTCCCTTTCTCTCGCTGGGATGGCTCATTCATGTGTGCATACTGAGCGGGGGCAGGGGGCCTGAGCAGAAGGGGCCTCACTTGTTTTCAGGTGTGTTTCACCAGTGTGAACTAATCCGTGCATTTTTTTTTAATCTAAGTTAAATTAAGAAAACATGTCTCTGTCAGAGACACCCCCCTCCTTCTTTTTATAAAACTTTGCCGAAGCAGTGTTTTGCGGAAAGGCAATATGCAAATGTGGGCCACTTTTTTTTAAAATGCCCGGGACGGTTTTTAATCCCAATCCAACCCTGCTGTTGATGTACAGAGGTCAAAAGCCATACATGAGACAACCTGAGATGGACATTTGGAGACCCAAATACTGAGTGATAGCAAACTCCCTGTGTCCTACAAGAGTGCCCCAATTTATGGGAAAAGTAAAGGGTCACAAGATAATCTAAGTTAAAAGCAGAATTCGATTTACAGATTAGTAACTGCGTTGTAAGAAAGCCTGATTTAAATGGAGAGGATTTACAGACTTTATGAAAACCAGGCCCAAAATGATAGGATTTACCGATAAGGGACTGTTTGCATGAAAAGCAGGTCCAAAAGGACAGGTTTTACAGTCTAAGGAATGGGTTGTATGAAAATACAATCCGACACGATATGATTAATAGACTAGGATCTGTTTGTGTGACATAGAGCATTTATGGACTACGAACTGCTGGTACGAAGACCAGCTCTAAAAAGAGCACCCAACCAGGCCTAAAAGCAGCACAAGTAAATGGAATTTAAGATTCCATTTCCAAGTCCACATTTCACCTTTGCTTGGCTCTTCTTTACATTAGAATTTGCATTCCATTTTCCAAATGCATGCATTTTTGGCGCAATACAAGACGCAAGCACAATTCCTTTCCACACATTTTCAGGAATCATTATTCCGATGTCTTTGATTGCTCCTTTTGGACTATCTCTTGAGTGTGGACATCTAAGAGACTGAATGCATTGAGACAGTCAATGAGTAGGTCAGGCACCCGGTAAGAGACTGTCCATTTCTTGTTTGGCATGATCCATCTTTTCCGCTAGTATCAGAAGTCAAGCTGCATTCTCTGCACACTGCCTGCATGTCAGGTTTTTTTCCTTTTTTCTCACATCACTCGACATCACCCTAAGTCAAGGAACCCTCCTGGATGCCTGCACAACAGCAGAGAGCCTGACAGTGCAGAAAGACCTCCTGTAGACCCAGATAACCTCCGTCCCCTCTCCTTTAAGAGAAAATTGTGGAAAAATCAGCCTCATCCTCCTCCCAGCTTCTGAAAAAGATCAACAAGAACAATCTTTTAGAGGACTACAAATCCAGGTCAGACCACGCTTCAGCAAAGAGACAGCTACTACCTAACAACACCCTTCTCATCAGCCTTCAGCACTGTCAACCACCGAGTACTGAGTCACACCCCTGTAACATGCAAGGCCTTGACTGCCGCAGTCTGACAAAGTATCCACCCACCTCACCAATTTGCATCAGCTCATACGGACATGGCCCACAAGATCCTGCAACACTCTAAATTTCTCTGCAGAATGTATCCTCTTCCCCATCATTATCAACCACTACATAGAGCATCTCTTCAGGAGAATTCACCTCACACAGTAATACTTAACTCTGAACCTACTCAGTGTAAATGACTTGCATGGAACCTGTAGGGCTCCTATCTTGTGTGCAGAGGTCCTTTGATTCTCAGAAGGGTTTGCGCTCTGCAACAACTTACTAAACACCTATGCTCCCCTCAGTGCTATTTCAGAAATATCTCCTTCTGATACTGACTAACTCTCAGTAGGGGAAATTGGAAGCACTGATGCCCATGCCTTCAACAGATTATTGTCCAGTTAGGCTCAATCAGTACCTCTGGTCTATCTGGAAGCAGTCGTGTTATGTTTCATTTAGGTACCCCAATATAGGCTCAGGTAGTCAACTAACCTTTCACCTATATTCTTCAGACCATTACACTACATAAAGGTTCTTGGGACTGACCTTTTACTTAGTTACGGTACTGCATACAGGACGTGGGGTTTTCCCTGAAAACTAGCCTCATCCGTTATGCATGAGGATTCTTGGAAACTCAGCAGGACTACCATCTCCTGCATAATAACTATGTACAAGGGTCATTCCTTCCGTCATCCTAAGTCCGACATGACACAGCAAGGTAGAACCCCTAAGGGTACCCCTTTGGGTATATAAACACCATATCTTGCTAAGGTAGTCAGAGGAGAAAAGGACTTCCATGCTGACACACTGACGTGAGACGCTGAGGTTCCTGCACGCAGACACTTCAGCTCGCAGTGGTCTGGCAACCCTTGTGGTGTGTCCATCTCGAGACTAAGACGGGTTCTCACAGTCTCTCACTTCAGGTAATGGGGTTGACTTTATCCTACAGGGATTCTTTGATTTCACACCTACATACATGCTAGGTACATCTAGTTAGGGTCGCATCGTAGGGGTACATATTCTACTGTCATGTATTTTATATACTTGACTGTATTCATTGTTTTAGCACAATGGTAGACATCTATCATCCTTTTACTCTGTTACTGCTTATAATCATTTATATCTGTGAATGTCTAATGGTGGTTTCAGCACACTTATTTTACACTAGAATGACGCTGGTTCAATAAATGCTTATTGAAAAACGTCCCCACCGTTTATTCTGTGTATCTCTCTGAGACGAAGTGAGTACGAGTGACTGAGCAAAAAGTAATATACTGTTTACACGGTCCTGAGGGATCAGGGTTGTCATGTTTGAAAGTTGCCAATAACTATTCTCTCCTTGGTAAGAGGGGTTTCTAGTGGCGCTGTTAGCTAGCTGGTATACAGGCTAACATACCCGTTAGGGGTGTCTAGAATCAGTCTGACACAAATCCTATAGTGTATGTTGTCTAAACGTGCAGATCCTATATAGGTTTATAGGAACTACACGACAGTCGGATTGGCGGTGTAACCCCAAATTGCCCCACTCTCTGATAATCTTCCAATAACAGAACCAGCCATAAGGAAGGTTCCAGCAACCAGTAATGCCTGGGATATCTCCTGGGAGGTTCATAAACAGTTCCTCTCACCAGTTTCACCATGTTTAATTGATGCTGTGCCAGTTTATGCGTGCGATGGACCAACCATGAAGCCATTTTGTAGTCTTACTCAGAGACATCTTTGTAATTATAGGTGCTTACTAGGGACATAGCTATCAATAATGCAGCAGGTGCAGTGGCGGTGTTGCACAGGGGTTTGAAGAAACCACTCCTATTACGGATGATTTGTTTCAGCGAAACCAGAAGATGAGGGGCCATTTTCCTAGTCTCCTTTGAGGGTCAATTGGACCCTTACTATCCCACTGCTGCTTGCCCCACATTAGCCACTATTCCTATATCCCTCAGTCAGTACTGAGAATAGTGCAAATCATTTATCCCCTAACAGATCAATATTACTTTGCAAGTGGAGAGGTTTCTAGTTGCTGCTACAGGCCACTTATTTTGAGAGTTGAATTAATGGATATGGTTGCTTAGTTGTCAAATATGGCTGTTGGAGTCTTCTGTCTACTACTCAAGAGTTATAGATGTGAATTCTGCTTACTTCTTAAAGAGGCCCACCTGAAAATATAAAAAATAACTACTGTTTTTAGCCTTCATCCACCACCAATTACCAAGAATGTGAATTATAGAATGACCCTTTTGATGATGTCTGCTTAGGTTTCAGAACTAAATGTGAAACACAACCCTTAGGCTGCATCTGAGCACTGCAGAAGGACAGAACAGGAAAGACGGGCTGGGAAGAGAGAAGACTGTTTTGATGATTTCTTTTTGAGTGACTTCTGCTGTGCCCTCTAAAAACCGCTTCGTTTAATGCTGCTGATAACCCACGATCTTACCACACACAGCGGTGCTAATTTCATCAGCAAGTGAAATGTGCGGGCTTAAATTCCAACCTTTGCTTTGGTTGCGTTAACCCACCGAGATATCCCACCACCTATGTACTTTGGGGTGTGTCACATTAGTTGCTTGTTTGGACCGTGCCGCTCGTAGCAGTCGGATTCGCTTGGTGTCTGGGGATTGTTGACGCGGGACTGCGGGTACCGGCGGCCCGGTTTCTATCGCAGCTGTGTCCTCTTCCCTGGGTTCCCGCCCTTCGTCTCTGCCTGCTGCTTGGTACTGCTCGCGGCCCCCGCTTCGTGGGTGCCGCTCGTAGCAGTCGGATTCGCTTGGTGTCTAAGGATTGTTGACACGGGACTGCGAGGACCGGCGGCCCGGTTTCTGTCACAGCTGTGTCCTCTTCCCTGGGTTCCCGCCCTTCGTCTCTGCCTGCTGCTTAATACTGCTCGCGGCCCCCGCTTCGCGGGAGCCGCTCGTAGCAGTCGGATTCGCTTGGTGTCTAAGGATTGTTAACACGGGACTGCGAGGACCAGCAGCCTGGTTTCTATCACAGCTGTGTCCTCTTCCCTGGGTTCCCGCCCTTCGTCTCTGCCTGCTGCTTAATACTGCTCGCGGCCCCTGCTTCGCGGGCGCCGCTCGTAGCAGTCGGATTCGCTTGGTGTCTAAGGATTGTTAACACGGGACTGCGAGGACCAGCAGCCCGGTTTCTATCACAGCTGTGTCCTCTTCCCTGGGTTCCCGCCCATTGTATACGGGTATTTATTTCATCTCCCACCCCGCTACGCGGGACGTGCGCGGGCGCGCGTCGGGCGAAGCCCGGGCCAAGGGCGGGCCCGTCTGAGCACGTCCGAGTACGGTTGAGAAGGGAACGGGAACCCCCTTTAACATCTGGTATAAAAGGTCAGTTACTGGAAGATTAAATTACATTTGCTGGGCTAAAGTGCTATCATTGAGTACTCCTCATCTGAAAAAATAAGAAGGCTGATTGAGTCCGGGGCTACAAGTACAAGTTGGAGAATGGATAAGCCCACAATCAGAGATGGGAGCAGCAGGCAATCTACAGGAGGTACCCTAATGGGGACTCTAGATAATTTTCTTGTGCGAGTACAAACAGCATTAGCTAAAGATATCGAATTAACGGAAAAAAGACTATCACTAGATGTACTCTGTGATAAGAGATCGTCCCTGGGAAGTATGGCCAAGGCTAGGTCACCACCGTGTCAGCAGTCTGTTACGCAGGATCTTCTGGAGTCATCATCTCTTTTGGTGGAGGTTGGGAGAGTCCAAACAACATTGATATCACCACTGGCTGTAACCTTGGGCGAAACTCTAGAATCCTCGATCCCCTGTAATCCGGTCCCGAAGAGTATGCCCTTATCAATAATTAAGACCCGATCTGCTAGTAATATTAAAGCGGGCCCCGTAAAACAACATCATGGCTTAACATCGATATCATTCCATGGATGGTATGTCATGATTATTTTTACACATCTGTACATAATGCATCTTTACCAAAATACACTACAGTTTCTACACTTAGAGCCTGATTACGATCTTGGCAGATGGGATACTCCATCACAAACATGACGGATATCCCCTACTCTGTATTACAAATCCATTATATCCTATAGAATTTGTAACACGGTGGATGGGATATCCATCACGTTTCTGACGGAGTATCCCATCTGCCAAGATTGTAATTAGGCCCTTATTCTCAGCCCTTGGTGGAAATTCACTTGACGAGTAGGCTCATCAGTGCTTTGTCACATAGTTGGGCATGTCTGTATTGCTTCATACCGGCAGGGCACCAGTTTTCTAATGTTAGGCTTTCATTTAATACATCACTGCATTTGGTAGCTACAGTCTTTCTTTGACTGAGTTGGGCCAATTTGCCTGATAACAATTCTTAGTAAAAGACAAGCTCAGTATGGTGAAACATTGCGTAGATCTGACATTAAATAACCTTGGAACCTTAGATGCAGGGTATGTGAGATTCTTGAAGAAGGTTTACATGTACAACATCAAAGAAGCCATGTTTTTCTAATATACTGATTTGGTAGCCCTCTCACTCTTGCTGCTTCTCTCTCTCTCTCTCTGACAATTCTCCTCTCTTCTCAACCTTGAAGCACTCTACGAAAACCAGCTTACATTTGAGCCTCACATAATGGTGATGTCAAATACCACCCACCATTTACTGTGCAATTTATCAAAGCATCTACCTTTTGAGGTCACAGCTAGATAGTGCATGCACTGACTCTTCGAGACATCTTGTTTGCAATCAGTGAGCTGCAGCCTGCCCACAGGCTTACCATTTCTTTGCTTCCATGTCATTCTTTTATCCTTCGTTCCTGTTTGTAATGGCATGCATGCATCATACCTCTTCTTGTGTTTGGCCATCCCCTAGAGCATAGACTAAGTACTTGTGTCCATCCACTGCTCCTGTTTTTGGAGCTACTTTCTTACTTGTGTTTAAGCACCAATATGAGTGCTCATGTTAGACTTGCTCCTTTCCCTTTCCACCGACCTTCCGTTTGTGTTGCTTCTTTCCCTCTTCAACCCACCCCCATCCCTGCTACTTCTTTCCCCTTTCGAGCCCAATAGCATTAATGCAGAGAGCCTGTGGCATAACGACCAGAGCTACTAACTTTGGATCTAAGGAACCAGGATTGAGTCTAAGCAAGGGATCAACATCTTGTGATTCAGGGCAAATCACATCATCTCCCTGTGCCTAACAAAAAGGAATGTGTCCTTGTGCAATGTAACTTGTGCTCAGGTAATGTACTCTAATATCTTTGAGACAAGTTTGCGGTTTACAAAAATGCAAAATATATATGTTCTAAGAGAAATTGCCTTGGATTACATCAGACCCCGTGAGGTGCGTGGTGCAGTCAGTCAAGCATACCTTCCTGCATACATTGCCATTGGTTGGAGGCCAGGCCGTGTAGCTATGGACTACATTATTCAGGCTGTCATTTATTGTGTTCGAATTTCTGCCTATGTACTAACTAGGTGGCTCTGCACAGTATTCATCCTAGCTGTCGTGTCAAGGCTTGCCGGTGTGGTGCCTTCAGCAGTGAGCAGCGATTTTCTTGTGCCAGGCTTAGCGCAGGTAAGGTGAGGGGAAGCCAGACTTTTCTCAATACTACTGCTATCCTCAAGAGCATTGTATCACTGGCCTTCAAAAGACCAAGCAGCTCCTCTTTACCTCTGTACTCACCCCGGAGTCGCCATGGAGTACATGATCGGTACCAAGGTAGAGGACTACGTTTTCATGACCCCTGACAGCATGAGCACCAGCAGTACTATCACAATGAAGTGAGATAAGTCAACCCCCTTAAACACAGATCCTAAAGTGCCATCAGAATTTGAGCAGCTCCATGATCTAAAGAATAGGGTTACCCTCTTCATACGTAGAGCACATAATACTACCAGGCCCCCAATATCCTCATTAAGGTGAAGCTGCATGGAGCAGAGAGAATGTTAAGTTAACGAACTGAAGATGAGGGTAGACGGGTGGTCTTCTTGCCATTTATAATTTGTAAAGTTATGCTGTGGTATGGAACTCTCAGGGCCAGGCCTATAGAGCAGACCGATTGAGGTAGGCTTATGGGGTTGACCGAGCCATATGCTCTGGCTTTATGTAATGGACAGTAGGTCTATTCTTCAAGGCTTAAGTGGCCTTCGGATGACGTTACATAACATAACGTGTATTTGTAAAGCCCACGTTCACCTGTAGGCATCTTGGCGCTGAATAACAGATGTATATTGTTAAAGCAGAATTTACACACTCCTATTTCACAGTGGAGCCTGCCATCATGTGGGACTCCTTTTAGATGGCAATCTATATATCACATTTCGCAAACCCTGTAGCCAACGGCATAGTTATTCTTGAAGTGGTATGGAATGCACAAACATTGTGTTTAGTCAAGGGAGTTTTCATATATATACTGATGCTGCTGCTTCAGACCCCAGACCTTTCCCACTGGTGGTATCATAATTATATGTTCTGTCGGTAAACATCATAGTTATGTTTCACGATACTCAGATTTTACAGGTTGATGCCATACATAAAAGCGCTATCTCTTTAATGACAAAGAACTTACAAGCTCCCATCTCAGAAAGCAGAGCTGTCATTAAGTTCAATTACAATTACAATGCAGAGAGGATGTGGCATAACAGCTAGAACTGCTGTCTTTGGAGCTAAGGAATCAGGTTTGAGTCCTGAACTTCCACCTCGAGAACAACAACGACACCAACTCCACCACCCTGATCGACAACCTCGCCAACCTCGGACTCAGATAACTCGTCACAACTCTCACCCACTCCGCCGGCCACACGCTTGACCCCATCTTCTCCGCAAGCCCCCACGTTGCCTTCAGCCACACCACCGAACTCCACTGGACCGACCATCGCTGCATCCACTTCACCTTTTGGAAACCCACAACGCACCACCGCACCCAACAGATGCCTCGCCGCTGCTAGAGCAAAGTCACTGAAGACCAGCTAACCACCATCCTCTCCCAGAGCCCATCCGCCGACCCCACCGACCCCGACTCCGCCGCCCGCAACCTCAGACAGTGGATCGACGACTGCGTCAACACCCTCGCCCCGCTCAAGAAACCCTCCAACAGCCACACCAGCAAGAAAGCCAGCTGGTTCACTGAAGACCTCCAGGCCTCCAAGCAAACCTGCCGAAAGCTAGAGAAGAACTGGCTCCGTGAACGAACACCGGACAGCTACGTAGCCCACAAGGATGCCACCCGCAGACACCATCACCTCATCAGATCTGCCAAAAAGGCCTCCTTCAAAGACCGCCTAGACAACAACGCACACAACAGCAAAGAGCTCTTCAACATCGTGAAAGAACTCTCCAACCCTAGCTCCAACACCAACGACATCCCACCTTAGCAAGACTTGTGCGACTCACTGGCCTCCTTCTTCCATCGCAAGATCGCAGACATCCACAACAGCTTAAATGCCACAACCGCCCCGACAACCACTGAGACCTCTGCCCCCACGACCACCATCCGCACCAACCTCCTGCTCTCCTGGACCAACATAAATGACGATGACACCATCAAGATCATGAACACCGTCCACTCCGGTTCTCCGTCAGACCCTTGCCCGCACCACATCTTCAACAAGGCCAGCACCGCCATTGCACCCCATCTCCGGAAGGCCATCAACATTTCCTTCAAGACAGCCACCTTCCCGGAGAGCTGGAAGCACGCCGAGATCAACGCCCTACTCAAGAAACCCAAGGCGGACCCCAAAGATCTCAAGAACTTCCGACCCATCTCCATGCTCCCGTTCCCGGCGAAGGTCATCGAGAAGGCCGTCAACAAACAACTGACCCGCCACCTCAAGGAAAACAGCATTCCAGTCCGGGTTCCGCATCAACCACAGCACTGAAACCGCCCTCATCGCCACCACTGATGACATCAGGACCCTGCTGGACAACGGAGAAACCGCGGCCCTCATCCTCCTGGACCTGTCAGCCGCCTTCGACACAGTCTGCCACCACACACTACGCACACGCCTCCACGACGCCGGGATCCAAGAGAAGGCCCTGGACTGGGCCTCCTCCTTCCTCTCTGGCAGAACACAGAGCGTCCGCCTCCCCCCCTTCCGCTCCAAAGCCACCGAGATCACCTGCGATGTACCCTAGGGTTCATCCCTCAGCCCAATGCTGTTTAACATCTACATGGCACCTCTCCCCCACGTCGCCCGACTGCAGGACCTCAACATCATGTCTTACGCCGACGACACCCAGCTGATCCTCTCCCTCACCAAGGACCCCCACACTGCCAAAACCAACCTCCACGAAGGAATGAAGGCCGTCGTCGAATGAATGAGGAGCAGCCGGCTGAAGCTGAACTCAGACAAGACGGAGGTCCTCATCCTCGGATCCACCCCCTCGGCCTGGTACCACTCCTGGTGGCCGACCGTACTGGGAACAGCTCCAACACCCACCGACCACGCACGCATCCTAGGGGTCATCCCCGACTCCACCCTTTCCATGACTAAGCAGGTCAACGCCGTCTCTTCCTCCTGCTTCAACACCCTCCGCATGCTCTGCAAGATCTACAAGTGGATCCCCACTGAGACGAGAAGAACGGTCACCCAGGCCCTCATCAGCAGCAGGTTGGACTACGGAAACACCCTCTACGCAGGAGCCTCGGCCAAACTCCTGAAACGGCTTCAACGCATCCAGAACGCCTCTGCAAGCCTGATCCTCGACATGCCCCGCCGGAGCCACATCACACCCCACCTGAGAGACCTGCACTGGCTCCCCATCAACAGGAGGATAACCTCCAAGCTCCTCACCCACGCACACAAGGCACTCCACAACACCGGACCAGCGTACCTCAACAGAAGACTCAGCTTCTACACCCCCACCAACCAGCTCTGCTCCGCCGACCTCGCCCTCGCCACAGTCCCCCGCATCCGTAGAGCGACCTCCGGTGGAAGATCGTTCTCCCACCTCGCCACCAAGACCTGGAACACCCTCCCCACCCACCTACGGCAGACCCAAGACCTGCTGACCTTCAGAAGACTCCTCAAGACCTGGCTTTTCGAGCAGTAGCAGCATTCCCCACCCCCCAGCGCCTTGAGACCCTCACGGGTAAGTAGTGCGCCTTATAAATGCGATGATTGATTGATTGATTGATTGGTGTTGGATCAACATCCGGTGATTCTGTGCAAAACACTTACTCCCCCGTGCTTACCAAAAATGAATGTGTCCTTCTTTAATGTCACTTGTGCTCAGGTAAAGCTCTCCAATACCTTCAGGCCTAGTTCTCAAATTGCAAAAACAATGACATTACATTAGGACGCATTCAGATTTAGGTCTCGGCTAGGCAGTGCATGCTCTCTCCGTTTGCGCAGTGCATGCTCTCTCCGTTTGCCCCCGTGTTGGGTTCATTGTCCCGCCCCTCCTGCCACACAGAAAAGCACTATGACGTGGCTGACGCTGGCTGCGTCATAGTGCTTTTTCTGTGTGACTTTCAACCATGCTGAACAGCAGATGTGCTGCTATACAAAATGGTTAATAGACATTCACATTGGCAACGCCAATTGCTCATGCATTGTCGAGACCTGTTGGCTTTGCCAATGCTTGATTAGAGCTTGGAACAGAAATGAAGTCCAGGGAAAGTAATGTTGAAGGTTCAATACAGTAAGCCAACCTTTTTTATGGATGTGCATGTTTTTTATTATAGGATCAAAGACTCACACAGAAACTGGTTATTGGCCTCAATATTTGTGACTAAGTAGTGAAAATGGATGTGGTGTTTTCTCGTGGGTAAAATGTAAAACCTTTTTCAACATTCCCTTGAAAATTGATGAAAGTCAGCAACCTCTCTTTCCTCAATGCAACTGAAAAGGGGCATAAAAGGTCAGATTTAACATGAAAATACATATACCGAACACTGTGTGAGCTATGACAGTAACACATGAAAATTGCAGGAAGTTTGTAAGTGAATAACTTGGTACATCCTTGCTCCCGTCTTGCACTGTTCCAAGACATCCTCCGTATTCCAATGTATATGTTATGCAGATTTATTTGCATCTCGCTCTATCACCCTGGAGGGTGTCCTGGTGCTGAGCAGGTGTGCGTCTAGCCAAAGCTAGGGTCTAGAATGCACGACTATTCACCAAATGCCTGGGGTAGCAGAAGTGACATCACACGCCCTGTGGCCTTCACTTTCACTCCCACACACACTCTTACATAAACACACTGTCGCGTGCAAGCACGCACACAACATACATTTAAAAGCATTTTTTACATCCCTCAGCTCCCAGACGTCCATAAGGACGAGCTGCCACTCTGTTCCTGGCAGTGATTTTACCACCTCTGCGGCCAGGGGACTCAAAGGCAGTGCCAGGGGTAGCAAGGGCCAAGCCACGGTTCACAGCTGTGACCCCTGACGATCCCTAAATGACGTCAATGTGTGGGACCTCTCAAAAAACCAGGTCCCCAGCTTCTTGTAGAATTTAATGAGTGAGAAGGAGGCTCTTATGTGTATCAGCAGGTCGTGCTACGCTTTAGGAATGATGTAGGAGAATGCTCAATGGCCGGATCTGGTTTTTGTATCCATGGGATGTGTGCAAGTAAGAGTCTGCATGACCAGAGATGTCTGGAAGGTTTATGGAAGCAGATGCCATTGTTGAGGTATGCTGGGACAGTGCTATGTAGTGCCTTGTACTGTGTGTCAGGAGTTTGAATTGTGTCCATTTGTGTATTCGAGCCAAAAACGTATGTCCAAAAGACAACATTGTGTGTGCAGGTTTTGTGCGGCTTTTGAATTGTGAAATTATGAGGCCCCTCACAATCATGGGAAGACAGCTAGATTGGTTAATGTTGAGGAATACGTTTAGTTATGGTTTTTTCTATCATCTGCTAAACACTCTTAGCAAGGCCATGCCACTAGGAGGTGGGTAGCAATTGGCATATAGCATTCACGCGGTTGAAGATTTATTAAAGCTAAAACGAAGGATCGGGAGAACCAACCCCAAGACCTGGAGCCAAATTTTTGGAATGGAGTTATGAACAAATATTGATCAAACCAATCATTGATCAACTGTAAAAGTTTTGCTGAACCCAATTTTCCTATGCTGTATCATTAGTGCTGATTTTATATTTTGTTGATAAGGTTTTTCACACAGTGTATTGCCAACACATCCAGAAACACTTATAGGCTTCGGACTACATAAGACAATCAATGTATCTCTCTCTCTTACTTGCTCTCCTTTTTTTTTAAATATTCTCCCACTTTGAGATACTCTCCATCTGTCTCCCTCTTCCAGACCCCCACCCCTCCAGCTACCATGACTTTTTTTCCTCTTGAGACAATAGTTTGTGCGTGGGTGGGCAGAGGCAGGCTTCATTTGTTTACCAGATTGAAATATTTACGAGGTTAGATTGAAAAAACCTTTTGGGACACGTTGACAAAATTTGTGCCACATTGGAAGCTTTTAGGGGCCAGGGACATTTGTCTCCCAATTTATGACGTTTGAGCCTATTAGAAAATCCTTTTTGGATTCCGAGCAGGTGCTGTGCTTTGGGGTCGTTGCTGTGCCTAGTGTGGGTGTAATATGGAAGAGGGGGAGGGAGGGTTCAGTCAAAATAGTGTCTCAGTCACAGGACTGAGTGTCCCTACCTGAAATCCATCGCTGTACCTACACCTCGAGCGAATTGGTAGAATTGGCACGGATTACACGTCATATTGATAATTGCATGACTGAAGCTGGAAGCAGTTAATTTTGCAATCATGATATGTAAATGAAGCAAAGTCACACAATTAATGAGCTCTGTGCATTTATAGCTAATGTTCCCCCAGGGCACTCCTACATTAAACCTGTTCGAATTCTGCAAGCAGGTCACTGCGCATGTGTGATGTCACTGTAACAGGGCCTCCCGTTTTCAGCACGAGTCCTAATCGTGCCGCGCTGGATCAATGACACACACAGAGCTATGGTGTGTGCCAGAAGCCCACGTGTGGTCTCTGCTCGTTTATTATATAGCTTCTGGCCACGCCTGGCCAGAAGATGCACTAGGTGCAGTTCTGGGGCATATTGTCACCGCAGTGGTGATGCCTGGTGGTTGTTGCATCCCTCCCCAACCTGGCGTTGGACTTTGCTGTCATGCTTTACGTGCAAAGTCTCTGGCTTGGGGGTGGATTGGGCTGAAGGTTGGACCGCTGGTGACGGGAGGGGTTGTCATTGTCCTCAGACACCTGGCGGCCCTGTCAAGTGTTGACAATATTGTCTCTTGAGTCCCTTGAGACAGGGGTAGGGCGGTTTGCCGACGCCCCCAGGAGCCTGGGTGCCAATACTCGTCCTCTTGTTCCTCCGCTTCCGAGATGGGCTGTGCTGGGGAATGGACTCTCGGGAACCATGACACATTTCTGGGGACTGTTTCTTGACCTTTTCAGACGGTGATCATGGCACCTTCTGAGCGGATGACTGCCCAGGTTCCGGGCTAATAGCCGGTTCGAAACTTCCACCCCGGTCTCCTGTCCTTCATCAATACTTTGTTTCTGGGGGATATTACCCCGGATCTTGCATGCTGCCTCATGCTGGTGCGTATATATTGGCTTGAGTGTGCCTGGCCTGGGCACATGCTGGATCATATGGAGGTGGAGTCCATCCTGGGGGGACTGGGATGGTGGCACGCCTGTGTTCGTTGAGCATTAGGGACCATGGGGACCGTTGCGAAATGCAGTGAAATGTCCTTCGGTGCATGCATGAGTTCTGGATTGGTGCCTTCAGCAACAGCTATTCTTGGGGTTTTGTTCAGGGTGCGCATGAAGTGCTCAACTTTGCCGTTGACTTGTGGCCATTGAGGGGTAACTCTGCGGTGTTTGATCCCTAAGTTGTCCAGCGTCCCTGGAAGGGTGGGCCATTGTTTTTCTTTATATCAAATGCAAGGCCAAACAGCGCAAAACTTCTTTCCAGCATCAGAGCTATGTTTGTGAAGGATGTGGATTCTATCACCTCAACAATGGTAAACTTGGAGTAGCTGTTGACCATTACAGTGGTAATTCGTCCATCTGGGAAGCTCTCAAAGTCTAGGCTCACCTGGGACCATGGGGTGGTTCCTGGTTCCCCAGTGATGATGGGCGCCAGTGGTTCTTGGAGATTTGCGAGCTGACACGAGGGACAGCGTTTCACGGCTTCGCAAACGGCTGCCTGTAGCTCGGGAAACCAGACCTTTACTCTCATTCTGGACTCCATTCAAACTGTCCTTTGGTGTCCTCCATGAGATAGGGCCGTTACATTGTCTTGCAGGTTTTCGGGAATGACGATGCAGGCCACTCGCAGCACTTATGCTTCTGGGGTGGGTCTAAGCTCATCATGCACCCTATACTTTTTGATCAGGAGTTCCTTTTCAGGACCAAGTCAGTCGTTGGCCTCTCTTAAGAAATTCTGCCATGACCCTCAATGGAGGGTGGCTATAACCTTCATTAGGACTGAGTCCGATTGTATGGCATTGCTGATCTCCTGGAGGGTAAGTGCTGGTGGGCATGCACCTTGTGTCACCATGATGACATACTCCTCAGTGGCTTCCGAGCTGGTGTGGTTGTCTTTGACAAGAGCTGGCAAGTGGTGGAAGAATAAGTCAGCTGGGTTCTTGGCTCCAGGTCGATAAATTCTTCCCATGTGGTAGTTTCACAGTTGGATGGCCCAATGTTCGATCCATGGAGGAGGATATGGAGCTGTGCCGTGAAATAGAGGGACAAGCAGCTGATGGTCCGTGACTTCACAGAATGGCCTACCACTGAGGTATAGATGGAAGTGGCCACACACCCATTTAATGACCAATGCTTCTCTCTTTATTTGGGAGTCTCAGGTCTCTGTTGCCATGAGAGCTTTGCTAGCGAATGCTAGGGGTGCCCATTTTCCTGGTTCCACTTCTTGTGTGAGGACAGCTCCCAGGCTTACGGGGCTGACATCAACCGGGAGTTCAATCTGTCTCTAGGAATTGAAATAGGCCATAGTCATTTTGCTATTTGTCCACCTGTCAACAGGAATAGTTCTGTCCCTTCAATTAGTTCTCTTTTGTAAGCTAGTCTCCTGGCAAATAATGTTACAACTCTACAAGAAAGGAACAATATCAAAGTAAATAAGTTTTCGCCGTGGTCAAAGAATTTACCAAACCAAGCACAGGGACAGCAGACAACCCACCCTCCCAGGAGCTCTGCAACAACTTCAGCGCCTTCTTCCACCACAAGATTAAGGAGATCCACAACAGCCTTAACAGCCTTGATACCCAAGACCCTCTCTACCCACAACACTGGACCCCAGCAGACCCTGCTCAGCTGGACTTCCCTCACCACTGACAACACCCTCAAGATCATGAAAAGCACAGGGGCGTCTCCTCCGCTAGGGCAGAGGAGCATCGCCCCACTGCTTCTCGCAGTGCGAGAAGCAGAAACATAACATTGCAATAACTTTCCGTTATCACCATTTTATGTTTGGTTGCGGGTCGGTGGGTGGAGCTGCTCTGAGAGAGGGGGGAGGAGTGTTGTGCCTACCCACTCCTGAGTGCGCAAAGTCTGTTTGGTCGGCCCCCTGGGGCCGCACCATCCAGTCATGCGCACTTTGCCCTTCTCCATGCAGGCTGCAATGTGGCCTACATGGAGAAAAAAGGCCTCCCCATAAGCGGCTTGCTGGGCGGCGTACTGACCAATCAGAATCCTGCTTGCAGCATTGTGATTGGCTTAGGGGAGGGAGGGAGCCTGGCTGCCTGCTTCCTGTTCCTGGAGAGCAGGAGAGCAGAGAAGACACGGGAACCGGCCGATGGGATGGTAAGTTTAATTATTTATATATTTTTTATTAAATTATCCCCTCCCTGTGCAACTCCCTTCCCTGTACGACCCCCCCCTACCACCCCACCAGCGAGTCATGCCGGTCTCGACTGGAAAAGCATCCACTCCAGATCACCCTCAGACCCCTGCCCGCACCACATCTTCAACAGAGCCGGCCCCTCCCTCGACCCTGAGCTCTGCTGCACCATCAATTGCTCGATCAATTCCACCACATTCCTAGAAGACTGGAAACATTCAGAGATCAACCCCTTCCACAAGAAACCCTCTGCCGACCCAAAGGACCTCAAGAACGTCAGGCCAATCTATCTGCTCTCCTTTCCAGTCAAGGTCATCGAGAAGGCTATCAACGCCCAACTTTTCGAGTTTATCAAAGCGAGCCGCATCCTGGACCTCTCCCATTCCGGTTTCCGAAACAATCACAGTACTGAGACCGCCCTCCTCGCCATCACCGACGACATCAGCACCCTTCTTTCCTGAGGCGAAACTGCAGCCCTCATCCTCCCAGACCTCTCGCCACCTTCAACACTGCGTCCCACCACACCCTATGCACAAGACTCCATGATGCCGGCATCTGCAGAAAAGCCCTGGAATGGGTCTGCTCATTCCTCATGGGCCGAACACAGAAAGTCAGGCTACCACCGTTCCAATCTGAACCCACAGAGATCAGCTGTGGAGGGCCTCAGGGCTCCTCCCTGAGCCTCACACTCTTGAACATCTACATGGCCCGTTCGCAGCCATCATCAGGAACCACAGACTCAACATCATCTCCTATGCTAAAGAAACCCAGCTGATACTCTCTCTCACCAACAAACCCACAGCTGCCAACAACAACTTGCAGGATGGGATGAAGCTGCCTCAAGCTAAACTCAGAGAAGACCAAAGTCCTCGTCCTTGGATCCAACCCCTCCACCTGGGATGACTCCTGGTGGCCGGCAGATCTTAGATCCCCCACCACGTACGAAATCTAGGCATCATCTTGAACTCCTCGCCCACCATGAACCGCCAGATCAATGCTGTCTCATCATTCTGCTTCCACACGCTACGCCTGCTCCAAAAGATCTTCAAGCGGATCCCTACCAAGTCCAGAAAGACAGTCACCCTTGTACTCATCAGTAGCAGACTCATCTACAGCAACGCACTCTACGCCGGCATCATCCAGAAACTCCTAAAAAACAGAACCCCTCCGCCAGACCCCTCCTCAATATCCCCCTCTGCAGCCACATCAACAGCCACCTGAGAGACCTCCACTGCCTCCCAGTCAACAAAAGAATCACCTTCAAGCTCCTCACACATGCCTACAGAGCCTTACACGATGCAGGATCTGCATACCTGAACCACCGCCTCACATTCCATGCACCCACCAGAGACACCCGCTCTGCCCAACTGGCCCTGGCCGCCATTCCATCTAACCGCAGGACTACGGCTGGGGGAAGATCCTTCTTCTACCTTGCCGCAAAAATCTGGAACACCCTGCCTCTCCACCTAAGGCAATCACCGTCCCTGGCCCAGTTCAGGGAGGACCTCGAAACTGACTGAACCACAGTGCCTGCGATAGATCAGTTGTCCCCCCAGCGCCTTGAGACCCTTACGGGTGAGTAGTTGCGCTTTACAAGTCACTTGATTGAATGATTTAAGGATCACAGAGGACCTTGATTTAGCTACCCCCTCCTATGAGGACTGGCTGTCCACAGCCATAACTCGATCAGCTCCACTTAAGACTACCAACACACACCCAGGGGTAAACCTTATGCGCTGTGGTTTCTGGAAATCTGAGATTGATGAGACAAACCTTGCAGAAGGCAAGGTAAGACGTATTGTGAGGTAGAAAAGGCAAAATACAAAGCAGCTATTAACAGCCATACATTTTTAGCTTTTCAAGAAACATTCCATTTTTTTACAATAAAAATAGAGTCAGCAAACAATTCTACTAAAGAACTCTTTCAGGTAGTAGCTGAACTCACCACAGTGCTCGGTACTAGCAGACTAGAAAGTAATCAGAATTTCTGTGATACTCTTGCAAAGTTTTTTGTGAGAAAGTAGAGCAAATCTATAACAATTTTAGGCATTAATCACAATGATGAGCAGCACACCAATACACAGACTACTAAAGAGGCTAACCAAGTCACTTTCTCCTCTTCCTCTACTCTGGCCGAGTTGCAGGTCTTGAAGTTGATTCAAGGCAGTAAGTCAGGATCGCCTGCGGACTCAGGTCCTCTGGCTATATTCATGTTAGCCGCTAAAACCATTGCCCCGCATCTTACCGACATTTTTAATGCCATGTTTAGAAAAGGTTATTTTCCTAAGCAGTGGAAGAGGGCATCTATGTTCCCTCTATTGAAGGAACCCAGCTTGAATCATGCAGAGCCCCATAATTATCAACCGATTTCCAGGCTTCCTCTACCCGCAAATCTAGTTAAAAGAGAAATGAATAAACCACTGCGCAATTCATCCAGAATAATCAGCTGATAGATGATTCTCAATTTGGTTTTAGATCATGTCATAGCACCAAGACTGCTTTAATTAAATCAATAGAAGAAATCAGGATGACCATTGAAAAGGAAGGAAATGTGGCCCTTGTGCTTCTTGACCTATCAGCCACATTTGACATGGTCGACCATATTTGCTGGTCGACCATCTTCAAGTGATAGGGATAGAAGGTTCAGCACATTCCCTACTAAAATCCTTTCTATCAGAGAAAACTCAGACAGTGGCCCTAGATCCTTATGCCTCTGACACCTTTTCTCTCCCATGTGGGGTTCCGCAGGGCTCGTCCATCAGCCCAACCCTGTTTATTATTTATGTCACCTTACTCGCACCCATTATAAGATCATTCGAATTTGCTCTTAGTTCTTATGCGGATGACAGGAACATTGTTGTATCAGTGGCAGCAAAGGATTCCAACATGGGTGAAAGATTTCAAAGCTACATGCTAACAATCAGCAACTGGATGAATAGTGATTGCTTGAGACTTAATTCCTGTAAGACAGATGTCGTCCAGTTTGAGAACCACCCCACGTTTTGGATCCCATCATGGTGGCCAGAAGAGCTGAGTACGCTCCCAGTTCCGGTTAAGAAAGCAAACAATTTGGGAGTCTTAGAAGACAACACGCTTACCTTTAAAGAACAAGTCAATGCAGTGACTTCATCAGCTTTCACATTTTGAGGACAGTTAAGAAAGACCTCCCTTTTATTCCGGAAGACTCTAAGAAGACAGTTGTCTCTGCTCATATGCTATTTAAATTGGACTACTACAATGGTGTTTATCTTAACATGCAGAAGGAATATTTGAATAAACTGCATGTCCGTCAGAATGCCGCAGCGAGACTGCTTACCAAAATCCCTACATTTCACACACCCAGACAAGCTCTTTGCAGTCTACACTGGCTTCCCATTAGACAAGGCTGTAAATTCAAAGCTTTGTGCATTATAAACCTCTGCGGGGAGAAGGACCAGCCTTCCTGAAAGACTGTTTTAAAAAATACGAGCCGTCTAGATACCTGCGCTCATCTGGTGCAAATAATCTGGTTATCCCTAGGATTTCTAGAGCCAATTGTGGAGGCAGACGTTTTGTATTGAGCACAATTGTGGAACAAACTGTCTCCAAATATCAGAGCCTTGCCTAGCTTATTAGGTTTTAGAAAGGCACTCAAAACATGGCTCTTTGTTTAATCCTTATGTTGATCCTTGCTTATACTTTCAGAGCTAGCGCCTTGACACCTCAGGGTATTTGTGTGCTTAACAAATGTTCTAGAGTGTATGTGGAAAAGGCATAACGGTTGAGGAGAAAGGCAGTTGGAGAGCGATTGGTGAGGAAGACAGATGCATGCCTGCCTTCAGCAAAATACCTGTGTTTACTCAACATGCACATGTTGTCTTTACAGAAACCATTCACCATGTGAGCATCAGTAAGTCCCCTGCCCCTCTCTCCCTCTCACACTGTCCACTGTCAATGTGGTCTCCTCCTCTCCCTCTCCACATCATCCACGTGGGCAAATCTGGAGCTTCAGCCTTTCACCGCTACTGCTCTATCCCTAACCCATCCTCCACCCCATCTGACCTCCAACTGCTAACTTCATCTGGGATCATGGCAAAGAACATCTTTGGGCTTCCTTTGCAAACAAGCATTGGCATAGCTTACAGCCAATGCTAAAGAAAATGATTATTGCCAATGCAGAACAGAATAAGCAAAAAAAGCCCAGCTAGATTATGTAATTGTACCCATTCCACTTCACACACATAATCAAATGCATCATGACACTACACCAGCCCCAGCATGATGATGTAGATGCAAATATTTATCACATCGCATGCGCACGTACCATTCCAAGATAGCAAATGCTCATCATGGAATGGCTAACAAAAAAAATATAAGAAGAGTTTGAAAGTGCATTATTTATAGGGTGACCAGATTCTCAAAACAAAAAACGGGGACAGGTCATAGACATAGAAGTAGGACTATGGTTTGCGGTATCCCTCGACATAAAAGTAGGACTATTTGACAGCTGTCATAGACATAGAAAAGGGACTACAATGACAGCTCCCTCCACAGACCGAGATGAAGAATTACAGACAACAAATCCGCAGTCTTATATTGGCACCCCTCTCCTTTACACAGCAGCATTAGTACTTCTTATTACATTTACACTTTTAAGGACTATAGCATATATTTGCCAAAAATCAATAAAGCATCACAGGCTAGCAAACGCCAGATTTACTAGCTTTATCAATGCTCGTTTCGATAGCTGAGCGTCAGCACCACGTAAAGTACAACTCACCAATGTTGCTTAGTTGCTCATGACAGAAAAGCATGGGAGGTAAACTGCAGAATGCTAAATTGCCAAGTGGCAGCCATGGACCAATGTAAAAAAAAAAAAAACACTTATCTCCAGGTATTACTGCCTTAAGGGTGGCAAAAGCTGGCCGACCACACAGTCCTCCCACAATTTGCCTGGTCACTGCTGGGATGTCTTGTTACCTTACTGGGGTATGTATAGTGCACTCTAGCCATTGGTATCATCTCATAGTGCAATAGTGTGAAGACCTGAGCAAAAAGCTCGAGCAGCGCTGCTCGCCTCTCCCACAGGCGTTAACCCTGCTCCTTTAAGTCCTTTCCAGCTAAACAGTTTGCCGTGATCTGAAAGGTCAGTCAAAAGGTCAAGTCATAGCTTTGATATGGAGAACACAGAGCATGCATCAATTGGTTAGGAATAAAACATGCAATGAGCAATGCATTAATCCTTGCACGGTATGCATAAGGGCTACTGAAAAGTTTGTATGGCTATGAATACAAACTACAGGACGAAGAAATATTGTTTTATCTAAAGTAGAAACTTTGGCTGGCACGATGACGTAAGTGGCGCTGCGTGTAAAATGTCTTTCTTCAAAGGATTTCCCTTCTTGCTACAGTGACAACACATGCAGTAAACAGTGCAAAGAGAGCATGCACGCGCATGCTCAACCGGAACAATGAAAAACAGGGACATTTCTGTGTTTAACTGGGACACTGTTTGAAAACAGGGACATTGGAGTCACTTGGAGAAAAGTGTCGGGACACGGGGACACTTCCCCAAAAACGGGGACCGTCCTGGGAAAACGGGGACGTCTGGTCACCCTAATTATTTAGAAAGGAGCAGACCAACAACTAAGTGCAGCTGTCACATTCTCTAAATAAGAAAAGAAACATTTTTTTTTTTTAAAGTGAAAATGAGAGAGGTGGGGAGCAGTGGGGGAGCAGGCAGGGGCTGGTGGTGAGCAAATAAATGCCACTGATCAATGTAAATGAAAGATAGGAAGAAGTGTGGGAGCAACAGAATAGATGGTGGGGGATATTTAAGAAAAAGCCAGAACTGAGTTGGACAGGGTGAGTAGGAGGGAAGCATTGTGCTTGACCCTCACCAAACCCCACATAAACTCTCACCCCAACAGTCTGGACATGTGAGCAGTGGCTGCTGCAGAAAATAGCAGCAATGGGAGAGAGAACAATGAGGATTTTTTTTTTGGGGGGGGGGGGTTGCTACACAGCAAGGGGCTTCCTGAACCCATGCATAGACAGGAAGCTAATTTCAATCAAGCTCTGTTTTTATAGTACAGACCACTCTGGTGGGGCCCCACCCACTGTACCCATCAGAACTTCTCTAACGCTGCTCCAGAATCGTAAACAGTTGAAGCCTAACCTCTTTAAAAAACATTAGATCACAATGCATTATCTGTCCAAACCTCATCTTCCTCTCCAATTACTCGTTGGCTTTATGCTTGTCATTGGCCATGTACCATGCTCCGCTGCCTTTTGGCTAGGTTCATGCTACATGCACAGAGTTCCTGCCTTCCTTTCCTTCCGCTATAAGGAGAGTTCCCCTAATTCTTGTTCCTTCCATGTACCCCTCTCATGCCCCCCCTTCTATTCAGACTCACGTTCACTGCTGATAATGTGAAGCCGTCCTTGGGGGTTCCTACGACTGATTCCACTCATTTACACTGGCGCAGAGCACCACCGTTATCAAGAGGGCCTGGTCACCATTTCTCTGAAGTTGCTGCCGGCGATACAGATTATCAGCACAAGTGCATTCTGGATCACGTTTGGGGTAAATTACCAAGAACACAGACTCCTGTTGCCCTTGTAGGACATGTTGCTAATTATTAACCTTGTTGCTTTTCAGCTCCTTGGTGTCACAGCTGTTCCCACCCTCGGGGGGGGGGGGGGAGGGAGGGGCATTACTGTACAATCTGATATACTGGTGAGCAGTGGTCCCTTAAGGTGATAGTGAGGTGCCTCTTTTGATGATCTCGCGAGGGTACATCTGTCTCATGTCACCAGAACCAGACAGGATGGCACAATTTACCACATTATAAATGGTTTTGCCATTAATATTGTTCAAATAGATTACTCCCCAAAATATAGAGGTTTGCAAGACTTTTCACTGTAAAATCTACTTTTTGAGCAATTTCTCTTTTCTGTTTTTAAAGGAACGTTGCAAAGCTTGCAAACATGACAAAGTTGAAAAATGTTTTAAGAAAACACTTCACCAAGTGAATGAATATGATGTTGCCCGCATTCACGCACTACTCTCCAATCCTATGTCCTGGAATGGACTGACAATATAATACAAAAGGGACTCTGTTATGTATAGCTTTATTTGCAATAATTATTATGCAGCAATCATGTTCTATGGATACACAAAGCAGCACAGAGACCATTCTGAGAGAGACATATATTCCCTTTTACAATTGTATTGGTAATCCAAATACCTGTTTATTTCGTTATTACAGTGAATATGTAATAGAATTGGGAAGACGTTTATACAAAGCATTCACTTTTTTTCATTCAAATTTCATTTAATTGTGACATATTAACTTTAGCTTCTGATTAAATAAAGCAGCAAAGAACAGTGTCTAACAGACATTTTAAAACTTAGCATTTTGGAATTACAGAATCCAAAATAAGGAAACTAATTACAAACGGGGAGAGGCATATTTACTGGCAGAAAAACGGATTAGCTTCTGGCAAATTCTAATCCTGTTTTAAAGCAGAGCCACAGAGCGTTCAACCAAACAGCTGTAGAAAAAGTTAAAAATCCGCTAAATCTCACTCAAAAAGCTGAACCGACATTAAGTTAAGAATTCTAACGAAGGATTGTGAGGCTTAAAGAACATAACCCAAAATGACTTTACTTCTTCATCCGGGGAGTTAGACAGCTCGGAATGAAGGCTAGACACGTGCTTCGCGAGGACGCACAGGTTGCTGTGACCTTTGCCACGCTCAACGTGCTGACGTATGTCTGTGATCAACAGAGAATGCTTGGTCCCATGAGTTCTACGACTCGCTGGTGGTGTCTCTGTGAGCTAGAAGTGGGCTCCCCTACCTGTTGAATCTGGGGAGCAGCGATGTATTTTGAAAGTGTGGTGTGCTAGTGCGCACAGGAAGGAGGGGGGTTGGCAAGAGTAGAGAGTATTCGGTCACAAATGTCAGTCAGTGTTCCCAAGCCAACTCCTTAATTACTTCATGGGTTCTCTTTGACACATGAGCATACAAGTCTTCTAAGAAGGCTTAGAAAAGGTGTGAGTTGTAACTGGACTTCTGGCAGATGTGTGAAGAAGGTGTGAAATTGCCTTACCTTAATTATACATCTTGTGAGGTCAGTGTGGTTGCACGAGGCACACAATATCCCATATAGCAAAAACATTTTTTTTAAAACGTGGTTCAAATCGGATGAAAGATATGGTGGTGCAGTTAACAAAGTCTAGATACAAAGTAGTAGTAAAGTAACATTTTTATTCTGCGGAGGTATCGGATTTGCAGCAGTGAGTTGTCAGAGTGCAACAAATATGCTACCAGTGCTCAATTTGAGCTGCAGCCCTCTCTTTTGGGGACCAGCACTTATGTTTCCTCATCAGACAGTTACCGAGTGCAAGAGAGACAAAAACACAAAAGTAGGAGGAAAAGAAAGACTGAAACCCGTGATAGAAAGAGAAAGCAAGGACCTACAAGAGTGACATCAAATGGCAGGGAAAGTCTGGCAGTGGATTAAATATCCAAGAGGTGGATTCAAGACTACTCAGACTTGGTGTTGGGCACACCGACATTTTATAGCGCCGGCTGCAGGATTCTGAGCAGAGATTGGGCACCGGCACCCATTCTTTTTAGGCCTGGACAGAGTTATACTCTGTGGAGCTCTGTGATGTGCTGGAAAAAACTCCGCCGCACCCCGCGGAGTGCCGCCAGCAGCGGAATCTGCTAAATCGCGCTGCTCGCACTGATTTTTAGTACCGGGAGTTTGTCCTGCACTGTAAAATCAACACAAACTGCACTACACTGCTCGCACTGATTTTTAGCACCGGGAGTTTGTCCTGCACTGTAAAATCAACACAAACTGCACTACACTTTGTGCCAGAGGGTGCTGCTGCTTTCTGCCGCTCGAGTAGACGTTCTACTCGAGCGGCAGCTTTTCTTAATGCCTGATTTTTTTCTCACGAGCACTTACCAACTTAATGTCGGTGAGCCCCTCATAAGAAAATACTGTGCTCCACATCACTTTGCAGAGTTTTGCGGAACGCCGCACTCTGCAAGAAGTGGGCAAAACTCCAAGAACTCCGCCGGCGGAGCAGAATTCTTCACCCACTGCTAATTCTTTTACAAATTAAGCACTAGAAGCTATCTAACTGAAAGGGAAGAACTGGAGGATTGGGTACCTACCAAAGGTCTAAATAAAAGGATGCCAGCTTTAGAAGCTCTTCACTGCAGCGGCAGCATCCTTACGGCATCACAAGGCTGTGAAGGGCCATGGGCAAACTGTCATCACTTAGGGACACCACCTGAGCTGAAAACACCCTATCTGCACCCCCCTCCATACATCACATACTGCACATGAAGGTGGTGCTGCAGTTAGATTCCACATTTCCTTCTACAGGCTACCCTGCCCATGGGGCATAAAGTGCCAGGATAACCAATGGACCAATGGATCTAAGTCAGGAAACTTTAAGTCTCTTTGCTGATACATTGTCTTACAAAGTACGGCTTTGTGAGTAAAGTCAAAATGTTCACAGACTCCTAGTTTTATCCCATACTGCAGTTTTCATAACTGCTCACTCTGCTGTGGGGCGAGCGGAAATATAGAAATATTGATGCGTTATGTGGGGGGTAGTTATAAATGATTTGACATGTCTCTGTGGCAGCCCAGGGCCCTGAGCAGGTCAGGACAGGCTTACGGAGAAGACAAATCCTACAGTTTTTGCAGAATACATGGGGTAGGTCCTGGTTGTAAGCCTCATCCACCTGCAAAGGTCAGGGGTCAATATTGTTTTAAAATGCAATCATGTAGAGAAGATGAAAAAGCATGGCCAGTTATATTTACAAGAATAGATCTGATTACTAGCCCAACTAAATATCATGCACAGAAACTATCGAGAATTCACAAAGATAGTGATTTTTAGTCAATCCCCAATGCTTTCGTTTCATGACGTGCACAAGACTGATTTTGTAATTCAATAAAAGTTTTTAAAATTAGCAACATAAACCATGTAAATGCAAACATTTATCTTTAATATTTCCAAATTAATCAAATTTCTATATGAAAATGCTAAAAATAGTGTTCATTAGCATGCAAAAAATAAAAGCAGCAGCTCCCACCATACCCCAAGAAATGTATGGCCCCATCCTGCAAGCCACACCATCATTGGTAAACAATTAGAAACACATGTAGAAACCACAGTTTGGTCATAGCACTCAACCTACATGTGCCCTCTGTGCACTTCCCAAACTTCACAGTTATCAGTGCCCAGAATGTACGCCTATGAGTTTGCGATGGCTCATTAAAAAGGAGATGGAGTACAGTCTGTTCCATATGTTGCCTGTTTGTAGAGCTTTTGCCATTCAACTCATTGACATCTATAATAGCCAAAAAGAAACAGGAATTTCCAGAGCTTCAGGGCCGAGGTGTTATCTCTGCGCCAGCTCCTTCAAAGTGGGCATCAGTGTTATAAGTGTTTTTCATTGTAGAGTAATTACGCAGAATTACCTAAAGATTTCGCAGGATTACACTTGAATTATGCAAGAAGAGTAATTCTGCATTAGATCCGTCGACTGGGCTGAGACGCGGAGCATGTGCCCGTGCAGACGAGGGCCTGGCGGCGCATCTCATCAGCGATGGCACTGCTGTGATTGAGGCAATCACTACGGAGCGCGGTCCCTGGAGGTGAGCTACGGGGTGGGGTGCATGTTTGGAGCCCAAGTCGGGGCTCGGGAGATTGGCGTGTAGGCCTTACCATCGGCCCTACTAGCATAAGAGTACCTGTTGTCCCTGCTGGCTGGCCCATGGCGTGGGGCCACCACAATCCAAACGCGGGGGACCAGGGTACCCCCTGGAGCCTGAGGACTGGGGTGAGGGTGTGGCCTTCTTGAGGGTGGCTGCGGCCTGGGGGCTCCCCTTGGAAGTGGGCCTGTGGTGCCTTGTCGGTGGGCCTAGGCTGCGACCTGTGCCTGCGGCCATATTGACAGGCTGTTCCCGCTCTGAAGTGCTCAGCAGGCCTTCTATCCGTGTAACCTGTCGGGCATTGCCCTGTAGAGTGGTGGGCTTCCTTGGAGAGAGTTGAAGCACCACAAGGGGGTACATCCCGAATTGCGTCACGAGTGACAGTGAGCACATCGCCGCCTGGGCCTGTGTGGGGGCTGCCCCGAACGTTGGTGTGAGCGTGGTCTGGGTAGAGACTCGGCCAATCGACGAGCCACAGAAGCACGCAGGGCAGTGGGCCCTTCAAGGGAGTGACTGTTTTAGAAATTGGAGTGTCAGAGCCCTCCTGAGTGCCGCAGGCCTGCACTGTAACGCGTGTGGTGAAATCACAAAGCGAACTGCCAGGTGACCATGCCTCCCCGGCGCGGTCCAACAGCCAGGGAGCTGTCTGGCGCCATGGGCAAGCTTCGAGGCTGGCAGGTTGGGGCCACGCATGACCCGGAAAACAGTACCCAGGAGCAATCGCAGACTGCTCTGAATGACCCAGTACGGCAGCAACTTGGCAAGACACTGGAGGCTATTGCAGACACGAAGGCTACCCTCCATCAGGACATCAGCACGGTGTCAGTAGGGCTTGGCCTCCTGCAAAAAGAACATACGAAACTCTCTGAGAGGGTGAAAGACTGAGTCCAGCATTACAGCGATAGCCCCTGCCCAAAAGGCCCTCGAGCAGCAGGTGGGAGCCCTCACAGACATGGTGCTTGCTGAAACGGTGGGCTGAGGATGCAGAGGGACACACCAGGCAGACAACATTCGAGTCTTGGGCCTGCCGGAGGGAGTTGAGAGCGGCGCATTGTGTCCTACTTGGAACAGTGGCTGAAGAATGAGATGACTTCTGAGGGCCTGTCGTCTTTTTACACCCTTGAGAGGGCCCACAGAGTCCCAGCCAGGGCCTAGGCTCCGGGGTGTCCTCCGTGGCCAGTGGTGGCCCGATTGCTCCATTTCAGGGACAGGGATGTGCTACTGCAGAAGGCACGAGCAGAGGGCCCCTACATCATTAATAACAGTAAAGTCTCCCTCTTTTTGGACTACACTCTGGAAGTACAGAGGAAGCGGGCCTCGTTCCTGGAGGTCAAAAAGGCATTAAAGGAGGAGGGTCTCCAGTACTCCCTGATGTTCTCAGGCCCGGTTGCAGATCTCCTTGGATGGTAATACTCACTTTGGTGGCAGCCCGAATGAGGCCCGGGACTGGATTGAGGCCTACATGATCAGGGGGCCCCCCGGCCCGCAGGTCCCCACTCTGAATTGAAGAAAATGGCGGAACTTGGAAAGCGCTCCAGAAGATGCTCCCATAGGGGAACCCCTAAGAAACCAACCTCGTCGCAAACCCAGAAGGAGAGGGCTGAAGCCCTGAGGGTGGTGGCGGGAGCCCCTCCCCAGTGGCGGAGGCCCACTCCTCGAGGGATACTGGGGACATCGACTCCGACACCTCCCGCATTGACAGCGTAAAATTGCCGGTGGTGACTCCGGGAACGGCTGATGAAGTCATCTGAAGCTGCTTGGACTTTGGGGTGAGCCTGACCCTCTGGTGTGTTGCTGAACTGTTGGAGGCAGACTCTAGTCTTGAGCTGACCTGTTCTTGTGGGGCTGGCGTGCTCCAGACTGTTTGTGCGTCAGAACTATGTCTCTTGCTGGTCACCCCCCCTTGAGTGCCTTACTGGGGTAGTGCCTCACTAAGGGTTATGTTCCACATGCTGTTGGGGCGACTGATCGTTGTCAGCTGCCCTGGGGTCACGGAGTTGTTCAACATGGGGGTTTATTTGTTGATATTTTTTGTTTGGTTGTTTGCAGAGGAGGGCAGTTGTGCATGCACGAGGGGTCGAGTGGGGGAGGGGTCCCCCTTATATTGCTGTGGGATAGAATCCTGTCGAAATGGCAGGTACACCTAACACTGTGAGGTTCCTCACATGGAACATCTGTGTCATGGGAACAATGGCCAAGCGCCACAACATTATTCCTACCTGCAGCGCAGGGATGTGCACATTGCATTCCTCCAGGAGACACATCTTAACAAGGAAAAGGCTAAGAAGTTGAAGAAGAGGTGGCGGGGTCAGATATTCATGACCACCTTCTCGGTTTTCGACAGGGGGGTGTTGATCTGGGTGAGGCCTGGGGTCCCCTTCACTCTTGGACACTCATGGCTTAACACTAAGAGATGGTATGTCCTGCTCTTGGGGAGACTAGCATCACAAGAGGTGACGCTAGGCAATGTGTATGCACCTAACCAGGACCAACTCAGCTTCCTGGAGTCTTTCTCCACCTCCCTGGCTCACTGCTTGACGGGTTCTCTAATCCTGGGGGGTGACTTTAACTGTGTGGCGGATGTTGCTGTTGATCGTTCGCACCCTCCTCTACCAGGGACTCAGCCACATTGCACAGCATTGGGATTCCGAACCTGGATATCCCATTGGGGCCTTGAAGATGTTTGGAGACTGCAGCATGCGGGAGACAGCGACTACTCCTTTTCCCCGGTCCACCAGGTTCACACTAGACTCGATATGTTTCTCTGCTCCCCGGCCTTTAATGCTTCCGTTTCACATTCTGGGGCGCACTCTGTCGGATCATAGCCCACTACTCATGTTACACCAATTACCAGGGTAGCATCCTCCGATCCATAAGTGGAAATTGAACCCGTTGTTGCTTGACGATGGCCCCTTCCGGGTCTCCTTGCTGTCACTGGTCAAAGCATACTTCCCTATCAATGCCAACACAGCCTCCTCTCCCCAGGTGGAGTGGGAGGTGTTCGAAGTGGTGGTGCGGGACCACTGCATGGTTCAGATGTGTGGGGCTCACAGGGAGATTAGCCCGGAACTCCTAGATCTGGAGGGGACCATCTGTATACTAGGCAATCTACAGGGTGCAGATCATGCGGCCCGGGTGTCCTTGCATATACCCGTTGGGCAGGCTGAGGTTCTAAAACTATATGGACTACTTAGATAGAGTGCAAATGGAGGAGGGGAGGGCGGGTCGAATGTTAGCGCGATTAATTAAGCCTGAGATGTGGGGAGCACCTGTTACGTGGCTTGGGTTGGACTCGGTGGACGTGGTTCACGACCCAGACGCCATTAACGACTCCTTCTAAACCTATTGTGAGCGGTTGTTTGAGGCCCCGACCACGGCCCCCTTGTCGGATACATGACAATTTCTAGGTCCTCTGCCAATCAGTACGTTGGAGGTGGATGCACGGGAAGACCTGGGGGACCGGATCACCCTACAGGAAGTCAGGGCTGCCATAGCGGCGTTGGCACCTGGTAAGACACCCAGGCCTGATGGCCTCCCAGCCGAGTTCTATCAGTGGTTAACTGACACTCTGGCCACAAGTCTGGTGGCATTGTTTGTGGAGGCATACGAGGGAGGAGGTGTTTTGTCCGACTCCACCCAGACCGCGCTTGTGATCCCGCTCTCTAAGACTAAGGAACCATACGTGGGAGTGAGGGACTATCGGACTCCTTCCATGCTCAACCTGGACCTCAAGATCTTGAGCGGACTGCTCCCGCACATGACATCCTTGATCCACCCGGACCAAAACAGGTTTATCCCCTCTCGTAGTACCACTTATAATTTCCGCAGGCTCTACTCCGTACTATACCATGCGGATGCATCAGCCCTCTGGCAGGCGGCGGTTTTGTCTGTCGACCTGGAGAAGGCGTTCGACACGGTGAGCTGGGAGTACCTCTTTGAGGTGATGCTACACATGGGTCTGGGGGATGATTGGGTACGGTGGGTACGGCTTCTTTATGCCTTGCCCACTGCGAGAGTCAATACAGGCTGAACTAAATCTAGGCTGTATAGGATTTCTCGGGGTCCCGGCAGGGATGTCTCCTTTCCCCACTCCTATTTGCCCTTGCTGTAGAAACCGCTAGCAGAACGGTTCTGCCTCGGGGGGAGAAGGCTGGGACTGACCTTGGGTGGTCAATGGCACCACATCTTTCTATATGCAGACGATTTGTTGTTATACGTTACGGAGGCAGTTGGACGTGCTGCTGAGGCTCTACATATCCTGGACGACTTATCTCTGCTTTCAGGCCTCTAGGTTAATAGATCCAAGATATATCTGTTTCCCATAGCTGGGCCTATGCCCAGACCTGAGGCACTGCCGGTCGACACTCTTTGGGCGCAGCGCACCTTTAAATACTTGGCCATACATATTTTTCATGACCTAGATGATCTAAAGGATGGAAACCTGGGAAGGGCGCTACGTTCCTTTCGCTCCTGTGTTCATTTCTGGGGCACGTTACAACTGCCCATCATGGCCCGGATCACACTGTCCAAAATGGTAATGCTGCCCCGGCTGTTGTACTTTTTCGTGAATCTCCTGGTTTTAATGCTGAGAAGCTGGTTTTGCCCTCTGCATGCACTTCTGTGGGATCTGGTCTGGGGTGACGGTCGCCCGACGATGTCGGAGGGAGGACTAGGGGGTGCGGAATTTCGAATTTTACATGCTGGACGCCTAGTTACAGTCATTGGCACATTGGGTGGAGGGTGTCAACGGGGAGGGAACATGCCTGACGGATTCAGAATCCAGTTCAGGACTGGTGACGGTGAAGCTACTGCTACGGGCTACACCCACCCTTTGCTGCTCCTTGCTGTAGCGTACTGCCCTCCAGACATGGGGATGATGTCACAAGGGGGGGGGGGGGGGCAACACCCTGCAAAGTTTTCTCCTATGCTGCCTCTGGTGGGTCTGTCGCATGGGGACCCCCAATCTATATTTACGAGTGCCCAACTGGCCAGATGGTCGGAGGCTGGACTGGACAATGTAGGAGACTGATATTTATATACAGCACTGATTCCTTTCATGGAACTAGTGGATGGTAGTGGCCTCCACCCGGGTAAGTTTCGACAGTATGAGGCATTGACATGCACGTTTGCGCATTTATGGGGCTCTGGGAGGGAAGAACCTGATACGCACCCAGTCCTCCATGTCCTATTCACTCTTGGCACCGCGAGCCACCTGGTGAAATGGCTTTATGCTGCATTAGTAGAGGCTTCCATCGGCCCCAAAAATGGATTGTGGGAGCGTTGGCACAGGATTGGAGGTAGGGTCCTTACTGACTCTGAGTGGCGTAAGGTTTTACATTACCCAAAAAAGGACTTTCTGGAACACCCATTTGAAAAATATACAATTCAATTACACACATATGACCTATATGACACCTCATCGCCTTAACAGGTGGGAGGGTGTTCCAGATGTACCCACCCGGATGCGGACTTTGACCATATGACCTAGGATTGCCAATGGATGCGTCCTTTCTGGGAGGCAGTGTTGGCTAAGGTCAAAGACAGGCAGGGAAGGGTGGTGGCTCTAACGATTCAGACGTGCCTGTTGGGGTCTTTCCTAGACCACCCAAGCGCCTAGTCGGGAATTGACCGATAGACCTTGCGTTGGGCCTCGCCAAGCGCAGGATAGTGATGGAGTGGAAATCTTCGAGAGAACCACAGGTGGCAGCCTGGGACAGGGATGTTATTGCATGGGCGGGGCAGAGGGTAGAGTATTGGCATGGGAGGAGACCAAGGGAATGAGAAAGCACCCAAATGCTAAGCAGTGGAGAGAGACAGTGGCTGAATGGGAGAAACCGGCGGGCCATAGCAGTTGGGGGTGAGTCTGACCATGAACCCCAAGCTGGTGCCATGGCACAGGTCATTCCAGTAAGATCCCCTGTGGCGTCAGGGGTTTGATTCATGGGGAGGCAGCACATGGGCTTACGAGGTCAGTGGGAGTGTTGGCTGGGTGCAGAGGGGATACCAGTTGTGGGGGTGGGGGTGTGGGGGCCCTCCCCGACACTCTTATGGGTCGTTTATACTGTCATTTCCGATGGACATTAGTGATTCGACACGTCCACACCACCCCTCTGCACAGGTTACTCTTTTTTCTTCCTCTTCTTTTCTATAATTCTTTCTTCTTCAGGTTTCGAACGTCGTTACTGGCTTGATATGACCATGTTTATAGATAAATATGCACACGATGGACCGGTGTTGAGCAGCTGCCCACATAACTGTTGTGATTTAGCTGTACTAGTGGAGCAAGTACTGGCGAATGTAGTCGTTAACGGATGATTTGAATTGATTTGTTTTTTCCCTTTTCTCCTTTTTTGTACACAGTGGGTTGCACTATGTAAAATGCCTGTAAAAATATCTTTTTTTTCAAAAACGGTAATTCTGCATTAAGCGCGATGTTTTTTGTGAAAAAATACCCCCTAGTGTCCAAAATTGCCACAGAGTTAAATTTAGCAGTAAAAATTAATACTATATGCAACATAGGCCTGAGGTTATCAGTTCAGAGAGGCTTATTGTGACTCTGCTGTCACCAACTATTGTGTATTGTAGGGCATCTCCAAATGATGAGTGACTGTACCCCTAAGCTGCACATACAAGCCAGTCTGTGTTCAGAACTCTGCATGTATATTATATGTTTATGTCTCACAACATATACATTTTTGCAGTTTGGAAATTATCTCTGCAATGCTCAGGTTATCTGAGGTAATGGTGCAGGTTTCAATCAAGGACCAGGCCTGTCTTGAGATTTGTGGCAGATATATGAGGCAGCATGGACTTGAAACGCGAGGGAGTGCAAGCTTCTGACGTGAGGCAGCCTGGACTTGTGTTGCGAGGCAGTTTGGACTTGAGACGTGAAGCAGCTCGGACTTGAGATGCGAGGCAGAGCAGACTTGAGGCAGCGCAGTCTGAGGCGCGAGGCAGCCCAGACTTGAGGCGCGAGGCAGCTCAGACTTGAGTCGCGAGACAGCGCAGACCTGAGATGCGAGGCAGCGTGGACTTGAAACGTGAGGCAGTGCAAGGTTTAGATGTGAGGCAGCTGGGATTTAAGATGCAAGTAGCTTGGATTTGAGGCAGTTTGGACATGAGGCGCGAGGCAGCCCAGACTTGATTTGCCTCAAGAGTCAAGACACATTGGTCGACAGTGGAGAATCGTAAAAAATGCAATTAGGAATATATATTGGGCCTACCAGTGGCGGCTCCTCCGCTATGGCGGAGGAGCGTCGCCTCACTGCTTTTAAGCAGTGCCAAGTAGAAACATACAATGATAATAACTTAAAGTTATTATCATTTTATGCTTCAGGCCTGCTGCTTTGCGGGCGGGCAGGTGGGTGGGCTGCTCTGCTCTCGGAGCCGGGGAGGAGGTGTCTGCCCATTCCTAAGAGTGCAATGACTGTTTGGCCAGCCCTTGCGGCCACCCTAACCAGTCATGAGCACTTTCCCTGTTCTCCATACAGGTTGCATTACAGCCTGCATGGAGAACATGCCCACCCCACCAGCCCCTGGCTGAGCATCGTGTCACGGCGCTCAGACCAATCACAATGGCGAATTGCAGTGTTGTGATTGGCCTAGGGGAGGAAGCCTGTATGCCTGCTTCCTGTTCCTCCAGTCGGAGACAGGAGTGCAGGAGCAGAGATGGGGGACCCAGCCTCAATGTTTATTATTATAATTTTTTTCAATTCTCCCCCACGAAGCCTCGCGCCCGCCACCCCCCCACCCGCAAGCCATGCTGGCCGCCACTGGGGCCTAGCCTTATCCTGGAGAACTGACATTTTCAAACAGTAAGACTGATATGTATACGTTGTAATATTTTGCAAAGACCAGACAAAGTCCTGGTGGTAAGTAGGCAAGAACAACTAAATGCAGCACTCTCCACGCGTTCTCAGTTAATAGCAGGTGTACAGCAGCTTATGATCAAGAAGTATGCCCAAGCTCACACAATGTATCGACCTGATGAGTTGGGATTTCGAATGTATCATCACGTAGGTTTGTAGATAGCCCACCCTGCCTACAAAATTGACGAGACATCATTCCGTGACATAATGTCTAAGAAGATTAAAGGATGCTTCAACACCTTGTTTGTGTTGCTAAGGGCAAGAAGATAGAATGGCTTCGGCTTCATGGCACCAGCAAGGAAAGCTACCCCTGCACTGCAAGCAGAGCGCGCTCCAGGTTTACTTGCCTTCCTCGCTCTGAGTGATCTAAATGCACAAAGCGTTGCCTGGCGGCTAGAATTGAAAGCCACACTTGCTCTGCTATTTTCCTGCTGCACAGTCTTTGAATAAAGCCCGCAGTGGGCTGGCAGGATTGAGACAAACACGTCTGTTCTGCTTTTAGTACCCCTGGCGCCTATGCTCAATCAAGTGAAACGGACTCATTCTGTCATGCCGCCGTGCCCCCCACTTTTTCAATTTTGCCTGTGGATGTCTGCAGTTGAATATTTGTTCTTTTTTTCTAAAGCTGAAGAAGTGACACCCGCTCGTACAACCTGGTGTTCAAACAAAGGAAGATGTGGCGGGTCTTACCGGCAAAAATGTCTGTGCTTTTGATGCTGTCCCTGGACGACAACCTGTCAACAAAAAATCAAAATGTAAAACAGTTACTATTGCAAGTAGTTTCAAACTTGAAAATGTGAGAAAGAACATAAGTTATTTTCTTAGCACAGTAGCACAGACAGCTAACCTGCCTACAATACCGGGCTATTCCAACCCTGGGCCGACCAAAGACGTCACTAAATGCTGAAGGCTGCACATGGGTCAGGCGTCCAGGGATGTCTTTCTTGCATCGATTGTTTCTGCACTTCTGTGACTTCAGTGTTTTCTGTCCTGCATAGTTATGGATTTGTCACACGTTCCATATAATTTGCAGCATAATTTGTAGATTTTAACAAAAGTCTTTTTGTAGCTCAAATTGTTCAGATAATACTGACACGGAATGTGCAGCTTAATGCTGCAAATTCTGCCTTTTCGTACCTCTTCTAAACACAAATAACCCGCATTCAGAATTTGGTCCTCCACTGTCACATAATTCTATACGCACGAGAAAGCTAAAGCTCTGCAGAGAGGTTTGGGGGTGGTCATTGTGATGATGAAACCCTTATTTTGCATACATCTGTGAAATATGGGTTGCTATACCACTCCAATATGTGCAATACAAGCACCAAAAAATTGAATATATAGACAGGGACACTGAAATTATGCGATTAAGCGGCAATTTTAGCATAATTATAGATTTGCCACATAATCCATCATCTGCCAAATAATCTGTTAATTTTTTTTTTTGTTTTTTTTTTTTTTTGAAAACCTTTATTGACATTTTAATCAATTACACATATGGGCCTACAACCCCCGGGGCCGGCCGCTAAACAGTCAGAATAACAGAACGCAGGGCTATCACAGTCCGTACCTCGGGGAGCAAAATCTCGTCGCTAGCATACTCTCAGTCTCTGAACAGCCCAAGTAGGAGACCAGGATAATAAAGGTTTACATTTTATAATAGAAAAGGATGGAAGGATCAGGTGCCAAACAGTTTCCCAGCAGCGAAAAATGGCAGGCAGAGCGATGAACGTCAACAATATATAGCAGTCTATCTTAGCAATGGCGCTTGAAACAGGAAGTTCAGGATGTGGAGAAAGGACACGGCCATTTGCGCCTGCGACCCCCTGCCCCAAGACCCAGGAAACTCCACGGAAATTATGGCACTCCGGAAACAGCAGTAATTAACAACAAAGGAGTTCTACCATGCTGATCCCAGAAAAAGACAGGGAAGAATAAGAGAAGAAAAAGAGGCCATAGAAAAAGGAGGTGAAAGACTAAAGAATCCCCCCCCCCTACCCCCCACCCTGCACCTCTGCAGATGAGTACGGCCCCTCCCCCCAGCAGTGTGCCTGTCGCCCCGGAACCAGACCCGAAATATAGAAGAAACAGAGAAAAGGAGTAGGAAAAGAGCCCCCACCAGACGGGGGGGGGGTAGAAAGAGTATTAATAAACTGGAGGAGGGCCTACAAAACACGCCCCCGGCTTCTCCCTCCCGCACCATACGTTTTCCCATAAGGCATACAATAAAGAACACAAAATCGACCCTGTCAAAAAGGAGTAAGGAGCATTACGTACTTGGTACACTAACAGTTATGCCGTGTGAGCACACAACTCCCGAGCCCGCCCGCCTAGTAGGTGACCACCTCTGAAGGGTCAGCCTCATCCTTGGCCACTCTTTGCAAACCCACCCATGCATACCCCTCGTCCCAGTGCCATGTCCAATGTTACCAGGGAGAGAAGTGTCCAATAGAACTCAGGAAGCGACACACACAGGTAGGGTAGAGGGCCCTGAAGATCGACACAGTCAGCTCCATGGAGGATCATCTTTCCCAGTGCCGAGCCAGGATTTACACTGCACACCAGGCCCAGGAAGGCGGAATCAGCCAGGGCGGGTGACCGCAGCCTGGATGTTGCCTGGGTCGTCGGAGGCCGCGCACGGGACAAGGCCACCACCCCCCACTCAGGCCCGAAACCTCCAGAACCGACCAGATCCACCGCCAGCTGATCGCACGTTAACATACTGTCCGGAAAGTCCAGGCGTGCACTATTCACCGGGGCGGCCACGACACTGTCCCCCCGTGCGCGGCGTAAGAAGTCCCAGTGTACCTGGGGACAGGCAGGCGGCAACTGTTCCGACGCTAATGTCACTCCATCGAGCCTGCTCCCCAACACCCAGGCGCCGTGAATCAAGGTGGAGTGAAGGGCACCGAGAGCCTCGAGAATGTCACCGTACCCCAAGACAGCTCCCGGCGCTCGCTCCGCTACGCTCCTCAGAGTCGCACCCTCCCAATCCTGCTGCAACCCAGTGTACAGGATGGTGGACTCTGGCATACCAAAATGGCCGCTGGATAGGTCCATCCCAGATCGGGACCGGGACTCAGACACAAGCGCCTCGGGTTCCATGGCACTGGTAACAGGGTTCCGAGGGCAGGCAAACAATGTGTCCGGTGTGTGGTCACGGGCCACAGTCGTCCCCACCACGGACCAGCGCCCGCGAAAATCCGGGAGCGGCCCGCAAGAATCGGGGCAAGGTACGGGCGGCGTCCGGGCAGCTCACCGGCGAAGGATGAAGCAATCACCGGAGAGTCTTGGAGTTGCCACCTCGGGCACGCACGCGGTCAGCTACGCTTAGTGGTAGGAGCGACCTCGGCGAAGCGCAGTCCGGCATTCGCACCACTCCGGTAGTCCGGCCCCACCCAGTCACCAAAGGCCGCTGTTGTTGCACTGCCGCCCGGCCACGGCGTCCACTCGAGGTCCAGGCTCCAGGGCTGCACAGGCCGCAAACTTCAGACGGACATTTCTCCGGCGGTACCGCTGCCAGAAACTTCGGGGTCACACGGCCGGTCGCCGCTCGCGTTCACCAACACGGGTAGATAGCGCAGGCTAAGGATCTCGTGCAGGATATCTGTGCGGGGTGCGGAGGTTCACGGAGCCGGGAGCCTACGCTGCCGTCCCGGTCGCCATCTTGGCTCCTCCCCCCAATCTGTTAATTTTAAACCCCCCAAAAATTATTTTTAGCTCAAACGGTTCAAAAGTTACAAAAACGCAGTGACACTGTTACAGGACAGTGGAAGGCCTTTACAAAGGTTGACCGGTCACCTTTCAGTTGCTTATTGCTAAATATGGGTGTTAAATTGATACTCATGAGGTGCAACTAATGCCCAGACAGTGTTAAAAAGTCTACAAATGACAAAATAATGAAGTATTACCCCCAGGTCCCTTATGTCCTCGTCCCATTTATTGACAAAGTGGAGATAACCATCTCCCAACAGAAAAAAAGAGCTGAGGAATGCTGGGACCCTAATACTGCCCCTCCCACCGGGAGTGCATAAGCAGTACTTACCCAGCATCCCGCCTGTTCTTTTTATCTGTCTGTCGACAGAATGGACGTGGTATGCTGGTACTGCTCCAGTTGGGCTGGAGTGGTGTTCTTCTTCCTTTTCCCCTGCCCGGCTGCCTGGCTGTGTGGGCGCGGGGTTTCCTGGTCTGTCTCCTGGCCTGCCGGGCTAGCTGGGAGACAGGACTGTTCGTGGACACCAATGATCTGCCTGGCCGGCTGGCCCTTTGCGGCTGGTGCGTGGCCTCCGGGGTGCTTCCGGGTCGCGTGTGCGTCTTCCTGAGGCCAGGCCGATTGGAAGACGTGCCACGTTTGCAGTGTTCGTGACTTGCCGCTGTTGGAGTGGGGGCCTTGCTGCCGGTGGTGTCCGACCCCCACTCCGGGTAAGTGCAGCGTAGCGTTTTTTTCCCTTTCTCCCAGCGGGTGTGCCTGATGCAGCTGTTCCTTGCCTCCACAGCCTTGGGGGAATGCGTGGAGCGGGGTCCATGTTCGGTTGCTGGCGATTTCTCCGCGAGACCGGGCGAACACAGCAGCTTGCTGTTTTTCGCTGTGTTTGCTGTTGGTCTCTCTCCTTCTTGGGACACGAAGGTGATGGATGCTGTCTGTCGTTCCCCTCCATGTGCTTCGGGGGCGTCTGTGGCAGCTCACGGTGGTTCTACTGGCTCCATGCGGCAGGTTTCCGCTCCTGTGTTCCGACGAGTGCTGAGCTTGTGCGCTCCTTCCTGGGGCGCTCTGAGGCGCTTTTTTGGCCTGGCTTGCCTTGTTGGGTCCTCCCTGCCTTCGGCGCTGGTTCGGTGCCTCGGGTGCCGGTGTCTCGTGTGTGTTGTCACGGCATTGGTTGGGGCTTGGTGGCGACGCCTTTGCCCACTCGGCCCCATGGTTCCGCAGTCCTTCAGCACTTCTTTGACTGCTGGGGTGTGGTTGTGGCTCTCAGCTCGCCAGCCGGCCTATGTGCTGGGGGCCGTGGGTTCGTGCCTCGGGTCCTGTGCTTCTGGGCGGCTTCCAGGGGGGTTGTTTTCTCCCTGAGTGTCGGGCTACCTCTGTGTTGCTCTTCGTCCATTTCCACATGCTGCTTGTGCCTCTGGGGCTCGTTTTGCACGCGCCCCTTGTGGGGTCTTTCTGGCCTATTGACTTGGGCTCATGCTCTGTGGGTTGGGTGTTCATTCCCTGGTCTTTCGATCGGTCAGTGTGCTCAGTTCAATATGTTGCCATTGCACATTTCTTATGTTGGGTCGTGGGTGTTGGTTTGTCCCGCTGGGCGCTGCCTGCTTCGTTCCTGTGCTGGCTGTGCTCCTTCTGTTTCCCTGCTTGGGACTTGACCCTTCGGCCCCTTTGCTTCTGTGGCTCTTTGCTGTGGGTTGCTGTGGCCTGGTGGTTGGGTCTCTGCCTCTTGCTCGTGGGTTCTGTGTTGGTGCCTGCGTCTGTTCCACATTCCGTGTGGCAGTTCGCTGCTTTGGTTTCCCTTTCCAGTGGTCCCTTGGTGTTCAGGGTTCGTGCCGCTGCGGTTCTCCTTGTTGGGGTCTGCCTGAGTTCCTGGTGAGATTGCTCCCTGTGGGCTCCTGGTCTCAGTCGTTTGGCGGGGTCTGGGCCTGCCTGGTGCCTGGATGGGGGGCCGCTTTGGCTTCCCTACTCCTGTGGGTTTTTTCGGCACCTGTTGGTCGCCTTCTTCGGCCCTGTCTCCGTTCCTGTGGGCTCTAGGTGTTCGGGGGTGGTGCCCCGGTGGTGTCGGCCGTGTCCTTGTGTGCCCTTCTGGACCTGCTCCTGCAGGCTGTTCTCTTCCCGGGTTTGATTCGCCTTTGGTTGCCTGGTTTTGCTGGGTTTTCCCTGGCTGCGGTTGGGCTTCGGGGTTCCCCCCGTTGCCCAGGTGCTCCTCCTTTGTTGGCCCTTCTTGTGGCTGAGGGCTTTCCGCCCTGTTTGCCGCTGGGCTGCATCCTGCCTTTCGGGCCTGGGTGCGGCCCTGGTGTTCTGGGCTTCTGGGTTGGCATGTCCGGGGTAGCCTCCAGTCGCTCCTGCTCTGCCGGCTTGCTACTGCTTCGGCGTGGCCTCCGGCTGTGCCTTCTTGTTCTTGCCGGCTGCTCTGTGTCTTCTGTGCCGGTTCTGGGGTGTGTTTTGCCTGGCGTTCCCGGTCCTTCCTGGTGCTGGTGTTCTGTCCCACTCCTGTCTTCCCTGATCCCTTGGGTGCTGTTCCCGGTGTGTGTCTGGTCTTGGGTGTGTCCCCTTTCTCTCCCCTCCCCTGTGGGGGTGCGGTCATGTGGTGTTTGTCTTGCCTCTGTGGGGCTCTGCCCTCCTTGATCCTGGTTGTCTGGGGTCTGGTGCTGCTTGTGCCTTTGGCTTCTCTGCTTCCTCCGGTTTCCGCTTGGGCGGTTGCCTCTGTTTGTTTTCGTCCGGGCCTGCTGTGTGGTCTGTGCTGTGGGTCTCTGTCTGCCTCCTGCCCCGTGCTTCAGCCTGGGCTCTGCGTGGGCTTCTTCCGGTTGTGGGTTGGGCCGGGGTCCTCCTGCTTCGGCAGCTTGCTTGTCTTCGGCCCTGGCTTCTGACTGTTTTCTTGGCCTGTAGCCTTTTCGTCCCGGCCGTCGCCTGCTCTGCCCTCCTCTCCAGTGTTGGGTGGGGTCAGGCCTGGTTGGTTCCTGGTCGGGGGTTGGTGTTGGGCCCTGGTTCGGTTTGCAGCCTTTACCTTGTGGGGCTTTGGCCCTGCTGGCTCTTTGGGCCTTGTGCGGCCGGGTTCCTGGGTTTCTGTTCCTGTTCTCCCCAGCTTTTTGTGGCTTGGCCTGCTCCTGGATTCTCGCTGTGGCTTCTCCTTCTGGGCTGGGGGCTTGGTGTCTTTGGCGGCCCTGGTGGTGATGGCCATTTTTTCCTGGGGCCTTGGCGGTTTCCGTTTTTTCTAGTTGGCTGCCTCCTTGTTGGGGCTGTGGCCTTCTGTTCTTCTTGGCTTGGTTTCCGGTCCGTGGTTGTGTCCCTTTCTGGCGGGTTCTGGCTTGCTGGCTGGTAGCCTCCTGCAGTTCCCCCCTTTTTTTGCTCCTTCAGGGTGCTGCCTTGGTGGGGTTTCCTGGGTGTGCCTGCTGGTTTGGAAGGCCGATTTTCTGCTTTGGTATTCTCCACTTTGTCAATGAATGGGACAAGGACATAAGGGACCTGGGGGTAATGCTCTATTAGTTACCGGTAATCTTCATTACTCCGGGTACCGTTGTCCTGATCCCATTCATACGCCCCTCCCTCCCTCCTGGGAGGCCGGCCTTCCTGTGTGGGCTTGGTTGTACAGGCGGGATGCTGGGTAAGTACTGCTTATGTACTTCCAGTGGGAGGGGCAGTATAAGGGTCCCAGAATTCCTCTTTTCTTTTTTTCTGTCGGGAAATGGTTATCTCCACTTTGTCAATGAATGGGACGAGGACAACGGGTCCCGGAGTAATGAGGATTACGGTAAATAATAGAGCAATACTCTAACTAAATGTGGCGCATTACGCCGCATAATGTGCCTTTTCATGCTGCATAATTTACTCAAACATCAGTATAATTTGGCCTTCCCTGAAGCATAATTTTAATGGCCCTGCAAATAGAGAATACATAACACTTAACCGGGCAGTATAGTTCAATATTGCATCTAGGGTATCTGGTGACATTTATAAATCACCGAGGGCCAAGTAGTTTGTTAACCCCTTCCGTGCATGGGACATTCGGGAGTTGTCTCACTTCACGGTGGGCGTGGGCGCAGGACGGCTCCCGGCCGTCCTAGCACGCACCCACGGGGGAAGCGCCGGCACTCCCCCTGTGGGACACCCATCTACATGCCCCCACCGGGGAAGGCAGGGGAAGTCCTTCCCCTGCCTCCCCCGCCCCCCTCCACGTCATTAGAGGATTCCCGACGCACTGGAAGCCATTGCTTCCAGAGCACCAGATAGAAGAGGTGGTGAGTTTCTCCTCGTTGGGGGGGGGGTCTAAACAAAAGAGGCATCGGGGGAAAGGATAGGGTTTTCCTTTCCTCTGATACCTCTTTTGTGCACTCCTGCTGCACAATCATGCGATCGTGCAGCAGGAATGCCCACTAGAGCCAGGGATTTTTAAAATTTTTAAATTTGGAAATTGGTTTACTGTTTGGGGGAGTGGCCCCTTAGACAAGTGTCGCTCCCCTTATAGGGGGCATTGTTTATTGGCTTTGTCCGCCCCCGGGGGGGGGCAGATTTCACCAATTTATTTGGAAAGTGGCCCACTGGACCACCAGGGCATACTTTGTGGTGAGTGGCCCCTTGGGCAAGGGTCACTCTTCTTTGGGGGCTATGTTTTTGGCCATCTGCCCCCATGGGGGGGGGCAGATCTCGCCTTTTTTTGTAATTTAGGGCCCACTAGGCCACCAGGGATTTGTTTTGGAGAGTGACCCCTTGGGCAAGGGTCGCTCTCCTTTGGGAGCTGTATATGGCCCACTGGACCACCAGGGATTGGTTTGTGGGGAGTGGCCCCTTGGGCAAGGTCGCTCCCCTTATGGGGGCAATGTTTTTTGGCTCTGTCTGCCCCACCTGGGGGGCAGATTTCCCAATTTTATTTTTAAATGGCCTACTGGACCACCAGGGAATACTTTATAGGGAGTGGCCCCTTGGGCAAGGGTCACAACCCTTTGGGGGCTATGTTTTTTTTGTATGGCTACTAGGCCACCAGGAATTTGTTTGTGGGAGTGGCCCCTTGAGCATGGGATGCAGTATGTTTTTTAGGCCATCTGCCCCCAAGGGGGGCAGAAGCCACTAGACAACAGGGGTTTTCAAATGTTTGTGTTGGGGAGTGGCCTCAAGGGCAAGGGTTGCTCCCCTTTTAAGGGGGTGAATATTTTATTTATACTCTTAGGCCCACCTACCCCTTAGATTAGCTGGTGGATTGTGTGTGGACTGATGCATTATTTGCATATGTGATTGTAATTTTTTTTCTCCTTTTTATTCTAGTGTAAAGCTTTTGATTCCTGTCGGCGGTTTTGGCAGTGGTTGTTCTGCAGTTTTGCGTATTTGCATTATTTTGGTAAGAATTTTTTTTGCTGTTGTATTTTCCCCAAATGAGTATTATTGCCATGTTTGAATGATTGTTTTTGTTAGTGGTGTCATAATGGCAGCATATTTAGTTAGTGGTTTCAGCATGAAATTCTTTGCGATGTGTTTTGCATTGTCTTATGTGTAATTTTCTTTTCTTTTTCTTTTTAGTGGGATATTCTTGATCCTTACTGTGTCTGTGCAGAGTAGGTGGTGGTGAGTCTAGCTGCTTCTGGCAAGTAAGTGGTATGGTGTTGGGAGTATATAGGTCTTTGTGATAAAGCTACATTTTGTTAATTTCTTATTTTTCAAAGTATTTGTTGTTCTTGACTTGTTTGACAAGTTACCTTTATTAGTAAGCATTATGGCTAGCCGTAGAATTACTGCTCCGCAGGTGGTTGGTATGCTTCTTGAATTGCCTCTCAGCAGGATTATGACACTGACAGTGCGTCTGAGGGAGAGGAGGGAGGGGAAGATTCAGGCAGTGAGTTTTCTCTCCACATGGAATCATCGGATGATGAAGCTACACTCAGTGAAGACGAAGCTACTCTCAGTGAGGATGAAGTGCCTGTTTTAGAGGGGGATACTGATGTGCCGATGGTGCAGCAAGAGACATCGGTATTGCAGCCTGAGGTTGCAAGGCTCCCTATTGGAAGTGCTGGACTCTGGGTTGATCCAAACATGGTGCAGCCGGTGTTGCCTGCCTTTAGTGTGGATGCAGGGTGTAGAGTGGATTGTGAATTATTTTTGCCTATACAGTTTTTTCAGTTGTTTATGGATGATGTATTTTTGGCTGAGATTGTTGAGCAGACTAATTTGTATGCTGAACAGTTTTTGAGGGACAACAGTGCCAGACTTAGGCCCCACTCTAGAGCTACCCGGTAGACTCCTAGAAATCTGGAAGAGATGAAGAAGTTTTTGGGTTTGACTTTTTTGATGGGCTTGATAAGGAAGCCGTCCATGGCTTCATATTGCTCTACCAGTTCCTTGATGGCAACGGCTATATTTCCTGCAATTATGAGTCGTGATCGGTATTTACTTTTGCTTCAGATGCTGCATTTTGTTTATAATACTTTGGCGTTGCCAAGAGATCACCCTGAGTGTGACATTCTTTTTAAGATTCAGTCTGTTCTTGATCACTTTGTAGATCAATTTTCAGAGATCTATACTCCAGGGAAAGAAATAGCTATTGATGAGTCTTTGGTCCTGTTCAAGGGCAGTTTGATTTTTAGGCAGTACATTCCTAGCAAGAGGGCACGTTATGGAATTAAGTTGTATATGTTGTCTGAGAGTAGGACAGGATATGACTTTAATTTCCAGGTGTACACTGGCAGGGATTCCACTATTGACCCCCCTGGTTGTCTGTCCACTTTTGGAGTTTCAGAGAAAATTGTGTGGGATCTTGCTGGAGGACTGTTTAACAGAGGCCACCATTTGTACCTTGATAACTTCTACACTGCTGTGCAATTGTTTAAGGAAATGTTCAAAGTGGACACTTTTGCTTATGGTACAATCTGCTCTAACCGTAAGGGTATCCAAAAGAGCTTATTTGCAAAAAACTTCAGAGGGGACAGTGCAGTTCCTTGCGTAGTGATGAACTACTAGCTGTGAAATTTGTGGACAGGAGAGATATATACATGCTGACTACCATCCATGATGAGACTACTTCACCTGTGGCTGTTTGGGGTCAGATTGCTGAAGTGCGCAAACCTGTGTGCATTTTAGACTACAATAAGCACATGGGTGGTGTTGATAGAGTAGATCAGAGGTTGGAACCTTACACTGCTATTCGTAAGGCTTATAGTTGGTATAAGAAGTTGGCCATCCATCTCTTCAATTTAGCAACTTTCAATGCTTTTGTTGTGTACAAGGAGTGTTCTCCTGCGTCAAAATTGACTTTTGTTCAGTTTCAGGAGTCTGTGATAGGCAGCCTTGTTGTTGTGGAACAGGCAAGTGTTCCTAGAGTTGGAGTGGTGGAGGATGTGGCTAGATTGAAAGATCGCCACTTTCCTGATTTCAATTCCTCCCACGCCCCAAAAAAACAATACCTATAAAAGATGTAGAGTCTGCTTGCGAAGAGGTGTGCGGAAGGAGTGTCGTATGCACTGTGCCGATTGTCCTTCTAATCCTGGGCTGTGTGTGCCCACATGTTTCAGATTGTATCACACTCAAAAGAGATTTTGGGAGCAATTGTGAGTCGAATAGTGTACTGCCTGGTCTGTATGGTTTTATATAGTTGTTCAGTTTAACGTTTGGCAATAGAATTATGTCTTTAGTTACTGCTGTTGTTTTTGTAGTTATAGTTTTGTATTTAGTTGCAATTGGTTAGTGTTTTCTTTCTTGTTTAAAAAAAAATTATGACGGTGTGTGTGGACTGGCACTTGCTTGGCTGGCGGTGTGAGTGGACTTGCGCTTGGCTGGCACTGAGTGGACTGGCACTTGGCTGGCGTTGTGCGTGGATTGGCACTTGGCTGGCGGTGTGCATGGATTGGCGCTTGGCTGGCGGTGTGCATGGATTGGCGCTTGGCTGGTGGTGTGCGTGGATTGGCGGTGTGTGTGGACTGGCGCTTGGCTGGTGGTGTGCATGGACTGGTGCTTGGCTGGCGGTGTGCGTGGATTGGCGCTTGGCTGGCGGTGTGCTTGGATTGGTGCTTGGCTGGCGGTGTGCGTGGATTGGCGCTTGACTGGTGGTGTGCGTGGATTGGCGGTGTGTGTGGACTGGTGCTTGGCTGGCGGTGTGCGTGGACTGGTGCTTGGCTGGCGGTGTGCTTGGACTGGTGCTTGGCTGGCGGTGAGTGGACTGGCGCTTGGCTAGTGGTGTGCGTGGATTTGCGCTTGGCTGGCGGTGAGTGGACTGGCGCTTGGCTGGCAGTGTGCGTGGATTGGCACTTGGCTGGCCGTGTACGTAGACTGGCGCTTGGCTGGCGGTGTGCGTGGACTGGCAATTGGCTGGCGGTGTGCGTGGACTGGCGCTTGGCTGGCGGTGTGCGTGGACTTGTGCTTGGCTGGTGGTGTGCGTGGACGGGTACTTGGCTGGCAGTGTGCGTGGACGGGCGCTTGGCTGGCAGTGTGTGAGTAGTGACTTGCTGCTGGTCACTATACACACTGCTAGCTAAACACCACTCCACGCAATCCATGAGCTGGTGTGGTTGCTGTGTCAGGAATGTGGGCATGTGAAAGTAATGGGCCCTTGAATGGTGCTGTCTGCTGGTGTGAGTGTTGTAATGTGCTGGGCCCGCGGCTGGCGGTGTGAATGGTTTAGTATGTATCACACGTATGAAAGGTGTATGAATGGCCTGTAAAGTGGTTGGTGCCTTGTTGTGGCTTTACAGCTCACGAGCTGTGAGTAAATGGTTCAGTTTCTCGTCCTTTCAATTATTAACAGTGCATTTCATCTTTGTGAAATCTCTTGTTAATACAACTGTATATACTGAACCATCACTCACCCTCATGCCAAATCCAACCGGAATGTCTGTGTGCTTGAAGAATAATAGGTGGTTGTGCAGAAATATTTGTCTTGTCTGTCTTTCTCAAGCAGGCGGTACCTTGTCCCTTTTTGTGAATGTTGTAATGTGTTGGTTTCGTGCCTGGTGGTGTGAATGGTCTTGTGTGTATCACATATGAAAGGTGTTTGAGTGGCCTGTAAAGCGGTTGGGGCCTTGACGTGGCTTTACAGCTCAAGAGCTGCGAGTCACTGGTTCCGTTTTTTGTCCTTTCAATTATTGACAGTGCATTTCATTTTTGAGAAATCTCTTAATACAATTTTATATACTGAATCATCACTCGCCCTCGTGCCAAATCCAACCAGTATGTGTGTGTGTTTGAGGAATAGATGGCTGTGCAGTAATCTTTGTCTTTTTATTTTCTCTGCCAATGTGTACATTCCATCTAAGAATAACCTACCATCTGTAGATATTGTCGTAAACTAAACACCCATGGGAATACATTGTGATGTCTCTCTTGTGGATCCCAACAAGTTATCTTACCCACAATGTCCTGCAAACCTCAAAATGTGTCTGTCACATTTTCCTTGCATTATTGTGCCATTTTTTCACGCTACAGAAAGAAACAACAAATTTTCTACTACCCAGCACTCCCCCGGGTCTCCCGATAAAAAATGGTGCCTCACTCGTGTGGGATGCTCAAGTACCCGTGACAGGCAAGGGCCCAAAACGTATTGAGGCGACATCAAAATTGCCTATCACAAAACAACCTGGTTTTGCAAGGGGGGTCAACTGGGTTTTTGGCCCCGTGCTCTGCGGCCAGCTAGGGAAACCTACCAAACCCACACATTTCTGAAAACTAGACACCCGGGGAATTCCAGGGAGGAATGGCTTGCGTGGATCCCCCAACGTTTACTTCCCTAGAATCCCCTGCAAACCTCAAATTTAGTTGGAAAAATGACTTTTTCCACACATTTTTGTGTGGGAAAGTTGTGGCATCACCTGGCTGACACAAATTTCTTACCACCCAGCATTCCCCCGGGTCTCCCAATAAAAATAGTGCCTCACTCGTGTGGGAGGCCCAAGTACCTGCGACAGGCAAGGGCTCAAAACGTATTGAGGCGACATCAAAATTGCCTAGGCCTACCCATACAATTGAGGGACCATTTTTCTCGGACGACTTTGGGGGACGCAGGGTGGGTGGAATTTTGTGGATCCACGCAGATTCCAGAACTTTGCACCACAAAAATGTGAGGAAAATGTCTTTTTTTGACCATTTTTTAGGTTTGCCAGGGATTCTGGGTAGCAGAAACTTGTGAGAGGCAGTCAAGTCACTCCATCATGGATTCCCCTGGGTGTCTAGTTTTAAATAATGTATAGGTTTGCTAGGTTTCCCTAGGTGCCGGCGGAGTTAGGGTTAAAAAACTATAGCTAGTCACTTTGCGAAAAAATTTTCATTTTTCACAGTGAAAATGCGGTGTGTTCACCTTGTGTTTTGGGCGGTTTCCTGTCGCGGGCACTAGGCCTACCCACACAGGTGAAGTACCATTTTTCTCAGAAGACTTTGGGGAACGCGGAATCTGTGGAATTTGTGGGATCCACGCAGATTCCAGAACTTTGCACCACAGAAATTGAAGAAAATGTGTTTTTGTTGAAAAAATTTTAGGTTTGCAAGGGATTCTGGGTAACAGAACCTGGTGAGAGCCAGTCCAGTCACCCCATCCTGGTTTCCCCTGGGTGTCTAGTTTTCAAAAATGTATAGGTTTGCTAGGTTTCCCTAGGTGCCGGCAGGGCTAGGGTTAAAAAACTACAGCTAGGGTCTTTGCAAAAAAGGGTCATTTTTCACTGTGAAAATGTGGTGTGTCCACCTCGCGTTTTGGGCCGTTTCATGTCGCTGGCACTAGGCCTATCCACACACGTGAGTTACCATTATTTTTGGAAGACATTGGGGAACGTGGGGTGGGTCGAATTTTGTGGATCCATGCAGATTCCAGAACTTTGCACTACAGAATTGTGAGGAAAATGTGTTTTTTTGGACAATTTTATAGGTTTACAAGGGATTCTGGGTAACAGAACCTGGTGAGCGCCAGTCAAGTCACCTCATCCTCGATTCCCTTGGGTGTCTAGTTTTAAAAAATGTATAGGTTTGCCAGGTTTCCCTAGGTACCGGCAGAGCTAGGTTAAAAAACTACAGCTAGGCCCTTTGCAAAAAAAGTGTCATTTTTCACTGTGAAAATGTGGTGTGTCCACCTTGCATTTCGGGCCGTTTCCTGTGGCGGACACTAGGCCTACCCACACAAGTGAGGTGCCATTTTTCTCGGAAGACTTTGGGAAAGGCGGGGTGGGTGGAATTTTGTGGATCCACGCAGATTCCAGAACTTTGCACCACAGAAATGTGAGGATAATGTGTTTTTTTTTTTACAATTGTTCAGGTTTGCAAGGGATTCTGGGTAACAGAACCTGGTGAGAGCCAGTCAAGTTACCCTATCCTGGATTCCCCTGGTTGTCTAGTTTTCAAAACTGTATAGGTTTGCTAGGTTTCCCTAGGTGCCGGCAGAGCTAGGGTTTAAAAACTACAGCTAGGGACTTTGCAAAACAAGGGTCATTTTTCACTGTGAAAATGTGGTGTGTCCACCTCGCGTTTTGGGCCGTTTCATGTCGCTGGCACTAGGCCTACCCACACACGTGAGTTACCATTTTTTTTGGAAGACATTGGGGAACGCGAGGTGGGTCGAATTTTGTGGATCCATGCAGATTCCAGAACTTTGCACCACAGAAATGTGAGGAAAATATGTTTTTTTGACAATTTTTTAGGTTTGCAAGGGATTCTGGGTAACAGAACCTGGTGAGAGCCAGTCACGTCACCCCATCCTGCATTCCCTGTGGTGTCTAGTTTTAAAAAATGTATAGGTTTGCTAGGTTTCCCTAGGTGCCGGCAGAGCTAGGGTTAAAAAACTACAGCTAGGCACCTTGCAAAAAAGGGCAAATTTTTCATTGTGAAAATGTGGTGTGTTCACGTTACATTTTGAGCCGTTTCCTGTCGTGGGCACTAAGCCTACCCACACAAGTGAGGTACCATTTTTATCGGGAGACTTAGGATAACACAGAATTGTAGAGCAACTGTTAATACCTATTGACTTTCGATGCATTTCTGCCTTCCAAATGAAAGACAATGTGTAAAAAAGCTAGAATGGGTATTCCGAATTTTGGAAAAGTGCAAATATCTACTGTTTTCTAAACTTTATATTTTGTTCCCAATTCAGAAATATATATATAACAAAAAATCATTGCAAGTCGCTGCTCAGTTATTGGCTCTGGGTTCGTCAGGTTCTTAGTGAACCTGCAAGTCCTATATATCCCCACAACCAGAAAGGTCCAGCGGATGTCACGGTATATTGCTTTCCAACAGCTGTCGTAATTAGAAGATGAAACAGATGAAAACGTTGACACAAACGGCTGTTTTTTTCAACTAATTTTTCAATTTTTCCTATATTTAACTGTTAGTTTCTATAAAGAAACCTTGAAGGATATACACAAATGACCCCTTGCTGAATTCAGAATTTTGTCTACATTTCTAAAATGTATAGCTTTCCAGGATCCATTATTGCTTTCGTATCCATTTATACCATTAACTGGAAGGAGGTTGAAAGCACAAAAAATAGAAAAAATAGGTTATGTCCCAGAAAAATGCCAAAAATGTGTAAACATTTTTGGTTTTCTGCCAAAAGTCTGCTTGTCCCTAAAAGCTGGGAAGATGGTGGTTTCAGCACCACAACCCCTTTGTTGATACCATTTGCAGGGGAAAAACCAGACACTTTCATCTGGAGCCCTTTTTTCCCATTTCCCCCCCCAAACTAAATTTAGCTGTATTTTGGCTAATTTCTGGGTCCTCTCTAGGGGAATCCACAAACCCTGGGTACCTTTAGAATCCCCATGATGTTGGGAAACAAATACGCAATTTTGGCGTGGATACCTTATGTGGTCAAAAAGTTACAGGGGCCTAAGCGCGAACTACCCCAAATAGCCAAAAAAAGGCTTAGCACGGGGGAAAGGCCTAGCAGCGAAGGGGTTAATGTCACCAGATCCTTGAGAGGCAAATGGGACCATATTACACGTTCCCCCTTATGTATTTTAATATTACATGTTGATTTTGGGGGAGTTAGCACAAAAAAGCTGTTCCTGTTAGCATTCAGTTAACAATGGACTCTGATTGGATTAGTATGTTTAGGGTTTGTTTACTAATGAGGAATACATTCTTTTTTTTTTTTTAAATCTTTTTTTCTTTATTAAGCATTCTCGACTTACAAGTACAATCTTACTGAATCAAATTAAGGGTTACAGTGAAATCAAGGTAATTACAGTACAGTATAATCATTCAATTACATTGGACGTTACAGGGATGGGGAGTCATCATCCTCGGCTATTTGGGGAGGGGCACATATCTCGCCCCGATATGTATTCCAAGGGGACCAAGTCTTCAACCATTTCCGGGGGAAACCACGGGCGATGTATACTGTCTTTTCCCTTAGCATGCACCAGTCCAAATCTTTCTCCCAAGCTGTGACCGTGGGCGGATGTGGGGCTCCCCAAAGCTGAGCGATATTTCTCTTGGCTATTATGCATCCGAGCGTTACCCAGTTCTTTGTATAAGTGGTGAGGTCGGTGGGTTCCCATATGTTTAGGAGGCATCTAGGCGCTTCCGGCATGATCTCCACCCCTAGCACCTCACTCATGATCTTGTGGATATTGCGCCAGTAGTCCTGTATCAGGAATACATTCTTAATCAAGCAATAGGTGATGGCACCAAGATCTAAATGATTCTGTGGCTGCAACATTTATCACATGGATTTAACCCATTTGCCACATTATTTGCAGATTTCAGAATAAATATAATTTCCAGCTCAAATAAAACAAAGTAATACTGCCAGTGAACCTGTCAGATAGTTTGACTTTTCCTGCTGCGTAAATTTTATATTACCTTGCTGCATAATTTGGTTCTCCATTGCCGCATAACCCTAGTAGCCATGACAAAGTCAAAGATGTGCATAGTGATTGGGGCTTCTCAATCAAAATTACAATAGAGTGATGAAGAAATATTTCCATATATGATGACCTGCCATGAAATTTGGTTTAGCATATTACTTCATTTTTGTAACAAGATTCCCCAAAATTGTAATATATATGTAATACATAAAAAGGATGTAAGAAAGAGAGGTATTAATTGGGAAGGGTGCAGAGCCAGACTGGAAACCAAAATCAGACTGGGAAAATGTTCAAACCATCCCATCTCCCTTTATCCTTGCTCTCACATCTATATCTATCTATCTATATATATTATATATATATATGTATATATATATATATCTACCCCTTCCCTTCCCCCTGCCCCCATCCTGCCACCCCCTGTGTCTGCGTCAAGAACACAAAATGCCAATACTGACAACTTTTTTACAAACCAAATGTTTAGCTGTGGTCGCCCAAATTTATTATTTTGATCACTGTTTTATTGAACATTTAATCACTAACATTTTGCAAACATTAAACAGCAATCACAAATACTGACCCCACATATAAACATACATTTGCATTACATACATAAATGGACAAAATTTCAAATAACATCAACCGAAAATAAATGTTGATACATCAATATCAAAATTCTCAAATTATATAACAAACTCATCAAAAAACAAAAACATCAATACAAACAAAACACAACACTTTCAGTTCTGGAATGTGCAAAAAGGTCTCTTTTCACCCAAATGACGATGACCAGGGATCGAGATATGGAAATATTGTTTTGACTTTTTCCGTGTGCATCAATGTCGCCCCCTCAAAGCACTCCTTGATTATGGTACCCCCTGTACCTGATGCATTTAACTGGGGAAACAGAAGATAGTAGTGACAGAGGCGCCATCAGAGCCACAAATCCCTAAAAGCCCGCCCCCAAAGGATCTAGTCCACTGGAGAAATTCTAGGTAGAAAAAAAATATCAGCCATGGCCTGGAAGAATGTGAGTCCTTCACAAGTAATACATCCACAATCTTAGAACTACTGGGAGCCAAGTCTCCCATTGTAGCACTTGACTCTCTTATGGTAGTGAGGCAGAACATTCGGAGGCCTACACGGAGGAGGGGGTGTAGGCTATTATCCCTGGCACCAGGCACACAACAAAAAAATACTAAATCAATCATTGTCTAGTCAGTGCATGTACATATCAAAAGGAAAAGTACTTTATTAAGTCCATGCTACTTAATACCGCACATTAATTTACAAATATAAACATGATAGCAGGTGGAAGCACCTACGTTAATACTCTCTTAACAGTCTGAACCCCCTGCGAGCCCTTAACACAAAAACTAGAATACTCCCTACGGGAAACATCCCATTACAATGTAAGTCGTTACAATGACTTGCTGTAGAAGGCAGAAGGTGTTGGATCTAAAATCCAACACCTTCCCTACTGTTGCACATGCTGGAGTTGAAATAGTAAATTATACTATTCCAACATCCAGCGCCCCCTACAGCAAGTCATTGTAACGACTTGCGTTGTAATGGCATGCGATGTATTGCATGCGTTGTAACGTGGCCTATTCCTTCCCACATATCCCAGACACAATATACGGGATGTAGTTATCAAAAGGCAGGCCTACATGCTGTGTCAGGATGCCACTACATCAATAAAAAGCAGAAGTATATCTCCATAGGCCAGTGTAAAATCACTAAAATCACTAAGGATGGTGCCATCTTACAATGATACACTCAGTAAGGCTCGTCAAGACTTAATATTAACTTTGTGATTGTCAATAAAGCATTTCAGTGACCTTCATTATTACATGTAATGACTCACTGGTACGTTTAACATTGTCAACAAAGCATTTCCATGACCTCCAAAGTACATAATAATTCATGCTTAACTTTGTCGTCGTCAATAAAGCTTATACATTTTCATTAAAGTGTTTACATGATTCTTTCTTATCTTCTTAAACATGCCGCAAATCAGTCTTAAGACCCACCACCAGGGGCCCTCACAACTTAGAGGCTTTGAGCTGAAATCCCCAGCTCAAAGAGTGCTTGAAACTTTGAAGTACTTAAAATAGGTCCCTTCGGGTTTCTGTGTGGGCATGTAGTGTCCCTGTCCTACGGTGCACCACACGCTCTAAATTTAAATGAGGCAGCCCCGGTGCCTTCTGGCGATTTTTAGGTCTTGCCTGAGCCAGCGCACATGCGCTGCTCTGCAAGACATTTTGTAACGGCTTTAAACTTTTGGAACACACGCTCGTGTGTGTGCTTTTGTTTTCTTCACCCGCTATTGGCCTTTGCATGCGTCTTTCTAAGAAAGACAGCACGCAATTGGCCAAAGGCGGGTGCATGTCCCACCTTCTCTCTGCCCTGGCCTAGGGTCCGCGGGAGCTCATTAAGCACAGAGTGCACTTTCAGCTCCAAACGCGGTCGCCTTCACTTTCGCATACCACGCTTGTTTTATTTATTTATTTACTAGAGCGCCGTAATGCCTTTCTGGACAAAACACCCCTCCCACCTCCCAAACTTCAACCAGAGCGATGCCGTGGCTTGTTTCTTTTCTTTGTGAGCCACTCTCACTGCAGGCACGACTTATTTTTTTTTATTAACGGAGCATTGCGCTTTAAATTTTAAATGCAGTACTGGGCTGTACAGAGCCCTTATTGCTGTGCGTGCACTACATGAACGGATATTTGTTTGTTGTGTAGTGTGCAGCACTGGGCTGTACAGAGTCCGCATTGCTGTGTGTGCGCTACATGAACGGATATTTGTTTGTTGTGTAGTGTGCAGTACTGGGCTGTACAGAGCCCTCATTGTTGTGCGTGCGCTACATGAACGGCTATAATAGGCTCTTGCTCTACAAGGTCTGCTGGCTGTTTGTTTTGCAGATTCATACAGCGCAAACTGAACTCAAGAGTAGTAGAGACCTTTACAAGACACCCAGTTACATTACACAAGAGCACATTCACAAAGGAACACACTGCCATCACCACATCCACCACGTCCACCACCACCACGTCCACCACCACCACCATGTCCACCACATCCACCATGTCCTCCACTACCACCATGTCCACCACAACATCGATCATCACCACCATCACCAACACCACCACCACCACCACCACCATGTCTACCACCACGTCCACCACCACGTCCACACCACCACCACCGCCAACACCACCACCATGTCCACCACCACCGCGTCCATCACCACGTCCACCACCACCACCACGTCCATCACCATGTCCACCACCACCACCATGTCCATCACCACCGTGTCCACCACCACCGCGTCCACCACCACAACTATGTCCACCACCACCGCCACATCCACTACCACCACCATGTCCACCACCACCAACACATCCACCACCACCACCATTTCCACCACCACGTCCACCACCACCACGTCCACCACCATGTCCATCACCACCACGTCCACCACCACCACATCCACCACCCCCACCACGTCCACCACCTCGTCCATCACCACCACGTCCACCACCACCACGTTCACCACCACCACCACATCCACCACCCCCACCACATCCACCACCACGTCCATCACCACCACGTCCACCACCACCACATCCACCACCATGTCCACCACCTCCACGTCCACCACCACCACCACGTCCACCACCAACCGTGACAGGTAAAGTGTCACTGGAGGGCAGGGGTAATAGGAGTGTCAACCCTGGCTGTACATGGGACATTTAAGGATGCATTGGGTGCGAGAAGACGGGAATAGGGGCTAGAAGTATTACACCAGACCCAAGATACATTTTGAAGAGGCGCAATGTCACAGGGGCTCTTGTAAAAGCACTTGCAGTATCTCTACCTCACAGTGGCATACCTGCACGAGCCACTCACTCAAACCAAGCATTGGCATAGCCAGTAGGTCTCGCCTTTGGGACCTTATAAGTGTTTAGCCATGCAACACTTGTTGTTTCACCAAGGATATTGTGCTGGATAACTAAACACTTAAACAGATCCCAAAGGCGAGACCTATTGGCTATGCCAATGCTTGTTTTAACTGCAGTCTGATGTTACCACAAAAATGCTTTTCTTTGTTTCATTAAAAAAATTTAAAAATCTGGTGCCTTTTCTGTCTTTTTTTTTTTATAGAGGTTGGGTGACCCTGCAACTCTTGTGGGGCACCTGGTAAGCCCAAGTCTTTAGGGCCACACAGAAGGACGAACCAGAATGGCTTGGCAATCTCCCTGCGAGGTCTGCACAACACTGTGTTTGTGAGTGCGGAAGTCGACAGCCACTCCCTTTCTGCAGTAATGACTAGTGGCCCCCTCAATGTCCCACTCTTCCCATTGCCCCATACAGCACCACTGTACTCCTGGAACCTTGGCGATCCCCAGTAGCAGAATGAAGAATCACAGTGGTGCTCACATATGCCTTAAATCTGGCACGGGGGACTCCCAAGGTCCTTTGTCCTTAGAGTGTGGCAGCACTTGTTATTTTCTGCACCAGTCCCCGATGAGTTGGGGGCCACCTGGGAACGATTCTAAATAAAAGAAGAGAGGGCAGCCATGCACCCCCCACAAGCCATCTTCCTCACTAGTCTAGTCTTCCCCTGGGGACATTTAGAAACACAAGAAGAGGGAAACACCTTCTCCCCTCAGACAATTACCTCACACTTTCGTACTTGGGGAGATGGAGCCCACCACGGTCAGCTTATTTCAAATGAGGGAGTATGATATGCAAGCTTAATCTTAGCTAGACCCTCAGGAAGACTGAGATTCTTTCTTTATTTCCTCTGGTTCCCGTTG